>NC_136428.1:169005821-171598321 GCF_052849685.1 Lactuca virosa | reverse complement strand
TCTTGACAAATATATCATCTTTCACCTCTAATCATTTATATCATCTTACATCTACCCATCTTTACCCAATATATTTATAGGTAATAAAATACGTATACAGTTTAAAATTGAATAAAACACATATATAGTGTTTGTCTAACATAGATATTAGGAACACAAATAATAGGCACATATATCATGTAATTATCTTAAATACGTTATAGTTATGTGTAAGATTAAAGTAACTATGCACTCACTTGCTAAAGCGATGACTCGAAACTCGGACAACGCTTTGCTTTAGCACTCTGCTTTTCCTTTGACGTGACCTAGGTCCAATTAACACTAAGTCTTAGGCTAATATTCCTTATAAATAAAGAGAGACAGTCTCCTAAGGACTTCTAACTTGCCAAAATACCATAAACTCTATGAAAAATCCGGACCAAATCAAGAGAAATCAAGAGAGAGAGAGAGAGAGAGAGAGAGAGAGAGTTTATTTGGAGAGGTGTACAAAAGAATGAACTCAAGAACTCTGATTATAGGCTGATCAGCGACCATGTGCGCCATGCAAGGGCCATGCGCGCTGCACATAGGTTCGATGTAGCTCCTCATGTACGCTGAAATGTGGCGATCAATGGCTGGGGTGTCGTGGCGGCTTCTAGAAGGTGGTACGCGGGGCGCAGACGTGCATGACGAATTTAAAACATCAAAGTTATGTAACTTCTTCATACGAGCTCCATTTTTGACGTTCTTTATATCCATGCGTATCTATTGATGGGATTTACAACTTTTATTTAGACTCCGCCGGCTAATTTTGACTTTATTTATTTTACATATGCTTAGACTGCTAAAGCCCGTATAAAAATGCATAACTTTGTCATCCGACATTCGTTTTCAACTTTCTTCTTATCGTTGGAATCCTATTAACGATATCTTCAAATCTTATTTAGATGGTTTTTACTAACAATCAACCGTTCTAAAATTCGATATTGTGGATGTCTACTGCTACGCTGAATCTCAGAAAAATCATAACTTCCTCTAATAAAGTCAGATTTGGATGTTCTGTATAGGTACGCTCTCGGTATAACGACTACTACGACTTTGGTTTAGATTACTAAGGCTAAAAAGTAATCTAACAAAAATACTATTTACGACGCACGTTTCCAAATTGGGTCGAATCGGAAACTTAAACAAACCATAACTTCCTTGTTATAAGTTCGATTTAAACGCTCCTTATATCCCTGTAATCCTTGTCACGACTACTTCAACTTTCGCCAAGGGTATTCGACCTAATTATTATTCTATTTTGGATGCGTATTTTATTCTTATTTTATTATATTTCCGTAAACATGTATACTAAAAATAAATACACATAAACCACATAATACTCAAATAATTTCCCTTTATTATATCAAATAAGTTACAATTGTTAACCCTAATCATTTAGTTAATGCCTATCGAGAAACGCAGTTGTTACATCTTACGTCGTGAATGGTAAAGAAACATTACTCAAATGGTTTTGTGGGTATAAAAAGGGTATCTGGTCCCCACCTAAGCTCACATCGTGATGGATTACTCCTCACGTCGTGAGGTTCTGAACTGACAACTCTATCGGGTTTTTTTGATTCCCCACGTTGTGGGCTTCAAAAATTTGACAAAAACCCACTTTTTTCTTTTAAAAATTCTACTACTCACAATTTGAACCCCACACTTGAATTTTTTTTAAATAGAAGATGATTGAATGACGATCCTAAAAGTCAACTTAAAAGAAATGCAAAACTAACTTAAAAAGAAAAGTAAAAGAAAATGAAAACCGAGTCGGGTTGCCTCCCGAAAAGTGCTTCTTTTGTGGAGTCGTGAGCCGTACTCCTTACTGCTCTATGTTGTGTTGGTTGGGAGCATAATCTCTCTCTTCTCCTTTTGCTTCTTCCATCTTCTCTTTTATGCTTGAACTCGCATTATGTACGCTTTCTTTGAATTTTCTTTTTCATTTAGTTGTTGTAAGCATCGAGTTTTCTTTTGATTCCATGGGATTTTTTTATCATTTAAGCTTTTCACTTGATTTTTTTTCAGCGGGTCCCTTCTTGTCTATCTCCATTATCTCAATATTTACTTCCTTTCCTTCTTGATCATCCTCCTCTTCATCACTTGAACTAAAATCTTCTACTTCACTTATCTCCTCATCTTGAACTTTTGGTGTAGTAAAGGCAAAGACTTCAAAGATTATTAGGATCGAGGCCCTTGGCTTAGTGAGGTTGACTTCTTCTTTTGGCTTTTCCCTACTTTGGACTTCTTCTTCCGCTAACTTTTCTAATTCTTCAAGCTCATTGTCTTCATCTATAAAGAATACTTCATCTTGAGTCTTATACCTTTCGAATCCTTCTTTAACCCTGAATGTTATCTCTTCTTTTCCCACTCGTAAAGTAAGCTTTGACTCATGAATATCCACCAAGGCTCTAGCGGTGTTTAGTAGTGGGCGTCCAAGGATAATGGGTATATCTTCATTCTATTTCATGTCTATGACCATAAAATCAATTGGATAAACAAATTTTCCAATTTTAATCAATAAATCTTCAACTATGTCTCGAGGATAAGTTACCGACCGATTTGCCATGTGGATCTCCATCCTTGTAGTCTTCAATTCTGGAAGATCGAGCTTTCGATAAAAAGAATAGGGCATTAAATTTATGCTAGCTCTAGAATCGGTTAAGGCAAATGTCTTCGTCGAATTTCCAAATTCACATGGTAGTGTAAGGCGTCCTAGATCTCCCATCTTTGTTGGTAATCCTTCCATTATTACCGATGAACATTGTTCATTAAGAACAACCTTGGATGTCTTCTCTAATTGTTGGCGTGTGTCAAGAAGATCTTTAAGGAATATCACATATTCGAGCATTTTTGCCAACGACTCAATAAATGGGGTATTAATTGGAATACCCTTGACTTGATTAATGAATCTCTTATGCTCTTGCTCTAGTGGATGTGCCCTTGCTCTAGAAGGAAAATGTAATGTTGATACAGTTTAACAAAAGAAGAATTTTTCTGTTCAGACTGATCCCATGACATGAGAGGTTGTGCCTCACGTCGTGAGAATTAGACATCATATTACCCTTTTTCTTCAATATTCATTCTATTTAGTTGTGGATCGGGTTGCTTTGAGGCTTCATTATTGATCAATATAGGCTCTGAATGATGGTTTTGTTCAGTGGATATGGCCATGACATGTGGTTACCATCTCGGATCGGGATTTTGGGTGGTAATCTTTCGTTAAAGAGTGTAGTCAATTACCTGAGTTGCGTTTTGATGTTTTTGAGGGAAGCTTGATGATTTCTAATGGTAGCATCAGTAGCATCATGTCTTCTTTTAGGGGCTTCCATGAACATATTAAGCATTGACTCAAATTCGGGTTTCTTTTCCGGTGGTGGTTGTTCTTTTTGGTAGTATCCTCATCCGGTTTGTCAATATTTTTCTTCTTTTTGCTTCTTGTATCCTCACATGGCTACCATTCTTTCTTGGTTTTTCTCCAACCTTCATCAAATCGATCACCACTAGAATAACACACTTGAGCTTTTCTATTCCCGTTTTCATCCACATCACAATCTTTGGTTAAGTGTGGTCCACTACAATTATCAAAACCGACTTGTATGGCATGAATCGATTGACCCATCTTTGTCATTCTTTAGTTCATATTCTCTAGTTTTGCCATAACAACCACTAAATCTCCCGAAGCTCTATTGCTACTTTCCTTATATAACACCAGTCAAAATAGGTCAATAACAATCACATGTGATTATGCCAATCATGTAATGTGATTTTGTTAAACTAGTAAAGTGACAAACTTACTATGTAATTCGTGATAAATTCTAATACAAGTATGAACTTTTATGATACAACTCAAAGTATACGTCCATACGATTCCAAAATTATAGAGAACGTCTAAATCTGACTTCGCGTGAAGAAGTTATGATAAACCGAACACTATAAATCTCTATAATAAGAGGAATTTAAAATAGACCTAGAATTAGCTATTGGAGTCTACTATAGAGTTGTAGTACTCGTAAATACCTACGCGTGGATATAAAGAACGTCAAAAACGGAGATCGTATGCAAAAGTTACAACCTTTCAAAGATACAGCTGTCAGAAACCCTAATCTGACTGGACTCACGACGTGAGCATATAAACTCACGACGTGAGGAGTCAAAACGCCACATTTCGAAGCTAGAAGTCTACAGAACGATAACCCAAAATCTCACGACGTGAGCAAGGATTTCTCACGACGTGAGGACGCTGCAGGACA
This sequence comes from Lactuca virosa, assembly GCF_052849685.1. Classification (NCBI taxonomy): domain Eukaryota; kingdom Viridiplantae; phylum Streptophyta; class Magnoliopsida; order Asterales; family Asteraceae; genus Lactuca; species Lactuca virosa. Next base: position 171,594,047 of record NC_136428.1, on the reverse strand, counting down.
CGAATCGGAGCTAGAAAACACGCATTAAGGCTACGGGATGACTCTTGCCATAACTCACAACGTGAACCTATCACGTTCATGATGTGAATAGGCCAAAATCAGCCTATAAATAGCCATTTCGACCCCAAATCTTATTACACCAAAATCTCTTCTTTCTCTCTCGTTTTTGGAGGCCATTTCGCATCCCGAGCCCGACGATCATGAAGCGCTGACCGTTTCTAGTTAGATTCTATCAAAGCACGATACTAAAGTGAGTTTCACGGCCCCACTTTCTAATATTTTTGGGGGAAAACGCATGCTAAATATTGTATATACATTACTATTATATCTATATGATAATATATTAGTATCAACGTAGATAGTTATATTAACCGGGATATAGTTGTTCTAAATATAATATTTTGAATATATACAACTATTATCAACTTGTTAGCATGTTCTTGTATTAATGTAGATCTTGAGTTATACTTAGGATTCTATACATATGTTGTGTGCGATATAGTTCCGAAGTTATATTCGGGAGTTCTATATGTTAAAAAGTATGTTGCTATTATTGGTTTTATGTCAAGATAAAACCTGAGATGTTATATGCTATTATTGTTGGTTTTATGTCAAGATAAGACTTGATATGTTATATATTATTATTGGTTTTATGTCAAGATAAAACCTGGTTTTACTTCAATTTATACCTGTTATACTGCGTAAATGTTATGAAATTAGGAGTAACGATTAAAAGAATAGTCTAGTAACTTAGGGTTTTAGACACGAAAATGCTTTTGTTATTAGAACTATAGAACCCCGTCAAAGTTTACATGAGCTATTGTATTCATCAACTAAGATTGGAAATCTTAGTGGAAATCCTCTAACCTGTAACCGTTAATCCCGTGTGAGCGAGGAAGTTGTATATGGATCTATACGGGTTGACAACCCCACCCGTTGTTGCTAGCTCCAACTCAACGGTATTCGGGTGATGAACTTGCCTAATTTACTACCTTCCGACGTCGATGAAGCGTGCGGAAACTACCGCAAGGTGTGATCCTTGTACTACCGCAAGGTGTGATCCTTCTACTACCGCAAGGTGTGATCCTTGTACTACCGCAAGGTGTGATCCTTGTACTACCACAAGGTGTGATCCTTGTAATAATAATAAGAGGTATAAAACTAAGTCATACAGTCGCAGCTACAGACTCATGGTAGCACAACTTTAGAAGCATTATACTTTGTCGATATACAAGTATGAATGTTAAGTATAAGTTTCTCTAAGACTTATACTCTAAGTATAAGAATCTAGTAGGTATATTACTTGTATATTAAGTAGACCACTATACCTATTCTACTTACTCGTATAGAATTAAAATAGATTTATACGTAGCGGTTTTACTCGTATAGAATTGAAATAAGATTTATACGTAGCAACCTTAGTTTGTATGGGATTACAAACATTTGTATGAGACTTATAGGTATACTACTTATTTGGTAAGTAAACCATTATACCTAGGATATATATATATATATATATATATATATATATATATATATATATATATATATATATATATATATATATACTAAATGTTGGAGAGTCAAAACGATACTTTCAAAACTATACTTTTGAATTGAGAAAAAGTATTATTTCTACTTAGAGTCAAAACCTGTGAACTCACCAACTTTATGTTGACGTATTATAAATTGCATGTGTTTTCAGGAAGTTGATAACTATGATACGAGAAATGACGTTACACCGCCCAGTGTTTCCCCCGACGGCCAGGGTGTGACACCTTACCTCTAGTCACATCCTCTCATGGGTTGTGGTATTCTCTTTAGTGCTTCTCGAAATCTTCAATTAACTCTTTAATTGTGGTCGGATCTTTCTTTGTCATTGGGCCTTGCGAATCAAGGAGTTGTCTTGTTGTCACATTCACCCCATCATAGAATATGGAAACTTCTTGTTTCACATTCAAGTCATGTTGAGGACAATTTCTCAAAAGGCCTTTGTATCTTTCCCAAGCTTTGCATAAGGATTCTCCATCTTCTTGTTGAAAATTAGCAATCTTTTTCTTGGGTTTTGCTATTTTTGAAGGATGACTAAATTGTTCGATGAACGCTTCACGAAGGTTGTTCCAAGTTCTAATTGTTCCAGGTGCTAAAGACTTCAACCACATTTTTGCATCTCTAGTAAATGTCACAGGAGGCATTCTTAGTAAAATCACATCTCTTGAAGCATTTGGAACATTGAAATAATTAGCATTGTCCAAAACTTCATCGATGTGCTTGAAAGCATCTTCGTAATCGTTAACGGAAAACAAAATGTCTTTGAGCATCGAGAGCATATGTCCTTTGAGCTCAAAACCCGTTGCAGCTGGAATTTTAGGAGGAACTAGACCTGGATTGTTGTCGTTTCGCAATCTCTTCTTGTACTCCTCCATTGTCATGGTCGTGATATCTATCATCTATATTTCCTCGCTTTTAATTTCTTCTCCTGAATCTTCCTCCATTTTTGTTTCTGGCTCATACATGGTTCCTTTCTTATCTGGAGTCTTCTCAAAGCTTTCATATGTGTCAACTTGGAAGGTGCTACTTGATTTGTCGACCTTCTTATCCTTCTTTTTGTGGAAAGCTAACTCTGGATTTTTTTTAATGGTGGAACTATTGGTGTTTTGGATCTTCGGGTCATAAATCACTGAAATAAAACAAAAACAGAACACGTAAAAATGATCTAATTATAAAATAAACTAAAAACTGAAAAATACTGAGCTCATGTCGTGAAAGGTGAAGCTCACGTCGTGAGAATTGTATAAACATAAAATTTTAATTTTTACAGAAAATTAACTTTTTTTGCAGTTTTTACCCCACAAAAAGGATCGGTTAACCTAAAGCAAATAAATTAAAAACTAAAATAGTTGTTCCCCGACTTCATAAAATCAAGAAACTAACACAAGCTTAAACCAACTTCATAAAATCAAGAAACTAACACATATTATTTGGGTTCATCTACACTAAACGAAAGCCTAATGGTTTAGCTACTCATGGAAGAAAATAAGCACATAAACACAATAAAATTCAAATTAGACATGATAAATCTAATGCAAACCAAATGTGTAATGTGAATTCTTGCTATAATTCTTCAAATCTTCAATCTCCAATCGAAAGGATAGTTCGTCACTCGCTTATGGTTGACTGTAGCTAACAGTCACAAGTGGGGTGGTCAACCCGTATACTAATTATACACGACTTCCTCGCTCTCACGGGATTAATGGTTACAGTTCAGAGGATTTCCGCTAAGATCCCCAATCTTAGTTGATGAATACAATTACTCATGTAGACTCCGACGGCTTCCTATAGCTCTAACAACAAAAGCATTTTCGTGTCTACAACCCTAAGTTATTAGACTTTGCTTTTAAACATTACTCCTAAGTTCATATTACTTTAGGCAGTATAACAGCTATAACTTGAGGAAAAACCTGGTTTTATCTTAACATAAAAACAACAATAAAAATATATAACATACCAAGTTTTATCTTGACATAAAACTAACAATAACAACATATAGCATACCAAGTTTTATCTTGACATAAAACCAATAATAACAACATACTTTATAAATTAACATATAGAACTTCCGAATACAACTTCGGAACTATATCGCACACAACATGTATATAGAATCCTAAGTATAACTCAAGATCTACATTAGTATAATAACATGCTAACAAGCTGATAATAGTTGTATATATTCAAAATATTATATTTAGAACAACTATATCCCGGTTATTATAACTATCTACGTTGATACTAATATACTATCATATAGACATAATACTAACGCATATACAATATTTAGCATGCGTTTTCCCCCGAAATATTAGAAAGTGGGGCCGTGAAACGCACCTTAGTAGCGTGATTTTATGTAATCTAAGCAGAAACGGTCAGCGGTTCGCGATCACTGGGCTCGGGATGCAAGATGGCTTCAGCAAAGGAGAGAGGAGAAAGGGAAATGGTGTAAGGAAGTGTCAAGGTCGGACCTGCTATTTATAGGAAGATTTTTGGCCTCTCACGTTGTGAGCCATATAGTCTCACGTTGTGAGCCATGGTTGGTCATCCCGTAGACTTGCCATTTGTGTCCCTAGCTTCGGAAGGTGGCCATGTGACTCCTCACGTCGTGAGATATCCTTGCTCACGTCGTGAGTTTGGATCTTATCCCTTCGTAGCCTCGTCACACACCTTCTAGATTCCGAAATGTGGCAAAATGACTCCTCACGTCGTGAGTTTCTGTGCTCACGTCGTGAGTTCAGTTAAATTAGGGTTTCTGATAGCTGAATCTTCGGAAGGTCGTAACTTTCACATACGAACTCCTTTTTTGACGTTCTTTATATCTACGCGTAGGTATTTACGTGTACTAGAACTCTCTTTTAGACTTCAATAGCTAATTCTAAGTCTATTTTAAATTCCTCTTATTATAGAGATTTATAGTGTTCAGTTTATCATAACCTCTTCATGCGAAGTCAGATTCAGACGTTCTCTATATTTTTGGAATCGTATGGACGTATAATTTGATTTATACTATAAAGTATGTATGAAAGTTCATATTTATATTAGAATTATCATGAAATACATAGTAGGTTTACTACATTACTTGTTTTGACAAAATCACATTACATGATTGGTATAACCACATGTGATTGTTATTGACCTAATTTTGACTATTGTTACATTCTCCCCCCGTTGAAGTAAATTTCATCCCGAAATTTATTTTGTACCAGGTACCACCGAAGGGTCCTGGATAGCTTCCCTGCTTCCTGTTACGAATGCCCTACCACGGCCTAACTTCCTTGACTTCTTAACTTTGGACATTCCTTCTTGATATGTCCAATTTTACCACACTTAAAACATGATCTTCCTCCGTGATAACCTATTCCAGTGTGTGTTCCTTGGTTTTCTAGTTATAGGTGTTGTGCTCCTACAGTAACTGGCAGTGTGTCCCTTCTTTTTGCACTTCATGCAAATATAACAGTCACTTACGTGCTGATGGTTGCACTGACTGCACCATGAACAGTTACCTAGGTGATGACGATTACACTGAGTGCACCATGGGAGTTTTCCAGCATACTTCCTTGGTTGCATGGGTATTGTTGTTGTGGATGCATAATTAGTTGCCACATCTTGTCTCTCCTCAGATGATTGTCTGGGATTCTTCCCATTAAATTTACGCTTGTTCGTTCCAGACTCGGGAGACTCGGCTATAAATCCCACTTGGATTTCTGTGCTGGTTAGCTGATGAGCTATACGCTTTTCATTGTCATATGTTGTAGGCTTCGATGCGAGCACCATTCCTTTGATTTGCGATGCTAGACCCCAGATATATCGCTGAATCTTCTTGTACTCTGGGGTTACAAGTGTCGGACACATCACCGCAAGATCATTGAATCTAGCGGTATAAGCATTTATCTCTGAACCCTTCATGGTTAGGGTCCACATTCTTGTTCCAGCTTATGTATTTCCTCCCTGGGACAATACTCCTCTACTAGCATCCTCTTTAGCTCTTCCCATTGCATGGAATTGGCAGCATCAATACCCGTTGTATTCACATGGCTGTTCCACCATGTAAGTGCTGCATCAACGAAGGTACACGCATCAAATCGTACCTTACATTCGTCCGGACAGAAGCTTATTTGAAATACTGATTCTGCCTTTTCAATCCACCGGGTCAAGCTAACAACCCCTTCCATTCCATGGAAGCTCTTAGGTTTGCAATTCATAAAATCCTTGTAGGTACACATTCTGGCGGTCCCTACATTGTCTTCATTTCTAACTCCTCCTCTTGTGACATTAGCAAGAGCTGCAGCGATTCTCTGAGCTATGATTTCTTCAAGTTTTGCTGAACTTATTGGAGGGTTTGTTTCTAGTGGTGGTGGTTGCGGTTGTTGTTGTTGTGATTCTAGTCGTTGGTTAAGGTTTAGCCGAACGCTACTTCTTCTAGGCATTTTGTTTAGTTCCTATACATTTTGGATCACCAAGTGTTTAGTATATCAAATATTACTCCCAATTTAAATAGTTCATATGATCTGATCATAATAAAATATAGTTGTACACCTACACCTAGTTGTGATAAGATCTATGCACATATGAACTTTAGTTGGAATATATGATCTAAATCCTTGAGATCAAAAGCATTCCGGGAATTTAGGTGTATTCTCATCGCGAGTCTGAGTCTCCATATATGACTCTGTGTTTATTATTTGTTGTATCCATGCTCTATTAATTATTGTTTGTTACTTCAGGTCTAGCTGACAAGGCACCAGCCAGTCAGGACAGTCGGAGGGCAGGATCATTTTAGCATATAGCCGTTCTGAAATCCAGCAACCCAAGCGACATGTCTATCCTGTCACCGCTCCCGTAAGTAGTTCATCGGTAGAATAACTAATAATACTTTATACTGTAGGCTAAGGGATATACCTAAACCTAACAGAGTAATCCCTAAACTATAGTCGTACGTTCCTAAGAAAGTACTAATTCACTATAGTTAATAGCTCTGATACCAATCTGTCACACCCCGGCCGTCGGTGGAAACACCGGGCGGTGTAACGTCATTTCTCGTATCATAGTTATCAACTTCCTGAAAACACATGCATTTTAAAATACATCAACATTGTCACACCCCCAAACCAGACGACGGAAACGTCCGAGGGCTCGTGTGACTTAACTTGAAATATCATCACGACGAATATACATGAAACATAACATAAACATCGCCATGCATTAATACCTTACAACCGTTATTGTTCACATCCAGTACATTGTTTACATTACATAATCCTCAAAATAAATTGTTTATCAAATGACATCACATAAAAGACATTCACATACATGCTTGATAATTCTTCATTCTAACGGTTACCTGAGAACACAAGTTATTTTGAAGACGGTCAACATATATAATGTTGGTGAGTTCATAAGCAGGTTTGATATGAAAATGTTTTGTGTAGTTTGTAAAACCTAGAAAATCCGATATTTTCTGAAAAGACGATTTGTTTACGAAATAGGTGTGATGATCCATAAGTATATGCGTGAATGATTTCAAAACGTGTAAAAGTAGTATGAATTCTTGCATTATAGTTATCGAAAGTGAAAGTGAATAATATGCGTTGTGACGATACACAACGAATAAATATGATTTCCCATGATTACTTAGATGGTATTTGGATCTCTATGTGAGTCGTTATAACCATGCAAAATAATGACTATTTCGTCTGTCTTGGCATTCTAGTGAAAGTCGGTATTGAATTTAAGATTTTGTCACCCTAGACTGGCCGAGTCTAACTGGAGCGAACAGCTTAGGTGTGGGGGAGTCACCCCGTATAGATCTATACACAAACTCTCGCTCTCCCTCCAAGAGACTTTGATTATAACTACAGACTACGACCGACACTTATTGGTGTCGCCCGTTATTACTCACTAAATCCAATGAAATTGAATAACCTTGTTTAACAACCTGATTTATGTTTACTTGAATAAAAGGGTAAGTCTAACAGACGAAGAGAAGAGGACTACTGGGCCCACTAATCACATATGTTATTATAGGTTGTCGAGTATGCGACAGACACGTTAGCTCATCACACATTATGATTGATTTGGACCTTACTAGCAATGCAAATGGGCCACTACGGCCTAATAGCATGTAAAAGTCATTGAGGGTTCATTAGGCATGTAATTGGGTCACCTGAGGCCCAATAAACATGTATAATTATATTGGGCCCAATAATCATGATATTGGGCTACAGGGGCCCAATAGCACGAATAGAAGGTATTTGGGCCCAACCATTGAATCGCTTATGTTTTATTGAGTTTAAGTCGTATTGTTGGTAATTTGTTGTTCACTAAATGTTTATTCAAAAAAAATATCTTAACATTCGAATTATAACGAAGCATTATATATATATATATATATATATATATATATATATATATATATATATATATATATATATATATATATATATATATATATATATATATATATTTAAAATCATGCGTTATAAGCTTGATGTTTTTACCCCAAACATTCAAAATTGTTTATTTGGCCCAAAAACATTTAGATTGACCAATTTGATCCCTTTTTCTTTAAAAATGACACTTTTAGTCCCTTTTTATGAAAATTGACATTTTTGGTCCTTAAACCATTTTTCTTTACATTTTCCACCCAAACTTTATTTGAATAGTAATTTCAGTCCAAAACTATTGCATTTGCCATTTCTAGCCTTTATTTGTAAAAATTTTACATTTTTGGCCCAATTCCCGTAGGTTTTACAATTTTGACCCCAAGATCAAAAACTTTGCATTTTTAGTCCAATTTGGTAATAAAATCGTTTTCAGCCCCTGAAACTAGTTGATTTACGTTTTAGACTCATAGTTTGTTAAGTTTTACATTTCAGCCCCTCAAAACTTCATTTTTTTTCGCAACCTTGGGCCCAAAACTCGTGAGGCCCAATTTAAAGCCCAATAAGCTAAAATTTATGTTTTTGATCCTTTGGAAAGTATTATTTTCATAAAAATCAGCTTTTATACAAATATATATCTTATAACCCTCATAAAACCGATAATTATCCATTTACACCCAATCTTTGTAATTTTTGCAAAAATGACACTTGTAAAGTTCTTTGGCTTTGTTTTTCCCTTTTAAAAACTTAAGGACCCTTAGATCTATGATGTATGTTGTTTATTATGTTTTGTTTATGATTCTTTCACCCTTTTTGCTATAGATCTCGAAATATCACAAGTATTACACTTTATTACAACCAAAAACTAAGGAAATCACACATAACATGCAAACACACATAGATCATCACATAGTACTTGTATTCTCCCCCAAAATCAAGTAAAAACCGAAAACAAGGGGGTATGAACTCACCTTGCTTAGTTGCTCACGGTTTTGAAGAAGAAATGAAGAAGATTTTTGGTCTTAACAAGCCTCCTTGAGTTGATTTCGAACTTAAGAAGTTTCTAAGGTGTTCATGGAGTAAAGTTTTGTAAGAAAGAATTCTAGATGTTGTAATGGAAGAAGATGTTTGTGTTTGATAGCACTTACCAAAGATTGACAACACTTGATGAAGATCCTTGAATCCAAGCTAAATTTTCAAGATTTCTTTGAAGGAAGAAGGAAGATGATCTTTGGGAGTAATGGAGAGAGTTTGTATAATGTGTGTGTGTGTGTTCCTTCCTTCGGCCGTAGATAAGAAGAGAGAGGGGAGAAGAGAAAGGATTGAAGTGAAAAATGTGGATGTATGTTGGACCATGCATGTTTATTTGGTGTATAATAAGAAGGTGGCACATAAAAGTCAACCCTTCTTATTCTCTTTTTTTTTAATTTTATTTGGGCCGAGAGGGAGAGGGAAGAGAAAGGATTTGGGCCTTTTGTGCTTGAGGTCCATAATGTGAAGCCCAAATTGATGGTTTTCGGCCCATTGGGCCCTTAAGAGGGTTTACGGCCCAATTTGCATAAAAGAATGAGTTTTATGGCCCATTAGGGCTTATTGGGTTTGTTATGTCCCAATAAGGCCCATTAAGGTAAACCAATTCATTTTGGATTCATTATGGCCCAAAAATGTTAATTTTTATGAAAGTGGGTCCAATTAGGGCCCATTTAAGGGTCCTAAGCCCAAAATAGTCAAATTGGAAGCTTATTGGTCTATTAGGCCCAATAAGGAAATCCTAGTCCATAATGGACTTAAAACCAGGATTTTTAGGGTTTCCAATCTTTTGTTGACTATTTGAAGTGTTTGTATAGAGTGTTTGATGGAATTTTGTTGTTATTGAATAAACATCATGTTTTCAAGTCATGGTTACAATTATTGATAATGCTTACATAAGGATAGAACTTCCTAGCCAAATTTGCTAGTTTTGACAAACATAAAGTTGGTGAGTTCACAGGTTTTGACTCTAAGTAGAAATAGTACTTTTTCTCAATTCAAAAGTATAGTTTTGAAAGTATCGTTTTGACTCTCCAACATTTAGTATATATATATCCTAGGTATAATGGTTTACTTACCAAATAAGTAGTATACCTATAAGTCTCATAAAAATGTTTATAATCCCATACAAACTAAGGGTGCTACGTATAAATCTTATTTTAATTCTATATGAGTAAAACCGCTACGTATAAATCTATTTCAATTCTATACGAGTAAAACCGCTACGTATAAATCTATTTCAATTCTATACGAGTAAAACCGCTACGTATAAATTTATTTTAATTCTATACGAGTAAGTAGAATAGGTATAGTGGTCTACTTAATATACAAGTAATATACCTACTAGATTCTTATACTTAGAGTATAAGTCTTTGAGAAACTTATACTTAACATTCATACTTGTATATCGACAATGTATAATGCTTCTAAAGTTGTGCTACCATGAGTCTGTCGCTGCGACTGTATGACTTATTTTTATACCTCTTATTAGTAGTACAAGGATCACACCTTGCGGTAGTACAAGGATCACACCTTGCGGTAGTTTCCGTACGCTTCATCGACGCCGGAACAATAACAAATAAAAGGATAGTTCGTCACTCACTTATGTTTGACTGTAGCTAACAGTCACAAGTGGGATGGTCAACCCGTATACTAATTATACACGACTTCCTCGCTCACATGGGATTAACGGTTACAGTTCAGAGGATTTCCGCTAAGATCCCCAATCTTATTTGATGAATACAATTACTCATGTAGACTCCGACGACTTCCTATAGCTCTAACAACAAAAGCATTTTCATGTCTACAACCCTAAGTTATTAGACTTTGCTTTTAAACATTACTCCTAAGTTCATATTACTTTAGGCAGTATAACAACTATAACTTGAGGAAAAACCAGGTTTTATCTTAACATAAAACCAACAATAAAAATATATAACATACCAAGTTTTATCTTGACATAAAACTAACAATAACAACATATAGCATACCAAGTTTTATCTTGACATAAAACCAATAATAACAACATACTTTATAAATTAACATATAGAACTTCCGAATACAACTTCAGAACTATATCGCACACAACATGTATATAGAATCCTAAGTATAACTCAAGATCTACATTAGTATAATAACATGCTAACAAGCTGATAATAGTTGTATATATTCAAAATATTATATTTAGAACAACTATATCCCGGTTATTATAACTATCTACGTTGATACTAATATACTATCATATAGACATAATACTAACGCATATACAATATTTAGCATGCGTTTTCCCCCGAAATATTAGAAAGTGGGGCCGTGAAACGCACCTTAGTAGCGTGATTTTATGTAATCTAAGCAGAAACGGTCAGCGGTTCGCGATCACTGGGCTCGGGATGCAAGATGGCTTCAGCAAAGGAGAGAGGAGAAAGGGAAATGGTGTAAGGAAGTGTCAAGGTCGGACCTGCTATTTATAGGAAGATTTTTGGCCTCTCACGTTGTGAGCCATATAGTCTCACGTCGTGAGCCATGGTTGGTCATCCCGTAGACTTGCCATTTGTGTCCCTTGCTTCGGAAGGTGGCCATGTGACTCCTCACGTCGTGAGATATCCTTGCTCACGTCGTGAGTTTGGATCTTATCCCTTCGTAGCCTCGTCACACACCTTCTAGATTCCGAAATGTGGCAAAATGACTCCTCACGTCGTGAGTTTCTGTGCTTACGTCGTGAGTTCAGTTAAATTAGGGTTTCTGATAGCTGAATCTTCGGAAGGTCGTAACTTTCACATACGAACTCCTTTTTTGACGTTCTTTATATCTACGCGTAGGTATTTACGTGTACTAGAACTCTCTTTTAGACTTCAATAGCTAATTCTAAGTCTATTTTAAATTCCTCTTATTATAGAGATTTATAGTGTTCAGTTTATCATAACCTCTTCATGCGAAGTCAGATTCAGACGTTCTCTATATTTTTGGAATCGTATGGACGTATAATTTGATTTATACTATAAAGTATGTATGAAAGTTCATATTTATATTAGAATTATCATGAAATACATAGTAGGTTTACTACATTACTTGTTTTGACAAAATCACATTACATGATTGGTATAACCACATGTGATTGTTATTGACCTAATTTTGAATATTGTTACAAATTTGGACCCTAGGTATAACAAAAGTGTGCAATGAAAGCCCTAATGGCATTTTAGTAATATTGGGCTTGAGGGAGTACGTCATGCGTACATGCCATGTATGCAAACCCTAATTTTTAGGGTCTGGCTCATATTTAAACCCCATTATAGCCTCATTTCCCCTCACTTCATCGACCTCCATCCTCTTGATACATTTTTGCAACCTTAATCCATCTTGTGAAGCATTTCTAAGCTTGAGAGTGTGTGTTTTGTGCTTTTGAAGAAGAAGGAAGGAAGGAGAGACCACCTTGGAAGAGTGAAGCTCATTAGATCCAAGATCACACCACCTTTTGGCACCATTTTGAGGTATGAAGTTCTGAACTTGGTGAAGTTTCATTTAGATCTTGTGTTGGAATGGTTTCTGGTTCTTTTTGTCCAAAATGTGGAGATTCATGAACATAACATGTTCTTGACCCATTAAGTTGTCCTTTCAGACCTTTGGATGGGTCTTGAGTCATAAAAATGGGTTCCAAATGGTTGGTTTGGCTCCATGCATCATTTAGAAGGTCTTAATGGATTAAGAAGTTGAGTTAAGCACTTAATGGACATGCAAAGTCATAAAGTTGGAAACTTTATGACTCTGAAAGGTATTTTAGCCATGGATCTAAAAGATGGATGTGAGAGCTTAAGCCATTAAGCTCTTATTGAGATTTTGGGGGTCTGGGAGTACGCCCCGCGTACGATGTCAACCACCCCGATGGTGGTCAACATTCGAGTACGCCCAACGTACATTTGGAGTACGCCCCGCGTACTCACTCTGTGGTGACTCGGCTGGGTTGACTCAGTTGACTCAAATAATTTGACAAGTTTGAATTTGACTTTGACCAAGTTTGACCTAAGGGTATTTTGTATTTTGATTGTGATTGGTCATTTGGTTGGTTAGGTGACGGTTAGAGGTGAGATTTGGAGTCGGGACCTCATTAGCTTTTGTCCAGTTTGTGAGGTGAATTTTTCCTCACTATACTTGCGGGTCGAAGGCATGAAGGCCGACCCATTGGATTAGATATCTTGTTATGTGATCGTATGTTATCGTGTTGTAGTGATTTGTTAGATCGGTATCCTAGTATATAGGATGATGCTCTGCTTAGTGATCTGTAGATTTGCCTGATTGTTTGTTGACTGGTTATATGTATGTTTATCTGTGATGTATATGTTGACAAGTTATGTGTGTTTGGGTTGAGGCGGACCAGTATAGACTGAAGGCCAAGAGACCCAGGGCGGCCTGGATAAACTTAAGGCCTGAGAGGCGTACCAGTTAGGACGAAGGCCCAGAGCACGGTCCAGATAGGCTAAAGGTTCGGTGAGGCGGTCCAGTCATGTTAAAGGTTCTGTGAGCGGTCCAGATAGTCTGTAGGCGGTACGACGTTCCAGTCAGGCTGAAGGCTGTTTATGCATACTGTTTGTTATTGTGTTGGTAATTTGGAGGAACTCACTAAGCGTTGGCTTATATTTTTTGGGTTATAGTTTCAGGTACTTCGGATGATCGCGGGAAGGCGAAGGTGTTACCGTACACATCCTCTTGTTTATGACTTATGATTTTGGGAGACTCCGATGTTTGGAAAAATATTTTGAAAACTATGATTTGTAAACAGTTTGTGATTTCGGGTTGATTTTAAAAGTTTAAATTTCTTTTGATTTTATGGATGTTACAAGTTGGTATCAGAGCCTTGGTTTGAGTGAATTGGAGGAACACTCGTGTGAATGCAGTCTCAAACTAAGGAAAAAGGTTTTAAAAATTATTTTCAAATTGTTTTCAAAATAATAAAAAATGATGAAATATGTACGATCAGCCGGAGCCAGTAAGTAGACCCCAAATTACCACACTGTTATTTGATATTGTGATATGTTAGAACAACATGCTAGTGATAGGCTAGGTATCTTCAGGAATTGCATGATAGAATTGTCTGATTATATGATCCCTCGTAGCCTAGGGTTTCCTTCTTATATGGAATTGAAATCATAATTGTAGTTGCTTAGTGTATGCAACATAGTTGTACATAACTAAGATTCTATAGTCTGAGAATGTTTGATTTAGCCTTATTTCCTGCCCTTGTTTGGTTGTGGGCTTAGGGTAGAATCAAGTATTCGATTGTCTATAGGATCCAGTGTTATGAATGGTTAGCATACATGAGTGTTGCAGGGTTGGTGGAAGTTTCATGGATGAATCGTGTGGGGTCAGCCGACCAGTCGCATAATGTTTAGCCTTCCTCTAGGAAGTGAGGATTCAGTGTATGCGTATGCTAGTGTGTATTGTTAGGGTTGTTGTGATGATCCTCTGAGACAAATACAGGTAGGTGTGGAAGGTAGTATGGGCCCGTACTACTTGAAGCATAGGACCTGTACGCGTAACAGGGAAGTCACAACCCTTAGGGTTTTGTTTGGGAAGTGGTCCCCATGTTGTTATATGCGTTTTATCTGATATCTCTCTGGTTTATTTTTAGTATGGCGATTACGAGACAATTTGAGGCAGGATACGAGTAAGGATTAGGGACAGGTGGCCAGGATGGGCCGGGATTGACTGAGGATCGGGTTAAGGAGATTATTCGAGAGGAGGTTGTTTCCATTGTTCAGGGTCAAATACCGGAGCTATTTGGGTCTATCAAGACCAGTATGATGAAGTTATTTGACGATTGGTATGTTGCACTTTCTAATGTTGCTGCTGTCGGGATTGGCGTTAAGAGAGCCTTCCAGTATCGGGTTGGCCATATAAAGGTCAACTGTCCATTGCTCGTCGCCAAGCCATCACAGGCCCCTATGCCAGCTACTTTGAGGATCACTGATGGACACCAGGGGAGGGCGGAGCTCCCGAGGGCTCGGGACCGTGCTTTTCAGCTCACTGTCGAGGAGGCCAGAGCAGCTCCAGACGTCGTGACGAGTATGTTTCTATTTATTATTCTGTTGATTGTATTTTATGTTGTGCTCATGTATATGCCCATAATAGGTACATTCGTAGTGAACTCTTTGCCTGCTCTTGTGTTATTCGCGCGATTCGGTCCTTTGTATCTCGATCATTCAGTAGGGAGATTGATATACCTATTAGGGAGTTAGAGTTTCTGTTGCGGGTTTCTATCACCAACGAACACGGGGTCTCTGCGTCCGCAGTGTTTCAAGGTTGTGTATTAGAGATCTTCAGGGTGACTTATCTGATTGATCTGATCCCTATTCCCACAGGGGATGTATGTGTGATAGTGGTTATGGACTGGCTGAGTAGGTTTGGTGCCATGATTGATTACGAGGGCCAACGAGTGGTAGTTCGAACCCCAAGTGGGGGAGAACTGGTTATCTATGGGGAGGGCCCCAAGATTGGTTCAGGGTTTTGTTCAACAGCCAGGGCTCGGCAGTATATTCAGCATGGGTGTGTAGGTTATTTGACTTACGTGGTTAATACTTAGGTTATGGAGCAGACCTTAGTTTCTGATGTGCCAATGGTCAGGGAGATTGTTGATGTTTTCCTGAAGGATTTACCGGGTGTGCCTCTCGAGAGGAAGGGTGAGTTCAGGATTGATCTAGTGTCAGGTGCGGCCTTGATTCCCGAGGCGCCGTATTGCTTGGCACCGCATGAGATGCAAGAGTTGTCCTATTAGTCTCAGCTTCAGGAGCTGTTAGGCAAGCAGTTCATCAGACCGAGCAGTTCTCCGTGGGGAGCGTCAGTATTGCTCGTCAAGAAGAAATATGGTTCACACCAGATGTGCATTGATTACCGGGAGTTGAACAAGTTAACGGTGAAGAACCGTTATCCCCTTTCGCGAATTGATAACCTCTTTGATCAGTTGCATGGTGCATCTTGGTTATCCAAGATAGATCTGAGTTCTGGATATCATCAGGTGTGAGTGAGGGAGGAGAACGTGGAGAAGACCGTGTTGCGGACTCGTTATAGGCATTACGAGTTCGTGGTGATACCATTTGGGCTCACCAATGCGCCTGCTGTATTTATGGATTTGTTGAATCGGGTATGCAGGCTGATGCTCGACCGATCTGTTATCGTGTTCATTGATGATATCTTGGTATATTCCAAGACCAGAGAGCAGCATGAGGAGCACCTTCGAGAGCTTCTGGGAGTCTTGAGACGGGAACGACTTTATGCCAAGTTCTCGAAGTGTGAGTTTTGGTTACGAGAGGTCCAGTTCCTGGGGCACCTCGTTAACCAGGATGGGGTTTTGGTCGATCCGGCCTAGATTGAGGCTATGATGCAGTAGGTGGTTCCGAAATCTCCCTCAGAGATCAGGAGCTTCTTCGGTTTGGCAGGGTACTATCGGCGATTTATTTAGGATTTCTCCAAGATTGGGGTACCCCTCACTCATCTGACGGGGAAGGGAGTGGATTTCTGATTGGGCCCTGAGCAACAATTAGCGTTTGAGACTCTTCGGCAGAGGTGATGTGAGGCCCCAGTATTGACCCTTCCGGTGGGAGTCGAGGACTTTGTGGTATTCTGTGATGCATCCATCACCGGTTTGGGGCGGACCTTATGCAGAGAGGACGAGTGATTTCTTACGCTTCGCGGCAGCTGAAGTTGCATGAGACGCGATATCCCACTCATGACCTGGAGTTGGGGGCAGTGGTATTTTCCCTCAAGATTTGGAGACATTACCTATATAGGGTTTGTTGTACGGTCTACACGGATCACAAGAGTTTGAGATATCTTATGGATCAGCCGAACCCGAACATGAGGCAGCGTATGTGGCTGGACGTGGTCAAGGAGTATGACCGCGAGATCCTTTACCATCCGGGTAAAGTGAATGTGGTAGCAGATGCTTTGAGCCACAAGTCCGCCGGGCCTTCTGATACGGAGGTGTGTATGAGGATATCCGTTGATTCTCTGCTTTTGGGATTGATCAGAGAGGCACAGGAAGAGGGAGTTCGGAAGAAGAACTGGAAACAGGAGAGGATGAGGGGTGATATCGACTGATTTGTCACAAATAGTCGAGGGTTATTGACACGGTGTGGTCGAGTTTGGGTTCCAGTTTCTGGTGGGACCAGGCAGATTATGTTGGAGGAGGCTCATAAGTCTCGTTTTTCTATACACCCGGGAGCCACCAAGATGTATCGGGATTTGAGATTGATTTATTGGTGGTCGTGTATGAAGAAGGAGATAGCCTGGTATGTCGAGAGGTGTTTGAGCTGTAGGATGGTCAAGGTCGAGCATCAGAGGCCACCTGGCAAGCTTCATCCTCTGGAGGTTCCCATGTGGAAGTGGGAACAGATCACCATGGATTTTATCACCAAGTTTTCGAAGACGGCCAAGGGTTTTGATGCTATATGGGTCATCGTGGATCGATTGACCAAGAGTGCCCACTTTTTGGCCATCCGGGAGAGCTCTTCGGCTGAAAAGTTGAATGATGTGTATGTCCGGGAGATCGTCGCTCGTCATCGGGTTTCGGTCTCCATTGTTTCAGACCGAGATGTTTGGTTCACTTCCCGTTTCTGGCAGAAGTTCCACGAGGAACTGGGTACGAGGTTGCATTTTAGCACTGCATATCATTCGCAGACCGACGGCCAGAGTGAGCGGACTATTCAGACCCTTGAGGATATGTTGCGGGCACGTGTTATTGATTTTGGTGGGAGTTGGGATTCCTACGTACCTCTTGCGGAGTTCTCCTACAACAACAACTATCACTCCAGCATTGGTGCTCCGCCATTTGAGCTCTTGTATGGTCGGAGATGTCGTACCCCAGTTTATTGGGGAGAGGTTGGTCATAGGGTTATGGGAAGGACCGAAGTATTACTTCAGACCACAGAGCTTATTCAGCAAATCAGACAGAGACTGCAGACCACTCAGAGTCGGCAGAAGAGCTATGCCGACTGGCGCCGATCAGAGTTAGAGTTCAGGTCTACGATATGGTGCTTCTAAAGGTCTCGCCCTGGAAGGGTGTGATACGTTTCAGGAAGAGGGGGGAAATTGGGTCCCCCGGTATATTGGACCTTTTTGGGTGATTGCCAGGGTTGGCAAGGTAGCTTACAGGTTGGATCTGTCGAGCGAGCTTATTCAAATCCACAACAATTTCCACGTCTCTCAGTTGCGGAAGTGTGTGTTGTATAGCGAGGTAGTGGTTCCGCTGGATGATATTCACGTCGATGAGCGCCTGAATTATATCAAGAGGCCGGTGGCTATTTTGGAAAGAAAGATGAAGGTCCTGCGCAACAAGGAGATACCTTTGGTAAAGGTACAATGGCAACACCGGAGAGGCTCCGAATGGACATGGGAGCCGGAGGCGGAGATAAGGGGGCATTACCCTTAGTTATTTGTTGTTGCAGACTTTGAGGACGAATTCTAAGTCAAGTGGGGGAGAATTGTAACATCCCGATGATAAGGTACTTCTAATTTTAACCCTATAATTTTATTGCAATTTGGACCCTAAGTATAAGAAAGTATGCAATGAAAGCCCTAATGGCATTTTCGTAATATTAGGGTTAAGGGAGTACGCCATGCGTATGTGTGTACACTGAGCGTACTAGGGCGCGCCTTAGTACGTTGGGGATACATATGTACGCAAGGCGTACGTTCCAGGCATGCAAACCCTAATTTTTAGGGTTTGGATCATATTTAAACCCCATTATAGCCTTACTTCCCCTATCCTCATCAGCCTCTATCCTCTTGATACGTTTTTGCAACCCTAATCCATCTTTTGAAGCATTTCTAAGCTTGAGATTGTGTGTTTTGTGCTTTTGAAGAAGAAGGAAGGAAGGATAGACCACCTTGGAAGAGTGTAGCTCTTTAAATCCAGGATCACACCACCTTTTGGCACCATTTTGTGGTATCAAGTTCTGAACTTGGTGAAGTTTCATTTAGATCTTGTGTTGGAATGGTTTTTGGTTCTTTTTTCGCAAATGTGGAGATTCATGAACATACATGTTCTTGACCCATTAAGCTGTCCTTTCAGATTTTTATTACAGTACATTCGTTATTCACTTATGAATAAAACGTATGCGTAACTTTTTTTTATAGTTTAAGTATCGTTCATATATGAATATGACATGCAATAAAGTTTTCTTACTTAAAATATATTTTTTACATCATCTTTCATGATATATTATATTTATATATGAATAAAACGTGTATTAGTTGTCGTCATATTTTATATTCATATATGAATAAAACATTTATCAGATTTTTGTTACAGTTAATATGTTATTCATATATGAATAAGTAGTATAAATGATACTTAAACTGTAAAAAAATTAATTATATATTTTTATTCATAAGTGAATAACGAATGTATTGTAGCAAAAATCTGATGCATTTTTATTCACTTATGAATAACGATAACTGAAAATATAAAAAAAAATTATTTTATCTTAAAAGTATATCAATATGGATGTCTATTTGTAGAGAATAAAAAATCATGAATTTTGGTATATTTAAAATCATTTTTCGATATAAATAGCTTCTTAAAAATTAAAAATACGAAAAAAAAACTATGTTTTTGTATATATTAAGGTAATGATTAGCATAGTTTAAGGAAATATATTTTGTTGGAAACACATGTGTATTCCTTATCCATTTCCGCTGGTACAACAGAGGATTTTGCGGCAAAAATAAATGAGTGGCTGAGAATGATTCCCCCATTCTCAACCTTTTAGCACACAATAGATGTAAGACACATTTGAACCTACCTATATATATATATATATATATATATATATATATATATATATATATATATATATAGAGAGAGAGAGAGAGAGAGAGAGAGAGATAGAGAGAGAGAGAGAGGGAGAGAGAGAGAGATAGGTTCAAATGTTTCCAACAAATATTGTGTGCCTAAATGCACCAATCAGAAATTAAGAAAAATTAAATCATTATTAATTAATATAAGGGTATGATAGTAATCTTGGTTATATCTAATTATAGTAAATATTTAAACCATTTAATATCCTTTTAATTTAGTAAAATCAGTTTTAAAACCCTATATATCATCGACCCCTTTTGCCGAAACCCAGTTCATCATAATTGTCGGCAGCATTCACCTTCGTTTCCTGCCTGGAACATCACCACTAAAGAGAAGAAAATCAGTGACTTCTCATCGCCGATTGCAGCCCTTCCTTGCGATCGATTAAGATTCACCGGCCATTTTCTAATTGTTTTTGTGTTTCTTTCTTCTCTTATCAACAGAGGACTGAAGTCTTTCCCTCCCTGCGTGATTGTTGTTGGATTGAAGAAGGAGCAGCCTTCACTGCCACTTGACGGCAGCACTGCTGCCTCCGTTCCTTTCCTTTCCACGATTGGTGGTTGACGGAGACGGAGATAGTGAACCAAGGGAAGCCTGCCGGAGATTAGATCTCCCTTCCTTGCGATCTGTTCAACCACCGGCGAACCCATTGGAGCTGCATTCAGGGGCTTTGTAATGGAAGTTGTTATAACACTATATGTAAGTGTTTGATTTTCCCTAATTTTATTTACCCATTTGATACGATATTTTTGATTTTTTGAGATCCATCATATAGAGATAGTGAAGTCTTCAGTGAATGATTCACTTGCTCAACCTAAATTTTAGCAGTACATCAAAAAATCAGATGGTGAAGTCATCCGACTTCAGGCATATAGAATTATAGAATAGTTTCAGATAATGATGGGTTTTATACAAACAATCCTATGTGTGCATGCAACCCTAGTATGGATCTATGTTTTAGCTATTAGTCATACAACATCATGAACACAAAAAGAAACCTAGCATGCTCCTAGTAATTTCGAAAATTATAAGGAAGAATGAATTACATACCTCTTGTTGTAATATTGTAATAACAAATTGTTTCTTGAATCTTCTTATCTTTGAAAGCAAGTACCACAAGTGTAGTACCTCTAATGGCTCACAAACACCAAGAGCAATTGAAGCGGCAAGAGAGAGAGAGGGGAGAGGTAAAAATTCGGCTCTAAGATCTTTAGGGATCAAGTGTCCGAATTTCTTATGCCAAGGGTCCTTTATATACGTGTAGGAATTAGGGTTTCAGTCCTTATCCTTATCTCGTTGCTTAGCCACCAAGCAGCCCAAAGGATAATTCTAGAACCCTTATCTTGGACGAATTCTAAGGCCTTATCCCCTTGAATTCGTCCACCCTATCATATAGGGCTTCCTTGCCCAACTTTGTAACTATCACATAATTACAGTTCAGTCCCCTAAGTTCAATTAACTTCTTTTTTATCACAAAAATCAATTCTTAATTAATTCTTGACCAATGTTAATTAACCATGATTTCTCTTTTAATATATTAATCTTATAATATATTAATAAACCATAATAACCTCCTTCTCTATTATTTCTCCAGTCAAGTTGCTTTGGTGAAGGCAACCCTAAAGGACCATGCACAATCGGGTCAAGTACTTACCAAATATGGTTACGGGCTTAGACACTAAACCAACAGTCTCTTACTTGGATAAGTCTAGTAACCATAAAAGCAAGTACAACCCGATTAGCAATCGTAGCTCTCAAAGACGCTATCGAACTCTGATCTTATCAGTAACCTGTCCTTTAGATAAGGGATCGTATAATCCTCTGTTCTAGATATCGTGTGGACAACCACATGGAACATAGTCATACTTATTGACCAGCAATTTGTTTCTCGATCTCAGATTCGTTTGACATAGAACATAATTGAACACATCAATTCAGTCCTGACCGGGCTCGCCACATAAGTCAAACCAAATCATCGAGGGGCCCTGATATCGCTTTTACCCTCTTAGGATAAAAGGAACAGATAAACTTCGACTTATATGCATTTACTATTCATTAATTAAATCATACAGAACAATGTGTTTTATAACATCAAGTTACTGATGCGTTTTCGCATTATCAATGCATAACCCATTAGCAAACAATAAACCATATATCTAGGTTTTAAGACCATATGATATTATCGTCTTGCGATCACTCGTGATAAATTCCATGAAGAGATTCCAGCAAGCGTGGGTTTATTCCAATGCTCAAAACTTGTTCATAAGCACTCATGAACGTTGTAACAAACTTTTGCTATGTCTAATACACTTTAGACAATCTACACACCAATTCATGACAGTCTTCATTCATACCTACTTCCAACATATGAACGACTGTGGACCGTTCGAATAAATTTATTATTCAGGAAGTCAAACATGCAAAATGAAACAATAGATAAACAATTAACATAAGACAATAACTTTACTAATAAATAATACTCAATTATTTAATCATCAAATGTCAATTACATTTATCTATTACACGTTTCTAAACTATCTAATCCAAACTAATATCGTCCTTCAGCCCAATGCTCCTAGTTTGCTGCAAGTGCTTAACCCTACTCAGTCCCTTCGTAAGCGGATCTGCTGGGTTATCTTCTGACGACACCCTCTTTACTACGATGAGTCATTCTTCTACCCCATGTCGAATAAAGTGATATTTTCTGTATATATGCCGAGATCTACCATGATCTCTTGGTTCCTTGGTCAAGGCAACCGCTCCTTCATTATCACAGAAAATTTCCATAGGCTCCTGTATGGCTGGCACTACTCCAAGGTCTCCAATGAAATTCTTCAGCCATATTGCCTCTTTTGACGCTTCGCTCGCTGCAATGTACTCTGATTCGCACGTTGAATCAACTACGGTCTCTTGCTTGGAACTTTTCCAAGTCACTGCTCCTCCATGAAGGGTAAAGACCCAGCCCGACTGCAAACGGTAGTTGTCCCTGTCGGTCTGAAAACTGGCATCACTGTACCCTCGCACCATTAAGTCATCACTCCTACCGAGGACTAGGAACCATTCCTTGGTCCTCCGAAGGTACTTAAGAATGTTCTTGACTGCGGTCCAATGTGCTTTGCCAGGGTTCCCTTGATATCTGCTGACCATGCTCAAAGTGAAAGCCACATCAGGGCAAGTACAAGTCATCACATACATGATCGAGCCAACTGTGGAAGCGTAAGGTACTCGGCTCATCTCTGCTATCTCGACTTCGGTACTCGGGCTTTGAGTCTTACTCAACTTGGCATTACTTTGGATCGGTAACTCCCCCTTCTTTGAATTCTCCATACTAAAACGTTTTAGTACCTTGTCCAAGTAAGTATTCTGACTAAGTCCTATTACTCTCTTACTTCTGTTTCTCACTATCCTTATTCCCAAAATATAGGCAGCCTCTCCGAGGTCCTTCATAGCGAAGCACTTCCCAATCCAGGACTTAACTTCCTGCAGTGTCGGGATGTCGTTTCCTATGAGTAGTATGTCATCGCCATACAATACGAGGAAGCTTACTATACTCCCACTGGCTTTGACATATACACATGATTCATCCTCGCTTCGCAGAAAGCCAAACTCTTTGACCTTCTCATCAAAACAAAGATTCCATCTGCGAGACGCTTGCTTAAGTCCATAAATGGACTTCTCAAGCTTACACACTCTATTGGGATGCTTCGTATTAACAAAACCCTCTGGCTGAGCCATGTAAACATCCTCAACCAACTTCCCATTAAGGAAAGCGGTTTTGACATCCATTTTCCATATTTCAAAATCATGAAATGCAGCAATGGCCAACATCACCCTAATAGATTTTATATTTGGAACTGGTGAGAAGGTCTCATCATAGTCAACTCCGGGAGTTCGAGTAAAGCCCTTCGTAACCATTTACGCCTTATAAGTGTGCATATTCCCATCCATGTCGGTCTTTTTCTTGAAGATCCATTTGCACCCGACCGTATTACGACCTGGTACATGATCAACCAAGTTCCAAACTTAGTTGTCATACATGGACTGAATCTCGCTGTCCATAGCCTCTTTCCATTTCGCAGACTCCGGGCCTGCCATGGCTTCCTTATAGCTGTTAGGTTCGTCCAGATTCACTAGTGTACTATCACTAATGAACATATCCCCTTCTGTAGTAATATGAAAACCATAAAACTGGGGTGGAACACTAATCCTTTCGGAACGTCTAAGAGGTAAGGACTCGTCAATCGGTTCAACCGGAGTTTCCTCCTCGGGTTGAGCGCCAATGTTAGAGGTTCCTTCATCGCTCGACTCTTGAAGCTATTAAAGATCGATTTGCCTCCCACTGTCTCCTTGGCTTATGAGTTCTCACTCTCGGAAAACCCCTCTCTTCGCACCGAAGACAACATTGTCACTCGGTCTATAGAAGAGATATCTAAAGGATTTCTGCGGGTAGCCGATGAAAATACATCGCTCACTACGAGGTTCGATCTTGTCGTGAGTCTCTCGTCTTACGAAAGCCTCGCAACCCCAAACCTTGATATGTGCTAACGAGGGAGCCTTCCCTGTCCACATCTCATGAGGTGTTTTGGCAACCTTCTTCGTAGGGACTAAGTTAAGGATATGGGCGGCAGTTTCTAAGTCATACCCCCAGAATGAGATAGGTAGCGAAGCACGACTCATCATGGAACGAACCATGTCTAGAAAGGTTCGATTACGCCTCTCAGCCACACCATTCAACTGTGGTGTCCTAGGTGGCGTTAATTGCGAAAGAATTCTGCATTCCTTGAGGTAGTCGTGGAATTCAAGACTTAGGTATTCTCCACCTCGATCAGATCGAAGCATCTTGATATTCCTGTCCAACTGATTCTCCACTTCTTGCTTGAACTCTTTGAACTTTTCAAAGGTTTATGACTTATGCCTGATTAAGTAGATATAACCATATCTGCTATAATCATCGGTAAAAGTCACGTAAAAGCGGCACACATCCCTTGTGGTGGATCTAAAAGGTCCACATACATCTGTATGTATGAGATCCAATAAACCCTCACCCCTTGCATAAGTGCCAGTGAAGGGTGACTTGGTCATCTTTCCAAGCAAACAAGACTCGCACACGTCATCGTCCCTAAGGTCGAATGACTCCAACACTCCGTTCTTTTGGAGTTGGGCTATGCGTACAATGCCACAAGCATGATGTATCCATACTATTGGAAGAATCGACACACAACACATCATTTCCTAAGTTATCTACAACCATCACAGTCTCATATATTCCATTACAAGGCAATGCTTTAAAATATAAAACACTATTAAGATAAGCATAAATAGAACCCTTTTCATTATCAAATGAATATCTAAAACCTTGTCTATATAAACCATGAAATGAAATGATGTTTCTTGCCATATCTGGCGAATAGCAACAATTGTTTAAATCTAAACCTAATCCATTACTAAGCACTAAGGAATAAACTCCAATCTTGGTGACATGCGACGATCTTCTGTTTCCCATGATTAGATTTATCCTTCCATGCTCCACATCCCTATTTCTTCTTAGTCCCTGCAAATCAGAGCATATGTGAAAACCACATCCTGTATCAAGAACCCAAGAAATAGCATGCGATGAATCATTAGATTTAATAGTGTAAATACCTGCGAAGGACGGCTTGATCTTCCCATCCTTGATTGCTTGCAGATATTCCAGGAAGCTTCTCTTCCAATGCCCTATCTTGTGGCAGTGGTTGCACTCTGCCTCCTTAGGGTTAGAGTTGGGTTTAGCAGAACCAACTTTGGTTCCACTAGAAGAGGTTCCATGTTGGAACTTTCCCTTGTGGTGGCTCTTTGAGGGAGCCTTCCTCTTCTTACCCTTCCCTTGCCCTATTGCCAAGACAGGGGCAGCAGCGGGAGTTGGAGTTGATGCAACGGATTTGTCCTTGAGGTTGCTCTCAGCAGTTCTCAATAAGCCCTGAAGCTTGCTCAAAGAGACCTCATCCTTGTTCATGTGGTAGGTCATGCGGAACTGGCTATAGCAGGAAGGCAAGGAATGAAGGATGATATCAATTGCCAACTCTTCATCAAAGTTCACATTCAACTTTAGCAGGCGATCGACATATCTCTGCATCTTTTGCAGATGAGCGGTAAGGGACTCTCCATTACCCATTTTGGTAGTGATCATCGAATTGATGATCTCGTACCTTTCTTGCCTAGCGCTCTGGTGGTACCGGTCCACCAGATCTTGATGCATCTCATAGGGGTACATGTCCTCATAGGACTTATGGAGTTCTGCAGTCATAGTCGCCAGCATGATGCAATGGACTTTCGTGGCATCACGCTCGTGGGCCTCAAAGGCCGCGATCTTTTCAGCAGAGGCAGTGTTGATGTCAATCTCCTTTAACTTATCATCGAGGACATACTCTTTGTCCTCGTAACAAGTGACCATTCGAATGTTGGGAATCCCATCATTGAAATTGGTCCCGTCAAAGATCACTCTCCCACACAAGTTCATGAGTGAGGACGAGCCAGAGGAAGTTGAACCAGAAGCGTTGTTGTTGACGTTCGACATCTGAAAAAAACATAGAACAAAGTTTGATTAGAAATGAATCCCCAATTAAACACCCAAATGAGAAATTAGGGCTAGGATCCAACAACATTATTTACAAATTAGAAAAGGGATGCCGTAATCTAACAAGTAAATAATTTGAAGGTAAGTGAATGACGATTCACTAATTCTCCACCATGAAAAACGAAAAAGAGATTTAAGTTTTAAATGTATTGAAAACTCCTAGATCTTTTGAGATTCATTGAACTTTTCATTGACATGTTTAAATCTTGATATGCCCCTCTAGTTTGTGACTGGGATGCCGAGGATCACAAAGCGGCTGTGAATAACCATGCAAATGTACATGGTTCCCTCATTGTTACAGTCACCTATTCGATGTGCCGGTTAGCCACGCACGCTCCATCGAACTATGACAAACATTGAGTCACCCTTTGCCACCTTTGCTTAGAGCCCAATTAGTGTGTCGGTTAACCACACACGCTCCACTAACGTCTTAGCAAGGGTACAAAGTGTAATTTCATGGAATTGCATCAATTCACTTTTGCCTAAAGTAACTAAGATTAAGAATTGTTTGAAAAACATTTAGTTACTTTTATAATTCATTATACTTTTAATGAGGAAAAGTTTTCCCTATCCTACGCGTTCGGCTAATGACCCTCCACCAGAAGCGGTGGGTGAGAGTGGACACCCATTAAACGGCCATTTTATAGGCCATAACCTTATACCCTCCCCCCCCCCCCCCTCTTATAGATCGGCTTCGTGAATGAGGCCTACTAACCGTAAGACTAGCTTAATCTGATACATATATATAATTATTAATCTTATAATATTATAATAGTATAAGGTTGTATTTTAAACATTTCAAAATACTAGGGTTTTAATCATATTTAAAATTTTCGAAAATTATAACCTTTTAATTTTAAAATCTTAAATATTAAAACTTTGATTTAATAATTATCCCAAAATTAAACAATTAATTTAAATTATTAAATCTTGAAGGATTATCTTATTAAATTAAACAATTAATTTAACCTAATCCCTTAAATCCCCTAAAATTCGAAAATTTGGATGGGATAATTCAAAAATCTTTAATTACCATATTTAAACAATTAAGGGATAATTACAAGATATGACATTATCCAAATCCCTAAACTTTAGGGATCTTATCTTGGGGAGGAGGCAAATTTCGAATCCCTAGGGTTGGATAACCCTAAAATTCGAAATCTTGGAGGCTAAGGAAAGGGTTTGGGAAACCCTATCAAATTTCGAAATCTAGGGTTTATGAACCATAATTTCCAAAAACATGCCTTTAGGGTTTATTAGCTATAAACCCTAATATGTCAAATTCATACTTTTGTATAAAACTAATTGAAAACATTTCAAAATACTAGGGTTTTAATCAGATTTAAAATTTTCGAAAATTATAACCTTTTAATTTTAAAATCTTAAATATTAAAACTTTGATTTAATAATTATCCCAAAATTAAACAATTAATTTAAATTATTAAATCTTGAAGGATTATCTTATTAAATTAAACAATTAATTTAACCTAATCCCTTAAATCCCCTAAAATTCAAAAATTTGGATGGGATAATTCTAAAATCTTTAATTACCATATTTAAACAATTAAGGGATAATTACAAGATATGACATTATCCAAATCCCTAAACTTTAGGGATCTTATCTTGGGGAGGAGGCAAATTTCGAAACCCTAGGGTTGGATAACCCTAAAATTCGAAATCTTGGAGGCTAAGGAAAGGGTTTGGGAAACCTTATCAAATTTCGAAATCTAGGGTTTATGAACCATAATTTCCAAAAACATGCCTTTAGGGTTTATTAGCTATAAACCCTAATATGTCAAATTCATACTTTTGTATAAAACTAATTGAAAACAAAAACCAAATGCTCTGATACCACTGATGAGTTTTATACAAACAATCCTATGTGTGCATGCAACCCTAGTATGGATCTATGTTTTCACTATTAGTCATACCACATTATGAACACAAAAAGAAACCTAGCATGCTCCTAGTAATTTCGAAAATCATAAGGAAGAATGAATTACATACCTCTTGTAGTTATATTGTAATAACAACTTGTTTCTTGAATCTTCTTATCTTTGAAAGCAAGTACCACAAGTGTAATACCTCTAATGGCTCACAAACACCAAGAGCAACTGAAGAAGCAAGAGAGAGAGAGAGGGGAGAGGTAAAAATTCGGCTCTAGGAACTTTAGGGATCAAGTGGCCGAATTTCTTATGCCAAGGGTCCTTTATATAGGTGTAGGAATTAGGGTTTCAGTCCTTATCCTTATCTGGTTGCTTAGCCACCAAGCAGCCCAAAGGATAACTCTAGAAGCCTTATCTTGGACGAATTCTAAGGCCTTATCCCATTGAATTCGTCCACCCTATCATATAGGGCTTCCTTGCCCAACTTTGTAACTATCACATAATCACAGTTCAGTCCCCTAAGTTCAATTAACTTCTTTTTGATCACAAAAATCAATTCTTATATTAATTCTTGACCAATGTTAATTAACCAAATATGATTTCTCTTTTAATATATTAATCTTATAATATATTAATAAACCATAATAACCTCCTTCTCTATTATTTCTCCAGTCAAGTTGCTTTGGTGAAGGCAACCCAAAAGGACCATGCACAACCGGGTCAAGTACTTACCAAATATGGTTACGGGCTTAGACACTAAACCAACAGATAACATATAAAACAATTACTTTATCATGTTTGTATTCTATCTTGTAGAATTTGATATTTGAAAAAGACATTGGTGAAAAATTTATCTCTTATCTTCCTCATGAATATCAAGCACCAAAGGAATAATCTTCAATTAGTAGCAGTAGCAAAATCGCCTTAGTATCTAATATGATGAGGGTAATTCTGCCAGAATGGAATCACGAATTCCAATTCTGTTAGAATGAAATCTTGGATTCCAATGCTTAAGTTTCAATTCAACCTAAGCATTGAATTTTGAATGAGCTATCATGTCTAAAACTTGTTATTTTTTCTGCACTTACTCATTGGTTTTTGCATTTTCTTCAATTTTTACTTATGGGTTTTGGTGCAATTCACAACTTTCATTCTATGAGAATATAAATATTACATAAAACATGTGTTGCTAGTAATTCTGACAGAATACATTTATACATGCTTTAGAATGTTTATGCATATAGAAAAAAAGGCTATGATTTAAGTGCATTCTGTAATGTATTCTGTTAGAATTTATTTATATAAATGCATTCTGTTCAGAATGTCTTTGAGAATGTTTGTTAACAACAAGTATACTTGTTTAACTGGTAATACTAACAAGTAATGTATCTTATTCTTTCAGAATTGCATGGAGAAGGAATTCAATACTGATCATACAAGAGAAATATTTAGAATCGAGTTCAACAACAAGTATATATGTAAAGATCAAGTTGCTTATATGGACAATTGAAGAGGATCAAGTGTATTTATTCAATAATTGTATATGCAAGAAGGCTATTGTTTAAGAATTTTATTCATTTTCGATGATATTCTGTTAGAATATGTATAACTATATTAAAATGTATAAGGATATTAGTCTGTAAGAATATGTATGAACTTGTATTTAATTTCGGATGTATATTAAGAATAAAATCATAGACCCAAGTTGGATGTATATGCATAATATCTTATTCTTAAATCATGTCAATTATCAAATATAACTGCATTGGAAATGTATTCTACAAGAATAAAATCAAAAATATATTTACTAGTTTATGGTTGGCATTCTGTCATTCTGACAGAATAAAATCGGATTTTTAAATTTGAATTAATTTAAAATATTCAGATTTTTAAAAATAAAGGAATTAATATCCCTTAAATTCTGGAAATTTCCTTTTTTAATATAGGTAAATTGACCAAAATACCCTTATGCTGAAAATTGTGTGATTATATGGTGCATGTTACCCTATTGTAATATCATAGACTCTCAGATCACGACCTTTGATTCTATTCCATCCGATGGTCCAGATCTGTGCATTCTGACACACAATAATTAGTAGAAACAAAATAATCTAAGCATATATATATATATATATATATATATATATATATATATATATATATATATATATATATATATATATATATATGGGAGACCTTATTGCTTCATTTATACAATTCGTAATATGGGTCCGGAGTGAAAGCATTTCAGACCAGATGATTATATATATATATATATATATATATATATTTGAAAAATGATCGTCTGAACTTAAACATTTCCAACACATCTAATATTGTGAGAGTGTCTAATATATATATATATATATATATATATATATATATATATATATTTGAAAAATGATCATCTGAACTTAAACATTTCCAAGACATCTAATATTGTGAGACTGTCTATTATATATATATATATATATATATATATATATATATATATATATATATATATATATATATATATATATTAAATCGCTTGACGATATTAGATGTGTTGGAAATGAAGTTAAGTTGGAAATATGACACCTCAAGAACAAAAAAATAGGATTCAAGTGAAAATAAAGTTTAAGAATAAGATTCATAATGTCTATAAGTAAAACCTTCTAAAGAAAAAAATTATTTATGAAATATACAAGTAAATTTAGATCTCAAAAATAGTAATTATATAGTCATAATAAATAGTTATATAGTGCAAACGGGCAACAAGAAAGAAAGATCGAATAATAGTAATTTAGATCTCATAAAGCATTAAAAAACGAATAATAGCGACACAAGCAGATCGAACTGAGAAATCTTTCCGCTTCTCCGATTTTCTTGGTAATCCGGCGACGACCTAACATTTCGGTTCTACTGTCATCTCTCAATCCGATTCACTAATTGAATCTCAGGCAGGTTATTCTTTTCCAATCGGACATCTTTTTGCAACTATTCTTTGAAGATATTGTCATTTTGGAGGTTTCCATACTCGTTTTAGGGTTTTACGAGGTCGGAGAGAAATCTGTATCTCCGTTCTGTTATTATGATCACGCGTTCAAAGCTCGTAGAGCAACTCAGAGATAGCCAGATCCGATCTCAGCACAAGTGGTCTCCTCTCGTTATCTTCTCCCCCAAACCAAATCTCTCCTCCTGGTAAAATCTCTCTCTAACACGAACATTCATTGATACAGTATGTGTTACTAAATTTTATAGTTTATGTATCGAAATTAACACACTGTATGTTTAGCTGCCTTGTTTTGGGCATTGATTTAGTTATATAAGTTACTTTTTCTTTCAAATTCCGTGGAATACTTGTTATCTTAGTGATTTTGATGAACTTAACTTGAAGTGAAGAAGAAAGTACCATGAGAAAGAAAGTTTATCAATTGACCATAAGTAGGATCAGTGTACATTTTGTTAATATTGGACTAAGAGTATAGAATGATAGTGAGAAATAGTAAAGGGAAAGATGTTGGAGTTGAGAAAGAACTGTGGGGGACGACTGAATTAGTCAATACTCAATTCCCAAAATAATGTAGCAACTTTATATTGAATTTGTAGCTAGTCTTGTATATTCTCATCAGGAACAATTTGGAGCCATATATTGAATTACATGTTACTCGAAGAGTTTTAAAAAAAAGGCGTATTCTTCCCAAAAATTAAGTATGAAATAGGGAAAGTCAGTTAAGGAAATCCGTAATAGGTTTTATGCTTTTGTGTAGGAGAAATTAGTGGAGAAATATAGTAGCAAAAAGACACATGTTGTCGCTTAAATAATGCCAAATCGCTATATAAGTTAACGAGTCATGGAGTTGGCAACATGGTGCGGCTAAAACACTAATGAGGAACTAAGGGCCTGTTTGATAGTTGTTGTCTGGTAAAGTTTACTGACTGGGAAAGAAACCATGCTGTTTGATTGTACATCTGAGTGATGCCCCGTTTGATAGACATCTTTTCAAGTCTAAACAGATCTTTCTGGCTAAAAGGGCCGGAAAGACTGTTTGATTTGCACAAAAAATGGGTCTTTCTCGGTAAGATATGTCTTTCCTAGAAAGTCCCAAAACCATATCTTTCTGGCTGAACGGTCATTTTTCATCATTCAGCACAGTCAGTCAGATTACGATCAAACAGCATGGTTTCTTTTCCAGTAAAAAACAACACTTTTCAAAACAACCATCAAACAGGCTCTGACTGTGTTGAATGATGAAAAATGACCATTCAGCCAGAAAGATATGATTTTGGGGCTTTCTGAGTAAGACATATCTTACCGGGAGAGACCCTTTTTTTGGCAAATCAAACAGTCTTTCCGGCCTATTCAATCAGAGAGATCTGTTTGAACCTGGAAAGATGGCCCAAATTGCCCTTCCACCATCAAAAATGTAATTATTTGCTGAGTTTCCCAAATTACCCCTGAAATGGATAAGTAGCACTTTACCCACTTGTAACCACTTCCATGCCAATTTTTCTTTAATGTATCTTTTTGTCTGCTCACTTTGTCAAATATTCACATTACAGTAAATAAACACTTTTTTTTTTTAATTTTATTTTTAATTACTGGTTGTGAAATAATGGCAAGTTTAATTGAAAATTTCAGGATTGATGTTGGTGTGGCAGTTTTCTGGCTGATTGTGCTCATTATCCTTGTAACATCATCATACATGACACTCTACTTGAGACATTATTGGCTTTCATTTATCATCATTTGCCTTTCTATTTCAATTCCAATTCGCTTGAGGATTTCTAGGCAAACAATCGCAAGAAAAAAAGACAGAAGATTGCTTCTGCCTTTGTCTATGTAACAAACAAATCAAACACATTAATTTAATCATTCAGAGAGAATAGATGCTTTTGCTTTTGTTCGCTATATGTACAAAACATAATTACATTACTTTCACATGTACATTTGACTAAAAGTTTTTCATCTTTTTTTAGTTGTGTGTATTTAAAGCTCAATTGCTTTTTTATTTTATTTTTTATATAAATTTGTACAGCTGTCATGGTCCCAAGCCAGATTATTTGAGCCCAATCAATGATAGGATATGAAGGCCCATTTAGAGAATTCTTGATTTTAATGGATTATAAATGCAACCACATGTCTTTAAAAGGTACGCTAGTCGCTAGGTGTCTCTTTTTTCTTTAAAAAAAAAAAAAAAAAACTTTTCCTAGTTGTAATATCACATATTCACATGCTCTATTTCATTAGATATATTGTGGGTATTAATTAGTTAAAATGATTGACTTTAGTTTAAGATAATAGATAGTGTATCATGATATGGGATCAAAGAAAGTAGACACAATATGTCAATGTGTCTTTTTTAGCGACACAATAAAATTATAAACATAATTACAGTTTTAACATCATTATGTATCTATGAACAAAAGGAAATGCACACATATAGGGTAACGTAAACATTGATTTTTCAATGTAAAAGGCTAAAAGCTAAGGTTTGATTCTAGAGTGTTTGTTTGTATAAGTAAAAGAAAAGGGTGAAGATATGTCTAGTTATTTAAAATTGTAGGTGATGCTTTCAAGTGATTTTGTGTAGGATAAAGTGAAGATATTCTGTGGAGATGTAATGGGGGAAATGGATTAGATGTTCCCTTAATTAGCATCATCTTATGCATATAGCATAGGATATGAACCTTATCAAAGAATTACGAAAATGCCATCAACATGTTCACCTAAAGAAATGTTTGCTATCTTGTGGTTTGTAGGCTGAGTAGGGAGGATTATGAAAAAGAATTATTTTAATTATATAGACCACATGGTTAGCACCTAATATTTTCATTTACAACCCTATAGTTTTCAAAGCTCACCAACTAACCCTAAATTGTGTTCATTCGATAAATAAAAAAAGAAATTAGATATCCTCTGATTTTTCTTCATATTATTTTCTTACACACTTAAGATTGTGACATTATCGTATTTAATGAAATTAATAAATTTTTATTATACTTATCATCATCTAAAAGTGTTACGAGCATGGATTGTAAAGAAAAATAGAAGGATATTTAATTTTTCAAAAAATAAACTTGAATGATTCAATCGGCAAATTGTGAATTTATGGTACTATATTGCAACATTTACTACATATGATACTTCAACGAAACGCCACAACATGCAACATATTGAGTAAATTTATAAAATCTGTTTCATAGTAATAAATATGCAAAGTCTATTCAACTCGATAATATATCGACATCAGTGACTCCACTATAACCATGTATTGGCATGTTGCACATGCATCAAGTCCATCTCTGATCTTCCCACGTTTTCAGAAACACGATCCATGATTCTTCTCGAGGAACAGTGCATGTCCTCCATCTGCAAACCTCAGTTCTCTAACAATTTCTCGCCCCCTACAATTCTAAATACTGAAACCAACCCCTAACCTCTCGGAAACTGCAGTAATAGGCCGACCCTACATTGTCGTCTCCATGGATATGGTCTCATCCACCTACCAACACTGCTTAAGCCATGTCTCTTTCACAAACCTTTAACATGATCAAGGAGACAATGAGTGGTACATGGACACCAGGGTCACATCTCATCTTCATACAGATCCAGACATACCTTCTACATGTGATAGAAACATTTTTCATTCAGTCTTAATATGATCAAGACACACCCGTATTCCTTACCCATACAACCCAATGACCCATTACACCTTCACAATGTCCTCATCACATTAAATATTAACAAAACAATCTTATGCCTTATTATATGTTTTATTTAAATGTTATTTTGTTTAAATCTAATATTTAATCAAGTTAATATCACAATCATTAGTGTAAGAACATTTAAAGTTAAAAAAACACACTCTTGATGTCTGCTTTACGAAAACATGATGTAGCTTTTAACCCTGTGTTTACGACAACAAGCGGATATGGTGCTTGGACATCATTAACATTAATAAAAACTCTTTATCTTTTGCAAAAATGGAGTAAGCTATGTGGTTTAATAAAGGTAAAAATTTATTTAGTGGTCCAAAAGTGATGCCACTTTGTGAATTTATGCCTAACTTAATACAAGTGTCTAATCTCAGATTAAACTTTTTTGTTTTTAGAAGGAATCATTTGGTTTAGTTGTCACAAAATGAATAGCCCTTTCTCCCTTTTGTTTAAAGTTTTGATTAAGATTAAAGAGACAGAGATGTTCAATTTCATGGCCATGGTTTAAACTAAACACCGATAATTTCGGCCAATCACTTGTGCACTAACGATAAATTAAGCTTTTAATAAAATATTACTTCCAATCATGCTTTAAATTAGATTTTTCTTGATGAACATAACTATTTAATGTCGACTGATGGGTGTTTTGTTTAATTTCTTTGTGGATAAATTGATGATTCTTTAAATAGTTTAGTAACAATGTTTTAACTGTTTGTTAGATATCCAAACTCATTGTCGACGAGAAAATCATTTTTTTTTTGTGTCACAAAGAAAATCATTTCTATCCACATACTTTGGAGGTGTTGATTGCTTATTCAATATGCTTATTAATTAGCTTATGTGGTTTAACATTGCTAATAAGCATTTTTTTAATGTGGATAGACAAAAACTGAAAATGTTTATTGATTTAAATAATTTTTTTCCATAAGTTAATGTTTTCTAACTTATTTAAAATAACTTATAATTTATGTAAACCAAATTACCATATTATTAACCGTATCTAAGTTCTATATTTATATATATTTCGGCCATGTGTCAACGATGTAAACTACGATATCATAAATAATAAATGTTTTGTTGTATAAAAATTATGGATTGATGTGTTAAAATATGATTTTTATGAATTGTTACAACAAACAATATTAACTTAGTCCCATACAAATAAGGTAAGAGGAAAGTATGATGATAGAAATTTTGTAGTAACGTCTATTCAAAATGAACCTACATAAAAATCACTAAAATCACTGCATAAAAAACATTAGTAGAAATAGATTTCCAAATAGAAGCATGGTTAAATAAGAGGAAACTATAAGACAATCACAAACAAAGAAAATGTATCTGAACCCTAGATACATTCTCCAAAACTTTTTAGGTCAACGTGAATAACAAAAAAGAAAAAAAAAAGACTTAAATGAAATACAATTGTACTAGAATTGATAGACCTCCCGGTAAAAAACTAAAGTAGTATTGTTTTTTAATAGAACTTAAGCATATGATTTAAGTATATTCTTTTAGCATGTAAACATATATGATATGTGTAATTGATCATTTTGTTTAGGTACTATTATATTTGATAGAAAAAAGAATCAATAATATATAAAATATATTTTTTTAGATCATTTTACATGTTTAGACAAAATTTATCAAACATTAAAAATAACTTATTAACTTATTACGTTTTAATACATAATAAGCAAGGCTAAACACTTTTTTTAAATCTTCATTTTTAATACCGGATATATCTATGATGATTGAGGGTGGTGATCTTGCTGATAAAGACAAATGATTGTGGGGTGAAAGGAGGGAGGAGGAAGGCTTATAGGTTTTGTGATTTAATGAACTTGTATTATATTTTTGCTACAATTTGGGGTAGCAAACCCGTATGAAATTTCATGTTATTTTTCTATTATTCAAATTTGGTGGATAGGTTAAATATAATTTTTTTGGTTTCAAAGTGTTTGTAGTAGTAGTCTAGGGAAGAAGAATATGTAAACTAAATGTCTTAGTAAGAAAAATACTATTTGTTTTTTTATAGTCTACGGTCTACTTAAAAATCTGAAATTTAAATAAATTATTTTTTTTAAACTTAAAAAAATTTCATTTTCTAAATGACTTTTCTATTACTTTCCCATTCCATGTTACAAACCATTGACCAAACATGATCATCACAAGGTTTTTAGGTTTTGTGATTTAATGAACTTGTATTTTATTTTTGCTACAATTTGGGGTCGCAAACTCATATGAAATTTCATGTTCTTTTTCTATTATTAAAATTAGGTGGATAGGTTAAATATAACTTTTTTTGTTTCGAAGTGTTTGTAGTAGTAGTCTAGGGAAGAAGAATATGTTAAC
Source organism: Lactuca virosa (assembly GCF_052849685.1). NCBI lineage: Eukaryota > Viridiplantae > Streptophyta > Magnoliopsida > Asterales > Asteraceae > Lactuca > Lactuca virosa. The sequence continues at coordinate 171,556,679 of NC_136428.1, read as the reverse complement.
TAAATGTCTTAGTCTGTAAGAAAAATACTATTTGCTTTTTATAGTCTATGGTCTACTTAAAAATCTGAAATTTAAATAAACTATTTTTTTTTAAACTTCAAAAATTTTCATTTTCTAAATTACTTTTCTATCACTTTCCCATTCCATGTTACAAACCATTGATCAAACATGATCATCACAAGGTTTCTAGGTTTTGTGATTTAACGAACTTGTATTTTATTTTTGCTACAATTTAGGGTCGCAAACCCATATGAAAATTTATGTACTTTTTCTATTATTCAAATTTGGTGGATAGGTTAAATATAACTTTTTTGGTTTCAAAGTGTTTGTAGTAGTAGTCTAGGGAAGAAGAATATGTAAGTTAAATGTCTTAGTCTGTAAGAAAAATATTATTTGTTTTTTATAGTCTATGGTCTACTTAAAAATCTAAAATTTAAATAAACTATTTTTTTTAAACTTAAAAAGTTTTCATTTTCTAAATTACTTTTCTATCACTTTCCCATTCCATGTTACAAACCATTGATCAAACATGATCATCACAAGGTTTTTAGGTTTTGTGATTTAATGAACTTGTATTTTATTTTTGCTACAATTTGGGGTCGCAAACTCATATGAAATTTCATGTTCTTTTTCTATTATTAAAATTAGGTGGATAGGTTAAATATAACTTTTTTGGTTTCAAAGTGTTTGTAGTAGTAGTCTAGGGAAGAAGAATATGTAAACTAAATGTCTTAGTCTGTAAGAAAAATATTATTTGCTTTTTATAGTCTATGGTCTACTTAAAAGTCTGAAATTTAAATAAACTATTTTTTTAAACTTAAAAGACTTTTATTTTCTAAATTACTTTTCTATCACTTTCCTATTCCATATTACAAACCATTGATCAAACATGATCATCACAAGGTTTCTAGGTTTTGTGATTTAATGAACTTGTATTTTACTTTTGCTACAATTTAGGGTCGCAAAACCCATATGAAATTTTATGTTCTTTTTTTATTATTCAAATTTGGTGGATAGGTTAAATATAACTTTTTTGGTTTCAAAGTGTTTGTAGTAGTCGTCTAGGGAAGAAGAATATGTAAGCTAAATGTCTTAGTCTGTAAGAAAAATACTATTTGTTTTTTATAGTTTATGGTCTACTTAAAAATCTGAAATTTAAATAAACTATTTTTTTTAAACTTAAAAAATTTTCATTTTCTAAATTACTTTTCTATCACTTTTCCATTCCGTGTTAAAAACCATTGATCAAACATAATCATCACAAGGTTTTTAGGTTTTGTGATTTAATGAACTTGTATTTTATTTTTGCTATAATTTGGGGTCGCAAACTCATATGAAATTTCATATTCTTTTTCTATTATTCAAATTAGGTGGATAGGTTAAATATAACTTTTTTGGTTTCAAAGTGTTTGTAGTAGTAGTCTAGGGAAGAAGAATATGTAAACTAAATGTCTTAGTCTTTAAGAAAAATATTATTTGCTTTTTATAGTCTATGATCTACTTAAAAATCTGAAATTTAAATAAACTATTTTTTTTAAACTTAAAAGACTTTCATTTTCTAAATTACTTTTATATGTTACAAACCATTGATCAAACATGATCATCACAATCACAAGGGCAAAATTGTAACTTTTATCAAATTCGATCAGTGTATAATTATATTTAAATTTCATTTTTTTTTCAAAAAATAAAATAAAATAAACTCACATATATACAAATAAGATTGGTTGATTACCTTAAAAGATAACCATTCAAAGTCTTGACTCTTGACCGATAAAATCAACATCAAACTTCATATCTTAAAGTCTCAATTTCTTATCGAATACCTGAAAAATAAAATTCTAATATTAAATAAGAAACTATGTTAGATTAAGATAAAAGAATAATGATAAACTCAAACTCTATTTGCAATCAAGATTCAAGCAAGAAACAAGTTAACTATTTGCAATCAAGATTCAAGCAAGAAACAAGTTAACAACTTACGTTTGATGCTTCAACCAAGATTGGAAATGGCCGAACAACCTTGGCTTCAACCAACAAATCATTTCACAATAACAAAAGAGAAATCCTTTTAATATACCACGAGCAACAAATGAATCACAACAGATGATATATTTGCAACACATTTAAAATTATGCAAATTCACAATTTATTTCAACCCTTGTAAAAGCTTGTTGCAAAATCAAGTGGATAAAAATCTCCAACTTTTCATAACTTCATTTCAATAAATTTGACATAAAAATCTACAAAACATGATATACAGAGCACTTATAAAAATAATATGAGAGATATGCGTTTAGCGTCATTTCAACACCATCCAATGATTCAAATATGAACCATATACAACCTAGGTTTAATCAAATTTAGTAATCTCTAATAGCTATAAAAGCATGCATAAAAAATGTAGATAAGGTTTTACTAGAAAAACTTTTATTTCATCGAATCTCAACAATTCTGTCACTTACCATACATACTAACTACGCAAATCTAACTAGTTTATCATCAAAGCTCAACCTATGAACACCAAATTCAAAATATACCAAAAGAATCATTGTCCAAATTTGAAAAATGGAAGGAGATTGTGAAAGAATATAACCAATAGGGAGAAAGACGGAGAAAGAAGACATACATTTGGAATGAGACATTTAGATATTGACATGTTATGATTTTCAACGAAACGTAAAGACCTCTATTTTGGTTGTTTTATTAATTCATAAAAAATATAAATATATTGCACTTTAATATACACCTGTCAAACTCTATAAGCCAATAATGTACTTTAAGTCAAAATAGACGTTTTAATTATCAAAGATATTCGTCTAACGAAATATTTACACCAACCATGGTTACTTTTTCAAACTAGGGGTGAGAATCGGTTCCGTTTATGGTTTCTTCGGTTTCATCAAATCGGTTTTCTTGGTTTGAATTTTTTTTGGTCCAATTCGAAAACCGAACCAAATTGAATTCAAATTATCTAGACCAAACCGAAAACTGAATTTTAATTCGGTTTGGTTCGGTTTGAAAATCGAGGAAACCAAATATTACCTTAAAAAATAATTAGTGTTGCAATTTTTTAAACATAAATTACAATGATTTTAACATAGAAAACTAAAATTACAAACATAAAGATCTAATGTTTCATACAAAAAGTTCCAAAATTTCATATATAAAATGATAAATGGTACTAGTACTAGCTAGAAACATAAAATTTAAACTGATCAAGTTTAACCCTACATTGGTAAAATAGTAAAAAAGCTAAAATGATTTTTACTTTATAATTAATATTTTTATTTAATATACAAATATATCATACATTTTTTAATTTATTTATTTATTAAATTCGTTTTTTTTTTCAGTTCGGTTTGGTTTAAACTTCATCAGACCGAAACTCGAACCAAAAACCAAGTTCACTATTCGGTTTGGTCTCGGACCAAACCAAAAACCGAATTTGAATATGGTTTGGTCTGAAACCGATATCAATTCGATTTGGTTTTCGGGTTTTTCGATTCCAAACCAAATAATTCTCACCCCTATTTCAAACACATATTTGAAGAAATTAACTTTTTATCAATTAATCATCAATATTTTAATTAGTTACTAACCTTTAAATATTTTATGCATTATAGTTGGTTCCATACCATTTGTATATTGATGTATGTTATTTACATCAAAGATTACGATAAACATGATATCCATTTTTTCTATGAAATTTATATTATGTTTCTATGAAACTGTATACTCTATCAACTATAGTTGATATATAAATTTTGTTATGAATATGATACCAAATATGTTTGGTACCGACTTCTTTGGATACCAACAATTTCAATTGGTACAAATTAACAATGATATATACCAAAAGCTCAAACTACAAACTAATATGAAGTTAAAAAGTGTATATATATATATATATATATATATATATATATATATATATATATATATATATATATATATATATATATATATATATATATATATATATATATATATATATATATATATATATATATATATATATATATATATAATTTCAAAAAATAATCATTTTAAACCTTAGCACCAAGGAACCGTTATATTTTTACATTTTAAAGCTTATTTTTTATCGAAAAAATATCAAATTCGATATAATTTTTTTTTGATATGTTCAGAGATTCACAATGTGAATCTGTGCAAATTCACATTGTGAATCTGTGCAGATTCACAATTATGAATTTCTATATCGAATTTGATATCAATGGAAAAATGATAAAAAGTTATGAATTTCTATATTTTTAGTTTTTTTTTTTTTATAAAAAATAAGCTCTAAAAGTTAAAAAAAGGTTGTTTCATTGGTTCTAAAGTTTAAAATGGTTCATTATTGAACCCAACTATATATATATATATATATATATATATATATATATATATATATATATATATATATAAGTAATTATAAAAATGTAGGAATGCTCAAATTAATAATAAAGGCTTTGACTTACCTTCAATTGTTTGCAGCATTTGTAACTCGGACTTGGAAAACCTTTCGCATATTCTAATTTCCTGTCAGGAGGTTGTGGAGTTGTGATGTTTTTTGGGAGGATGGTGTGATTTGAACATTCCAACATTTGTGGCGGTCGAAGGTGTTGTGAATTGGATCAACAATGTTCGGTTTTCTTTGGTCAAACGTGCAATTTTGGAGTCTATAGTTGTGACCATGTGGTGTATTCTTTGGAATTTCCGTAACGATGTTCTTTTTAATGCTCTTAATATTATAAGAAATTTGTTGATTGATAGATTGATCGACTATTCTTATAATTGATTTGTGCGTAGGAATAGAAAAACTAGTGTTAGTGTGTTGTCTTGGAGGTTAAACCCGATCTTGTCAAATCGTTTGTAATTTTTTGTCAGCCTTGCGCTAACCTCGCTTTTTAATATATTCAGCTGTTTAGAAAAAAAAAGTAATTATAAAAATTAGTTTGGTTAAAGACTATATATATATATATATATATATATATATATATATATATATAGAGAGAGAGAGAGAGAGAGCTAGGTTCAAGTGTTTAAAGTAATTATTGTGTTATTGTATGCATAAATATGAGCCAATCAAAATTTAAAATATAAATAAATAATTAAATAAATAAATAACGGTAATTAGGTAATTTTATAAACAACTTCCCCAAATACTTTCCTATAATTATGCTAGTTGATTTTAACCTAATTTATCCCCTTTTAATTACCACCGATGTATTTGTACATCGATGAAGGTGAGAAGGAAAGCACGAAGTGGCTGCAAGGTCCAATGGATGTCGATCGATTGCAGGGTGCTTCTTTCTCGCCCCACCTTTTTTTGTCCAATGTAATTTTTCCACAAAATCACTTCCCACCGAACCGACGATCTTCCCCTTGCTTCCCTCCTTCAATCATTGATGTGTTTTCCCCTCTTCTGGATCCTCTCAATCTCCTGCCTCACCGCCTGTTCGCCACCGCCGCAACTTCCGCCAACGACAGCCACCTCTATAATCCATTACCACCACCTCTACGTACCACTCCTTATGTCGTGCTCGGCTAAACCTAGGGTTCGTGAGCCGATGACCACCTTCACAATCGGCATCTGTAATGTTTGGCTAGGTTTAGGGGCAGACGTCAGAGTTTCAAGGAGAAGAGATGAGGGACGCTTGATATCGCTCCTTCCTCTGTAGCATAAGCACTTTGGCCAGACTTACGCAACCCTGCCACCATAGTGCTTGGATTTTCGTTGTCGGCCCACCGATGCCTCATCGGCTTGTCCTTCTCCACCACCTTTGAGAAGTCTGTGGATTGCTTTTGGGTGACCATTTATGCTCTTCTAGAATGCCCTAAATTCGATTTCTCAGGAAGGTTAGTAAACACCTCCGAGTAGGTAATGTAATTGTAGCTTCTTTTGATCGATTTGGGCATGATGATCGTTCCAATTTTTGTTTTAATGCATTGATTATATTCACATATCGCAATGTTGCACAATTTGTCTCAATACTCTAAAACCTGGGTTGTTTGACTCTTTTCAAGTTAATTTGTTTGGTAGAAATTAATCAGCATGACAAGTTGGTCAATTTTGGGTTTCTAAACGCCCTACCATTTCAATAGTTCAACAATTTGATGGTTTTAGTTGTAATTCGAATAATATTGTTGGAAGTTTGATGTTTCATTGCACATTTAACTTGGAATTATATATAAAATCTTATTGCCTCATATTCGATTTGATTTTGACGTGATTTTTAGTGTACAATTTAGGATTTGTTTTGATTTTAACTTGATTTTTGGCTGCATTTTATGAATTTATTCATATTTCAATTTATGTTTTTTTTTCCTGATTTAACACTTCATTTATGTGGACAGTGCAGGATCTTGACAAGGTTGAATTCTGAAAATGTATCAACTATGTTTATGTAGATGATTCAATGGATGATATTGGTAAGATTCCAATTCTATTGGAATGGAATCATGAATTCTAATTCTGTTGGAATGGAATCACAAATTCCAATTCTGTTGGAATCACAGAAGTTGATGCTTGAAGAACGGACCATAAAAGTGAAAGTGATTCTAAGCAACATTATTCTTTTAGAATGTATTAGTCGTTGTTAGATTTTGATGTTTTCTTTCCCGTTTTGAAAGTTTTTTAGTTTTATTCTTTAACAATAAATGTAATTCTTAACAATTGTTACCCGTATTCTCTAAGAAATAATGTATTTTTTGTTTTTATTCTTCAATTGATTGTTCAAGAATTTGTTATTCTACAAGAAGTTTTTAAATTCATGATCAAGAAATAGGTTCAAGAATATTTTTATTATTTATGGTTCAAGAATATTTTTATTTTTGAATATACTCATAAACATATTCTGTCAGAATGTCCGAATTAAAAGAATTATAATTCGTAAAATCGGATTTTTAAAATTAATACAATCTATGATCCCTTAAAAAAATGCAATTTTCCTTTATTATATCTATATTATTTGACTAAATTATCCTTGTAATTAATTAAGATGATATTTTTCAATTATATTTAATTCAATAATATATATTAATCACTTTCTTAAAATAAGTAAAATTGATTGGCCCATATTTATGCATACAATAACACAATAATTATTTTGAATAGAATAACCTAAGACTATATATATATATATATATATATATATATATATATATATATATATATATATATATATATATATATATATATATATATATATATAAGAACCCTAAGAAGCACTCATTTTTAACTTATAATTAAGGTTTTTTTTTATTTTGATTTTTCTTAAGTTTTTTATAATTAAAAAACACAACAAGGACATAATGGTTTTTGTGTAAAACTCATTCCATTACTTTTGAGTTTGATCAGATAACATTTTTTTATAATAGCCAAGAACAAAAAACCTCTCCCATCTCCTTCAACCTTCTCTGATGAACACCACCACAGTCAGCACCGCCGACGACGACCTTACCACCGCCGCCGACGACCTCACTACCACGGCCAACGACGAACTCACCACTATCATCACCAGCGACGATGGATTTCAGATTTGGAACCATCCTTACCTCTTCTCCATTGCATCTCCGATGTATCGTCGACATCTCCTTCCACCGGTGAACTATCGTCTTCAGATGTACAATATTCGCCTCTAGATCTACGATTTTCTACTTTAGATTTGAAGTGTACGGGTCCAAATCTACAATCTCCGGTGATTGCCTCTCCTCTATAGCTGCTTCGGTGAACTGATGTCACCAACGACGCCAAACAACCACCATATCTGTAACCATTGTTGCCAACTACTGTTATATCCCTCGAACAACAGCTATCACCATCAAGACACCAAATCTGACTTTCTACACCTTCAGATGTATGATGTGTGCTTCGTTTCCGACCTCTGACCTAGCCAAAACACCAAAAAATGCCGCCTGTCGTTGTTCTCTCTTTTCTCTGATGCTCTAACATCAACGACCTCCTTTCTCTAGCTCTACAACTTCGGAAAACGATGAGGATCTACCAAAACCGCCTCCCTCTAGATATGCTTTTTCTCTAATTCCTCCAGATCTGCTTTGTTTCCGACCACCTCCAACTATCTTGTTCATCTTTGATCACCAAGGTCCTTCAAATGTCGCAACGTATGCTCAGATCAATGCATTTCCCATTGTCTTCATCGATGTTCATGATCTCTACCTCTCTTGATATAAAATTATGTCCTTAAAGTGTAATTCACCAACTAACGTTTGCTGTAGAAATCAGAAATAAAAATTGCTTTTAACTTTTTATTATTTTCTCCTTCCCAAACATAATTTCATTTATGTGGTAATTTATTTAGTTGATAAATATATTTGTAATCAAAGAATTTAAAATTGTCTCAGTTATTTATTTGTTATTTAATTTAGTTCAATAACAATGCATTTAAAGATGTTTTCAAAATATGAGAACTCATCTTCTTAGATAATTATAAAAAGTTTACTAATTTCTTTTATTTATGTTTGATCTTTCGTGGTGAAGCTAATATTATATTTTCTTGTATTATATTATTGACAACCCGACATGATATTATAACTGTGAATGTATATTTTTGTGTATTAAAATGTGAATTTTCTGTATTAAGCTGTTATTTTGTGTTTTAAATTGTGAATTGACTACAATAAGATGTAAATTTTCTGTTTAAACTATGAATTGCTTATATTAAGCTGTGAATTTTTTGTATTAATTTGTAAATTGACTGTATTAAGATTTGAATTGACTGTATTAAGATGTGAATTTGCTGTTTATACTGTGAACTGCCTATATTAAGTTGTGATTTTTTTTGTTTTAAACAGTGAGTTGATTGTATTAAGTTGTGAATTGACTGGTTTTAACCTGTGATTTTTTTATAAATTTTTTGACTGCATTAAGATGTGAATTTTCTGTTTAAACTGTGAATCACCTATATTAAGCTATGAATTTTTTATATTAAACTGTGAATTGACTGGTGTTAAGCTGTAATTTTTTTTATAAATTTTTTGTTTGCTTCTGAAATATAAGATTGAAGAAATATTATACACAAATATGATTTTATCTAATTTTGACTAAAGTATGTAAATTTTAAATTGTGAATATATATGTAAATACATTTGAAAGAACACTAGCATATAGATATGAAAATATAAATGTAAGTTTTAAGTTGAGAATATGACTGTGAATGTATAATTTGTGTGCATTAAACCGTGAATTTGTTATATTAAACTGTGAATTTTGTATACCGAATTATGAATTGATTGTATTAAGATGTGAATTTTTTATGAATTTTGTGTTAAAATATGAATGATTTATGTATGAATTTTGTGAATATATATATTTTTTGTGTTGTATAAATATGTAATAATGTATTAGTTTTTTATAACTATTTTGCATTAAACTCTGAGTAAGTTAATTAATTAGTTTATTAAACAATGAATATAGTGCTTAAGTTGTTAATCAATGACTTTATATACAAATCTGATTTGGAAGGAATGATGATTGCGACGATAACACAAATGGTTAGTGGTTGCGTGTGGTAGTAGTTGGTGATGGTGGTGGTAGAGTTTGAGTTTGATTTTATAAATATGTGAAATAATGTATAATGAACTGTATTATGTTATGTTGTGAATTTTATATACTAAACTAAAAATGTACCGTACTAAGTTGTATATTTTATAAAAATTTTGTGTTAAAATATGAATAAATGTATGCATGAAAATATTAAACCGTGTATTAGTGAATTAATATGTTTATTAAATTGTGAATATGATATTTTAAACTATAAATATGTCTTATACACGATATATATATATATATATATATATATATATATATATATATATATATATATTTGTAAAATCTATATATATATTTGTAAAATCTATTTTTTTTAATTTTGTATATTCGGCTGCAAAAATAAAATGGTATGTATTAAAATATATTTCCAAATAAATGAGAACTACAATGTTTGTTCTATTAAATTGTAAATACGACCAAAAAATACCATTGAATTTGATGTTAGCCTAGCGGCGACTTGCCGACGGTCTGATGGTGGTCCAACGGCTGTCCAACAACAAGTGACAACTAGTTGTAAACTAATGAATAGAAAAGTTTGTTTATTATAATATTAATGTCCGATTTGCCTAAAATATTCTTAATGAAAACATTTAAAAAATGATTCTTAGGGTTCTTAACCTTTTTGGGTTTTATATATATATATATATATATATATATATATATATATATATATATATATATATATATATATATATATATATATATATATATGGAAGAGTTATTTGGAAAACAAAAAAACTCTAAAAATCATAAAAATGCATAAAAAAATACTTAGAGATCACAAAGCTTTTTTTTGAATTTTTTTTTGAAAAAATCGCAGCTTTCTATACAAATTCGTTGAAAAAAATTTTGAATTTTTTTTTTTATAAAAAAAATTGATTTTTTTTCAGCGAATTTTAAGAAAAAGCTGCGATTATTCATAAAAAAAATTCAAAAAAAGTTTTGTGATCTCTAAGTATTTTTTTAATGCATTTTTATGATTTTCAGGATTTTTTTTTAAGGTTTTTTGTTTTCCATAGAACCTCTATATATATATATATATATATATATATATATATATATATATATATATATATATATATATATATATATAACTTTGAAGTCTTTAAAAACGAGGTCAATGGCCCCCCTATATACCCGTCAGTCCGTCATACCTAAAGGAGGCCCTATACAATAAATGTTGTTGCTGGGCCCACTGGAATAATCTTTGTTACAAGTAAAATGGTTAAATGGGGAAGAGGAGGTTGATTTTCTAACTTTTTAACTGTTCAAATGTTGCTTCTTCTCTATTAGTTATTTTTCTTGTTTAAATTTACTATATAAAATGATCAAAGTATCTTATTGTTTAAAAAAGTTATTAAAATAGCTATCAATATTGTATCAAATAAATTATATAAGTTATGACGACTAATGGTAAATGTTGCTTATAACAACCAACTTTTTTTTTTTTTTTTTTTTAAAACGGCAAACTAACTAATCTACTCCTAAATAACCACCTATGTCTCCACCGAGACTTGAACCCCTGACCACTCATATGAGATGGTCACTCCATACCGCTAGAATTGGTACATATTGGTAATGCTATATATGCCAACATGTAGAGAGTTTTGTGAATAAAAATGGGAAATCTCCAATAAAGTCCCAAAATTTTATGTTAGTTATCAGTTTAATCTCAAATTAAATTTTGTTTACAAAAAATGACAGAATATCGGCTAAAACTTCGGAATAACCCTCTGTGGCCGGTTTCGCAGATTTATCCAGTATTCCGACTTTATTCGTTAATTCGTCAAAATATTGAGATTTTTTCGTTAATTCGGCTAAAACTTTGGAATAACCATTTTATCAATATATTAAAAATGGTTTGTTTTTCAATGAGTGTATTTTTTCATTTCTTTTTATATAACGTTATATATTCAGTTTTAAAGTCACAAAATTTAGAAAAAGTATCTATACAATGAAAAAAAATAATAAACTTCATAAATTTGTTTGAAAAACTTTATTGGAAGATAGAGTACTCCATGATTGCAAAATGAAATTCATACAAAATTATTGTATAATTTCTTTTGATTTCAAGATTAGTCTAAGTATTAGGATAACAACAAAACATATGTAATAATACTAATCAGGTATACTTAAATCTATGGGACAACCTTTCTCGTTAATACTCATTTTCTGTTGAATCATGCACTTTAACACGCTCATGTTAAACTTGTACCTCAATTTACCAAGGACATTAGTAACATCTTTGTAGCAGCTAGTCTTGCCTAGGCTAAACCACAAAACACATATTCGCTTGAACTTTGATACCCTCATTTCACACACGCACACACACGTTCCAGATCAGAAACTTTTATGCGTGTGTGCGCACTTAAAAATGAAAGACAAAGATCTATCTGAGGGGTGTATGTATGTATCCCTTATCGTATCCTTCCCACTTCTGCAATAGATAGAAAGAAATAGAGGGAGAAAGAGGGCGGATGGATTAAGGTTTTAAACAACCAATAGAATGAAGAAGAAAATGAGTATTAACGAGATAGGTTATCCAATAGATTTAAGTATACCTGATTAGTATTATTACGTATGTTTTGTGGTTATCCCAGTACTTAAACCAATGTTGAAATCAAAAGAAAATATACAATAATTTATAGGAATTTCATCTTGCAATCATGGAGCACTCTATCTTCGGTAAAGGTTTTCAGACAAATTTATGAAGTTTGTTAGGTGTTTGGATTGTATAGATATTTTTTTTCTAAATTTCGTAACTTTAAAATTGAATATATAACGTTGTATTAAAAGAAATGAAAAAAAATACACTAATTAAAAAACAAACCATTTTTAATATATTGATAAAAGGGTTATTCCGAAGTTTTAACCGAATTAACGAAAAAGTCCCAATATTTTGACGAATTAACGAAAAAAGCCGAAATACTGGCTAAATCTGTGAAAACGGACACGGAGGGTTATTCAGAAGTTTTAGCCGGTATTCAGTCCTTTTTGTAAACAAAATTTAATTTGGGATTTTACCGTAAACTGACTTAAAATATTAGGACTTTATCAGCGATTTCCCAATAAAAATTTATGTGTTCTTAAACATTATGAAACATACTAAGATTGAAAACTCGATCCAAAATTATTTTATTAAATTCTATCATGAGTTTCGAATTCAATGCAAAAGAGGAAAATGGAACATGCTTACATGAGTTTAAACTTTAAACTTTCCTAATATGGTAGATAATAATATCAATTGATCTAAAATCTTAAATATCAAAAACACTTCAAATTTAAAAATACAATCTTATATATATATATATATATATATATATATATATATATATATATATATATATATATATATATATATATAACTGCAATAAAGTCCTTACATATTGGTCTGATAATCGATTTAGTCCTTATATGTATTTTATTATTCAATTAAGTCCCAAAAACCGGTAATCGTATTCAATTTAACCATTTTACCAGGTCAACAGGTCATTTAACTTTCAAAAATTATATTTTCGGCCAAGATTTCAAAATTTATTACAAATTTGGTCCAAAATTTACACTTTTTGCGTAGATTTTAAATTTTATTACAAATTTGATCCAATAGTTATCATTTTGGCCCAAATTTTAGAACATTGTTATGAGTTCACCCTAACTTTAGTTGTTTTCACAACTTTTTTTTCTCCAAATTTTGTTTCGAATATGTTTTATATTTATAAAATCATATTTATACAAAAAAACATATTTTCACATAAAAAATCTTATGTTTTCTATATAAATTTAAATAAAAAAAATCTTTTTTTGTATACGTAATGCCTATTTATAAAATTAGGTATTTATTAAGTACATAAATATATACAAATCCGTTTTTATAAAAAAAAAATATACAAACATGTATTTTAAAAAAATGTATACAAACACCTATTTTATTATAAATATATATTTGTATGCAAAAAAATATTTATAAAAAAATGTAAAAAAACACCTATTTCATAGTAAATGTATACGTTTCTTTTGTAAATATATATATATATATATATATATATATATATATATATATATATATATATATATATATATATATATATATATATATATATATATATATATATATGAAACATCCCAAAAGTACAACCCAAAAATTTTTCGTTTGAAAACTTAACTAAACCATAATATTAAATATTAAAAGATAAATCATGGATTATACGTCTCAAAATGTCATAATGAGTTAATCAAATCAACTGATGTCAAAACATATCAAAATGTCTAAATAAAACTCCCAGGATAACTGAAGCTGTGGTGCGTGCCATGCCATCATCCCGAGCTCTTCCCCTTACTAGCGGAAGTACCTGAAATCAAAAACTGAAACTGTAAGCACAAAACTTAGTGAGCTCCCCCAAACTACCACATACCATACAATAGGATATAAAGCAACTAATGGGCCTTGCCCACTGCATCGGACCGAGGTCCGGAAACTGCATCGGACCGAAGTCCGGAACTAACCAGCGCCTTGCCCTCTGCATCGGACCGAAGTCTGGAAACTGCATCAGATCGAAGTCCGGAACTAACCAGGGCCTTGCCCTCTGCATCGGACCGAAGTCCGGAAACTGCATCGGACTGAAGTCCCGAACTAACCAGGGCCTTGCCCTCTGCATCGGACCGAAGTCCGGAAACTGACTGAACATAGCATAGCATAATCATAACTACTAGCATAAACACATATACTGCATACTGCATCGGACCGAAGTCCGGAACACATAACACAAAGACATGCTTGAATCACAAAGACATCAAGCACACTAAACTACTGCATCGGACCGAAGTCCGGAACTACTGCTAACTAAACGGGTCGACATTGTGGCCGTAGACCCGTCCCTACTAGAAGGAAACTCACCTCGTAACGCTGGCTGCTGAGGTGCTAAATCTGGAACTGTCTGACTGCTGCTCCGGAACTCCCCGGCTACAAATCCCATAAACACTAAATCAGATACTGATAACTAATCTCAGGGTAAAATGACTATTTTACCCCTGGTCAAAGTCAACTTTCTTGGTCAAAGTCAACTTTTCAGTTGACCTGACTCGCCGAGTTGGGCCGCCAACTCGCCGAGTCCCTATCATCCTGTCTAATCTTCATCCGACTCGCCGAGTTGTATGAACAGCTCGTCGAGTTCGCTTGAACAGAAGAACATACCCAGTCTTTGACTCGCCGAGTCGTATGAACAACTCGTCGAGTCCGACTGCTTCCAGATCCAAGTCTTAACTCACTGAGTCCTTACTCTACTCACTGATTCACCCTAAACTCTTAAGTCGGGGAAAAACCGAGGACTCACGACTCGACTCGCCGAGTCTGAAGAACAACTCGTCGAGTCCCAAGCATGCCAAACTATACAGTCGATTTTTCTCAAATCTAATGCATCCAATTCATAGATTTGGGGTCCTAGGACTGATTTTACACGTAAAGTTTCTAACTTTACGTTCATGCATGCTCATGATAAGCTAAAATGCCCAATAAGGAGCTAAAAGGGGAGATCTAGGTTTGGAATGGGTGCTTAGCTCAATAAAGGTGGCAACCTTGGGCTTAAGGAGTCCTGAAGTGCTTAGATCTGAAACCCATTCGTCTTAACTACCCATAAATCGACCTCAAAGTCTAGAAAAGGCTCAAAAGCAAGACTAGCAAGCTTTTATGGAGATCTACATGATGACAAGCAAAGATTCGAGCTTTATACCTTGATGGAAGCTGGAAAGACACACTAAACTCAGATCTTCTTTGCTCCTCTTGAGAACCCCTCTTCTCTCTTCTTCTTCTAACTTCAAAATGCACCAAAATCCTCCACAAAATGAGAAATATTCCAAGAATGCTTAAAGGGAGGCTAGGGTTTAGTAAGGGACGTTCTGAGGGTGATGGAGGTTGGTTTGAGGCGCATAATAATGTTTAAATAGGGTGCAAACCCTTGAAATTAGGGTTTCATCCAGACTAGCAGACTCGCCGAGTCCGGAATATGGACTCGTCGAGTCGCCAACTTAAATCGCGTGCAACTCCCGACTCTACTCGACGAGTCGGGCTACTGACTCGTCGAGTACCTCTTAAGGAAATCAAAACTACTTATTTAAATCACATACCAGAAAATGGGGCGTTACAATTCTCCCCCACTTATCTTAGACTTCGTCCTCGAAGTCTGCTGCTGCATCTATAAATATCTCTGGGTAATGCTCCCTCATTTCTTCCTCTGCCTCCCACGTCCATTCCGAACCCTTCCGGTGCTGCCACTGTACTTTCACTAGCTGGACTACCTTGTTCCTCAAGGTCTTCGTCTTCCGATCCAAGATCGCAACTGGTCTCTCGATATAATTCAGGGTGCTATCAACCTGAATATCCTCCAATGGTACAACTGCTGACTCGTCCACCAAACACTTCCTCAGCTGAGAAACATGGAAAGTGTTGTCGATCTGACTAAGCTCTGCTGGAAGGTCCAACCGATAAGCAACCCGACCCACCCGTGCCAAAACCCTAAAAGGACCAATAAACCTGTGGCCCAGCTTGCCCCTCTTCCGGAACCTGATAACACCCTTCCAGGGTGATACCTTCAGGAGGACCATATCACCCACCTGAAACTCCAAGTCCGAACGCCTCCTGTCGACGTAACTCTTCTGTCGACTCTGTGCAGTCTGCAATCTGCTACGGACCTGCTGGATCAACTCTGTGGTCTTGAGCACCACCTCGGTACTCCCAATGACTCGCTGACCGACCTCGCCCCAACAAATCGGGGTCCTACACTTCCTTCCGTAGAGCATCTCGAAAGGAGGGCGGTCAATACTAGCGTGGTAACTGTTGTTATACGAAAATTCCGCTAATGGAAGATACGTATCCCAACTGCCACCAAAATCTAGGACACATGCCCGTAGCATGTCCTCGAGAGTCTGAATCGTCCTCTCGCTCTGCCCGTCCGTCTGGGGGTGGAAAGCGGTGCTAAAATGAAGGCGAGTCCCCATCTCGTCATGAAACCGCTTCCAAAACCTGGAAGTAAAACGGACGTCTCGGTTTGATACTACTGATACAGGCACCCCATGCCGTGCCACTATCTCGCGCACATAGATATCGGCTAGCTTCTCGGCCGATATGCTCTCCTGAATCGGTATGAAATGCGCGCTCTTGGTCAGCCGATCCACTATGACCCAAATCGAGTCAACTCCACGTGCGGTCCTGGGAAGCTTAGTGATGAAATCCATAGTGATATCCTCCCATTTCCACACAGGTTAGGCATCTCTCTACGTACCAAGCTACGTCCCGCTTCATGCAGGGCCACCAATAATCGGGTCGAAGATCTCTATACATCTTCGTCGCCCCTGGATGGATGGAGAACTGGGACTTGTGGGCCTCATCCATCAACACCTGCCGTACTCCTCCCCAATACGACACCCAGACTCTCCCATGAAGGGTCAACAATCCTCGACTGTCATAATCGAAAGAAGCTACTCGGCCCACAATCCTCTCACACTTCTGCCTCTCCTCCTTCAGGCCCTCGACCTGTGCCTCTCTAATCTGCTCCAACAATGGAGTAATCATTGTCATCCTCAAACAAACATCCCTGATCGGGGCTGCTACCGCCTTGCGGCTCAGGGCGTCGGCCACTACGTTGGCCTTACCTGGATGATAAAAGATCGCACAATCATAGTCCTTTACCACATCTAACCATCGACGCTGCCTCATATTTAGATTCGGCTGGTCCATGAGGTACATCAGACTCTTGTGATCCGTGTAAATGGTACAGCGGACCCCATAGAGGTAGTGTATCCAAATCTTGAGGGCGAACACCACCGCCCCCAGCTCTAAATCGTGCGTCGGATGGTTAGCCTCGTGAGGCTTCAACTGTCTAGAGGCATAAGCTATTACATGCCCTCGCTGCATCAACACTGCTCCCATCCCTATGATCGAAGCATCACAATAGACTACAAAGTCATCCACTCCCTCTGGCAGGGTAAGAATCGGCGCCTCACACAGACGCTGTTTGAGGGTCTCAAATGCTGCCTGCTGCTCAGGCCCCTAGCGAAACACCACCGACTTCCTAGTCAGTCGGGTGAGTGGAACTGCTATCTTGGAGAAGTCCTGGATGAATCTCCTGTAGTACCCTGCCAAACCTAGGAAGCTCCGAATCTCAGATGGAGACCTCGGGACCTCCCACTGCATCACGGCCTCTATCTTGGCCGGATCTACAAGTATACCCTTCTGGTTGACGAGGTGACCAAGGAACTGCACCTCGCACAACCAGAACTCGCACTTGGAGAACTTTGCGAAAAGTCTCTCCCTCCTCAAAGTCTCTAGCACCTCCCTTAGGTGCTCCTCATGCTGCTCCTGAGTCTTGGAATAAACCAAGATGTCGTCGATGAACACTATCACAGACCGATCCAACATCGGCCTGCATACGCGGTTCATGAGATCCATGAACGCGGCTGGAGCGTTGGTGAGCCCAAACGGCATCACCACAAACTCATAATGACCATAGCGGGTCCTAAAAGCGGTCTTATGCACATCCTCATCCCTGACCCGCATCTGGTGATATCCTGACCGTAGATCGATCTTGGAGAACCAAGATGCTCCCTGAAGCTGGTCAAACAAATCATCTATCCTCGGAAGTGGGTAACGGTTCTTCACCGTTACCTTGTTCAACTCCCGGTAATCTATGCACATACGGTGCGACCCATCCTTCTTTCTCACGAACAGGATCGGGGCTCCCCATGGTGAACTACTCGGCCTGATAAAACCCTTGTCTAGAAGCTCCTGCAGCTGCGTAGACAACTCCTGCATCTCTGGAGGGGCCAACCGATATGGTGCCTTGGCTATCAGAGCCGCACCAGGAACCAGGTCAATCCTGAACTCAACCTGTCACTCAGGAGGTACTCAGGCAAATCCTCTGGAAATACATCCGGGTAGTCTCGCACTACAAGAACATCGTCGACTGTCGCCTTGCCCTTCTCCCGGGCATCTAGAACATAGGCAATATACCCCGCACAACCCTGCTGGAAGTAGCGCCTCGCTCTCGCTGCTGAACAGAGAATCGGTCCGCGCTGTGGCCTCTCGCCTTGAATCACTAACTCTCCCCCACTGGGAGTGCGAACCCTCACTAACTACAGCTCACAATCAATCACTGCCCCATTGGGGCTCAGCCAGACCATACCCAATATAACCTTGTTCCCTCGCAGAGGAATAGGAACCAAGTCTACTGAAAACTGCTCATCGAATAACCGAAGCGAACACCCCTTATGCAGTCTCGCGACCATGACGGTCCTGTCGTCCGCTATCTCCACCTCGAGTGGACAATCCAGCTCCCCCGGAGCTCTGCTAAACCTCTTGCTAAGCGCAAGCGAAACAAATGATCGGGTAGCCCCCGAATCAAACAATACTGTAGCTGAAATGCCGTTCACTAGGAACGACCCTATATATACAAACATACACTCATAAGAAACAATTAATATCAATAAAGAGATAAGAGAAAAATACATACCCGTCACCACATCAGGAGTCGCTCGCGCCTCCTCTGCTGTCATCTGAAAAGCTCTACTCTTCGCCGCTGGCGTCTCACGCCGGCCCTGTCGGCCGTTTGTAATCCTCAAAGTAGCAGGGGCAGGTGCTGCCACCTTCCCTGCTGCTGCTAAACTCGGGCACTGGGACTTTTTATGTCCCCTCTGATTGCAATGGAAGCAAATCAGATCAGCTGCTGTGGTGGTGGTGGCAGTAGCTGTACAATCTCTACTCATATGCCCGGTCCGGCCGCACTTATAGCAACCGACACTACCTGCCTTACACGCCCCATCATGCAATCTCCCACACTTGCCACACCGACTGTGGCTCTGCTGTCCTCTAGATCTGTGATCTGATACCTTGGGATTTTTGCCCGAACTCCCTGTACCTGAAGCCACCTGTGGCTTCCTCTTCCTCTCCATCTCCAGGTCTATCTCCCTCTCTCGAGCCCTTGCAATCATACCATCCAACGTTTTACAGCTGGACCGACTCACAAACTGGCGGATATCACTCCGCAACATCTCATGATAACGGGCCTTCTTCATTTCCTCATCAGCTGCATACTGAGGAACAAGAAGAGCCCTCTCCCTAAACTTGGCGATAATCTCCGCCACTGTCTCTGTAGTCTGGGTGAGATCCTGAAACTCCCTGGCTAACTGCTGCACCTCGATAACCGGTGCAAACTCGGCTCTGAACCTGGTAGTAAAATCAGCCCAAGTCATCGCATCAAGCGCTGCGTCATCCCCGATCTCCTCCCACCAATCTCGTGCCCTGTCCTTCAGAAGACAGGATGCTAGTCTGACCTTGTCCCCCTCGGGACATCTGCTGGTGCGGAACGCATTGGCGACGTCCGCCAACCACCCGGTACTCGCAATGGGATCCCGCGCCCCATGGTAGTCTGGAGCTCCACAAGCCCGGAACTCCCTGAAGGTGAGTGTGCGCGACCCCATCATGGTCGCCACCTCAGCACGGAAGGTGCTCAACCTCTCATCCATCAGCTCCAAAATACCCTCCTTGATCGAACCAAAGATCACAGGAGTCTGCTCAAGTATGACGCGAGTGATCTCTGAAGAGAGAAACTCCCTAGTCTGCTTGTCCAAATGCTCGGCCCCCGAGCCTGATCCTGATCCCTCCCCGGCACCTGAACTGCCGACTGCTGGTCTAGGGCGTAAAACCACCATTCTGAAAACACATCATAATAAACGTCAGGAACATTGATATATCTCGAGGTATCACTACTACTACAAGTTTCCTGGTCTCATCTCAGCTTTCCTTGGTTCAAGTACGGATCCTCTGCTTTCAGTAGTACGGGCCCATACTACCTTCCACATCTATCCGTACTTTCCTCAAGTACTGCCTCGACTCCACCAAGTCACTTCTACTGCTACTGATCTCTACTACTCTCATCCTAGGCTTGCCCTAGGGAAATCTCTGACTCCACCCAATCCAGTCCTCAGCTGCTGAAGGCCTCCTTGTAATGCCAATTAGCCATCACCTGAATACCATCACAGGTGACGAGGCTCGGATAATCCTTCGAGTAAAAGACTCGTCTCTACAACGGTTAGACTCAAACAAGAGCTGCACAATAGGGCCAAATCCAGCACTCTGAGATTATTCAACCCTGATCACATGTGACGTGACGTATTCACCTAATGGCTAACTCCCATCACTCAGAGTCCTACAAAGCACAAAGCAAGCAACATTCGGACACAGGAAACTACTCAAGCAAATCTATTCTTATAACAAGAAACTGTACTAGCATACAATGCTAAGCTCATACTGTCAGGCATAACCTAAACAGGCTATCCTACCACTGTCTACTCAATACTAGCATGCAATTCTCATAAAGCTGGAACACATAAAGCAGGCACATAAGGCATCCTCCTAGATCCTTAGTCCTATTCTAGCATGTTGTTCTACTGAAACTGAAACTGATAATCGTAATATAAACTTGTGTGGGTAATTTGGGAGTACTTACTTGAGCTCGGCAGATTGCATGCACCACACCCTTTTTCTCTTTTTCGAAAACTCTTTTCTTTTTAAGTTTTCTTTTTCAAAAATTCTTTCGAAAACATTTTTCTTTTGAAAATCTTTTTACCATTTCCTTAGTTTGAGTCCAGTCACAACCGAGAGTGTGCCTGAATCCCTCAAACCAAGGCTCTGATACCAACTTGAAACATCCCAAAAATACAACCCAAAAATTTTTCGTTTGAAAACTTAACTAAACCATAATATTAAATATTAAAAGATAAATCCATGGATCATACGTCTCAAAATGTCATAATGAGTTAATCAAATCAACTGATGTCAAAACATATCAAAATGTCTAAATAAAACTCCCAGGATAACTAAAGCTGTGGTGCGTGCCATGCCATCATCCCGAGCTCTTCTCCTTACTAGCGGAAGTACCTGAAATCAAAAACTGAAACTGTAAGCACAAAGCTTAGTGAACTCCCCCAAACTACCACATACCATACAATAGCATATAAAGCAACTACTGGGCCTTGCCCACTGCATCAGACCGAGGTCCGGAAACTGCATCAGACCGAAGTCTGGAACTAACCAGTGCCTTGCCCTCTGCATCAGACCGAATTCCGGAAACTGCATCGGACCGAAGTCCGGAACTAACCAGGGCCTTGCCCTCTGCATCAGACCGAAGTCCGGAACTAACCAGGGCCTTGCCCTCTGCATCGGACCGAAGTCCGGAAACTGACTGAACATAGCATATCATAATCATAACTACTAGCATAAACACATATACTGCATACTGCATCGGACCGAAGTCCGGAACACATAACACAAAGACATGCTTGAATCATAAAGACATCAAGCACACTGAACTACTGCATCGGGCCGAAGTCCGGAACTACTGCTAACTAAACGGGTCGGCATTGTGGCCGTAGACCCGTCCCTACTAGAAGGAAACTCACCTCGTAACGCTGGCTGCTGAGGTGCTAAATCTGGAACTGTCTGACTGCTGCTCCGGAACTCCCCGGCTACAAATCCCATAAACACTAAATCAGATACTGATAACTAATCTCAGGGTAAAATGACTATTTTACCCCTGGTCAAAGTCAACTTCCCTGGTCAAAGTCAACTTTTCAGTTGACCGGACTCGCCGAGTTGGGCCGCCAACTCGCTGAGTCCCTATCATCCTATCTAATCTTCATCCGACTCGCCGAGTTGTATGAACAACTCGTCGAGTTCCCTTGAACAGAAGAACATACCCAGTCTTTGACTCGCCGAGTCGTATGAACAACTCGTCGAGTCCGACTGCTTCCAGATCCAAGTCTTAACTCACTGAGTCCTTACTCTACTCACTGATTCACCCTAAACTCTCAAGTCGGGGAAAAACCGAGGACTCGCGACTCTACTCGCCGAGTCTGAAGAACAACTCGTCGAGTCCCAAGCATGCCAAACTATACAGTCGATTTTTCTCAAATCCAATGCATCCAATTCATAGATCTGGGACCCTAGGACTGATTTCACACGTAAAGTTTCTAACTTTACGTTCATGCATGCTCATGATAAGCTAAAATGCCCAATAAGGAGCTAAAAGGGGAGATCTAGGTTTGGAATGGGTGCTTAGCTCAATAAAGGTGGCAACCTTGGGCTTAAGGAGTCCTGAAGTGCTTAGATCTGAAACCCATTCGTCTTAACTACCCATAAATCGACCTCAAAGTCTAGAAAAGGCTCAAAAACAAGACTAGCAAGCTTTTATGGAGATCTACATGATGACAAGCAAAGATTCGAGCTTTATACCTTGATGGAAGCTGGAAAGACACACTAAACTCAGATCTTCTTTGCTCCTCTTGAGAACCCCTCTTCTCTCTTCTTCTTCTAACTTCAAAATGCACCAAAATCCTCCACAAAATGAGAAATATTCCAAGAATGCTTAAAGGGAGGCTAGGGTTTAGTAAGGGACGTTCTGAGGGTGATGGAGGCTGGTTTGAGGCGCATAATGATGTTTAAATAGGGTGCAAACCCTTGAAATTAGGGTTTCATCCAGACTGGCATACTCGCCAAGTCCGGAATATGGACTCGTCGAGTCGCCAACTTAAATCGCGTGCAACTCCCGACTCTACTCGACGAGTCGGGCTACTGACTCGTCGAGTACCTCTTAAGGAAATAAAAAGTACTTATTTAAATCACATACCAGAAAATGGGGCGTTACAATATACATACATACATACATATATACACACACATTTCTTATATAAAAACGTGTTTGATTAATTTTTTATGCAATACGTGCTTGTATACATTTTATATATAAACTTGTTTGAGTACAAATGCATTTATTATAATACGTGTTTAAATATATACATTTCTTTTATAAAAACGTGTTTGAATAATTTTTTATATAATATGTGTTTGTATACATTTTATATATAAACATATTTGAGTAAAAATGCATTTATTATAAAATAGATGTTATATATATATATATATATATATATATATATATATATATATATATATATATATATATATATATATATATGTTTTACAAAAGAAATGTATACATTAATTATGAAATAGGTGTTTCTTATATATATATTTTTTATAAATATTTGTTTGCGTACAAATGTATTTATAATAAAATAGGTGTTTGTATACATTTTGTTTTTGTAAAATACATGTTTGTATACATTTTTTTTTTATAAAAACGAATTTGTATATATTTCTGTACTTAATAAATACCTATTTTTATAAATAGGTATTACGTATACAAAAAAGTTTTTTTTAAAAAAAGGTCTTATATATAAAATATAAGATTTTTTTATGTGAAAATATGTTTTTTTTTGTATAAATATGATTTTATAAAAAAAAAACATAATCGAAATTTTTTTTTGAGAAAAAAGGTTGTAAAAAAAAACTATAGTTATGATGAATTCATAGCAAAATTCTAAAATTTGGGCAAAAAGGGTAATCGTAATAAAATTTAAAATATGGGCCAAAAGTGTAAATTTTGGACCAAATTTGTAATAAATTTTAAAAATTGGGCCAGAAATGTAATTTTTGAAAGTTGGATGACCTGTTGAGCGGGTAAAATGGTTAAATTGAAAACGATTACCGGTTTTTGGGACTTAATTGAATAAAAAAAAGATATAATGACTAAATCGATTATGAGACCAATATGTAAGGACTTTATTGCAGTTTTCCATATATATATATATATATATATATATATATATATATATATATGTATATATATATATATATATATATATATATATATATATATATATATATATATATATATATAAATTGAATACGATTACCGGTTTTTGGGACTTAATTGAATAAAAAAAGGTATAAGAACTAAATCGATTTTGAGACCAATATGTAAGGACTTTATTGTAGCTTTCCATATATATATATATATATATATATATATATATATATATATATATATATATATAATTGGTTGGTATGGTAATATTATAGCGTTCAAGATATTGTACCATTACCGTACCATATTTATTCAATTGGTACGGTGCTAACAACCAAACATGTTGGCTACACAACATTATTTGTTTAGTTGATAACTTGTTGGTTGATTTGTTGTGGTATATATTTGTCGGCCCTACTAAAAATGACTATATGTAATAATAAGATATCCCAAAAAAATGCTATTTTCTTTAGTTAATTTAATAAATTTATCATCCTTAATTGAAAAGGTCAAATTTTGAGAAGTTTCGAATTTCACAATCCCAACTAATGACCCCCCATTACATTTTTTTTCTTTATAATGGCAAACACGCACACACTCTAATTAAATTTACTCGTAAATGATTAAATCTACACCTTTTTGTACTCCTAAGACTTGAACCCTTAACCACTTCGAGAAGGACACATTTCGTACACACCTTGATACCGCTAGGTTCAAGACCCTTTGGTCCCCATTACATAAGGCTTCATCTTGGACCTTTCACAGTCTCCTCGAAATTTTCTTTCATCAGCGGGACTACAAATTTATAACATTATATACAATGGAGCAACAAGTAACTTTTCTATTATTTTGTTGTGTATTCATACGTCTATAGGTTCTCTAACTTGATTTTTTGAACATTTCCTTCAAAATTAGGGTTTTGGACACAAAGAACAACTTTGAAACGTTTGATGAGCTTTGAACTATTTATCCTAATTTGAAACCCAATATTTAATAGCTTTTTAGTGGCTTTGTGTATTATCATCTTTCTTAGCGCAAAATAAGGTATAAAGCGTATATCGATAGTTTAATTAGGTTCAAATTTAGCTTGAACATGAACAAAAAGTTAGAAACCAGAACTTATGCACGTTTGAAACTCAATATCTATGAGTTTATTGGGTGATTTGTGTAGTAACATGTTATGTGGTGTAGAAAGCGTAAAACTATCATAGGTGGTTCAACTAGGTTGAAAATTTAGTTCGGATACAATGAACAAGTTTGAAACTAGATGAGCATGTTTGAAAATCATACAAGTTCTAAGAATTTGTTTAAGGGATTTGTGTGTTTATATACATTTGTGCTCAAAACTCATTTATCATACTAGAAATTGATATTTGTTAACGGTTGTGATTTTTTAAAAAACATTTGCACTTGTAAAAGGTCAATTATACTATACAATAAAGTAAACCCAACTGGATATTTTCAGGGACACATGTTTTAGATATTGTCTAGATCTAACAAGCATCAATTAGGACCCATTCTTTTTTACGTTTCATTATCACAAGGTCCTACCGAATCAACCCTTACCCCACAAAATTGTTTTGTTTATGGTTCATGATTACGAAGTCACGTACAGGATAATTGAGTTTTTTATAATTATTTGATTGATATTCATTCGATTACATGTAGAAGATGATGGTAGGATTAGACAATTTATGAGGAGTCCAACTACTCAAACTATACCAATGTTGAAGAACAATGGAGTCCAATGTTGAAGAACAATTTATG
The DNA here is from genome assembly GCF_052849685.1 of Lactuca virosa. Classification (NCBI taxonomy): domain Eukaryota; kingdom Viridiplantae; phylum Streptophyta; class Magnoliopsida; order Asterales; family Asteraceae; genus Lactuca; species Lactuca virosa. The sequence goes on along the minus strand of NC_136428.1, from coordinate 171,530,645 downwards.
AGGAGTCCAATGATCCATAAAGTTGGCAACTTTATGGAGTCCAACCACTAAAACTATACCAATGTTGAAGAACAATATGAAGAAACCTATATCCCGAAGCATGAAACATAAAGGTTGGAACTTGAAAACTCAAAATGTACCAAAAGATGATCTAGAAAGTGGAGGAGGGGCTTGCTTGTTGGATCTTCACACAATGGAGGTCTTCTTAATTCTTCTTCTTCTTCTTCTTCTCATCAAAAATCACCATAAAACTTCAAAAAAATCAACAATGGTGGCTTTTGAGTGCTTCTAGGTCTAAAAGGAGGTGATAGAGGCTGAGGGTGTGCAAACTCTAGCCATCACATCCCTTAAATAGAGCTTAAAACCCGAAAATTAGGGTTTTGTGACCTGGTCGTCATCACATCATGGATAACATCATGTCACATCATGGGGGACCTAAATGAATGTGCATTTCATCTAGCCTTGACCACGTCGTGGTGCATCATTTGCCATGTCGTTGTCACCATAAAATTCATTATTAAAGACTTGAATTGCCAAAACTTAAAGGTGTTATTTATCTGGAACTTGGTGTTATAGTCTTCTCAAATATTATTGGGCATCATATTATGATAGTTCGGCACATTAAGTATTTAGTCAACCAGTTTCCTTATCTTAATAAACGATGATGTTGCATGTGTCTGTCTAATATACTTGTTTAAGTTTGGGTAATAGTAAAATATCCACATTTGGTTATGAAAAATGATATAATAATTCTTTTAGATAAATTTGATCAATGAAACTTGCATAATGATATTTACTTGCAGTTTCATTGTGGGCATCTTATTGTATATAAGTTATTGTTATTTGACATGCATCCATAGTGCAATCACGTATGGAAGAGGGTGTGACATCCCCAATTTTCGCAGTCAAATAAAACTTTTTATGCTTATTTAAAATAGGGTATTCTTTAAAAGAATATATTACTGCGGAATTTATCCCAAAACATTTTCATTGTAAGATAAAGTTAATATCAAGACATTTTCGAATAAACGTTTTTCTTTAATATTTAAAAACCCTTGAATATCATAATTGATATAGAAAGCATAAGCATAAACTAGACATTACAGGCCTTACAAACTTTTTATTATACTAATGGCCTTAAACTTTTTAAATCTTTCAACAAATTTAAATCACTATTCACGTGCCTTCGTACCGCTACCTGTAATACAAAGAAACTGAGTGAGTTAGGCTTGGGTGCATGGTGAGCACATATGGTTTTCAACCCACAATAATATAATTAAATCTTATATATATATATATATATATATATATATATATATATATATATATATATATATATATATATATATAGACATACACACACGCACACACACACACACACACCCACACACACTATTCTGATGGGTTTTACATGTATTAACACAGATAAATCCTTAACACTTAAGGGTACATGCAACCTAAAGATCTATGTCATAACACTAGTGAAGTAATATTCTATTGAACAACAAAACTATAAACCCTAGGCTAATTTTCGAATATATCAAAACAAAAGTAGGGTTTATATACCTTTTAGTTATTGTAGTAAATAACTAATCAAAACCTTCTTGAAGAACTCTTGGAAGCAAGCACCACAAGTGTTGTGCCTCTAATGGTTCACACCCAAACCCTAGCAACCAAGGAGCTTGAAGAGAGAGAGGAGAGATGTGAGAATTTTGGCCTAACTATCCCTTAGAAGTCATGACCGAAATTTGTATCTCAAGGGTCCTTTTTATAGTGTAACAAGGAAACCGTAGATAACCTAAAAGGAATAAAATAATATTATTTTCTTTTGGTAATTATCCAACTTCGTAATTATCCTCCAAAGATAATTCTATAATCCCTAGACACCTTCTAAAACCGTCCAAGGCTCTAGGAGGGTTCTAGAATGCCTCTTGCTCAACTATTGAACAATTATACTTTAACCCCCGTACTTTTAATTAATCAAATTAATCCTAAAATTAATTCCAATTAAGTTCTGATTAATTTTTAATTAAATATTACTATTTCTTATTAATATATTATTCTCATAATATATTAACCAATTATCTATTTGATTTCTAATTAATTTATTAACCATATAATAAATTAATTAATCAATCTCTCTCTCTAAAAGTTATCCTATTCAATTGTTAGGTTTGAGGGCAACCCCAAAGGACTGTGTTACTATCAATTCAAGTTTATGCCAATTATATTTATGTGGTTAGACACCCAATCCAACATATTCACGTGCCTTCGTAGCGCTACCTGTAATAAAAAGAAATTGAGCAGGTTAGGCTTGGGTGCCTGGTGAGCACATATGGTTTTCAACCCACAATAATATAATTAAATCTTATATATATATATATATATATATATATATATATATATATATATATATATATGTCACCAAATGTCACACCCCAAAACCAAGAACGGCGGAAACGTTCTGGGGTGGAGGACGTCATGTACAGTATCACAACAATGCATAATAGTAAAGACAAGCAACAACATCCATTGCATTAATATAATAATTGTAATACAAGTGTGTTTTGAATAGTTTGTAAGACACCCAAAAGTATAATCAAAATAAAAGATGAGTCTTGTATGTGCTCCATCTTCTCAAAAGCTTCATCGGTACCTGTCTACTGATGACCCGAGAATACAAGTTATTTTGAAAGAGTTTATCAGCATAAAGCTGGTGAGTTCATAAGTATTTAGTGTCATTGCTTGTATAAAAATGTTTGTAAATAGTATACTCCCTAGAAAATCCTATATTTTCCAGTAAATATGTAGTCTTCTACCAAGACCGATTGTTTGTGTATTTGTTCCTTATGTAGGTAAGAGTTTTTCTTCAGTGAAACTATCATTATAAAAATTTAGTTTATTTAAACGTGTATGTGACAAAATCACAATGTAATGAAATACAGACTCCAGGTAGTACTAGATGTACAGTACACCTCGGGGAGTCTAAAGTAGTAACATGTAGACTCCAGGTGGTATTAAATGAACAATACGCCTCGAAAAGTCTATTTTTGCCTTTAATTCTTAATTGGTTAATTAAAGGTTTGAATGTGAACTCGTATGTAACCATGCTGATCGACGGCTGCATAACGGATGACCCTCCAGGTCATATATAGTGAGGTAACATTTTGTCACCCCTTGGCCTTTCAGCTTGGACTGTAGCTAGCAGTCAGGATCTGGGAGTGTCTGTCCCGTATAGACCTATACACATAATGCCCGCTCTCCCTCCAAGAGACTCTGGTTACAAGGTGATAGCACAATAAAGTGTCGTATCGAGAAGTAGTATGTCACATTCTGTTTATAGTATTCAAATGTTTATGTAGTATGTCATAGTGTAGTAATGTTTTCTCTGTACTAGTGTATAGTATGTTCTCTTGTATAGTGTATAGTATGTTCTCTTGCATAGTATATAGCGTGTATTGACTCATAACTGTACTGGCTCTTGCATGTGTCGCTGTGATAGTAGTAGTGAGTAGTAAAAACCTTAACTATACCTATTATAGTTAAATTGTACCATTGTGTGATTTAAGGTCATATACCCCTCAAGGAAGTGTTCTATGTTTGCATCCAAGGCTTAGGAAGGGACTAGGGCTCAAAATGGCCCTTCTTTGGAGTTTGCGGTCCTTGGACCACTCCCTTGGAGTTTACGATCATAAACCCATGAGTTTACGACCGTAAACTCATGGTCACTCCTACCATTTCGTGATTTGGGGTCTTTAGCTCATGCATGTAAGGTTCTAGTCCAATATCCAAGCCCTAGAAGGTGTTGGGGGCACTTAAACACCATTTGATGGTGTTTACGGTTCAAGGAGATCCCTTGACCGTAAGCCCATGTGTTCTTGGGGATTTTTGATGTTTTCCAATGGTTTAGCAAGTATACTAAGCAAACAACTAGATTGGAAGAGTGTACTTACTTATAGGAAGCTTGTAAGAGTGTTTAAGGTCCAAAAACACTAGTGTGTGTTCTTGAAGAACACTTGAAGATCTAAGAAAAGAGGAGATTTCATGGATGAAATCGTGTATAAACACTAGATAAAGTGTTATATCAACAAATCTAGGGAAGAAACACTTACATTTTTGGAAGATTTGAAGAAATGTGCTATGATACTTGAGAGAAAAGTTGGGTGTTCTTGAGCTTGGAAGTGTAAAGTGAGGGAATGAAGGGTAAACTCATGCCTTAAGCATGAGTTCATGGTCAAAAGGGAGTTTACGGCCCAAACTCCTCATGTTTGGCCGTAAACACCTAACTAAGGTGTTGTTTTGTTTAATTGTTACACATCACTCCTAGAAGGTACTTCCTTTTTATTTGTTCGCTTCATGAATTTAATTTAAAAACACCCAAACGGACTTTAAACCGGCCAAAAATGTACTGAAATGAATTTGACTATTATTTGAAGTGCTTGACTGTAGAGTTTATACAAATGAAAATTTCGGGTTGTCACATCATCCCCCCGTTAGAGGGAATTTCGTCCCGAAATTAGAGTTCAAGCAACTGAGTTATTACAATATAACTAAGTAAAAAGATGAGGATATTTAAGTTTCATTTGATCCTCGCGCTGCCAAGTGAACTCCGGTCCTCGCTTGGCGTTCCAGCGAACCTTCACGATTGGGATGCGGCTTTGTTTCGTTCGTTTGACCTCTCGGTCCATGATCTCTACAGGTTCTTCCACGAAGTTGAGGCTCTCGTTGATCTCGATCTCGTCGAGTGGGATTACAAGAGTCTCGTCGGATAGGCACTTTTTCAAGTTCGAGACGTGGAAGGTAGGATGTACATTACTAAGTTCGCGGGGTAAGTTGAGTTTGTAAGCTACGGGGCCGATTCTAGCAAGAATCTCGAAAGGCCCTATGTATCTTGGATTTAGCTTTCCACGCTTTCCGAAGCGTATCAAGCCTTTCCAGGGTGAGACTTTCAAAAGGACACGCTCTCCCACCTGGAATTCCAAAGGTTTCCTCCGTTTGTCTGCGTAGCTTTTCTGTCGGTCTCTAGAGGCTTTCAATCGTTCACGAATCTGAACGATCTTCTCTGTCGTTTCCCGAATGATCTCTGGACCTGTGAGAGCGCTGTCAGGAACTCGTCCTTTAGCTAACTGATTGTCACCCACCTCAACCCAACACAGAGGGGATCTGCACTTCCGGCCATAGAGGGCTTCGAATGGAGCAGCCTTGATGCTCGTGTGATAACTGTTGTTGTAGGAGAATTCAACAAGGGGTAAGTGGGTATCCCACGCCTTCCCAAAGTCGATCACACTGGCTCGCAACATATCTTCCAAGGTTTGGATAGTTCTCTCACTTTGTCCGTCGGTCTGTGGATGGTAGGCTGTACTCATGTCCAGCCTCGTTCCTAAGGAGCTTTGTAATGACTGCCAGAACCTCGAAGTGAATCTACTATCTCTATCAGAGATAATGGATATAGGAACACCATGCAGTCGTACGATCTTCCTAATGTAGGTTCTCGTGAGCTTCTCCATTTTGTCTGTTTCCTTGATGGGCAGGAAGTGTGCGGACTTGGTCAATCTGTCGACGATGACCCAAATGGTATCAAGCCCACCCGTTGTCTTGGGTAGCTTGGTTATGAAGTCCATAGTGATCCACTCCCACTTCCACTCAGGTATCTCCGGTTGTTGAAGTAGACCTGATGGTTTCTGGTATTCGACCTTAACCTTTGCGCAAGTAAGGCATTTACTCACGAAGGTAGCAATCTCTGCTTTCATGTTAGGCCACCAGTATGACTTTTTAAGATCCAGATACATTTTATTTGAACCCGGGTGGATGGAATATCGAGTGTTGTGTGCTTCCTTCATGACCATGTCTCTGAAGCCACCGTGTCTCGGTGTCCAGATCCGGTCCATGAGATATAAGGCTCCGTCACCCTTGATTTCCAAGTTCTTATCCATTCCACGCAGGGATTCTCCCGCCACATTTTCATGTTTTAAGGCTTCGAACTGAGCCTCCTTAATTTGTGCGGATAGATGCGAATGGATAGTCATAGTTAATGACTTGACTCTTCGACCAGAATATTCTTTCCGACTTAGGGCGTCTGCTACCACGTTGGCTTTACCCGGATGATAACGAATTTCGCATTCGTAGTCGTTGAGTAGCTCGACCCACCGTCGTTGTCTCATATTGAGCTCCTTCTAGTTGAATATGTGTTGTAGGCTTTTGTGGTCTGTAAAGATAGTGCTTTTCGTACCGTACAGGTAGTGCCTCCAGATCTTCAGGGCGAACACAACCGCTCCTAATTCGAGATCGTGTGTGGTGTAGTTGACCTCATGTGTCTTCAGCTGTCTTGAGGCATAGGCTATGACCTTTCCTCTTTGCATCAGAACACAACCGAGCCCCTGATTGGATGCATCGCAGTATACCACGAAGTCGTCTATCCCTTCGGGGAGGGATAGTATCGGTGCGGTGCATAAGGCTCGCTTCAGCGTTTGAAATGCCTTATCTTGTTTCTCTTCCCAGTCAAAGGCCACGCCTTTCTGGGTCAATGTCATAAGGGGTTTCGCGATCCGAGAGAAGTTTTGAATGAACCTTCGGTAGTAGCCAGCGAGGCCTAGAAATTGACGAATTTCCGTAGGCGTCTTCGATGCTGACCAGTTCTCAATGGCCTTAATTTTGGATGGGTCCACGTGGATTCCTTCTTTGCTAACCACGTGTCCTAAGAATTCGACTCTTTGGATCCAAAATTCGCATTTAGAGAACTTCGCATAGAGCTTCTCTGATCGTAAAGTTTCCAGGACTTGTCGCAAATGACCGCTATGCTCCTCCTTACTTCGAGAGCAGATAAGCATGTCATCGATGAAAACGATGACGAACTGATCCAAGTAAGGACGGCATACCCTATTCATTAAGTCCATGAATACTGCGGGCGAATTGGTTAATCCGAATGGCATCACTACGAACTCGTAGTGTCCGTAACGAGTTCAGAAGGCTGTCTTCGGAACATCTTCCTCAAGCACTCGTAACTGGTGATACCCGAACCTCAGATCAATTTTGGAAAAGTAGCTTGCCCCTTGCAGCTGGTCGAATAAATCGTCTATGCGAGGAAGAGGGTAACGATTTTTGACTGTAAGCTTGTTGAGTTCCCTGTAATCGATGCACATATGGAACGATCCGTCTTTCTTCTTTACGAACAAGATTGGTGCTCCCCAGGGTGAGAAGCTTGGTCTTATAAAGCCCTTGCTGAGTAGTTCGTTAAGTTGACCGGACAGTTCTTGCATCTCAGCAGGTGCTAGACGATAGGGCGATTTGGCTACGGGGGTCGCTCCTGGAATTAAGTCGATTCAGAACTCGACTTGACGTTGCGGGGGTAATCCTGGGAGTTCTTCCGGAAAGACGTCGGGAAAATCGCGTACTACGGGGAGGTCTTTTAGGTCTTTCATTTCCCGGTTTGTGTCGACAACGTGTGCCAGGAATGCACGATATTCCTTACGCAAATACTTTTGGGCTTGAATACTTGAGATGATACGAAGGCTCGTACTGGGTTTGTCTCCGTAGATCAACAAGGTTTCATGATTCGGTAGGTTCAGGCGGACTGCTTTTTCGAAACACAGAATGTCGGCACGATAAAGACTCAGCCAGTCCATGCCTATAATGACGTCGAAACTCTGGATAGCTACTGGTATGAGGTCGATTGGGAATGAATGATTATCTAGCGTGAGGGTACAACCTATGTAAATCTCGTTAGAATTCTCTGTTTTTCCGTTGGCCATTTCTACGACGAAGTTCTTTTAGTGCTTGTGGTGCTTGATTTAGTAAGTGTTTAAAATTTTGATTTACGAAGCTCGTTTATGCTCCACTATCGAATAGGATACAAGCATAAGAGTTATCGACAAGGAACGTACTCGTGACTACCGTGGGGTCTGCCACGGCCTCATTGTAGCCAATAGCAAGTAGTCTTCCTGCTCCTCCCGCATTCCCAGCTTTCGGGCAGTTTCTTTTGAAGCGCCCTGTCTCGCCGCACCCGTAGCAGGCCTGGCTTACTCCTGCATTAGGGACCTGGGTGATAGGTTTGGGTGGTGCTCTGCAAAACCGGGCGGTATGGCTCTTCCGGTCGCAGTTGGTACAGTGCATTTCCTGGCAGGGGCCGTTGTGATGGAAAGTGCACTTGGTGCACCTAGGTAGGGTCCCTGCATATTGTTTGGCTGGCACAGGGGCAACGGGGATGGTGGCAGCATGGACAGCCACCGCCTGTTGTTACTTGGAAGAGGGTTGATTTGATTTGCCCTTATTTTTGTCCCAACGCTTCCTTTTGTTGTCGGCCGCGTTGGTTGATGCGGGGGTAGTAGTTGTGGTCGTTGTTGGGAAAGAAGGAACCTCATGATTGATGAGCCTTTGGGCCAATTCCTTGGCACTATCAAAGGTCGCAGGGTGTGATGCGAGAACGTTCCCTCGATATGGGGGTACCAGACCCCAGATGTATCTTTCGATATTTTTGTTTTCGGTGGGGACCATGGTAGGACATAGAGCCACCAGGTCGCAGAACCTGGATGTATAAGCCACTATGTCGGAACCCTGCATTTTGAGGTTCCACAGTTCCTCCTCGAGTTTCTGAATTTCGCCCCTCGGGCAGTACTCCCTTGTCATAAGGTCCTTCAGTGTATCCCAGCCCATGGCGTTAGCTGTTACCAATGAGAGTGATTTGACATGGCCATTCCACCACGTCAGGGCCCTTTCAGTGAAGGTGCAATCAGCGAACTTAATCTTGCTTCCTTCGGGGCATGAGCACATCTCGAAGATTGCTTTTGTTCTCTCGATCCATTGGGACAATGCAATTATCCCGCCGGTTCCGTTGAAGTAGGTTGGTTTGCAGCTGATGAAATATTTATAGGTACACTCTTGTGCACGCGGATGGATTTCACCATGGCAGTCCCCGTTCCACTAACGCCACAAGAGTTTACTTGGGCCATGGCTGCGGTCACAGCTGCGGTCACAGCTGCCTGAAACAACACCGCATCGAACTGTGGAGGGGGTGGTGGTGGTGGAGTTTGATTTGCAGGTCTGCCCCTGGTCGGACGAGGACGAGGTGGCATCTTTTACTGAAAGTGGATGGAGATGATGATAATAGTAAGAATCAATTGTAAGTATGATGAGAGTGTTCCATGGACTAAATCGCCATAGTCCAAATATCAGATAGAGTCATAACAATAGAGTAGGGAACACAAGAGTACAGACTTTCCCATAGATTAGACAACTGCCAATATTACTGGTATTAATGATGTAAAGTGAGTTCAGGAAAAATGACCTAACAGTAGGTCTCACATCAAACCATAAGGGAAAATGTTGGCAGCTTAGAAGTCTAGTTAGAGTACTTTCTAAATTAGGAATGTTTACAGACAAGTGAACAGAGATACTGAAGAGAAAGGCTATTATTTTAAGAGGAGAAAGGATGAGCTGGGAATCCCCTACTGGTGACGGGCACCCCTTGGCCGAACCCTTAAGTCAGCCATGGTATCTACGCGAGAATAGGGAAAAGAATAGTTAATAGATGTACTAATGAAGATCCTTTTTAGTTGGCACATAGGTAATTATAGTAACACAAAATATTCTTATAGTATTTTAGGTTTAAGTTCTGTTCTAAGGTTCTTGTTGTAGTAGTGTTGGTAAGTTTTTTTTAGACTTGTTGCAACACTACAATCATTCTTAGGCACATGCTAGTCACTCCTTGGAAAATATAGTTGATCAGGCTATATCCCCATAGGTTTGACTATATGTCTCTAAGCCTAATTGTGTTGTTCAACAATCATAATACTTTTGTTCTGTTCTAGTATGATACTAACCCTGGTACGAATGAATGTATGTATATACTTAGTTAAATATTTTATTATTTGAAAGTATATATTCTTGGTCAGAGTGTTTTAATCCTGATGTGTTTATAGTTCGTATATCTTTTATGGGTTGATATACTTGATTCACTATAAACAGTGCTCTGATACCAATCCGTCACACCCCAAAACCAAGAACAGCGGAAACGTTCTGGGGTGGAGGACGTCATGTACAGTATCACAACAATGCATAATAGTAAAGACAAGCAACAACATCCATTGCATTAATATAATAATTGTAATACAAGTGTGTTCTGAATAGTTTGTAAGACACCCAAAAGTATAATCAAAAGAAAAGATGAGTCTTGTATGTGCTCCATCTTCTCAAAAGCTTCATCGGTACCTGTCTACTGATGACCCGAGAATACAAGTTATTTTGAAAGAGTTTATCAGCATAAAGCTGGCGAGTTCATAAGTATTTAGTGTCATTGCTTGTATAAAAATGTTTGTAAATAGTATACTCCCTAGAAAATCCTATATTTTCCAGTAAATATGTAGTCTTCTACCAAGACCGATTGTTTGTGTATTTGTTCCTTATGTAGTGTAAGAGTTTTTCTTCAGTGAAACTATCATTATAAAAATATAGTTTATTTAAACGTGTATGTGACAAAATCACAGTGTAATGAAATACAGACTCCAGGTAGTACTAAATGTACAGTACACCTCGGGGAGTCTAAAGTAGTAACATGTAGACTCCAGGTGGTATTAAATGAACAATACGCCTCGAAAAGTCTATTTTTGCCTTTAATTCTTAATTGGTTAATTAAAGGTTTGAATGTGAACTCGTATGTAACCATGCTGATCGACGGCTGAATAACGGATGACCCTCCAGGTCATATATAGTGAGGTAACATTTTGTCACCCCTTGGCCTTTCAGCTTGGACTGTAGCTAGCAGTCGGGATGTGGGAGTGTCTGTCCCGTATAGATCTATACACATAATGCCCGCTCTCCCTCCAGGAGACTCTGGTTACAAGGTGATAGCACAATAAAGTGTCGTATCGAGAAGTAGTATGTCACATTCTGTTTATAGTATTCAAATGTTTATGTAGTATGTCATAGTGTAGTAATGTTTTCTCTGTACTAGTGTATAGTATGTTCTCTTGTATAGTGTATAGTATGTTCTCTTGTATAGTATATAGCGTGTATTGACTCATAACTGTACCGGCTCTTGCATGTGTCGCTGTGATAGTAGTAGTGAGTAGTAAAAACCTTAACTATACCTATTATAGTTAAATAGTAATGTTGGTTGCATGCCTTTGTTACACAAAGGTACTGAACTGAAGTGAAAGCTATTATATCCAACACATATATATACGATATATAACTAAGAATTCAACGACATTCGGACAAATAACAGAATACCCTAAGTCCACAACCAAACAAGGAACAGGAAATAAGGTGAGCTATCAGTCCTAAGTCCTTCAAGCCTTGCTTATATAAATATATTGGTGTAGATATGGGTTTGAAAATAATGTAAGTGTAAAAGAGTTTGAAAATAGTTTTAGCATTTAAAGAGTTTAATAAAAGGTTTGAAACACTTGAAAATCCATATGTTTGATAGTAATTTGAAAGCAATAGAAAATCTTTCTGTTTATTCTAGTTATTAATCACATGTGATTAAAGCAATAACTAGAGATGTTCAACTTGTATTCCCCCTATAAAAGCATTTAAAATCATTTCAAAGGTTAATTAAGGGGTATGAACTCACCTGCAGTGAGTGGTTTGGATGGAAGTGCCGGATAGGATGCTAAGTGTCAAGTGAGGACTTGAACACACACACGGATCCTATTTAACATGTACTGATACATATATGTATCTAATTAGTCATTTTAATAACTAATTTATCAAGTAAGGACACCCTAATACATGGATAACACTTCGATTTAAGTGTTAGGAGTACATAAGGGTTGCATCTAAGGAGAGTATGGCCTCACATTGGAGTTTACTTCTCATTTGGTAACCCTACATGTGTTTACGGTTTTTGGTCATTTCCCCCATGAGTTTACGGCCGTAAACTCATGGTAAATTGTACCATTGTGTGATTTAAGGTTTTATACCCCTCAAGGAAGTGTTCTATGTTTGCATCCAAGGCTTAGGAAGGGACTAGGGCTCAAAATGGCACTTCTTTGGAGTTTACGGTCCTTGGACCACTCCCTTGGAGTTTACGGTCGTAAACCCATGAGTTTACGACCGTAAACTCATGGTCACTCCTACCATTTCGTGATTTGGGGTCTTTAGCTCATGCATGTAAGGTTCTAGTCCAATATCCAAGCACTAGAAGGTGTTGGGGGCACTTAAACACCATTTGATGGTGTTTACGGTTCAAGGAGATCCCTTGACCGTAAACCCATGTGTTCTTGGGAATTTTTGATGTTTTCCAATGGTTTAGCAAGTATACTAAGCAAACAACTAGGTTGGAAGAGTGTACTTACTTATAGGAAGCTTGTAAGAGTGTTTAAGGTCCAAAAACACTAGTGTGTGTTCTTGGTGTTCTTGGTGTTCTTGAAGAACACTTGAAGATCTAAGAAAAGAGGAGATTTCATGGATGAAATCGTGTATAAACACTAGATAAAGTGTTATATCAACAAATCTAGGGAAGAAACACTTACATTTTTGGAAGATTTGAAGAAATGTGCTATGATACTTGAGAGAAAAGTTGGGTGTTCTTGAGCTTGGAAGTGTAAAGTGAGGGAATGAAGGGTAAACTCATGCCTTAAGCATGCGTTCATGGTCAAAAGGGAGTTTACGGCCCAAACTCCTCATGTTTGGCCGTAAACACCTAACTAAGGTGTTGTTTTGTTTAATTGTTACACATCACTCCTAGAAGGTACTTCCTTTTTATTTGTTCGCTTCATGAATTTAATTTAAAAACACCCAAACGGACTTTAAACCGGCCAAAAATGTACTGAAATGAATTTGACTATTATTTGAAGTGCTTGACTGTAGAGTTTATACAAATGAAAATTTCGGGTTGTCACACCAAATAATAAACATGATTACCCATTCCCGTTAATCTCACTCCCTGATCCTAATATGATGTTCTCAAGGGACCTATCCTAAGGATCACTTTAAGCAAGGAGTAGACAATACCGATTCGAGGGTTCCATAGAAATATATCTTAATAAGGCAACCATAGGGGGATAGAGTACATCGAATGAACACATAGTTCACTAACACCTACATATTGTGAGTCTACCAATGTTCCACTAGACTGTCTAGAACAGTCTGTGATCATCATTTATACTCTTCTATATAGTTTTTTCATCAATAACATAGTACTATAGTAGTCACATCCTCACATCATTATTTTATCTTTCACATCCCTTTTCTACCCAATATAAATTAAGTACGATAAAATAGGTAAATCAATATTTTAACAAAATTTGATTTAAATCAAGTATAATCATGTCTAGAAAAAAGTATCATAAATACAGATAATAAGAACACATAACATTTAAGCCGTTAGATACTTGTATTTATGTGTAAGATGAAAGTAACTATACACTCACTTGTCAAAAGTGGATGATTTGTAGTTAGGTCAACGCTTTACCTAACACCTTAGTTTTTCCTTTCAAAAGACAGGGTTTTCTAGCGAAACTTAGAAACTCTGTGGGCAGAACTTCGTCGCTGAATTGTTCTTCTAAAAAAAATTCTTCTAGCGCTTCATCGCTCAAATTACTCTACTAAAACTATTGAATGAGAGGTCGAATCGTGAGGGACCGAAAATTCTTCTAGCGCTTCGTTTTTAAAATCATTCAATTTATAAGAAACTGATACCAAATATTCTAAAGAGTTATATTGTAACATATCATCAGAGTACAAATCCCAAAATCACTAAGTGCGGAAACGTAGAGTGATGCGGTGCGATCAAGTCGGGCCCTTCCCCTGCGAATTAGAAGTACCTGAAACAGAAACTGAAAACTGTAAGTACAAAGCTTAGTGATTTCCCCCAACATACCACATACTAATCAAACATACTATACAAACATATTGAACAATCATAGTGTCAAGCATATATGGGTACTGGCCTGCCCCTTCAGTCTATTTCAACCGGATACCACCAAGCATATCTGGGTGCTGGCCTACCCCTTCGGTCTATTTTAACCAGACACTGCCAATCATATCTGGGTGCTGGCCTACCCCTTCGGTCTATTTGAACCGAATACTGGGTCTATTTCACCCCTACTACTACCACATAATATCATAGCAATAATCACCTATTCATCATACAAATACAAACATGACTGAAAATTATCACAAAGACAATCATCATGGTATAACATAACTAGTGGGCCGGCCTTGGTGACTTCGACCCAAGATTACTACATTGGAAGAATCACCTCTCGATCCGATGTCAAATACTGTCGTCCACTCTAAAAGATACACCGGTGCTACTCCACACCTAGATAATCGCACAAGATAGACCTTAGTTTTGCCCTTCAGCACCAAGAGCTGACCGAAAGTCAACTCAGGTCAAAAGTCAACGCCTAGGGTCAACGGTAAACTTTCCTCCTTAACTTGTCCTCACATCGTGACCACTAAGGTTCACGTTGTGAGAACAGACTCGAACCGGACTCACTCAGTGAGTCGACTCAGCTTTACTCGTCAATAGGGTTCTCAGATCGGGACAGTCGCCTAGCTCACGTTGTGAGGTTTCATTTCTCACGCCGTGAGATCTGATCAGACTAACTTTAAGCATAAAGCTCTTAATTTGTTCAAGCATACATCAGGACTTTCCAGAATACCTTCTTTGACCCTAGAGACCATAAAAATCATAGCTTTTCAGTCATTCTTGTCCAATGCATGACTTAAACACTAGCTAGGTCAAAAGAAGGGTATTAAGATCAAGACTTAAGCTTGGAGTCCAAAACCTACACCAAAACTCAGATCCAAAGATTCTCATAGAGACAATGTCCCAATGGTCCATAAAATTGCCAAGTTTATGGACCTCATGCATGATAAAACACCCAACCATGCAAAGAAAGGTTCCAACGCTTAGATCTAGCATGCTCAAGGCAAAAAGATAGGAGCTTTATGACTTATAAATGCTCACAAGCTCAACAAATCCAAAAAGGGAGAGTCTAGCTTGCCAAGATGAACCACCACAAGAGCTTCCTTCTACATCAAGTGAACAAAAACTCCAAATAAGCTCTTTAAAATCATCAACAATGGCTCAAGGACTCAAGGAGGTCAAAATTAGGGTTTTTCAGGGGCTAGAGAGTGAAGGAGATTGAGGATGGGCGATCCTAGCCTTCTCATTCCATTATATACTCGAAATTTAGGGTTTAGAGTCATCCGACCTGGATCGCGTCGTGAAAACTATGCCTCACGTCATGAGCGTCAAGAACACGGGTCAAACGGTCAATGGTCATCCTCACGTCGTGACCACTATGGCTCACGACGTGAGCCTCCTCCCAAAGATAACTTTAAAAATTAAAATACCTCAAGGTTTTAGATGCTACAGAAATGCTCGAGGGTGAGAAGAGAAAAGCTCTTGAAAGAGACTTGGGTGTTGTTTGTTTTTTCTTAGGCAAAATGTCTGCAGTCTGTGGACCACATCTG
Source organism: Lactuca virosa (assembly GCF_052849685.1). Lineage (NCBI taxonomy): Eukaryota > Viridiplantae > Streptophyta > Magnoliopsida > Asterales > Asteraceae > Lactuca > Lactuca virosa. The sequence goes on along the minus strand of NC_136428.1, from coordinate 171,515,222 downwards.
TAGACCTCTGCAGCAGAAGAGGTGGACCAAATGTCTGCAGTCTGAAAAAAGAAGACTGTTTGATTTTTTTAACATCTGCAGGCTACTAAAATAAACTAAAATCTAAATAAACTGATTTTTTAAACTACAAAGTAATTTTTTAATATATTTATGACTTTTTTTTATAAATAATTAACAAATCTAAATCAACTTTTAGTATTATTGTATAAAAAGTGAAAATAAAAATGGTACAAATTAACGTATATATTTGAAAAAAACCAACAATTTTGGTTGTAAAGTTATGCCTAAACATTGTAATTAGGAATCAAAGAATTTGATATATAAATGAATGGAAATAAACTTCGATTTATTCAATTAAATCAATTAAAAACGTGTCATAAATATTTTTTCTAAGAAATTAACGATGCTTTATTAAATAATGTTTTATAAAACTTGACACAAAAAAATATAAGAATATATATATATATATATATATATATATATATATATATAATATATATATATATATATATATATATATATATATATATATATATATATATATATATTTATATATATATTCATATTTATATAAACAACTTCAACGATTATTATAATAATAAACTTTTATTTATAAATTTGTCAAAAATATCATGTTTGTGTCGTCAAACTTTTTTTTAAGTATTGTAACTTTTTTTTTCAAATTGTTTATCACTAATAAAGTTGGAATAAATATAAATTCAAAAAAACTAAAAAAAAAAGTATATATGTTTTTTAGGCTAGAAGATGTCTGAAGATGTTAGAAGACTCTGGTCTACATCTGCGCCAAGAAGAGGGCGCGCAGACATTTTTAGGTCTGCAGTCTTCAAAAAAACAAACAGTCTGCGAATGCTAATGTCTGTGCGTGGTCTGCGCCGCGCAGACAGAAGAGGACGGACAAAAAAAAACACCACCTTGGTGTAAGAATTATGAGAGATTAGAGCCTCTTATTTATATTAAATGAGGTTTCAAAAATCTCCTTTATAGTTACTTAAACGACTAAACGACCTTTTGTAATACTATTTTAAATAGATTTAACAATATTTGTACTAAACTAATGTCGAAAGTATTCAATATTAGTCTTATATCGACCACATCGTCGATACCGTTCTAATGATATATATATATATATATATATATATATATATATATATATATATATATATATATGTGTGTGTGTGTGTGTGTGTATACATATATATATGTATGTATATGTATACATATATATGACTTATACTTCATTTTTACTGTGTAATTATTCTATTATAAATAATAACTTCTTCATACGAACTCTGTTCTCGACGTTCTATATATCGACATATTAATATTTTCGGGGACATCAACTTTCATTTAGATTGTTTTGGCTAACAAGCAACCAATCTTCATTTCATTTTTATGACAAGTCATTTCGTGTAGGGCTGAACACGAAACTTTGAAAATCATAACTACCTCATACGAAGTTAGATTTGAGCGTTATTTATATCTACGGTATCGTCATCACGACTACTACAACTGTTGTTAAGATTATTTATTTATTTATCCTAAATAATCTTTTATTTTTACACTTTATTTTGTTACTTTAACGATAAATTCTATAATAAGATTTTCTACAAATATTATATACTTATAGTATTTGTTCCCATAACGTGCATATATTAAATGAATATTATATAACATGTAAAACATATAACGAATAACTATCCTATTCGACCGTTTTTAATTATAAATAGTTATCATTTATTATATTTTATGTAACATCATGTTTCTTGCCATTTATGGGCCATGGGCCAGAAGTCGATTGTGTAAGGCTTTGGGCCTTAAAGAAGCAAAGCTTAGTCCTTGTGGAAAGAGGTAATGATAGTTAAGAGATTTAACCCTTGAATTGTGTTTTGGGCCAAAGGGTAAAAAAGGGAAGTCATAGGCTGCGTTCTTGCATGCAATATGGATTTTTGTTCGAGAAGTTTTTAGTCCAAGATATTTAGATAATGTTTTGGGGATCCTCAACACCTTTATGTGGATATAGAGATCGTCGATATCGGAGTTGGAACGAAGAAGTTATGACCGTTTGAAGTTATGACGGTTTTGGGTTAAGCCGCGTACGCTGGGCGTACAGGGGCGTACGTTGGGCGTACTAGACAAGACCAATCGCCAAGGCCCAACCTAGTATGCTGGGTGTACCAGGCTTACGTTGGGCGTACGCGATCAAAAATCAAACCCTAATTTGAGGGTTTTGAGCCCTATTTAAGCTCCTTAACTCCCCAAACCCTTTCTATTCTCAGCCTCCACCCCTTCAATGTCCTTCCTTGAAACCCTAAACCTAGTCTGAGCCTTGTGAGCAAAAAGAAGGTGTTTTTAAGTGCTTTGGAGTGTTCTTGGTGCATCTTAGAGAAGAAGGAGCTCAGTGGAGAAGTGTTGGTTGCATTGGAGCTTGTGGATCCAGGCCTTGTTGTGACATCCCCAATTTTACGGCAAGAAAAGAACGATTTGTTTATGTTTTATTTGAAAATCAGAGTATCGTTTTGAAGAAATATGTTGCGGAATTTATTCCCAAAAAAATATGATAAAGACATTATCAAAGCATTTCCGAACAAATTTATTTTAATTATATTAAAAATGTTGGGATGTCATTGTCAATACAATACATAAACATAAACAGAAATAGTACAGGCCTTACAAATATCTATTATTCTAATGGCCTATAATCCATATATCTCTCATCAGATCAACATTCAAATGCTCTTTTTCCATTACCTGTAATACAAGAAACTGAGTGGGTCAGGCTTGGGAGCCTGGTGAGCACATAGGGTTTTCAACCCACAATAGTTAAGTTCATTAATTTCATCAAATCATTCAACCCGATTACCCGTTCCCGTTATCCTCACTTTCTGTCCTAAAGCATTTAATTTAAGGGACCTAGCCTAAGGATTATCATCGGGATGGACAACACTGCTTAGGGGATTCCTCAACAATATATGTCAAAAAGGAAACCATGAGGGGGATGGAGTATATCTGGTGATCACATCGTTCACAAACACCTACAGGTTGCGAGCCTGCTAGCGTTCCACTAGACCGTCAATAATAGTCCGTGGTCGTCATCTATACTCAACTAGATGACTAAATCAACTTAAACATTGAGGCCTCTCATCATTTATTTCATCATCTATATCATCTACCCATCTTTACCCATCATAATTATAGGTATAAAATACATATATAGTTTAAATCGAATAAAACATGTGTATTTTGTTCATCCAACATAGATATCAAGAACACAGATAATATGCACACATAACACGTAATTTATATTAAATACTTCATATCTATGTGTAAGATGAAAGTAACCATGCACTCACTTGTTAAAATGATGACTCGAAATTCAGGCAGCGCTTCGCTTCTAACAATTTTCTTTTCCTTCGACGAAACCTAATTTTATGATTACTAGATTTTAGTCTAATATTTATTGTCACACCCCCGAACCAGGACGGCGGAAATGTCCGGGGTCGGATGACGTCATTGTATAGTATCACATCAATTGAATATAAATGAAACATAACAACCAACAACATACATTGATATAACACACTTACATTGTTTACATATTGTATTTTTTCATGAAATTACACAAAAGTGACATAAAGTATGAAATTTCCAAAATGCATCAAATCCGGTTCTTAGGTACCTGCTACTGGTTCCCTGAGAATACAAGTCATTTTGAAAATCATCAACATTGAATGTTGGTGAGTTCATAAGCATATTTGTATGAAAAGATTTGTATCATCCTTGTTTGTAATAGTTTGTATGACTCCAGAAAATCTGATATTTTCTATGAAAATGGTTTGTAAGTCTCGTTCCAAAACTGTTAATGTATGCATGCATGTCCTTTGTTTTCTTTTGTTTGTAAATGTAAAGCGTTTGTTCCCATAAAATCCAATATTTTCCTATAAGTAAACTGTAGTCTTAAACCCTAAGACCAAAAGTGTAAGTAGCTGTATACTGAAAAATAATATGCAGTTTTATATTTTGATAAAACCGGTGAAGTGTAAGCTTTCCGTAAATCAAAATAGTATTGTTAATCTCTAAGTGAGTTCTTATAACCATGCTTGATATGACTGTTATGCCTGAACAACGTTCTTCAGGCGTCGGAATTGGTAGACTTTTGTCACCCTAGACTTGCCGGTCTAACTGTAGCGAACAACTGAGGTGTGGGGTTGTCAATCCCGTATAGATCTATACACAACGGTCTCGCTCTCCCTCCAGGAGAATCTGGTTATAATGCAAGACTTAGAATGTACACCAGGTAGGTACGGTGAAGATGGTGTCTCACTAGAGCCTTAACGGATTTACGCGAACTTTGACTCCCATTATCGAATAATGAAAATAACATTACTAGTGTGTATTTATGACTGAAGTTTTATGACACGCGTTTTACAGCCTTTATGACATACAGTTTATTACTTATGCTTTAAAAGCTTTATGATAGGCAGATTATGACAGGCGAATATTTCTGTCATAGATTCTGTTTGTGTACCATTTTTGGTTAAATTATTTATAATACTTTTTATAAATAATCATTAGTGAACATGTATGATTGTAACTTATGTTGTGGAAATAGCATCATATCTTAGGTTTTAAACCATCAAAATAGTGACAACATAGTTACGACTATTTTACTAATAAAAATTAATTTTTGCAAAATAATCAAGCTTTGTAGTTTGTTTAACACACCATAATAAGTATGAAAGTTTTGTAATACAAAATATTCTATTTGGTTGTGACTCTAATAAGTCACGGTTATCACAAACACATATAATGGCCTTGAAATTTATTATATTCAAATATTTGTGAAAGTAAACGAGTTGAAAATGTATAAGTCCAAGAGTTAAACACGTTTGAGCACAACCCTCATATTTTCGCCATTTTGAGTGTACAAACATGACCACAAAACTTTTATAACACAAATATGTCATCAACATTTACTTTATGACTTTAACACATGTTAAGAACCTTTTTATTTAAGAACTTGTTCCATGTGTAACCCATAACTGTGATGCATGCCATTATCAAAGTGTAAACGAGACTTGACTTGTATTCTCCCCCCAAAAAGTATGAAAAACACGAAAAGATGGGGGTATGAAGCTTACCTTTGTATTTTTCGTGTGATAGGAAGAAGAAGAAAGAAGTTGTTGAGCCTAGCTTTGTCTTGGAGAGATTCTCGAAAAGTTGATGTTCTAAGGGTCATACACACGAAAATGGGTGTGTAAATTGAATGATTTTAACACTAACATGTATATAAACACTAGTGTTTGACAAGGAACTTACCATGTTCTTGAGAGTTGCTTGAAGAAAATACCCTTGAGGATGGCACCACACACGAATTTGTGAGAGAGAACGAGAGAACTTGAGAATGTGTTGGAAGAAGAAGAGTGCTTGGAGTGTGGGGGGGGGGGGGGGGAGGTTCGGCTGCAAGTATTAAGGGGGGGGGGGGAAGTTGACTTCTTTGATGTTTGATGGGATATTTGCATAGAAACATGATGGGTAAGAGCCTTGGTGTATGTGGGATAAAAATGAGGTGGCAAGCCTCTTTTTCTTTTGTGATTTTTCCTTTTTTTTTGCTCTTGCCCTAACCGAATCCTATAGGGGTTTTTGGCCTTCATGGGCTTCTTAAATGGGTTTTCAGTTTTTGGCTTGGCCCATTAAGAGGTTTTCGGTCCATTAAATCCCAAAGATAAGAGGGTGTTCGTTTTGGGGTATGTATGGGATTTTTGGGTTTAATTGGGTCCAATAAAAGGGTTATCGACCCAATAAGGCCCAAAGAAAAGTTTTCGGCCCAATAGGGTGTTGGACCGAGAATTCTTGAACCAAGGCCCAAAATTGACTGTGCTTATCTATTGGATCGAGTTTTGGGCTTGCATGAGGCAATTTCAACTTGATTCACAATGTATGCACTTATGAATTCAAATAACAATATTGTTTGAATTTCACTAATTTGATGTTGCCAGATTACATAGAGTAAATTTTTGTACATGAAACAACATCTCAATCCTAAATTTGCTAGTTGTGACATTTATTGCGACTAATTATTAGTTTAGATTTATCATTGACTCAAGGTACACTTTCATGATCTATCAAGTAAGGATTAGTCAGGCAGGACAGTTAGGTGGCAAGACCATTTTGGCACATAACTTTTCTGAAATCCAACAACCAAGCCAACGTGACCATTCTAGACACCTCTCCCGTAAGTAGATAAATCAGTATAACGACTTTGAATCACTGATAAATCTTGTTTATAGGTTCATAATTACGATAATGAACTTAAACATAAGTTATACTTAAAGTAGGGTAAGCATAACTCACTTATAAGGAGGTTTAGCGAGGAACTGGGCTGTGTGCGGGCATAATTTCTAAGCCGAAAGCTCTTCTTCTCAGAGCCTTTTGGCACTTTGGGACTCGCTTCTAACACTTATGAAGTGATAGGGAATGGAAGAGAGGGTTTAGGGGTATTAGGAGAGAAGAGTTGAGGATGGTGTGAAGAAATAGGGTGATTTGCGCCTCTATTTATAGGCTGGAACTCGTGAGTACACGAGGCGTAATAAACAGGTACTTTGGGCATACTCAGTACACTAGGCGTACTGCTTTTTGCGCTGGGCGTAACCCTGCCAAGTGTCACAATCTCGAGCAAATCTGTGGGGAGAAAGGTAGGGATGAGATGGTGCCATGTGGCACTCCGAGGTTAAACCCAAAATTAATTATCTTCTAAAATCCGCAAATTTCGCATACGAGCTCCGTTTTTGACATTTTTATATCCAAACGTAGGTAGTGACGTGATCTACAACTTTCATTTAGTCACTGTCGGCTAATTTTGACTTTATTTTTAAAGTTATATTTTAACAGGCTTAGATAGTTAAAGTCCGTTAAAAAATCATAACTTTGTCATCCGGCGTCCGTTTTCATATGTCTTTATATCGTTGAGATCTTACTAACGAGATCTTTGATTCTCGTTTAGATTTTGTCAGCTAAAAATCGATCGATCTAAAATTCGATTTCCGGGCTGCATATTGCTATGCCAAATCTTAGAAAAATCATAACTTCCTCTAACGAAGTCAGATTTGGACGTTCTCTATATGCACACTCCCGCTTTAACATATACTATGACTCTCATTTAGATTGCTAAGTCTAAAAAGTATGTTATCACAAACTCACTTTTTACGATACACAACGTCGTGTCGGTTTTGTCGCAAAGCTTCGACGGGTCATAACTTCTTCGTTATAAGTCGGATTTTAGCGTTCTTTATATCTCCGAAATACTTGTCATGACCAATTCAACTTTCTTCATAGATATTGGGTCTATATTTTATTTTATTTTTGATGCATATTTTTATTATTATTTTATTACATCGTTATAAGCACATATGTAGCACATAAGTCACATAAATCACATAACACTCAAACAATTCCTCTTCATTACTTCAAAATAGGTTACAATTGTCGACCCTAACTATTACATCATAATATTAATGATTAGCCAGAAACCCAGGCGTTACACTTGTTCACCTTGATCTTTCTTCTGGAGGTATAAAGCTTGAATCTTGATGATGTATCTGTTAGATCTAGCTAGTTTTGGGTGTCATGAGCTTTTGGTAATCTTAGTACATAAAGTTTAGATCTTGAAAGTTTGTGACCTTGTTATGGATAAAGTTGGAAGCTTTTATCCATCTAAACATCATATTGATTCAGATCTTAAGGTCGGAGACTTGGACTTAATGGATTAAGTTGGAAAAGATGTACTTTTGGTCCCTTTGAGACTTAAAGACTAGATCTTGGTTGTTGGGACCATTCTAATGGATAAAGTTGGAAAGTCTATCCATTATGGGGCCATTAGGCATAAAAATGTAATCTTGGTCATTAGTTTACTTCCATGCATGAGCTAGGATGTCTTAATGAGTTTAGAACTTAGGGTTTTTGGTATTCAACACTTAATAGCCATGCAAGACCATAAAGTTGGAAACTTTATGGTTAAGAACAACATTTGAGGACTAGATCTGGAATTTGGACGAAAGAGATTTAGGAATTAAGCTCTTAATCAAAGGGAAGGAAGTAGATAAGTACGCTGGGTGTACCCCAAGTATGTTGCGCGTACGAGGTCAAATACCCCGTTCTGGTCAAGGCTCGAGTACGCTTAGCCTACAAGTTGAGTACACTGGGCGTACTCAGCTGAGTTGACTCGGATTGATTTTTTACTTTTTAACATTGACATGTTTTTGACCAAGTTTCGCTTAGGGGTATTTTGGGTATTTTGATTATAAGTTAAGTTTGGTCATGTTCCAATGAATAAGTGACTGGTAGAGCTGATATTCAGAGCAGTGTCCTATTCAACGATCTTTTTGGACTGAGAGGTGAGTTTTCCTCACTGTACTGTGGGTCAAAGGCACCAATGTCGGCCCACTTGGTTATGTATCCTGGTATATAGGATGTTTTCATGTTGTAGTGATCTGTTAGATTTGTATCTTGGAATATAGGATGTTGCTATGCGGTAGTGATTTGTAGATCTGCCTGTTTGTCTGCTGACTTGTTATATGTATCTGATACATATGTGGACATAGTGTGGTTGGGTTGATATTATACTGCTTTGTGCTACCAGTCAACAAACCCGAGGAAATCCAACCGGGAGGTTGTGGACCTAGTATGCGATATGTATGGCAATCCAACCGGGAGGTTGTGGGTCAGGGTAATCCAACGAGGAGGTTGTGGACCTAGTATGCGATATGTATGGAATTCCAACCGGGAGGTTGTGGGCCAGGGTAATCCAACCGGGAGGTTGTGGACCCAATATGCGATATGTATGGCAATCCAACCGGGAGGTTGTGGGCTAGGGCAATCCAACTGGGAGGTTGTGGACCCAACATGCATGATTGTATATGTTATCTATTTGTGTGGTGGTACTTTGGGGGAACTCATTAAGCTTCATGCTTACAGTTTTAGTTTTATGTTTCAGGTACTTCAGATGCTTGGGACAAGGCGAAGGCATGATCATGCACATCCTATTGGTTTTGATGATACTGATTTGGGGACACTATGATATATGATTTATATTTTTGAGAACAATGTTTTGTAAATGAATGGTTTTGATTTGGATGGTATCTAAAAACAATGATTTTACTTGATTTAAAAATGAAAATTTTTGCCTTGATTTTTGGGATGTTACATTTTAAGTGTCTACCCTGAATTTACAAGTGTTACAGAGGGCATTCATATAAATGAAATTAGTATTAAATAAACTCAAAACATTCATTATAAATGGCATTGGTAAGTAACCATCCATATAAACCATCATATGATCGAGGTATGCTGTCAAGGTATTATAATATATTTTTATTATTGGTTATTTATTATTGATAGTAAGTGTATTTACTGAAATTCTTCATTTTCTAAATTGACATATATCGATATGGAACATGGATATCATCCCTTGGGTGAATGCATGAAGAATCGTTAATAGTATTAAAAGTAGCATTGCTGAGAAGATAAAAGAATAATAATACCTAATGCTTTGTAGGGTATATAAATACACTAGAGATAGGTTAGTGTCACCCAAGAATAGAGTTGGTAGTAAAAGTTCGTTACATGCACTGTAATCTAGTCTAGGGATAAACTTAGACTTATGGAAGGTACCTAGTTTAATTAAGTTTGATATAAGGTAGTCTCATTAGGAGAATGTGCGTAACCTAGGAATGAAGATTAAAGTTTTGTTCCGTGACACTTTCAGGTGTCGATGTACGGTAGCTCCATACAGGAAGATGATATAGTATTCCCCTTGGGATGACTAGATATGGTGGGTCCCGATCAGATAATTGTAATTGTATGTTTAGATATTCTTGAATAACCAGAAATGGTAGTTCCCGATCAGACAACTGTAATGGTATGTCTGCGTATTCTTGGATAACTAGAAATGGTAGGTCCTGAACAGACAACTGCAATGGTATGTTTGCATATTATTTGTGACTTACACAAGCCAAGGAATCCCCTAATGTAGTCAATCTTTTAACGATTCATCAGGCGAGATAATTTTCTGTTGATAATCATGGCCTATGATCTGTGAGGATCGGTAGGAATAGATATTTAGGAATGTAAGCCTATATGGATATAGTACGGTAACAATTAGTTTTGTAGATCTAATAATTATGGAATATTATCATATCAATATTGTGGTATTGAAATCCCTATGTATCTCACCATGTTTCCCCAACCTAACCCACTCAGTTTATATGCATGATAGGTATCAAGACCTAAGCTACCAGAACTTGGTTAGGATGTTGGGCGATTAAGAGACAACGTGCAATAGTATTCTGGACCATCAGGTATTTACGCTATAACTTATGTATCTGTATTGATTATGACATCCTTAGGGTTTTAACATATTGGATACAAACATTTGTATTTAAAATGATCTTTTGTACTGGGATTTTCCGCAAATATTAATAAATGATTTTAAAGTGTAAAGAAAAGTTTTAATTGTTTCTGAAAATTAGAGGATGTCACATCTAATTCCAATAGTTCCATGGACATTGACAATTGTAAAATTGGTGATCAAAAAAATATTTCTCTTCCCAATTGAAAGGGATCCGCCAAGGTCAAACCGTTTGATCATATAGTAATGAGAAAGGATCGTTTTGAGATCGTTCCACATGTTGAATCCAATGAGCCCATTTGTTTCTACTGCTAGTTAAAGGGACTTTGGAAGCAAAGCTGCCCAAAATACTTGAAGGGTCTTGAAGATGGTGAAGTCAAGTCGTGTGACTCTACTTCAGGTACATCTATTATCTAACTCTATAAGTTCCTGTAAAGTCAAGTCGTGTGACTCTACTTCAGGTACATCTATTATCTAACTCTATAAGTTCCTATTAATAGACTCTTAACACATGATGTGATGATCACATTTTGATGGTATTGTAGGATCTAAAAGAAAGAAGGAAGCTTAATCAAAAGTGAGCTAAATCTGATCGTGGGAAAATAGACTTTTTTTCCCATGGTTCGATGGTCAGAATTTGGAGCTACTACTAAGGAGTTAGGATAATTTTAATAGATTGTTGTTACTCTTCATAGATGTCTAGAAATATGGTTTTCATTATATTTCCTTGCAATGACTGTGTTTCTAATAATAGAAATATTAATTGTGGATTTTATTCTTATGATATTGTTTGTGGTACTATCATAATTGACCAAACGAAAAGAAATATCATCACCAAGTTTCAATTGGATAGAAACTTGGAGTCATACTGTGACAACCCGATACTTTCTAGTCAACAAAAGTCAATTTCCGTTAAATAAAATTTCGAATTTTATTTATTCCGTTAGGTTCTTGTGGGTTAGAAAATAATCTAAAACATATAATTATAGGTTATATAAGTTTTCGGAACCAAAAACGCTCGAAAAATCAAGATTTCCCTCGAAAAATCAGCAAACTCGTTCAACCAGATGTTTACGGCCGTAAACCCATGGGTTGTAAACCCCTGAGCCGTAAACACCTGGGCCGTAAACCCGTTTACAGTCGAGAACCCATTTCCGGCTGTAAACCCAACCGGTATAAAGGTTTTTCCCAGAGAGATTCTTTATTTCTCATCTTTTTCACCCGAAAACTCTCTCAAGTTGCTCCCAAGGACCTCCCAAGAACATTCATATCCTCAAGAACAAACCTTCAAATCTTCATATTTTCACCAAGAACACCATGAACACCAAGAACAGCCTTCATATCTTCAAAGGCCGCAAACCCGTTTACAGCCGCAAACCAGTTCACAGCCGCAAACCAGTTCACATCCGCAAACCAGTTCACGGCCGCAAACCCAGTTTACGGTCACAAACAGCCTTGAGCCGGGAACCTTGGCTGAAAACCCTCTTTTTCCACTTCAAACAAGTCTCGAAAACATTCCTAACCCAAAAGCAAGTGTTTTCTAACACTTTAATTAATGGATTCGCTAATTTAAATACAATTATGTGTTTAATTATCATTAGGATACCGTTAATTTCCGCGTACTCCAACTCGAGGGTCAGCTTTCCGGTTTTGCTGTCGAGCACGTGCACATAATCAACTGTGAGTTCATACCCTTACACTTTTACTATTTTTAACGTTTTCAGGGGGGAATACAAGCAAAACACAAAGAAATTTTGTGTTCTTATATAAAGGATTTCAACAGGATTAAAACTTATGCAATTGATACATCCAAGAGATCACCACATTTTATAAAATATTTAGATATTTTATCCCTTTTGTAACATGCTGAGCATAAGGGAAATTTTCAACATACAACCATAATTGCAAAGTTTTCAGTACAATACACGAATCGAATACATAACATACATGCAAACTATAATAGGTATAGTTTGGGATTCAACACACATTTTTATCAATTCCAGAGCTTATACATTGACAAACATATAAACTAAGATAGATATAGTTTATGGAATACAATACTATTTTCTGAAAACAAGAGTACAATACTAAATAATTATTTAAGTATAATTATTTCTACTCTACAAGTATACATATAGTTTCAAGTACAAAAGAACACTACAACACTACACGTAAACTAGTTAATACCGGGTTGTGAGACACTACTTCAATTGTACCCTTCGGGGTGCAGAACCAAATCCTACCAAAGTATAACCAGAGTCTCCTGGAGGGAGAGCATGAGATTTGTGAATAGATCTATTCGGGACTGAAAATCGCACACCTAAACTACTAGCTACAGTTAGGAAGGCATGCATGGGGTGACAAATGTCATAACATCCGATGCCTGAAGAACGTCGTAGAGGTCACTAGGTCATATCAAGCATGGTTATACCAAACTCACAACAATATAAACTAACAATTTGTTTACGGGATTTCAATTCTTCAAATAGTTTTATTTTCATTAATAGAACTATCATACACTACAACTGGAGGATTCAAGGGAATACAAATACATGGTTTTATTTTAAGTAATAAAACTACTATACATACTGGTGGTAGCCAGGGTTTTCATACAGAACATACTATACATACTGGTGGTAGCCAGGGTTTTCATACAGAACATACTATACATACCGGTGGTAACTGTAAGGGTCGAAGACCAGTTGTAATATGTCGAAGACATAAGATTATTTTACAAGGCATTTTATGTAACGAAGCGTACTGTTTTAGTCCTTGTAATTTTTGTCTGCTTTCTCGTTTCCTATAAATAGGGACATTACTTAGAGTTAGATAAGAGTCTTTGTATGAACTTGTCTATTTTCTCTCTGTAACATTTGAAAGCATAATAGAGCTGAAACCAGATCATATTTACATCGTGTGTTCAATCTACATTCGCTCAACTCTGATTTGATTCATACTTGATTCCACACTTCTACAATTGGTATCAGAGCAGGAATCATGATCTGAGATCTAATTTTCACTCTGATTCAAAAGGTTTTTGAATCAAATTTCTGGTTCAAAAAGTTCCGCACCTTTTGACGTGAAAAAGCGTTCTAGATCTTCAGTTGTGATTTGATTCTGCAACTAATTTGTTGAATCGAGAATTCTACTTGATATTTCTGTTTAATTCAGCAATTTGCTTTCAAATTCTCTTTGATTTCTCAAAAATTCTCAAAAACTTTCTTCCGTACATCAATGGCGAACTTCAATCTCAACTCGATGACTTCATACTCTCATCTACTAGGATCTTCAACTAAGATTCCTATGCTCATTTCGGAATACTATGATCAGTGGTCTGATCGTATGCATGATTCCTTGAATGGAATCGATGAAGAGCTTTGGTCTTGCATCTCAGGGAATGTTACTCTTCCGACGAATCTTTAACCAATTGGATCGTCGTCTGGTACTACGAGTGTGGAAGATCAAACTGCTCGAATGAAGAAACTTGAAAAACGATGCATAAGGGAGTTATGTGGTGCATTGCCTCTAGTTGTGTATAACTATGTCAGAAGTTGTACAACTGCAAAAGACATCTAGAATAATCTCAAAGAAAAGTTTCAAGGTAGCGAGAAGACCAAAATCAATTCAGTTAAGAAATATTTGATTGAATTGAAGGATTTCAAGCAAAAAGATGGTGAAACGGTTGAAAGTTACTATGATAGGCTGAACGAGCTGATTTACAAATGCGATCGTTATGGAATCACGAGGTCTGCCATGGAATTCAATCTCACCTTTGTTATGGGACTCCGTAAAGAATGGAGGAGTGTTAGCATGATGGTGAAAAATCAATAGAGTTTCGACACATCTTCTTTGAACGATTTGTACAATCAACTGAAAACTCACGAAAGTGAAGTGAACGAAATGGCAGAAGATTCGAAGCTTAGTCTGGGAGGTCCATTAGCACTTGTGTCTAAAGTATCTGAAAAGGAAGCAGTCGAAAAAGGTGATTCTGATGATGAAGAAGGGTTTATCATGAATTCGGATGATGAGGCAATAGCTTTTTATTCAAACAATCGAGTCAAAACATTTTTCAAGAAACCTTTTAATTCAAAGGTGAAGCAAAGTGAGGGAAAAGGAAGTTTCGTAAACAAGGCTGCAGGAGAAGAGAAGAAGAAGTATGAGAAGAATGATGGGAAGGGTGCTGAGGAGAAGAAAGAGAAGAAACTGAAAGGAGATTCTGGTATGGATTGTCATTATTGCAATGGAGCAAATCATCTAGCAAATGATTGCATGCTTCGAAAGAAGGACGAGAAAAAGAATAGAGTAAAGGATGAAGCGTATTATGTGGAGAGATTGGAAGAGGTGCGTACGAAGGCGAAAAATTTGTCTTTGGTGGCTCAAGGTGAACAGGAGAATGATGGCAAATATCAAATTTGGTCTTCGAGCTCCGATGATGAAGAAATGCGTAATCCTACACATGGAGCCATGTATGCGAAGCTGGAGGAAGATTCAGACGAAGAGGTAACGGGCCGATGCTTTGTGTCAAAGTCTGTTGATAAATCTCCAATGACAACTAAGGTACATAATATTCTTCAATCTTTCAATATTCCTTTGAGTGCATATAATTCTGAAATTGTTGCTTTTGATGATACTGTTGCTTATTTTGATAATTTGGTTGTTTCTGCTAGCAATGAAGCTAATAAATTAAGGAATCAGTTGTTAGAGACTCAGAAGAAGTTAGATTCAAAAGTTGTCAGGATAGAATGTTTAGAATTGCAAATAACAAACATTATGTGTGATAGAGATTTGTTGTCTAGTGATGTAATACTTTTATTAGCTCAACGAAATATCCACTGCAATTCTGCTAAACGTTTATATGGCAAGTTAACTGCATTGTATCATTCGTGTGAAATTAGCAAGGAACAACATAGGAAATTATTACCTTTTCTAGCATATGAGAGAGCGAAGGTTGATAATATTTCGTATGATTGTGAGAAAAATATTGCTGAGTTTGACAAAATTCATGATGATAGATATACTTATGGAATTGTCAAAATTGACGAATGTCTTGATTCAAGTGAATTAGTTAACATTGCGAATGATACTTTGACAAAATCAGAACAAATCAAAATTTTGAAAAAGACTAAGAATTCAACATCTGATTCTCAATCTAATTTTGCCGATATTGAAGATAACTCTGACAATATTAGCGAAATTAGTGATATTGAGGATGTTGATTGTTCTTAGTTGTCTGTCATTGATGTTGCATCAAAATCTAAAGGAAAAGAAAAACTTAAGGATTTGATGGTTAAGATTGACACTGACAAACCTTCAACTTCGAAAGTTTGTGATCCCGAGTTTGTGGATATCCGAGATAGTCAAAAAGATAGTAGTGATGATGAAAATGATGAAGATGATTCACACAAAAAGGTCTCATCAAACAAAGATTCGAAAGAAAATGAAATTCCACGTGTGGTTGTTGATCAAGTGTTTGGGGACACTGAAAATTTTGACAAAGTGTTGTCTGGAAAAGGAGCCCATTATTTATAAACAAATCAAGTGGTTTATCCGAATTTCAAGTGTACTGATGATGTTGTTTTCCCAAATCAAGTGTTTGTTACTACTGGAAATGTTGAGAACATTAAACCAGAATTTAACAAAATGGTCGAAGATGACAACAAGAAAACAACAGACGAAGGATTCTTTTCAAATCAAAGTACCGTCGAAAATAACCTAACACAAAATTCGTATGTTTTTCAAAGACTAAAACCACAACGCAAATGGGTTGAAAAATCAAAAATTGTGAAAGAAGTTACAAAAGAGGTTATTGTGGAAAATGAAACTGTTGTCAAATTAAATTCCAAAGAATTTAAAGAACAAATTGACAAGTTTTCAAAAGAAAATTCAATTTCAAAAAGACAAGCTCGAAAGAAGATTTTTTGGCAAACCGTAGAGTTACGAAAGCAACAAAATGGTTTGACATTAAAAACAACTGAAAACACAAAGACTAAATCTGTTGAGAACAAGTCTTCACATTCAGCAATTCATTCAGATCAAAAGAAAAATCCCGCTCAAACAAATAAAACTAAATCTGAATTTCATCCATAATCAAATTCAACACATTCTTCGAAAGTTTCAAACTCATCATTTTCTAAAGATAACAAAAATACCTCAAAGAGTGTTGAAAATCAACCATCAACACAACGATTTTTTTCTAATCACCAAACAAGGTTTTCTCAAAAACAAAAATCTCAAAATCGATTTTCTCAAAATATAAGTGTTGGAAACAATGATGGAAGTCGATACGCAATGGCATTTCGACCTAAATCAAATGTTTATTTCTTCCCACAAAAACCGAATTTTCCAAATCCTACAGGGAAACAAACCTTAAAAGTTTCGTACACAAAAGGGTTGTATCGTGACAAAAACTTCGATGATTGGCTTGAAGGAAAAGGACGAAAATATCAATCAAGGAAATATTCTCAACAAAAAATTCACGAAGCTTATGAACTTTATGTGAAAACTTTGTCAACTGAAAGCTCATCTTCAAAAGATTCGAATGTTTCGGTAGAAACTTGGCAACCAGTTTCGAAAGAAAAGCATGTACATACACAATCTAAAAAGACAAAGACATGTGTCAGTGACAATCCCAAACTAACAAAAACTTATGTTTCTGTTCCTTTACCTAGTGATGTGGACTTAATTGATCGTGTCAAAACTAAAGTTTGTGATTGGGTTAAAAGTTCTGCATTTCATTCTGTTTTTAAAACTAATTTCCAAGGACCCAAACAGCCTTGGGTACCTAAATTCTTTCATTGATCGCAGGTAGTATGTGATGAGCAATATGATGAAAAATGGTATATCGATAGTGGTTGCTCACGTCACATGACTGGTCGAAAGGAAAATTTGAGAGATTTTCGAAGCTTGGAAAATGCAGGCGTTGTGAAGTTTGGAAACAATCACAAATGTCAAGTAAAAGGCTATGGGAAAGTAACGAATGGACAGTTTACTGTAAATCGCGTTGCTTATGTCGAAGGTCTGAAACATAATTTGATAAGTGTTTCACAACTCGTTGTGGGCACTGGCAATCAAGTTGTGTTTAACGAAGAAGGGAGTATTATCTCAAAGGTTGAAACGAACGAAGTGTTGCTGAAGTCAAAACGTTATGGGGATATGTTTACTCTTGATCTAAAACCGATTGTTGGGAAACCTTCAGTTTGTTTACTTTCGAAAGACACATATGATGTTAGCTGGTTATGGCATCGTCGTTTATCCCATTTAAATTTTAGCAATTTAAATAAGTTGGTACTTGATGATCTTGTTCGAGGCTTACCAGTTTTAAAATTTGATAATAATACCTTATGTTCAGCTTGCGAACAAGGGAAACTACATAGGAAAGGACATCCAATTGTAATAGATTCGAAAATTGTGGAACCGTTTGAACTTCTTCATATTGACCTTTGTGGACCATCAACTGTTGAAACTCTCAATAAGAAATGGTACATTTTGGTTATTGTTGATGATTTTTCACGATTTACTTGGGTATATTTTCTCAGGTTAAAATCTGAGGTTGTTCAAACAATGATCGAGTTTATAAAGAAAATTGAAATAAGTCTGAAGAAAAATGTTCGAAAGATCAAAAGTGATAATGGATCTGAGTTTAAGAACAAAGTGCTGGATTCGTACTTAACTGAAAAAGGAATTTCACACAACTTCTCTTCGCCCTATACACCTAAGCAAAATGGTGTGGTTGAAAGACGAAATAGGTCACTTTGCGAAGCAGCAAGAACTATGTTGACATATGCGAATCTTCCTCAATATCTGTGGGCTGAAGCAGTTTCGACAACATGTTTCACTCAAAATCGATCTTTCATTCATCGTCGATTCAATATCACTCCGTATGAAATCATCAATAACCGAAAACCTAATGTCAAATTCTTTCATGTTTTTGGTTGCAGGTGCTTTATAATGAATCTTAAAGATATCCTTTCAAAATTTCAAGCTAAGGCTGACGAAGGCATATTTTTGGGATATTCGCACAATTCGGTTGTATGCAGAGTGTTAAATAAGCGCACACGAAAAGTCGAAAAACATTCAATCTTACTTTTGATGATTATTATGTCAAACAAGTTGAAAAGCAATTTGAACATAAACCAATTATTAATGAATCATCTGATGAAACTGAAGAATCAAATTCATCTGACTTTGATTATGATTTAATTTTTGGTATTCCTGACAGGGCTGTGGATGCTGAAGTTCATGCGAATGATAATTATCACTCTGAATCTTCGAAGCATACTGATGATTTGGAAATTCCTCAAACTATCGTAGATGTTAATTCAACAACGAATTCTCCAGGAGTTGGCGAAAGTATGCATAATAATCCAGTGGAGGGAGAGCACTTGGATTCAAATACTCTAGTTGAGAGGGAGCATTCTTTCGAGGGGGAGAATGGGAGAATGGATGAAGTTGTTGAGGGGGAGCAACAAAATGATAATCGGGTTGAGGAGGAGCATGAAGAATCTGAAACAATAAATATTAATGAAAATGACGAGTTTCATGATCTAAATGATAATGTTTCTTTTGTAGGATCTGAAAATGAAGAGATGTTCGGAGATGCACCTTTGGAATTTGATCCTGCATATCCACCGTTAGAGAAATGGAGAGGGACTCATCCAAAAGATCAAGTCATTGGGAATCCTCAAGATGGAGTACTAACAAGAGCTCAAATTCGTGCAAAGAATGAGGTATGAAATACTCATCAAGAATTTTGCATGTTCAATGTTTTCATCTCGAAAATTGAACCAAAAATAGTTAAGGTTGCAATGGAACACTCAGATTGGGTTGTTACAATGCAATCTGAACTGGCTGAATTCGATAGAAACAAGGTATGGAGATTAATTCCTAAACCTGAAAATGTTTCGATTGTCGGATTAAAATGGATTTTCAAAAACAAAACCGACATGGATGGAAATATTATACGAAATAAAGCACGACTAGTAGTAAAAGGATATTCACAATAAGAAGGGATTGATTATGAAGAAACTTTTGCCCATGTTGCAAGACTCGAGGCTGTTCG
The DNA here is from genome assembly GCF_052849685.1 of Lactuca virosa. Taxonomy (NCBI): domain Eukaryota; kingdom Viridiplantae; phylum Streptophyta; class Magnoliopsida; order Asterales; family Asteraceae; genus Lactuca; species Lactuca virosa. The sequence goes on along the minus strand of NC_136428.1, from coordinate 171,495,741 downwards.
AATATTTTTAGCTTATGCAGCTCATAAGGATTTCAATGTCTATCAAATGGATGTGAAATGTGCTTTTCTCAATGGTGAACTTGAAGAAACTGTTTACGTTGAACAAACTCCAGGTTTTGTAAATGAAATGCATCCTGATCATGTATACATTTTAGATAAAGCTGTATATGGGTTAAAACAAGCACCAAGAGCATGGTATGTAACTCTTACCAGTTTCTTAAAACAGTCGAAATTTAAAAAAGGATCAGTTAACCCTACATTATTTCGAAAGAAAGTTGGGAATCATCTAATGCTTGTTCAAATTTATGTCGACGATATTATTTTTGGCTCTACTGACCCTGCTTGTCTAGTGAATTTGAAAATTTGATGAAAAGCCAATTTGAAATGAGCATGATGGGTAAAATCAATAATTTTCTTGGTTTAAACATTCATCAAAGCAGAGAAGGCATTTTCACCAATCAGGAAAAGTATACAAGAAATTTGCTCGAAAAATTTGGAATGACAAATAGTACGAAGCTAAGAGTACCAATGGCGGTTGGCACAAGGCTATCACCTTCGTTAGAAATGCCTGCGGTTGATCTTACCTTATACAGGAGCATGATAGGTTCATTGCTTTATCTTACTGCAAGTAGACCTGATATCATGTTTTCTGTATGTAATTGTGCTAGGTATCAAGCAAATCCACGAGAACCACATTTAACTGCTGTGAAGAATATCTTTCGTTATCTCAAGGGAACAATTTCGTTAGGATTGTGGTATCCTTCGAAAACAAGATTTTTCATTCAGGCATTTTCAGATGCAGATCTAGGAGGGTGTACTTTGGATCTAAAAAGCACAAGTGGTGGTTGTCAATTTTTGGATGGAAAGTTGGTTAGTTGGCAGTCGAAGAAGCAGACGTGTGTTTCGATTTCTACTACTGAAGCTGAATATGTTGCAGCTGTTGCTTGTACTTCACAAATTATTTGGATCCAGAGTCAATTGCGAGATTATGCCATTAATATGAAAAAGATTTCATTGTATTGTGATTCACAAAGTGCTATACACATTTGTCATAATCCAGTACAACATTCGAAAACAAAACATATAGCTCTTCATTATCATTTTATCAAAGATCATGTGGAAGATGGCAACGTTGAAGTTCATTTTGTAAAAACAACTGATCAGCTTGCTGATATTTTTACAAAAGCTTTGGATGAAAAATCATTTGTTCGAATTTTGACAGGGTTGGGAATGATCGAAGCAAGTTCAGTTCCAGGAATGATTTCAAATGTATAAAAACGAAGTGTTATATAATATGACGATTCAGAGGTCATCATGATTCATTCAGAGGCTGATAGTATTAACCATTCAGAGGTTACTGTTCATAATCAACGCTTCGACATGCTTCGTCTTCGTGACATTGAGCATTTTGGTTTGGAGTAACACTTTTCGTTATATTTCCAAATTTCTTTTGTATCTCAGTTTTGTTTTCGAAAAATCAAAAACTACAAAAAGATTTTATTTCTGTTTTGTCATTTTATTTTCGAAAAATAAAAAACAACAAAAAGATTTTATTTCTGTTTTGACATTTTATTTTCGAAAATCAAAAACTACAATAAGATTTTATTCCTATTATGTCATTTTACTTTCGAAAAATCACAAAATCCAAAAAGATTTGTTTATTTCTTTTAGAAAAATAAAAAATATCAAAAAGATTTTTGTTCTTTTGTTCTTTATCTTTTGTTTGTACAGATTTCACGAAGGATATACAAGGGTCATGCTTGTGTTTCTCTGGGAAGGTACATTTTCGACAACTTTGTACTAGTTAGACTGTCCCTAGAAGCATGCTGCAGCATGTCGACCCAAGCCTCCATAGACTCAATGTGTGTTTACGAAAGCCTTAATGAAATTTTTCATACGAAAATTTCTTCTCAAGTCAGGCTTATATTCACATTAGTCGAATGAGCTACCTTACTCTTCTCAAATGAGTTAAGAGTTGTCTGTTTGGTCCAATTATAACAGAGGTACAAGTGTTTTCGTGAACTAATCTTTTTCATCACAAAATCCTAACACATTTCACACACAATGACATATGTCCGAGAGGTCATCGATCAAACCAATCATGACTTAGGCATATCCAACTTCTGTGTTAATGATCTGTCATCATGAGGTCGTGATGAAAGTGAAACCCAAAATTCTATCTTCATAAGGAATTGACGGGGAACATTGTTCCAGTTTTGATGAAACATTTGTTTCAGTACCACTTTTTGAAACTCCAAATCATATTCATTTCATATGAGTAGTCTTGATCAAACTATCGAAGCCCACGATGTTTGTTACCCAGCAGGATCCAGTATCAATTTTTTCATGAATATGATTTCCGTGTGTGTTTCATTTGCTTTCGAAGTCACTTTCAAAATAATTCAAAGCATACTTGTCACTGACTACACTGGTCAAACAAGTAATTTCAGTTACAATTTCTCAACTTATGCTTAAGTTGATATGTAACGAAATTGTAAACTACCCATGAAGCCTTATAAAAGAAGCCCTTCGATACTTCTCTATAAGTATTCGATTGAAATTCACGGGAACATACACAAGCAGTTGATTATCTCTCTTGATAATTAATGAAGCAACCTTTGCCTGGGGTTTATCTGCTTTTGTGTCGATTTTTTTTTGACATCACAGATCCAAATTTTCGTTAATTTGCTTCTTATCTTTTCTTTGGCGCACTGCACTCACGAAATCCTTGAGGTTCTAGGTAATGCCAACTCAGTCTGATGATTTCAAACATCTGGCACATGACTTCGCTTTTTATCCCAAAAGTGAAAGAGCCTTACTTCCATCCGAAGACTGGTGACAGTTACAATTCAATTGGGATATACGATCAGACTGTTTGAAAAGACGTTCTGTATTCAGTCCGGGTTTCTAGGTGATGTGACATCTACTTTTTGACGCATGGATACTTTATCGGCAGAGTGGTGCGAGATTCAAGGTGCCACGTCGGATCTCATTTAATGTCAATCCCGCTTCAAATTCAAACACTAGGGTTACATATAAAAGGGGAATCAAAGGGTGATCATCAGTTTACGCTTCCAAACGTAAAATTCCCAACTTTTCTCTGAAAATCTCCGATTTTTCTTCAAAGCTTCAACAAACCCTAATCATGGAAAATTCTGCTGATGTCGTTGTTCAATCACAAAACACTGAAGATGTTACTTCCCAACCAATAATGAAGATTCAAGGCACAAACTATCAAGTCGAAGATAATGTTTCTCTTTATCCAGATGAATTGAAGATGTTGGTAGTCGCATTGAAGAGCTCTATTCGTTCGACTGCCATGTTTAATTCTTTTGCTGTTCCACTTTCATGGCTTTCACAGGCAGGATCCACTGTTACTTACAACAAAGCAATGGATATCATCACTTTTCAACTGGTGAATGATAAGAAGATCCGATTATCCAAGAAGATTTTTTGTCAGATTCTTGATATCCCTAATTCTCCAATCTATACTGATCTTTCTTCTGCACAAATCATCCACATGTTTAATGAGATGGGTTATCAACCTCCACTCACCAAGATCAGTGATTTCAAGAAGTCTGGACTTCCGACTGTTTGGAATTTTCTCTTCAGAATCTTTCTATGCTGGTTGACTGGTCGCAGTGTTGGTTTGGATAAAGGTCGAATGGAGGTGTATGCAATGGTAGCTGGGTTGTACTATGATATTACTGTGGATTATTCTACACAGTTGTGGAAGGAATTTCAGAAGAGTGTAGAAAACACAAATGTTGTTCAAGGAATTTCGTGTGCAAGGTATTGGAGTTTAATTCTTCGATATTTCTATGCTAAAGAAGGAATTGCGGTGTCTACTGATGAGGAGACAACTGAATTCATAAAGTATCAATTTTCGAAGGAGGTTACTGATGATGCTGAAATCTTTACACACATTGCAAGAATTCCAGATGCAATGTTACAGCGCGTTGATCCAACAAACTTGGTTCTTATGGAGTATTTAGAAACAATCAATCCTGATGATGGGTCTGGGAAGTTTTTGCCAAAAGAAACAGTTGGTCCTTCGAAGAAGTCACACAAATCAAAGAAGGATGCAACCATTACTCCTGAGAAACCTGTTCAGGAGCCAAAGAAAAAGAAATCACCACCAAAACAGACGAAACCAGACGCGCAACTTTCGACTGTTGTGGTTGAGCCGGTCGAGCCTGTTACTGATGATCAAGCAAAGGAAACAATCCCATCAAAGTCAGGAATTTTTCGAAGAATTAAGAAAAAGTCTCGTAGATCACGAAAGCTTTCTGATGGTTCGTTTAAGTCTTCTTCTATGGTTCGAAAACCATATCTGAATAACCAAGGCATTCTCATTCGTGAAGTTCCAGCTCCTGTTTCTCCTTCATCCAAGAAACGAAGAGCAGAAGATTTTGCTACACGTATTTCCAAGAAGAAGATAAAGAAAAGAAAGTTGGTTCTTCAAGCGGAATCATCTGAAGGGGAGAAAGTTCCTGAAACACCAGAAGCAATATCTATTCCTGGGAAGACTAAGGTCACACCACCCGAAGTTTCGTTAACCGAGTCAATTATTGAGGAGGTTCGAACTTTAGACATCAATACACACGTATCTGATACGGATGTAAATGTCATTATGGGTGAAGAAAATTTGAATAAAGAAATCGTTGTTTCTACTCAAGGTATTCCTGCACCTTCTGATACTTGTGTTTCTTTACCTCCGTTCATTATTCCTATTTCGAACACTACCAATTCACCCACTTTTGAAACCATTCTCACTCAACCCATCACTACTTTGTTCTCATCTCAAACCACTGATCCACTTCACTCTACTGAGGACACTGATGTTGACGAAGGGGGTTTTGGAGGAACGTTTGAAGAAATGGAATTTGATGAAGAAGAAGAAACTTTCCCTGACAATATGTTAATGATGATGAAGCAATTTAAGATTCTGAATAAGAAGATGAATTCGATTATTCAGTCTCAAGCTGACATGGGGGGAAGTCAGTCTCTTTCAAGTTTGGAACTTGATGTTATGCTCAAAGCATTCGAAGCCAGAATGGTTAGTAAAGTTTCTGGGATGATTCAAGATTCTGAATCTAAAATCATGGAGAAGGTGGATCAAAATGATAAGTGTAATGAATTACGAGTGAAGTCTCAATCTTCGAATTTTATCAGTGAAGTTCAAGATTTACGAAGGGTGGCTAAAGAAAGACATGTCTTGTTTGTTAAAGATGTAAAGCAAGTACGCGAAGATGTCAATCTCAAGCTTCAAGAACTTCGTGAAGATATGATCAAAGAGATTGCTAGTGCTCAGCAAGACTATGCATCTCTAACTCAAAAGGTGGATATTATTTGTGATGCAGTCATGAAATATGTCAAGCTGTATGAAAACTTGAGTCCTCAAGTAACTCAATTTTCTATGGAAAACAATCGAATCTTTGTGGAGCTTATTTCTTTGTTAAAGGAGTTGAAAGATTTATCTACTAAAACTGTTCCTTCTTCGATAATAACCCCAAAATTCTTGTCTCAAAAGTTTTCTCAATTTGAAGCTGTGTTGCATAAACAGTTGGCTCCGTTATCAAAGTTTTCTAGTCTTCTTCCAACAGATGCCCCACCTGTTGTCATAGGGGTGCAAGGGGGAGAAAAGAAGGTGGGTAATGCGAAAGTTGGTGAGATTTCGCATGAAGATGGGAAAACTGTTGGGAAGATTTTTCAAACAACAATTCCATTGTTAAAGCCAATTGTCTCAACTGCTGGGCCTATTACTTCGACAGTTGTTACAACAATGCCAATTTCCACGAAGCCAACTCCAAGACCAGTTTCTAAAGGAATTATGATTGGGGAAGGTGGCAGTAGTTCGAAGCCCAAAGAAGTTGTTGATAGTTCTTCAATCAAAGACAAAGGGAAAACAATTTTGGTCGAAAAGTCGAAAGAGGAGAAGAAAGCTGAAGCTGAAGATGAGCTAGAGAAGTTAAGAGTAGTTCAAAGCATTTTAAGTCTTCGTGCAAATGACCCACCTGGTATGAACAAGGGTGATCCTGTGAAGCATTACAACTACGAAACGATTGAAGCAAAAGTTGCATATAATCATATGTATGATTTTGAGAAGAAGCCGAAGCAAAGCTATGCTGTTGTTAACACTGATATGAAACAACTGGATTTCCCGGTGAATGAGATGATGTTCATCATGGCTCAGTACAAGATTGCTGAGAAATTCGATAATGATGATGATTACACATACATGAAGCTCAGGTTTCATGCTGTTCTAGGGAAACTTCCTGAAGAAATATGGTCACTTGTGAAGATAAAGAAGGTGATTAGTATTAAGAAGGATGTTCTGTTCGAGAACATGATGCAGAACCTTCGTTTTTATGTTGCAAGGGCAAATGGTCAGGAATGTGATTTCTCTGTAGCTGATTTTCCACTGATGAACTTGTATGATCTTATACAAGTTGCATTACTTTTGAAAGATAAAAATGCATCTTATCTTCAAGAGACTGATCCAGAAGTTTTTCGTCTTGGTCTTGCTCACATCAAAATATTCATAGATAACTACTATGAGTGTTTGGCCCTAACAGATGTGGAGTTAGCAACTACAAAGGGATTGGAAGTGAAAGTACCCATGGAACCAACGAAGACTCAACCTGAGTTAAAGAAGTATGCTGATAGAGAAATATGCTTGAAGCCATTTGGCATGGTCTTCGCTGGAAAAGATAAAAATGGAAAATCCAAGAGATTCTTATTCCAAGCATGCGAACTGGAGAGATACACAATGTCCCAGTATACGAACTTTATTGTTCGTATGAATAGCTGCAAGAAGAATAATGTAGGGGACAAGAAAGAGTTGAAGAAGATTATTTCTTGGTACTCTGAAATCCGAATGGTGATGCTGTATGCTATACAGATTCTTTTGAACTGAAGATGGTCGACATTATTACAAAGGGGGAGAATGTAAGGGTCGAAGACCAGTTGTAATATGTCGAAGACATAAGTTTATTTTACAAGGCATTTTATGTAAAGAAGCGTACTGTTTTAGTCCTTGTAATTTTTTGTGTGCTTTCTCGTTTCCTATAAATAGGGACATTACTTAGAGTTAGATAAGAGTCTTTGTAGGAACTTGTCTATTTTCTCTCTGTAACATTTGAAAGTATAATAGAGCTGAAACCAGATCATATTTACATCGTGCATTCAATCTACATTCGCTCAACTCTGATTTGATTCATACTTGATTCCACACTTCTACAGTAACCAGGGTTTTCATACAGAACACATTATACGTTACTGGTGGTAGCCAGGGTTTTCATACAAAGGTTTTCATACAGAACACAATATACAATACAACTGATGGTAACCAGGCATACAAACTAACATTTTCATATACTACTGCAGGATACAGTAACAAACGTACATTTTGGTCTTAGGGTTTAAGACTACTTTTCATTACTAAAGAAAATATTGGATTTTCTTGAGAACATGCAAACATTTTACAGATTCACAGACAACTTTTCATTACAAAAACATACTTCTGAACTCACCAGCTTAAATGATGATACTCTTTCAAAACCGCTTGTATTCTCAGGGAACCGGTAGACAGGTACATTCGAAGGTTTTTGAGAAGACGGAGCTTTTAGAGTCGCGTCTTTTATACTTTTGGTTATACATTTTGTTGTATACAAACTATATACCGAAAAAATGTAAATACCTTATATATATTCAATGTAATGGTTGTGTTTGCTTTGATTACTATGATGCAATTGTTGTGATACTGTACATGACGTCCTCCACCCCCGAACGTTTCCGCCGTCTCGGTTTGGGGGTGTGACAGAACCTTACATGATATACAACTATAAACGCTAAGGGGCCGAAGCGCTCTGAACTAAAAGTATACTTTTAAAATCTAAGTATTTTATAAAAAGTATACAAGTATAAATACATACCAGAACCAGTATCACAAGAAGAACAAAACAAAAGTATTTAGATGTTGGACACTGCGGTCAAACCTAGGCAGTTATTGTCACACCCCAAAACCGGAACGGCGGAAACGTTCTGGGGTGGAGGACGTCATGTTTAGTATCACAAGACATGCATCATAGTAAGCAAGTAATAAACAACCATTTCATTAGAAAGAAAGTGTTTACAAAGTATGCGATTCACATAATATAGAACAAATAGAAAATAACAAAAAGACATGAAGCTATACTGCTCCATCTTCTGAATCCCAGTGCGCGTACCTGTCTACTGTCTCCTGAGAAGACAAGTTATTTTGAAAGCGTAGATCAGCATTTAAGATGGTGAGTTCATAAGATTTAGGTGATGTAAGTGAGTAGTAAGAAAGTTGTAGAAAGTTACAGTAAGTTGTAGTAAGTTCTCTTTAGAAAAGTTTGCCTGTTTCTCCAGAAAATCCTATATTTCCTGCTTTGATGAAAGATAAGTAAAAATGACTCAACAGTCCTTTCTATGAGTATTAAATGGATACAAGTTATATAAAACTCAGAGTAAACAAACGATCGGTTGTGTGTATCTGCCCTAAGCCCACAACCAAACAAGGAACAAGAAATGAGGCGGAAGGCACGCATCCCATTGTTTGTTAGATCATTGTTGTATATAACCCTGGCGTATTCACTTGGTACTCACGGAGTTAACTGTAATAGTTCCTTTATATTTGAAGAAAAGATTCTTTAAGAAAACCCTTATTTCTTTTAGTAAAATGGTAACCACAGTAGTTCCTTCTATAATCACTTAGTTTATACTAGCTATATATAATCTAATATCGAACAGATAGTTAATTGTGTGAATCTGCCCTAAGCCCACAACCAAACAAGGAACAGGGAATGAGGTGGAAAGCACACATCCAACTACCTGTCGGATATTAATTATATATAACCCTGATGTATAAAATAAGGTATTATAGAATTAACCACTTAAGGTCCTTTAAGTTATACTGGTTTAATAAAATGGATTAAACCATTTACTGGTAAGTTTCTAGTTTTGTATATCAAAAGTTCTTTACTTGAAAAGTATGATTTGTACTAGAAAACGGTGCATTGAATTAGTGTCCTATGACCTGGCCCATACCTGGTACCCCTTATGATTACTTAGTGTATAGAGAAACATATATATATATATATATATATATATATATATATATATATATATATATATATATATATATATATATATATATATATATATCTAAGATTGGATAGATAGTAGGCTGGGTGTATCTACTCTAAGCCCACAACCAAACAAGGAACATGAAATGAAGCGGAAAGCACACATCCTACTACCTGTCGGATCCGATTAATATATATCCCTGAATGCATACATTAAGGAATCATAAAGTTAGCATTATTGTCCCCAATCTACTGAATGTACTAGACTCGACTGTTCGGTGTGTCGGTTTAAAATGTAAGTTTTCCCTAGTTTATAACTATCTTGACTCGAAAATAGTTTGTATTAACTTTCAAGTGGAACTGTCACAATATGAAAGTATTTGGAAAATATAAGTACTCAGTTGTCTTATGAACTGACATCCTGACGTACTGATTACCTTAAAATATGTTTGTGTTATTAAGGTCATAATGTGAAGGCTAGTACCCATACTATACGCTCTCCCTGTCAAGAGATTCTGGGGACCAAACGCGACTGCAGCAAACAATTGCTAGCCGTGTAAATTCACATTAAAGTTATACGATCATGTATACCCAATTTAACTATCACCTTTTGTTTAGAAAAATGAGTTAGTGATTCATTGGTATAATTAGATCCTGTAGTTGTCCCATGCTATAGCACCTTATTATGTTCGTTCTGTTATAGTATCTTAGTATGTTCTCGTTATAGTATCTTAGTATCTTCTCGTTATAGTATCTTAGTATTCTCTAGTATCTAGCATCTTAGTATCTTCTAGTTATAGTATGAACTGAACCCCTAAACTATACCCCTTATAGTTTACTAGTAATTTACTTGAACTGTTGTTGAAAAGACTCATTTTTTTCTACTAAGTTATGCTTGTACTTTGAAAACGGAGTTTTGTTAAACTATAAAGTAACATAACTTTAAAAGAGTTTTTGAAACGTTTTGACTACTTATCAATGACATAAGCAATCCTTTAAAAATGTTTATAACAACAATTACACAATTATCATTGTGTTCAACTTGTATTCCCCCCCCCTAAAATCATTTAAAACAGTTTAAAAGATTGATTACAGGGGTATGAACTCACCTTATGTGGGTGATTCAAACGAATATGCGCGTAAGGATGAGAAGTTCCACGAATGAAGTCCCGAGACTTAACGAGTCCTAAATGACATATAATGGCATATATTGACATAAATATAGGGTTTAGAAGTAACCAAATGCAAGGAAACACCTTTAGGGACTAGGAAACACTTTGACCAAGTGTTGGAATCACATGTGATTCACTTAAAGGGAGTGTACGGCCATAACAAGGAGTGTGCGGCCAGGGAGTGTGTGGCCGCACACTCATGATGAAAAGTGCACAAAACCGTTATCCAAGGGTAGGGAGGCTTGTAGGACTAATGCTCAGCAAGTGTTGAAGCTGGAAATGCATTTTGGAGGCCATTTGAGGGTGTTTTTAGGGTGTACGGCCACACCTGGGTGTGCGGCCGTACACACCTTGTGTTCTGGACATTTCTAAGGTGTTAAACTAGTGTTCTAAGCAAGATTCAAGCGTTGGGGAAGAGTACTTACGATCCGGAGGCTCGAGAAGGCTCAAAATCGCCAAGAACAAGTGTGTGTTCTTGGTGTTCTTGGTGAAATGGATGAAGATTTGAAGATCTAGCCAAAACATGATTTCAAATGGATGAAATCAAAGGATGTAAATCGGATGATAGTTGAGAGAGAAATCGTGTTCTAGGCTTAGGAGTGTGAAAAGGGATGAAAGAAGGTTGAGTTCTACCTTTGTACACGTGAGTCTGCTGCCAGGAGAGGGGTGTGCGGCCATACACTCCTTTAGTTGGAGTGTAAGGCTCGATTTTGGTGTTAGAAGTTTACGCGATCCATTCCTATGCTCAATGTTTGAATGTACGGAGTTTTGAACCTTCAAACGGACTCCAAACAAGGCTAAACGATAGCAGAAATGAGTCTGACACTCAGTGGAGTTGACTGGATGAGCTTTACAAGGCAAAAATTTAAAAATTTTGCGGGTTGTCACAGTTATGTAATCATATCTGGGATAAATATAGCATGATCAACTATATTTATTTGAGATACGACCAACATGTGTTTGGGAGTGATAGTGGTGTTGCGACAAATCTAAAACTTACCAAACTCCATACAAAAGTGATCAATAGAACAGAGCACACAACCTAAAATACTATTGGAGTATTTTATCTAAAGGCAAACACATCGTACAGGTTTCATTCCAAGTGTTGTTATAATTTCATGGCGATTGTTTACTTGCATTAAGTAGACTTCCACTGTAAATCGCTTGATAGAACACTATAACTGTCATGATAAGATATACATTGTTCAATATCACCTGACATCTAACCACTATAGAGGACTTATCTTCGTTTTCTCATAAATTATTTTAGAGAAAGATGCCTCCAAAGAAGAAGTCCAACCGAAAGAGCAACAATCCTCCACCGCCGCCACCTCCTCAGTTCGACCCTGCTGTGTTTCAAGCAGCAGTTACAGCCGCTGTGGCCGCCGCCATGTCGCAGATAAATTCTAGCGGCACTAGCGGATCGGGTAGTGGTACCCATCCCCTTAACCTCGATGGTAGCCTGGGATACCCGAAGGAGTGTTCTTACAAGGATTTCATTAACGCGAAGCCCAAATCCTTCGACGGCAATGGAGGTGTCATTGCCCTAACTCGTTGGTTCGAGAAAATCGAATCAGTCTTCGAGATTTATGCGTGCCCCGAGGCAAGAAAGGTGAAATTTTCCGCATGCACCTTCACCGATAGAGCACTAACTTGGTGGAACAACCAAGTCAAATCCCTAACTCTGCCGGTAGCCAATGCCATGAGTTAGGAGAACTTGAAGGAACTAATGCTTGCTGAATACTGCCCCCGGAGTGAGATGCAAAAGCTGGAACAAGAGCTGTGGAATCTGAAGATGAAAGGTTCCGACGTCGCTGCATACACTGCTAGGTTCAGCGACCTGGCACTTCTGTGTCCCGGGATGGTCACCCCGGAAAGCAAGAAAGTTGAGAGATACATATGGGGATTGACACCCCCAACTCAGGGGAACGTCTTGGCTGCTAAACCTCTCACCTTCGACAGCGCCAAGTGTCTGGCGCAGACCTTGATAGATCACGGGGATAGTCATGAACCCGTAACAACCGCTCCTGAACCACCTAAGAAGCAAAAGAAAAAGTTATGGAACAAGCGCAAGGGCTATCCTTCACAAAAAAGGGTTCTGGAACAAGCGCAAGGGCTAGCCTTCACAAGCGTAAGGGCTAGCCTTCACAAGAGCAAGGGTTACGGGTTGTGGAAAGAAAAAGTTCTGGAACAAGCGCAAGGGCTAGCCTTCACAAGAGCCCTCCAAGAAGCAACAGACAGTAGCAGTCCACGCTGCTACCATTCCTGATGCTGTTCCTACTGCTCAAGCACCTGCCAGTAGATATGCTGGAACCCGGAGCAGGAATAGGCCAAGCTTGCTATGGGTGTGGAGAAACCGGGCAATACAAGAGGAATTGCCCGAAAGCAACGACTGCTGGCAACACAGGGAATGTGCTAGCTTTGGTCCAGGAGGAGGCAGTCGCTGATCCCACCGTAGTTACGGGTACGTTCCTCCTCGACAACTCTTATGCATGCATTCTTTTTGATAGTGGTGCGGAGTGTAGTTTTGTCAGTCATTCATTTAAACACCTACTTAAGCACAAATCCCAATATCTAACCGAAACATTCACCATTGAAATGGCTAACGGAAAGATAGAGAGCACTAACGACATATTCATAGGTTGTACCCTTACTCTAAACGACCATCCTTTTTCCATTGACCTTATACCGGTCTCCATAAAAAGCTTTGATGTCAACATCGGCATGGATTGGTTGAGCCCCAAGCGTGCTGATATTCTTTGTTACGAAAAAGCTATTCGCATCAATCTGCCATCTGGCGAAGCCCTCGTTATCTATGGCGACAAGCTCAGCACGAACCTTCGTATCATATCGTGCATCAAAGCCCAAAAATATCTGAGAAAGGAGTGTCATGCATTCCTAGCCCATGGCGTAAACGAAAAGCAAGAAGTTAAAGACCTCGATAGCATCCCCGAAGTCTGTAACTTTCCTGATATCTTCCCCGAGGATCTTCCAGGAGTTCATCACGAACGCCAAGTCGAGTTCCGAATCGACTTAATTACCAGAGCTACCCCCGTAGCCAAATCCCCTTACCGTCTAGCTCCAGCGGAAATGCAGGAATTATCCAAACAACTTAACGAACTGCTCAACAAGGGATTCATTAGACCAAGCTTCTCACCCCGGGGAGCACCGATCTTGTTCGTTAAGAAGAAGGATGGATCTTTGCGGATGTGCATAGACTATCGTGAGCTCAACAAACTTACTATCAAGAACCGCTACTCTCTACCTAAAATCGACGACCTCTTCGATCAACTTCAGGGAGCGAGATATTTTTCAAAGATAGACCTGAGATTAGGGTACCATCAATTACGAGTCCAGGAGAGTGATGTTCCTAAGACATATTTTCGAACTCGATATGGTCACTACGAGTTTGTAGTGATGCCCTTTGGTCTAACCAACACACCCACCGTATTCATGGACCTGATGAATAGGGTGTTCCGCCCATTCCTAGACAAGTTCGTGATAGTATTCATAGACGATATACTTATCTATTCACGAAGCGAGGAATAACACAGCCAACACTTAAGACAAGTTCTAGAAGCACTGAGAGCAGAAAAGCTTTACGCGAAATTCTCTAAGTGCGGGTTTTGGATCAGAAAGGTAACCTTCCTCAGTCACGTGGTTAGCGAAGAAGGCATACATGTGGACCCTTCCAAAATTAAGGCAACCGAGAATTGGTCAGAACCAAAGACGCCTACAGAAATTCGTCAATTCTTGGGTCTTGCTGGCTACTATCGTAGATTTATTCAAAAGTTCTCCAGAATCGCTAAACCGCTTACTACCCTTACTCAAAAAGGTGTAACCTTTAGTTGGGGAGAACAACAAGACACTGCGTTCCAGACTCTGAAGCAAGCCCTGTGCAGCGCACCTATCTTGTCTCTTCCCGATGCATCCAATCAGGGGCTAGGTTGTGTACTTATGCAGCGAGGAAAGGTTATTGCCTATGCCTCGAGACAGCTAAAGACACACGAAGTCAACTACACTACTCACGATCTTGAGTTGGGAGCAGTGGTCTTTGCGCTGAAAATATGGAGACATTACCTCTACGGAACCAAGTGTACTGTCTTCACCGACCACAAAAGCCTACAACATATCTTTGATCAGAAGGAGCTCAACATGAGACAACGGTGATAGGTAGAGCTACTTAATGATTACGAGTGCGAAATTCGCTATCATCCGGGCAAAGCCTATGTAGTAGCGGACGCCCTTAGCCGGAAGGAGTACGCAGGTCATAAAGTGAAGGCACTAACAATGGCAATCCATTCCCATCTGTCCGCCCAAATCAGATAGGCTCAGCTGGAAGCCTTGAAACCAGAGAACATGACGGATGAAGCCTTGAGGGGAATGGAGAAGAATTTCGAGATCAAGGGAGACAAAGTTCGTTATTTCATGAACCAGATCTGGACCCCAAAGTTCGGTGGTTACAGAGACCTAGTCATGAACGAAGCGTATAAGAATCGATACTCCGTTCACCCAGGTTCAGATAAGATGTATCTGGATCTCAAGAAACTCTATTGGTGGCCAAACATGAAAGCAGAGATTGTTACCTACGTGGGCAAGTGCCTAACTTGCGCCAAAGTCAAGGTAGAATACCAAAAGCCCTCAGGTTTACTTCAACAACTAGAAATACCTGAGTGGAAGTGGGAGCAGATTATGATGGACTTCATAACCAAGTTGCCCAAGACATCGGGTGGTCATGACACCATTTGGGTAATCGTCGATAGATTGACCAAATCTGCCCACTTCCTGCCAATCAAGGAAACAGACAAGATGGAGAAGCTGACCAAAACTTACATCCGAGAGATAGTGTGACTGCATGGTGTGCCCGTATCTATTATCTCGGACAGAGATAATAGGTTCACCTCGTGATTTTGGCAGTCACTGCAGAAGGCTCTTGGAACTAAGCTGGACATGAGTACAACTTATCATCCTCAAACGGACGGGTAGAGTGGGAGAACCATTCAAACCCTTGAAGACATGCTGAGAGCGTGTGTTATCGACTATGGAAAGTCATGGGATACCCATTTTCCCCTGGTCAAGTTTTCCTACAACAACAGCTATCACACTAGTATTAAGGCTGCTCCATTCGAAGCCCTCTATGGCCGTAAGTGCAGATCCCCTCTGCGCTGGGTTGAGGTGGGTGACACACAGCTAGCTAGAGGTCAAGTCCCTGATAGCACTCTCACTAGCCATGAAATCATCCGAGAAACTACAGAAAATATCGTACAAATTCGAGAACGACTAAAAGCCTCCAGAGATAGACAAAAGAGCTACGCCGACAAAAGACAAAAACCCTTGGAATTACAGGTTGGTGACCACGTTCTGTTGAAGGTCTCACCCTGGAAGGGCATGATACACTTTGGAAAGCATGGAAAGCTGAATCCAAGATACATTGGACCATTCGAAATCCTCACAAGGATCGGTCCCGCAGCTTACAAACTCCGGTTACCCCAAGAGCTTAGCAACATTCATCTCGTCTTCCACGTGTCAAATCTTAAGAAGTGTCTATCCGACGAGACTCTTGTGATTCCACTCGATGAAATCGAGATCAACGAGAGTCTTAACTTCGTGGAAGAGCCAGTCGAAATCATGGATATGGAAGTCAAACGAACGAAACAAAGTTGCATCCCGATAGTGAAGGTTCGCTGGAATGCCAAGCGGGGACCCGAATTCACTTGGGAGCGAGAAGACCAGATGAAACAGAAGTATCCGTATCTCGTTCCATAGTCCATAATTGTATCCATTTTAAAAAAAATTTCGGGACGAAATTCCCTCTAACGGGGGGATGATGTGACAACCTGATACTTTCTAGTCAACAAAAGTCAATTTCCGTTAAATAAAATTTCGAATTCTATTTATTCCGTTAAGTTCTTGTGGGTTAGAAAATAATCTAAAAACGCTCGAAAAATCGATATTTCCCTCGAAAAATCAGCAAACTCGTTCAGCCAGACGTTTACGGCCGTAAACCCATGGGCTGTAAACCCCTGGGCCGTAAACTCCTGGGCCGTAAACCCGTTTACAGCCGAGAACCCATTTCCGGCCGTAAACCCAACCGTTATTGTCACACCCCGAACCAGACGACGGAAACGTCCGAGAGCTCGCGTGACTTAACTTGAAATATCGTCACAATGAATACACATGAAACATAACACATTCATCACCAAACATTACATAGTACAACTGGCATTGTTTACATCAAGTACATGGTTTACATTACATGATCCCAAAATATAAGGTGTTTGGTGATTAGCAACTACAAAAGACACTTTCAACAATCTGGATGCTTCCTCGTTCTAACGATTACCTGAGAATACAAGTTATTTTGAAAATGGTCAACATATATAATGTTGGTGAGTTCATAAGTATGTTTGATGTAAAATAGTTTATGTCGTTCGTAAAACCCAGAAAATCCGATATTTTCTGTAATAAGACTTTTCATGAAAATGTTGTGATGATCCTGTAGTATATGCGTGAATGATTTCAAAACGTGTATAAATGAGAAGTTTTGCATTATAGTTTTTGAAAGTACAATTGAGTAAGATTGGTTTCCCCGGAAAACCCGATGTTTTCCGATAAAAAGTTATGATTGTTTTGTATTATTGTATCGTCACAGCGAATGAATATGATTTCCCCTGATTACTTAAATGGTATCGGATTTCTATGTGAGTCGTTATAACCATGCATGATAATGACTAGTTCGTCTGTCTTGACATTTTAATAAACACCGGAATTGATCTTAAGATTTTGTCACCCTAGACTGGCCGAGTCTAACTGTAGCGAACAGCTTAGGTGTGGGGGAGTCACCCCCGTATAGATCTATACACAAACTCTCGCTCTCCCTCCAGGAGACTTTGATTACAACTACAGACTACGACCGACACTTATTGGTGTCGCCCGTTATTACTCACTTAATCCACATGAATTTGATTAACCTTGATTAATGACCTGATTTTAGTTTACTTGAAGAGAAGGTAAGCCTAACAGACGAGGAGAAGAGGACTACTAGGCCATACTAATTACATGTGTTATTTAAGGCTGTCGAATATACGAAAGGCGCGTTGGCCCATTTCGCATAAGATTTATTTGGACCTTACTAGCAATGCTAATGGGCCACTGAGGCCCAATAGCATGTCAAAACCATTGCGGGTCCCTTAAGCATGTAATTGGGTCACAAGAGGCCCAATAACATGTATTATTTATGTTGGGCCCAAAAGTCATGTTAATGGGTCACGAAGGCCCAATAAGCATGATTAGAATCTCTCAAGCCCGACAATTAGAATGTTTACTTGTTTTGTATAGTATTAGTGTTTCGAAGTTGTTTAATCGATATGTCGTAATAATCACCAATTTGTTTTATAACGATTCATAGATTTATAAAAATAGTTATTTTTCTATTTAAAACCTATAAGTTATAAAGTTTTGTATATTTTGACCCAATTATTTTATTATTAACATAATTGACCAAAAAAATTAGTTTGACCTATTCAGCCCCTTATTTTTGTAAAGTTGACAATTTTTAGCCCTTTTTATGAAAAATGACATATTAGGTCCTTCAACTCTTTTTCTTGACATTTTTGGCCTAAACACTTAATTAAATAATGTTTTAAGCCCAAAATTTAATTTGGACAGTTTCAGCCCCTTAGTTAAAAGATTTGCATTTAAATCCACACTTTTTGCAAATTTTACAATTTTTACCCAAAATCCAAAATCTTTGCATTTTTAGTCCCTTTTGATAAATAAGGCCATTTTAACCCTTGAAATAGGTTTATTTACGTTTATAGCCCCAGTTTTGAGAAAACTTTGCATTTCAGCCCCTTAAATTTGATTTTTCGCATTTTTGGGCCTAAATAGCCGAAAAGCCCAAATTTTAACCCATTAGGCTAAAATTTACATTTTTAGTCCTTTAAAAAGCCTAATATTTATAAAAACTCTTATTTTGGCTGTTTTGACCTTTTGATTCTTGTAGAAACCGTGAATGACATCTTTTTCCCCATCTTTGTTTATTTATCAAAAATAGTCCAATAACAATTTTTTATGATGTAGTGTGTTATTTTAAAGCTTGTATAGTAGTTTATCTTGACATGTTAAGTGAAATATGACCTAGATCACATATTTTTCCTTCTTGAACTATAGATCTCGAAATATCTTTCATTTTTAGCACATATTTACCACAAAAACACAAGAAATCACATATAACATACAAGTACACACAGATCTTCACATTTTACTTGTATTCTCCCCCATAAATCATATGAAAACCGAAAATAGAGGGGTATGAACTCACCTTGCTTTGATGTTCATGGTTTTGAAGAAGAAATGATGAAAATGATGAGATCTTTCGGCCTAACAAGCTTCTTTAGAAGTCCTTGGGCTTAGATTGCTTCTAAGGAGTATGATCATGAATTTGAATGAATTAAAAGATGATTTTTGATGAGATATAGAAGTTAAACTTTGGATTTAAGTAAAAACTTACCAAAGATTTGTGTTATGAGTGAAAGATCTTTTTGTCATGTAAGCAAGTCTCGAAATTTTGAAGGAAGAATGGAGAGGTTCTTGAGAGAATTTGATAGTATTGGAATGGAGTTTGGTATGTGTGTGTGTGTTACTACCTTCGGCCGTGAGTAATAAGAAGAGAAAGAGAAGAGAGAGATAGGCGAAGGGATGGATGCATGGACACATGTGAACTTGCATGGAAGTCCAATATGTAATAAGGAGGTGGCTAACCCTCCTTAATTCCCTTTATTTCTTTTTTTTTTGTTTTCTACTTGGGCCGAGAGAGAGAGAGAAGAGAATGGCTTGGGCCTTTTGTGCTTGAGTCCATAATATGAGGCCCAATTTGATAATTTTCGGCCCATTGGGCCTTTAGAGTAGTTCACGGCCCAATTTAGCATAAATGAGTGGATTTGAGTTTATTAAAGCTATTTGGATTTGTTATGGCCCAATAAGGCCCATTAAAGGTAAACTAGTTCATTTTAGGCTTATAAGGCCCAAAAAGGTTAAGTCTTATGAGAGTGGGTCCAATGAGAGCCTATTTAAGAGTTCTAAGCCTAAAATAGTCACATTGGAAGTTTATTGGCCCATTAGGCCCAATAAGGAAATCCTGGTCCATAATGGACTTAAATCGGGATTTCTAGGGTTTCCAGCGTTTTGTAGACTATTTGAGCGTTTGTATGGAGTGTTTGATGGAATTTTGTTGTCATTGAATAAGCATTATACATGCTTTCAAGTTTTAGTTACAATGTTATCCTTGTTAATTGTTTACAAAGCATCAGAATTCCTAGTTGTGACATCATCCCCTCGTTAGAGGGAATTTTGTCCCGGAATTCTTTTTAAAGCTAGATTTGAGAGTGCGAGAATAGGTGAGGGTACTTCTGCTTCATCTGGTCTTCGCGTTCCCATGTGAATTCCGGTCCATGTTTCGCGTTCCACCGAACTTTCACAATTGGAATGCGACTTTGCTTAGTACGCTTCACTTCCCTGTCCATGATTTCAACTGGTTCCTCGATGAACAGGAGATTCTCGTTGATTTCGATTTCTTCCAATGGAATGACGAGAGTTTCGTCGGATAGGCACTTCTTCAAATTGGAAACATGGAACACGGGGTGTACACTGCTGAGTTCAGCAGGTAGTTGCAGTCTATAAGCCACCAGACCGATTCGGGCAAGAATCTCGAATGGTCCAATGTACCGTGGGTTTAGTTTTCCTCGTTTCCCAAAACGAACCACCCCTTTCCAGGGAGCGTTTTTTAACAACACCCGATCCCCGACTCGGAATTCCAAGGGCTTTCGTCGTTTATCAGCGTAACTCTTCTGTCGGTCTCGTGATGCTTGAAGTCGAGCTTTGATTTGAACTATTTTCTCTGTCGTTTCGCGTATGATTTCTGGTCCTGTTAATGCATTGCTTCGTGTCTGTTCTCTTGCTAGCTGAGTGTCACCTACCTCAGCCCAACACAATGGTGATCTACATTTACGTCCATATAAGGCTTCAAAAGGAGCAACTTTGATGCTTGAGTGATAGCTGTTGTTGTACGAAAACTCAATTAAAGGCAAGTGGGTATCCCACGACCTTCCAAAGTCTATCACGCATGCGCGAAGCATATCTTCAAGTGTTTGAATGTTTCGTTCACTTTGACCATCGGTTTGTGGGTGGTAGGCAGTGCTCATGTCGAGTTGTGTTCCCATAGCTTTTTGAAGCGATTGCCAGAAGCGTGAAGTAAATCTACTATCTCGATCTGAGATGATAGATATTGGTACTCCATGGAGTCTCATGATTTCCTTGATGTAGATTCTCGTCAATCGTTCCATCTTGTATGACTCCTTTATTGGCAGGAAATGGGCGGATTTTGTCAACTTGTCTACTATTACCCATATGGTATCCAATCCATCTGTTGTCTTGGGTAATTTGGTCACAAAGTCCATAGTAATCCTTTCCCATTTCCACTCGGGTATTACCGGTTGTTGTAATAGTCCCGAGGGCTTCTGATATTCTACCTTCACTTTAGCACAAGTAAGGCACTTGCTAACGTATGTGGCAATTTCTGCCTTCATGTTAGGCCACCAATACTGTTGCTTGATATCCAAGTACATTTTATCTGAGCCCGGATGGATGGAGTATCGTGTCTTATGAGCCTCATTCATGACTACTTCTCTGAATCCACCAAGTTTAGGGATCCAAATTCGGTTCATGAAGTAATATGCTCCGTCCTTCTTGACTTCAAAGTTTTTTTTTCCATTCCACGTAACGCTTCGCTTGTTCTGTTTTCTATCTTCATGGCATCGAACCGGGCTGCTTTGATTTGTGAGGACAGATGGGATTGAATGGTTATTGAAAGAGTCTTCACACGACGACTTGAGTATTCTTTCCGACTCAAGGCATCAACTACCACGTTAGCCTTGCCTGGGTCGTACTTGATTTCGCACTCATAATCGTTCAGCAGCTCAACCCATCTTCGCTGCCTCATGTTTAACTCCTTTTGAATTAAATTGTGTTGGAGACTCTTGTGGTCGGTGAAAATGGTGCACTTCGTACCATAAAGGTAGTGCCTCCAAATTTTCAAAGCGAAAACCACAGCTCCCAATTCGAGATCATGGGTGGTGTAATTCACCTCATGTGTCTTCAGTTGTCGGGATGCATAAGCTATCACCTTTCCAGGCTGCATGAGTACACAGCCTAAACCTTGATTCGAAGCATCGCAGTAAACTACGAAGTCCTCTGTTCTGTCTGGTAGTGAGAGTACTGGTGCACTACAGAGAGCTCGGTTCAGAGTTCGGAAGGCAACCTCTTGCTTTTCTGTCCATTCTAATGGCACGCCCTTTTGTGTAAGCATGGTAAGTGGATTGGCTGTTTTGGAGAAGTTCTGAATGAATCTCCTGTAATAGCCTACGAGACCTAAAAATTGACGAATTTCTGAGGGTTTCGTTGGGACCGCCCATCCTTCTATGGCTTTGACCTGAGAATGGTCTACATGTATCCCTTATTGACTGACAACATAACCCAAAAAGTTCACGCTACGGAGCCAGAACTCACACTTAGAGAGTTTTGCATATAACTTTTCAGTTCGAAGGGTTTCCAAGATTCGCCGGAGATGTCGGCCATGCTCCTCTTCACTTCGAGAATAGACTAGGATATCGTCGATTAAAACAATGACAGAATTGTCGAGGAATGGTCGGCATATTTGATTCATTAGGTCCATGAATGCGGCAGGGGCATTCGTTAGACCGAAGGGCATTACAACAAATTCATAATGTCCATAGCCAGTTCGGAAAGCGGTTTTGGGGATGTCCTCTTCCTGGACTTTGAGTTGGTGGTATCCGGATCGCAGATCTATCTTAGAGAAGTAACTTGCTCCTTGGAGCTGGTCGAAGAGATCGTCGATTCGCGGAAGTGGGTAGCGATTTTTGATAGCGAGCTTGTTTAGTTCTCTCTAATCAATACACATCCTAAAGGATCCGTCCTTTTTCTTAACAAAGGGGACCGGAGCTCCCCAGGTTGAGAAGCTAGGTCGGATGAATCCTTTGCTCAAGAGTTCGCTAAGTTGGCTTGACAGTTCTTGCATCTTCGCAGGGGCCAACCTATCGGGTGATTTGGCAATGGGCGTGGCTCCCGACACCAGGTTAATTCGGAACTCGACTTGTCTTTCTGGGGGTATCCCCGGAAGGTCTTCAGGAAAGACATCCGGGAAGTCGCAAGCCACTGGGATGTCTCGAATATTGACCTCTTCCTTGGACTTATCCACTTTGTGTGCTAGAAACGCCAAGTCCTTCTTTTGTAGATACTTCTGTGCCTTAATGCACGAGATAAGACGAAGGTTCGTACTGGGTTTATCCCCTTATATAATTAGGGTTTCGTGGTTAGGTAGATGAAGGCGAACGGCCTTCTCGCAACACATAATTTCGGCATGATGGGGGCTCAACCAGTCCATGCCGACAATCACATCAAAACTCCTAATAGTTACAGGCATCAAATTTATTTGAAAGACATGTTGATTTAAAGTTAGGGTACATCCTACATAGATTTCCCCAGCTGATTCTGTTTTCCCATTAGCCATTTCCACCGTAAAGGTTTCATTAAGCTTTTGCGGTTGTTGTTTTAGCAGGTGTTTGAATTTATTACTCACAAAGCTTCGCTCTGTTCCGGTATCAAACAGGATGCATGCATATGAGTGGTTAAGGAGAAACGTACTGGTGACGACAGCGGGATCCTGAACAGCTTCTCCTTGACCCATAGTCAGCACTCTTCCTGCTGCTCCTGTCGTCTGGTTGTTTGCATTGGGACAATTCCACCTGAAATGTCCGGTCTTCCCGCACCCATAACAGGTATAACTGGCTCCATCCTTTGTGTTGTTGTTGTTGTGATTGTTGTTGTTGTTGGGCATCTGGTTTTGTGGAAGCTGGGTCCTACAATACTTTTCTGTATGGCCCTTCCGGTTGCATCTTGTTCACATCATCTCTCTGCATTCCCCGTGGTGATGGTAGTTACATTTGTTACACTTGGGAAGATTCCCTGTGTACTGTTTCGGAGCATTCGGCGTGGATGAGGCTGGAGCATGTGGTGTTGTGGTAGCTTGGGTTGCTGCATGGACAGTTACTGTCTGTTGCTTCTTAGATGATTCTGAGCTCTGTTTACCTATTCTCTTGTTGTTCTTCCCTTTCTTATTCTCTTCTTCCTTCTTAACATCCGCTTCCACAATCTTAACACTCTTCTTGCTGCCATGATCATACAGTTTCTTGGCCAATCTTTTGGCGCTATCAAACGTCTCAGGGTTTGCCGTAATGACATTCCCTTGGATAGGTGCAGTCAATCCCCAGATGAACCTCTCAATCTTTTTCCCTTCTGAGGTGATCATACCCGGACACAGAAGGGATAGCTCGCTAAACCTGGATATGTATGCGTCGATATTGGAGTTCAGAACTGTCAAGTTCCACAATTCTTGTTCCATCTTTTGTATCTCGCCTCTAGGGCAGTACTCTGCCAACATCATTTCCTTCAGTTCTTCCCAGGGCATTGCGTTTGCCACTGGAAGGGTCATGGCTTCGATGTGACCGTTCCACCATGAAAGAGCTTGATCAACAAAGGTACATGATGCGAACTTGACCTTGCACCCATCTGGACACCCGCAAATTTCAAAGACGAATTCAATTTTCTCAATCCACCTCTTTAGGGCTATGACACCTCCCGTTCCATTAAAGGTTCGTGGGTTGGCGTTGGTAAAGTATTTGTAAGAGCATGTCTTGGTAGGTCCTTGATTTATTCCGTTGTTTGAACTTCCAGCCCCCTGCCCGTTTCCTCCGCCATTGTTCCCTTGGTGGATTTGCGCCATGGCTACTGTGACTGCAGCAGATACAGCTGCTTGAAACGCAGCTGAGTTGACTTCCGGTGGTGTCGGTGGTTGGTTATTTCCGCGGTTTGGTCTCTGCGGCATCTTGCTGTTACGGAACAGAAAGATGTTGAGTATGTATTGTTTTTAAGTTGAGAATTTCGTGAATCGATTTTTGTATCTAATTGTTTCCATATATTCACACCAAACAATAATAGTATAAAACACATAGCAGGTCACAACATCACCATAAAACACATAATATTTTTCACTAATAATATCCGTACTTTGATACATGAAAATTTGCTCGAAAGAGCATGCATAAAGTTCGGCAGCATAATGACTCTATGAGTAGTGTGATCACTTAAACATGGAGTCGGTAGTACATAGCAAACATAAGGGAACATAGCACTAGTAGGGTAAAGCTGGTCCTAATGGTGGGTTATGAGCATTCTAACACTCCTAAGTGTACATGCAACCCTAAATACCTTGGATCTATGTTTTCTCTACTATACAAACAATTATGAACATCCAAGGTATTATCCTAATCTAGCATACAAAATAATAAATATAGCAAGATAGAATACATACCTCTTTGATGTAGAATGTCTTCATGAAGCTTGAGTGCCTAGTGCCCCAAGTGTGACACCTCAAATGGTTCACACAACACCAAATACACTTGGAATAACTTGAGAGAAACTTGAACACTCCTTGAAATCGTCTATCCCTCACACTCACACATTAGTGCACGATTTCTTGAGCCATGAGATTCTTTTATATGGTGGCTATTAGGGTTACACCATGTAACTCATAACTTTACCCATTCCTTATGCTCCACGGATTTTAACCTCCATGGAGAATCCATGGGTCACCCCATGGACTTAGTCCAACATAAGGAATCTTAGATCACAAGCCCACATATATAAGAATGAATGATTTACACAATCAACCCATATATTTAATTAGTCTCCTTTTGATCACTTAATTAATTCCAAATTAATTCTTGATCAATACTAATTAAATAACCTTATTAATATATTAGAACTTATAATATATTAACCAACCTTAGGTGTTATTTCTCTCATTATAGTCTATCCAAATGCATGATGCCATGCAACCCAAATGGACCATGCCGGGTCGGGTCAAGTCTTACCAATTATAGTTATGGACTTAAACATTAATCCAACAGTCTCCCACTTGGATAAGTCTAAAACTATTATTGCGTATGACTTCAGGAACCGATCAACAATCGTAGCTCTCAAAAGCTTCTGTCGAACTCTGACCTTTGTCAATGACTTGTCCATTAGATAAGGGATCATATATTCCTCCATTCTAGATATCATATGGACTGAGACATGGATTATCAATCATTCTCTCTGTCCATTTGTTGTTTCCCGATTTCCGATTCATGATGACTGACTGATTGAACAAATCAAATCAGTCCTGGCTTGGCCAAGCACTCACATGTATCATCTTTAAATCATCGAGGGGCCCACAGATATCGCTTTTATCCCGAAGGTAAAAGGAATGGATAAACTTCGACTCATATGGCTTGTTCTACTACTTGTTGAATCATACACAAAGGCACGTTTTATAACATCGAGTTACCAATGCATTTTCATGCAATCAATGTATAACCAACTCATAGTAACAACTCATATCTCTAGGTTTGAAGAATATAAGATATTATCGTCTCATGATCAGTTGTGATAAAATCCATGAAGTGATTCAAATGAGCGCGGGTTGAATCCAATACTCAGAACTTATGAGCACTCATGAGTGTTGTAGCACCACTTTGTCCACCAACTTGGACCTCTACAAACCAACCCATGACAGTCTTGATTCATATCTACTTCCAACATATGACCGACTGTGGATGGTTTGAATAACTTAATCATTCAGGAAGAGCGACTTAGTTATTCTGGAAGTCAAAACATGCAAAGTGAAACACAAGAATAAATGAATCAAATATGGTATCAAACCCTATGAATATAAATAAACACTTTTATTTATCACCATACTGATTACTCATTATTCATTGTTTTGGTTTTATCAACTTTATACTTGAATTTAAAACAATAGTTGTCCCATGCTCCAAGCATGTACACTATGTTTTCTAAACACTAGTCATGCCATACACCAAGTATGCATACTATGTTTGTCTATGATCTTTACTTTGTAAAATAGATCAATTGAACATCACTCCAATGATCCTCTTTTCACAGTCCCAAATCCTTACTGCAAATGCAAGAATTCCAAATTCATGCCATTTACTGAAATCTGTTAGATTCTAAACTTATATGCATTGATCCTCTAAATGATTATGCACGAAGTCAGAAAGACTTGACAACAATCATTACAGAGCATTCCAAAGGAGATTAGCTCCTTGGAAACATCCTTCTTTCATTAAGTTGCCTAATCTTACACAGATTGAATAATTTCTAACTTTGAAACATTTCCATATTCCATTTTGACTATCACTTCTTAACAAGAGTTGCCTCCTTACAGATTATGTCAATATGGTCCTTCCAGAATTAACATTATACTTCCAACTGTCCTTGAGCAACCAATCTTTGGTAAACCTTAGATTGTCCTCGACAATTGCTTAATCATTTTAGTCATATCCAATTCGAGACCTTTTCCCTTCATAATGCCCCAGGCATTTGGAAAATTTTAGAAAGGATGAATATAGCACATGTAATCGATCCTATATCCGAAGCATATGGGACACGATTCATGATGTCTCACATAAAGACTAAACCAGTCTTTTGCTATAATATTTCCATTTCAATTTGCCAAGTTCTCAAAATTTAGATTATGAAAAGGGATGCCGTAATCATAATCGAATTTTAGAACGCAAATAATGGACCCATATATAGAATTTCCTTATGTTGAGCCATTCCAACATGAAATTCATATATATATATATATATATATATATATATATATATATATATCCTTGATTAAATACGATTAAAATCATAATCTAAGCTTTTAGAATTGAAATGAAGTATAATTTCCTCTCCCTTAATTATAGCAAAACAACTTTTTCAACCCCTGCAACCTCATGAATTGAAACTTTTGTTTTCTATAATTAACATTGCTAACTTGCAACCTTTGTCATAATTATCATGCTCCCACTAACATGATGATTATTAGCATAACACTTATGCTCCCACTAGCTTTGATATGTACTCAGAAATCAACTGACTTTCTTACCAAAGTTCAGATTTCTGATACTAGATTGTTTTGATAAAACTTTATCAAAATCATACACCTCTCTTAGATAGCTCACATGTGTGTCTAAACAGTTTTAGAACTATGAAATGGGATTCCGTAATCATAGTCTCAATTGTTTAGACCTTTGCCACTTCTCACAAGTCCATGTTAGTGTGCCGGTAAACCACACACGCTCCACTAACGACTTTGAGAATGTAAATATCACAATTGCTATCTAGCTAAAATCTACTTAGTGAAAGTCTTTCCTCACCATCATTTTCATGAATCGGAGAGAAACCTTATGACACTTAGATTTAATAGTGTATGTGTTCTTATCCATGTGAATTTGTCAAAACCATAATCACAAGACAAGGTTAGTGACAAATCCAAACTCATATTGATTAAACTTGTGCAATCTTAAATTCTTGCCATTTGGCAGCTCAGGTGCCTACCATTGCTTCCAAGTAGTTGTGCAACCAATTGAGAACTCTCAGAACTCCTATGCAAAGCCAACTTGAATAGGCACAAAAATTTCAACACGATAGGTTATAAACCTCAAGTCGTGTGCTAGTGAAGGACTTTAGGTTTTATTCTTGATTAAGTCTTGAAACTTTCAAGAGCTTTAAGACTCCCACTGTCCTCTTGACATATAAGATTCCCTTGTCAAATATTCAAGAGATAGTGCGGACTCTTTATCAAGACTAACACTTTACACAATTGGCCTAAGTTGGTCTCTGTTTTATCCAAAACATCACAACTTACCAATTTCAAATGTACAAGAGTAGATAACCTTTTACTCTTACATTTGACTAGTGTTAACAAACCCTCTTTAAGATATGTCACTCAAGTTACAATCTTGGAGTATAACTCTAAGTATTGTTTTGGAACGAAGTATGACTCATCTTTTTTATTTAACCATTTCAACAATTCATGACTCCTCTTCTTGACTTTAGACGACCAATTGTGATATGGTATCTTAATCATTAAGATGATCATAAACATGATACTAAAGTACTCTCCCATCTTTTCAGATTTGAGAAACTTTTATCTTTCTGCCATACTTTGATTCTTCTTATTCGTTCTGTCTCACATTGAAACTTCTCCAATGCTACAGACTTATACTTAAACTTATAAGTATAACCATATTTACTGAACTTAAGTAAATCATGACGAATAGTCTTCTTGATTTTTTGTGGTGGACTTGACCAGTTCACAAGAATGTGTACTCGATCCCTTAGTCCTTTCCTTATTCACATAAGGAATTAGTCTTAATTTTCCAAGCTGAAAGTTCTCATTCATCATACTATACAACTTGCATGATTCCAAGTTTCGGTCCAATTGAACCTTGGGTGATGAGAATCTTTCCTTATTTGGTAATATTAGACACTACCACAACCGAAAGAATCAAATCCATTTTTTCAATATTGCTATCAATGGAATCTTATAAGCAACAACTTTTCACAAATGCCATTGTAAGGATACTTAAAATAAATAAAATCAAAACCTTTTTCTTTTATTTTAAAACTTTGCGGAAAAACTTATCCTTACAATCCATATGAAAACCTTGTTGTTATCTATTCCTAAGCAATATAAATATCATAACTCTTAAGTAATAGCCCAAAATTCTGATCACCGAACCATGCGATTGAAATCCATCTTCGCGATCAGAATCAGCATGTACTTAATAGAGTTAGACAATGGACTTTACCTGAAGTAGAGCCAAACTTATTGACTTTAACATCCTTAGGTAAATTTGGCAGCTTCGTAACCAATGCCCCTTCCTTTGTCAATAGTTACCTATGGATCCTTGATAATGGGACTATCTCAGACTTCGCCTCTCTCTTTACCATTGGGTCAACAGAGTTGACTATGGCCGATCCCTTTCCATTGGGAAGAGAGAGCTTTACTGGATATCCAATGTCATCATTGTCAATGTCCATAGCGTTTTAGGAAGTTGATCTTAGCAAATAGATAAGATCATTAAGGGTCTTGTCTTAGTCTGTTTCATAGGATTCCCAAAAGAACTCACTATGTGACTTAGAAAGTAGTTGAGCCACCAACTTTCTCAAGACTTTGACACCCAACTCTCCCGGCTTGTCAATATGTGACTACATCTCCAAGATGTGATCACACCTAGACCTTGCCTTGCCAATAGGGCTTGAGTGACCTTAAACTTTTTAGGAACTTGTGGGTTAGGGAGAATAATTGGAGGAGGTGAAAGAAGTATGATATCCATGGGACATCATCTTCATTTAGGAAAGCTTGTTTCAAGAGATTTGGGAAGATCATAAATGTCTAGACCAGACATCTTTTTGGGAGATATTCAAGATAGTTGATTTAAAGTCCTTAATATGACACCCAATATGAAATATTAAGGCTAGGACCCAACAAACTATTTTATAACTTAGAAGAGGGATGTCGTAATCCAAGCTATAAAATATTTGAAGGTAGGTGAATGACGATTCACCAATTTCCACCATGAAAAACGAAATAATTTATTAGGTTTTAATTGGATTTGAAAGTCCTAGATCTTTGAGATTCATTGAACTGTTCAAAGGCATGTTTCAATCTCGAGTGTGCCCTTCAGGTTTTGTGACTGGGATGCCGAGGATCACAAAACAAGGTGTGAATAACCATGCAAATATACTTGGTATCCTTAATATTTACCCCTTAATCAGTGTGCCGGTTAACCACACACGCTCCACCGATACTATGATAAATATTAAGTTACCCTTTGCCTACCTTGTTAAGTCCAGGTTAGTGTGCCGGTTAACCACACACGCTCCACTAACGACTTAAGCAAAGTGCAAAGTGTAATTTCATAGGTTAGCACCAAATTCATATTTTCCTAAGTAACTAAGATTGGGTATTAATAAGAGTTTAGTTACTTAGTATTTATCATTAATACTTTTAATGAAAGGAGAATTATAGTCCTTGTCCTACCCGTTCGGCTAACGACCCTCCACCAGTCAAGGAAGCGGTGGGTGAGAGTGGACACCCATTAAACTGCCATTTTATAGGCAGTAACCTTATACCCCCCTTATAGACCGGCTTCGTGAATGAGGCCTACTAACGGTAAGACTGACTTTACTCTTGTACATATATATAAATATTATTAACTTATAATATTATAAAGTATAAGGGTTGAATTTTAACTTTTAAAATTCTAAGGGCTAACTTGGAATTAAAGTATTCATAAGTGAAAACTTTTCAAATTTCAAAACTTGAGGGCAAGTTTTGAAACTATTCAAAACTAATTAATTCCATAACTTATGAGTTTAAAGTAGTTTTAATTAAAAAAAAAAAAAAACTCTTCAAGTTCCATAACTTGAGGACAAGTTATGGAAGACTTTAAACTAATTAATAAAAAAAAATAACTTTTTTTATTGTAACTTATGGAACTAATTAAGGTTATACTTTTTTTTATAATTTAATGAAGAGACTCTTGAACCTCCATAACTTGAGGACAAGTTATGGAGTCATAAAACCATTTAATTAGAACTAGACTCTTCATTTTGTAACCTTTGCCAACTTTTATGAGTTTTATGATTCTTAAATGTGACTTTTCATATAACTTGAGGACAAGTTACAAAAACACACTTTGGAATCAACTCTTAGATTAAAATGGATTGAAAACAACTATTTCACACAACTTTTCTATTAATCTAAGAACCTCATAAGAACAAGATAATTCAAATCATCAATCTTCAAGAAATTAGCATGAACATACAAACTAATACAAATCTTGAAATTATGACAATTTTCGTAGAAATTGGATTAGCATGAACATTACCACATCAAAAACAAGTTTATAAGTCCAAAAACATCTTAGGGTAATGTTCCTAGTCCAATTCCAGCCAAAACAATCGAATATATGCATCCAACTCGATTTTGCAGCTACTTTTGCAAGTATAACAAGAAAACAAGCCTAGTCTCTGATACTACTGTTGGGTTATGAGCATTCTAACACTCCTAAGTGTACATGCAACCCTAAATACCTTGGATCTATGTTTTCTCTATTATACATACAATTATGAACATCCAAGGTATTATCCTAATCTAGCATACAAAATAATAAATATAACAAGATAGAATACATACCTCTTTGATGTAGAATGTCTTCATGAAGCTTGAGTGCCTAGTGCCCCAAGTGTGACACCTCAAATGGTTCACACAACACCAAATACACTTGGAATAACTTGAGAGAAACTTGAACACTCCTTGAAATCGTCTAGCCCTCACACTCACACATTAGTGCACGATTTCTTGAGCCATGGGATTCTTTTATATGGTGGCTATTAGGGTTACACCATGTAACTCATAACTTTACCCATTCCTTATGCTCCATGGATTTTAACCTCAATGGAGTATCCATGGGTCACCCCATGGACTTAGTCCAACATAAGGAATCTTGGATCACAAGCCCACATATATAAGAATGAATGATTTACACAATCAACCCATATATTTAATTAGTCTCCTTTTGATCACTTAATTAATTCCAAATTAATACTAATTAAATAACCTTATTAATATATTAGAACTTATAATATATTAACCAACCTTAAGTGTTATTTCTCTCATTATAGTCTATCCAAATGCATGATGCCATGCAACCCAAATGGACCATGCCGGGTCGGGTCAAGTCTTACCAATTATAGTTATGGACTTAGACATTAATCCAACACCTAACACACTAGGAAGCGCCCAACGGTGGCAGCGAGATCATATACCGAAGTGTTGTGCCAACAACTGGGCCATCTCAGTCATCTCTCCAATGACTTCATCTCTTTCCTGTTCAGTCTTCACCGCTCGTGCTTCCATGACGAATAGCTGTTGGCGTAGTGCGGCAGCCTCAGCCTCCGGAGAACGATTCTCTCTCACGGGATTTCCTAGTGGGGCAGGGTGGTTCTACTGTGTCTCGCCGGTAGGTGGTGTGATGGAGGCTTCGTCTGTGCCTCTTTCTTCCTCCATATCATCATCGGTCCCATCAAACTCATAGTCTGTGTCCGTGTACTCGTCGGGTCCAACGCCGTGTGCTCCCCCTTGTTCTTCCTCGGGGTCGTCCTCACTCATTCCGTGGGCCACTAAGACCTGATGAAACTGAATGCCCTGATGCTCCTCTTCCATGGTGACTGTGAGGGGGAACATGTAAGGAGGTATATAAATAAACTATTATTACTCCTAAGATTTGTTATTTATATATAAAAAGTTGGGTTGATGCGCTCTTCTTGTTTAACAATAGGGTATGCCTTAGGTTTACTGACCATCGCGATCGTTCCAGGGCATGTGATAGTTGTACTACAAAGAAATGTAGTTGATCAGGCTACATTCATCCCTAATACAACTGTGAACAGTCCTGGCTTAACCGGGATGTCAGTTTCTCCCAATCATCTTATTTGATTTGTTATTATGTTCATTTTTCTAAGTCGCACAAGTAAGAGTGTTTATTAGCACATTTTATTTGTTTTGTTCAGAGTTATTTAGTCCCTTGTTGGGTTTATACTTGCATATCAATGTGTGGTTAGATATGCCAGTTCACTATAAACAGAGCTCTGATACCAACCTGTCACACCCCCGAACCAGACGGCGGAAACGTCCGAGGGCTCGCGTGACTTAAATTGAAATACCATCACAATGAATACACATGAAACATAACACATTCATCACCAAACATTACATTGTACAACTGGCATTTTTTACATCAAGTACATGGTTTACATTACATGATCCCAAAATATAAGGTGTTTGGTGATTAGCAACTACAAAAGAAACTTTCAACATACTGGATGCTTCCTCGTTCTAGCGATTACCTGAGAATACAAGTTATTTTGAAAACGGCAACATATATAATGTTGGTGAGTTCATAAGTATGTTTGATGTAAAATAGTTTATGTCGTTCGTAAAACCCAGAAAATCCGATATTTTCTGTAATAAGACTTTTCATGAAAATGTTGTGATGATCCTGTAGTATATGCGTGAATGATTTCAAAACGTGTATAAATGAGAAGTTTTGCATTATAGTTTTTGAAAGTACAATTGAGTAAGATTGGTTTCCCCGGAAACCCCGATGTTTTCCGATAAAAAGTTATGATTGTTTTGTATTATTGTATCGTCACAGCGAATGAATATGATTTCCCCTGATTACTTAAATGGTATCGGATTTCTATGTGAGTCGTTATAACCATGAATGATAATGACTAGTTCGTCTGTCTTGGCATTTTAATAAACACCGGAATTGATCTTAAGATTTTGTCACCCTAGACTGACCGAGTCTAACTGTAGCGAACAGCTTAGGTGTGGGGGAGTCACCCCCGTATAGATCTATACACAAACTCTCGCTCTCCCTCCAGGAGACTTTGATTACAACTACAGACTACGACCGACACTTATTGGTGTCGCCCGTTATTACTCACTTAATCCACATGAATTTGATTAACCTTGATTAATGACCTGATTTTAGTTTACTTGAAGAGAAGGTAAGCCTAACAGACGAGGAGAAGATGACTACTAGGCCATACTAATTACATGTGTTATTTAAGGCTGTCGAATATACGAAAGGCGCGTTGGCCCATTTCGCATAAGATTTATTTGGACCTTACTAGCAATGCTAATAGGCCACTGAGGCCCAATAGCATGTCAAAGCCATTGAGGGTCCCTTAAGCATGTAATTGGGTCACAAGATGCCCAATAACATGTATTATTTATGTTGGGCCCAAAAGTCATGTTAATGGGTCACGAAGGCCCAATAAGCATGATTAGAATCTCTCAAGCCCGACAATTAGAATGTTTACTTGTTTTGTATAGTATTAGTGTTTCGAAGTTGTTTAATCGATATGTCGTAATAATCACCAATTTGTTTTATAACGATTCATAGATTTATAAAAATAGTTATTTTTCTATTTAAAACCCATAAGTTATAAAGTTTTGTATATTTTGACCCCAATTATTTTATTATTAACATAATTGACCAAAAAAATTAGTTTGACCTATTCAGCCCCTTATTTTTGTAAAGTTGGCAATTTTTAGCCCTTTTTATGAAAAACGACATATTAGGTCCTTGAACTCTTTTTCTTGACATTTTTGGCCTAAACACTTAATTAAATAATGTTTTAAGCCCAAAATTTAATTTGGACAGTTTCAATCCCTTAGTTAAAAGATTTGCATTTAAATCCACACTTTTCACAATTTTTACAATTTTTACCCAAAATCCAAAATCTTTGCATTTTTAGTCCCTTTTGATAAATAAGGCCATTTTAACCCCTGAAATAGGTTTATTTACGTTTATAGCCCCTGTTTTGAGAAAACTTTCCATTTCAGCCCCTTAAATTTGATTTTTCGCATTTTTGGGCCTAAATAGCCGAAAAGCCCAAATTTTAACCCATTAGGCTAAAATTTACATTTTTAGTCCTTTAAAAAGCATAATATTTATAAAAACTCTTATTTTGGCTGTTTTGACCTTTTGATGCTTGTAGAAACCGTGAATGACATCTTTGTTTATTTATCAAAAATAGTCCAATAACAAATTTTTATGATGTAGTGTGTTATTTTAAAGCTTCTATAGTAGTTTATCTTGACATGTTAAGTGAAATATGACCTAGATCACATATGTTTCCTTCTTGAACTATAGATCTCGAAATATCTTTCATTTTTAGCACATACTTACCATAAAAACACAAGAAATCACACATAACATACAAATACACACAGATCTTCACATTTTACTTGTATTCTCCCCCATAAATCATATGAAAACCGAAAATAGAGGGGTATGAACTCACCTTGCTTTGATGTTCACGGTTTTGAAGAAGAAAGGATGAAAATGATGAGATCTTTCGGCCTAACAAGCTTCTTTAGAAGTCCTTCGGCTTAGATTGCTTCTAAGGAGTATGATCATGAATTTGAATGAATTAAAAGATGATTTTTGATGAGATATAGAAGTTAAACTTTGGATTTAAGTAAAAACTTACCAAAGATTTGTGTTATGAGTGAAAGATCTTTTTGGCATGTAAGCAAGTCTCGAAATTTTGAAGGAAGAATGGAGAGGTTCTTGAGAGAATTTGATAGTATTGGAATGGAGTTTGGTATGTGTGTGTGTTACTACCTTCGGTCGTGAGTAATAAGAAGAGAAAGAGAAGAGAGAGATAGGTGAAGGGATGGATGCATGGAGACATGTGAACTTGCAGGGAAGTCCAATATGTAAAAAGGAGGTGGCTAACCCTCCTTAATTCCCTTAATTTCTCCTTTTTTTTGTTTTCTACTTGGGCCGAGAGAGAGAGAGAGAAGAGAATGGCTTGGGCCTTTTGTGCTTGAGTCCATAATATGAGGCCCAATTTGATAATTTTCGGCCCATTGGGCCTTAAGAGTAGTTCACGGCCCAATTTAGCATAAAGGAATGGATTTGAGTCTATTAAAGCTATTTGGATTTGTTATGGCCCAATAAGGCCCATTAAAGGTAAACTAGTCCATTTTAGGCTTATAAGGCCCAAAAAGGTTAAGTCTTATAAGAGTGGGTCCAATGAGAGCCCATTTAAGAGTTCTAAGCCTAAAATAGTCACATTGGAAGTTTATTGGCCCATTAGGCCCAATAAGGAAATCCTAGTCCATAATGGACTTAAACCGGGATTTATAGGGTTTCCAACCTTTTGTAGACTAGTTGAGCGTTTGTATGGAGTGTTTGATGGAATTTTGTTGTCATTGAATAAGCATCATAGATGCTTTCAAGTTTTAGTTACAATGTTATCCTTGTTAATTGTTTACAAAGCATCAGAATTCCTAGTTGTGACAGTTATAAAGGTTTTTTGCCGGAGAGATTTTTCATTTCTCGTCTTTTTCACCCGAAAACTCTCTCAAGTTGCTCCCAAGGACCTCCTAAAAACATTCATATCCTCAAAAGCAAACCTTCAAATCTTCATATTTTCACCAGTAACACCAAGAACACCAAGAATAGCCTTCATATCTTCAAAGGCTGCAAACCCGTTTACAGCCGCAAACCAGTTCACAGCCGCAAACTAGTTCTCGGCTGCAAACCTAGTTTACGGCCGCAAACAGCCTTGAGCCGGGAACCTTGGCTGAAAACCCTCTTTTTCCACTTCAAACAAGTCTCGGTAACATTAAAAGCAAGTGTTTTCTAACACTTTAATTAATGGATTCACTAATTTAAATACAATTATGTGTTTAATTATCATTAGGATACCGTTAATTTCTGCGTACTCCAACTCGAGGGTCAGCTTTCCGGTTTTGCTGTCGAGCACGTGCACATAATCAACTGTGAGTTCATACCCCTACACTTTTACTGTTTTTAACGTTTTCAGGGGGGAATACAAGCAAAACACAAAGAAATTTTGTGTTCTTATATAAAGGATTTCAACAGTGAGTTCATACCCCTACACTTTTACTGTTTTTAACGTTTTCAGGGGGGAATACAAGCAAAACACAAAGAAATTTTGTGTTCTTATATAAAGGATTTCAACAGGATTAAAACTTATGCAATTGATACAACCAAGAGATCACTACATTTATAAAATATTTAGATATTTTATCCCTTTTGTAACATGCTGAGCATAAGGGAAGTTTTCAACATACAACCACAATTGCAAAGTTTTCAGTACAATACATGAATCGAATACATAACATACATGCAAACTATAATAGGTATAGTTTTGGATTCAACACACGTTTTTATCAATTCCAGAGCTTATACATTGACAAACATATAAACTAAGATAGATATAGTTTATGGCATACAATACTATTTTCTGAAAACAAGAGTACAATACTAAATAATTATTTAAGTATAATTATTTTTACTCTACAAGTATATATACAGTTTCAAGTACAAGAGAACACTATAATACTACACGTAAACTAGTTAATACCGGGTTGTGAGGCACTACTTCAATTGTACCCTTCGGGGTGTGGAACCAAATCCTACCACAGTATAACCAGAGTCTCCTGGAGGGAGAGCGTGTGATTTGTGAATAGATCTATTCGGGAATGACAATCCCACACCTAAACTGCTAGCTACAGTTAGGCAGGCATGCCTGGGGTGACAAATGTCATAACATTCGACGCCTAAAGAACGTCGTAGAGGTCACTAGGTCATATCAAACATGGTTATACCAAACTCACAACAGTATAAACTAGCCATTTGTTTACGGGATTTCAATTCTTCAAATAGTTTTATTTTCATTAATAGAACTATCATACACTACAACTGGAGGATTGTAGGGAATACAAATACATGGTTTTATTTTAAGTAATAAAACTACTATACATACTGGTGGTAGCCAGGGTTTTCATACAGAACATACTATACATATTGGTGGTAGCCAGGGTTTTCATACAGAACATACTATACATACTGGTGGTAACCAGGGTTTTAATACATAACACATTATACATTACTGGTGGTAGCCAGGGTTTTCATACAAAGGTTTTCGTATAGAACATAGTATACAATAGAACTGGTGGTAACCAGGCATACAAACTAACATTTTCATATTGTAACACCCATAAAAATCATGCCAAATTTGAACTTTTAAAAACATTTCAAAACCATTAAATCATTACAACTTGTTTTCAAAATGTTTAATATCAGAGTTTTCCCAGATACATAAAAAAAACATGAGGAGCTGTACGATCACGCCTTCGCCTTGCCGCGATCCCCTGATGTACCTGAAACAATAAACTGAAACTGTAAGCCCGAAAGCTTAGTGAGTTACCCCTAAAATACCCATACCCCCAACGATACACATATAATCATAAACAATATACTATGGGTCCAGTCAACCATTGGGTTGGAACACCCCAGGCCCACAACCAATAGGTTGGAATGCCAACATACTATGGGTCCAATCATCCTCGGGATGGAATACCCCAGACCCACAACCAACAGGTTGGAATGCCCACATACTATGAGTCCAATCATCCTTGGGATGGAATACTCACGGCCCACAACCAACAGGTTGGAATGCACAGGTCTATTGGCCTCTGCACAAGCAGATAAGCCTCAACCGCCAAACAAACATGTGCATATATAACAGATAATCACATAACAGTCTATAGACAAATAAACCGATCTAAAAGATCATAGCCACATAACACACAACACCATCCTATCTACCATGATACCGATCTAACAAATCATACTAGCATAACATAACCAGATAACAATCTAAAGGGTCGGCCTTGGTGCCTTAGACCCTTGAGTATAGTGAGGATAACTCACCTTGAGTATAGTGAGGATAACTATGAATTCCCTTCCTATGCAAATCATGTATGCGAATTCTACTACACCTGCACTTACGGCAAAAGGCCTAAAGACCTAATTGGTACCATTAGAGATGGGAGGTTTAATGTTGATATAATTATGGAAATCATTAGGGATACTTTTCGTACTCCTAAATTGGTTAAATATTCGGATATTCTTACTTAAGCTTACTGCAATAAAATTCTTCTCAACATAGGGTATGATGTCTCTTTTCAACGAATTCGAAATGGTCCACAAAATGCTCTTCGTCAGTGTTTTCCTACTGGCTGGAAGTATCTTAAAGGGTTATTGGAAAGTGTTTAGGGCCCAAAAAAAGGAGTTTAGATCAACTCAACATTTTTTAATTTCGTATTTTATATGTTATGGTGAAGAATAAGCATTTGGATTTTGCTCAGATTATCTTCAATCATCTTTTATCCATCATTAATCAGAAGAAAATACCCACATATGTTCCATACCCTCCGTGGATTGCATTGGAATAGGTACACATCGTCACAGGGTATCAATGACATCTCACTGATGGACTTTTTCCATCAATTATGTCTTAAAAGCATATCAACAATGGTCCAAAGCCACAAGACCCATCTATTACACCCAATAATCTACCTTTTGCTGAAGAAAGCTATGAATGATTATCTGACTCACAGTTTACTATTGATGAAGAGGAATAAGCAGGATGACGCTAATAACATTGAAAATGTTGATCCTGACACTGATGTCATTTTGGATGACTATATTTGTGGAAATTTCACTAATGAAGATGAAGACATTGATGATAAGGTTGCTGATACTTCAGGACCTTCTTTTGAATCTCCACCTATCACTATTCGACGATAAGGTTGATGATAAGGTTGCTGATACTTCAGGACCTTCTTTTTGGTATGGATAAAACTCCATTAGAATCCCATGGTCATAATAACTCTATTCATGAGGACTCAAGATCTATGCATATCTTTATTCCACATGTTCAGCCTAAGACTTCTTTATATGCCCAAATTTTACAAGATTTGAATACACCGATTGGGCTATTTGACGTATTCGTTGAACGTCTGGTACGTGTTGAGTCTGATATTGCTGAAATCAAATGAGCATTACTTCTTTCTGGTAAAACTTCTATCCCTACCTCACATCCACCACCACCTCCACCTCCTCCACCACCATCACATCCACCACCATCACCATCACCGTCACCACCACTACTACCACCTCCTATTAATATCCACCACTACCACCTCCAAACTCCTCAACCTTCAAATCTAGCATCACCCCATCCACCTCCATTCACCTCACCCCCCTTCCATAAGCACTGTAACTATTGAATATTCTCCTTAGTTCCCTAAAGATGATGTCAAAAGGGGAAAAAACTAAGAGGATGCTAATGATGAGGAAGGGTTAATGGATCTATCCTTCTTAGTAGATTCAGTTCTTGTTTACATTGTTCCTATTTCTATAATCATGTCGCATGCTGAGCACCATGATCGTTCTAAAACTAGGGGCAACACGTTGAGGGGGAGTGCCATCATCAGGGGGAGCGTCACACTCCAAGTGACATTGAGTCCAATGATGATCAACTCTTGTTTAGAAAAAGGAAGGCTACAACTTCTTCTTTGACTCATCCTGTCAAATGCCCATAAACTATTTTTCTCTCCGAAAAGATTAAGGAGTGGGGTCTTTTAATGGATGAAGTGAGAGCTATTGTTGCTGAACATAATCATGCCTTGAATAATAGAACTATTTTCGAGAAAGATGCCAAACTACTTGAGCAAATGGTTACTGCTGAAGGAGATATGGATCAGCAGAAGTAGGTGCTAAAATGCTTCAACAATGAAGTTGCAAAGAAAAGGAATATGAAAAAGATTAAAAAAAAGATAAATCTTTCCAAATACATTGATGTGTTTTTAAGGAGAATCTCTCTAGGTCCTATAGTAAAAATGAGATGTACTAAACCTAAAGGTTAGAAAATCTTGATAGTGCATCTTACTAAAAAAGATGACAATGGTGGAATACCCTGAGAAAATTTGTGTGTCCGAACTTGTGAAGAATGGCTACAGTGAGTGGATTGAAAATTCTAATATCATCAATAGCAAGAAGGAAATATATTCATAGGAGCTGAAGCTGGCATTGACCCTGATGATAAATAAAGTCAAGAATCTCAACATGATTCCACCTCAAGATTCAGCTTCAGCTTCAAGATCAAAGCCTCCATCTGTGCCATCAGGGGTTCGAAGGAGAATATCAATCCACATGCATTTCTCTTTTCTTTTTTTATCTACCTGATCAAAAACTCCTGACCAATGGGAGTTCCTCCTCCTGTGCATATCTTTATCAGAGATCCAGTGCATTGAATTTTCTATGTAGATAGAAATGGTCATATTTGCTTTCAGTGATCAGAAGACATCTCAAAGGCTCCCAATGAACATTTGTTAAATCTTAGAATTATTGGTATGGATAAAGAACTCACAAATAGTTATAACTGGTTTATCTACTTTCAGTTGAACAAGAGAAGGTGAGATCTTAAAATGGATGATTATATATTGGTCAAGTCGGGGTTTATCTCTGAAGCTTCCAAAGTTTTTTGTGAGTCTTTTGAGCTGGATTAAGTTTTGACGTCATCAGATTGAGGGAGATTGTAAGGCTAGACCTTGTAATCTGATGAGTCAAACACACTTAATGTTGATGATTAGACAGTGTCTCACACACTATATATAACTCATCAGCGCCAACGAGATGCTTTCTTATGCATTATGTTTAGCAGATCCGATGTCTTTGTGATTATGATCTTATCATCTATAGTTTTGTTTATATCCCTGATTTGTATGGATTTCTATATTTTGTGTAATTCGTAGTATATAACTGGTGCTAGGGTTCTAGTAAAAGTGACGACTTTGTGCATTCTCTCTTTGTGAGAGTTATTAATCAAAATTAGTTTTTTTTTATTATTCCTTGTTCTTTATTACTTGATTTTAATCCTTACGATTATTCACTTAACTTCCCTCACGTCTCATAAATTTTTAAAAGCATCATGATGCTCTTTATTCTTGAACGCTTTTCAATTTCAATCAAGCTGTAACGTCGACTTCTATAAAATTTCCCTCTGTAAAATAATCGTTGGTGTCAAACATATTCCACATATCCTTTAGTGGTAGCTTCCAAGCATGTGTGTGTGATAATATTTTGTTATTCATTGTAGTTCCTTTCTTTTTTCGAATGCAATATATAGTTTCAACTTGATGCTTAAACTTATTTAGTGTAGTTTCCATATATTTTTTTAAAATGGAATATAGAGTTTCAGTTTCAAGTTTGGTTTAATGGAAACCCTTAACACCTACATACGATACACCATATATTCCTTGTGTGCAATATGTTATACTATAATTATGATTATGGATTACATGAAACTTATTTTGAGAAGGTTTATACTTAGTTTGTAAGCTTCATTGATTTGAAAATTATTTGGAATTTTAATTGTAAATTCATGTAAAATGGGAGACCTTGGGGTTATTTTGTTGGGCTATGATGATTTTTAAAAGCATACACAATTAGGATGCCAACAAAATGACCCCATAGTCTCCAATTCTACGTGAATGCACAATTAGGATTCCAAATAATTTTTAAATTAACGACGCTTATAAACTAAGTATAAATCTTCTCGAAATAAGTTTCATG
Source organism: Lactuca virosa (assembly GCF_052849685.1). Classification (NCBI taxonomy): domain Eukaryota; kingdom Viridiplantae; phylum Streptophyta; class Magnoliopsida; order Asterales; family Asteraceae; genus Lactuca; species Lactuca virosa. Next base: position 171,453,444 of record NC_136428.1, on the reverse strand, counting down.
CAATCCACAATAATACTTTTTATATAACATATTTTACACAAGGAATACCATAAATAATAAACAAATCAAATCAAACAAAAAAGTATATGTGTGGACATCTACTCCTGGTAAAGTTGCTTTACCGCTAACCCACTTTCTTCAAGACTTTGATGACCCAAATCACCATCTAATGGTTCATTTGTTACTTAAAATACTAATTACTAAACTCTATGGAACAACGTAAGTGATTAGAGGTAGAACAAACAAGCCAAACAGTGGATTCAAGTTGAGGAAATTATAACAGAAGGCCACACGGTGGTGTGTATTTACTCATGATTCCCATACTGCCTATGTACACTTTATACACATACAATGGGGAAATTTCTCTTTTAGTAGTGTACTTTAATTCAATAACCTCCATTATCCCCAAAGGGTTTTTATAACTTTAATTAATCCGTTTTGATGCTATTTTATATCACTTTACTATGTTGTATTAACTGTTTAATAGTTTTATGTCTCCATGAGTTCAAGAGTGTACACATGAAGAAAGCAAACACCTTCTTAACACTTAAGTCAGCAATGTATTGATTACACTTCTAGATAACTTTCTCAAGTATTAATGATCTACAAGGATCTTTCCAATAAGATTTAAACATCATAACAATTCTAATTCTAATTCTATTTTATGATTAAATTCTTACAGACATAACTCTAAGCTCATCAGTAGGGTTGAGAAGCTTAAATTCAACTTTAGCGTTTGTGAACTCAAATGACTCCATTAACTAACCTAGACTAAATGGATTTGATATTAGTATTATAACAACCTAATTTAAAACTCAAATACCAACTTAAGGTTTTAAATCCTAATATGCAGTCATTGAAGATGGAATAAACTATTCCATGGGTAGAATAGTGATGCCTTGATGTTATAGAGTATGATACAAGCATCAAAACACATTCGAATAAACAACAACTCTTAAATTTGAGTTTATGCAGGCTAGGATTGGAAAATACCAAATCTCCATCAAAGATTCATTCAAACAACTATAGAGGAAGATGATGATGAAGTGATGTTCTAGAGATGAGATATCAACTAAACTTCATTTAAGCACTAAAAGACACATAAAAGTCAAATTTGACTTCAAATATAAACCCTAGACATGAAGATATAAAGTTCTAAAGATGAATTACACCTTTCAACCACTATAAATGAAGAGACAATGATTGATTCTTCACTTTGACACCAAAGAAGCTTCAATTCGACCATGGAAGCATGAGATTTCCATCTTTATAGCTCTATACACCCTATAGGTTCGTTTGAATCAAATATGAGAGGAGATACGAAATGACTAGCTTTATTACCTTATTTTAAATATTGACTACGACTTTATTAAGGAACAAACTAGTAATTTATATATTTACGCTTTTAGTCCTTTACTATCTCTTTTCTAACATTTTAAGTCCCATAGAACTTAAAGAAGTTAATTGGTGTGAGATTTTTATACTAAAAGTTCTTAAGTTTTTAATTTATAAAACTTTTATCCAACACTTGTTAACTAAGACTCATACAGACAGTAGGCCTGATTGAATATAGTATAGTTGCGGTAAATAAGGGTGGAACCCTCGGGGAACAGGTATGGATAATAACAAATTAAATTAATTGAAGCAAAAAAAATTTGAATAAGGTATTTAATTGAAATCTAGATCAATGAATTTGAAATAATGAACAAAATAAAGTAAAGATAATGATTTTACAAACACTTCCACTTAAACTTCGAATCCCTATTTGCTATGGTGAATATATGATAACTCGATGAAGTATAAAAATGTTTACCAATTATTCTAATAATTATGATCTAATTACTACTTTTTATGATTAATAAGTGACTAATTTAATGTTTATAAAACTAGAAACCTATAAACCAACTAATTGTTTAAAGCTACTTATGATTTAATCAAGAGTTTAATCTTAGAGTTCATATAATTAAACATATCATAATTTGTTAAACTAATGCACTCTTGGATGTTAAAGTTACCGATAAATTTTACGTAAATTAAATTTCTAGTCCTAATAGTTTAAGATAGAAAAAATTATTAAGATACAAGTCACAATAATCAGAATTGCAGTCTAAACTATATGCAACTCAAATATAAGCAATAAAACTAGAAACTTTGACAAGTAAGGTAGAAGATGTGATAAAAACAAAATTTTATATCAACTTTATAACTTCAAAACTACACATTTATCACGGTCAACATTTCAATAGCGGTCACAAGCTGCTATTTGAAATTGTAGTTATCGCGGTGGTATAGCGGGTTTTTTAATATTATGTATAATTTATATTATATATTTATATAGAATTTATATATTAGAGTACTAATACTATAAGTCTATATATAATTCATATCATAAAAATTCATATAAAAACATAACAGAAACCATATGTATTATTCTAATATAGTAATATGGAAACTAAGAAGTGCGAAAGTGTCATTGCACAAGTTCGAATTCCGATTCAACATCATCCAAGGTATTCATATATTCATCAAGATCATCCCCCACATATCTAATATCATCATCCTTGTCTCTCTAATGCTCTCATTTTCTCCTAGTATTTGGTTGAGCATCTACAATCCCTACCATTGTTTCTCGCATATTTGACAAAAGAAGGCCATCACCACCATCCATATAGTCTTGAAGCTAATCCTCTGTTAGTATTGTCCAATCATCATTTTCCTGAACATCTATTAACAAATAGGATCCAGATATTTGTTTTGTAAAGACATGAATTTCTTTTACAACGTTGTGTATTAGATAAATACAAGATCATTTAGTTTTTGTTACAAAAGGAAAATTATTTTCTTAGAATGTAGCTGCAAGAAAAAGAATTAAAAGGAATTTACTCAATATATTAGATATTCCAATCAAACTAATATAATTTATAGTTATAAAAATACTTTATAAAAAGAGGTAAAAAAATATACACTGCCAAATGCACTCCAATTACATTCACAAGATGAAGCACTACAAGTTTGACTAAGTACCATGAAAGAAAATTTTCGTAGGATAGGTGTATCTATCCCATAAGAACGCCACCATATATCTATATTTTACAAATAAAAGTAGCTACTTACATGGTGCAACTTTTGTTATACTCCTTTTAGCAGTTGGAGATCCAAATTCTTCATTTAAGTCAATGTAGAGATTCAGTTTTTGTCTCAAAGTATCATTTTCATCTTCATCGGCAACAAGACGGTCAATAGCAATATAAAGTCCCGTCATAATCTATTTATTGGTCTCAAATTCCCTTGAATTGTCTCATGAAAAATTGTAGGGCTAAGAAAACACTCAACTGTATATTAAATCATTCACCAAAACGTTAAACCCGAATAATTGCATTAAATTTTAAATTAAATTACTAAGTAGAAGATTTATACCTGAATGTAAGGGATGATGAAGTTGGTCGGTCCATCTTTGAATGATAGACAAAATTCTACCATCTAATCTTTTTCTTTCGGTAGTCCCATCTTTTAGATTTTTGCTTATTTGATCTTGCGCTTAACTCATCACATCATAGATGTATCCCATGCATGGTCTTTCTTCTCTATACACCAAACGAACAATATCTACCAGTAGAGCATATTTTTTGCAAGCTAAATAAACACCTTCTTAAAAAGATTAATTTGCTACTATCCTATCAACTCTCTTTCAAGAAGCTTTCTTTGCAAAGTTACTTTTTTTCCATTGCTCAGATACAAACAACACTTGGAGATGGTGTTGATTCTCATGGACACTCTATAAGGTGTAAAACTGGGTAGCAAATCTAGTTACATAATACATGTGAAACACTCTATTCTTTCTTAAATTTCTCATCATATTGAGAATCCTTCTGTGGTTATAAATGTAAAACACAACAACTCTCGCATCAGTTAAAGTGGTATGGATTGTTGATTCTTTCTTAGTAATATCTTGTAAACTAAGGTTTGCATAATATGATGCACATGGAGTCCATAACAATTTTGGATTTGTTCTTCCAAAACCTTTCCTGCAACTTTGTAGTTTGAACTGTTGTCTGTAATAAACTATAAGAAATAAAAATAAGCTAACTAATAAAATGGATATAAATTTAAAAACAAGTAATAACTAATAAGAAACATAGACTACCAGCACAATGTTTTCCTCTCCCACCTCTACTATCACTTCATTTATCTTCTTCACAATATGTTCAACATCTTTTATATACTAAGATGCATCAATAAGCTTTAGAAAAGTTGTAATGGTAGGAAAATTGACAATTTTTTTTATCAAAGATATTCTTTTCCCGTCTGTCAAAAAATCGGGCATAATGCTACATCCAAATTTCTTCTATTGTGGTCGAAACGTATCCACAAACTTGTTGGTATCTTCTAACAGATCATTCAACAATATCACCCGAATACTATGATGACTTGGAGCTGGCATACCTAACATTTATATAATTAACAAAATTAGTAAATAGAAAAATGTTAACAACATTACAATAATCAAATCAGAATGGTAATAAGTTGATTACCTCTTACATAATATCCAATGGCATCAACCATATATTGGAAACCCTCATCATGTATGACATTGAAAGGTAACCCTACCGAATAAGCCCAAGCCGCAATCTTTTTCCAAGCTACCTTCTTCAACTTCTCTTTAATTAGATTATTTTTATCCAACATAGTTTGCTTCTCTTTTCCATGGTGCGGCTTATAAACAATATCAAGAGGACCCCGTGCATTACTAACACTTACAAACCTTTTTTTAAGTTGTAACGTAATTCTTCTTCCTCTTTATTTTCAGAAATGTTTATATAACTTGCTAATCTATATATTTCCGTTTTCTTTTTCTTTCTTCTCTTTTTCTTTCATTCATTTAAGAACTCTCCTGGTGATCTCCGTAGTCACCTTAGTGCAAGCAACTACATTTTATCCTGTGTGAGTGAGGTGTTTTTGTAACCTTGTGATCCCTCCACATACTTTCTTGTCACTCAAGGTGCACCAAATATTTTCTCTTTTTAAGGGATCATTTTGAACTCCCCGTTCCCATGCCACATCTCTATTTACGCTAGTTGTACCGACATCCGATGTTGTATTAGTAGAAGTGGAACTGGTGCCCAAATTCACATAAACATGTAAAGAATGACCTTCGATATTTTCCAATTCACAATTGTTTATACATGTTTCACATTACACAAACATATATGATAAATGGACACAAATTACGAATTTAGATCATAACTTCATAAATTCACAAACTTATGTTCCTAAAGGCTAAATCAAATTTTCACAGTGAGTGATCACTATGAGTTCATACTTGCTAAATGATGAGGGTGAAAAGATTAAAGATCAAATTAGAGTTGTAAGAACTAATTGTATTGATTTCTTCACAAATTCACAAATTAACGAGTTTATATGTGTGAAACATTGAAAGACAAACATTTAAAATTTAACATATTTAATTAATTACCATTCGCACATTCACAAATTGACATTCTAATGGTCAGTAGGTCATAATTAAATACTTGTAGGGCGAAGTATGTGTAATTGTATGTTGTGATATCCTCTAATTTTCAGAACTAATTAAAACTTTTCTTTACACTTTAAAAATCATTCATTTATATTTGCGTAAAATCACAGTACAAAAGATCATTTTTATTACAAACGTTTGTTTCCAAAATGTTACAACCCTATGGATGTGATAATAAATACAGATACATAAGTTACATGGTAAAGACTTGATAGTACTGAATACTATTGCATGTTATCTCTTAATCACTCAGCATCCTGACCATGTTCCAGTAGCTTAAGTCCTGATACCTGTGATGCATATAAACTGAGTGGGTCAGGTTGGGGAAACCTGGTGAGATACATAGGGATTTAAATCGCACAATATTGATATGATAATACTCCTTAATTATCAGACCCGCAAAACCAACCGTTACTATACTATATCCATGTAGACTTACATTCTTAAAAATCTATTCCTACCAATCCTCATAGATCCTAGTCCATGATTATCAGGGGAAAATTATCTCGCCTGATGAACCGTTAAAAGATTGACTACACAGCTAGGGCTTCCTTGGCATGTGTAACTCACAACTAATATGCATACATACCATTACAGCTGTATGATCATGACCTACCATTTTTGGTTATCCAAGTATATGCAAACATACCATTACAATTGTCTGATCGGGACCCACCATATCTTATCATCCCAAGGGGAATACTATATCGTACTCCTGTACGGAGCTACCTTACATCGTAACCTAAAGGTGTCACGGAACAGAACTTTACTCTCTGTTCCGAGGTTATGCACATTATCCTAATGATACTACCTTATATCAAACTTAATTGAACTAGGTACCTTCTGTTGGATTAATGTCTAAGTCCATAACTATAATTGGTAAGACTTGACCCGACCCGGCATGGTCCATTTGGGTTGCATGGCATCATGCATTTGGATAGACTATAATGAGAGAAATAACACTTAAGGTTGGTTAATATATTATAAGTTCTAATATATTAATAAGGTTATTTAATTAGTATTGATAAAGAATTAATTTGGAATTAATTAAGTGATCAAAAGGAGACTAATTAAATATATGGGTTGATTGTGTAAATCATTCATTCTTATATATGTGGGCTTGTGATCCAAGATTCCTTATGTTGGACTAAGTCCATGGGGTGACCCATGGATACTCCATGGAGGTTAAAATCCATGGAGCATAAGGAATGGGTAAAGTTATGAGTTACATGGTGTAACCCTAATAGCCACCATATAAAAGAATCCCATGGCTCAAGAAATCGTGCACTAATGTGTGAGTGTGAGGGCTAGACGATTTCAAGGAGTGTTCAAGTTTCTCTCAAGTTATTCCAAGTGTATTTGGTGTTGTGTGAACTATTTGAGGTGTCACACTTGGGGCACTAGGCACTCAAGCTTCATGAAGACATTCTACATCAAAGAGGTATGTATTCTATCTTGTTATATTTATTATTTTGTATGCTAGATTAGGATAATACCTTGGATGTTCATAATTATATGTATAATAGAGAAAACATAGATCCAAGGTATTTAGGGTTGCATGTACACTTAGGAGTGTTAGAATGCTCATAACCCAACAGTGGTATCAGAGACTAGGCTTGTTTTCTTGTTATACTTGCAAAAGTAGTTGAAAAATCGAGTTGGATGCATATATTCGATTGTTTTGGCTGGAATTGGACTAGGAACATTACCCTAAGATGTTTTTGGACTTATAAACTTGTTTTTGATGTGGTAATGTTCATGTATCCAATTTCTAAGATAATTATCATAATTTCAAGATTTGTATTAGTTTGTATGTTCATGCTAATTTCTTGAAGATTGATGATTTGAATTATCTTGTTCTTATGAGGTTCTTAGATTAATAGAAAAGTTGTGTGAAATAGTTGTTTTCAATCCATTTTAATCTAAGAGTTGATTCCAAAGTGTGTTTTTGTAACTTGTCCTCAAGTTATATGAAAAGTCACATTTAAGAATCATAAAACTCATAAAAGTTGGCAAAGGTTACAAAATGAAGAGTCTAGTTCTAATTAAATGTTTTTATGACTCCATAACTTGTCCTCAAGTTATGGAGGTTCAAGAGTCTCTTCATTAAATTAAAAAAAAAGTGTAACCTTAATTAGTTCCATAAGTTACAATAAAAATAAGTTATTTTTTTTATTAATTAGTTTAAAGTCTTCCATAACTTGTCCTCAAGTTATGGAACTTGAAGAGTTTTTTTTTTTTTTTAATTAAAACTACTTTAAACTCATAAGTTATGGAATTAATTAGTTTTGAATAGTTTCAAAACTTGCCCTCAAGTTTTGGAATTTGAAAAGTTTTCACTTATGAATACTTTAATTCCAAGTTAGCCCTTAGAATTTTAAAAGTTAAAATTCAACCCTTATACTTTATAATATTATAAGTTAATAATATTTATATATGCATAAGAGTAAAGTCAGTCTTACCGTTAGTAGGCCTCATTCACGAAGCCGGTCTATAAGGGGGGTATAAGGTTACTGCCTATAAAATGGCAGTTTAATGGGTGTCCACTCTCACCCACCGCTTCCTTGACTGGTAGAGGGTCGTTAGCCGAACGGGTAGGACAAGGACTATAATTCTCCTTTCATTAAAAGTATTAATGATAAATACTAAGTAACTAAACTCTTATTAATACCCAATCTTAGTTACTTAGGAAAATGTGAATTTGGTGCTAACCCATGAAATTACACTTTGCACTTTGCTTAAGTCGTTAGTGGAGCGTGTGTGGTTAACCGGCACACTAACCTGGACTTAACAAGGTAGGTAAAGGGTAACTTAATATTTATCATAGTATTGGTGGAGCGTGTGTGGTTGTCAAGTCTTCTTTTGAATGCTCTGTAATGATTGTTGTCAAGTCTTTCTGACTTCGTGCATAATTATTAAGAGGATCAATGCATATAAGTTTAGAATCTAACAGATTTCAGTAAATGGCATGAATTTGGAATTCTTGCATTTGCAGTAAGGATTTGGGACTGTGAAAAGAGGATCATTGGAGTGATGTTCAATTGATCTATTTTACAAAGTAAAGATCATAGACAAACATAGTATGCATACTTGGTGTATGGCATGACTAGTGTTTAGAAAACATAGTGTACATGCTTGGAGCATGGGACAACTATTGTTTTAAATTCAAGTATAAAGTTGATAAAACCGAAACAATGAATAATGAGTAATCAGTATGGTGATAAATAAAAGTGTTTATTTATATTCATAGGGTTTGATACCATATTTGATTCATTTATTCTTGTGTTTCACTTTGCATGTTTTGACTTCCAGAATAACTAAGTCGCTCTTCCTGAATGATTAAGTTATTCAAACCATCCACAGTCGGTCATATGTTGGAAGTAGATATGAATCAAGACTGTCATGGGTTGGTTTGTAGAGGTCCAAGTTGGTGGACAAAGTGGTGCTACAACACTCATGAGTGCTCATAAGTTCTGAGTATTGGATTCAACCCGCGCTCATTTGAATCACTTCATGGATTTTATCACGAGTGATCATGAGACGATAATATCTTATATTCTTCAAACCTAGAGATATGGGTTGTTACTATGAGTTGGTTATACATTGATTGCATGAAAATGCATTGGTAACTCGATGTTATAAAACGTGCCTTTGTGTATGATTCAACAAGTAGTAGAACAAGCCATATGAGTCGAAGTTTATCCATTCCTTTTACCTTCGGGATAAAAGCGATATCTGTGGGCCCCTCGATGATTTAAAGATGATACATGTGAGTGCTTGGCCAAGCCAGGACTGATTTGATTTGTTCAATCAGTCAGTCATCATGAATCAGAAATCGGGAAACAACAAATGGACAGAGAGAATGATTGATAATCCATGTCTCAGTCCATATGATATCTAGAATGGAGGAATATATGATCCCTTATCTAATGGACAAGTCATTGACAAAGGTCAGAGTTCATCGACAAGGTCAGAGTTCGACAGAAGCTTTTGAGAGCTACGATTGCTGATCGGTTCCTGAAGTCATACGCAATAATAGATTTAGACTTATCCAAGTGGGAGACTGTTGGATTAATGTCCAAGTCCATAACTATAATTGGTAAGACTTGACCCGACCCGGCATGGTCCATTTGGGTTGCATGACATCATGCATTTGGATAGACTATAATGAGAGAAATAACACTTAAGGTTGGTTAATATATTATAAGTTCTAATATATTAATAAGGTTATTTAATTAGTATTGATCAAGAATTAATTTGGAATTAATTAAGTGATCAAAAGGAGACTAATTAAATATATGGGTTGATTGTGTAAATCATTCATTCTTATATATGTGGGCTTGTGATCCAAGATTCCTTATGTTGGACTAAGTCCATGGGGTGACCCATGGATACTCCATGGAGGTTAAAATCCATGGAGCATAAGGAATGGGTAAAGTTATGAGTTACATGGTGTAACCCTAATAGCCACCATATAAAAGAATCCCATGGCTCAAGAAATCGTGCACTAATGTGTGAGTGTGAGGGCTAGACGATTTCAAGGAGTGTTCAAGTTTCTCTCAAGTTATTCCAAGTGTATTTGGTGTTGTGTGAACCATTTGAGGTGTCACACTTGGGGCACTAGGCACTCAAGCTTCATGAAGACATTCTACATCAAAGAGGTATGTATTCTATCTTGTTATATATATTATTTTGTATGCTAGATTAGGATAATACCTTGGATGTTCATAATTGTATGTATAATAGAGAAAACATAGATCCAAGGTAGTTAGGGTTGCATGTACACTTAGGAGTGTTAGAATGCTCATAACCCAACACCTTCCACAAGTCTAAGTTTATCCTTAGACGAGATTACAGTGACTGTAACCAACTTTTAATACCAACTCTATTCTTGGGTGACACTAACCTATCTCTAGTGTGTTTATATTCCCTACGGAGCATTAGGTATTATTATTCTTTTGTCTTCTCAACAATGCTACTTTTAATACTATTATATGATATTACCTATTTAATCCTAACATAAAATAGAACCCTATCTGGTTCACAAATAACATAGTATATACATATTTTAACATATAATCCAGGCAATAAGCATATAATTCATATATGATTCCCAACATATATTTGATACTTTTATTTAATTCTTTTATTAAATCATGTTCATGAAAGAAACTATCTACTCACCTGACTTAGGTGGGTGATTGGTGATCTTGGAAAAGTTTTGCCTATCACCTTAGATATTCCCGTGACCTAAGTATAAATAATACAAAGTTTTAGTCTGATGATCCTAGCGACCAAAAATAGTCTAGACCCTCACTAATCCCAATGTATACATCAAGATCTATCAAGTAAGGATCATCCAAGCAAGCCAGTTGGGACGCAGGATCATTTCGACATATAGCTTTTCTGAAATCCAACAACCAAGCCAACGTGACCAATCTAGACACCTCTCCTGTAAGTAGATCAATCAGTGTAACGACATGGAATTACTCATAAATCTTATTTGTAGGTTCATAATAACGACTTATGACTATAAATATAAGTTACACTAAAAAGATTAGAGTGTGGCTTAACTTAGAGAGGTTCTTCTTTACAATAGTTAGGAAATTGCATTGGTAGAGCTTCTACTCGCTATCTACTACCACTTCAGGGATCGCAGGGCTTCGCTGAAGGCTAAAACTAAGAAAAAAATGGGCTAGAACTGAAAGAAATCAAGAGTGTTTGGGAAGTTGTGGGAGAAAGAATGAGGCTTGGCCTCGTATTTATAGCCGATTTTGGGGTGCATGACGTGCAAAAGGGGTGCACGTCGTGCATTTTAAGGTGAAGAATCCCCAACCATTTTGAGCCACGTGTCAGGCTCTCTGTGGTCTGCATTTTCACCTTGTAGAAGCGCGCCGTCGTGCACCCGGCTTGCACCGCACCCTGCGCAAAATGCAGATTTTGTAAATTCTATAACTTCTTCATACGAGCTTTGTTTTCGATGTTCCTTATATCCCCATAAAGATATCAATGAGAGTTACAACTTTTCTTTAGACTCCATCGACCTATTCTGACTTTATTTTTAGCCATTATTTTTATATGATTTAATGATTTCGTAAAAATCACAACTCTCTCGTACGAACTTTGATTTTGGTATTCCTGTTACAAAAATTCCTATCTTAAAGAGTACTATGATTTTTATTTTGGTGTATTTACCCAAAAATCAACCATTCTCTTCACACCTTTTGACGTTAGTAATTTTTAATTACGCGGTTGACTTTTATTTCTTATAAAATTCATATCTCCTTCATATTAACTCGGATTTCTACGAAATTTATAAGGATTTGGACGATGTGTACTTTATATATATATATATATATATATATATATATATATATATATATATATATATATATATATATATATGTGTGTGTGTGTGTGTGTGTGTGTGTGTTTTGGTGCACTTATTTTCACGACTTACGGACGATTCGGCTAATTTTTCCTATTTTTCCTTGATACGAAATTTGTATTATATAGTGTGCAGCGTGCACGACTATATATTATCCTATTCAAGGATTTAATTTTATTAACTTTTACTTATTATGTGTACCTTGAATTTGCAGGCATTACAATTATCTCCCCCTTAGGATGTTTACGTCCCAGAATCATCAACAAAACGGGGCTTGTATAATGACTCCTCACGTTACATTTCCATCCTAGGTAATAATCATAACTCTTATGTCTTATCTACTGAGTTTCTAATTCTTAGACTTCATGACTATTGATGGTGCTTTATCCCGTACCTGCTCTTCCTTCTAAATTTAGTCTCCATTGGAGGCTCCTGCTCCTTCTAGAATTGACTTAACCTAAGATAAGTTCTTTACTTTGACTATCATAACATACTGAATAGTCATGCTCTAATGACCTTTTGGCGTATGATGCAATAGCTACACTCAGGTCTCTTTTAGTCGGACCCTCACACGAAGGATACCTTCCTTCATGTTCTAATATGATATAATCACATTCTAGCAGGTAACACTTCTAGCTATAGGCTTCTTAATCCTAATGGTGACTGCGATACTTCTATCGATCGCTTTGATTATTTTTTCCTTCAATCAAAATTCGGACGCTACATCGAACTTCCCTTGTAGATTAGTCGGACACGATACGCTTTGACTACTAGGGTCGGAATAGAAATCATCACCGAAACAAAGGTAATGATGGAAATGAACAAGAATGAATGCAATCACTAGTGCCTTAGTAACCTTGTGTCTCCTCATAAGCCAAGTACAAGTCATGTGCTTCCGGTAGTACGGGCCCATACTACCTTCCACACCTACTCATACTCGTCCAAAAATTTGTCTCGTGGTTTTCCCAAGTTACTATTTCCTACAGATCACAAAAGCAATTTAACACATATCGATGTGTCTAAGTAATAATATACAATAAATTTCCTAAATTCACTACCATTTCTTCCATGCATATCTTCAACCGCAATTCTATTTTCCAACCTTTTGTATAAATTATTTCTTGTGTAGTGTTCTTCTTACAAGTACACTATACCAGAATTTGTTCTTAACCAAACCATTATGTTGAAATCATAATTTCTTAATTCCACAAACCGATGTAACATAACTAGAAATTTTATAACTTTAAAAAATGATTAAAAATTTTATTCATACTTTATGCCCTTTATATTGGGCTTCACATCCTATTACTATCTATATAGAACGACTACTCATATATTGATCTTCGGACAAGAAGTTTCTTACTCTTGATTCCATGCAACGGCTTCTGCTTCATCAAGGATCATTTGGCAGCTTCTACCCTTGGGCTTTGCTGGTAGGATCCTTGGGATTTGCTTCTCAGATTTAGAGCTCTCCACTTCCATGTGCCCTTCTTCACTGCAAGTGAAGCAAGCTTTTCCTTTTACCAACCAGTTTGTAGAGACATGCCCTGACTTCTTGCATTTATAGTATACGACACAATCGCCAAAATGCCTCTTATTACACTGGTCACACCACTTCCCTTCCTGGTTTCTTCCAGACTCGTTGCTTGACTTTGAATACTTCTTCTTCTTTCCGTTGTTGTTGTTGTTTCTTCCCCCAGCTTTGTAACATCCCGACTCCCAGGTATAATATTTAATTAAATTTTCATTCGTATTTCAGAGCAACTCGATGAGTTGGATGCCCCAACTCACCGAGTAGAGGAGTTAATGGCCGCATGATTTTTAGAGTCTACTCGACGAGTTGGAGGACCCCAACTCGATGAGTAGGTGCTGAGTGAGAAAACCCTAATTTTTAGGGTTTGTGTCCTATTTAAAGGACCTTAAGCCTCCATTTCCGCCTCCCTTATCACCCTAACACTCTGTGATAAACCCTAATCGAGCTATAACCTTATGTGAGAGAAAGAGAGGCTAATCTTGAGTGTTGTTGTGCACTTTTGGAAGGAGGTTGGAGAGCACCAAGGCTTGGAACGAGGAGGGACTTTTGGATCCAGTGTTCTTCAGTGTTAGCTTCTGTTTGGAGGTAAAAAGCTACCACCTTGATCATTTCTTTTGTTAGATCTCTTTCTATGGAGTTTAAGGGCTTTCCCCCATCCATCTTTTGGGTATTGAGTCATTTGAGCATGACATGAAGTTGAAACATCAGATCTGGACTGAATGAGGTCCCTTGAGTCCAAAGATCCAAGCTTCATCAAGCTAGAGACAAGCTTTTGTGCATTAAACCCCATATAGAGATTATTATGGCATTTCGGGCCCTAGATTCCATGCATGGACGGAAAGCTTGCAGCTTTACATGGTATTTCAGCCTTTGGAGGCTAGATCTAGACTTTGGGACATTATTTCTGCTTAGAATCGACAGAATGAGAATTGGTCTAGAGGGACTCGACGAGTGCATGATCCAACTAGACGAGTCAGCAAGGGTTTCCCCGATAGTCTGAACGCGCTACAACTCGGCCAGTTTTTGAGACAATTCGACGAGTTGAGTTGGAGTTTTCCCGATTTTCTGAGGACATGGGGAGCTCGACAAGTCACATAGGTGCACTCCCCGAGTTCGGTCAACATGGACTGTTGACTCAAGTGTTGACTTCTGTTGACTTTTAGGGTTTGGTCAATTATGGATTTTGGAGACCATGGAGGGGTAAAATGGTCTTTTCACCAGTTTTGAGATCTAGTAGAGGAGTTAGCTTAGCATCTCGAGTGGCCATTACAAATTGCTTATTAGATATAATTATGTTATGTAGGCGGAGTCTAGATTGTTCGTGGGCTACTATATCTACTTGCTTACTTACGAGGTGAGTCTTCTTACTATACTTACCTGAGTGGTAATGCTATGTGACCGGAGGGTCTTATTTGAGTTATCGGCCGGAAGGTCCTATGTGCTTATATTGAGTTTAGTGATATTATGCATCTTGTCTTTGTGATATATGCTATATTATTATGTGTGTTACTCAGATAGGACTGGAGGGTCCAAACCGAGTTGTGGGACCGGAGGGTCTTCACTGAGATACAGGACTGGAGGGTCCGACCCGAGATGTGAGACTGGAGGGTCTTCACTTAGATACATGACCGGAGGGTCCACACTGAGCCGTGATACCGGAGGGTCCTCACCGAGACGCATGACCGGAGGGTCCATGCCGAACTATAGCCATGAGAGGCTTATTGTTTGTGTTTGTGGTATTTTGGGGAACTCACTAAGCTTTGTGCTTACCCTGTTGTGTGATATGTGTTTCAGGTACTTCTCAGGATCGCGGGAAGGCGACGGCTTGATTGTACACACTTGTTGTAGATTATGTTGTGGATTCTGGGATACTATCGGTTGTTTTGTTGACTCGTGTTTTGACATTGATACATTGTGGTTTTGAGAACATGTGACATTGAGTTTTTATGTGATTTAAAAATGAAAAATTTGTTTGAAAATTTACGGTGTTACAAGTTGGTATCAGAGCCTTCGTTTGAGGGATTCAGATGTATTCTTGGGTATGTCTGGACTCAAACTGAGGATTTGAGAAGAAAATTTTCTAAATAGAAATGATTTTTCTAAAAAATGAGTAAGAGTTTTTAAGAGATAACGAGACGGAGCGGTGTGTACAATCAGCCAGAGCCCGAACGGTGATTTCCCAAAATACCATTACTTGTTTATATTTTGAGATATTTATGAGATATTAGAGCTACATGCTAGAGGATAGGCTAGGTATTTCAAAATTTAGAGCTAGAGTTGTCTGATTCATGATGCCTTAGCCTAGGGTATGCTATTGCTTGATCATATTTGCTATTTGCTCTGTGTGTGTACTGGGTAGGGAAAAATAGCAGGAATCTTTTAGAGGGAGTTCTGAGTAATCTAGGGGAGATACCTAAATGAGCATCGAGGAATCTACCGAGAGAGTAGTTTGATATCCGTGAGGGATAGAGTGCTTGTGAATTAGGATCCTAAGAGCAGGACTTGGGACGACTAAAGGTTGGTGTGGAAGGTAGTATTGGGCCCGTACTACTGAAAACACTGGATCTGTATGCGACCAAAGTAAGAACCTTAGGACACTAAGGAGCATGTAGGGGTGGGTAATGGAGTGAGTGCTTGAGCTAGTCTCTGATGATTTTCGTGTTTGTATTTCAGAGACACTATAGTGGTTACCCGCAACAACCCCGGAGGCAGTGGTACCAGTGACGAGGAGATCCGCAGGATCATACATGAGGAGGTGGCTGCAGCTATCAGAGAGGCTATACCAGAGATGTTCGGGTCTATCAAGACCACCCTGATTGAGACGTTTGATGAGCGATACGCTGTTGTTATCGAGGCTGCTGCTGCCGTAACCACCGCAGCCACAGCTGCTTCGAGGCCACAGGGAGGTGACTCGTTGTTGTTCCGTGAGTTCAGAAACACGAAGCGACCAGAGTTTGATGGGACGCATGATCCGATCGCTGCCATGAGATGGATCTCCGACATTGAGGGGTGTTTCTATACTTGTTCATGTCCAGAGCATCTGAGAGTCCGGTTCGCGCTGAACCAGCTTCGCTTGGGAGCGAAGGACTGGTGGAAGTTTGTGACGACTGATTTTACCCCTGCAGATCATGCTGCAGTGACTTGGGAGAGGTTCACCAAGTTATTCCGAGATGAGTATGTTCCCTAGGTGGAGAAGGGAACGTTTGGCACAAGAGTTTCTGTCCCTCAAGCAGAGGACATAGTCAGTGACAGAGATTACGAGGATGTTTCATGAGAGGGCGTTGTTTTGCCCTGAGCACGTGTCCACCAAGCAGGAACGTGTGAGTCGGTATTTGAGCATCTTGAGGAGGGATATTTGGGAATTCGTGGCGAACTCGTCATACCGGACATTGGCTGGTCTGCAGACCAATGCCCGGAGGAGAGAAATTGAGCTGGAGATTCAGACCAGATAGGAGGGAGAGCAGCAGGGGAGGGTTAGGAGACCAGTGCAGTCGCAGTCGGCGACAAAGCGGGCTAATCCCGCTGATTCGAGAGCAGGGGGACAGAAGGGCCGCACTTGTAGCAAGTGCAGCAAGACCCACGAGGGATATTGTCAAGCAGTAACTTGCTACAAATGTCGCAAGGAGGGGCACATTGCGAGGGACTGCGCCAAGGGATTTTTGGTTTGCTTTCATTGCAACCAGACTGGCCACAAGAAGGCTGAGTGTCCTCAGCTCACTCAGGGATCAGCCCAGGCATCTGCTCCTGCTGCTTTACGTGTTACTGATGGTCAGCGGGGAAGGCCGAGGCTCCGAGGGCTCGTGGGAGAGCATTCCAGCTAACCGCGGAGGAGGTCCGTGCAGTACCTGATGTTGTTGCTGGTACGTATCTCCTTATTTCATGTTATTCTGAGATTTGTTTATGCTTATACTATGTTGCATATAGGTACTTTTCTTGTGAGTTATGTGCCTGCTTTGGTGTTATATGACTCGGGTGCGAGTCGATCTTTTGTGTCTCTATCCTTTAGTCGTCACATTAGCATCGGACGTGAGGTATTGAGTCGACCACTGAGGGTTTCTATAGCCGACGAGCATGCGGTTTTTGCCACTAATGTATTTTGGGGGTGTGTATTGGAGATTTTCATTGTTGAGTTCCCGATAGATCTGGTACCGATAGCGATGGGTGATGTTTGTGTCATAGTGGGCATGAACTGGCTGAGCCGGTTTGGAGTTGTGATTAACTATGACCGTCAGATCGTGACCATACAATACCCTAGTGGGGGAGTGCTTACTGTTTATGGCGAGGGGACCAGATCTGGATCAGCTTTCTGTTCTGCCGCCAGGGCGAGGCAGAGTTTACAGCAGCGGTGTATGGGCTTTCTAGCATATGTGATGGATACGAAAGTTGCCACTGAGAAGCCGAGTTCTATCTTCGATGTTCCGGTTGTGTGTGAGTTTTCAGATGTTTTTCCCTAGGAGTTACCGGGTGTGCCTCCCGAGAGACAGGTAGAGTTCTGGATTTATTTGATTCCGGGTGCGGCGCCTATTTCCAAGGTACCTTATCGCCTTGCGCTGCCCGAGATGCAGGAATTATCCTCGCAGCTTCAGGAGCTTTTGGGGAAGGGTTTTATTAGACCGAGTAGCTCACCGTGACGAGCGCCAATCCTTTTTATCAAGAAAAAGGATGGTTCACACCAGATGAGCATCGACTACCGGGGGTTGAACAAGCTAGCGGTCAAGAACCGTTATCTACTACCAAGGATCGACGATTTATTCGATTAGTTGCAGGGGGCATCTTGGTTTTCCAAGATTGACTTGAGATCTGGATATCATTAGATGAGAGTTTGCGAGGAGGTTATCCGGAAGACGGCCTTTAGGACTCGTTATGGGCACTAAGAGTTTGTGGTGATGCCTTTCAGACTCAGCAACGCACCAGCAGCATTCATGGATCTCATGAACCGGGTGTGCAGGCCCATGTTGGACAGGTCGGTGATCGTGTTCATCGATGGCATCTTGGTATACTCGAGGTACAAATAGCAGCATGAGGAGCATCTTCGGGAGATTCTTGGAGTGTTGAGGATGGAGAGGCTTTATGCCAAATTCTCCAAGTGTGATTTCTGGTTACGAGAGGTCCAGTTCTTAGGGCATCTCGTTAACTAGAATGGGATTTTGGTCGACCCGGCCAAGATTGAGGCAGTTATGCGATGGGAAGTGCCGAGGTCCCCATCCGAGATCAGGAGTTTTCTTGGCCTGGCAGGTTACTACAGAAGATTTATCAGGGATTTCTCCAAGAATGTCGTTCCCCTTACCAGATTGATCAGGAATGGTATTACTTTTGCTTGCGAGCCTGAGAAGTAGGCCTTATTGGAGACTCTTCGCCAGAGATTGTGCGAAGCTCCAGTGTTAGCCTTTCCCAAGGGAGTGGAGGACTTCATAGTTTACTGTGATGCATCTATATCAGGGATGGTTGTTGTGTTGATGCAGAGGGAACACGAGATTGCATATGCATCGAGGCAATTGAAGCATCACGAGATGAGGTATCCCACCCATGATTTAGAGTTGGGGGTGGTAGTGTTCTCCCTTAAGATTTGGCGCCACTATCTGTATGGTGTTCGGTGCACCATATATACGGACCATAAGATCCTGAAGTACCTTATGGATCAGCCCAACCTGAATATGAGACAGAGGAGATGGTTGTGTGTAGTGAACGACTACGACTGTGAGATTTTGTATCACCCTGGCAAGGCTAATGTGGTAGCCGACGCCCTGAGTCGCCGAGCAGTGAGTGCTCCGATCCGAGACGTGTGCATGAGGATGACGATGATGACTCCAGTCTTAGATACCATCTGAGAGGCCCAGGTGGTGGCCATGAGACCATAGAACCGTAAGAGAGAGCGGGTGATTGGGCAGATTTATGAGTTTGAGACCGATAGTCGTGGTCTTATGACCTATCATGGGCGGATCTGGGTGCCATATACGGGTGGAGCTCGGCGTATTTTGATGGAGGAGGCCCATAGGTCGAGATTCTCGATCCATCCGGGAGCCAATAAGATGTATCTGGACATAAAAAGGGATTATTGGTGGCCCTGTATGAAGAGGGATGTGGCATGGGCAGTCGAGAGATGCTTGACCTGTCGTCGGGTCAAGACGGAGCACCAGCTTGCACCTGGCCTGTTGCAGCCTTTACAGGTTCCCCAGTGGAAGTGGGAACATATTTCCATGGACTTTATCAACAAATTACCAAGGACCGCACGAGGTGTCGATGCGATATGGGTGATCGTAGATCGGTTGACAAAGAGTGCTCACTTTCTAGCTATCAGTGAGAGCTCTTCTGCGGAGAAGTTGTCCGAGATCTACGTGCGAGAGGTGGTGGCACGGCATGGGGTGCCAACATCGATAGTGTCAAATCGGGATGTGCATTTTACTTCCAGGTTCTAGAAGAAATTTCATGAAGAGTTGGGCACCCGGTTGAATTTCAGCATCGCTTACCACCCACAGACCGACGGGCAGAGCGAGCGGACGATACAGACGCTCGAGGACATGCTACGTGCATGTGTTATGGACTTCGGAGGAAGTTGGGACACTTACTTGCCCTTGGCTGAGTTTTCATATAACAACAACCATCATTCCAGTATTGGTATGCCTCCCTTTGAGCTCTTATATGGGAGGAGGTGTCGGACTCCCATCTGTTGGGGAGAGGTAGGGCAGAGAGTGATGGGGAGCACTGAGATAGTGCTCAAGATGACAGAGTAGATCCAGTAGGTCAGACAGAGGTTACTGACGGCCCAGATTCGTTAGAAGAGTTACCCCGACCAGCGCCGTTCAGAGTTGGAGTTTCAGGTCGGAGATTTTGTCCTCCTGAAGGTATCCCCATGGAAAGGGGTGATCCGATTCAGGAAGCGGGGTAAGCTGGGCCCTAGATACATCGGTCCTTTCAGAGGGATCGCTCGAGTGGGTAAGGTAGCTTATCAGTTGGAGGTGCTTGCGGAGTTGAGTCATATTCATAACACCTTCCATGTGTCCCAGCTAAGGAAGTGTGTAGCAGATGGGACGGCGGTGGTCCCCTTAGAGGACATTTAGGTTGATGAGCGCCTGAGTTACATTGAGAGGCCGGTAGCGATATTGGATAGGAAGGTGAAGGTCTTGAGGAATAAAGAGGTGCCTTTGGTTCAAGTTCAGTGGCAACTGTAATGCCCATGTTTCTGGGCTAAGCATTAAAGACGAGGTAATAGTCTAGGTCAACTATTGTAACATGTTTTGAAGTAATAAGAATGAATTATGTGAATTTATGTGCCTTATATTTAATTATGATGATATAATAAATTAAGGATAAAAATAACCGTCGAAAGTAAAATGTTATATAAGCCGATATCTATGAATAAAGTTTTATTGGTCGAAACAAGGATTCTGGAGATATAAAGAATACCGAAATCCGAGTTATAACGAAGAAGTTATGACATGTCGAAGTTTCGCGACAGAACCGACACGACGCTGTGTGACGTAAAAAGTGAATTTACGATAAAGTGCTTTTTAGCCTTAGCAATCTAAACAAAAGTTGTAGTGTTCGTTAAACCGAGAGTGTGTACGCCCAGCGTACGAAGTATGTACGCCCAGTGTACTTATGTGTACACGGTCCGTAATTAGCCACGTCACCCTTATCCTCGCATGCAACACGTATCTCACACCCTTGACACGTCCGGTGCCACGTATCACGGTACGCCCAGCGTAGTGGCTCGCAAGGCAGTACGCCCCGCGTACATGAAGATTACGCCCAGCGTAACCTGAGGCTTCGACCGCTATAAATAGCATGCGATACCATCCGATTTTTGTTCAGAAATTTTATACCTTTCCACCTCTACTTTCTTTTAAGCTGCAATAAATACCCCCGAAGCCTCGTGAACACCCCTAGCACCCGAAGCAAGCCCGGAGCCCTGAAGTCTCCAAGAAAAAGAGTTTTTTGAGTCGAAACTCCGCCCGCGTAGAGCCCGGTTTTTGAGAAAACGCCCTGGTTTCATCAAAAAAGATAGTTTTAAGGGACGAAGTGCTGTCCAACCATCGTCTTATCAAGTGAGTGTATAGTCATTTTCATTTTACACATAGATATGAAGTATTTTATATAAAATATGTGCTATGTGTATATATATTGTTTGTTTATTTGATATGGATGTTGAATGAATGTTTTATACATGTTTATAATGATTTAAACTGTATATGTACTTTTATCTACGAATATGTTGGGTATAACATGGGTAGATGAAATAGTTGTTGTTGTAGACTCGAAATATCTTGTAATATGTCGAAGTCTGTGTATTTGTCTGATTCTTATGTTTCCTTATGTATTTGCTAAGGCATCTTTTTAACGAAGCTTAAAGTCTAGCCTTAGTATTTTTTGTACTTTCAGCCTCCTATAAATTGGAGCTGAACATAGAGTTGTTAGTAGAGTTTTCCTATTTTTACTAGCATTTTGTACTCGTGTTCATAGGAAGTAATATGAGCTGAACGAGATCTTATTTACTTCTTGTGTTCATCTTTTACTCTGATTTGATTCTCATACTCGATTAATCACAACTACAATTGGTATCAGAGCAGGAATCAATACTGCTAAGATCTGATTTTCAATTGAATCTCTAGTTTTTGAGTCGCGAGTTTGTCTCAAAAGTTTCTGCACTGTTTGATTCTGAAAATCATCTCTGATCTATAGTTTTGATTTGATTCTGCGTTTGAATTATGTAATCGAGTAATCGTTTTTGAGTTTCTGATCAATTCATTCACTCAATTTCAAGTTTCTTCAAGTTTTTCTGAAAAATCTCATCCGTACGTTAATGGCGAATTTCAACATGAACACGATGACTTCATTTTCTCATCTGTTAGAATCTTCTACGAAGATTCCTATGTTGATTCCAGAGTACTATGATCAGTGGGCTGATCGAATGGAGGATTACTTGAATGGAGTGGACGAGGAACTCTGGAGCAGCATTACATGAATCGCTCAACCTCCATCGAATGTTCAACATATTGGATCATCTGGATCAGCACCTGCAGTTACTGATCAATCCTCCAGGATGAAGAACAACGAAAAGCGTTGTTTGAGAAAATTGTGAGGTTCCTTGCCACCTGTTGTTTACAATTACATCCGTGGTTGTAACACTGCAATTGATATTTGAAATACTCTTAAGGAAAAGTATCAGGGAAGCGAGAAAACAAAGATAAATTCTGTTAAGCAGTGTCTTGTGGAGCTGAAAGAGTTCAGACAAAAAGAGAATGAAATGTTTGAAGTTTACTATGATCGTCTTAATGAACTAATCTATAGATGCAATCGTTATGGAATCACAAGGTCATCAATGGAGGTTAATCTCACTTTTGTGATGGGACTTCGTAAGGAGTGGAGAAGTGTCAGCATGATGGTGAAGAATCAATAAAGCTTCGATACTTCATCTCTGAATGATTTGTATAATCAGTTGAAAACTCACGAAAGTGAAGTGAATAAGATGGCTGAAGAGTCGAAACTGAGTTTGGGAGGTCCTTTAGCTCTTGTTTCGAAAGTGTCTGAGAAAGAAGCCGTTGAGAAAGATGATTCTGATGAAGAAGGCTTTCTAATGAATTCTGACGATGAAGCGATTGCTTTTTACTCGGACAACTGAGTTAAAAAGTTTTTCAAGAAACCTTTCAATCGCAAGGTGAAGCAGGGTGATGTGAAAGGAAGTTTCGTTAATAAGTCTGTGGGTGAGGAGAAGAAGAAATTCGAGAAGAATGATGTGAAGGCAACTGAAGCCAAAATTGAGAAGAAACTTAAGGGAGATTCGGGCATTGACTGCCTTTACTGCAACGGAGCAAATCATTTGGCTAATGATTGTATGCTTTGTAAGAAAGAAGAGAAAAAGAATAGGGTCAAGGACGAAGCCTATTATGTTGAAAGGTTGGAAGAATTTCGTGCAAAGACGAAGGGGTTGTCTTTGGTTGCTCAAGGCGAAGGTGAGGAGGATGGCACGTATGAGATCTGGTCTTCAGGATCTGATGATGAAGAGATGCGTAATCCGACGCATGGGGCTATGTTCGTACAATTTGAAGAAGATGAGGACGAAATGGTGACTGGTCGTTGTTTCATGACCAAATCAGGAGACAAATCACCGATGACAACCAAGGTACGTGCTATTCTTCAGTCTATTAACATTCCTTTACAATCTTATGATTCTGAAATAATTGCATTTGATGATATTGTTTCTTACTTTGATACAATTGTGGTGTCTGCTAGTAATGAAGCTAAGAAACTGAACATCCAGTTGCTAGAGACCTAGAAATTGTTAGATTCGAAACGAAGCAGACTAGAGTATTTGGAATTGCAATTGAATAATGTGAATAATGATAGGGAATGTCTAGATAAGGATGTTCGAATGTTACTTGCTCAGAGAAACATTTACTGTAATTCAGCAAATAGATTATATGCTAAATTGACTTCATTGCATCATTCATCTGACATTAGCAAAGAACAACATAGGAAATTGTTGCCTTTTCTTGTTTTTGAAAGAGAGAAAGTTGATAGTTTGTCGTATGATTGTGAGAAAACCACAGCCGAATTCGATAAATTGCCTGATAATCAATTTGCTTATGGTATTGTTAAGATAGACGAATATTTGAATGCTGATGAACTTGTTGAGATAGTCAATGATACTTTGACCACAAGTGAACAAATCAAAATATTGAAAAGAACTGAGAATTCGAAACATGACTCTCAATCTAGTTCTGCTGATATCGAAGATAATTTTGATAGTTTTAGCGAAATCAGTGAAATTGAGGAGGAGGAAAGTATCTATTGTTCTCAGTTATCTGTCATTAATGTCACATCTAAGTCAAAAGGTAAACAAATTTGTAATGATTCGATGGTTGAGGATGACACTGATAGACCCTCTACTTCGAAAGTTTGTGACTTTGATCATGTGAGTGTAAGAGACAGTCAAACAGATAGTAGTGATGATGAGAATGAAGAAAAAGTTTCGGATAATTCCAAGCCAAAAAAGAATGTTTCGAATGAAACATCCATTCCACGAGTTGTTGTTGATCAAGTGTTTGGAGACACTGAAAATTTCAACAAAATCGTATCTGACAAAGGTGCTCATTATTTGGAAACAAATATTGTTGTGTATCCAAATTTTAAGTGTTTAGATGATGTTGTATTTCTGAATCAAGTGTTTGTCACTACTGGAAATGTTGAAAACATCAAACTAGAGTTCAACAAAATGGTCGAAGAAGATAACAAGAAACATCACACGGAGGATTCTTTTCAAACCAAAGCACTGTCGAAAACAATCTAACAAAGAATTCGTCTGTTTTGTCAAAGACAAAAACCACAAAGAAAATGGGTTGATAAACAAGAAAATACAAGAGATTTTGAAACAAGAATCTAATGAAACAAATGAGAATGTGAAACTTAATTCACAAGAATTTAAGGATCTTGTTGAAAAATTTTCGAATGAAAAAGGAATTTCGAAAAGACAGGCACGAAAGAGAATTTTTTGGCAAGTAGTGTCCAATGAAAAGCAATCAAAAATACCAACCAAGAAAATGTCTGAAAATGAGTTGTCTAAATCAGTACAAACATAGTTTTCAACTCGTTCGGATAAAAAGGAAAATCTCGATCAACCAAATTCGTCTGATACTCAAAATTTTCCAACAAAGTTTTCAAAATCAACATCTTCAAAGACTTTTCAAACAAATGAGCAACAAAAGAATTTTCATTCAAAAAGTCAACAAAAGTTTTCAACTTCAAATTCATCTTTTTCAAAACCAACAAACAATCAAAACAAATTTTCTTCACATAGAACAAATCGACATTTTGCTAATGTTCGTCAATTTGACAATGTTCGAAAATTTGAGAATATTCGAAAATTTGACAATGTTCGAAAATTTGAGAATGTTCGAAAATTTGACAATGTTCGCAAATTTGAGAATGTTCGAAAATTTGAAAATGTCCGAAAATTTGAAAACGTTCGAAAGTTTGAAGACAATCAAACAATTGCTAATAATAAATCCAAAACATCTGCAAAGTTTATTCCACAAAAACAAAATTTTCTGAATCCCTCCGCACACAAAGCCACTAAAGTTTCGTACACAAAAGGTTCATCTGGTGTAGAAACAATCAATCATTGGCTTGAAGAAAAAGGGAAAAAGTATCAATCGGGAAAGTTTTCTCAACATCAAATCAAGAAGGCCTATGAACAGTATTTGAATGATACTTCATCTGGAAGTTCATCTTCGAAAGAATCAAATACTCCAGTTCAAAAATGGCAACCAATCTCAAAGGAAAAACACACTGAGAAGCATGAGAAGAAATTCAGTGAAAGTCCAAAACTATCGAAAAATTATGTTTCGATATCTATAACTGATGATGTTGACTTAATTGATACTTTCAAAACCAAAGTTCAAAATTGGGCTTTAGGTTCTAAATTTCATTCGCTTTTTCAAACTAATGAGCAAGGACCCAAACAGCCTTGGGTACCTAAATTCTTTTAATGAATGCAGGTACTTAGTGACGAGCAATATGATGAGAAATGGTACATTGATAGTGGTTGTTCACGTCACATTACTGGAAGGAAGGAGAATTTGCATGATTTTAGGAGTTTGGAAAATGCCGGAGTAGTGAAGTTTGGAAACAATCACAAATGTCAAGTAAAAGGATACAGGAAAGTAACGAATGGACAGTTTACGGTAAATCGTGTTGCTTATGTCGAAGGTCTTCAACATAATTTGATAAGTGTTTCACAACTTGTTGTGGGCACTGGCAATCAAGTTGTGTTTAACGAAGAAGGAAGTATCATTTCCAATGTTGATACGA
This sequence comes from Lactuca virosa, assembly GCF_052849685.1. NCBI lineage: Eukaryota > Viridiplantae > Streptophyta > Magnoliopsida > Asterales > Asteraceae > Lactuca > Lactuca virosa. The sequence goes on along the minus strand of NC_136428.1, from coordinate 171,427,182 downwards.
ATGAAGTTTTGCTGAAATCAAAAAGATATGGCGATATGTTCACTCTTGACATCAAACCTATTGTTGGGAAACCCTCAGTTTGTTTACTTTCGAAAGCTTCATCTGATGTTAGCTGGTTGTGGCATCGACGTTTATCTCATTTAAACTTTCGAAATTTGAATAAGTTGGTAGTATACGATCTTGTTCGAGGTTTACTTGTTCTAAAGTTTGATAATGATACTTTATGTGCAACTTGCGAACAAGGAAAACAGCATCGTAAAGGACATCCAATTGTCATAGATTCGAAAATTGTTGAACCGCTGGAACTTCTTCATATTGACCTTTGTGGACCATCAACTGTTGAAACTCTCAACAAGAAACGATACATTTTCGTTATTGTTGATGATTTTTCACAATTTACTTGGGTGTATTTTCTCTGGTTAAAATCTGAAGTCGCTCAAACAATGATTGAATTTATCAAGAAAATTGAGACAAGTCTGAAAAAGAATGTTCGTAAAATCAAAAGTGATAATGGTTCGGAGTTTAAAAACAACGTCCTCGATTCGTTCTTAACTGAGAAAGGAATTTCGCATAATTTCTCATCGCCATATACACCACAACAAAATGGTGTGGTTGAAAGGAGGAATAGGTCTCTTTGTGAAGCAGCAAGAACAATGTTGACATATGCGAATCTTCCTCAATATCTATGGGCAGAAGCAGTTTCGACAGCATGTTTTACTCAGAATCGATCTTTTATTCATCGTCGTTTCAATATAACTCCGTATGAAGTCATAAATAACCCAAAACCTAATGTCAAATTCTTTCATGTGTTTGGTTTCAGGTGTTTTATCATGAATCTCAAAGATAATCTTTCGAAATTTCAAGCTAAGGCTGATGAAGGAATATTTTTGGGATATTCATATAATTCGGTTGCATACAGAGTGTTGAATAAGCGAACAAGAAAAGTTGAAGAAACGTTTAACCTCACTTTTGATGATTACTATGTGAAACAAGTTGAAAAACGTTTCGACCAAAAACCAATTCTTAATGAATCAAATGATGAGTCTGAAATTTATCATTCATCTGATTTTGATTACGATTTACTTTTTGGTGTTCCAGACAGGGCTGCTGATGCAGAAGTACATGCTGCTGATAATCAAACTCCTGAATCTTCGAAACATTCTAATGATTCGACAATCACATCAGATACAACTGCTAATGGCGAAAGTATGCTAGATGCTCAAGTGGAGGGGGAGCACTTGAATATACCTTCAACTGTTGAGGGGGAGCATTCTTTCGAGGGGGAGAAGAGCAGTATGAATGATGTTTTCGAGAGGGAGCATCCGAATGACAATTATGTTGAGGAGGAGCATAATGATACTGAAACCATAAATCTTGATGAAAATGACGAATTTCATGAACTAAATGATAATAATTCTGTTGCAAGATCTGAAAATGAAGAAATGTACGAAGATGCACCTTTGGACTTTGATCCAGCATATCCACCATTGGAAAAATGGAAAAGAAATCATCCAAAAGAACAATTCATTAGGAATCCACAAGATGGAGTTTTAACTAGAGCTCAAATTCGTGCAAAGAATGAAGTACTGAATGCTCATCAAGAATTTTGCATGTTTAATGTTTTCATCTCGAAAATAGAACCAAAGACAGTTAAGGTTGCAATGGAACACTCAGATTGGGTTGTTGCAATGCAATCTAAACTTGCTGAGTTCGATAGAAACAAGGTTTGGAGGTTAATTCCTAAACCTGAAAATGTTTCAATTGTCGGATTAAAATGGATTTTAAAAAACAAAACCGACAAGGATGGAAATATTGTTCGAAATAAAGCACGATTAGTTGTTAAAGGATATCCGCAACAAGAAGGTATCGATTATGAAGAAACCTTTGCCCCTGTCACAAGACTCGAGGCTGTTCGAATATTTTTGGCTTATGCAGCTCACAAAGATTTTGATGTTTATCAAATGGATGTGAAGTGTGCTTTTCTCAATGGTGAACTCGAAGAAACAGTTTATGTTGAACAACCTCCAGGTTTCATAAATGAAGATTATCCTGATCATGTTTATATTTTAGATAAAGCAGTATATGGGTTAAAACAAGCACCAAGAGCCTGGTATGCAACTCTTACCAGTTTCTTAAAACAATCGAAATTTAAACAAGGATCAGTTGACCCCACATTATTTCGAAAGAAAGTTGGGAATCATCTAATGCTTGTTCAAATTTATGTTGATGATTTTATTTTTGGCTCTACTGGCCCTGCTTTGTCTAGTGAATTCGAATGTTTGATGAAAAGCCAATTCGAAATGAGCATGATGGGTAAAATCAATAATTTTCTTGGTTTAAACATTCATCAAAGCAGAGAAGGAATTTTCATCAATCAAGAAAAATATACCAGGAATTTGCTCGAAAAATTTGGAATGACAAATAGCACAAAGTTAAGAGTGCCAATGGCGGTTGGAACAAGGCTAAATCCTTCGTTAGACACACCTGCTGTTGATCTTACTTTATACAGGAGTATGATAGGTTCATTGCTTTATCTTACAACAAGTCGACCTGATATCATGTTTTCTGTATGTAATTGTGCTAGGTATCAAGCAAATCCAAGAGAACCACACTTGACTGCAGTGAAAAATATTTTTCGTTATCTCAAGGGGACAATTTCGTTAGGATTGTGGTATCCTTCGAAATCAGGATTTTTCATTCAAACGTTTTCACATGCAGATCTGGGAGGATGTACACTTGATCGAAAAAGTACAAGTGGAGGATGTCAATTGTTAGATGGGAAGCTTGTAAGTTGGCAATCGAAAAAGCAAACTTGTGTTGCAATTTCTACTACTGAAGCTGAGTTTGTTGCAGCTGTCGCTTGCACTTCGCAAATCATTTGGATCCATAGTCAATTGCGTGACTATGCAATTAATATGAAAAAGATTCCATTGTACTGTGATTCACAAAGTGCTATATGCATTTGTCATAATCCAGTACAACATTCGAAAACCAAACATATTGCACTTCGTTATCATTTCACTAAAGATCATGTGGAAGATGGCAATATTGAAGTTCATTTTGTAAAAACAACTTATCAGCTTGCTGATATTTTTACAAAAGCATTGGACAAAAAATCATTTGTTCGAATTTTGACAGGATTGGGAATGATTGAAGCGAGTTCAGTTCCAGGACTACTTTCAAAAGAATAACAAAGAAAGAAGGTGAAAAAGTGTCGATTCAGAGGCATTATTGAATGGTTCAGAGGCGTATAGTATTAACCATTCAGAGGTTACTGTTCATATTCAGCGCTTCGATACGCTTCGTTTTCGACTTTTAGGAAAGAAAAGTTTTGTTACTTTGGTACATTCTTAAGTTTTCGTTTATTTTTTTTCATTTCGAAAAATTGGAAAAACCAAAAATATTTTCGTTAGTTTGTATTCTTTTCGAAAAATCAAAAATTCCAAAAAGATTTTATTGTGTTATTTGTTTTAATTTTCGAAAAACTTAAAAACTCAAAAATATTTTCTTTCTTTTCAAAAACATAAAAGACCAAAAAGATTTTTGTTATTTTGTACTTTGTCTTTTCTTTCTTAGTAGAGATTCCACGAAAGTTTTACAAGGGTCATGCTTGCGTTTCTAGGGTAAGGTAAATTTTCGACAACTTTGTACTAGTTATAATGTCCCTAGAAGCATGCTGCAGCATGTCGACCCAAGACTCCATTCACTCAACGTGTGATTTCGAAAGCCTTAATGAAAATTTTCATTACGAAATTTTTTTCCCAATCAGGCTTGCATTCACATTAGTCTACTGAGCTACCTAACTCTTCTCAAATGAGTTAAGAGTTTTCTGTTTAGTCCAAGCATAACAGAGGTACAATTGAATTCGTGAAACAACCTTTTTCATCTCAGACTTCTAACACATTTCACACACAATGACGTATGTCCAAGAGGTCATTGATCAAACCAATCATGACTTAGACATATCAAAACTTTGTGTTTATGATATTGATTCATGAGATCGTGATGAAAGTGAAACCCACATTATCGAAATCATTTAAGGAATTGACGGGGAACTATGTTCTAGATTTTCACAAAACATTTGTTTCAGTACCAAATTGTCGATGCTCCAAATCATATTCTTTCGTTATGAGTGGTCTTGATCAAATGTTCGAAACCCATGACATTTGTTACCCAACAGGATCCAGCTGAAAACAATTTTTCTTTGAATATGATTTTCGTGGGAATATGAATTCTTTCAATTGTCACTTTTAAATTAAATCAAAGCATACTTGTCACTGACTACACTGGTCAGACAAGTAATTTCGGTTACAATTACTCACATTATGTTTAGGTTGATATGTAACGAAATTTTTAAGCCACCCACGAAGCCTTGAAAAAGAAGCCCTTCGATACTTCTCTACAAGTATTCGATTGAAATTCACGGGAACATACCCAAGCTGTTGATTATCTCTCTTGATAATTAACGAAGCAACCTTTGCCCGGGGTTTAACTGCCTTTGTGTCGAAATTTTATTTTTCGACATCACAGATCCCAAATTTTCTTTAGTTTGCTTCTTATCTTATTCTATTGGCACACTGCACTCACGAAATCCTTGAGGTTCTGAGTATTACCAACTCAGGCTGATGATTTCGACAGTCTGGCATATGACTTTATCTCTAATCCCAAAGACGAAAGAGCCTAACCTCCATGCCGAAGGTTTTCAATCTTATCCACTTGGTACTCACGAACAGTTTGATATGACGGTTTGGCAATGTGGCCCGACTTTCAAGGAACTTTATCTGACATGGCGCGTTTAACGGCTAGTGGTGCGACTTTCAAGGACCGACGTGGCTTACTCTTTCAAGAAAACGGTTGGAATTCAATAGGGGTTACATATAAAAGGAAGTTATTATCTCCTTTTATAATTACGAGTTCAAATTCACAGACTATCAAAAAGCCCTAAATTTCTCTGTTCTTTAAGAATTTCTCAAAACCCTAATCAATGGCGGCTGATCCAACCACCACTACTAAAGAAATTGCATCTCAACCACTTATGAAGATTCAAAGCACCAACTATCAGGTTGAAGGAGATGTGTCAATGTATCCTGAAGAACTCAAGATGCTGATTGTTGCTCTTCAACATTCAGGTCTCGCAACTACGATGTTCAATCCTTTTGAAGTCCCGTTGTCATGGTTATCAATGGCTGGTTCCACTGCTTCTTACAGCAAAGCCACTGATGTAATCACATTCAATCTGGTGAATGAAAAGCGAATTCGACTCACGAAGAAGTTGTTTACTCAAATCTTGGTAATTCCAAATTCCCCACCATTCTTTAAACCTACTGGTGATCAAGTTATGTTCATGTTTAACGAGATGGGTCATCAGCCACCACTCGTTAAGATCAGTGATTTCAAGAAATCTGGTCTTCCTTTCATATGAAATTTTTTGTTCAGGATATACCTTCGTTGCTTAACTGGGCGAAGTGTAGGGCTTGATAAGGGGAGAATGGAAGTTTATGCTATGGTAGCAGGGTTGTACTATGATCTCAATGTTGATTATGCTACTCAGATTTGGAAATAGTTTATCAAGAGCCTGGAAAACACGAATGTGGTAAAATGAATTTCGTGTGCACGTTACTGGAGTTTGGTTCTTAAGTATGTATATGAGAAAGAAGGTATTCCAGTTCCTGCTGATGAGGCTAAGGTAGAATTCGCGAAGTATCATTTTCCAAAGACTGTTGCAGATGATTCAGAAGTATTCTCAAATGTTGCTCGAATTCCTGATGGGATGTTGAAGAAAGTTGATCCCACGAATTCAGTATTGGTGGCATACTTGCAACATGGTAATCCTTCAGTCGAAACTGGCATTTTGCTGCAAATAAGTGGTGAAGGGTCATCTAAGAAGTCAAAGAAGTCAAAGAAAGCTCCTGAAGAGGTTGTTGTTCACGAAAGTCCCAAGAAACAAGCTAAGTCTAAGTCTTCTAAGAAGATTGTAAACGAAGCTGAGAAGCCTAAGGAGAAGGTTGTTCCTAAATCTTCGAAGGAATTCATCCCTTCGAAATCAGGTGTGTTCAAAAGATTAAGGAATTTCGCTTATCAGAAACAAACTTCGTCAAAAGATCAATCTCCTACTATTCACAAACCTCAGCTTAACCGACAAGGAGTGAAAGTTTGTGAGATTCCTGCACCAGTTTCACCATCCTCCAAGAAGCGAAGAGCTGAGGATGTGGCGAAGCATATCAACAAGAAGAGGAAGAAACGAAAGCTGGTGGTTCGTGAAGAGTCATCAGATAGTGAGATCGTTCCAGAATCACCTTTGGGTTCGAATTCCCCAAAAATCTCACAACCACTAATCCTTGAAAATGTTTCGTTGCCAACAACAATAGTACCACTCGAAATTGTTGTACCCAAATCAATTCCTGAAACGGTTCCAATTTCTCCAATTGTTGCAAACGTATCTAATACGGATGCACATGTAGTGGTGAGTGTTAATCCATCATCTCAAGGTATTCCTGAACCTATTTCAAGTACTTTTGTTTCACTTCCACCTTTTATTAAACCCGTTTCCACTACCATTCCTTCACCAACTTTTGATCAAGTCTTACAACAACCCTTCACTACACTTTTCCCATCACAATCCACCAAAACCAAATTCCAATGATGAAACAGATGGCGGAGGTTTCAGAGGAATGTTTGAAGATCTTCATTTTGATTCGGAAGAAAAGGATATACCAGATCACATGTTAATGTCTGGTAAGCAGTTTAAAATTTTGAATAGGAAGCTTAACTCTATTCTCCAATCACAAGCGGATTCTGGTGCAAAGAATTTGGTTTCGGGAATCGAGGTTGATGTTATATTGAAGGCAATGGATCTTCGACTGCAGAAGCAATTGGATGGTATGGATAAAAGTAACGAATTAAGGGTCAAAGCTCAGACTGATTCGTTTAATTCTGCACTCAAAGATCTTCGTTTGGCAGCCAAAGAATGACATGTTTTTTTTGTTAAAGATGTCAAGACAGTACGAGAAGATGTCAATCGAAAATTTGAGGAGTTGAAGGTTGAAGTTTCCAAAGAACTGAGTGAGCTGAATTCCAATTATTCGACCATCAAGTCGAATGTTGACACTATAGCGGCTGCAGTCAGAACGGTTGTTGAATGGTATCAAGCATTAACTCCAAAGTTTGACGCAAAGGATACAACATATGCTCAGAATTTCGAAAAGATGGGTGTTTTGCTTGGTGAACTGAAAGAGTTAGTATCGAAGCCAGCTCCAACTTCGTTTTTAACTCCTGAGTTTTTAACTCAGAAGTTACATAGTTTGGATCAAGCCATTCAGAAGGCTGTTGCTCCAATTTCGAAGTTTGCAAACATGTTACCCACTCGTGCCCCACCTGTTGTCACATGGGTGCAAGGGGGAGAAAAGAAAATTCAAGAAGGCAAATCTTCGAAAATTTTAAAAGGGGTTGATAAGCCAAAAAAGATTGAGAAGATTGTTACTACTGCTGGTGAATTAACGAAAGTTGTATCTACTCAAGTCACAACACCTATAGTTCCAAAGGTGAATACAACAGAAGCTATCAAGACAACAACAAGACCCATTCTGAAAGGGATTGTATTTTGTTCGACAACTAAAGGAGGGAGTTCAAGTTCGTCAAAGCCAAAGGTTTCTGAAGCAGATATAAAGGAAAAGTGATTGTGATTGAAAAGTCAAAAGAAGAGAAGAAGGCCGAAATTGAAGCTGAAATGGAGAAGCAAAGGAAAATACAAAGCATAATAAGACTTCGTGAAAGTGATCCACCTGGTATCGAAAAAGGAGATCCAAAGAAGTTGTACAGTTATGAGAATATTGAAGAAAGAGTTGCTTACAATCACATGTATGCGTTTGAGAAAAAGCCTAAGAAAAGCTATTCTATCACTAACACTGATATGAGTCAGCTTGATTTTCCAGTGAATGAAATGATGTTTATCATGGCTCAGTACAAGATAGTTGAGAAGTTCGACAACGAGGATGATTATATCCATATGAAACTTAGGTTTCATGCGGTTGTTGGAAAAGAACCAGATGAAATATGGTCTTTGGTGAAGATCAAGAAGGTTGTCAGTATAACAAAGTATGTGATGTTCGAGAATATGATACAGAACTTTCGGTATCATGTTGTAAGAGCGAACAATCAAGTATGACTTCTCGGTTGCTGATTTTCCTCTAATGAACTTGAATGACCTGATTCAAGTTGCAATGATTTTGAAAGACATGGAGGCTTCGCAACTTCAAGGGACTGACAAAGATGTTTTGAGGCTTGGTCTTGCCCATATCAAAATCTTCATAGACAATTACTATGATTGTCTAGCATTGACTGATGTGGAGTTAGCATCAGCAATGGGAAAGGAAGTGAATGTTGTTATGGAATTGTCGAAGACTCAAGTTGAACTGAAGAAATATGCTGATGGGGAAATATGCTTAAAGCCTTTTGGAATGGTCTTTGCTGGAAAAGATAATAATGGCAAAGCTAAGAAGTTTTTATTCCAGTCTTTAGAGATAGAACAATGATGGAGATAAAGTGGAGTTAAGGAAGATAATGACATTGTACTCGGAGATACGAAGGATGATGCACTTTGCTGCATAGATTCTCACGAATTGAGAAGTTCGACATGATTACAAAGGGGAAGATTGTAGAGTCGAAATATCTTGTAATATGTCGAAGTCTATGTATTTGTCTGTTTCGTATGTTTCCTTATGTATTTGCTAAGACATCTTTTTAACGAAGCTTAAAGTCCAGCCTTAGTATTTTTTGTACTTTCAGCCTCCTATAAATAGGAGCTAAACATAGAGTTGATAGTAGAGTTTTCCTATTTTTACTATCATTTTGTACTCGTGTTCATTGGAAGTAATATGAGCTGAACCAGATCTTATTTACTTCTTGTGTTCATCTTTTACTCTGATTTGATTCTCATACTCGATTAATCACAACTACAGTTGTGTGATGAAATAAAATGATGAGAGGTCTCGATGTTGATGATGTTCCAAGGTATCTAATAGAATATAAATGTCGACCATGGACTTTTCTAGACAGTCCAGTGGAAGATTAACAGGCTCGTAACCTGTAGGTGTTCTTGAAACTGAGTGTTCTCTATGTGTTTCTGAACTAGGTGTTCATTAAGTGTTTTTGAACAGAGTGTTCACCAGGTATTTGATTTAAGTATTCACCAGTTGTAATCTAAATATCCTGGCAGTTGCGCCTAAAGGATAATATTGACAGTTGTGCCTAATAGATACAACATAATCCTGGCAGCTACGCCTAAAGGATAATATTGGCAGCTGAGTCTAATAAAGAAAGTCACAATCCTGGAAGTTGCGCCTAAAGGATAATACTGACAGCTGTGCTTGTTAGAGAATGTTATAATTCATGTAGTTGTGCCTAAATAATAATATTGGCAGCTGTGCCTAATAGATAATATTGGTAGTTGTGCCTAGTAGAGAACGTTGGCAGCTGTGCTATTGGAAACGATGGACTTTTCGCCTATTCCTTAGGACAATCCTTTGGAATGAATGACTGAATGATAGAGGATTCTTAGGGTGGAACCTTAAGAAACTACAGAAGTATCCATTAAGCAGTGTTGTTACCCCGATGATGATCCTTAGGCTAGGTCCCTTACGACAGGTGTTTAGGGACATAAAGTGAGGATAACGAGAACGGGTAATCAGGGTTATTGTTGGTTGATGAAATTAATAAATTTATTGTTGATTGATGAAAATTAATAAATTTATTTATTGTGGGTTGAAAACCCTATATGCTCACCAGGCTCCCAAGCCTGACCCGCTCAGCTTTTTATATTACAGGTAGTGGAACAAGAGCATAGTTGGACGATGACGAGGGATTTTTGGATTATAGGCCAGTAGATGTAAATATCCGTTGTAAGGCTTATAATGTACTGTTTATGCTTTTGGTCTGTATCGGAACATGACATCCCGAGGTTTTGATATATAATGAAAATATATATTTCTTTAAGAAATGTTTTGATAAATTTTTATCATGTTTTGATTTGGGGACAAATTCCGCAACATCTTTTAAAAAAAGATTACTCTGATTTTATTTTAAAAGCATAAACTAAATCGGTCTTTTCTGGCCGAGAAAATTGGGGATGTCACAGTTGGTATCAGAGCATTAGTTTAAGCGAACTAGGAATTTGTAGGATTTCTAGACATAAACTTAGAATGCTAAGTGATGATCGTGAGATGAGTGTCTACCATATTTTAGACACGAGCAATAGTATATTTTAGGAAAGATGCCTAGAATGCTTTTATGTGCTAAATGCTATATGTTTGCCATATATGATATTATTTGTTCGGATCTATGGTCTGTTGCCGACCGGATCTGGAAATCTTATGTGTTTAGGATTTTAAGCGTACTACTACGATATTAGAACTAGCATGTAACGTTTCTGAGTGATAATGAAGATTTAAATGTATATCGTGAATAAAGATCTAAATTCGCCTTATTTCGTATATAGATCAAAATGGAAAGAACCCGAAGTGGAGCTGGAAATGCAGATAGAAATCAGCAACCTCAACCCCAAGTGATGGAATAGGTGCCAATAGTAGAAGCTGCACCAGAACAGATCACAATGGCTGGAGTACAACCCATGATTCAGACAATGATGGATGAACAAAGGGAGGAAATGATACAATTATTGCTGAACAACAGAAATGAACCTTCAATACCTGTTGAACAACCTGAATTAAATGACAGTCAGTCAAGGGAGGGGAATTATAGTAGATTTGTTGGTCAAACTGAACCGCTTGTGGTTAGGAGGAATAACCATGAGGATGGAGTGGACAGAAATGGATGCAAGTATAAAGACTTTATGACTTGCAAGCCATCAACTTTCACTGGAAAAGAAGATCCCGTCGGAGTAATGGATTGGATCTGGGAAATGGAATTGGCCTTCATGACATGTGGTTGTCAAGGCAAGTTACAAACGACATTTGCAGTGCGTTAGTTCAGAGGTGGCACTATTCGCTGGTGGAACACTCTAGGGAAGACCCTAAGCCTTAATGAGCCACTGCAACTGACTTGGGCAGAGTTCTTAGTGCAATTTAAGCGTAAGTACTGCTCCGCCCGAAATGTGCTTGAGCTAGAAAACCAATTTCTGACGTTGAAGAAGGGAAGTATGTCCATCCATGAATACACCAATATCTTCATAGACAAAATGCAGTTTGCTTTGCGTATTGTCCCAGATGAGTTGACAATAATTGACAGGTATGCAAAGGGACTTCCATGGGAGTATTCGGTGCCAGTGCGTCAGGCACTTACTTTGGAGGCAGCTATCTGGGCTGCCAAGTCTGTTGAAGATATGATCAAGGGAAGAGCTTCCAGCAAAGTTGAAGTGGGCGAGAAAAGGAAGTTCGATGGATTATCAAAATCCAACAAGAAAAGCAAGTCTGGTTCAAAGTTCGAAGGAGGAGGTGAAGCATGATGGTGCGATAAGTGCAAAAAGAAACACTTTGGAAAATGTGGCGAGTAGGTGACATGTTTCAAATGTGGAAAGTATGGACATTACACCAATGAATGTACATTTAATAAAAGGGTGTGTTATGAATGTAATGAAGAAGGGCACTACAAGCAAGACTGCCCAAAGAGGAAATAAGCTACAAAAGCTAAACGTACCTTCGAAACCAAAGGCAAAAGCATTCCCAAAGATCCTTAATGAAGCAAGCGAGGATGCAAGGGATCAGGAGTAAGGACTATATGTTCCAAAATCAAGATATGACGTAGCCATACAGATAGAATCTGGTAGTGTAGCCAATAAGAGGCATAGTGTAGGTTAAACTAGAACATCTTTGTAATCATTTCCAGAAATAATATAAACCTTCGGTTTGTTACCTGATGTGTCAAATGATTATGTGAAATTTTTGAATGGTGACTTGGAAAACTGTGAGACAATACTTGGGACGAGTATGAGTAGGTGTGAATAGTAGTAGAGGCCTATACTACTGGAAGCACAGGACTCACACTTGGATCAGGAAAAGTCACAAGGTTACCAAGAAGCTAGTAATTGACTTCGTTTTTATTCAAGTTTGTCGTTACCATTGTTTCGGTAATGACTAAGAAGATGATTGATATTCCGACCCTGGAGGTCATATCAAATTGAGTCCGACTAAGATGAGTATGTTACGTGGTTCAGGGAAAGTTGAGTCCAAGGTTTATTAGACCGTTTAAAGTTCTTCAGATGATTGGAAACCAAGATTACAAGTTAGAACTACCAGAAGAACTAGATGGCATTCATAACACTTTCCATGTGTGTTATTTGAGGAAGTTCACGGGAGAAGTTCCCGACATAATTCCAATTTATGAGTTAAGGATGGATGAAAGCAAGAGGTTAATTGAAGAACCGGAGGCAATTGTTTACCGTAAGACTAAGAAGTTGCGACGCAAGATGGTCGATTTAGTGCTTGTGCGATGGAAACATACGAATGGGCCAAATCTCACCTGGGAAACGGAGAGTGACATGATGAGTCGCTATCCGCATTTGTTTGCTGATGTATGATTCCGGGGACGGAATCATTTTAAGAGGGAGAGAATTGTAATGCCCGTGTTTCTGGGCTAAGCATTAAAGACAAGGTAATAGTCTAGGTCAACTATTGTAACGTGTTTTGAAGTAATAAGAATGAATTATGTGAATTTATGTGTCTTATATTTAATTATGATGATATAATAAATTAAGGATAAAAATAAGTGTCGAAAGTAAAATGTTAGATAAGCCGATATCTATGAATAAAGTTGTAGTGGTCGAAACAAGTATTCCGGAGATATAAAGAATACCGAAATTCGAGTTATAACGAAGAAGTTATGACCTGTCGAAGTTTCGCGATAGAACCGGCACGACGCTTTGTGACGTAAAAAGTGAATTTACGATAAAGTGCTTTTTAGCCTTAGAAATCTAAACGAAAGTTGTAGTGTTCGTTAAACCGAGAGCGTGCATAAAAAGAAACGCCCAAATCTGACTTCGTATGAGGAAGTTATGATTTTTCTACGTTTCAGCTTAGTAGTATGCAGCCCGAAACTCGAATTTTAGATCGAGTGATTTTTAGCTGAAACAACCTAAACGAGAATCGAAGATCTTGCTGATAGTAATTCAACGGTAAAAAGACAGACGAAAACGGACGTCGGATGAAGAAGTTATGAATTTTTAACGGACTTTTCCTGTCCCGGCCTGTTAAAAATATAACTTTAAAACTAAATTCAAAATTATCCGACGGAGTCTAAACGGAAGTTGTAGAGTATAATTTCACCTACGCATGGATATAAAGAACGTAAAAAACGGAGCCCGTATACAAAAGATATGAATTTTGGAAGTTTTTAAACATAAAACTCGAGGCTTATCCGAAGTCGTACGCCCAGCGTATGAAGTATGTACGCGAAGCGTACTTATGTGTACGCAGTCCGTAATTAGCCACGTCACCCTTATCCTCAAATGCAACATGTATCTCGCACCCTTGACATATCCGGTGTCATGTATCACGGTACGCCCAGCGTACCGAAGTACGCCCAGCGTAGTGGCTCGCAAGGCAGTACGCCCCGCGTACATGAAGATTATGCCCACCGTAACCTGAGGCTTCGGCCACTATAAATAGCATGCGATACGATCCGATTTTTGTTTAGAAATTTTATACATTTCCACCCTCTACTTTCCTTTAAGCTGCAATAAATACCCCCGAAGCCTCGTGAACACCCCTAGCACCCGAAGCAAGCCCGGAGCCCCAAACTCTCCAAGAAAAAGAGTTTTTCGAGTCGAAACTCTTCCCGCGTAGAGCCCGGTTTTTGAGAAAACACCCCGGTTTCATTGAAAAAGATAGTTTTAAGGGACGAAGTGTTGTCCAACCACCGTATTATCAAGTGAGTGTATAGTCACTTTCATCTTACACATAGATATGAAGTATTTTATATAAAATATGTGCTATGTATATATATATATATATATATATATATATGTATATATATATATATATATATATATTGTTTGTTTATTTGATATGGATGTTGAATGAATGTTTTATACATGTTTAGAATGATTTAAACTGTATATGTACTTTTATCTACGAATATGTTGGGTATAACATGGGCAGATGAAATAGTTGTTGTGTGATGAAATAAAATGATGAGAGGTATCGATGTTGATGATGTTCCAAGTTATCTAACAGAATACAAATGTCGACCATGGACTTTTCTAGACAGTCCAGTGGAACATTAACAGGCTCGTAACCCGTAGGTGTTCTTGAAACTGAGTGTTCACTAGGTGTTTCTGAACTAGGTGTTCATTAAGTATTTTTGAACGGAGTGTTCCCCAGGTTTTTTGATTTAAGTATTCACCAGTTGTAATCTAAATATCCAAGCAGTTGCGCCTAAAGGATAATATTGACAGTTGTGCCTAATAGATACAATATAATCCTGGCAGCTGCGCCTAAAGGATAATAGTACGCCCCGCGTACATGAAGATTATGCCCACCGTAACCTGAGGCTTCGGCCACTATAAATAGCATGCGATACGATCCGATTTTTGTTTAGAAATTTTATACATTTCCACCCTCTACTTTCCTTTAAGCTGCAATAAATACCCCCGAAGCCTCGTGAACACCCCTAGCACCCGAAGCAAGCCCGGAGCCCCAAACTCTCCAAGAAAAAGAGTTTTTCGAGTCGAAACTCTTCCCGCGTAGAGCCCGGTTTTTGAGAAAACACCCCGGTTTCATTGAAAAAGATAGTTTTAAGGGACGAAGTGTTGTCCAACCACCGTATTATCAAGTGAGTGTATAGTCACTTTCATCTTACACATAGATATGAAGTATTTTATATAAAATACGTGCTATGTATATATATATATATATATATATATATATATATTGTTTGTTTATTTGATATGGATGTTGAATGAATGTTTTATACATGTTTAGAATGATTTAAACTGTATATGTACTTTTATCTACGAATATGTTGGGTATAACATGGGCAGATGAAATAGTTGTTGTGTGATGAAATAAAATGATGAGAGGTATCGATGTTGATGATGTTCCAAGTTATCTAACAGAATACAAATGTCGACCATGGACTTTTCTAGACAGTCCAGTGGAACATTAACAGGCTCGTAACCTGTAGGTGTTCTTGAAACTGAGTGTTCACTAGGTGTTTCTGAACTAGGTGTTCATTAAGTATTTTTGAACGGAGTGTTCCCCAGGTTTTTTGATTTAAGTATTCACCAGTTGTAATCTAAATATCCAAGCAGTTGCGCCTAAAGGATAATATTGACAGTTGTGCCTAATAGATACAATATAATCCTGGCAGCTGCGCCTAAAGGATAATAGTGGCAGCTGAGTCTAATAAAGAAAGTCACAATCCTGGAAGCTACACCTAAAGGATAATACTGACAGCTGTGCTTGTTAAAGAATGTTATAATTCATGCAGCTGTGCCTAAATAATAATATTGGCAGCTGTGCCTAATAGATAATATTGGTAGCTGTGCCTAGTAGAGAACGTTGGCAGCTGTGCTATTGGAAACGATGGACTTTTCGCCTATTCCTTAGGACAATCCTTTGGAATGAATGACTGAATGATAGAGGATTCTTAGAGTGGAACCTTAAGAAACTGCAGAAGTATCCCTTAAGTAGTGTTGTTACCCCGATGATGATCCTTAGGCTAGGTCCCTTACGACAGGTGTTTAGGGACATAAAGTGAGGATAACGAGAACGGGTAATCAGGGTTATTGGTTGTTGATGAAATTAATAAATTTATTTTTGATTGATGAAAATTAATAAATTTATTTATTGTGGATTGAAAACTCTATATGCTCACCAGGCTCCCAAGCCTGACCCACTCAGCTTTTTATATTACAGGTAGTGGAACAAGAGCATAGTTGGACGATGACGAGGGATTTTTGGATTCTAGGCCAGTAGATGTAAATATTCGTTGTAAGGCTTATAATGTACTGTTTATCCTTTTGGTGTGTATCGGAACATGACATCCCGAGGTTTTGATATATAATGAAAATATATATTTCTTTAAGAAATGTTTTGATAATTTTTTATCATGTTTTGATTTGGGGACAAATTCCGCAACATCTTTTAAAAAAAGATTACTCTGATTTTATTTTAAAAGCATAAACTAAATCGGTCTTTTCTGGCCGAGAAAATTGGGGATGTCACAGCAACTACAGAAAGGATCCGAGTGGACTTGGCAGCCGGAGTCCGAGATGCGGGAGCAGTACCCAGAGTTGTTTCTAGAGGATTACTTCGAGGGCGAAGTCTGATTCTAGTAGGGGAGAATTGTAACCTCCCGACTCCCAAGTATAATATTTAATTAAATTTGCATTCGTACTTCAGAGCAACTCGACGACTTGGATACCCCAACTCTCCGAGTAGAGGAGTTAATGGTCGTGTGATTTTTACAGTCTACTCGACGAGTTGGAGGACCCCAACTCGACGAGTAGGTGCTGAGTGAGAAAACCCTAATTTTTCAGGGTTTGTGTCCTATTTAAAGGACCTTAAGCCTCCATTTCCGCCTCCCTTATCACCCTAACACTCTGTGAGAAACCCTAATCGAGCTATAACCTTGTGTGAGAGAAAGAGAGCCTAATCTTGTGTGTTCTAGTGCACTTTTGGAAGGAGGTTGGAGAGCATCAAGGCTTGGAACGAGGAGGGACTTTTGGATCCAGTGTTCTTCAGTGTTAGCTTCTGTTTGGAGGTAAAAAGCTACCACCTTGATCATTTCTTTTGTTAGATCTCTTTGTAGGGAGTTTTAGGGCTTTCCCCCATCCATCTTTTGGGTATTGAGTCATTTGAGCATGACATGAAGTTGAAACATCAGATCTGGACTGAATGAGGTCCCTTGAGTCCAAAGATCCAAGCTTTATCAATCTAGAGACAAGATTTTGTGCATTAAACCCCATATAGAGCTTATTATGGCATTTCGATCCCTAGATGCCATGCATGGACGTAAAGCTTGCAGCTTTATGTGGTATTTCAGCCTTGGGAGGCTAGATCTAAAGTTTGGGATATTATTTATGCTTAGAATCATCAGAATGAGAATTGGTCTAGAGGGACTCGACGAGTGTATGAGCCAACTCGACGAGTCAACAAGGGTTTTCCTGATAGTCTGAACGCGCTACAACTCGACGAGTTGGTGAGACAACTCGACGAGTTGAGTTGGAGTTTTCCCGATTTTCTGAGGACAGGGGGATCTCGACGAGTCACATAGGTGCACTCGCCGAGTTCAATCAACATGGACTGTTGACTCATGTGTTGACTTCTGTTCACTTTTAGGGTTTGGTCAATTGTGGACTTTGGAGACCACAGAGAGGTAAAATGGTCTTTTCACCCTTTTTGAGATCCAGTAGAGGATTTAGCTTAGCATCTCGAGTGGTTATTACAAATTGCTTATTAGAGATAATTATGTTATGTAGGCAGAGTCTAGACTGTTTGTGGGGTACTAGATCTACTTGCTTACTTACGAGGTGAGTCTTCTCACTATACTTACCTGAGTGGTAATGTTGTGTGACCGGAGGGTCTTATTTAAGTTATCGGCCGGAGGGTCGTATGTGCTTATATTGAGTTATGTGATATTATGCATCTTGTCTTTGTGATATATGCTATATTATTCTGTGTGTTACTGAGATAGGACTGGAGGGTCCAAACCGAGTTGTGGGACCAGAGGGTCTTCACTGAGATACAGGACTGGAGGTTCTGACCCGAGCTATGAGACCAGAGGGTCTTCACTGAGACACATGAACGGAGCGTGCACACTAAGCCGTGAGACCGGAGGGTCCTCACCGAGACGCATGACCGGAGGGTCCATGTCGAGCTATAGCCATGAGAGGCTTATTATTTGTGTTTGTGGTATTTTGGGGAACTCACTAAGCTTTATGCTTACAGTGTTGTGTGATATGTGTTTCAGGTACCTCTCAGGATCTCGGGAAGGCGCCGGCTTGATTATACACACTTGTTGCAGATTATGTTATGGATTCTGGGATACTATCAGTTGTTTTGTTGACTCGTGTTTTGACATTGATACATTGTGGTTTTGAGAACATGTGACATTGAGTTTTTATGTGATTTAAAAAGGAAAATTTTGTTTGAAAATTTACGATGTTACAAGCTTTGTCGGCTATCCTTTTCTTCATCTTCCCTTCGACATACGTTGCAGCCCAGACGACCGCCTCAAATGTACGTGCCTGCTTCACCTGCATAGTGTACTCCCACGGTAATCCCTTTGCATACCGATCAATCTTGGTTAGTTCATCCGGAAAATGTTTCAGGGCGAACTCCATTTTATCAGTGAAGGCGTTGGTGTACTCATCCACCGACATGCTTCCCTTTGTCCAAGCCAAGATTTGATTCTCCATTCCAACATTTTCTCAGCTGAACAAAACTTCATATTGAAATGGGTCAAGAATTAATCCCATGTTAGCCGTAGTGGCTTGTTGGGGATCACAATCTTCCTCTACGTGTTCCACCAACGAAGTGTTGTGCCATTAAACTACCTCACAGCATAGGCGGTTTGTAGCTTGCCCGTGCATCCACACTTTATGAAAGCTGACTCCATTTACGATATCGAATCCATGACTCCTACGGGATCTTACTTCCCATTAAACGATGATGGCTTGCAAGTCGTGAAATCCTTATACTTGCAGTAGCCACTGGGTTCATCATTTCTCTGGACCTCTAATTGCTCCGGTCCTTGATAACTTTCTGAGTCATCATTGTTTACTTCTTGAACCGTCATAACATGCGAGGGAATCGGTCCATTTTTGACTTGTTCAACAACTACTGGATCATTGATCACTGGTGCTCCTCTTCTAGAATTAGCTAGTTCCTGAGCTAAGATCTTCGTAAACTCACGTTGTTTCTGATCGAGCACTTCTTGCATCATTTCCCGAGCTTCATTTATCGGGATTTGAAAACAGCTACTCCAATGTTTTGAGGTGTTGGACCTCCGTCCTTATTGATGACTCTACCTGTCCTTGTGGTTGTCATGAAGTTCTATATACCCAAGAGAGCATTTACCATACCAAGACGAGAATATAGGTCGGGAAGATTTAGACCCGAAATCCTCCTTATTACTCTGAAACGTTATATGCCAGTTCTAATAATGTAATTAAACGTTTAGAAGTATGAACATATAAAATTTCTTAATACTAGGTCGGCAACATACCTTAACGTTTCTAGTACTTAGCAATATAAGGATGTCTTTACATATGATTTAGCACATATAAGGCATTTCCAAAGTATGCTAGTGCATAATATAGCAAATAAGGTATTTAACCTACGTTATGTTATATATATATATATATATATATATATATATATATATATATATATATATATATATATATATATATATATATATATATATATATATATATTAATATCTTATTTATCACTTAATTTTATTTAAGGCCTATACCCTAAAATATCCTAGTGCTTGTGTCTATTCAGGTATACAACCAAAACTATCATTGCTTAACCTCTAAGTTTAAGTCTAGAAATCCTACAAATTCCTATTTCGCTTAAACTAATGCTCTAATATCAACTATGACATCCTCTAATTTTCATAACCAACTAAAAATTTTCTTTACACTTTAAAAATCATTTATTTATATTTGTGGAAAATCCCAGTACAAAGATCATTTTGATTACAAATGTGTGTTTCCAAAATGTTAAAATTATCTCGCCTGATGAACCGTTAAAAGATTGACTACCAATATACACTTACATTCCTACATATTTATTCCTACCAATCTTCATAGATCCTAGCCCATGATTATCAGAGGAAAATTATCTCGCCTGATGAACCGTTAAAAGATTGACTACACAGCTAGGGGCTTCCTTGGCCTGTGTAAGTCACAAATAATATGCATACATACCATTATAGTTGTATGATCAGTACATACCATTTATGGTTATCCAAATATATGCAGACATACCATTACAATTGTCTGATCGGGACCCACCATATATGGTCATCTCAAGGGGAATACTATATCATTCTACCGTACAGAGATATCGTACATCGACACCTGAATTTGTCACGGAACAGAACTTTACTCTCTGTTTCTAGCTTACGCACATTCTTCTAATGATACTACCTTATATCAAACTTAATTAAACTAGGTACCTTCTACAACTCTAAGTTTATCCATAGACTAGATTACAATGCCTGTAACCAACTTTTAATACCAAGTCTATTCTTGGGTGACACTAACCTATCTCTAGTGTATTTATATTCCCGACAAAGCATTAAATATTATTATTCTTTTGTCTTCTTAGCAATGCTCCTTTTACTACTATTATATGATATTATCTATTTGATCCTAACATAAGATAGAACCCTATCTGTTTCGCACATAGCACAATATATACATATATTAACATATAATCCATGCAATAAGTATATAATTCATATACAAATCCCAACATATATTTAATACCTTAATTTAATACTTGTATTAAATCATGTTCATGAAAGAGACTATGCACACACCTGACTTAGGTGTGTCATTGGTGATCTGGACAGAGTTGTGCCTAACACCTTAGATATTCCCGTGACCTAAGTATAATTAATACATAGTTTTAGTCTTATGATCCTGGTGACTAATAATAGTCTAGACCCTCACTAATCCCAATGTCTACATCAAGATCTATCAAGTAAGGATCAACCAGGTAGGATGGTTTGGAGGTAGTATCATTTCGGCATATCTTTTTTTTGAAATCCAACAACCAAGCCAACGTGGCCATTCTAGTCTGTAACATCCCAAAAAATATAAGGTAAAAAAATTCCATTCTTAATTCAACCATAAACACCATTTATCATTTTCAATCATTCAAAAGCATATAAAAGTAAATATAGTTATCAGAGTAAAATCCGAAAATCACAAAGCATGGAAACATGGGTGGATGCGTTGCAATAAAGCCAGGCCCTTCCGTTTCGAACCAGAAGTACCTTAAACCATAAACATAAACCGTAAGCACAAAGGTTAGTGAGTTCCCCAAGATATCGCATACCATACATATATGTCAGATCAAGGTTGTACTGGGTCTATTTCACCCCTGGGTCTTTTTCACCCCCGAGTTTATTTCAACTCATATGTCAGCACAACGCTGTATCAGGTCTATTTCACCCCGGGTCTATTTCACCCCCGAATCTATTTCAACTCATATGTTAGCAGAAGGCTGTACCAGATCTATTTCACCTGTGGGTCTATTTCACCCCACATATATATAGCAAATAGGCACACAGGCATACAACGCATACAACAAGAGTCACAAAGACTACAAGCATATACAATCCCTAGGGTCCTACAGTATAGTGATGAAACTCACCTGATTCATCATGCTGACTAAAACCTCGTGCAGTGCCGCACTGTTCACAACCAACAACTCTCACCGCCAAAAAATGGGTGCAAAACACCTCCTAAGAATCCACACAAGGCAAACCCTAAATGTACCTTCTAAAAATAGAGATTGATTCAAAAAGTCAACCCCTGCCAAAAATCAACGGTCAAAGTCAATGGACAATGTTGACTTTAGTCAACCACCACATCGTGGCCACCTATGGCCACGTCGTGGGCCTCCAGTAATAGCCCATACCGATATTCCATATTGCCACGTCGTGGCGACCTGGTGCCACATCGTGGGCATTGAGTCTTCAGCAACTTAATGGATTAAGCTGCCTCCCTCGATCCTAAGGGCTCCAAAGTTCAGATATGGTCCATACTATTGTCTAAATGGATAAATTTTCCAACTTTATCCATTAAGACA
Organism: Lactuca virosa; assembly: GCF_052849685.1. Classification (NCBI taxonomy): domain Eukaryota; kingdom Viridiplantae; phylum Streptophyta; class Magnoliopsida; order Asterales; family Asteraceae; genus Lactuca; species Lactuca virosa. Next base: position 171,405,397 of record NC_136428.1, on the reverse strand, counting down.
CCTAAAGCGATGAAGATCTCAAACCCTAGGTCCAAATAAAGCCAAAATCTATAATGTCTTAGTCATTAAGCCCTTAATACGAAAATGTCCTTAACCCAACTACTCCAGAAGGGTTTCTAATACTAGATCTATCATAAAGGTGGAAGCTTTATAGACATGTATGCCCAATACATGTCTAAGATCCATCTTAGGTCGAAATATGAACCCTAAAGGCCAAAACTTAGGTAAATGATAAGATCTTCCATCAAAGATTAGATCTATAACATATAATACTCTTGGGACTCAAGAGAGTCATAAAGTTGCCAGCTTTATGAGTTCCTTCCCTCCAAACTTGCTCAAGCATGAGGAACATTGGATAATATTATAGATCTAACCACAAAATGACATAAAACAAAGAACTTGGACACTTACAAAGTTCCAAAGATAATATGAGGTGATAATAATGCGGATTCCTTGCAAGCTCCACCAAAAGATCACCTTCTTCTTCTTCTCTTCTTCTTCAAGCCAAGAAAGCTCCAAAAAGATCAATAGTAAAAAATGGATGGAGGCTAGGGTTTTTTGAGGTGAAAGAGGGCTTGGAGGCTGATAATGAACCCTAAAATGGGTTTAGAGAGGTTTAAATACAAAGGGAACCCTAAAATAATGATGGGCTTGGGCCAGAACAGCTGCCAGGGAGTGGCAACTCTTGGCCACACCGTGGTGGCTCAATAAAATAGGTGTGCCATTTATTCAATGCCATGCAGTGGGCATCCTTGCTCCACGTCGTGGCACAAAGTTTTTCCAAAAGTCCATTTTTAGCCCTAGAGAATAAAAAGCTAAACCATACTGGAACATGGGTGTTACAACTCTTCCCCACTTAAATTGGATTTCGTCCTCGAAATCACTTCTCACTACATTCCAGGCAGCCCAAATAATTTGGTTAAATCTTCCAGCACCTCGAAAAAAAATCAACTATGTTATATGATGGCCTTCCAATATATTAATCGAACCCAACCTTAGCAGGACGCACATACCGATGACGATTGAATCCTTGCCCCGCTAACCTTAACCAACGAAGAATAACCATCACTACTCAGCTCAATTTCGAGAAATCCAGTAGATTGTCTGACTTCCCGACACACAAAACCATTCTGAATTATTGCCAATACGACTCCACTTCGCAACCCCAAACCAAAAAAAACCCTGCCGACCCTGAATCATCTTGTTGATTCAACTGGGAAACATAGTCCCTGATCCTTCATTGTCTCAATCACTGGTACCATCTCAGGCTCATCTTGCTGCCCCATAATCACATTTTTGATCTAACCGAGACCTCCCTGGCCTCGTACTTACCTAACAATTAACTGAAGTACCGGATATCCAACCGGTTGCTGAGGCTGATAGCCTCATGCACAATCACACCACGCGACTTTGAAAGAGGGTCTATCCGGCAAGAACTATCCTAGCCTTCTTTCCATAATGGCTCCAACAGCCCTCCTGATCCAACCAAGGATAACATAACCAACCATTATACCGAGGCAACATAATATACTTGCTCTAAGTAAATGCTATTCGCCCAGATGTAGTCTTACATCACAATCGGCCCCAAATGGCCCTCAACCATCCTCAATCCCACGAATACTGTGGTTCGCCCACAGTCTCACAACCCATCAAGCCACCGTCTAACTCTATCTAGAGGAAACTACAAGTCAAATCATAGATTCACAACACCCTCACAAATACTCATTGACCAGGTGAATGTTGCGGGTCACCCCACAGTCTTACAACACTCCTACCACTACCTGCCAACCTAGTGAATGCTACGACCACCCTGCAGTCTTACAACACTTCTACTACTACCTGCCAACCTAGTAAATACTACGGCCACCCCACAGTCTTACAACACTTATACCACTACATACTAACCTAGTGAATGTTGCGGCCACCCCACAGTCTTACAACACTTCTACAACTACATGCCAACCTAGTGAATGTTACGGCCATCCCACAGTCTTACAACACTTCTACCACTACCTCCCAACCTAGTAAATGCTACGGCCACCCCACAGTCTTACAACACTTCCACCACAACCATGGACCGAACCCATGGCCTTGCCACCATCTACCATACCATACCATAATCAATCATGAGTCAAGACCTTATCCGACCGTACTTCAGTCAGGTGTTTGGGTTATGCTTCGAACCCCAAAGCCTTAATCAGACAAGAACATGAAGAGAGGCTCTAACACACCCTCGACCTGAACCTAAACACATATCCACCATGCGCCACTGTTGATGCACAAGGTAACCTGAATTCTCATTCTTTGAACATAGCTCAGTCCATACCGCAACCTGAACTGGCTCTTATCTCGTCTAAGGTATGGAACTCCTCCTTGTATCGCATCTGAAATCATTCCTATTAATCTAAATGATTCTCCCCCACTTGGATTTGACTGCTCCTGCCAACCATGAATCGATGGATTTCCAAACCATCCCGCCACATTACTACCCGAATCTATCGACAACCTGAGCTTACAAGAACTAGCATTCCATTACTAGTCAATCCTATAGAATACACACAATCCAAAATTGGATGAGTACTCCTCAGAATCTTAACGAGCTCAATATTCCCAAGCACTTTCCATTGAATCCACTACAAATCCTTGACGACTTTATCGGATGACGCAGAACAAAATCTCAACTATTAAAATGGGCACCCAACCACTTGAACGACGTACTTACACTAGAGCAATTCACATGAGAACCTGCAACTAACCGCACTTCGAAGGTGTGAACTTGAAAACTATCAATCTTACACCCACGATCAAACCAATTCCTCATTTTCTCGCAACCTCAAAAGATCCCTACAATTCCTCCATTCAAATATGGAATGCCCACCCTGCGGATTCCTTGAATTCCTTGCCGATACCACCAAAAATTGAACGGACTGTTGGTCATCTCGCACTTAAATCTTGTTCTAACGATGGTCGATTCTTCCCTCATCGAAATCCAAAAACGGCTTACCCGAATATCCTCTAAGCACATCTCTTGGTATGCAAAATGACATATGAAGGTTCTCAAAATACAATGTCTAGACCATCATGAGGAATATTCTAATTTCTAGGTGGAGACTTAGATAAAACACACATAGTGTCTCACACACAACATACCATCACAAAGACAAATAAAAAAGCATGATGAAAATAATCCATCACACACCTACGACGTCAACTAGAGGAACTCGGATCCCTTCAGTCTGAGACTGCAATGCTTGGCTCCTCACCACCAGAACATCCACTCTGCCCTCATGACCATCAGTAATCCTCAGAGTGGCTGGAGTTAGACCTGTCAATAGGGCGGGTTTGGAGCGAATCACCCTTGATCCAAACCGTTTAAAAAAATGAAAACATGACCCGCCCCGCTCCAATAACCCTCAGGGTCTTTAATAGTTGAATCCATACCCGTATCCACCGAATCAACGAATACCCGACCCATTAACCCGACCCTTTTATAATATTAAATTTTCATAATTTTTATGTGTTCTACAAAGTAATAATATTTCTCAAAAAGATAAAATGTCTACTTAAACAAGATGTACATTAATTAATACTCAAAGTCCAATACAATAAATATCACATTTTACGAAGACATCGAGTTATATATATATATATATATATATATATATATATATATATATATATATATATATATATATATTAAATGGGGCGGGTCATAAGTGGAGCGGATCGACAATGATCCATACCCGACCCATTTACTAACAGGGCAAACGGGTATGGATCGTAAATGGGTAAACGAATCAAAAATTAAAATCCAAACCCGTTAAATTCTTACGGGTTTGGAGCGAATTAGGGTCAAAACCCGCCCCATTGACAGGTCTAGCTGGAGTAGGTCCCCTCATTGATCCCCTCATCAACACCGGACAATCGGCCTTCTTCTCGCCCATTTGGTTGCAGTGGAAACATAACAGATTTGTTCCTGGGGACAATTTATGCTGACATGACCAATCCTGCCACGCTTATAGCAATCTGCATCCCTGTATCGAAAAATTCCATCGTGCTACTTCCCGCACATGCTACACTGACCTCGGCCTTATTGGCCTCTCACTCGCTGATCAGAAGTCTAGGTTCTCTTTGCAGGACCCCCCAACTTTCTGCACCTGATCTGGCTTCCTCTTCCCAAGGTGCTCCAAATCAATCTCCCGTTCTCGAGCTCTAGCTACCATGTCCTCCAAAGTATGACAAGCTAAAAATCTAACAAACTCCATGTTATTTTCTAGCAGATCATGGTACCGATTCTTCTGTTGGATTAGGTGTTTAAGCCCATAACCATAATTGGTATGTACTTGACCCGAAAGTAGCATGGTCCATTTGGGTTGCAATTAACTAGAACAATTTGATAGGATGGATATTTGAGAAAGAAGTTATTTGTGATTTATTAATATATTATAAGTATATATATTAATTGAGAAATCATATTATTTAGTCAGTATTGATCAAAAATTAATTTGGAATTAATTTAGTGATCAAAAGAGACTGATTAAATTTACGGGGACTGATTAAGTAAATCAGTAATACTTATAGTTTGGACCATTGATCCATTTTGTTTAGGGTTTGACTAAACCTTATGAGAGTCCATGAAGGTTTAGCCCAAAAGGCCTATGAAATATGAAGAGTCATCGTGAATTAGGGTTTGCATGGATGAAACCCTAGGCTATAAAAGTAACCCCTAACTCCCTAAAATCGGCCCCATGCATTCTAAAGAAGAGTACTAGCCGATTTTGTGCTTCCTAGCTTCTCTCTCACAAGCCTCCTTTGTTCTTGGTGTGTTGTGAAACATTTGAGGCATCACACTTGGGGTGCTAAGCTCTTAAAGGCCAAATACAAATAAGCTACAACAAGAGGTAATCTTCTAACTAAGTTTTACGATTCATATGTCAAGTTGTATGCTAGTTTAGGCTTCATGCTTTGGAAAAACAATGTTGCATGTATAATTAGAGAACTCTTAGATCTAAAGCATTAGTGTTGTATGTGCACCATAGGGATGTTCGAGTACATAAAACCCATCAGTGGTATCAGAGCCATGAGTGTTTTCTATTATATTGATGCAATTGTTTGATTTCAAAGTTGAAAAAATGACATTTATAGCCACTGCCTGATGGACTAGACGAGTCCTAAGAGGGACTCGACAAGTTGAATGAATTTGGCCATGAACTCGATGATTCCATTGCCTGGCTCGATGATTTGGCTCATCTGTTGGCAGAATTTTCGAGTTTTTGGCCTGTTTTGGATTAGGATCATTACCACAAATAGTTTTGGTTCATATAATTTGATTTTACTAATATGGTAATGATTATCCCCATCCAATAACATGATGATTGACAATTTTATGATAATTACTTGATTTTGTGGAAAAACTAATTATTTGTAGAATTAGAAATTGCCATGTTGCATGAACTAAATTAGGTCAAATTGGTAAATGATATATTATTTGATAATTGTATTAGTTTAAATTTGATCTAAATGTTTCATGAAGAGTTTCCTAACTTGTCATCAAGTTATGAAATATGAAAAGTCTCATTCATGAAACATTAAATGTTTAAGTTATAGAATTCCAAAAGTCTTGAAGAGTTTCATAACTTGTCCTCAAGTTATGGAACGTGGAAAGTCTCTTTTATGTAATATAAATTCTAAAACTCAAGAGTTTTTGAAGAGTTTCAAAACTTGCCCTCAAGTTTTGGGATTTGAAAAGTCTCATTTATGAAACTTTAATTCCAAACCCTAGAATTTTAAAAGTTTAAAATTCAACCCTATACTATTATAATATTAAAGTTTAATACTTATATATATATATATATATATATATATATATATATATATATATATATATATATATATATATATATATGTATAAGACAAGTCAATCTTACCGTTAGTAGGCCTCATTCACGAAGCTGGTCTATAAGGGGTGTTTAAGGAAGCGGCCTATAATATGACCGCCATTGGGTATCCACTCTTACCCACCGCACCCTTGACTAGTGGAGGGTCGTTAGCCGAACGAGTAGGACATGACATTAATCCTCATTAATAAGTATAATGATATTATAAAGTAACTAAACTTTTATAAATTCAAAATCTTAGTTACTTTAGGAAAAATGTGAAAATGGTGCTATTCCATGAAATTGCATTTTGCACCTTGCTAAGTCGTTAGTGGAGCGTGTGTGGTTAACCGACACACTAATTTGGGACTAACAAGGGTGGAAAAGGGTAGCTTGATGTTAATCATAGATCAATGGAGCATGTGTGGTTAACCGACACATTGATTAGGTGATATGTAACATCAAGAGTACCAAGCACATGTGCATGCTTATTCACACCTTGTTTATGATCCTCGATATCCCAATCACAAACTTGAAAGGCATAATCGAGATTTAAACATGCCATTGAAAAGTTCAATGAATCTCAAAAGAATCTAGGAATTTCAATTCATTTAAAACTTAATAATCAATTTCGTTTTTCATGGTGGAAATTGGTAAATCGCTATTTACCTACCTTTAAATATCTTGCAATTGGATTACGGCATCCATCTTCCGAATTGAGAAATATTGTGTTGGGTCCTAGCCTTAATATTTCATTTGGGTGTTATATTAAGGATCCTCATCTAATCTAAACTTTGTCTTTCTTTTCAGATGTCTACTTCAAACACCGCATCGAACCCAAACTCTTCCGACTCTCTCTCCCTCATGAACCTATGTGGGAGGGTCATCTTTGATGGATCGAACTTCAATGACTGCATTCGAAACATTCGAATGGCCATCCGGTACGAGGACAAAGAATATGTTCTCGATAAAGAGCAAAAGGAGATTGATGAAAACACTGCTACTCCTGAACAGATTGTTGAGTATAAGACTCATGAGAGGGACACGACAAAGGTGTCATGTATTATGATTGCCACCATGACTGATAAGCTTCAAAAGTCTTATGAGGACTTTTGGCCTTATGAAATGCACCAAGATTTGATGGAAAGGTACCATGAAAGTGCTCGGTAGGAAAGGTATGAAATCATTGCCTCCATGATTACTACCAAAATGAAGGATAGAGAGTCTATCAAGGCCCACTTGCAAAAGATGCAAAGGTTTGTGGACACCTTGCTGAAGTTGAATGTCAATTTCGATGAAGAATTGGCCATTGACATTATCCTACACTCTTTGCCTCCTTGTTATGATCAGTTTCGTATGACTTATCATATGAACAATGAGGAGGTCACTCTAAGCAAGCTTCAAGGTCTTTTGAGAACTGTTGAAAGCAGTTTGAAAGGCAAATCTGTTGTACCTACTCCTACTGTTGTTGCCCCTGTCTTGGCAATTGGACATATTAAGGGAAAGAAGAGGAAGGCTCCTTCTAAGAGCCACAAGGTAAAGTCCCATGATGGATCCTCTTCCAGTGGAACCAAAGTTGGTTCTGCTAAACCCTCTCCCAACCCAAAGGAAGTAGAGTGCTTCCATTGTCATGAAAAAGGGCACTGGAAACGAAGCTGCCCTAAATACTTGCAAGACATAAAGGATGGGAAGATCAAGCCCACCTTTGTAGGTATTTATACTATTCTGTCTAATAACTCATCACATGCTAATTCTTGGGTCCTTGATACAGGATGTGGTTTTCACATTTGTTCTGATTTGCAGGGTCTAAAAGGAAGTAGGGATATGGAGCACGGGAAGATGAATTTGATCATGGGGAATAGGAAAAAGTCATCTGTCACCAAGATTGGAGTTTATTCTTTATTGCTTAGTAGTGGGTTAAATTTAGAATTGAATAATTGTTGCTACTCGTCTGATATGGCGAGAAATATTATTTCTTTTCATGGTTTGTATGAACAAGGTTTTACTTTTTCATTTAATAATGAGATTGGTAGTATTAATGCTTATTATAATGATAAATTTTATTTTAAAGCATTGCCTTCTAATGGTCTATATGAAACTGTGATGGTTGTAGATAACTTAGGAAACAATGTGTTGCATATCGATTCGTCCAAGGGTTTGGATAAAGCATTCTTATGGCATTGTCGTCTTAGACATGGCAACAAGAAGCGCACGGCCCAACTCCAAAAGGATGGAGTGCTGGAGTCATTTGACTTAAAGTCGGATGACACATGTGAATCTTGTTTACTTGGAAAGATGACCAAGTCACCCTTCACTGGTTCGTGTGCAAGGGGCGAGGGTTTGTTGGATCTCATACACACCAATGTGTGTCGACCTTTCAGATCCGCCACAAGGGATGCTAACCGCTTCTATGTGACTTTTACTGATGCTTACAACAGATATGCCTATATCTACTTAATCAAGCATAATTCAGAAACCTTTGAAAAGTTCAAAGAGTTTAAACAAGAAGTGTAGAATCAATTGGGAAGGAAGATAAAGATGCTCCGATCTGATCGAGGTGGTGAGTATCTTAGTATCGAGTTCCACGACTATCTTAAGGAATGTAGAATTGTTTCACAATTGACGCCACCTAGGACACCACAAATCAATGGTGTGGCTGAGAGGCGCAATCAAACCTTTCTAGTCATGGTTCGTTCCATGATGAGTCGAGATTCGTTACCTATCTCATTATGGGGGTATGCCTTAGAGATTGCCACCCATATACTTAATCTAGTCCCAACTAAAAAGGTGTAACAACCAAAAATTCCAACCAATTTAAAACATTTTATTTCATTCAAAAACCATTAAGTTCATACATCTTGTTTTCAAAATAGTTTAGACATCAGAGTATCCCCCAGAACCACAACTGTAAGCCCGAAAGCTTACTGAGTTCCCCCAAAGTACCCATACACACATAAACATACGCATACAACAAAGAACAACATACTATGGGTCCAATCAACCTTCCGGTTGGAATACCCCTGGCCCTCAACCATCGGGTTGGAATGCCTACATACTACGAGCCCAATCATCCTACCGGGATGGAATACTCTCGGCCCACAACCATCGGGTTGGAATGCCCATACACCTATATGTACAACAATAACTACTATGGGTCCAATCATCTCGCAAGATGGAATACCCCAGGCCCCTCAACCATCGGGTTGGAATGCCAACATACTATGAGTCCAATCATCCTACCGGGATGGAATACTCCTGGCCCACAACCATCGGGTTGGAATGCCCCACTTCCTATACATACAATAACTATTACTATGGGTCCAATCATCCCTCAGGATGGAATACCCCAGGCCCCTCAACCATCGGGTTGGAATGCTAACATACTATGAGTCCAATCATCCTACCGGGATGGAATACTCCTGGCCCACAACCATCGGGTTGGAATGCCCCACTTCTTATACATACAATAACTACTACTATGGGTCCAATCATCCCTCAGGATGGAATACCCCAGGCCCCTCAACCATCGGGTTGGAATGCCAAACTACTACAAGTCCAATCATCCCACCTGGATGGAATACTCCTGGCCCACAACCATCGGGTTGGAATGCCCCTACACTAGCAACCATGCACACATAACAGGCAACCACATAGCACTCTACAGAACCAACATACTAGGGCCCTATCATCCTACCGGGATGGAATACCTTCTGCTACTGCTCAACATACATATCCCGCAGGTAACCTCCTACCAGCGTACATAAGGCAAGACCAACTACAGGTCTATAAATATAACCACTACCCAACTACCAGGGTGTTGATCCAACAAAACTTGCCATCACTTAACTACCTTATCCTACAGGATACTAAGCTAATAGAGCATAACATCATATTATTATCCTATCTACCAGGATACTAGCAAGCATATCATCACATAAGCATAACAAGCTCTAAACAACAATTCAAAGGGTCGGCCTTGGTGCCTTAGACCCTTGAGTACAGTAAGGATAACTCACCTGAAACGAAGAACCGAACCACGATAGCACACTCCCGAAGCACTGCTCCAAACCCCAACACCTATTTCCATCAATGGACCATTGACATAGATAACCAATTACCATAACACCCACGAAGGTCAAAGTCAAAGTCCAGGCCAAAGTCAATCTTCATGACTGACTCTACTCGCCGAGTCAACCCGTTGACTCGTCGAGTCCTTATACTCTGAAAACTCTTAGAACACGACTCAACTCGCCGAGTCACCCCAAGACTCATCGAGTCCAACGATCTCCGAGTCCCATCCTGCTCAACTCACCGAGTCACCTCCCGACTCACTGCTTCGAGGTTTAACCAGAAGAGATTGGGGTTCTGCGACCAGACTCGCCGAGTCCAAGAACAGAATCGCCGAGTCCAAGGCAATCTTCAACAGACTCGCCGAGTTGTTCTTCCAACTCGCCGAGTCCATGCACATGTTCATACAACTCGCCGAGTACGCCCATGTGACTCGCCGAGTCTCTCTAGTTCTCAATCCATACAGTGGCTTTTCGAACCATGCAGGGGCTCCAATCCATAGATCCACTCTTCTACAGTCTAACCCTCACATAAAGTGGCAAACTTTACGTGAAACCAAGGAGATATAGGCCCAAAACACTCTAGGGCTAGGGTTAAGGACTAGAGGGCTTCACCAACAACTCTTAGACAGGAGCTTTATGACATTTTGGACCATCACAAGCCTAGATCTGAGGTAGCAACCTCAGATCTAAGCCTCTAACTCGAAATAGCTCTCAATCATACCAAAAATGCCCCAAATCTCAAATGATAAAAGATCTAGATGCAAAAGAGCCCAAGCAACGGATTATTACCTCCAATATAAGCTCCAACTGAAGTAGATCCCGGATCTACACCACTCCTTTGCAGCAAGCCTCTTGATCTTCAAGCCCCTTTCCAAGATTTCCTCCTCCAAAGCTCTATTCTCTCTATTAATGGAGGCTCACACGATTTTAGGGTTTCTGGATCTCAAAAGGGTAGTAAAGAGGCTAAGGGTGGGTTATAATGTTCTTTATATGGGGCACAACCCTCGGGATTAGGGTTTTCTCTCTACAGCACCAACTCGTCGAGTCCAAGCCGCCGACTCGGCGAGTTGGCCACTAAAACCGCGACAGAATCCCGCTCCGACTCGGCGAGTAAGCAGACCTACTCGTCGAGTCCCTTCTTTTATTTACACTTTTGGCCCTTCATTGAACTTCTGAAATTTCGGGGTGTTACAAAAGAATTCCAAAACACCTTACGAAATGTAGACAGGGAAGGTTCCCTCGTTAGCACATATCAAGGTTTGGGGTTGTGAGTCTTTCGTAAGACGAGAGACTCACGACAAGCTAGAACCTCGTAGTGAGCGTTGTATTTTCATCGGCTATCCACAGAAGTCCTTTGGATATCTCTTCTATAGACCGAGTGACAATTTTGTCTTCGTTGCGAGGAGAGGGGTTTTCCGTGAAAGAGAACTCATATGCCAAGAGGACAGTGCGAGGCAAATTGATCTTGAAGAGCTTCAAGAGTTAAGTGATGAAGGAACCTCAAAAACTAGCGCTCAACCCGAGGAGGAAACTCCCGTTGAACCGATTGACGAGTCCTTGCCTCTGAGGCGTTCCAGTTGAGTTAGACTGGCACCTGAGTTTTATGGTTTCCATATTACTACTGAAGGTGACACATTTATCAGTGATAGTACACTGGTAAACTTGGATGAACCTAACAACTACAAGGAAGCCATGGCAGGCCCCGAGTCTGCAAAATGGAAGGAGGCTATGGACAGCGAGATTCAGTCCATGTATGACAATCAAGTTTGGAACTTGGTTGATAATGTACCCAGTCGTAAGACGGTCGGGTGCAAATGGATCTTCAAGAAGAATACCGATATGGATGGGAAAGTACACACATATAAGGCACGATTGGTTGCAAAGGGCTTTACTTAAACTCATGGAGTTGACTATGATGTGACCTTCTCACCAGTAGCAAAGATTAAATCTATAAGGGTTATGCTTGCCATAGCTGCATTTCATGATTATGAAAAATGGGAAATGGATGTCAAAACTGCTTTCCTTAATGGGAAGTTGGCTGAAAATGTTTACATGAGTCAGCCAGAGGGTTTTTGTCAATGAAAAGTACCCTAATAGAATGTGTAAGCTTGAGAAATCCATTTATGGATTGAAAGAAGCATCTCGTAGATGGAATCTTTGTTTCGATGAGAAAGTCAAGGAGTTTGGATTTTCGAGAAGCGAGGATGAGTCCTGTGTATATGTCAAAGCTAGTGGGAGTATAGTTAGCTTTCTCGTATTGTATGTGGATGACATACTGCTCATAGGAAACGACATTCCAACCTTGCAGGAGGTTAAGTCCTAGCTTGGGAAATGTTTCAATATGAAGGACCTCAGAGAAGCTGCTTATATTCTAGGGATAAGGATATTGAGAAACAGGAGTAAAAGCCTAATAGGACTTAGTCAAAGCATATACTTGGACAAGGTGTTGAAACGTTTCAATATGGAGGATTCCAAGAAAGGTGACTTACCTATCCAAAGCAATACCAAACTGAGCAAGGCTCAGAGTCCGAGTACAGATGAAAAGATAGCAGATATGAGTTAAGTACCATATGCTTCGGCAGTTGGGTCGATCATGTATGCCATGACCTGTACCCGCCCTGATGTGGCCTTTGCTTTGAGCATGGTTAGCAGATATCAAGGGAATCTTGTTAGAGCTCACTGGACTGCGGTAAAGAACATTCTTAAGTACCTGTGAAGGACTAAGGACTGGGTCCTTACCCTCGGTGGGAGTGATGACTTGAGAGTGTCAGGGTATAGTGACGCCAACTTTCATACCGACAAAGATAATTTCCGCTCTCAGTCGGGCTGGGTATTTACCCTGAATGGAGGAGCAGTAACATGGAAAAGTTCCAAACAGGAAACCATAGCTGATTCAACGTGCGAATCAGAGTACATAGCAGCAAGCGAAGCGGCGAAGGAGGCCATATGGTTAAAGAACTTCATTGGAGACCTTGGAGTTGTACCGGCTGTAAAGGAGCCTATGGATATTTTCTGTGACAAAGAGAGTGCAGTTGCCTTAACCAAGGAACCGAGGGATCATGGCAGATCCAGACACATCGACAGGAAATATCACTTTATATGACATCAAGTAGAAAAAGGACTACTCGTGGTAATGATGATATCGTCAGAGGAGAACCTAGCAGATCCCCTTACAAAGGGGCTGAGTAGGGATAAGCAGTTGCAGCATGCAAGGAGTATTGGGTTGAAGGACGATATTAGTTTTAGTGAATAGATAGTTGTTTAGAAACTTGTAATAGACAAAATGTAATTGACATTTGATGATTGAATAAAAGGAGTTTTATTTATGAGTAAAGTTACTATCTTGTGTCAATTGTTTACTATTGTTTCAATTTGCATGTTATGACTTCCAGAATAATAAGATTATTCAAACCATTCGCAGTCTATCATACTTTGGAAGTAGGATATGAGATTAGACTGTCATGAATTGGCTTGTAGATTGTCTAAGGTGTTTAGACATAGGAAGAGTTTGCTACAACAGTCATGAGTGCTCCTGAAATAAGATTTTAGTATTGGATTAAACCCACGCTCACATGAATCACTTCATGGAATTTATCACGAGTGATTGTGAGACGATAATATTGTATAATCTTCAAACCAAGATAAATGAGTTGTTGATTATGAGTTGATTATACACTAATAATGCGAAATCGCATCAGTAACTTGATGTTATAAAATATGCTATTGTGTATAATTTAATAAGTAATTAGTACAAGCATATAAGTTAAAGTTTATCTGTTCCTTTATCCTAAGAGGAATAAAAGCGATATCTTGGGCCCCTTGATTATTTTATTTTGACTTATGTGTCGGGACCGGTCAGGACTCAATTGATGTGTTCAATTAAGTTCTATGTCAAACAAATCAGAAATCGGGAAACAAACTGCTTGACAATAAGTATGACTATGTTCCATGTATTTTTCCGCATGATATGTTGAAGAACAAAGGATTATATGATCCCTTATCCAAATGGTGCGTCAGGATTCGACACCGGATTTAAAGAGCTACGATTGCTAAATCGGATTTTGAAGTTGCATTTGTAATTATAGTTATTAGACTTATCCAAGTGGGAGACTGTCGGATTAGGTGTCTAAGCTCATAACTATAATTGGTATGTACTTGACCCGAAAGTAGCATGGTCCATTTGGGTTGCAATTCACTGGAACAATTTGATAGGATGGATATTTGAGAAAGAAGTTATTTGTGATTTATTAATATATTATAATTATAATATATTAATTGAGAAATCATATTATTTAATTAGTATTGATCAAGAATTAATTTAGAATTAATTTAGTGATCAAAAGAGACTGATTAAATTTACGGGGACTGATTAAGTAAATCCGTAAAACTTATAGTTTGGACCATTGATCCATGTTGATTTGGGTTGGACAAAACCTTATGAGAGTCCTTGAAGGTTTAGCCCAAAAAGGCCTATGAAATATGAACAGTCATGGTGAATTAGGGTTTGCATGGAAGAAACCCTAGACTATAAAAGTAACCTCTAACTCCCTAAAATCGGCCCCATGCATTCTAAAGAAGAGTACTAGCCGATTTTGTGCTTCCTAGCTTCTCTCTCACAAGCCTCCTTTGTTCTTGGTGTGTTGCGAAACATTTAAGGCATCACACTTGGGGTGCTAAGATCTTAAAGGCCAAATACAAACAAGCAACAACAAGAGGTAATCTTTTAGCTAAGTTTTATGATTCATATGTCAAGTTGTATGCTAGTTTAGGCTTCATGCTTTGGAAAAACAATGTTGCATGTATAATTTGAGAAAACTTAGATCCAAAGCATTAGGGTTGTATGTGAACCATAGGGTTTTTAGAGTACATAAAACCCATCATCTTCTTCATCTCCTCGTCTGCAGCATATCGTGGAACCAAAAGAGCCCTCTCCCTAAACTTGGCGGTGATCTCGGCCACAGTTTCAGTCATCTGACGAAGGTCCTGAAACTCCCTCGCCAACTGTTGCACCTCGATAGCTGGTGCAAACTCCACCCTAACCCGGGTCACAAACCCATCCCAAGACATGGACACCATTGCCGCATATCCCAATGCACTACCGACGTCCTCCCACCACTCACTGGCTCGGTCCGTCAAAAGACAAGATGCAAATCCCACCTTCGCCCCATCAGGGCAGAAACTTGTCTGCTGAGCATTCTCCATGTCAGCGATCAATCGGCGGCTAGAAATGGGATCCTTGTTCCAAAGAACTCCAATGATCCACAAGCCTTGAACTCCCGACATGAGGGAGTCCACGCTCCCAACAGTCTTGCCGCGATCTCGGCCCGAAAGGCCGCGAGAAACTCATCCAGCAACTCCATAATCCCAGTATGGTACGTGTCCTGATGCTCCTACATAATCTCCATGATCCCCTCCTTGATCGTACCAAAAATCACCGGAGTCTGCTCCAAAATACCACGGGTGATCTCCGACGAGATGAACTCCCGCATTCGCTCATCCATTGGCTCGGTGTCAGCACCTGAGCCTAAACCATACCCTCCGTCATGAGTAGTCATCACCATAGTGATAAGCAACCATACAATAACAAGAACATACTCAAAGAATCCTCATCCCACAGGCTTTTTAGCATCTCTATGACTCCCCTCGATTCGAGTATGGATCATGTGCTTTCAGTAGTACGGGCCCAATACTACCTTCCGCACCTATCCATACCTTCCTGAAGAGTTATCTCGAATCCTCCAAATCACCTTCTCAAATCTTTTCTCCAAGTACTTGCTAAATATTATTCTTGGGATTGAGGATGGTTAACTCACATCACTAAGGGTCCACAAAGCACAAAGCAAGCAACATTCATGCATCGGAAAACAAACCAGCGGATCGCCTAATCATGCCATCCTATCCCAATCATTTGAAATCCATACTAGCATGCAATTCTAAAAGCTCAAACATTAGGCATAGATAGGCATCTCTCCTAATCATGAAATCCTGAGCAGATCCTTAGCCATATTCTAGCATGCAATTCTCATAACATATATCATAACAAACATGTATGGGTATTCTGGGAATCACTTACTTGAGCTCAGCTGATTGCACACATCACACCCCCTTTTTCTTTATAACATATTTTTAGAAATTGTTATTCTTTCAAAATATTACCAATTCCTCAGTTTGAGTTCAATCACACCTGAGAGTGTGCCTGAATCCCTCAAACCAAGGCTCTGATAACAACTTGTAACATCCCAAAAATTATAAGGTAAAAAAATTTCACTCTTAATTCAACCATAAACACCATTTATCATTTTCAATCATTCAAAAGCATATCACAGTTAAAATAGTTATCAGAGTAAATCACAAAGCGTATAAACATGGGTGGATGCCCTGTGATCAAGCCGGTCCCTTCCTTTTTGAACTGAAAGTACCTGAAACCACAAATATAAATCGTAAGCATAAAGCTTAGCGAGTTCCCTAAAAATACTGCATACCATATATATATATATATATATATATATATATATATATATATATATATATATATATATATATATATATATATATATATATATATATATATATATATATATATATGTCAGCTCAAGGTCGTACCGGGTCTATTTCACCCTCGAGTTTATTTCAACTCATATGTTAGCACAAGGCTATACTAGGTGCATTTCACCCCCGTGTCTATTTCACCCCTGAGTCTATTTCAACTCATATGTCAGCACAAGGCTGTACCGGGTCTATTTCACCCCACATATATATAGTAAACGGGCACACATGCATACAATGCATACACCAGGAGTCACAAAGACTACAAGCACATACAATCCTTAGCGTCCTACAACATAATGAACAAACTCACATGAATCACGATGCTGACTAAAACCTCACGCAACGCCGCACCGTTCATAACAAACAACTCTCACTACCAAAAAATGGGTGCAAAGCACCTCCTAACAATCCACACAAGGCAAACCCTAAATGTACCTTCTAAAAATAGAGATTGAACCAAAAAGTCAACCCATGCCAAAAGTCAACAGCCAATGTTGACTTTAGTCAACCGCCACGTTGTGGCCACCTATGGCCAGGCCATTTCCCTCCAGCAACAACCCATACCGATATTCCATATTGTCACGCGGTGTCGACCTGGTGCCACGTTGTGGGCACTGAGTCTTCAGCAGCTTAATGGATTAAGCTGCCTCCGTCAATCCTAAGGGCTCCAAAGTTCAGATCTAGTCCATACTATTGTCTAAATGGATAAATTTTCCAACTTTATCCGTTAAGACACCCAAAGAGATGAAGATCTTAAACCCTAGGTCCAAATAAATCCAAAATCCATAATGTCTTAATCATTAAGCCCTTAATCCGAAAAAGTCCTTAACCCAACTATTCCAGAAGGGGTTCTAATACTAGATCTGTCATAAAGGTGGAAGCTTTATAGACATGTATGCCCAATACATGTCTAAGATCCATCTTAAGTCAAAATATGAACCCTAAAGGCCAAAACTTACATAAATGATAAGATCTTCCATCAAAAACAAGATCCATAACATAGAATAATACTCTTAGGAATCAGGAGAGTCATAAAGTTGCCAACTTTATGAGTTCCTTCCTTCCAAACTTGCTTAAACATGAGTAACATTGGATAATATTCATGATCCAACCGCAAAATGACATAAAGCAAAGAAATTTGACACTTACAAAGGTCCATAGATAATATGAGGTGATAATAATGATGATTTCTTGCAAGCTCCACCAAAATATCACCTTCTTCTTCAAGCCAAGAAAGCTCCAAAAATCTCAATAATTAAACAAGGGATGAAGGCTAGGGTTTTTTGAGGTGAAAGAGGGTCTGAAGGCTGATAATGAACCCTAGAATAGGTTTAGAGGGGTTTAAATACGAAGGGAACCCCAAAAGAATGATGGGCTTGGGCCAGAACAGCTGCTACGGCGTGACAACTCTTTGCCACGTCGTGGTGGCTTAATAAAAAGCGCATGCCATTTATTCAATAACATGTTGTGGGCATCCTTGCTCCATGCCATGGCATAGAGTTTTTCCCAAAACTCCATTTTTAGCCTTAGAGAATAAAAATCTAAACCATACTTGAGCACAGATGTTACATAAACACCTCTCTCGTAAGTAGATCAATCAATATAACGATATGGAATTACTGATAAATCTTATTTATAGGTTCATTATGACGACTTATGACTATAAATATAAGTTACACTAAAAAGATTAGAGTGTAGCTTAACTTAAAAAGGTTCTTCTTGACAAAAGTTAGGAAATTGCACTGGCAGAGCTTCTACTCGCTAGCCACTACTACTTCAGGGATTGCAAGACTTCGTAGAAGGCTAAAACTAAGAGAAAATAGGTTAGAACTGAAAGAAATCAAGAGAGAGAGAGAGAGAGAGAGAGAGAGTGTGTGTGTGTGTGTGTTTGGGAAGTTGTGGGAGAATGAAAGAGGCTTGACCTCCTATTTATAGCCAATTTTGGGGTGCACGCCGTGTATTTAAAATGAAGAATCCTCAAACAGTTTTTCCACGTGTCAGGCTCTCCGTGGTCCGCATTTTCACCTTCTAGAAGCACGCGTTTCGCACCCGACATGTACCGCACGTTGCGCAAAACGCATATTTTGTAAATTATGTAACTTGTTCATACGAGCTCCGTTTTCGACGTTCTTTATATCCCCAGAAACCCCTTGACGAGATCTACAACATTTCTTTAGAGTCCATCGATTGATTCTGAATTTATTTCTAATCCTTATTTTTATATGATTTAATGACTTTGTAAAAATCATAACTCTCTCGTACGGATGCTGATTTTTGTGTTCCTTTTACCAAAATTCATATCTTAAAGAGTACCTTGATTTTCATTTTGGCGACTTTACCTAAAAGTCCACCATTCTCTTTTTACCTTTTGACGTTAGTAATTTTTAATTACGCGGTTGATTTTTATATCTTATAAAATTCATATCTCCTTCGTATGAACTCAGATTTCTACGAAGTTTATATTTTCAGGATCAGGACGACGTGTACTTTCTATATATATATATATATATATATATATATATATATATATATATATATATATATATATATATATATATATATATATATGTTTTGGCACACTTATTTTTACTACTTACAGACAATTCGGTTGATTTTTCCTATTTTTCTTTAATACGAAACTTGTATTATATAGTCAGTAGCACACACGATTATAGATTATCCTATTAAAGGATTTAATCTTAATAATTATTACTTATTATGTGTAGCCTGAATTTGTGGGCGTTACATATGTCGAAGTGTATGTGTGTAGAAAGGAAAGTATTAAAGGAAACATCACATACCTGGTACCGTGGAGTGTGAAAGTCGATTAAGGGAGGTAAGTCGATGTTGTGGACGTTGTTTGAAGGATAGTGAAGACCGAATTGCAGTTGTAGCTCAAGTTGTCGTGGTTGATTTAAGGAGTGAAGTCCCAATTCGCAGTTGTGGGTCGATTCAGAAAGATCACCAATCGAGTTCGGTCGTCGCATCTCAAGTCGTTGTGGTTTCCAAGTAGTACAGAAAGAGATGAAATTGAGATGATGTTGTTCGTTGCTTTGAAATCTTTTAGTTTGTAATTAACCAAGTTTGTTTTTTGGCTTATTAAAACGCATGTGTAGTGGGCTGATTAAAAAAGAGATTTAACATTGAAGTATCACATAATTGGTTTTTTCTTTGACAAAGTAACCAAATGGCCTAAATGTGAATGAAATTGTAAAATTGAGTGTAGCGTCGCTATAGCGTTGATGAGGTTCGCGGTAAATATCTCTCAATAGCACCGATAATAGCGTCATCACTATTTGTAAACTCTATTTTGAAAATAGCGGTTATGTACCACCGATAAATGCTATAACGCGCGATTGATATCATAGCTTCAAAATTATAATTACACCGTAGTACTCTAGTTCATCTACATTTTAGTGAAATATAAGGTCTTAGCTTCTCATGTTTATAGAAAAACAACAAAAACAAATAATAAGAATGCTAAACATTACAAACCTAATACGTTTCTTCAAAATTTCTTCAACAATTCTTCTCTATATCACCTCTGCAACTCTTCTACCTTTTAGTACGAAACAACGATTATTTTTCACACCTTAAAGGGTTTCTTTTCTTGCACACTTTTCCAAGATGTTAAATCTCTTATTTATAGAAAAATAAAGTTCGCAACACTAAACATTCGTCTTCGCGACGCTAACCGTTATCCTTACTGAATCTTCCCGAAGTAAAACCTTTTTTGCATCACTAATATTCATATTTTGCAGCGCTAACCCCTTCTTTTATGGTATCTTAGAAAATTTTCCTTATCCACTCCGTATTTAGCTTCATTTTCCTTATTTAATGATTATCTCTGGATTTTTGCTCCATTTATTAAATATGAACATTTTTATATCATATTTTATCCTTATTTTATATTTATTCATTTAAAATACTAATATAATGAATCATATGGCTAATTTTTGCAATATCATTAATCCCATGTTAACTCTCAACTCTTACGGTTTAAGAACTAAGACCCTTCTTAAAATATTTCTCTAATTAGACTCCATTAAACCTTAAATTAATCATTTCATAAAATATATCATTATTATTTTATTCGATTAAATTTTTAATTCATCTAAATATTTTATTTTATATTTAATTTCTAAAAAAATGTTTTTACTAAAAAGGACAAAAACTACATACCCAACCATTGTTCTTTACAATTTGTTTGTTTTCATTTCTCCGCCACAATCTATATAACATTAATGAGACATTATATTTTTTTCCTTGTCGGGGTTCATTGATATTTTTACAGATCTATTCTTATATTTGTGATTCGGACTTATGATGTTGGTGGAAGATGGATCGTCGCAGTGGTTTGGTGGTGGAAGATAGATGGTAAAGATGGTGATATATATGGTGATGGTGGTGGTGGGAGATAGATGGTGATGGGGAAAAAGTCATGTTCAATGATTGAATCAAATATGAGTTCTACATCTTGTTGTTTGAAAAAAAAAATATCTTGTTGTTGAAAAATTAATCGTGGTCCATGTAGATTTTGGGTTCTATATCTTTTTGTTGGAGTATAATTTTTAAAAAATTATCCATTCAATACTATATTATGCCAACTCGATTAAATTCCTGAACAAAAATCACCTATTGCAATTCATACCAAGATATTTGTCATACAAACCCTAAAATTAGGAAAAGACATTCTACCAGGGTTCAAGTAAGCTTAAGTAGTAAGTAATGGAGCTTCTTCATCATAGTGACACATATAGATTTCATAATTTCTTATCAACCTCACCCTTCTTTGGTAGCTTGAAGTGAATGATAAGGAAGCCATTAAGAAGAAGAAGAAGAAATAATTCTACTCCTTGAGGATTATAAAGTGAAAAGGTAAACCTCACAAATAAATGTGTTCCTTCATGATTATATAACATGAAAAGGTAAACCTCATAAACACTTCATAGGTACCCCTCACAATGGTCAACATATTTTCGAAATGGTAACATTCACACATTAATCGTCCACGAGGTTATTTAGTTAAGCCTTGTTTTTTCTCATGTAACATTTAATGCAAAATACGAATAATTCATATCTGATTTGGTCATATTTATACATATATTTTAGGCTATTATCTTAATATATTTGAATATTAATGATATATTGAAATATAAAAGGTACTTAATATGATTTGAATTGGATAATTATAGGAAAATTTGTGGGTAGGAGCAAAAGGAAGAGATTGGAGCTGATAAAGATGAAAAACGACAAAGACCAATGATCGCGAAAAGTGCACCATGTTGTGCTGACGAGTTCGATTACGATACGAATTCTCGACCTTCGCGACGTGACAATGCTATGGTCATAACATGACAATGCTATGGTCGCAATATGATATCGTTGAAATCTATAAATATCTAAGATTTTCAACCCTAATTCGGTGTGCACCCTGGGAACCTTTCCTAAGAGGTAAGAAGGTGTTCCAAAATTCCATAAACGCTTTTACGTCTATTTCAAGGTTGGAAAAGCAATTCGGAGCGACGATTTGAAGAATCAAAAGCTAGAAGCATTGTGACTCTGAATCGGTTTGCTTAATGATCGTATTTAGTAAAGCTTTTCTATTGCTTTTATGTTTTTACCAACTAGTTATGGGTAAAACGCTTATGTTTTTACTAGAGTAGATGTAACCTAATGACTTGGTATGATTCCATTGTTTGAATATTTTGTTTTATTTAATATATTATGTTTGTTTAATCAAATAACATATGTTTTAAAGTTTTAATTTTTATTATCTATTGTTGTGTTAGTAGAATTTAGACGATCAATTTGATTTTATTATCTTGAATGATAATTGTCCAATACCATTTGGTGATTGTGACTAGTGATTGACCAAATCCTATGGTTAAGTGATATAATCATAAACTTGAATATGTAAGAGATCATTACAGAACCAATTACGTTTGTAATTTACTTTCATGACCAATGAAGTTAATCCTTAGATTAAATCTCTCATTATACGAACTTAATTATAACTTTTAGATAATTAATTGCATGATCCTTGTGTTCTTTGTCTTAAGAATTATACAAATTAGTTAATGAGACCAAGATAACATTAGAACCGGTAAATAATTTCAAATATACATTCACTTATTTGAAATCCACTATATCTAAATGCGAAATCGAATCCATATGAAAACATCTTATCTCTTTTTTCTCTAAATCTATTCTCTAGTTTGTTTTCGTCCTATTAGTTTTAATTAAGTTTAATTGAATTTAAACACCCCACCTTCCCCTTTCTTTTCTGTTTATAAATTTAATTGACATTGAAATTATCTAATATAATCTACTCTTTCCCCTTGTGTTCGATACCATTTCTTATAAAAACTATACTACTACACGAATGCCAGTTGTGTGTATTAGTTTAGTTGCGATAGATTATAATTTATAAATTTAAACTAGTGTATAACACACTGAGTTTTTGGCGCCTCTATCGACGACTTGTTTTCAATTTACTTTAAGCATATTATATAAACCATATTGCACAAATCATTATTGTATCCTATCATTAATGCAAATTGCGAAGAGTTCGCATGGTGCAGTTTTTTCTATATGTAGTGTTAAATGGAGATTATGGATTAACCAAACTTACGTGTGAATTATGTCTTGATAAAGACAGGATGATACGTACACTCAAAACCTGTATAATAACTACCAACAAAGAAATATGGCAATAAACTACCTATAGTCTGTCTACCTTATCTTATTTCTATTTCCACAGATTCTAGCATATGCTTATTCCTGTAAATCTTTGAGATTCAATGCCCCTCTCATTAACCAAGAGCCAATATATACAAAGTTGTACAATGGGAAAACAGGAAACAAATCATCTAAATATGGTACAGATTAGACTAAATAACAATACATATATAACAAAATAAAATCCGAAATATATATAAAATATATTCGGTTAATACTCCCCCACAGTCGAATCTGTAGTTGGATGGATAGAGAGACTGGAACAGAAACGGGTGAATAACTGGTGTGGCAATCCCTTGGTGAAGATGTCGGCGTACTGGTAATCGGCACGGACATGAAGCACACACAAAGAACCCTGGCGTACTTTCTCGCGAACAAAGTGAATATCGATTTCAATATGCTTTGTACGCTGGTGTTAGATCAGGTTTTTGGTCAGGTAAACAGCAGAGATGTTGTCACAGTAACTGATTGTGGCTTGGCGTAGCGGAAGATGGTGCTCAAGAAGAAGGTTACATATCCATGATGTTTCAGCCGTTGCATTGGCAACTCCTTTGTACTCGGCCTCAGCACTTGATTGGGAGAAGGTTGGTTGTCGCTTGGACGACCATGATACAAGGTTGTCACCGAGAAACACACAATAGCCAGAGGTAGATCGTCTGGAATCCAGTCACCCCACCAGTCAGCATCAAAATAAGCAATCAGTTTAGTAGACGTGTAGGGAGAGATGTGTAACCCATAGTTGCTTGTGCCTTTGAGGTATCTCAGAATGCGTTTGAGAAAATTGAAATGTGGTTCTCGGGGTGCATGCATAAAGAGACATATTTGTTGAATTGCATATGAAATGTCCGGTCGGGTAAAAGTCAGGTATTGTAAAGCCCCGACCAAACTGCGGTATAAAGCACCATCAAGTAGTCGATTTCCGGCAATGGCACTTAGTTTGGAGTTGGTATCAACCGGTGTGGTGCATGGTTTGCAATCCTGCATATTAGCACGGTGAAGAATGTCCTGCACATATTTTTATTGGGTAAGAAATAGACCTCATTTCTGATGTTGGACTTGAATACCAAGGAAGTGATGGAGTGACCCAAGGTCAGACATTGCAAACTCTTTGGAAAGACGACCAATAAAGTGACGAAGAGTTTCATTGTTGGATGCGGTTAAGATAATGTCATCCACGTACAATAGTAAATATGCAATTTTGGTGCCCTGAATATAGTTGGCAAACCGATGATACCATACGCACGGGACCTATTTGAGGCCGTATAGATATTTGCGCAACCGACATACATGATTTGGGTTTTGTGAGTCCACAAATCTGGGGGGTTGAAACATATAAACCGTTTCTTTGAGATCTCCGTGTAGGAATGCATTTTTCACGTCTAGCTGATGGATTGGCCATGAGCGGGAGACGGTTAGACTGAGAACGGTTCGGATCATGGTTGGTTTCACGACGGGACTAAATGTTTCATCACAGTCAACCCTGACTTGTTGACATTTTCCATTAATTACCAGCCTTGCTTTGTAACGAGTAAGTTTCCCATTTGCATGAAATTTGTGTCAGTATAACCACATACAATGTATAATTTTAGCATCAGGTGGTCGTGGCACAAGTTCCCAAGTGTTATTATCCATTAGAGCCCTGTATTCATCAGTCATAACACAGTTCCAGTTTGGATCAAACACGGCGTGTTTGTGGGATTCGGGAAAGGGGACACGGTTGAGGTGGTGGTATTGGTGTTTAGGTTGAATTGGGTTTTGGGTTTGGAGATGCCTGCTCGCAGGTGAGTTTTCATAGGGTGGAGAGAGTGCATGGGAGGGGTGGCTGGTGGTTTCGGTGGGAATAGGTAATAAGGAAGGAGGCAGGAGCGGGGGTGGGTGTGGGAGTGTGAGGAGAGGTTGTTTGGATGGGTTGTTCGGTAAGAGAGGGTGGTGGCGTACGATTAATGGGTGGAGGTGAGGTGGGGATTAGGGGTGGAAGAAGGAGGTGTTGGCAAAGAGGGGTGGTGGGGTGATCTTTCGGTGGTGGTGGGTTGAAAGAGGAGAGGAGTAGGATCAGGATCAATGAAGGATGGTGGGGTTGGGGTTGTTTGGGAATTGGCGAAAGGAAAAGATGTTTCGTCAAAGGTGACGTGGAGGGAAAGGATGAATTTTCCTGTTGATAGGTCAAGGCAACGGTAGTCATGATATTCGGGTGGATAGCCAAGAAAGACACAAGCTTTTGAGAGGGGAGCGAGCTTGTGTGGGTGAGTGGCGTTAAGGTTTGGATAACAAGTGCACCCAAATGTGCGAAGGTGGTTGTATGTATGATGTTTAAGATACGAACGAGTTGTAACACGAGGCGGTTGACAGAGACATGACACTCCACATCTTTAAGCTGGGATGCGAGATCTTTGAGGCGTTGACAATAGGCTTCAAGAGATGACATGGCACGAAGGGTGAGGTTGTTAAATTCGTGTTCTAGGGCAGCCGCGCGAGAGCCTTTGTTATTGAGAAATATGTTTTTGACCTTATTCCAGGCATCAAGAGTGGTGGTTTGGTCAAAAACCCGAACTAGGAGATCACCAGAAAGTGTTCCATAAATCCGTTGGAGAACAAATGCATCGATTTTTGACCAAGTTTCATAGGCTGACTCGGTGTTTGCTAGAGGAGCAGTACCATCGATGCGAGTGAGGACTTTGTATCCTCTGGCATGGAGCTTGAACACGCGTACCCACAACGACTAAGTGACTTTGATGCCATAAAGAACACGCACCTTGTTTTGAATATTCTTGACGGTGTAGACCGGGTGGATCGCTTTGCTAGGGTTGGCTTCCAGATTGTCTGTCATGGTGATTTAGTGAAGATGACAGATGGGGAAGATGACACAGCCTTGGCTGTGAATGAGAACGAGAGGAGAAAAAAATAGGTATTGAGCCTTGGCTCTGATACCATGTAAATCTTTGAGATTCAATGCCCCCTCTCATTAACCAAGAGCCAATATATACAGAGTTGTACAATAGTAAAAAAGGAAACAAATCATCTAAATATGGTACAGATTAGACTAAATAACAATACATATATAACAAAATAAAATCCGAAATATATATAAAATATATTCGGTTAATAATTTCCATCCTGGTTATGAATGATCTATAAAAACATGTTGAAAGAACTTTACATGTTATAAAAGTAGATGTCAAGATACCTATAGTGATCCGAATTGCCAACATTGTTTCCAAAATAAACCTTGCTGATCACCATCAAGTGACAATACCTAAGTCAATGCCATAGTCATTCAAAACCTCACTCTTTAGTACCTCTCTCAAATGAGCCATGTAACTATCACAAACGAAAACAAGATTGGTAGGAAAAATATCAAAAACATAATATTAGTGTTTTTCTTTTTGTTTTTTGTTTTTTTTGTTTTTTTTTTTTTTGGTGATATGTATATGAAGAACTTGTAAGAATGAATATTAGTGTTTTTGATCTATTTTTATGTTAACTTCCTCATTTGTATATTACAAAATTTTGTAATCGAGAATTTCATTGATCACCGCGAGCGTAGAGCATAATAAGTAGTTCATATATTAAGATAACCACCAAAGAAGTATTTTGAAACATAGTTCACACAAACTCATTCCCTAATTTTCGTAGGATTAGTTGTCAACTTGTCATTTCTTAAAAACCATAAAATATATGGTTATCTTGAAATATGACTCCTTTGTGGTCATTTCTCTCAATAACTTTTAAAAGTAAATAAATTAACATCCTTCAACATAATTATGATTATCTTGAACCATGAGGAAATGATCTTTTTAATAAGATTTTTAGATAGATAAGAATAAATATAAATATAGATATACATATAGCTGTTATAATCTATTTCAATATTGTTATCTTTAGATATGGTTGTTACACCTTTTTAAAACGACCAAAATATATTAAAAACGGACGAACAGAAAGATGGGAAATGATAGAAGTAACTTCGACGTAATACAAGTGAAAGAAACAACAACCAAATAGACAACTCCATGACATGTGATGATCCAAGCCACTAATCTAACCTGTTGAATCTATATACACTACTCTAATCATATGTGTGAAATCTAACCATACAATTGAGCCACTATAGATAGCACTAAGTATATATGCCCCCCTAAGTGATAGAGACTTGATCCATGTATCTATTCAAGGTCTGAACACTCCACAACCCATGAACTCCTTTTCTTATGCTTAGATACAACTCATGAACTCTCCAATCAGATCACAAGTCCAAGGAATCCACTTAAGTGAATCCCCTATAATTATACGAAACACTTAGCTTGTATCTCATTAATTAGCTACTCATCGACGAATGCGATAGCTAGGGGCTTATTGGAGAATAGTTTTTGTTTCTACAATCCATACAACCCACAAGAATACCCCCACCACAGCTAACATAGCCTTTACCTTTATTTATTTTGTTAGCAGTCATGACATAATTATTGTGTAATATCTAACCAATTGTGTCATTTCAATTCAATTATACCAATGGCACATGCTTGAATTAATGATGCCAAACTCATAATTTGAGGTAGGTATATCATCTACATTTACAGTCTAATCATACATATACAATGAATCTAAAGACTAATGTTTATGTCAACTATGATACATTTTTTAACGATGTTTGCCTTTTCTAGGATAATTGTCATATGAAGTATACATATATGTATAAGACTAAACCGCAATTATTTCATATTCTTATAGAGAATCATAACACATCGTGCTTGCTCAAACATGGTCTTTGTTTATTTTAAATTGTGTAAAACTTTTTCAACGTTCTTTTTCCATCATTATTGTGAGTGCTGAACCCAGTTTTCTAATGTATATTCACTACTATTTAAAATATTTACCTCACTATTTAATAATACACGAAGTTGCAAAATTGTTTTTCAATGTATTCACCAAAGCTATAAGTCAGCCCCACGTCATGGTGTTAGCTATTCAACGAGATTCACATGGGCCTCAATTGTCATGGGTTAAATGTTTTCCTAACCAGCCAATCATACATATTATCTTACCATTTAAATTATTCTATAAATGCTAAACCTATAAACTCAAAGAATATATTTTAATATGCCCATATATGATCTTACCATTTGAATCAATCTATAGATGCTAAATGTATAACTCATAGCATATATGCCCATTATAATCTTATCATTTGAATATATCACTGTTGTAAAAATCTCTACTAGATCCCGATTAATCCCTAGACGCTACCCGACCGATTAGAGAGCGCCTAGTGATTAATCCCCGCCTATAAAATGAGTGAAATGATAGAAAACGATAAACTTTCAATACTTTGAAGAAGTTCTATCTCAATAGAAACAATTTGGCGAATAATTAGTATTGTACTAATCATATTAACCTATTTTATTATAATGTCACTGATATTTATAAACTTTGTTATGATAATAGTCATATTTAATTTTTGAAAATTCATCGAATTAGCAATTAATGGTCTCCGATTAATCCCCCAATTAATCCCCGACTAGCCGATTAATCCTTTAACCTCAGTCCACCGACTAGCTAACGTCGAGCTATTTTTACAACCTTGGAATACATCTATAAATGCTAAATGTATAAAACATAGCATATATATGTTAATATGCCCATTTATATTCTTAACATTTGAATTAATCCACAAATGATAAATTTATAACACATAGTATATATGTTACTCCCCATTTATAATCTTACCTTTTGAATCAATCTATAGATGCTAAATGTATAACTCATAGCATTTATGTCCGTGATAATCTTACCATTTGAATATATCTATAAATGCTAAATGTATAAAACATACCATATATGTTCATATGCCCATTTATATTCTTAACATTTGAATTAATCCATAAATGATAAATGTATAACACATAGTATATATGTTACTCTGCCCATTTATAATTAGAGCTGGCAAAAACTGACCCAACCCACTAATCCAACCCGAATCCAACCCAAAATTAACAGGTTGGGTTGAGATTTTCAACTCATTTATGTTAAATGGGTCAACCCGTCTAACCCATTTAATTAAATAGGTTGGGTCGGGTAAAAACTATCAACCCGTTTTCAACCCACCAACCCATTTAACTTTAATTTATATTAAATTTAATAATTATTATAATATTATCATGTATTAATCTACGTATTAGTTTATAAATTACAATGTTCGTATTATTATTTATGTTTTAAAAAAATAGAATCTTAATTTCTACCTTTTTGCTTGGCGCCGGCAACACTAACCACTCTAAAAAATCTCTTAGAAATTACATATCTTTAATGTTATTTGAATAATTTCTTTGTATATGTGAATTGTGATTGTGCTTTTGTCATACATTGAAATTTTATTTAAGTCTATAACTAATTTAAGTGGTGTAATCTTTAGTTAATTTATTTATTCTTTTTATTTTAAATGGGTCAACCCAAATTTAACCAATTTATTTAATCGGTTGGTTTGAGAATTACATAAACGGGTCAACCCGGTGACAACCCATTTATCTGAAAGGTTGGGTTGGGTTGGAAATATCAACCCATTTAAATAAACAGGTTGGGTTGGGTTGAAATATTCAACCCAATTAATAAATGAGTTGAACCCGAACCCAACCCAGGTCGACCCATTGCCACCTCTATTTATAATCTTACCTTTTGAATCAATCTATAGATGCTAAATGTATAACTCATAGCATATATGCCCATTATAATCTTACCATTTGAATAGATCTATAAATGCTAAATGTATAAAACATAGCATATATGTTAAAATGCCCATTTATATTCTTAACATTTGAATTAATCCATAAATGATAAATGTATAACACATAGTATATATGTTACTCTGCCCATTTATAATCTTACCATTTGAATTAATCTATAGATGCTAAATGTATAACTCATAGCATACATGCCACATTATAATCTTACAATTTAAATAAATCTATAAATGCTAAATGTATAAAACATAGCATATATGTTAATATGCCCATTTATATTCTTAACATTTGAATTAATCCATAAATGGTAAATGTATAACACATAGTATATATGTTACTCCGCCCATTTATAATCTTAACATTTGAATTATTCTATAAATGATAAATGTATAACTCAGCATATATGCTCATATGCCCATTAATGCATAAATTATCTGTCAAATAAAAATATTGCCATTTCAATAGGATTTAACAAATAAAGAATATATTTTACTTTCTAGGTAATAGGTGGTATTAAATGATTAAAGTGAGAAGACACACACAAAAAAAAAAAAAAAAAAAAAAGATGCTAATTGGTTTGAGAAAACCAACATTAAGTTTTGTTTTTTGTTCCAACACAACACAACCCCTCCAAAAAGTAAAAGTCGAAATTTCCTCATAAAAAATCTTCCGAAAAAGTTGAAATTTCCTTTTCCATCAGATGGAACATTGCCAGCATCATGTACTTGTATAAAGGTGGACTCTCAAGTCATTTATTTCCCTTGCCATCCACTATCGATCACACACTCAAAACACACTCACTGTGTGTTCCAACTTCCAAGATCTTGAAGAACCCAAACCGAAAAACAAAAAATGTCCGACTTTGAGTTCTTCCTCTATGTATCTCTTCTAATTTCGACTCTATTTCTCATCTTGAATCTTGCCAAAAAGAGAAAACACACCACTTCTTCACCTCTCATCAACCTTCCACCAGGGAACATGGGTTGGCCGTTCATCGGAGAAACCATGGGTTACCTCAAACCCTACTCCGCCACCACCATCGGAGCATTCATGGAACAACACATATCAAGGTATACATATTACTATAAGTTTCAAGAAGAATCTTAATTTACATATCTCATCCATTTCTCACTTCTCCATCTTAAAGAATTTTCGCAATGATCTATGTTAATTTGTAGGTTTGGAAAGATATACAAATCAAACTTGTTTGGAGAGCCAACGATAGTTTCAGTGGATCCAGGTTTGAATAGGTACATATTACAAAACGAAGGGAGATTATTCGAATGTAGTTATCCAAGAAGCATAGGTGGAATTCTTGGAAAATGGTCGATGTTGGTTTTGGTTGGTGACATGCATCGAGACATGAGGCTTATCTCACTTAACTTCTTGACCAATGCAAGGCTCAAAACTCAACTCGTGAGAGAAGTCGAAAAGAACACTTTGTGGGTGTTAGATTCTTGGCAAGAAAATACATCCTTTTGTGCCCAAGATGAAGCCAAGAAGGTACTTAAACTTACTTTTTAATTCCCAAAACTATACATATACACATATGATCATATCAAATTCTCCTTTGTTTTCATGCAGTTTACATTCAATTTAATGGCGAAACATATCATGAGTTTAGAACCCGGAAAACCAGAGACTGAACAACTCAAGAAAGAGTATGTAACTTTCATGAAAGGTGTGGTGTCAGCTCCTTTAAACTTCCCTGGAACTGCATATAGAAAAGCTTTAAAGGTAATATATATATATATATATATATATATATATATATATATATATATATATATATATATATATATATATATATATATATCAACAAACTAATATATAAGTATAACCCTATTTTCCTTTTCTTTGTTTCTCTAGTTTCATACACGTTTTGATATATCAATAAGGCTAATGATCATCATTTGGTTTTGTCTTTTGATAATTGATATCAATAGTCAAGAGCAACGATTCTTAAATTCATTGAAATGAGAATGGAGGAGAGGATTCAGAAGCTACACGAAGGAAATGACATACAGGGACTAGAAGATGATTTACTTGGATGGGTATTGAAGAATTCTAACCTTTCAAAAGAGCAAATACTTGATTTGGTATTGAGTTTACTCTTTGCTGGGCATGAAACGTCGTCGGTTTCAATAGCGTTAGCCATTTACTTCTTGGAAACTTGTCCAAAAGCCGTTCATCAACTTAGAGTAAGAACCATATGTCAATCAATCATGTCACATTCATTCTTTTGCAATATATTATATGCACATTTTGCACATTAAATGCCTGAGATACATATATTAAATGACAAAAAAAATATAAAGAAACAGAGAAATTCATATTGTCTATAAACTTTAGGAAGAACATGAAGAAATCGCCAAGATGAAGAAGCAATCGGGTGAGAAGGATTTGAGTTGGGAAGACTACAAAAAGATGGAGTTTACGCAATGTGTAAGCTTTTTCTTTTTTCTTTATATATACATATGATCAAATTAAATCAAATAATATATTAATGTGGAACTAAATTATGATAAAAAATGTGTGAATGAAGGTGATTAATGAGACGCTAAGATTCGGGAATGTGGTGAGATTCCTTCATAGAAAGGCTATTAAAGATGTGCGGTATAAAGGTAAATATATGAAAAAAATTCTTTATTTATTTTCTTTTAACCCCCTATTCTTATGTTTAATGACAATAGAACCCCTTTACTTTAGTAATTTAGTTTTTAATTTTGACTTTTCCAAAAGGTTATGACATTCCATGTGGGTGGAAAGTGCTTCCAGTGATCGCAGCCGTGCATTTGGATCCTACAAATTTTGACCAACCTCACCTTTTTGATCCATGGCGATGGCAGGTTCGTACTAAATTTTTTGTTAATAATATTATATTCACAATTATTGATATAATTATTTAAATGATCAAGATTTTCTTAAAATTATAGAATGATATATTAAATTTTATTTGTCGGCATAACTTGAAAACAAAAAAAGAAAAATTGGCGTCGTATTCATAATTTTGGCAATTAGACACGTAAGACAATCTTTGTCTTTGACAAATATAAACATGAAATCATTGTATTTTAATATATTTTATTACATATTTTAAAATAATATTTATTAATTAAGTATCTATGCTTGATAATGAATTAATAACATCACTTCAATTATTCTCGTTTTATTTATTTAAAAAAATAGCATAATTATAGACGATTTTTTTTCCTATTTAATATTAATTGGAAAACATATTTTTTCTCATTCTTTTGACAAATATTTTTAAAAAAATATATTATAGTCTATCATATATCAACGTTACTATATGACAAACAAGTAAGCACCCATCATAATATTCTCCAAGGAAATAGTTTTGCAATAAACCAAGTATATGAGTAATTTGTTTTTTATTTATAAATTATTATTATCATTATATAAATTATATAAAATGTGGGTATAAGGAAAGAAAAGAGCACTTGAAGAAAGGAGCCGAAAGGAAACTGCCGTGGGCCCAAGAAAAGTCAAGGTATGGACGTATAATGAATGGGGGCCCAAAATAAGCAGGCCTAGTATTGGTCGCACGTGTACGGCTCATGGGGCCCATTAAGGAATGTTGATGATGATGGGTCCACGCCACCCCGTGCGTGTGGGGGTGGAGGAGTGAATAGTTATGATTATTAAAAAAAGGGGTCTTTTCTTCCATTGGGATGTGTGTGGTTGCACGTGCACTCATTCTCCTCCAATCACCATACTCAATATCCTCTCATTCTTATCAATATAATAATAATAATTCAAACATTAATATATATAAGTTTGAATATACAATAAAAAAGAAAACTCTAAACTATAGTAGTGACAATAGTTCAAACTTCAAACTCATGAATCATGATAGTAGATTATATTAATCAAACACTCTAAATGATTGATTGATTGAACCGGTTGGTAGTTGTTAAAGAGACAAATTAGCCAAACAAATGGTCAATTTTATGTATTGATAATCATTGTTAATTGTATTTGATTGTAGTTTAACAAGATATATTGTTTTCTTTCTTATTTTTCTAGAGTGCTAAAGTTGCATCTTCAAGCGGGGGTGTAACATTGACATCGTCCAATAACTTCATGCCGTTTGGGGGAGGACCCCGGTTATGCACGGGATCAGAGTTAGCCAAATTAGAGATGGCGATATTTATCCATCACTTGGTGCTAAGATATAACTGGGAATTGACTGATACAGATCAAGCTTTTGCTTATCCATATCTCGATTTTCCAAAGGGTTTACCAATCAGAATTCATCGTTTGAAATAGTACTATTGAAAAGAGAATAGAGCAACGTCGACAAGATCCATAATCATCAATGATGGATAAGGAAAGACTTCGTCAAATCTTATGTTTGGTGGGAGAGAATCAAGAAATGAATGGCTCAAAAAGGTCCATGTTGATCTTGAAGGTGAAAGTTGCTTGGAGCTTTCGAAGGGGCCAGTTCTCAATACATGAATTTAGAGGATTTTAAATTAAGTTATAATATTTTAAAAAAGTATAGTTCAAATTATGTAGGTATTTTGGTCATATATTATATTAAGTGTATTTTAACATTTAATATTTATATGAAATTTTGCATGCAAGTATCAACATCAATTGCATAATTTTCTCAACTTTGTTTTTCGTTATATTTCAGTTTAGATGTCAAAAAATTATAATAATGAGATGCTCGTATTAAAAGAAAACTATGTCTTTAGAGTTTAGAGTAGGGATGTGCATTGGAACCGGGTACCCGCTTTTGGAACCGAAACCACCTCGGAACTGCCGGTTCTGGAACTGAAACTGCCTTAAGCGGTTCCGGTTCCGGCTTCTAAAGTTATGGAACTGCCTTAAGCGGTTCTGGTTCCGGTTCTCATTTTTTCGGAACCGCTACCCACTGGGTACCCGCCGAAACCGGTTTATATATATATACACACACACACACACACACATTAGTATTTCATATAAATATGTGTGTTACTTGCAACGGTTTAGAATATATTGGTCCGATTTTGTCCCTCTTTGGTCCGAATTGATTCAATTTGGATTGAACTAAGCTGCGGTTTTATCGACAAAAGTTAACAAAATTAATGTAACCGGGTTACCCGCTCCCGGAACCGGAACTGTCGGTTCCGGGACTGGTTCCAAAAATTTAAGGACCGCCTTGAGCGGTTCCGGTTTTGGTTCTAACTTTTTAGGAACCGTCGGTTCCGGTTCTCGCCAAATGAGGCGGGTACCCGCCTATGCTCATCCCTAGTTTAGAGGGTTATCGTACACCATTTTCTTCCCGTCCATATTTAAGAGGCATTTCAATCAACTAAACAAGTGTCCCTTAGTCTCTTAATGGAAGAGACAAAATTTAATATATCTAAAGACACTTTCTCGCATGTCTCTTAAGTTGAGAATAACACAAAACTAGTGAAAACGACTATGAATATGACAATGGGATCATTTATAAGAGATATACAACGGTCAACTTATTCGCAAAAAATTAACTCAAGAATAAGTGTTAAACGGTAAAAGGTAATGTTTGAATGACATGACAAAACCTTCCAAAAAAAAAATTCAACGGCAAACCTTCCGAAATATGATTGATTATCATTACAAGAAAAAAATTACTAAAGGGCACTTGTATTTATAATGTTTGTGAAAAAAAAGTCGCTATTGCAATTATGGTGCTTTAAAGTAAGTTATATGGTCATCTAATATGTGGAGAATCATATATGACACCCGTCTTAACAACTTTAAAAGGCTTTGAAACACCATGCCATGTTATGTTAAGATGCGTTGAGGAGGAGCTCAACGCCTTGTGTTGTGGACATGAGAGAAAGATTACAAATAAAAAAAATATATATTATTTTTTAACCAATAAAAACATGGTATGGTGTTGTGTGTGGTGATCATTTCTTAACAAAAATGAAATGGTGTGGAAAATGATATGGCATGTAATGTGGTAAAAAATAATGTAAAGGGTGTGATCCATACCCACCACCTTTAGTGAAATGGTTGCATTCAAAAATTGACTACCATAGAAAAATACAAAAATCAACGACAACCAACATATGATCATATTTTGTTATTTTGTTAAATTTCAAGGTATTCTAGGCCATTCGACACACGACTTTAGCCCAATTGAAAAGTTTTAGTATTTATTTTCATTTATGTATGAGTTTACTTTAATTTTTGTTTTGTAACTTAATCAAAGATTACACTAATCAGTTCAGATAAATAAGAATGAATGTTGGTGATTTTAGGTTTATCAATTCATTTAGTATAGTCGGGATTAACTTGAGACATGTTAAGTTCAGCTTTAGCTACAACCCAAGATCAGAAGTACAAAGTATACATTCGGATATGCTAAAGTGAAATCGGGAGCACGGAGGGTCCGAGGGTAGCGCTCCTGACGGGGTTTAAAGGGGCATCACCTTGGCAGGGTCCAATGGGTAGCATCCTCGCAGGATCATAGGAGAAAGCCATTGCGGGGTACAGGGCAATGCCCTGACCCGAAACCATATTCATATACAATATGATTTACATGGCAATTGATTTCCATCTGATAGTACTCACAACTGTTCGAAACTATTATGATTTTTTCCTTAAAAAATAAGCGAATACAACTTCAACCTTCGTTTATTTTATATATATATATATATATATATATATATATATATATATATATAGGTTATAATGTGGATGGACAACTATTGTACGGATGTGTGGACAGTGCTATTCTATGAGAATTACTAACAAAATAGGTTGTTTAGTAATGTGAGTACGTTCAACCTCACACAAGTATCGTCATTTTCATGCATTCTCCCTTCTAATTCGTTTTGTTCTTACGCATCGTTTTTCACCCATTTTCATTCTTACAGAATGCGAATCAATAAACATTCTGACAGCATTCTGACAGAATGAGAATAATAATAAAAAGTCTATAATAACCTTATAGACGATTTAATTAGTGAGAATGAGAATGTGTGATAATCACAATAGTTTTATAAGATTGAACGTATTCATATTATCAAACAACATATTTTCTTTGTCATTCTCACAGAATAGCAATGTCCACACGTCCGCACAATAGATGTCAATCCACATTTGAACCTAGCTCTCTCTCTCTCTCTATATATATATATATATATATATATATATATATATATATATATATATATATTACGGATGCTCGGTTAAGCATCAAACAAAGCAATGTGTTTCTGTGTTTGAATCTCTGATCTGGTATGGAATTAAGAATTCTTGTTTTTGGATTATCCCAAATATGGTTTCGTGATACCTCATGCATTAGTGTTGAAATTATTGATTTTGGAAAGTAGTTCATACATGATAGTAGAATTATACAAGTATTAACTGATATACTAACCTAAAATATGTGATTGTCTCTCAAGGAATCTCAATGGCTGCAAAATCTATGAGGGACATGAGTTCCAAATTCGAAAAACTTGAAACCTTTGAAGGAAATGACTTTCTCCATTAGCAAAAAAATATACATTTCTTTTTTATCACTCTAAAATTTATTTATGTTCGAAGTACCCATGTACAATAATTTATTGAAGATGAAAATATGGAAACCACAAGTTGTAGGAGCAAACGGGAAAATGACGTCTACATCTGTTGTGGCACATCTTGAATGACATGATTGACTCCCTCTTTGATTTTTATCAAAATTTTAAATCTACAAAGGATCGGTGAGAACAATTAGAATCATAGTATATGGCTAAGGAAGTTCCTCTCAAGAAGTTCCTTGTAAGTAATTTTAACAACTACAAAATGGAGGATTACGGTACAATGAAATCATATGTATACTTGGAAAATTTGAACAACACAAAATGTAGATGGATGAATCCATTTCTATATCAAGTGTTATAAACAAATTACCCCCTCATGGAAGGACCTCAAACAGAACTTAAAAGACAAAAAGGAAGAGTTGCCCCTTGTATTTAATAAGATCCTAAAACATTTGAAGATGTAATGAAATCTCAAGATGTTGGTTTCTAGAAAGAATCCATTAATGATGATTGGAATCCATCATATGAAAATATATGTAGGTATTGTGTGATATTCTTCACGTTGCAAACCATTAGGTTGCAAATGGATTTTCAAGGAAAATATGAAATTCGATGGATCAATTGACAAATTTAAGGCTCGATTGTTCATTCAAGGTTTTAGACAAAAAATAGGTATTGACTACTTTTATACTTATGCACTAGTTGCTTGTATTCCTATTATAAGATTACTAATTTCATTGGTTGCAATTTACAATCTAGTTATTCAGCAAATGAATGTTTAAACAAAAATAGTGAGTAGAGAAATAGGTATATATGAAAAAACAAAGGGTTGCATTATGTGTGGAAATGACCATAAGTATGCACAAGTTGGATAAGTCATTATATGTGTTAAAACAAACACCTAACCAGTGTAATTAAAAGTTTTATTATGTTGTGATGTGTTTTAAATTCACTAAAAGCTTTAAATTTATAATCCTATCTAATTTTATCAGCTAAAATAGAATTACGAAGTGTACCTAGTCACGTAGTAGTATAGTAAAGCAAGTAAGGAGTCGAACACAGGGAACGGAAATTTTAAACAGAAAATAAATGCTATTTATTAAACAAAAAGAAATTACTATAGGTGGGGGGGGGGGGGGAGGTTACTGATTTGACAAGACGAGTAACTTAAATCACGAAAATAGCAATCAAGTAGCTACTAGAACTTAAAACATAAGCAAGCAAATAGAAAAATGATTTTGATTCATGATTTAAGAGTACTTTCGTTTAGTTTTGAATCCTTTTTTTTTTCTTATGGTTGATTTCTAATTGATTAAATATGTTGGTTACCAAATTATTAATTTGCTAGTTATCATGTTCTGATTCCTAGTAATTACCAATTTATGAGCTAGTATGCAATGGTCTAGCACAAGTTGGACACTAAATTGATTTTAAGGATAATTGGACAAGCAATACAAGCACATATTAT
Source organism: Lactuca virosa (assembly GCF_052849685.1). Taxonomy (NCBI): domain Eukaryota; kingdom Viridiplantae; phylum Streptophyta; class Magnoliopsida; order Asterales; family Asteraceae; genus Lactuca; species Lactuca virosa. The sequence continues at coordinate 171,366,433 of NC_136428.1, read as the reverse complement.
GAATCAATAATGATTTATAACACAATCAAAGTTACTAACTTTTACCACCTAACTCTAGGATTTGTTCAATCAATAGATCTAGCAATTAAATGTTCATAAACAACTAGATATTAAGTTTATGCAATAAGAGTGATCATCTAACTACACAAAACTTGCAGGAAAAGCAATAAAGATTAGAACTTTAACATGTTAGGATTATAGGTCTATCAAACACATGTTAAACCAACATAAATAAATCCATAAATAACAAAATCAAGTCATAGTATTAGGGTTTGTCATCACCAAATGAAATTAAAGGGTTATTAGCCCATAATTATAGTAGAAACACAAGTAAAAACGAAGTTAACTAGATTATACATAATGTAACTAGAAAATCAAATGAATCTATTGTGTTCTTTGCGTAAATCTCTTCAAAACTTGTTCTCCAATTGTTCTCTAGCCTTCCACGGGTTTCTCAGAAGTTCTTGATCGTTCTTAGTCTTTGGAAGGCGCAGCCTCTGTCGCATGTCCCAAATTTTGACCTATGAATTTATATAAATAGTTTCCTAAAATTAGGCGGCATGTTGTGGAGAGCAGGCATCCACGCCATGGAGACAGTTTTACGCCGTAAGCGTTAAGCCCCTTCGCAGATTCATCAAGAAGGGTTTATTCTCCACGTCGTGGAACAATAAATGCCACGACATGGTATCTTCAGTTTGCATGTTTTCTCCTCTTTTATTCCTCTTAATTTATACGTCAACCCTCCAAATTTCTAAGTTTTTCCAATTTGGTCATTTTCCATTGTGAATGTCCCTTTTGGCTATAAAATATATTTTACACTTTATAAGTATAACATATCGTAATAATTAAACAAAATGAAGCTAAATGTACTTAAATATTGTACTAAATATATGAATACATATAACAATATCAAAATACCCCACACTTGCATTTTGATTGTCCCCAAGCAAAACTCATTATTTTTAATACATCACATTAAAACTTTGCTCAACAATATCAAACAAAACAATCCAACTTGAATTCACCAATTACATTTCACTTCAATGCATATATTTGTGTCTAAATTAATCCTAAGCATTTACCAAGCCCTAAATACTCACAAACCCCATAAACGCTCCCTACTTATTTTGAACTACATTCATTTTTGCATTCCTACCACCTATGCATTTTTATTACCCCCATTCGTTTCAAAAGTTATTGCCAAATTCCAAGTGACTCAACTTTTTATCTCTCTCACACACACACACACACACACACACACACACACATATATATATATATATATATATATATATATATATATATATATAACTTTATTGCATCACTTTATATTTGTGGAACTTTTTCTCTTTTTCACTTTTTTTTTTCTTTTTCAATATTTCAATTTCAACTTTCACATATACACAAACAAACAATACTAACTTTATTTTTATTAATACTACATTTCATGACTTTTTAAGAAATTCATTAGAGTATTTGGAATCTCTTAGACCACTAATGGAGTCCATGACCTTCGATGAAACCCATGTAACAATCCCTTTTCCATCCATCCAAGCTTTTATAATTAAGTAGATATATATATAAATATCCGTGGGGGGGAATACTCACCGAGTCTCAAAGACCACATATTAGCTCCACTCCTAAATTGTTACTTATTTTTTTTATACATAACTAGACTTGAAGCAGAAATTAAAACAAATAATCCTTGGAACTTGAGTCATTTTATTTTAACAGAAATGACCCAGGAGATAAATTGTCACATGTAAGCTTTTTATTGGGTCTAGATATTTTACAATGCAAAACATATTATGTCCCACAAACTACACAAGTTCGCATTTTTGTTTTATGATTTCACTAGGTCTGGGAAGCCACAAATATATTAAAACATATTGGTTTAACTAAATCTTAGAGTTCTTATCAAATCATATCATAAAACCTTAGAAAACTAGTTCTAACGCATTAATATCAAAAAATTTAAAAATTATGTACTAGATTTTTTAAGTTAGACCATTTTTCAAGACTATAATATATAAAAAAATTTAATTATAGCATTTTTTATTTTTAAGTATGCTTGTAATCCTATTTCGATTCTCCACCCCACACTTAAATTATACAATTCCCTCATTGTATATAAAAAAATTAAAGTATATAAAATAATAGAGGAAGAAAGGGAACGAACTCGCCTTGGGTAGTAGTCGTGAGATTGGATCGACCGATTGTCGTGAGAAAGCTTAGACATCTCGAATGTTGTTGGAAACTAGAGTTTTACTGCTTTTTATTGTGTCGTAAAAATGAATCAAGAACACCGACTTCTAAATTGTGGTGCACAAAATATTGCAAAAAGTTGCAATGAACAATGATCACGACGTGGAAAAGTGTTGACCATGTCATGGCGTCGATTCTTTTGTATCGCGATCAAATGTGTCTCCATGGCGTGGAAAAGGTAACACCACGTCGTGGCGATGAGAATTGACTTTTCCATAAGCGCGACTGGATGACACTCCACGACGTGGGAAAGTGTCGACCACGCCGTGGGACTGAGAATCCCAAAATTGCTATAACTCGAAAATGGTTCATGTTGTGTAACCACTCCTTTTTTTAAGTCTTCATTATCATCAACGAGGTTCTCATGATTCCATAGAATAAACTCTCACAAATCTCGATGCAGACCCCACACTTATTAAAAGTCGTGGCTCTCGATTATAATCTTTAACTCTCTTCACGACTTTTCAACTCATTTTCTGCTTTCGAAATTCTACGAAATAAAAAATCAAACAAATCCAAGAGTAATACAAGAAAACAAATACCATTAATGTATAAAATAAAAATAAACACACAACACAAATAAACAAAACTAAAAATAAAAAAGGATAAAAATCTCTTCAAACTACGTGTTGCCTCCCGAAAGCGCTTCTTTTGAAGGAGTCGTGAGCCAGACTCCTTCCCACTCTACGTTGTTGCGGTTGGGAGTGGGATCAACATGTTCATTTTCAGCTCCAGTTGTTTTCTCTTATATTCGACAACACATCTCTTGTATGCTTTTTTTCGAATTCCTACTTCTTTTTTTAGCCCCTTCCCCATGCTTGCGTTTGTTTCCATGTGTTCCTCCAGCTTTAGCTTTGTTTTGCTCTTACACGGGTTCCTTCATGTCCTCATCTCCTTTGTCAATTATGGGCTTCTTGCTCACATGTTCCATTGTTTCATCATCAAACTCTTCTTCTTTAATCGTCTTTTCTAATGCCATTCTAGGGGTAGTATACACGCAAACTTCAAAGATCGTAGGGATTGAAGCTCGAGGTTTTTTATGTTTCACCTCTTTTTTTGGATTTGGCTTCTCCCAAGTTCGTAATTCTTCTTCCGTTAGTTTCTCCAATTCCTCTAGCTTATGTTGGGTTTTGAGCATTCTAACACTCCTATGGTGTACATGCAACCCTATAAACTTTGGATCTATGTTTTCTCTATTATGCATGGAAATATTCTATATTCCAAGGTTTCATCCTAACTAGCATAATATGAAGTATATACAATACAAGAATCTAGTAGAATGACATACCTCTTTGTTGTAGCTTGATTCCATGGAGCTTAAGAGCCTAGTGCCCCAAGTGTGATACCTCAAATGGCTCACACAACACCACCAACAACTTGGAATAACTTGAGAGAAAAGTTCTTATGCTCAAAATCGGCTAGCCCTCTCAAATGAATCCATAGGGCCGATTTCTTGAGCTATGGGGTCTTTATATATTGTGGCTATTAGGGTTACACCACGTAACTCATGACTTTGCATATTCCTCATGATCCATGGGTTTTAACCTCCATGGAGTATCCATGGGTTACCCCATGGGTTTAGCCCAACATGAAGAACTATGGATCATAAGCCCACATATATAAGAATGAATGATTTACACAATCAATCCCCATATATTTAATTAGTCTCTTTAGATCACAAAATTAATTCCAAATTAATTCTTGATCAATACTAATTAAATAATATGATTTCATATTAATATATTAGAACTTATAATATATTAATAAATCATAAATATCCTTTTCTCACAAAAGTCTATCCAAATTGTTCTGATGCCATGCAACCCAAATGGACCATGCCAAATCGGGTCAAGTACATACCAATTATAGTTATGGACTTAGACACTAATCCAACAGTCTCCCACTTGCATAAGTCTAATAACTATTATTGCAAGTATGACTCTACAACCTGAGTAGCAATCGTAGCTCTTAAAAGCCGCTGTAGAACTCTGAACAAATCAATGACGCATCCATTAGAAAGGGATCATATATTCCTCCATTCTAGATATCATATGGACTGAGACATGGATTATAATAATTCTCTCTGTCCATCTGTTGTTTCCCGATTTCCGATTTATGACGATCGACTAATTGAACAAATCAAATCAGTCCAGGCCCGGCCGAGCACTTATGTTTGTCATCACTAAATCATCGAGGGGCCCACATATATCGCTTTTATCCCTCCAAGGGTAAAAGGAATGGATAAACTTCGACCCAAATTTTTGCTTGTACTTACTCATCAAATTACACACAACGATATGTTTTATAACATCCAAGTTACTGGTGCGTTTACATATGTCAATGTGCAACCGACTCGCAACTACAACTCACACGTCTCCGTTTGAAGAATATAAGATATTATCGTCTCATGATCACTCGTGATAAAATCAATGAAGTGATTCAAATGAGCGTGGGTTTAATCCAGTACTCGAATCTTATTCCAGGAGCACTCATGAATAGTGCAACTATGTCTAGGCCACCTAGACAAACTATAGACTCATTCATGACAGTCTTGCCTCAATACCTATTTCCAAAGTATGATCGACTGCGGACGGTTTGAATAACCTAGTTATTCGGGAAGTCAAAACATGCAAAGTGAAACACAAGAATAATACTAATCCTATATGGTCCCAATACTTGTGAGAGTAAATAAAACACCTTTTATTTAATCACCACAATGATTACTCATTATTCATTGTATAATGTTTCAGATAATCAACTTAATACTTGAACTGAAACAATAGTCATTCCATGCTCCAAGCATGCACACTATGTTTGTCCAAACGATAGTTATGCCATACTCCAAGTATGCAAACTATGTTTGTCTATGATCCTTAATTTGTGAAATAGATCAATTGAACATGATTCCAATGATGCTCATTTCACAATCCCAAATCCTTACTGCAAATGTAAGAATACAAGATTCTTTGCCATTTACTGAAATCTGTTAGATTCTAAACTTATATGCATTGATCCTCTTGTAATGACTATGCACAAAAGTCACAAAGACTTGGCAACAGACATTTACAAAGTATTCCAATGGAAAGCAATTCCATGGAAACGAAGTCTCATATTCAAAGTACATTCCTTTGAACATCCTTCTTGCATTAAGTTTCCTAATCTTACACAGATTTAAAGAATAACTTCCACTTATGGAAACATTTCCATATTCCATTTTGACTATCACTTCTGAACAAGAGTTGCCTCTTTTCAGAATATGTCAATAAGGTCCTTCCAAAATTAACACTATACTTCCAACTGTCCATGAACAACCAATCTTTGGTAAACCTCAGATTGTCCTCGACAATTGCTTAATCATTTTAGTCATATCCAGTTCTATTCCTTTGTCCCTCTTAATGCGCTAGGCATTTGGAAAATTTAGAACTGATGAATATTATAGCACATAAAATCGATCCTATATCCGAAGCATATGGGACACGATTCATGATGTTTCACATAAAGACATGATACTAGACCAGTCTTTTGCTATAATATTTTTCTATTTTCCATGTTCTCATAATTCGAATTATGAACACGGATGTCGTAATCATAATCGAATTTTAGAACGCAAATAATGTAATTATGACTAAATTTGATTAAAGACTCACAATCTAAGCTTTTAGAATTGGAATGAAGTATAATTTCCTCTCCCTTAATTATAGCAAAACAACTTTTCCCAATTGAAACTTTTGTTTTCTGTAATTAACATTGCTAACTTGCAGCACCAAACATAATAATCATGCTCCCACTAACATGATAATTATTAGCATAACACTTATGCTCCCACTAGCTTTGACATGTATCCAGAAATCAGCTGGACTTCTAGAGATCAATACTTTATTGACTTTCTTACCAAAGTTCAGATTTCTAATACGAGATGCTTTGATAAGATTTTATCAATATCATACACCTTTCCTTAGATAGCTCACATGTGTGTCTAAACAATTTTTAGAACTATGAAAAGGGATGCCGTAATCATAGTCTCAATTGTTTATACTTTTGCCATTTCTCACAAGTCCATGTTAGTGTGCCGGTTACCCATACACGCTCCACTAACGACCTTGAGAATGCAAATATCACAATTGCTATCTACTTAAAATCTATTTAGCGAAAGCGTTTCCTCACCATCATTTTCATGAATCGGAGAGAAACCTTATGACACTTAGATTTTTATGGTGTATGTGTTCCTATCCATGTAATTTTTTCATAACCATAATCACAAGACAAGGTTAGTGACAAATCCAAACTCATATGGACTGAACTTGTTTAATCTTAGTTTTCTTGCCACCCGACAGCACAAGGGCCTACCATTGCTTCCAAGTAATTATGCAAAAAATTAAGAACTCATAGAACTCACATGCATAGTTAACTTTAACTGGAATGGGCACAGAAACAATAATATGTCAACACGATGGGCTATAAACCTCAAGTCGTGTGCTAGTGATAAACAACATTTTTGTTCTTGATTAGTTCTTGAAACTTTTCAAGATCTTTAAGACTCCCACTGACCTCTTTACATATAAGATTCTCTTGTCAAGAACCATTTATTGACAAAACAAATATTCAAGAGTTAGTGCGGATTCTTATCAAGACAAACACTTCAAACAATTGGCCTTAGTTGGTCTTTGTTTTATCCAAAACATCACAACTTACCAATTTCAAATGTACAAGAGTAAGAAACATTTTACTCTACATTTGACAAGTGCTATAAATCTTCTTAAGATTATGTCACTCAAGTTACAATCTTGGAGTATTACTCTAAGACTCAATTCTGGAACGAAGTATGATTCATCTTTTGATTTAACCATTCCAACAATTCGCGATTCCTCTTCTTAGTCATACGAATGCACTAAGATGTCCTTAGAGGATCAATTGTGACATGGTTCTTCATAATCATTAAGATGATCATAAAACATGATACTCAAGTACTCTCCCATCTTTTCAGATTGGAGAAACTTTTATCTTTTTTGCCTAATTTGATTCTTCTTATTCGTTATGCCTTACATTGACACTTTTCTAATGTTTCAGAATTATACTCAACCTTGTAAGCACAACCACATTTACTAAACTTTAGTAAATCATGACGAATAGCCTTATCGTTCTTTCTGGTGGACCTGATCAGCGCACAACCTAGTGTACCCGATCTCCTAGTCCTTCACTTGACTCACATATACATGTGAACAAGGAATTAGTCTTAATTTTCCAAAGATGAAAAATTCTCATTCATCATACAATACAAGTTGCATGATTCCGAGTTTCTATCCAACTGAAACTTGGGTGATGAGAATCTTTTCTTATTTGGTAAATTATGACACTACCACAAACGAAAGAATCAAATCCATTTTCCAATATTGCTAGCAATGGAATCATATAAACAACAATTTTTCACAAATGCCATTGTAAGGATATTTAAAAATAAATAAAATTAAAATCTTTTTCTTTTATTTTAAACTTGTGGAAAAACCTGTCCTTACAATGCAAATCAATATGAAAAACATGTTATTATCTATTCCTAAACAATATATCATAACTCTTAAGTAGCAACTCAAGATTCTGATCTCCAGATCATGCGATTGAAATCCATCTCTTCACGACCAGAATTAACTTACTCTTCCTTTAAGCTTCCTTTCTTCGATTCTACAAAACATCAAAATGTGACCTAGTCACATCATGTAATAAGAATCTCCAAATATGAACTTAATAGAGTTAGATAGTGGACTTACCTGAAGTAGAGTCATACATTCTGACTTTACAATCCTTATGATTCTTCAGGTAAATGGGCAGCTTCGCAACCAATGCCCCTTCTTATGGTATATGGACTCTTTAGTAATGGTACATGGGACTATCTCAGACTTAGCCTTTCTCTTTACCATTTGGTCAACCGGGTTGACTATGGCCGATCCCTTTCCATTGGGAAGAGAAGACTTTTCTGGACTTCCAATGTTTCCATTGTCAATGTCCATGAAGGTTTGGAAAGTAGATCTTCCAGTCAAATTTGCTTTACCAGTGCCCTAAATCATTGCTGATTCAGCAACATCAAGCAAATAGGTAAGATCATTAAGGGTCATGTCATGGTCTGTCATATAGTAGTCCCAAAGGAACTCACTATGTCACTTAGGAAGTTATTGAAGAACCTAGTCAACAACCAACTTCCTCAAGACTTTAACACCCAACTCTCCCGACATGTCTATATATGACTTCATCTCCAAGATGCCAGCACACACAAACTTTGCTTGCCAATAGGGCTTGAGTGACCTAGAACTTGTGGGTTAGGGAGAATAATTGGAGGAGGTGGAGGAAGAGAAGTATGATTTCCATTATCCAATCGCGGGACATCATCCTCATTAGGAAAGCTTGTTCCAAGAGATTTGGGAAGATCATAGTTGTCTGAACCAGACATCTACAATGGGAGAAATTCAAGTTAGTTGATTTAAGTCCTTAATATAACACCCAATATGAAATATTAAGGCTAGGACCCAACACAATATTTTATAACTTGGAAGAGGGATGCCGTAATCCAAGCTATAAAATATTTAAAGGTAGGCGAATGACGATTCACCAATTTCCACCACGAAAAACGAAAAAGAATTTTAGGTCTTAAGTGAATTGAAACTCCTAGATCCTTTGAGATTCATTGAACTTTTCAATGGCATGTTTAAATCTCGGTTGTGCCCTCTCAAGTTTGTGTCTGGGATGCCGAGGATCACAAACAAGGTGTGAATAACAATGAAAATTAACTTGGTACCCTTAACTTTATCACCTAATCGATGTGCCGGTTAACCACACGCGCTCCACCAATCCATGATAAACATTAAGTTACCCTTTGCCACTCTTACTAGTCCATGTTAGTGTGCCGGTTAACCACACACGCTCCACCAACAACTTGGTAAGGTACAAAGTGTAATTTCATGGGTTAGCACCAAGTTCACATTTTCTTAAAGTAACTAAGATTGGGAATTTAATAAGGTTTAGTTACTTTATATTTATCATTATACTTTTAATGAAAATTATAGTCCTTGTCCTATCTGTTCGGCTAACGACCCTCCACTAGTCAAGGAAGCGGTGGGTGAGAGTGGACACCCATTAAACTGCCATTTTATAGGCAGTAACCTTATACCCCCTTATAGACCGGCTTCGTGAATGAGGCCTACTAACGGTAAGACTGACTTACTCTTATACATATATATAAATATTAAACCTATAATATTATAATAGTATAAGGGTTGAATTTTAAACTATTAAAATTCTAAGGATCTAACTTGGAATTAAAGTATTCATGGGGGGAAACTTTACAAATTCCAAAACTTGAGGGCAAGTTTTGAACAATTCAAAAAACTTTAGGTTTCCATAACTTATGAGTTTAAATTAGTTTTAATGGAAAAACTCTTCAAGTTCCATAACTTGAGGACAAGTTATGGAAGACTTTAAAACATTTAAAAATGAGACTCTTCATTTTTCATAACTTATGGAAATCTTATGAGTCTTAAAAATCATAAATGAGACTTTTCATATAACTTGAGGACAAGTTACAAAAACACATATTATGAACAACTTTTAGATCAATTTGGATCGAAAACAAATTATCACATAATTTTTCTATTAATCTAAACCAACTCATAAGAACAAGATAATTCATATCATCAATCTTCAAGAAATTAGCATGAACATATAAACTAATACAAATCTTGAAATTATGACAATTATCTTTGAAATTGGATTAGCATGAACATTACCACATCAAAAATAGGTTTAGAAGTTCAAAAACAGCTTAGGTTAATGTTCCTAGTCCAATTCCAGCCAAAGAACTCGAAGATATGTTGTCAGGGGGTCCAACTCGCCGAGTGCAAGAACAAACTCGACGAGTTGGATGAGTTTGTACATGGACTCATCGAGTCCCTTAATGGACTCGTCGATTCCCCTATCCAGACATCAAAAAACTTTGATTTTCAGCCATTTGCATCAAGTATAATTGAAAACAAGCCTTGGCTCTGATACCACTGTTGGGTTTTAGTATACTACAACATCCTATGGTGCACATACAACCCTAAATACCTTGGATCTATGTTTTCACTAATTATACATGAAAATGGTTTCCAAGGCATTAAACCTATAACTAGCATGCATTTGACATAAACCATACAAGATACTAGTTAGAGTTACATACCTTTTATGTAGCTTGAAGTCTTGATGTATTTGGCCTTAAGAGCTTAGCCCCAATAGTGTGGAAGCCTCAAATGAAGTCACAACACATCATGGACAAAGGATGAAACTTGAGAGAGAATTCATACACACCAAAACCGTCCATATCCTCTAAGAGTACATTGGTAGTGATTTTGGCTATGAAGCAACAAATTTATATGTGGAATTCCAAAGGTCATGGGTTAACCCAAACCCATACCCATGGGTTTATGATCCATGGTTCATGTGGCCCAACTCTTTATGTATCCATACATAAACTTGGTCTAACATGGATCATAAGCCCAACACATATAAATATAACTAATTACCATAATTAGTCCCCATAGATTTAACTAGTCTCTTTTGATCACTAAATTAATTCCAAATTAATTCTTGATCAATACTAATTAAAACATATGATTTCAGATTAATATATTAGAACTTATAATATATTAATAAATCATATATAACCTTCTCTCAAGAGTCTATTCTAACAAACTGTCCTGATGATATGCAACCCAAATGGACCATGCTACTCTCGGGTCAAGTACATACCAATAATAGTTATGGGCTTAGACATCTAATCCAACAACTTATTATCTCCCTCTTCTTCGTTTATCACCTTGTCATCATCTTCATGCATTTCTTCGTCCATTCCGTCCACATCGAATTCTTCATCACCACTTCCTCTTGAAGGTTTGGAGTTAGGATCTACCCCAAAGGTAATTTCTTCATCCCCCACTCGTAATGTAAGTTTGGAGTTGCAGATATCAAAAAGTGCTCTAGTGGTGCTTAGGAAATGTCTTCCTAGAATAATGAGCACTTCTTCATCCCCCTTCATATCCAAAACTACCAAATCGACTGGAAGCACAAACTTCCCAACTTTCACCAATAAGTCTTCCATTATTCAACGAGGGTATGTGATGGATTTATTTTCCATGTGGATGGCCATTCTTGTAGACTTCAACTCCGGTGGATTGAGCTTTTGGTAAAAAAAAATTTGGAACGGCAGAGATTTTATTAAAAAACTAGCAAGAAGCTAGAGGAAAAAAAGACATCACAACAAATTACAAGCTAAGAGGGGATTATGAAGCCAAGAGGTCCAACTAGTTTTAGCTTTTCTATACCTACTGGAAATCCAAAAAAAAGATCTATCAATCACATCGTCTAAAATGAGAGACTTCCTGGGTTGAGCCGATCCAAAAATGGTGGAGTTACGAAAATTCCACAGGCACCATAAGGTAGTGATGATAACAGTGTCAAAGGCTTGTCGTTGCCCTCTTTTAAGGGAAAGAGAATCGGACCACGAGAGGAGATAATCAATAGAGGAAAGCTGAAGAAGCTGAACATCCCACCAAACAGCTAACCGGGTCCATAAGTCGATCAACTGATTGCACTGGAGAAAAAGGTGATCAATAGATTCAACAGTATTGGAGCAGACGGGGCAAAGAATGGAATCCATAGTAATCCTACGGAGCGAAAGATTTTCTCTAGTCGGAAGACTTCTAGACTGCAATCTCCAAATAAAAATATTCACCTTGATAGGCACCCAATTATTCCAACGAGTTTCAGGACCCCCTGAATGTAACATATGACTATCTAAAAAAGCTCGGAGAGAAGAAACCGTAAAAGAATCCGAGACATCGATAGTCCATCCCAAACAATCAAGCGTGGAAGGAAGAAGAACTCCCTGCATTAAGGAAGTGAAAGTAGTCCATTGAGTCTCCTCAATATCCCTCTAGGAGAACGCCTGAGACAATCAAAGTTCCAACCGAGAAGCACCCTATCACGAACTGATGTAGATTTATGAAGATCTAGAGCATAAATCCTATGAAAAGAAGCAACCAATTGGGTATCCCCCTTCCATACATCGTGCCAGAATGAAGTTCTATTCCCATCACCAACTCTAATAGGACTAAAAGGACTGAGATCAAGATCATGATTATGAAGCTGCACAAGCATCCGAATAACACCATTCCAAGGACCAATTGAACCTCTTCTATGAGAGAAAGAGCTACAACCACCATCCGAACCATAAATAGCCTTTACAACTCCGGATTATGAAAGAATCTCCATCGCCATTTATAGAGTAGGGGCCGATTAAAGGAATACAAACTACCAACACCAAGACCCCCATTCTTTTTTTGGGCTAAGACCCTGTCCCAGCGAACCCAATGCATGCGTCTCTCACTTATACCAGCACCCCAAAATAACCTAGCTCGAAGAGACTCCAAGGTGTTAACAACGGAGATCGGAACCATGAAAATAGACATCAACTAGCTTCCAAGACTTCCAAGAACCGATTTGATCAAAGTTAGGCGACCTCCAGAAGAAAGACAATTCGCTTTCCAACCCAAGAGCTTTGACTGACAACGATAAACAACTGAAGACCAATCACTAATCCGAGACATGTTCTGGCCAACAGGGACTCCAAGATGAATAAAAGGACAAGAATCAGGAGCACACCCAACTTTACGAGCCGCCACCTCAACCTGAGCCAAAGGAACTCCCACTCCAATCAATTTACTTTTGAGTAAGTTGATTTTTAGCCCCGCAGCTAAATAAAAGCACTGCAGGATACGAATGATTCGGGTAACATTCGTTGGGTCCCATTTCGATAGCAAAACAACATCATCAGCATAGAACAGATGGGAGATTTCAATCCGACTAATAGAAATGCCTTGAAAAACATTTGCATTATGAGCTTTCCGTAGAACGACATGAAGCCCTTCCATAACCAGGATGAATAAAAAAGGTGACAATGGATCGCCTTATCGCAGGCCACGTTGAATTTGAAATTCATCAGTAGGTGACCCATTAACAAGAACCGAAGCCCTAGTAGATCTAAGAAGCTCCACAATCCAATCACACCATAGTTTGCCAAAGCCCATAATCTGCATAATCTCCAAAAGATACTCCCACGAAACGGAATCGAAATCCTTCTCAAAATCCACTTTGAAAATCATAAGAGGATTATTCGAGGACTTACTCCAAGCCACCACCTCATTAAGAAGAAATGTGCCATCCAAGATTTGTCTACCTCTGACAAAAGCAGACTGCTCCAGACTAATGATAGAACTAATAACCTCCGCCAACCTATTAGCTAATAATTTACAAATAATTTTATATTGGCACCCTATTAGACTAATAGGTCTAAAGTCTCTAACATGACTAGGGTCACGAACTTTAGGGATAACCGTAAAGAAAGAAGCGTTACAACCTTTTGGGATCGAGCAATGACTGTGAAAATGTTGAATGAAAGCCTCCAAATCATCAGAAATAAGATTCCAGTATCTTTTCAAGAAACAAAAAGAAAAACCATCCGGGCCAGAAGCCCGATCAGAGCCACAATCCCAAACAGCCCTTTTAATCTCATCACGAGAAAAAGGAGCTTGAAGGAGGAGAACTTGATCATCCATGAGGGTATGAAACAGAGTAGGATCAGTAGTAGGACGTATTCCTTTTTTCTTCAAGAAAAGATTTTTATAATAACTTTGGAACTCCTTCTTAACCTTCCCAGGGTTATCCTCCCAGACACCATCGATCATGATACTCGTTATAGCACTCTGACGTCTCTTTCGATTGATAGTACCATGAAAAAAACTAGAATTCTCATCCCCTTCAATTGCCTACTTAATTTTCACTTTCTGTGCCAGGTCAATTCTAGAAAGATGATCTAAGTCCGTCAGTTCTTTAATAGCCGAAACTCTTTGTTCATGAAGAACAGCGCTACCTCCATCAATCATAAGAGAGGCATCAATCTCTTCAACTTTGTATTGAAGAAGTTTCCTTTTGCTAATCAGACGATCTCGAGCACTAGAATTCCATAATCTTAAGTTAGATTTGAGAAGTTGGAGCTTCTTCTTAAAAATAACCCAAGGATTATTGATCTCATTCTCAACAATATTGGAGTTCCAGGAATTATGAACCACATCATCAAAACCTTCAAGCTCAAACCAAGAATGGAATATACGGAAGGGAGAAGGACCATAATCCACCCGGTGCTCTAATAAGACAATAGGTCGATGATCATGGATGTTTTTCTCCAGAACCAAACCCATAAGGTGAGGAAAGCACTGCAAAAGACCTTCAGTGACCAAAAAACGATCCAGTTCAAAAAACTTGGATCCCCATTTGTTGCTCCATGTATACCGGGGCCCACCCATAGGAATATCAACTAAATCGGCCCGATCAATAAATTGATTAAAAAATCTAGTAGGAACATGTTGAAACTGAGAACCAAACCTTTCAGAATCGCTTCTGACTTCGTTAAAGTCCCCCATAAGCACACATTATCCAGAGAAAGAAGCAATCAAGATAGAGATTTCATCCCACAATTATCTTTTACAATCGTCTTTTTGGGGAGCATAGACAGAAATTAGCAGTACATCCATGCTAGAGACAGCCCAAACCCCCTCCACCGCCACATACCAATCAGAGATGGATACTTTATTATGAATAAAAATATTTGGGTCCCAGAAAACTAGAATACCTCCAGAAGCGCCATGAGAAGGAGAAAAAGCATGAGAGAATGCGAGGTTACCCCACAACGAGCGAACAAGAGAAAGGTCTATTAGCTCCTTCTTCGTTTCTTGAATAACTAGAAAATTTATCTTATATTTGATACAAAGAGATTTTATCCACACCCGTTTCTCAAAAGATCCCGCTCCTTGGATATTAATAGATAAACAACTCATATCTAAATTTTATTAAATCGCTCCTCTTGAATAGAATATTTCACATGCTCAGAACAACAATTCAAATTTAAACCAATACTCCCTCTTACAACAATTGTTTTTCGGGATTCAACCTCTATTGAGTCAGTGTTGAAAGAACCCTTTGAGAAAACATCGTTCTCTCTTTGATTGATATTTGAAAACCAGGTGGATGAGATAAAGAATCATCCATAGATGGGATGCCCGACATGCGAATAAAACCACATGAGAAACCAACCGGAGCTTGTTTGTTTGAGTTTTCTTTTTCAATTTGAAGAGACCCAGGATTAACAAAATAAGCAGGAACAGTGGAGGCAGCTATCAGAATGGATAAAGCAGAGAAAGCTGCTTGCGAGTCAGTTGTTGCAGCAGGTTCTTCAGCTGCCGCGGGTTCTACAGTAGCAGCGTTCAGAGCAACATCAGAGGCCGGAACAGTTGGTGCAGTGGCTGGGGGGGTCAAATAGCAGGTCCGGGGGCTATAGATGACTGAATCTTTGAAGCAGCAGACAAACTTGAAGCACATCGATCAGCAGGAGCATGAGGAAAAAAAATTTCCATTACTGAATTCCCATTTTGCCCTTGAGGTCTCTCTCTGTTATTATTGTATTTTTTGCCATTACCCCAACAATTAAATCCTTTATTAATATCATTGCTGACCTCATATTTTTTCATTTTTTCAATAGCATCATAAATACCAAAGGGGTCCAATGAAGCCTCATCATTCCTTTCTTCGTTTTGTTCCGATTCTTGTAATTCACTCTCGGCCAAGTCAGGAGCAGGATAATCATGAACAAAGGATGGGGTCCACCCCGGAGCTTCTTTGACTCTAATCCAATGTATAATCCCACCAACACGTACTTTGATCACTTCTGAAATGATAGATTGGATAGTTGTAAGTATGCATATCCTATTCTTGTAAATATCTTCTCCCAGGTCATCATCTAACTGTGCTATTGTTCCCCATTTAGAGAGGATTTTTCTAAATGACTCTTTACTCCAAGTAGAAAGAGGGACTCATTCAACATCCACCCATACTAATCGTTCTGATGGAATAAAATTTCGATCCCATGCTCTCTTTTCTAAAAGCCAATGATCCATAGCTTCACTATTCATAAATTTTTTGCATGCATTATTAGAATTGAATTCGATTAGCACCCACAAACCTCCAACATATTTCATCTCAAAGTTATCGAATCCCTCATCCAAACATAGCACCCAGAGATTGGGAAGAGTGGAAAAATCTCTTGCCTTAACAAGGCATGCCCTTTGTCTTTTTTCAACTATGTAGTCTCCAGAAGGAAGATTGATGATCTCCTCCGTATTAGTGTTGATTCTCGTATTATTAGGATGGCCTCGGACGACATTCACATAGGATTTTACATTCTCGTTATGATGGACTGCTGAGGAGAGGCCAACAGGTTGGGGGGAACGATTATTATTTCCAAGGGAACGAGGGAGGGAGGCAAACAATTTATATGATCCAAACCATACTTCACGAAACTGTTTTATTAGGGAGTCACAATTACCATCGCCTGAAAACCTAATAAAGCCAAATCGTTTCCCCAATTTTGATAGTTTTTTAGCAATATACACTCCAACAATCTTACCCAAGAGACTACATGCTCGACCACATACCCTCTGAATGTCTTCGACTTGAACTGAATCCAGAAAATTAGTGATAAAGAGGGAGATTATATCTGACCTTACGTAATTAGTTTTTGGTTCTTGACTGCTTTGATGATCCCTACGATTGCCATCCACGTTGACGTTCCTATTGCGATAACTGAGTGTCGACCAAGAGTTATCTCCCATGGTGATGATATCTAGGATTCACCGGCGTTTGATCCCGCCGGCGACTGCACTATTTTGAAAGACCGAAATCGCCGGAAGTAGGTTTTGAGCTTTTGGTAAAATGAATATGGAATTAAGTTAATGCTAGCTCTTTAATCAGCTAGTGCATTCGTCTTTGTTGATTTGCCCAATTCGTAATGAATAGTCAACCTCCCCACATCCATCATCTTAGTTGGAATGTATTGCATAAGAGCCGCTAAACACTACTCATTAAGTACTATTGTAGAGGTCTTCTCCAACTCTTTACGATTCCTAATAAGATCTTTCAATAATTTTGCATATTTGGGCATCTTAGCAATAGATTCAATGAATGGAATATTAATCGAGAGCCCCTTCAGTTGTTCCAAAAATATCTTATGCTCCTGCTCCAGTAGGTATTCTTGGCTCGAGATGGTTATGGAAATGACGACTTGTATGGCTTAACAAAAAAAGTTTTAAAACTTCTGTTCAATGGACACGTCATGGCATCTTGGTCACCACGCCGTGGTTGTTGGGCAGACTCGTTTTTCTATTTCTTCCCTACTCCTTCGACTTTTTGATCAGGACTTGCTTTGGTTGTTGTTAAGAGTACTAAGGGCTCTAACTTCTCTCATTATTTAGTGGATATAGCTAACACATTTTCTTTTGGATTCGTCTCGGTATTTCTCGACAATGTTCCTGGTAATCTATCTTGTAAAAGCCTTGATAATTGGCCCACTTCAGTGGGTATAGCTAACACAATTTTCATGGTTGTAATGTTAGCTATGTCTTCTATATCGCTTTCGATATCGCTCTTGTATTCGATTTTTGGTTCATACCCACTCTCCTTTTTATCCGGTTTCTTGAAGGGAGAGATAACATCAGAAGAAAAGCCCTTGATTTCTGGTTCGCTTGCTTCTCCTTCGGTGTCAGTTTTGTCTAAATTAAAATATTCCAGCTTTTTTTCCCTTCCTTTTCTTGTGAAATTTGGATTTCGGATCGTTCAAAGTTGGCACAATCTTGAAGGAGGATCATTTGGTCATGAACTACTGAAACAAAACAAGGAAACACACATAAAATGGACAAAACGTAATAAAACTGAAAACTGAAAAACTACAGTTTCCACATTATGGCAAGGTAGTGGTCACATCGTGGTTACTGTATTCACAAAAAACGAAAAAATAACTTTTTGGGAGTTCCTATCCCACAAAAAGAATCGTTCAACTAAGGGAAATAATTTTCAGTAGAAAAGTAAGTTCTTTCCCGGCAACGATGCCAAAAACTTGATGTATTTTAAATTCATTAAAAGCTTTAAATTTATAATCCTATATAAATTTATCAGCTAAAACACAATTAGGCAGTGTACCTAGTCGCGTAGTAGTATAGTAAAGCAAGTAAGAAGTCGAACACAAGGAACATAAATTTTAAAGATAAAACAAATGCTATTTTTAAACTAAAAGAAATAACTTTAAGTGCGGGAGGGTGGGGGGGGGGGTTATTGATTTTACAAGACCAGTAACTTAAATCAAGCAAATAGCAATCAAGTGACTACTAGAACTATAAACCTAAGCAAGAAAATAGAAAAACGATTTTGATTCAAGATTTAAGAGTACTTTCGTTTAGTTTTGAATCCTTTTTTCGTATGGTTGATTACTAATGGATTAAATATGTTGGTTACCAAATTTTTAATTTACTACTTATCATGTTCCGATTCCTCGTAATTACCAATTTATTAGCTACTATGCAATGGTTTAGCACAAGTTGGACACTAGATTGATTTTAAGGATAATTGGACTATGAATGATAAATCTAAGGATTACCTATCTATAATCAAGGCAAGTAATATAAGAACATATTATGAATTAATAATGCTTTCTAACACAATCAATGTTACTAAATTTGACCACTAACTCTACGATTTATTCAATCACTAGATCTAGCAATTCAATGTTCATAAACAACTAGATATCGAGTGTATCTAATAAGAGTGATCATCTAACTACAAAAAACTTGTAGGAGAAACAATAAAGGTTAGAACGTTAACATGCTAGGATTATCGATCTATCAAACACAAGTTAAACCAACATAAATAAATACATAAATAACAAAATCAAATCAAAGTATTAGGGTTCATCATCACCAAACGAAAGTAAAGGGTTATTAGCCTATAATTATAGTAGAAACACAAGTAAAAACAAAGTTAACTAGATTAGACATAATGTAAACTAGAAAACCAAATGAATGTATTGTGTTCTTTGCGTAAATCACTTCAAAACTTAATCTCTAAATGTTCTACATCGTTCCAAGGGTTTCTCATAAGTTCTTGATCGTTCTTAGTCCCTGGATATCGCAGCCTATGTCGCATGACCCCAATTTTGACTTAAAATTTGATATAAATAGTTTCCTAAAGTTAGGCACCACATCATGGAGAACAGACATCCAAGTCGTGAGATACATTTTTACGCCGTAAGCACCAAGCCTCTTTGCAGATTCATCGGGAAGGTTCTTGTAAGTCCTTAATCTGCTTGTGTATCAATCAGATCCAATTGATGGTGCGGAATCCCAATCAATTGGATGATGTCAGATCAAATAGAAGAGAAGGAGAAGAAGAAGATGATGAATCTTGAATGTATTCATTAGAATGAAGTTGCCTTACACAAGATTCACACACTTACACACACTAAAACTCCTGTCTTCTCTCTATTCCGTACACTCCTTCTCTGTTCATCAATCCCTCCTCAACCACCTAACACCTATATATATATATATATATATATATATATATATATATATATATATATATATATATATATATACTTGGGGAATATGGGCCATAAATGGGTTTACGACCGTAAATGGGTTTACAGCCGTAAACACCCATTGGGCCGTAAACAGGGTTTACGGCCGTAAACACCCACCTGGCCGTAAACCTGACCGTAAACTCATAAAATATTACATAAAAATACAATCAACTAGAAAAGCAAAGTATAAACCAATATTTTGACCCAACAATCTCCCCCTTGGTTTATAGCTTTCTTTTCTAAATTGACCCAACAAGCTCCCCCTAAAATGTAGCTGGCTTTTGTTGTTAATCTTCATTGGGAGCTTTGGCTTCAGCATTAATCTTCAAATTTTTCACAGCTTCAAGATGAACTTGATGAATCTTTAATGAATGACTTCATCTTGAGCAGTTGGGCATTTCTTCAGAATTTGACATTGAACGCACATTGGGTGAGGAGGCTTCTTGTACTGATTCTTGAAAGATAGTGCTTTTAGCTTGAGAATCTTCAGAGAGAATATCAGAGAGAAACAATCTTCTGGATCACTTCAGCAGGTTCAAGATAGCAGCAAATTGATTGAGGAGGCTTCAATGCAATCTGTCACATAATCTTCAAGTCAGCTTCACCTTGCTTCTGGGGTTGAAGGATTAAATGTTGAAAGAATAATCTTCATTTCTTGCTCCTTCGAATGAGAATTCTTCGATGCTCACGGATGAAGCATTGGCTCAGAAATTTTCGATTCAAACTCCATGAGTCTCATCTACACCTAAATTCACCTTTCAAGACAAAACAAAACTAAAAGAAAACTTAGCACACAATATTTTTGGATTTTTCATATTTTCTGAAAAAGAAATAAAACAGAAATAACACTATTTTTGGATTTTTTTAATTTTCTGATTTTTGTTTGGTTTTTAAAATTTTTAATTCTCCCCTGATATTTAAATTAGAAGAAAACTATGAACAAATTTAACAAAATTAAAAATGATATCTAACTTTAAGAGTGATTTGGGATCAAAGTTTTTAGACAGCCTTTATCCGTTTATCAGTACCTCTCCCTTCATGAATAGATCTGGTCAATCGACGGTATTGTGGTCCACTTAAACACGAGAGATTGTGACAAAATTAGGACATACTATAAGTGACAAGACAATGTGATCCTAAGTTCCTAGATAATATTCCTTAAGGACCATTCAGCTGACGACGACCAAAGATATTGTTGTCCACCTAAATTGAGCATCGAGATCTACGGACAACCTAGTGATTGTTCAATTTTAAATGTACTAGAACATGTTTCCCACTTCCTGACATACCCCAACAATCAGGAACTTCCAAAGTACTCCTTAATTTATGTGAGCAGACAATTATTATGAGAGAAGTCAGATTTAGAGTGCATATGCTATACACCCAGGTCGGATCTCTTCCAATCTCGCAGAGGGTGAAACATATGACTAACCAGATTTAGAGGGATTGAGAAATAGAATGGTGCATATGCTGTGTACCAGGTCCGATGTATTTCAATCACGCAAAGGAGACATCATATGACTAACAGACAGGAAGAATTGCATAGATAGAAGATGCAGAGAAATAGAATTGCATATGTTGCAGTCCAGGTCGGATTATTTCAATCACGCAGAGGAGGCAACATATGACTAACAGAAAGAAAGCAAGAAAATAATTTTCTACAGACCTACTTTATCGGAATTCCCCAGTCGCCCCATCAATACCGGAATTAAGGACAAAGTCCGTACATCGAGGAAGAGTTAAACCACGGTTCCAGATACAGATTATCTTAGTGTGACCGATGGATTATCATGTATATCTCCCTGCTCAACCTATCTGAGCGTCGTATTGTCAGGCTAAATGGATCTATCTAGGTCAAGATTTTTGAAGTCTCTAGATTCCTTAAGTTCATTAATGCCTAGTCAAGTCCATTTTAATCTCTCGTGCCTACCAGCGCATCGAACATAGAGCCTAGACAATTCAGATTCAGTCCCTTACACAGATTCAGATTGCCTGTTATCACATGATTATATCACTTCCCATCACATCACCTGCAAGCACATTCCATAACCAACATATTTTTGGATTTTCTGATTTTCTAATGTTTTTGGATTTTTTTTAAAATTTTCTAATTTTTGTTTTGTTTCTATTTCTCCCCCTAAATTTGTGCATAGGAGAGAAACGAAAGTAAATACGCAAATTGAAACTATCCTAAAACAAAAATTAGTCTTTAAAGCGAATCAACTTAAGAAAAACTCAGGAGTATAGAGAAGAAAACTCAAACCGTAAGTCACCGATTGAATTTGCATCCAGAAGGTCTGAGAACAGCACGCGTAATCTCAGAACAGATCCAAAAATTATTCACATCGTTAAGCACTAACCCCATGAGTGATCCCTTCCTTTCTTCCCTTCCCGCAAAGGATGTTGGGTTTTGAGCATTCTAACACTCCTATGGTGTACATGCAACCCTATAAACCTTGGATCTATGTTTTCTCTATTATACACGCAAGTATTAACTATTCCAAGGTTTCATCCTAACTAACATATTATGAAGCACCTATACTACAAAGTTCTAGTTAGATGACATACCTTTTGATGTAGCTTGATGTCTTCAAGCTTTAAGAGCTTAGCCCCAATAGTGTGGAAGCCTCAAATGGAATCACAAATCACCAAAGCACCTTGGAAGAACTTGAGAGAATATGTATGCACACTAAAATCGGCCCACTCTTATTTTCACACACTTGTGCCAATTTTGTGAGCCAAGGACCCCTTTATATATTATGGAGGATTAGGGTTACATCCATGTAAACCCTAATACCCATGACCTTTCATTTACATAGGATCCATGGGTTAAAAGCTCCATGGACCATCCATGAAAGCTTAGCCCAACCTAAATGAACTTGGCCCATTCCATATATATAAGAGTCCATATTTAATTAGTTCTTTTTGATCACTTAATTAATTCTAAATTAATTCTTGATCAATACTAATTAAATAATATGATTCCATATTAATATATTAGAAATTATAATATATTAATATAAATCATAAATATACTATTCTCAAAAGACTATCCATATAAATTGTGCCGGTGAAGTGCAACCCAAATGGACCATGTCGGGTCGGGTCAAGTACATACCAAATATAGTTATGGACTTAGACATTAATCCAACAGTCTCCCACTTGGATAAGTCTAAAGCTATTATTGACTATGACTTCAAAACCTAACTGGCAATCGTAGCTCTTAAAGCCGCTGTCGAACTCTGACCTTGTCAATGACTTGTCCATTAGATAAGGGATCATATATTCCTCCATTCTAGATATCATATGGACTAAGACATGGATTATAATCATTCTCTCTGTCCATTTGTTGTTTCCCGATTTTCGATTTATTATGACTGACTGATTGAACAAATCAAATCAGTCCTGGCTTGGCCAAGCACTCACATGTGTCATCGCTAAATCATCGAGGGGCCCACATATATCGCTTTTATCCTGAAGGTAAAAGGAATGGATAAACTTCGACTCATATGGCTTGTTCTACTACTTGTTGAATCATACACAAAGGCACATTTTATAACATCGAGTTACCAAATGCGTTTTCGTGCAATCAATGTATAACCAACTCATAGTAACAACTCATATCTCTAGGTTTGAAGAATATAAGATATTATCGTCTCATGATCACTCGTGATAAAATCCATGAAGTGATTCAAATGAGCGCGGGTTGAATCCAATACTCAGAACTTATGAGCACTCATGAGTGTTGTAGCACCACTTTGTCCACCAACTTGGACCTCTACAAACCAACCCATGACAGTCTTGATTCATATCTACTTCCAACATATGACCGACTGTGGATGGTTTGAATAACTTAATCATTCAGGAAGAGCGACTTAGTTATTCTGGAAGTCAAAACATGCAAAGTGAAACACAAGAATAAATGAATCAAATATGGTATCAAACCCTATGAATATAAATAAACACTTTTATTTATCACCATACTGATTATCAACTTAGTTTCGGTTTTATCAACTTTATACTTGAATTAAAAACACTAGTTGTCCCATGCTCCAAGCATGTACACTATGTTTTTCTTAAACAATAGCTTTGCCATACACCAAGTATGCACTCTATGTTTGTCTATGATCCTTACTTTGTGAAATAAACCAATTGAACATAATTTCAATGATTCTAATTTCACACTCCCAAATCCTTATCGAAAAATGTGAGAATTTCAAATTCCTATCATTTATCGAAATCTGTTTAGATTTTAAACTTATATGCACTGACCCTCCTGTAATGAATATGTACAAAGTCACAAAGACTTGTCAACAGTCATTTTAAGGTATTCCAATGGAGATCAACTCCATGGAAACTAAGTCTCATATTCAAAGTACATTGCGTTGGACATGCTTCTTGCATTAAGTTTTCTAATCTTACACAGATAACTTCTACCTATGGAGACAACTCCATATTCTCATTTTGACTATCACTTCTGAATAAGAGATGCCTCTTTTCAGAATATGTCAATATGGTCCTTCCAAAATTAGCACTATACTTCCAACTGTCCCTGAGCAACCAATCTTTGGTAAACCTCAGATTGTCCTCGACAATTGCTTAATCATTTTAGTCATATCCAATTCTAGACCTTTTCCCTTCTTAATGCCTCTGGGCATTTGGAAAAATTTAGAAATGACAAATATTATAGCACATGCAATCGATCCTGTACCCAAAGCAAATGGTACACGATTCATGATGTCTCACATAAAGACATGATTCTAGACCAGTCTTTTGCTACAATATTTTTATTTGCCATGTTTTCAAAATTTAACTATGAAGAGGGATGCCGTAATCATAATCGAATTTTGAGAACGCAATATATAGAATTTCCTTAAGTTGAACCAATCCAACATGAAATTCATATATATATTCTTGACTAAAGATGATTAAGGTCTCAATCTAAGCCTTTAGAACTGAAATGAAGTATATCCTCTCCCTTAATTATAGCAAAACAACTTTTTCAATCCCTGCAGCCTCACGAATTGAAATTTTTGTTTTCTATAATTAACATTGCTAACTTGCAACACTAACAATAATTATCATGCTCCCACTAACATGATGATTATTAGCATAACACTTATGCTCCCACTAGCTTTGACATGTACTCAGAAATCAGCTGGACTTCTAGAAATCAATACTTTATTGACTTTCTTACCAAAGTTCAGATTTCTGATACGAGATGCTTTGATAAAACTTTATCAAAATCATACACCTTTCCTTAGATAGCATGCATGTGTGTCTAAACAATTTTAGAACTATGAAAAGGGATGCCGTAATCATAGTCTCAATTGTTTAGACCTTTTGCCATCTGCTTCAAATCTACTTGGTGGAAGTGTTTCCTCACCATCATTTTCATGAATCGGAGAGAAACCTTATGATCCTTAGATTTTATGGTGTATGTGTTCTTATCCATGTGAATCGTCAAAACCATAGTCACAAGACAAAGATAATGACAAATCCAAACTCATATGGACTGAACTTATGCAATCTTAACTTCTTGCCACCTGGCAGTACAGGGCCTGCCATTGCTTCCAAGTTGTTATGCAACCAATTGAGAACTTTCAGAACTCCTATGCAAAGGCAACTTTAACTGGAATGGGCACAGAATATGTCAACACGATAGGTTATAAACCTCAAGTCGTGTGCTAGTGAAGAACCTCATGTTTTATTCTTGATTAGTTCTTGAAATTCTTTTTAGGATCTTTAAGACTCCCACTATCCTCTTGACATATAAGACTATCTTGTCAAATATTCAAGAGATAGTGCGGAATCTTTATCAAGACAAACACTTTACACAATTGGCCTTAGTTGGTCTTTGTTTTATCCAAAACATCACAACTTACCAATTTTAAATGTACAAGAGTAGGACACTTTTACTTTTACATTTGACAAGTGTTTTAAACCTTTCTTTAAGATATGTCACTCAAGTTACAATCTTGGAGTATGACTCTAAGAATTGTTTTGGAACGAAGTATGACTCATCTTCCTGATCTAACCATTTCAACAATTCATGACTCCTCTTCTTAGTCATAAGAATGCACTAAGATGACCTTTAGAGGACTAATTGTGATATGATTTCTAAATCATTAAGATGATCACAAACATGATACTAAAGTACTCTCCCATCTTTTCAGATTTGAGAAACTTTTATCTTTCTACCTAATTTGATTCTTCCCATTCGTTCTGCCATACATTGAGACTTTTCCAATGTTTCAGAATTATACTTAAACTTGTAAGTATAACCATATTTACTAAACTTTAGTAAATCAAATAGTCTTAACGAGCTTTGTGGTGGACATGACCAGTGCACAAGAATGTGTACTCGATCCCTTTAGTCCTTCACTTGACTCACACATCCATGTGAACAAGTAATTAGTCTTGATTTTCCAATGCTTGAAAGTTCTCATTCATCATACTATTCAACTTGCATGATTCCAATTTTCGGTCCAATTAAAACTTGGGTGATGAGGTACTTTCCTGATTTGGTAAATTTAGACACTACCACAAATGAAAGAATCAAATCCATTTTCCAATATTGCTGTCAGTGGAATCATATAAGCAACAATTTTCCACAAATGCCATTGTAAGGATACTTCAAATAAATAAAATTAAACAATTTTCTTTTATTTTAAAACTTTGCGGAAAAACTTATCCTTACAATCCACATGGAAAATTGTTGTTATCTATTCCTTAGCAATATATCATAACTTCTTAAGCAACTGCTCAAAATTCTGATGCGATCGAAATCCACCTTCGCGATCAGAATCAACATATACTTCCTTTAAGATTTCTCTCTATTCTTTGATTCTTAAAACATGAACATGTGACCCAGTCACATCATGTAATGAGGATCTCAGAATAGAACTTAACAGAGTTAGATAATGGGCTCTACCTGATGTAGAGTCAAACTTATTGACTTTAACATCCTTAGGTAAATTTGGCAGCTTTGCAATCAACGCCCCTTCCTTTGGCAAAATAAACATATGGACCCTTTGGTAATGAGACTATCTCAGACTTAGCCTTTCTCTTTACCATTTGGTCAACCGGGTTGACTATGGCCAATCCCTTTCCATTGGGAAGAGAATGCTTTTTCTGGATTTCCAGTGTCACCATTGTCACTGTCCATAAAGTTTTTGGGAAGTTGATCTTCTAATCAAATTTGCTTTACTATCGTTCCAAATCATTGCTGATTCAGCAGCACCAAGGAAATAGATATGATCATTTAGGTTCATGTCATAGTCTGTTTCATAGTAGTCCCAAAGGAACTCACTATGTGACCTAGAAAGTGATTGAACATCCAACTTTCTCAAGACTTTGACACCCAACTCTCCCGGCTTGTCAATATGTGACTTCATCTCTAAGATGTGATCACACATAGACCTTGCTTGCCATTAGGGCTTGAGTGACCTTGAACTTGTGGGTTAGGGAGAATAATTGGAGGAGGTGGAGGAAGAGAAGTATGACTTCCATGAGCCAAACTCGTGAAGTCATATTCATTAGGAAAGCTTGGTTTGGGAAGATCATTGTTGTCTAAACCAGACATCAACAATGGGAGAAATTCACGTAAAGGTGATTTAAGTCCTTAATATAATACCCAATATGATATATTAAGGCTAGGACCCAACAAACTATTTTATAACTTGGAAGAGGGATGCCGTAATCCAAGCTATAAAATATTTGAAGGTAGGTGAATAACAATTCACCAATTTCTACCAAGATAACGAAATGTATTATTAGATTTTAATTGGTTTTGAAACTCCTAGATTCTTTTGAGATTCATTGAACTTTTCAATGGCATGTTTCAATCTCGAGTGTACCCTTCAGGTTTTGTGACTGGGATGCCGAGGATCACAAAACAAGGTGTGAAGTAACCATGCAAATATACTTGGTACCCTTAATATTTATCCCTCAATCGATGTGCCGGTTAACCACACACGCTCCAACGATACTATGATAAACATTAAGTTACCCTTTGCCTACCTTGTTAAGTCCAGGTTAGTGTGCCGGTTAACCACACACGCTCCACTAACAGCTTAAACAAAGTGCAAAGTGTAATTTCATGGATTAGCACCTTATTCACATTTTCCTAGGTAACTAAGAGTGAGAATTTATAAGCGTTTAGTTACTTAGTATTTATCATTATACTTATAATGAAGGGAGAATTATAGTCCTTGTCATACCTGTTCGGCTAACGACCCTCCACCGGTCAAGGAAGCGGTGAGTGAGAGTGGACACCCATTAAACTGCCATTTTATAGGCAGTAACCTTATACCCCCCTTATAGACCGGCTTCGTGAATGAGGCCTACTAATGGTAAGACGTTTTTCTCTTATACATATAATATATTAAACTTTTAATATTATAATAGTATAAGGGTGTATTTTAGACATTTAAAATACTTGGTGGTTTAATCTATTAATTAAACTAGACTTTTAATTTAATTAAACTCAAACCATATATTTATGGATTAATAATACTCTTTTAATTAAACGCTTTAATTAACTATTAATAAAGTCCATAAGAGTTAATTTGAACTATTCAACAAAACATCATAATTCCAATTATTAAACTCAAAATTAAAACCATTTAATTAATTGTTTAAGTTATGAACCCAAGAGTTTTAGAATTCAATTCTTTTTTTCATAAAAAACTTTTCTCAAATTCCAAAACTTGAGGGCAAGTTTTGTAATTCTTGAAAACCTTTGGATTCCATAACTTATGGAATTAATGGTGTTTTATGATGAAACTTTCCATGTTCCATAACTTAAGAACAAGTTATGGAATTCTTTAAAACATTAACACCAAATTTTGTAACTCCATAAAAACTTTGAATCAAATTTTTTTTTTAAAAAAAAACTTTAATATCCATAACTTATGGAAGTTTCAAAAACCCTTAAGATCACAACTTTAAAAAACTTTTGAGCTCCAAAATTTTATGACAAAATATGTAACTCCTTAAAACATTTAGATCAAACTTTTAAAACTAATAAAATAATCATATCATTTTATCTTTTACTAAATTTCACCTAATTCAACTCATATAACAAATGATTCAAATTTTACAAATAATTCGTTTTTCACAAAACAAGTAATTATCTTAAAATTTGACAAACGTCATGTTTTTTTTTCCTTTTTTTCCAACTTGAAAATAAAACATTTGCATCAATATAACAGAAAACAACCCATGGCTCTCATACCACTGTTGGGTTTTGAGCATTCTAACACTCCTATGGTGTACATGCAACCCTATAAACCTTGGATCTATGTGTTCTCTATTATACATGCAAATATTAACTATTCCAAGGTTTCATCCTAACTAGCATATTATGAAGCACCTATACTACAAAGTTCTAGTTAGATGACATACCTTTTGATGTAGCTTGATGTCTTCAAGCTTTAAGAGCTTAGCCCCAATAGTGTGGAAGCCTCAAATGGAATCACAAATCACCAAAGCACCTTGGAAGAACTTGAGAGAATATGTATGCACACTAAAATCGGCCCACTCTTATTTTCACACACTTGTGCCAATTTTGTGAGCCAAGGACCCCTTTATATATTATGGAGGATTAGGGTTACATCCATGTAAACCCTAATACCCATGACCTTTCATTTACATAGGATCCATGGGTTAAAAGCTCCATGGACCATCCATGAAAGCTTAGCCCAACCTAAATGAACTTGGCCCATTCCATATATATAAGAGTCCATATTTAATTAGTTCTTTTTGATCACTTAATTAATTCTAAATTAATTCTTGATCAATACTAATTAAATAATATGATTCCATATTAATGTATTAGAACTTATAATATATTAATATAAATCATAAATATACTATTATCAAAAGACTATCCATATAAATTGTGCCGGTGAAGTGCAACCCAAATGGACCATGCCGGGTCGGGTCAAGTACATACCAAATATAGTTATGGACTTAGACATTAATCCAACAAAGGACACATACTCTCAACCAATGTTCTGAGTGTTGTACAGTTGAGAGATGCCTCCTATCATGAGCCTGGAACAGCCACTACCAACAAATCGAAGTTTGATGATATGCCTCCATAGCTGCTCCGACACAGAGCGGGATTAGTTGGTCTTTGGAACCCAGTCCATTTTGAAACTGGGTTGACCTTTGTCATCCTTGCACGGTACTCTCTCCCATGACATATCCTATTTATCACAAACAGAAGATGTAGAAATATTAGAAGCATTAGGAGATTTAGGAGATTGAACCTTTAGTACCCATTTGTAGTTGGGTTTAACCCATTTCTTTTTCGATCCGATGGGTGCCCCGACACTTGATTTTGAACTTGAAGTCGGCTGCCGAGATGACTTCGACCTAACCGGTTTTTGTTTCACTGGAGCATCTCTTGGATTGGGCTTCTTGGCCGACATTCCCTTCTTGACCTTGGGATTCAGATTCTTGGCCTTGTGGGTTTGATTCTTGGCCTTCTGCGCGTTCCAGTCATCATGGTCTGAACGTGACCTCGAGGGGTTTCTTTTGGAGTATCTCCCTCTTGGCGCGTTCTGCCACCCTTGTGCGTAGTAGGGAACATATGCGCGATTTGGACAGTTTCGGGCAATATGACCAGGTGTTCCACAGTGAAAACAAGTCTTTTTATTCAATGGGAAATTGTTTCTTCCTGCCCCTGGTGGCGTGTCCTTGCCTTGTCTCTTATTTTTCCCACAAACACAATTGCAACAGGCACTCTGTTTCACTGGAATTGGTGGCCTGTATTTCTCAATAGCAGGTTAATCAGAAGCAGCTGAGTTCGAAGCAACATATTCAGAGCTCAAGGAGATGTTGGTTTGTTCAATGGTGTTCTCCTTGTTCTCATCCTCTGCTACTTTACCTGCACATGAAGTAGATGTGCTAGAAAGAACAACATCAGTATTTTCAAACAAATCATCAAATATGTCAAAAAAATTTAACTCAACATGATCCAATGCAGAAGCATCACAAGATATATCATCAATTTTAACATCATAAACAATAGAGTTTTTATTCGAAACAGAAACAGCAAGTTCAGACCCAATTTTATTATCAGAAACATATCCTTCAACTTCGTGCTTTGACTGATCTAAGGATTGATCTGCAGGGGAAGTAGAAACGTTAGTACTTTCAACATTAATAAATCCTCCTGAACAAAACCAGATGGCTTGCCATAAACCATGAATGGTTCGTTGGCAATCTCCTCTTTCGTCAAAGAGTGATACTGATATGTATGATTAAAAGGAGGAGGTACATTATCGTATCCTAAACCCTTTTGCTGGTTTCGTTTGAACTGCAGGCAATGGTCAGTCATGTTGGCAACTACCTCGGTTGATACATCAAACCTTTTAAAATCAAAATTTGCAGTTTCAAATTGCCCTTTTATGTATCAAGCTCAGTAATTAACTCAGCATTCTGTCTCTTGATATAATCATAATTTTCACATTTGTTACTGTAGTCTTCCTGAAGTCTCCTAAAGTCCTTTATTTTTGTTTCTAACTGGGCCTTTAGGGGTTTCTGTCCTTTCCTGAGTTGATAACCTTCATATCTCAGGTCCTTAACTTCTCTTTTTAATAAATCAATTTGTTCACGAAGAATTTTAATCGTATCTTCACAAGATGGAGTACATGAAACTTCATTGACCGGGATGTTTGCGGAACTCATTGTTTTTCCACACTTCAAAGCGTCAAGTTCTTCAATTACAGCAGCAAGACTAAGATGATTGAGATCTTTTGTGTTCTTGATGACATCCACGTTCATATCCCACGACTTTGGAAGTGCATTCAGCAGCTTTTTGTTTATCTCAGATTTAGTCATGAAAATCCCAGCTATATTCATCTCAGTAGTAAGTGTAGTAAATCGCTGCAACTGAGCTTCCAGGGTTTCTCCAGGGATATAATCAAACATGTTGAAATTTTGTCTTAACATATCCTGACGATTCTCTTTCATGTCTTCATTTCCCTTGTTGACCTCAAAAGCCATTAAAAACACAACTAGAAGCCAAAATCAAACTTAAAAGTCAAACTTAAATTTAAAAATGCCCTTTGACTATAAACCTCAAAAGTCAACCTTAAAAGTCAAATTTAAAAAGTCAAACTCAAAAGTCAAACTTGAAAAGTCAAACTTAAAAGTCAAACCGAAAAGCTAAATTTGAAAATTTAAAAGTTAAACGAGAAAGTCAAAGTTTAAAGTCAAAGGTCAAACTTTAAAAGTCAAAGTCAAAATTTTAAGTAAAAAGTCAAAAATAGAA
Organism: Lactuca virosa; assembly: GCF_052849685.1. NCBI lineage: Eukaryota > Viridiplantae > Streptophyta > Magnoliopsida > Asterales > Asteraceae > Lactuca > Lactuca virosa. Next base: position 171,334,340 of record NC_136428.1, on the reverse strand, counting down.
GTCAAAATTTAAAAACTAAAATTTTTGGTTGAAAATGGAACTTAAAAATAAAAAGAAATTGATTTTGGGGTTAAAAGTGTAAAAATGTGAAATAAGGAACCGAACAGGACTGCTTTTGAATTAAATTTCGAAGCAATGAACCAAGAGACTTCCTAGACCAACTGGTAAGGCGCGATGGAGGGAAGAATGGGAGACCCGGGTTCGATCCCAGGCATCCTCAATTTCGCTTCCCCTTTTTTAAATAAAGGCGCGCCTGCGAGGACTCCTGCTGGCCGCGAACTTCGGACTCGCTGAACAAGGCTCGAACACGCTGCTGACCGCAAACTCTCGCACCGTAAGCTCACCGACGACCGCAAACTCTGAGGCCGTAAACTCCGAGGCCTCGGACCGTAAACCGTTTCCGGCCGTAAACTCCGACTCCGGCCGTAAACTCCTCGGAAACCCTAGCTGCTGGCCGTACACGCTGCCACCCCTCGCTGGTTACGACCAAAAACAACGATTTTTTCCCCCTTTTGCTCCAAAACTCGATCAAAAACTCGTTTTTATGAAAAACGCGAAGAACAAACCCCCCCTAATTTTCAGAGATCTATCCAAAAACGCAACAATCTTTCAAAAATAAGATCAAATAAGCTCCAGATCTGACAAAATTGACTGATACAATCCAAGTTCTGATACCAATTGTAAGTCCCTAATCTGCTTGTGTATCAATCAGATCTAATTGATGGTGCGGAATCCCAATCAATTGGATGATGTCAGATCAAATAGAAGAGAAGAAGAAGAAGAAGATGAATCTTGAATGTATTGATTAGAATGAAGTTCCCTTACACAAGATTCACACACTTACACACACTAAAACTCATCTCTTCTCTCTATTCCGTACACTCCTTCTCTGTTAATCAAACCCTCCTCAACTACCTAACACCTATATATATACTTGGGGAATATGGGCCATAAATGGGTTTACAGCCGTAAATGGGTTTACGGCCGTAAACACCCATTGGGCCGTAAACAGGGTTTACGGCTGTAAACCTGTTTACGGCCGTAAACACCCACCTGGCCATAAACCTGACCGTAAACTCATAAAATATTACATAAAAATACAATCAACTAGAAAAGCAAAGTATAAACCAATATTTTGACCCAACAGTTCTATTCTCCACATCATGGAACAATGAATGCCACGACGTGGCATCTTCACTTTGCACGTTTTCTCCTCCTCAATTCCTCCTGATTTATACTTCAACCCTCCAATTTTCTAACTTTGTCCTTTTGGTCATTTTCCTTTGAGAATGTTCGTTTTAGTTATAAAATAGATTTGACACTGTATAAGTACCAAATATCTTAATAATTAACCAAAATGAAGCTAAATGTACTTAAATATTGTACTCAATATATGAATAAATATAGCAATATCATGTTGTCTTAACTCATGTTTTTAATTTGAATCAATCGGACGAGTGTCTATATAGTAAATTTGATATGTCTTGAAAATGAGTAATTATTTTCCTATGTATGGATGGTTGATGTGTTTACTTGAACTATTAGTTTTAATATTTATAAAACCTAACTAATTTAACCAGCTAAAACACAAATAGGCACTATACCTAGTCACGTAATAGTGAAGTAAAGGTAGGCAGCGTATCGAACTCAGGGAACGAGAAAATTAATATGAAAATACTGCTACTAATTAAACTAAATAAAAGAAAGTAAATGGGGGGGGGGGGGTTATCTGATTAAAGAGTACTTTCGTTTAGCTTCAAACCCCATTCTTTCCTATGGTTGATTTCAAATACAATGGATTATTTATGTGGTTCCCAAATTATAAAATTACTAGTGATGTTGTTCTGATTTTATAGTGTTTGATCAATTCATGAACTACTATTACAATGGTCTTGCACGAAGTTGGACACTAAATTGATTTTAAGGTTATTTGGACTTTGAATGACATGATCTAATGACTTACTTTTCTATGTTCAAGACAAGCAATTCGAGCACATAGTATAATAATTAATGCTCTCTAACATAGTTAAACTTACTAACTGTTACCACTTAACCCTAGGATTTGTTCTATCTCTAGGTTTAGCAATTCAATGATCATAAATGACTAAATATTAAGTTCATACAATAAGACTGATCATCTAACTACACAAAAATTGCAGAAAAGTGATAAAAATTAGAACATTAAAATTCTAGGATATTGATCTATCAAACACAAGTAAAACCAACACAATGAAATCCATAAAACTCAAAATCAACACATAATATTAGGTTTCATCTACACTAAATTAAAGTTACGGTATTTAGCCCATAACTAAATCTGAAAAACGCATAAACATCGAATAAAATAGAATAGACTAGAAAACCAAATGAATAATGATGTTCTTCACTCTATATCTCTTCAAGACTTGATCTCCAACCGATTCTTGGCCTTGTAGAGGTTTCTTAGAAGGTTTTATTGTCTTTTAGTTCTATAAAATCGTAGGCTTCTGTAACACTCCACTAAAATTCGACCTAAAAGTCGTTAAAATATGTTGCCTTAAATTATCCACCAAGTCGTGGCACAATTCTCATCACGACGTGGGAGACATTTTCTTTACATGTGAACCAAGTTTCCATGTAGATCATCGCAAAAGGTACTTCCACGACGTGGCAGATACTTTTCTGCATGATTTTTTCTCTTTACTTCCTCTTGATGAATGCTTCTAATCTCCAAGTCTCTAGCTATCCAATTTTCCTCTTTTCCTTTAAGAATGTCTTTTTTGGCTATAAAATAAATTTCACACACAATAAGTTCCAAATATCTTTATAAATAACCAAAATGTAGCTAAATATATTAAAATATTGCTAAGAATATATGACTAATTTTAGAAAAATCAGTGATATGTTGATCTTTGGAATAGATTAAAGACAAAGTTCATATCACTAATAAAATTTATCATTCCAATTCTCCATGAAGGATATGTGGGAGGTGTAAGTGATTCTTGGAATAATTATAAAGTGTGAACACAAATGAATGTCTATTAAATAATCTCAATTTATTGAGAAAGTACTTCAAAAAATTCTATTTTTCACATTTTTCTCTAGTTAGTACTCCTAAGGATCCAGTTATGAAACTTATGCCCAATACTGGTCAAGTAATTTTGTAAATCGAAAATTCAAAATCATTGGATATTTAATGAATGCCATGACTTCCACAAGTCCTGATATTGCCATCGTTGTGGGAAAATAAGTATGTTCAATAGAAACCATAATACTAATCATTGGCAAGTAATAAAGCGGGTGCTTAAATATCTTAAGTCAACCGAATATTATGGCTTGTCATATGTAGGATTTATCTACATATTAGAGGGATATTTAAATGAAAGTTGAATTACCAATATTGAAGATCACTCATCCATGAGTGGTTGAGTATTTATTCTTAGAGGAGGAACATTCTTGTAGGCCTCAAAGAAGCATACTTGATCACCAATTCAATAATAGAATATGAATTTGTAGCTCTAACTACTCTCAGGAATGAGGAAAAATAGCTAAGGAATTAGATTTATGAGGTTTCATTTTGGTCAATACCTATTTCACCAATTTTTGTACATTATTATAGTAAAAAAAACATTGGCTAAAATATATAGTCAAGTGTATAATGGAAAATCGCAACATTTTGGTGTTTACACAGTATGGTATGTGAGTACTTGATCACTCATGGGATAATATATTTGAAATTGTTCAATCTCAACAAAATTTAGATGATCACTTGACTAAAGGTTTAGCTAGGTACATGGTAAATAAGTTGTAATCAAGATAGATTTAAGGGTCGTTTGACATCTCTAAGCATTATATACCTAATTACCTTCTAATACAATGCTATCAGTTGAATTCAACGTGGAAAGCTTGCTTTAGGAGATGGAAGCATATTTATTCACATCATCCTAAGCTATGTACCTTGATCTCTATATTAAAGTTAGGTTGAATATTTCTCAATAGTTCTTTTGAAAAAGTGCATCAATTAAAAGGAAACCCAGACTCTCGAGTACTTCACATCTATATTATACTTATTTGAAAACCCAGTATTCTAGATACTGCCATTTATGCATGAGTTTGGTTTTATGTCTGTTATTTAAGTTAATCACGGATTACACTAAAATAGGGGGGATATTGGTGATTTTAGTGTCATCAATCCTTTTAGTATAGCCGAGAGTAACTTGAGATGGGGTAATTCAATTTTGGATACTTCCTGAAATTGAAGATGCACAATGCACACTCGAATAACCTAAAGTGAACTCACAAACATGAGGTTCTGGGAGCTATAACACCCTATTTTTATTGGTGTTTTTCCATTCTTCAGTTTGTAGTTTTTTAGTCCATGGGTAGATATAAGGTAGGGATGAAACTTGAAGGATTTAATCATTAAGAACCATGGTTTTACCTAGGAGGGGTGAATCGACCTAAACCGCAACGCGACATGCCCCAACCTTTAGGCTAGTGGCCTTATCTCATTACTTGGGGATATGTAACACACACAAATCCTAGGGTTTGTCATTCTTCGCCTCTTCAGCCTCCAAAACATCCTTAGAGAGAACCTTAGCCTCCTTTAAGTGTTGTGAGCTCATTCTTCATCCTTGAACCATTTTTTGTGTTTATTTTGGGTATTTTGGCAATGAAAGCAAGAAAGGTTGTGATTGGAAGCTTGAAGCTTGTGGATATCTATCATCTCTACTCTTCTGGACCCTTGCAAGTTGCAAAGATCATTGATTTATTTTATTTCATCTTTGGATCTATAAGATAATGGTGTTTTGTTCCATGTTGTAGTGTTTTGGCCTCTTTATTGGTTTGATATTTAGAGTTTGGACAAGTCCATGATCGTAGAATCATGTTTCACTTCAGATATGATGTTTTAATGGAATAGAGAGTGCATATAGTGAAAAAGGATCCTGCTTGGAGTGTTTAAATGTATAAAGTTGAAAAATTTATCCATTACGACACCATTTAGGTACAGATGTGAGAGTTAGAAGCTTAGACTTAATGAATTAAGTCGTTTTGAAATTCTGAGGTTGGCCTGGTGCAACGCATCTTATGAGGGCACGATGTATTTCATAAAATTCTGATCCATGTCTGTTTTTGACCAAAGCCTGACTATTTTGTCTTATTGTGGGCCCAGGGAGCCCAGTGGAGGAAGTGGTGCACTTATTGACCGAAGAGTTGGCTTTTTGACCAGTTTGACTTTGGTCAAACATTGGTGGATTTGAGTTTTTATCTAAGGATCGGTCTCAATTTGTCATTAAGTGGCCAGTATTATATATCTCTGTGTTGAGGGTTGCTAGTGAGTTTCTACTGTTTGGCTCAGGTGAGTTTCTCACTACACTATATAATGTAGTATGTGTCCTTATGTGCTAGGATATGGTTAGACTTTAGTTTTTTGTTAGGCAGGTAAAATCATAGACTGTTACATGTGATGCTGAGTTGTTTGTTTATCTGTATTATGTAAATGTCGACATATTTTGTGATGGGCATATGCATTCCAACTTTGTACGGTAGGCCAAGATGCGGCCTGAACGCCAATAGTAAGTTAATGACATGAACAACATTAAGTGTTGTGAGTCTAGATACTCACATGTGGCGAGTTGATGGCAAGATAAACTAAAGTGTTGTGAGCTTAGATACTCGTTGGGTTCATACAGACCTAGGGTTGATTTGGACCCGTTTTTGTTATGTATATTCTTGTATGTGGTATTTTAGGGAAATCACTAAGATTTGGCTTATATTTGTGGATTAAATGTTTTTTCAAGTACTTCATCAGATCATGAGAAGGCGAAGGCGTGACTATACACACATCAGTAGTTTTACGATTTGAGATTTTGCGATACTTTAGTTATAAATTTGATTTTTAGATTATGGTTGATGAACACATGGTTTTGCTTTGAATATATATTTATGGAAATGGTTGTTTATTCTAGTTTAAAAATGAAAATTTACTCTGAAAAGTGGTACATTACAAGTGTGTATCAGAGCTTTGGTTTGGGGGATTTGGGTGAACACTCGTGGGATTCTAAACTCAAACTAAGGATCTGAGAAATTTTCAAAAACATTTTGAATTAAATTTTTATAAAAGGAGAAAGGATTTGTGATGTGTACAGTTAGTTGGAGCTCGATCCAGAAGTGTTTTCCAAAATATCCATACTTACTATATATGTTGACACACCCCGGCCGGCAGCGGAAACGTCGTGGGATTCTAAACTCAAACTAAGGATCTGAGAAATTTTCAAAAACATTTTGAATTAAATTTTTATAAAAGGAGAAAGGATTTGTGATGTGTACAGTCAGTTGGAGCTCGATCCAGAAGTGTTTTCCAAAATATCTATACTTACTATATATGTTGACACACCCCGGCCGGCAACGGAAACGTCGGGTTGTGTGACTTATTCATGGATCACATTCATTGCATACACTAAACAGTACAAAACTAACAACATTAAATATAAGGTTCTATTATACTTAAATAGAAATTACATTGTCTTTGTTCTACGAGTACATCATATCAATTGTACCATTACAAGATAATCAAAATACGATACATGCCTTAATAGATAGGCATTTACAAAATACAGTGTAGTGGTAAACAAAAAGTTCCATGTGTAATATTGTGTGTGTATTTCCAGCTCTTATATTCCTGAGAATACATGCATTTTGAAGATACATCATAAAGTTGGTGAGTTCACAGGTTTTGACTGTGTGTCTTTTATAAAAAAAAGTATGTTTAAAATGTATATAGCTGCTTTCTCATCATATATGAAAATGTACTTTTTATTACAAAAAAGTATGTATTTACAGTGCATAAGTCCTTACCTGACTTATATGTACCTATAAACCCTACAAGTATGTGATTGTTGTGTATAAGTACTTACCTGACTTCTGTGTAATGTACTTGTAAACCCTACAAGCATGTATCCCCTTTGTATAAAAATATACTTTTTATAACCAAAATGTTTGTGTAATTCGTATATAAGTATTTATCGAACTTATATAAAATATATGTACTTGTAAACAATAGAAGTATGTGTTTTTTCTACATATAAATATGATTTCAACTTATATGATTTCTTCTTTTAGAGTGTAGTGAGTGTTACAACGAGTCCCTATAACCGAGCTATATGACACTTCATGCCTCTACTTGGCATGGTTGTTGTGAGCCGTAAAAATATCTTGACGCTTCATCGATGCCGTAACGGTGTGGACAATTATCACCCACTACGTCTCGTCCGTCAAGGTTGTATCTAACAATCACAAGTTGGGGTGTTAACTGTAACATTCTATTTGAAATTAAAATAAATAAAAATTAAATAAAATATGTAAATAAATATTAAACCCTAAACCCTGAGATGTAAATTATATTTTATCGTAGCCCTAAATCCATAATAATTTAGCAGGGTGTTGGTTCCGGGAGTTAAATGTCATAATTTTGGATTTGGAGGTTAATGTGTAATTTCCGGGGTGGTTTTGTAAAGAATTTCAGAAGTTAGGGGATGTTTGGTAAATATTGGAGTTAAGTTGAAAAATATTTGGTGGAGGAGGGCCAAACTTGGAAAAATTATCATATGTTTGAAAAGAACACGGGATTAACCCGCTTCCCTTTCCCCCTCGTCTTCCTTTTGTATCAACCCTAACCCTAGCTCATTTCTCCAGCCACCACCATTTTTGGAGCCTTCTCAGCCGCCACCTGCATTGCCGAGTCCGACCGCCACCCAACCACCTGTTACCTTGTCGTTGAACGCCACCACCACAGCCCCACTGTCGGTGACGTCGTGAGCAGCCGGGAGAACCACCGAAGAGAAAAGAATGAGATGTGAACGTCAGTGCGTGGGTCATGCCTGAACATATTGAATGACTGACCTAGTAGAGTTATGGACTTAATGGATTAAGTCCTTAATGGGTTTAGTGTTCTTACTTAACCCTAATTGTCATTTCATGTGAAAACCCTAATTGTGTTTGGGCTTCGAGTTGGGCCTTTCTTTTGGGCTTAGGTGTTTGGGTTCTTGATGGGCCATCTGTGAACAAGTGTATGGACAATGGTATTTGGATGGGCTTTAGGGTAAGGCCCATGCAAGGGGGTTTGGGCGTAATTTGGAAAATTGGGCCATAATTTGGCCTTGGCTTATTATTTGGATTTTGGGCCTCCAGAGTGTGAGTTTGGGCATTTGGCTTGGACTAAGCTAGGTTAGTGGTAAAATGGTCTTTTTACCCCAAGTATGGATTTATGGATATGTATTGGAACCCAATTGTTAATTGGGTTTTGTTTTGATGTTGACAGTTTGGGGATCTGTCAACCAACAACCAGAGATTTATCCGCGAGATTTCAACAGTGCGAGGTGAGTTTCCTCACTATGTATAGCGGGTCGAAGGCACCAATGCCGGCCCACAGTTGCTATGTAGAGTGTTAGATGTATGCGTTACTCTTGCATGTGTATGTGTTTGTATGCTTACTGGGCGGGGGCCGATGGGTATTTTGTATGCTAGTATTAGGCTATGCATATATGATTTGTATGTGGGGGGACCGATGATTGCACAATTATCTATTACCTTTGTAATTTGCACATGTGTTTGAATGTTTTTATGATTATATGGTCATGTGAGTGGGGGAGGGGCTCGTATCTTGGTGGGCGGGGCCCATATCTCGGTGGGCAGGGCCTGGCATGAAACATCCCAAAAATACAATCCAAAAATTTCTTTTTTAATCATTAATAAAAACCATAATTATCAATTCATTTCATTCATAAACAAAAGTCGCTATTTAAAATCAGAGTATCATCTCAAAACAAGTTCCTTTTTATCAGAGTAAAACATCCCAGGCTAAAACTTCTTGGTGTGTGCAGTGCAGTCATCGCGAGCTCTTCCCTCTGCTACCAGAAGTACCTAAAACCAAAATTGAAAACTGTAAGCACGAAGCTTAGTGAGTTCCCCAATCAACCACATACCATACATACAAGCACATACACTGGGCCCCCACCCACTGCATCGGGACTTGCCCGACATCCGACTTGCTCCGGCATCGGGCCCCGCCTGGCATCGAGCCCCGCTCGATATACATATCTATTTCTCTTAGGCCCCGCCTGTCTCTGGGCCTCACCCGCTATCCACATACAATAACATAAACATACTAACACATAAAGAAACATACTCTAATGTGTGCCTGTTCTAAGGCCTCGCCTAACTTGGGTCTTGCCCCTGTCCTGCTACTGATGAGTCATGGAACCCCATCCATGCTCCTGCTGTAAGTGAGATACGGGCCCCCGCCCACACTCACTTCTCTCCTACCACGGGCCCCGCCCCGCCCCTGCTTTGCTAATGATGAGATATGGAACCCCGTCCATACTAAGCTAGTGGTGAGATACTGGACCTCGCCCACACTCACCTCCCTACCAAGCACATACAAGTGTCACGTAGACAACATGTATAATCTAATATGCAACGTATAAACATTCCTCGGGCTTGCCCCGGCATCGGACCTTAGTCCGGAAACTACAAATATCGACACATGCAAGAATCACAAATACCTCTAGCATACTAACATTCCTTGGGCCTCGCCCACGTGTATAGGAGCTTGATTACCAGAAAGTGATGAGAATGGGGCGAGATTCCTGAATCTACAACTTCGCCTTGAACCTTCAAAATCCTTCTTTTTCTTCTATGCTTCAAGAACAACTTATATCACCTAAAAATGGCTCACACACTCAATGAGAACTGTAGGGTTTCGTGGGTTAGGTTTTGGACAATGGGGGCTGTAAATGAGGCCAAGGGGTAGAGAATGAGATGCTTAAATAGGGTACATAAGCCCGAAATTAGGGTTTCCCAAACCCAGAACTACTCGTCGAGTTGGTCCTACAACTCGTCGAGTTGGCCACTTAACCCGCGACCCAAAATCCACTTCTACTCGTCGAGTTCCTCCCTGGACTCGACGAGTAGCCTTCTTGATTTAAGGTTTTCTTTCCTTTCTTGGTCTTTAGGATTCCGGGTGTTACAACTCTCCCCCACTTAAACTAGACTTCGTCCTCGAAGTTCGCTACAGCCACCTGCTCCGCAACCACTCACAGCATTCCTATATGATGTATAGCTCGGTCAAATCCTCGAAGGAACGATTCTATGGGGCTCCCGTCCGGTCTTCCTGAGCAAAAGCTAATCCTTGGAGGTAAAAACCTTGAGAGCTATCTAATCACTATCAATCCGGAGTACATCTCTCTTACCCAACCGACAACCCTTCCGGTACTCCCCGAGTACTTAGACTTGACATGCCAAGGGGTTCACCTCTTTACTCTGCACAGTCCACGACCTTCCCAAGGCAACTGTACATAATCAAAACCCTTCCTATCTCTGTGAAGGACAGATCCTTCGCTATAACTAAAACTCCAGCCACTCCCAGTGCTGGTTCTTTTGCTGTTACCCACTGAATGCTTCCACTTACAATGTCCAGATGCTGAACGCTCAACTCAGCGTGAAAATCAGATAATCCTTCAAGTAGTTAATTCATCTCTGTAACGGTTAGACTCATACGAGAGCTGCGTAACAGAGTCAAACCCTTTACTATGAGATTATTTAATCCAGCTGTGAGTGACTTAGCACCTCTCGGTCAACTAGCTGCTCCACTCCAGAATTTTCTTATCACTACCTGTCTGAAGATTCTGCTGTTTCTTATCCGCCTTCTGGATCAACCGGGACCACCCTGGTCCCAACTGGTCTGCCATCATCTGGGTTACCGGACTCCCACCGGTTACTGAACCCAAGCTCAATCTCTCAGTCGCTCCCAACGACTTCCGAAGAAACTTCGGCTATCTAAACCTGCTCTATCTACCTTGCCACTCTGGCTCTATAAGTCCTTGGATCCTTGATCCCCTACCTTGACCCTACGGTCTCGACCAGGTCCCACGTGCGCTGCTATAAGTACATGGGCCTCGCCCACGGGTCCCACCCAAACTATATCTCGGAGCGGCCTCTCCCACAGGTCTCACCTTTCTAGGGCTATGCAGGCCCACTCCTCCTCAAATCTCAGCTTACTATCCTTTCCTGACTCTTATCATGCTGACTAGGAGATACGGGCCTCGCCCACACTCCGCTAACTAGGCTGCTATTGAATGCTACGACTATCCCGTAGACTTACAACCCTTTTCTCACTGTCTGACTGCTGGTGGATGCTACGACTATCCCGTAGTCTTACATCCTGGCTAAACCTGCGTCTTGCCGGGAATTCTCCGACCTGGTTTCCTCAAACCAGCTATCTACTATCGTGAATACACGAACTCTACGTCGGGAGGTTTCCCAAACTTCCAATTCTTCCACTCCTCTATCCAAATGGTCAATCTGGCTGCTTCCCTACCCAACAGGATGCGAACGTATCCCGGCTCGCACTTATTTCTACTCCTGAATACTTGGATGGTTCTCCCCTACTTCGATTCAACTAACTCCTTACATCTCACATCCTTGGAAAGGATTCCCCATCCCTCTTACCATCCAACGATCGATCCGCTTGCAATCCAACGCTCACCACTACTAGTGATCTAACTGAACAATACTAATCAATACCTGTCTTGAAAACTAGCGGAACATATCCCGAGTTCCAATCACACTTGCTATAATTACTGCATCCTGAGAACCTGCACTAAAAGGGGACGTACTCGAACTGTTGGATTACATAACTATATTTGGTATGTACTTGACCCGACCCGACATGGTCCATTTGGGTTGCACTTCACCGGCACAATTTATATGGATAGTCTTTTGAGAATAGTATATTTATGATTTATATTAATATATTATAAGTTCTAATATATTAATATGGAATCATATTATTTAATTAGTATTGATCAAGAATTAATTTAGAATTAATTAAGTGATCAAAAAGAACTAATTAAATATGGACTCTTATATATATGGAATTGGCCAAGTTCATTTAGGTTGGGCTAAGCTTTCATGGATGGTCCATGGAGCTTTTAACCCATGGATCCTATGTAAATGAAAGGTCATGGGTATTAGGGTTTACATGGATGTAACCCTAATCCTCCATAATATATAAAGGGGTCCTTGGCTCACAAAATTGACACAAGTGAGTGAAAATAAGACTGGGCCGATTTTAGTGTGCATACATATTCTCTCAAGTTCTTCCAAGGTGTTTTGGTGATTTGTGATTCCATTTGAGGCTTCCACACTATTGGGGCTAAGCTCTTAAAGCTTGAAGACATCAAGCTACATCAAAAGGTATGTCATCTAACTAGAACTTTGTAGTATAGGTGCTTCATAATATGCTAGTTAGGATGAAACCTTGGAATAGTTAATATTTGCATGTATAATAGAGAAAACATAGATCCAAGGTTTATAGGGTTGCATGTACACCATAGGAGTGTTAGAATGCTCAAAACCAACAGTGGTATCAGAGCCATGGGTTGTTTTCTGTTATATTGATGCAAATGTTTTATTTCAAGTTGAAAAAAAAGGAAAAAAAAACATGACGTTTGTCAAATTTTAAGATAATTACTTGTTTTTGTGAAAAACTAATTATTTGTAAAATTTGAATCATTTGCTATATGAGTTGAATTAGGTCAAATATAGTAAAAGATAAAATGATATGATTATTTTATTAGTTTTAAAAGTTTGATCTAAAGAGTTTTTTGAAACCTCCATAAGTTATGGATATGTAAAGGTTTTTAAAAAAATTGATTCAAAGTTTTTTATGGAGTTACAAAACTTGGTCTTAATGTTTTAAAGAATTCCATAACTTGTTCTTAAGTTATGGAACATGAAAAGTTTCATCATAAAACAAGTATTTAACTCCATAAGTTATGGAATCCAAAAGTTTTCAAGAGTTACAAAACTTGCCCTCAAGTTTTGGAATTTGGAAAAAGTTTTTTATGGAAAAAAAAGAATTGAATTCTAAGACTCTTGGGTTCATAACTTAAACAATTAATTAAATGGTTTTAATTTTGAGTTTAATAATTGGAATTATGATGTTTTGTTGAATAGTTCAAATTAACTCTTATGGACTTTATTAATAGTTAATTAGAGCGTTTAATTAAAAGAGTATTATTAAATCCAGAAATATATGGTTTGAGTTTAATTAAATTAAAAGTCTAGTTTAATTAATAGATTAAACCACAAAGTATTTTAAATGTCTAAAATACACCCTTATACTATTATAATATTAAAAGTTTAATATATTATATGTATAAGAGCAAGTCGTCTTACCATTAGTAGGCCTCATTCACGAAGCCGGTCTATAAGGGGGGTATAAGGTTACTGCCTATAAAATGGCAGTTTAATGGGTGTCCACTCTCACTCACGGCTTCCTTGACTGGTGGAGGGTCGTTAGCTGAACAGGTAGGACAAGGACTATACCTCTCCCTTCATTATAAGTATAATGATAAATACTAAGTAACTAAACACTTATAAATTCTCAATCTTAGTTACTTAGGAAAATGTGAATAAGGTGCTAACCCATGAAATTACACTTTGCACTTTGTTTAAGCTGTTAGTGGAGCGTGTGTGGTTAACCGGCACACTAACCTGGACTTAACAAGGTAGGGAAAGGGTAACTTAATGTTTATCATAGTATCGTTGGAACGTGTGTGGTTAACCGACACATCGATTGAGGGGTAAATATTAAGGGTACCAAGTATATTTGCATGGTTACTTCACACCTTGTTTTGTGATCCTCGGCATCCCAGTCACAAAACCTGAAGGGCACACTCGAGACTGAAACATGCCATTGAAAAGTTGAATGAATCTCAAAAGAATCTAGGAGTTTCAAAACCAATTAAAACCTAATAATACATTTCGTTTATCTTGGTGGAAATTGGTGAATCGTCATTCACCTACCTTCAAGTATTTTATAGCTTGGATTACGGCATCCCTCTTCCAAGTTATAAAATAGTTTGTTGGGTCCTAGCCTTAATATATCATATTGGGTGTTATATTAAGGACTTAAATCAACTTTACGTGAATTTCTCCCATTGTTGATGTCTGGTTTAGACAGCACTGATCTTCCCAAACCAAGCTTTCCTAATGAATATGACTTCCCGAGTTTGGCTCATGGAAGTCATACTTCTCTTCCTCCACCTCCTCCAATTATTCTCCCTAACCCACAAGTTCAAGGTCACTCAAGCCCTAATGGCAAGCAAGGTCTATGTGTGATCACATCTTAGAGATGAAGTCACATATTGACAAGCCGGGAGAGTTGGATGTCAAAGTCTTGAGAAAGTTGGATGTTCAATCACTTTCTAAGTCACATAGTGAGTTCCTTTGGGACTACTATGAAACAGACTATGACATGCACCTTAATTATCATATCTATTTGCTTGGTGCTGCTGAATCAGCAATGATTTGGAACGATAGTAACGTAAATTTGATTAGAAGATCAACTTCCCAAAAACTTTATGGACAGTGACAATGGTGACACTGGAAATCCAGAAAAAGCATTCTCTTCCCAATGGAAAGGGATTGGCCATAGTCAACCCGGTTGACCAAATGGTAAAGAGAAAGGCTAAGTCTGAGATAGTCCCATTACCAAAGGGTCCATATGTTTATTTTGCCAAAGGAAGGGGCGTTGATTGCAAAGCTGCCAAATTTACCTAAGGATGTTAAAGTCAATAAGTTTGACTCTACATCAGGTAGAGCCCATTATCTAACTCTGTTAAGTTCTATTATGAGATCCTCATTACATGATGTGACTAGGTCACATGTTGATGTTTTGAGAATCAAAGAATAGAGAGAACTCTTAAAGGAAGTATATGTTGATTCTGATCGCGAAGGTGGATTTCGATCGCATCAGAATTTTGAGCAGTTGCTTAAGAAGTTATGATATATTGCTAAGGAATAGATAACAACAATTTTCCATGTGGATTGTAAGGATAAGTTTTTCCGCAAAGTTTTAAAATAAAAGAAAATTATTTAATTTTATTTATTTGAAGTATCCTTACAATGGCATTTGTGGAAAATTGTTGCTTATATGATTCCACTGACAGCAATATTGGAAAATGGATTTGATTCTTTCATTTGTGGTAGTGTCTAAATTTACCAAATCAGGAAAGTTCCTCATCACCCAAGTTTCAATTGGACCGAAACTTGGAATCATGCAAGTTGAATAGTATGATGAATGAGAACTTTCAAGCATTGGAAAATCAAGACTAATTACTTGTTCACATGGATGTGTGAGTCAAGTGAAGGACTAAAGGGATCGAGTACACATTCTTGTGCACTGGTCATGTCCACCACAAAGCTCGCTAAGACTATTTGATTTACTAAAGTTTAGTAAATATGGTTATACTTACAAGTTTAAGTATAATTCTGAAACATTGGAAAAGTCTCAATGTATGGCAGAACGAATGGGAAGAATCAAATTAGGCAGAAAGATAAAAGTTTCTCAAATCTAAAAAGATGGGAGAGTACTTTAGTATCATGTTTGTGATCATCTTAATGATTTAGAAATCATATCACAATTAGTCCTCTAAAGGTCATCTTAGTGCATTCTTATGACTAAGAAGAGGAGTCATGAATTGTTGAAATGGTTAGATCAGAAAGATGAGTCATACTTCGTTCCAAAACAATTCTTAGAGTCATACTCCAAGATTGTAACTTGAGTGACATATCTTAAAGAAAGGTTTAAAACACTTGTCAAATGTAAGAGTAAAAGTGTCCTACTCTTGTACATTTGAAATTGGTAAGTTGTGATGTTTTGGATAAAACAAAGACCAACTAAGGCCAATTGTGTGAAGTGTTTGTCTTGATAAAGAATCTGCACTATCTCTTGAATATTTGGCAAGATAGTCTTATATGTGAAGAGGATAGTGGGAGTCTTAAAGATCCTAAAAAGAATTTCAAGAACTAATCAAGAATAAAACCTGAGGTTCTTCACTAGCACACGACTTGAGGTTTATAACCTATCGTGTTGACATATTCTGTGCCCATTCCAGTTAAAGTTGGCTTTGCATAGGAGTTCTGAAAGTTCTCAATTGGTTGCATAACAACTTGGAAGCAATGGCAGGCCCTGTACTGCCAGGTAGCAAGAAGTTAAGATTGCATAAGTTCAGTCCATATGAGTTTGGATTTGTCATTATCCTTGTCTTGTGACTATGGTTTTGACGATTCACATGGATAAGAACACATACACCATAAAATCTAAGGGTCATAAGGTTTCTCTCCGATTCATGAAAATGATGGTGAGGAAACACTTCTACCAAGTAGATTTGAAGCAGATGGCAAAAGGTCTAAACAATTGAGACTATGATTACGACATCCCTTTTCATAGTTCTGAAATTGTTTAGACACACATGCATGCTATCTAAGGAAAGGTGTATGATTTTGATAAAGTTTTATCAAAGCATCTCGTATCAGAAATCTGAACTTTGGTAAGAAAGTCAATAAAGTATTGATTTCTAGAAGTCCAGCTGATTTCTGAGTACATGTCAAAGCTAGTGGGAGCATAAGTGTTATGCTAATAATCATCATGTTAGTGGGAGCATGATAATTATTGTTAGTGTTGCAAGTTAGCAATGTTAATTATAGAAAACAAAAATTTCAATTCGTGAGGCTGCAGGGATTGAAAAAGTTGTTTTGCTATAATTAAGGGAGAGGATATACTTCATTTCAGTTCTAAAGGCTTAGATTGAGACCTTAATCATCTTTAGTCAAGAATATATATATATATATATATATATATATATATATATATATATATATATATATATATATATATATATATATATATATGAATTTCATGTTGGATTGGTTCAACTTAAGGAAATTCTATATATTGCGTTCTCAAAATTCGATTATGATTACGGCATCCCTCTTCATAGTCAAATTTTGAAAACATGGCAAATAAAAATATTGTAGCAAAAGACTGGTCTAGAATCATGTGTTTATGTGAGACATCATGCATCGTGTACCATTTGCTTTGGGTACAGGATCGATTGCATGTGCTATAATATTTGTCATTTCTAAATTTTTCCAAATGCCCAGAGGCATTAAGAAGGGAAAAGGTCTAGAATTGGATATGACTAAAATGATTAAGCAATTGTCGAGGACAATCTGAGGTTTACCAAAGATTGGTTGCTCGGGGACAGTTGGAAGTATAGTGCTAATTTTGGAAGGACCATATTGACATATTCTGAAAAGAGGCATCTCTTATTCAGAAGTGATAGTCAAAATGAGAATATGGAGTTGTCTCCATACGTGGAAGTTATCTGTGTAAGATTAGAAAACTTAATGCAAGAAGCATGTCCAAAGTAATGTACTTTGAATATGAGACTTAGTTTCCATGGAGTTGATCTCCATTGGAATACCTTAAAATGACTGTTGACAAGTCTTTGTGACTTTGTACATATTCATTACAGGAGGGTCAGTGCATATAAGTTTAAAATCTAAACAGATTTCGATAAATGATAGGAATTTGAAAATCTCACATTTTTCGATAAGGATTTGGGAGTGTGAAATTAGAATCATTGAAATTATGTTCAATTGGTTTATTTAACAAAGTAAGGATCATAGACAAACATAGAGTGCATACTTGGTGTATGGCAAAGCTATTGTTTAAGAAAAACATAGTGTACATTCTTGGAGCATGGGACAACTAGTGTTTTTAATTCAAGTATAAAGTTGATAAAACCGAAACTAAGTTGATAATCAGTATGGTGATAAATAAAAGTGTTTATTTATATTCATAGGGTTTGATACCATATTTGATTCATTTATTCTTGTGTTTCACTTTGCATGTTTTGACTTCCAGAATAACTAAGTCGCTCTTCCTGAATGATTAAGTTATTCAAACCATCCACAGTCGGTCATATGTTGGAAGTAGATATGAATCAAGACTGTCATGGGTTGGTTTGTAGAGGTCCAAGTTGGTGGACAAAGTGGTGCTACAACACTCATGAGTGCTCATAAGTTCTGAGTATTGGATTCAACCCGCGCTCATTTGAATCACTTCATGGATTTTATCACGAGTGATCATGAGACGATAATATCTTATATTCTTCAAACCTAGAGATATGAGTTGTTACTATGAGTTGGTTATACATTGATTGCACGAAAACGCATTTGGTAACTCGATGTTATAAACCGTGCCTTTGTGTATGATTCAACAAGTAGTAGAACAAGCCATAGGAGTCGAAGTTTACCCTTTCCTTTTACCTTCGGGATAAAAGTGATATCTATGGGCCCCTCGATGATTTAGCGATGACACATGTGAGTGCTTGGCCAAGCCAGGACTGATTTGATTTGTTCAATCAGTCAGTCATCATAAATCGAAAATCTGGAAACAACAAATGGAGAGAGAGAATGATTATAATCCATGTCTCAGTCTATATGATATCTAGAATGGAGGAATATATGATCCCTTATCTAATGGACAAGTCTTTGACAAGGTCAGAGTTTGACAGCGACTTTAAGAGCTACGATTGTGAGTTAGGTTTTGAAGTCATACTCAATAATAGTTTTAGACATATCCAAGTGGGAGACTGTTGGATTAATGTCTAAGTCCATAACTATATTTGGTATGTACTTGACCCGACCCGGCATGGTCCATTTGGGTTGCACTTCACCGACACAATTTATATGGATAGTCTTTTGAGAATAGTATATTTATGATATATATTAATATATTATAAGTTCTAATATATTAATATGGATACATATTATTTAATTAGCATTGATCAAGAATTAATTTAGAATTAATTAAGTGATCAAAAAGAACTAATTAAATATGGACTCTCATATATATGGAATGGGCCAAGTTCATTTAGGTTGGGCTAAGCTTTTATGGATGGTCCATGGAGCTTTTAACCCATGGATCCTATGTAAATGAAAGGTCATGGGTATTAGGGTTTACATGGATGTAACCCTAATCCTCCATAATATATAAAGGGGTCCTTGGCTCACAAAATTGACACAAGTGAGTGAAAATAAGAGTGGGCCGATTTTAGTGTGCATACATATTCTCTCAAGTTCTTCCAAGGTGTTTTGATGATTTGTGATTCCATTTGAGGCTTCCACACTATTGGGGCTAAGCTCTTAAAGCTTGAAGACATCAAGCTACATCAAAAGGTATGTCATCTAACTAGAACTTTGTAGTATAGGTGCTTCATAATATGCTAGTTAGGATGAAACCTTGGAATAGTTAATATTTGCATGTATAATAGAGAGAACATAGATCCAAGGTTTATAGGGTTGCATGTACACCATAGGAGTGTTAGAATGCTCAAAACCAACACGAACTACTACCCTATAATCCATGGTATGCAGATGGCATATAACTCAATCATAAGCAGGAAACAGAATTCTAAAGTACATTCACTAGTATCGATGCAGTACCATAAAAAATAAATCATAAATAAAAGTTGACAGGAAAGCAAATGATACGCACCTGCAACATTGGAAACTGCATGCGTCTCCTCTATGACCAACTGGAAAGCCCTACTCCTCGTCGTAGGCGCCTCTGCCCGGCCCTGACGGCCATCAGTAATCCTCAAAGTCGCAGGGGCAGGTGTTATCACCTGTCCTGATGTAACCAAACTCGGACATTGGGCCTTCTTATGGCCCCGCTGACTGCAATGAAAGCAGATCAGGTCTGATCCTTAGGTGTGTTGGATTAATGTCTAAGTCCATAACTATAATTGGTAAGACTTGACCCGACCCGGTATGGTCCATTTGGGTTGCATGGCATCATGCATTTGGATAGACTATAATGAGAGAAATAACACTTAAGGTTGGTTAATATATTATAAGTTCTAATATATTAATAAGGTTATTTAATTAGTATTGATCAAGAATTAATTTGGAATTAATCAAGTGATCAAAAGGAGACTAATTAAATATATGGGTTGATTGTGTAAATCATTCATTCTTATATATGTGGGCTTGTGATCCAAGATTCCTTATGTTGGACTAAGTCCATGGGGTGACCCATGGATACCCCATGGAGGTTAAAATCCATGGAGCATAAGGAATGGGTAAAGTTATGAGTTACATGGTGTAACCCTAATAGCCACCATATAAAAGAATCCCATGGCTCAAGAAATCGTGCACTAATGTGTGAGTGTGAGGGCTAGACGATTTCAAGGAGGTGTCACACTTGGGGCATTAGGCACTCAAGCTTCATGAAGACATTCTACATCAAAGAGGTATGTATTCTATCTTGTTATATTTATTATTTTGTATGCTAGATTAGGATAATACCTTGGATGTTCATAATTGTATGTATAATAGAGAAAACATAGATCCAAGGTATTTAGGGTTGCATGTACACTTAGGAGTGTTAGAATGCTCATAACCCAACTGTGGTATCAGAGCCAGGTTTGTTTTCTTGTTATACTTGCAAAAGTAGCTGAAAAAATCGAGTTGGATGCATATATTCGATTGTTTTGGCTGGAATTGGACTAGGAACATTACCCTAAGATGTTTTTGGACTTATAAACTTGTTTTTTGATGTGGTAATGTTCATGCTAATCCAATTTCTAAGATAATTGTCATAATTTCAAGATTTGTATTAGTTTGTATGTTCATGCTAATTTGTTGAAGATTGATGATTTGAATTATCTTGTTCTTATGAGGTTCTTAGATTAATAGAAAAGTTGTGTGAAATAGTTGTTTTCAATCCATTTTAATCTAAGAGTTGATTCCAAAGTGTGTTTTTGTAACTTGTCCTCAAGTTATATGAAAAGTCACATTTAAGAATCATAAAACTCATAAAAGTTGGCAAAGGTTACAAAATGAAGAGTCTAGTTCTAATTAAATGGTTTTACGACTCCATAACTTGTCCTCAAGTTGTGGAGGTTCAAGAGTCTCTTCATTAAATTAGAAAAAAAGTGTAACCTTAATTAGTTCCATAAGTTACAATAAAAAAAGTTATTTTTTTTATTAATTAGTTTAAAGTCTTCCATAACTTGTCCTCAAGTTATGGAACTTGAAGAGTTTTTTTTTTAATTAAAACTACTTTAAACTCATAAGTTATGGAATTAATTAGTTTTGAATAGTTTCAAAACTTGCCCTCAAGTTTTGGAATTTGAAAAGTTTTCACTTATGAATACTTTAATTCCAAGTTAGCCCTTAGAATTTTAAAAGTTAAAATTCAACCCTTATACTTTATAATATTATAAGTTAATAATATTTATATATATGTATAAGAGTAAAGTCAGTCTTACCGTTAGTAGGCCTCATTCACGAAGTCGGTCTATAAGGGGGGTATAAGGTTACTGCCTATAAAATGGCAGTTTAATGGGTGTCCACTCTCACCCATCGCTTCCTTGACTGGTGGAGGGTCGTTAGCCGAACGGGTAGGACAAGGACTATAATTCTCCTTTCATTAAAAGTATTAATGATAAATACTAAGTAACTAAACTGTTATTAATACCCAATCTTAGTTACTTAGGAAAATGTGAATTTGGTGCTAACCCATGAAATTACACTTTGCACTTTGCTTAAGTCGTTAGTGGAGCGTGTGTGGTTAACCGTCACACTAACCTGGACTTAACAAGGTAGGCAAAGGGTAACTTAATATTTATCATAGTATCGGTGGAACGTGTGTGGTTAACCGGCACACTGATTAAGGGGTAAATATTAAGGGTACCAAGTATATTTGCATGGTTATTCACACCTTGTTTTGTGATCCTCGACATCCCAGTCACAAAACCTGAAGGGCACACTCGAGATTGAAACATGCCTTTGAACAGTTCAATGAATCTCAAAGATCTAGGACTTTCAAATCCAATTAAAACCTAATAAACTATTTCGTTTTTCATGGTGGAAATTGGTGAATCGTCATTCACCTACCTTCAAATATTTTATAGCTTGGATTACGGCATCCCTCTTCTAAGTTATAAAATAGTTTGTTGGGTCCTAGCCTTAATATTTCGTATTGGGTGTCATATTAAGGACTTTAAATCAACTATCTTGAATATCTCCCAAAAAGATGTCTGGTCTAGACATTTATGATCTTCCCAAATCTCTTGAAACAAGCTTTCCTAAATGAAGATGATGTCCCATGGATATCATACTTCTTTCACCTCCTCCAATTATTCTCCCTAACCCACAAGTTCCTAAAAAGTTTAAGGTCACTCAAGCCCTATTGGCAAGGCAAGGTCTAGGTGTGATCACATCTTGGAGATGTAGTCACATATTGACAAGCCGGGAGAGTTGGGTGTCAAAGTCTTGAGAAAGTTGGTGGCTCAACTACTTTCTAAGTCACATAGTGAGTTCTTTTGGGAATCCTATGAAACAGACTAAGACAAGACCCTTAATGATCTTATATATTTGCTAAGATCAACTTCCTAAAATGCTATGGACATTGACAATGATGACATTGGATATCCAGTAAAGCTCTCTCTTCCCAATGGAAAGGGATCGGCCATAGTCAACTCGGTTGACCCAATGGTAAAGAGAGAGGCGAAGTCTGAGATAGTCCCATTATCAAGGGTCCATAGGTAACTATTGCCAAAGGAAGGGGCATTGGTTACGAAGCTACCAAATTTACCTAAGGATGTTAAAGTCAATAAGTTTGGCTCTACTTCAGGTAAAGTCCATTGTCTAACTCTATTAAGTACATGCTGATTCTGATCGCGAAGATGGATTTCAATCGCATGGTTCGGTGATCAGAATTTTGGGCTATTACTTAAGAGTTATGATATTTATATTGCTTAGGAATAGATAACAACAAGGTTTTCATATGGATTGTAAGGATAAGTTTTTCCGCAAAGTTTTAAAATAAAAGAAAAAGGTTTTGATTTTATTTATTTTAAGTATCCTTACAATGGCATTTGTGAAAAGTTGTTGCTTATAATATTCCATTGATAGCAATATTGGAAAAATGGATTTGATTCTTTCGGTTGTGGTAGTGTCTAATATTACCAAATAAGGAAAGATTCTCATCACCCAAGGTTCAATTGGACCGAAACTTGGAATCATGCAAGTTGTATAGTATGATGAATGAGAACTTTCAGCTTGGAAAATTAAGACTAATTCCTTATGTGAATAAGGAAAAGACTAAGGGATCGAGTACACATTCTTGTGCACTGGTCAAGTCCACCACAAAAGATCAAGAAGACTATTCGTCATGATTTACTTAAGTTCAGTAAATATGATTATACTTATAAGTTTAAGTATAAGTCTGTAGCATTGGAGAAGTTTCAATGTGAGACAGAACGAATAAGAAGAATCAAAGTATGGCAGAAAGATAAAAGTTTCTCAAATCTGAAAAGATGGGAGAGTACTTTAGTATCATGTTTATGATCATCTTAATGATTAAGATACCATATCACAATTGGTCCTCTAAAGTCATCTTAGTGCATTCTTATGACTAAGAAGAGGAGCCATGAATTGTTGAAATGGTTAAATCAAAAAGATGAGTCATACTTCGTTCCAAAACAATTCTTAGAGTCATACTCCAAGATTGTAACTTGAGTGACATATCTTAAAGAGGGTCTGTTAACACTAGTCAAATGTAAGAGTAAAAGGTTATCTACTCTTGTACATTTGAAATTGGTAAGTTGTGATGTTTTGGATAAAACAGAGACCAACTTAGGCCAATTGTGTAAAGTGTTAGTCTTGATAAAGAATCCGCACTATCTCTTGAATATTTGACAAGGGAGTCTTATATGTCAAGAGGACAGTGGGAGTCTTAAAGCTCTTGAAAGTTTCAAGACTTAATCAAGAATAAAACCTAAAGTCCTTCACTAGCACACGACTTGAGGTTTATAACCTATCGTGTTGAAATTTTTGTGCCTATTCAAGTTAGCTTTGCATAGGAGTTCTGAGAGTTCTCAATTGGTTGCACAACTACTTGGAAGCAATGGCAGGCACCTGACCTGCCAAATGGCAAGAATTTAAGATTGCACAAGTTTAATCAATATGAGTTTGGATTTGTCACTAACCTTGTCTTGTGATTATGGTTTTGACAAATTCACATGGATAAAAACACATACACTATTAAATCTAAGTGTCATAAGGTTTCTCTCCGATTCATGAAAATGATGGTGAGGAAACACTTTCACTAAGTAGATTTTAGCTAGATAGCAATTGTGATATTTGCATTCTCAAAGTCGTTAGTGGAGCGTGTGTGGTTTACCGGCACACTAACATGGACTTGTGAGAAGTGGCAAAGGTCTAAACAATTGAGACTATGATTACGGCATCCCTTTTCATAGTTCTAAAATTGTTTAGACACACATGTGAGCTATCTAAGAGAGGTGTATGATTTTGATAAAGTTTTATCAAAACAATCTAGTATCAGAAATCTGAACTTTGGTAAGAAAGTCAGCTGATTTCTGAGTACATGTCAAAGCTAGTGGGAGCACAAGTGTTATGCTAATAATCATCATGTTAGTGGGAGCATGATAATTATGACAAAGGTTGCAAGTTAGCAATGTTAATTATAGAAAACAAAAGTTTCAATTCGTGAGGTTGCAGGGGTTGAAAAAGTTGTTTTGCTATAATTAAGGGAGAGGAAATTATACTTCATTTCAATTCTAAAAGCTTAGATTGAGATTTTAATCGTATTTAATCAAGGATATATATATATATATATATATATATATATATATATATATATATATATATATATATATATATATATATATATATATATATATATATTTATATGAATTTAATGTTGGAATGGCTCAACATAAGGAAATTCTATATATGGGTCCATTATTTGCGTTCTAAAATTCGATTATGATTACGGCATCCCTTTTCATAATCTGAATTTTGAGAACTTGGCAAATTGAAGTGGAAATATTATAGCAAAAGACTGGTTTAGTCTTTATGTGAGACATCATGAATCGTGTCCCATATGCTTCGGATATAGGATCGATTACATGTGCTATATTCATCCTTTCTAAAATTTTCCAAATGCCTGGGGCATTATGAAGGGAAAAGGTCTAGAATTGGATATGACTAAAATGATTAAGCAATTGTCGAGGACAATCTAAGGTTTACCAAAGATTGGTTGCTCAAGGACAGTTGGAAGTATAATGTTAATTCTGGAAGGACCATATTGACATAATCTGTAAGGAGGCAACTCTTGTTCAGAAGTGATAGTCAAAATGGAATATGGAAATGTTTCAAAGTTAGAAATTATTCAATCTGTGTAAGATTAGGAAACTTAA
Organism: Lactuca virosa; assembly: GCF_052849685.1. NCBI lineage: Eukaryota > Viridiplantae > Streptophyta > Magnoliopsida > Asterales > Asteraceae > Lactuca > Lactuca virosa. The sequence goes on along the minus strand of NC_136428.1, from coordinate 171,309,213 downwards.
TGAAAGAAGGATGTTTCCAAGGAGCTGATCTCCTTTGGAATGCTCTGTAATGATTGTTGTCAAGTCTTTCTGACTTTGTGCATAATCATTAAGAGGATCAATGCATATAAGTTTAGAATCTAACAGATTTCAGTAAATGGCATGAATTTGGAATTCTTGCATTTGCAGTAAGGATTTGGGACTGTGAAAAGAGGATCATTGGAGTGATGTTCAATTGATCTATTTTACAAAGTAAAGATCATAGACAAACATAGTATGCATACTTGGTGTATGGCATGACTAGTGTTTAGAAAACATAGTGTACATGCTTGGAGCATGGGACAACTATTGTTTTAAATTCAAGTATAAAGTTGATAAAACCGAAACAATGAATAATGAGTAATCAGTATGGTGATAAATAAAAGTGTTTATTTATATTCATAGGGTTTGATACCATATTTGATTCATTTATTCTTGTGTTTCACTTTGCATGTTTTGACTTCCAGAATAACTAAGTCGCTCTTCCTGAATGATTAAGTTATTCAAACCATCCACAGTCGGTCATATGTTGGAAGTAGATATGAATCAAGACTGTCATTGGTTGGTTTGTAGAGGTCCAAGTTGGTGGACAAAGTGGTGCTACAACACTCATGAGTGCTCATAAGTTCTGAGTATTGGATTCAACCCGCACTCATTTGAATCACTTCATGGATTTTATCACGAGTGATCATGAGACGATAATATCTTATATTCTTCAAACCTAGAGATATGAGTTGTTACTATGAGTTGGTTATACATTGATTGCACGAAAACGCATTGGTAACTCGATGTTATAAAACGTGCCTTTGTGTATGATTCAACAAGTAGTAGAACAAGCCATATGAGTCGAAGTTTATCCATTCCTTTTACCTTCGGGATAAAAGCGATATTTGTGGGCCCCTCGATGATTTAAAGATGATACATGTGAGTGCTTGGCCAAGCCAGGACTGATTTGATTTGTTCCTTCAGTCAGTCATCATGAATCGGAAATCGGGAAACAACAAATGGACAGAGAGAATGATTGATAATCCATGTCTCAGTCCATATGATATCTAGAATGGAGGAATATATGATCCCTTATCTAATGGACAAGTCATTGACAAAGGTCAGAGTTCATCGACAAGGTCAGAGTTCGACAGAAGCTTTTGAGAGCTACGATTGCTGATCGGTTCCTGAAGTCATACACAATAATAGTTTTAGACTTATCCAAGTGGGAGACTGTTGGATTAATGTCTAAGTCCATAACTATAATTGGTAAGACTTGACCCGACCCGGCATGGTCCATTTGGGTTGCATGGCATCATGCATTTGGATAGACTATAATGAGAGAAATAACACTTAAGGTTGGTTAATATATTATAAGTTCTAATATATTAATAAGGTTATTTAATTAGTATTGATCAAGAATTAATTTGGAATTAATCAAGTGATCAAAAGGAGACTAATTAAATATATGGGTTGATTGTGTAAATCTTTCATTCTTATATATGTGGGCTTGTGATCCAAGATTCCTTATGTTGGACTAAGTCCATGGGGTGACCCATGGATACTCCATGGAGGTTAAAATCCATGGAGCATAAGGAATGGGTAAAGTTCTGAGTTACATGGTGTAACCCTAATAGCCACCATATAAAAGAATCCCATGGCTCAAGAAATCGTGCACTAATGTGTGAGTGTGAGGGCTAGACGTTTTCAAGGAGTGTTCAAGTTTCTCTCAAGTTATTCCAAATGTATTTGGTGTTGTGTGAACCATTTGAGGTGTCACACTTGGGGCACTAGGCACTCAAGCTTCATGAAGACATTCTACATCAAAGAGGTATGTATTCTATCTTGTTATATTTATTATTTTGTATGCTAGATTAGGATAATACCTTGGATGTTCATAATTGTATGTATAATAGAGAAAACATAGATCCAAGGTATTTAGGGTTGCATGTACACTTATGAGTGTTAGAATGCTCATAACCCAACAAGGTGGTGGTAGCTGTACAATCTCTGCTATAATGACCGATCCGGCCGCACTTGAAGCAACCAGACTCACCACCACTACCGCTCCTATACGCACCCTCGTGTTTCCTGCCGCACTTGCCGTATCGGCTGCGGCCCTGATAATCTCTCGACCTCGAATCTGACCGCGTGGGCCTCTTGCCCGAACCCTCTGATGTTTGTGCCTAATCTGACTTCCTCTTCCTCTCTGACTCCAAATAAATCTCCCTCTCTCTGGCTCGAGCGATCATATCCTCCAGCGTCTTGCAGCTGGACCGGCTCACAAACTGTCTGATGTCGCTCCTCAGCATCTCATGGTACCGAGCCTTCTTCATCTTCTCGTCCACTACATACTGCAGAACAAGAAGGGCCCTCTCCCTAAACTTGGCGGTGATCTCCGCCACTGTCTCTATAGTCTGCCGGAGGTCCTGGAACTCCCGTGCTAACTGTTGCACCTGAATCATTGGTGCAAACTCGTCCTTGAACCTGGCCGAGAAATCACTCCATGTCATCGCGTCCAACGCGACATCATCCCCAATGACATGTCCAACCTCCTCCCACCAATCCCGTGCTCTGTCCTTCAGAAGACAGGAGGCAAGTCAGACCTTTTCCCCCTTTGGACATCGACTCGTACGGAAAGCGTTGACAACATTATCCAACCACCTGCTGCTAGCTATGGGGTCCCGAGCCCCATGGTAATCTAGAGCTCCACAAGCTTTGAACTCTCGGAATGTCAGGGTACGCGCCCCCATCATGGCTATCATCTCAGTACGGAAAGCTCCCAGCTTCTCATCCAGGAGCTCTAAAATACCCTCCTTAACCGAACCAAAGATCACAGGAGTTTGGTCTAGAATACTGCGCATAATCTCTGCTGAAATAAACTCTCTCATCTGCTCCCCGAGCTGCTCGGCTCCCAAACTCGAGCCTGATCCCTCTCCTGCACCAGAGCTACCTACTGGTCTAGTACGTAACGTCACCATTCTGCAACATATCATAATAACCATCAGAATACTCATCACTACCGAGGGATCATATACGCACACTACAAGTTTCCTGGTTTTATCTCAGCCCTCCTTGATTCGAGTACAGATCCTATTCTTTCTGTAGTATGGGCCCCTACTACCTTCCACATATATCCGTACTTTCCTCAAAGATTTCCTTGACTCCACCAAGTCCCTTGCACTACTACTATTGCTCCCAGCACTAATCTCATCCTAGGCTTACCCGAGGGAAATCTATAACCCAACCCAGTCCTCAGCTGCTGAAGAACTCTTCATAATGCCAATTAACCACTATGTGAATACCATCACATGTAACGAGGCTCGGATAATCCTTCGAGTAAAAGACTCATCCCTACAACGGTTGGACTCAGACAAGAGCTGCGCATTAGGGTCAAATCCATCACTCTGATATTATTCAACCATGATCACATGTGACTTAACGTATTCACCTAGTAGTTAACTCCCATCACTCAAAGTCCCACAAAGCACAAAGTAAGCATCATTCAGACATACGGAAAAATCTAACCAGAAACATAATCAAGCAATTCTGTGTATGTGATTGTTGTGTATAAGTACTTACCTGACTTCTGTGTAATGTACTTGTAAACGCTACAAGCATGTATCCCCTTTGTATAAAAATATAATTTTTATAACCAAAATGTTTGTGTAATTCGTATATAAGTATTTATCGAACTTATATAAAATATATGTACTTGTAAACAATAGAAGTATGTGTTTTTTCTACATATAAATACGATTTCAACTTATACGATTTCTTCTTTTAGAGTGTACTGAGTATTACAACGTGTCCCTATAACCGAGCTATATGACACTTCCTGCCTCTACTTGGCATGGTTGTTGTGAGCCGTAAAAATATCTCGATGCCTCATCGATGCCGTAACGGTGTGGACAATTATCACCCACTACGTCTCGTCCGTCAAGGTTGTAGCTAACAATCACAAGTTGGGGTGTTAACTGTAACATTCTATTTGAAATTAAAATAAATAAAAATTAAATAAAATATGTAAATAAATATTAAACCCTAAACCCTGAGATGTAAATTATATTTTATCGTAGCCCTAATTCCATAATAATTTAGCAGGGTGTTGGTTCCGGGAGTTAAATGTCATAATTTTGGATTTGGAGGTTAATGTGTAATTTCCGGGGTGGTTTTGTAAAGAATTTCAGAAGTTAGGGGATGTTTGGTAAATATTGGAGTTAAGTTGAAAAATATTTGGTGGAGGAGGGCCAAACTTGGAAAAATTATCATATGTTTGAAAAGAACACGGGATTAACCCGCTTCCCTTTCCCCCTCGTCTTCCTTTTGTATCAACCCTAACCCTAGCTCATTTCTCCAGCCACCACCATTTTTGGAGCCTTCTCAGCCGCCACCTGCATTGCCGAGTCTGACCGCCACCCAACCACCTGTTACCTTGTCGTTGAACGCCACCACCACAGCCCCGCTGTCGGTGACGTCGTGAGCAGCCGGGAGAACCGCCGAAGAGCAAAGAATGAGATGTGAACGTCAGTGCGTGGGTCATGCCAGAACATATTGAATGACTGACCTAGTAGAGTTATGGACTTAATGGATTAAGTCCTTAATGGGTTTAGTGTTCTTACTTAACCCTAATTGTCATTTCATGTTAAAACCCTAATTCTGTTTGGGCTTCGAGTTGGGCCTTTCGTTTGGGCTTAGGTGTTTGGGTTCTTGATGGGCCATCTGTGAACAAGTGTATGGACAATGGTATTTGGATGGGCTTTAGGGTAAGGCCCATGCAAGGGGTTTTGGGCGGAATTTGGAAAATTGGGCCATAATTTGGCCTTGGCTTATTATTTGGATTTTGGGCCTCCAGAGTGTGAGTTTGGGCATTTGGCTTGGACCAAGCTAGGTTAGTGGTAAAATGGTCTTTTTACCCCAAGTATGGATTTATGGATATATATTGGAACCCAATTGTTAATTGGGTTTTGTTTTGATGTTGACAGTTTGGGGATCTGTCAGCCAACAACCAGAGATTTATCCGCGAGATTTCAACTGTGCGAGGTGAGTTTCCTCACTATGTATAGCGGGTCGAAGGCACCAATGCCGACCCACAGTTGCTATGTAGAGTGTTAGATGTCTGCTTTACTCTTGCATGTGTATGTGTTTGTATGCTTACTGGGCGGGGCCCGATGGGTATTTTGTATGCTAGTATCAGGCTATGCATATATAATTTGTATGTGGGGGGGGGGGACCGATGATTGCACAATTATCTATTACCTTTGTAATTTGCACATGTGTTTGAATGTTTTTATGATTATATGGTCATGTGAGTGGGGGAGGGGCTCGTATCTTGGTGGGCGGGGCCCATATCTCGGTGGGCAGGGCCTGGCATGAAACATCCCAAAAATACAATCCAAAAATTTCTTTTTTAATCATTAATAAAAACCATAATTATCAATTCATTTCATTCATAAACAAAAGTCGCTATTTAAAATCAGAGTATCATCTCAAAACAAGTTCCTTTTTATCAGAGTAAAACATCCCAGGCTAAAACTTCTTGGTGTGTGCAGTGCAGTCATCGCGAGCTCTTCCCTCTGCTACCAGAAGTACCTAAAACCAAAATTGAAAACTGTAAGCACGAAGCTTAGTGAGTTCCCCAATGTACCACATACCATAAATACAAGCACATACACTGGGCCCCCACCCACTGCATCGGGACTTGCCCGACATCAGACTTGCTCCGGCATCGGGCCCCGCCTGGCATCGAGCCCCGCATGGTATACATATCTGTTTCTCTTAGGCCCCGCCTGTCTCTGGGCCTCACCCGCTATCCACATACAATAACATAAACATACTAACACATAAAGAAACATACTCTAATGTATGCCTGTTCTAAGGCCTCGCCTAACTTGGTCCTTGCCCCTGTCCTGCTACTGATGAGTCATGGAACCCCATCCATGCTCCTGCTGTAAGTGAGGTACGGGCCCCCGCCCACACTCACTTCTCTCCTACCACGGGCCCCGCCCCGCCCCTGCTTTGCTAATGATGAGATATGGAACCCCATCCATACTAAGCTAGTGATGAGATACGGGACCTCGCCCACACTCACCTCCCTACCAAGCACATACAAGTATCACGTAGACAACATGTATAATCTAATATGCAACATATAAACATTCCTCGGGCTTGCCCCGGCATCGGACCTTAGTCCGGAAACTACAAATATCGACACATGCAAGAATCACAAAGACCTCTAGCATACTAACATTCCTCGGGCCTCGCCCGACATCGGATCGTAAACCGGAACACATAACATAAAATTCCTAAGGCTAACCCCCAGGTCTTCCTACTATATGCAAACATAATGGACCGACATTGTGGCCGTAGACCCAAGCACACAGTGAGGAGACTCACCTTGCATTGCCAAAGCCCTGTTGATGCTCTTCTGGCTGCTAACTGGAAATTCCCCGAACTGCTACTCCTTCGGCTCCCCGAGCTAACAGTACCAAAATAACACTTAGATCAAAATACCTTCAAAAGTAAGACTATGTCAACCTTGGTCAAAGTCAAAGTCAAAGGTTAAAGTCAACGCTCCGGGTTGACTCAACTAGCCGAGTTGCTCCATCAACTCGTCGAGTTCTAAAACTCAGATTCCTGAATTCGCGATCCAAGTCGTCGAGTCAGCCCCTGACTCGCCGAGTTCCCTGACTATTCATGGTCGCGACTTATCACATCAACTCGTCGAGTCCCTTCCAGGACTCGCCGAGTCCCTTAGTCTGTTTGGACCATCTTAACAGATTAAGCCCCTACACTCCAAATCTAAATCCCAAACTTCGTCTACATGCTGGAAATGACCTCTTAAGGGTAAAGTTTCCAACTTTACCCACTACTAAGCCTTTTTAATGGGTTTAGCTCAAAACCCTAGCTCCTTAAGGCGTAAATCTTTGTCCAACAACCTTATTACTCCAATCCAAAACAGAAGAACCAAGATCTAAGCCCTAGACACCCAGTACACATGTAAAGCCTCAACCTTTACTTTCATGCATGGCCCTTTGGGGCTTTAAAGGCCATAAAAACATCCTTAGGGTTTGCATGGGACTCCAATGGCATAAAGTTTGCACCTTTATGCCTTCACAACCCTCAAAGACTTCAGATCTGAAATTATAATCAATTTGGGGCATCCATGACTCATAAATCATACTTCTTGGACAAAAACTCCATAAAGGTGACCATAAGGAGATCCAAGAAACTACAAGGCAAGATAGGAGCTTGATTACCAGAAACTGATGAGAATGGGGCGAGATTCCTGAATCTACAACTTCGCCTTGAACCTTCAAAATCCTTCTTTTTCTTCTATGCTTCAAGAACAACTTATATCACCTAAAAATGGCTCACACACTCAATGAGAACTGTAGGGTTTCGTGGGTTAGGTTTTGGACAATGGGGGCTGTAAATGAGGCCAAGGGGTAGAGAATGAGATGCTTAAATAGGGTACATAAGCCCAAAATTAGGGTTTCCCAAACCCAGAACTACTCGTCGAGTTGGTCCTACAACTCGTCGAGTTGGCCACTTAACCCGCGACCCAAAATCCACTTCTACTCGTCGAGTTCCTCCCTGGACTCGACGAGTAGCCTTCTTGATTTAGGGTTTTCTTTCCTTTCTTGGTCTTTAGGATTCCGGGTGTTACAACTCTCCCCCACTTAAACTAGACTTCGTCCTCGAAGTTCGCTACAGCCACCTGCTCCGCAACCACTCACAACATTCCTATATGACGTATAGCTCGGTCAAATCCTCGAAGGAACGATTCTATGGGGCTCCCGTCCGGTCTTCCTGAGCAAAAGCTAATCCTTGGAGGTAAAAACCTTGAGAGCTATCTAATCACTATCAATCCTGAGTACATCTCTCTTACCCAACCGACAACCCTTCCGGTACTCCCCGAGTACTTAGGCTTGACATGCCAAGGGGTTCACCTCTTTACTCTGCACAGTCCACGACCTTCCCAAGGCAACTGTACATAATCAAAACCCTTCCTATCTCTGTGAAGGACAGATCCTTCGCTATAACTAAAACTCCAGCCACTCCCAGTGCTGGTTCTTTTGCTGTTACCCACTGAATGCTTCTACTTACAATGTCCAGATGCTGAACGCTCAACTCAGCGTGAAAATCAGATAATCCTTCAAGTAGTTAATTCATCTCTGCAACGGTTAGACTCATATGAGAGCTGCGTAACAGAGTCAAACCCTTTACTATGAGATTATTTAATCCAGCTGTGAGTGACTTAGCACCTCTCGGTCAACTAGCTGCTCCACTCCAGAATTTTATTATCACTACCTGTCTAAAGATTCTGCTGTTTCTTATCCGCCTTCTGGATCAACCGGGACCACCCTGGTCCTAACTGGTCTGCCATCATCTGGGTTACCGGACTCCCACCGGTTACTGAACCCAAGCTCAATCTCTCAGTCGCTCCCAACGACTTCCGAAGAAACTTCGGCTATCTAAACCTGCTCTATCTACCTTGCCACTCTGGCTCTATAAGTCCTTGGATCCTCGATCCCCTACCTTGACCCTACGGTCTCGACCAGGTCCCACCTGCGCTGCTATAAGTACATGGGCCTCGCCCACGGATCCCACCCAAACTATATCTCGGAGCGGCCTCTCCCACAGGTCTCACCTTTCTAGGGCTATGCAGGCCCACTCCTCCTCAAATCTCAGCTTGCTATCCTTTCCTGACTCTTATCATGCTGACTAGGAGATACGGGCCTCGCCCACACTCCGCTAACTAGGCTGCTATTGAATGCTACGACTATCCCGTAGACTTACAACCTTTTTCTCACTGTCTGACTGCTGGTGGATGCTACGACTATCCCGTAGTCTTACATCCTGGCTAAACCTACGTCCTGCCGGGAATTCTCCGACCTGGTTTCCTCAAACCAGCTATCTACTATCGTGAATACACGAACTCTACGTCGGGAGGTTTCCCAAACTTCCAATTCTTCCACTCCTCTATCCAAATGGTCAATCTGGCTGCTTCCCTACCCAACAGGATGCGAACGTATCCCGGCTCGCACTTATTTCTGCTCTTGAATACTTGGATGGTTCTCCCCTACTTCGATTCAACTAACTCCTTACATCTCACATCCTTGGAAAGGATTCCCCATCCCTCTTACCGTCCAACGATCGATCCGCTTGCAATCCAACGCTCACCACTGCTAGTGATCTAACTGAACAATACTAATCAATACCTGTCTTGAAAACTAGCGGAACACATCCCGAGTTCCAATCACACTTGCTATAATTACTGCATCCTGAGAACCTGCACTAAAAGGGGACGTACTCGAACTGTTGGATTAATGTCTAAGTCCATAACTATATTTGGTATGTACTTGACCCGACCCGACATGGTCCATTTGGGTTGCACTACACCGGCAGAATTTATATGGATAGTCTTTTGAGAATAGTATATTTATGATTTATATTAATATATTATAAGTTCTAATATATTAATATGGAATCATATTATTTAATTAGTACTGATCAAGAATTAATTTAGAATTAATTAAGTGATAAAAAAGAACTAATTAAGTATGGACTCTTATATATATGGAATGGGCCAAGTTCATTTAGGTTGGGCTAAGCTTTCATGGATGGTCCATGGAGCTTTCAACCCATGGATCCTATGTAAATGAAAGGTCATGGGTATTAGGGTTTACATGGATGTAACCCTAATCCTCCATAATATATAAAGGGGTCCTTGGCTCACAAAATTGACACAAGTGAGTGAAAATAAGAGTGGGCCGATTTTAGTGTGCATACATATTCTCTCAAGTTCTTCCAAGGTGTTTTGGTGATTTGTGATTCCATTTGAGGCTTCCACACTATTGGGGCTAAGCTCTTAAAGCTTGAAGACATCAAGCTACATCAAAAGGTATGTCATCTAACTAGAACTTTGTAGTATAGGTTCTTCATAATATGCTAGTTAGGATGAAACCTTGGAATAGTTAATATTTGCATGTATAATAGAGAAAACATAGATCCAAGGTTTATAGGGTTGCATGTACACCATAGGAGTGTTAGAATGCTCAAAACCAACAGTGGTATCAGAGCCATGGGTTGTTTTCTGTTATATTGATGCAAATGTTTTATTTTCAAGTTGAAAAAAAAAGGAAAAAAAAACATGACGTTTGTCAAATTTTAAGATAGTTACTTGTTTTTGTGAAAAACTAATTATTTGTAAAATTTGAATCATTTGCTATATGAGTTGAATTAGGTCAAATTTAGTAAAAGATAAAATGATATGATTATTTTATTAGTTTCAAAAGTTTGATCTAAAGAGTTTTTTGAAACCTCCATAAGTTATGGATATGAAAAGGTTTTTAAAAAAATTGATTCAAAGTTTTTTATGGAGTTACAAAACTTGGTCTTAATGTTTTAAAGAATTTCATAACTTGTTCTTAAGTTATGGAACATGAAAAGTTTCATCATAAAACAAGTATTTAACTCCATAAGTTATGGAATCCAAAAGTTTTCAAGAGTTACAAAATTTGCCCTCAAGTTTTGGAATTTGGAAAAAGTTTTTTATGGAAAAAAAAGAATTGAATTCTAAGACTCTTGGGTTCATAACTTAAACAATTAATTAAATGGTTTTAATTTTGAGTTTAATAATTGGAATTATGATGTTTTGTTGAATGGTTCAAATTAACTCTTATGGACTTTATTAATAGTTAATTAAAGCGTTTAATTAAAAGAGTATTATTAAATCCATAAATATATGGTTTGAGTTTAATTAAATTAAAAGTCTAGTTTAATTAATAGATTAAACCACAAAGTATTTTAAATGTCTAAAATACACCCTTATACTATTATAATATTAAAAGTTTAATATATTATATGTATAAGAGCAAGTCGTCTTACCATTAGTAGGCCTCATTCACGAAGCCGGTCTATAAGGGGGGTATACGGTTACTGCCTATAAAATGACAGTTTAATGGGTGTCCACTCTCACTCACGGCTTCCTTGACTGGTGGAGGGTCGTTAGCCGAACAGGTAGGACAAGGACTATACCTCTCCCTTCATTATAAGTATAATGATAAATACTAAGTAACTAAACACTTATAAATTCTCAATCTTAGTTACTTAGGAAAATGTGAATAAGGTGCTAACCCATGAAATTACACTTTGCACTTTGTTTAAGCTGTTAGTGGAGCGTGTGTGGTTAACCGGCACACTAACCTGGACTTAACAAGGTAGGGAAAGGGTAACTTAATGTTTATCATAGTATCGTTGGAACGTGTGTGGTTAACCGACACATCGATTGAGGGGTAAATATTAAGGGTACCAAGTATATTTGCATGGTTACTTCACACCTTGTTTTGTGATCCTCGGCATCCCAGTCACAAAACCTGAAGGGCACACTCGAGACTGAAACATGCCATTGAAAAGTTGAATGAATCTCAAAAGAATCTAGGAGTTTCAAAACCAATTAAAACCTAATAATACATTTCATTTATCTTGGTGGAAATTGGTGAATCGCCATTCACCTACCTTCAAATATTTTATAGCTTGGATTACGGCATCCCTCTTCCAAGTTATAAAATAGTTTGTTGGGTCCTAGCCTTAATATATCATATTGGGTGTTATATTAAGGACTTAAATCAACTTTACGTGAATTTCTCCCATTGTTGATGTCTGGTTTAGACAGCAATGATCTTCCCAAACCAAGCTTTCCTAATGAATATGACTTCCCGAGTTTGGCTCATGGAAGTCATACTTCTGTTCCTCGACCTCCTCCAATTATTCTCCCTAACCCACAAGTTCAAGGTCACTCAAGCCCTAATGGCAAGCAAGGTCTATGTGTGATCACATCTTAGAGATGAAGTCACATATTGACAAGCCGTGAGAGTGGGATGTCAAAGTCTTGAGAAAGTTGGATGTTCAATCACTTTCTAAGTCACATAGTGAGTTCCTTTGGGACTACTATGAAACAGACTATGACATGAACCTTAATTATCATATCTATTTGCTTGGTGCTGCTGAATCAGCAATGATTTGGAACGATAGTAACATAAATTTGATTAGAAGATCAACTTCCCAAAAACTTTATGGACAGTGACAATGGTGACACTGGAAATCCAGAAAAAGCATTCTCTTCCCAATGGAAAGAGATTGGCCATGGTCAACCCGGTTGACCAAATGGTAAAGAGAAAGGCTAAGTCTGAGATAGTCCCATTACCAAAGGGTCCATATGTTTATTTTGCCAAAGGAAGGGGCGTTGATTGCAAAGCTGCCAAATTTACCTAAGGATGTTAAAGTCAATAAGTTTGACTCTACATCAGGTAGAGCCCATTATCTAACTCTGTTAAGTTCTATTATGAGATCCTCATTACATGATGTGACTAGGTCACATGTTGATGTTTTAAGAATCAAAGAATAGAGAGAACTCTTAAAGGAAGTATATGTTGATTCTGATCGCGAAGGTGGATTTCGATCGCATCAGAATTTTGAGCAGTTGCTTAAGAAGTTATGATATATTGCTAAGGAATAGATAACAACAATTTTCCATGTGGATTGTAAGGATAAGTTTTTCCGCAAAGTTTTAAAATAAAAGAAAATTGTTTAATTTTATTTATTTGAAGTATCCTTACAATGGCATTTGTTGAAAATTGTTGCTTATATGATTCCACTGACAGCAATATTGGAAAATGGATTTGATTCTTTCATTTGTGGTAGTGTCTAAATTTACCAAATCAGGAAAGTTCCTCATCACCCAAGTTTCAATTGGACCGAAACTTGGAATCATGCAAGTTGAATAGTATGATGAATGAGAACTTTCAAGCATTGGAAAATCAAGACTAATTACTTGTTCACATGGATGTGTGAGTCAAGTGAAGGACTAAAGGGATCGAGTACACATTCTTGTGCACTGGTCATGTCCACCACAAAGCTCGCTAAGACTATTTGATTTACTAAAGTTTAGTAAATATGGTTATACTTACAAGTTTAAGTATAATTCTGAAACATTGGAAAAGTCTCAATGTATGGCAGAACGAATGGGAAGAATCAAATTAGGCAGAAAGATAAAAGTTTCTCAAATCTGAAAAGATGGGAGAGTACTTTAGTATCATGTTTGTGATCATCTTAATGATTTAGAAATCATATCACAATTAGTCCTCTAAAGGTCATCTTAGTGCATTCTTATGACTAAGAAGAGGAGTCATGAATCGTTGAAATGGTTAGATCAGAAAGATGAGTCATACTTCATTCCAAAACAATTCTTAGAGTCATACTCCAAGATTGTAACTTGAGTGACATATCTTAAAGAAAGGTTTAAAACACTTGTCAAATGTAAGAGTAAAAGTGTCCTACTCTTGTACATTTGAAATTGGTAAGTTGTGATGTTTTGGATAAAACAAAGACCAACTAAGGCCAATTGTGTGAAGTGTTTGTCTTGATAAAGAATCTGCACTATCTCTTGAATATTTGGCAAGATAGTCTTATATGTGAAGAGGATAGTGGGAGTCTTAAAGATCCTAAAAAGAATTTCAAGAACTAATCAAGAATAAAACCTGAGGTTCTTCACTAGCACACGACTTGAGGTTTATAACCTATCGTGTTGACATATTCTGTGCCCATTCCAGTTAAAGTTGGCTTTGCATAGAAGTTCTGAAAGTTCTCAATTGGTTGCATAACAACTTGGAAGCAATGGCAGGCCCTGTACTGCCAGGTAGCAAGAAGTTAAGATTGCATAAGTTCAGTCCATATGAGTTTGGATTTGTCATTATCCTTGTCTTGTGACTATAGTTTTGACGATTCACATGGATAAGAACACATACACCATAAAATCTAAGGGTCATAAGGTTTCTCTCCGATTCATGAAAATGATGGTGAGGAAACACTTCCACCAAGTAGATTTGAAGCAGATGGCAAAAGGTCTAAACAAATGAGACTATGATTACGACATCCCTTTTCATAGTTCTGAAATTGTTTAGACACACATGCATGCTATCTAAGGAAAGGTGTATGATTTTGATAAAGTTTTATCAAAGCATCTCGTATCAGAAATCTGAACTTTGGTAAGAAAGTCAATAAAGTATTGATTTCTAGAAGTCCAGCTGATTTCTGAGTACATGTCAAAGCTAGTGGGAGCATAAGTGTTATGCTAATAATCATCATGTTAGTGGGAGCATGATAATTATTGTTAGTGTTGCAAGTTAGCAATGTTAATTGTAGAAAACAAAAATTTCAATTCGTGAGGCTGCAAGGATTGAAAAAGTTGTTTTGCTATAATTAAGGGAGAGGATATACTTCATTTCAGTTCTAAAGGCTTAGATTGAGACCTTAATCATCTTTAGTCAAGAATATATATATATATATATATATATATATATATATATATATATATATATATATATATATATATATATTCATGTTGGATTGGTTCAACTTAAGGAAATTCTATATATTGCGTTCTCAAAATTCGATTATGATTACGACATCCCTCTTCATAGTCAAATTTTGAAAACATGGCAAATAAAAATATTGTAGCAAAACACTGGTCTAGAATCATGTGTTTATGTGAGACATCATGAATCGTGTACCATTTGCTTTGGGTACAGGATCGATTGCATGTGCTATAATATTTGTCATTTCTAAATTTTTCCAAATGCCCAGAGGCATTAAGAAGGGAAAAGGTCTAGAACTGGATATGACTAAAATGATTAAGCAATTGTCGAGGACAATCTGAGGTTTACCAAAGATTGGTTGCTCAGGGACAGTTGGAAGTATAGTGCTAATTTTGGAAGGACCATATTGACATATTCTGAAAAGAGGCATCTCTTATTCAGAAGTGATAGTCAAAATGAGAATATGGAGTTGTCTCCATACGTGGAAGTTATCTGTGTAAGATTAGAAAACTTAATGCAAGAAGCATGTCCAAAGTAATGTACTTTGAATATGAGACTTAGTTTCCATGGAGTTGATCTCCATTGGAATACCTTAAAATGACTGTTGACAAGTCTTTGTGACTTTGTACATATTCATTACAGGAGGGTCAGTGCATATAAGTTTAAAATCTAAACAAATTTCGATAAATGATAGGAATTTGAAATTCTCACATTTTTCGATAAGGATTTGGGAGTGTGAAATTAGAATCATTGAAATTATGTTCAATTGGTTTATTTCACAAAGTAAGGATCATAGACAAACATAGAGTGCATACTTGGTGTATGGCAAAGCTATTGTTTAAGAAAAACATAGTGTACATGCTTGGAGCATGGGACAACTAGTGTTTTTAATTCAAGTATAAAGTTGATAAAACCGAAACTAAGTTGATAATCAGTATGGTGATAAATAAAAGTGTTTATTTATATTCATAGGGTTTGATACCATATTTGATTCATTTATTCTTGTGTTTCACTTTGCATGTTTTGACTTCCAGAATAACTAAGTCGCTCTTCCTGAATGATTAAGTTATTCAAACCATCCACAGTCGGTCATATGTTGGAAGTAGATATGAATCAAGACTGTCATAGGTTGGTTTGTAGAGGTCCAAGTTGGTGGACAAAGTGGTGCTACAACACTCATGAGTGCTCATAAGTTCTGAGTATTGGATTCAACCCGCGCTCATTTGTATCACTTCATGGATTTTATCACGAGTGATCATGAGACGATAATATCTTATATTCTTCAAACCTAGAGATATGAGTTGTTACTATGAGTTGGTTATACATTGATTGCACGAAAACGCATTTGGTAACTCGATGTTATAAACTGTGCCTTTGTGTATGATTCAACAAGTAGTAGAACAAGCCATAGGAGTCGAAGTTGATCCATTCCTTTTACCTTCGGGATAAAAGTGATATCTATGGGCCCCTCGATGATTTAGCGATGACACATGTGAGTGCTTGGCCAAGCCAGGACTGATTTGATTTGTTCAATCAGTCAGTCATCATAAATCGAAAATCGGGAAACAACAAATGGACAGAGAGAATGATTATAATCCATGTCTCAGTCCATATGATATCTAGAATGGAGGAATATATGATCCCTTATCTAATGGACAAGTCTTTGACAAGGTCAGAGTTTGACAACGACTTTAAGAGCTACGATTGTCAGTTAGGTTTTGAAGTCATACTCAATAATAGTTTTAGACTTATCCAAGTGGGAGACTGTTGGATTAATGTCTAAGTCCATAACTATATTTGGTATGTACTTGACCCGACCCGGCATGGTCCATTTGGGTTGCACTTCACCGGCACAATTTATATGGATAGTCTTTTGAGAATAGTATATTTATGATATATATTAATATATTATAAGTTCTAATATATTAATATGGAATCATATTATTTAATTAGCATTGATCAAGAATTAATTTAGAATTAATTAAGTGATCAAAAAGAACTAATTAAATATGGACTCTCATATATATGGAATGGGCCAAGTTCATTTAGGTTGGGCTAAGCTTTTATGGATGGTCCATGGAGCTTTTAACCCATGGATCCTATGTAAATGAAAGGTCATGGGTATTAGGGTTTACATGGATGTAACCCTAATCCTCCATAATATATAAAGGGGTCCTTGACTCACAAAATTGACACAAGTGAGTGAAAATAAGAGTGGGCCGATTTTAGTGTGCATACATATTCTCTCAAGTTCTTCCAAGGTGTTTTGATGATTTGTGATTCCATTTGAGGCTTCCACACTATTGGGGCTAAGCTCTTAAAGCTTGAAGACATCAAGCTACATCAAAAGGTATGTCATCTAACTAGAACTTTGTAGTATAGGTGCTTCATAATATGCTTGTTAGGATGAAACCTTGGAATAGTTAATATTTGCATGTATAATAGAGAAAACATAGATCCAAGGTTTATAGGGTTGCATGTACACCATAGGAGTGTTAGAATGCTCAAAACCAACACGAACTACTACCCTATAATCCATGGTATGCAGATGGCATATAACTCAATCATAAGAAGGAAACAGAATTCTAAAGTACATTCACTAGTATCGATGCAGTACCATAAAAAATAAATCATAAATAAAAGCTGACAGGAAAGCAAAAGATACGCACCTGCAACATTGGAAACTGCATGCGTCTCCTCTATGACCAGCTGGAAAGCCCTACTCCTCGTCGTAGGCGCCTCTGCCCGGCCCTGACGGCCATCAGTAATCCTCAAAGTCGCAGGGGCAGGTGTTATCACCTGTCCTGATGTAACCAAACTCGGACATTGGGCCTTCTTGTGGCCCCGCTGACTGCAATGAAAGCAGATCAGGTCTGATCCTTAGGTGTGTTGGATTAATGTCTAAGTCCATAACTATAATTGGTAAGACTTGACCCGACCCGGCATGGTCCATTTGGGTTGCATGGCATCATGTATTTGGATAGACTATAATGAGAGAAATAACACTTAAGGTTGGTTAATATATTATAAGTTCTAATATATTAATAAGGTTATTTAATTAGTATTGATCAAGAATTAATTTGGAATTAATCAAGTGATCAAAAGGAGACTAATTAAATATATGGGTTGATTGTGTAAATCATTCATTCTTATATATGTGGGCTTGTGATCCAAGATTCCTTATGTTGGACTAAGTCCATGGGGTGACCCATGGATACTCCATGGAGGTTAAAATCCATGGAGCATAAGGAATGTGTAAAGTTATGAGTTACATGGTGTAACCCTAATAGCCACCATATAAAAGAATCCCATGGCTCAAGAAATCGTGCACTAATGTGTGAGTGTGAGGGCTAGACGATTTCAAGGAGGTGTCACACTTGGGGCACTAGGCACTCAAGCTTCATGAAGACATTCTACATCAAAGAGGTATGTATTCTATCTTGTTATATTTATTATTTTGTATGCTAGATTAGGATAATACCTTGGATGTTCATAATTGTATGAATAATAGAGAAAACATAGATCCAAGGTATTTAGGGTTGCATGTACACTTAGGAGTGTTAGAATGCTCATAACCCAACAGTGGTATCAGAGCCAGGTTTGTTTTCTTGTTATACTTGCAAAAGTAGCTGAAAAAATCGAGTTGGATGCATATATTCGATTGTTTTGGCTGGA
Organism: Lactuca virosa; assembly: GCF_052849685.1. NCBI lineage: Eukaryota > Viridiplantae > Streptophyta > Magnoliopsida > Asterales > Asteraceae > Lactuca > Lactuca virosa. Next base: position 171,291,154 of record NC_136428.1, on the reverse strand, counting down.
ATTGGACTAGGAACATTACCCTAAGATGTTTTTGGACTTATAAACTTGTTTTTTGATGTGGTAATGTTCATGCTAATCCAATTTCTAAGATAATTGTCATAATTTCAAGATTTGTATTAGTTTGTATGTTCATGCTAATTTGTTGAAGATTGATGATTTGAATTATCTTGTTCTTATGAGGTTCTTAGATTAATAGAAAAGTTGTGTGAAATAGTTGTTTTCAATCCATTTTAATCTAAGAGTTGATTCCAAAGTGTGTTTTTGTAACTTGTCCTCAAGTTATATGAAAATTCACATTTAAGAATCATAAAACTCATAAAAGTTGGCAAAGGTTACAAAATGAAGAGTCTAGTTCTAATTAAATGGTTTTACGACTCCATAACTTGTCCTCAAGTTGTGGAGGTTCAAGAGTCTCTTCATTAAATTAAAAAAAAAATGTAACCTTAATTAGTTCCATAAGTTACAATAAAAAAGTTATTTTTTTTATTAATTAGTTTAAAGTCTTCCATAACTTGTCCTCAAGTTATCGAACTTGAAGAGTTTTTTTTTTAATTAAAACTACTTTAAACTCATAAGTTATGGAATTAATTAGTTTTGAATAGTTTCAAAACTTGCCCTCAAGTTTTGAAATTTGAAAAGTTTTCACTTATGAATACTTTAATTCCAAGTTAGCCCTTAGAATTTTAAAAGTTAAAATTCAACACTTATACTTTATAATATTATAAGTTAATAATATTTATATATATATGTATAAGAGTAAAGTCAGTCTTACCGTTAGTAGGCCTCATTCACGAAGTCGGTCTATAAGGGGGGTATAAGGTTACTGCCTATAAAATGGCAGTTTAATGGGTGTCCACTCTCACCCACCGCTTCCTTGACTGGTGGAGGGTCGTTAGCCGAACGGGTAGGACAAGGACTATAATTCTCCTTTCATTAAAAGTATTAATGATAAATACTAAGTAACTAAACTCTTATTAATACCCAATCTTAGTTACTTAGGAAAATGTGAATTTGGTGCTAACCCATGAAATTACACTTTGCACTTTGCTTAAGTCGTTAGTGGAGCGTGTGTGGTTAACCGGCACACTAACCTGGACATAACAAGGTAGGCAAAGGGTAACTTAATATTTATCATAGTATCGGTGGAGCGTGTGTGGTTAACCGACACACTGATTAAGGGGTAAATATTAAGGGTACCAAGTATATTTGCATGGTTATTCACACCTTGTTTTGTGATCCTCGGCATCCCAGTCACAAAACCTGAAGGGCACACTCGAGATTGAAACATGCCTTTGAACAGTTCAATGAATCTCAAAGATCTAGGACTTTCAAATCCAATTAAAACCTAATAAACTATTTCGTTTTTCATGGTGGAAATTGGTGAATCGTCATTCACCTACCTTCAAATATTTTATAGCTTGGATTACGGCATCCCTCTTCTAAGTTATAAAATAGTTTGTTGGGTCCTAGCCTTAATATTTCATATTGGGTGTCATATTAAGGACTTTAAATCAACTATCTTGAATATCTCCCAAAAAGATGTCTGGTCTAGACATTTATGATCTTCCCAAATCTCTTGAAACAAGCTTTCCTAAATGAAGATGATGTCCCATGGATATCATACTTCTTTCACCTCCTCCAATTATTCTCCCTAACCCACAAGTTCCTAAAAAGTTTAAGATCACTCAAGCCCTATTGGCAAGGCAAGGTCTAGGTGTGATCACATCTTGGAGATGTAGTCACATATTGACAAGCCGGGAGAGTTGGGTGTCAAAGTCTTGAGAAAGTTGGTGGGTCAACTACTTTCTAAGTCACATAGTGAGTTCTTTTGGGAATCCTATGAAACAGACTAAGACAAGACCCTTAATGATATTATCTATTTGCTAAGATCAACTTCCTAAAACGCTATGGACATTGACAATGATGACATTGGATATCCAGTAAAGCTCTCTCTTCCCAATGGAAAGGGATCGGCCATAGTCAACTCGGTTGACCCAATGGTAAAGAGAGAGGCGAAGTCTGAGATAGTCCCATTATCAAGGGTCCATAGGTAACTATTGCCAAAGGAAGGGGCATTGGTTACGAAGCTGCCAAATTTACCTAAGGATGTTAAAGTCAATAAGTTTGGCTCTACTTCAGGTAAAGTCCATTGTCTAACTCTATTAAGTACATGCTGATTCTGATCGCGAAGATGGATTTCAATCGCATGGTTCGGTGATCAGAATTTTGGGCTATTACTTAAGAGTTATGATATTTATATTGTTTAGGAATAGATAACAACAAGGTTTTCATATGGATTGTAAGGATAAGTTTTTCCGCAAAGTTTTAAAATAAAAGAAAAAGGTTTTGATTTTATTTATTTTAAGTATCCTTACAATGGCATTTGTGAAAAGTTGTTGCTTATAAGATTCCATTGATAGCAATATTGGAAAAATGGATTTGATTCTTTCGGTTGTGGTAGTGTCTAATATTACCAAATAAGGAAAGATTCTCATCACCCAAGGTTCAATTGGACCGAAACTTGGAATCATGCAAGTTGTATAGTATGATGAATGAGAACTTTCAGCTTGGAAAATTAAGACTAATTCCTTATGTGAATAAGGAAAAGACTAAGGGATCGAGTACACATTCTTGTGCACTGGTCAAGTCCACCACAAAAGATCAAGAAGACTATTCGTCATGATTTACTTAAGTTCAGTAAATATGATTATACTTATAAGTTTAAGTATAAGTCTGTAGCATTGGAGAAGTTTCAATGTGAGACAGAACGAATAAGAAGAATCAAAGTATGGCAGAAAGATAAAAGTTTCTCAAATCTGAAAAGATGGGAGAGTACTTTAGTATCATGTTTATGATCATCTTAATGATTAAGATACCATATCACAATTGGTCCTCTAAAGTCATCTTAGTGCATTCTTATGACTAAGAAGAGGAGTCATGAATTGTTGAAATGGTTAAATCAAAAAGATGAGTCATACTTCGTTCCAAAACAATTCTTAGAGTCATACTCCAAGATTGTAACTTGAGTGATATATCTTAAAGAGGGTCTGTTAACACTAGTCAAATGTAAGAGTAAAAGGTTATCTACTCTTGTACATTTGAAATTGGTAAGTTGTGATGTTTTGGATAAAACAGAGACCAACTTAGGCCAATTGTGTAAAGTGTTAGTCTTGATAAAGAATCCGCACTATCTCTTGAATATTTGACAAGGGAGTCTTATATGTCAAGAGGACAGTGGGAGTCTTAAAGCTCTTGAAAGTTTCAAGACTTAATCAAGAATAAAACCTAAAGTCCTTCACTAGCACACGACTTGAGGTTTATAACCTATCGTGTTGAAATTTTTGTGCCTATTCAAGTTGGCTTTGCATAGGAGTTCTGAGAGTTCTCAATTGGTTGCACAACTACTTGGAAGCAATGGCAGGCACCTGACCTGCCAAATGGCAAGAATTTAAGATTGCACAAGTTTAATCAATATGAGTTTGGATTTGTCACTAACCTTGTCTTGTGATTATGGTTTTGACAAATTCACATGGATAAGAACACATACACTATTAAATCTAAGTGTCATAAGGTTTCTCTCCGATTCATGAAAATGATGGTGAGGAAACACTTTCACTAAGTAGATTTTAGCTAGATAGCAATTATGATATTTGCATTCTCAAAGTCGTTAGTGGAGCGTGTGTGGTTTACCGGCACACTAACATGGACTTGTGAGAAGTGGCAAAGGTCTAAACAATTGAGACTATGATTACGGCATCCCTTTTCATAGTTCTAAAATTGTTTAGACACACATGTGAGCTATCTAAGAGAGGTGTATGATTTTGATAAAGTTTTATTAAAACAATCTAGTATCAGAAATCTGAACTTTGGTAAGAAAGTTAGCTGATTTCTGAGTACATGTCAAAGCTAGTGGGAGCATAAGTGTTATGCTAATAATCATCATGTTAGTGGGAGCATGATAATTATGACAAAGGTTGCAAGGTAGCAATGTTAATTATAGAAAACAAAAGTTTCAATTCGTGAGGTTGCAGGGGTTGAAAAAGTTGTTTTGCTATAATTAAGGGAGAGGAAATTATACTTCATTTCAATTCTAAAAGCTTAGATTGAGATTTTAATCGTATTTAATCAAGGATATATATATATATATATATATATATATATATATATATGAATTTCATGTTGGAATGGCTCAACATAAGGAAATTCTATATATGGGTCCATTATTTGCGTTCTAAAATTCGATTATGATTACGGCATCCCTTTTCATAATCTGAATTTTGAGAACTTGGCAAATTGAACTGGAAATATTATAGCAAAAGACTGGTTTAGTCTTTATGTGAGACATCATGAATCGTGTCCCATATGCTTCGGATATAGGATCGATTACATGTGCTATATTCATCCTTTCTAAAATTTTCCAAATGCCTGGGGCATTATGAAGGGAAAAGGTCTAGAATTGGATATGACTAAAATGATTAAGCAATTGTCGAGGACAATCTAAGGTTTACCAAAGATTGGTTGCTCAAGGACAGTTGGAAGTATAATGTTAATTCTGGAAGGACCATATTGACATAATCTGTAAGGAGGCAACTCTTGTTCAGAAGTGATAGTCAAAATGGAATATGGAAATGTTTCAAAGTTAGAAATTATTCAATCTGTGTAAGATTAGGAAACTTAATGAAAGAAGGATGTTTCCAAGGAGCTGATCTCCTTTGGAATGCTCTGTAATGATTGTTGTCAAGTCTTTCTGACTTTGTGCATAATCATTAAGAGGATCAATGCATATAAGTTTAGAATCTAACAGATTTCAGTAAATGGCATGAATTTGGAATTCTTGCATTTGCAGTAAGGATTTGGGACGGTGAAAAGAGGATCATTGGAGTGATGTTCAATTGATCTATTTTACAAAGTAAAGATCATAGACAAACATAGTATGCATACTTGGTGTATGGCATGACTAGTGTTTAGAAAACATAGTGTACATGCTTGGAGCATGGGACAACTATTGTTTTAAATTCAAGTATAAAGTTGATAAAACCGAAACAATGAATAATGAGTAATCAGTATGGTGATAAGTAAAAGTGTTTATTTATATTCATAGGGTTTGATACCATATTTGATTCATTTATTCTTGTGTTTCACTTTGCATGTTTTGACTTCCAGAATAACTAAGTCGCTCTTCCTGAATGATTAAGTTATTCAAACCATCCACAGTCGGTCATATGTTGGAAGTAGATATGAATCAAGACTGTCATGGGTTGGTTTGTAGAGGTCCAAGTTGGTGGACAAAGTGGTGCTACAACACTCATGAGTGCTCATAAGTTCTGAGTATTGGATTCAACCCGCGCTCATTTGAATCACTTCATGGATTTTATCACGAGTGATCATGAGACGATAATATCTTATATTCTTCAAACCTAGAGATATGAGTTGTTACTATGAGTTGGTTATACATTGATTGCACGAAAACGCATTGGTAACTCGATGTTATAAAACGTGCCTTTGTGTATGATTCAACAAGTAGTAGAACAAGCCATATGAGTCGAAGTTTATCCATTCCTTTTACCTTCGGGATAAAAGCGATATCTGTGGGCCCCTCGATGATTTAAAGATGATACATGTGAGTGCTTGGCCAAGCCAGGACTGATTTGATTTGTTCAATCAGTCAGTCATCATGAATCGGAAATCGGGAAACAACAAATAGACAAAGAGAATGATTGATAATCCATGTCTCAGTCCATATGATATCTAGAATGGAGGAATATATGATCCCTTATCTAATGGACAAGTTATTTACAAAGGTTAGAGTTCATCGACAAGGTCAGAGTTCGACAGAAGCTTTTGAGAGCTACGATTGCTGATCTGTTCCTGAAGTCATACGCAATAATAGTTTTAGACTTATCCAAGTGGGAGACTGTTGGATTAATGTCTAAGTCCATAACTATAATTGGTAAGACTTGACCCGACCCGGCATGGTCCATTTGGGTTGCATGGCATCATGCATTTGGATAGACTATAATGAGAGAAATAACACTTAAGGTTGGTTAATATATTATAAGTTCTAATATATTAATAAGGTTATTTAATTAGTATTGATCAAGAATTAATTTGGAATTAATCAAGTGATCAAAAGGAGACTAATTAAATATATGGGTTGATTGTGTAAATCATTCATTCTTATATATGTGGGCTTGTGATCCAAGATTCCTTATGTTGGACTAAGTCCATGGGGTGACCCATGGATACTCCATGGAGGTTAAAATCCATGGAGCATAAGGAATGTGTAAAGTTATGAGTTACATGGTGTAACCCTAATAGCCACCATATAAAAGAATCCCATGGCTCAAGAAATCGTGCACTAATATGTGAGTGTGAGGGCTAGACGATTTCAAGGAGGTGTCACACTTGGGGCACTAGGCACTCAAGCTTCATGAAGACATTCTACATCAAAGAGGTATGTATTCTATCTTGTTATATTTATTATTTTGTATGCTAGATTAGGATAATACCTTGGATGTTCATAATTGTATGAATAATAGAGAAAACATAGATCCAAGGTATTTAGGGTTGCATGTACACTTAGGAGTGTTAGAATGCTCATAACCCAACAAGGTGGTGGTAGCTGTACAATCTCTGCTATAATGACCGATCCGGCCGCACTTGAAGCAACCAGACTCACTACCACTACCACTCAAGCAATTCTGTCCGTGTATCAGGAATCTGTACTAGCATGTGCTTCTAATACACATATAACAGGCACATAAGTCCTGCTAGATCCTTAGCCCTAATCTAGCATGCAGTTCTCATAAGCATATCATATCTAAACAAACATGTATGGGTAATTTGGGAGTACTTACTTGAGCTCGACTGATTGCATGCACCACACCCTTTTTCTCTTTTCAAAGTTCTTTTTCTTTTTTTAAAATTCTTTTGTAAAAATTATTTTCTTTTGAAAATTTTCATACCATGTACTTAGTTTGAGTTCAGACACACCCGAGAGCGTGCCCGAATCCCTCAAACCAAGGCTCTGATACCAACTTGAAAAATCCCAAAAATACAGTCCAAAAATTTCTTTTTAAATCATTAATAAAAACCATAATTATCAATTCATTTCATTGATAAACAAAAGTCGCTATTTCAAATCAGAGTATCATCTCAAAACAAGTTCCTTTTTATCAGAGTAAAACATCCCAGGCTAAAACTTCTTGGTGTGTGTAGTGCAGTCATCCCAAGCTCTTCCCCCTGCTACCGGAAGTACCTAAAACCAAAACTGAAAACTGTAAGCACGAAGCTTAGTGAGTTCCCCAATCTACCACATACCATACATAGAAGCACATACAATGGGCTCCCGCCCGCTGCATCGCGACTTTCCCGGCATCAGACTTGCTCCGGCATTGGGCCCCGCCCGACATCAGGCCCCGGCATGCATCGAGCCCCGCTCGGTATACAAATCTCTTTCTCTTAGGCCCTGCCTGTCTCTGGGCCTCGCCCGCTATCCACATACAATAACATAGACATACTAACACATAAAGAAACATACTCTAATGTATTCCTGTTCTAAGGCCTCGCCTCACTTGGGCCTTGCCCCAGTCCTGCTACTGACGAGTCATGGAACCCCATCCATGCTCTTGCTGTAAGTGAGATATAGGCCCCCGCCCACACTCACTTCTCTCCTACCACGGGCCCCGCCCCGCCCCTGCTCTGCTAATGATGAGATATGGAACCCGTCCATACTCATCTAGTGATGAGATACGGGACCTCCCCCACACTCACCTCCCTACCAGGCACATACAAGTATCACGTAGACAACCTGTATAATCTAATATGCAACGTATAAACATTCATCGGGCTTTTTCCCGACATCGGACCCTATTTCGGAAAATACTACCATATAATCATTCCTCCGGCTTGCCCCAGCATCAGACCTTAGTCCGGAAACTACAAATATCGACACATGCAAAAATCACAAAGACCTCTAGCATACTAACATTCCTCGGGCCTCGCCCGACATCAGATCGTAAACCGGAACACATAACATAAAATGCCTAGGGCTAACCCCCGGGTCTTCCTACTATACACAACCATAATGGGCCGACATTGTGGCCATAGACCCATGCACACAGTGAGGAGACTCACCTTGCACTGCCGAAGCCCTGTTGATGCTCTTCTGGCTGCTAACTGGAAATTCCCCGAACTGCTACTCCTTCGGTTCCCCGAGCTATCAGTACCAAAATAACACTTAGACCAAAATACCCTCAAAAGTCAAACTACGTTAACCTTGGTCAAAGTCAAAGTCAATGGTCAAAGTCAACGGTCCGAGTTGACTCAACTCGTCAAGTTGCTCCATCAACTCGTCGAGTTCTAAAACTCAGATTCCTGAATTCGTGATCCAACTCGTCGAGTCATCCCCTGACTCGCCGAGTTCCCTGGCTATTCATGGTCGCAACTTATCACATCAATTCGTCGAGTCATTCGTCAGACTCGTCGAGTTCTAACATAACAGAAAACGGGACAACCCACTTCGACTCGTCGAGTCCCTTCCTGGACTCGTCGAGTCCCTTAGTTTGTTTGGACTATCTTAATAGATTAATCCCCTACACTCCACATCTAAATCCCAAACATCGTCTACATGGTGGAAATGACCTCTTAAGGGTAAAGTTTCCAACTTTACCCACTCCTAATCCTTCTTAATGGGTTTAACTCAAAACCCTATCTCCTTAAGGCATAAATCTTTGTCCAACAACCTTATTACTCCAATCCAAAATAGAAGAACCAAGATCTAAGCCCTATACACCCAGTAAACACGTAAATCCTCAACCTTTACTTTCATGCATGGTCCTTTGGGGATTAAAAGGCCATAACAACATCCTTAGGGTTTCCATGGGACTCCGATGGCATAAAGTTTGCACCTTTATTCCTTCACAACCCTCAAAGACTTCAGATCTGAAAGTATAATCAATTTGGGTCATCCATGACTCATAAATCATACTTCTTGGACAAAAACTCCATAAAGGTGACCATAAGGAGATCTAAGAAACTACAAGGCAAGATAAAGCTTGATTACCAGAAAGTGATGAGAATGCGACGAGATTCCTAGATCTACAACTTCTCCTTGAACCGTTAAACTCCTTCTTCTTCTTCTATGCTTCAAGAACAACTTATATCACCCAAAAATGGATCACACACTCAATAAGAACTCTAGCGTTTCGTGGGTTAGGTTCTGGACAATGGCGGCTGTAAATGACGCCAAGGGGTAGAGAATGAGATGCTTAAATAGGGTACATAAGCCTGAAATTAGGGTTTCCCAAACCCAGACATACTCGTCGAGTTGGTCCTCCAACTCGCCGAGTAGGTCACTTAACCCGCGATGCAAAATTCACTTCTACTCGTCGAGTTCCTCCTTGGAATCGACGAGTAGCCTTCTTGATTTGGGGTTTTCTTTCCTTTCTTGGTCTTCTGGATTCTGGGTGTTACATGACATGCGAGAGTGGGTGGAGCCCATATCTCATTATTATTCGAGTGTGGGCGGGGACCGTATCTCATTGGGCGGGGCCCGTTATGCGAGTGTGGGTGGGGCCCGTTATATGTCATATGTATGTACGGTATATGGTATCTTGGGGAACTCACTAAGGTTCGTGCTTATGGTTTTCAGTTTATGTTTCAGGTCCTTCGGTTTTTAATGGTAGAGCTCGGGATGGATGTAGGGCACACACCACATGTTCCGCATTCTGTGATTTACTCTGATTCGATGATGTTTTACTAAATCTTGACAGCCATGGTTTTATGGAAATGATATGTATTACGATTTATTAATTTATAAAAGGGAATTTTTATGTTACTATTTTTGGGACGTTACAAGTTGGTATCAGAGCCTTCTTTGAGGGATTCGGGCACACTCTCGGGTGTGTCTGAACTCAAACTGAGGATTTGGTAAAGTTTTTCCAAAAGAAATAGATTTTAGAAAGGGATTTTTCTAAAAGAAGAAAGGTTGTGGTGCATGCAATCAGCCGAGCTCAAGTAAGTTTTCCCAAAATACCCATACATGTCATCTTTCATGCTTTGATCTGTGAATCTGTGGAATCAAATGCTAGTTAGGGCTAATGATCTACTCAGTTTTGCATGATAGAATGGTAGGAGAGATGCCTTTGTATGCCGATTGTATGAGCTTGTAGACTTTCATGCTAGTTCTGATCAGCCAATGATATGTTGGCCTGATATATGATGCCTGGTAGTCTAGGAAGCATGGGGTACTAGGTTGGGTTTGGTTGGTATGTGTAAGGCAATCAGTAGAGGGAGTGGGAGCTCCTAGTTTGTGTTGTAGTAGGTGGGATTGGAGTGGTACTGCATGAATGCTGCGTGCTTTGTGCTTTGTGGAACTCTTAGGTGATGAGAGTCAGCTACTAAGTGAATATGTCAAGTCACATGTCTCAAAGGTTGGATAATCTCAAAGTGATTGATGTGACTCTATTGCACAGCTCTTGTCTGAGTCCAACCGTTGTAGGGAAGAGTTTGTTACTCGAAGGATTATCTAAGATTTGTTGCATGTGATTGTGTTCATGAGGTGCGTAACTGACATTATGGGGAGTTCTTCAGCAGTTGATTGTAGTGTGAGGTCAGGAACCTAGGAAAGCCTAGGGATTGCTTTGGTGGGTTTGGTTGTGTTGGGTCGCGAGCGTTTGGTGTATGGAGTGGAGAAGGTGAGTTAGAGGATTCAAGAGGATTCTTAACGAAAGTATGGATAGGTCTAGAAGGTAGTATTGGGCCCGTACTACTAAAAGCACATGATCCATACTCTAATCAGGGAGAGTCTTGGAGAAGCTAAGAAGCCTTTGGGATGATGATTCTTGGGTATATCCAGATCTTTTTCATGTTGCTTCGGTATGGTGGGGAGCACGTAGGAACGGGTTCAGATTCTGGTTCTGGCTCTGTAGTAGGTACTGAGTCGATCGATGCGCGATCGTGGGAGTTTATCTCATCGGAGATTACTCGCGGTGTTTTAGATTGGACCTGGGTGGTCTGGGGTTCAACCAAGGAAGGGATTTTGGAGTTCTTTGATGGTCATCTCAGGGCCTTTTAGGCCGGGATTATGGAAGGGCATTTGGGGGGTCATCGGGAGCCCAAGGCTTGGAGGATCTTATGGTTAGTTGTTGTCATTTGGGATCGGAGGGCAGTTCCATATCATGTACTCAGGATGGTTAGGGTAACACCGGAAGAGGAAGTCAATATTTCTTCAGATTCTCCTGTGGGTATTTCATCTTTTGTCTTCTCCGGGGTTGATATCGGGAATTGGTATTAGGTTGGGATTCTGATTTGGTTGCATAAGCTATATCTCGATTCAATTCTCTACGATTGTCTTGATTATATTATCAAGGATTGGGATATGCCATTCTACATGCCAGGAGTCTTCGATGAATCTTTAGATGGTCGTATCTTGTGGATCGGGTCCAGCGTGTTCTGTTTTTGTTCTGGGTCTTTGTCAGGATTAGTTTAGGAGTATTGCTTGGAGGATCTTTGGTCAGGGTTAGCGGGATAGTTTTCCAGTGAAGTCAGGGTTCAATGGTTCTATCATTTGTTCGGGTATGATCGGCAGTTGCCTATAAAAGAACTTTGGAGTTCAAGGAACTACCGTTTCTAGGAAAGAAGCCGTAGCAGGAAGATGGTGGTGTTAGTTGCGTGAGTTGTTTGATCATTGGATGTGTCAAGGGAATTGTATTTTTGCATGGACTAAGGTCGGTTAGAGTTCAGTGATGCCTTGAGGATGGAAATTAGAGTGGATGTTCATCAGTGCCTGGCAAGGGTTATGGTTCTTAGTCGCCGGCATAAGAACTCAAGGAATTCGTATGGTATCATGGGAGGTGAATTGGATTATCAGACTGGTCAAAGCTTTAAGAGTATTCTTACGGATTCCAGGAGTTGGGCAAGCGTTGGTATTGGCTAGTAATGGAACGCTAGTTTTAGTAAGCACAGGTCATAAGCGGTTCATGCTATAGGAGGTTCGATGGGTTGAGAATCCATCATACTTATGGGATGAAAGAGCTTCGTCGAATCCAAGTGGGGGAGAATCGATCAGAACTTTCGGGAGTTGGATCGGGTGTGGATTTAAGGCAAGTTTCGCATCCTGTTCAGGAATAGAGACGACCCAAGTGGCCGTTTAGATTGAGGTTGTGTAAGTGGGAGTTCAGGGAACTCCCAGCAGCTGGTCGGCATCTTCTTGTTATGCATAGCAGGTTTCTGGATAGATCCAGATCAAGGGTCGTGTTAGAGCCTCGCTGCCTATTCTTGTCTAATGAGGGTTTCAGAATTCAAAGCATGACCTAAACACCTGGTTGGATGTGGTTTTCGACTCAGGTGCGTGAGGTTGTGATGGTTAAGGTGTGGTAAGGCCATGGGTGGTAACCATGGTTGATTGGAAGTATTGAAAGACTGCGATGGGATCATAACATTCACCAGTCGAGGTAGACTATTGTTGGAGGTGGCCATGAGCATAAAGGGGAATCAGTTCGTGCCTTGGGCAAGCTGGCCAGGTTTGACAGGGGGTAATTCTCTATTTCGGGTTGAGTACCATTGGGGTCCGTAGCAGAGTCGAACCTGTATAGCTCTAGACGGGTGGGATACGTGAGCGGAGCAGATCCGTGGTATAGTTGGATGCAGTGCTGTAAAACTCGCCGAGTTGGCCGATTACTCCTCCGAGTACTCGCTACTCGGCCCCTTACCGATGCGAGTTACAAAATCCCGAGTACTCCCCGCTCGGCTCCTTACTGAACCGAGCAGTGTTGTAAAAGCCGGTCAACTCGGTGATTAATATGTATAATATACTTAACGATTTATTATTTAACACACACACACATATGATTATTACTACATATATCTTATATTTTCAATAATTACTCACGAAGTGAGACCATTATGTGTTTTTCAGTTTTTGTGTATTCACATTTATCTAATTTTGTTATATATTTCAATCAACTTAAGATTTTAACTTCTGATTTTGACATATATAAGTTCCCTAAAAGTATTTCTACCTGAAAACCCGAATCCGAGTACTCCCTGAGTACTCCTGAGTACTCGCTACTCGGTATTCGGCCGAACAGGTACCGAGTAACGAGTTTTACAACCTTGGTTGGATGGGACCTGTGGGCGTGGCCCGTGTGATTTTGGCAATACAGGTGGGACCTGGTCGTGACCGCCGGGTCAAGTATTTGGATCTTTAGTCGCTGGATCAAGTGAGTGGTCATTGCGTGACGCATAGAGGTTTATAGGATGGGTAGCCTTGTTATTTGGACTCTTGGGAACCTGGTGGTTGGACCAGGTGCGAGACTGGTAGTCTCAACGTTGGTTTGGAAACCTTTATATCTCGGTCTAGCAAGGGTTATCATTATCAGAAGGCCTTGGGTGAAATGCAAGTGCATATATGTGGATCTCGGATTTTGAGTTGAGTATCAGGTTGGTTTTTGGGTAAGATCTCGATTTGGGGATCACGAGTGTTTTGTGTAGAATTTTCGTTTCGTGGGTTGAGGATCGTGGTATCTATATGCTGAGGGCATCGATCGAAGGGTTCGAGGGTAATGAATGGATTCAATTTTGATAATAGATTAAGCTCTTGTGATTGTGACTTGGAATTGTTTTATTCCTAAGGGCATCAAGATAAGTCAAGGCGGTATTATTGATTTGGAACTCGAATGTGAAGTAGTTTGTTATTCTGAAGAGATGTTAGGTTACTTGCAGATGGGTTTGTATAACCTCAGAGTAAATGAATTGATCCTGTTGCGCAGCTCTCGTCTGAGTCTAACCGTTGCAGGGATGAGTCTCCTACTCGAAGGATTATATGAGCCTATTTCAAGTATAAGTGTTACACATGGATAATTGGTCGGTGATTCTGTTTCTAATGGGAATCTTAAATATCAGAAGCGGAGTGGTCAGTTGGGAAATTAATGGGATGGATTCAACATTGGTTCAGTATGGGGGGTCTGACAGGGAGTCAGGCCCTCTTGAGACTTCAGATTTCAGATTGAGTAGTTGTGGTTATTTCGCAAGGGATTATTGTTGGGTGGTGAAGGAATTCGTTCATCTGCGGGTTGGAGAGCCCTGCGAGGGTTGGTTTTGATTGCTTTGGGAAGGTTGTGGTATGCTCACGGTTGTGGCCTTGTTGCTCAGTTTGTTGGATTCCTCGGATTGGTAAGAAATGATTTCGAGGACGAAATCAAATTTAAGTGGGGGAGAATTGTAACATTTCGTTTGAAATTAAAATAAATAATTATTAAATAAAATAAGTAAATAAATAATAAACCTTAAATCTCGAGATGTAAATTATATTTTATTGTAGCCCGAAATCCATAATGATTTAGCATGGTGTTGGTTCCGAGAGTTAAATGTCATCATTTTGGATTTGGAGGTTATGTAATTTCCGAGGTGGTTTTGTAAAGAATTTTCAGAAGTCAGAGGTTTTTTTGGTAAATATTGGAGTTATGTTGAAAAATATTTGGTGGAGGAGGGCCAAACTTGGAAAAATGATCATATGTTTGAAGAGAACACGGGATTAACCCACTTCCCTTTCCCCCTCGTCTTCCTTTTCTATCAACCCTAACCCTAACTCATTTCTCCTACCGCCACCATTTTTGGAGCCTTCTCAGCCACCGCCTACATTGCCGAGTAAGACCGCCACCCTACCACCTGCTACCTTGCCGATGAAAGCCACCACCACAGCCCCGTTGCCAATGACGTCGTGAACAGCCGGGAGAATCGCCGAAGACCAAAGAATGAGTTGTGAACATCAGTGCGTGGGTCGTGAACGACGGAAAGCTCTCGGTAAGGCTAACACAATCCACCTCTCCAATCCTTCGTTCTTTTCTGTGAGTATGGCGTCGTGTACGTCGTTGCTGCCGCTGTTGGCCTTTGGTCGTTGTTTCTGTTGATTTCGGCGTCGTCAGCCGCCTAGTTGGTGGCTGAGAGTTTGTGGTCTCGTGTCGTGTATAGGCATGTGTTTCTGTTAGAACCCGTGAAGTGTGTGGGGGTGTTATGTTGGCCGGAGGTGAGGCAAACCACCATGGCAGGCAACCATGGTGGCTGCCGCTAAGTCGCCTTCTTTTGCCGCCACCAGCCACCGTGAGGAGGTGGCTGTGTGTTTGATTTGGTGTGTGTGTGTGTGTAAATGATGTTCAAATTGTGTGTGTGTTTGGTTGTTGGAATTATCTCTCGAGCCGCCGC
Source organism: Lactuca virosa (assembly GCF_052849685.1). NCBI lineage: Eukaryota > Viridiplantae > Streptophyta > Magnoliopsida > Asterales > Asteraceae > Lactuca > Lactuca virosa. Next base: position 171,275,950 of record NC_136428.1, on the reverse strand, counting down.
CGTGTGCGGGTGGCTGCAGCCGTGGACCGCCGTGGACCACCACCTCTCGGGGTGGCAGTGGGTGGTGCGCGACCTAGTGAACTCAATTAATCTAAAACATAATCTTGGACCTAGTTGGATCGTTGGATTGGAGTTATGAATTATGCCCGACCACATTGAATGATTGACCTAGTAGAGTTACGAACTTAATGGATTAAGTCTTTAATGGGTGAAGTGTTCTTACTTAATCCAAATCGTCATTTCATGTGAAAACGCTAATTGTGTTTGGGCTTCGAGTTGGGCCTTTCTTTTGGGCTTAGGTGTTTGGGTTCTTCATGGACCATCTGAGATCAAGTGTATAGACAAGGATATTTGGATGGGCTTTAGGGTAAGGCCCATGTAATGGGGTTTGGGCCCAATTTGGAAAATTGGGCCAAAATTGGGCCTTGGCTGATTATTTGGCTTTTGGGCCTCCAAAGTGCGAGTTTGGGCCTTGGGCTTGGATCAAGCTAGGTTAGTGGTAAAATGGTATTTTTACCCCAAGTACGGATTTATGGTTATGTACTAGAACCCCATTTTTAATTAGGTTTTGTTTTGATTTTGACAGTTCGGGGATCTGTCAGCCAGCAGCCAGAGATTTATCCGCGGAACTTCAGCAGTGCGAGGTGAGTTTCCTCACTATGTCTAGTGGGTCGAAGGCATCAATGCCAACCCAGGGTTGCTATGTAGAGTGTTAGATGTCTGTGTGAATCTTGCATGTGTATATGTTTTGTATGCTTACTAGGCGGGGCTCGATAGGTATTCTATATGCTAGTATCAGGTTATGGATATATGATTTGTATGTGGGCGGTGTCCGATGATTGTACAATATTCTATTATCTTTATGATTTTCGTATGTGTTTGATTGTTTATATGGTTATATGGTCATGTGAGTGTGGGCAGGGCACGTATCTCGGTGGGCGGGCCCCGATATGTGAGTGTGGGCGGGGCCTATATCTCGTAGGGTGGGGCGCCACATGTTAGTGTGGACGGGGCCCGTATTTGATTATTATTCGAGTGTGGGTGGGGCCCGTATCTCATTGGGCGGGGCCCGTTATGCGAGTGTGGGCGGGGCCCGTATTTTATTCGGGCGGGGCCCGTTATATATGCTATGTATGTACGGTATGTGGTATCTTGGCGAACTCACTAAGATCCGTGCTTACGGTTTTCACTTTATGTTTCAGGTCCTATGGTTTTCAATGGAAGAGCTCGACATGGTTGTAGTGCACACATCATATGTTCTGCATTCTGTGATTTACTCTGATTCGATGATGTTTTACTAAATCTTGACAACCATAGTTTTATGGAAATGATATTTATTACGATTTATTAATTTATAAACGATATTTTTATGTTATTAATTTTAGGACGTTACATTAACCCGTATAGAATTACACATAATGTTCCTTGCTTGCCTAGTTTTAACGATTACAGGTCAGAGGTCTTTTGCTAAGAATTAAACTTACGTTATGAATGAGTCTCATGTAAAACATCCGAATTGAATAGATCTAAAAGTGTGTATATGCCTTAACTTTAAGTGTTAAAGTTATTAGGAAAAAATCTTGACAGTGTGTGATAACTGTGTAAGGTTTCTAACAAAAATTTGGCAGCATAACGGATGTAAAGTAAGTAAAAACTAGGTTTTAACCAATGTAAAATCAACAATTCCACACATACACACGCACACACACACACACACATACATACATATATATATATATATATATATATATATATATATATATATATATATATATATATATATATATATATATATATATATATATATATATATATATAGTCTCAAAGGAGGTACATATCTAATAAAATAAGCATTTGTTTAATAAACAAACAAATAACAATTTTATAATAATATAAACTATAAATAATTATTTTTAATGTTTATATAATAATAAATAACAGATATATTGCAAGTATTCTCCCCTGAAAACATTAAAGAGTTTAAAAGTGGGGTCTTGAATACTCACTTTGGACGTGTGCTTTTTCGTTGCGAAGTTCAGATTGGAAACCGGAATCGGAAGCGAAAGGGACAACACTCCGTTTTACCAAAGGTTGTAAAGGAGTCATAGATCGGGACGACACATATATGATCTTGATGGAAATTTTTATGCTGGAAAACTACCTAATCTCGTTGGAAAACCATCGATCTCGCCGGAAACCTACTTCTGGTGGCGGTTTGATGATTGTTTTAGGTTGCGATAGAGGGGAAAGGAGGCGGGGGGAGGGGGATTGGTCGGAGCTGGAGGGTTGGTCGAATAGGTGTGATGGCAGTTGGAAGGAGCACCGATGGCGGAGCATGGCAATGACACAATGGCAACCAGCGATTTCGGTCGAGAACAATTAAGAGGGAGAGATATAAAGAGATCGAGAGTGTGTGTATGTGTAACATCCTCTTTTGAGAAGTTTCTTATTTTGGGAATTATGGGAAATAAATGGATCAAGTAGAGGCCTTAGGTTTCAAGGGAATAGGGTGTAGACCCTATTGGATGTTGATAATATTGGTTATGTGATCTAAGCCCTTGGTTTGTGTTTTGGAGCCAAAGGGTAAAATGGGAATGTTATATATTAGGCTTATTGCATGGATATCGGTTTTTATTTAGACATGTGTTAAGCAAAAATTAAATATATAGAAGTTTAGGGCTCGTCAATTCCTTTTCGGGGATATAAAGATCGCCGAAAATGGAGTTGAAACGAAGAAGTTATGGTTGTTTGAAGTTGTACTGGATTTGGGTGAAAATCGTCGCCACAGAGTGGGGATTAGAACCCACGAAATGGCAGTCGCCATGGCACGACGACCAGTCAGGCCCAAGCCCATGATTTTAGAGTTTTCAACGTATTTAAGCATAAGGTTCTGACTTTTCGGCCATTTTATTAGCCTCCATCACATCTAGAACCCCTTGGGAGAAACCCTAGCCTCCACCATCAAGATTTGAGCTTCTCCTCTCTCCTCTATCTTCTTTTGGATGATTTTATGTTAGTTTGATGATGTTTGAGATTTGGAAGGTTATTTTGGTAGCAAAGAATGATGCTTCAAGTTTGGATCCATCAAACACATTACATTTCTGGACTTTTGTAAATATGAAGTTCCAATTTTGCTATCTAGCTCTTTAGATCTTGTCATTTGGGTTCTTTGGCACTTTTGTTCCATTTTATTGGTGATCTTGGATTTAAGTGGAATCCAACATTTTTTGATCGGTTTGGAATGTTTCTTGGACCTCATAGACTAGGAAAGTAATGATCTTGTTCCTTCCCTTTTAGCCATGCAAGTTATCTTGGTCCTTTAGGTCATTTTGGTGTATTAAAGTTTAGATCTTGAATGATTGGGGAATTAGTATGGATAAAGTTGGAAACTTTATACCTCTAGACATTTTGTTGATTCATATCTGGAAGTGGGAGACTTGGACTTAATGGATTAAGTTGAGAAAAATGCATTTTTGGGTCTCTTTGAGACTTAAAGTCTAGATCTTTGTGGTTTGGACCTTCCGAATGGATAAAGCTAGAAAATTTATCCATTAAGACCTTGGAAAGAATCAGATATGAGTTTTGGAGCTCTTGAAATCGGAAGAAAATGGATTAAGCTTGTTTGAGCTGTTCAGACCAGTCCCCATGACGTGGCGAATGGGGAATCAACAACTGTTTTGGCAATTAGTCTCCCTGACATGGCTAAGGAAGGCCATGAAGTGGAGGAATGTTGATGGCAATTTTGACCTCAACTTTGATCGTTGACTTTTTGACCACTTTGACTTTTAGGTCAAACTTGGGTAGAATTGAGTTTTGACTAAGGGTTGGTCTCGTTTTGGTTTTAGGAAGCTTAGGTTGGCTGTTTTGATGTTGAGGTAGCGGTTGGGCTTCTATTGAGTAGTTCAGGTGGATCTTTCACTATACTCATTGGTCGAAGGCACCAATACCGACCCACTGGAATGTGGTAGATATAATGCTACTTGTCTTTGTGATACATGCATGGAAGACCCCGGGGGTAGCCCGTGGTATTTGTATGAAAGACTATGAGGGTAGCCCATGGAAATTGCATGAAATACCATGGGGGTAGCCCATGACACTTGGATGTTAGACCTTAGGGGTAGCCTATGACACTTGGTTGTAAGACCCTGGGGGTAGCCCATGACACCTGTATGCAAGACCAAGGGGGTAGCCCATGGCAATGTATTTATGTTATGTGTTATTTTGGGGAACTCACTAGGATATGTGCTTACGGAAAGTTTTCAGGTACTTTTGGTTTCAAAAGGAAGGGACCGACTTGATCACACTGCATCCCCTGAAGATTTATTTCGCAATGATTGTTTATGATTTCACTATGATGTTTGTGAATACTTTTACTCTGACCAGATTTTGGGGATAATGAATGAATGGTTTTGACTTATTTAAAATGGATATTTTACTTGGTATTTTTGGGACGTGACAAGTTGTTAATGCATCCTCGACCATTGGTCATTTCGTTCATCATCAATAGAGGAAAATCTTCGAAAGTTTCGAGTGTTATAAGTTGAAGTTCAATGGATTCATCAACCTATCGTCAAAATATGTACATTGTATATTTTGGTTTCTGGGTATGGGTCACCTCAATTGTTGGTTGTCGTATTATTGTTCGTAACAGGCTCGAGTTTGGCATATGTCATTGGTTATTGGAATTTCGGATGTTGGGCAGCGTTGTTTAGTTTTTTTAGGTGTGGCTTTGGATCTATGCATAATCCAATTTTGACATGTTGCATCGGCAGGGTTAGTATCTGGATTGACCCGACCATGGTTTTGATAACATTTTTGAGTAATTTTAGAAGTTTTATCGAGCTAAGTTACGTATTGGTAGGATATTTTCGGTTTCAATCAAGGTGTGAGATCTTTGTTTCGGCCATTCATGAGGATGTTTTTGTTAGAGGTTGCGGTTCGTAATTTCGGCTACATCTACTGGTACCATCCCTTTGGGTAAGGTTGTGAGGAAGAAGGGATGTCGTAGATCTAGGGTTGGTTATGTTTTTCCCTTGGGGATGTATGCAGGCTGAGTAAGATAGCATGAGAAGACTTGGTCCAGATTTATTGGTATGGTTCTTATTTGGTTAGTAACCTTTGAATTGGATCAAGAATACACCCACCTATCTTATTTTGTTGGTTTTGTGCAACCATGTTTTCGTCTGATTTTGCTTTGGTATTAGCCTGTACTGTGAAAGTAATTGTGCGTGGGAGAAGGGTATGACACGTTTTGTGTTTCATTTAGAATTAATAGGGATGTGGATTAGGTTCCTTCAAGTCGGTGGATTGATGGTTGAGTATCTTTATGCCATGTGGTGTTGGTCATGAGTCTTCAGGCCAGTGATAGAATAACGGAAAGATCGTCATTGTACCGTGTACTTATCGTTTTAGTGGTTAGAAGGTGTCATGATGTATCGTGAACTTGTGGTTGTATGATTCATATGTGTGGGACCCGTTAGTCATTTGATTCAGACTCTTAGGTTTCACATCGTTAGTCTTATTGGCATGTTTGGGTGTTAGTGCATTGTTAGGAGTCGGGAGACTCAGTGACCAACTGATTTGGATCATGTAGGTAGTAAAAGGTTGTTGGGAGTATTAATTGTGCATCATAAGTCTCTTGCTAAATGTTTGTGTTATGAACCCTTCTTTCTTGCGGGTTGTTTATTAGGAGTTTGGTTATCAATCTTGGGTATTGGTTCTAAAATAATGAGTCATGAAGTTCATTGAAAATGTCTCGAGTGATTTGTTAAGCGCCTGTAAACCTAAGCTAATAAGGGACTTGGATGCAACGTGAGATTCTTGGATGGACCATCAATACACTGGTGGTAGGAATGGGTTGGCGATGACTTGTCAGGAAGTCAAGTGTGTATTTAAGGTTGTTGGGTAAAATTTTCAGAGTGGGTATTGGTTGAAATTCACGATCGGTGTGTTTTGAGTATTCTTTCTACATGATTTGGTGGTGTTCCTAGTCATGGATTAGGGATAGATTTGACGAATGGATGATCATCACTCTTAGGGTATGGTTTCTGAAGTTTAGACTGATGGGTTCCCGGTTTCGAGGAGTATATTGTTGGAGTTTGTTTGTGGTTGTAGTTTTGAGAGTTCCCGGTTTGGGTGGTTTTCACCGGAAGCTGGGTCTTATAGTTAGGGAGAGTAAGATAGTTGTTGCGGTTGAGTATTTCCAAGTTATTGGGTTGTTTTTTGGCATCTATGGCTTACCGTGTGGTCTCTTGAATTTTCTTTATAAGATGCCTTGATTTTGGAATGGTTAGAGGGAGCTTATTGTATATGTTGGCGTTAGAGGCCTTGGGCTTTAAGGGAATATGGTTTAGATCCTATTCGATGTTGATAATATTGGTTATGTGATCTATGCTAATGGTTTGTGTTTTGGAGCCAAAGGGTTAAATGGGAAAGTTATATGTTAGGCTTCTTGCATGGATTATGGTTTTTAGTTTGACATGTTTTAAGCCAGAATTAACTATATAGAGGTGTGGGCTCGTCAATATCTTTCTGTGGATATAAAGATCTCCGAAAATGGATTTGAAACGAAGAAGTTATGACTGTTTGAAATTGTAGTGGATTTGGGTGAAAACCGTCTCCACAGAGTGGGGATCAGAGCCTATGGCATGGCAGTCGCCATGGCACGACGGCCAGTCAGGCCCAAGCCCATGATTTTAGAGTTTTTTAACGGATTTAAGCATAAGGTTCCAACTTTTCGGCTATTTTATCAGCCCCCATCACCTCTAGAACCCCTTGGGAGAAACCCTAGCCTCCACCATCAAGATTTGAGATTCTCTTCTATCCTCTCTCCTTTTTTGGATGCTTTTATGTTATTTTGATGAGGTTTGAAGATCAAGAAGGTTATTTTGGTTGCAAAGAAGGATGCTTTAAGTTTGGATCCGTCAAAGACACTACATTTCTGGACTATTATAAGTATAATGTTCCAATCTTGATATCTAGTTCTTTAGATCTTGTCATTTGCGGTTTTTGGCACTTTTGGTCCATTTTATGGGTGATCTTAGAGTTGAGTGGACTCCAACATATTTTGATCAGTTTGGAATGTTTCTTGGACCTCATGGATTAGGTATGTTATGATATTTTGCCTTCCCTTTTAGCCATGCAAGTTAACTTGGTCCTTTAGGTCATTTTGGTGTATTCAAGTATAAATCTTGAATGATTGGGGCATTATTATGGTAAAAGTTCAAAACTTTATACCTCTAGACATCTTGTTGTCTCATATCTGGAAGTGGGAGACTTGGACATAATGGACTAAATTGAGAAAAATGCATTTTTGGTCGCTTTGAGACTTCAGGTCTAGATCTTGGTGGTTTGGACATTCCTAATGGATAAAGTTTGAAACTTTATCCATTAAGACATTGGAAAGAATCAGAATTGAGCTTTGGAGCTCTTGAATATTAACCTAGTTTGAGCTGTTCAGACCAGTCCCCACGGCATGGCTTTTGGCTGCCACTGCGTGGCGACTGTTTTGGCAATTAGTGCCCACGACGTGGCCAAGGAAGGCCACAATATGGAGGGCTGTTGATCGTAATTTTAACCTCAGCTTTTACCACTGACTTTTTGACTAGTTTAACTTTTGGATCAAACTCCGGTAGAATTGAGTATTTGACTAATGGTTGGTCTTGGTTTGGTTTTAGGAAGCTTAGGTTGGCTGTTTTGATGTTGAGGTAGCTGTTGGGCTTCTATTGAGTAGTTCAGGTGAGTCTTCTCACTATACTCGTGGGTCGAAGGCACCAATGTCGGCCCACTTGATTGTGATATATAGAATGCTAGTTGTCTTTGTGATACTTGCATGGAAGACCACGGGTCAAGCCCGTGACATTTGTATGAAAGACCATAAGGGTAGCTTATGACAATTGTATGAAAGACCATGGGGGTAGACCATGGCACTTGGATGTTAGACCATGGCGGTAGCCGATGGCATTTCAAGGAAAGACCATGGGGGTAGCCCATGACACTTAGTTGTAAGACCCTGGAGGTAGCCTACGCATTCCAGGGAAAAGACCATGGGGGTAGCCCATGGAACTTGTATGCAAGACCACATGGGTATCCCATGGAAATATATATATGGTATGTGGTATTTTGAAGAACTCACTAAGCTTTGTGCTGACGGTTTTGAGCTTAAATGTTTTCAGGTACTTTTGGTTTCAAAAGGAAGGGCCGGACTTAATCGCCCTGCATCCCTTAGTGAAGATTTATTCTAGAATGATTGTTTATGATTTCACTCTGATGTTTGAGAATACTTTTACTCTGACCGTCTTTTAGGGATAATAAATGAATGATTTTGACTTATTTAAAATGAAAATGTTACTCAGTAGTTTTGCAACGTTACAGAGAGAGAGTTTGAGAGATGGAGAAAGGGGTGTAGAGAAAGAGAGAGAGAGAGAGAGAGAGAGAGAGAGAGCTGGTCTATCTCTTTTATAGAGAGAGATGGGTGATGTGGACCACCACATTTTTTACAAGTGGCACCTCCCAGTGAGTTACAAGTGTCACTTTCTCGATCTGCGTGCAACAGTCTAACGAATACCGATATCTTTTAAAAAAAACACTAGTTTGATGCCCCAAAAATAATAGTTTGGAAAATTTAAACATATTTTCTTAACAAAAGACGTCACTATGTTAAATTTGCCCTTAAAGTGTTTTGTCGGGGGATTCCCTGTTCAACGATTCGATTGATTTTCGCGAAAGTGTAACAATTTCGAGTATTGTAAATTTCAAAAGTAGAATCAAATACTAGACTATTGGATGAGTCAAAAAAATGTTTTCAAAATCACTTAAAGAAATGCATAGCTATTCCAACGAATCATTTGAAGATTCGTGTGCGGGAAGCCAGTAGTGTGCATTCTTGTTCTTATCCGCAACGGTGTCAGAATTTTTCGGACAAAAGAAGTTAATTCCAAAATCAAATACTAGATTGATTAGTGATTATGGGAAAATTGTTCGAAATTAGAAATTCACATTTTAAAATACCCTACACAACATTTGAAGTGAAATTTTGCAGGCCGTTACAGGCTGCAGACTGTTATCTGACAATTCATATTCTCTAAATGGTCGTATCTTTTGCATACAAACTCTATTTTTGATGTTCTTTATATCTACATAATCATATTCTCATGCTCTATTTGATTAGGGTGTTATTTTTACATAATAACACTTAATATATAAATCATGTTTTCAATGTATAAATTCATTACTTATATATTGTAAATAGTGTTTGTTCGTCAATGTTTTATATTCTTAGAAGACTTGAGTGGTATTCTGCATGTATTTGTTACTATAAAACTTAAATTTCATTAAAATAAATGGAGTACGTTACATTATCTCCTAGTGCATCGAGTGTTCGTGGTGGTTTGACCGATGAAATTTGACCTAATTTTACTGGTTGTCACGTTCTCCCCCCATTAAGGAAATTTCGTCCCAACATTTAGCTTGTAGTTGAGGTATCGTTGAACAGCTGGGGGTACTTATGTTTCATTTGGTCCTCGCAGTCCCAGGTAAATTCTGGTCCTCATATAGAGTTCCATTAAACCTTCATTATAGGAATGCAACTAAGCTCAATTCATTTGATCTCTCAATCCATTATTTCCATTGGTTTTAGACATATGAAAAACGTCATGCTTGTTGTTGAGCTCATGAGGCAATTTGATTCGATATGTAACAGGACCAATGCTCACAAGAATCTGGAATGATCCTATGAGTCGTGTGTTTAACTTGACTCGTTTCCCAAAACGTGTACTTCCCTTCCAAAGGGAAACCTTTAACATTAATCGGTCTACGTCTTGGAATTCTAGAGGCTTACGTTATCACACCCCCGACCGGCAGCGGAAACCCCAGGCAGCGTGACGTTAGGATGTTGGATCATAGAACATTAAACATACATATATTAGTATAAAAATTCTTCAGTGGCTTTCCCAATGGCTCCCCAGACCGGCCAATGTCATGATGAGCAATATCTTGTATTTTCATCCATTCCATCGGAATACATGTGAGTTTGAAAGGTCAACGTAATGTTCATGAGTTCACATATTTTAATAAAGTAGAAAGCATTGTTTAGAAGGATCTTTCTTTGAATATAGTGATTTATTGTTTTTGGAAAATGTCTTCACTATAACTACTTTTGTTTGGGTAGTCATACTGAATACTAAGGGGGCTTTAGTACCTTAAGTGTATTCTCTATTACTAGGTTTGTATCTTCCTAGCCTATCTTTGTTCGAGGGCTTATGTTGTATCTTCTTGGGGTATTTGCACCATTTGATTTCTTAACTTTTATTTGTGAGTCTGTGTATGTTATTAGGTTTTATAGTATTCATAGTTTTATATGTACTATTTGTGGACTTGAATCATATCCTTGAGTATGTGTATGTTATTATGTCTTATAGTATTTATAGTTTTGTAAGTATTATTTGTGGTCTTGACTCACGTCCTTGAGTCAGTGTATGTTACTACTACATATTCGAGGCATCCCTTCAGAAGCATGGTTGAACAATGTTACCATGAGCTCCTATAACTGAGCTTATGGTTGTTTTATTCCCTGAGACAAAGCTTCATCGTACGTAACCAAAGTTTAGAAAGTTATGCCTGCTTCGACTTGACCACCGGATTGTAGCTAGTAACCACACGGCGGGGGTTTTCAACCCCGTATAGATCTATACATATCTTTCCCGCTCACTTAAGATTTAACATTTATAGGCCGGACCTAGCTAAATGTCAATTATCTAAGAATGAATAGTGTCTCATTTAACCATTGTGTTGTCATCATGTGTTGTCGTCATATCGTGTCTTGTTGTTATGTTATCGCTTATTATTATTATTATTATATATATATATATATATATATATATATATATATATATATATATATATATATATATATATATATAAAGTTAAGAATGTTTGTTCTGATTGGAAAAAATAACTACTAGGTATTAAGTTATCCCATAGTTTGGCCTGGGCAGCAGCTAGGTATGATGCTCCTTACTAGTTTGGCCAACATAACAACTAGGTATTTATGTTTTTTTACAGGTGGGAAGTTAGCATGATAACTTCGCATAATATTATCCAAAGTTGGGCAGGGTATCTATTAGGCATAATATTACCTAATGTACTAGGCTTAATTATATCACTAATGTTATACAGTTAGTAATAATTATGTAACCAATAGTAGTTTGACATATACCCCCCCCCCCCTGTAAAAGGTTGAAAATTATAAAAGTGGGGCCGTGAACTCACCCTTAAAGCATGAACCGTTGATGTAGGGTAGAATCGGAAAGCTGGAGCTCGAGAATCGCTCGGGGGAGGTAGCGGCACAAAAATCGGGAGAGTGAGATAGATAGTTGTATGGAGGTGTGAGAATTGGACTATCGGATCTAGCTATTTATCGCAAGTTTTTGGTGCACGTGTCGTGCCTCACAGCGTGCATGATGTGCGTGTGGATCCATTAAGAAGTTGCCACACATTCTCTCCTCATCGTGCCATGTCATCAGTATCCTAACGGATCTGGGTGTCAGAATGCGCACCGTGCATAATGCACAGTGGAGTTTGCACAATTAGAATTCAAGTTTCTAAATTTCATAACTTCCGCATATGAGTTCCACTTTCGACGATTAATATATCCCTGTGTAGGTCTCGATGTACCCTACAACTTTCCTTTAGGTCGTTTTGGTAAATTTTCACTTTTCTTTTTAGCCTATATTTTTATAGCTTCAAAAAATCATATACGGGCTTCATTTTAGGCGTTCTTTGTCTCAAAAATTATTTGTTCAATAAGTACCACAATTCTTCTTTTAGTGACTTTAGCTATAAGTCAACCGTTCTCTTCATAGTTTTTGACATTGTAACTTTTTGCGTGCAATAGATTTCTATTCACCATAAAAATCATATTTCTTCCATACTAAGTCGGATTTTCACAAACTCTATATTTTCGGGACTCGTGTTGATAGGTATTTTCTAAATACGTTAACCTGCTTGTGAGAAGACCCTGTTTCTTGCGCATTTATTTATGTGTCTATTCGTTGTTATATTCACGTTTAACAATTTAATATATTTCGTTATTATATTACTAGCTTATTACTTATGTTTGCTTACTTTGATTCCTATCGGCGGTCGGTGGCTCTTTTGCCTCGGTTGTCACATACGTCTAACATCATCTTAACTCTTTTGACAATCGTGTGCAGTCTTTAGTCGGTCCTTAATTTGTACAATCTTTTTCATAGTCTCATGAATGATTTACGGGCCTGTAAGCAGCCTTTATCATGCATGCTTCTTAGACAACTGAGTTTCTCCGACTTATGCCTTTCAAGCGACACTTGTGTCTGTAAATGACCTAACAAGGTGCAACTTTAATTCTTGTGTGATAAATATTATTGTAGTAAAACTAAATCAACGACAAATGTGTATCCCATGTGTTTCCAAAGTGTATCCATTCGGGTACCCATGGACTTTTCTAGTGATTTTAAAAATCGTGAGGTAAATCTACTATCTCTGTAAGAGATGATGGAAATAGGTACCCCATACAGTTTGGCAATTTCTTTCAGATAAGTATGAGTTAGTTTCTCCAACTTATGTGCCTCCTTGATTGGTAGGAAGTGAGTGGAATTAGTCAAACAATCAACCACTACCAAATAGTGTTGTAACCACTTGATGTCCTAGGCAATTTTGTGATGAAGTCCATTGACATCTGTTCCCACTTCAACTCGACTATTTCTAGTTATTGCTATTAACCCGAGGGCTTTTGATACTCTTCTTTAACTTTAGAACAAGTCAGGTATCTATCCATATACATGGCAATCTCCGCTTTCATATTTGGCCACCAATACAATTTGTTTATATCCATGTACATTTTTCTAGAGCCCGAATGAATGGAATATATTGATCTATGAGCTTCGTCCAATACTAAGCTTCTAATGTCACCAAATTCTGGCATCCAAATTCAGTTCATAAAGTATCACGTTCTGTCATCCCTAAGCTCAAATTTCTTATCCATTCCCCACAAGGCCTCACTCACAATGTTTTCTTCTTTCAGAGCTTCGAGTTGAGCTTCTTGAATTTGAGCGGTAAGGTTTGAATGGATAGTTATTGTTAATGCATGTACTCGAAGGGGTTTTATGTGTTCTTTTCGGCTCAAGGCATCTGTCACAACATTCTTCATGCTAGGATGATAACGAATGTTACATTCGTAATCATTCTGTAAATCAACCCATCTTCGCTGTTTCATGTTGAGTTCTTTTTTGGATCGAAGATGTGTTGGAGACTTGTGTGATAAGTGACGATGGTGCACTTAGTACGATATATGCAGTGTCTCCAGATCTTTATTTCAAAGACTACAACTCCCAACTCAAGGTCTTGGGTAATTTAGTTGTTCTTGTGCACTTTGAGTTGCTAGGAAGCGTAATTGATAACCTTATATCTTTGCATCAATACGAATCCTGACTCTTGGCATAACAGTATATGATAAAGTCTTATGTTCCTTCTAGGGGGATATGATTGGTGCACTACACAACATCTGCTTCAGCTTTTGGAAAGCGGCTTCTTGTTTGTCTTCCTAGTCGAACTTTGTGTCTTTTCATGTCAATGTTGTGAAGGGTTTGGCTATCTTAGAGAAATTATAAATGAATCTATGATAGTAGCCAACAAAGCCTAAGAATTGGCACACTTCTGTTGGCGTCTTTGTCTCTTCCCAATTCTTAATTGTTTCAATCTTGGAAGGCTCGATCTGAATCCCTTTGTTGTTGAACACATGACCCAAAAAATGTACTTCTCTAATCCAAAAATCACATTTAGAGAATTTGGCATATAACTTTTCATTTCGTAGTAGCTCCAGGATAAGTTTTAAGTGTTGGCCATGATCCTCCTTGGTTCGTAAGTATATCAATATATCATCGATAAATACAATCACAAACTTGTCCAAGTATGACTTGCAAACACGGTTCATAAGATCCATGAACAATATTGGGGCATTGGTCAATCCAAAAGGCATAACTAGGAACTCGTAACGACTATACAGAGTCCTAAATGTCATCTTTGGAATATCTCCTTCTTTCACTCTGAGCTAATGATACCCTGATCGTAGATCTATCTATGAGTAGTAGTTGGATCCTTGAAGTTGATTGAACAAATCATCGATTCTTAGGTTTGGGTAAGGGTTCTTAATCGTTAATTTTTTTTAACTCCTGGTAATTAATACACAAACGAAAGGATCCATCCTTCTTTTTGAAAAACAGGACTAGTGCTCCCCAAGGTGAAAAGCTAGGTATGGTGAATCCTTTGTCAATAAGTTCCCAGAGTTTTCTAGATAACTCTTGTATTTCAAATGGAGTCAATCGATAAAGAGACTTTACTACTGTAGATGCTCCTGGGATTAAGATGATCCTGAATTCAACTTGTTGAACTGGTGGTATTCTAGGTAGACCTTCAGGAAGCACATCAGGATAATTGCACACCTAAGGTATGTCTTTGATCGTTTTTTTATGTATTTATATACAATGTGTGCTAAGAAATCATAGCACTTATTATGTAAATAGTTTTGAGCTTTAGTGGAAGATATGATCTTGAGGTTTTTCCCTGACTTGTATCGATAAATGATTAAGGCTTCTTCATTTAGTAAGGGTAGTCGTATGGCCTTTTCGTAGCACAAGATTTCGACGTAGTGAAGAGATAACCAATCCATGTTGATAATGACATCAAAACTTCCAATGGTCATTGGCATGAGATTGACGTGGAAGGTACGATTGTTTAGGGTTAATAAAAAAATTATTTAATATTTCTTGGGTGCTTCCGGATTGACTGTTATCCATTTCTACTTCATATGCTTCTTTTAGTTTACTAGACTCATGATTTAGAAGTTGTCTAAATTTTGGGGTTATAAAACTCCTATCAGCACCAGAGTCAAAAAGTATTGTACCATATAAGTTATTAATAAGGAATGTACTAGTCACCACGGATGGGTCTTAGATTGTGTCCCTTTATACAATCACAAATACTCTGCCTCGAGCATTTCCTCCTTGGTTCTTCAACTTCGCTAGTTTCTCTTGAAATGCTTGGCTTCACCACATTCAAAACAATTTTGACCTCCATTATTCCCCGTTCATGTGCTTGTTCCCTAATTGGTTGTTGTAGGTTTCGGGCTTCTGCAAAATTTGGCAGTGTGCCCCTTATTCTTGCACTTGTTACAGGTGAAGCATTCACCTGAATGATGACGATTACACTTGTTGCACAATTGATGTTTTCCAACATACAAACTTTGTTGTGTGGGTGTTGCTGGTGCGTTTGTTGTTGTTGTGGTAACTGCATAAGCTATCACTACCTCTTGTTTCTTTCCTGAGGATTGCCTTGAGTTTCCTCTTTAATTTCCACGAGGCTTGTGCTTATTGTTTCTGGACTTGGGAGGGTCAACCTTTGCAACCATGGTTCCTTGAGGGATCTCTTGGTTAGTTGGTCAGAAGACTATTTGCTTCACACTATCATAAGTTGTTGGTATTGAAGATATGACCATTCCTTGAATGTGTGGCACTAAACCCCATATGTATCGTTCAACCTTCTTGTATTACAAAGTTACAAATCTCGGACATAGGAGGGCAAGGTCATTTAACATAGTAGTGTAAGTTTAATTTCTGAACCCTTCATGGTTAAGTTCTAGATTTCATGTTCTAGGTTTTGCATTTAATCCATAAGACAATACTCTTCAATCAGCAGCACCACCAGTTCCTCCCACTTCATGGCATTTGTAGCGTTAACACCCATTGTTGTTGCAAGGTCATTCCACCATGTTAAGGCCACATCGATGAATGTGTAGGATGAAAACCTAACTTTGTTGTCTTCCGTACATAAACTTATTTGAAATATGGATTCCATTTTCTCAATCCATCTTGCTCGACCCACAACTCCTTCGTTTATGTAGTAGTTTTCGGTTTACAGTTCTTGAAGTCTTTGTAAGAGCAAGCTCTTGTAGGTCCACGATTGTCACCATGGGAACTAGTGACACCTCCATTTCCGTTGCCACTTCCATGTCCACCATTTCCTCCTCTGGATGCAGCGTTCTATACTGTTTCAGATTTAGCCAGCGTATCAGTGAACCATTGTGCTATTATTTGTTCGAGTGTTGCCGAGTCCATCGGTGGTGCTACTATTGGTGGCAGCGGTGGCGTTGGTGGTGTTGGTGGAGTTTGTTCAGGGTTGAGTCTTGTACTTATTCTTCTCGGAGGCATTGTTGTTGTCCTATTATAATTAGTAAGGAGAGTGTAAGTTGTATGAAGCATTTTGTTAGTCATCTGAGTGCAAGTGTTAGTGAGTGATCGTTTACAAGAGTTAGTGTACAATTTTCCAAAAAAAATCCTAAGGTTTTTTAAGTTGGAAAAGTAATGCATACAAATTTTGCAGTACTCAAAGTAAATTGCTATTTGATAATAGTAATATATGCTTCATATATTTCATATATACTTGGTGGTTACATCAGTTTTCAAGTTAAACAAGAAGATGTGCATGTGGTTACGGGTGGAAAAAGCCTTGTATATGAATCTCCCACAAAGACTGTGCTCAAAATTTGATAGATCAAATATTCTCTGGCTTACTGATTTTCCCAAATACTATAGCTAACTTGTAACCTATATAAACTACCATCCCCAACCTGTCTACCAGATGCCCACGAGGCTTATTCTATGCCACTACAGATGTTGGTGGATGAGTGATTCATTTCCTGATGCGGATGCTAATAGACTTGCGAGTTATGTGCATCTTAAGCGGTTCTCCTGGAACCGGTCGATAAGGTGTGTTTAGTGGTGGAAATGGTGGTGCTTCAGGCTCAGAATCATGCATAGTTCAGCTTCTTCTGAAGGCTCATACTCCTCAGACATTTCCTATTCAGCTTATTTGTTCTATGATGGCTCAGAAGACCCATCATGAGAGGGGATTGGCTTGAACTGCTCAGGAACTATTGGGAACTAGGGATCTTCTTCTGGTTCAAGTAAGTGAGGGATTGTCTGTTCCTCTTTTGGGTCGATCAGATCCATCCATCTCGAGATTTCAACCATATTAATGTCAGTATCACGTAAACAAGATTGATTTTTAAGAGTGTCAGTGTTTATGTTTTATCTATAATGCAAATATTTATCAGCTATAAATATTTAATAGGTGTTACGAGAGTTCTTGTTAGTTCTTAAGTGTTTTTATCTTTGTTTTGAAGTATGATTTTGCTTCAGTATCTTAGAATCTCCAAGTGTTTAGTTTATCAAATATTGTATCCAAGTTAAATAGTGCGTTTGATCTAACCATAATAAAGTTTTGGTGCGTAAGTTACCTTTAGTTGTGGTACGACCCATGTACTATAAAACTTTAGCCAAAGTATTTGACCTAAATCCTTGAGTTCTACACTATATATATATATATATATATATATATATATATATATATATATATATATATATATATATATATATATATATATATATACTTGTTCTGATCGTGGGTCTGAGTGTATATATATAACTCTATATCTGATTTTTTTGTTTGCGTGTTTTATTAGTTTTTGTTTGATACTTCAAGACTATCAAGAAAGGATCATCCACTCAAGACAGTCAGAGGGAAGAATCATTTCGGCGTATAGCTTTTCTAAAATCTAGCAATCGTACATCATGTCCATCCTAGACACTTCTCATGAAAGTATCCTATCAGTAATATAATAATAAATACTTTTTATTTGTAGGTTTAAGGGATAAACGTAATGTGAGTGTGAAACCTAAGCTATAGTCGTCATCTCCTAAGAAGATACTAGTTGTCTATATAAAACGCCTCTGATACTATTTTGTCACACCCCCGGCCGACGGCAGAAACGTCGGGCTGTGCGACTTATTCTTGGATCATATTCATTGCATACATTGAACAATACAAAAATAAGAACATAAAATATAAGGTTCTATTAATACTGAAATACAAATTGCATGGTCTTCGTTCTACGAGTACATTATGTCAATTATAACATTACAAGATAATCAAAATACGATACATTCTTTAACACATAGGCATTTAAAAAATACAATGAAATGGTAAACATAATGGCTATAGAGTAAGTAAACACGAGGTTTTAACCCATGTAAAACCAACAATTTCATATATATATATATATATATATATATATATATATATATATATATATATATATATATATATATTCTGAAAAGAGGTACATATCTATTTAACTAAGCATTTGTTGAATAAACAAACAAATAACAATTTTATAATTTTATAAGCTATAAATAATGGTTTTTAACATTTATATAATGATAAATAACATATATATTGCAAGTATTCTCTCTTGAAAACATTAAAGAGTTTAAAAGTGGGTCATGAATACTCATTTTCGATGTGTGCTTTATCGTTGGGAAGTTCAAATCAGAAATTAGAATCGGAAACGAAACGGACAACACTCCATTTAATGAAAGGCCAAAAGGGAGTCGTAGATCGGTACGTCACATATCTGATATTGCTGTAAACTTTTACGTTGGAAAACTGCTAAATCTCGCCAGAAAACCATCCGGAGGCTTGCCGGAAAACCACTTTTGCCAGTGATTTGACGGTTGTTTTGGGTTGCCACGGAGGTGTAACGACGTAAAATTTTAACCAAATTTTTTACTTTTCAAAAACACATTAATAACCATAAAATGCCACATTGTCAATCCACCAAAATTCATGTTCAAAAGAAAACAATGTATAAAACTCCAGGATCCTCTAAATCATAAAACAATCTCCGGTGTGTGTACAATCAAGCCGGCGCCTTCCCGTGATCCTGAGAAGTACCTGAAACACATAACACATAACACGGTAAGCACAAAGCTTAGTGAGTTCCCCAAAATACCATACACAACTCATTAGCCACTCTAGGCCATAACTCAATAAGACCCTCCGGTCAATGTGTCTCAGTGGAACCCTCCGGTTCCAACTCAGTAAACTCATAGCAACAATGTTCAGCAATAATCACAAGACATAATGCAGGATATTACAATACACAGATAAACACATAAAACAACTCAATCATGTAAAGATACCACTCTTGGTAAGTATAGTGAGAAGACTCACCTCGTAAGTAAGCTAGGTGAATGAATGCTCTTGCACACGAATCACCGAGTTTAGCCTCCTCCTAATCACATAAGATAATTATATCTAATTAACTCTTTAAATTACACATTTTACTAAGTTATCTCTCTCTCTCTCTCTTGAAGTGGGAAAATACCAATTTACCCCTCCATGGTTTCCCAAAGATAGGGTTGACCAAACCCTAAGTCAACAGAAGTCAAACTCGAGTCAACATTCCATGTTGACCCTACTCGTCGAGTGCACTCATGGGACTCGACGAGTCTGCTCACCATCCACAGAATCACTCAAAAGTTTGTCTCAACTCATCGAGTTGACCCGTCAACTCGCCGAGTTACTGCACGATCAAAACCATCGGGACAAACCCTATCCGACTCGTCGAGTCGGCTTCTTGACTCGTCGAGTCCCTTCATACTCATCTCTCATTCAGTCGTTTTCAAAGCAGAGAACCTCCCCAAACTCTGGATATACACTCCTAAGGCTCATCTATCACGTAAAGTCACAGGCTTTACGTTTATGCATGGCATTTTGAGCTTAAAATGCCAAAACACACCCCAAAAGGGTTTTTCACTCAAGATCACTATTATGGTTTGATTAAAGCAGGTACTTTTGGACTCTAGGGACCTCAAATGGTCCACATCTGAAGTTTAACCCTCTCAATGAGCATGGAACACTCAAGGTCCTCATATTTGGGTGGAAAAACCCTAGATTCACAAAATCATGAGATCTATACAAAACAATGAGAAAGGTGCAAGCTTTATACCTTTCCCAGAAGCTTTGAAGTGAAACAACCTTAGATCTAGCAGCACCCTCTTGTCCCTTGGCTTGGAAATCTTCTCTTCTCCTCACAAAATGCACTAAACACTCACAATTAGCAAAGCACTCTCTCTAGGCTCAAAGGTCGTTTAGGGTTTGCTCTCAAGGAAGGGTAGCCACAAGTGAGGCTATAAGTGCCTTTAAATAGGCCCCAAACCCGGGGATTTAGGGTTTCTCATCCGAGCGCCTACTCGGCGAGTCGGCTCTCGGACTCGTCGAGTAGGTCATTAATCCTATGTGGCACTTCGCGACCCTATTCGATGAGTTGGAGTACCGACTCGTCGAGTAGCTCAAAAGATAAATAAATAAATAACAACAAATGATATATCTGGAAGTCCAGATGTTACAATTCTCCCCCACTAGAATCAGACTTCGCCCTCGAAGTCATGATCTGAAAATAACTCTGGATACTGCTCTCACATCTCGGACTCTGGCTCCCACGTCTACTCGGACCCTCTCCGATGTTACTACTAGACCTGAACCAGGGGTACCTCTCTGTTCCTCAGAACCTTCACCTTTCGATCCATGATAGCAATTGGTCTCTCAATGTAATTCAGGCTCGCATCCACCTGAATGTCTTCTAATGGTACTACCGCCGTCTTGTCGGCTACACACTTCCTTAGCTGAGACACATGGAAGGTGTTATGAATCTGACTCAACTCCGCAGGTAGCCCCAGACGGTATGCTACCCTACCTACTCTAGCAGTCACCCTGAAAGGACCGATGTATCGGGGCCCAAGCTTGCCCTGTTTCCTGAATCGGATCACCCATTTCCAAGGAGATACCTTCAGAAGGACAAAATCTCCAACCTGAAACTCAAGCTCGGAACGTCGCCTGTCTGCGTAACTCTTCTGGCGACTCTGGGCCGTCAGTAACCTCTGACTGATCTGCTGAATCTGCTCAGTCGTCTTGAGCACTATCTCAGTGCTTCCCAGCCCTCGCTGCCCCACCTCTCCCCAATAGATAGGAGTCCGACACCTTCTCCCATAAAGGAGCTCAAAAGGAGGCATACCAATACTGGAATGGTGGTTGTTGTTGTAAGAAAACTCAGCCAAGGGCAGATATGTGTCCCAACTTCCACCGAAGTACATAACGCATGCTCGAAGCATGTCCTCGAGCATCTGAATCGTCCGCTCACTCTGCCCGTCTATCTGTGGGTGGTAGGTTGTACTGAAGTGCAATCTCGTACCCAACTCCTCACGAAACTTCTTCCAGAACCTGGAAGTAAAGCGCACATCCCGATCTGACACTATCGACGTCGGCACTCCATGCCGAGCTACCACCTCTCTTACATATACCTCGGCCAGTTTCTCTGTAAAATAACTCTCACTAATAGCAAGGAAGTGAGCGCTCTTCGTCAACCGGTCCAGAATCACCCAAATTGCGTCGACACCTCGTGCGGTCCTCGACAATTTGGTGATAAAATCCATGGAAATCTGTTCCCACTTCCACTGGGGAACCTCTAGCGGCTGCAACTTGCCATGAGGACGCTGGTGCTCGGCCTTAACCCGACGACAGGTCAAGCACCTCCCGACTACCCAAGCCACGCCCCTCTTCATACAGGGCCACCAATAGTCTCTCTTCAGGTCCAAGTACATCTTAGTGGCCCCTGGATGGATCGAGAATATCGATTTATGTGCTTCCTCCATCAGAATACGGCGTGCTCCGCCAGTAGAGGGCACCTAAATCCGCCCCGGAAAGTCATAAGCCCTCGACTATCTATGGTAAAATCGGACACCTGCCCAATCACCCGCTCCCTTTTGCGGTTCTCCGGTCTCATGGCCTCCACCTGGGCCTCTCGAATGGTATCCAAGACTGGAGTCATCACTATCATCCTCATACACACATCTCGGATCGGAGCACTCTTTGCCCTACGGCTCAGGGTGTCAGCTACCACATTAGCCTTGCCCAGATGGTACAAGATCTCGCAGTCGTAATCTTTCACCACATCCAACCACCTCCTCTGTCTCATATTTAGGTTGGGTTGATCCATGAGATACTTCAGGCACTTGTGGTCCGTGTATATGGTACACCGAACACTATAAAGGTAATGGAGCCAAATCTTGAGGGCGAACACTACCGCCCCTAACTCCAAATCATCGATGGGATACCTCGTCCCGTGTGACTTCAGCTGCCTCGACGCATAAGCTATCACGTGAACCCTCTGCATCAACACTGCACCCATCCCTGAGATGGACGCATCGCAATAGACCACAAAGTCCTCCACTCCCTCCGGAAGGGCTATCACTGGAGCTTCACACAATCTCTAGCGAAGAGTTTCGAATGATACCTGCTGCTCAGGCCCCCAAACAAAAGTGACGCCCTTCCGGGTCAATCTGGTGAGAGGAACCACAATCTTGGAGAAATCCCTGATAAATCTCCAATAATAGCCAGCCAATCCCAAAAAACTCCTGATCTTGGATGGGGATCTCGGTACCTCCCATCGCATGACTGCCTTAATCTTGGTCGGTTCGACCAATATCCCATTCGGATTAACGAGATGCCCTAGGAACTGGACCTCTCATAACCAGAAATCACACTTGGAGAATTTGGAATATAGCCTCCCCGATCTCAAAACTCCCAAAACCTCTCTAAGATGCTCCTCGTGCTGTTCCCTGGACCTCGAGTACACAAGAATATCGTCGATGAACACGATCACCGATCGATCCAACATGGGCCTGCACACCCGGTTCATGAGGTCCATGAACGCCACCGGTGCGTTGGTGAGCCCGAAGGTCATCACCACAAACTCATAGTTCCCATAACGAGTCATAAAGGTCGTCTTCGGCATATCCTCCTCGCAAACTCTCATCTGATGATATTCGGACCTCAGATAAATCTTGGAGAACCAAGATGCCCCCTGCAACAGATCGAACAAATCGTCGATCCTCGGAAGTGGATACCGGTTTTTGACCGTCAACTTGTTCAACTCCCGGTAATCAATGCACATCCGGTGTGAACCATCCTTTTTCTTGACAAAAAGGATCGACGCTCCCCATGGCGAGCTACTCGGTCGAATAAATCCCTTCCCCAGCAGCTCCTGAAGCTGCGAGGATAACTCCTGCATTTTTGGCGGCGCAAGGCGATAAGGTGCCTTGGCGATAGGTGCCGCCACCGAAACCAAATCAATCCGAAACTCCACTTGCCTCTCGGGAGGCACACCCGGTAACTCCTCGGGGAAAACATCAGGGAACTCGCATACTATCGGAACCTCGAATACAGAACTCGGCCCCCCTGACACGGTCCGCGAATCCATCACATACGCCAGGTATCCCATACTACCCTGCTGTAAACTCTGCCTTGCCCTGGCGGCAGAGCAGAAAGCTGACCCAGATCTGGTACCCTCGCCATACACTGTAAGCACTCCCCCACTAGGGTCTCGTATAGTCACCAACTGGCGCTTAAAGTCGATCACTGCTCCAAAACGGCTCAACCAATCCATGCCCATGTGACAACCATCAGAATTCGAGTCGATTCTAGATTTGACTAAACTTAGTTGCACGTATAGGCACGACACATACTAGACTTAGTGACTAGAAGCTAAGTTATAACCTACTAGAAACTCGGAAACAAGTAGAATTGAAGGATAGTGTACTTAGATTTCACATTGATATGTGAATTCTACTACTACTTAACTGTAGTGACTATCCATATTTGGGTCACTCTTTGACTCGAACACCTTTTCATGAATCATATACACACATCATGCACTTGACCTAGAAGTAGATATTAGGTCAAAGTCTGATAGAAACTTAAGTCAAAGTTGAAGACTAGGACTAGTATACTTGATTCCTTAATTTCGCTTGAATCTCGGAATCACTACATAGAATGCCAATAAACCGATAAAAATAAATTACAAACATTATTTATAACTTGAATAAGAGTTAGGAAACACAAAAATAATTTGAAGTCTCAAAGATTCAATTTTCCTTGATATCTAAAGTTTAGCAAAATCCGAAAAACCCTAAAAGCCCTAAAAACTCATATTTATAAACTTTAACCTTAAAAATCCTATAAAAATAATTATGAACCTTATAATATTATCTTATCATAATAATGATTATGAAATACAATCAATGAAAAATAAAGATTTAGTTATTAACATTTACCCTTGATTTATAAGTCAAAAATCAAGAGTTTTATGCATAAAAACTAGGTTAAGGTGCACATTTTATAAAAAGTTGGATATTTTTATAAAAGATTTGAATTTTTATAAAAGAAACAAGAGAGAGGGAGCCTCTCCCCCCCTAAAATTCGTCCTCTCTCTCCTATTATCTATCTTCCCCAAAATTTGAATCATTTCTCACCTCTCCACACTTCACTTCCTCATTCTCTCTCACACTCTTCATCACCATCACATTTTCTCTCTTCCCCTCACCCTAACCACGAAATGTTACAGAATAATGGCTCGAAGAACACACCTTAAACTCTAAATATTCATCATTTGAAGTAATCTTGAAGGTAATCCCGAATTCTCTTTCATTCTACTTCACTTTTCCTTCAAGTTTTGCTATTTTCTTATACTTTCTCCTTCTTCTTCTTCTTCATCTTCTTCAAACTTGTTTTCTTTTTGTTAAAATGGTTTTTAGAACATCATGGATGTGTTTTAACACCATGCATGTATGATAAACAAGGTTGCATGTTCATGATCTTAGTGCAAAAATCGATTTTAAGGATTAAAACATCAAACTCAAGTTAAGAGTTTTTGAGAAACAAAATTTTGTTCATAAATGCATGTATACATTTTGATAAGTTTTAATCTTTTGATCTCTGGAAACATGACTAGAATATAAGTTTATCATGATATCTTTAAAATATTTCAAAAGATTTACTCAAAGAAATGATGAAAACTCACTTTTCTAACCAATCATCATGCATGCAATCTACCAGATTTCTTTACCTGACTTTAAACTGCCATATCTCACTCATTTCTTAACCACAATTCAAGATTCTTTTTCTGAAATATACTCCCTCCGTCCCAAAATTATTGTCCACAGACAAAAAACACATAGATTAAGAAAAGCAATCATTAGTTTTGTCTTTTTGAGTAAAATGACCCTCTTGCCCTTTTCTATAACCAATGGGAAATGTGCGTTTGTAATTATTCAAGTTTACTTTATTAAATGTTAGGGGTAATATGGTAAATGTGTATATCTACTTTTGGTAGTGGACAATAATTTTGGGACAAACTAAAATAGTAAGGTGGACAATTATTTTGGGATGGAGGGAGTAATATTTTGAGTTAGCTTTCAAACCCATCTGACCTCACTGGAAAATTCTAATAATTCGATTTTTAGAAATTTTTACAAAACTGTTGCTCAATCAACACCTTTTTGTGAATACTAGTTTTGTATTGCATGTTCAAAGGTCTGATTCATCACTAAAAATCAAGGAAAAATTAATTTGAGCACTTGACATCATGTATTAAGAGGTATAAAAAGATGTTAATTCAAAAGTCTTTGGAACATGTTGCAAAAATTCTGAAAGTAACATCAATAATCTTTATCAAAATCACAAGAATCAAGTTTTCTCTATAATTGTTTGAGCCTTTATGCATGTTTTTCGACATAAAAAAAAACAATTTTTCGTTGTTATTAAATTGTTTGAAGATGCATTCTGGAAATTTTCAGCTCAATATATATTTTCTTTATTTTTACATGAAAATAATAAGAAAATAGTTTTAAAGCATATAAAATACTTACACTTATAAATAAATTCTGGAAATATTTGTGGATGACCCCTTAAGTTAATAAATATCTCTCATGAAGTTTCATCGATTTTTGTTACTGTTTAATATGGTTTTTAATTTTCTTTTTATTTATCTCCAGTAAATAATAAAACCACTTTAGGGAATGTGAAAATATAATTTCTTATTTTTCGCAGATTTTACCTTATATTTAAGACTCAGAAAAATATTTTGGGATTTTTTCAAAATGTATATCTATTTTTCCATGATTTGTGTGTTTATAATGGATTAAAAACAGGAAAAATAGTTTTACTCATCCAAAATTCGTGAAAATTTACCAGAAACTCTTATAATATGTTAGGATGATACATAAGAATTTTGATGATTTGTATCTTCTGTATGCTATTTTTCTTCTATTTTCCCGAGATTTAATACACTTAAATGTACAAAAATCATAAAATTGGGTTAAACATTTTAGAAATCCATTTTCATATTTTTCCCAGCTTACGTATGTGTAATAACACTTGTAAAAAAAGGTTTTGTGAATTTTTAAAACTTTTATCTATTTATTTCTATTTTTATAGAATAAATACACAAAAATCAGAAAAATTATGTTAAACTTTTTGAAAACACATATTAATATTTTTCCCTGATTATCTACACTATAAAACAGTTACACAAAATTTATAAGAATTTTTCATGATAATTTACTATTTTTCCATGATTTTATGATTATTCAAGGAATTAAATGGTGAAAAATAGTTAGACAAATCAAAAATTCAAGAAAATTCATCTTAAGGTCTTTGACTTCAATTAAAACTGAAATACAAAGTTTGGGAAATTTAGAACTAAATTGATTTAGATTTTGAATATTTAATCGTGAGAACACCTCTTAAAATGTTAAATATTAACATTTCAATAATGAGAATATTCCACTTAAATTGTTATATAACAATTGATTCATTGAAATTTAATTTTCATAGAAAAATGTTTGTAACTTATCAATATTAAATTTTGACACAATATTGGCATAATTCTATTGTAAGTAGTAATTATACTAGTGTTAGATTTCGATTAGAGACTCACTAGCGAATACCATTATTGTAGGAATCGATAGTGGTACGAGTGGAGCGTAGTCAAGGCACCATTTGCATCAACTCAATGCATTGTGACTATTCACCACTCCCCTATTTTCGGTTTTTAAATGTTTTGGGGTGGAAAAGCATGTCCTAAACTTTTTATGTTCGTTGTATTTATTTTGACTCGTACGAAACTTGGTTGCTATATTTCGTATGTATGTGTATGTACTTTAATTCATGAGGACTGTATCGCGGTTAAGTCCCTGGAATCTCTAGACACAACTCATTAACTCTTTTGAGCCTATGGTTAATACGGATAGCGCTATCAGGAGGTATACAACTCCTCACTCGCACGATTCGCTTGAGTGCATTTTACCATTTTATACACTATGTTTGTGATACACATATTAGTCAATAGGGCACGATTCGGTCATTAGGCTTGGGTTGTGAACTCATTAATGGAAACTTGATGAACATACAAATCTTTATGCACATATGAAACTTGTATTCTCATGTTAGCAACGATACTTGTATACTTATTTTAGCAATGAAACTTGTATACTTATTTTAGCAACGAAACTTTTATGCTTATTATAGCAACGAACTTTGTTTCTCATTATAGCAACGAACTTTTATTACTGAAAACTTATATACTTGTCTTAGCAATGAAATTGTTTGCTCCTTGTAACAACGAATATTATTTCGATTCGTGAAAACTCATTTTAGCAATATACTTTTATTTATGGAAACTTTTGTCAAAACTTTTATTTCGATTCTTGAAACCAATAAATAAATGAATAAATAGAGAAATCATAAAAAGAAGCGCAAAATAAATAAGTGAATAAATAGAGAAATACATACCAACCACATCATCTGGTGCTGCGCGGACCTCCTCCGCTGTCAGCTGGAAAGCTCTCCCACGAGCCTTCGGAACCTCGGCCTTCACCTGCCTAACGTCAGTAACACGCAATGCAGCAGGAGTGGAACCCTGGGCTGATCCCTGAACAAGCTGAGGGCACTCGACCTTCCGATGGCCGGTCTGATTGCAGTGGAAACAGACTGCAAAAACCCTTGGGGCAATCCTTCGCCATATGCCCCTCCTTGCCACATTTGTAGCAAATCCCTGCTCGACAAGATCTCTCGTGACTCTTTCCGCACTTTCCACAAGTGCGGCCCTTCTGGCCTCCTAGTCTCGGATCAGCGGGCTTAGCCCGCTTGGCTGCCGGCTGTGATTGCGCCGGCCGCCGATCTCTCCCCTGAGATTCCGCGTCCTCCCTCGCCTGAGTCTCCAGCTCGATCTCCCTCCTTCTGGAATTCGCTTGTAGCTCAACGAATGTACGGTAAGACGAGTTCGCCATGAACTCCCGAATATCCTTCCTCAGTATGCTCAAGTACCGACTCGTGCGAGCCTGCTTAGTCGCCACATGCTCAGGGCAAAACAACGCCCTCTAGTGAAACATCTGCGTAATCACAGTCACCGACTCTGTCTTTTGTCTAAGAGACAGAAACTCCTGGGCCAACCATTCCCTTTCCACAGGGGGGGGGGCATACTCATCTTAGAACATCCCAACAAATCTCTCCCAAGTCACTGCAGCATGCTCTGCAGGGGTGAAACTAGCTGTCACAAACTTCCACCAGTCCTTCGCTCCCAAGCGAAGTTGGTTCATCGTGAACCGTACTCTCAAATGCTCTGGGCATGAACAAGTGTAGAAATAACCCTCGATATCAGAGATCCATCTCATCGCGACAATCGGATCCTAATCCCCATCAAACTCCGGTGGCTTCGTGTTGCTAAATTCCCGGTACAGCAACGAGTCACCTCCCTACGTTCTGGCAGCAGCGAGAGCTACGGTGGCTGCAGCAGCAGCAGCCTCAGTAACAGCGGCATACCACTCATAAAAAGTCTCAATCAAAGTGGTCTTAATAGAACCAAACATATCCGTAATGTTCGCTCGAATAGCTGCGACCACATCCTCGTGAATAATCCTGCGAATCTCATCATCACTAGTCTGACTGCTCCCGGGGCTGTGGCGTGTACCTACCATGATGTCTCTGAAACACAACACAAAATCATCAGAGACTCGCTCGAGCATAAACACACTCGACTACTCATCCTTACTTGTTCTTCGGCATCCTAAGGATTCTTACTTTGATTGCACACATGCCGGGTGCTTTCAGTAGTACGGGCCCAATACTACCTTCCACACCCCACCTGTAGTCACCCCAAGTCCTCCTCCTAGGATTCTGATTCACAAACATTCAATACCTCACAGATCCCAAGCTACTCTCTCAGTAGACCCCTTTCTTAAGCTCATCTAAGTATCTCTTCCTAGATCATCTCCCGACTCAGAACTCGACACATACTCAGGAAATAACAGATAACACTGATCAAAGTATCTCCTAGGCTAAGGCATCACAAATCAAGCAACTCTAGCCCTAGGATATGAAATACCTAACCTATTCTCTAGCGTGCAATCTTAGTAAAATATCTCATGAACATCTTATAATACAAAGGTAAGGGTATTTTGGGAAATCACCGTTCGGGCTCTGGCTGATTGTACACACCGCTTCAACTTGTTTTCTCTTAAAACTCGTTCTTGTTTTGGAAAAATTCTTTTCTTTTGGAAATCCTTCTCAAATCCCCGGTTTGAGTCCAAACACACCCAAAGGTGCATCCGGATCCCTCAAACCAAGGCTCTGATACCAACTTGTAATGATGTAAAATTTTAACCAAATTTTTTACTTTTCTTAATAACCATAAAATGCCACATTGTCAATCCACCAAAATTCATGTTCAAAAGAAAACAATGTATAAAACTCCAGGATCCTCTAAATCATAAAACAATCCTACGTGGCACTTCACGACCCTACTCGACGAGTTGGAGTACGGACTCGTCGAGTAGCTCAAAAGATAAATAAATAAATAACAACAAATGATATACCTGGAAGTCCGGATGTTACAGGAGGGGAAAGGAGGCGGGGGGGGGGGGGGGGTTAGAGCTGGACGGGTGGTCGAATGAGTTGTGATGGCAGAAGGAAGGAGCATGGCGGCGACATGGTGGCAGCTGGTGGTTCTAGCCAAGAGCAACCAAGACGGAGAGAGGAGTGTAGAGAGAGAGAGAGAGAAAGAGAGAGAGAGAGAGAGATTTGTTCTCTCTCTTTTATTAAGAGAGATGGGTGATACATACCACCACATTTTTGACAAGTTGCACTTCCCAATGAGTGACAAGTCTCACTTTCTTGATCCACGTTTAACAGTCCAAGAAAAATGATCATCTCGTGTTTTTTTCAAAAACAATAGTTTGATGCCCCAAAATTATAGTTCGGAAAATGTAAACATATTTTCCCAACAAAAGAAGTAGCTATATCAAATTTGCGTTTAAAGTGTTTTGTCGGGGGATTCCCGGTTCATTGATTCAATTGATTTTTTTGCGAAAGTGTTCACAACTTTGAGTTTCGGAAATTTGATGGTCTTCGTTCTACAAGTACATTATATCAATTATAACATTACAAGATAATCAAAATACGATACATTCCTTAACATATAGGCATTTAAAAAATACAATGAAATGGTAAGCAAAAAGTTCCATGTGTAATCCTGTGTGTACTTCCAACTCTTATGTTCCTGAGAATACATGATTTTTAAAAATACTTCAACATAAAGTTGGTGTCTTCACAAGTTTTGACTCTATGTGCTTTTATAACAAAAGTATGTTTATACTGTATATAACTACTTTCTCATAACATATGAAAATGTACTTTTAATACCCAAAAAGTATGTGCTTTCCGTGCATAAGTGCTTACCACACTTATGTATACTTGTAAACCTTTCAAGTATGTGTTTGTTGTGTATAAGTACTTACATGACTTGTGTGTAATGTACTTGTAAACCCTACAATTATGTGTCCGTTGTGTATAAAAATATATTTTTTATAACCAAAAAGTTTGTGTAATTCGTATATAAGTATTTATCTAAATTATATAAAATATATGTACTTGTAAACCGTACATGTATGTGTTTTTGCTACATATAAGTACTATTTCAACTTATATGATTTCTTTTAGAGTGTACTCGGTGTTACAACAGGTCCCTATAATCGAGTTATATGACACTTTCCCGCCTCTGGTTTGCATGGTTGTTGTGAGTTGTAAAAATATCCCAATGCTTCATCAACGTCGTAACTGTGTGGACAGTTATCACCCGCTATAACTCGTTCGTCAAGTTTGTAGCTAAAAACCACCGGTTGTGGTGTTAACTAGTATAGATCTATACATAACGTTCCTTGCTCGCTCAAGTTTAACGATTATAGGACAGACGTATTTTGGTAAGCATTAAACTTAGTTGATGAATGAGTCTCATGTAAAACCTCTGAGTTGAAAATATGTAAAAGTATGTGTGTCCGTTAACTTTAGGTCAAAGTTACTAGGAAAAAGCCTGACCGTGTGTGATAAGTATGTAAAGTTTCTAAAAAAAATTCAGCAACATAATGGCTATAAAGTAAGTAAACACAAGGTTTTAACCAATGTAAAACCAACAATTTCATATATATATATATATATATATATATATATATATATATATATATATATATATATATATATATATATATATATATATGGTTGTAGAACTCGCTACTCGGTACCTGTTGGGTCGACTACCGAGTAGCGAGTACTCGGGAGTACTCAGGAGTACTCGGGGAGTACTCGGATTTGGTAATTCATGTAGAAATATTTTTAGAGAAGTTATATATGTCAAAATCATAAGTTAAAACCATAAGTTTGTTGAAATATATAACAAAATTAGATACATGTGAATACATAAAAACTGAAAAACATACAATGGTCTCACTTCGTGAATAATTACTGAAATTTTAAGATATATTTGTAGTAATAATCACATTTGTGTGTGTTAAATAATAATACATTATGTATATTATGCATATTAATCATCGAGTTGGCCGAGTTTTACAACACTTCTCGCTACAATAAGGGGCCGATCGGGGAGTACTCGGATTTTGTAACTCGCCTCGGTAAGGGGCCGAGTAGGGAGTACTCGGACGAGTAATCGGCCAGGAGTATTACAACACTATATATATATATATATATATATATATATATATATATATATATATATATATATATATATATATATATATATATATATATATAAGAATTTGTTGAATAAACAAACAAATAACAATTTTATAACTATATAAGCTATAAAAATGGTTATTAACATTTATATAATGATAAATAACATATATATTGCAAGTATTCTCTCCTAAAAACATTAAAGAGTTTAAAAGCGGGTCGTGGATACTCATTTTCGATGTGTGCTTTATCATTGGGAAGTTCGAATAGGAAATCAGAATCGGAAACGAAATGGACAACACTCCATTTAATGAATGGCTGAAAGGGAGTCGTAGATCGGGACGTCACATATCTGATCTTGCTGTAAATTTTTACGCCGGAAAACTACCAAATCTCGCCAGAAAACCGTCCGGAGGCTCGCCGGAAAACCAACGATCTCGTCGAAAAACCACTTTTGCCTGTGATTTGACGGTTGTTTTGGGCTGCCACGGAGGGGAAAGCAGGCGGGAGGGGGTGGTTAGAGCTGGATGGGTGGTCAAGTGAGCTGTTATGGTGAAAGTAAGGAGCACGGCGGCAACACAGTGGCAGCTGGTGGTTCTGGCCAAGAGCACCCAAGACGGAGAGAGGAGTGTTCACAACTTCACGTTTCGGAAATTTCGAAAGTAGAATCAACTACTAGAGTATTGTCTGATTCCAAAAATGTTTTCAAAACCACTTAAAGAAATTCATAGCTTTTCTAACGAATCGTTTGAAGATTCATGTACGGGAAAGCCAGTAGTGTGTTGTTTCGTTCTTATCGGCAACCATGTCAGAATTTTTTGGGCAAAGGAAGTTAGTTCCATAATCAAATACTAGATTGATTGGTGATTATGGGAAAAAAATCAGGATATAATTTCACATTTTAAAATACCCTAAACAACGTTTGATGTGACATTTTTAGGCCGTTACAGGCTGCAAACTGTTATGTGATAGTTTGTTTTCTTTAAAGTACCGTATCTTTTGCATACGAAATCCGTTTTCGACGTTATTTATATCCACGGAATCATGTTCCCATGCTCTATCTGATTAGAGTGCTATGTGTACATAATAATACTTATACATAAATCTTTTTTTTAATGTATCAATTCATTACTTATGTATTGTGAATATTGTTTGCTCATCGTTGTTCTATATTCTTAGAAGACTCGAGTGGTATTCCACATGCATTTCTAAGTATAAAACTTCAATTGCATTAAAATGAATGGAATACATTACATTAGGTTCTATTAGATTCAGTGTTCATAGTGGCTTGACAAGAAAACTTTGAACTAATTTTTGTGGTTGTCACATATGTTGATATGTAAATTGTTATAAGTGCATGTTACTGCATAGGCTGAGTATCCCTTCATGAATTTTGTGATAGGATTTCCTGATATATGAGATGCCTTGTAGCCTTAGGGGTTTTCTTACTATGTGCTACCTGAAGTTAATGTTAATGTTGTTTGGTTGTTAAGTGAATGCTTTAGGGTTATACATAATTAGGATTGTATAGCCTTAGAATTCTTGACTTAACCTTAATTCCTTTGGTTGTGGACTTAGGTTAGAGTCATGTATTTGACTGTGTATCTAATCTTTGATTATTTATGGCATGCATTCACGAGGAAACTATTAGCATTAGCAGAGACTTCCAGTGGTGCAAGAGAAAAAGTGGGAGAAATCCTAGACGAAAAGTCTAGGAAGCTTAGTGGTGTGTGCTTGGTGGATCATGTGTGCATGTGCTTAGAATGTTTATCAGTATTTGTGCATAGGGACCTGGGAACTTTGAGACAAATCTTGGGTCGAGTACAACTAGGTGTGAAAGGTAGTTTGGGCCCATACTACCGAAAGGACATGATCCGTACAAGGATTAGGAAGAGTCGAAAGGTTAGTTGAGAGGTAGTTGATGATGGATAGTATGGTATAACACTAAGGTTAGTTGTAGCTTGTTTCCATCGTTATCGGTCTTTCAGTTATGGTTTCTTGATGAGGATGAGTATGGTAGTTGTTCGGGATGTTGAGAGAAAAACTTGAGAAACACACTTGAACAAACGTTAGAACGAGTTTATATTGCGGAAATTAAAGTTAATCTCAAAGGATCATAAAGCTCAACAATAATATAAGTTAGAGTTAGATAGTTAGATGATTAGTTGCGGAAAGATAAGGAAATATAAAAGAAAACAAGTATTATATCAAGTATACACTTAAGTTGATTCTTAACAAGGAATGCAATCAGACCAAGTTAGTAAGTGAGATCAAACTTATTGATTAAGTCAAGAATGACTTGCTCCGAAGAGAGATAATATCCAGTTATATTCAAGTGAACTTTGAGAGTAAGAAGAAGATGAGAGTAATAACACAAGATATGAGATTCAAGATGCGTAGTGTTATCTGATGTATTGAATAAGAAAGATTGAGCTCTATATATAGAGACTCAAATATTACATTTTGTTCAACTATCTAAGCGTAGCCATGCAAGGCATACTGGACAAAAGAGAGTATTCTAACAAAAGTAGATAAAGAGTTAAACTAAGAAAGCTAGATAGTGAACTGCAGATGATGATGACTTCGGATGGGGTTGCTGAACAGAGTCGACTGCGGATCTTGGAAGGCTGCGGTAGACCAAGTTTAAGAGGTTCACTTTTATGATTCAACAATTTCCCCCTAAGTGACCTCTTCAACTTTTCTTCAATTATCGAGTTTTAGGAACTTGATGAGAATCCACCAAAACTTTCTGATATTCTCCAACCAGGTGAATTTCGAACTTGACTTCGGCAGTTGTGTGTTTTGAATTTTGAACTGCGGTTCGACAAACTTCAAGTTGCTTCCTTGTGAGACGATTCATGGCAGTCATAACAATGAAATATTTGGTTTCATTGACCTTTCGTTTAAAAATGACTCCAAGATCTGGGAAGTTTGTTGCACCTAGAGATCTTTCTTGATAACCTTCAGTAAGCATCGGTTCAGGGTCAAGTGGTGGTAGATCGAACTTTTTGGCAAGGACAGGGTGAATGTCTGCATCAATCTTTGCGAAGTCACAGACAGTTTCCCTTGGAAATGTGCTTGCCCTCTCAAATGCTATCTTCATCTTTGGATAATTTTCAGTTTTGTTTTGGAACACCTTTGCTATCAGGAAGACTTCTTCTGGATTCATGCATGGGAAGTCAGCTTGGGTGCGGACGTAGTCCTGATTCCTTCTTGTAAGAGTATACTGGATAAAGTCAGCTTTCATGAATTTCCGGGGCTTAAAGTTCTTGACTGCGGATGGTCTATCATTAGACCAGATTTTCTCTATTGAAGAAGCATGTTTAGCATGGAATCGATTGAGTCTTTCGAATTCCATGGGCAGTCACTTGTGATCAGGTAAGCTGCGGTCAAACTACTGAAATACAGTGAAGTATTTTGCATTGGGGGATATTGGAACATCCCAGTAACCGTCAGGTGGGGGTTCAGCAAAAGTAAGATAGGGTTTATAGTCATCATCCAACAATCTTCGGTGGGGATTGATCCTAGAATTGACTAAGGATTCATCCATGGTGATGTCGAATCCGTTTTCTCTCCAGATTAGCTCAGCAAATTTGGCTGCTTTCCAGTCGGCTTTCTTCTGTTTCGTTGCGGGAGAATCATTGGAATGTTCAGATGACATGTTGGATGCTAAGTTCTTGAAGTGGGGAGGAGTCTCCGGTCGCTCAGGAGAAGGATTAGATTCTTGAATGATTTCCTGTTGCGGTGGTGACTGATGTTGCGGTGGTATCTGATGGCTTGGATTCTTGTGAGGAGATGGTTGTGGTGAAGGAACTTTTTCATTTATGATAGGGGAGTTCCTATGTTGGTGAGAGATGTTGTCGGAATGATGGTCTTCATCACTTCCCCCTCTTGAGGAATGCATAGCCGGGGATTCCTCAAGCCATTGCTTAAGACCATCGACTTTAGCACACACATCCTGGAATTGAGCTTTTAGTGCCTCAGCCAGTTACTGATTGTTTGGAATGGCGGTGTTGAAGAGTAGTCGATGAATCTCCTTGGTAAGTTGAAGAATCTCAGGACCATGAAAGTTGGAAGATAGAGAGCGTCGAAGGCTATTGATGGTAGATTGTAGGACCGAGATGGTGGACTCATACGCAGTATGAGTTTCATCTATCAGCTTCTTTGAATGAGTTGACTGATCCGCAATGGCTGTTTGAAGATCTGCCTTGATTGCGGATACCTCAGAGAAGAGGCACTCCAAAGTAGCCATAAACTGCTGATGGTCAGCCTTACGACTTGTATCCAGAGATCGAATTCCCATTTCAACTTTCAGAGAAATTCGCTCAGCAGCTAGTCGTTCATGAGTTTCAAGTCGTTCGATCCTTTCAATAAGGGACTGCGGTCCTGGTATGTCTTCAGGTTGCGGTTGAGTGGGCTTAACCGCAACAAGAATCTAATCTACTTTGGCTTATAGACTCAGAAATTCTTTTCTGGACACAACAATCTTCCTTTTCTTCTTTTTCTCTTTAGGCTTGGAGGTTGAGTGTTGAGAGCCACTCGAAGCTTCTTCCTCATCAAAAATCATTAAGTCGTCATCAGAAGGGGTAGGCTGAATTACCTCATTGATATCAAAGTCATCGAACCCGAATGTAGGTGCGGAACTAACTTCGATTGCGGTTCCATCATCTTGAGAATTTCTAACATTTGGAGTTGGAGGGAGTTTTGATTAACCTTCACCACCCAGAGTGGTATGAGCGTTGCGGACCGTCTCAGCCATTGTGGACATCCATTCCTGTATTTTTCAGAATTTTGGTTACGGTGTTGGCGTTGTTAATGGCGTCTGCCCAATACTTTGCCACTGATTGAATCTCTTGTTG
Source organism: Lactuca virosa (assembly GCF_052849685.1). NCBI lineage: Eukaryota > Viridiplantae > Streptophyta > Magnoliopsida > Asterales > Asteraceae > Lactuca > Lactuca virosa. Next base: position 171,239,300 of record NC_136428.1, on the reverse strand, counting down.
TTTTTGTTGAAGCTGCTTGGTCTGACGATCCTTTATCGCTTGAAAGGCCCTACGAAAAGCGGCATATTTCTTTGCTTCAGCTTCATTGGTTGGCTTGTATGTACTCCATGAATCATTAAGATCAATTCGGTCAATTCCTTGAAAACGCACCGAGGTGTCCCTCGGGTCCACGGATCCTTGCACTATTGTGCTCACCGTGCCTATACCACCTGGAAAAGATGTAAGCAGAGTAGGATTTCCTGAGCTTCCTTGGTCTCCTTGAGCCGTGGTCAAGTCTGGCTTCGGCTCAGTTCTGGCAAGGGCAGAAGAATTGCCCTGCAGTTGGGAAGGTGTTTGAAGTGTGTGGGTTACTGTCAAAAGGAAGGAGTTCAACTCCTCAGGTAAAAAGAAATGTAGACGGGAAGCCCTGGAGACCTTAGGGTGAGAACCAGTTCCATCCCCTTGGGAGTGAGCTAGGGGTGAGTCTCCACGATCAGCTGAAACAGACACACTTTCTGTGTCTGAGTAGAATTTGATGGTTGAATTGAATGGGTCTGCGGCCATCCCCAGGACTACCGGAGCCTTTTGAGAGGCTGCGACATCAGTCCGGTCACGCATTTGGTGTGCGTCATCATCAGAATCACTCATAAGTTCCGTGGAGGGAGAGTGAGATTGATTTTCATTTGATTCGTCATCTAAAAGCACAGTTGGTTTGAGTGTACTTTTCTTAGATGGTTCAGTGTTCTTGGGGGCATCTTTCTTCTTTGGGGTTCCATGTTTCTTGGTGATGTTGCGGGGGCCTTGGTTGGCTGAGGCTACCTTCTTGAGCCTTTTTGATAAAGGTAAGTTGGATAGAGTGGTGGAAGTCATTTCCTGCGGGGTACCGCATCAGTGAATGCTTGTAGGCTGAAGTCATTTCCTGCGGGGTACCATAAACCAAGAGTCTTGCTGCACTTTAAGTATCTTAGAATCTGCTTGGCTGCGGTCATGTGTGACATTTTCGGATCAGCCTGGTACCTTGCGCATACACCTGTTGCAAAGACAATGGCTGGTCGGCTTGCGGTGAGGTACATCAATGAGCCAATTATACCTCTATAAGTCTTGTGATCCACTGATTCGCCGGAAGGATCAGCAGATATCTTATATCCGAAGGCCATGGGGACCTTGGCCGAAGAACAGTTGTCCATTGAGTATTTCTTCAGTATTTCAGTGGTGTATTTCTCCTGATGGATGAATATCCCTTGAGGGACTTGTTTCACTTGAAGTCCTAGAAAGAAGTTAATCTCTCTATTCATGCTCATTTGGAACTTGTTGGTCATGAGCTTAGCAAATTCATCCACCATTCCCTGATCTGTAGATCCGAAGATGATATCATCCACATATATTTGTACAAGCATAAGGTGATTACCGTTTGCTTTTCTAAATAAAGTGGGATCAATCACTCCTTTTTTGTATCCGGACGAGACAAGAAATTCAGAGAGAGTCTCGTACCACGCTCTTGGGGCTTGCTTTAGACCGTAGACTGCTTTTTTAAGCTTGTAGCAGTAGTCTGGGAATTCAAGACTTTCGAAACCCGGAGGTTGCTGAAGATAAACCTCCTCTTTTCATTCACCGTTGAGAAAAGCACTTTTCACATCCATTTGATGTACTTTGATGTTCTTGTGAGCTGCATATGCTAAAAAGATTCGGATGGCTTCCATTCGTGCCACCGGAGCGTACGTTTAATCATAGTCAATACCTTCAAGTTGACTATATCCCTTAGCAACTAGCCTTGCCTTGTTTCTGATGACCGCACCGGATTCATCCAACTTGTTCTTGTACACCCATCTAGTACCAACAATAGTGTGACCTTGCGGCTTTGGAACGAGTTGCCACACTTTGTTTCTTTTGAATTCTTCTAGTTCTTCTTGCATTGTGGATATCCAGTCTGGTTCTAGTAAAGCTTCTTTGATCGTTCGGGGCTCAACCGAGGACATAAACGTTGCGTAGTAACAGTGATCAGATAAATCCTTGGAAGATCGAGTCTGGATACCTGCGGATGGGTTGCTGATGATTTGACCTGGTGGGTGGTCCTTCGTCCATACGTGTAGACGGGGTTGCAGATGATTAGCAGCTGCGGTAGAGGGAGTGTCTTCAATATCGGAAGACTCTGCGGTTGGAGATGGCAGTTCCCCCTGGACTTGAGAACAACCTGCGGAATCATCTTGGACTGTTGGAGCGAGATTAGCATTTTCTTGAGCAATTGGAAGATGTTCCCCCTGGATTGCTGAAGGAAGTTCCTCTTGAGCTTGAGAAGGTTCCCCCTGGATTATTGGGAGTGTGATGATTCTCGAGTCTGTTCTTGTGTCGATGTTCTCTATGTTTTCATCATCTGAGTCAGAAGAGACATTCGATGGTAAGGATTCTCTGCGGATAGGAACTGGAGCTACATCAAGTACTGGAACCTCGATGGTTGTCACTTCATCTGGAATGGAGCTTTCCCCCTCAACCGGCGAGGTGGAAGTATGGATTGATACTACGTCGGATAGAGATGGACCAGATACGTCAGCATGCTGCTGTTGAGCTTCCGGGGACACAAGAACTTCGGATAACTTGGCAGTTTCTACAGGGTCGAAGAGATCGTCATAGTTTACTTCAACTACGTTTAGTGGACCCGAAGAGGCAGGAATATCACTTTCTAGAATTGCTTTGGTTTCGGTTGATGGAGCGGTTTTGCGGACGTAATAGTCATCGAATTTGACATCAAAGCTTTCAACTATTAGCCTTGTGCGTCTAATGAGAACCCTATAAGCAACTTTGTTTGTTGAGTAGCCAAGAAAGATGCCTTCATCAGATTTCGGTGCGAACTTGTTAGGATGATCTCTGTTGTTGATCAGAAAACATCTACACCCAAAGATATGGAAGAATCAGATATTTGGCTTGCGGTTGTTGAGGCCCTCATAAGGAGTTTTACTGAGACGCTTGCAGATGATGCTCCGATTTTGGACAAAGCAAGTTGTGGCCACTGCTTCGGCCCAGAAGTAGAGAGGAAGATGTGCGAAGTTTAGCATAGATCTGGCTGCTTCTACCAGAGTTCGGTTTCTTCGCTCAACTACTCCATTTTGTTGTGGTGTGTAGGGAGCTGAGAAATTGTGAGTGATACCCTTTGATACCAAGAAACTGTTTAAGAGATGGTTGGTAAACTCGGTTCCATTATCACTTCGGATGCGGCGTACTGGTAACTTGATTTGAAGTTCATTTTCTTTGATAAAATTGATTAGTATCTGCGGAGTTTCTGATTTGAGTCTTAAGAAAAAGACTCAAGTGAAACGAGTGAAGTCATCAACTATAACCAGTATGTATTTGTTGTGATGAAGACTGGCTACGGTAGATGGATCGCAGAGATCAATGTGCAGGAGTTCCATCGGTTCAGAAATTGAGGAATCAATTATCATTGGGTGACTTGCTTTGGATTGCTTTCCACATTCACATGCAGGACAGAGTGTATAATTGCTGAACTTGAGGATTGGAAGACCTCAAACGAGTTCTCCGGTGACCAGATTGTTGATGTATCTGAAGTTGAGATGAGCTAGCTTACGGTGCCATAGCCAGCTGACTTCAAATACTACTTTGGATAGAAAGCATAGCTGCAGTTTCCCAATGATCAGAGAGACGTCCAGAGGATACATGGTTCCTTCGGACTTGGATTTGATCAAACAAGTGCTTCTATCGCTGGTCATTACATAGCAGTACTCACTGTCAAATTCAACCCTGTGGTCTGCTTTACATAGTTGGCATACACTGATGAGATTGTGTTTAAGGCTTTCTACATAAGCAACCTTTTGAATAGAGAAGTTTCCCGTAGTAAGAACACCATAACCTCAGATTATCCCATTCGCATTGTTGCCGAATGTGACATTTCCACCGTTGCAAATTGGCCTGAAATCCCGAAGGTATTCTAACCTTCCGGTCATGTGCAAGGAGCAGGAACTGTCGATTAACCATTCTTCTTCTTGTTCCTCCTTGCACAAAGCCTGAGAATTACACAGTTAGTTTAGGCATCCAAACTAGTTTGGAGCCTGGGACAAAAGATGAGTTTCTGATTGATGCATGAACCGAGGTTGCAGGGACAGATTTCGTGTCAACTTTTATGCCTAGTCCTGGGTGTTTGTGAGTTTTTGGAGTGTTGCGAGATTTTGAAAAGTTACGAGGTTTTTGAAAAGAACCAGATTTGACTTGAGATGAACCATTTTGACAACTACACTGACACTGACATGCTGAAATTTTATCTTTTACTCTGACACTTTGTTTGGTCAGAGCTCTGAAGGACGAAGTAGCCTGCTTGTGATCAGTCTGATGGTTGTTGGTCTTTGAAAAAGGACGTTTTGCAGATGTGAGAGCACGGAAGGATTTCTTGGAGAGTGATTTTTGAAAACATTGATGTGATATTAAAAGTGTTGGAGTTGGTAAAATCCCTTTCCATTTCGGGTCATCTAAGGAATAGATTTGAAAACCATTGCTTCGAAAAGACTGTACTCTCTTTTGGGTTGTGTCAGATGTTTTTGAAATGGCTGTTGAGACTGTACATTCCTTTTTGTATTTTTTCTTGATTGGAGAGTTTTTTGAAAAATAGTGTGAGAAAACAAACTTTTCTGGACTCTTAGATTTTGGAAATCTGACATGCCTTTTGTTTTTTGAAAAGATTTGTCGATTTTTGCCTCGGGATCGAATTTCCTCTTTGAAAGCCTTTTTAGCTAACGTTTTTGGAGAACCACAGTCATTGGTGTTCAGCTGCAGTTTCCTGGAAACCTGTGAAAATTTTTGAAAACGAGGGCTAGATTCATCTGAACTCGAAGATTTAGGGTTTTGAGAGCATTGACCCACTTCAAAGTTTTCGATGGGTAATTCATGATGAATTGGCTGAAGAGTCACAGAGCTTTTGAATGAGGACTGCGGTAAGGATGATTTGACTACCGCAGAATAAGAATGAGTTGGGACTTCTGTGGGATTTTTGTGGGACTTCTATGGCTCATGACTGCAGTGAGGGACACTGCGGTCTGAGGTCAGAGATGGGAAGTCCTGTGAGACTTCGGGACTTTCTATGACAATTTCCTCATCAACAATTGATGAAGTCTGAGAATTTGGATAGATTGTGCCACAGATAGGAATTTGATCACTTGTGTGACCCGAAACCTCAGGCACAATTTCCTCAATGACACAATTATTATTTATATTATGAAGTCTACCGAAGTGAGTTCTGATGTCTTCGGGAAAGGTTTTGTCATTGACTGGGAAATGAAACTCTCGGTTCGGAGGGACATACAGTCGATCTTTGTTAAACCGGGGTGAGGAATCCTTTGCGGTAGGATATCCATTGGACCAACCCCAATTATAGGTATTATCCATGGTTCCATTATTCACCAAATTTTCAATAGCTTCACTTTCATTGAACAATTTTTCTATTAATAGATTTAAACGTACAATCTCACTCTTAGCTAAATCTCTTTGGTTCAAGGCTATCTCTAGTTGTGTTTCACTCAACATTCTTGCATCTTTTTCTAACTCTAAGTCCTTTTCTAACATAGCTATTTTGAGTCTTTTGTTATCCAGTCGTCCTCTTACATGAAACATCTCTTGGGACGCTATGTTCTTCTCATCTAGAGCTTTGTTATAGTCTGTAAGGACGGCAACACATGTGTCATTAAGATTGTGTATGAAAGGTTGACAGTCATGCATGCTATAGTTTAGAGTTTGAATCATGAGTTTTACATGTTCGACGATGCTTATAGCTCCATCCTTTGCCATGTAGCAGTAGTTCTTTTCCAGCTTTGTAGATCCATCGTCATCCGCAGTTTCCAGCATGTAGATCTTGCCTTTTCCTCTGATGTTGTTGATGTCTTCGTCTTCATCTCCGGATGACCAGACTTGATGGTCTCTTTTTACATGGGCTACGTATGCCCTTGCCTTTTACTTTTCTTCCAATTCTTGAGCCATTCTCAGGTAGAATGCTCTATCTTTCACTATGTTAGCCTTGCAATCTTTTGCAAAATGATTTTCCTTGTTGCACTTGTGACAGATTACAACATCACTTTTATCTTCTGAAGAGGTACCGGAGTCAGTTGGATTGATGAGCTTCGGTGCCTCTTTGGGTTGAGTATTCTGAGGTTGCGGTGGTGGGTGAGAACTTTTGGGATATCGAGAATGGTTATTCTGCGGGTTGAAGTTGCGGTTGAATGGAGGTTTGTTGAATTGGTGATTCTTACGAAAGGAAGGAGGTGGTAGCCGGTTGAACTGTTGGCTAACAAGAGCAATAGCCTTCTGAAAATCTTCTTCATCATCATACTCTGAGTCAGCTTCGTATGACTGCGGAGGATTGTCATACGAGGGAGAGCAGGATTGTGTATGTGGAGCTTGTGCTATAAGAAAAAGTGGTCCTCCGAAGTCAGCACAATCTTTGAGTACGGTGGATTCTTGTGCTTGAAGTTCCCCATAGAGCTTGTAGAGAGACAAAGAATGAATCTTTCTATCTCCTTGAACTATCATCTTAGCAGTAGTCCAATGTCTTCCCAAACCATTGAGGAACTGAAGATTTGTTTCATGGTTGCTGCGGATGGTGCCAGCATTAGATAACAAAGTGACTATCAGATTGAACCTTTTGAAGGAGTCTTCCAAACTTTCGCCAGTATGAGCTTTGAAATTGTTGAACTCATTGAGTGCAGTTGTCAGCTTCTTATCTTGAGCTTGTTCTGAGCCCTCATACAAGTTCTTGAGAACTTCCCAGATCTCTTTTGCTGATTTGCAGTTTATGATAATGTCGAAGTTGTCAGGAGCAACTCCACAAGAGATTTCATAAAAAAGCAACAACATCATTTTCCATTTTATCGAGATCATCTTTGGTGGGACGATTCATGACTGGTTGACCTCCTCCTAGTCTGGCTGTGGCGTCGTCGGTTTGAACTGGTGTAAGAACAGGAACATGTGGTCCTTCTTCTATAGATCGCCATACATCTCTACCAAGTCTCCTTAAGTATCTTTCCATTCTCTAAGACCAGTGATGATACTCATTTGCCACCAATATTGGGGCTCTATTAGAACCACCAACACTGTTGGAAACATTGAGGGATAATGCTTGTGCCATATTTCCTTGTGTTTTTTTGAAAAGTTTTTTTTTTGTTTTTTTTAAGAAATGAGCTCCAGTGGTATAGAAGGCCTTTTGAAAATTAGAGTTTTGCTTCAAAAAGCAACCACTATGGCTCTGATACCAATTGTTGAGAGAAAAACTTGAGAAACACACTTGAACAAACGTTAGAACGAGTTTATATTGCGGAAATTAAAGTTAATCTCAAAGGATCATAAAGCTCAACAGTAATATAAGTTAGAGTTAGATAGTTAGATGATTAGTTGCGGAAATATAAGGAAATATAAAAGACAACAAGTATTATATCAAGTATACACTTAAGTTGATTCTTAACAAGGAATGAAATCAGACCAAGTTAGTAAGTGAGATCAAACTTAGTGATTAAGTCAAGAATGACTTGCTCCGAAGAGAGATAATATCCAGTTATATTCAAGTGAACTTTGAGAGTAAGAAGAAGATGAGAGTAATAACACAAGATATGAGATTCAAGATGCGTAGTGTTATCTGATGTATTGAATAAGAAAGATTGAGCTCTATGTATAGAGACTCAAATATTACATTTTGTTCAACTATCTAAGCATAGCCATGCAAGGCATACTGGAGAAAAGAGAGTATTCTAACAAAAGTAGATAAAGAGTTAAACTAAGAAAGCTAGATAGTGAAACGCGGATGATGATGACTTCGGATGGGATTGCTGAACAGAGTCGACTGCGGATCTTGGAAGGTTGCGGTAGACCAAGTTTAATAGGGTCACTTTTATGATTCAACACGGGACTAAATGGACATGGAAGATTAGGATTGATTGGTGCAAACTTACATGAGTTAGTTGATTCCAGGGTTTGGAGGTCCTTGTTTAAAATAGTTTCAGTTGAGTCGCGGGACTCAGATATGAAGCGATTATGATGATCGATTCATGTATTGCATCCTTTGGTTAGGTGGTTGGCTGATGGGTTCAGATGTCGTTCACTATGAAACGGTTATATTTTTCCTAGGATGTTGTGTTTGAGGGAGAATAGATCGGATTTGTATCAGTCGATAGAAGAAAGGGATGGTGGTTTCCACATCAGTTTCTGTCACAAGGATTAAAATCTAGTTTGGTGTAAATAATTTCTATATTTTAGCTTAAGGATGTTCGAGATTAGATTGCTCTTCGGTTTAGTGGCCAAAATGGAGATCATATGGCGAGTCGAGCCTTCAACCCAGTTTTGAGAAGACTGAGTGTCTCCGATATAGATCGAGAATTGGATTCTAAAAATCGGACTGGAAGTCCGGCAGAAGAAAAAAGAGATGGTGCATGGTCAGGCAATGCCAAGAGATTGGAGAATTCAAGATTTTTTTATTCAAACATCCGGTTTAGGGAGCCATAGTTGGGACGACATGTGGAGGAAGAAATCAAGGGGTTACTTTTCATATGTTTGCATTGAATTGCATCTGATTCAGGTAAGATAGGACTATTGTTATGACAGGATTGTCAGAACTGTTATTAAAGAATCTGCATGAAATTCTTGAATTTCTAGAGAAGGGTAAGGCTGTAGATCAATTCTTTAAATGCAAGTTTTGATTACGTCAAGTTCAATGCTTAGGGTGCGCCGACAAGCTCATGGTATCCTGGTCAACTTTGCCAAAGTTATGACGGTGATGTTGGGGGAGGTTCCGAGGTCTGCATCTGAGATTTGGAGTTTCCGTGGTTGAACCATTCTGAGGCTTTGTTGTTTAAAGACGTCAGTCGGTGGTAGTTAAAACTCTAAGTGGGGAGAACTGAGTATTTTGATTTGAGGATCAACGATTAGTCTAATTATACATTTCAGTGTCATATGTTAGAGAGATCTATAGTTTGAGTGTGCAGAGGTTTTGGATAAGACTTATTATGGAAATAGAAAATGAAAGAAGGCTAATATCATAGAGCTTGTGGCTAGGAAGTTTGTGTTGGATATAGTGTCTAATTCCATAACTATATTTGGTATGTACTTGACCCGACCCGGCATGGTCCATTTGGGTTGCACTTCACCCGAACAATTTATGGATAATCGTTTGAGAATAGTATAAGTTATGATTTATTAATATATTATAAGTCCTAATATATTAATATAAAATCATATTATTTAATTAGTATTGATCTATAATTAATTTAGAATTAATTTAGAGATCAAAAGTATGACTAATTAAATATGGGCTCTTGTATTTATATAGTGTGGGCTAATGCTTATTTGGAATGGGCTAGGCTTGCATGGAAAGTCCATGGATACTCCATGGAGCTTTAACCCATGGATCTCATGGAAATGAAAAGACATGGGTATTAGGGTTTACATGGATGTAACCCTAATCCACCACACTATATAAAGGAGGCTTTGGTTCTTGAAATTGCACTAGTTGATGTGTGTAAACCAAGAGGGCCGATTTCAAGAAGTTTGTGACTATTCTCTCAAGTTTCCAAGTTTGTGGTGATTTGTGACTTCCATTTGAGGCATCCACATTATTGGTGATAGGCTCTCAAACTCCAAGCAATCAACTACTACTACAAGGTAAGTAATTCTACTAGTTTTATTTGATTCAAGTATCCCATGGCATGCTAGTTAGGATAAGAACCTTGGAAAAATAATTATTTGCATGTATCTTAGTCAAACATAGATCCAAGGTTTCTAGGGTTGCATGTACACCATAGGAGTGTTAGAATGCTCAAAACTCATCAGTGGTATCAGAGCCTGGTTTGTTTATTTGATACTTGATGCAAAAAAAAAAATCTTGAAAATCGAAGTTTTGTTCAAAAGCTCTTATCAAAATTTCAAGTTTTGTATATGTACTTACGATTCTTGAAATTTTTGATATGAACACTCATAAACATATGAGTTTAGAAGACCATAGAAATTATGTGCTAATAATTGATTAGATTAATTCTTGATCTTTATGTGTTTTAATGGAGTCCATAACTAGTTCTTAAGTTATGGATAACCAAAAGTCACATTTATAAATAACCATTAAAAGAACACATAGGTTACAAAAAATGAAGAGTCTTCATTTTTAATAACCATTAACTCATAAGTTATGAGAAATGAAAAGGTTTGAAAGTTTACAAAACTTGCCCTCAAGTTTTGGAACATGTAAAGACATATTAAAAACTTTAGTTCCAACCCCTAGAATTTTAAAAGTTAAAATTCAACCCTTATACTTTATAATATTATAAGTTTAATAATATTTATATATGTATAAGATCAAGTCGTCTTACCGCTAGTACGCCTCATTCACGAAGCCGGTCTATAACGGGGGTATAAGGTTGTTGCCTATAAAATGGCAACTTAATGGATGTCCACTCTCATCCACCGCTTCCTTGATCGGTGGAGGGTCGTTAGCCGAACGGGTAGGACAAGGACTTATAAATTCTCATTAAAAGTATAATGATAATACTAAAGTAACTAAACTTTATTGAATTCCCAATCTTAGTTATTTTAGGAAAATGTGAATAAGGTGTTAATCCATGAAATTACACTTTACACTTTGTTTAAGTCGTTAGTGGAGCGTGTGTGGTTAACCGGCACACTAACTTGAACTTAAAAAGGTAGGTAAAGGGTGACTTAATGTTTATCATAGTATCGATGGAGCGTGTGTGGTTAACCGTCACATCGATTGAGGGGTAATACATTAAGGGTACCAAGTAATTTGCATGGTTACTTCACACCTTGTTTTGTGATCCTCGGCATCCCAGTCACAAAACTTGAAGGGCACACTCGAGATTGAAACATGCCATTGAAGAAAGTTCAATGAATCTCAAAGAATCTAGGAGTTTCTAAACCAATTAAAACCTAATTAAATATTTCGTTTTTCATGGTGGAAATTGGTGAATCGTCATTCACCTACCTTCAAATATCTTATAGCTTAGATTACGGCATCCCTCTTCTAAGTTATAAAATATTGTGTTGGGTCCTAGCCTTAATATTACATTTGGGTGTTTTGTTAAGGACTATCTCTATATCTAATCTAATCTATTCCCTCTTCTTTTCAGATGTCTTCCAATAACAATGCTTCTGGCTCAAACCCTACTAGCTCCTTCTCTCTCATGAATCTTTGTGGGAGAGTCATCTTTGATGGGTCCAACTTTACAGATTGGATCAGAAACATCAGGATGGTCACTCGGTATGAGAACAAAGAATATGTTCTCGACAAGGAACTGAAGTTACCCGAGCCAACTGCTACTCCTGAAGAGCTTGCTGAATATGAGGTACGTGAAAGAGATGCTACAAAAGTGGCATGCATCATGATGGCCACCATGACAGCCGAGCTCCAAAAGTCCTATGAGGACTATTATCCTTTTGAGATGTACCAGGACTTGATGGACCGCTACCATCAAAGTGCTCGTCAAGAGCGATATGAAATAATCTCCTCCATGATAACAACCCGAATGAAGGATGGTGAACCCATCACGGGCCACATGCAGAAAATGCAAAGGTATGTGGACCGTTTACTGAAGCTGAATGTGAACTTCCCTGAGGAGTTAGCAATAGACATCATTTTGCACTCCTTGCCATCGTGTTATGATCAATTCCGCATGACATATCACATGAACAAGGAAGAAGTCACCCTCAGCAAACTTCAAGGACTCTTGAAGACCGCCGAAAGTGGTCTAAAGGGTAAGTCGGTTGTTACTACTCCTACTCCTACTCCAACTGCGGCCAATGTCTTGGCAATCGGGCATGGCAAAGGGAAGAAGAGAAAGAACCCTTCTAAGGGTACCAAGGGTAAGACCCTTGAAGGCTCCTCTTCAAGCAAAACGAAGAAATGTTTTGTCACTCCTTCTGCTAACCCTAATGAGGCTGAATGCTTCTATTGCCATGAAAAGTCGCACTGGAAGCGAAACTGCCCAAAGTACCAGCAAGATTTGAAGGATGGGAAAGTAAAACCCAACCATGCAGGTATATACACTATATTCTCTAATAACTCACCTCATTCTAAGTCTTGGGTCCTTGATACAGGTTGTGGTATTCACATATGTTGTGATTTGCAGGGAATAAAAAGAAGTGAGAATGTGGAGCAGGGAAAGATAAACCTGATCATGGGAAACAGGAAAGCTTCACCTGTCACCAAGATATGAGTTTATTCCTTAGTGCTAAATAGTGGGTTTACATTAGATTTGAATAAATGTTATTATTCGCCAGAAATGGCAAGAAATGTTATTTCCTTTCATGCATTGTATAAACAAGGTTTTACCTTTTATTTTGATAGTAATAATGGTAGTATTGATGCTTTCTTTAATAATGTTCTTTATTTTAAAGCATTACCTTGTGATGACGTGTATGAAACTGTATCTGTTGTAGATAATCTAGGAAATAATGTATTGTGTATTAACTCTTCCACTAGCTTAGATAAAGCATCCTTATGGCATTGTCGTCTTGGACATGTAAGCAAGAAACGCATAGGCCAACTCCAAAAGGATGGAGTCTTGGAGTCATTTGACCTAAAGTCAGATGATAGTTGTGAATCTTGTTTGCTTGGTAAAATGACAAAGTCACCTTTTACTGGCACTTGTGCTAGGGGTGAAGGTTTGTTGGACCTCATACACACGGATGTGTGTGGACCCTTCAGAACCGCCACAAGAGATGCTAATCGGTTCTATGTGACTTTTACTGATGATTTTAGTAGATATGGATATGTCTACCTAATCAAGCATAAGTCAGAAACCTTTGAGAAATTCAAAGAGTTTAAGCAAGAAGTGGAGAATCAGTTGGGCAGGAACATTAAGATGCTTCGATCCGATCGTGGTGGTGAGTATCTTAGTACTGAGTTCCTTGACCATCTTAAGGAATGTGGGATTGTCTCACAACTGACACCTCCTAGGACACCACAGTTGAATGGTGTAGCTGAGAGGCGCAATCGGACCTTGTTGGACATGGTTCGTTCCATGATGAGTCGAGCTTCGCTACCAATCTCATTTTGGGGGTATGCCTTAGAGACTGCCGCCCATATCCTTAATCTAGTCCCTACAGAGAAGGTTGCCAAAACACCTCACGAGTTGTGGACTGGAAAAGTTCCCAATCTAGACCACATCAAGATTTGGGGTTGTGAGGCTTTCGTAAGACGCGAGACTCACGATAAGCTCGAACCCCGAAGCGAAAGGTGTATTTTCATCGGCTACCCATAGAAATCCTTTGGTTACATCTTCTACAGACCCAGTGATAATGTGGTCTTTGTAGCAAGAAGAGGATTCTTTCGAGAGAGAGAATTCATGAGCCAAGGAGACAGTGGGAGGCAAATTGACCTTGAGGAAATTCAAGAGTCAAGTGGTGAAGGAACCTCAAACCCTAGCCCTCAACCTGAGGAGGAAACTCCTGTTGAGCCGACTGAAGAATCTATACCTCTGAGGCGTTCCACCAGAGTTAGGAATGCACCTGAGCATTATTATGGTTTTCATATTACTGTAGAAGGTGAGACACTTATCAGTGATAACACACTGGTAAATCTGGATGAGCCTAACAGCTACACAGAAGCCATGGCAGGCCCTGAGGCTGCTAAATGGAAAGAGGCTATGGATAGCGAGATACAGTCCATGTATGACAATCAAGTTTGGAACTTGGTTGACAATGTACCTAATCGTAAGATAGTTGGGTGCAAATGGATCTTCAAGAAGAAGACCGACATGGATGGTAATGTACACACTTATAAGGCACGGCTGGTTGCAAAGGGTTATTCTCAAACTCTGGGAGTTGATTATGATGAGACCTTTTCACCAGTGGCCAAGATTAAGTCTATTAGGGTTGTGTTAGCCATTGCTGCATTTCATGATTATGAAATATGGCAAATGGATGTCAAAACCGCTTTCCTTAATGGAAAGTTGGCTGAAGATGTTTACATGGTTCAGCCAGAGGGTTTTGTCAGTACAGAGTACCCCAGTAAAGTGTGTAAGCTCGAGAAATCCATTTATGGATTAAAACAGGCACCTCGCAGATGGAATCTTTGCTTTGATGAGAAAGTCAAAGAATTTGGCTTTTCAAGGAGTGAAGGTGAATCTTGTGTCTATATCAAGGCTAGTGGGAGTATAGTCAGCTTTTTGGTACTGTATGTGGATGACATACTACTCATAGGAAATGACATCCCAACCCTGCAGGAAGTAAAGTCTTGGCTTGAGAAGTGTTTCGCTATGAAGGACCTTGGAGAAGCTGCCTATATCCTAGGGATAAGGATTTTGAGAAACAGGAGTAAAAGACTAATTGGACTTAGTCAAAGCACCTATGTGGACAAAGTGTTGAAAAGGTTCAACATGCATAACTCCAATAAAAGAGAGTTGCCCATCCAGAGTAACGCCAGATTGAGTAAGACACAAAGCCCTAGTACTGAGGCTGAGATAGCAGAAATGAGTCGAATACCTTATGCTTCAGCTGTAGGATCGATCATGTATGCTATGACGTGTACTCGACCTGATGTAGCCTTTGCTTTGAGCATGGTTAGCATGTATCAGGGGAACCCTGGCAAGGCACACTGGACTGCGGTAAAGAATATCCTCAAGTACCTACGGAGGACTAAGGACTGGGTCCTTACCCTCGGTGGCAGTGAGGACTTGAGAGTTGTAGGGTACAGTGATGCTAGCTTTCAGACTGACAGGGATAATTTCCGCTCTCAGTCGGGCTGGGTCTTTACTCTAAACGGAGGGGCACTTACTTGGAAAAGTTCCAAGCAGGAGACAGTGGCTGATTCCACTTGTGAATCAGAGTATATAGCAGCAAGCGAGGCAGCAAAGGAGGCTATATGGCTAAAGAACTTCATCGGAGACCTTGGAGTTGTACCAGCTATAAAGGAGCCAATGGAGATTTTCTGTGACAGCAATAGTGCGGTTGCCTTAGCCAAGGAACCAAGAGATCATGGGAGATCCAGACACATTGACAGAAAATATCACTTCATCAGACATCGAATAGAAGAAGGAATCCTCGTGGCAAAGAGGGTATCATCGGATGAGAACCCAGCAGATCCCCTCACGAAGGGACTGACTCGGGTGAAGCATCTCCAGCATGCTCGGAGCATAGGGCTGAAGGATGATATTAGTTTTAGTAGTTAGATAATCTTGAAATTTGTAAAATGTAATTGACATTTGATGATAAATAAAAGCTGTTATTTATGAGTAAAGTGTTGCTATCTCTTGTCAATCGTTTACTATTATTTCTTTTTGCATGTTTTGACTTCCATAATAATTATGTTATGGTTTATATCATATTATTCAAACTCTCCACAGTCGGTCATATGTTGGAAGTAGATATGAATCAAGACTGTCATGGGTTGGCTTGTAGAGGTCTAAGATTTTAGACAAAGCGGGGCTACAGCACTCATGAGTGCTCATAAGTTCTGAGTATTGGATTCAACCCACGCTCACTTGTATCACTTCATGGAATTTATCTCGAGTGATCGTGAGACGGTAATATCATATAAGTCTTCAAACCTAGAGATATGATTTGTTGCCTATGAGTTGGTTATGCATTGATTGCACAAAACCGCATTGGTAACTCGATGTTATAAACCGTGCTTTTGTGTGTAGTTCAACAAGTAGTAGAGCAAACATATGAGTCGAAGTTTATCTGTTCCTTCTAGGATTAGAAGCGATATCTGGGCCCCTCGATGATTTTGTTTTGACCTATGTACCGGGCCCAGTCAGAACTAAATTGATGTCTTCAGTTAAGTTCTATGTCAAACAAATCGGAAATCGGGAAACAAATGCTGGACAATAAGCAAGACCATGTTCAATATATTTTTCCGGCTGTTATCTAGAACAGAGGATTATATGATCACTTATCTAAAATGGCGCTTCATAGTTCAACGGAGTTTAAAGAGCTACGATTGCTGATCGGTTCCTGAAGTCAAACTTGCAACTATAGTTATTAGACTTATCCAAGTGGGAGACTGTTGGATATAGTGTCTAAGTCCATAACTATATTTGGTATGTACTTGACCCGACCCGGCATGGTCCATTTGGGTTGCACTTCACCCGAACAATTTATGGATAATCGTTTGAGAATAGTATAAGTTATGATTTATTAATATATTATAAGTCCTAATATATTAATATAAAATCATATTATTTAATTAGTATTGATCTATAATTAATTTAGAATTAATTTAGAGATCAAAAGTATGACTAATTAAATATGGGCTCTTGTATTTATATAGTGTGGGCTAATGCTTATTTGGAATGGGCTAGGCTTGCATGGAAAGTCCATGGATACTCCATGGAGCTTTAACCCATGGATCTCATGGAAATGAAAAGACATGGGTATTAGGGTTTACATGGATGTAACCCTAATCCACCACACTATATAAAGGAGGCTTTGGTTCTTGAAATTGCACTAGTTGATGTGTGTAAACCAAGAGGGCCGATTTCAAGAAGTTTGTGACTATTCTCTCAAGTTTCCAAGTTTGTGGTGATTTGTGACTTCCATTTGAGGCATCCACATTATTGGTGATAGGCTCTCAAACTCCAAGCAATCAACTACTACTACAAGGTAAGTAATTCTACTAGTTTTATTTGATTCAAGTATCCCATGGCATGCTAGTTAGGATAAGAACCTTGGAAAAATAATTATTTGCATGTATCTTAGTCAAACATAGATCCAAGGTTTCTAGGGTTGCATGTACACCATAGGAGTGTTAGAATGCTCAAAACCCATCAGTTTGCACGTTGCATTTCTCAAGGATCTGTCGGAGTCCTTCGCGTTCAAGGAGAATTCAAGAATTTGTCAGATTGTGAGTGCAGAGCAAGATGCTGTCAGATTTATGTATTTAGGGATGCATGAGTTGTTCCTCTACAACATCTGGGGTCGTGCGAGCGTTTCAAGCAGTAATAGTTGAAGGCATAGTTGGTGCATCAACCTTTTAAAGTTTTTTCAGTTATATTTCTAGTGTTCTAGGTGTGTGTACCCTTGGTTGTTTGGTTGTGCTATTGTTGTTTCTAGAAAGCTCGGGTTTGGCGGTTGTCTTAGGATAATGAAAGTTGGATGTTGTAGAGACATTGTTCTATTTTCAGGTGTAACCTTGGGTCTACGCAGAGTCTAATTTTGGCATGTCACCTCGGTAGGGTTGGTATTTTGGTCGATCCGATCAGGATCGTTACAACATTATTAGGTGATTTTGGCATTTTTTTCCTTTGGATTTGGGAGTTATACCAGTTTAGTTGCGCATTGATGGATATCTGTTCAGTTTTATTTAAGACATGAGATCTTGTTCTAGACATTTAGGAGAATGTTTCTTAAGCGGCCGAGGTTCATCAATTAGTTGGATTTGATTGTATGTCTCTCCTTTAGGTAAGGTTTTGACGAAGAAGGAACGCAGTCGACCTAGGTGTGTTGTGTGTTCTCTTGGAGAGTGTGTAATCTTGGCGATTCATCAAATATTATCGTCATGGGTATAAATGAACTGAGTAAGATAGCCTGAGAACACTTGGTTTGGCGTTATTGCATTGTTCTCGTTTGAATTATTGTTTTTTAGTTGGAACAAGCATTCAACTGTCTATCTTGTTTTCTATTTACGTACGACCATGTTTTCCTCTGATGTTGCATCGGAAGCTGTCACAACCCGAAATCTTTTATTTTTGTAAGGTCAAACACATCAACTTAAGGTCAAACTTATAGGTTTCTGGACCGAGTATACGTAAGGGTTGCGTGTTAGGAAGTGAACCACGTAAGAACCAAGAGCGTTGAACAACATTCGAGCCATAAAACCCCAAAAGTGAGGTTCACGGCCAAGAACCATGTTCACAGCCGTGAACCCCTCTTAGGCCGTGAACCATCCTTATATATACAATATACTTCATTTTTTATTCTTTTCTCACCTCTTGGCAGTGATCCTCTCAAATCTCCCTCAAGTATCATCCACAAGAACTTCATATTTCACTCTTTTTTATCCCTTTTCGCTACCATCTTCTTGCAATACATTAAAGGGCCTTCAAACACTCACCAAACCGCAAGATATTCAATTGTTCTTCACCTTTGGGCCGTGAACCATTCATCATTTGGGCCGTAAAACATCCAACTGGGCCGTGAACACTTATGTGTTCTTGGGCCGTGAACACCCCATAGGGCCGTGAACACATCAAGCCCAGCCGTGAACTCCATTTCAGCCTTCCAACTTGCTTCTAACACTCCTTTGGTGAGTTATTATTGCATCCTAGGTTGTTTCCCAATCGCCTTTGTAGTTAGAATCACTAATTTCATGCCTATATGTATCATTATATGTCATTTAGGACTCGTATGCGCTTCGGAACTTCATTCGTGGAACTTATCATCCTTATTCGAATCTTCAATTGAATCACCCACATAAGGTGAGTTCATACCCCTATAATCTATCTTTTAAATGGTTTTAAATGCTTTTTAGGAGGGAATACAAGTTGAACACAATAAAATTGTGTTAATATTTACCTGTGATAACCGTCACATTAAAAGAATTCTTATGCATTTAAAAGGTATTAAATTATTCAAAAACTCTTTTAAAATATGTTATATTTTTGTTTATAAAACCCCATTTTAAAGTACATGCTTAACTCAGTAGCTAATTGAGTCTTTTCTACAAAACAGGAATAGTTCAAGCAAACATACTAGTAACTATAATAGGTATAGTTTAGAGGATTACTATTTACTACTTCTAGATCAGTGAAACATACATGAGTCAGTTCATACATACTACAGCTAGAACAGGAAGGAACATACATACTATAACAAGAACATAATAACTAGAATGTGAAACACTATTTCATGGCATAGCAATATACTTGTTGTGTCACGTTTTGTAACCAGAGTGTCCTGGAGGGAGAGCGTGAGTTTGTGTATAGATCTATATAGGATTGACCATCCTACACCTTGCTGCTAGCTATAGTGGGACCTGCAGGTCTATGGGTGACAAATGTCATACCATCTTCGACGTCTTAAAAATGTCGTGTTTTATACTAGTCAATCAAGCATGTTTATAGCTTAATCACATTTTTAACCTTAATTAATACTTTGGTTTTAAGGTAATTAGTATTTTAAAAGGGGTACATCTACAAAGTACCGGTTAGTAATAAATAAATCATAGCAATATATAAAACACACAACAATGTTGTCTAAGGCGTATAGAGTACGAGATTTCATAACTTCTAGTGGTCTTCCTAAACAATAGAACTATGCCACATAACTTTCCTAGTAACATGAACAAACAGTCGAAAGGGGGGCCTATAATGCTAACTTTATGATTCCTCGGTAGATACATTAGGGTTATATATTAATCAGATCCGACAGGCAGTAGGATGTGTGCTTTCCGCTTCACTTCCTGTTCCTTGTTTGGTTGTGGGCTTAGAGCCGATTCACACAGTCTACTATGTATTCGATCTTAGTTATATATATATATATATATATATATATATATATATATATATATATATATATATATATATCTAACCCGTATACACCAAGTAATCATAGGGAGTAACAAGTATGGGTCAGGTCATAACATACAAATACAACATACAACTTTCTAGTACAAAAACATACTTTTCGGATAGAATATTAAGTAGGTGAAGCTAGAAACTTATTGATAAAAGGTTTAATTCGTTTTATTAAACTAGTATAACGTAAAGGACCTCAAATGGTTTGTTCTATAATTCTTTGGTTTATACATCAGGGTTATATGTAATTAATATCCGATAGGCAGTGGAATGTGTGACTTCCACCTCATTTCATGTTCCTTGTTTGGTTGTGGCCTTAGGGCAGATTCACACATTTAACTGTCTGTTCGATATTAGATTTTATATAGCTAGTATAAACTAAGTGATTATAGAAGGAACTATTGTGGTTACCATTTTACTAAAGGAAATATATGATTTTCTTAAGGAATGTTTTCTTCAAATATAGTAGAACTATTACAGTTAACTCCGTAGGTACCAAATGCATACGCCGGGGTTATATACAATGAAGACCTAAAAAACAATGGGATGTGTGACTACCGCCTCATTTCCTGTTCCTTGTTTGGTTGTAGGCTTAGGGTAGCTTCACACAATCGATTTTCTGTTTACTCTAAATAGTATATAACTTGTATCCATTTAGTACTCATAGAAGGAATTGTAGAGTCATTTTTACTTATCATGTTATCATATCAGAAAATATAGGATTTTCTGGAGGAACAGATGAACTTTTCTAAAAAGAACTTATAGTATACTTATTATAACTAAAATACTTATGAACTCACCAGCTTAAATGCTTATCTACTCTTTCAAAATAACTTGTATTCTCAGGAAACTAGTAGACAGGTACACGCACCAGGATTCAAAAGATTGAGCATAGTACCTTCATGTCTTTGTTTTGTTATTTACTTTTGGAGGCAATATTTTGTGAATCTAATACATTATAAACACTTTAATATTAATGCAATGGTTGTTTGTTACTTTGATTACTATGATGCATGTGTTGTGATACTAAACATGACGTCCTCCGCCCCCGAACGTTTCCGCCGTTCCGGTTTGGGGGTGTGACAGATTGGTATCAGAGCCTTGTTTATAGTGAACTAAGTATATCAACCTATAAAAGATATACAACTGTAAATACAATGGGGCCGAAGTGCTCTGACTAAAGTATATTTATAAAATATCATCGAGTCTTATAAGATCTACACTTATCGGTTGAAATCTAATTCTATCTTAAAAGTTGTTTGCTTCAAGTTTCTTTATTATGCCTCGCTTGTTGTTCCTACAAAAGATTTGTTCTAGTAAATCTTTCACGTTTGTAGCAATGAGGTGTGGTAATATTTTCGTTCGAGGGCTAGAGTTTTATTGTGGGTCTTGCTGAATCTATTAAGAACTGGAAGAATGAGTTTATTCGGATCAATGCTTCCCGTTTTTCTTACCGTAATAAATTACATGTTCTAGGTATGATTATCGATCAAAAGCCTAATAGGAATCATGATTTGGGTCAAGACATACACAAGATTTCTCATTTGAACGTTATGATGAAAAACTTTCCCGAAGCCGTGATGGGTCAGGTTGGTATGAGTCCTTATTGGTTGCGCTTGGGTGTGATTCCTTCTTTTTTTCTTCGTGGACCAGATATTCTTATATGTTCGTGTTAATCATTTATTCCTGCTTGTGCTAATCTTTCCTTGGTGTATTTTGCAGATGGAACTCAACTACCTTTCCTTTTGTCTGATTTTGTTGAAGGTAAGGTTGTGGCTTGTGATCTTGGCTCTGCTTATTTTGATCTCCCTTTTATTAATGATAACTTTGATGGTAGCGGTAGTGAAGGTAGTAACTATCAAAACGAGGTAGAAGGTGAGGAGGATTCAAAGTCCTCAATGACAGTGCATGATTCGTACGATGATGATGTGAATGGGGAAACTCGATCTGTTACTACTATCCCGATTACATTTCCAGAGATGATGTTGAAGGTGAGAATGGAGAACAGACCTTCGTTCGTCATAAGAGGAATAGGGATTCCATCTCCTCTGTAGCTCTGCCAACTATTATGTCTGGGGATGAGGGTAGTAGCGGTAGAGTTGTGAAGAGATCTCGTTCATTGGATCCTGGTGCTTTCCAATATTTTGATAATAGTCTTGGTGTAGGTTGGCCTTCATCTTATACTACTTGACTAAGAGAGGAAAACCCTCCTCGTGACGCTAATGTTCCCCATCCATTTGGTTCCATCTTTACTCCATCTTCGGAATATAGAGAGGGGCAAAGTTTAATGGAGCTTAAGGTTTCCATGTCATTTTTTTGAGAATTTTGCTTCTCCCGATACTTGTTTAAGAGTGGGTGGAGGTTGTAGGGAACATACACATGATATGTTCAAAATTAAACTTGTGGAGAACATGGTTTGATGAAAACGAGACACTTCAGTTGGAGAATCGTGGTTTACAAGATGAATTTAAAAGGGTATATGAGCTTATAAAACCATATGTGGCTTTGTCTGGTGGCGTTTCTTGCAATGTGAAGACTTTCTGTGATGAATATGTGAGTCTTTTAGAGAATGTTACTAAATTGGAGAAGGTTTCCCCCAGTACTGGTATATTCCCTAAGGCTGAGGTAGACAAGATGAAGAACGATTTGGTTGTGTTGCAGAATGAAAAGGATGTCCTTCATAGCAAGTTGGTTGGTTATCAGGATGTGGAGGAGGAAGTTTCAATGTTGAAGGCTACGGTGACATCTCTTGAGTTAGAGAAAATTGGGTTTTTAGATAAAGATTTAATGTTGGAGCATGGCATTCAGAAGTTGAAGGGTGATTTAAATGAATCTTCTCTAAGAAACACAGACTTGCAAGCGAGTGTGGTTGGGCTAGAGAACTGTGTACGTAAGGCAGAGGATAATATGTCGTGGGTTTTGTGAATTGGGATTACCAAGGTGGTAGATAATCTTATTGCTGATTCCTCTTTTTATGACGCTAACCGGGATCTTCAAACTATTTGCGTTGATTATGGTATGAGGTAAGGTTGTGGGATGAGGAATGCATAACATAACTTAGGATTATTTGCGACCGATGTACCACTTTATGATCCTACTCGTTTCTAAATACTGGAAGAAGCATTTTCTGCTTTATTATATGGTGACTATTTATCTGAGCTAAACTTTGCTTTATATGATGTGGGACAATTACGTAATATGGTGGGTTCCCTTGGCGATGGTCGGGCGTCTATAATTGGTGGAGGTGGAGCTAAGGCTTGAACATTGCATCTTCTCTGTGAAGGGTATATGGTACTTTGCTATGTTGCATGTCTATGGTTGAACTTATTTTGTGGTTGTCACTTGGTCATGAACTCTTCTTGTAAGTCCCTAAGACTGAGATCCAAATCAGTGATCAAATGATATTCAATAAATCAGAGTGTAGAATGAGTAGAAGATAGAACCAATCCAAGCATGCAAACATTTGTATCAGATAAACGTCAAATACACCTTGGAAAACACGCACATACGTCCCTAAGACTGACACAGGCACACTCTATTTATAGGACCACCAGCTGTACACGTGTGTACA
The DNA here is from genome assembly GCF_052849685.1 of Lactuca virosa. Taxonomy (NCBI): domain Eukaryota; kingdom Viridiplantae; phylum Streptophyta; class Magnoliopsida; order Asterales; family Asteraceae; genus Lactuca; species Lactuca virosa. Next base: position 171,216,248 of record NC_136428.1, on the reverse strand, counting down.
ACCGTACACAGGGTGTACGACCGCACACATGAGTCCGGCCGTACACAGCCACACACAGCCGCACACTAGCTACAAACGCCATTACAAAGCCCAAAATCCCACCAAGACCTATACAAGATAGATGCGTAGCCCAAACCACATAATTATGACCTAACAAACTCCCCCTTGGTTTGTGGCTAGCATGAACTCAGGTCTTCTTGATCAGCGTCACAAAGGTGTGTATGTCTCGCTTCGTGAACTGCAGAAATCTCGCTTCTTGATCACTGCAGTGGCACAAGGCTCTTCGAATGTGGTCTTGAACTTGTCACAAAATTCTACAATAAGTTTGTTCTTCAATTCAAAGTAGCCTGCTGATAGGGCACCAATATTAAGCTGGAGATCGGAGATCTGTTTAGACTTCTGAAAGTTTTCTTCTTCAAGCTTGGAAACTCGAATATCGAGGTTTCTGATCAGAACGTCTTTCTCGATGATCTTCTGTTTAAGAGTAGTGATCTCCTTCTTGAGTTCTGAGATAGATGGGTCTGCTCCCCCTGAACTTCCTTCACCTATTGATATTCATTTGTCTTGAGGTAAAGGATCCAAATCTTGTTGAGCAAGAAACCTGGTAAGCCTCACAGAGGCAGCATCATGCGCAGGTTGTGGAGGAGAAAAACCTCCAGGAGCAGAAGAACTCCCGACTTCAAACGAAGATCAAACATTACTTGGTCCTTATAGGGTCGATTGAGTTGGTGTAGCAGCTGGGGAGGGTTGTTGGACTGGTGGTTCTTGATCTTGAATAAACACTCCCTGCCTCGGATCGAGTCGACTTCCTTTTACAGAAGGCAGGGAGATTTGTGTCGGTGTCGAATCACTTGTGGATGGCACAAATGTAGGAATAGCAGAATCAAGGGGAGGAATTCTTGAAGTTGTATCCATATCGGTTGAAAGGTGTCGGCCATCTGATCAAAAGTTGGAGACGTCACTTTGAGAACACCACTAACTCCTTCTGTCTAGGTTGCAAAACATCATGGACAATGTCAAAGAAAGCATCGAGGTCTTCACTGCTTAACCTGATATTATTATCCATTGTCCATAAGCTAATCTGTGAGACACTCAACAAGCTACATTTTAACTCAGGAGCGTAGATGACGTTCTCAAAACTCAGCACTCCATTTATAACTATTCCTTTTTTAGTGATCTTCCCTCCATCTCCTCCCATGAAGGAAACATAGCCCCCATTAAAAGTCTGAATGATGTGCAGTTGGGAGATGTCTCCTGTCAATGTGCCTGGACCAACCGATGTCGACGTACCAAGGTATGACGACATTCCTCCGCAGCTGTTCCTGCACAATGAGTGGGATTATTTAGGTTTGGGAACCCAGGTCATTACAAGCGTGGGTTGACCAACAACTGAGAGGATTTACGGCCGCACAAGGGATTACGACCGTACACTTGATTACGTTTTTACACGGGTGTACAACCGTACACCCGTGTACGGCCGTGCACAGGATCATAACCGTACACGCCGACCGTACACACCCAACCGTACACTCTTCAACTGCACACTCCAGCCGCACACTTCCAACCGTACACTCAACCGCACACTATTAACCATACACCTTCAACCTTGAACCGTACACCTTCAACCTTCAGCCGCACACCTTCAACGGAGCTCAACCGTACACTCACAAAAATCCAAATTGACACTGATTTGGCTCTGATACCAATTGTAAGTCCCTAAGACTGAGATCCAAATCAGTGATCAAATGATATTCAATAAATCAGAGTGTAGAATGAGTAGAAGATAAAATCAATCCAAGCATGCACACATTTATATCAGATACACGTCAAATACACCTTAGAAAACACGCACATACGTCCCTAAGACTGACACAGACACACTCTATTTATAGGACCACCAGCTGTACACGTGTGTACAGCCGTACACCCATGTACGGCCGTACACAGGGTGTACGGCCGCACACACGAGCCCGACCGTACACAGCCATACACAACCACATACCAGCTACAAACACCATTACAAAGCCCAAAATCCCACCAAGACCTATACAAGATAGATGCCTAGCCCAAACCACATAATTATTACCTAACACTTCTTTTGTTTTGTCTTTTATCGGTAGATTGTGTTTTGTATGAAATGTTGGTAGTATTTTTGTGATTCTTTTGTAATGTTGGTTAACCTGGATGATGTATGGTACCCTTTTAGTTCGCTTAGTCGGGCTTTGTAGTGTTTATTGTTTTCATAGTCCCCACTTATCATCAATTTATCGAAGGTCCTGATTTCTTTGGTTAGGGCTATCTGTAACTCCCGAGTCGCCAGGTATACAATTTGTCCATTATTTCAATTAATCAAGGACTAGACAATGAGTACGTTGGGCGTACACTAAGTACACACAGCTTAGTCCTTTGCATGCACGCATCGGGGAAGACCCCTATGTACGCTGGACGTACCCATGCGTACACAGGGCGTACTCAAGCCAGAGGAAAACCCTAATTTTTAGGGTTTTGCACCCTATTTAAGCTCAGTAAGTCCTTCAAGTTCACCACCTTATCAGGCTCCCTTGCCTCTTGAGTCATATCTCGAAACCCTAAGCTATTTTCCTTAATGTTTGAGCATGTGTGTGTGTGTGTGTGTGTGTTTTGGGTGTGTGTGGTGCTTAGAGAAGAAGAAGAAGAGTTGTGAAGAAGCATTAGATCAGAAAGAACTTGTAGATCCAGAGGTTTCTCATCATTTCTAGCTTATTGAAGGTAAAAAGCTTCTACCTTGATGACTCCATGTGTTAGTTTGTATTTTAGGGCTTATTTCATCATAAAATGGTCCTTTAAGGTATTCTTGAGAGTATGAGGTACTCCAGAAGGTTATAATGCTAGATCCTAGTGTTTCTAACGTACCTTGAGCATAAAAATGGAGTCTTGATGGATTAAGTTCAATCATGAAAGGATTGAAGGTGGTTTCATGAAGACAATGTGGTTAACTCCAAGGTTTACCCCATTAAGACATGAAAAAGCATAAAGTTGGCAACTTTATGGCTTAATGCACTTTAATAAGCCTAGATTAAAGTTGGACAATGGGTCTTAACTGATTAAGACCTAAGAATGAGGTTTTTTCCAGCTACAGCGTAGGCCAGCCGTACCTTGGGGTACGTTGCACATACACGTCTGAAGTCCCAATGATGCGAGGGTTGTGAGTACGTCAGGCGTACTGGTTGGTACGCAGAGCATACTTATCAGAGTGGGCCTTGGGCTTGTTTCGGGCCATGTGTGGGGATTAGGTACTTTGGGTCCTTGTTGAGCCGTAAGCTTTTCTGCGATGGGCTTTTGGGCTTGGGCCCATTTTGGGCATAAATTATCTTTTGGGCTTCGTGGCTAGTAGCATTTGGGCCTTGATGGGCTAGGCCCAATAAGGCAAGGAATAAGTAACTTTTTCCCTTAAGGCTACGATTTAGGGTTTGGACTCACGGGTTCGATTATTAACCTAATTTCTAATTAGGTTTTCTTTACTTGTGATTAGTGGGGATTTTCGTTTCATCAGCCCGATCATTTGTGTGACTATCAGCAGAATGAGGTGAGTTTTCTCACTATATTGTAGGACACTAGGATATGGTATGTGTTATATGCCTCGGTACAGCCTTGTGCTGACATATGAGTTGAAATAGACTCAAGGATGAAATAGCCCGGGGGTGAAATAGACCCGGTACGTCTTGGGCCAACGCATGAGTTGAAATAGACTCGAGGGTGAAATAGACTCGAGGGTCAAATAGACTCGAGGGTGAAATAGACCCGGCACAGCCTTGAGCTGGCAGATATGTATGGCATGCGGTAATTTGGGGAACTCACTGAGCTTCGTGCTTATGGTTTTTAGTTTATGTTTCAGGTACTTCCGGATCAAAGGGGAAGAGCTCAGGATGATCACATCGCACACACACCATATTGTTCCGCATTTTATTTGACTATGATGTATTTAGATGATTTTGACATACTCTAATTTTATTATGGTTTTATGAAAACGTTTTGGATGATGCTTTTACTATTATAAAAATTGAAATTTTTAGTCTTAAATTTTGGGATGTTAGACTATCCTTGTCGCTTGACTTTGTAGGTGAAGTTTAGCTTAGTGGTGGGGATCAAAAACCACAAATATATACTACTTTGAATAACCGTTGGAGAAAAAGATTGCTCCAAACTCCTTGAGATCGTGATCGGATAGTTAAATATATTTCTAGGCTAGGTGGATTGTAACAATATCTTTTCTCACCTTTTGTAGTTGGCTAACCGAGTTACACTCTCTTTCAAAGAATAAAAGTATTCTTAGGCTAAGCGGGTAACATAGGTCGGAGTTTGGTTTTGTACCTTTTTATGAATGTAGTTGGTAGACTGGGCTACATTTTTCTAAGGAATAGAAATACTCTTAGGTTAAGAAGGTAGCCTAGGTCGGAGTGTTAAACTCGACCTCTTGGTGAATGTAGTCGGTAAACCAACTACAATGTTTTTAGAGAATAGAAATATTCTTAGGCTAAGCAGGTAGCCTAGGTTGGAGTTTTGAACTCAACCTTTTGATAAATGCAGTTTGTAGGCGAGCTATTTTTCTTTTAGTGAATAAAAATATTCTCAGGCTAAGCAAGTATCCTAGGTCCGAATGTTGAACTCGACCTCTTGATGAATGTAGTCAGTAGACGGGCTACATTGTTTCTAGAGAATAGAAATATTCTTGGGCTAAGCATGTAGCTTAGGTCAGAGTTTTGAACTCAACCTTTTAATGAATGTAGTCGGTAGGCGAGCTACATTGTTTTTAGAGAATAGAAATATTATTAGGCTAAGCACGTAGCCTAGGTCAGAGTTTTGAACTCAACCTTTCGATGAATGTATTTGGTAGACGAGCTACATTGTTTTTATAGAATATAATTATTCTTAGGATAAGCAGGTAGCCTAGCTTGGATTTTTGAACTTGACCTTTTGATGAATGTAGTCGGTAGACGAGCTACATTGTTTTTAAAGAATATAAATATTCTTAGGCTAAGCGGGTAGCCTAGGTCGGAGTTTTGAAGTCGACATTTTGATAAATGTATTCGGTAGAAAAGCTACATTGTTTCACTTTTATTTAAAGGAATAAAGAAATTCTTAAAAGTTGTTAATTGCCTCCCTTTTCTTTTAGTCAGAAACGGAGGTGGCGATCGCGACCGCCTTTCCTACAACATGCCCTTTGTAGGTTGATGCCTAAGCTTACCCTTGACTATGTCAGATTAGCTCTTCCATTCTTGTTCTTTGCATCTGTTCTTATACGTTGGCCGTGGGTTGTGCTACTTCGATTCTTTCTGTTCAAGCCTTCTTAAATCCCCACTTTGGCAAGTCGATTATTGGCCTCTTTTTTATGCTAACTTCTTTCGAAGCTTGGAGTTGTCTTGTCTTGGTTGCCTCGTATATCTCATCCAACTTTTTCGACATCCTATGACATCTGTGTGACCTTCTTTCCCCTGTTACATTGTTTTTAGTAAGTGGACTTTACCTATTCCTGCTTGCTTCTTCCTATTATTTTCCACATTTAGGTTATTTGCACTAAGTATTGATGTAGCTCTTATTCCCTCTACTTCTCCTCGTGCTCCTGTTATGATCTCCTTCGAATCGTGTGTGGTGACTGGTGTGATGTTGATTGTCCATTTATATTTTTCGACAACTACATACGTACTTGCTTTAGTGATGTGCCATGATGCTCTATTCGCCAATAGGTGTAGGGCTTGTTTCAGATATTTGTTTTCTTCGGCCTCCTCTTCATTTGTCACTTGCTCACCGATTAACATGTGTCGAGTGGTGTTTGTATTCTCTTTCTTTGTCGGCATCCAGTTCTCTTCAAGAGCCTTGAGGTGGTGAAGGTTACATTTGGTATTGTGTGTATCTTCAATTTTTTTCTCTTTGACCTAATTTCCTCTATGTTTGTATTGTTCCTACACCCGACACTGTGGAATTTGATAACCCCATGGATCACCCTATTTTCGGTCGTTTCCTAATGCGGGGTCGTGGCCCGAAGATCGAGTATCATAAGGCTTTGAGCTTTGGTAATGGATAATGTATGTTGTGGGTATCGAGTGTTCGTTTTGTGCTTTGGAGCCAAGGGTATATCGGTAAAATAATGATGCAGGCCTTTCATGAATTTTGGATTTAAGTTTAGAAGGTTTTAAGTCAAAGGAGAGTGGATAGGATCATAGAGCTTCTCTTTACCTTTCCATGGATATAAATATCATCGAAAACGGTGTTGGAACGCAAAATTTATGGCCATCGGAAGATAGATCGGTAAGGAGCATGTTGTGTACGCTGGGCATACATGGCTAGAGTGATCACGAAGGCTCCTTCACGTATGCTGGGCATACCAAATCTATGTTGGGCATACACGACTCAGTCTCAAACCCTAATTTAGGGTCTTGGACCGTATTTAATGACCTTAACTCATCTTCAAACTCTTCTATCTTCAGCCTCCATTCCATTAAACCCTAAATATGAAACCCTTGCTTGTTCTTGAGTGTTATTAAGCTTTTATGGTTAACCCTTGGTGTTCTTGATCACTTTTAGAAGAAGGATCTTGGTGTTCAAGCATTGGTTGGACTGGAGCTCATAGATCCAAAATCTTCATCCATTTCGCTAGCATTTAAAGCTATAAAGTTTCTATCTTGGTAACTCTATGTGTTAGATCTAGTGTAGGGCTTGTTTTGGGCATATTATGATCCCTTGAGTTATCCTTGTGAGTATGGGCTACTCCAAGAGCTTAGAATGTTGGATCTTAGCATTCTTGTAGTTGTTAGTACATGAAAATGTCATCTTTATGAGTTTAGATGAACCCTGTGAGAGTTGGTATTCATATTATGGACTTAGTTGTATTAAAACGGGTTTTGGGTCCCATTAAGACATGCAACGGAGTAAAGTTGCCAACTTTATGGAGTAATAAATTAATTAGAGGTTAGATCTAGGTTTGGACATTTTGCTCTTAAGCATTAAGTGCTTAATATGAAGTTTGGTCACCTGGTGCGTACGTTGGGCCTACGTAAGAGTACGCCCAGTGTAATGCATAAATCCCCATTTTCCCTGCTTTGGCGAGTTGTACCTTATGCATCACCGAGTCGTACGCTTGGCATACAAGTTGGTACGCAGGGCGTACGCTGCATGGACTTTTCTTGATTTTGGGCCACCTTTTGGACTTTAGGGTTTTGGGCTTATCTTGGGCCACACGTATTGCTAAGATGGGCCATTGATAAACTTTGGGCCTTTATGGAATTGGGCCCATATTCGGCCTTGAGTGTCTTTTGGATTTGGACCATTATATGGCTTCGAGTGCCATTGAGTTTGGGCCATGGTTAGTTGGGTTATTTGAGGGGAAGGGCAAAATGGTCTTTTACCCTAGGAGTCGGGACTAGTGAATTATGTCTCGATTATGGTTTGTGACCCAATTATTGATTATGATTGTATTTAACTGGATAGCGCAGGGATTCTCTGGTCCAGTAGCCTGAGCATCATTTGGATTGTCAGCGGACTGAGGTGAGTTTGCTCACTATATTGTAGGACACTAGGATATGTTATGTGCTTGTAGTCTTTGTGACTCCTGTTATATGTGTTGTATTCATGTATGCATGTTTGCTATATGTATGTGGGGTCAAATAGACCCAGGGGGAAATAGACCCGGTACAGCCTTGTGCTGACATATGTCATTGAAATGGAGTCGGGGTAATATCGAACCAGTGGTGAAATAGACTCGCTACGACTTTGGTCCGACACATGTGTAACATCCCAAAAATCATGACCAAAAATTTCGTTCTGAATATGTAATCTATTAAAACCATTTACTGAAAAGCAACATCAATATCATATCAACTCATAACCCATAAGTCCAATCTCATAAAAAACATGTCATGGAATAATAATAATATCAGAGTACAATCCCATGGATCTCAAATGCGGAATCATGTGTGTGCGATGCGCTGCTACCGTGCCGGCTCCTTCCCCTTCGACGAAGAGGTACCTGAAACCAAAACTGAAAACCGTAAGCACAAATCTTAGTGAGTTTCCCCATCATACCACATACCAAACAACATACATACTGCCGAGGAATTCTGGGGTGCCCGATCTACCCATGTCAAGCAGTTATGGGGTGCTGACCTACCCATGTTAAGCAGTTCTGGGGCGCTGACCTAACCATGTCAAGCAGTTTTGGGGTGCTGACCTAACCACCAGTTTATCCCAACCGGCTACGGGGACTATTTCAACCCCTACTACTACCACACAAAACATAGCATAAACATACCGTCAGGCATATCTTGGGTGCCGACCTACCCTTCGGTCCTAACGACCGAACTCGGGGACTACTTCCCTCCTATTACAACATACAACATATCAATCTAGCACATAAACATATCAAGTAGTAGCAAGCCTAGATTATTATCACAGAGACAATAATCTATCAACGACTCCTGCTGGTGGGCCTACATTGTGGCCGTAGACCCACCCCTACTTGGAGATAACTCACCTTGATATCGTGTAGTGTCTGCACTGTCCTCGATATTGAAATCAACTCTTCTCAACTCCTCAATACCTACACAACAACCTTTCGAAATTACCATTTCATGCTCATGACCACTTACAAGGGTCATCTCAAGTCCAAGTCAAAGTCAAGGTCAAAACTCTGGTCAAAGTCAACATCTGGTTGCCTAGACTCGCCAAGTAGGTCTACCAACTCGTCGAGTCCCCACGTCCATGAAGTGCTACAACCTCATCCCTACTCGTCGGGTCTAGTAAGAGATCGACGAGTTCGCCTTCAACAAAACATCGGGACCTTCGTCAACTGACTAGCCGAGTTCATCCTTGAACTCGCCGAGTTCATCTTCATCCGTATGAAGGTGTTTAGTCTACGACTCGCCGAGTTCTCCTTGAATTCATCGAGTCCGTCTTCATGTGGTTGGGACATTGCCTTGAACTCGCCGAGTTCCTCCTTGCACTCGTCGAGTCCTTCGATCTTCAATTCCATAACAAACCCCAACAGGCTGAGTTTTCCTTCAACTCAAAAAAAGACCATTTCCAGAAAACGTTTGGGGGGGGGACTATGACCCGAATCGCCGAGTCCCATGAACGACTCTTCGAGTTCCTCTTTATCCAAAACTATACAGTCGATCTCAGTGGGTCTTAATGCATCCAAATCATAGATCTGACCTCCTAGGGTCCATTTTATACATAAAGCTACGAACTTGATGTCCATGCATGGGGTTTTTGGCTCAAAAGACTATACAATGGGGTTTATAAGATGCATGGGCTTCCCATGGCCATAAAGTTGGCACCTTTATGCCATGGGAACCCTCAATGGTTCCAGATCCGAAGTGTAACTACATGATACACACCCAATCCCAAATATGGCCTTACAAAGCTTAGAAAAGGGTAGAAATGAGCCCTAACTAGAGATCTAAGAGTTAGCTGGTCAATGTTTCAGCTTTATACCTCAAGTGAGCTGGAAATGGGGCACAACCTCTGGATCTACTAGCTTCCACTCGAACTTCCAAGCTCTTTCTTCCTTCTCAAGCTTCACAATCACCACAAACACTAGAAAAATGGCTTAGGAACACTCACAAAGGTTAGGGTTTCGATTTAGGTTTTCTCTGAGTTGGGAGGGACGATGGAGGCTGGGTTGGGACAAGATAAGTTGTTTAAATAGGGTGCAAACCCTAAATATTAGGGTTTCATCCAGACAATCCTACTCGCCGAGTCGGGCTCTCGACTCATCGAGTAGGTTACTTAAAACCCGCATCCAAAGTCTTGTCTAATCGACGAGTTGGGCCTCCAAATCGCCGAGTCCCAGTGTAAAAACATAAAATCTTTAAATTTAAAATACGTACCAGGAACCGTGCGTTACAATCTCCCTCACTTATTTTAGACTTCGTCCTCGAAGTCTGCTGCTGCATCTGGAAAAAGCTTGGGGTAGTGCTCCCGCATCTCATCCTCCAGCTCCCACGTCCATTCTGAGCCCCTACAGGGCTGCCATTGCACCTTCACCAGCTTGACCCTCTTATTCCTCAGATCCTTCGACTTCCTATCGAGGATAGCTACTGGTCGCTCAATGTAGTTGAAGTGGTCATCTACCTGAATATCCCCCAAAGGTACCACTGTAGAGTCGTCTACCAGACACTTTCGCAGTTGGGAGTCGTGAAAGGTACTATGAATCGGGCTAAGCTCGGCTGGCAGATTAAGCCTATACGCCACCTTGCCTACCCGGGCTGCAACCCTGAAAGGACCGATGTACCTGGGGCCCAACTTGCCCCGCTTCCTGAACCGGATGACACCTTTCCAAGGTGACACCTTCAGGAGGATCATATCCCCGACCTGGAACTCCATGTCCGAACGACGCTTGTCGGCATAACTTTTCTTCCGACTCTGAGCAGTCTGAAGCCTGCTCCTGACCTTCTGGATCCTCTCTGTAGTCTTGAGTACCAATTCGATACTCCCCATGACTCTCTGCCCAACCTCACCCCAGCAAATCGGGGTCCTGAACTTCCTCCCGTATAACATCTCGAAGGGAGGACGATCGATACTTGCGTGGTAGCTGCTGTTGTAGGAGAACTCAGCTAATGGAAGATAGGTATCCCAACTACCACCGAAGTCTAAGACACATGCCCACAACATATCCTCCAAAGTTTGGATAGTCCGCTCGCTCTGGCCATCTGTCTACGGGTGAAAAGCGGTGCTAAAGTGCAGACGAGTACCCAACTCGTCGTGGAATTTCTTCCAGAATCTGGAAGTGAACCGTACATCTCTGTCAGAAATCATGGAGACTGGCACTCTGTGTCGAGCTACAACCTCTCGGATGTAGATATCGGCCAGCTTCTCGGCCGAAATGCTCTCCCAGATCGGTATGAAATGTGCCCTCTTGTTCAACCGATCCACGATGACCCATATGGAATCTCCCCGCGGTCCTGGGAAGTTTGGTGATGAAATGCATGGTAATATCTTCCCATTTCAACATGGGAATATCTAGCGGCTGTATCATTCAGTGTGGCCTCTGGTGCTCGGCCTTGACCTTCCTGCAGGTCAAGCACCGCTCTACGTACCATGCTACATCCCGCTTCATGCAGGGCCACTAGTAATCAGGGTGAAGATCTCTATACATCTTCGTCGCCCCGGGATGAATAGAAAACCTGGATTTGTGCGCCTCCTCCATCAAAACCTAGCGCACACCCCATGGTAGGGAACCCACACACTGCAATGTAATGTCAACAATCCACGACTCTTGTAGTCGAAGGAGGAAACTTGTCCCACAATACGCTCGCTCTTCCCATGTTCCTCCTTCATAGCCTCCTGTTGGGCCTCTCGGATCTGCTTCAGAAGCGGAGTCACCACTATCATTCGCAAGCAAACGTATCTGATCGGGGCAGCCTTGCGGCTAAGAGCATCGGCCACCACATTGGCCTTCCCCGGGTGGTAGAGGATCTCACAACCGTAATCATTCACCACATCTAGCTACCGACGCTGCCTCATGTTCAGATTCGGCTGGTCGATGAGGTACCTCAGACTCTTGTGATCCATGTAAATGGTACAACAGAGTCCATAGAGGTAGTGGCGCCAAATCTTGAAGGCGAAGACAACCGCCCCCAACTCCAAATCGTGCGTCGGGTAGTTCGCCTCGTGAGGCTCCAGCTGCTCGAAGTGTAAGCGATAACATGCCCTCTCTACATCAATACCGCGCCCAACCCTGAGATGGACGCATCGCAATATACCACAAAATCCTCCACGCCCTCTGGCAGGGCGAGGATCGGCGCCTCGCATAGTCTCTGTCTCAATGTCTCAAACGTTGTCTGCTGCTCAGGCCCCTAGCGAAAAAATACGGCTTTCTTCGTCAGTCGGGTCAGGGGTACGACTATCTTGGAGAAATCTTGAATGAATCTCTGGTAATAGCCCGGCAATCCCAAGAAACTCCAAATCTCAGATGGAGACTTCAGAACCTCCCATCTCATCACGACCTCTACTTTGGCCGGGTCAACCAAAATACCATTCTGGTTGACAAGGTGCCCAAGAAACTGCACCTCGCGCAACCAGAACTCACACTTGGAGAACTTGGCGTGCAATCTCTCCCTCCTCAAGGTATCCAACACCTATCGCAAGTGCTCCCCGTGCTGCTCCTGTGTCTTGGAGTAAACCAAGATGTCATCGATGAAAACTATCACAGACCGATCCAACATCGGTCTGCATACGCGGTTCATGAGGTCCATGAACGCGGCAGGAGCATTGGTAATCCCGAAGGACATCACCACGAACTCATAGTGGCCATAGCGAGTCCGGAACACAGTCTTCTGTGCATCCTCGTCTCTAACCCTCATCTGATGGTAGCTTGAATGTAAATCTATCTTGGAAAACCAATATGCCCCCTGTAGCTGGTCAAAGAGATCATCAATCCTCGGGAGTGGGTAACGGTTCTTCACCGTTACCTTGTTCAGCTCGCGGTAATCTATACACATCCGATGCGACCCGTCCTTCTTCTTCAGGAACAGGATCGGGGCTCCCCAGGGTGAACTGCTCGGTCTGATGAATCCCTTATCTAACAGCTCCTGCATCTGTGTACGCAAATCCTGCATCTCAGGAGGAGCCAACCGATACGGTGCCTTGACGATCAGGCCCGCACCAGGAACCAGGTCGATCCTAAACTCCACCTGTCTCTCGGGAGGTATCCCAGACAACTCCTCTGGAAACACATCCGAGTACTCTCACACCACCGGCATATCACTCATAGTCGCCTTACCCTCCTCCCGGGTATCGATGACGTAGGCGTCATATCCAGCGCAACCCTACTGAAGGTAGCGCCTAGCCCTCGCTGCTGAGCATAAAGCTGGTCCACGCTGTGGCCTCTCGCCCTGAATCACCAGCTCTCCCCCACTTGGGGTCCTGACACGTACCAACTGTTTCGTGCAGTCAATCACAGCCCCATTAGGGCTCAACCAATCCATACCGACGATGACCTTGTTCCCACCCAATTGTATGGGAACCAAGTCTACAAAATAGCGCTCCTCGAACAATCTAAACACACAATCTCTGAAAAAACCTATGATGCTCGAACTGATCGGTCGTCAGCAATCTCGACCTCTAGCGGGCAATCCATCATGCCCGATGACTCAGGGAACTTCTTGCTAAGTGCAAGAGAGACAAATGATCGGGTAGCACCCAAATCGAACAACACCTGAACTAGAATGTCGTTCACATGGAACGATCCTAAACAAAACACATATCATAGCACATAAATATCATAAACAACATATAGTAAAAGCTAGGGAGAAGAAATCATACCCGTCACCACATCGGGTGCAGCGTGTGCCTCCTCGGTAGTCAACTGGAAGGCTCGGCTCCTTACCACTGGAGCCTCCGACTTGCCCTGCCGGCCATCAGTGATCCGCAGGGTCGCTGGAGCTGGCATCACTACCGGCGTTGCTGCTGCTGTCAATCTCGGGCAGTTGGCCTTTTTATGGCCCTTCTGATTGCAATGAAAGCAAATCAGGTCTGATGTCTGAAAGGTGGGGGTAGGGGCAGTACAATCCTTACCAAAGTGCCCAGTCTTGCCTCACTTATAGTAGCTTGATGATCCCAATCTACAAGCTCCCTCAAGCGGCCTACCGCATTTCCTGCAGTGGCTCTGGCCCGGCTGGCCGTTCGACCTAGAGTCGAATCCCTTGGGCTTCTTCCCCGAAGCCCCAGTAACTTGTCCCTCCTCTGCCTTATTCTTCCTGAGGTGCTCCAAATCAATCTCCCTCTCCCTCGCCCTGGAAATCATAGAATCCAGGATCGGGAACGCTGAGTAGCTGACGTGCTCCCGAATGTCCGCTCTCAACATGTCATGATAGCGTGTCTTCCGCATCTCCTCATCCCCTGCATACTAAGGCACCAACAAGGCGCTCTCCTGGAACATGGCGGTAATCTCCGCCACTGTCTGTGTAGTCTGTCTCATGTCAAGAAACTCCCTGGCCAGCTGATGAAGCTCCACAGCCGGTGCAAACTCAGCCCTGAACCTGGTCACAAAGTTCGACCAGGTAATAGCCTCAACGCCTGAGGCTCCCAAGGAATCACCAACTGACTCCCACCAATCCCTATCCCTGTCCCTCAAACAACCTGCAGCATATCGAACCTTTGACCCCTTAGGGCAGAAGCTCGTCAACTGTGCAGACTCGATGTCTGCGATCCATATCCTGGCCACAATGGGGTCCTTCGCCCCATGGAAATCCGGTGCACCACTCCCCCTAAAGTCCTTAAAGGACAGTGTGCGCCCCCCCTGACTGGCTAGCTGCCCAGTCACTCCTAAACGCCCTAAGGCGATCCTCCATCGGCTCAATAATCCCTTCCTTGATCGACCTAAAAATCACCGGGGTCGACTCAAGGATTCCTCTAGTGATCTCAGAAGCAATGAACTCGTGTAGTCCCTCATCGACTGGCTCGGCACCTGATCCCGAACCTGATCCTGAGCCTGATCCTGAAGCTGAACCTCCTCCTCCTCCATGTCGTGTAATCATCACCATTCTGAAATAAAACACATAATCATCAGGGTCATACATAACATCGAGAGGTCTCACATACTACAAGTGTCCTGGTTCGATCTTGGCCCTCCTTGACTCAAGTACGGATCCTCTTCTTTCAGTAGTACAGGCCCATACTACCTTCCACATCTATCCGTACTTTCCCCAAGGATTGCCTTCACTTTACCAAGTCCCTTCTACTACTACTGCTCTCTGCACTAATCTCATCCTAGGCTTACCCTAGGGTAACTGTCCGACCTACTCTCCACCATCAACTGCATAAGGAATTCCTGCCTCCTTTACCTACCTAGCTTGCGAATACTATTACATATTACTAAGACCAAATAATTCTTCGAACAATAGGTCCTACCCTACAACGGTTGGACTCAAACAAGAGCTGCACAATAGAGCTAGACCTAACCTTCTGAAATTATTTCGTCCTCGCAATATGTAACTTAACGTATTCATTTACTAGTTAGCTAAAGATAAATAGAACTCCTCAAAGCACGAAGCAAGCATCATTCGAGCATTGAGTAACCATACTAAGCATATCCTATTCAGGCCATCATATTACTGATTAATCAGCTCTAGCATATAATTCAATAGGCACATATAGCAGGCACATAAGGCATCTTCCTAGATCCTTAGCCCTAACCTAGCATGCAGTTCTCATACAAGGGCAACAAGCATATAAGGCATCATTCCTAGATCCTTATCCCTAATTTAGCATGCAATTCTCATAATCATATCACATCATATCATAACATGTATGGGTATCTTGGGGAAAACATACTTGAGCTCGGCCGGTCACACGCATCACACACCTTGTTCTTTCTTAAAACTCCTTATTTTAAATCTTGGAAAAATTATTTCGTTATAAAAATCTTTCAAACCCTTGATTTGAGTCCAGACAACCCCAAAGGTGTGTCCGAATCCCTCAAACCAAGGCTCTGATACCAACTTGTAACATCCCAAAAATCATGACCAAAATTTTCGTTTTGAATAAGTAGTCTATTAAAACCATTTACTGAAAAGCAACATCAATATCATATCAACTCATATCCCATAAGTCAAATTTCATAAAAAAACATGTCATGGAATAATAATAATATCAGAGTACAATCCCATGGATCTCAAATGCAGAATCATGTGTGTGCGATGCGCTACTACCGTGCCGGCTCCTTCCCTTTCGACGAAGAGGTACCTGAAACCAAAACTGAAAACCGTAATCACAAAGCTTAGTGAGTTCCCCCATCATACCACATACCAAACAACATACATACTGTCGGGCAATTCTGGGGTGCCCGACCTACCCATGTCAAGCAGTTCTGGGGTGCTGACCTACCCTCCGGTTTATCCCAACCTGCTACGGGGACTATTTCACCCCTACTACTACCACACAAAACATAGCATAAACATACTGTTAGACATATCTGGGGTGCCGACCTACCCTTCGGTCCTAACGATCGAACTCGAGGACTACTTACCTCATATTACCACATACAACATATCATGATAGCACATAAACATAGCAGGTAGTAGCAAGCCTAGATTGTTATCACGGAGACAATCATCTATCAACGACTCCTGCTGGTGGGTCGGCATTGTGGTCGTAGACCCACCCATACTGGGAGGTAACTCACCTCGATGGTGTGTATTGTCTGCACTGTCCTCGGTATGGAAATCAACTCTTCTCAAATCCTCAATCCCTGCACAAAAACCTTTCTAAATTACCATTTCATGCTCATAACCCCTTACAAGGGTCATCTCAAGTCCAAATCAAAGTCTAGATCAAAACCCTGGTCAAAGTCAACATGTGGTTGACTAGACTCGCCGAGTTGGTCTACCAACTCGTTGAGTCCCCACGTCCATGAAGTGCTACAACCTCGTCCCTACTCGTCGGGTCTAGAAAGAGCACGACGAGTTCGCCTTCAACAAAACATTGGAACCTTCTTCAACTGAATAGCCGAGTTCATCCTTGAACTCGCCGAGTTCATCTTCATCTGTATGAAGGTGTTTAGTCTACAACTCGTCGAGATCTCCTTGAACTCGTCGAGTCTGTCTTCATGTGTTTGGGACATTGCCGTGAACTCGCTGAGTTCCTCCTTGCACTCGTCGAGTCCTTCGATCTTCACTTCCATAACAAACCCCAACAGGCTGAGTTTTTCTTCAACTCAACTAAATACCATTTCCAGAAGACGTTGGGGGGGACTGTGACCCGACTCGCCGAGTCCCATGAACGACTCGTCGAGTTCCTATTTGTCCAAAACTATACAGTCGATCTCAGTGGGTCTTCATGCATCTAAATCATAGATCTTACCTCCTAGGGTCCATTTTATACGTAAAGCTACAAACTTGATGTCCATGCATGTGGTTTTTGGCTCAAAAGGCTATAAAATGGGTTTATAAGATGAATGGGCTTCCCATGGCCAAAAAGTTGGCACCTTTATGTCATGGGAGCCCTCAACTGTAACTCCATGATACACACCCAATCCCGAATATGGCCTTACAAAGCTTAGAAAAGGGTAGAAATGAGCCCTAACTAGAGATCTAATAGTTAGATGGTCAAGGTTTCAGCTTCATACCTCAAGTGAGCTGGAAATGGAGCACAACCTCTGGATCTACTAGCTTCCACTCGAACTTCCAAGCTCCTTCTTCCTTCTCAAGCTTCACAATCACCACAAACACAGAAAGATGGCTCAAGAACACTCAAACAAGGTTAGGGTTTCGATTTATGGTTTCTCTGAGTTGGGAGGGACGATGGAGGCTGGGTTGGGACAAGATAAGTTGTTTAAATAAGGTGCAAACCCTAAATATTGGGGTTTCATCCAGACAGTCCTACTCGCCGAGTCGGGCTCTCGACTCGTCGAGTAGGTTACTTAAAACCCGCGTCCAAAATCTTGTCTACTCGACCAGTTGGGCCTCCAACTCGCCGAGTCCCAGTGTAAAAACATACAATCTTTAAATTTAAAATATATACCAAGAACCGGGCGTTACAACATGAGTTGAAATATACTCGGGGTGAAATAGACCCGGCACAACCTTGAGATGGCGTATACGTATGGTATGCTGTATTTTGGGGAACTCACTAAGCTTTGTGCTTATGGTTTATGTTTAAAATATTTTCAGGTACTTCTGATTCGAGAGGGAAGGGTTTGGCTTGATCGCAGCACATCCACCCATGTTTCCACACTTTATGATTTTGGAATTATACCCTGATTACTATTTTTACTTTAATATCCTTTTGAATGATTGAAATGATTAAATGGTGTTTATGATTGAATTAAAAATGAAATTTTTACCTTATAATTTTTGGGACGTTACAAGTTTGTATCAGAGCCTTGGTTTGAGGGATTCAGGCATTCTCTTGGATGTGTTTGAACTCAAACTGAGGGTTTGGTAGATTTTGTTTATAAAAAAATGTTTTATAGAAGGGTTTCTAATAAAAGAAAGGGGTGGTGCGTGAAATTAGCCGACCTCAAGTAAGTGATTCCCAGAATACACATACATGGTTGTTATGATATATATGTTATGAGAATTACATGATACATTAGGGCTAAGGATCTGCTCAGGATTTCATGCTAGGAGAGATGCCTTTATATGCCTGATTGTTTGAGCTTTTAGAATTGCATGCTAGTATGGATATTATATGATTGGATGGATGAGCCTGATATGTGATGCCTTGTAGCCTAAGAGGAATTGGGTGTTATATTAGATTGGAATCTTTCTTGGTAGGAAGTGAGCTTGAGGTGTCCTCTGTCTGGTTGTGGCTTGGAGTGTTAGTGCATGAGTGTTGCTTGCTTTGTGATTTGTAGGACTCTTGATGATGTGAGTTAACTATTAAGTGAGTATGTAAAGTCACATGTTGCATAGGTTAAATAATCTCAGAGTGATTAACTTGACCCTACCGTGCAACTCCCGTTTGAGTCTAGCCGTTGTAGGGATGAGTCTGTTACTCGAAGGATTATCTAATATTTGTTGCATGTGATTGTATTCATGAAGTAGTTAACTGAAATTATTGGGAGCTTTTCAACAGTTGATGGAAAGGTGAGGTCGAGAACCTAGGAGAGCCTAGGAAGTGATTTAGTGGGTTGGTTGTGCTATTCAGCAGGCACTTGGAGTACTAGTTTAAGAAGGTGACTTGGATGATTCAGGATGATTCTAGAGAAAAGTATGGATCGGTGTGGAAGGTAGTATTGGGCTCGTACTACTGAAAGCACAAGATCTATACTCGAGTTGAGGAGAGTCACGGAGAATCAAGGAAGCTAGTGGGATAAGGTATGTTTTAACCATGTGTATGATTGCCTTTCAGAATAGTGATGGGCACGTGTGGGGGAGATTCGGGTGATGGTTCGGGCTCAGGTGTAGGCTGTGGTGCTGAGCCAATTGGTGGGGGGATGTATGAGTACTTCACATCACCCGTCGACATAGTTGCATATCAGCCCTCAAGGGTTTGTGGGAGGACTGCCAGGGTTCTGAGTTCACCATGGATTGAGGAGATTGAGGGTGTCTTCCGCACAAGTCCCTATTCCATAGGAGCCAAGTTTTGGTTTGCAGCAAGGAGTTGTTGGAAATTGATTGCACAATCTATTACGCTTACTGAGTTGGAGGCTATGTCTTGGGAAGAGTTTGTGACCCGGTTTAGGGCGGAGGTTGCGCCAGCTATGGTGACGCAGCCATTGGCAAAGGATTTTGTGAGCATGTCAGGCTGCAAGACGCGGAATAACGTGATCGTGATTGTTGGAGCCCGTGAGCAGGAGATTAATTTGGAGCACCTCGGGAAGAGAGAGGAAGAGCAGATTCATACCGCAGTAGGCCAGGAGAAGAGGCCCAGGACTCAGGATTCGCATTTGGGAGGCCAGCAGGACCGTGGTGGTTGTGCAAAGTGTGGGAGGATCTATGTGGGAGGTTATCGGGAGACAGGGAGGGGATGTTTTAGTTGCGTACAGATGGCTCATTTCAGTAGGGATTGCCCTCAAGTATCGGTTCCGATACGTTTTCACTGTAGCCATATGGGCCACAAGAAGGTCGATTTTCTAGAGTTGATGAAGGGAGAAGTGAGGGCACCTGCTCCAACCACTCTGACGAATTCTGATGGTCACAAGGGCAGAGTGGAGGTTCCTGTGGGGAGGAGCCGAGCATTGCAGTCATAGGCCGAGGAGATCCGAGTTCCACCAGTTGTAACCGCAGGTATGAGTTGTATTCTTTCCTTATTTCTCTTATCAAATGTGTTTATGACTGTATGTTTGTGTGTGAGACATTTTGTGCGGTCTATCTAAGTATCCACCTATAAATTGGAGTATTCTTCATGATGGTCTGGAGAAGCTTCATATGCCATTTTGCATACCATGAGTCGTGTCCAGCAGGAGATTGAGTATTCCACTTAAGAGACCAGCAGTCGGTCTGATCTTTTTTTGGTGTCAATGTGAATTCAAGGAATCCACAAGGTGGGCATGCTTGGTTTGAAGGCAATATATGAAGGAGTTTTCATGGGTTCAAGGTAGTGAGGAATTGGTTTGATCATGGGTGTAATATCGGTAATTGTCAAGTTCACACCTTCGAAGCAAGGTCAGTTGTAGGTTCGCATGGGAATCGCTCTAGTGTAAGTGAGTCGTTGAACGGGGTGGGTACCTGTGGGGAGGAGCCGAGGATTGCAGTCACAAGCCAAGGAGATCCGAGTTCCACCAGTTGGAACCGCATGTATGAGTTGTATTCCTTCCTTATTGCTCTTATCAAAGGTGTTTATGACTGTAAGTTTGTGTGTGAGACATTGTGTGCGGTCTATCTAAGTATCCACCTACAAATTGGAGTATTCTTTATGATGGTCTTAAGAAGCTTCATATGCCAGTTTGCATATTGTAAGCCGTGTTCAGCAGGAGATTGAGTATTCCACTTAAGAGACCAGCAGCCGGTTTGATCTTTGGTCGTGTCAATGTGAATTCAAGGATTCCGCAAGGTGGGCATGCCTGGTTTGAAGGCAGGATATGAAGGAGTTTTCATGGGTTCAAGGTAGTGAGGAATTGGTTTGATCATGGGTGTAATATCGGTAATTGTCAAGTTCACACCTTCAAAGAAAGGTCAGTTGCAGGTTCGCATGGGAATCGCTCTAGTGCAAGTGAGTCGTTGAATGGGTTGGGTACCTATTTCGATACCTGAGATTTTGTTCTTCGTCGACCGATAAAGTCGCCAAGGACTTGTAGTGGATTTAGTGGAAGGTGCTTGGGGACGTTGAGTTTATGGAGATGTTGGGGCGTATTCATATAACTCTAGGGTGTGTGTATGTTTTCTAGGATTGCATGGTCATGGAAAGCTAGCCATGGTAAACCTCAGGTTGTCGACTGCTACCATCAGTTGGGAATATGCAGTGGTAACATATCACTCTGAAGTAATGGGAGAGTGTTATTCACATGGGTTGTTTCAGCCATTGGGACTGTCAGCAGGAATCGAATGGTGTCCATTGGTGAACTTTGAGTACATCGATCCATCGGCAAGTGAGTTGATGAATGAGTGACCCGTCCGTTCAGTCGATATGGTTTTGACCGGTGCTTGATTATGGTTGGTATGGTAGATGGACAGTAGGAGCATGGGTTTGGTCCATGGCAGTATGGAAGTATTGTAAGACCGCGATGATAGTCGTAGCATTCACTGGATTGGCAGGTAGTGTTGTAGTGTGGTAAGACTGCGGGGTTGCCCATAGTGTTCACCTGGTTCTTGAGCAATTATGAGAGCAGGATAAATCTATGGTTTGGGCTCGTAGTTCCCCCTAGGTCGGATTAGACCATGAAATGGTAGGTCGTGAGACTGTGGGAAGACCATAATATTCCTAGAATTAATGAAGGTTGTGGGTTTTGTGAGGCCGGTGGTGATATAAGTCTATAGCTGGGCATGCAACATTCGTTTATAAAAAGGTGTATTTTATTGGATCGATGTAATGGTTGGTTATATTATCCATTAGTTGGATAAGGAGGGTTATTGGATCCATTATGACAAGCAATCTAGGACAGCTCTTGCTAGATACACCCTCGTTCAGGAGTCGCATGGTACTACTGCATGAGGCTACCAGCCTCAACAACCGGTTGGGGATCCGGTTTATCGGTTAAGTAATGGGTAAGTTTGAGACCAGGGAAGTCTTGGCTACATTACAAATGTAACTGTGGGTCAACAAGATGATTCTGGGATGGTACTAGCGTTGAGGACTCATGTAAGGAATCGCCTTGTTATCAAGTGAAGGGTTCTTGGAAGAAATGAATGGTCAGGGATTCTGTTTCCTAGTGGAAACAAAAAGACAATCTAGGGTTGGGAGGGTTTATGCTTAGATTGGATTGTGAAGTGAAGTCGAATTGGCAGTGATTCGGAATGTCCCATCTGTTGGGGAGTCAGACAAGGTTTTAGGATTTTCGATTTTGGGCAAAATAGTGAAGGTTATTCTTCAATGGTTAACACTAATGTGGCAAGTATCCGTTTCTCGTCAGGGTTTGAGAGCCCTGCTAAGACTGGGTTCGGTTATAGCTTTGGAATACATTTGTGTGTATGAGTCAAATTATCAGTCCGTATCGAGGTTGTGGGAGTGTCGTCCAGGTTGTGGGGCGTATCTGGAAGATAGTAAGGAACGATTTCGAGGATGAAATCGAATTTAAGTGGGGGAGAATTGTAACATCCTGTTTTGGGTCGTTTCCTAATGCGGGGACACGACCCGGAGATCGAGTATCATAAGGCTTTGGGATTTGTTTAGACCTATTTGGTAATGGATAATGTAGGTTGTGGGTACCGAGTGTTCATTTTATGCTTTGGAGCCAAGGGTATATCGGTAAAATAATGATGCAAGCCTTTCATGAATTTATGATTTAAGTTCGGAAGGTTTTAATTCAAAGGAGAGTTGATAGGATTGTAGAGCTTCTCATTACCTTTTTGTGGATATAAAGATCGTTGAAAATGGAGTTGGGATGCAAAAGTTATGGCCATCGGAAGATACATCGGTAAGGAGCATGTCGTGTACGTTGGGTGTATAAGGAATGTACGATGGGTATACATGGCTGGAGTGATCGCGAAGGCTCCTTCGCGTACGTTGGGCGTACGTCACTCAGTCTCAAACCCTAATTTAGGGTCTTGGACCACTTCCATCCCATTAAACCCTAAATACGAAACTTCCATCCCATTAAACCCTTTTATCTTCAACTTCCATCCCATTAAACCCTAAATACGAAACCCTAACTTGTTCGTGGGTGTTATTTAGATTTGGTGGTTAATCTTTGTGTTTTGGATCACTTTGAAGAAGAAGGAGCTTGGTGTTCAAGCATTGGTTGGAGTGGAGCTCATAGATTCAGATTCTTCAACCATTTTGCTAGCATTTGAACGTATAAAGTTTCTATCTTGGTAACTTTATGTGTTAGATCTAGTCTAGGGCTTGTTTTGGGCATATTATGGTCCCTTGTAATAATTGAGAATTTTCCGTCATTAATTTTTACTAGGAGTTAGGATCGACTCATAATGACAAAAAGTTCCCATATTGAAGGATAATATGGAAAGTTGAGTCGAAAATAAAGTAATCAAAAAGTTAAATAGTTACTGTATTTGAAAAATACGCGACCTAATGATCCCAAAAATATAAACGTCGAGAAAATATAACTCTGATTGGAAGAGTTATGATTTTAATACGAATAAAAACCAACCACATTAATAACGCTATTGACATCAAAAATAGAAAAAAGAGAACTGTTGAGTTTCGGCTAACAGTACAAAAAGGAAATTTGTAGTAAAGCATGACATAAGAACTTGTAGTAAAGAGAACTGTATGAAGGAGATACGATTTTTATAAAATATAAAAATATGGGTTAAAAATGAAAGTTAAAATTAGAAGATCCAACCTAAAGGATAGTTGTAGTTCTAGGAAAAAGGTACACAAATATATAAAGAGGGTAAGAAACAAAGTTCATATGAAGAAAATATGAATTTTTAAAAAGGAATTAAGGGTGCGCATCAATGTGCGCGCCATGCCCGACGAGCACATCTGACCCACAGATTCATCGGAGATTTGGAAACATGGACCACCAGAAGGGTGACACGTGGCAAGATTTAGTGACAAAAAGCTCGAGACCGCTATCATCCCGAAGTGATCGGGTAAGGAATGGTGCTAGATCAGTAGACAAGCCAGTGCTATGCACCACATTCCCAGAAAGATCCTGAGGGATGTTGACCTTCTTTGTTAGAAGAGCAATGAGGCGAGAAATGAAAGTACTCTGATCAGGAAGGTCATCGGGGAACTGTAAGAAAGGATATGTTGGCTAGTTAGGAGGTAACTGACCCGCAGCCTGACGACCTCGTCTCGACATATTTATAGCAAAATAAGGCAAGGAAACAGAAAGAATTAAGTTAGGATAACTTAAGAGAGGATTAAGTAGGGCAGACGCGCCAGATGCGCGCCGCATGTGAGTGCACGCGGCGCACACGCATCTGTGCGGCGCGCCCCAAGAACACAAAAAACAGCAGGCATCGCAACCTACTGTTTCGTCTAATTTACAACCTAAAAATGATTTAGGGATGTTTGGTTAGTTCTCTAGAACACGTATAGGCTTCACATTTCATCCAAAACAACACCAAATTCCGAATTTTAGTTCAAAATATTCAAAAATTTAAAAATTCAAAATGTGAATCAATAGATGAATTAAACCCAAAATTGAGTATATATGAAGGAAAATCGTAGTATAGGGCACTATATCACTCCTCAATTTCACAAAATACAAAAAAAATTGTCAAATGATAAATCCTCTAAAAACCCAAAAAATTTGAAATTTAGCCCACAATTTAGGTTAGGATTTAGCATAGAGGTTACCTAGTAGTAGAGTGATCGAATGGGGTGAAGAAATTGATGAAAAGCAGTAGGCGCGCCAAATGTTCGTCGCATGTGTGGTCCCCGATAGCGACAAAGCAGATAAAGACAGAAGAAATGTTCGAATGAAGCCAAAAACCGACTTTAATGTTGATCTGTTGTCTGTGCATGGCGCACGGATCATATGCCTGGCGCGCACACGTAAGATTTTTTTTACAATTTTGACCCTACTGATACCCTAAAATTACCAAGGCCTTTAGGAGTCAAAATTTATGAAAAGGATGAAGGAACTTCCTTGGGATAATCAGTAAGTTGCTATGAAAGCAACGGCATCATGCTATGATCAGTACGTTGTTACGGAAACCAAAGTCCTAGATGGCATGATTAAG
The DNA here is from genome assembly GCF_052849685.1 of Lactuca virosa. Lineage (NCBI taxonomy): Eukaryota > Viridiplantae > Streptophyta > Magnoliopsida > Asterales > Asteraceae > Lactuca > Lactuca virosa. The sequence continues at coordinate 171,191,517 of NC_136428.1, read as the reverse complement.
GCCAGGGAATTTGGAAGAAAATGGGGAAAATCAACAAGGAAGGACCAGGTCGAACCTTGTACAAGAGAAATGAGGAAAGGAAACCTCCAATGGTGGTTAGCTAAAGGGGATACTTGGGAAGATTTCCCTTGCGCGGTAAGTGTGGACTGCACCATCTCGGTAGCTGTGAAGATTTCAAGTGAAAGGAGTGCGGAAAAGCAGGACATATTGCAGATGTCTGCAAGAGTCAACAAATCTAGTAAAGGAATACTGGAAAATAATAGGAATAGGAATGTAAGGGGAAAGGAAACCCCACAAAAATAGTCGTAAGATTTTTTCGAGGATGATAGGAATCCTTGAAGTTTAAATGTTTTAATAAAGAGTTCATTTTAATGGTAGATTTAAAATGATTAATTAAAACATTGAAATCCCTCTATAAATCCTTAACCAAAGTTTAATAGAAATTTTAGGTTTCCTATAGGTGTAAAATAGGATCAGGTAGGATTATATTGTTTTGAAGTTAAAGAATTAGAAGTAGAAAACTAAAAAGGAAATGTAGTTAACTCAATAAGTAGGAAAAAGGAATTGGCATCCTTCATAACAAATTGGTCTCCCATTTTAAAGTTTGAATTAAGGCTCGAATTTCGAGGGCAAAATTCCTAAAACAAGGGGAGAATGTAACAATTGAGAATTTTCCGTCATTAATTGTTACTAGGAGTTAGGATCCACTCATAATGACAAAAACTTCCCATATTGAAGGATAATATGGAAAGTTGAGTAAAAAATAAAGTAATCAAAAAGTTAAAACGGTCAGTGTATTTGGAAAATACGCGACCTAGTGATCCCAAAAATATAAATTTCGAGAAAATCCAACTCTGATTCGAAGAGTTATGATTTTATGAAGAATAGAAACCAAGCACGTTAATAACGATATTGACGTCAAAAATAGCAAAAAGAGAACGGTTGAGTTTCAGCTAACACTACAAAAAGAAAATTTGTAGTAAAGCATGAGATAAGAACTTGGGAAGGAAGAACGGCAAAAATGGAAGTCGTATGAAGGAGATACGATTTTTATAAAATATAAAAATGTGAGTTAAAAATGAAAGTTAATATCAGAAGATGCAACCTAAAGGAAAGTTGCACTTCTAGGAAAGAGCTACACAGATATATAAAGAGGGTTAGAAACAAAGTTCATATGATGAAAATATGAATTTTTAAAAATGATCTAAGGGTGTGTGTCAATGTTCACGCCATGCCCATCGCGCACATCTAACCCCTAGATTCGTCGGAGATTTGGAAACATGGACCACCAGAAGGGTAACACATGGCAAGATTTGGATGGGCCAAGAAGCAAGTGCACGTCATGCAGGAGAGTGCCTGACGCACACCATCACTATCAATAGAGGTGCTTGCTTCCTGGTTTTTCATCTCAAACCAACCTCCAAACCTTGTCTCTATACTTCAATACCCTCTCGATGGAAAGAAACTCCAACTCCAACGGTTCGGGTGCTTCTCGATACGCTATTAGAGTGAGTTCACGATCCCTATTTTACTGTTTTAAAATGTTTTAGGGCGGGCGGGGGGGGGGGGGGGGGGGGAGGAATTCATGCTTAACAAATGATTTTATAAAAATATCTATTTTATAAATATAAAGTCATTTTATAATAAGTTGGATGTCTTAGGATAGTATAACTTTAGATACTATTGCTTAGATTTAAGTTATAATTTGTGTCTAAAGGATATGATGCTCGATAATCTACGAGTAGGTATTACCAAGATGTTATAATGGCCAAATCCCTAGGAAACCTTAGTACCTAGGACTTATGCTAGACAAGATTTAGGATATGCACTGTACTTAGTTGTTACGCTGCCCAAATATCCTGTTAAAATAACCATAATTAGGGTATATATATGACGATTTATATATATAAGATAATTATGAGATCATAAATATAATTATCAAATACATATAAATATATATATATATATATACATATATATATATATATATATATACAAAAATTATTTGATGATGTATACCCGGAAGAGGTATATACAAAGATAGTGTGATGTGTGTGTGTGTGTATATATATATATATATATATATATATATATATATATAGGTTAATTATGATAAATATAAAAGATTAAAACATAAAACATAAAAGCCTAGGGTTAATGCGTTACTGAATTGGTTATTCATCCAATAGTCTTGATTAAATTCGGTATATCCCCAATACCTATAATCATTAATCTTGCGAGAGCTAGGAATTTATGTATAGATCTATACGGGGCCATGACAATGCCACCTGCGACTGCTAGCTACAATCTCGACAGGATTCATTCCATATAAGTTACTATTCAACTTCTGATGAAGCGTCGTGATTAGGGGTATATTTACGGGTGTAGCGTCGATTATAAGGGCTCACGTTAATACATTAAAATTTTCCTTACAGCTTAGATTACCATTTGGGACGCCGGGTATGGTAATTAAAATCGTTAGGATCATTAAAAATCCTTAAAAGATAGTAAATTAGGATTAACAAAAGATAATCCTAATTAAAATACGGTAGGATCGTTAGATATCCTGAAAAGATAGTAATTTAAGATTAATAAAAGACACCCTAAAAGATAGAAGGCTAGGTAAATAAATAAGAAATGTTTTCATAAAAGAAAAGTATTCTTAAAAGAATTCAAAAATAAAAACTCGTGCACTCACATTATGTTGACTTTCAAAATGCATGTTTTCACAGGTTAATAGGATTGTCGCTCTTTATACCGTCACACTGCTCGGTGTTTCCGCCACAGTACGGGCAGGGAGTGTGACATCCCTTGAGTTATCCTTGTGAGTATGAGCTACTCCATGAGCTTAGAATGTTGGATCTTTGCATTTTTTAAGTTGTTAATGCATAAAAATGTCATATTGATGAGTTTTGATGAACCATGTGAGAGTTGGTATTCATATTATGGACTTCGTTGGATGAAAATGGGTTTTGGGTCCCATTAAGACATGAAAAGGAGTAAAGTTGCCAACTTTACGGATTAAGAACTTAATTAGAGGTTAGATCTAGGTTTTGATGTTTTGGTCTTAAGCATTAAGTGCTTAATTTGAAGTTTGGTCACCTGGTGCGTACACTGGGCGTACGTATGAGTACGCTCAGCGTAATGCATAAAGTTCCCATTTTCCATGATTTGGCGAGTTGTACCTTATGCATCATTGAGCCGTATGTTGGGCGTACAAGTTCATGTGCATGGCGTACGCTGCATGGAGTTTTCTTGATTTTGGGCCACCTTTTGGACATTAGGGTTTTGGGATTATGGTGGGCCACAAGTATTGTTGAGACGAGCCTTTGTTAAACTTTGGGTCTTTATGGAATTGGCCCTATATTGGGCCTTAAGTGTCTTTTGGATTTGGGTCATTATTAGGCTTCGAGTGTCATTGAGTTTGGGCCATGGTTAGTCGGGCCATTTGAGGGGAAGGTTAAAATGCTCTTTCACCCTAGGAGTCGGGACTAGTGAATTAAGTCATGATTACAATTTGTGACCCAATTATTGATTATGATTGTATTTTATTGGTTAGCGCGGGGATTCTCCAGTCCAGTAGCCCGAGCATCATTTGGATTGTCAACGGACTAAGGTGAGTTTGCTCACTATAATGTAGGACACTAGGATATGTTATGTGCTTGTAGTCTTTATGACTCATGTTGTATGTGTTTTATGCCTGTTTGGCTATTTGCTATATGTATGTGGGGTGAAATAGACCCGGTACAACCTTGTGCTGACATATGAGTTAAAATAGACTTTGGGGTGTAATAGACCCGAGACGGCTTTGGGCCGACATATGAGTTGAAATAGACTCGGGGGTGAAATAGACCTGACACAGCCTTGAGCTAGCGCATATGTATGGTATGCGGTATTTTGGGGAACTCACTAAGCTTTATGATTACGTTTTATGTTTAAAATGTTTCCACGTACTTCCGGTTCGAGAGGGAAGGGTCCAGCTTGATCGCAGCGCATCCACCCATGTTTCTTCACTTTATGATTTTGGAGTTTTACCCTGATAGCTATTTTTACTCTGATATAGTATTGAATGATTGAAATGATTAAATGGTGTTTATGGTTGAATTAAAAATGAAATTTTTGTTGGATTAGTGTCTAAGCCCATAACTATATTTGGTAAGTACTTGACCCGGTTGTGCATGGTCCTTTTGTGTTGTCTTCACCAAAGCAACTAGATAGGATGATTTATGAAGAGAGAGGTTATTATGGTTTGTTAATATATTGTGAGAATAATATATTAAAGGAGAAATCATATAGTTTAATTAATATTAGACAATAATTAATTAAGAATTAATTTTGTGGCTAAAGACATTAATTAAATAAAGGGGACTAAAACTGTCAATTGTGTGATAGATGAATATTGGGCTGAGAAGCCTTATGGATTAGGAATGGACGAAATTAAGGATGAGTGCATCTTAATTTCAGCCATAGAGGCCTTATTCCAGAAGGTTCCTTGGACTGCTTAAGGCCTAAGCTATCCATTAGGGTTTTGACTGAAACCCTAGCAGCACAAGTATAAATAGACCCCTAGGTCATCAGTTTTCGGCCACTGGAAACCCTAGAAGAGTTCATAGCCGAAATTGTGCCTCCTCCACTCTCTCCAATATCATCTTCTTGCTTGTGGTGTTTGTAAGCCATTAGAGGAGTGACATTTGTGACTCTAAGCTCCAAGAGAAGAAGATTCAAGCCATTCTTAAAGAGGTAATCATCTAGATCGGATTTTATATAATAATTTTGAAATATGTATGCTAGATCTAGGGTTTATAAGTCTTGGATGAATTGAATGTACAATAGAGAAACCTAGATCCAAGCTTTAGGGTTTGCATGAGCACATAGGATGTTCTTTTGTATAAAACCCATCAGTGGTATCAGAGCCTTGATTGGTTTCTATTGTATTGATGCCTTGTATGTTCATCTTGCTGAAAATCATTTTTTCTGCCCTCTGCTCGACCTGACTCTGCGAGTCACTTGCTGAACTCGGCGAGTCGGCCGAACTCGACGTGTCCAGTGAGTGACTCAGCGAGTCGGGGAGTCAGACAGAGGGATACTCGGGATTTCTTGTTGTTTTGCTGAAGGATAATTACCAAAACTGTTTTTCACTAATAAAATCCAAATTTTATTATTATTGTCTGATTATCCTTACCAAAACAAAAGATAATTACCAATTATTTGAATAATAAATTCCTTATGTGATAAAATTTGATTATTTGAATTATTTGATGAATTATCTTGTGAATAAAATGGAATAGGTCAAATTTAGATAATCATTAAATTAAATGCTTGATTTAAATTATTTTCTATTTGATCCTATGTGTTTTGAAAAGTTCAAAACTTGCCCTCAAGTTTTGGAATTTAAATTTTAATTAAAAGTTTAATTTGAATTATTTAAATTCCAAACCATAGAATTTTACAAGTTTAAAATTCACCCTATACTATTATAATATTATAAGAATAATTATTACATATATGTATAACTAAATGCTAGTCTTACCGTTAGTAGGCCTCATTCACGAAGCCGATCTATAAGGGGGGTATAAGGATATTGCCTATAAAATGGCCGTTTAATGGGTGTCCACTCTCACCCACGGCTTCCTTGATTGGTGGATGGTCGTTAGCCGAACGGGTAGGATAGGGCAAACCTTTCCTCATTAAAAGTATAATGAATTTATAAAGTAACTAAATGGTTTTTTTTAATTCCCAATCTTAGTTACTTTAGGCAAAAGTGAATTGATACAATTCCATGAAATTACACTTTGTACCCTTGCTAAGACGTTAGTGGAGCGTGTGTGGTTAACCGGGACACTAATTGGGCTCTAAGAAAAGGGGGCAAAGGGTGACTCGATTTTTTTTATAGTTCGATGGAGCCTGTGTGGTTAATCGGCACGTCGAATAGGTGACTGTAACATTGGGGGCACCATGTATATTTGCATGGTTATTCACACCCGCTTTGTGATCCTCGGCATCCCAGTCACAAACTTGAGGGGCATATCGAGATTTAAACATGCCATTGAAAAGTTAAATGAATCTCAAAAGATCTAGGAGTTTTCAATACATTTAAAACTTAATTCTCTTTTGTTTTTTATGGTGGAAATTAGTGAATCGTCATTCACTTACCTTCAAATCATTTGCAATTTAAATTACGGCATCCCTCTTTTAAGTTGTAAATAATCTTGTTGGATCCTAGCCCTAATTTCTCATTTGGGTGTTTAATTGGAAATTCTTAATTAATCAAACTTTTTCTCTTTTATATTTCAGATGTCTAACATGAACAACAATGCTTCCGGCTCAAATTCCTCTGGCTCGTTCTCACTCATGAACTTGTGTGGGAGAGTGATCTTTGACGGGTCCAATTTCAATGATTGGATCCGCAACATCCGAATGGTCACTCGTTACGAGGACAAAGAGTATGTCCTCGATGAGAAGCTGAAGGAAATCAACATCAACACTGCCTCTGCTGAAGAGATCGCTGCCTTTGAGGCCCATGAGCGTGATGCTACAAAAGTCCATTGCATCATGTTGGCGACTATGACTGCAGAACTCTAGAAGTCCTATGAGGACATGTACCACTATGATATGCATCAAGATCTGTTCGACCGGTAACACCAAAGCGCTAGGCAAGAAAGGTACGAGATCATCACTTCGATGATCACTGCCAAAATGGGTAATGGAGAGTCCCTTACTGCTCATCTGCAAAAGATGCAGAGATATGTTGATCGCCTGCTAAAGTTAAATGATAACTTTGATGAAGAGCTGGCAATTAATATCATCATTCACTCCTTACCTCCCTGCTACAACCAGTTCCGCATGACCTACCACATGAACAAGGAGGAGGTCTCTTTGAGCAAGCTTCAAGGCTTACTAAGGACTGCTGAGAGCAACCTCAAAGACAAATATGTTGCATCAACTCCTACTCCTGCTGTTGCCCTAGTCTTGGTAATTGGGCAAGGAAAGGGTAAGAAGAGGAAGGCTCCCTCAAAGAGCCATCATAAGGGAAAGTCCCATAATGGTACCTCTTCTAGTGGAACCAAATCTGGTTCTGCTAAACCCAACTCCAACCCCAAGGAGGCAGAGTGCCATTACTGCCACGAAATAGGGCATTGGAAACGAAGTTGCCCGAAGTATCTGCAAGATATCAAGGATGGAAAAATCAAGCCGTCCTTTTCAGGTATTTACACTATTAAATCTAATGATTCATCGCGTGCTATTTATTGGGTTCTTGATACAGGATGTGGTTTTCACATTTGTTCTGATTTGTAGGGCCTAAGAAGAAATAGGGATGTGGAGCATGGGAAGATAAACTTAATCATGGGGAACAGAAGATCGTCGCATGTCACGAAGATTGGAGTTTACTCTTTAGTGCTTAGTAATGGATTAGGATTAGATTTAAATAATTGTTGCTATTCGCCAGATATGGCAAGAAACATCATTTCTTTTCATGGTGTATATAGACAAGGATTTAGATATTCATTTGATAATGAAAAGGGTTCTATTAATGCTTATCTCAATGGTGTTTTCTATTTTGAATCATTGCCTTGTAATGGAATATATGAAACTGTGATGATTGTAGATAATTTAGGAAATGATGTGTTGTGTATCGGTTCTTCCAATAGTTTGGATAAAGAATGCTTGTGGCATTGTCGTCTTAGACATGTCAACAAGAAACGCATAGCCCAACTCCAAAAGGATGGAGTGTTGGAGTCATTCGACCTTAGGGACGATGACATGTGCGAGTCTTGTTTACTTGGAAAGATGACCAAGTCACCCTTCTCTGGTTCTTGTGAAAGGGGTGAGGGTTTATTGGATCTCATACATATAGATGTATGTGGGCCCTTTAGATCCACCACAAGGGATGCGTGCTGCTTCTATGTGACTTTTACCGATGATTATAGCAGATATAGCTATATCTACTTAACCAGACATAAGTCAGAAACCTTTGAAAATTTCAAAGAGTTCAAGCAAGAAGTGGAGAATCAATTAGGCAGGAAAATCAAGATGCTTTGATCTGATCGAGGTGGAGAGTACCTAAGTCTTGAATTCCACGACTACCTCAAGGAATGCGGAATCGTTTCGCAATTGACACCTCCCAGGACACCGCAGTTAAATGGTGTAGCTTAGAGGCGTAATCGAACCTTGCTGGACATGGTTCGCTCCATGATGAGTCGTGCTTCGCTACCTATCGCATTCTGGGGGTATGCGTTAGAGACTGTTGCCCATATCCTTAACTTAGTCCCTACGAAGAAGGTTGCCAAAACACCTCACGAGATGTGGACAGGGAAAGCTCCCTCGTTGGCACATATCAAGGTTTGGGGTGCGAGGCTTTCATAAGACGAAAGACTCATGACAAGCTCGCACCTCGTAGTGAGCGGTGTATTTTCATCGGCTACCCGCAGAAGTCCTTTGGTTATCTCTTCTAGATACCGAGTGACAATGTTGTGTTCATTGCGAGGAGAGGGGTTTTCCGAGAGCGATAACTCATAGGCCAAGGAGATAGTGGGAGGCAAATCGATCTTTAAGAGCTTCAAGAATCGAACGATGAAGGAAACTCTAACGCTGGTGCTCAACCCGAGGAGGAAACTCCGGTTGAACCGATTGACGCGTCCTTACCTCTTAGATGTTCCGAAAGAGTTAGGGTTCAACCCCAGTTTTATGGTTTTCATATTACTACATAAGGGGATACGTTCATTAGTGATAGTATACTAGTAAATTTGGACGAACCTAACAGCTACAAGGAAGCCATGGCAGGCCCGGAGTCTGCAAAATGGAAAGAGGGTATGGACAGCAAGATTTAGTCCATGTATGACAACCAAATTTGGAATTTGGTTGACAATGCGCCAGGTCGTAAGACGGTCGGGTGCAAGTGGATCTTCAAGAAGAACACTAACATGGATGGGAAGGTACACACTTATAAAGCGCGATTGGTTGCGAAGGGCTTTACTCAAACTCCAGGAGTTGACTATGATGAGACCTTCTCACCAGTTGCGAAGATAAAGTCTATTAGGGTGATGATGGCAATTGCTGCATTTAATGACTATGAGATATGGCAGATGGATGTCAAAACTGCTTTCCTCAACGGAAAGTTGGCTGAGGATGTTTACATGAATCATCCATAGGGTTTTGTCGATGCGAAGAATCCTAATAGAGTGTGTATGCTTGAAAAATCCATTTATGGATTGAAACAAGCGTCTCGCAGATGGAATATTTGCTTTGACGAGAAAGTCAAAGAGTTTGGCTTCTTGCGAAGCGAAGATGAATCATGTGTATATGTCAAAGCCAGTGGGAGTATAGTTAGCTTCCTCGTATTGTATGTCAATGACATACTGCTCATAGGAAACGACGTCCCAACCCTGCAGGAAGTCAAGTCCTGGCTTGGGAAGTGTTTCACTATGAAGGACCTCAGAGAGGCTGCCTATATTTTGGGAATAAGGATAGTGAGAAACAGAAGTAAGAGACTAATAGGACTTATTCAGAATACATACTTGGATAAAGTACTAAAACGTTTTAGTATGGAGAATTCGAAGAAAGGGGAGTTACCAATCCAAAGTAATGCCAAATTGAGTATGACTCAAAGTCCGAGTACCGAAGTCGATATAGTAGAGATGAGCCGAGTACCTTACGCTTCCGTAGTTGGCTCCATCATGTATGTTATGACTTGTACTCGCCCTGATGTGGCCTTCGCTTTGAGCATGGTCAACAGATATCGAGGGAACCCTGGAAAAGCACATTGGACCACAGTCAAGAATATTCTTAAGTACCTTCGGATGACCAAAGAATGGTTTCTAGTCCTCGGTGGGAGTGATGACTTAAGGGTGCGAGGGTATAGTGACGCCAATTTTCAGACCGACAGAGACAACTACCGTTCGCAATCGGGCTGGGTCTTTACCCTTAATGGAGGAGCAGTGGCTTGGAAAAGTTCCAAGCAGGAGACCGTAGCTGATTCAACGTGCGAATCAGAGTACATAGCGGCGAGCGAAGCGTCAAAGGAGGCGATATGGTTGAAGAACTTCATTGGAGACCTTGGAGTTGTGCCAGCCATAAAGGAGCCCATAGAAATTTTCTGTGATAATGAGGGAGCGGTTGCCTTGACCAAGGAACTGAGGGATCATGGCAAATCTCGACAGGAAATATCATTTTATTCGACATCGGGTGGAAGAGGGACTCCTCGTAGTGAATAGGGTATCGTCGGAAGATAACCCAGCAGATCCCCTTACGAAGGGACTGAGTAGGGTTAAGCACTTGCAGCACGCTAGGAGCATCGAGCTGAAGGACGATATTAGTTTAGATTAGATAGATTCGAAACGTGTAATAGATAAATGTAATTGATATTTGATGATTAAATAAAGGAGTATTATTTATAAGTAAAGTTACTGTCTTATGTTAATTATTTACCTATTGTTTCATTTTGCATGTTTTGACTTCCTGAATAATATAATTATTCAAACAGTCCACAGTCGTTCATATGTTGGAAGTAGGTATGAAAGAAAACTGTCATGAATTGGTGTGTAGATTGTCTAAAGTGTATTAAACATAGCAAAAGTGTGCTACAACGTTCATGAGTGCTTATGAACTTGATTTGAGCATTGGATTAGACCCGCGCTTGCTGTTATCACTTCATGGAATTTATCTCTAGTGATCGCAAGACGATAAAATCATATTGTCTTAAAAACTAGATATATGGTTTATTATTCGCAAGTTCGTTGTGCTTTGATAATGCGTAAACGCACCAGTAACTTGATGTTATAAAACGCATTGTTGTGCATAATTGATGAGAGAATGGTAAATGCATATAAGTCGAAGTTTATCTATTCCTTTTATCCTAATAGGGTAAAAGCGATATCTGGGCCCCTCGATGATTTGGTTTGACTTATGTGTCGGCCCCGGTCAGGACTGAATTGATGTGTTCAATTAAGTTCTATGTCATACAGATCAGAGATAGAGAAACAAACTGCTGGCCAATAAGTATGATTATGTTCCATGTAATTGCCACACGATATCTAGAACGGAGGACTATACGATCCCTTATCTAAAGGACAAGTTACTGATAAGATCAGAGTTCCACAGCGTCTTTGAGAGCTACGATTGCTAATCGGATTGTACTTACGCTATAGTTACTATTGGGTTTTGAGCATTCTAACACTCCTATGGTGTACATGCAACCCTATAAACCTTGGATCTATGTTTTCTCTATTATACATGAAAATATTAACTATTCCAAGGTTTCATCCTAACTAGCATATTATGAAGCACCTATACTACAAAGTTCTAGTTACATGACATACCTTTTGATGTAGCTTGATGTCTTCAAGCTTTAAGAGCTTAGCCCCAATAGTGTGGAAGCCTCAAATGGAATCACAAATCACCAAAACACCTTGGAAGAACTTGAGAGAATATGTATGCACACTAAAATCGGCTCACTCTTATTTTCACACACTTGTGCCAATTTTGTGAGCCAAGGACCCCTTTATATATTACGGAGGATTAGGGTTACATCCATGTAAACCCTAATACCCATGACCTTTCATTTACATAGGATCCATGGGTTAAAAGCTCCATGGACCATCCATGAAAGCTTAGCCCAACCTAAATGAACTTGGCCCATTCCATATATATAAGAGTCCATATTTAATTAGTTCTTTTTGATCACTTACTTAATTCTAAATTAATTCTTGATCAATACTAATTAAATAATATGATTCCATATTAATATATTAGAACTTATAATATATTAATATAAATCATAAATATACTATTCTCAAAAGACTATCCATATAAATTGTGTCGGTGAAGTGCAACCCAAATGGACCATGCCGGGTCGGTACAAGTACATACCAAATATAGTTATGGACTTAGACATTAATCCAACAGTCTCCCACTTGGATAAGTCTAAAACTATTATTGAGTATGACTTCAAAACCTAACTGGCAATCATAGCTCTTAAAGCCGCTGTCGAACTCTGACCTTGTCAATGACTTGTCCATTAGATAAGGGATCATATATTCCTCCATTCTAGATATCATATGGACTGAGACATGGATTATAATCATTCTCTCTGTCTATTTGTTATTTCCCGATTTTCGATTTATGATGACTGACTGATTGAACAAATCAAATCAGTACTGGCTTGGCCAAGCACTTATATGTGTCATCGCTAAATCATCGAGGGGCCCACAGATATCGCTTTTATCCTGAAGTTAAAAGGAATGGATAAACTTCGACTCATATGGCTTGTTCTACTACTTGTTGAATCATACACAAAGGCACGTTTTATAACATCGAGTTACCAAATGCGTTTTCGTGCAATCAATGTATAACCAACTCATAGTAACAACTCATATCTCTAGGTTTGAAGAATATAAGATATTATCGTCTCATGATCACTCGTGATAAAATCCATGAAGTGATTCAAATGAGCGCGGGTTGAATCCAATACTCAGAACTTATGAGCACTCATGAGTGTTGTAGCACCACTTTGTCCACCAACTTGGACCTCTACAAACCAACCCATGACAGTCTTGATTCATATCTACTTCCAACATATGACCGACTGTGGATGGCTTGAATAACTTAATCATTCAGGATGAGCGACTTAGTTATTCTGGAAGTCAAAACATGCAAAATGAAACACAAGAATAAATGAATCAAATATGGTATCAAACCCTATGAATATAAATAAACACTTTTATTTATCACCATACTGATTATCAACTTAGTTTCGGTTTTATCAACTTTATACTTGAATTAAAAACACTAGTTGTCCCATGCTCCAAGCATGTACACTATGTTTTTCTTAAACAATAGCTTTGCCATACACCAAGTATGCACTCTATGTTTATCTATGATCCTTACTTTGTGAAATAAACCAATTGAACATAATTTCAATGATTCTAATTTCACACTCCCAAATCCTTATCGAAAAATGTGAGAATTTCAAATTTCTATCATTTATCGAAATTTGTTTAGATTTTAAACTTATATGCACTGACCCTTCTATAATGAATATGTACAAAGTCACAAAGACTTGTCAACAGTCATTATAAGGTATTCCAATGGAGATCAACTCCATGGAAACTAAGTCTCATATTCAAAGTACATTGCTTTGGACATGCTTCTTGCATTAAGTTTTCTAATCTTACACAGATAACTTCCACCTATGGAGACAACTCCATATTCTCATTTTGACTATCACTTCTGAATAAGAGATGCCTCTTTTCAGAATATGTCAATATGGTCCTTCCAAAATTAGCACTATACTTCCAACTGTCCCTGAGAAACCAATCTTTGGTAAACCTCAGATTGTCCTCGACAATTGCTTAATCATTTTAGTCATATCCAATTCTAGACCTTTTCCCTTCTTAATGCCTCTGTGCATTTGGAAAAATTTAGAAATGACAAATATTATAGCACATGCAATCGATCCTGTACCCAAAGCAAATGGTACACGATTCATGATGTCTCACATAAAGACATGATTCTAGACCAGTCTTTTGCTACAATATTTTTATTTTCCATGTTTTCAAAATTTGACTATGAAGAGGGATGTCGTAATCATAATCGAATTTTGAGAACGCAATATATAGAATTTCCTTAAGTTGAACCAATCCAACATGAAATTCATATATATATTCTTGACTAAAGATGATTAAGGTCTCAATCTAAGCCTTTAGAACTGAAATGAAGTATATCCTCTCCCTTAATTATAGCAAAACAACTTTTTCAATCCCTGCAGCCTCACGAATTGAAACTTTTGTTTTCTATAATTAACATTGCTAACTTGCAACACTAACAATAATTATCATGCTCCCACTAACATGATGATTATTAGCATAACACTTATGCTCCCACTAGCTTTGACATGTACTCAGAAATCAGCTGGACTTCTAGAAATCAATACTTTATTGACTTTCTTACCAAAGTTCAGATTTCTGATACGAGATGCTTTGATAAAACTTTATCAAAATCATACACCTTTCCTTAGATAACATGCATGTGTGTCTAAACAATTTCACAACTATGAAAAGGGATGTCGTAATCATAGTCTCAATTGTTTAGACCTTTTGCCATCTGCTTCAAATCTACTTGGTGGAAGTGTTTCCTCACCATCATTTTCATGAATCGGAGAGAAACCTTATGACCCTTAGATTTTATGGTGTATGTGTTCTTATCCATGTAAATCGTCAAAACCATAGTCACAAGTCAAGGATAATGACAAATCCAAACTCATATGGACTGAACTTATGCAATCTTAACTTCTTGCCACCTGGCAGTACAGGGCCTGCCATTGCTTCCAAGTTGTTATGCAACCAATTGAGAACTTTCAGAACTCCTATGCAAAGCCAACTTTAACTGGAATGGGCACAGAATATGTCAACACGATAGGTTATAAACCTCAAGTCGTGTGCTAGTGAAGAACCTCAGGTTTTATTCTTGATTAGTTCTTGAAATTATTTTTAGGATCTTTAACACTCCTACTATCCTCTTGACATATAAGACTATCTTGCCAAATATTTAAGAGATAGTGCGGATTCTTTATCAAGACAAACACTTCACACAATTGGCCTTAGTTGGTCTTTGTTTTATCCAAAACATCACAACTTACCAATTTCAAATGTACAAGAGTATGACACTTTTACTCTTACATTTGACAAGTGTTTTAAACCTTTCTCTAACATATGTCACTCAAGTTACAATCTTGGAGTATGACTCTAAGAATTGTTTTGGAACGAAGTATGACTCATCTTCCTCATCTAACCATTTCAACAATTCATGACTCCTCTTCTTAGTCATAAGAATGCACTAAGATGACCTTTAGAGGACTAATTGTGATATGATTTCTAAATCATTAAGATGATCACAAACATGATACTAAATTACTCTCCAATCTTTTCAGATTTGAGAAACTTTTATCTTTCTGCCTAATTTGATTCTTCCCATTCGTTCTGCCATACATTGAGACTTTTCCAATGTTTCAGAATTATACTTAAACTTGTAAGTATAACCATATTTACTAAACTTTAGTAAATCAAATAGTCTTAGCGAGCTTTGTGGTGGACATGACCAGTGCACAAGAATGTGTACTCGATCCCTTTAGTCCTTCACTTGACTCACACATCCATGTGAACAAGTAATTAGTCTTGATTTTCCAATGCTTGAAAGTTCTCATTCATCATACTATTCAACTTGCATGATTCCAAGTTTCGGTCCAATTGAAACTTGGGTGATGAGGAACTTTCCTGATTTGGTAAATTTAGACACTACCACAAATGAAAGAATCAAATCCATTTTCCAATATTGCTGTCAGTGGAATCATATAAGCAACAATTTTCCACAAATGCCATTGTAAGGATACTTCAAATAAATAAAATTAAACAATTTTCTTTTATTTTAAAACTTTTCGGAAAAACTTATCCTTACAATCCACATGGAAAATTGTTGTTATCTATTCCTTAGCAATATATCATAACTTCTTAAGCAACTGCTCAAAATTCTGATGCGATCGAAATCCAGCTTCGCGATCAGAATCAGCATATACTTCCTTTAATATTTCTCTCTATTCTTTGATTCTTAAAACATCAACATGTGACCCAGTCACATCATGTGATGTGGATCTCAGAATAGAACTTAACAGAGTTAGATAATGGGCTCTACCTGATGTAGAGTCAAACTTATTGACTTTAACATCCTTAGGTAAATTTGGCAGCATTGCAATCAACGCCCCTTCCTTTGGAAAATTAAACATATGGACCCTTTGGTAATGGGACTATCTCAGACTTAGCCTTTCTCTTTACTATTTGGTCAACCGGGTTGACTATGCCCAATCCCTTTCCATTGGGAAGAGAATGCTTTTTCTGGATTTCCAGTGTCACCATTGTCACTATATATAAAGTTTTTGGGAAGTTGATCTTCTAATCAAATTTGCTTTACTATCGTTCCAAATCATTGCTGATTCAGCAGCACCAAGCAAATAGATATGATCATTAAGGTTCATGTCATAGTCTGTTTCATAGTAGTCCCAAAGGAACTCACTATGTGACTTAGAAAGTGATTGAACATCCAACTTTCTCAACACTTTGACACCCAACTCTCCCGGCTTGTCAATATGTGACTTCATCTCTAAGATGTGATCACACATAGACCTTGCTTGCCATTAGGGCTTGAGTGACCTTGAACTTGTGGGTTAGGGAGAATAATTGGAGGAGGTGGAGGAAGAGAAGTATGACTTCCATGAGCCAAACTCGGGAAGTCATATTCATTAGGAAAGCTTGGTTTGGGAAGATCATTGTTGTCTAAACCAGACATCAACAATGGGAGAAATTCACGTAAAGTTGATTTAAGTCCTTAATATAACACCCAATATGATATAATAAGGCTAGGACCCAACAAACTATTTTATAACTTGGAAGAGGGATGCCGTAATCCAAGCTATAAAATATTTGAAGGTAGGTGAATGACGATTCACCAATTTCCACCAAGATAAACGAAACGTATTATTAGGTTTTAATTGGTTTTGAAACTCCTAGATTCTTTTGAGATTCATTGAACTTTTCAATGGCATGTTTCAATCTCGAGTGTGCCCTTCAGGTTTTGTGACTGGGATGCCGAAGATCACAAAACAAGGTGTGAAGTAACCATGCAAATATACTTGGTACCCTTAATATTTACCCCTCAATCGATGTGCCGGTTAACCACACACGCTCCAACGATACTATGATAAACATTAAGTTACCCTTTGCCTACCTTGTTAAGTCCAGGTTAGTGTGCCGGTTAACCACACACGCTCCACTAACAGCTTAAACAAAGTGCAAAGTGTAATTTCATGGATTAGCACATTATTCACATTTTCCTAAGTAACTAAGATTGGGAATTTATAAGTGTTTAGTTACTTAGTATTTATCATTATACTTATAATGAAGGGAGAATTATAGTCCTTGTCCTACCTGTTCGGCTAACGACCCTCCACCGGTCAAGGAAGCGGTGAGTGAGAGTGGACACTCATTAAACTGCCATTTTATAGGCAGTAACCTTATACCCCCCTTATAGACCGGCTTCGTGAATGAGGCCTACTAATGGTAAGACGACTTGCTCTTATACATATAATATATTAAACTTTTAATATTATAATAGTATAATGGTGTATTTTAGACATTTAAAATACTTGGTGGTTTAATCTATTAATTAAACTAGACTTTTAATTTAATTAAACTCAAACCATATATTTATGGATTAATAATACTCTTTTAATTAAACGCTTTAATTAACTATTAATAAAGTCCATAAGAGTTAATTTGAACTATTCAACAAAATATCATAATTCCAATTATTAAACTCAAAATTAAAACCATTTAATTAACTGTTTAAGTTATGAACCCAAGAGTTTTAGAATTCAATTCTTTTTTTCATAAAAAACTTTTCTCAAATTCCAAAACTTGAGGGCAAGTTTTGTAATTCTTGAAAACCTTTGGATTCCATAACTTATGGAATTAATGGTGTTTTATGATGAAATTTTTCATGTTCCATAACTTAAGAACAAGTTATGGAATTCTTTAAAACATTAACACCAAATTTTGTAACTCCATAAAAACTTTGAATCAAATTTTTTTTTTTAAAAAAAAAACTTTCATATCCATAACTTATGGAAGTTTCAAAAACCCTTAAGATCACAACTTAAAAAAAAACTTTTGAGCTCCAAAATTTTATGACAAAATATGTAACTCCTTAAAACACTTAGATCAAACTTTTAAAACTAATAAAATAATCATATCATTTTATCTTTTACTAAATTTGACCTAATTCAACTCATATAACAAATGATTCAAATTTTGCAAATAATTCGCTTTTTCACAAAACAAGTAATTATCTTAAAATTTGACAAACGTCATGTTTTTTTTCCTTTTTTTTTCAACTTGAAAATAAAATATTTGCATCAATATAACAGAAAACAACCCATGTCTCTGATACCACTGTTGGGTTTTGAGCATTCTAACACTCCTATGGTGTACATGCAACCCTATAAACCTTGGATCTATGTTTTCTCTATTATACATGCAAATATTAACTATTCCAAGGTTTCATCCTAACTAGCATATTATGAAGCACCTATACTACAAAGTTCTAGTTAGCTGACATACCTTTTGATGTAGCTTGATGTCTTCAAGCTTTAAGAGCTTAGCCCCAATAGTGTGGAAGCCTCAAATGGAATCACAAATCACCTAAACACCTTGGAAGAACTTGAGAGAATATGTATGCACACTAAAATCGGCCCACTCTTATTTTCACACACTTGTGCCAATTTTGTGAGCCAAGGACCCCTTTATATATTATGGAGGATTAGGGTTACATCCATGTAAACCCTAATATCCATGACCTTTCATTTACATAGGATCCATGGGTTAAAAGCTCCATGGACCATCCATGAAAGCTTAGCCCAACCTAAATGAACTTGGCCCATTCCATATATATAAGAGTCCATATTTAATTAGTTCTTTTTGATCACTTAATTAATTCTAAATTAATTCTTGATCAATACTAATTAAATAATATGATTCCATATTAATATATTAGAACTTATAATATATTAATATAAATCATAAATATACTATTCTCAAAAGACTATCCATATAAATTGTGCCGGTGAAGTGCAACCCAAATGGACCATGCCGGGTCGGGTCAAGTACATACCAAATATAGTTATGGACTTAGACATTAATCCAAAAGTTACTAGACTTATCCAAGTGGGAGACTGTTGGATTAGTGTCTAAGCCCGTAACTATATTTGGTAAGTACTTGACCCAGTTGTGCATGGTCCTTTTGGGTTGCCTTCACCAAAGCAACTAGATAGGATGATTTATGAAGAGAGAGGTTATTATGGTTTGTTAATATATTGTGAGAATAATATATTAAAGGAGAAATCATATAGTTTAATTAATATTAGACAAGAATTAATTAAGAATTAATTTTGTGGCTAAAAGACATTAATTAATATTAGACAATAATTAATTCCCCTGGTCGGTTTTGAACTATTTGGATTCTGCTTCCTCTTGTTTCACGTATCGATGAACACTTTCCATCATTTCTTTTCTAGAGGATAATTGTTTACCCACTAATTTTTTAAACAAGGCCCCTGGACGCAAACCATATGTGAAAGAAACGATCACCATGTTGTTTGTCTTTTCTGGTGTGTTAAGTGTTGCTTTCTTAAATGTCTGTATGAAAGAGCTTAGAGGTTCATCTTCTCGTTGCATACACCCAAGAATAGGTTGTGCATCTGCCATGTATTTCCTTTGATGGATGAAATGTCACACAAATTCTACCCTCAGCTGACTAAAATCTTGTATCCTTTCTGATGTTAAACTCTTGTACCACAATCGTGTTGCACCAGACAAGGTGGTCGGGAAGAATATGCACCAATATTTTTCATCTAGATAATAAGATTCCATTTTCCATCTATAGTTTTCAATATGATCATCTGGTTCTCTTGTCTGATCATACTTTGTGATCTCTGGCATATTTGCTCCGAACGGTAGTTCATACTCGTGTATACTTCTTACTAAAGGTGAGTTTTCTGACCTCAAGACTAGTTTGTTGCTTGCATCTCTATTTGTACTATGTTGTCTATTGTTTACTAGTTGTGCGGTTTGTTACTGTTAAAGCGTTGGTTGTCCTCATGGTTTAGGTTGTAAAGCATATGTCGTTCGGTGTTGAGGAGGCCAGTATGCTTAGTAGTGTGCATACATAAATGACAGTGGCAGCGGTATGTATGGTTGTGTGAACTGATGGGTTGCTACATTGATTGTAAGGTGTTGTTGTAGTAAATGTGGTCATGTTTGCACCATAACATCATTGTTTCTAGTGGTTTGTTCCGTAGACCTCATGGGTACATTTCCCCCGGCTATGCTTGAACTACTAGCCGTTTCCACCGTGATTGAAATTACTTGTTTTTCTTTCTTAGTCCTCCATGTTGTCTTTTCGTTACCTTATGTGTTATGCTCTTCTTCTGGTGGAGTAATATTCGGTGTGTGTTATTGAGATGAGGGTGTTATGAGAGTTCTGGTGGTTAGAGTCGTCGTGGCAACTGGTGTAAAGGTCGGGATCAAGTTGATCGTGTTAAAAGGTGTTTTAGTGAGAAGGCTTGAAGTTTGTTGTTTTTCTTGCATGGTAATATAGGGATGGCACCAATGTTGCTACGTGAAATCCTAGATGCATTACTGGCAGTCCTGATGCAGGCTTCTTCTATCAAGCCTTCTTGGTAACACGCCACACGATGTTTGAAAAACATGGGTTAAAAAGCTATATCGGGGAGGGACCCCAATATTGCTCTCCGACGACCAAAGGATTCATGTTTGATGCATAATATTCAGTGGAGTGAATCTATTGGAGATTACTTACTTTTTCTGGGCAGATGGAACCTCGTTTTATAGTCGAGGCTTACACCAATCCAAATTTTCTCCTCCCAGATCTTGATTTAGTCCCTATTTTGCAAGGGTGAGACCCTTTTAAATAAAATAAGCTTGCTCTCCTCCTTTTTCTGTGTTTCTTGTAATGTTGCTTTATATTTTATGTTCAGAAGGGAGGGTGATTCTTAGTGTACGTGGTCGGTATTCATTCATAGGTTGAATATCGTTTTCTCAGTTTAATACCAGGTCGGATTTTTTGGCTGGCCTGATATTGATTCGGTTGAAATGGTCTTACTTGGGTTGATGCCCATACCCCATTACAATTCAATAGGATGATGGTCATGCACCTATAGGCCCACTGAGCTGCTGGTTGAAGTCTTCATACCGATGGTTGGATGATGGCAAGAGTGGTGTAGAACTTTGTGCTTCTCATTCCACTGATTAGATGGTGTCGCGACGTATCGTGAACCATCGTGGATATGAATTATGTGAGTTGAACCTGACAGTTATGTAGTGGAGAGGAAGCTTGTGTTTGCAGTTGAGTAATTTCAAGTGATTGGGTTCGTTTTGTTGGTTTTGCCTAGGTTCTGAGAGGTCTCATGAACCCTTTTGTGGATGCATCAATTTAGTGAGTAGGTTGGTAAAGTCGCAAAATATGGGTGTAAATTTATGAAATTCTAGCCAGGATGGGTTTTGAGGAAGAAATCTATTTCAATTGAGGAGAATTGTAACACCCTATTTCTGTTGGTGTTTTTCCATTCTTCAATTTGTGGTTTTATAGTTCATGGGCAGATAGATTGAAGGGACGAAACTTGAAGGATTTAATTGTTAAGAACTAGGGTTTTACCTGGGAGGCGCGGAGCGCCCTAGCCTTTATGCTAGTGGCCTTATCTGTGGAATTGAGCCTGTTTAAGAAGCACAAAACCCTATGGTTCATCATTCTCTGCCTCTTTAGTCGTTTTAAAATTCCGAATTGGCTTGGGTATGACGCATCTTAAAAGGGTGTGATGCGTTTTGGTAAAAATATGATCCTCTTCTGTTTTCAACCAAAGCCTGAATATTTGTCCCATAGTGGGCACAGGGCACCCAGTGGAGGGCGTGACGCGCCTGTTGACCAGAGAGTTGACTTTTTGACATGTTTGACTTTTGGTCAAACTTTGGTGGATTTGAGTATTTGTCTAAGGACTGGTCTCAATTTGCTATTAGGCGGCATGTGTTAACTATCTCTGTGTGATGGGGGATTGCTGGTGAGCTTTTAATGTATATCTCATGTGAGTTTTCTCACTATACTATATATTGTAGTATGTGTCCTTGTGTGCTAGGATGTGGTTAGACTATACTTTGTTGTTAGGCTTTGAATATAGTTTTATGAAAACTGGTTTTTATTCTAGTTTAAAAATGAAAATTTTACTCTAAAACTCGGGACGTTACATGAGGAATGCTCTTAGTAAGGTTCCAAGGGATCACCCCTGGTAGGGTCCAAGGGGCAATGCCCATGGTAAAGTCAATGAGGAGCTGGTCTTATGGGGTGCATGGTAGCGCCTTGACCTGAAAGCACACACACACACACACACATATCATGTATGCTAAGATCCTAGTCCTTCATTATTTTCATTTAATGGTCAGAATTTGGTTACGCATTTACAAACTATATATATATATATATATATATATATATATATATATATATATATATATATATATATATATAGTTTGTAAATGCGTAACCAAATTCTGACCATTAAATGAAAATAATGAAGGACTAGGATCTTAGCATACATGATATGTCACTTGCCTGAAAGAGTCGCCGGAAGCAGGAGAAAGAAGAGTATTTTCATTCGTATTGAATGAGATGGTAAATGTCTCCTTTTATACTTGAATCGTGTAATTGACACAAAGCTAGCCCGAGTTTTCGGAGCTGCATTCGTGTCCGCAGGTCGCGCCCATGCACAAGTTCAGTGTTTTTGGTCTATTTGCATTCGTATTGAATGAGATGGTAAATGTCTCCTTTTATACTTGAATCGTGTAATGGACACAAAGCTAGCCCGAGTTTTCGGAGATGCATTCGTGTCCGCAGGTCGCGCCCATGCACAAGTTCGGTGTTTTTGGTCTACGGAATCCAAGATTTGCACCCCCCCCATGCACAAGTTCGGTGTTTTTGGTCTATTTTCATTCGTATTGAATGAGATGGTAAATGTCTCCTTTTATACTTGAATTGTGTAATGGACACAAAGCTAGCCCGAGTTTTCGGAGCTGCATTCGTGTCCGCAGGTCGCGCCCATGCACAAGTTCGGTGTTTTTGGTCTACGGAATCCAAGATTTGCACCCCCCCCTACGCGCGGGTAGGAATTGTAGTAAAACCATAGACACAAGCTTGTAAGCCTTTCATGCATTCAAGCTTATAAACCTTGCAGAGTTTGGTCTTTCTACCAATGTGGGACTCATTCTCACATTCATCTCTTTTTGCTAAATTTATTCTCAAATACCCTTCTTTGAGTATCGATATCTCATTCACATATACTTTTGGTGATTAAATCGTTAAAGAATTACTGAATGGGTTTTTTGTATCCATATTTCGAATATGAATGTTGGTTTGGGGGGTTTTTTTAGAAAATCTCATTTTCATTCTCAATTTTCTTTTAATTTGATTTTTGTGGGTTTATTGATTTATGATAGATTGGGAAGCAATGTTCTTTTTGTCAATATGTCTATAACTGCTTCATCATCTCATCTATGTCTCATCTCAATAAATACCCCCTTCTATGCATCTAATTCGTATGAGTTTTTATGTTTAGTGAATATGACTTTGTGGTGTCTTATGTTATTAATATGTAGTCCCCGTTATTGAAATTTTATATTGGCCATTTCATTTGTAATCACAAGTAGTAGAATACACATTGAACCAATACGAAAAGTGTGAATTAACCATAATGCTTTCTTTGTTGATTGTTGGCTTTATTCTTTTTCTAAAATTTTCTACATTCTTGAAATTGTGTGAATTTTATCTAAACGGTTTCTGCTTTAAATCAGAATTTTTCAACCATTAAGGAAGTGTGACGAAAACGCATCAACACGCTTTCACCACTACAAGTTGGTTTTCTTGAAATTATTGGTGTGATTGAATGATTTTTTATTAGTACTAATAGACACAGAGTACTTTTAAAAACTATCTATTTATATCATTTAATGATACTTTCATTATGTCAACAATATTGATGAGAGATAGAAGTACAATGCTATAAATGGATATGTTTTTGAATGGGCAATGTTATAATAGAAATAAGAATTGGTATTCGTTGCATTTAATAAACATATAATTGAAATACCATTGTTGTTTCTTGTAATAAGAATAATGAAAGTAAAATGTTATAATAAACAAATCAACAAAAAGACTTTCTATTAGAGATCATATACACGATTAAGATATTTCTAAGAAATTCTTGACATTAAATATGATTAACATATATGTACGTGTGTAATAATGAATATAGATTATTTGAAAAAAATGACGTCCCACTTGGACAAATGGAAGGAAAAATAAACATCAATATCCAACACCCCTCCCCACAACAAACACACACATTAATTTTTAATACATCTTACCTTTATTTCTTTTATTTTTTTTAATTATTTCTTTTTTATATGTGAAACATTCATCTGTTACTTGAGTGAATGTTGAAGGGTGGACCATATATGCTTGCCTTAGTAGAAAGGAAATTTTGATCTAGAAAAAATACATAAGATTTTGTTCCCTAGAGCTCATCACTGAAGAATGGTGTGTTGCCATCGTCTCTTTCTTCTTTACGAGTCTACGGTACATGCTTTTTTGAAGGGCAATGCAATTATTTGGATGCCAATGATATTAGTTCATATTATTTAGTAAGTTGTAGACTAGTAATCTAGCCATTTATGGTTTCATATTATTTCTACTATTTCTACTATTTCGGTCAAGGAAATATTAGGGGTGAGCAACTCAACATGAACCGACGATTTCTAGAATATCGGAATCGGTTACAAAGGTTCTTATGATTTTGGAACCGTTCTTAGAACCACTAGTCCCGGTTTCGAAAAAAAAAATTCAAAATTAATAACTTAACTATTACAGAGTAAAAGATATATAAACGAAGAATAGATATTAATTGTTGCAAAGTATAAAAAGTATCGGCATTACAGTATGTAAAGGTAAACTTAAAAACTCGAAACTACAGATAAATGTGATATTCTCATGATCGATGCAAGTATCTATAGGTGTATACAATTTATAATTGGTTGTTTATAATACTAATTGATGAGATATATATTGAGAACCTATGATATAGTATGTTATATCTATTTCGCACGACCTAATATTAGATCGATATATACTGTTCTGAATGTCCTACTTTCAGAATTTGGACTAATGGAATTAAACTATAGTATTTAGCTACAAGTTTATGTAGATATAACGAAATTCATAACTTGCGAAGTCCATGTTATGAATTTAAGTTCTTTTTTTTTTTTTTTTTTTTTTTTTTTTTTTTTTTTTTTTTTTTTTTTTGAAACGCAAATCTAACCTATTCCTAAACTACATCTTAAATCCACCTATGTCCACGACGGGACTTGAACTCTCAACCTCAAGGAGGGAGGGCAACACCGGATACCGCTGGGCTAGAAGCCCATTGGTTTATGTAGTGTTTATAACAGATAAAATTATAAATTTATTATAGAATAAAAATCCTGAAATTTAATTTAATATATTATGTATAGTTAGTTTATCTATTATATTAAATATTAAATATTTGAAATATATTTTATTTAAAAGTCGTGGAGACCAGGTACCCGATGAATAACATTTCCAAAAAAATTAAGAACCAAAACCAATCCTAATAGGTTCCATATTTTAGGAATTAAAACCGGTCACATTGGTTCTAGTTCCAGAACTGACAATTGCATAGCGGTTCCAATTCAAATAACGGACAGCCAGTCTCAATGCTCGCCCTATGAAAGATTGTTATGCAAGACTTTCTTCTTCAAGCAATCAACATTCAACGCAAATCTTTAGTTGGTGAAACCCCATAAATTGCAGTGTAACCACCATTTTCTGAAGTGTGAAAAGCATTCTACTTTCATTAATGTAACGACACAAAAATGCAATAAATTTTTCATTTTTAAATCATTAAATCCATACAAGTGTTTGTTCGAAAACCAATCGGAGTAAAATGTATCTTTCAAACATCATGGTAAAACAATGATAATCAGTGCGGAAAACGCCATTTGGGGATGCTGTGAAGTCAAGCCGGGCTCTTTCCTTTGTAAATGGAAGTACGTGAAACTGTTAAGCCACAAAAACCGTAACCACAAAGCTTAATGAGTTCCCTAAAATACCACATACCATACAAATTGGTCCAACCCAACATACATACAAATAGGCCCAACCCAACACACAAATGAGCCCAGCCCAACATATATATGCAAGAGTCACAAAGAAAACTAGCATCCTACACGTAATAGTGAGAAGACTCACCTCAATCTGAAGACAATACAACTCACGCACTCGAGCTAATGATACTGAGTCTCCTCATACTAATCATATACATAACAAAACGTTAATTAACAATTAAGGTAATAACTAACTCTCAAAAGGTCTGGGCTCACAATAAAACCTCCTTTGGGTAAAATACCATTTTGCCTTTCCAATAATAAGTCCCAACATGGTTGACCAAAAGTCAAACCGGTCAAAAAGTCAACGTTCAACCCTTAGTTGACTTACGCTCAGTGTAGCATACTGATCTATGCTTAGTGTAGAGCTACACTTAGTGTACAGAAGGCTACGGTTAGCGTACAGAAGGCTACGCTCAATGTAAAACCCATATTTCCCAAAAAAAAGCTTCTATTAAGCTCTTAATACACAAAGTCAAACCCTCAAACTTCCATATTTGATCTAAATAAATGTCTTAGCAGATAAAGTCTCTAACTTTATCTCTTTGCATGGCCAAGAAGAGCACAAAACCAAACTATAAGTCCATATTATCACATTTTGCTCAAGAACACATGCATGGATGGATGAGAGTGCCCAAGCTCTCATTTTTATGACTCTATAACCTCAAGAACATTAGAAGGAGGTGTTCAAATGGTCTGGAGTAACCCATACTCACAAGGACCGAGATTATGGGGACAAAAGCATAAAACGCACAACATACTAGATCTAACCTGAACAAGCATCAATATGAAAGCTTTATACCATTTAGAGATAGATGTTGGCTTGCAAATACCAAATCTACACACCTTGAAGCTTCCCACTTGGTTCTACAAACACTTTCTTCCATCAAAGAGCACATAAAACTCTCTAAAAGCTCCAAAACTCACAATTGGTGGCTAGGGTTTCAAAGTAACAATATGAGGTGATGAAGGTTGGTCATGGGAAGGATCCCAACTAGTTAGAGATCTTAAATATGGCTCAAAACCTTAGGGTTAAGGTTTTGGTTTGCAGTGGCTACGCTCAGCATGGTATATCCTACGGTTAGCGTAGGTCATTAAAACCGCGTCTATAATTCAGCACCTACGCCAAGCATAGGGGCTTTCCTACGCTCAACGTAGGGAACATTTCCCCATTTCCAATTCAACTTCAAACAACTATAACTTCTTCATTTCAACTCCGTTTTTGGCAATCTTTATATAAACGGAAAGGAATTGGCGTGCCCCATAATTGTATGTAGCACCTGATTCCTAGTACGTATTTAAATTCAAGAATTTCATGTATTTCCCCTGGGACTCGACGAGTTGGCGGCCCAAGTCGCCGAGTAGAGTCGTGTTTCGCGGGAAGTTTAAGTGACCTACTCGACGAGTCGGGAGACCGAATCGGCGAGTAGGTGTTGTTTAAGTGAAACCCTAAATTTGAGGGTTTGTACCCTATTTAAACAACTTATCTCAGCCTCCATCGTCCCTTATACTCCCAGAAGACATCATATCGAAACCCTAGCCTTGTTTGAGTATTCTAAGGCCATTTTGGTGGATTGTGAAGCTTGAGAAAGGGGAAAGGAGCTTGGGAGTTCAAGTTGGAGCTTGGAGATCCAGAGATTGTGTTTCATTTCCAGCTCATTTAAGGTAAAAAGCTTCTGCCTTGATCTTCCATGTGTTTATTCATCTTTAGGGCTTGCATTTTGGGCATATTTAGGGCTTTCTAAGCCATTTTCGGGTTGTGAAGTGTATAAGGAGTATTGACTTCAGATCTTGGTCATTGGAGGGGTCTCATGGCATAAAGGTGCCAACTTTATGGCCATGAGATCCCCATGCATCTTTTAGACATCATTTGTAGTCCTTTAGGGCTAAAAGACCCATGCATGGACGTAAAGTTCGTGGCTTTACGTGCTATATCGGCCCTAGGAGGTCAGATCTACCCTTTGGATGAGATGAGCTTGACAGAAATCGAGTTTATGGACATGGACTTTAGTGGACTCGGCGAGTTGTTCTTGGGACTCGACGAGTCAGATAGTGGTTCTCCAACCCTTGCTATTTTGGGGGTCTGGTTGAGTCTAGAGAAGGACTCAACAAAGATGGACGAGATTATAGACCTGGGAATCATGGGACTCGACGAGTGTTTGAGCAGACTCGGCGAGTCCAAAGCAATCTTCCAATCTTTGAAGATGGACTCGACGAATTGTTCATACAACTCGGCGAGTCATAGACTGGACACATTCTTATGAGGGAGATGAACTCGACGAGTTCAAGGTCGAAATCGGCGAGTCGGATGAAGATGGCCCCGATGGTATGATTGAAGAAGAACCCGTTGAGTTCTTGCTAGACTCAACGAGTAGAGATGGGGATTGGTTTGGGTTAGAGAAGTATGGACTCGACGAGTCGGTAGACCAACTCGGCGAGTCAAGTCAACTGGATGTTGACTTTGACCAAAGTTGACTTTGACCGGATTTGAGTTGACCCTGGTTAGGGTTGCTAGTACAAGTTGATGACTTGGATGGGGTTGTCATGTAGGGATTGAGGAGTCGAGGAGAGTCGGTTTTCACGCCGAGGACAGTTCCGACACTATACGACTTTGAGGTGAGTATTCTCCTAGTAGGGGTGGGTCTACGGCCACAATGCCGACCCATAAGTACGAGTACTGGTTAGATGATTGTCTTTGTGATAATTATCTAGGATTTGATATGTGTTATGCTTATTGTGCTTGATATGATTATGATTGTTATGCTTATTGTGCTTATTATGTGCTAGCAGTAGGAGGGGTGAAATAGTCTCTGGTTACCGGTTGAAAGATACCGAAGGGAAGTGTAGTTCCCAGATACTGGTTGAAAGATACCGAAGGGGAGGGTAGTTCCCGGTTACCGGTTGAAAGATACCGAGGGGGGGGGGTCCAGCTCCCGGTTATGCTTGACAGTTACCGGTTGAAAGATATCGAGGGTCATGTATTATTTTGGTATGAGTATGATGGGGGAACTCAATAAGCTTCGTGCTTACAATTTTAGTTTTTGGTTTCAGGTACCTCTTTATCTAAGGGGAAGGAGCCGGCGGTGTAGCAGCGCATCACACACACATGGTTTCCGCATTGAGTTTCTAGGATTGTACTCTGATTTTCATTACTTCTGATGATATGGTTTTGGGACACGACACTATGGTTTTTATAAGTTGATGTAATATTGACAACGTTTTGGTGAATTGTTTTATGAATTACTTAATTAAAAATGAAAATTTTTTGCCTCAAAATTTGGGATGTTACAAGTTGGTATCACAACCTTGGTTTGAGGGATTCGGACACACCCTCGGGGGTGTCTGGACTCAAACCAAGGGATTAAAAGGTTTTTCACAAAGAAAACGGTTTTCTAAAATTTAAGTTAAAAAATTTTGAGAAAGAACAAGGTGTGTGATGCGTGCGACCGACCGAGCTCAAGTAAGTTTTCCCCATGATACCCATACTTGTTATGTTATGTTATATGATTTATGATTCTGAGAACTGCATGCTAGATTAGGGCTAAGGATTTAGGAGGATGCCTTGTATGCCTGATGTATGATTCTGAGAACTGCATGCTAGAATAGGGATAAGGATCTAGGAAGGATGCCTTGAATGCCTGTTGTATGAGCTGTATGCTAGGACTGTTTAGTCAGCGGTAGGATATCCTGATTAGGTTATGCTTGTTGTGGTTACTCGATGCACGAATGCTGCTTGCTTTGTACTATAGGGGTTCTGGCTAACTTTAACTAACTAGTGAGCGAATATGTAACAGTATTCGCAAGCTAGTTAGGGAGAGGTGGTAGGGACTCCTAGTGCAGCTGACGGCGGAGAGTAGGTCGGAGAGTGTCCTAGGAAAACCTAGGATGAGCTTGGTTGGGAAGTTGTATTAGTAGAAAGGGACTTGGTGAAGTCAAGGCAGGTCTTGAGGAAAGTATGGATAGATGTGGAAGGTAGTATGGGCCCATACTACTGAAAGTAGTGGATCCGTACTCGAATCAAGGAAGGCTGAGACAGAACCGGGAAACTTGGAGAGTGTGCGAGACCTCTCGAGGATATGTATGATCCTGACGTTTATGTGTTTATTTTCAGTATGGCGATTACACGACATGGAGCAGGATATGGGTCAGGATCAGGGTCAGGCTCGGGCGCAGGATCCGAGCAGGTTGATGACGGGTTACGCGAGTTCATCGCGTCCGAGATCACTAGAGGTATCCTTGAGTCGACCCCTATCATCTTCGGGTCGATCAAGGAGGGGATTATTGAGTTGATGGAGGATCGCCTCCAGGCATTCAGGAGGGACGCGGCATCCAGCCAGTCGGGTACATGCACACTGTCCTTCAAGGAATTTAGAGGGAGTGGTGCGCCGGACTTTCATGGGGTGAAGGACCCCATTGCTGCCAGGAGATGGATCGCAGGCATCGAATCTGCGTAGTTGACGAGCTTCTGCCCAGAAGGGTCGAAGGTCCGTTTTGCTGCAGGTTGTTTGAGGGATCGAGCCAGAGATTGGTGGGAGTTAGTTGGGGATTCGTTGGGGGCCCCAGCCATTGAGGCTATAACTTGGTCAGATTTTGTGACCAGGTTCAGCGCCGAGTTTGCGCCAGCCGTGGAGCTTCAGCAGCTGGCCAGGGAGTTTCTGGATATGAAACAGACTACGGAGACTGTGGCGGAGATCACCGCCAAGTTCCGGGAGAGGGCTTTGTTGGTACCTCAGTATGCAGGGGATGAGGAGATGCGGAAGACCGTTATCATCATATGTTGAGAGCCGACATTCGGGAGCATGTCAGCTATTTGGCCTGCCCAACCTTGGAGTCCATGATTGCCAGGGTGCGGGAGAGGGAGATTGATTTGGAGCACCTCAAGAAGAGGAAGGCAGATACTGAGCAGGTTACAGGGGTTTCCGGGAAGAAACCCAAGGGATTCGACGCTAGGTCGAAGGGCCAGCAGGGCCGAGACCGCTGTGGGAAGTGCGGTCGGTCACATGAGGGAGTTTTCCGCACTGGGTCGGGTTCCGACTGCTATAAGTGCGGCAAGACTGGGCATTTTGGCAGGGATTGTACTGCCCCTGCTCCTACGGTTCAGACATCAGATCTGATTTGCTTTCATTGTAATCAGAGGGGCCATAAAAAGGCCAAATGCCCCAGATTGACGACAGCAGCAGCGGCGCCGGCAGTGGCGCCAACTCCGGCGACTACCCGGGTTATGGATGGGCGGAAGGTCAAGTCAGAGGGTCCAGTGGTGCGGAGCCGAGCGTTTCAGTTGACAGCCGAGGAGGCACGCGCCGCACCCGATGTGGTGACGGGTATGATTTCTTCTCCTTGCTCTTTTATGTTATGTCGCTGTGATTTTGATATGATATATGTATGCTCTGTTTAGGATCGTTCCATGTGAACGGTATCCCAGTTCAGGTGTTGTTTGATTCGGGTGCAACCCGATCGTTTGTCTCTCTTGCGCTTAGCAAGAAGTTTCTTGAGTCCTCGGGCATGTTGGATTGCCCTCTAGAGGTCGAGATCGTGGATGACCGGTCAGTACGAGTATCAGAAGTTTTCACAGATTGTGTTCTGAGGCTATTCGAGGAGCGCTACCTGGTAGACTTGGTTCCCATACCTTTGCGGGGGAACAAGGTTATTATAGGTATGGATTGGCTAAGCCCCAATGGGGCGGTGATCGACTGCGCGCAACAGTTGGTGCGGATCAGGACCCCAAGTGGGGGAGAGCTAGTGATTCAGGGCGAGAGGCCACAGTGAGGGCCAGCTTTATGTTCAGCAGCGAGGGCTAGGCGCTACCTTCAGCAGGGTTGCACAGGATATGTCGCCTATGTTATGGACACCCAGGAGGCGGGTAAGGCGATGGTGGGCGATGTGCCAGTGGTACGAGAGTTTGCGGACGTATTCCCCGAGGAGTTGCTTGGGATACCTCCGTAGAGGCAGGTAGAGTTCAGGATCGACCTAGTTCCTGGTGCGGCTCCGATAACCAAGGTACTGAATCGGTTGGCTCCTCCTGAGATGCAGGAGTTGTTAGACAAGGGATTCATTAGACCGAGCAGTTCACCCTGGGGAGCCCCGATTCTGTTTGTGAAGAAGAAGGACGGGTCGCATCGGATATGTATAGATTACCGGGAGCTGAATAGGTAACGGTAAAGAACCGTTACCCACTCCCGAGGATTGATGACCTCTTTGACCAGCTGCAGGGAGCATCTTGGTTCTCCAAGATTGATTTGCGTTCAGGCTATCATCAGATGAGGGTCAGAGAGGAGGATGTGCAGAAGACTGCCTTACAGACGCGTTATGGTCACTATGAGTTTGTGATGATGCCCTTCGGGCTCACCAATGCTCCTGCCGCATTCATGGATCTCATGAACCGCGTGTGCAGACCGATGTTGGATCGGTCAGTGATAGTTTTCATCGATGACATATTGGTTTATTCCAAGACGTGAGAGCAGCATGAGGAGCACTTACGAGTGGTTCTGGATACTTTGAGGAGGGAAAGCTTGTATGCTAAGTTCTCCAATTGTGAGTTCTGGTTGCGCTAGGTGTAGTTTCTTGGGCACCTTGTCAACCAGAACGAGATTTCGGTCGACCCGACCAAGGTGGAGGCCGTGATGAGATGGGAGGTTCCGAGGTCTCCATCTGAAATTCGGAGCTTTCTGGGACTGGCAGGCTATTATCGGAGATTCATTTAGGACTTCTCCAAGATAGATGTGCCCCTGACCCAGTTGACAAGGAAAGTCGTGCTCTTTCGCTGGGGGCCTGAGCAGCAGGCCGCATTTGAAACGTTGAGACAGAGATTGTGCGAGGCGCCAATCTTAGCCCTGCCGGAGGGCATGTAGGATTTTGTAGTATATTGCGATGCATCCATCTCGGGTTTGGGCGCGGTATTGATGCAGAGATGGCACGTTATCGCTTACGTTTCGAGGCAGCTGAAGCCTCACGAAGCGAACTACCCGACACATGATTTGGAGTTGGGGGCAGTCGTCTTCGCCCTCAAGATTTGGCGACACTACCTCTATGGGGTCCGTTGTACCATCTACACGGACCACAAGAGTTTGAGGTACCTCATGGATCAGCCGAATCTGAACATGAGACAGCGTCGGTGGCTATATGTGGTGAAGGATTACGATTGTGAGATCCTCTATCACTTGGGGAAGGCCAATGTCATGGCCGATGTGCTTAGCCGCAAGGCAGCGCCGATCAGAGACATATGCATGAGGATGACGGTGGTGGCTCCTCTTTTGGAGCAGATCCGAGAGGCCCAGTAGGAGGCTATGAAGGAGGAACATCGGAAGAGCGAGCGTATTATGGGACACGTTTCCTCCTTCGACTATGACAGTCGTGGCTTATTGATGCTACATCGCAGGGTGTGGGTTCCATACCACGGGGGTGTGCGCCAGGTTCTGATGGAGGAGGCGCACAAGTCCCGATTCTCGATTCATCCCGGTGCGACAAAGATGTACAGAGATCTTCGTCCTGATTATTGGTGGCCCTGCATGAAGCGGGATGTAGCCTGGTATGTTGAGAGATGCCTGACTTGTAGGAAGGTCAAGGCCGAGCACCAGAGGCATCACGGCAAGATGCAGCCATTGGATATTCCTATGTGGAAATGGGAAGATATTACTATGGATTTCATCACAAAGCTTCCCACGACCGCACGAGGGGTAGATTCGATTTGGGTCATCGTTGATCGATTGACCAAGAGTGCCCATTTCATTCCGATTCAGGAGAGCATTTCGGCTGAAAAGTTGGCCGACATCTACATCAGGGAGGTAGTGGCGCGTCACGGGGTGCCAGTTTCAGTGATTTCCGACAGGGACGTGCGGTTCACTTCCAGGTTTTTGAAGAAATTTCATGACGAGCTGGGTACTCGTCTGCACTTTAGCACCGCCTTTCACCCGCAGACGGATGGTCAGAGCGAGTGGACCATCCAGACTCTGAAGGATATGCTGCGGGCGTGTGTTTTAGATTTTGGAGGTAGTTGGGATACTTACCTACCATTGGCGGAATTTTCTTATAATAATAGCTATCATGCGAGTGTCGACCGTCCTCCTTTCGCGATGTTGTATGGGAGGAAGTGCAGGACCCTGATATGCTGGGGTGAGGTTGGGTAGAGGGTCATGGGAAGTACCGAGGTGGTACTCAAGACTACGGAGAGGACCCAACAGGTTCAGAGCAGGCTTCAGACTACTCAGAGTCGGCAGAAAAGTTATGCCGACAAGCGTCGATCGGACCTGGAGTTCCAGGTCGAAGATATGGTTCTCCTGAAAGTGTCGCCTTGGAAGGGCGTCATTCGATTCAGGAAGCGAGGCAAGCTGGGCCCCAGGTATATCGGACCCTTCAGGGTTGTAGCCCGGGTGGGCAAGGTGGCATATAGGCTGGATCTGCCAGCCGAACTCAGTCAGATTCATAGCACCTTTCACGTCTCCCAGTTACGGAAGTGTCTGGTGGACGACTCCGCAGTGGTGCCCTTGGAGGATATTCAGGTGGATGACAGCCTGAACTACATCGAGCGGCCAGTGGCGATCCTCGACAGGAAGTTGAAGGTGTTGGATTAGGTGTCTAAGCCCATAACTATTATTGGTATGTATTCGACCCGAGAGTAGCATTGGTCCATTTGGGTTGCATATCATCAGGACAATTTGTTAGGATGGACTTTTGAGAGAAGGTTATTTATGGTTTATTAATATATTATAAGTAATAATATATTAATATGAAATCATATGTTTTAATTAGTAGTGATCAAGAATTAATTTGGAATTAATTTAGTGGTCGAAAGAGACTAATTAAATCTATGGGGACTAATTATGATAATTAGTTATATTTATATGTGTTGGGCTTATGATCCATGTTGGACCAAGTTTATGTATGGATACATAAAGAGTTGGGCCACATGAACCATAGATCATAAAACCCATGGGTATGGATTTGGGTTATATCCATGACCCTAGAAATCCCACATATAAATAGATACTTCATTGCCCAAAATCACCACTTGTATCTTTTTAGAGTTCATGGTGTCTTTTGTGTGCATGGAATTCTCTCTCAAGTTCATCCTTTGTCCATGGTGTGTTGTGATTCCATTTGAGGCTTCCACACTATTGGGGCTAAGCTCTTTAAGGCCAAATACACCAAGAATTCAAGCTCCATCAAAAGGTATGTCATGCTAACTAGTATATTATAATTTTATGTTAAATGCATGCTAGTTGTAAGATTAATACCTTGGAAACCATTTGCATGTATAATTAGTGAAAACATAGATCCAAGGTATTTAGGGTTGTATGTGCACCATAGGATGTTGTAGTATACCAAAACCCAACAGTGGTATCAGAGCCATGGGTTGTTTTCAATTATACTTGATGCAAGTTGCTGAAAAAAAAACTAAAAAAAATCGAATTTTTTGCTGTCGGGACAGCAGACTCGACGAGTCCAGTGATGGACTCGACGAGTCCATGAACAAATTCATCCAACTCGTCGAGTTGGTTCATGCACTCGACGAGTGGGACCCCCTGACAGCTTATCTTCGAGTTTTTTGGCCTGTTTTGGATTAGAATCATTACCGCAAAGTGTTTTTGTTCATAAAATTTGTTTTTTGATACTATGGTAATGTTTATTCTCATCCAAATAAAGGATAATAATCAAAGTTTCAAGTTTTATACATGTTTATATGATGCTTGAAAAATGTTGATTATGAATGTTCATGTTTATGAGTTTGTTTAGATTAATAGGAAAAATTATGAGATAGTTGTTTTCAATCCAAATTAATCTTGAAGTTGTTCATAATATGTGTTTTTGTAACTTGTCCTCAAGTTACATGAAAAGTCACATTTATGAATTTTAAAACCCATAAAAATTCCATAAGTTATGAAAAAATGAAGAGTCACATTTTTAATGCTTTTAAAGTCTTCCATAACTTGTCTACAAGTTATGGAACTTGAAGGGTTTTTTCCATTAAACCACTTTAAAATTCATAAGTTATGGAAACCATAAGTTTTTTGAATTGTTCAAAACTTGTCCTCAAGTTTTGGAATTTGTAAAGTCAAACCCCATATACACTTTAATTCCAAACCCAAGAATTTTAAAAGTTAAAGTTCAAACTTTATGGACTTCATTAAATTAATTAAAGTGTCTAATTAAAAGAGTTAATAATTCCATAAAGACATGGTTTAAGTTTAATTAAATTAAGAGTATAGTTTAATTAATAGATTAAACCACCAAGTATTTTAAATGTTTAAAATACACCCTTATACTATTATAATATTAATAGTTAATACTTATATATATATATATATATATATATATATATATATATATATATATATATATATATGTATAAGAACAAAGTCAGTCTTACCGTTAGTAGGCCTCATTCACGAAGCCGGTCTATAAGGGGGGTATAAGGTTACTGCCTATAAAATGGCAGTTTAATGGGTGTCCACTCTCACCCACCGCTTCCTTGACCGGTGGAGGGTCGTTAGCCGAACGGGTAGGACAAGGACTATAATTCTCCCTTCATTAAAAGTATTAATGATAAATACTAAGTAACTAAACCTTTTATAAATACTCAATCTTAGTTACTTAGGAAAAAGTGAATAAGGTGCTAATCCATGAAATTACACTTTGCACTTTGTTTAAGTCGGTTAGTGGAGCGTGTGTGGTTAACCGACACACTAACTCGTATTTAACAAGGTAGGCAAAGGGTAACCTAATGTTTATCATAGTATCGATGGAGCGTGTGTGGTTAACCGGCACATCGATTGAGGGGTAAACACTTAAGGGTACCAAGTAATTTGCATGGTTACTTCACACCTTGTTTTGTGATCCTCGGCATCCCAGTCACAAAACCTGAAGGGCACACTCGAGATTGAAACATGCCATTGAACAGTTCAATGAATCTCAAAGATCTAGGAGTTTCAAAAACCAATTAAAACCTAATAATATATATTTCGTTTTCATGGTGGAAATTGGTGAATCGTCATTCGCCTACCTTCAAATATTTTATAGCTTGGATTACGGCATCCCTCTTCCAAGTTATAAAAGTATTGTGTTGGGTCCTAGCCTTAATATTTCATATTGGGTGTTATATTAAGGACTTTAAATCAACTATCTTGAGTATCTCCCAAAGATGTCGGGTTTAGACATTTATGATCTTCCCAAATCTCTTGAAACAAGCTTTCCTAAATGAAGATGATGTCCCATGGAAATCATACTTCTTTCACCTCCTCCAATTATTCTCCCTAACCCACAAGTTCCTGAAAAGTTTAAGGTCACTCAAGCCCTATTGGCAAGCAAAGGTCTATGTGTGATCACATCTTGGAGATGTAGTCACATATTGACAAGCCGGGAGAGTTGGGTGTCAAAGTCTTGAGAAAGTTGGTGGCTCAACTACTTTCTAAGTCACATAGTGAGTTCTTTTGGAACACCTATGAAACAGACTATAACAAGACCCTTAATTATCTTATCTATTTGCTAAGATCAACTTCCTAAAAACTTTATGGACATTGACAATGATGACACTGGGAATCCAAAAAAGCATTCTCTTCCCAATGGAAATGGATCGGCCATAGTCAACTCGGTTGACCAAATGGTAAAGAGAAAAGCTAAGTCTGAGATAGTCCCATTACCAAAGGGTCCATATGTTTATATTGCCAAAGAAAGGGGCATTGGTTGCGAAGCTGCCAAATTTACCTAAGGATGTTAAAGTCAATAAGTTTGACTCTACTTCAGGTAAAGTCCACTATCTAACTCTGCTAAGTTTCTATTCTGAGATTCTTGATACATGATGTGACTGGGTCACATGTTGATGTTTTAAGAATCAAAGAAAAGTGAAGAAACTTAAAGAAAGAATATGCTGAATCTGATCGCGTAGATGGATTTCTATCGCGTAGTTTGAAGATCGGATTCTTGAGCTACTTCTTAGGAGTTATGATATTTTGCTTAGGTATAGATAACAACAAGTTTTTATATGGATTGTAAGGATAAGTTTTTCCGCAAAGTTTTAAAATAAAAGGTAACTCTTTTGATTTTATTTATTTTAAAATATCCTTACAATGGTATTTGTGAAAATCTATGTTGCTTATAAGATTCCATTAAGAGCAAGAGTGGAAATATGAATTTGATTCTTTCATTTGTGGTAGTGTCTAAATTTACCAAATAAGGAAAGATTCTCATCACCCAAGTTTCAGTTGGATAGAAACTTGGAATCATGCAAGTTGTATAGCATGATGAATGAGAACTTTCGAGCATTGGAAAAATTAAGACTAACTACTTGTTCACATGGGTGTGTGAGTCAAGTGAAGGACTAAGGGATCGGGTACACATTCTTGTGCACTGGTCAGAGTCCACCACAAAAGATCGATAAGACTATTCGTCATAATTTACTATAGCTCAGTAAATATGGTTATACTTACAAGCTTAAGTGTAATTCTGAGACATTCGAAAAGGTTCCAATGTATGGCAGAGCGAATAAGAAGAATCAATTTAGGCAGAAAGATAAAAGTTTCTCAAATCTGAAAAGATGGGAGAGTACTTTAGTATCATGTTTTAAGGCCATCTTAATGATTTTGAGACCTTATCACAATTCATCCTCTAAGTGCATTCTGATAGTTAAGAAGAGGAGTTATGAATTATTGAAGTGGTTAAATCAAGAAGATGATTCATACTTCGTTCCAAAAACAATTCTTAGAGTTATACGCTAAGATTGTAACTTGAGTGACATGTCTTAAAGAAGGTTTAAAACAGTTATCAAATGTAAGAGTAAAAGTTTTCTACTCTTGTACATTTGAAATTGGTAAGTTGTGATGTTTTGGATAAAACAAAGACCAACTCAGGCCAATTGTGTGAAGTGTTTGTCTTGATTAGAATCCACACTATCTCTTGAATATCTGACAAGAAACTCTTATATGTCAAGAGGACAGTGGGAGTCTTAAAGGTCTTGAAAGTCTCAAGAACTAATCAAGAATAAAACCTGAAGTTCTTCACTAGCACACGACTTGAGGTTTATAACCTATCGTGTTGACATATTCTGTGCCCATTCCAGTTAAAGTTGGCTTTGCATATGAGTTCTTAGAGTTCTCAATTGGTTGCACAACAACTTGGAAGCAATGGCAGGCCCTTGAGCTGCCAGGTGGCAAGAAATTAAGATTGAGTTCAGTCCATATGAGTTTGGATTTGTCATTATCCTTGTCTTGTGACTATGGTTTTGACAATTCACATGGATAAGAACACATACACCATTAAATCTAAGGGTCATAAGGTTTCTCTCCGATTCATGAAAATGATGGTGAGGAAACACTTCCACCAAGTAGATTTAAAGTAGATAGCAATTGTGATATTTGCATTCTCAAAGTCGTTAGTGGAGCTGTGTGGTTAACCGGCACACTAACATGGACTTGTGAGAAGTGGCAAAGGTCTAAACAATTGAGACTATGATTACGGCATCCCTTTTCATAGTTCTGAAATTGTTTAGACACACCTGTAAGCTATCTAAGATAAGGTGTATGATATTGATAAAGTTTTATCAAAGCAATCTAGTATCAGAAATCTGAACTTTGGTAAGAAAGTCAATAAAGTATTGTTTTTTCTAGAAGTTCAACTGATTTCTGAGTACATGTCAAAGCTAGTGGGAGCATAAGTGTTATGCTAATAATCATCATGTTAGTGGGAGCGTGATAATTATGATAAAGGTTAAAAGTTAGCAATGTTAATTATAGAAAACAAAAGGTTTCAATTGGCAAAAAGTTGTTTTGCTATAATTAAGGGAGAGGAAATTATACTTCATCTCAAATCTAAAAGCTTAGATTGAGGTTTTAATCGTATTTAGTCAAGTATATATATGAATGTTATGTTGGAATGGCTTAACATAAGAAAATTCTAATATAGGGTCCATTATTTGCGTTCTAAAATTCGATTATGATTACGACATCCCTTTTCATAATCTGAATTATGAGAACATGGCAAATTGAAATGGAAATATTATAGCAAAAGACTGGTTTAGTCTTTATGTGATACATCATGAATCGTGTCCCATATGCTTCGGATATAGGATCGATTGCATGTGCTATATTCATCCTTTCTAAAATTTTCCAAATGCCTGGGGCATTAAGAATGGAAAAGGTCTAGAATTGGATATGACTAAAAGGATTAAACAATTGTCGAGGACAATCTAAGGTTTACCAAAGATTGGTTGCTCAAGGACAGTTGGAAGTATAATGATAATTCTGGAAGGACCGTATTGACATAATCTGTAAGGAGGAAACTCTTGTTCAGAAGTGATAGTCAAAATGGAATATGGAAATGTTTCAAAGTTAGAAATTATTCAGTCTGTGTAAGATTAGGAAACTTAATGCAAGAAGGATGTTTCCAAGGAGTTGATCTCCTTTGGAATGCTCTGTAATGTTTGTTGTCAAGTCTATCTGACTTTGTGCATAATCATTACAAGAGGATCAATGCATATAAGTTTAGAATCTAACAGATTTCAGTAAATGGCATGAATTTGGAATTCTTGCATTTGCAGTAAGGATTTGGGACTATGAAAAGAGGATCATTGGAGTTATGTTCAATTGATCTATTTTACAAAGTAAAGATCATAGACAAACATAGTATGCATACTTGGTGGATGGCATGACTAGTGTTTAGAAAACATAGTGTACATGCTTGGAGCATGGGACAACTATTGTTTTAAATTCAAGAATAAAGTTGATAGCTGAAACAGTATACAATGAATAATGTGTAATCATATGGTGATAAATAAAAGGTGTTTTATTTATGTTCGTAGGTTTTGATACCATATTCGATTCAATTATTCTTGTGTTTCATTTTGCATGTTTTGACTTCCAGAATAAACTAGGTCATTGTTCTGGATGACTAAGTTATTCAAACCATCCACAGTCGGTCATATGTTGGAAGTAGATATGAATTAAGACTGTCATGGGTTGGCTTGTAGAGGTCTAAGATGTTGGACAAAGGGCTACAACACTCATGAGTGCTCATAAGTTCTGAGTATTGGATTCAACCCGCGCTCATTGGAATCACTTCATGGATTTTATCACGAGTGATCATGAGATGATAATATCTTATATTCTTCAAACCTAGAGATATGAGTTGTTACTATGAGTTGGTTATACATTGATTGCACGAAAACGCATTGGTAACTCGATGTTATAAAACGTGCCTTTGTGTATGATTCAACAAGTAGTAGAACAAGCCATATGAGTCAAAGTTTATCCATTCCTTTTACCTTCGGGATAAAAGCGATATATGTGGGCCCCTCGATGATTTGGTGATGACAAACGTAAGTGCTCGGCCGGGCCTGGACTGATTTGATTTGTTCAATTAGTCAGTCGTCATAAATCGGAAATCGGGAAACAACAAATGGACAGAGAGAATGATTATAATCCATGTCTCGGTCCATATGATATCTAGAATGGAGGAATATATGATCCCTTATCTAATGGACATGTCATTTGATTTGTTCAGAGTTTGACAGCGGCTTTAAGAGCTACGATTGCTAGTCGGGATCTTGGAGTCATACTTGAATAATAGTTTTAGACTTATCCAAGTGGGAGACTGTTGGATTAGGTGTCTAAGCCCATAACTATTATTGGTATGTATTCGACCCGAGAGTAGCATTGGTCCATTTGGGTTGCATATCATCAGGACAATTTGTTAGGATGGACTTTTGAGAGAAGGTTATTTATGGTTTATTAATATATTATAAGTAATAATATATTAATATGAAATCATATGTTTTAATTAGTAGTGATCAAGAATTAATTTGGAATTAATTTAGTGGTCGAAAGAGACTAATTAAATCTATGGGGACTAATTATGATAATTAGTTATATTTATATGTGTTGGGCTTATGATCCATGTTGGACCAAGTTTATGTATGGATACATAAAGAGTTGGGCCACAT
Organism: Lactuca virosa; assembly: GCF_052849685.1. Taxonomy (NCBI): domain Eukaryota; kingdom Viridiplantae; phylum Streptophyta; class Magnoliopsida; order Asterales; family Asteraceae; genus Lactuca; species Lactuca virosa. Next base: position 171,149,748 of record NC_136428.1, on the reverse strand, counting down.
GAACCATGGATCATAAAACCCATGGGTATGGATTTGGGTTATATCCATGACCCTAGAAATCCCACATATAAATAGATACTTCATTGTCCAAAATCGCCACTTGTATCTTTTTAGAGTTCATGGTTTCTTTTGTGTGCATGGAATTCTCTCTCAAGTTCATCCTTTGTCCATGGTGTGTTGTGATTCCATTTGAGGCTTCCACACTATTGGGGCTAAGCTCTTTAAGGCCAAATACACCAAGAATTCAAGCTCCATCAAAAGGTATGTCATGCTAACTAGTATATTATAATTTTATGTTAAATGCATGCTAGTTGTAAGATTAATACCTTGGAAACCATTTGCATGTATAATTAGTGAAAACATAGATCCAAGGTATTTAGGGTTGTATGTGCACCATAGGATGTTGTAGTATACCAAAACCCAACAGAAGGATCTGAGGAACAAGAGGGTGGAGCTGGTAAAGGTGCAATGGCAACACCGCAAGGGGTCGGAATGGACTTGGGAGCCGGAAGAAGAGATGAGGGAGCACTACCCCGAGCTTTTTCCAGATTCAGCAGCAGACTTCGAGGACGAAGTCTAAAATAAGTGGGGGAGATTTGTAGCACCCGATTCCTGGTACGTATTTAAATTTAAGAATTTCATGTATTTCCCCTGGGACTCGACGAGTTGGCGGCCCAACTCGTCGAGTAGAGTCGTGTTTCGCGGGAAGTTTAAGTGGCCTACTCGACGAGTCGGGAGACCGACTCAGTGAGTAGGTGTTATTTGAGTGAAACCCTAAATTTGAGGGTTTGCACCCTATTTAAACAACTTATCTCAGCCTCCATCGTCCCTTATACTCCCAGAAGACATCATATCGAAACCCTAGCCTTGTTTGAGTATTCTAAGGCCATTTTGGTGCATTTTGGTGGATTGTGAAGCTTGAGAAGGGGAAAGGAGCTTGGGAGTTCAAGTTGGAGCTTGGAGATCCAGAGATTGTGTTCCATTTCCAGCTTATTTAAGCTAAAAAGCTCATGCCTTGATCTTCCATGTGTTTATTCATCTTTAGGGATTGGATTTTAGGCATATTTAGGGCTTTCTAAGCCATTTTCGGGTTGTAAATTGTATAGGGAGTATTGACTTCAGGTCTTGGTCATTGGAGGGGTCTCATGGCATAAAGGTGCCAACTTTATGGACATGAGAGCCCCATGCATCTTTTAGACATCATTTGTAGTCCTTTAGGTCTAAAAGACCCATGCATGGACGTAAAGTTTGTGGCTTTACGTGATATATCGGCCCTAGGAGGTCAGATCTACCCTTTGGATGAGATGAGCTTGATAGAAATCGAGTTTATGGACATGGACTTTAGTGGACTCGACGAGTTGTTCTTGGGACTCGACGAGTCGGATAGTGGTTCTCCAACGCTTGCTGTTTTGGGGTCTGGTTGAGTCTAGAGAATGACTCAACAAAGATGGACGAGATTATAGACCTGGGAATCATGGGACTCGACGAGTGTTTGAGCAGACTCGGCGAGTCCAAGGCAATCTTCCAATCTTTGAAGATGGACTCGACGAGTTGTTCATACAACTCGGCGAGTCATAGACTGGACACATTCTTATGAGGGAGATGAACTCAACGAGTTCAAGGTCGAACTCGGCGAGTCGGATGAAGATGCCCCAGATGGTATGATTGAAGAAGAACCCGTCGAGTTCTTTCTAGACTCGACGAGTAGAGACGGGGATTGGTTTGGGTTAGAGAAGTATGGACTCGACGAGTTGGTAGACCAACTCGGTGAGTCAAGTCAACTGGATATCGACTTTGACCAAAGTTGACTTTGACCGGATTTGAGTTGACCCTGGTTAGGGTTGCCAGTACAAGTTGATGACTTGGACGGCGTCGTCATGTAGGGATTGAGGAGTCGAGGAGAGTCGGTTTTCACGCCGAGGACAGTTGGGACACTACACGACTTTGAGGTGAGTATTCTCCTAGTAGGGGTGGGTCTACGACCACAATGTCGACCCACAAGTAAGTGTACTGGTTAGATGATTGTCTTTGTGATAATTATCTGGGATTTGATATGTGTTATGCTTACTGTGCTTGATATGGTTATGATTGTTGTGCTTATTGTGCTTATTATGTGCTAGCAGTAGGAGGGGTGAAATAGTCCCTGGTTACCGGTTGAAAGATACCGAAGGGGAGGGTAGTTCCCAGATACCGGTTGAAAGATACCGAAGGGGAGGGTAGTTCCCGGTTACCGGTTGAAAGATACCTCGGGGGGGTCCAGCTCCTAGTTATGCTTGACAGTTACCAGTTGAAAGATACCGAGAGTCATGTATTATTTTGGTATGAGTATGATGGGGGAACTCACTAAGCTTCGTGCTTACAATTTTAGTTTTTGGTTTCAGGTACCTCTTCATCTAAGGGGAAGGAGCCGGCGGTGTAGCAACGCATCACACACACATGCTTTCCGCATTGAGTTTCTGGGATTGTACTCTGATTTTCATTACTTCTGATGATATGGTTTTGGGACACGACGCTATGGTTTTTATTAGTTGATGTAATATTGACAATGTTTTGGTGAACAGTTTTATGAATTACTTAAATAAAAATGAAAATTTTTGGCCTCGAAATTTGGGATGTTACATTGTATCTAGTTACTTTTGGATTATTACATGTCGAAATAAAACCATAACCCATGCAAGAAGCCCAACATATAACGTTTACCATTTTACCCTTTGATTCCAACACATAAATCAAGGGATTAGATCCCATAACCAATATTATCAACATGCAATAACTTTTAAACTTTATTTACGTGAAGCCCAAAGCCTTTGTATGATCGAATTATGATCCACAATCTTGAATTAAGAAACATCCCGAAACTAGGTGTTACAACTCTCCCCCACTTAAACTGGATTCCGTCAACGAAATTCGTCTCGATCAGAATATCTGGAAACAACAGCAACGAATTCCATAAGTTCGCTTCAACTACTTTGAATTCAAGCATCCATGAAGAACTCGAGAGACCACCCGGAACCCCACAAATGCCAACAAATAACTCGATAACTTGAAAACACACAACTACATAACTATCTCCTCCTCCGTAACTGTAAGACCTAACTCACAACGAAAACCATTCAAAACGGGGAAACTCTCAAAACTGGAACTACAACCCAATTCCAACAATATACTCCCAAAACTGGTAACCCATCACTCTAAAGTATAGAAACCATACCTAAGACATATGATCATTCTTTCATCGTACTTACCCCTAGTCCATGACTATGATCACCACTAAACCATGCTTACTGAATACCTAAAAATCTCATTAGTGAATTTTCAACCAATCTCAACTATGAAAATAATGCCAAAGGACCTCAAATACACACTTGACTTCCTGACAAATCATCACTAACGCACCGCTCCCACGAGCATAACCATTGTTAATCTGAAAATCTCGCATAGCATCCAAATTCCCATAATAACTTCGGTGTACAACCAGCTGACAATCTTCGAAGGGACCTTCTAGAAATTTCATCAATGATGAATTAACTCATACGAAACCATTCTCATAAAACGAAAAAGAACCCTCTAAGAATAAACTTATCAAGGGACAGTTGATAAATAACCGTGACTTTTTCAACAAGTCAACATCCTACTAATGCCCAACCCAAACATGTCGGCCACTAAGTTACCAGTAGCACCACCAACACATTCCATCTAACCCTCATTGAGAGGAGCTAATTTCTTAACCACAATTCAAAGACTCCAAGGTCATGCCTGACAATCTTGGAGAACATCTCCATACAACACATCAACCATGATGGACCAAAAGCCCTTAGATCTTATTTTCCAAGATGTTTCCGACCTCGCACCGCCTACCGGTCAACTGAAAAACAGAGTTCATGACCAACCACCATCAACGCTAACCTCGTATACCGGCACAAGATCGAAATCTAAACGAAAAACCTAACAAAACAGATTAACTATTCTATACAACTACTCTGATCTAACAACTTCCACGAATGATCAAAGGAGATTGCTAAACAAAAAAAGGCAGGTATGTTTAAACCTATGTAAATGTTGTGGTCCTCCCACAGTCTTACAATCACCTCTGTTACTACAGCACATCTGTAGTCTTTCCTGCCATGGTCCAACCATGGTCTTTGATATGTCAATGATGTGGTCCACCATATTGAATGCTACGACCCAAATCGTAGTCTTACAACACTTTCCTGATTACAATTGACTGTTGAAAATCATTCCTTGCATAAGCTTCAATTCAAACACAACCAAAACCAGCTATCCTCCTTTCCTTGAATATGAATCTCCAGGATGGCATGTACTTGGGAAATATCTCCATCTAACCCAAGTGGTTCTCCCCCACTTGGATTGGCTAGACTCTGACGACTTCATATCCACTCGAATTTCCAAACCAATCCAACAACCTCACTATCTGGTTCTTAGCATCTACGCCAGACATCACCAAACATAAGAGAATCTGAATTCTTCGATCAACACTCAAGAGCTCCAATGTATGACTACAACCCATAATGAAAGGATCCCGAGAGTTCCAACTTGTGATTACAATCCCTTATCAATAACCAACCCCAACCATAAAACATTCGCAACTCAAAGCAATATCTTAATCCTGGATAAACTGAACAGATCCTACTAATGCATAACTTATCTAATAAAATTCCAAAATGAACCAGAATGTTGTCAGAAACCTAATCGGGTCAACTCGAATTCCAACTCTGCCGACACGACTTGCCAAAACTGGACTTTACGTAGATTCCACTGAACAACACCACCCCCACATCTGAACTTCCAATAATCAAGGAAAGTTGCCAAGATTAAGCCTAGTAGAGACAATGATTCCTCAACCAAACAATCAAGAACAGACATATATAGATACCAATATATATGTCTTATAAAACTTGACAAAGGTTGATGCATGAACTGCACATTCCATTATTACTCCTCGAACGAATCCCAGATGTAGATGAGGAATGAAATGACCAATCAATCGAAAATGCATCGACAAATAATCCAATGAACCAATACACTACTAAACAAAGCCAATGAGGAACTACACATACCAACTCTAAACCTGCTTACCAGATCAACAACTGCCCAACCTAGACTATAGACAGTGATCTATACAACGAGCTAACCAATCCCTCAAGAACCGATACTCAACCTGAGTGGTTCAAACGCTCCTCACTTAAGATCCTCGGACCCTTCCATAAGGAACTATTTACCAAAACGAGATTCTTACCCATCAACTTCCTGTTGTGAGTACAACATACACATTTTTTAATACATAAGTCTGACGGCGACTTGCTCTACACTCACAATCTGACACATCCTTAAATTGTTTGTGACCATGGAGGACTTCGGCAGGTCCTTGATGAATGTCACGAGAAAACTTCCCAACCACAAGTACTTCAATGGTAGCTCAAACTTCATATTCTTTTGCAACAATAACCCTGCACCGAAATCTTGTACATTTGAATCGTAGATTCGTTCGAACCATTACAGTGAGCCCACAAAATCGAGCAATCTATTAATATTCCAAGCATAATAATTAGTTCTCCCCAACATAGGGTTCAAACTAGTATCGACTGACGTGTGCAATATCAAAGCCTCAGACCTGCTCATCCAGGCACACGCCAACCTTGACACCCGGTATGTAATATAGCATATGATGAACTTTCGAATAACGTCTGAAAACTCGTAAAGAAACCATGAACCTTAGATGGGGACCTCAAAAACTCTCCCCAATATCACCGCCTCATTCCTAGCAAAGTCGAACAAGATATCATTAGATTGATGAGGCACTATGCGAACCGAACTCCGCGCAACCAAAACTTGCCTTTGAAGAATTTACCCACAACCTTATCCTCCTCTGAAGCTTCAACAATCCCTTACAGTTGCTCAAATAATAGCTTTGAAAAACTATGTATATCAGTAGAACTCTCCTTTCCGAGTCATGAACATCTCTATCTTTTCAAAACTGTGTCACCTATCCGAATTGCAACAAGGTATTCACCTAGGCCACCGAACCAAAAGAATCGTCGAGGCTCGAACATTCGCTCGCTGTAAGATGGAAACAATTCACCATGAACTGAACCATACTCCCTCGTGACAAAAACTGATGTGTAGAACACCCTCCCTTTCTTCCATCTATCGATTGTCACACATCTGATCTCTACTCCCCTCAAATACAGGAGGTTGGAAGAACATAACGTCATCGTAGAGAATGATGTTCCAATCCATCGTTCGACTACCCATCCTCAAGCTGCAACCCTCGGGTCGATCATCACATTCGTCTTCTTCATGAGTCCCACGACTCAAACTGGCACTACTTTGGACAAGTTTTTCGACACCTTAAGATCAACTAACTCATACAGATCTCTACCATTTAGATCCAAACTGTCATCGACACTAAGGCCGGAAAAATACCAGACTCATCTTCGTCCTGCACAGCCATATTCGTATACCGATAAATACCACAATACTGCAATGAATCATGGTGCCAAACCATGTTCTCTACCCTCGACCAGCTCCTTAGAATCCCTGTGACTTTCCTTGATTTAAGTATGGTGCTTTTCAGTATTATAGGCCCAATACTACCTTCCATACCTATCTGTACTTTTCTCAAGAATCATCCCGAATCCTCTAAGTCACTTTACCATGGAAACTCGCATAAGCCCTATGCTAAACATCATACATATCCACTATATCACTCCTTAGGCTCTCCTAGGAATCCTTGTTTCACTTGCTTTTGCGATACTAGGAACTTCTACCAACACCATCGGTTTCCTCATGCATGCAAATTATACACAACACAGGACTAGATAGATGTTTGAATAAATGATTCTACCTTAAGCCCACAACCAAACAAGGAATATGAAATAAGGCCAAATCAATCATTCTAGGGCTATATGATCCTAATCATATATAATTTTTAAACATACACTTAGCATTTAACTCTGCCAATATAGATTCCAAGTAATGCACAAAATCCCAAGTCCTCCTAGGCTACAAGGCATCACACAAATCGGGAAATTCTATCATACGATTCATGAAGGTATCCTTAGCCCTACTCTAGCATCCAATATACATAATAGCATACTAAATATAATATCCATGTATGGGTATTTTAAGCATCACTTACTTGAGCTTGGTTGATTGCACGTATCAAACCCCTTTATTTTTAAAAACCTTTTTAGAAAAATTATTTTCTTTTTTGAAAGGTTACCAATTCCTCAATTTGAGTTCACATATACCCGAGAATGTGTCATCTCTCAAACCAAGGCTCTAATACCAACTTGTAACAACCCAAAAATACCAATAAAGGTTTCATTTTTAAATCATTAAATCCATACAAGCATTTGTTCTAAAATCAATCAGAGTAAAATGTATCTTTCAAACATCAAAGTAAAACAATGATAATCAGTGCGAAGAAAGGCGTCAGGGGATGTTGTGCAGTTAAGTCGGGCCCTTCCCTTTGGAACTGGAAGTAGCTAAAATTGTTAAACCATAAAAACCATAAGCATAAAGCTTAGTGGGTTCCCTAAAATACCACATACCATACAAATGGGCACAACCAAACATACAAATGGGCCCAATCCAACATGCAAATGGGCCTAACCCAATATACATACAAATAGGCCCAACCCAACATACATACAAATAGGCCCATACCAACAAATAAATGGGCCCAACCCAATATACATATGCAAGAGCCACAAAGACAGCTAGCATCCTATACAGTATAATGAGAAGACTCATCTCAATCTGAAGACAATATAATCCACACACTCGAGCTGATAATACTGAGTCTCCTCATACTAATCATATACATAACAAAACCTTAATTATAAATTAAGGTAATAACTAGCTCTCAAAAGGTCTAGGCTCATAATTAAACCTCCTTTGGGAAAAATACCTTTTTGCCCTTCGAATACTAAGTCCCAACATGGTTGACCAAAAGTCAAACCGGTAAAAAAGTCAATAATCAACCCTTAGTTGACTTACGATCAACGTAGCACACTAATATAAGCTCAACATAGAGCTACGCGTAGTGTACAGAAGGCTACACTCAGCGTTGAGCTACGTTTAGCGTACAGAAGGCTACGCTCAATGTAAAACCCCTATTTCCCAAAAACGTTTCTACTAAGCTCTTAATAAAGAAAGCCAAACCCTCAAACTTTCAGATTTGATCTAAATGAATCTATTATTGGATAAAGTCTCTGACTTTATCCTTTGTATGGCCAAGAAGAGCACAAAACCAAACTCTAAGTCCATACTATCACATTCTACTCTGGAACACATGCATGGATGGATGAGAGTGCCCAACATCTCATTTTTATGACTCTATAACCTCAAGAACATCAGAAAGAGGCATTGAAATGGTCTGGAGTAACCCATAGTCACAAGGACCAAGATTATGATGACAAAAGCATAATACTCACAACTATACTAGATCTAACATGAACAAGCATCAAGATGAAAGATGTATACCTTCCAAAGATAAATGTTGGCACGCAAATCCCAGATCTACACAGCTTGAAGCTTCCTACTTAGTTCGACAAACACTTTCTTCCTTCAAAGAGCACATAAATCTCTCTAAAAGCTCCAAAACTCACAATTGGTGGCTAGGGTTTCAAAAGAACGATATAAGGTGACAGAGGCTGGTCATGGGAAGGATCCCAAGAAGTTGGAGCCCTTAAATATGGCTCAAAACCTTAGGGTTAGGCTGTTGGTATGCATCGGCTACACTCACCATATTATATCCTACGCTTAGCGTATGTCATTAAAATCATGTCCAGAATTCAACACCTACACTTAGCATAGGTGCTTTCCTACGCTCAGTGTAGGCCAAATTTCCCCATTTCCAATTCAACTTCAAACAACCATAACTTCTTCGTTTCAACTCCGTTTTCGGCGTTCTTTATACGCACGGAAAGGTATTGACGAGTTTTACATTTGTATATAGTTACTTTTGGCTGATTACATGTCAAACTAAAACCATAATCAATGCAAGAAGCCTGCCATATAACTTTTCCAATTTTACCCTTTGGTTCCATCACACACATCAAGGGCTTAGATCCCATAACCAAAATTAACAACATTCAATAAGGTCTAAACTTTATTTCCTTGAAGCCTAAAGACTTTATATGATCGTATTAACGTCCACAATCCTTAATTAAGAAACATCCCAAAACTGGGTGTTACAACTAATTTTACTCATTCTTGATTTTTTATAAAATTAAAACATGAACTTTTAAGACTTGGTTGTGTTTGTAGAGGGTTTCTCTTTTAAGTAGTGGTTGTTGCTCTCTCACCAATTTTTCATAGGTTACTACAATGACATATTTCTTGCATTTTTTTACGAATAATTTATTTCAATGAGATTTTATGCATACTTATATGTTTAAGTAATTACAATTCTTGAATGACAGGTTGCTTACACTGAGAAGCTTTGTGATCCCAATGACCACAATTATAACACTTGAATTTCTTCATGAAAGTTCTAACTTTAGGACCCATGCTCTTAGCCTTTTCTTTCTTTTTTAGCACTATTCCTTTTATTCTTGGAAGATTGTCCAAATTCCACCACATTAAATTTCGAAGAATCGACACTATAACCATTCTTCAAAGCCACTAGATTGTCTTTTTCAATGCGAAGAAGTGCCACAAGATCCTCCATAATCATCTCCTTTCACTTATGCTTAAGGTAATTTTTGAAGTCAACCCAACTAGGAGGAAGCTTTCAATTATCACTACAAGTTGGAAAGTCTCACTAAGAGCCATTCCTTCAACAAGTGTATCATGTAGCACGACCTAAAGATATTGAACTTGATTTATCACAGTTTTTGAATCAATCATCTTGAAATCCAAGAATCTTACAACCACATGCTTTTTGGTTCCAGCATCTTCAATTTTATACTTTCGATCTAAAGTCTCCTAAAGTTCCTTAGTTGTTGTAACTTTGCAATAAACATTGTAAAGTGGATTGGCTAGCCCATTCAACACATGGTTGTGACACATAAACTCTGAGTGCATCCAAGCCTCTACCGCACTCACAGATTGAGTATCAGCATGTCCCTTAGCAAGTTAGGGAGCAGATTATGTAAGGAACTAATACAAATTCAAAGTGGTCAAATAGAAGAACATGTTTTACTGTCATCTCTTGAAATTTAGACCAAAAAACTTCTCAGGTTTCTCAACATGATTAGTCATGGTGTTTGGCACATGAGTAGTAGTATTATGGTTCACAATTGTGGTATTAGTATGGTTCACAAAAGGATCCACCATTCTGAAAATGTATTCCAAACAAACAATCGGAACCAAAAAAATCAAACTGTTCACAAAACATATATAACACGATTAGCAGAAATAAAACGAAATAATAGAAAACTGATTTAATTGGAACAAACTTGATTGAACAGCTTAGCGAAGAATATGTTTAATATTGTTAGTATACGATGATAAATAAATAATCGAAATAATTATGCTATATAATTTAGAAGATACAGAAGAGGTGAGGAAACAGATTAACATAGAGTGATTGAGGCTCGTCTTGGACATGGTTCCCTTAAATATATTTGTCGTCTAGTCCTAGGGTAAAATAGCATAATCAGATGTACTACCGGAGATGACTACTTGCCTAAAAATATTGATGCAAAGCATCGAAATGAGAACCAAATGTTTGTATTTATACTGAAGATTCTAAAAATCACAATTAATTTGTAATAAAAGAACTAATTATGTCTTAAATCTCATTAACATGCCTTTAATACGTTTCAGTTACAAAATTAATGAACCAACATAAATAAATTTAGTAAAAACGTGGCTCAACGCACTCGAGATTTCGGATTTTCAGGTCGTGCCCACACACGAGTTTGGTGACTTTTGTGTACAATATTCATAATTTGCACCCCTGCATGTGCATAGGTCTTGGAGTAAAATCACACAAAAAAAGCTTGTAAGCCTTTATACCACTATAGTTATAAACCCTTGAGAGTTTACTTATTATCCTATATGGGACACATTCTATGGCCCATATGTTTTGTCATATTTTATTACAAATACTCAACTTTGAGTATCGATATTTCATTCACTCATACTTCATTTTATACACATTATATATCGTTTCGAAGTTCTCACGGAGGAGAACATAACTCACTAAGGATTAATAATATATACAATATATATTTATATTTAAATGAGTCCAAAGTTTAATAAAAATAAATATTTTATTTAAAATTTCCATCAAGAGTTCAATATAAAATGAGCATTTTGACACTGCATAAATACATCTTTAAAGCTTCTATGAGAATTTATAACCAACTTTTTCTCAACTTTTATTGACGTGTCACTCGATAGTATGGATGAAAAAATACTATCAAATGTATGTTATTATACGTTCATGCTTCCATTTCTTCTAATTGCAACCATATAATGTATTGTATCGAATATTTTCTGGATTTTCTTGAATTTTCTATTATGGATTTTCTGTCTAAATTTATTTTAGGGGTTTATTTTTCCCGAATTTGACAGCATAAGTCTATAAAATGAAGTATAATATTAGCTCTCATTAGATTATGCACTTTCCACCAAAATTATAAAAAAAATAATGTGAAAATTGAACTTCAAAAAGTATTATATCACTAAAATTATTGCTTAGGCCCCCTTTGTAACATGTGAAGTTAAAATTCTCATTTATTACATTTTTTAATATCAATTTGTATTCTTAGTTTAGCAAATTATGTTTATTCTAAGGTGCTTTTATGTAAATATGCTTTCTATATCTACCCTTCTGTCCTTACGATTGATGTAATGTAATTGTAAATTACCTTTCTTGATTATGGTTTAATATAGTATCAAATCCCGATTGCATGTAACCCTAGCGACTTCGTCAACCCCGTACAAAATCTTCAGCGTCTACTCTGAGTTAATCTCGAAAAATAGTTATCACTCATCTCTCGATCATGGCTTAATTCCTCATTGCCTTCACATCATTTGAAAAGCTTTTCACTCTCACCATAGGTGGGTGGTTCTTCTTAATCAATACAACTTTCAGTTCTAGAAAACTGTGGTGGAACCATTCTTCTCAACATACAAACTTATCGGTTCCCTTGGTGGATCATGTCCATGACCCACTTTAACATCTATCTAAACATAATACTGTCAGATACCAAACCCTAACCTTGTAATTTAGAATGAAAATGATGATCACGTGAAGACGATCCTTCTTTCCTCTATCTCTGAACAAGCATACGGTGTCCCTTATGGAAAACATACATCTCATAAAATATGGAATTCCTTGCATCATACATATGAACATTATAGTATTTCTTGATAACTCGCACATAAAACCAACCTTCTAAACTCTATATTGGCAGTGATGAACCTATTATGCCATGCCTAGAACGTACTAAAGGATATACCACATCATTAGCCTCGATTACTGAACTAATATGTCTTAAAGACTTCGTTCTCACAATAGTAACATGTTTATCCTCTTGTGTAGAGTTTAATATCCTTGTTACGACACTCATGGCCCATGACGTTCTGTTCACAATTATGAACTTCACGATCTCCTTTCCGATCATGATATCATTCACGGGAGATCATACCCAACATGGACCAACTGTATACAACGCAAACCAGTCAAACTTCAATAGTAAGCTCAACAACCAACCAAAATACCATTGATAATCTTATTACTCAAGCACAAGCCTTGTGCTTAAGCATCATCTCAACATGAACAAGTCAAGATCAAGCATTCTACGACAATATAAATGGTAGCCATGGCACTCGTGATAGGAATAACAAGCATAACACCGATCATGAAGGTCTTAGTGGGATTCATAACCATCGACTTGGTTTCATATGTGCCTCCACCCATAGCATTGTCTATATATAGTGTCCACAACATGGTATTCACCACATTACATTACAATGGCCTAATCATCTTAGTAACAATAACACTCAACCTACCTCTCACTTTAGTAGTAATCAGCCTTCTGTTCCCTATGTTTCCTCAACAACCACCTCGACATCTACTTGGTACCCCGAAACCTAAGGGAACAGCCATGTAGCTATTGACCTATCAACCACCAATCACTCTGAATTATCATGTTCCATATGCTCTACATGTCGCTAACAATAAAGGTATTCCCATTCTTTACATAGGCTCAAGAAAAATTTATACATTACACAAACCATTTCATTTATCTTTTATCTTACATGTTCCATTTATCAAAAAACCTTTTGTAGGTACAAAATTTATATGATAACAATGATTTTTTTATATGAATTTCACACTTTTTTCTATTATGATGGAGCAGTTTAATCGTAATACCCTCCTCACCGACATGTGCACTATTGATCTTTACACCATCAACATTTCACAACTTGATTCAATCAAACAAGTTTCTTTCTCTATGCCTTGTCTACAATCTGACATCAACGCTTGGGTCACTCGCATTCGTGATTACTTCTGTCCATATAATCTAGTATCAAGTAAAACATTACATGAGTTGTGTTCGCATTGTCAACTTGGAAATTATTCTAATTTATCATTTTTTATGTCTCTGTTTAAAAGAAAAAACATTTTGGATTTTGTTTAAACGATTTGTGAGGTCTTGCACCTTGTTTATCTTCAAGTGTCGATCGTTATTTTGGACTATTTGTTGATGATTATTCTCGATATATGTGGTTGTATCATATGGATTGCAAATATGATGTATTTTCCTTATTTAAATAGTTTGTAACTATGGTTGAATGCCAATTCAATTCCAAAGTAAAAAATGTCCAAACTGATTGGGGGTAAATGTTGAAACCTCTCATTTCTGCTACACTACTATGGGAGTTGTTCATCGATTTTCATGTTTACATACTTACAAACAAAACGGTTATGTTGAACGATGTAATAGACCGGTGGTTAAAGCTAACCTTACTCTTTTAAAACAAGGTAATGTTCCCCACACTAATGGCATTTATGTGTTGAATAATGCGGTCTTTCTCATCAATCCTATGTCATGTCATCTATCTCAATACACCTCTCCTTATGAACACTTGCTGCAAAACAACCTGAATCTCTCTTCCTAAAAGTATTTAGGTGTCAATGCTTCCCAGACCCCATGCCTTATGGTTCTCACAAGCTTGATTTTATTCTACCCCTTGTGTTTTCCTTAGCTATAGTCCTACACATTATGGGTATCAGGTGCCTTGATCTCAAAACTAATCGTTTATATATTGCATGCCATGTTCGATTTAATGAATATGCCTTTCATTTCCTTGTTGTACCTAATGACACACTTTCACTTTCCTCCCCACCTCCTACTTCCACCTCTCGCCATGAATCTTCTCCTCTATTCCATATAAATTTTCGATCATCAGATCCAGCCAGTCAACTAGGTGAGACCTCCCCTATCACTAGTGTACTACCACTTCATCCTACAGGGCTTCCTCCTTGCCTCCTACACCTATGGACACCACTACAACATCATTTTTATCCCTCCACATCCACCTCTACCTCCAGTTAATAGGACTCACTTGATGTCTCTACATCCTAATCCTAAACATAAAGTACTTTTTTACCCAACTGTCAATTTTAGCACCTTCGGTGCCTCACCTTCATCTAATGATCCTACCTCATTTGTTGTTGCTAATAAACATGTTGAGTTTCTTCAAATTTAATATGCTTTAATACTTGGACCCTTGTGTAACAGCCCAAAAACTAAGATAAAATTTTTCATTTTAAAACAAGAGTTACAATCATCACATTGTTCCAAATCCATCACATAATAACAATGTCAAATCATCAGAATAAAATATCAAAAGGTGGGGAAAATAGTGAGGAGAGAATGTTGTTTCTTCACGCTGGGCCCTTCCCCTTAGTACCAGAAGTACCTGAAACCACAAATATAAATTGTAAGCAAAAGCTTAGTGAGTTTCCCCCAAAGTACCACATCCAAACATAAATAAGTTAGTGTTATGGGCCAAACCATAGTCTTACAAGTAATTTCATGTCGAGGTCCAAATCCTGGTCTTCCATACAGTTGTCAGGGGCCAAATCCTGGTCTTTCATATAGATACCAGGGTCCATATCCGGGTCTTTCATACAGTTTCCAGGGGCCAAATCCTGGTCTTTCATACACATATCACAAATATAACTAGCATCCTATATCACAGATAATGGGTCGGCCTTGGTGCATTCGACCCATTGATACAGTGAGAAAACTCACCTTAGTTCGCTGATAAATAACAAATTTCTCGGCTACCGAACTGGAACATCCTACACTGAACACAAAAAAATCACCCTAATCAGAAAATAAGTTATAAACCATAATCGTGGGCCCAAATCCTAAATCCAGACCCCCTAAGATAAAGCCTATTTTGCCCTTCCCATAATGGGCCTAACCAACTTGGCCCAATAACATAATAATGGACCCCCATGGCCCAAAAGGCCCAACTCATGCAACAACCAGTCTAAAGCCCAAAAGTCAACGGTCCAAACCCCAACAGCTAGTCCTTATGTCGTGACCAGCTCATGGTCACGTCGTAAGCACCAACCAACCCAGTCCCGACTCAACGGGTCAACTACACCCATCAGTACGATTCCAATCCTTGTCACGTCGCGACCACACCATGAGTCACGTCGTGACCTAATCCGGACAAAATAGTCGAGATGGCTAGTATTCTCATGACGCGACAGGCTTTATCCTCATGTCGGGAGATCTGCGGTGACCAGCTTTGAGCATTAAGCTCTTATTCCTTACAGCCATGTATTGTAACTTTCCAGAGGGTCTTCTCTTACCCAAAGGATGATAAAAATCGTATCTTTTTAGTAATGCATGTCCAATGCATGACTCAAACTCTTACTAGGCCAAGAGTGGGAAAAATGAGATCTAGACTCAAGCTTGGAGTCTCAAACTATACCAAAAATCAGATCCAAAGACTATATTATAGAGAACGACTCAATGATCCATAAAGTTTCCAACTTTATGGATCCCAAGAATGCTTACCAACACAAACATGCAAAAAGGAGCTTAGAACTTAGATCTAGCATGCAAGAGGTAGAAAGGTCCATGGTTTAAGACTTACAATGGTCCAAAAGCTCCAGGAGATTGCAAGGTAGAAGACAAAATGCCAAGAGGTTGCTCAACCAAGGTCTTCTTTCACTTCAAATAGTCAAAAACCACTAAAGAATGCTTCAAGGATCTCAAAAACGACTAAGGACTTCAAGAGGGTTGAGATTAGGGTTTTCAAGAGGCAAAAGAGTGTAGGAGGCTAAGGATGGGCAACCCTAGCCTTCTCTTTCCATTAAATACCCGAAATATTGGGGTTTGGTCATCAAGCCAATATCACGTCGTGAGAACCAAAATCATGGGTCAACTAGTCAATGGGCATGCACGACGTGACCATCATGGTTCACGTCGTGACCTTCAATCAAAGCTAAGAAAATTCAAGAATTTAAATACCTTCATGATCAGATTGTTATAACTTTCCCCCACTAGAATCAGACTTACTCCTCGAAGTCCGCCGCCCCAAATAATTATGGATAGTGCTCCCTCATATCGCCCTACAGCTCCAACGTCCACTCGGAGGCCTTTCGGTGCTGATACACCTTTACCAGATTCACCACCTTATTAAGCAAAGTCTTAGTTTTTCTGTTGAAGATCGTAATCGGTATCTCCACGTAATTCAGACGCTCATCCACCTGAATATTATCCAACAAAATCACTGTTGAATCATCGGCTACACACTTTCGCAACCGGGACACGTAGAAAGTGTTATGGATCTGACTGAGCGCATCAGGAAAATCCAGTCGGTATCCAACCCTGCCCACCTGGGTAGTAATCCTGAAAGAACCAATAGACAGGGGGCCAAACATCCCCCGCTTCTGAAAACGGATGACACCTTTCAAAGGTGACACCTTCAGCAGCACCAAGTCCCCCACCTGAAACTCAAGGTCTGAACGACGTTGATCAACATAAATCTTTTGTCGACTCTGCATGACCCGCAACCTATCACGAACCTGCTGAATCAACTATGTGGTCTTAAGCACCACTTCGGAGATTTTTGTGACCCGATGACCAACCTCACCCTAATAAATCGGGGTCTTACACCTCCTCTCATACAACATTGTTGGATTAATGTCTAAGTCCATAACTATAATTGGTAAGACTTGACGCGACCCGGCATGGTCCATTTGGGTTGCATGGCATCATGCATTTGGATAGACTATAATGAGAGAAATAACACTTAAGGTTGGTTAATATATTATAAGTTCTAATATATATTAATAAGGTTATTTAATTAGTATTGATCAAGAATTAATTTGGAATTAATTAAGTGATCAAAAGGAGACTAATTAAATATATGGGTTGATTGTGTAAATCATTCATTCTTATATATGTGGGCTTGTGATCCAAGATTCCTTATGTTGGACTAAGTCCATGGGGTGACCCATGGATACTCCATGGAGGTTAAAATCCATGGAGCATAAGGAATGGGTAAAGTTATGAGTTACATGGTGTAAACATAATAGCCACTATATAAAAGAATCCCATGGCTCAAGAAATCAGGCACTAATGTGTGAGTGTGAGGGCTAGACGATTTCAAGGAGTGTTCAAGTTTCTCTCAAGTTATTCCAAGTGTATTTGGTGTTGTGTGAACCATTTGAGGTGTCACACTTGGGGCACTAGGCACTCAAGCTTCATGAAGACATTCTACATCAAAGAGGTATGTATTCTATCTTGTTATATTTATTATTTTGTATGCTAGATTAGGATAATACCTTAGATGTTCATAATTGTATGTATAATAGAGAAAACATAGATCCAAGGTATTTAGGGTTGCATGTACACTTAGGAGTGTTAGAATGCTCATAACCCAACAGTGGTATCAGAGCCTAGGCTTGTTTTCTTGTTATACTTGCAAAAGTAGCTGAAAAATCGAGTTGGATCCATATATTCGATTGTTTTGGCTGGAATTGGACTAGGAACATTACCCTAAGATGTTTTTGTAAACTTGTTTTTGATGTGGTAATGTTCATGCTAATCCAATTTCTAAGATAATTGTCATAATTTCAAGATTTGTATTAGTTTGTATGTTCATGCTAATTTCTTGAAGATTGATGATTTGAATTATCTTGTTCTTATGAGGTTCTTAGATTAATAGAAAAGTTGTGTGAAATAGTTGTTTTCAATCCATTTTAATCTAAGAGTTGATTCCAAAGTGTGTTTTTGTAACTTGTCCTCAAGTTATATGAAAAGTCACATTTAAGAATCATAAAACTCATAAAAGTTGGCAAAGGTTACAAAATGAAGAGTCTAGTTCTAATTAAATGGTTTTATGACTCCATAACTGGTCCTCAAGTTATGGAGGTTCAAGAGTCTCTTCATTAAATTAAAAAAAAAAGTGTAACCTTCATTAGTTCCATAAGTTACAATCAAAAAAAGTTATTTTTTTTATTAATTAGTTTAAAGTCTTCCATAACTTGTCCTCAACTTATGGAACTTGAAGAGTTTTTTTTTTTTTAATTAAAACTACTTTAAACTCATAAGTTATGGAATTAATTAGTTTTGAATAGTTTCAAAACTTGCCCTCAAGTTTTGGAATTTGAAAAGTTTTCACTTATGAATACTTTAATTCCAAGTTAGCCCTTAGAATTTTAAAAGTTAAAATTCAACCCTTATACATTATAATATTATAAGTTAATAATATTTATATATATATGTATAAGAGTAAAGTCAGTCTTACCGTTAGTAGGCCTCATTCACGAAGCCGGTCTATAAGGGGGTATAAGGTTACTGCCTATAAAATGGCAGTTTAATGGGTGTCCACTCTCACCCACCGCTTCCTTGACTGGTGGAGGGTCGTTAGCCGAACGGGTAGGACAAGGACTATAATTCTCCTTTCATTAAAAGTATTAATGATAAATACTAAGTAACTAAACTCTTATTAATACCCAATCTTAGTTACTTAGGAAAATGTGAATTTGGTGCTAACCCATGAAATTACACTTTGCACTTTGCTTAAGTCGTTAGTGGAGCATGTGTGGTTAACCGGCACACTAACCTGGACCTAACAAGGTAGGCAAAGGGTAACTTAATATTTATCATAGTATCGGTGGTGCGTGTGTGGTTAACCGGCACACTGATTAAGGGGTAAATATTAAGGGTACCAAGTATATTTGCATGGTTATTCACACCTTGTTTTGTGATCCTCGGCATCCCAGTCACAAAACCTGAAGGGCACACTCGAGATTGAAACATGCCTTTGAACAGTTCAATGAATCTCAAAGATCTAGGACTTTCAAATCCAATTAAAACCTAATAAATTATTTCGTTTTTCATGGTGGAAATTGGTGAATCGTCATTCACCTACCTTCAAATATTTTATAGCTTGGATTACGGCATCCCTCTTCTAAGTTATAAAATAGTTTGTTGGGTCCTAGCCTTAATATTTCATATTGGGTGTCATATTAAGGACTTTAAATCAACTATCTTGAATATCTCCCAAAAAGATGTATGGTCTAGACATTTATGATCTTCCCAAATCTCTTGAAACAAGCTTTCCTAAATGAAGATGATGTCCCATGGATATCATACTTCTTTCACCTCCTCCAATTATTCTCCCTAACCCACAAGTTCCTAAAAAGTTTAAGGTCACTCAAGCCCTATTGGCAAGGCAAGGTCTAGGTGTGATCACATCTTGGAGATGTAGTCACATATTGACAAGCCGGGAGAGTTGGGTGTCAAAGTCTTGAGAAAGTTGGTGGCTCAACTACTTTCTAAGTCACATAGTGAGTTCTTTTGGGAATCCTATGAAACAGACTAAGACAAGACCCTTAATGATCTTATCTATTTGCTAAGATCAACTTCCTAAAACGCTATGGACATTGACAATGATGACATTGGATATCCAGTAAAGCTCTCTCTTCCCAATGAAAAGGGATCGGCCATAGTCAACTCGGTTGACCCAATGGTAAAGAGAGAGGCGAAGTCTGAGATAGTCCCATTATCAAGGGTCCATAGGTAACTATTGCCAAAGGAAGGGGCATTGGTTACGAAGCTGCCAAATTTACCTAAGGATGTTAAAGTCAATAAGTTTGGCTCTACTTCAGGTAAAGTCCATTGTCTAACTCTATTAAGTACATGCTGATTCTGATCGCGAAGATGGATTTCAATCGCATGGTTCGGTGATCAGAATTTTGGGCTATTACTTAAGAGTTATGATATTTATATTGCTTAGGAATAGATAAAAACAAGGTTTTCATATGGATTGTAAGGATAAGTTTTTCCGCAAAGTTTTAAAATAAAAGAAAAAGGTTTTGATTTTATTTATTTTAAGTATCCTTACAATGGCATTTGTGAAAAGTTGTTGCTTATAAGATTCCATTGATAGCAATATTGGAAAAATGGATTTGATTCTTTCGGTTGTGGTAGTGTCTAATATTACCAAATAAGAAAAGATTCTCATCACCCAAGGTTTAATTGGACCGAAACTTGGAATCATGCAAGTTGTATAGTATGATGAATGAGAACTTTCAGCTTGGAAAATTAAGACTAATTCCTTATGTGAATAAGGAAAGGACTAAGGGATCGAGTACACATTCTTGTGCACTGGTCAAGTCCACCACAAAAGATCAAGAAGACTATTCGTCATGATTTACTTAAGTTCAGTAAATATGGTTATACTTATAAGTTTAAGTATAAGTCTGTAGCATTGGAGAAGTTTCAATGTGAGACAGAACGAATAAGAAGAATCAAAGTATGGCAGAAAGATAAAAGTTTCTCAAATCTGAAAAGATGGGAGAGTACTTTAGTATCATGTTTATGATCATCTTAATGATTAAGATACCATATCACAATTGGTCCTCTAAAGTCATCTTAGTGCATTCTTATGACTAAGAAGAGGAGTCACGAATTGTTGAAATGGTTAAATCAAAAAGATGAGTCATACTTCGTTCCAAAACAATTCTTAGAGTCATACTCCAAGATTGTAACTTGAGTGACATATGTTAAAGAGGGTTTGTTAACACTAGTCAAATGTAAGAGTAAAAGGTTATCCACTCTTGTACATTTGAAATTGGTAAGTTGTGATGTTTTGGATAAAACAGAGACTAACTTAGGCCAATTGTATAAAGTGTTAGTCTTGATAAAGAATCCGCACTATCTGTTGAATATTTGACAAGGGAGTCTTAAATGTCAAGAGGACACTGGGAGTCTTTAAGCTCTTGAAATTTTCAAGACTTAATCAAGAATAAAACCTAAAGTCCTTCACTAGCACACGACTTGAGGTTTATAACCTATCGTGTTGAAATTTTTGTGCCTATTCAAGTTGGCTTTGCATAAGAGTTCTGAGAGTTCTCAATTGGTTGCACAACTACTTGGAAGCAATGGCAGGCACCTGAGCTTCCAAATGGCAAGAATTTAAGATTGCACAAGTTTAATCAATATGAGTTTGGATTTGTCACTAACCTTGTCTTGTGATTATGGTTTTGACAAATTCACATGGATAAGAACACATACACTATTAAATCTAAGTGTCATAAGGTTTCTCTCCGATTCATGAAAATGATGGTGGGGAAACACTTTCACTTAGTAGATTTTAGCTAGATAGCAATTGTGATATTTGCATTCTCAAAGTCGTTAGTTGAGCGTGTGTGGTTTACCGGCACACTAACATGGACTTGTGAGAAGTGGCAAAGGTCTAAACAATTGAGACTATGATTACGGCATCCCTTTTCATAGTTCTAAAATTGTTTAGACACACATGTGAACTATCTAAGAGAGGTGTATGATTTTGATAAAGTTTTATCAAAACAATCTAGTATCAGAAATCTGAACTTTGGTAAGAAAGTCAGCTGATTTCTGAGTACATGTCAAAGCTAGTGGGAGCATAAGTGTTATGCTAATAATCATCATGTTAGTGGGAGCATGATAATTATGACAAAGGTTGCAAGTTAGCAATGTTAATTATAGAAAACAAAAGTTTCAATTTGTGAGGTTGCAGGGGTTGAAAAAGTTGTTTTGCTATAATTAAGGGAGAGGAAATTATACTTCATTTCAATTCTAAAAGCTTAGATTGAGATTTTAATCGTATTTAATCAAGGATATATATATGAATTTCATGTTGGAATGGCTCAACATAAGGAAATTCTATATATGGGTCCATTATTTGCGTTCTAAAATTCGATTATGATTACGGCATCCCTTTTCATAATCTGAATTTTGAGAACTTGGCAAATTGAAATGGAAATATTATAGCAAAAGACTGGTTTAGTCTTTATGTGAGACATCATGAATCGTGTCCCATATGCTTCGGATATAGGATTGATTACATGTGCTATATTCATCCTTTCTAAAATTTTCCAAATGCCTGGGGCATTATGAAGGGAAAAGGTCTAGAATTGGATATGACTAAAAGGATTAAGCAATTGTCGAGGACAATCTAAGGTTTACCAAAGATTGGTTGCTCAAGGACAGTTGGAAGTATAATGTTAATTCTGGAAGGACCATATTGACATAATCTGTAAGGAGGCAACTCTTGTTCAAAAGTGATAGTCAAAATGGAATATGGAAATGTTTCAAAGTTAGAAATTATTCAATCTGCGTAAGATTATGAAACTTAATGAAAGAAGGATGTTTCCAAGGAGCTGATCTCCTTTGGAATGCTCTGTAATGATTGTTGTCAAGTCTTTCTGACTTTGTGCATAATCATTAAGAGGATCAATGCATATAAGTTTAGAATCTAACAGATTTCAGTAAATGGCATGAATTTGGAATTCTTGCATTTGCAGTAAGGATTTGGGACTGTGAAAAGAGGATCATTGGAGTGATGTTCAATTGATCTATTTTACAAAGTAAAGATCATAGACAAACATAGTATGCATACTTGGTGTATGGCATGACTAGTGTTTAGAAAACATAGTGTACATGCTTGGAGCATGGGACAACTATTGTTTTAAATTCAAGTATAAAGTTGATAAAACCGAAACAATGAATAATGAGTAATCAGTATGGTGATAAATAAAAGTGTTTATTTATATTCATAGGGTTTGATACCATATTTGATTCATTTATTCTTGTGTTTCACTTTGCATGTTTTGACTTCTAGAATAACTAAGTCGCTCTTCCTGAATGATTAAGTTATTCAAACCATCCACAGTCGGTCATATGTTGGAAGTAGATATGAATCAAGACTGTCATGGGTTGGTTTGTAGATGTCCAAGTTGGTGGACAAAGTGGTGCTACAACACTCATGAGTGCTCATAAGTTCTGAGTATTGGATTCAACCCGCACTCATTTGAATCACTTCATGGATTTTATCACGAGTGATCATGAGACGATAATATCTTATATTCTTCAAACCTAGATATATGTGTTGTTACTATGAGTTGGTTATACATTGATTGCACGAAAACGCATTGGTAACTCGATGTTATAAAACGTGCCTTTGTGTATGATTCAACAAGTAGTAGAACAAGCCATATGAGTCGAAGTTTATCCATTCCTTTTACCTTCGGGATAAAAGCGATATCTGTGGGCCCCTCGATGATTTAAAGATGATACATGTGAGTGCTTGGTGAAGCCAGGACTAATTTGATTTGTTCAATCAGTCAGTCATCATGAATCGGAAATCGGGAAACAACAAATGGACAGAGAGAATGATTGATAATCCATGTCTCAGTCCATATGATATCTAGAATGGAGGAATATATGATCCCTTATCTAATGGACAAGTCATTGACAAAGGTCAGAGTTCATCGACAAGGTCAGAGTTCGACTGAAGCTTTTGAGAGTTACGATTGCTGATCGGTTCCTGAAGTCATACGCAATAATAGTTTTAGACTTATCCAAGTGGGAGACTGTTGGATTAATGTCTAAGTCCATAACTATAATTGGTAAGACTTGACCCGACCCGGCATGGTCCATTTGGGTTGCATGGCATCATGCATTTGGATAGACTATAATGAGAGAAATAACACTTAAGGTTGGTTAATATATTATAAGTTCTAATATATATTAATAAGGTTATTTAATTACTATTGATCAAGAATTAATTTGGAATTAATTAAGTGATCAAAAGGAGACTAATTAAATATATGGGTTGATTGTGTAAATCATTCATTCTTATATATGTGGGCTTGTAATCCAAGATTCCTTATGTTGGACTAAGTCCATGGGGTGACCCATGGATACTCCATGGAGGTTAAAATCCATGGAGCATAAGGAATGGGTAAAGTTATGAGTTACATGGTGTAACCCTAATAGCCACCATATAAAAGAATCCCATGGCTCAAGAAATCGGGCACTAATGTGTGAGTGTGAGGGCTAGACGATTTCAAGGAGTGTTCAAGTTTCTCTCAAGTTATTCCAAGTGTATTTGGTGTTGTGTGAACCATTTGAGGTGTCACACTTGGTGGACTAGGCACTCAAGCTTCATGAAGACATTCTACATCAAAGAGGTATGTATTCTATCTTGTTATATTTATTAGTTTGTATGCTAGATTAGGATAATACCTTGGATGTTCATAATTGTATGTATAATAGAGAAAACATAGATCCAAGGTATTTAGGGTTGCATGTACACTTAGGAGTGTTAGAATGCTCATAACCCAACAAACATCTCAAACGGTGGTTGATGAATACTGGCATGATAATTGTTGTTGTAGGAGAATTCGACCAGTGGAAGGTAAGTATCCCAACTTCCTCCAAAATCCAACACACAAGCCCGAAACATATCCTTGAGCGTCTGGATCGTCTGATCGCTCTGGCCATCGGTCTGAGGGTGGTATGTTGTACTAAAATGCAACTGAGTACCCAACTCCTCATTGAACTTCCTACAAAACCTCAAGGTGAAACGAACATCCTGGTCCGAGACCACCGAAACTGGCACCCCGTGCCGAACTACCACCTCCCGGACATAAACATCATATAACTTCTCAGCGGATATGCTCTCGACAATCGGAATGAAATGTGCACTCTTGGTCAATCTGTCCACGATGACCCAAATAGAATCAACACCACGCTCCGTCCTTGACAATTTTTTGATGAAATCCATAGTGATCTTATCCCACTTCCATATGGGAATGGGTAACGGTTGCACCTTGTCGTGGTGTCTTTGATGCTCGGCCTCGACTTTCCTGCAAGTCAGGCATCGCTCAACAAACCAAGTTATCTCCCTTTTCATACATGGCCACCAATAACTCAACCTCAAATCCATGTACATATTCATGGCCCCTAGATGGATAGAAAACTTTGACCTATGCGCCTCCTCCAGTACCGTCTGTCTCACCCCACCTGATATCGGGACCCAAAATCTACCACACTGAGTCAATAAACCATGGTTGTCCCTGAAAAACAAAGGAATTTGCCCCCTGATCTGCTCGGCCTTCCAATTCTCTTTTTTCAAACCCTCCACTTAAGCTTCCTTGATCAAATCTAACAGAGGCGAGGTGACAATCATCCTCTAGCAAACATCTCTGATAGGAGTACTTGCCGACTTGCGGCTCAAAGCATAGGCCACTGCATTGGCCTTCCCAGGGTGGTATAGGATCTCTCAATCGTAATCCTTTACTACATTCATCCATCTCCGCTGCCGCATATTCAAATTCGGCTAGTCCATCAAGTACCTCAAACTCTTTTGGTGGGTGTAGATGGTACACCGAACCCCATACAAATAGTGCCTCCAGATCTTGAGGATAAAAACCACGGCCCCTAGTTCCAAATATTTAGTGCGCTAGTTCGCCTCATGAGGCTTCAGCTACCTCGAAGCGTAAGCAGTCACGTGAACCCTCTACATAAGAACAACTCACAAACCCGAAATAGAGGCGTTGCAGTAAACCACAAACTCATCCAAACCCTCAGCGATCGCAAGAATCGGGGCGTCACACAATCTCTACCTCAGAGTCCCAAAAGCCAACTGTTGGTCAGGCCCCCACCGAAATTTCAAATTCTTCTTTGTCAAATGGGTCAATGGCATAGCAATCTTGGAGAAATCCTGGATAAATCTCTGATAATACCCCGCGAGATGTAAGAAACTTCGAATCTCAGATGCGGTCCTTGGGACCTCCCAACACATTACAACCACAATCTTGGTCGGGTCGACCAAGATTCTTTTCTGGTTGACGATGTGCCCTAGAAATTCCACCCCTTGCAAAAAAAACTCACACTTGGAGAATTTGGCATAAAGCCTCTCCCTCCTCAGGGTCTCTAACACCTCTTGTAAATGCTGCTCGTGCTGCTCCTTGGTCTTGGAGTAGACCAGAATATCATTAAAGAAAACAATCATAGACTGATCTAGCATTGGCCTGTAGACCCGATTCATGAGGTACATGAACGTTGTTGGTGTATTGGTGAGCCCGAAAGGAATCAACACAAGCTCGTAATGATGATAACGAGTCCTGAAGGCTATCTTCTGCATATCCTCATCCCTGACTCTCACCTGGTGGTATCCTAACCGCAAATCAATCTTGGAAAACCAAGATGCACCCTAAAGTTGGTCAAACAAATCGCCAATCCTTGGGAGTGGGTAACAGTTCTTCACCATTAGCTTATTCAACTCCCGATAGTCAATGCACATCTTGTGCGAATCGTCCTTCTTCTTTACAAATAGGATCGGTGCTCCCCAAGGATAACTTCTTGGACGAATAAAACCCTTGTCTAGCAGCTCCTACAATTGCATAGACAACTCCTGCATCTCAGGCGGTGCCAGGCGATACGACGCCTTGGCTATCAGAGCCATACCAGGTACCAAATCAATCTAAAACTCGACCTGCCTCTCGTGAGGCACTCCGGACAACTCCTCGGGAAAGACGTCAGGATAATTCTGCACAATGGGTACACTGCTCAACTCCGTCGTACCCTCAGCCCGCGTGTCAGAAACATAAGCTAAGAACGCAGAACAACCCTGTAGCAGATATCTCCTGGACCTCGCAGCTGAGTAGAGAGTTTCCCATACGAAGCTCTCTCACCAGTAATAACCAGTTCTCCCCCACTTGGAGTTCGAACTCTCACCAGCTGCTTCTCGCAATCAATCACGGCCCTTTTAGGGATCAACCAATCCATCCTGATGATAACTGTAACATCCCGAAATTCAGGTACAACTATTTAGCCCTTCTTTTATTCAAAGTGTCAAGTTAAGCCCTTAAGAGGAATTGGTAGCAAATTGAGTACGCTGGGCGTACTCAAGAGTACGCTGCGCGTAGTCATGCGCTTATTTTGGACGCGGACTTGCCTGAGTACGCTGGGCGTACTCAGGGTTACGCTGGGCGTAATGTGTCCAGGTGCAAACCCTAATTTCTGACTTGTTCCCTATATATTGGATGCTAAGGCTCATTTCTCAGCCTCCATAGCAGTGAGTAAAACCCTAAGAGAGAACTTTTCATCGTTCTTAGTGAGTGTGTGTGATTTTGGAGCTAAAAGTGCCTTGGTGTGCTAGTGAAGAAGAAGGAGAGGAGTTTGTGGAGACTAGAGTTTGAAGTGCAAGTTTGGATCTGAGATCTACAGAGGAAGGAGCTGCATTTGGAGGTATAAAGTTCAAAACTTTCCTCTTCATTTGGTTTGTTGCTTCATGGACCATTTTAGGGTTAAAAGTCCCAAAGGTGGAGACTTTATGAGCGTAACGTGCTCCATGGACCTAGATCTGTCCCATTTCAGTGGTATTTGTGTTATAGATCCATAAAGTTCCCATCTTGGTCGTGGATATGAGATCATGCTTGAGTATTGGGCTTTCTAGTGTTAGGAAATGGTATATTTTGGGTGTTAGTGACTTGTTCAGCCATGCAAAGGCTTAAAGTCATCGACTCTATGGATTAAGAGGCTTAAAAATGGTCAGATCTAAAAGCTGGACGTGAGTCTTAACTGTTTAAGACCTCAAGAGCTAAGGGACTTAAAATGGGATTTACGCTGGGCATAATCCCAATACGCGCGGCGTACGGGGTGGCGTTCCCCGATTCTGAGAGACTGCCGGGTACGCCCAGCGTACACATCTGGTACGCGCAGCGTAACCCGGAGGGTTGACTTTTGGTTGACTTTTAGGGTTTGGTCTATAGTGGGGCCTTTGAGTTATGAGAGGGGTAAAATGGTCTTTTACCCTTCTGAGAGTACTAAGAGGAGGAATAGTCTAGCCTTGAGAGATGTATTGATTGAGAGTATTTATTTTACATGATTAGGCGGAGGCTAGACCTGATTTTACAGAGTTCGAGCTTTACCGAGTTACCCGAGGTGAGTCTTCTCACTATACTTTACCTAGAGTGGTAACAGAGTTATGTGACAGAGTTATTGTATGCTATCTATGTGATCTGTGGCACGGCATTATTTCTATGTGATTTATGCTGTGTGTATACCATAGTTACGACCGGAAGGTCCAAAGAGCTAGGACCAGAGGGTCCACAGAGTTAGGGCCCAAGGGCCCATAGAGTTATAGCCTCGAGTGGCTAATGTGTGTTATGTTTTATAGTTATGTGCCAGTGTATTTGTATGCTATTTATGTGTTGAGATTTATTGTGATATGTGATATGCATGATCCAGAGTTATCAGAGTTAGGACCTTTGGGTCCATAGAGTTAGGGCTAGAGAGCCCACAGAGAGTTGGGACTGGAGGGTCCCACTGAGACACATTGACCAGAGGGTCAGCAGAGTCATAGCCTCGAGTGGCTAATATGTGTTAGAGTGGTATTTTGGGGAACTCACTAAGCTTTATGCTTACGGTGTTATGTGTTATGTGTTTCAGGTACCAGTGGTAATCGCGGGAAGGCGCCGGCATGATCTGTACACACACCCGCAGAGTTTATTATGATTTGATCTTGGGATTTGTAATGAGATAAAATTGATACATTGTTTTTGAAAGCAATTGTGGATGAATTTATATGGTTTTAAAAAGTGAAAATTTGTTTTGAAAATTTGGGTGTTACAAGTTGGTATCAGAGCCTTGGTTTGAGGGATTCGGATTCATCTTCGGGCGTATCTGAACTCAAACTGAGGATTTGAGAGAAATTTTGATGACTAAAAACTTTTTAAAAGAGTAAAAAGAGTTTTGAGACAAACAGAGCAGAGCCGTGTGTACGATCAGCCAGCGCCCGAACGGTGAATTCCCAAAATACCCTTGCAATTAGTGTTATGAGATATATTATGTTATGATATGCGATGAGTTATGCTATGCATGCTAGAGTAGACTAGGTATTCTTATTAGGACTAGAGTGGCCTGATATGTGATGCCTTAGTCTAGGAGTTTTGCTGCTAGGGATACTTGAGAGTGTTTAGATAGCAGCGAGGAGTTATGAGAGAGCTGCTAGTGAGTAGCATATGGTTAAAGAGAGTAGAGTACTTGGGACTTGGGATCCAAGGAGGAGGACTTAGAGTGAATACTGATGCGGTGTGGACGGTAGTATAGGGCGCGTACTACTGAAGACACCGGAGCAGCGCGCACCCTAAGTAAGAATCCATTGGGTACTCAGGAACAAGTAGGGTTGAGTTATCGAGTGCGAGTATACTCGATCGAGTCTCTGTTATCTTCATATTGTGTTTCAGAGACATCATGGTTGGAACACCGCACACGCCGGAGGGCAACGGTATTAGCGATGAAGAGATTCGCAGTATGATTTTGACGAAATGACCGTGGCGATCCGGAGGATTGTGAGTAGCGGATCGAGGGGTGATGTCATGGTTCGAGTACCATGATTAGTAGCAGATCGAGAGGTGATGTCATGGTTCGAGTACCATGATTGGTGGCAAAATGAGAGGTGATGTCATGGTTCGAGTACCATGATTAGTAGCAGATCGAGAGGTGATGTCATGGTTCGTGTACCATGATTGGTGACAGATCGAGAGGTGATGTCATGGTTCGAGTACCATGATTGGTGACAGGTCGAGAAGTGATGTCATGGTTCGGGTACCATGATTGGTAGCAGATCAAGAGGTGATGTCATGGTTCGAGTACCATGATTGGTAGCAGATCGAGGGGTGATTTTGTGGTTCGAGTACCATGATTTGAGGCGGGTTGAGAAGAGAGGACATGGTTCGAGTACCATGAAATGTGGCGGTGAGTGCTTCTGGTTTTGCCGGTTATTCCGCAGCGATTATCTAGACCAAGGTCGGATGTGAAAGAGTATGGGCCCAGAAGGCCAGGAAGAACGAGTTTTAGTGGAGCATCCCATGATAGGGAAACCGAGTTAGCTCCAAGGGATTGTTGGTGATATGCCATTCGAGTCGCAAGAATCAGAGTAGAGTAGGGACGGTGCGTTATGGAGGGATACGGTCTGAGCTGGAGAGCCGGCCGATAGTAGATATGTCACTTCCCGTGACCCGAGTGGTGCTATTTCCGTTTCTTGTGGGGGGCGTAAGAGGTGTTGAGATTTCGGTTTCTGAGTAGGAGTGAACCCTGTGGGATCGCACTGATGGTGACTTTTCAATCAGAGTATCCGGCAGTAGGTCTTCCGCGAGGGAGTGATATAGTTTGAGCAGGTTGACAGTGGAGACTGAAATGGTCAAGGATCAGGATGCACCCTAATTGAGTATAATAGGGCAGGTGTTAGGTGCGGTATTGGGCGATCAAGAAGGGTATATCAGGGCAGTGACTCCTATTATTTCTGAGAGGTATAAGGGGTGGAAATGTGGTTTCGGCTCTTGTGATAAGGAGCATGTTGGAACGTTGGGCAAGGAGTCAAGGATGAGGAGTATGATGGTTCATTATTTCCAGATCCAGAGTTAGTGTTAACACGGGACAGTTGGGAGGTCCGGTGAGAGTATAGTGTGAGGTCCTGAATGACTAGAGGTAGTCACGATGGTAAGTTCTGAAGGTTGCATACGAGACCTTGGTATCTGGAGTTGTTTGATCCTTGTCAGAGAAATCATCAAGCGTTGCATAGCACCTTGCGGAATTAGGTGCGATGTTACTGGTGGAGACAGCATGAGGGATAGAGTGTTGGTGCACCAATTGGTGGTGGTTCGAACCCTAAGCGCGGAAGAACCGAGTATTTGAATTGAGGAATCCGCACCTGCTGCTAGAGTTACTGAGGTTCGGCCAGCGAAGGTCGAGGCACCGAAGGCTCGCGGGAGAGCTTTACAGTTGACAGCGAAGGAGTTCCGCGCATCGCCCGATGTTGTGGCTGGTACTTTTTGTGGGTTCCGTACCTGTTTTGGTGATAATTGACTCGGGAGCGAGTCGATCATTTGTGTCAATAACGTTTGGTCGGCACCTCAGTAGCCGACGAGAGGCGTTGAGTCGACCTCTACGAGTTTCCATAGCGGACGAGCGAGCGGAGTATGTTATGAATGTGAGTCGAGGATGTGTACTCGAGATCTTCGGTGTTGAGTCCCCGATAGATCTGGTCCCGATATCGATGGGGGACGTGTGTGTCATAGTGGGCATGGTTGGGTTAAGCCGATTTGGGGCTGTCATAGACTGCGAGCGACAGTTGGTGACGATACGAGACCCCAGTGGGGGAGTACTTACGGTGTACAACGAGGGTAACCGATGTGGGTCGGCGTTTTGTTCAACCGCCAGAGCGAGACAGAGTTTTCAGCAAGGCTGCAGCGGGTATGTGTCATATGTGATGGACACACGAGAGGCCGCTGGGAGGCCAAGTTCGATGGATGACGTTCCGATAGTGCGAGAGTCCCCGGATGTTTTTCCCGAGGAGTTGCCGGGTCTGCCTCCCGAGAGGCAAGTAGAGTTTCGCATCGAGTTGGTTCCGGGGGCAGCGCCTATCGCCAAGGCGCCTTATCGCCTTGCACCGCCAGAGACGCAGTAGTTATCCTCGCAGCTTCAGGAGCTACTAGGGAAGGGTGTTGTGATGTTACGGGAAGCCGTAGTACTCACTAGTCAGAGAGAGGTTGTTGTGATACTATGGGGAGCCGTAGTACTCACTAGTCAGAGAGAGGTTGTTGTGATACTATGGGGAGCCGTAGTACTCACTAGTCAGAGAGAGGTTGTTGTGATACTATGGGGAGCCGTAGTACTCACTAGTCAGAGAGAGGTTGTTGTGATACTATGGGGAGCCGTAGTACTCACT
Source organism: Lactuca virosa (assembly GCF_052849685.1). Lineage (NCBI taxonomy): Eukaryota > Viridiplantae > Streptophyta > Magnoliopsida > Asterales > Asteraceae > Lactuca > Lactuca virosa. Next base: position 171,117,723 of record NC_136428.1, on the reverse strand, counting down.
AGTCAGAGAGAGGTTGTTGTGATACTATGGGGAGCCGTAGTACTCACTAGTCAGAGAGAGGTTGTTGTGATACTATGGGGAGCCGTAGTACTCACTAGTCAGAGAGAGGTTGTTGTGATACTATGGGGAGCCGTAGTACTCACTAGTCAGAGAGAGGTTGTTGTGATACTACGGGGAGCCGTAGTACTCACTAGTCAGAGAGAGGTTGTTGTGATACTATGGGGAGCCATAGTACTCACTAGTCAGTAGGAGGTTGTGGTGATGTTATGGGGAGCCGTAATACACACTAATTAGCGAGAGGTTGTTATGAGGAAGCCTTCTTGATCTGAGCATGACACAGGAGGGTTCTAGGCTTGAAAAGCCCTACGCATGAGTTTTGGGAGCCTGGTGGTCGGACCAGGGGTGAGACCGGGGTCTCCTCAATGATTGGGAATCATTACATTCTGAGTAAGTGTGGACATCCAATCCGAAGGGATTGGATAAGTAAAGTACACATGGGTTGCGGGTCCCCAAGCTATGAGTTGAATGAGTCATTGGAACGAGCGATTCCAACTACGGGCGGACCAAACTCTTGAGTTGAGTTGAGTCCTGGTGATGTGTTGTACAGACCGGACCGAAGGGTCCAACGATATAGACCGGACCGAAGGGTCCAACGATGAGTATCAGATGATAGAGGTCGGGGTTGAGTCGATCTCCAGTTGGGTACGAGGTTGCATTTCAGTACCGCCTACCACCCACAGACAGACGGGCAGAGCGGGCGGACGATTCGGACGCTCGAGGACATGCTTCGGGCATGTGTATTGGACTTCGGAGGAAGTTGGGACACGTATTTACCCTTGGTTGAGTTTTCCTATAACAACAGCCATCATTTGAGCATCAGTATGCCACCCTTTGAGCTGTTGTATGGGAGGAGGTGCCGGACTCCCATTTGTTGGGGTGAGGTCGGGCAGCGTGTGATGGGTAGTACAGAGATAGTACTTCAGACGACTGAGCAGATTCAATGGGTCAGACAGAGGTTGTTGAACCACTCAGAGTCGCCAGAAGAGTTATGCGGATAGGCGACGATCCGAGCTTGAGTTCCAGGTTGGTGATTTAGTACTCCTGAAGGTATCTCCTTGGAAGGGGGTGATCCGATTCAGGAAAAGGGGTAAGTTGGGACCTCGGTATATTGGTCCTTTCAGGGTGACTGCCAGGGTGGGCAGGGTAGCGTATCGTTTGGAGCTACCTACGGAGTTGAGCCAGATTCACGATACCTTCCACGTGTCTCAGTTGAGGAAGTGTATCGCTGATGAGTCGGCAGTGGTTCCGTTAGAGAACATTCAGGTGGATGCGAGCCTGAATTATGTTGAGAGACCGGTTGCGATTGTGGATCGAAGGATCAAGACTTTGAGAAACAAGGAGGTGCCATTGGTTCAAGTCCAGTGGCAACATCGGAAGGGTTCTGAAATGACCTGGGAGCCGGAGTTAGAGATACGTGAGCAGTATCCAGAGTTATTTGTTGAGTGAGACTTCGAGGGCGAAGTCTAGTTCTAGTGGGGGAGAATTGTAACATCCCGAAATTCAGGTACAACTATTTAGCCCTTCTTTTATTCAAAGTGTCAAGTTAAGCCCTTAAGAGGAATTGGTAGCAAATGAGTACGCTGGGCGTACTCAAGAGTACGTTGCGCGTACTCATGCGCTTATTTTGGACGCGGACTCGCCTGAGTACGCTGGGCGTACTCAGGGTTACGCTGGGCGTAATGTGTCCAGGTGCAAACCCTAATTTCTGACTTGTGCCCTATATATTGGATGCTAAGGCTCATTTCTCAGCCTCCATAGCAGTGAGTAAAACCCTAAGAGAGAACTTTTCATCGTTCTTAGTGAGTGTGTGTGATTTTGGAGCTAAAAGTGCCTTGGTGTGCTAGTGAAGAAGAAGGAGAGGAGTTTGTGGAGACTAGAGTTTGAAGTGCAAGTTTGGATCTGAGATCTACAGAGGAAGGAGCTGCATTTGGAGGTATAAAGTTCAAAACTTTCCTCTTCATTTGGTTTGTTGCTTCATGGACCATTTTAGGGTTAAAAGTCCCAAAGGTGGAGACTTTATGAGCGTAACGTGCTCCATGGACCTAGATCTGTCCCATTTCAGTGGTATTTGTGTTATAGATCCATAAAGTTCCCATCTTGGTCGTGGATATGAGATCATGCTTGAGTATTGGGCTTTCTAGTGTTAGGAAATGGTATATTTTGGGTGTTAGTGACTTGTTCAGCCATGCAAAGGCTTAAAGTCATCGACTTTATGGATTAAGAGGCTTAAAAATGGTCAGATCTAAAAGCTGGACGTGAGTCTTAACTGTTTAAGACCTCAAGAGCTAAGGGACTGAAACTGGGATTTACGCCGGGCGTAATCCCAATACGCGCGGTGTACGGGGTGGCGTTCCCCGATTCTGAGAGACTGCCGGGTACGCCCAGCGTACACATCTGGTACGCGCAGCGTAACCCGGAGGGTTGACTTTTGGTTGACTTTTAGGGTTTGGTCTATAGTGGGGCCTTTGAGTTATGAGAGGGGTAAAATGGTCTTTTACCCTTCTGAGAGTACTAAGAGGAGGAATAGTCTAGCCTTGAGAGATGTATTGATTGAGAGTATTTATTTTACATGATTAGGCGGAGGCTAGACCTGATTTTACAGAGTTCGAGCTTTACCGAGTTACCCGAGGTGAGTCTTCTCACTATACTTTACCTAGAGTGGTAACAGAGTTATGTGACAGAGTTATTGTATGCTATCTATGTGATCTGTGGCACGGCATTATTTCTATGTGATTTATGTTGTGTGTATACCAGAGTTAGGACCGGAAGGTCCAAAGAGCTAGGACCAGAGGGTCCACAGAGTTAGGGCCCAAGGGCCCATAGAGTTATAGCCTCGAGTGGCTAATGTGTGTTATGTTTTATAGTTATGTGCCAGTGTATTTGTATGCTATTTATGTGTTGAGATTTATTGTGATATGTGATATGCATGATCCAGAGTTATCAGAGTTAGGACCTTTGGGTCCATAGAGTTAGGGCTAGAGAGCCCACAGAGAGTTGGGACTGGAGGGTCCCACTGAGACACACTGACCAGAGGGTCAGCAGAGTCATAGCCTCGAGTGGCTAATATGTGTTAGAGTGGTATTTTGGGGAACTCACTAAGCTTTATGCTTACGGTGTTATGTGTTATGTGTTTCAGGTACCATTGGTGATCGCGGGAAGGCGCCGGCATGATCTGTACACACACCCGTAGAGTTTATTATGATTTGATCTTGGGATTTGTAGTGAGATAAAATTGATACATTGTTTTTGAAAGCAATTGTGGATGAATTTATATGGTTTTAAAAAGTGAAAAATTGTTTTGAAAATTTGGGTGTTACAATAACCTTCAATCCTCACAAGGGAATCAGCCCCAAATCAATAGAGAACTTCTCGCTAAACATGTTCATGACACACCCACGGAAAACCCTTGAAGCACTCATGGTACGGTCATCCGTAATCTCTACCTATAGAGAGGAGTCCAAAGTCCTCGGAGCATCTAGAAACTTATTGCTAAGCGCAAGAGATACAAAGGATCAGGTAGCCACCGAATCGAACAGAACATGAGCCGACAAACTGTTGACCAAAAAGGTCCCTATACAAGATCATAATAAACATAAGCATAAACAAGGAAAGAAATAAAAGATAGGGTTAGAAAACATACCAATAACTACATCTGGAGGTGCCCGATAGGATTGTTTGTATAAAACCCATCAGGGTTGCATGCACACATTGGATTGTTTGTATAAAACATAGATCCAAATTAGGGTTGCATGCACACATAGGATTGTTTGTATAAAACCCATCAGTGGTATCAGAGCCTTTGGTTGTTGTTTTCAATTAGATTTAATATAAAACTATGAATTTGACAAATTAGGGTTTATGGAAAATAAACCTTAGGGCTTGGATATTCGAAATTAGGGTTTCAAAACCCAAGTTTTCGAAATTTGCTAGGGTTTCTTGAACCCTTTTCCTTTGGCATAAAATTTTCGATTTTAGGGTTATCTAACCTTAGGGTTTTCGAAAATGCCTTCCTCCCCAAGATTAAATTCCAAAATTTTAAGGATTAGGATAACGCTATCTTTTGTAATTATCTTGTAAATTGTTTAAATGGATAATTAAAGATTTTGAGATATCCCTTCCTAAATTTTCGAAATATAGGGGATAAAGGGATTAGGTTTAATTAATTATTTAATTTAATAGATAATACTTTAAGATTTAATAATTTAAATTAATTGTTTAATTTTGAATAATTATTAAATCAATGCTTTTAATATTTAAGATTTTAAAATTAAAAGGCTTTAATTTTTCGAAAATCTTAAATTGATTAAAAACCCTAGTACTTTGAAATGTTTAACATACACCCTTATACTATTATAATATTAAAAGATTAATAATTATATATATATATATATATATATATATATATATATATATATATAAGACGAGTCAGTCTTACCGTTAGTAGGCCTCATTCACGAAGCTGGTCTATAAGGGGTGTTTAAGGAAGCGGCCTATAAAATGACCGCCGTTGGGTATCCACTCTTACCCACCGCACTCTTGACTAGTGAAGGGTCGTTATCCGAACAGGTAGGATAGGAAAAACTAATTCCTCATTAATAAGTATAATGATATTATAAAGTAACTAAATGTGTTTCATAAATTCTCAATCTTAGTTACTTTAGGAAAAATGTGAAAATGATGCTATTCCATGAAATTGCACTTTGCACCTTGCTAAGTCGTTAGTGGAGCGTGTGTGGTTAACCGGTACACTAATTTAGGACAAACGAGGGTGGCAAAGGGAAGCTCGATGTTTATCATATATCAGTGGAGCGTGTGTGGATAATGTAACAAACCGTTATTTCAAACCTATGTAATAATGTAGGTCAATTTGTAGTTCTTTTTAAAACAATAAAGAGAAATTTTAGCATACTTTGTATATTTACATAATTGACCCTCAAAATTAAATTATTAAACAATCTCGATTGGGATGAACCAAGTGGTAGATATTGTAACAAGGTTTCCAAAAACATAAAGAACACTAAAATCCGAGTTATAACGAAGAAGTTCTGACCAACCGAAGATCCGCGACAAAACCGGCAAAACACTGTTCAGTGTAAAAACTGAATTTTCAATAAAAGGCTTTTTAGCAGTGTACAACTAAAAACCGAGAACTTTCATAAAAAGAATGTCGTATGAGGAAGTTACGATTTTTCTAAGTTTCAGTATAGCAGTGTACAACTAAAAACTCGAAATAAAGATCGAGTGATTTTTAGCCGACACAACCTAAACGAGAATTGAAGATCTCGTCAATAGTAGTACAACGGTAAAAAGACAGACAAAAACGGATGTCGGATGAAGAAGTTATGAATTTTTAACGGATTTCCTATCCCGGTCTGTTAAAAATAATAATATTAAAAATAAAATCAAAATTAGCCGACGAAGTCTAAACGAAAGTCGTAGAGTATAATTTTCCCTACGCGTGCATGTAAAGAACGTCAAAAAAGGAGCTCGTACGCGAAAGTTATGATTTTCGCAAATTTTTGGCACAAAAATCAAGAAATGTTGAAAACCGGGAATTTTCGCATGGCTGACCTTCGGCCACGTCACCTCGCATGCGAGGCTTCCCCGTGTCCGCTACGTGTCGTCTGCTGATCGGACCGAAGTCTCGCGTGGCGCCTTCTGATTCGACCATGGCCGCGGTCCACTTACCTTCCGACACCCTCGCAGGAGACACCCCTCGGACACCCCTCGGACCCTCGTGGCACCTCCTCATTGGACCGAAGTTCGGTCCACTTCGAAGCCAACATGACCGAGCCTCGCCCCGTGTCCCCTTCGCATGTCCGACGCGTGCCAGTGACTCACCTCCTTCGGTCCGAGACTTCGGCCCTATATAAGGGTGCGAGGTCTTCCGAGAATTTCACACTTTTCATCCCAAATTTCACACACTTTCATATTTTTCATTTCCACAAACTTATATACAACCCCTAAAGCCCCGGTATCAAGTCTAAAACCCTAATCAAGCCTCGAAGCCCCGAGATTCCCGAGAAGTTAACCTCTCTCCAGTCGAAACTCTGCCCGATTAAAGCCGGTTTTTCGTCAAATAAACTCCTTTCCGGGAAACGAAACGCTGTCCAAATCACCACCTATCAAGTGAGTTCATACCCTCATATTTTCATAATTTCTACTGTTTTAAGGGGGGAATACAAGTCTAACACAAGAACTTTGTGTTATAAAATCATGATTTGAAATCATAATAAAACGACATTAAATCATCAAAAATACTCAAAACATCAAACTCTTTTATAAACTTATATTTTTCCCCAAAATTCATATTTGTATATATATATATATATATATATATATATATATATATATATATATATATATATATATATATATATATGTATGTATATAAATAAGATTTAAAAGGCTTAGGACTGATAACTCATTCTGGGTCCTTCTCCTTGTTTGGATGTGGGCTTACAGTACCGGTTATTTGTCCGAGTGTCGTTTAAATTTTACTTATATATAGAATTGTGTATGTATATAAATATAAAAGTTATTTCATCAATTCAAATACCTTTGTAACATGTTGAGCAAGGGGTTACATGCAAAAATAGTTAAATACCGATTCAGAAAGTACATATAAATTATAATAGGTATAATCTATGATACATAGAACAATAATTCATGATTCAAGCATACTAGAATACACTGTTTTACAAGAAACAAGGGTTTTGATTTAGAACAAATCAAGGGTTTACGCTTGTCAAATACATGTTCGGAATACTAATTCAAGAACATACTGTCAATCATTTATTTCAGAATGATTGGGTTTTCATGACTAATATACATGTAACGTTTATATGCTTTTTATGAGTCATTCAATTCAGGTTGTTTAATTCATTTAGACAACCAAGGTAAAGTCCTGACATTATAACCAGAATCTCCAGCCAGGGGATCGAAACAAGTTGTGTGTAGATCTATATCGGGATTGACAAACTCGCACTCAGGCTGCTAGCTACAGTCAGGCATACATGCCAATGAGTGGCAATTGTTATGAACAGTTTAAACGCCCACAAAGCGTTTGTTTCAGGCCATCCTGTCTTAGTATGGTTATAATAAATCATTAAAAAGATATTAACAATACGTTAGTGTATAAACAACTAAACAAAAGTACACCTTCAAAGTACCATTTTACAGAATACAAACTACAATGGTTCAATACAGTTTTCAATAACAGCTGGTGAAGCCAGACACACTCTCAGTTACAAGTTTTACAAATGCAGAACATTGGTTTACAACTAGAACGGTTTTATGGGAATAAAACTACTTTTCATATACAACAGAAAATATAGTATTTTCTGGAACAGTTTACATATGCAAGATACAGAGACACCCTTTTAAACATAAACACTTATGCACTCACTCAACTTTATGTTGATACTCTCTTTTCAAATTACTTATATTCTCAGGGAAACAATACACAGGTACTCCCCGAGCTTTTTGAGAAGATGGAGCTATTTTGAGTCATATCTTCTTTTGTATAACTATTTTGGTGTCAATATACAATGATTGAACACATGTAAATATTTATACTTTTTAAATACAATGGTTGTTTGTACTTTGATTACTATGATGCATGTGTTGTGATACTACAAATGAAGTCCTCCACCCCCGGACGTTTCCGCCGTCTGGTTTGGGGGTGTGACAGATTGGTATCAGAGCATTGTTTATAGTGAACTCAGTATATCAATCCATAAAATATATACAAACTATAAATACATCAGGGCTAGGAGCTCTGACTACAAGTATACTTTTTAAAGATTTAAGTATTTTTACTAGAAGTATACTAACACTCATACCTACAAGTACAGTATCACAATCATAAGAACTTAAAAGTATTTGGATGTTGAACACTATTGTCAAACCTGGGCAGTTATGTAATCATATCTGGAATTAATATAGCCTGATCAACTATATTGATTTGAGATATGACCAACATGTGTTTGGGAGTGATAGTGGTGTTGCGACATGTCTAAAACTTATCATACATATTCAGAAGAACTATAGAACAGAACACAAAGATTAAAATACTACGGAGAGTATTTTACTAACCTTACTTCTAATACAGAACCTATGGTTGAACACAATTTACCTGGGGACCCCTACAATCCACAAAATACAGGCTGGATCTCAGACTCAGATGAAGAACCCTTTGAAGACAGCGAATCAAGTGGTACGGATACAGAGCTACAAGTCTGCAACCCTGGGGAGCGTCCCCTGAGGCAAGATGAAGCAGAACCCATACCCGAGTGGGGCCAATACATAAACCATTGGAGTCGGAAAGACGGCCAACACCCTCCTTACGGAATGGCACGAGGTTTCTATAACGTCTCTAGAGGAGGAACAGCGGATAGAGCTCTTCCAGTTATAGTAAAACGAATAGCCCGACAATTCGATCAATCAAGGATTTCGATCAATCGAATCCTACAAGTGAATACGGTTGCGCAGGCTAACATTGCAGATATCCTTCATCTTGATGAAATACATGATGACACCCAACACCATACTAAAGCCCTTCAAAGGCAACTCAATGTTGCTCAATCAGAGATAAGAGAATTGAGAGAGCATCAAGCTGCCCAAGAAAGGCGCTGGAAAGCACAAGACGAAGCGGAACCCAGCAACCGTCGTAGCAACCGCCGTAAGTAGTGTTCGCACTACTTCTACTTTCTACTTTCTATATCGAATGTATATACTACTTTTCACGATATGTACAAAACCGGGTATCAATAAAACAATAAGTACTTTACTTCAACAAGAGTTATTACAATTCTCATAAACATCCTATTCCAAAGTTTTGGATCACAGAAATGTTCCAGTGTTATTTTTCATGCTTTCAATACGACCGCGGAAATTTTATTTTCGGTAGGTCGGTTTGATGTCGACGCTTTCTCAGTATTGGGGTATATTATAGTCCTGCTTTAAGGTCAAGTTTTCTGGACCTTATGTACTTAATATACCAATACAATCGACATGTACATTCATACTCTTTGAAAAATAACCATTCAATTTCATATTATCCTGTTGCAAGTTGTACTTGTAGTGGATTTCTATTTCCAATTCTTTACAAGATTCATGTTGAATTAAGTGTTTAGTTCAGAAATATCAAATTCATATTCATTCTCGATATCTCACTATCCTTTATCTTTCAACTTTTATAGAAAAGATACCTCCTCGTAGAAATCTAAGACATTTCAATGAAGCACCGACCCCACCACCACCTCCTCAATTTGACGCTGCTATGTTTCAAGCAGCGGTCACAGCGGCTGTAGCGGCTGCCATGTCTCATATCAATACTCCTGGTGCTAGTGGGTCAGGAGTTGGTGCACATCCTTCTAACCATGGCGAGAGTCATGGGCATTCGCGAGAGTGCACTTATAAAGATTTTCTAATGCCAAAATCAGGACCTTTAACGGGACTAGGGGAGTTATGGCACTAACACAGTGGATAGAAAAGACAGAAGCAATTTTCAAAATTGCTCCTGTCCGGAGGGTAGCAAAGTTAAATTTGTTGCCTGTACTTTTTCAGATAGGGCCCTAACGTGGTGGAATGGTCACATTAAGTCACTTACTCTGGTAGTGACTAAGTCTATCAGCTGGGAGAGCCTAAAAGCCATGTTAATGCGGGAATATTGTCCGCGAGGGGAAATACATAAACTGGAGCAAGAACTCTGGGGTCTTACAATGGTTGGTTCTGACATATCAACCTATACCAGTAGGTTCTGTGATTTGGCAATTCTTTGTCCGGATATGGTTCCTATGGAGAGCAAAAAGATTGAGAGATATATTTGGGGTATGTCACCCCAAATTCAGTCAAGTGTTTTAGCTTCGAAGCCTGTTACTTTTGACAGTGCCAAAGAGCTGGCACAATCTCTTATCGACCACGGAGCCCGTCAAAACTCAGTGGTTGCTCTACCAGAACAACCAAAGGGAAACAAAAATAACAACAACAACAACAACATGAAGAAGGGTTGGAACAAGAGGAAGGGCAAATCTCCTCTGGAACCTTCAAAGAAGCAACAAGTAGTGGTAGTCCATGCTACTACTGTACCTGCTACCATACCTGCTACTGTACCTGCTGCTGTCCCTAATAACCTTACACCAACTAATCCCTATGCTGGTAACCTCCCTAAATGCAACAAGTGCAATTTTCACCACAATGGAAATTGCCAAGAAATGCAGTGTCGTAACTGCAACAGGAAAGGGCATACTGCCCGATTCTGTAGAATACCACCTCAACCACTTAACCAAGTACCTGCCGCTTGAGTAGGTCAAGCATGCTACCAATGCGGTGATGTGGGGCATTTCAAGAAAGATTGTCCAAAAGTTGTAAATGCTGGTGGAGTTGGGAGGATTCTACCACTGGGTCACGAAGAAGCGGTGGCAGACCCTGCAGTGGTCACGGGTACGTTCCTTCTCAACAATACTTATGCATGCATTCTATTTGATTGTGGTGCTGAGAGGAGCTTCGTGAGCCATAATTTTAAACATCTACTAAATCAAAACTCCCAACCATTAAATGAAACTTTCACAGTAGAAATGGCTAAAGTGAAATCCGAATCCACCAACGATATATACATAGGATGTACCCTTACCTTGAATGACTTGCCTTTCCTAATAGACCTTATGCCGGTCTCTATCAAAAGTTTTGACATCATAATAGGTATGGATTGGTTGTGCCCCAACCATGCCGACATCCTATGCTATGAAAGAGCTATTCGCTTAAACTTGCCAACTAATGAAACTCTTATTATCTATGGCGACAAACCTGGAACGAACCTTCGGATCGTTTCTTGCATCAAGGCACAGAAGTACCTTCGCAAAGAGTACTGTGCTTTCTTAGCTCACGTGGTATACAAAAAGCAAGAAATGAAAGACATCGCGAGCATTCCTGAGGTCTGCAACTTTCCCGATATCTTTCCCGATGATCTTCCAGGAGTACCTCCCGAACGACAAGTCGAATTCCGAATCAACTTAATCCATGGAGCTACCCCTCTAGCCAAATCCCCCTATCGTCTTGCACCTTCTGAAATGCAAGAATTATCCAGCCAGCTTAACGAACTCCTTAGCAAAGGTTTCATAAGACCAAGCTTCTCACCTTGGGGAGCATCGGTCTTGTTCGTAAAGAAGAAGGATGGATCATTCCGCATGTGCATAGACTAGCGCGAGCTGAATAAACTTACCATTAAGAATCGATATCCTCTGCCTCGCATTGAAGATCTGTTCGACCAACTTCAAGGTGCGAACTACTTCTCGAAAATAGACTTAAGATCCGGGTATCACCAGTTACGGATTTTGGAGGAAGACATTCCTAAGACCACGTTTAGAACTCGTTATGGTCATTACGAGTTTATAGTGATACCATTCGGATTGACGAATGCACCTGCTGTGTTCATGGACCTAATGAACAGAGTGTGTCGTCCATTCCTGGACAAATTCGTTATAGTATTTATTGACGACATCCTTATCTACTCAAGAAGCAAAGAGGAACATGGCCAACATCTTCGTCAAGTATTACAAACCCTTAGGACAGAAAAACTCTATGCCAAGTTTTCAAAGTGCGAGTTTTGGATTAGGAAGGTTGAATTCCTAAGTCACGTGGTCAGTTCAGAAGGAATACACGTGGACCCTTCCAAAATCAAAGCAAATGAAAACTGGCCAGCACCCAAAACACCTACAGAAATCTGACAATTCTTAGGTCTTTCTGGTTACTATCGCAGATTCATCCAAAATTTCTCCCGAATCGCTAAACCGCTTACCACCCTGACGCAAAAGGGTGTAACTTTTAGTTGGGGAGAGAAGCAAGAAACAGCATTCCAAACGCTCAAACAAGCTTTGTGCAGTGCACCGATCTTGTCTCTACTCGAAGGGACAGAGGAGTTTGTAGTGTACTGTGACGCTTCAAATCAAGGGCTTGGGTGTGTTCTTATGCAAAGAGGAAAGGTTATCTCATATGCCTCAAGACAGCTAAAGACACATGAAGTCAACTATACAACACATGACCTTGAGCTAGGAGCAGTGGTGTTTGCTCTGAAGATCTGGAGACATTACTTATATGGCACGAAATGCACAATATTCACGGACCATAAAAGTCTCCAGCATATCTTCGATCAAAAAGAGTTGAACATGAGACAACGACGATGGGTGGAGCTACTGAATGACTACGAATGTGAAATTTTTTATCACCCTGGTAAAGCAAACGTAGTAGTTGATGCCCTTAGCAGAAAAGAGTACTCGGGACGCCGGGTCAAGTCGTTGACCATGACAATCCATTCACATTTGTCCACACAGATCAAAGAAACTCAACTTGAATCCTTGAAACCCGAAAACGTGGCAGGTGAAACCCTGAGAGTAATGGATAAGAACTACGAAGTGAGGGATGATGGAGTCTATTATTTCATGAACCGGATCTAGACGCCAAAGTTCAGTGGTTACAGAGACGTGATTATGAATGAAGCACACAAAACCCGATACTCCATTCATCCAGGTTCAGACAAGATGTATCTGGACCAAACTATATTGGTGGCCTAACATGAAGGCCGAAATCGCTACCTTTGTGGGCAAGTGCCTTACTTGTGCCAAAGTCAAGGTAGAGTACCAAAAACCTTCAGATTTACTACAACAACCTGAAATCCCTGAATGGAAGTGGGAGCGGATTACAATGGATTTCATAACCAAATTACCCAAGACTTCGGGTGATTATGATACTATTTGGGTAATCGTCGACAGATTAACCAAATCCGCACACTTCTTGTCAATAAAAGAATCCGACAAGATGGAGAAGCTAACCAGAACTTACCTCAAGGAGATTGTTAGACTGCATGGTGTACCAATATCTATTATTTCGGACCGAGATAGTAGATTCACCTCTCGTTTCTGGCAGTCTTTACAAAACTCTTTGGGAACTAGGCTGGACATGAGTACAGCCTACCATCCACAAACCGGCGGACAAAGTGAGAGGACGATTCAAACATTGGAAGACATGTTGCGAGCTTGCGTGATAGACTTTGGGAAGGCATGGGATATTCATTTACCCCTTGTTGAATTCTCTTATAACAACAGTTATCACACTAGCATAAAAGCTGCTCCATTCGAAGCCCTCTATGGCCGCAAGTGCAGATCCCCTCTGTGCTGGGCTGAAGTGGGTGACACGTAGCTAGCTAGAGGTCAAACTCCTGACAGTGCTCTCACTGGTCCGGAAATTATTCTAGAAACCACCAAGAAAATCGTACAAATTCGGGAGCGACTTAAAGCTTCCAGAGATAGACAGAAAAGCTACGCTAACAAAAGGAGAAAACCCTTGGAATTCCAGGTTGGTGACCGCGTCTTGTTAAAGGTCTCACCCTGGAAGGGAATGATACGCTTTGGAAAGCGTGACAAATTGAATCCAAGGTACATAGGACCATTCGAGATTCTTTCCAGAATCGGTCATGTAGCTTACAAACTTCGACTACCCCAAGAACTAAGTAACATTCATCCTACCTTCCACGTTTCGAACTTGAAAAAGTGTCTATCCGAAGAGACTCTTGTGATCCCACTCGAGGAAATCGAGTTAAATGAGAGCCTCAATTTTGTGGAAGAACCCGTAGAGATTCTAGACAGGGAAGTTAAGAAAACTAAACAAAGCCGTATCCCGATAGTTAAGGTTCGCTGTAATGCAAAACGGGGACCTGAATTCACTAGGGAACGGGAGGATCAAATGCAACAGAAATATCCACATCTTTTTCCCTAGTCTATCAGTAATGCTAATTTCGGGACGAAATTCTCTCTAACGGGGGGATAATGTAACAAACCGTTATTTCAAACCTATGTAATAATGTAGGTCAATTTGTAGTTCTTTTTTAAAACAATAAAGAGAAATTTTAGCATACTGTGTATATTTACATAATTGACCCTCAAAAATAAATTATTAAACAATCTCGATTGGGATGAACCAAGTGGTAGAGATTGTAACAAGGTTTCCAAAAACATAAATAACACTAAAATCCGAGTTATAACGAAGAAGTTAGGACCAACCGAAGATCCGCGACAAAACCGGCAAAACACTGTTCAGTGTAAAAACTGAATTTTCAATAAAAGGCTTTTTAGCCATAACAATCTAAATGAAAGTTGTAGTTTATGTTAAACCGAGAACTTTCATAAAAAGAATGGCAAAATCTGACTTCGTATGAGGAAGTTACGATTTTTCTAAGTTTCAGTATAGCAGTGTACAGCTAAAAACTCGAAATAAAGATCGAGCGATTTTTAGCCAACACAACCTAAATGAGAATTGAAGGTCTCGTCAATAGTAGTACAACGGTAAAAAGACAGACAAAAACGGACGTCGGATGAAGAAGTTATGAATTTTTAACGGATTTCCTGTCCCGGTCTGTTAAAAATAATAATATTAAAAATAAATCAAAATTAGCCGACAAAGTCCAAACCAAAGTTGTAGAGCATAATTTTCCCTACGCGTGCATATAAAGAACGTCAAAAACGGAGCTCGTACGCGAAAGTTATGATTTTCGCAAGTGTTTGGCACAAAAATCAAGAAATGTTGAAAACCGGGAATTTTCGCATGGCTGACCTTCGGCCACGTCACCTCGCATGCGAGGCTTCCCCTTGTCTGCTACGTGTCGTCTGCTGATTGGACCGAAGTCTCGCGTGGCGCCTTCTGATTCGACCAAGGTCGCGGTCCACTTACCTTCCGACACCCTCGCAGGAGACACCCCTCGGACACCCCTCGGACGCCCCTCGGACCCTCGTGGCACCTCCTCATTGGACCAAAGTTCGGTCAACTCCGAAGCCAACACGACCGAACCTCGCCCCGTGTCCCCTTCGCATGTCCGACGCGTGCCAGTGACTCACCTCCTTCGGTCCGAGACTTCGGCCCTATATAAGGGTGCGAGGTCTTCCGAGAATTTCACACTTTTCACCCCAAATTTCACACACTTTCATATTTTTCACTTCCACAAACTTATATGCAACCCCTAAAGCCCCGGTATCAAGTCTAAAACCCTAATCAAGCCTCAAAGCCCTGAGATTCCCGAGAAGTTAACCTCTCTCCAGTCGAAACTCTACCCGATTAAAGCCGGTTTTTCGTCAAATAAACTCCTTTCCGGGAAACGAAACGCTGTCCAAATCACCACCTATCAATTGAGTTCATACCCCCGTATTTTCATAATTTCTACTGTTTTAAGGGGGGGGGGGGAATACAAGTCTAAAACAAGAACTTCGTGTTATAAAATCATGATTTGAAATCATGATAAAACGACATTAAATCATCAAAAATACTCAAAACATCAAACTCTTTTATAAACTTATATTTTTCCCCAAAATTCATATTTGTATATATATATATATATATATATATATATATATATATATATATATATATATATATATATATATATATATATATGTATATAAGATTTAAAGGGCTTAGGACTGATAACTCATTCTAGGTCCTTTTCCTTGTTTGGATGTGGGCTTATAGTACCGGTTATTTGTCCGAGTGTCGCTTAAATTTTACTTATATATAGAATTGTGTATGTATATAAATATAAAATTTATTTCATCAATTCAAATACCTTTGTAATAGGTACATATAAATTATAATAGGTATAATTTATGATACATAGAACAATAATTCATGATTCAAGCATACTAGAATACACTGTTTTACAAGAAACAAGGGTTTTGATTCAGAACAAATCAAGGGTTTACACTTGTCAAATACATGTTCGGAATACTAATTCAAGAACATACTGTCAATCATTTATTTCAGAATGATTGGGTTTTCATGACTAATACACATGTAACGTTTATATGCATTTTATGAGTCATTCAATTCAGGTTGTTTAATTCATTTAGACAACCAAGGTAAAGTCCTGACATTATAACCAGAGTCTCCAGCTAGGGGATCGAAACAAGTTGTGTGTAGATCTATATCGGGATTGACAACCCCGCACTCAGGCTGCTAGCTACAGTCAGGCATACACGCCAATGAGTGGCAATTGTTATCAACAGTTTAAACGCCCACAAAGCGTTTGTTTCAGGCCATCCTGTCTTAGTATGGTTATAATAACTCATTAAAAAGATATTAACAATACGTTAATGTATAAACAACTAAATGAAAGTACACCTTCAAAGTACCAGTTTATAGAATACAAACTACAATGGTTTAATATAGTTTTCAATAACAGCTGGTGAAGCCAGACACACTTTCAGTTACAAGTTTTACAAATACAGAACATTGGTTTACAACTAGAACGGTTTTATGGGAATAAAACTACTTTTCATATACAACAGAAAATATAGTATTTTTTGGAACAGTTTACATATGCAAGATACAGAGACACCTTTTTAAACATAAACACTTATGCACTCACTCAACTTTATGTTGATACTCTCTTTTCAAATTACTTGTATTCTCAGGGAAATAATACACAGGTACTCCCCGAGCTTTTTTGAGAAGATGGAGCTATTTTGAGTCATATTTTCTTTTGTATAACTATTTTGGTGTCAATATACAATGATTGAACACATGTAAATATTTATACTTTTTAAATACAATGGTTGTTTGTACTTTGATTACTATGATGCATGTGTTGTGATACTACAAATGAAGTCCTCCACCCCCGGACGTTTCTGCCATCTGGTTTGGGGGTGTGACAAATAACCGGCACATTGATTAGGTGATAAATGACATCGAGAGTACCAAACACATTTGTGTGGTTATTCACACATTGTTTGTGATCCTCGGTATCCTAGTCGCAAACTTGAAGGGCATAATTGAGATTGAAACATGTCATTTAAAAGTTCAATGAATCTCAAAGGAATCTAGGAATTTCAATTCATTTAAAACTCAATATTCTTTTCGTTTTTCATGGTGGAAATTGGTAAATCGTCATTTACCTACCTTCAAATATTTTGCAATTGGATTACGACATCCCTCTTCTGAATTGTGAAATATTGTGTTGGATCCTAGCCTTAATATTTCATTTGGGTGTTACATTAGGGATTCTTATCTAATCTAAACTTTGTCTCTTTTCCTTTTCAGATGTCTACTTCAAACAACAACGCTTCTGGATCAAATGCTTCTGGCTCTTTCTCCCTCATGAACTTATGTGGGGGGTGATCTTTGATGGATCCAATTTCAACGATTGGATTCGCAACATTCGCATGGTCACCCACTACGAGGACAAGGAGTATGTTCTCAACAAGGAGCTAAAGGAGATTAACCATAACACTGCTACTCCTTAGCAAATCGCTTAATATGATGCTCATGAGAGGGACGCGGCAAAGGTGTTGTGTATCATGCTTGCGACCATGACTGCCGAGCTCCAAAAGTCCTACGAGGACTACTATCCTTATGAGATGCACCAAGACTTGATGGAAAGGTACCATCAAAGTGCTAGGCAGGAAAGGTATGAGATCATCGCCTCCATGATTACTACAAAAATGAAGGATGGAGAGTCCATCACGTCCCACTTACAAAAGATGCAGAGATTTGTGGACCGCTTGCTGAAGTTGAATGTAAACTTTGATGAAGAGTTGGCAATAGATACTATCCTACACTCTTTGCCTCCTTGTTATGATCAGTTTCGTATGACCTATCACATTAACAAGGAGGAGGCCACACTAAGCAAGCTTCAAGGCCTTTTGCAAACTGCTGAAAGTAGTTTGAAAGGCAAGTCTGTTGCATCCACTCCTGTTGCTGCTGCCCCTGTCTTGGCAATTGGACAAGGGAAAGGGAAGAAGAGGAAGGCTCCTTCTAAGAGCCACAAGGTAAAGTCCCATGATGGATCCTCTTCTAGTGGGACCAAAGGTGGTTCTGCTACTCCCTCTTCCAATCCGAAGGATGCAGAGTGCTTCCACTGTCACGACAAAAGGCATTGGAAACGAAGCTGCCCAAAATACTTGCAGGACATCAAGGATGGGAAGATAAAGCCCACCTTCGCAGGTATTTACACTATTCAATCTAAAAACTCATCACATGCTATTTCTTGGGTCCTTGATACAGGATGTGGTTTTCACATTTGTTCTGATTTGCAGGGTCTAAGAATAAGTAGTGATGTGGAGCACGGGAAGATGAACTTAATCATCGGGAATAGGAAAGCGTCACATGTCACCAAGATTGGAGTTTATTCTTTATTGCTTACTAGTGGGTTAGGATTAGATTTGAATGATTGTTGCTACTCGTCGGAAATGGCAAGAAACATTATTTCTCTTCATGGTTTGTAAAGACAAGGTTTTAGATTTTCATTTAATAATGAAATTGGTTCTATAAATGCTTTCTTTAATGGTACATTTTATTTTGAAGCATTGCCTTGTAATGGAGTATATGAAAATGTGAATGTTGTAGATAACTTAGGAAATAATGTGTTGCATATTGATTCGTCCAATGGTTTGGACAAAAGCATGCTTGTGGCATTGTCGTCTTGGACATGTCAACAAGAAACGCATAGCCCAACTCCAAAAGGATGGAGTGTTGGAGTCATTTGACCTTAGGGCCGATGACACTTGTGAGTCTTGTTTGCTTGGAAAGATGACCAAGTCACCCTTCACTGGTACTTGTGAAAGGGGTGAGGGTTTATTGGATCTCATACATACGGATGTGTGTGGGCCCTTTAGATCCACCACAAGGGATGTGGACCGCTTCTATGTGACTTTTACTGATGATTATAGTAGATATGGCTATATCTACCTAATCAAGCACAAGTGAGAAACCTTTGAAAAGTGCAAAGAGTTTAAGCAAGAAGTGGAGAATCAGCTGGGCAGGAAGATAAAGATGCTCCGATCCGATCGAGGTGGTGAATATCTTAGTATCGAGTTCCACGACTATCTTAAGGAATGTGGAATTGTTTCACAATTGACACCGCCTAGGACACCGCAGTTGAATGGTGTGGCTGAGAGGCACAATCGAACCTTGTTGGACATGGTTCGTTCCATGATGAGTCGAGCTTCGTTACCTATCTCATTCTAGGGGTATGCCTTAGAGACTGCCACCCATATTCTTAATCTAGTCCCAACTAGAAAGGTTTCCAAAACACCTCACAAGATGTGGACAGGGAAAGTTCCCTCGTTAGCACATATCAAGGTTTGGGGTTGCGAGGCTTTCATAAGACGAGAGACTCACGACAAGCTCGAACCTCGTAGTGAGCAATGTATTTTCATCGGCTACCCGCAAAAGTCCTTTGGATATCTCTTCTATAGACCGAATTACAATGTTGTCTTCGTTGCAAGGAGAGGGGTTTTCTGAGGGAGAGAACTCATATGCCAAGAGGACAGTGGGAGGCAAATTGATCTTGAAGAGCTTCAAGAATCAAGTGATGAAGGAACCTCAAACACTAGCACTCAACCTGAGGAGGAAACTCATGTTGAACCAGTTGACGAGTCCTTACCTCTAAGACGTTCCAGTAGAGTTAGCGTTCCACCTAAGTTTTATGGTTTCCATATTACTACTGAAGGTGATACGTTTATTAGTGATAGTATAATAATCAATATGGATGAACCTAACAACTACAAGGAAGCCATGGCGGGCCCGGAGTTTGCAAAGTGGAAAGAGGCTATGGATAGCGAGATTCAGTCCATATATGACAATCAAGTTTGGAACTTGGTTGACAATGTATCGGGTCGTAAGACGGTCATGTGCAAATGGATCTTCAAGAAAAATACTGACATGGATGGGAAAGTACACACTTATAAGGAGCGATTGGTTGCGAAGGGATTTACTCAAACTCCTGGAGTTGACTATGACGAGACCTTCTCACCAGTAGCAAAGATAAAGTCTATAAGGGTTATGCTAGCCATAGCTACGTTTCATGATTATGAAATATGGCAGATGGATGTCAAAACCGCTTTCCTTAATGGGAAGTTGGCTGAGGATGTTTACATGATTCGGCCAGAGGGTTTTGTCGATGCAAAGTATCCTAATAGAGTGTGTAAGCTTGAGAAATCCATCTATGAATTAAAACAAGCGTCTCGCAGATGGAATTTTTGTTTCAATGAGAAAGTGAAAGAGTTTGGTTTTTTGAGAAGCGAGGATGAGTCCTACGTATATGTCAAAGCTAGTGGGAGTATAGTTAGCTTTCTCGTATTGTATGTGGATGACATACTGCTCATAGGAAATGACATCCCAACCTTGCAGGAGGTTAAGTCCTGGCTTGGGAAGTGCTTCGCTATGAAGGACCTCGAAGCAGCTGCTTATATTCTAGGGATAAGGATATTAAGAAATAGGAGTAAAAGACTAATAGGACTTAGTCAAAGTACTTACTTGGATAAAGTGTTAAAACGTTTTAGCATGGAGAATTCCAAGAAAGGGGAGTTACCAATCCAAATCAATACCAAACTGAGTAAGACTCAGAGTCTGAGTACCGATGCAGAGATACCAGAGATGAGCCGAGTACCATATGCTTCCGCAGTTGGATGAATCATGTATGCTATGACATATACTTGCCCTGATGTGGCCTTTTCCTTGGGCATGGTCAGCAGATATCAAGGGAATCCTGGTAGAGCTCACTAGACTGCGATAAAGAATATTCTTAAGTACCTACGAAGGACTAAGGACTGGGTCCTTATCCTCGGTGGGAGTGATGACTTGAGAGTGCGAGGGTATAGTAACGCCAGTTTTCAGACCGACCGAGATAATTGCGGCTCTCAGTCGGGCTGGGTAGTTACCCTGAATGGAGGAGCAGTAACTTGGAAAAGTTCCAAGCAGGAGACCGTAGTTGATTCAACGTGTGAATCAGAATACATAGCAGCGAGCAAAGCGTCGAGGGAGGCAATATGGCTAAAGAGCTTCATTGGAGACCGTGG
Organism: Lactuca virosa; assembly: GCF_052849685.1. NCBI lineage: Eukaryota > Viridiplantae > Streptophyta > Magnoliopsida > Asterales > Asteraceae > Lactuca > Lactuca virosa. Next base: position 171,096,823 of record NC_136428.1, on the reverse strand, counting down.
AGTTATACCTGCCATAAAGGGGCCAATGGAAATTTTCTGTGATAACGAGGGTGCGGTCGCCTTAACCAAGGAACCAAGGGAACATGGCAGATCCAAGCATATCGACAGAAAATACCACTACATCAGACATCGAGTAGAAGAGGGACTCTTCATAGTAAAGAGGGTATCGTCAGAAGAGAACCCAGCAGGTCCCCTTATGAAGGGACTGAGTAGGGTTAAGCACTTGCAGCATGGTAGGAGTATTAGGTTGAAGGACGATATTAGTTTTATTGATTAGGTAGCTATTTAGAAACTTGTAATAGATAAAACGTAATTGACATTTGATGATTGAATAAAGGAGTTTTATTTATGAGTAAAGTTACTATCTTGTTTCAATTTTTTAATATTGTTTCATTTTTGCATGTTTTGACTTCTTGAATGATAGGATCATTCAAACTATCCACGGTCGATCATACTTTGGAAGTATGTATTGAGGCAGGACTGTCATGAAATGGCTTGTAGACTGTCTAAGCGTTTGGACATAGCAAAAGTTTGTTGCAACGTTCATGAGTACTCCTGAATAAGATTTGAGTATTGGATTAAACCCATGCTCACATGAATCACTTCATGGAATTTATCACGAGTGATTGTGAGACGATAATATCGTATAGTATTTAAACCGAGATATATGAGTTGTTGTTTACAAGTTGGTTGTGCATTGATAATGTGTAAACGCATCAGTAACTTGATGTTATAAAACGTATTGTTGTGTACGATTTAATGAGTAAATAGTACAAGCATATAAGTCAAAGTTTATATGTTCCTTTTATCCTAAGAGGTTAAAAGCGATATCTTGGGCCCCTCGATGATTTTGTGTTGACTTATGTGTCAGGCCCGGTCAGGACTAAATTGATGTGTTCAATTAAGTTCTATGTCAGACAAATCAAAAATCGGGAAACAAACTACTGGACAAAAAGTATGACTATGTTCCATGTATTTGTCCACATGATATCTTGAAGAACAGAGGACTACATGATCCCTTATCTAAAGGACGCGTCAGAGTTCGACAGCGGCTATTGAGAGCTACGATTGCTAATTGAATCCTAAAGTTACATTGGCAGTTATAGTTATTAGACATATCCACGTGGGAGACTGTTGGATTAGGTGTCTAAGCCCATAACTATAATTGGGATGTACTTGACCCGATAGTAGCATGGTCCTTTTTGGTTGCCTTCACACTAGTGACTAGACATGATGACTGTTAAGGAGAGAGGTTGATTTATTATAAGAATAATAAATTAGGGCATAAATATGATTTATTAATATATTATAAGAATAATATGTTAATTAGGAATCATATTATTAATTAGTATTTAATCAGAAATTAATTTGGAATTAATTTTGGGATTAAAGGAATTGATTAAAAGTACATGGGCTGTTTTGTTATTATTTGATAGTTGAGGCTTTGGCCCATTGGATCACCCTTATAAGAGCTAGGCCGAAAATCCTAGAAGGATCTAGGAGTTTTCGTCCAAGGCCTAAGGCAAGGAGGTCCATGGACTTGCTTAGGCCCTAAGCCAAGGGATTAGGGTTTCCACCCTGAAACCCTAGCTAGCCTCAAGTATAAATAAACCGCCTAGGCTCTAGATTTCGTCCATCCCTTGGAGAAACCGTAGAAGAGCGGATTTTTGGAGCAAGCTACCCTATCTCCTCTTTCTCATAATCATCCTCTCACTCTAGTGTATTTGTGAGCCATTAGAGCTACTACACTTGTGGTACTTGTTCTCAAGAGCAAAGGGAATTCAAGAAACTAGTTGTTATTACTATATAGCAACAAAGGTATGTATTCTATTCTTTGATTTGTAATTTTCGAAAATAGAAGATGCATGCTAGGGTTTTCTTTTGTGTTCATTTGTTGTATGTCTAATAGTGAAAAAATAGATCCAAATTACCGTTGCATGCACACATAGGATTGTTTGTATAAAACCCATCGGTGAAATCCCTACTCACGTGATCGACTGGCCGCAGCTGAAACATCTTGGACCTGCTGATCGGCAAGCTCCACCGTGCAGCTTGCCGCACTTGGCACAACGTACCCGACCCTGCTGTCCTCTGGAGTGGGTATCAGAGGTCTTGGGTCTCTTATCCTGACCCACAATTGTCTGAACCTGCTCCGGCTTCCTCTTCGTCCGGAGCTCCAACTCAATCTCCTACTCGCAGGCCTTCTCGATCACATCATTCAGGGTCTTACACCCCGAGAAGCTCACAAACTCCCTAATATCATCCCTCAGCATATCATGATATCTCATCTTCCTTATCTCCTCATCCGCGACGTACTACAGGAGCAACAATGCTCTCTCCCTGAATTTGGCGGTAATCTCTGCCACAGTCTCTGTAGTCTGGCGAAGGTCCTGGAACTCCCTCGACAGCTGTTGCACCTCTATAGGTGTTGCAAACTCCCTCTGAAACCTTTGAAGAAAGTCCTCATATGTCATCAAATCCACTGTCGCCGACCCTACCGCTCGGGTAACTTCCTCCCACCAGTCCCACACTCTGTCCCTTAGTAAGCACGATGCGAATACCACCTTTTCCCCCTCAGGGAAAAAGCTCATACGCTAAGCATTCTCCAAGTCAGCAACCCAGCGAAGGATAGCGATGGGGTCCTTAACCCCAAAGAACTCAGGCGCTCCACACGCCTTGAACTCCCAGAATGAGGGAGCTCGAGTCCCAATCTGACCCGCAACAATTCAACTCGAAAAGACCTGATCCGCTCCTACATGAGCTCTAAAATCGCCTCCTTGACGGTACCGAAGATCACAGGGGTAGTGTCAAGAATACCGCAAGTAACCTCGGCTGCAATGAGCTCCTGTATCCTCTCATCAATCGGTTCTGAGCCAGAGCCAGAACCAGTACCTCCCGATCCCAAACGAGTAACCACCATCCTCAAACTGAAACACAAGATAAAAACAATCAACAAACACTCGAGGGAAACTCGCAACACACATGTACCCTTAGAATCCCTAGATCTACACTTGTCTCATGTACAAGTCCTGTGGTTCCAGTAGTACGGGCCCAATACTACATTTCACACCTACGTGTACCTTCCTCAAGGTAAATTTGGATTCCTCTAAGTTACCATACTACAACCAAGAACAAACCTATGCTACACAACATACATATCCTAGACTCTTCTTGGAACTCTCAACTGTAACACCGTAAATTTTCGAACCAAATTTTTCATTTTAAAAGCACAATAAACTCATATATTGTATTTCATAAAACCATAAGTATCTCAAAATGTCAACATCAAAATCACAAATAACGTCAAATCCCAGAATTCTCAACATAGTCTCGAACAAGTGTGTACAATCATGCCGGCGCTTTCCCGCGGTCCTGAGAGGTACCTGAAACACATCACACATAACACGGTAAGCATGAAGCTTAGTGAGTTCCCCAAAATACCACATACACAAATAATAAGCCACTCATGGCTATGACTCGGCATTGACCCTCCGGTCTCATGCGTCTCGGTGTGGACCCTCCGGTCATGTGTCTCAGTGAGGACCCTTTGGTCTCACAACTCAGTTGGACCCTCCAGTCCAGTATCTCAGTGGAGACCCTCTGGTCCCACAACTCGGTTTGGACCCTCCGGTCCTATCTCAGTAAACACAGAATATAGCATATATATCACACAGACAAAATGCATAATATCATATAACTCAAGTAAGCACATAGGACCCTCCGGTCGCACAAAGACACCACTCATGGTAAGTATAGTCAGAAGACTCACCTCGTAAGCAGGCTAAGAAAATGTGTACTCCTCGAACACAAATAACCAGATCTAGCCTACATGTAACAAGCATCTCTAACTAACACTTAAAGATCACAATTCCAAATAAACCCATGATAGTCCCTCCTTAGCTCCTAGGGTAAGTAAAAGACCATTTTACCCCTCCATGGTCTCCATAAGTCCTGCCTTGACCAAACCCTAAAGTCAACAAAAGTCAACACTCGAGTCAACTGTTCATGTTGACCTGACTCGCCGAGTGCATCTATGTGACTCGCCGAGTCCCCATTGTTCCTCATAACATCACGAAAACCCAACTTAACTCATCGAGTCATGTCGTCGACTCGCCGAGTTACCCAATTCCAGACTCATCGGGGAAAACCCTAGACGCCTCGCCGAGTCAACTCTTTGACTCATCGAGTCCCTTAAGCCAGTTTCTCATTCAGACGTTTTTAAGGCAGAAAGCAACCCCAAACTCTAGATTTGACCTCCTTAGGCTCGATTATCACGTAAAGCCACAAGCTTTACGTCTATGAATGGCACTTAGGGCTTGAAATGAAAAAAACATAATCCATTAAGGGTTTCTCACTCAAAAGCTCTTTTATGGCTGAATAAAGCAAGGACCTTTGGACTCTAGGGACCTCAAAAGGTCCAGATCTGAAGTCCAAATCTCTAGATGAACTCAATACACTCAAAGTCCCAATATTAGAAGGAAGAAGCCCTAAACTCCATAAACATGAGATCTAACCAACATAATGAGAAAGGTGTGGACTTTTTACCTTTCACAGAAGCTCTAGACGAAATATCAACGGATCTAACAGCCCCTTCTCGTTCCTTGCTCGAAATCCTTCCCTTCTCTTCAAAAGATACACCAAAACACTCAAGGATTAGCTCACACACTCTCTCTAAGCTCAAAGGATGATTAGGGTTTCACACAGGGGAGTTGGACAGTTGGTGAAGCGAAAATGAGAACATAAGTTCTCTTAAATAGGCCCCAACCCTGGAGATTAGGGTTTTCATCTCACAGCACCTACTCGGCGAGTCGGCTCTCTGACTCGTCGATTCGGTCATTAAACCCACATGGCTAATCACGACTCTACTCAACGAGTTGAGGCTCCAACTCGTCGAGTTACTCAATAAACCCCAAAAATAAATATATAAATAATATACATGGGAGTCTGGATGTTACAATTCTCCCTCACTAGAATCAGACTTCGCCCTCGAAGTCATGCTCTGGAAATAACTCTGGGTACTGCTCGCACATCTCGGACTCCGGCTCCCACGTCCACTCGGATCCCTTCCGATGTTGCCATTGGACCTGAACCAAGGGCACCTCCTTGTTCCTCAGAACCTTCACCTTCCGATCTAGAATCGCTATCGGCCTCTCGATGTAATTCAGGCTCGCATCCACCTGAATGTCCTCTAGTGGTACCACTACCGTCTCATCGGCTACACACTTCCTCAACTGATACACGTGGAAGGTGTTATGTATCTGGCTCAAATTTGCGGCTAGCTCCAACCGGTATGCTACCTTACCCACTCTGGCGGTCACCCTGAAAGGACCAATTTATCGGGGCCCCAGCTTGCCCCGTTTCCTGAATCGGATCACCCCTTTCCATGGGGATACCTTCAGGAGGACAAAATCTCCGACCTGGAACTCTAACTCAGATCGTCTCCGGTCTTCTTAACTCTTCTTAGGACTCTGGGCCGTCAGTACCCTCTGTCTGAGCTGCTGAATCTGCTCGGTCGTCTTGAGCACTATCTCAGTGCTCCCCATCACTCTCTGCCCCACCTCTCCCCAACAAATAGGAGTCTGACATCTCCTTCCATACAGAAGCTCGAAGGGAGGCATGCCGATACTGGAATGATGGTTGTTGTTATAAGAAAACTCAGCCAAGGGCAGATAAGTGTCCCAGCTTCCACCGAAGTCCATAACACATGCACGCAGCATGTCATCGAGCGTCTGAATCGTCCGTTCACTCTGTCCGTCTGTCTGTGGACGATAAGTTGTACTGAAGTGCAGCCGGGTACCCAACTCCTCATGAAACTTCTTCCAGAATCTGGAAGTAAAACGCACATCCCGATCTGACACTATCAAAGTCGGCACCCCATGTCGTGCCACTACCTCTCGCACGTAGACCTCGGCCAACTTCTCCGCAGAAGAGCTCTCGCTAATGGCGAGAAAATGAGGACTCTTCGTCAGCCTCTCTACAATCACCCATATCGCGTCTACTCCACGCGCAGTCCTTGGTAACTTGGTGATAAAATCCATGGTGATCTGTTCCCACTTCCACTGGGGAATCTCTAGAGGCTGTAACGGGCCATGTGGACGCTAGTGCTCCGCCTTAACTCGGCGACAGGTCAAACACCTCTCAAATACCCATGCCACGTCTCTCTTCATACAGGGCCACCAATAATCTCTTTTCAGGTCCAGATACATCTTAGTGGCCCCTGGGTGGATTGAGAATCTCGATCTATGTGCCTCCTCCATCAGTATACGCCGAGCTCCACCCATATAGGGCACCCAGATCCGCCCTCGGAAGGTCATAAGCCCCTGACCATCCATCTCAAACTCGGAAACCTGCCCAATCACACGCTCCTCTTGCGTTTCTCCGGTCTCACGACCTCCACCTGGGCCGCTCGAATGGTATCCATGACTGGAGTCATCACTGTCATCCTCATACACACATCCCGGATTGGAGCACTCTCTGTTATGCGGCTCAGGGCGTCGGCTACCATATTAGCCTTGCATGGGTGATATAAGATCTCGCAGTCGTAGTCTTTCACTACATCCAACCACCTCCTCTGTCTCATATTTAGGTTGGGCTGATCCATGAGGTACTTCAGGATCTTGTGGTCCATATATATGGTACACCGGACTCCATACAGATAGTGACGCCAGATCTTGAGGGCAAACACCACCGCCCCCAACTCCAAATCATGGGTGGGATACCTCATCTCCTTCAACTGCCTTGATGCATATGCAATCACGTGCCCCCTCTGCATCAACACCGCTCCCATCCCTGATATAGAGGCATCACAGTAAACTACGAAATCCTCCGCTCCCTCAGGAAGGGCTAACACCGGGGCTTCCCACAATCTCTGGCGAAGAGTCTCAAATGAGGCCTGCTGCTCGGGCCCCCAAGCAAATGTAACATCCTTCCGGGTCAATCTGGTGAGAGGAACAGCGATCTTGGAGAAGTCTCTGATAAATCTCCGATAGTAACCGGCCAAACCCAGAAAACTCCTAATCTCGGACGGATATCTCGGCACCTCCCAACTCATAACTGCCTCAATCTTAGCCGGGTCGACCAATATCCCATTCTGATTAACGAGATGTCCCAGGAACTGGACCTCTCGTAACTAGAAATCACACTTGGAGAATTTGCCATATAGCCTCTCCGACCTCAAAACTCCAAGAACCTTTCTAAGGTGCTCCTCGTGCTGCTCCCTGGACCTCGAGTACATAAGAATATCGCCGATGAACACGATCACCGATCGATCCAACATGGGCCTACACACCCGGTTCACGAGGTCCATGAACGTCGTCGGTGCGTTGGTGAGCCCGAAAGGCATCACCACAAACTCGTAGTGCCCATAACGAGTACTAAAGGTCGTCTTCGGAATATCCTCATCGCAGACTCTCATCTGGTGATATCCAGATCTCAAATCAATCTTGGAGAACCAAGATGCCCCCTGCAACTGATCGAATAAATCGTTGATCCTCGGAAGTGGATAACGGTTTTTGACCGTCAGTTTGTTCAACTCCTGGTAATCAATGCACATCTGGTGTGAACCATCCTTTTTCTTGACAAAAAGGATCGGAGCTCCCCATGGTGAGCTACTCGGTTTGATGAACCCCTTCCCTAGCAGCTCCTGGAGCTGTGAGGATAACTCTTGCATCTCTGGCGGCGCAAGGCGATAAGGTGCCCTGGCAATAGGCGCCACACCCGGAATCAAATCAATCCGAAATTCCACCAACCTCTCGAGAGGCACACTCGGAAACTCCTCAGGAAAAACTTCCAGAAACTCGCACACTATCGGAACCTCGGAGATAGAACTCAGCCTCTCCGTAGCATCCCGCGTATCCATCACGTACGCCAAAAATCCCATACAACCCTGCTGTAGACTCTGTCTCGCTCTGGCGGCATAGAAAAAAGCTGATCCAGATCTGGTTCCCTCGCCATACACCATAAGCACTCCCCCACTAGGGTCTCGTATAGTCACCATCGGACGCTTACAATCGATCACAACTCCAAACCAACTCAACCAGTCCATTCCCACTATGACACAGACATCACCAATCGCGATCGGTACCAGGTCTATCAGGAACTCAACACCGAAAATCTCTAGTACACACCCTCGAAATACATCAGTAGCGAAAACCGCATGCTCGTCGGCTAGAGAAACTCTCAGAGGTCGACTCAACGCCTCACATCGGGTACTGATGTGGCGACTAAAAGCTAAGGACACGAAAGATCGACTCGCACCCGAGTCAAACAACACTAAAGCAGGTACAGAACTCACAAGAAAAGTACCTATACACAACACAATGTAAGTATAACAAATCTCAAAACAACATAGATAAGGAGATACGTACCAGCAACAACATTAGGCGCGGCGCAGACCTCCTCTACTGTCAGCTGAAATGCTCTCCCATGAGCCTTCGGAGGCTCTTCCTTCCCTGGCCTACTGTCAGTAACACGCAAAGCAGCAGGAGTGGTAGTCTGGGTGGATCCTTGGGTAAGCTGAGGACACTCGGCCTTCCGATGGCCGGTCTAGTTGTAATGAAAGCAAACAGAAAATCCCTTGGGGCAGTCCCTCGCCATGTGCCCCTCCTTGCCGCATTTGTAGCAAATCCCTTCCCGGCAAGATCCCTTGTGGGTCTTGCCGCACTTGCTACAAGCGCGGCCCCTCTGACCTCCAGTCCTCGAATCAGCGGGCTTCGCCCGCTTAGCCGTCGGTTGTGACTGTGTCGGTCTCCTATCTCTCCCCTGCTGCTCTCCCTCCTCTCTGGTCTGAATCTCCAACTCCATCTCCCTCCTCCTGGCATTGGTCTGCAACTCAGCCAATGTTCGATAAGACGAGTTCTCCATGAACTCCCGAATATCCCTACTCCAAATGCTCAAGTACCAGCTCACACGTGCCTGCTCAGTGGGCACGTGCTCAGGGCAGAACATCGCCCTCTCATGAAACATCCTAGTAATCTCAGTCACCGACTATGTCTTCTGCTTGAGAGACAGAAACTCCTGCGCCAAACGTTCCCTCTCTACCTGGGGAGCATACTCATCTCGAAACACCTTGGTGAACCTCTCCCAAGTCATTGCAGCATGATCTGCAGGGGTAAAGTCAGTCGTCACAAACTTCCACCAGTCCTTCGCTCCAAGCGAAGCTAGTTCAGGGCGAATTGGACTCTCAGATGCTCTAGGCATTAACAAGTATAAAAGCATCCCTTAATATCAGCGATCCATCTCATTGCAGCAATCGGATCCTGTGTCCCATCGAACTCTGGTGGCTTCGTGTTGCTAAACTCCCGAAACAACAACGAGTCACCTCCCTGTGGCCTAGCAGTAGCAGCGGCCTCAGTAACAGCAGTGTATCGCTCGTCAAACATCTCAATCAGGGTGGTCTTAATAGACCCAAACATCTCAGGAATTGCCGCTCAAATAGCTGCGGCCACCTCCTCGTGAATCATCCTGCGAATCTCATCATCACTAGTCCGACCGCCTCCCGGGTTATGGCGTGTACGCACCATGATGTCTCTGAAACACAACACAAAAATCATCAGAGACTCGCTCGAGCATACTCACACTCGATCACTCAATCCTACTTGTTCCTTAGTATCCTAAGGATTCTTACTTGGGTGGCATACAGATCTGGTGCTTTCAGTAGTACGGGCCCAATACTACCTTCCACACCAACCTGTAGTCATCCCAAGTCCTCCTCCTAAGGTTCTAATTCACAAATACTTTATCGCTCACAAATATCAGGCTACTCTCCCAGTAGGCTACTCATATGCTCATCTAGGTATCTCTTCCTAGATTATGTCTCGACTCAGAACTCAGCACATACTCAGAGCAAATAACAGATAACACTGATCAAAAGCATCTCCTAGGCTAAGGCATCACAAATCTGGCAACTCTAGCCCTAGAATATGAAATACCTAGCCTACTCTCTAGCATGCATCTCTATATCACATAAGTATCTCATAAATATCTCAGAAAATAAACAGTTAAGGGTATTTTGGGAAACCACCGTTCGGGCTCTGGCTGATTGTACACACTGCTCCTTCTCGTTTTCTCTTGAAATCTCTTACTCGGTTTTAGAAAAATCATTTCTTTTGAAAATTTTTCTCAAATCCTCAGTTTGAGTCCAGACATACCCGAAGGTGCATCCGAATCCCTCAACCCAAGGCTCTGATACCAACTTATAACACCGTAAATTTTCGAACCAAAATTTTCATTTTAAAAGCACAATAAACTCATATATTGTATTTCATAAAACCACAAGTATCTCAAAATGTCAACATCAAAATCACAAATAAAGTCAAATCCCAGAATACTCAACATAGTCACGAACAAGTGTCTACAATCATGTCGGCGCCTTCCCGCGGTCCTGAGAGGTACGTGAAACACATCACACATAACACGGTAAGAACGAAGCTTAGTGAGCTCCCCAAAATACCACATACAAAAATAATAAGCCTCTCATGGCTATGACTCGGCATGGACCCTCCGGTCTCATGCGTCTCGGTGTGGACCCTCCGGTCTCATGCGTCTCGGTGTGGACCCTCCGGTCATGTGTCTCAGTGAGGACCCTCTGGTCTCACAACACAGTTGGACCCTCCAGTCCAGTATCTCAGTGGAGACCCTCCGGTCCCACAAGTCGGTTTGGACCCTCCGGTTCTATCTCAGTAAACACATAATATATCATATATATCACACAGACAAAATGCATAATATCATATAACTCAAGTAAGCACATAGGACCCTCCGGTCGCACAAAGACACCACTCATGGTAAGTATAGTCAGAAGACTCACCTCGTAAGCAGGCTAAGAAAATGTGTACTCCTCGAACACAAATAACTAGATCTAGCCTACATGTAACAAGCATCTCTAACTAACACTTAAAGATCACAATTCCAAATAAACCCATGATAGTCCCTCCTTAGCTCCTAGGGCAAGTAAAAGACCATTTTACCCCTCCATGGTCTCCATAAGTCCTGCCTTGACGAAACCCTAAAGTCAACAAAAGTGAACACTCGAGTCAACTGTCCATGTTGACCTGACTCGCCAAGCGCACCTATGTGACTCGCCGAGTCCCCATTGTTCCTCATAACATCACGAAAACCCAACTTAACTCGTCAAGTCGTCTCGTCGACTCGCCGAGTTACCCATATCCAGACTCATCGGGGATAACCATAGACAACTCACTGAGTCAGCTCTTTGACTCGTCGAGTCTCTTAAGTCAGTTTCTCATTCAGGCATTTTTATGGCAGAAAACAACCCCAAACTGTAGATCTGACCTCCCTAGGCTCGATTATCACGTAAAGCCACAAGCTTTACGTCCATGCATGGCATTTAGGGCTTAAAATGCCAAAAACATAATCCATTAAGGGTTTCTCACTCAAAATCTCTATTATGGCTGAATAAAGTAGGGACCTTTGGACTCTAGGGACCTCACAAGATCCAGATTTGAAGTCCAAATCTCTAGATGAACTCAATACACTCAAAGTCCTAATATTAGAAGGAAAAGGCCCTAAACTACATAAACATGAGATCTAACCAACATAATGAGAAAGGTGTGGATATTTTACCTTTCACAGAAGCTCTGGACGAAATAGCAACGGATCTAACAACCCCTTCTCGTTCCTTGCTCGAAATCCTTCCCTTATCTTTAAAAGATGCACCAAAACACTCAAGGATTAGCTCACACACTCTCTCTTAGCTCAAAGGTCGATTAGGGTTTCACACATGGGAGTTGGGCAGCAGGTGAGGCGAAAATGAGAACATAAGTTCTCTTAAATAGGCCCCAACCTCGGAGATTAGGGTTTTCATTTCACAGCGCCTACTCGGCGAGTCGGCTCTCTGACTCGTCGAGTCGGTCATTAAACCCACGTGGCCAATCACGACTCTAGTCGACGAGTTGAGGCTCCAACTCGTCGAGTTACTCAATAAACCCCAAAAATAAATATATAAATAATATACCTAGGAGTCTGGATGTTACATCAACCCTCACCACTAGCAGTACCAAGAACCTCAATCAACACCGCTGGTATCCCTATGCATGCAAGTTGTACACAAAATAGGATCACATAGAACTGTCGAATGAATATTCTACCCTAAGTCCACAACCAAAAAAGGAACAAGAAATGAGGCTAAATCGATCATTCTAGGGCTATACAATCCTAATCATATAGAACTTTAAAAGCATACACATAGAAAATAAATGAGCCGATATCAATTCCAAGTAATACATGGCATCAAGTGCTACTAAGCTATAAGGCATCACACAAACCAGACAATTCTATCATATGATTACTGAAGGTATCCTTAGCCCTAATCTAATATGCAGTTCACATATCACGCATACTAATCACAATACATAAGTATGGGTAACATGGGAAATACTTACTTGAGCTCGGCTGATTGCACACATTGCACTCCCCTTTTTACTTAAAAAGTATCTTTTTCAAAAATTCAAGTTCTGTTTTCTTTTAAAAAGATTATCATTTCCTCAGTTTGAGTTTTGACATGCCCGAGAGTGTGCCCAAATCCCTCAAACCAAGGCTCTGATACCAACTTGTAACAACCCAAAAACCAGGATAAAATTTTTCACTTTAAAACAAGAGTTACAATCATCACATTGTTCCAAAACCATCACATAATAAAAATGTCAAATCATCAGAGTACATTATCAAAAGGTGCGGAAAATAGTGAGGAGAGAATATTGTGCCATCATGTAGGGCCCTTCCCCTTAGTACCGAAAGTACCTGAAACCACAAATATAAACTCTAAGCAAAAGCTTAGTGAGTTTCCCCCAAAGTAACACATACCAAACATAAATAAGTTAGTTCTATGGGCCAAACCATAGTCTTACAAGTAATTTCTTGTCGAGGGCCAAATCACGGTCTTCCATACAGTTGCCAGGGGCCAAATCCTGGTCTTTCATACAGATACCAGAGGCTATATCCTGGTCTTTCATACAGTTGCTAGGGCCCAAATTCTGGTCTTTCATACACATATCACAAATATAGCTAGCATCCTCTATCACAGATAATGGGCCAGCCTTGGTGCCTTCGACCCATTGATACAGTGAGAAAACTCACCTCAGTCCGCTGATAAATAACTAATTGCTCGGCTACCGAACCGGAATCCCAAATCAAGACTCCCCCTAATCACCCTAATCAGAAATAGGTTACACACTATAATCGTGGGCCCAAATCCCAAATCCATACCTCCCCTAAGATAAAGCACATTTTGCCATTCCCATAATAGGCCTAACCAACTTGGCCCAATAACACAATAAATGAACCCTAAGGCCCAACTCATGCAACAACCTGTCCAAAGCCCAAAACCTAACTAAGGCCCAAAATTCAACGGTCCAAATTCCAACATGTGGTCCTTATGTCATGACCAGCTCATGGTCACGACGTAAGCACCACGTCGACCCAGTCCCGACTCAGTGGGTCAACTCAGCCCATTAGTACGATTCCAATCCTTGTCACGTCGTGACCACAGCCTGAGTCACGTCATGACCAATTCCGGACAAAATAGTCAGGATGGCTAGTATTCTCACGACGCGACAGGCTTTATCCTCACGTCGTGAGATCTATACTGACCAACTTTGAGCATTAAGCTCTTATTCCTTACAGTCATATCTTGGGACTTTCCAGGGGTCTTCTCTTACCCAAAGGATTATAAAAATCTTAGCTTTTCAGTCATGCATGTCCAATAGATGACTCAAACTCTTAGTAGGCCAAGAGTGGGAAAAATGAGATTTAAACTCAAGCTTGGAGTCTCAAACTATACCAAAACTTAGATCCAAAGATTATATTATAAAGAATGACTCAATGATCCATAAAGTTGCCAACTTTATGGATCCCAAGCATTCTAACCAACACAAACATGCAATAAAGAGCTTAGCACTTAGATCTAGCATGCAAGAGGTAGAAAGGTCCAAGCTTTAAGACTTACAATGGTCCAAAAGCTCCAGGAGATTGCAAGGTAGAAGCCAAAAATCCAAGAAGTTGCTCAACCAAGGTCTTCTTTCACTTCAAAGAGTCAAAAACCACCAAAGAATGCTTCAAGGATCTCAAAAACGACTAAGGACTTCAAGAGGGTTGAGATTAGGGTTTTCAAGATGCAAAAGAGTGCAGGAGGCTAAGGATGGGCAACCCTAGCCTTCTCTTTCCATTAAATACCCGAAATATTAGGGTTTTGTCAACAAGCCAATCTTACGTCGTGAGCATTCAAAGTCTCACGTCGTGAGAACCAAAATCATGGGTCAACTAGTCAATGGGCATGCACGACTTGACCATCATGCTTCACGTCGTGACCTTCAACCAAAGTTAAGAAAATTCAAGAATTTAAATACCTTCATGATCAGAGTGTTAGAAATCCCCCCCCCCCACTTGAATCAGAATTCGTCCTCGAAGTCCACCATCCCAAATGAGCACCTTATGGAAAACATTTTTATGGCACAACCATCGATCTTTGTAGACCCGAACACCCACTATATTTGGGTCGTCTTAACTGATATGTGTACGGCCTCAAACAAGCACCTCTATCTTCATTTTATCATCTTTATCACAATTTAGTAGTTATTGGGTTTGTTGGCTCCAAAAGGGCTCATTGTTGTTTGTGTGCTCCCGAGAATCTATTACACTCTATGTTCTTTTGTATGTTGGCAACATCATCATCACTGGAAACTATCCAACTATAATTGGCTGGCTTATATCCACTTTTGGCAAGTAATTATCGTTAAAAGATATAGGATCACTGCATCACTTTCTTGGTATTGAGGTCATCTTTTAAAGTTCTAATATTGTTCTATCTCTACAATAATGTTATTGATATTTTGGGTAGAGGTGGTCTATATTATGCAAAGCCTAACCCCTCACACATTTCTTCGTCAATCAATTTAAGTCTTAAATCTAGTTATTTGTTGGATGACCTACCAAATACCAAAAAAAATATAGGGGTCTCACAGTACGTTACAAATGTTAACTAGATTACTGTAAAGTGTATTTTGCGTTATTTCCAAGGCACAAAATTTCATGGCCTTCTCATTCGTTGCAACTATGGTCTCGCCCTCTATGCTTTTTTAGATTCGACCATGAATGCCTTTTTAGATGTGAATTATGTTGGCTTACTCGATGATCGGTGGTCCACTTGAGGATTTGCCATCTTTCTTGGCTTAAACTTAATTCATGGTTCTCAAGAAAACAACGAACTATCTCCCGCTCCAATATGAAATCTGAATATAAATCTCTTGCTGATACTACAACTGATCTCACATGGTTGTAGGCATTTCTAGGTGAACTTGGTGTCAAAGCACTTTTCTCTTCTACCTTGTGGTGTGACATTTTTTATGCTGCTACTTACATTTTTCTTTTAACGGATGGTTAGTGGTTAGAAGTTAGATTCACGAAGTTAGTTAATTAGTCTATGCCCGAGTTTGAACTCAATATCTCCAATCTAAGAGGCTTTTATCTCTACCGAGTGGGATACACCCACATTAGATGCTACTTACCTACCATCCAATCTTATCTTTCATGTTCACAACAAACATGTTTAAGTTGACACACTTTGTTTGGGAAAAAGTTGATGCAAGAAAACTAAAAGCCCAATTCATCTCAACTGATGACCAACTCACGGACATCATCACTAAACCTCTATCCACACTATAGTTTCTGTCTATCAAGACCAAGTTTCATGTTGTTCCTCACTTTAGATTGTAGGTGCATATCAATCTATATTCTCAGTTTAGAAAATATTATTTAATCTAAGGGGCTCCATGTAAATTGTTCTTAGAATGACAAATATTATTAAAGTAAAAGCAATGCAACTAGGAAGGTGCTAGAGTAAATTACAAAATATTAGTACAAGCATTGAAAGAACTAAGAGGAGAACAATACCACACGTTTCAATTGAGACTACTAAGATTGGCACGATGCTTGAACCAAGTAAAGGATATAAGTTGAATTTCATATGTTGTCCTTATAGGAGAGTATCTTTTCTTCTTGAAGATAAGGGCATTTTTTGTCTTACAAATTATCCAAATGGTAGAATATATTAGCTCCAGATTCATCTTTTTTATGATTCTTGCTAAGCCCATTGCAGGATAACTTCAATAACACATCAAACGTATTCACAGGTGGAGATGGTAAGAAATTCGACCAACTGTAGAACCAACTCCAGATTTCCCAGGAGAAAAAGCAATTGAAGAAAATATGATCTGTGTCTTCAGTTATATTCAAACAAAAACGACAAGAAGAAGATGATGAATTTACGCCTCTCAGTGTGAGGTTCAAAGCAACTGGAATTTTGATAGTACCACGCGTCACATGAAGCAATTGGCCTTGATGGGGACCCGTGCAATCCAAGGAAACCTCAACCGATCATCACCTGTTATCTTGCTATCCATTATGTCTCGTATCGATCTCACACTAAAATCACCATTTTTGTCTGTCTTCCACATCCATGAGTCAGAAAATTCTGAAAGCTACACACTAGCCACCAAGCTATTTATGGCAATTAATTGTCTTAATTCCTCACCATTTCGTGGTTCCCTCTGCCAACACCAAGTTCCAGTAGAGCGGGAGGCATTAATTCTATCATTAATTTTGCAATTTTTTTTAGACTCAATGAAATATAGCTTTGGGAAAACATCTTTAAGCACCATATTATTAAACCACACATCCTTCCAAAAGTGAGTTTTATCTTCAACCCCAAGTTTTCTTTGAAAAAGGTTATTAATGGAAATGCTCCAATTTTCCAACTCCAAACCAGTTTTAACAATTGATAACCAAATACGTAGAAGCCCATGTTTTGCTAATGTTTTGCCATCAATTCCAGATAAGCGATGCATAGAGGTAATACAAAAAGTCCAAAGACTATTAGATTCACATTTAGACGCCATAAATATTTCTGATGTTGTCTTTACCGCCCCAAAGAAACCTTCTCCGAATGCTCTCCAATTTGTCAATGACCTTCACCGGAGCTCTAAATAGCAAGAAATAGAAAGAGGGAAACTACGAAGTACAGACTTAACAAGAGTGAGCCTTTCAACTTGATAATTTTATATTGAATTTATCAATAAATTTATAGCAAGCTTTATATTGGCTCCAATGGGGAGCCAAAGATAAATAAAAGGGAAGCTCGCAGGCTCACAACAAAGGATGCTAGCAAGGCGATCCACCTCGATATTATTAACCACAACACCGAAAACTTTGCTTTTGTGGAGATAATATGCTTCCTATGAGTACCTCTCTATGATTACGACTGATATAATAAAAATTACCTTTCTTGATTGTGGTTTAATACATTATATCTTGTAGAAAAAATAGTTGGCTATTGATTTACAACATTAACTCTATATTCAAATATCCAATAACTAAACGAATAACTTACTACAATGTTTTTGAAATTAAATTTTGCATTAAATATATGTTGTTGGAAAGGGAAACGGTGTTCGGGCTTCTTCTATTCCACCGACAACAAACGCCGACAATGGGCCAACGAAAGGATTAGGCGGATTGCTGTCTGTACTCTGTTGTTCCTTTAAAGCCCATTATTTTCATTTCTCTGGGGTCCAATTAGCCCAATAGTAGCTTTAGTCATATGTGTTCATTTACTTCGTTGTCACACATTACATCGTTTTAATTGTGGTGTTTAACATAGGCCTACTACATTATGATAATTAAATGAATCGACTCTAAATGTGTCGATCTATTTGAGTACACAAACAAGCTTAAAATATTTAGTAGGCCGAGCCTGAGTTACTAAAAGTTACGAACTCAGATCAAGCTTCTAAAGTTATGTGTTTGCATCAATATCAATATGTAATTTTATTTAGCTGAATTCGAATTAAAGTTACTTTATTGAATATAGTTTTACATATGTTTTTAAGCTTTCTACTCAAAGTTGTTTTGTAAAACATAGTTTTGATTAATGTTTTTGAGTTATACAAGTCTGTGAATGAAAGTTAAATCTCTTTTGAGTTGAGCAATATTGGAGATAGGGTTTTTCACCATATTTTTAAAGAAAATATGTCGCCATAAATAGTGAAAAATCCAAGAGTTTCAAAACCTCTTAATCTTCCACCAAAATACTCAATAAAAAATGTATTTGGGGGTTATCACTCAATATTATATAGACTGATCTAATACAAGATAAGTTTATATATATCTATAATTCAATATCACACATACAATTTATAAAAATATTAAAAAAAAAAACATTAAGAGATATTAGATTATATCAAAAGCATTTGGTTAAAACGATTTTAAAAAATGATTAAGATCATATAATATCAGTCAAACAATCTCAATATCTCATGGTTTTAAGTAGTAATTGAAGTGAACATAGTGGATGGCGAATTTATGGTTATTCTGATGAACTGGGATAGATATGGAGGGTCGATTATACACAATGTCAAAGGAACTTTACACCAAGGTTGCTCATATGAAACCGATATGAAGTTTTTGGTTGAGACGATAGATATTAATTAGATAACACCATTTTGGATTTTACTAAACAAAAACTGGTTGTATGGTGGTTCATGGGTAATCTTGATGTATTTACTATCTAAGATAATCTAGAAAGGAAATGTTTTTCTATTTTATTGTTGTTATATCTTATTCTTGGTTTTTGAATACCGGCTTAAAAAATGTCATATGATTTGATGTATTTGTTTCTTTTTGGAAGTTATATCCTTGTTAATCTGGGTGTGTTCGATGCATGCTTTTGAGAGCTTATAGCGTTTAGCTTTTAACAAAACGCTCAGAAAAGAGAAAAAAAAAGTTTAGTTTGGCAGCATTGGGCAACAGGAGCGTTTAGCTTTTAGAAAAAAATCAAATGCTCCAAATTTCAAACGTTACTACCAGAAGCGTTTAATCAAAAAGCTCCAACCTAGTACGACAAAATTACTAAATTGCCCATAAGAAATTCACGTATCTGATCATGTCATTCTTATTTCACCCTAAACCCCTTCAAAATCCCTATGGTTTATTAGATTCAAAATTTAGTCCCTAAGCCATGTAAAAATGAATTTTTACACTTTTTATTTTCTTTTATCTTTTTCTATCGTTTAACTTTTTTTTTTAAAAGAAACCAATAACCCATCGGTTCCATCCACCTTAACATAACCATTGGTTCCCTCCATCTTAACATAAGCCATAGTTGATCACGTTTATAAGCCTCTCTCTCTCTCTCTCTCTCTCTCTCTCTCTCTCTCTCTCTCTCTCTCTCTCTCTCTCTCTCTCTCTCTCTCTCTCTCTCTCTCTCTCTCTCTCTCTCTCTCTCTCTCTTTTAATTCATTCACCCTCCACTAGCATCACCAACAATTTCCTTAGTTTTTTAAAAAATAGTTGTCATGTTGGATTTCCTGAAAATAGCTCGTTGAATACTCACACCCTTCATCTTTTATGTCCTCTGCCAATAAATCAAAATCAAACCAAAATCACAAGCTAGAAAATTATTTTAAAGAACCCATCCAGACTATTAAAACGATTAAATAGTGCAAATCAAACAAACATGTAGATCAAGTCGACAAGAGTAACAGAGTCAGTTAATCAATTGCTAAGTAAAATTTGTTATCACAAACTGACATTAATGCGCTAATACAGAGCATAAAACAAAAAAAAAGACATTTAACAACAATAATGTTAGTTCATGTATCGTTTTTAGGAAACTTCAGAGAAGTTCGAGAAATTACAACAAACGCTTCGAGTTCATAGAGCAAATCAATAAAGCACAAACCAAGATAAAAATAGAATAAATCTGGAGTACCATAATTGAAATTGAGCGATTACGATTGATTCATCGACAACGATCATATTTGAATCGAGGTATCATACGCTATTCATGGCCTCGTATGATAGTGAAGGACTACACGTAAATAGAGAGCGATGGGAAAGTCGTGACATGGTTTATTTGGCGTGGTTATGTGGCTCCTAGGTTAATGGAGATTGGTTATGTCAACAGTGGTGCAATGTTAAAGGATTCCCTTTATGGTTTCTTGCTACACACTGTAACAACTGTCAAATTTAGGTCAATCCTGTGAACGTTGCTAGGAATAGACCTAATGTATGATATATTCGTGTTTATTAAGTAAATCAAGAGGGAATATACTTGATTACTCGAGAAGTAACCTGGTTGAACTCAACGGCTTATACTTATTATCCGAAATCATGTTTAATGATAATCTTTTTAACTAGGAAACGGTAAATAATAAAAAAAATATTAATTCATATGAACATACTCTGCATGTATATATATACTAAATTAATGAAGGGTATATGTAACGCCTGCAAATTCGGGCTAGTTAATT
This sequence comes from Lactuca virosa, assembly GCF_052849685.1. NCBI lineage: Eukaryota > Viridiplantae > Streptophyta > Magnoliopsida > Asterales > Asteraceae > Lactuca > Lactuca virosa. Next base: position 171,076,502 of record NC_136428.1, on the reverse strand, counting down.
TAGAGACAAGAAACGTCAAAAATAACTTTTTGATAACCAAGTTATAGTATATGTCACAAGGGTTCCGTAGAAATAAAGAATGCTGAAATCCGAGTTATAACGAATAAGTCATGACCTGTCGAAGTTTTACGGCAAAACCGGCACGACACTGTGTAACGTAAAAAGTGAGTTTGCGGTAAAATACTTCTTAGCCTTAGGGATCTAAAAGAACTTCGCAGTATACATTAGACCGAGAGCGTACATAAAAAGAACTTCCAAATCTGACTTCGTATGAGGAGGTTATGATTTTTCTAAGATTTAGCATAACACTGCACAACCCGAAATTCAAATTTTAGATCGATCGATTTTTGGCTGACGCAACCTAAATGAGAAATGAAGATCTCATTAATAGGAGCTCAACGATAAAAAGAAAGACGAAAACGGAGTCCGTATGCAGAAGTTATGAATTTTACACGGTCATTTAACAGTGTAATCTTCTCATACTGTTAAATTTAAAATCGGACGAGAATTAGCCGATGTAGTCAAAAGGAGAGTTGTAGATGTTGTCAATACCTACGCGTGGACATAAAGAACGTCGAAAACAGAGCTCGTATGCGAAAGTTATGATTTTTTTTTTAAAATTGACTGTTTTACCTGCATCCAGCGCCACGTGTCAGCACCAGGCGAAGCCTTGGTGCCTACGCAAGTCCACGACGTGGATTAGCCCCAGACAACCTATAAATAGAGGCGGAAATCATCAATTTTCTTCACACCTTTACCCTTCTTTCTCTCTCAACACTCTCAATCTCTCCCTCCCAATCCCTAGCAACTTCTAAGTGCTAGAGGCGAGTCCCGGAGCGCCAGAAGGCTATGAGAAGAAGAGCTTTCGGCTCAGAAGTTCCGCCTCCACAGAGCCCGTTTCCTTGCTAAACCCCCTGTAAGTTGAGTTATGCTTACCGTACTTTAAGTATAACTTATTTAACTTCATTATCGTTATTATGAACCTATAAACAAGATTTATCAGTGATTCCAAGTCATTACACTGACTGATCTACTTACGGGGATGATGTCTAGGCTGTGATTTAGTAAAGTGTTTAAAGTGGGATTTCCAAATAGTATACTTCGTATACCAAACGGACCCTACCTCCGATATGATCCTACCTTGTTGTTCCTTACTTGATAAATCATGAAAGTAGACTTTGATTTAATGATGAACCTAGACTAATAATTAGTCGCAATGAACATTAGACTAAAATCTAGTGGTAATGATACTAGGTTTTGTCGAAGGAAAATAAATTAAGCGAAGCGCTGCCTGAGTTTGGAATCATCACATTGACAAGTGAGTGCATAATTACTTTCATCTTACACATAGATATGAAGTATTTATATAAATTACGTGCTATTTGTGCATATTGTCTGTGTTTATGATATCTATGTTGGATGAACAAAATATACATGTTTTATTTTATTTAAATTGTATACGTATTTTATACCTATAAATTACAATGGGTAAAGATAGGTAGATGAAAGATGAGTTGGATGATGAAATGAAAGGTGATGTAGATCATGAGATGAGGGTAAGAGGTGAAAAATGAGAGAAGCCTTTACCCAAGAATTGGCTTCGTCATCTAGCAGAGTATGGATGACAACCACGGAGTATTCTAGACGGTCCGGTGGAATACTAGCAGGCTCGCAACCTGTAGGTGTTGTGAACGATATGTTCACCCGGTATACTCTAAAAACCCTCGCAACTATGAACTTAGTGCCTCATAAACGAATATTAGCAGTTATGGACTTAGTGCCTTATATATATATATATATATATATATATATATATATATATATATATATATATATATATATATATATATATATATATGTTGGTAGCTATGGAATTAGTACCGTATAAATGAACATTGGTAGTTATGGACTTAGTACATTGGCAACTATGGACTCAGTGCCTTATAAATGGACATTGGTAGCTATGGATTTAGTACCTTACAGATGAACCCTGACAACTATGGACTTAGTGCCTTATAGATAACATCGACAGCCATGGACTTAGTGCATGTTAAATAAACCCTGACAGCGATGGACTTCGTGCCTATTCCTTAGGACTATCCTTAGGAATGAATGGGTGGATGATAGATGATTCTTAGGGTAGATCCTTAATAACTAAAGAAGATAATGGGGATGGGTAATTGGGTTAATTGTTTGCTGATAAAACATAATAAATTTATTATTGTGGACTCACCAGGTTTCCCAACCTGACCCACTCAGTTTATTTGTATCACAGGTGTCGATATGAGACTACATTACACTGAGAGATTAAGGAGATATGAATCACTAGTGTAAATAAATGTAAGGTCTGTTTATGCTTATGGTTCTGTATTGACGATGACATCCCAATGTTTTAAAATGAATAAAATACATTTCCTCGGAAATGCTTTGATAACGTATTTATCATGTTTTACTGGAAACAATTTCCGCAACATTTTCCTTTAAAAGGATACTATGACTTTTCAAAGCATAAACAAATCGGTCTTTTCTGGCTGTGAAAATGGGGATGCCACAGTATATGTATACATTATATGTATAAAAGTATTGTTTTCTATGGGATAAATAAATACACATGCATATATATAACATTAGAAAACCAATGAATACATGAGAGGTATAACAAAAGAGCTATTTGTACATGAAAATGTCCAGCTTCAAATCCTTCCCCCTCATTCTCGATCACCACTCTTCACACACACACACACACTCACACAAATGAACATCCAAATTTCACATTTACCAAATCTTGAACCAATTGGGCATTGTACTCTAAATCTCCTGCAAGATCACAATGGTACCACAAAAGTCTTCTAAAAATCTATTTTTGATCACACAAAAATTCACTCAATCATTCTCAGACTCACTCTTTATCTCCCTTCAATCTGTTTCGATGCACAACCAAGAACACCTCCATTAGAGGTTGTTCTCTTGTGTTTTCCTGGTGAACTAAGGAGTAGCAGCCCCCTCTGTTATTCCTTCTTCTCCTCCTTCGATTGCTGCCAAGAACAACCAAGAGGGCAGTAGCCTGTTTCTTCTTCGTGTTTCCTTCTTCCTGCCAAACAATCAAACCCAAACATCCTTTCCCTATATCGATTTCTGCCAAAAGCAAACCCAAACATCCATTTTAGGGGTGTTTGGATGGGAAAAAAAAGAGGGTGCTTATTTGCTTATTGCTTAATCCCACCACAATAAGCTAAATTTAAGTGTTTGGATAAAATCCTTAAAAATCAGCTTATTGTGTTAGGAATAAGCTAATTTTAATAAGCATCTCTCCCCTTGCTTATTGCTTATTGCTTATTCCCACCACAAATAAGCTAATAAGCAATAAGCTAATAAGTTAATCCAAACACTCCCTTTGTTCATTCCATAGATTCCTGTTAAAACAAACAAAATCCCAAAAGAAACTTCTTATCTATTGTTGATCGGAACTGCCAAAACAATGGGGGAACACCGTGATTGTCGAGCAAACACCCCGAGACTCTCACCTGCGACGTATGGCTGCCAACCGGACTTCCATCGGACCTCTTCTGCCTTTCGTACCTCATCTACGCACCTTCTATTCACACACCACTGTTGGAACCGAAGGAAGCTCCTCGTTGCGTTCCCATTTTCTTCCCCATCGGCCTCGTCGAACCCCAGAGACACTCTCTTCGCGAATCGACCGACGAAGCGCCGCCTGCAAGCTTCTCCTTCCTCGGCCCTCTCCGTGACCTGCGAAGACCAAGGACCCGGATGCAGAGCCGCTACCATCATGTTACCTTCTTCTGATTTTGTTCCTGTGTTCCTTTTCGACAGGTGGACTACCAGAGGCGTTCATTTGGGCTTGCCTTTGATCGGTTCTTTTCTTTTTCCGATCAATAAAAGGTCGACTGATATCCCTCCAATCGTCCAAGACAAGGAGACGGGGGCTTAAGAGCCCTAATTTCTTTAAAGTTCGAACCTTTAAACAAAAATGGTCCCTCAATGAGAATCATTTTCATAAAATCCCTAATCCCTTTTAAATTCTATTAAAAATGACCAAAATGAACCCTTACTTGACAAAGCATTAAGAAATCACTCCCAAACCACATACATTGATCCCATTTATTTAAAACAACCCCCAATAGTTAAAATCATTACGAATCGGTCCCGAGAGTATTTCAAAGTTCAAGAATTGTGGATTTGTGGATTTGTGGATTTGTGGAAAGACTAAATTTATGAAATTGTATAATTGTTATTTATAATTATCAAAATTTAACTTTTAATATATAAGGTTGTGTAAAAATGAATGGAAAATATATTAATATATTTTTATATTAATTATAAAATATAAGTCAATTTATTAAGTTATGGATTTTTGTTGCAATAAATAACATGATCAACTTCATGACTTAAGAGTCGTTATTTGCGAAATCTTGTATAGTATTAATCACGTAAATTATGAATATTATGAAATTGTTGGTTTCACGTTGGCTGAAACCTGGAAAATACTATATAAGCAGCTGTTATGCTGCCCAAATTTCGTCACGACAGATAATAAAGATTTGGAAATTCATTAAGTCTTATGAATCCCAAATACGAAAAAAACTTAAATCAAAATCATTCCTAAACACCAAGAAATTGTAAGTATTCAACAGTCTTATAACGGGAAGTTTAGGATTAGGATTCCTAGACATATTGTTAGGATCCATCACACCCACGGGATGTTATATATGAGTTACGTTTGTTCTAAAAGCTTTATGAGTTAGGATCTTTTCCTAAGCTGCATGGGCTATGTTTGTATCCACACTAAGACCGTGCATCTTAGCAGAAAGTACTCTGTGTCATAACCGTTAATTCGTATGGAACGAGGAATGTCGAGTATAAGTTCAAGATCACATACTTATACAGGTTGACATCCCACCACCGGTTGCTAGCTACAACCATCGGCTGACGAGTCGAGCTTGGGCGTTGGCGTTTCCTTCACTATTTTTTTTCATCACTTCATTAAATACGCGGTGTGGGCTTTCAACACAACCTTCTAGTGTTGGTGCAGAGGCATTCGTCACAGTTCGGTTATGACCTCATCTTAGACCCCGAACGTATTGCTATTACCGTATAGGATTGAAATAGGATATATACGGAGATTTTGTCCACTTATACTAGTTGAAAGAGACTGTATGTAGTGAGATAGCTTGTGACTCAAAACGATAAGTGTCAATACCATAAATTAAGTCATATAATACTTAATTAATATCATGACACGACTGAACGAGGTTTATTTACTTTCAATTAATAAGTTATGTATATAAACCCTTTGTTTTTACACGAAAACACAATATTTATGTGGAAGGAGTTTGCCCCGCTGGTTAGGTGTCGGTTTCCAAATTAAGTAAGATAATACTTAAATAATACCACAACACGAATTTATAAAGTTTATAAATTTGAAACTTATGAGTTTTACACATGAACTATACTAATTCTTGTACAAGGTTTCGAGGGTAAATTTGGCTATTTTATATTTTCACAAAGAGTTATATGGCTTTCTTTTATATAAATTGGTATTCAAAATCCGTATATAAAAAGCAATTTGGTCATGAGAACCATAAAAATTTGTTATAAGTTTGATCTACTTATATATTCAACAAATGGTGTATTTATAGATTTCAGCAAACGATATTTTTAAAGGAGTACAAATACACTTTTAAAACTCATTTATTTTTATACTTTTGATAGAAAAATACGTATTTATAAAATTTGGATCACCGGATGAATTTTACAAAACACTATTGATTATAAAAGTACTTTGTGTCAAAACCTATAGAACTCACCAACAATTTTGTTGACGTATCTTAATGCATGTATTCTCAGTTTAATTAGCAGGTCGGAAGTGTTCCCTCAGAAGACTCTCCATTATTTTTATTATTCCTTTGTAAACGTCGGATTATTAGGCGTGTGTCACGATTTGGAAATAGTCATTATCAATGTAATTTCTATTTCGGTAATAATAATAGAATATTATATTTGTATTGTTCAATGTATGTTCAATAACCGTGATTACGGATTTACGCCGCGCACCTCGGCGTTTCCCCCGGCGGCCGAGGGTGTGATACACACATACCTCCCCCGAGAGGAGGGTGAGGATTGAGCGATTTTAATTTAATTTATTTTTTGTGTAATTAAAATTAGTTTAAAAAGATAAAATAAACTCAAATGGGTATAAAAGTCAATTTGCAGGCTTAAATGACCAACCACACAAGATTTAGACACCACAAGGACCATCCATGTAACGAAAAAAAGTTAGAGATGAAAGTTACGAATTTGAGAAACTACATGAACCATTTATGTAGCTTTGTCTATTGTTTTAGATAAAACAAAATTCTGAAATTTTTATGATCCATACTCAATCTATCAAATTTGAATCCTTTGAAATCACTTCAAACCCTAAAAGAGTCAACCCAGAAGTATGACTTGATTGGAGTGTTACTTAGTCAAATATCGTAAGTCCTTGCTTTACTTTGTATTGACTTGAGTAAACTCGTGAAAGTTTGTCCTTATGATTTTCCTTTGAGTGAAAAAGGAATGAGAGTTTATATACCAAATATAGTTTTTAGGGATAAATAGGGAGAGAAAGGTTGTCAAGATTGGGATCCTATGTAAGATCGCTTCTGGGTTTGCAAGATCGGGATCGGGATCGGGATCCTAAGATCCCATAAAATAAAACATAATTTTAATTTATAATTTTAAAACATGAAAAATATTTCAAACATTCAATTTTTAGTTCAAAAGTTATAAAAACTCCAAAATATTAGTCATAAGTCAGAATGCAAAATGATAAACGGTAAATTGGTAAAGGGTAAAAGACATAAAATGGTTAAAAAAAATTCATTTGCAAATATATATATATATATATATATATATATATATATATATATATATATATATATATATATAACAAGGGCAGGTAGGATCAGATCGAATCCCGATCCTACGATCTTACAATCCTACCCTAAATACAATCTTTTTATGATCCGTATCGTTTTTCATACTTAGGATCGTAGGATCGTACGATCCTACGACCAGGATCGCTATTTTGACAACCATGACGGAGAGAGAGTGAAGATGAAAATATTTGGGAGTTTTTGGTTGGGTCCGAGGGGATGTATTTAATAATAATGGTGACATGAAGGGTCGATTAAGAAAAGTCTTACACTTGATGCCAAGTGGTCACTTTGTAAGTAAAGCTAACAAAGTTCTTCTCTCGAACACCTCACCATTAAACCCTAACCTTAACCATTTGAACGGTGAAATCAACATCTTCCATACTTGGTCTGACCCGATTTTGGGTGTACACTAGGGTTAGAACAATAAACACTACATTGCCATATGGTTCCCTTGTTTCACCACTCGTACCCCATGGTTGGCCTTTTATGATTGTACTACCGTACTTACTATTGGGTTTTAGTATACTACACTCCTATGGTGTACATGCAACCCTATAAACCTTGGATCTATGTTTTCTCTATTATACATGCAAATATTAACTATTCCAAGGTTTCATCCTAACTAGCATATTATGAAGCACCTATACTACAAAGTTCTAGTTAGATGACATACCTTTTGATGTAGCTTGATGTCTTCAAGCTTTAAGAGCTTAGCCCCAATAGTGTGGAAGCCTCAAATGGAATCACAAATCACCAAAACACCTTGGAAGAACTTGAGAGAATATGTATGCACACTAAAATCGGCTCACTCTTATTTTCACACACTTGTGCCAATTTTGTGAGCCAAGGACCCCTTTATATATTATGGAGGATTAGGGTTACGTCCATGTAAACCCTAATACCCATGACCTTTCATTTACATAGGATCCATGGGTTAAAAGCTCCATGGACCATCCATGAAAGCTTAGCCCAACCTAAATGAACTTGGCCCATTCCATATATATAAGAGTCCATATTTAATTAGTTCTTTTTGATCACTTAATTAATTCTAAATTAATTCTTGATCAGTACTAATTAAATAATATGATTCCATATTAATATATTAGAACTTATAATATATTAATATAAATCATAAATATACTATTCTCAAAAGACTATCCATATAAATTGTGCCGGTGAAGTGCAACCCAAATGGACCATGCCGGGTCGGGTCAAGTACATACCAAATATAGTTATGGACTTAGACATTAGTCCAACAGTCTCCCACTTGGATAAGTCTAAAACTATTATTGAGTATGACTTCAAAACCTAACTGGCAATCGTAGCTCTTAAAGCCGCTGTCGAACTCTGACCTTGTCAATGACTTGTCCATTAGATAAGGGATCATATATTCCTCCATTCTAGATATCATATGGACTGAGACATGGATTATAATCATTCTCTCTGTCCATTTGTTGTTTCCTGATTTTCGATTTATGATGACTGACTGATTGAACAAATCAAATTAGTCCTGGCTTGGCCAAGCACTCACATGTGTCATCGCTAAATCATCGAGGGGCCTACAGATATCGCTTTTATCCCGAAGGTAAAAGGAATGGATAAACTTCGACTCATATGGCTTGTTCTACTACTTGTTGAATCATACACAAAGGCACGTTTTATAACATCGAGTTACCAAATGTGTTTTCGTGCAATCAATGTATAACCAACTCATAGTAACAACTCATATCTCTAGGTTTGAAGAATATAAGATATTATCGTCTCATGATCACTCGTGATAAAATCCATGAAGTGATTCAAATGAGCGCGAGTTGAATCCAATACTCAGAACTTATGAGCACTCATGAGTGTTGTGTTGTAGCACCACTTTGTCCACCAACTTGGACCTCTACAAACCAACCCATGACAGTCTTGATTCATATCTACTTCCAACATATGACCGACTGTGGATGGTTTGAATACCTTAATCATTCAGGAAGAGCGACTTAGTTATTCTGGAAGTCAAAACATGCAAAGTGAAACACAATAATAAATGAATCAAATATGGTATCAAACCCTATTAAATATTTTTATTTGCCATGTTTTCAAAATTTGACAAATATTATAGCACATGAAATCGATCCTGTACCCAAAGCAAATGGTACACGATTCATGATGTCTCACATAAAGACATGATTCTAGACCAGTCTTTTGCTGCAATATTTTTATTTGCCATGTTTTCAAAATTTGACTATGAAGAGGGATGCCGTAATCATAATCGAATTTTGAGAACGCAATATATAGAATTTCCTTAAGTTGAACCAATCCAACATGATATTCATATATATATTCTTGACTAAAGATGATTAAGGTCTCAATCTAAGCCTTTAGAACTGAAATGAAGTATATCCTCTCCCTTAATTATAGCAAAACAACTTTTTCAATCCCTGCAGCCTCACGAATTGAAACTTTTGTTTTCTATAATTAACATTGCTAACTTGCAACAATAACAATAATTATCATGATCCCACTAACATGATGATTATTAGCATAACACTTATGCTCCCACTAGCTTTGACATGTACTCAGAAATCAGCTGGACTTCTAGAAATCAATACTTTATTGACTTTCTTACCAAAGTTTAGATTTCTGATACGAGATGCTTTGATAAAACTTTATCAAAATCATACACCTTTCCTTAGATAGCATGCATGTGTGTCTAAACAATTTCAGAACTATGAAAAGGGATGTCGTAATCATAGTCTCAATTGTTTAGACCTTTTGCCATCTGCTTCAAATCTACTTGGTGGAAGTGTTTCCTCACCATCATTTTCATGAATCGGAGAGAAACCTTATGACCCTTAGATTTTATGGTGTATGTGTTCTTATCCATGTGAATCGTCAAAACCATAGTCTCAAGATAAGGATAATGACAAATCCAAACTCATATGGACTGAACTTATGCAATCTTAACTTCTTGCCACCTGGCAGTACAGGGCCTGCCATTGCTTCCAAGTTGTTATGCAACCAATTGAGAACTTTCAGAACTCCTATGCAAAGCCAACTTTAACTGGAATGGGCACAGAATATGTCAACACGATAGGTTATAAACCTCAAGTCGTGTGCTAGTGAAGAACCTCAGGTTTTATTCTTGATTAGTTCTTGAAATTCTTTTTAGGATCTTTAAGACTCCCACTATCCTCTTGACATATAAGACTATCTTGCCAAATATTCAAGAGATAGTGCGGATTCTTTATCAAGACAAACACTTCACACAATTGGCCTTAGTTGGTCTTTGTTTTATCCAAAACATCACAACTTACCAATTTCAAATGTACAAGAGTAGGACACTTTTACTCTTACATTTGACAAGTGTTTTAAACCTTTCTCTAAGATATGTCACTCAAGTTACAATCTTGGAGTATGACTCTAAGAATTGTTTTGGAACGAAGTATGACTCATCTTCCTGATCTAACCATTTCAACAATTCATGACTCCTCTTCTTAGTCATAAGAATGCACTAAGATGACCTTTAGATGACTAATTGTGATATGATTTCTAAATCATTAAGATGATCACAAACATGATACTGAAGTACTCTCCCATCTTTTTAGATTTGAGAAACTTTTATCTTTCTGCCTAATTTGATTCTTCCCATTCGTTCTGCCATACATTGAGACTTTTCCAATGTTTCAGAATTATACTTAAACTTGTAAGTATAACCATATTTACTAAACTTTAGTAAATCAAATAGTCTTAACGAGCTTTGTGGTGGACATGACCGGTGCACAAGAATGTGTACTCGATCCCTTTAGTCCTTCACTTGACTCACACATCCATGTGACCAAGTAATTAGTCTTGATTTTCCAATGCTTGAAAGTTCTCATTCATCATACTATTCAACTTGCATGATTCCAAGTTTCGGTCCAATTGAAACTTGGGTGATGAGGAACTTTCCTAATTTGGTAAATTCAGACACTACCACAAATGAAAGAATCAAATCCATTTTCCAATATTGCTGTCAGTGGAATCATATAAGCAACAATTTTCCACAAATACCATTGTAAGGATACTTCAAATAAATAAAATTAAACAATTTTCTTTTATTTTAAAACTTTGCGGAAAAACTTATCCTTACTGTCCACATGGAAAATTGTTGTTATCTATTCCTTAGCAATATATCATAACTTCTTAAGCAACTGCTCAAAATTCTGATGCGATCGAAATCCACCTTCGCGATCAGAATCAACATATACTTCCTTTAAGATTTCTCTCTATTCTTTGATTCTTAAAACATCAACATGTGACCCAGTCACATCATGTAATGAGGATCTCAGAATAGAACTTAACAGAGTTAGATAATGGGCTCTACCTGATGTAGAGTCAAACTTATTGACTTTAACATCCTTAGGTAAATTTGGCAGCTTTGCAATCAACGCCCCTTCCTTTGGCAAAATAAACATATGGACCCTTTGGTAATGAGACTATCTCAGACTTAGCCTTTCTCTTTACCATTTGGTCAACCGGGTTGACTATGGCCAATCCCTTTCCATTGGGAAGAGAATGCTTTTTCTGGATTTCCAGTGTCACCATTGTCACTGTCCATAAAGTTTTTGGGAAGTTGATCTTCTAATCAAATTTGCTTTACTATCGTTCCAAATCATTGTTGATTCAGCAGCACCAAGCAAATAGATATGATCATTAAGGTTCATGTCATAGTCTGTTTCATAGTAGTCCCAAAGGAACTCACTATGTGACTTAGAAAGTGATTGAACATCCAACTTTCTCAAGACTTTGACACCCAACTCTCCCGGCTTGTCAATATGTGACTTCATCTCTAAGATGTGATCACACATAGACCTTGCTTGCCATTAGGGCTTGAGTGACCTTGAACTTGTGGGTTAGGGAGAATAATTGGAGGAGGTGGAGGAAGAGAAGTATGACTTCCATGAGCCAAACTCGGGAAGTCATATTCATTAGGAAAGCTTGGTTTGGGAAGATCATTGTTGTCTAAACCAGACATCAACAATGGGAGAAATTCACGTAAAGTTGATTTAAGTCCTTAATATAACACCCAGTATGATATATTAAGGCTAGGACCCAACAAACTATTTTATAACTTGGAAGAGGGATGCCGTAATCCAAGCTATAAAATATTTGAAGGTAGGTGAATGACGATTCATCAATTTCCACCAAGATAAACGAAATGTATTATTAGGTTTTAATTGGTTTTGAAACTCCTAGATTCTTTTGAGATTCATTGAACTTTTCAATGGAATGTTTCAATCTCGAGTGTGCCCTTCAGGTTTTGTGACTGGGATGCCGAGGATCACAAAACAAGGTGTGAAGTAACCATGCAAATATACTTGGTACCCTTAATATTTACCCCTCAATCGATGTGCCGGTTAACCACACGAGCTCCACCGATACTATGATAAATATTAAGTTACCCTTTGCCTACTTTGTTAAATCCAGGTTAGTGTGCCGGTTAACCACACACGCTTCACTAACGGTTTAAACAAAGTGCAAAGTGTAATTTCATGGATTAGCACCTTATTCACATTTTCCTAAGTAACTAAGATTGGGAATTAATAAAAGGTTTAGTTACTTAGTATTTATCATTAATACTTTTAATGAAGGGAGAATTATAGTCCTTGTCCTACCTGTTCGGCTAACGACCCTCCACCAGTCAAGGAAGCGGTGGGTGAGAGTGGACACCCATTAAACTGCCATTTTATAGGCAGTAACCTTATACCCCCCTTATAGACCGGCTTCGTGAATGAGGCCTACTAATGGTAAGACGACTTTACTCTTATACATATATATAAATATTATTAACTTATAATATTATAAAGTATAAGGGTTGAATTTTAACTTTTAAAATTCTAAGGGCTTAACTTGGAATTAAAGTATTCATAAGTGAAAACTTTACAAATTCCAAAACTTGAGGGCAAGTTTTTGAAACTATTCAAAACTTTTCATTTCATAACTTATGAGTTTAATGGTTCATTAAAATGAAGACTCTTCATTTTTTATGTAACCTCTTATTCTTTAATAACACTTTTAAAGAAGTGACTCTTACATAATACTATTTAATGAAAAAGACTCTTCATTTTTTATGTAGCCTATGGCACTTTTATGAGTTTTAAGATTCATAAATGTGACCTTTTATGTAACTTGAGGACAAGTTACAAAAACACATTTTATAAATTACCTCTAGATTAATTAGGATTGAAAAAACCTAAAACACAATTTTTTTTCATTAATCTAAACTAACTCATAAATCAAGGAAACATAAAACTTTTGGTAATCCATAACTTATGGAGTTAAATGCTTGTTTTATGATGAAACATTTTATGTTCCATAACTTAAGAATAAGTTATGAAATTCTTTAAAACATTAACACCAAATTTTCTAACTCCATAAAAACTTTGAATCAATTTTTTTTAAAACCTTTTCATATCCATAACTTATGAAAGTTTCAAAAACCCTTAAGATCACAACTTTAAAAAAAACTTTTGAGCTCCAAAATTTTATGACAAAATATGTAACTCCTTAAAACATTTAGATCAAACTTTTAAAACTAATAAAATAATCATATCATTTTATCTTTTACTAAATTTGACCTAATTCAACTCATATAACAAATGATTCAAATTTTACAAATAATTCGTTTTTCACAAAACAAGTAATTATCTTAAAATTTGACAAACATCATGTTTTTTTCCCTTTTTTTTCAACTTGAAAATAAAACATTTGCATCAATATAACAGAAAACAACCAATGGCTCTGATACCACTATTGGGTTTTAGTATACTACACTCCTATGGTGTACATGCAACCCTATAAACCTTGGATCTATGTTTTCTCTACTATACATGCAAATATTAACTATTCCAAGGTTTCATCCTAACTAGCATATTATGAAGCACCTATACTACAAAGTTCTAGTTAGATGACATACCTTTTGATGTAGCTTGATGTCTTCAAGCTTTAAGAGCTTAGCCCCAATAGTGTGGAAGCCTCAAATGGAATCACAAATCACCAAAACACCTTGGAAGAACTTGAGAGAATATGTATGCACACTAAAATCGGCTCACTCTTATTTTCACACACTTGTGCCAATTTTGTGAGCCAAGGACCCCTTTATATATTATGGAGGATTAGGGTTACATCCATGTAAACCCTAATACCCATGACCTTTCATTTACATAGGATCCATGGGTTAAAAGCTCCATGGACCATCCATGAAAGCTTAGCCCAACCTAAATGAACTTGGCCCATTCCATATATATAAGAGTCCATATTTAATTAGTTCTTTTTGATCACTTAATTAATTCTAAATTAATTCTTGATCAATACTAATTAAATAATATGATTCCATATTAATATATTAGAACTTATAATATATTAATATAAATCATAAATATACTATTCTCAAAAGACTATCCATATAAATTGTGCCGGTGAAGTGCAACCCAAATGGACCATGCCGGGTCGGGTCAAGTACATACCAAATATAGTTATGGACTTAGACATTAATCCAACACTTACTACTTAGTGATAATCTAAGGGTTTCCTGCATTGATTCTTGGGTTTCCAAGGATATAACAATAAAAAGTTAGAGAGTAAATTACAAGTGGGAAGAATGCGATTATAGAGCCAACATCTACTTCACTGTCTATGAATAAACCTCGACCCGCTTGTTCATGGAGTATTTGAGATGGTTTTAGCTCAGGGGTGTAGCCTTTGCCATTATTAAACTTTTAGGATACCTTTGTAAATGTCAATTGATTTATCTCCGGTATAGCTTCAAATTTTCATCATGGATAAGCATCTACTAGAGAACACCATAAGCAATTACCAAAAGTAAAGATTTAATGAAAAGAACTTACTAATATTGATATTTATTGGACTATTTCTATTCTACCAATGGTAAGAATGAGTCTCCTTCTATGAGGAATATCTTTTTTTTTTTTTTTTTTTTGGGATGATTCCAAATGCCACATAGTGGGATTTTAAGCCAAGAAGGTAAAGAATTTTATCCATAGATGTATATAAGTATGTGGTTTGAGAATGTATGTTTTATTACACATGTTATTTTGATTCTTACAAAATTTAATCAACATCAAGGTTTACATCTTCTCCTGATATTGATGGAGTGATCAATAACTTAGTATAGTTGTAGATTTTCAGTTATTTTTCACAACTATCATCTTTTTCTCTGTGTTAAAATAAGCTACTCCAATCGTAATCCAATAGAAGAGCCATTTTACCAAAATCCAAAAGCAGAATATGTAGCAAATACTGTTGTCTCAACCTTACATTGAGTATAGTGTAAGCATACTAATACCATATCGTAATAGATTCATGGAAGAACATCAACAAATGTATCATTAAATTGATGATTTGAACTAAGGATGCCTAAATGCACAAAATTGGCGATTACAACAATATGGTTAATGATAAGTTGTTTAAATTGTTGAAAGAGACACACCATGACGTTGTAGTGGTGGACCATGTAGTGTTGATTGAATCGAAAGCCTTGCAATCTCTCTCGGTTTCGGATTTTAAAGTCAAGTAGTGCAACAAAATGAAAAATAAAGGGTCTAAAAGTACAATTAGAAATTTATGGAAGATAAAAATATAATGACTATTGTATTTATACATAATTATTGTCCTTTTACATGGAAAATTTATACAACCAGATCATGTGTCCTAACTCCTTATAGGTATGTACTATGCCTACTATTTTTTAGGTTGTTCGACATAGACTTCACACGTCACCCAATCCACGTCATCAAAGTTTTCATCATCATGCCACCATGGATTGGAAAGTATGGTCACCATAGGAAGAGGGAAGAAAAAAAAAGAAAAATGGGAAGAAGTAGGAAGGAAGAAGAGAGATGATTTCTTTGTCGGTTATTGATGGGTTCGCTGGGCACATGCCAAATCAACCACATTGTGAAGGGGACGGTGTTTACACCATGGTGGTGCTCTACCTCAGCATAACAGGGCTCCTGTGGTCTCTATACCCATCGAAATTATTATGTAGATTAAAATTTAGGTGTACAAAACAATATATATATATATATATATATATATATATATATATATATATATATATATATATATATATATAAATATAAAGAACCAAGATCAAATAATAAGGAAAATTTTGGTATGATGGTAAGAAATTTTTTATATATTTTTTTTAGCAAAAAAACAAAATAAATTATTAGATGATTCAAAAGTAAGATGATATCACAAGAAAACAAAGTCCTCAAAAAACTCTCATGATTCATTTTTAAGTAAATCAAGAAAAATTCACTTTTATGATAATTTTAGTGAATATCAACAAAATTATCGTAAAAATGAATCATCGAGATGTTGTTTTGGGAATTTTTTATGAATCATGTTATTTTTTATTCATATAGAGATTTATTTGTTTTGTTCATAAAAAAAACATGCAGAAAAAAAAACTTGTTACCTTCCTACAAAAAAAAAATTATTGTTCAAGATCAAATAAGAAAGAAAATTTTGGTAGGAATGTAAGAAATATTTATATATATTATTTATTAATAGAGGCATATTTATGTGCATAATATTGATTTAAAACTTTCGTAATGTTTTATTTTCTCCAATGAATTTTAAATGCCTTTAAATAATGTTTATAAATTGTTTTAGCATCAAACATATTATATATACTTTTGCATGTGACTTTAGATTCTATGTTTCTTTCTTTCTTGTTTTTTTGAAACATATCACTTTAGTGAAGAACCTTGTGCATCTTGTCTTTTTATGATGTCAACAACTTGGGACTTCTCATTTATAACAACATTGCACCACACTTCTCTAAATTTGTGTTTGTTATTGTGTTCTCTGTTTTGGTTTTTTTCTACTTTTCTTATAATCTTTTTTTTTGTGTTTTGTTTTGTGCCGTTTGTCATTCATATTACATATAATAGTTGGAATAATTATTTATTTATGCGTCAATCATTTGCTTATAATAATTTTGAGATGAGCTAATGTTGGCATATTTGAATTCATTTTACTGTGTGTTTTTGGTTTTAAACATAAGATGGATGCTCTTTGATTGTTCATGACTTTTTTAGGTTTACAATAAATGAGGTTCATGTTGTTAACTACTATTGGTTTGTATGTTAATATATTGCTAGCAATTAATAATTTCTTACGTATTGAATTTTTACCCTAAAATTAGTTATAAATTTATTTGTATAAAGGGGAATATTAAAATGTTAATGTTAATATTTTATGCTTATATAAAACAAATGTGTATGAAAATATATTAAAGGTTAATAAAAGAGAAATCTACTATAAATCTAATATGTTTATTTACACCTTATTCATTTGAAACTTTCATAACACTTAGGTTTACCAATTTAATAATCACTACTTAAGAGTTTTTAACTTATGCTACTTAATAATACTTATGATATCAGTTGGTTTATATATATATATATATATATATATATATATATATATATATATATATATATATATATATATATATATATAGTTCACAAGATAAATTATGTTGATAAGGCATAGAAAATCATGGGTGGTTAAATCAAAAATATATTAAACCATGTATCTTATTACTGAAACATGCAACCCACGGATATTCACCTAGTATCTTATTGAAATATTTTTACTTCAACCTCAATCACTTGAAACTTCAAAAACTTTTTAATTCTCTTTTAATTAATACATTAAACTTTTTTTTTTAATTATGTTTTCAATGTTAATTGTTTGATTTTAAACCTAATATACTTATCTTATTAATTTAAATAAATTGGTTGTAAAACATTAGTTTTTAATGCTACCATTTTATATTTATTATCTTAATATACTTAGTTTGTTTATTTAAACATATATTACACTCAAAACATAAATAAAGGTAAAATAAACATGGAAAAAACTTGTTCAAAGGCTATTTTAAAAAAAAAGTTAAATATAACGTTCGATACAAAATATAAATAGGAAAGTCAAACTAATATTAATTTTGATTATAAACAATTTTTTTAATATTAATTTTAAAAAAAACTAGTATTTTTTCTATATATTTGACCAATTTCTTTCACCATGTTCTTTTAAAACTATCACTACAAATCAAAAGTCTTTTAAACTAATAACTAATTAGCTACTACAACTATAGGGTTTTGTAATTGATGTCTATATATGTTCTGCTTAGTTATGTGTACTTATGATTTGAACTTTAAAATAATTAATAACTACATGAAGAGTTTTTTAACTTATGCTTAGTAAATGGTATTTATTATTTATGATTGGTTAATACAAAGATATAAATATTTCACATATGTATATGCGTTTTGCTATAGTATGATGCAAAAGATGGTGACCAATACGATTTAAGAACACTTAAAACTCCACACTTTGATTCATGTATACACATTGAATGAGGAAGATATAAATTTATGTAAGCGATATCAACTCGACGACCTACATATTCGTTTCCTTGAAAGTTACGCTTGATAGAACAATAAGTCAAACAATAATCTCAATTATTTGTATTTTCATATAAAAAGTTGATTCCTTATTATAATATATGTTACTTTTTATTTTTGTGAATTTACGAAAAATTAATTTTGTTGTAACGTGTAACTATATAAAAGAAACATGATGATACACCTTCTAAAATGGATATTATGTTTAGATCATTAGATAAATATATACCACCTATATATTTCGAACATAAGAACCATATCTCAAATCATATGTAATTTTTTTCGATTCTCTACATTGTTTTAGTTAAGTTGGAGTTTTCATTATTTGTTTTAAAACATATTGTCATAAAAGTAGCTATTAAGTGAAACAAATTCTTGCAAAAAAGTAGTAGTTATCATATGTACAAAAAAATTCTCTTATAAGCTACTAAAAATTAAAATACTTTTTATACTCATTGTTCCAAAAAAAATTATAATAAAAGTCATATTTAAAATGAATTATTATTTGAAATTAACCATATATAAAAAAAGTTCCTATTTTTAAAACTCAACAGGTAAAATATGATTTATCTCAAGAAATATCATGACAACACAAGAGTTTCATTGTCAAGAATATTCACAAATAAAGAAAAAAAATATGAAACCAACCCAAACATTTGCTGTTGATTAAAGAAATTCATCTTTAACACATGTCATAATTTACATATATATCACTTAGTAGGACACATAATATGATCAATAGTTAAATAGTTATATAGATCCAAATGTTTATTCATTTTCATAGTTTAAAGTTGACTTTTGGAGTTTTTTTATATTGTTTGATGATAATATGAAACAAAATTTATAGTTATTTTCTTATATGGTTTATGATTTATTTATCTCAAAATATATTAAGTACTAAAATCTATCATGTGGAATCCCTTATATTGTATATTTTTTTTAATACCATATTAGATTAATAAAAAACTGATCCAGCATAATATGATATTCACAATGTGACATTCATATTATTATCAATATATTTTATTTTACTTTAATAATTCATAAATATTATTAAATATGTTGTTGATATTGATTATATTAATGTATTGTGATGAATTTTGAACAAAAGAACATTCCTATGTGCACATACAAAACCCTAAAGCTTTGGATCTAGGTTTCTCTATTGTACATGTAATTTTATCCAAAGCTTTTAAACCCTAAACTAGCATACAATAAAAACTATTGAATATCAAATAAACAAGTTAGATGAATACCTTGATTATTGATTGTAGATCTTGAAGCTTTGAGAACCTTAGCACCCAAAATGTTGTGCCTCTAATGAATCACAAACACCAAAAGCAATTGGATGAAGCAAGAGAGAGAGGGGAGAGGAAAAAATCGGCTCCAAGACTTCTAGGGTTCAAGTGTAACCGAATTCTCATTCCCTAGGGGTCTATATATAGGTGTAGAAATTAGGGTTTCAGTCATTATCCTTAGCTGGTTACTTAGCCACCAAGCAGCCCAAAGGATAATTCTAGAACCCCTTCTTTGGACGAATTCTTAAGGCCTTATCCTTAGAATTCGTCCACCCTATACTCTAGGGTTTCCTTACCCAAATTTGCAACTATCACATAATTACAAGTTCAGTCCCCTTAATTTAATTAACCTCTTTTGACCACAAAATTAATTCTTAATTAATTCTTGACCAATGTTAATTAAATAAATATGATTTCTCTTTTAATATATTATTCTTATAATATATTAATAAACCATAATAACCTCTTTCTCTATTATTCATCCAGTCAAGTTGCTTTGGTGAAGGCAACCCAAAAGGACCATGCTACAACCGGGTCAAGTACATACCAAATATAGTTATGGACTTAGATACTAATCCAACAGTCTCCCACTTGGATAAGTCTAATAACTATAAATTCAAGTACGACTTCAGGATCCGATTAGCAATCGCAGTTCTCAAAACTCTTGATCTTATCAATAACCCGTCCTTTAGATAAGGGATCGTATAATCCTCCGTTCTAGATATCGTGCGGACAGATACATGGAACATAGTCATACTTATTGTCCAACAGTTTGTTTCTCGATCTCTGATTTTTCTGACATAGAACTTAATCGAACACATCAACTTAGCCCTGACCGGGCCCGACACATAAGTCAAACCAAATCATCGAGGGGACCAGATATCGCTTTTACCCTCTTAGGATAAAAGGAACAGATAAACTTCGACTTATATGCATTTACTATTCACTCATCAAATCATGCACAACAATGTGTTTTATAACATCAAGTTACTGATGCATTTACGCATTATCAATGCATAACCAACTTGCAAACAATAAACCATATATCTAGGTTTAAAGATTATATGATATTATCGTCTTGCGATCACTCGTGATAAATTCCATGAAGTGATACCAACAAGCGTTAGTTTAATCCAATGCTCAAATCTTATTCATAAGCACTCATGAACGTTGTAGCAAACTTTTGCTATGTCTAATACTCTTTAGACAGTCTACAACCAATTCATGACAGTCTTCTTTCATACTTACTTCCAAAGTATGAGCGACTGTGGACTGTTCGAATAATCTTATTATTCAGGAAGTCAAAACATGCAAAGTGAAACAATAGATAAATGATTAACACGAGACAGTAACTTTACTTATAAATAATACTCTTTTATTTAATCATCAAATGTTAATACAATTAATCTATTACACGTTTCGAAGCTATCTAATCTAAACTAATATCGTCCTTCAGCCCAATGCTCCTAGCGTGCTGCAAATGCTTAACCCTACTCAGTCCCTTCGTAAGGGGATTTGCTGGGTTATCCTCTGACAATACCCGCTTCACTACGAGGAGTCCCTCTTCCACCCGATGTCTAATAAAGTGATATTTCCTCTCGATATGTCGAGATCTGCCATGATCCATCGGTTCCTTGGTCAAGGCAACCACTCCTTCATTATCGCAGAAAATTTCCATGGGCTCCTTTATGGCTGGCACAACTCCAAGGTCTCTGATGAAGTTCTTCAACCATATCGCCTCCTTTGACGCTTCGCTCGCTGCTATGTACTGTGATTCGCACGTTGAATCAACTACGGTCTCCTGCTTGGAACTTCTCCAAGTCACTGCTCCTCCATTTAGGGTAAAGACCCAGCCTGACTGAGATCGATAATTATCTCGGTCTGTCTAAAAACTGACGTCACTATACCCTCACACCCTTAAGTCATCACTCCCACCGAGGACTAGAAACCATTCCTTGGTCCTCCGAAGGTACTTAAGAATATTCTTGACTGCGGTCCAATGTGCTCTGCCAGGGTTCCCTTGATATCTGCTAACCATGATCAAAGCGAAGGCCACATCAGGGCGAGTACAAGTCATGGCATACATGATTGAGCCAACTGCGGAAGCGTAAGGTATTCGACTCATCTCTGCCATCTCAGCTTCGGTACTCGGGCTTTAAGTCTTACTCAACTGGCGTTGCTTTGGATCGGTAACTCCCTTTTCTTGGAATTCTCCATACTAAAACGTTTTAGTACTTTGTCCAAGTAAGTATTCTGACTAAGTCCTATTAGTCTTTTACTTATGTTTCTCACTATCCTTATTCCCATAATATAGGCAGCCTCTCCGAGGTCCTTCATAGCGAAACACTTCCCAAGCCAGGACTTAACTTCCTGCAGGGTCGGGATGTCGTTTCCTATGAGTAGTATGTCATCGACATACAATACAAGGAAGCTAACTATACTCCCACTGGCTTTGACATATATACATGACTCATCCTCGCTTCGCAGAAAACCAAACTCTTTGAGTTTCTCATCGAAACAAAGATTCCATCTGCGAGACGCTTGGTTTAATCCATAAATGGATTTCTCAAGCTTATACACTCTATTAGGATGCTTCGCATCGACAAAACCATCTGGCTGACTCATGTAAACATCCTCAGCCAACTTCCCATTGAGGAAAGCATTTTTGACATCCATGTGCCATATTCATAGTCATGAAATGCAACAATTGCTAGCATCACCCTAATAGACTTTATCTTCGCAACTGGTGAGAAGGTATCATCATAGTCAACTCCTGGAGTTTGAGTAAAGCCCTTCGTAACCAATCGCGCCTTATAAGTGTGTACCTTCCCATCCATGTCGGTCTTCTTCTTGAAGATCCATTTGCACCCAACCGTCTTACGACCTGGCACATTGTCAACCAAATTCCAAACTTGGTTGTCATACATGGACTGAATCTCGCTGTCCATAGCCTTTTTCCATTTTGCAGACTCCGGGCCTACCATGGCTTCCTTGTAGCTGTTAGGTTCATCCAAATTTACTAGTGTACTATCACTAATAAACATATCACCTTCGCTTGTTTTATGAAAACCACATAACACAGGTGGAACACTAACTCTACTGGAACGTCTAAGAGGTAAGGATTCGTCAATCGGTTCAACAGGTGTTTCCTCCTCAGGTTGAGCGGCAGTGTTAGACGTTCCTTCATCGTTCGACTCTTGAAGCTCTTCAAGATCAATTTGCCTCCCACTGTCTCCTTGACTTATGAGTTCTTGCTCTCGGAAAACCCCTCTCCTCGTAACGAAGACAACATTGTCACTCGGTCTATAGAAGAGATAACCAAAGGACTTATGTGGATAGCCGATGAAAATACATCGCTCACTACGAGGTTCGAGATTGTTGTGAGTCTCTCGTCTTACGAAAGCCTTGCAACCCCAAACCTTGATATGTGCCAATGAGGGAGCTTTCCCTTTCCACATCTCGTTAGGTGTTTTGGCAACCTTATTTGTAGGGACTAAGTTAAGGATATGGGCGGCAGTCTCTAAGGCATACCCCCAGAATGAGATAGGTAGCAAAGCACGACTCATCATGGAACGGACCATGTCTAACAAGGTTCGATTACGCCTCTCAGCAACACCATTCAACTGCAGTGTCCTAGGTGGCGTCAATTGCGAAACGATTTCGCATTCCTTGAGGTAGTCATGGAACTCAAGACTAAGGTACTCTCCATCTCGATCGGATCAAAGCATCTTGATTTTCCTGCCCAACTGATTCTCCACTTCCTACTTGAACTCTTTAAACTTTTCAAAGGTTTCTGACTTGTGTCTGATTAAGTAGATATAGCCATATCTGCTATAATCATCGGTAAAAGTCACGTAGAAGCGGCTTGCATCCCTTGTGGTGGATCTAAAGGGTCCACATACATCTGTATGTATGAGATCCAATAAACCCTCACCCTTTCACAAGAACCAGTGAAGGGTGACTTCGTCATCTTTCCAAGTAAACAAGACTCGCACACGTCATCGTCCCTAAGGTCGAATGACTCCAACACTCCATCCTTTTGGAGTTGGGCTATGCGTTTCTTGTTGACATGTCCAAGACGACAATGCCACAAGCATGCTTTATCCAAATCATTGGAAGAATCTATATAATACATCATTTCCTAAATTGTCTACAACCATCACAGTTTCATATATTCCATTACAAGGCAATGCTTCAAAATAGAAAACACCATTAAAGAAAGCATTAATAGAACCCTTTTCATTATCAAAAGAAAATCTAAATCCTTGTTTATATAAACCATGAAAAGAAATGATGTTTCTTGCCATTCAATTATTCAACTCTAGTCCTAACCCACTATTAAGCACTAAAGAGTAAACTCCAATCTTGGTGACAGGCGACGATCTTCTGTTCCCCATGATCAAGTTTATCTTCCCATGCTCCACATCCCTATTTCTTCTTAGGCCCTGCAAATCAGAACAAATGTGAAAACCACATCCTATATCAAGAACCCAAGAAATAGCATGCGATGAGTCATTAGATTGAATAGTATAAATAGCTGCCTAGGATGGTTTTATCTTTCCATCCTTGATGTCCTGCAGATACTTCGGGCAGCTCCATTTCCAATGCCCTTTGTCATGGCAGTAGTAGCACTCTGCATCCTTAGGGTTGGAGGAGGGTGCAGTGGTACCAGCCTTGGTTCCACTAGAAGAGGTGCCATCATGAGACTTTCCCTTGTGGTGGCTCTTGGAAGGAGCCTTTCTCTTCTTACCCTTCCCCTGCCCAATAGCTAAGACGGGGGCAGCAGTAGTAGGAGTTGGTGCAACGGATTTGTCCTTGAGGTTGCTCTCAGCAGTCCTCAATAGGCCTTGAAGCTTTCTCAACGAAACCTCCTCTTTGTTCATGTGGTAGGTCATGAGGAACTTGTTGTAGCAAGGAGGTAGGGAATGAAGAATAATATCAATCGCTAGGTCTTCATCGAAGTTAACATTTAACTTCAGCAGGCGGTCAACATATCTCTGCATTCTCTGGAGATGAGTAGTGACAGACTCTCCGTCCGTCATCTTGGTCGTGATCATCGAAGTGATGATCTCATACCTTTCCTGCCTGGCGCTTTGGTGGTACCTGTCCAGTAAATCCTGATGCATTTCATAGGGGTAGAAGTCCTCGTAGGACTTTTGGAGTTCGGTAGTCACAGTCGCGAGCATGATGCAATGGACTTTCGTAGCATCACGCTCGTGGGCCTCAAAGACAACGATCTCCTCGGGAGTAGCAGTGTTGATATTCACTTCCTTCAGCTTTTCATCGAGAACATACTCTTTGTCCTCGTAGCGGGTGACCATGCGGATGTTCCGGATCCAATCATTAAAATTGGTCCCATCGAAAATCATCCTCCCACACAAACTCATGAGTGAGAATGAGCCTGAAGGGTTTGAGCCTGAAGCGTTGTTGTTGTTCGAGTTAAGCACCTGAAAGGGAAAAGAGACAAAGTTGATTAGATAAGAATCCCCAATTAAACACCCAAATTAGAAATTAGGGCTAGGATCCAACAACATTATTTGCAATTTAGAAGAGGGATGCCATAATCTAAACAACAAATAATTTGAAGGTAAGTTAATGACGATTCACTAACTTCCACCATGAAAAACAAAAAAGAAAATTTAAGTTTTAAATGTATTGAAAACTCCTAGACCTTTGAGATTCATTGTACTTTTCAATGGCATGTTTAAATCTCGATATGCCCTTCAAGTTTGTGACTGGGATACCGAGGATCACAAACAAGGTGTGAATAACCATGCAAATGTACATGGTGCCCTCGATGTTACAATCACCTAATCAATGTGCCGGTTAGCCACACACGCTCCATTGATCTATGACAAACATCGAGTCCCCCTTTGCCACCTTTGCTAGACCCAAATTAGTGTGTCGGTTAACCACACACGCTCCACTAACGTCTTGGCAAGGGTACAAAGTGTAATTTCATGGAATAACATCATTTTCACATTTTTCCTAAAGTAACTAAGATTGAGAATTTTATTAAACATTTAGTTACTTTATTAATCATTATACTTTTAATGAGGAATTTAGTTGCCCTATCCTACCCGTTCGGCTAACGACCCTCCACCAATCAAGGAAGCGGTGGGTGAGAGTGGACACCCATTAAACTGGCATTTTATAGGCAGCAACCTTATACCCCCCTTATAGATCGGCTTCGTGAATGAGGCCTACTAACGGTAACACTAGCATTTATCTTATACATATATAATAATTATTCTTATAATATTATAATAGTATAGGGTGAATTTTAAACTTGTAAAATCCTAGGGTTTAGAATTTAAACATTTCAAAATTAAACTTTTAATCCAAAAATTTAAATCCCAAAACTTAAGGGCAAGTTTTGAAACATTTCAAAACTATCTTGATCAAAATTCAAATAATACAAATAAACAATTAATTTGGTGATTATCTAATTTTGACCTAATCCACTTTCATGCAAGATAATTGATCAAATAATTCAAATACTTAAGATTTATCAAATAAGGTAATAATTATTTAATTAGGTGACAAATATCTTTTATTTTGACAAAGATAATCATAAGGAATCAATAAAATTTGGATTTTATTAATTAGAAAGAATTATCGTAATTATCCCAAGTCAAAATAAGCGAAAATCCCGAATTTCCCTCTGTCTGACAACCCGACTCGCCGAGTCCCCTTTTGGACTCGTCGAGTTCATCTGAATCGTCAAGTACATTTTGGGACTCGACGAGTTTGTCAGCCAGAAGGCCGGAAAATCGATTTTAAGCAAAGGACAAACACACAATGCATCAAATACAATAGAAACCAAACAAGGCTCTGATACCACTGATGGGTTTTGAGAAAAAGAACATTCCTATGTGTAAATGCAAAACCCTAAAGCTTTGGATCTAGGTTTCTCTATTGTACATTCAATTTTATCCAAAGCTTGTAAACCCTAAACTAGCATACAATAAAAACTATTGAATATCAAATAAACAAGTTAGATGAATACCTCGATTATTGATTGTAGATATTGAAGCTTTGAGAACCTTAGCACCCCAAATGTTGTGCCTCTAATGAATCACAAACACCAAAAGCAATTGGATGAAGCAAGAGAGAGGGGGGAGAGGAAAAAATCGTCTCTAAGACTTCTAGGGTTCAAGTGTAGCCGAATCCTCATGCCCTAGGGGTCTATATATAGGTGTGGAAATTAGGGTTTCAGTCATTATCCTTATCTGGTTACTTAGCCACCAAGCAGCCCAAAGGATAATTCTAGAACCCCTTCTTTGGATGAATTCCTAAGGCCTTATCCTTAGAATTCGTCCACCCTATACTCTAGGGTTTCCTTACCCAACTTTGCAACTATCACATAATTACAAGTTCAATCCCCTTAATTCAATTAACCTCTTTTGACCACAAAATTAATTCTTAATTAATTCTTGACCAATGTTAATTAAATAAATATGATTTCTCTTTTAATATATTATTCTTATAATATATTAATAAACCATAATAACCTCTTTCTCTATTATTCATCCAGTCAAGTTGCTTTGGTGAAGGCAACCCAAAAGGACCATGCTACAACCGGGTCAAGTACATACCAAATATAGTTATGGACTTAGGAACTAATCCAACATATTGAACATATGATAATCGATAATTATTATGTTTTCTATTTGAGTTTTATGAAGGAAATATTTATATTGTTAGATAATACGCATTGTGATGATCACGTTAAAATTATTTCCATATTAAAATTATACTCAAAATTCACAGGTTCATGTATAATTTACAAACATTTTTTTTATGATTTTAATACTGCCCAATGCGCATACACACCCCCTAGCCATGGTTATAAACATTGTGTGTGAAGGAAAACCAAAAAATCAGTTTTACTGTTTCTTTAATCAAATATATAATTGATCTAAAGAAAATATCATATAAAGATACTATTATATTGATATTATTTTATCATTTTTCGTTTCTCGTGCATTACTTTTTCTAATCAATAAACATTTTGTCAACATTGGATAAACTTATAGTGGATAATCAAGATACTCAACCTCATTCATATTGTGAGATCTAAACAATTGAAAGTGATCAATCATATTTGATTATTGGTGGCTTTCATTGCATAACGTTGACTTTCACCTAAAAAACATGTTAATTTACCTACCAAATATGAAATTTTACAACGTTGATATGTACGAGAAAATATATTACACCACGTTTGAAATAGTGGTAAATGTCGTGACCTTATCCATATGAGTGAGAAACCTTTTATTACATTGTGCTATATCTTAAAGTGTAATGTTGGTCTTTGACCTAATCAAAGTATGTCCATCGAAGAGCACATTACAATACTTTTGCATATTATAGGTAATGATCTTAGAAATCGATTTGCCTCTTGGATATACCGTCACTCTAGGTGCCTCCATAGAGTTTTGCGAGCATCTATATAAATAGAAAGTAGTTATATTTAACAATCTAAA
Organism: Lactuca virosa; assembly: GCF_052849685.1. Lineage (NCBI taxonomy): Eukaryota > Viridiplantae > Streptophyta > Magnoliopsida > Asterales > Asteraceae > Lactuca > Lactuca virosa. The sequence continues at coordinate 171,048,306 of NC_136428.1, read as the reverse complement.
GGTGATATAGCCCCAAAATAAATTCAAGAAAAAAGAGATTCTATCCTTTTTTAAAGATCGTATAGTAGCAATTGCTGGAACACATGTTTGTGTCAAAGTACCTAATAAAGTTCGCTCTAGATATATTAGTCATAAAGGATGCCTAGTAATATATGTATTAGTTACTTTTACATTTGATTTAAAGCTTATGTTTGTTTTAAATGGTGTCGAAGGTACTATATTAGACTCAAAAATAAAAAATAATGAACTTAGTAGAGATGATAAACTACTAATTCCAATTGTAACGTCTTAAATCAAATTTATTTAACTGTGTATAATTTATGATAATAGTCATGACACCCTAATTTTAAGTATATAATGTTTGGTACATGCAGATTTACGTCATATAAGTTCACTAATGATGCCATATATATATATATATATATATATATATATATATATATATATGTGTGTGTGTGTGTGTGTGTGTGTGTGTGTGTGTGTGTGTTAGGTATTATTCGAAAGAGTACTCCCCTCATGCCCTCGAAAATTCAAGGGAGTTGTTTAACCTTTGTCAAACATCATTGTAATTATATTGAACCAGTATTTAGCATCCTAATGCATCATTGTAATGTTATTGAACAAGCATTTGTTGTCTTAAAAAATAGGTTTCCTATCATTATAAGTACAACAAAACAATTTCACTCTTGTGAAACAAAATCCGCCATCTCTTTGGCATGCTATATTTTACACAACTTTTTATAGAAGAAGATCATGACAAAGATCTTGAAGATGATGTCATACATAATGTGTTAAATGGACCACAAGAAGAAGAACACCATAATTCAAGAAACATATGAGAGGGTGGTACCATGGACAGAGAAAATGGATTTAGTATTCATTAAAGTGATAACACAAGAAGACAAAGGAAAAAAAAGTTAATGAGACATTTACTTCACAAGCATACGTGAATATCATTGTGGAGCCAAATAAAAATCCTCAACCGAATCTTACCAAAAATAATTTAAAGAATTGTTTTAATCTATAAAATAAAATAGAAACCTTCCACCAATTTTTCCTCTTTCTTATCCCCGATGAGATTTTCTCATATTTCCTATCATCTCATCTTCTCTCCGAATCAAAGAAAGAAACACAACATCAAATACTTTAAAGGTTAATTTGTATATATTTTAACCCAATTTTTATTTATAATGAAAAACAAATGAGCAATCTAAGGGTGGTGACTGGGTCTTCCAATCATTATAGAGAAGAAAAGAAATTGTGATTAGGTTTTACTAGCATAAATAGTTAAGTAATAAATTCTATTTTGGAAAGGCAAAAAATATCACTTTTTTGTTTTTATATCAACCTTTATCATTATATTTCAGCTTTTATAATAAAACTCCTCTCACTGTTTCGATATGCCTTGAGCCGCCACTAGCCGCTTTATTGGTGAGGCATCTATTTCAAATTAGGGTGTAGAGTAGTGGCTGACCCAGAAAAAAAAGTTCATGGGTAACATAATTTTTTTACCATGTAATATATACTATGATTTTTTTTTGTTCGAGTTTTGTTTTTCGGGTTAGGGTTAAACAGGTTCAAAGTTTTGTATTTTTATGGATAATTTAAAGCAAAATTTTTCTTTATAATCACATAACTTCACTAAGGTGACAATGCCATAGATATTTTTGGTTCAAAGCTTGTTAGAGCCTTTTGGTGTTAACATGATAAAGGGACTTGTTGTTTAAAGAGTCATCAAGGTTCAATTCATAAATTTCATTTATTGGTCTAGCTTCAAAATAGAATATTTCATTCAATAAGGAATGAATATTATCATCAATAAACTGATAGTTAAAACCATTTTTCTTTAAATGCGAAACTGAAATGATATTTCTAGTAATAAAAGTTATCAAACACACATCATTTAATGACATATAAAGACTAGATGGTAAAAAAAAATTCAAAGTGTCCTATAGCTTGGACCACAATCCGTGCTCCATTTCCATCATGTAGTACCATCTCATCCGCTTTCAGTTCCCTACTCTTTCTGAACCCTGTAGCGAATTACATATGTGAATTACACAACCAATATCAAATACCCAGGTGTTAGATGAAAAAGTAAATAATATCATTTCAATCATGAAAATAGATATACATGAAGTTCCTTCCATGGCCTTCTTGTTCTTCAAACCTTTAAGATAGGAAGGACGATTCCTTTTCCCATGCCCAACAACACCACACTCGAAGCATGTGTCATCCTTAGCAACTTTCTCTTTCTTCTTCAGTGGTGTAGCTTGGGGAGATTTCTTCCTTTTGCCAATTCCATCTGTTGGCTTTCCCTGGGAGTTCTTTCATTATTTCTTCTTCATCTTCTTGACTTGTCCTTCATGAATCATGAGCACTTGTGAGGTTTTCCTTGGGATGTTTTTCTCAACAGATAGGCTTATCCCACCCATTCATGTTATTGTTCATGATGAAAGTATCATAATACTATGGTAATGAGTTCAAAATTATGTTTGTGGCCAAAGCATGTGCATATGGAGAGCCGAATCTCTCCATTTACTCCATATAACTCTTCATCTTGAGAACATGTGTCCTCACATTCTCAGTCTCCTCTATTTTGCAGCCATGTAGAGATCTTATAGTCTTAAATCTCTCAGTCCTGGCTTGCTGACCAAACATCTCCTTGAGATGTTCAATCATATCAAAAGCAATATGAAATTCTAGATCCCGCTGAAGATCTGGAATCATGGTAGTAAGCATGAGGCATGAAACATCAACAAAGTCATCCACATGCTTGAGCCATCCATCATAAGAAGCCTTTGAGGTAGGAGATGGTTCATCGGGAAATGGACCCTCAATAACATAGTCTTTTTTTTCTTGTTTCAAAACGATTCTTAAATTCCTGTGCCAACCAAAAAGTTGGAATGACCCAGTTTTTTTAGAGTATAGAATGAATGTTCGTTGGGTGGTGATGGTGTGGAATCCCCCATGCATGAGATGGTGTCCATTTGGTGAAAGTTTAGTGCTTTATCTTGAAGATTGGTTCTTCTGGGGCATGCAAAGTCATGAAGTCAATGACTTTATGGTTCTAGACGTTCTTTGAGAAGTATACATGTGGTTTGGACTTTTGGACTTAAGAATTAAGGGCTTAATAGATATTGTGGCTTAATGAATTATTACGTTGGGCGGAAAAGTCTGTAAGCACAGTGTACAAGCCAAATAGCGAGTACGCTTAGCGTACAGTAGAGTATGCCTCGCGTACTCAGTCAGGTGATTTTTGCAGTTGGGCTTTGCGGTTGAGCTTCCTTTTTGGGCTTGGGTGTTTGAGTTCTTATGGGCCATCTGAGTACAAGTGTTTTCGACTAGGAAAGTTGGTTGGGCTTTAGGATAAGGCCCATGTAAGAGTATTGGTCCCAATTTGGAAAATTGGGCCATATTTGGGCCTTGGTTGATTATTTTGCTTTTGGGCGTTTTAGATTGTTAGCTTGGACCTTAGTCTTGGACCAAGCTAGGTTAGGGGTAAAATGGTCTTTTTACCCAGAGTATGGATTATGGTTATGGAGTGGAATCGAATTGTTAATTAGGTTTTGTTTTGTTATTGATAGTTCGGGGATCTATCAACTAACAGCCAGGGAACTTCTGTGTGTTTCGGCAGTGCGAGGAAAGTCTCCTCACTGGGTTTAGTTGGTCAAAGTTACCAATTCCGGCCCATGGTTTATTTGTTAGGATGCTAGATGTTTGCGCGAATCTTGCATGTATTGTATGATGGCATGTTTACTGGGCAAGGCCCGATGCCAGGTGGGGCCTGATGAGTATATTGAATGCTATTTATAAGTATATGTTTCTATGCTTACCGGGCGAGGCCTGATGCTGGGCGGGGCTCGATGACTTTATGGTATGCTATAGTCTTTGTGACTATTGCATGTGCTAGTAAGGATACATGTTTATATGATTATATGGTTATATGATTATGTATGTATCGGGCAGGGCGCAATGTTAGGCGGGGCCTGGTGATTGACAGATCTGTAATCCGAGCGGGGCTTGATGCAAGAAAGGGTGTGGTGCATGCAATCGACCGGGTGTGTGTGGACTCAAAATGAGGATTTGGTAAATTTTTAAAAATGAAAGAAAAGTGATTCAAAAAAGGGAAAAGCAAGTTTTCTAATACAAGAAAAGGGTGTGGTGCATGCAATCGACCGGGCTCAAATAAGTTTCTCCAAAAAAAACCCATACATGTTATTTGCTATTATTTGATTTATGAATCTGTGAATCACATGCTAGTTTGGGCTAAGGATCTACTCAGTTTTGCATGATAGAATGTTAGGAAATATGCCTTTTATGTCTATTGTATGAGCTTGTAGACTTGCATGTTAATTTTGATTAGCCAGTGATAGGTTGCCCTGTTATGTGATGCCTTGAAGCCTAGGAAGCATGGGATGGTAGATTGGGTTTGATTTGGAAGCGTAAGCAATTAGTAATGGGAGTGGGAGCTCCTAGTATGAGTTATAGTATGTGGGATTGGAGTGCTACTGCTCGAATGCTGCTTTCTTTGTGCTTTGTGGAACTCTCAGGTAATGGGAGTTAGCTACTAAATAGATATGTCAAGCCACGTGTGCCAAAGGTTGAATAATATCAGAGTGATGGATTTGAACCTATTATGCAGCTCTTGTCTGAGTCCAACCGTTGTAGGGATGAGTCTGTTACTCGAAGGATTATCTAAGGTTTGTTGCATGTGAGTGTATTCATGAGGTGGGTGACTGACATTATGGGGAGTTCTTCAGGAGCTGATAGCAGGGTGAGATCGGGAACCTAGGAAAGCTTAGGGATTGCTTCACCGGGGTTCTGTTGTGCGGGTTAACAAGTGTGGGTGTATGGATTTGAGAAGGTGACTTGGAGTATTTAGGAGGATTCTTGAGGAAAGTATAGATAGGTGTGGATGGTAGTATTGGGCCCATACTACTAAAAGCACAGGATCCATACTCGAATCGAGGAGAGTCTTGGAGAATCTAGGAATTCTGTGGGATGAGGATTCTTGGGTATATTCGGATCTTTTGCATGTTGTTTTGGTACGGTGTTGAGCACTCAGGAATGGAGTCCAAGTTCTGGTTCTGGCTCAGTAGTAGGTACTGAGCTGATCGATGTACGGATGCAGGAGTTCATCTCATTGGAGACTACTCATGGTATTTTTGAATGGATCCCGATGGTATTTTATTCAGCCTAGGAAGGGAACTTGTAGTTCTTGGATAGTCTACCCGGGGCCTTTTGGGCCAAGTTTGTAGCAGGGCAGTTGAGGGCTCATCTGGAGCCCAAAGCTTGTAGATCTCTAGAATCCTTCATGAAGGAGGATCCTATTTTTAGTTCTTGACATTTGGGAATGGAGGTAAGTTTTGCACCATGTCCCGAGAATGGCCGGGGTATCTCAGGAGGAGGAGGTCAGGATTCCTTCAGATGTTTTTGCAGGTATGTTATCTTCTGCTTTCTTCAGGGTTGTTATCGGGAATTTGTATTGCTTTGGAATTTGATTAGGTTTGAGTAATCTATATCTTGGGTCAATTCTCTGCTATTTTATGGGTTATCAATGAGTTTTAAATGCCATTCTGCAAGTCGAGAGTCTTCAATGAATCAATAGAGTGTCGTATCTTGTTGACCAGGTTTCAACGTGTTTAGTTGTTGTTCCGGGTCTATGTCGGGATCAATTCAGGGGTATTTCTTGGAGGATCTTTGGCCAGGGTTAGCGGGTTAGTTCTCCATTGAATTCAGGGTTCAGTTGTTTTATCTTTTTATCTGGTGGGATCGACAGTCGTCTATGAAAGAACTTTTAGGTTTAAACACCACCGTTGCTAGGGGAGGAGCGGTAGCAAGAAAATAGTGGTGTCAGTTGCATGAGTTGTTGGGTCATTGGATGTGTCAAGGGAGTTGTATTTTGGCATAGATTGTAGACGGTAAGAGTTCAGTGATTCTTTGAGAATGGAAACTGGAGTGGATGTTCGTCAGTGCATAACAAGGGTTGTGGTTTTTTAGTCTCCAACATAAGAACTCAAGGAATGGGTAAGGTATCATGGGAGGTGATTTGGTTATCATCCTGGTTAAGATTTCAAGAGTATTCGTCAGGATTTCAAGAATTGGGCGATCAATGAGTTTGGCTGATAATGGAACGTTAGTATTGATTAGCGTAGGTCGTAGGCAGTTCATGCTATATGAGGTTGATGGGTTGGGAATCCATCAAATTTAAGGGATGAGAAAGCTTCGTCGAATCCAAGTGGGTGAGAATCAATCAGGATTTTCGGGAGTTAGGTAAGGTGTGGAACTTGGGCATGTTTCACATCCTAGCCAGGATGAGAGATGGCCCAAAGGCCGTTTATATTGAGGTTGTGTAAGTGTGAGTTTAGGAAACTTCCAACCGCTGGTCGGCGTCTTCTTGATTATGCATAGCAGGCTTGTGGTTAAGTCCAGGTTGAGGGCCTCGGAATTCGAATTATGACCCGAATACCTAATTGGATGCAGGTTTCGGCTCAGGATAAGTGGTGTTGTGATGGTTTGGGTGTGGTAAGTCCATGGGTGGTAACCATGGTTGACTTGAAGAGTTGTAAGACTGCGATGGGATCGTAGCATTCACCAGTTCGAGGTAGACTATCGTTGGTGGTGGTCATGAGCGTAAAGGGGGAATCAGTTCGTGCATTGGGCACGCCGACCAGGATTGTCGACGAGTATTTCTCTGTTTGATTTGAGGACCATTGGGGTCTGAGGCGGAGTCAAGCCTGTGTAGCTCTAGGCGGGTGGGAACTGTAGGAGAGGTGGCTCTGTGGAATAGTTGGGTGGGACCCGTGGGCAAGACCCGTGTGATTATGGCAATACAGGTGGGACCTAGTAGAGACCGTTGGGTCAACGTGTTGGATCTTGAGTTGCAAGATCAAGTGGGTGGTCAATGTGTGATGCAGAGGGTTTTATAAGTTGGGTAGCCTTGTTATTTGGACTCTTGGGAGCATGGTGGTTGGACCAGGTACGAGACTGGTAGTCTCAGCGATGGTTTTGGGAACCTTTATATCTCGGTCTAGTGAGGGTTGTCGTGAATCAGGAGGTTTTGGGTGGAATGCAAGTGCGTATTTGTGGATCTTGAGTTATGAGTTAAGTATTGGGTTGGTTTTTGGTTGAGATCTCGAGTTGGGAATCGCGAGTCTTTTTGCGCAATTTTTTTTTCACTGGGATAAGAATTGGGGCATCTATGCTGAGGGCATCAATCGAAGGGTTCGAGGGTAAGGAATGAATTCGGTGTTGATTATAGATCAAGCCTTTGTGATTTTGTCTTGGTTTGGTTCTATTTGTGAAGGGTATCACGATAAGTCAAGGTGGTCTTAGTGATTTGGAACTCGTGTGTGGAGTCGCTCATTCGGAGGATATGTTAGGTCACTTACAGTTTGGGTTAAATAATCTCAAAGTAAAAGATTTGACCCTCTTGTGCAGCTCTCGTTTGAGTCTAACCATTGCAGGGATGAGTCTTTTACTCAGAGGATTATCTAAGCCTTTTGTCAAGTATGAGTGTTCTGCAACAATAATTGGTATGCGATTCTATTTTCTAGTGGGATCCTCAAGTTATCAGAAACTGGGTAGTCAGTTGGGAGATAAGTGGATTGGAATTAGCAATGATTCTGTATGGGCGGCCTGTCCGGGAGTCAGACCATCTCGAGACTTCAGATTTCAGAATTGGTGGATGTGGTTATTTTTCAAGGGGTTATTGTCGGGTGGTGAAAGGATTCGTTCGTCTTCGGGTTAGAGAGCCCTGCTAGGGTTGGTCTCGGTTGCCTTGGGAAGGTTGTGGTATGATCGGGGCTGTGACCGTGTTGCTCAGGTTGTTTGGCGTGCCGAGGATGGTAAGGAATGATTTCGAGGATGAAATCTAATTTAAGTGGCAGAGAGTTGTAACGCCCTATTTCGAATCGTTTCCTATTTTGGGGTGGTGATCAAGGATTGGGTATTAGTACGCTTAGGGCCCTGGAACAATTGAGTTTTAGGCTCATTTTGAGGTGGATGATGTAATGTGGATGATCTGGGTATTCAGTTTGTGTTTTGGAGTCAAAGGCTATTTTGGTAATTTTTCAGCTCGGGCTTTTATGAAAATTCGAGGTTTGTTCGGGAAATGGTAAGACGGGTACGGGTTGATTAGAGTGTAGAGCTTTTTGTTACCTTTTCATGGATATATGGATCGTCGGAATCAGATTTATATCAAAGAAGTTATGGCCTTCGGAGGGCTTAAGGGTTTAAGAGGAAACCCTCGTACGCGGGGCGTACCTATGGAGTACGTGGGGCATACTGATGCGAAGGGCATTACACTGGGCGTAATGTGGTGTACGCTTAAGGTACTGCGAGAGTTTGGTCGGGGTGCGAGACCTCGTACGTTGGGCGTACGAGGAGTACGCGGGGCGTATGAGGGAAAACTGAAAACCCTAATTCTTGGAGTTGTACCCTATATAATCTCATTAAGTCTTTTTGGTTGGTCCCTTTACCAGCCCCCAAGTCCCCAAAACCCTAGAAATCGTCGCTTAGCCTCCATGGTGGTGTGTTTTAGCTCATTATGTGCATCTTGGTGTTTTTGGGTCATTTCCAAGAAGATGGAGTTTGGTGAAAGGGTGTGGATCAAGGAAGAGCTTGTGGATCTTGATTATGTGCTTCATTTCCAGCTTGGTTGAGGTAAAAAGCTTTGATATTTTTCATTGTTGGCTTAGATCTACTTTCTATGATTTTTGTCCGTTTTTGGTCCCAAGAGTGGATGTAGTGGTTTGGTACCACTCCAAGAGTTATGAGTTTCCACTCTTGGTGTTTCTGAGGTTCTAGATGCATAAATTTGTCTCCTTTAGGGTTTAGAATCGCCCATGCATGAGATAGTGTCCATTTGGTGAAAATTTAGTGCTTTATCTTGAAGATTGGTTCATCTGGGGCATGCAAAGTCATAAAGTCTATGACTTTATGGTTCTAGACGTTCTTTGAGAAGTAGATATATGGTTTGGACTTTTGGCCTTAAGAATTAAGAGCTTAATGGAGATTGTGGCTTAATGGATGAGTACGCTGAGCTTACAAGTCTGTACGCGCAATGTACAAGCCAAATAGCAAGTATGCTTAACGTACAGCTGAGTACGGCCCGCGTACTCAGTCACGTGGATTTTTGCAGTTGGGATTTGTGGTCGGGCTTCCTTTTTTTTCTTGGGTGTTTGAGTTCTTATGGGCCATCTGAGTACAATTGTTTTGGACTAGGAAAGTTGGTTCGGATTTAGGGTAAGACCCATGTAAGAGGATTGGGCCTAATTTGGAAAATTGGGCCATATTTGGGCCTTGGTTGATTATTTGCCTTTTGGGCCTTTCAGAGTGTGAGTTTGGGCCTTAGTCTTGGACCAAGCAAGGTTAGGGTAAAATAGTATTTTTACCCCGAGTATGGATTATGGATATGGAGTGGAACCCAATTGTTAATTCGGTGTTCTTTTGTTATTGACCGTTCGGGGATCTGTCAGCTAGGGATCTTCTATGTGTTTCGGCAGTGCGAGGTGAGTCTCCTCACTGGGTTTAGCGGGTCGAAGGAACCAATGTTGGCCCATGGTTTATATGTTAGGATGCTAGATGTATGCACGACTCTTGCATGTATTGTATGATGGCATGTTTACCGGGCAAGGCCCGATGCCAGGCGGGGCTTGATGAGTATATTGAATGCTAGTTATAAGTATCTGTTTTTATGCTTACCGGGCGAGACCCGATGCCAGGCAGGGCTCGATGACTGTATGGTATGCTATAGTCTTTGTGATTATTACATGTGTTAGTAAGGTCATATGTTTATATGATTATATGGTTATACGATTTTGTGTGTATTGGGTGGGGCCCAATGTTAGACGGGGCCTGGTGATTGTCAGATCTGTAATCCGAGTGGAGCTTGATGCCGGGCGGGGCTCGATGTCGTGTGGGGCCCGAGGCCGAGTGGGATTCGATACCGGGCGAGGCCCGATGGAGGGCGGGGTCCGGTATGTGATTTATATAACGTCTTAAATCAAATTTATTTAACTGTGTATAATTTATGATAATACTCATGACACCTTACTTTTAAGTATATAATGTTTGGTACATGCAGGTTTACTTCATACAAGTTCAACAATGATGCCATATATATATATATATATATATATATATATATATATATATATATATATATATATATATGTGTGTGTGTGTGTGTGTGTGTGTGTTAGGTATTATTCGAAAGTGTACTCCCTTCATGCCCTTGAAAATTCTAGGGAGTTGTTTAACCTTTGTCAAACATCATTGTAATGCTATTAACGAGCATTTAACATTCTAATGCATCATTGTAATGTTATTGAACAAGCATTTATTGTCTTAAAAAATAGGTTTCCTATCATTATAAGTACAACAAAACAATTTCACTCTTGTGAAACACAATCCGCCATCTCTTTGGCATGTTATATTTTACACAACTTTTTATAGAAGAAGATCATGACAAAGATCTTGAAGATGATGTCACACATAATGTGTTAAATGGACCACAAGAAGAAGAAGACCATAATTCAAGAAACATATGATAGGGTGGTACTATGGACAGAGAAAATGGATTTAGTATTCATTAAAGCGATAACACAAGAAGACAAAGGAAAAAAAAGTTAATTAGACATTTACTTCACAAGCATACATTAATATCATTGTGGAGCTAAATACAAATCCTCAAATCAATCATACCAAAAAGAATTTAAAGAATTGTTTTAATCTATAAAATAAAATATAAACCTTCCACCAATTTTTCCTCTTTCTTATCCCCGATGAGATTTCTCATATTTCCTATCCTCTCATCTTCTCTCCGAATCAAAGAAAGAAACACGACATCAAATACCTTAAATGTTCATTTGTATATATTTTAACCCAATTTTTATTTATAATGAAGAGCAGATGAGCAATCTAAGGGTGGTGACTGGGTCTTCCAATCATTATAGAGAAGAAAAGAAATTGTGATTAGGTTTTACTAGCATAAATACATAAGTAATAAATTCTTGTTTGAAAAGGCAAAAAATAGCACTTTTTTGTTTTTATATCAATCTTTATCATTATTTTTTCAGCTTTTATAATAAAACGCCTCTCATTGTTTCGGTACGCCTTGAGCCGCCACTAGCCGCTTTATTGGTGAGACATCTATTTCAAATTAGGGTGTAGAGCAGTGGCTGACCCAGAAAAAAAAAGGTTCATGGGTAACATAATTTTTTTACCATGTAATATATACTATGATTTTTTTTGGTTCGAGTTTTGTTTTTCGGGTTAAGGTTAAACGGGTTCAAAGTTTTGTATTTTTATGGATAATTTAAAGCAAAATTGTTCCTTATAATCGCATAATTTCACTAAGGTGACAATGCCATAGATATGTTTGGTTCAAACCTTGTTTGAGCCTTTTGGTGTTAACATGATAAAGGGACTTGTTGTTTAAAGAGTCATCAAGGTTCAATTCATAAATTTCATTTATTGGTCTAGCTTCAAAATAGAATATTTCATTCATTAAGGAATGAATATTATCATCAATAAATGGATTAGTTAAAAACATTTTTCTTTAAATGCGAAACTGAAATGATATTTATAGTAATAAAAGTTATCAAACACACATTATTTAATGACATATATAGACTAGATGGTAAAAAAAATTCAAAATGTCCTATAGCTTGGACCACAATCCGTGCTCCATTTCCAACATGTAGTAACATCTCATCCGCTTTCAGTTCCCTACTATTTCTGAACCCTGCAACGAATTACATATGTGAATTACACAACCAATATCAAATACCCATGTGTTAGATGAAAAAGTAAATAATCTCATTTCAATCATGAAAATAGATATACATGAAGTTCCTTCCATGGCCTTCTTGTTCTTCAAACCTGTAAGATAGGAAGGACGATAAATTTTTCCATGCCCAACAACGCCACTCTCGAAGCATGTGTCATCCTTAGCAACTTTCTCGTTCTTCTTTGGTGGCGTAGCTTGGGGAGATTTCTTCATTTTGCCAATTCCATCTTGTGGCTTTCCCTGGGAGTTCTTTCATTATTTCTTCTTCTTCTTCTTGACTTGTCCTTTATGAATCATGAGCACTTGTGAGGTTTTCCTTGGGATGTTTTTTCTCAACAGATAGGCTTATCCCACCCATTCATGTTATTGTTCATGATGAAAGTATCATAATACTTTGGTAATGAGTTCAAAATTATGTTTGTGGCCAAAGCATGTGCATATGGAGAACCGAATCTCTCCATTTGATCCATATAACTCTTCATCTTGAGAACATGTGTCCTTACCTTCTTAGTCTCCTCTATTTTGCAGCCATGTAGAGATCGTACAGTCTCAAATCTCTCAGTCATGACTTGCTGACCAAACATCTCCTTGAGATGTTCAATCATATCAAAAGCAGTATGAAATTCTAGATCCCGCTGAAGATCTGGAATCATGGTAGCAAGCATGAGGCATGAAACATCAATAGAGTCATCCACATGCTTGAGCCATCCATCATAAGCAGCCTTTGAGGTAGGAGATGGTTCATCGGAAATTGGACCCTCAATAATATAGTCTTTTTTTTTCTTGTTTCAAAACGATTCTTAAAATCCCGTGCCAACCAAAAAGTTGGAATGACCTAGTTTTTTTTCGAGTATAGAATGAATGTTCGTCGGGTGGTGATGGTGTGGAATCCCCCATTCATGAGATGGTGTCCATTTGGTGAAAATTTAGTACTTTATCTTGAAGATTGGTTCTTCTGGGGCATGCAAAGTCATCAAGTCAATGACTTTATGGTTCTAGACATCTTTGAGAAGTAGACATGTGGTTTGGACTTCTGGACTTAAGAATTAAGGGCTTAATGGATATTGGGGCTTAATGGATTAGTACGTTGGGCGGACAAGTCTGAACGTACAGTGTACAAGCCAAATAGCGAGTACGCTTAGCGTACAGTTGAGTACACCCCGCGTACTCAGTCAGGTGGATTTTTGTAGTTGGGCTTCCTTTTTGGGCTTGGGTGTTTGAGTTCTTTTGAGCCATCTGAGTACAAGTGTTTTGGACTAAGAAAGTTGGTTGGGCTTTAGGATAAGGCCCATGTAAGAGTATTGGGCGCAATATGGAAAATTGGTCCATATTTGGGCCTTGGTTGATTATTTGGCTTTTGGGCCTTTCAGATTGTTACTTTGGGCCTTAGTCTTAAACCAGGCTAGTTTAGGGGTAAAATGGTATTTTTACCCCGAGTATGGATTATGGTTATGGAGTGGAACCAATTTTTAATTGGGTGTTGTTTTGTTATTGATAGTTCGGTGATCTATTAGCTAGCAACCAGGGAACTTCTGTGTGTTTCGGCAGTGTGAGGAGAGTCTCCTCACTGGGTTTTGCTGGTCGAAGTCACCAATTCTGACCCATGGTTTATATGTTAGGATGCTAAATGTTTGCGCGAATCTTTCATGTATTGTATGATGGCATGTTTACTGGGCAAGGCCCGATGCCAGGCGGGGCCTGATGAGTATATTGAATGTTATTTATAAGTATATGTTTTTATGCTTACCGGGGGGCTCAATGACTTTATGGTATGCTATAGTCTTTGTGATTATTGCCTTTGTTAGTAAGGATATATGTTTATATGATTATATGGTTATATGATTATGTGTGTATTGGGCGGGGCGCAATGTCAGGCGGGGCCTGGTGATTGACAGATCTGTAATCCGAGTTGGGCTCGATGTCGGGGGGGCCCGAAGCCGAGCAGGGCTTGATGTCGGTCGGGGCCCGAGGTCGAGTGGGACTCGATACCGGGCGAGGCCCGATGGAGGGCGGGGGACCAGTATGTAATTTATGTATGTGTGGTATTGTGGTATCCTGGGAAACTCACTAAGCTTTGTGCTTATGGTTTTTAGTTTATGTTTCAGATGCTTTGTTTTCAAAGGGAAGAGCTCGGGATGATTGCAGAGCACACACCATATGTTTATGCATTCTGTGAATTACTCTGATTTAATGATGTTGTGCTAAATCTTGATTACTTTTGTTTTATGGAGATGATATGTATTAACGATTTATTTATCTGAAAGCGAAAATTTTATGTCATTATTTTTGGGACGTTTCAAGTTGGTATCAGAGGCTTGGTTTGAAGGATTCGGACATCCTCTCGGGTGTGTCTGGACTCAAAGTGAGGATTTGGTAAATTTTTAAAAATGAAAGAAAAGTGATTCTAAAAAAAAGGAAAAGCAAGTTTTCTAATACAAGAGAGGGTGTGGTGCATGCAATCGACCAGGCTCAAATAAGTTTCACCAAAAAAACCCATACATGTTATTTGGTATGATTTGATTTACGAATCTGTGAATCGCATGCTAGTTAGGGCTAAAGATCTACTCAGTTTTGCATGATAGAATGTTAGGAAAGATTCCTTTTATGTTTATTGTATGAGCTTGTAGAGTTGCATGTTAATTTTGATTAGCCAGTGATAGGTTGGCCTGTTATGTGATGCCTTGAAGCCTAGGAAGCATGGGATGGTAGATTGGGTTTGATTTGGATGCGTAAGGCAATTAGTAACGGGAGTGGGAGCTCCTAGTATGAGTTATAGTATGTGGGATTGGAGTGCTACTGCTCGAATGCTGCTTGCTTTGTGCTTTGTGGAACTCTCAGATGCTGGGAGTTAGCTACTAAATGGATATGTCAAGCCACATATGCCAAAGGTTGAATAATCTCAGAGTGATGGATTTGACCCTATTGTGCAGCTCTTGTCTGAGTCCAACCGTTGTAGGGATGAGTTTGTTACTCGAAGAATTATCTAAGCTTGCTTGCATGTGATTGTATTCATAAGGTGGATGACTGGCATTATGGGGAGTTCTTCAGCAGCTGATAGCAGGGTGAGATCGGGAACCTAGGAAAGCCTAGGGATTGCTTCAGTGGGTTCTGTTGCTAGGGTTAGCAAGTGTGGGTGTATGTATTTTAGAAGGTGACTTGGAGGATTTAGGAGGATTCTTAAGGAAAGTATGGATATGTGTGGACGGTAGTATTGGGCCCATACTGCTGAAAGCACATGATCCATACTCGAATCGAGGAGAGTCTTGGAGAATCTAGGCATTCTGTGGGATGAGGATTCTTGGGTATATTCGGATCTTTTGCATGTTGTTTCGGTATGGTTTTGAGCACTCAGGAATTGAGTCCAGGTTTTGGTTCCGTCTCAGTAGCAGGTGCTGAGCCGATCGATGCGCGGACGCGGGAGTTCATCTCATCGGAGATTACTCATGGTATTTTGGAATAGATCCCAGTGGTCTTTTGTTTAACCTAGGAAGGGAACTTGGAGTTCTTGGATAGTCAACCAGGGGCCTTTTGGGCCAAGTTTGTAGCAGGGCAGTTGGGGGATCATCTGGAGCCCAAAGCTTGTGGATCTCTAGAATCCTTTAGGAAGGAGGATCCTATTGTTAGTGAAGGGTTTTGAGCATTCTAACACTTCCAAATTGTACATACAACCCTAATAACCTTGGATCTATGTTTGTCTAATTATCATGCAAAGTTGAATTCCAAGGTTATATTCCTATCAAGCATACATGGGGAACATTTTTAACTTGAATGAAAGATAGAATAACTTACCTTGTCGTTGATTATGATCCTTGAAACCTTGTGAGCCTAACACCCCAAGTGTGATGCCTCAAATGCTTCACACAATACCAAATGCAAAGGAGTAAACTTTGAGAGAATCTTACACTTGCAAAATCGGCTCTAGCCCTCTTGTTTCTTAGTGTCACCGATTTTTAGAGAACACCTTTGTTTATATAGTGTGTTGCATTAGGTAAACCCTAATGTAACATGACTCTTCATTTCATGATCCATGGGTTAACTCCATGGAGCATCCATGGAGCATCCTATGGGTGGAACCCAACTTGATAATCCATGGAGCCTCTTAGCCCACTATATAAGATATGGAAGATTTACATAATCTACCCATATATTTAATTAGTTATCTTTTGATCACGTAATTAATTCTTGATCAAACTAATTAAATAATATTATTAATATATTAGAACTTATAATATATTAATAAACCATAATTGTTATTTCTCTCATTTTAATTTATCCAATTGCATGGTGCCATGCAACCCAAATGGACCATGCCGGGTCGGGTCAAGTACATACCAGAAATAGTTATGGACTTAGACACCTTATCCAATAGTCTCCCACTTGGATAAGTCAAATAACTATAACTGCAAGTATGACTTCAGGAACCGATCAACAATCGTATCTCTTTCAAGGTCTCTCGGAACTGAGAAGATGATGATACGCCATTTAAGATAAGTGATCATATAATCCTCTGTTCTAGATATCAGCCGGACAAATACATAGAATAATGTCTTACTTATTGTCCAGCAGTTTGTTTCCCGATTTCCGATTTGTTTGACAAAGAACTTAATTGAACACATCAACTTAGTTCTGACCGGGCCCGGTACATAGGTCAAAACAAAATCATCGAGGGGCCCAGATATCAGCTTCTAATCCAAGAAGGAACAGATAAACTTCGACTCATATGTTTGTTCTACTACTCATTGAATTATACACAAGAGCATGTTTTATAATATCGAGTTACCAATGCGTTTTCGTACAATCAATGCATAACCAACTCATAAGTAACAAATCATATATCTAGGTTTGAAGACTTATATGATATTACCGTCTCACGATCACTCGAGATAAATTCCATGAAGTGATTCCAGTGAGCGTGGGTTGAGTCCAATGCTCAGAACTTATGAGCACTCATGAATGTTGTAGCCATGTCCAACAACTTAGACCTCTGCAACCAATCATGACAGTCTTGATTCATACCTACTTCCGACATAAGACCGACTGTGGAGGTTCGAATAATATGATATACCAAACATAATTATTCTGGAAGTCAAAACATGCAAAAGAAATATAATAAACGATCGACAAGAGATAGCAACACTTTACTCATAAATAAAACACCTTTTATTCATCATCTAATGTCAATTACACTTTACAAATTTCAAGGTTATCTAACTACTAAATCTAATATCATCCTTCAGCCCTATGCTCCGAGCATGCTAGAGATGCTTAACCCAAGTCAGTCCCTTCGTGAGGGGATCTGCTGGATTCTCATCCAATGATACCCTCTTTGTCACGAGGAGTCCTTCTTCTATTCGATGTATGATGAAATGGTATTTTCTGTCGATGTGTCTGGATCTCCCGTGATCCCTTGGTTCCTTGGCTAAGGCAACTGCACTTTCACTATCACAGAAAATTTCCATTGGCTCTTTAATAGCTGGTACAACTCCAAGGTATCCAATGAAGTTCTTCAGCCATATGGCCTCCTTTGCTGCCTCGCTAGCTGCTATATACTCTGATTCGCAAGTTGAATCAGCCACTGTCTCTTGCTTGGAACTCTTCCAAGAAATTGCTCCTCCGTTTAAGGTAAAGACCCAGCCTGACTGAGAGCGGAAATTATCCCTATCAGTCTGAAAGCTAGCATCACTATACCCTACAACTCTCAAGTCTTCACTCCCACCGAGAGTAAGGACCCAGTCCTTAGTCCTCCGTAGGTACTTGAGGATATTCTTTACCGCAGTCCAGTGTGCCTTGCCAGGGTTCCCCTGATACCTGCTAACCATGCTCAAAGCAAAGGCTACAACAGGTCGAGTACACGTCATAGCATACATGATCGATCCTATAGCCGAAGCATAAGGTATTCGACTCATTTCTGCTATATTAGCCTCAGTACTAGGGCTTTGTGTCTTACTCAATCTGGCGTTACTCTGGATGGGTAACTCTCCTTTCTTGGAGTCCTGCATGCCGAATCTCTTCAGCACCTTATCCAAGTAGGTACTCTGACTAAGTCCAATTAGTCTTTTACTTCGGTCTCTCAAGATCCTTATCCCTAGAATATAGGCAGCTTCTCCTAGGTCCTTCATAGAGAAACACTTCCCAAGCCAGGACTTAACTTCCTGCAGAGTTGGGTTGTCATTTCCTATGAGTAGTATGTCATCCACATACAATACCAAAAAACTAGCTATACTCCCACTAGCCTTGACATATACACAAGATTCATCTTCACTCCTAGAAAAGCCAAATTCTTTGACTTTCTCATCAAAGCAAAGATTCCATCTGCGAGCTGCTTGCTTTAACCCATAAATGGATTTCTCAAGCTTACACACTCTATTAGGGTACTCTGTATTGACAAAACCCTCTGGCTGACTCATGTAAACATCCTCAGCCAACTTTCCATTAAGGAAAGCGGTTTTGACATCCATTTGCCATATTTCATAGTCATGAAATGCAGCTATGGCTAACAGAACCCTAATAGACTTAATCTTGGCCACTGGAGAAAAGGTCTCATCATAATCAACTCCCGAAGTTTGTGAGAAACCCTTTGCAACCAGTCGTGCCTTATAAGTGTGTACATTACCATCCATGTCGGTCTTCTTCTTGAAGATCCATTTGCACCCTACAGTCTTACGACCTGGTACATTCTCAACCAAGTTCCAAACTTGATTGTCATACATGGACTGTATCTCGCTGTCCTTTGCCTCTTTCCACTTGGCTAACTCAGGGCCTGCCATGGCTTCCGCGTAACTGTTAGGTTCATCCAGACCTATCAGTGTCTCATCACTGATAAGTGTATCACCTTCCGCAGTAATATGGAATCCATAGTAATGCTCAGGTGCATTCCTAACCCTTGTGGAACGCCTCAGAAGTACAGACTTGTCAATTGGCTCAACATGAGTTTCCTCCTCAAGTTGAGTGCTAGGGTTTGAAGTTCCTTCACCACTTGACTCTTGAATTTATTCAAGGTCAACTTGCCTCCCACTGTCTCCTTGGCTTAGGAACTCTCTCTCTCTCGAAAGAAAGCCCTCCTAGCTACAAAGACCACATTCTCACTAGGTCTGTAGAAGAGGTAACCAAAGGATTTCTGTGGGTAGCCGATGAAAATACACCTCTCACTTTAAGGTTCGATCTTATCATGAGTCTCGCGTCTCATGAAATCCTCGCAACCCCAAATCTTAATGTGGTCTAGTTTGGGTATTTTACCAGTCCACATCTCATGAGGAGTTTTGGCAACTTTCTTTGTGGGGACTAGATTAAGGATATGGGCGGCAGTCTCTAAGGCATACCCCCAAAATGAGATTGGTAGCGAAGCTCGACTCATCATGGAATGAACCATATCCAACAAGGTTCGACGCCTCTCAGCTACACCATTCAACTACGGTGTCCTAGGAGGTGTCAATTGTGAGACAATCCCACATTCCTTAAGATAGTCGAGGAACTCTGAACTAAGATACTCACCACCTCGATCGGATCGAAGCATCTTAATGTTCCTGCCCAATTGATTCTCGACTTCCTGTTTAAACTCTTTAAACCTCTCAAAAGTCTCTGACTTATGCTTGATTAAGTAGACATATCCATATCTACTGTAATCATCAGTAAAAGTCAAATAATAACGATTAGCATCCCTTGTGGTATGTTTGAAGGGCCCACACACATCTGTGTGTATAAGATCCAACAAACCTTCACCCCTTTCATAAGAACCTGTGAAGGGTGACTTTGTCATTTTTCCAAGTAAGCATGATTCGCAACTATCATCTGACTTTAGGTCAAATGACTCCAAGACTCCATCCTTTTGGAGTTGGCCTATGCGTTTCTTGCTTATATGTCCAAGACGACAATGCCATAATGATGCTTTATTCAAGTTATTATCATTAACAGAATCAATACACAATACATTATTTCCTAAGTTATCAACCACAGATACAGTTTCATACACACCATCACAAGGTAATGCTTTAAAATAAAGAACATTATTAAAGAAAGAATTAATCAAACCAACTTCATTATCAAATGAAAAGGTGAAACCTTGTTTATACAATGCATGAAAGGAAATAATATTTCTTTCCATTTCTGGCGAATAACATCATTTATTCAAATCTAAACTAAACCCACTACTTAGCGATAAAGTATAAACTCCAATCTTGGTGACAGGTAAAGCTTTCCTATTCCCCATGATTAAGTTTATTCTTCCATGCTCCACATTCTCACTTTTTCTTAGTCCCTGCAAATCAGAACATATATGAATACCACAACCGGTATCAAGGACCCAAGAGTTAGAATGGGGTGAGTTATTAGATAAGATAGTGTAAATACCTGCATGGTTGGGTTTAACTTTCCCATCCTTCACATATTGCTGGTACTTTGGGCAGTTCCGCTTCCAATGTGACTTTTCGTGGCAGTAGAAGCATTCAGCCTCTTTTGGTTCAGAAGAAGGAGTGACGAAACCTTTCTTGGTTCCACTTGAAGAAGAGCCATCAAGGGTCCTAGCCTTGGTACCCTTCGAAGATCTCTTCTTCTTCTTCCCTCGACCTTTCCCGATTTCCAAAACCGGGGCGGAGTTTGGAGTAGGAGTGTTAACAACCGACTTACCCTTAAGACCTGTTTCTGCGGTCTTGAGGAGTCCCTGAAGTTTGCTGAGTGTGACCTCTTCCTTATTCATGTGATATGTCATGCGGAATTGATCATAGAACGATGGTAAGGAGTGCAAAATGATATCTATTGCAAGCTCCTCAGGGAAGTTCACATTAAGCTTCAGCAACCGATCCACATACCTTTACATTTTCTGCATGTGGCTCGTGACAGATTCCCCGTCCTTCATCATGGTTGTTATGATAGAGCATATGATTTCATACCTCTCTTGTCGTGCACTTTGATGGTATCTTTCCATCAGATCTTGGTGCATTTCAAAAGGGTAGAAGTCCTCATAGGACTTTTGGAGTTCCGCTGTCATGGTGGCCAACATGATGCATGCCACTTTTGTAGCATCCCTTTCATGTGCCCGGAAGTCAGCGATCTCCTGGGGAGTTGCAGTGGTCTCATCAATCTCCTTAAGCTCCTTGTCAAGGACATATTCTTTGTCCTTGTAGCGGGTAATCATCCTGATGTTTCTGATCCATTCATTGAAGTTGGATCCATCAAAAATGACTTTCCCACACAAGTTCATAAGGGTAAAGGAGCCATTAGGATTAGAGCCAGAAGCAGCATTGTTTGAAGACATCTGAAAGAAGAGAACAAGATTAGTTTAGATATTAAGAGAGTCCTTAATAAAACACCCAAATGTAATATTAAGGCTAGGATCCAATCACAATATATTATAACTTAGAAGAGGTATGCCGTAATCCAAGCTATAACATATTTGAAAGGTAGGTGAATGACGATTCACCAATTTCCACCATGAAAAACGAAATATAGATATTAGGTTTTTAATTGGTTCTTAGAAATTCCTAGATTCTTTTGAGATTCAATGAACTTTTCAAAGGCATGTTTCAATCTCGAGTGTGCCCTCGAAGTTTTGTGACTGGGATACCGAGGATCACAAAACGAGGTGTGAAGTAACCATGCAAATCACTTGGTACACTCAATGTTTATTACTCTATCGATGTGCCGGTTAACCACACGAGCTCCACCGACCTATAATAGACTTTAAGTCACCCTTTACCTACCTTTTTAAGTCCAAGTTAGTGTGCCGGTTAACCACACGAGCTCCACTAACGACTTAAACAAAGTGTAAAGTGTAATTTCATGGATTAGCACCTTATTCACATTTTCCTAAAGTAACTAATATTGGGAATTTAATAAAAGCATTTAGTTACTTTATGATATTCATCATACTTTTAATGAGAATTTATAAGTCCTTGTCCTACCCGTTCGGCTAACGACCCTCCACCGATCAAGGAAGCGGTGGGTGAGAGTGGACACCCATTAAGTTGCCATTTTATAGGCAACAACCTTATATATTAGTAACTTATAATATTATAAAGTATAAGGGTTGAATTTTAACTTTTAAAATTCTAAGGGTTGGAACTAAAGTTTTAATCAAGACTTTACTTGTTCCAAAACTTGAGGGCAAGTTTTGTAAACTTCCAAAACTTTTCATTTCTTATAACTTATGAATTAATTGAGTAATAAAAATGAAGACTTTTCATTTTTATAACTCTTGTGTTCTTTTAATGGCTTTAATAAAAGTGAGACTTTTGGTTTTCCATAACTTGAGGACAAGTTATGGACTCCATTAAAATACATTATGATCATGAATTAAACTACCATGAAGGTTACAAACAATTCCTATGATAATCTAATCTTCATAAGTTCAAGAACATGAATATGAACACTTTCAAGAATCAAAAATTACACTTAAAAACTTGTAATTTTGATAATTGCCATTGTAAATGGATTAGCATAAACATTACACCATCTAAAACAAGTTTTAAAACACCAAAACAGTTTAGGGTAATGTTTCTAGTCCATTTCCAGCAACAAATGTCGAAATTCTAAAAACTGCAGCCTCTACTCGTCGAGTGCAAGAACAGACTCGACGAGTAACTTGCATTTGTTCATGGACTCGTCGAGTCCCCCCATGGACTCGGCGAGTTTATACGAGCAGAAAACAGAAAAATGATTTTTTCAAGCAGTTTGCACAAAAAAAACAACAAACAAGCCTAGGCTCTGATACCACTAAAGGGTTTTGAGCATTCTAACACTTCCTAATTGTACATGCAACCCTAATAACCTTGGATCTATGTTTGTCTAATTATCATGCAAAGTTGAATTCCAAGGTTATATTCCTATCTAGCATACATGGGGAACATTTTTAACTTGAATGAAAGATAGAATAACTTACCTTGTTGTTGATTATGATCCTTGAAACCTTGTGAGCCTAGCACCCCAAGTGTGATGCCTCAAATGCTTCACACAACACCAAATGCAAAGGAGTAAACTTTGAGAGAATCTTACACTTGCAAAATCGGCTCTAGCCCTCTTTTGAAAAAAAAAGATCGGAAGATTCGGAAACGGAATCCACATATTAACGAATCTGAAGAGATAATCTTCAAACGCCTCTTTTTTTTTTAATACAGAAGTAGTAGTCTTCCCGGGTCTCACTGTTCGGGTCTGCTGTAGTCAGCCTCACGGTGTGCCTGACTGGCGAGACGGCAAGTGTCACTGATTTTGGGAGAACACCTTTGTTTATATAGTGTGTTGCATTAGGTAAACCCTAATGTAACATGACTCTTCATTTCATGATCCATGGGTTAACTCCATGGAGCATCCATGGATCATCCTATGGGTGGAACCCAACTTGATAATCCAAGGAGCCTCTTAGCCCACTATATAAGATATGGAAGATTTACATAATCTACCCATATATTTAATTAGTTATCTTTTGATCACGTAATTAATTCTTGATCAAACTAATTAAATAATATTATTAATATACTAGAACTTATAATATATTAATAAACCATAAGTTTTATTTCTCTCATTTTAGTTTATCCAATTGCATGGTGCCATGCAACCCAAATGGACCATGCCGGGTCGGGTCAAGTACATACCAGAAATAGTTATGGACTTAGACACCTTATCCAACAGTTAGTTCTTGACATTTAGGAATGGAGGTAAGTTTTTCACCATGTCCCGAGAATGGCCGGGGTATCTCAGGAGGAGGAGGTCAGGATTCCTTCAAATATTTTTGTGGGTATGTTGTCTTCTGCTTTCTTCAGGGTTGTTATCGGGAATTTGTATTGCTTTGGAATTTGATTGGGTTTGAGTAATCTATATCTTGGGTCAATTATATGCTATTTTCTGGGTTATCAAGGATTTTTAAATACCATTCTGCACGCCGAGAGTCTTTAATGAATCATTAGAGGGTCGTATCTTGTTGATCGGGTTTCAACGTGTTTAGTTGTTGATCCGGGTCTATTTCGGGATCAATTCAGGGGTATTTCTTGGAGGATCTTTGGTCAGGGTTAGCGGGTTAGTTCTCCAGTGAATTCAGGGTTCAATTGTTTTATCTTTTTATCTGGTGGGATCGACAGTCGTCTATGAAAGAACTTTTGGGTTTAAACACCACCGTTGCTAGGGGAGGAGCGGTAGCAAGAAACTAGTGGTGTCAGTTGCATGAGTTGTTGGGACATTGGATGTGTCAAGGGAGTTGTATTTTGGCGTGGATTGTAGACGGTTAGAGTTCAGTGATTCTTTGAGAATGGAAACTGGAGTGGATGTTCGTCAGTGCATAGCAAGGGTTGTGGTTTTTTAGTCCCCAACATAAGAACTCAAGGAATGGGTAAGGTATCATGGGAGGTGATTTGGTTATCAGCCTGGTTAAGATTTCAAGAGTATTCTTCAGGATTTTAGGAATTGGGCGATCAATGACTTTGGCTGACAATGGAACGTTAGTATTAATTAGCTCATGTCGTAGGCAGTTCATGCTATATGATGGTTATAGGTTGGGAATCCATCGAATTTAAGGGATGAGAAAGCTTCGTCGAATCCAAGTGGGGGAAAATTGATCACGATTTTCGGGAGTTAGGAAAGGTGTGGAACTTGGGTAAGTTTCACATCCTAGCCAGGAGGAGAGACGGCCCAAAGGCCGTTTATATTGAGGTTGTGTAAGTGGGAGTTCAGGAAACTTCCAACCGTTGGTCGGCGTCTTCTTGATTATGAATTACAGGCTTGTGGTTGAGTCCAGGTTGAGGGCCTCAGAATTCGAATTATGACCCGAATACCTAATTGGATGCAAGTTTGGGCTCAGGATAAGTGGGGTTATGATGGTTTGGGTGTGGTAAGTTCATGGGTGGTAACCATGGTTGACTTGAAGAGTTGAAAGACTGCGATGGGATCATAGCATTCATCAGTTCGAGGTAGACTATCGTTGGTGGTGGTCATGAGCGTAAAGGGGGAATCAGTTCGTGCCTTGGGCACGCCGGCGAAGATTGTCGACGAGTATTTCTCTGTTTGATTTGAGGACCATTAGGGTCCGAGGCGGAGTCAACCCTGTGTAGCTCTAGGCGGGTGGGACCTGTGGGCGAGGTCGCTCCGTGGTATAGTTAGGTGGGACCCGTGGGCAAGGCCCGTTTGATTATGGCAATACAGGTGGGACCTGGTAGAGACCGTTGGGTCAAGGTGGTAGATCTTGAGTTGCAAGACCAAGTGGTTGGTCAATGTGTGACGCAAAGGGGTTTATAGGTTAGGTAGCCTTGTTATTTGGACTCATGGGAACATGGTGGTAGGACCAGGTACGAGACTGGTAGTCTCAACGATGGTTTGGGAACCTTTATATCTCGGTCTAGTGAGGGGTTGTTGTGAATCAGGAGGTTTTGGGTGGAATGCAAGTGCATATTTGTGAATGTCGAGTTATGAGTTAAGTATTGGGTTGGTTTTTGGTTGAGATCTCGAGTTGGGAATCGTAGTGTTTTTGTGCAGAATTTTCTTTTCACTGGGATAAGAATTGGGGCATCTATGCTGAGGGCATCAATCGAAGGGTTCGAGGGGAAGGAATGAATTCGGTTTTGATTATCGATCAATCCTTTGTGATTGTGTCTTGGTTTGGTTCTATTTGTTAAGGGCATCACGATAAGTCAAGGAGGTCTTATTGATTTGGAACTCGTGTGTGGAGTCGCTCATTCGGAGGATATGTTAGGTCACTTGAAGTTTGGGTTAAATAATCCCAGAGTAAAAGATTTGACCCTGTTGCGCAGTTCTCATTTGAGTCTAACCGTTACAGGGATGAGTCTTCTACTCAGAGGATTATCTAAGCCTTTTGTCATGTATGAGTGTTATGCAGCAATAATTGGTATGTGATTCTATTTTCTACTGGGATCCTCAAGTTATCAGAAATTGGGTAGTCAGTTGGGAGATAAGTGGATTGGAATTAGCAATGGTTCTGTATGGGCGGCCTGTCCGAGAGTCAGACCATCTCGAGACTTCAGATTTCAGAATGAGTAGATGTAGTTATTTTTCAAGGGGTTATTGCCGGGTGGTGAAAGGATTCGTTCGTCTTCGAGATAGAGAGCCCTACTAGGGTTAGTCTCGGTTGCCTTGGGAAGGTTGTGGTATGATCGGGGTTGTGGCTGTGTTGCTCAGGTTGTTTGGCGTGCCGTGGATGGTAAGGAATGATTTTGAGGATGAAATCTAATTTAAGTGGCAGAGAGTTGTAACACCCTGTTTCGAATCGTTTCCTATTTTGGGGTGGTGATCAGGGATTAGGTATTAGCAGGCTTAGGGCCCTTGAAGAATTGAGTTTTCGGCTCATTTTGAGGTGGATGATGGAATTTGGATGATCTGGATATTCAGTTTGTGTTTTGGAGTCAAAGGCTATTTTGGTAATTTTTCAGCTCGAACTTTTATGAAAATTGGAGGTTTGTTCAGGAAATGGTAAGACGGGTACGAGTTTATTAGAGTGTAGAGCTTTTTGTTACCTTTTCATGGATATATGGATCGTCGGAATCGGATTTATATTAAAGAAGTTATGGCCTTCGGAGGGCTTAAGGGTTTAAGAGGAAACCCTCGTACGCGGGGCGTACCTATGGAGTACGTGGGGCATACTGATGCGAAGGGCATTACACTGGGCGTAATGTCGTGTACGCTTAATGTATTGCGTGGGTTTGGTCGGGGTGCGAGACCTCGTACGTTGGGCGTACGAGGAGTACGCGGGGGGTATGAGGGAAAAGTGAAAACCCTAATTCTTGGAGTTGTACCCTATATAATCTCATTAAGTCTTTTTGGTTGGTCCCTTTACCAGCCCCCAAGTTCCCAAAACCCTAGAAATCGTCGCTTAGCCTCCATGGTGGTGTTTTTTAGCTCATTATGTGCATCTTGGTGTTTTTGGGTCATTTCCAAGAAGATGGAGTTTGGTGCAAGGGTGTGGATCAAGGAAGAGCTTGTGGATCTTGATTATGTGCTTCATTTCCAGCTTGGTTGAGGTAAAAAGCTTTGATATTTTTCATTGTTGGCTTAGATCTACATTCTATGATTTTTGTCCGTTTTTGGTCCCAAGAGTGAGATCTAGTGGTTTGGTACCACTCCAAGAGCTATGAATTGCCACTCTTGGTGTTTCGTAGGTTCTAGATGCATAAAGTATTCTCCTTTAGGGGTTGGAATCCCCCATGCATGAGATGGTGTCCATTTGGTGAAATTTTAGTGCTTTATCTTGAAGATTGGTTCTTCTGGGGCATGCAAAGTCATCAAGTCAATGACTTTATGGTTCTAGACGTTCTTTGAGAAGTAGATCTGTGGTTTGGACATCTGGACTTAAGAATTAAGGGCTTAATGGAGATTATGGCTTAGTGGATGAGTATGTTGGGTGTACAAGTCTATACGTTCATCGTATAAGCCAAATAGCAAGTACGCTTAGCGTACAGCTGAGTACGCCCCACGTACTCAGTCAGGTGGATTTTTGCAGTTGGGATTTGAGGTTGGGCTTCCTTTTTGGGTTTGGGTGTTTGAGTTCTAATGGGCCATCTGAGTACAAGTGTTTTGGACTAGGAAAGTTGGTTGGGCTTTAGAGTAAGGCCCATGTAAGAGGATTGGGCCCAATTTAGAAAATTGGGCCATATCTGGGCCTTGGTTGATTATTTGGATTTTGGGCATTTCAGATTATGAGTTTTGCCTTAGTCTTGGACCAAGCTAGGTTAGGGGTAAAATGGTATTTTTACCCCGAGTATGAACTATGGTTACAGAGTGGAACCCAATTGTTTATTGGGTGTTTTTTGTTATTAACAGTTCGGGAATCTGTCAGCCAGCATCCAGGGATCTTCTGTGTTTTTCGAGGACCTAACTCGGTTTAGCAGGTCGAAGGCACCAATGCCGCTCATGGTTTATATGTTAGGATGCTAGATGTCTGCACGACTCTTGCATGTATTGTAAGATGGCATGTTTACCGGGCAAGGCCCGATGCCAGGCGGGGCCTGATGAGTATATTGAATGCTAGTTATATGTATATGTTTTTATGCTTACCGGGCGAGGCCCGATGCCGGGCGGGGCTCGATGACTGTATGGTATGCTATACTCTTTGTGATTATTGCATGTGTTAGTAAGGTTATATGTTTATATGATTATATGGTTATATGATTATGTGTGTATCGGGCGGGGCCCAATGTCAGGCGGGGCCTAGTGATTGACAGATCTGTAATCCGAGCGGGGCTCGATGCGGGCGGGGCCCGGAGCCGAGCAGGCTCGATGTTGGGCGGGGCCCGAGGCCGAGTGGGACTCAATATCGGGTGAGACCCGATAGAGGGTGGGGGCCCAGTATGTGATTTATGTATTTGGTGTATGTGGTATCTTGGGGAATTCACTAAGCTTTGTGCTTACGATTTTCAGTTTATGTTTCAGGTGCTTCATTTTCAAATGGAAGAGCTTGGGATGATTGCAGATCACACACCATATGTTTCCGCATTCTGTGAATTACTCTGATTTAATGATGCTTTGCTAAATCTTGATTACTTTGGTTTTATGGAGATGATATGTATTAATGATTTATTTATCTAAAAGCAAAAAATTTATGTCATTATTTTTGGGACGTTTCAACAACAACCTTTGTGGTTCTTTGTTTCCTCAACGTTATACTTGGTAGTTGTAGAAGAATATGAGTAGAACCCTTCCCAAGATAGACAACAACAAGAAGAAAACTTGAAGAATATGCTAGTCTTGTTAAACTCTTAAGCTTTAAGCCAAAACCAAAGTTTGACTTAAAGAGAGCAAGAAGAATTACTCTAACACTTTTCAAGAAGAACTTGAGACAAAAATGATGAGTATTCTGATTTCACTAGTAGAAATGAATGCATTATCTAATTCTTAAAGCCAAAGTATTATCCATAAGGTCTTAGCACTTTAAGACCTGCCATGTCCCTATAGTCTCATATTCCGTCATGTGTTTCATGCATACTTTCAAGATACATGATCTTTTTATTAAACAAATCAAAAATTCATCCCCTTTCCTCCCTACATGCCCTCGATACTTAGAAGAAAAAAGAGAAACATAAATTTTATAAAAGATGCAACTCTTTTATAAAATATAAACCTTAACCTTTTTCTAAAAGACAAAATCCTTTATAGTCTAAAATGTTATACATGACTTAATAAATCATACAATAAGATATATTATGTTACTTGTCATTGAAAAATACTATTTTCAACAAATAAATAATTTCCAATTAATTATAAGAGTTTATGAATATTTCTTAAAATCAATTCTAATAAGTAATCAATTGTATCAAGTTGTTATTAGTGTGACCCATCATGATCATATATTAATTAACAATATCATTCTATAATGCTTCTTGAGCTTTTACGATATTTCAAGTTGTTTATATGTTGGAAAGTTTTAAGAGGAAGTTCCTTTAGGGAGGTGGGGAAGAGAATAGAAAGATTCATTAGGTTACTTTGGATATGGTGACGAAGCCTAAATGTAAAGGCGGTCATGGAGTTAGAAGCCTTAGATCTTTAAATGCCATGTTCTTGCGAAATAGTGGTTGCGTTTGAAAATCGAAGGAAATTCCCTTTGGTCTTCAACTTTTGTTAAAGGAGGCCCTTCGTTACTTCTCAATAAGTAATTGATTGTAATTCACGGGAAACCACACAAGCACTTTGATATCTCTCTTGATGTCGAAGGAAGAGTATCTTTGTTCGGGATCTTACTGCTTTTATATCAAAGTTTCTTTGATATCACAGTATCAAAAAATTTCTTATTTTGATCCTATCTTTTCTTTTGGTACACAAAAGCACTGAAATCCTCGAGGTTTTGAGTAATACAAAATAAAACCTAGATTTCACAAAGTCTAGCTTATGATTTCATTTATCATTCCTAGAAGTGAATGAAGCCCAACCTTAACTGTCGAAGTCTGGTCTATGGTTCCTAACGAAGCTTGGTGACTGTTCAATTCTTTTGGGAATGACGAAGTATATGTTGGATGTGACATTCTAGTAATTTCTTATGGCTCAAGAAAAAGTGTTCATTACTTTTACACGTAGCGGTACAGGGAAATGTCGGTCTAGTTACCTACTTCACACGTGTAATTGGCTTATTGGAACGTGATTTGAATTTGAATTTGACGCCGGTTATAAAAGACAACATGATCATTCAGTTTCTCTTTCTGATTCCCGACATTTATGCAAGAGCCCTAACCCTTATTTGTGATCAAATTCAAAATGCTCTCGATCATCATGTCTACTGTAAACTCTATCGTTGATCAATTCGACACAAACGATGATGATATCTCCATGCCCAACATGAAAGTTCAATGCAACAATCTTTGATTTAATCCATTGATCAAAGAATATACAAAAGAATTGCAGATGCTCTTTCAAGTTATGAATGATTATATACTCACACATGCTTTAACTGCTTATTTTTTTGTTCCAATGAAGTGGTTGCCTCTTGCTGGTTCAAACACAATGTAAAACAAATCAACGAAAATCATCACATTCCAAATGGAATCGCAAAAGAGTAAGAGGTTGAATAAGACACAATTTTCCCAAATTCTTAAACTACGGTCTGAAGGTCTGTTCGAGGAGCCTACCAACGAACATGTGTTCCAAATGTTTAACGAGGGGCTATCAGCCTTTCCATACACTTGTAAGAAATTTCAAGAATTCAAATCTTCTTGGTATATGGAATTTCTTCTTTGGAATCACACTTGGCTGCCTAACTGGAAGAAGTTTTGGTCTTGATAAGGCAAAAATCAAATTTTACTCTATAATGGCTGGTCTATACTATGGCATGAATGTGGATTATGCTTCGCTACTATGGGCTGAATTTGCTACATTAGTCAAACATTCTAAGAAGTCAATAGAGATTTCCAGTGCTCAATTTTGGAGTTTGATCTTACATGAAGTTTATAGCCAAACAGGTGTTCCAAAACCTGAAGATGGTGAGGTTGCCACATACTCACAACTTCGTATTCCTTAATTAGCACTTGAAGATCCGATCATTTTCCCTAATGTTGGTCGAATTCCAAATGTCATGCCTAATTTGTTATCTCCCACGAATTCATTATTGGTGAAATACAAAACTTCAAAGAATCTCAAGAAGGTCACTTCTGAATCTACAGAGGGAACTTCCAAAGATTTGCAGGTTACAAAGAAGAAGTCAAAAGCGAAGCCAAAAGCTGTTGAGAAAGAAGCTTCAACAAAAATTATTTCTGAGAAATCTGGGAAGGGGGTATCTAAGAAGGTAAAAATACAGTTTCTGAGAAGTTTGTTGCAAGTGGTTCAGAGGAGGTAGTTGAAGATTTTGTTAACGAAGGTGCTAAGGAAACTTTTGTTCCTGAGTTTGTTGTCAGGAAATCTAAGAAGTTAAAGACAAAGTCTAAGTCTTCTGGTATGGTTATTCGGGAATTTACTAAGGAAGAAGGCAGAAAAAGAAAAGTTGTTGGTGTACTAAAATGCCTTAAGAAGCTTAGGGCTTTGACTGCTGAAGAGCCTTTAACCAAGGCTTCGTCAATATCAAAAACATTTGAGGCTGATAGAGATAACAAAGACACAAAATATGATCTATTTCGCAGTGATGGTCGGAGTTTTAGTGTTTCACCTAAAAAGGATACCAATTTCGAATTGAATTTCGAGGAGATACGTATTCCTGATGTTACCATGAACGCATTTGATGCAGATACAACCATCAATTCTAGTGAACCAATTATCACTTTGCTCCCTAATAAAACTACAGTCACATCAACCGAGGTTCCTATTTCCGAGTTCAATATGGAGGAGGGTAGGACTTCAAACATCCCTATGAACTTATCTAATAAGGACTCAAATGTTGTCATGGGTGAAGGAAGTTCGACACAACAATTGAGACTATAGTTGTTCCACCTGCTGGGTTTTGAGCATTCTAACACTCCTATGGTGTACATGCAACCCTATAAACCTTGGATCTATGTTTTCTCTATTATACATGCAAATATTAACTATTCCAAGGTTTCATCCTAACTAGCATATTATGAAGCACCTATACTACAAAGTTCTAGTTAGATGCCATACCTTTTGATGTAGCTTGATGTCTTCAAGCTTTAAGAGCTTAGCCCCAATAGTGTGGAAGCCTCAAATGGAATCACAAATCACCAAAACACCTTGGAAGAACTTGAGAGAATATGTATGCACACTAAAATCGGCCCACTCTTATTTTCACACACTTGTGCCAATTTTGTGAGCTAAGGACCCCTTTATATATTATGGAGGATTAGGGTTACATCCATGTAAACCCTAATACCCATGACCTTTCATTTACATAGGATCCATGGGTTAAAAGCTCCATGGACCATCCATGAAAGCTTAGCCCAACCTAAATGAACTTGGCCCATTCCATATATATAAGAGTCCATATTTAATTAGTTATTTTTGATCACTTAATTAATTCTAAATTAATTCTTGATCAATACTAATTAAATAATATGATTCCATGTTAATATATTAGAACTTATAATATATTAATATAAATCATAAATATACTATTCTCAAAAGACTATCCATATAAATTGTGTCGGTGAAGTGCAACCCAAATGGACCATGCCGGGTCGGGTCAAGTACATACCAAATATAGTTATGGACTTAGACATTAATCCAACAGTGTCCCACTTGGATAAGTCTAAAACTATTATTGAGTATGACTTCAAAACCTAACTGGCAATCGTATCTCTTAAAGCCGCTGTCGAACTCTGACCTTGTCAATGACTTGTCCATTAGATAAGGGATCATATATTCCTCCATTCTAGATATCATATGGACTGAGACATGGATTATCAATCATTCTCTCTGTCCATTTGTTGTTTCCCGATTTCCGATTTATGATGACTGACTGATTGAACAAATCAAATCAGTCCTGGCTTGGCCAAGCACTCACATGTGTCATCGCTAAATCATCGAGGGGCCTACAGATATCGCTTTTATCCCAAAGGTAAAAGGAATGGATAAACTTCGACTCATATGGCTTGTTCTACTACTTGTTGAATCATACACAAAGGCACGTTTTATAACATCGAGTTACCAATGCGTTTTCGTGCAATCAATGTATAACCAACTCATAGTAACAACTCATATCTCTAGGTTTTAAGAATATAAGATATTATCGTCTCATGATCACTCGTGATAAAATCCATGAAGTGATTCAAATGAGCGCGGGTTGAATCCAATACTCAGAACTTATGAGCACTCATGAGTGTTGTAGCACCACTTTGTCCACCAACTTGGACCTCTACAAACCAACCCATGATAGTTTTGATTCATATCTACTTCCAACATATGACCGACTGTGGATGGTTTGAATAACTTAATCATTCAGGAAGAGCGACTTAGTGATTCTGGAAGTCAAAACATGCAAAGTGAAACACAAGAATAAATGAATCAAATATGGTATCAAACCCTATGAATATAAATAAACACTTTTATTTATCACCATACTGATTACTCATTATTCATTGTTTCAGTTTTATCAACTTTATACTTGAACTAAAAACACTAGTTGTCCCATGCTCCAAGCATGTACACTATGTTTTTCTTAAACAATAGCTTTGCCATACACCAAGTATGCACTCTATGCTTGTCTATGATCCTTACTTTTTGAAATAAACCAATTGAACATAATTTCAATGATTCTAATTTCACACTCCCAAATCCTTATCGAAAAATGTGAGAATTTCAAATTCCTATCATTTATCGAAATCTGTTTAGATTTTAAACTTATATGCACTGACCCTCTTGTAATGAATATGTACAAAGTCACAAAGACTTGTCAACAGTCATTATAAGGTATTCCAATGGAGATCAACTCCGTGGAAACTAAGTCTCATATTCAAAGTACATTGCTTTGGACATGCTTCTTGCATTAAGTTTTCTAATCTTACACAAATAACTTCCACCTATGGAGACAACTCCATATTCTCATTTTGACTATCACTTCTGAACAAGAGATGCCTCTTTTCAGAATATGTCAATATGGTCCTTCCAAAATTAGCACAATACTTCCAACTGTCCCTGAGCAACCAATCTTTGGTAAACCTCAGATTGTCCTCGACAATTGCTTAATCATTTTAGTCATATCCAATTCTAGACCTTTTCCCTTCTTAATGCTTCTGGGCATTTGGAAAAATTTAGAAATGACAAATATTATAGCACATGCAATCGATCCTGTACCCAAAGCAAATGGTACACGATTCATGATGTCTCACATAAAGACATGATTCTAGACCAGTCTTTTGCTACAATATTTTTATTTGCCATGTTTTCAAAATTTGACTATGAAGAGGGATGCCGTAATCATAATCGAATTTTGAGAACGCAATATATAGAATTTGCTTAAGTTGAACCAATCCAACATGAAATTCATATATATATTCTTGACTAAAGATGATTAAGGTCTCAATCTAAGCCTTTAGAACTGAAATGAAGTATATCCTCTCCCTTAATTATAGCAAAACAACTTTTTCAATCCCTGCAGCCTCACGAATTGAAACTTTTGTTTTCTATAATTAACATTGCTAACTTGCAACACTAACAATAATTATCATGCTCCCACTAACATGATGATTATTAGCATAACACTTATGCTCCCACTAGCTTTAACATGTACTCAGAAATCAGCTGGACTTCTAGAAATCAATACTTTATTGACTTTCTTACCAAAGTTCAGATTTCTGATACAAGATGCTTTGATAAAACTTTATCAAAATCATACACCTTTCCTTAGGTAGCATGCATGTGTGTCTAAACAATTTCAGAACTATGAAAAGCGATGCCGTAATCATAGTCTCAATTGTTTAGACCAATTGCCATCTGCTTCAAATCTACTTGGTGGAAGTGTTTCCTCACCATCATTTTCATGAATCGGAGAGAAACCTTATGACCCTTAGATTTTATGGTGTCTGTGTTCTTATCCATGTGAATCGTCAAAACCATAGTCACAAGACAAGGATAATGACAAATCCAAACTCATATGGACTGAACTTATGCAATATTAACTTCTTGCCACCTGGCAGTACAGGGCCTGCCATTGCTTCCAAGTTGTTATGCAACCAATTGAGAACTTTCAGAACTCTTATGCAAAGCCAACTTTAACTGGAATGGGCACAGAATATGTCAACACGATAGGTTATAAACCTCAAGTCGTGTGCTAGTGAAGAACCTCAAGTTTTATTCTTGATTACTTCTTGAAATTCTTTTTAGGATCTTTAAGACTCCCACTATCCTCTTGACATATAAGACTTTCTTGCCAAATATTCAAGAGATAGTGTGGATTCTAATCAAGACAAACACTTAACACAATTGGCCTAAGTTGGTCTCTGTTTTATCCAAAACATCACAACTTACCAAATTCAAATGTACAAGAGTAGAAAACCTTTTACTCTTACATTTCACTAGTGTTAATAAACCTTCTTTAAGATGTGTCACTCAAGTTACATTTGTGGTGGGCTTGATCAGTGCACAAGAATGTGTACTCGATCCCTTAGTCCTTTACTTGACTCACACATCCATGTGAACAAGAGATTTGGGAGGATCATAGATGTCTGAACTTGTGGGTTAGGGAGAATAATTGGAGGAGGTGGAGGAAGTGAAGTTCCAAGAGATTTGGGAGGATCAAGATGTCTGAACCAGACATCTTTTTGGGAGATATTCAAGATAGTTGATCTAAAGTCCTTAATATAACACCCAATATGAAATATTAAGGCTAGGACCCAACAAACTATTTTATAACTTGGAAGAGGGATGCCGTAATCCAAGCTATAAAATATTTGAAGGTAGGTGAATGACGATTCACCAATTTGCACCAAGATAAACGAAATGTATTATTAGATTTTAATTGGTTTTGAAACTCCTAGATTCTTTTGAGATTCATTGAACTTTTCAAAGGCATGTTTCAATCTCGAGTGTGCCCTTCAGGTTTTGTGACTGGGATGCCGAGGATCACAAAACAAAGTGTGAATAACCATGCAAATATACTTGGTACCCTTAATATTTACCCCTCAATCGATGTGCCGGTTAACCACACACACTCCACAGATACTATGATAAACATTAAGTTACCCTTTGCCTACCTTTTTAAATCAAGCTAGTGTGCCGGTTAACCACACACGCTCCACTAACCGACTTAAGCAAAGTGCAAAGTGTAATTTCATGGGTTAGCACCAAATTCACATTTTCCTAAGTAACTAAGATTGGGTATTAATAAGAGTTTAGTTACTTAGTATTTATCATTAATACTTTTAATGAAGGGAGAATTATAGTCCTTGTCCTACCCGTTCGGCTAACGACCCTCCACCGGTCAAGGAAGCGGTGAGTGAGAGTGGACACCCATTAAACTGCCATTTTATAGGCAGTAACCTTATACCCCCCTTATAGATCGACTTCGTGAATGAGGCCTACTAATGGTAAGACGACTTGCTCTTATACATATAATATATTAAACTTTTAATATTATAATAGTATAAGGGTGTATTTTAGACATTTAAAATACTTGGTGGTTTAATCTATTAATTAAACTAGACTTTTAATTTAATTAAACTCAAACCATATATTTATGGATTAATAATACTCTTTTAATTAAACGCTTTAATTAACTATTAATAAAGTCCATAAGAGTTAATTTGAACTATTCAACAAACATCATAATTCCAATTATTAAACTCAAAATTAAAACCATTTAATTAATTGTTTAAGTTATGAACCCAAGAGTTTTAGAATTCAATTCTTTTTTTTCATAAAAAACTTTTCTCAAATTCCAAAACTTGAGGGCAAGTTTTGTAATTCTTGAAAACCTTTGGATTCCATAACTTATGGAATTAATGGTGTTTTATGATGAAACTTTCCATGTTCCATAACTTAAGAACAAGTTATGGAATTCTTTAAAACATTAACACCAAATTTTGTAACTCCATAAAAACTTTGAATCAATTTTTTTTTTAAAAAAAAAAACTTTCATATCCATAACTTATAGAAGTTTCAAAAACCCTTAAGATCACAACTTTAATGAAAACTTTTGAGCTCCAAAATTTTATGACAAAATATGTAACTCCTTAAAACATTTAGATCAAACTTTTAAAACTAATAAAATAATCATATCATTTTATCTTTTACTAAATTTGACCTAATTCAACTCATATAACAAATGATTCAAATTTTACAAATAATTCGTTTTTCACAAAACAAGTAATTATCTTAAAATTTGACAAACATCATGTTTTTTTTTCCTTTTTTTTCAACTTCAAAATAAAACATTTGCATCAATATAACAGAAAACAACTCATGGCTCTGATACCACTGCTGGGTTTTGAGCATTCTAACACTCCTATGGTGTACATGCAACCTTATAAACCTTGGATCTATGTTTTCTCTATTATACATGCAAATATTAACTATTCCAAGGTTTCATCCTAACTAGCATATTATGAAGCACCTATACTACAAAGTTCTAGTTAGATGACATACCTTTTGATGTAGCTTGATGTCTTCAAGCTTTAAGAGCTTAGCCCCAATAGTGTGGAAGCCTCAAATGGAATCACAAATCACCAAAACACCTTGGAGGAACTTGAGAGAATATGTATGCACACTAAAATCGGCCCACTCTTATTTTCACACACTTGTGCCAATTTTGTGAGCCAAGGACCCCTTTATATATTATGGAGGATTAGGGTTACATCCATGTAAACCCTAATACCCATGACCTTTCATTTACATAGGATCCATGGGTTAAAAGCTCCATGGACCATCCATGAAAGCTTAGCCCAACCTAAATGAACTTGGCCCATTCCATATATATAAGAGTCCATATTTAATTAGTTCTTTTTGATCACTTAATTAATTCTAAATTAATTCTTGATCAATACTAATTAAATAATATGATTCCATATTAATATATTAGAACTTATAATATATTAATATAAATCATAAATATACTATTCTCAAAAGACTATCCATATAAATTGTGCCGGTGAAGTGCAACCCAAATGGACCATGCCGGGTCGGGTCAAGTACATACCAAATATAGTTATGGACTTAGACATTAATCCAACACCACCACCACCACCTTCGTCACCACCACAAACTGCAACAATTCCACAAACATCACTTCCAAGTGTGTCACCAACATTTCAAGGAGTTATGAATGAGCGAATTACTACCTTGTTCTCTTCACAATAAAGTGAACCAGAAGTGAAGTTTATTGAAGAAGAGGAAGACAACGAAATGGTTGGATTTCCAGAGTTGGAGTTCAATACTAAAGAAGAAAATGTTGATGACAATGCCATAATGTCTGGTAAACAGTGAAGATTATCAACTCTAAACTCAATTCAATTCTTTAATTCTTGAATGAAAGTGCTGGGAAATCTACTGTTAGTGGGGAGGTGGTCGAATTCTTGTTAAAGTCTCAAGAATCACGAACTAGGACTTTAATTGTTGGTGTTGAGAAGGGTATTGATGAGCGTTTGGCTACACATTCTCAAACTTTCAATCATCAAATTAAGAAATTACAAGATGTTTCTCGTGAGCAACATGACTTGTGTGAGAAGTTGGTGAATACTTCTAAAACCTCAATCAAGTCGAAGTTCAAGGAATTCAGTGATTTGTTCTCTAAATAGGTCAAGAAACTTGATATGTTTTGTGACAAAACTACAGATAAGGATAGTGTTCTGATTGGGGCCACTACAAAATTGATAGAAGATATTACTTCTTTCAACAAAGGTTACACTGACGAGATGAAGCTTAAGAAAGAAGAAGATAGGAAGGTGTTTGATAACATTGAGAAGTCTCTCACTGGATTTCAAGATACACTATCAAGGTTTGATTTTACATCAACAACTTCAATTTCCCATGGATGAATTTCCTCAATGGTTTCTTCTATGGAAATGTGCTTGAAGACTAAGTTGGCACCAATTCTTGATTTGGACCTTCATCTCCCAAAAAATGATCCACCTCCAGTTGCGGATTTGTCACAAGGGGGAGAAAGCGAAGTTGGTTCATCAAAGGAGAAAGGGGAAGACAAAGGGAAAGTTGTGTGGAACCTGATCTTTACTTAGATTCCTACTTCCTTACATATGAAGTCAATAATGACAACTTCTTCAACTACAACTCCTGTTCCAAATGTGGAGGTAGACTTATCCAAGTTGTAACAAAAGAAAGGGATAAGTATTGGGGAAGGAGGATCAAGTTCGTCAACTGCAAAATCTATGACAACCACTGATCCTAAAGACAAAGGAAATGGTGTCCATGTCTAACCCTCAGAAGAAGAAAAGAAGAAGCTCCAAGAACTGGAAATGGAAAGACTCGGGAAATTAAGCAGTATTATGAGACAAAGATCGAATGATCCATCAGGACTCAACAAAGGAGATCCTAACAAAGTTTGGTGTTATGAAACAATTGAGATCACAACTTTTAGTGAAGAAGAGGGTTTTATTGTGAAGCCCAAGAAGAGCTATGACATTGAAGATACTGAGTTCAATCAACTAGACTTCCCAATTAATCATTCGTTATTTGTCTTTCCTCATTTCAAGCTTGCCAAAAGTTACAAAGACAAGGATGAGTTTAAGAAGATGAAAATTTGTTTCCATGTGGTTCTTGGGAAGAATGAGAAAGAAATATGGTCCTTAGTGAAGCTAATAAAGCTTGTGTCGATAACTCCAGATGCTTTGTTTGAAGGAGTTTTAAAAAATGTTTGATACAACGTTATGAGGCCGAACAATGTGTTATTCGATTTCACAATTGCAAAATTTCCTATGATGAATGTAAATGATCTCATCACAACTGCGAATCTGATGGGTGATTTAAACAAATCCCAAATTCCAAACAAGGCACATACATCATTGGATATGGGCATATCAAGGCCTTCTTTGATGCTTACTTTCCTCACTTAGCTTTGACTGATATTGATTTCTCCGTCACCTTCAACAGAAAGTCAAAAGTCCCAAAGGATTTTTTGAATGGAAAATCGAACATTGAAGAATATGAAGATGGATAAATTATTCAAGATCCGTTGGGAGTTGTGTTTCAGGGCAGAGGCAAGAAAGGCGGAAGGAAGAAATTTTTGTTTCGTGTAGATGATGTAGAAAGATACTCAAACCATAATCTTTCTAGTATCTTGCTTCACATCAACAACTATCAGAAGAATGAGAATGAATACATAATGGAGATCAAGAAGATCATCTTATGGTACATGGAGACTCGCAACGTTTTGTTGCATACTATAAAGATACTACCCTCAGTTTGAAGATCTGTTATTGTTCACAAAGGGGGAGAATGTAGATTTTATCTATGTTGTGATATGATGAACCTTAGGTAGTGTCTTATATCTTGAATTGTCTGTAAATAGCGAAGGTCAACAAAAGTTTCTTATGTAATGTATTTTATAGGCATATTAGTGGTTCGCTATGTGATGTCGAGTCCTAGTATTTTTTGTGTATGTGAGTACCCTATAAATAGGATAGGTGCATTATAGAGTTGCTACTTTTACGCGATTGTACGCTTTGAGCTTTTCTCTCAATGCGACTCTCGTGTACTTATTCCAGATCTATTGAGCTAAAACCAGATCTTATTTAGATTCTATGTTCTTTATTACTCTGATTTTACTTATGATTAATCAAATCTTAATTCAAACATCCTTTCATAAAGCTTTACATAATGTTATATGAATTGAAGGAAAACCTTTTTCTAAGTGTGGTATACTTGGAACGTGGCTTTCTATTTATCAAATAAACACTACAAGAAAAATGACCTACAAACACACCAAAAA
Organism: Lactuca virosa; assembly: GCF_052849685.1. Lineage (NCBI taxonomy): Eukaryota > Viridiplantae > Streptophyta > Magnoliopsida > Asterales > Asteraceae > Lactuca > Lactuca virosa. The sequence goes on along the minus strand of NC_136428.1, from coordinate 171,007,774 downwards.
AGTGTGACCATATGTGTATAGTGACATTTTATTTTTTCACTGAAAGTGTGACAGAAGGTGACGCCATCGTATGGGTCTTATGGTCACTTTAAAATGTAGTGTCTGTATGATAAAAGTGTGGCAAATGTGTACGAAATTTTGTTCCTTAAATATCCAATATTGTAGCGTTAAACCGTCAGTAGACACATTTATTTGGTAACTGTGGTGACTGTATATCACCAACTTGCGACATTCATGATGTTTTAGTGTAGTTGTTTTCTTTTATATTGTCACACAGTTTAAATTTTATTAAGACTATTGTGTATCTTTTGTAAACATGTAATTACGGTGAGCATGATCATGTTTGCTAAATGGCTACATGTAATTAATTCCATAAGTGGCGAATTGCTAATAATTAGTCACAAAAAACAATCAATTTTTGTGACTATAGCCTATCGTATAGAGACACACAATTAAGTGAAATACAATCATAAGTATTATAAAGACACACATTTTGTTAAAATTAAGGACTATTCGGTATCGTATTAAGACTATTGGGTATATATTAGACACATATAATTACGGTGAACATGTCCATGTTCGGTAAATGGACACATATAATTAATGAGATAAGTGACGATTTGCTAGTATTTAGTCTCAACAACAATCAATTATGGTATTTATTTGCCACATAAATTGTTTTTCATGTTGTTATTGTTTAACTTAGTCACAAAAAGTTTAGAATAAACATCATTTCAAAACAACTGCAGACTCATAATTCTTATATATTATGACTATTGTTAACCATTTAGCCACACGCTAAAAAATGATGTAAAGTAACCATTATATAATTTTAGAGACATTGAAAACCTATAAAACATGGCCAAAATTATATTAAAGCCACAATAATTCAATTTTTATTGTTACTTTTTCTACATTGTAGACACATCAAAATAATTTAAATTAAAATAACCAAACCCAACAATATGAAACAATATCAAAATTCATAATTTGAAATTAGTAATAATTGAAATCCAAATCCATACATTAAATTCCTAATTAAAATACAAAAAAAAAGAATATTGTACTAATTGCAAGTATTTAAATTATGGTAAAAAAAGCAAACACATCATAAACCAAAACCTAGACATAACTAGGCATTCATCTTATTGGTATTGCTCATTGTTTTCTTGAGAAGGGTATCAGATGATATGTACTCCTTATCTTCTTGAGAAGGGTATCAGATGATATGTAAGTTGGTTTCCTTTTCTGATTAATTTACTATCCTTGTAAAATAAAAATAAAAAGACCTTAATATAGTATCCCTGTAAAATAAAAATAAAAAGACATTAATATAGTTAATTTACATTTCTTTAATTGTCTAGTATATAATAGCCAATAGAATAATAATATTAATAATACCTATAAAGTATATGTCATGAGTGCTCAACTAATGTATTTATGACTCTGCCAAGTGTAAGCAAGCTCTTGTTTACTCTCTAGCTTCCTTTGCTCTACCCTACAAAAAAAGACAGGGATAACCTTCAGGACACATCTAAATTTCCACTATGTAAATGTGTATATATGTAATATATGATATATCATTTGCAATTTAAATTTATTTACCTCCCTAACACCAGACCTATAAATATTTTTAGATCCATCAAGATCAACAAGAATCAACTTTCCGCATATAATAATCTTTTCTCCTTCTTACTGTATTTTTTCATAGTTTACATTTGTATCATGTCCAACCACAACTGCTCCAATCTGCATCATAACTTAAAAAAAACTACACAGGAATACATAATTAGATGTAAGCAAGCTATTTCGGAAGGAAAATATTTGTTTAAAATTTTCATATACTTTTAACACCTTTTCAAGATGTTCAAGCTTTCCGATATAAACTTGTTCACATTCATCATCACCATCTTCATATAGCCACTCTTCGGTTTTTTTGCAGATTTTTAGAGATGATCTCTACCTCTGAATCTGTTGCAATGTTCCAATAGGAACTAAAAAGATAAAGTACAAATATTCTATCAGATTGTAAGCAATATATATAGCCAAAAGTTAAGCAACACAAATAACTTTAATGAATTACTAAATCAACTGTAAAAATTTACCTTGCTACGTGTCATAGATAAAAGACTCGAGTGTGTTTCTTTGTTCTTTTGTTTTCTCCACCATAATGTCTTGCTCTGCAAAGATCTGTGCTCTTTTTTGAGCTTTGTGTATCTCATCTATTATTGTTAGCATATAATAATTCTCAGGAACTACAAGCTTCTACTCCCTGGCCCTGCTTCTTCTTGCTTCTACAGCGTGGAACAATGTTTTGCCACAGTTTATCTAGCTTATACATAAAGTTTCACAAAAAAAAAAAAAATACAATTTTATTCAGAAATGTGGATTACATGATGTGAATTAAATAGGCTAGAATGAGTAGCAGGTTTATGACCAGCAGCATCATTCTTCGTAAGATGATTAGTCATCGTTGATCAACAGCCGGTGCATATAAGAGTAATCAACTGAATGGTGTGTAACTTCTAAAAACTAAAGCAACAAATAAAAGAGAGAACTATATCATAATATGTTAAACATTTGTGCAAATTAAAAACAAGCAATACTTACTGATGCAGTTTCTATTTGTGCAAATTGGGAAACAAGCAATACTTACAAAAATTACCTTCACATATTGTGTCCACAAGCTGAAAATCAGAATGATCGGGCTGTTACTTCATGTTTTCCCAGCCTCCATAACCCCGAAATCGTTATCAACGTCATCAACGACAACCGGAGATGGGGACAAACAAGTGCACCGAAGATGGAAGGTCAGGGGTGTGTTGTGATGTGGAGTAGATGCGGAGCGAGTTTACCTATTAGGGCATAGTGTTTGAGAGCGGTCTTCGACTCCAACCGTAAAAAAAACGATTTCAGATTTTAAACATACCTTTGCGTGCGACAGTCAAAGATAGGAAAGCCGAAGATGGTGACGAACGCAGCACAGGAGGTGGCCGAAGGTCTTTAGGATTGACGTCGGAGGCGCACGCTTGAAGATGGGGGTTCTCGTCAACTTCAGTCATAAGAGGAATTAGGGCATAGTGTTTGAGAGCAGTCGTCGACTCCAACAAAGAGAATTTTCGTGAAATAGGGGTCTCGTGGGGGGAGATTAAAAATTTTCGTGAGGTATATAATATTGGAGGGAGATTGTAATTTTCCATGGGATCCACACAAAAACTGATTTCGTGTTTCATGAGGGTGTACAAAATAAAAATTGTTGTTGGCAGGGTTCGAACTCACATTAATTTCCTATTACTATTATTATTATTATTATTATTATTATTATTATCATTATTATTATTATTATTATTATTATTATTATTATTATTATATGTGTATCGGGATGACAATTTATACATGACACGAATTTTTCACCACCACCAAGCCCAAAGCCTTGGGTCACAAACCATAATCCCTAAGCCCTAAAGCATAATCCCTAAGCCCTTAGCCCTAAGCCTTGAGTCACAAACCATAATCCCTAAGCCCTTAGCCCTAAGCCTTGAGTCACAAACCATAATCCCTAAGCCCTTAGCCCTAAGCCTTGAGTCACAAACCATAATCCCTAAGCCTTAAACAATAATCCCTAAGCCCTTAGCCCTAACACATAAACTATAAGCCTTAAGCCCTAAGCCATACCACCTTTAACCATAAGCTATAAGCCATGAGCAATATACCATACATCATAAGATTTAAGTTGTAAGACTAAGAATTTAGCCATAAGCCATAATCTATAATCCATAAACTCTAAACCCTAGGCTATAAGCATAATCCCTACACCTTATGCCTTAAGCAAGGTGCCTTAAGAAATATCTAGTAATCCATAAACCATAAACCATTAGCCAAAATCCGTAACTCCTACAACATAATCCCTAAGTCGTACACCTTAAGCCTTAAACAATAAGTTATATGCCATACGCCTAAAGCCACAATCCATAAGACATAAGCCCCAAACCATGAGCCTTAATCCATAGGCCATATGCCATACACCCTAACCCCTAAGAGACACGCCTTAAGAATAAGTTATAATGCCTAAGCCACAAACCCCACCATCACCAAAACTCATTTGCTATAGGCAATTCCAACCGTCTTCAAACGAAAATCATGACATTTTTTTTTGCAAAATCTTTCCAAAACTCTAATAATAACTTATGCAGTTTCGGTGGTAGTCAATGACTATATAAGTCAATTGATTAACTAGTGAAGACTATTCTTTAAATTTAGACATACATTAGTACAAAAAGAATGACCGTTATATAATTATAGTCACACATTGAATGACCATACTATAACTATATTGATCATACATTATTGTCATTTTTTGTATAATAACTTAACCAGGAAACAATTTCAGTTTTACAGCAACAAAATTTCATTTTATAAAGACTATTCTTCAAACTTACAAATACAATAGTACAACCAGAATAAATATTACATAATTATAGTAACATATTCAATGAACGACCCCTAATTATACCGATAAGACATTATTGTTCTTTTATAACTATATTTACATATAGACACATATATTAGCTGTAATCATAACTAAATGCTACCTACACACAATATTTGTTTCTTCTCAAAGCCAATTCATCATATTTTGACACACATAATAAAAGGTACATGACCATAAATAACCAATACTAACTTGTTTTCTTTTCTTGCGTTAACTAAGTACAACTAGTACAGAACCGCCCTATGGACACACAAATATTTAGTGTGACCATATGTATCACCTTTTAGCTACTTTGTCTGTTATGTGTCTAAAAAGGCACCAAGTTTTAGACACACATACAACTGACTCATGTCACAATACATTTATCTACGGTCTCTCATAAAAAAAGTATGACAATCTTAATCGATACATGTGGCTGATTATTGACCTATGGCCTCAGTGTTCGAGTGTGGCTAATATTTGTCACATTTGGTATAATTAAGTGTGGTTAAAGTTTTGATTATCTATATAATGGCCACACAAACTAATTTAAATGTATCCAAAAATAGTCTCTAAATTTTTTTAGTGACCTTTGGCCACACTTTTAATAAAAAGTGTCACAAGCCGTTTTTCGGAAAGTGTGACTGTAGGTCTTTTTTGTACTAGTGAAATAGAGAGCTTATAGAGTGAGACTTCTCACTCGAGGATTTATTCTTTCGAAAGATGGGGGCTGGAAATAATACTTTATTTTGGATAGACAAATGGTGTGGAGATCATGTCCTAAAGGAGTCTTTTCCGAATATATACAAGCTGATAAAAATCACTTGGTGGCGGACTGGCACACTCCCGACCGGCAGCGGAAACGCTGGGCAGTGCGAACGTGGGGAGATTGGGCTGAGGGATATATATATATATATATATATATATATATATATATATATATATATATATATATATATATATATATATATATATATATATATATATATATATATATATATAGAGAAAGAGAGAGAGAGAGAGAGAGAGAGAGAACATAACACAAAAGTTTATTTCAAGCATTTCTTTTATTTATTGTAAATTATTCTGGGTTACATTTTTTTAAAAGACAAGAACACAACCTAAACATCACTAGAAACGATAAACAGACAGAACCAAACTCCAGCAAGCTTCCTTGAAGACCTCCTCCTCCTCCTTGACACGACTATCCTCCACACTCATCTATCTGAGAATACATGTATTTTTTAAAACGTCAACATAATGTTGGTGAGTGCACAGGTTTTTATAGTTTTTGGCTTTTATTTGGGTGTATTAATTTAAGAATCCTTTTTCTTTAGAAAAACCTTTCCTAAAGTATTTTGTCAACCCTAGCTTACTATCTTTTCAGGATATCTAACAATCCTATCTTATTATCTCTTAGGTTGTTTTATTAGTCCTAAATTTACTATCTTTGTAGGATGCTTAACTAATCCAAATGTATTTTATCTACCACTCTAAGGCATCCCTAATGGTAGTCGGATCTCTAAGGTGATCTAATGTATTACCATTAGCCCTCATAATGGATGTTGTTTGAATAATTATTTTCGCTGCCACGACGCTTCATCGGATGTCGAATAGTGAATAATAAGAAAGTTATCTTGTCGGGATTGTAGCTAGCAATCGTAGATGGGGTTGTCAAACCCCGTATAGATCTATACATATCTTCCTAGCTCTCGCAAGATTAATGATTATAGGTATCAGGGAATTCCGAATTTAATCAAGGCCTTTGGATGAATATAACAGATCACTAACGCATTGACCTTAGGTACTTATCTTTTATCTTTTAATCTTCCTTGGGATTTCCTATAACTATCACAATATAAATCTTTTTATCTTATATTTGATAATTATAACTTTTGATCTCATAATTATTTTGTATATATAAGTATTCATATATATACCCTAATTATGGTTATTTGAAAATAAGATATTTGGGCAGCGTAACAACTAAGTACAGTGCATATCCCTATATTTGACAAACATAACTTCTAGGTACTATGTTATCATAGGGATTTGGCCATTATAACATCTAGGTATTATCTCTTCCTAGACTATTAGGCATCATAACTCTTAGGCATAATATCATAGCTTACAACTAGGCATTAGGGATGAAAGTGGGTCCAAACCCGGACCGGATGGACCCGGACCCGGACCCGGAAAACCCGGAACCGGTTAATGGGATTTTGTAGAACCGGAAACCGGACCGGTATATAGGAACCGGTTCCGGTTCGGTTCCGGGTACGGTTCCGGGTAAAGTGGGTCTAGAACCGGAAAACCCGAAAACATCAAAGTGGGTAGGTTGGAACCGGATAAAGTGGGTTTAGAACCGGAAAACCCGGAAAAACCGGAATTTTTTGGTAATTACTTACTACTTAGTGGGTTGAACTTTGAAAATTTTCATATTGATATCCTGACTTTGGGGGACTGTAACTCATTGAATATGAAACTAAAATTAACAAAATTATAGTCTAAAATCATGTACAAACTCTAAAATACACTCTGGAAAAAACCGCATGTCAATCCGACTTTAAACGAATGAGATATGCATGTGTTAACATTTTCACTTAATACAAAGTACAAAAACAAATTGCTGAAAAGTTGAAAATTTTCAGTTTTGATATCCCGACTTTGGAGGACTGTAAATCATTGAATGTTAAACCAAAAATGACAAAATTAAAGTCTAAACTCATGTACAAACTGTAAACTACAAGTTTCAAAAAACCACATGTCAATCCGACTTCAAACGAATTAGATATGCATGTTTTAAAACTTTCACCGAATACAAAAAAACTGAAAAACTAAAAACTTCCAGCTTTGATATCTCGACTTGGGGGACTGTAAGTCAATGAATATAAAACTAAAAATGGCAAATTTATAGTCTAAAATCATGTACAAACTCTAAACTACATGTTGGAAAAAACCGCATGTCAATCGGAGTTGAAACGAATGAGATATGCATCTTTTAAACGTTTCACAAAAACCGGTTCCGACCCTAAAAGAGGTTCTGGTTCCAAACACTGGTTCCAGTTTTTAGACCCGTTTTACCCGGACCCGATGGAACCAAACCCGGATTACCCGGAACCCGGATAAAGCCAATTTTTAAACCCGGAACTGGAACCGATTCTATATATTCCTGTTCTAACGGTTCCGGTTCCGATCCGATTCCGGTTCCGGTCCGGTTTTCCGGTTCTAAATCTCATCCCTACTACGCATAGTCTCTATAGCTACATTATCCTAAGGTTCTAAGGTTTATAAAAAGATTTGATATTTATAGATATACATATATTTTCATAAAACCATTTGATAAGCATGTATTCACCCCGTAAAACATTTAAAATAGTAAAATAGGGGTCGTGAACTCACCCTAGTCGTGCGAAACCTTTGATGTAGGGTTGAATCGGGCTCGAGACTCTAAGGACCACTCTAAAGGGTAGCAGCTTCTAGATAAAAAGTTATAGAGAGGATTGAAGGAGTGTAGAAATGGAATGGCACCGCTTTCTATTTATAGTTGAGTTTTGGAGATGCGCGTCAGGCAAATATCTGCACGCGCCGCGCGTGGTCATCGAGGCTCCATCCGGGAGTTGCCATGTGTCACTCCCCCACTTGGCCACGTCTCTCGCAATCTACTTAAATCCAGTTTCAGGTGCGCGACGTGTAGAGACGCGCACCTGGCACACACGAAAATATTTTGTAAAAATCATAACGTCTTCGTGCGAGCTTCGATCTAAGCCCTCTCTGTATCTATGTGATGATCTCAATGGCTACTACAACTCTCCTTTACGTTGTTTTGGCTAGTTTTGTCTAACATCCCCAATTTCACGGCCAGAAAAGACCAATTTGTGTATGCTTATTTAAAAATCAGAGTATCCTTTTTGAAGACCAATATTGCGGAATTTGTTCCCAAAAACATGATAATGATATCATCAAAGCATTTCCTAGGAAATTTATTTTATTTATATTAAAATGTTGGGATGTCATCGTCAATACAAAAACATAAGCATAACAAAATATTACAATCCTTACAGTAATTAAACTAGTGGCCTAATACTTCTTGAATCTCTCAGCAGAATGTATCTTTAATATCCTTACCTATGATACAATAAAATGAGTTGGTCAGGTTGGGAAACCTAGTGATTACATACGTTTTTCAACCCACAATAATATAATTAATATGTTTAATCATCAAACAATTAACCCAATTTCTCATCCCCATTATCTTCTTTATTATTAAGGATTTACCCTAATAATCATCTATAATGACAATACTAGTTTAGGGATTCCTCCATGATACTTGTCAGTAGGTATTCTTCTACATTTAATCCTAAGGATTTGTCCTAAGGAATAGGCATGAAGTCCATCACTGTCAAGGTTTATGTAATAGACACTATGTCCAAAACTACTAGTGTTTATCTATTAGGCCCTAAGTCCATAACTACCATGGTTTATCTTCTTTATTGACAACATTATCTTAGGGAGTCCACCCACAATACATGTCAATGGGATTTTAGAGTACATCTGATGAACACATAGTTCATAAATACCTATAGGTTGCGAGCCTGCTAGCCTTCCACTGGACTGTCTAGAATAGTCAGTGGTTGTCATCTATACTCTGCTAGATGACATCATCTTTAAAGTCAAGGACTCCCATCATTTATTTCATCTTTCATCTCTCATCATCTATATCATCTTTCATCTCTCTTCGTCTTTATCATCTTTCATCTACCCATATTTACCCAATATATTTATAGGTATAAAAATACATAAACAATTTAAATCAAGTAAAACATGTATACATCATTTATCTAGCATAAATATCAGGAACACAGATAGTAGGCACATAAAGCATGTATTTATATTAAATACTTCATATCTATGTGTAAGATGAAAGTAACTATGCACTCACTTGTTAAAGTGATGAATCAAAACTCGGACATCGCTTCACTTCTAGCAACTTTCTTTCCCTTCGATGTAACCTAGTATTATTATCACTGAGTCTTAGTCTAATATTTATTGCGACTAATTATTGGTCTAGATTCATCATTAATTCAAAGTCTACTGATTTATAGCTGATAAGGGACAACCAGGTAACATCATTTCGGAGGTAGAGTCCGTTTGGTATACAGAGTATACTGTTTGGAAAGCCCACTTTAAACATCTCACTAAATCTAGCCTTGTCATCATCCCCGTAAGTATATCAATCAGTATAATGACTTGACATCACAGATAGATCTTGTTTATAGGTTCATAATACTGATAATGAATTTAAACATAAGTTACACTTAAAGCATAATAGGTGTAGCTCAATTTACAACATTTCAAGCAAAAACTTAGAACTCCATGGTCAAAACTTCGTCGCTGAATCTTTTTTCTAAAAAGATTCTTGTAGTGCTTCAGCGCTCACCTTACTATACTAAATCTACAGAAAGAGAAGTCGAATCACGAGGGACCAAAATGTTCGGGGATAAGAAGAGAAAGACTCTTGAATCAAGAGAATGGGGCAAGAAATATGAGAGCCTAGAGCCTCATATTTATAGTAATTAAATTTTCAAAAACTACCTTTTATAATTGCTTAAACGACCTTATAGTTATTTAAACGACCAAACGCCCCTTTATAATACTATTTTAAATATATTTAATGACATTTGTACTAAACTAATGTGGAACGTATTCAATATTAGTCTTATAATGTGTGACATCCCCAATTCACGGTCATTTTAAAAAAAATTATTTATGCTTATTTGAAAATCAGAGTATTCATTTTAAAGAATAATATTGCGGGATTTGTTCCCAGAAAACATGGTAAATATATTATCAAAGCATTTCCAAAGAAATGTATTTTGTTTATATCAAAACTTTGGGATGTCATCGGTAATACAGAAACATAAGCATAAACAGACCTTACAATCATTTAAACTAGTGATTTACATCTCCTTTAATCTCTTAGTGTAATGTAGCTTCGTATCGATACTTGTGATATAAGTAAACTACGCGGGTCAGGTTGGGTAACATGGTGAGTACATAGGGTTTTTAACCCACAATAATAAAGTAATTATGTTTTATCATCAAAGAATTAGCCTACTTACCCATCCCCGTTATCTTCTTTATTCTTAAGGATCTACCCTAAGAATCATCTATTCTTTCCTTCATTCATTCCTAAGGATTGTGCTAAGGAATAGGCACGAAGTCCAGGGTTCATCTAACATGCACTAAGTCCATAGTTGCCGATGTTATCTATTAGGCAGTAAGTCCCTAGCTGCCAATGTTCATCTATAGGGTACTAAATCAATAGCTACCAACATTCATTTCTAAGGAACTAAGTCCATAGCTGCCAATGCTCGTTTATGAGGCACTAAGTCCATAGCTGCCATGGTTTTTAGAGTACATCTGGTGAACACATTGTTCATAATATCTACAGGTTGAGATCTTGCTAGTGTTCCACTGGACTGTCTACAATAGTTCGTGGTTGTCATCTATACTTTGCTAGATGACTGGGCCATCGCTTGGGTCATCGCTTGGATCATCGCTTGGGTCATCACTTGGGTCATCGCTTTTTCATCATCTTTCACCACTTATCATCTATATCATCTTTCATCTCTCATCATTCATTTCATCTTATCTTTCATCTCTCATCTCATCTCATCTCATCTTTAATCTACCCATCTTTACTTATCATAATTATAGGTATAAAATACGTATACAGTTTAAATCGATTAAAACATGTATATTCTGTTCATCCAACATAGATATCAAGAACACAGATAATATGCACAAATAGCACATAATTTATATTAAATACTTCATATCTATGTGTAAGATGAAAGTAAATATGTACTCACTTGTTATAGTGATAATTCCAAACTCGGGCAGCACTTCGCTTCTAACAATTCTATTTTCCTTCAGCGAAACCTAGTATCATTACCACTAGATTTTAGTCTAATATACATCGGGACTGATTGCTAGCGTTATTATTTTATAAGTGTTAAACAATACTTTTTAACCACTATGTACAGACAGGGGCCAGACATGAAACACCGGAGGGCAGGACCATTTTGGCATTATAGCACTTCTGAAATCCAACAACCCTATGCGGCCCTTCAAACTAGATTCCCCGTACCGCGAGTAGTTAAAAGATATTATAATAACACTTTGTATATTATATTTTATGATATATTTATTGTTTATAAGTTCATAATAACGATATTGAACTTAAACATAAGCTATACTTGAAGTAGGGTAAACATAACTCACTTACCGGGAGGTTTGGCTAGGAACCGGGCTCTGCGGGGCAGAAATTACGAGCCGAAATCTCTTCTTTTCAGAGCCTTCTGGCGCTCCGGGGATTTCCTCTAGCAATTAGGAGTTACTAGGGCTTTGGGAGAGGTTTAAAGAGAAGTTAGAGAGAGGGAGAAGGGTTATAATGTGAGGAAAAAGGGTGAGCTTCGCATGGTATTTATAGGCTGAAAAATGGCCCAATTCGGCGAGTTTGAGTCTGCAACTCGTCGAGTTGAGTGCCAAGTTTCACCATCTGGTGGCAAGGCGTGGGGAGGAATCAATGGTCCAGATTAAGCCACGTCACCCCTTTCGCAGCAGCACCCTTCCGACTTCTAAATTCCGTAACTTTCGCATACGAGCTCTATTTTCGACGTTTTTTATATACACACGTAGGTATTGACAAGATCTACAACTCTCCTTTTAACTCCATCATATAATTCGCGACCGATTTAAATTTAACAGTATGAGAAGATTACACGGTTAACCACCGTGTAAAGTTCATAACTTCTACATACGAACTCTATCTTCGACTGTCTTTTTATCGTTGAACTCGTATTAATGAGATATTCAATTCTCATTTAGGTTGTGCCATCGAAATATCGATCGATCTAAAATTCGAATTCTGGGATGTGCATTGTTATGCTAAATCTTAGAAAAAATCATAACATCATCATACAAAGTCAGATTTGGACGTTCTTTTTATGTACGTTCTCGGTTTAACATATACTACGAAATTTGTTTAGATTCCTAAGGCTAAAAAGTAATTTATCAAAAATTCACTTTTTACGTTATGCGGTGCCGTGCCGGTTTAACCGTAAAACTTCGACGGGTCATAATTTCTTCGTTATAACTCGGATTTCGACGTTCTTTATATGTACGGAACCTTTGTGAAATATACTATAACTTAGTTAATATGATTTATTCTAAATAATCTTATATCAAAAAGTAATTTTTACGCTTATTATCTTTAAATTGATTAGCCCGAATCTGCGGGCGTTACAATTATCTACCCCTTAGGATGATTATGTCCTGGAATCATCAACGAGACAGGGCTTGTATAATAACTCCATACGTTATCTCTTCATCCTAGGTAATAACCTTAACTCTTATGTTCTTTCAAATGAGTATCTAACTCGTGGACTTCTTGACTGCTAGCGGTGCTCAATCTTGCACCCGCTCTTCATACTATGTTGGACTTTCAATCATAACCTTCGAGTTACAAAATCGATCTTTATTGGAGACTCCTGCTCTTTCTTAAACAAAATTAACTTAAGAGAAGTTCTTTACTTTAATTATCGTAACAAACCGATAGGTCATGTCCTAATGACCTCTCATCGTATGATGCAATGCATATACTCGGGTCTTTTAGAGCCAAATTCCAGAATGGAAGTTTCCTTCCTTCATGTTCTAATGTGATATAATCACGTTCTATCATGTAGCACTTCTAGCTACAAGCTCTTACTTTAACAACGATCGCGATACTTCTATTGATCGCTTGGATTATCTTTCACTTCAATCTTTTGGATTAAGTCAGATATTACATTGAACTTGATTCTCTGGACCATGTAACATAATTACCTTAGTCGAAATCGATTTTATACGACTACTAGGGTCGGGTTATCAATCATCTTCTTAGTCATTACCGAAACAATGGTAACGACAGACATGAACAAAACGGAATCAGTTACTAGGGCCTTGGTAACCTTGTGACTTTCCTTGATCCAAGTGTGAATCCTATGCTTCCGGTAGTATAGGCCTCTACTACCTTTCACACTTACTCATACTCGTCCCATGTATTGTCTCGCAGTCCCCAAGTTCTTATTTACTAAAATCACAAAACGATTTAATACATATGAATGTGTCTAAATAATCATAAAAATTTCGCTAGATTCTACTAGGACTTCTTCCATGCGTATCTTCAATCATCAATTCTGCTTCAACTCGGTTGGTGGTGGAAATGTCAGACGATGGGATAACTTCATCGATTATACCAAAAATTCTTTCTTTCTGCCAATCGAAAGTGTACTTCTCCCATACTAGACATATTATTTATTAGACGCATTCTAAAGGCAAGATACCTCTCTTATGGTATCTTCTGATAGGTATCATTCACTATTGTAATCCTCCTCGTTTCCTCCATTTACTCAATTTGCTACGAGTCTTCACCACGAAGTTATGTTCACAGAAGCATGTGTTCAGCGTATCAGGACGAGAATATAGATAGAGAAGGTTTAGACGTGTAATCCTCCTTATTACTCCGAAAAGTTTCATGGCAGTTCTAATATCGTAGTTAAACGTTTACAAATCTGAAAACATAAAATTTCCAGATCCAGTCGACAATAGACCAGAGATCCGATCAAATAGTAGCATCATAAAGCATATAAGGCATTTTATAGCTATGCATAAACCATTTAGCACATAAAAACAATTTAGGAATCTTCCGTAAATAAGCTAGTGCTCGTGTCTATTCAAGTATATTTCCTAAATTTATTAGACACACTCCTCACGATCATCGCTTAGCATTCTAATTTTATGTCTAGAAATTCCTAAAATTCGTAGTTCGCTTAAACTAATGCTCTGATACCAACTGTGGCATCCCCAAATTCAATTTCATTTTAAAAACTTTATTTATGCTTATTTGAAAATCAGTGTAGTCATTTTAAAGAATAATATTGAGGAATTTGTTCCCAGAAAACAGGATAAATATATTATCAAAGCATTTCCGAAGAAATGTATTTTGTTTATATTAAAACTTTGGGATGTCATCGTCAATACGGAAACATAAGCATAAATAGACCTTACATTCATTTACACTAGTGATTTACATCTCCTTTAATCTCTCAGTGTAATGTAGTTTCGTATCGATACCTGTGATACAAGTAAACTGAGTGGGTCGGATTGCGAAACCTGGTGAGTACATAGGGTTTTCAACCCACAATAATAAAGTTATTATGTTTTATCATCAAAAATTAACCTAATTACCCATCCTCATTATCTTCTTTATTCTTAAGGATCTACCATAAGAATCATCTATTCTTTCATTCATTCATTCCTAAGGATTGTCCTAAGGAATAGGCACGAAGTCCAAGGTTCATCTAACAGACACTAAGTCCATAGCTGCCGATGCTATCTATTAGGCACTAAGTCCATAGATGTCAATGTTCATCTATAGGGTACTAAATCCATAGTTACCAACATGCATTTGTAAGGAACTAAGTCCATAGCTGCCAATGTTCGTTTATGAGGCACTAAGTCCATAGCTGCCAGGGTTTTTAGAGTACATCTAGTGAGCACATTGTTCACAACACCTATAGGTTGTGATCCTGCTAGTGTTCCACTGGACTGTCTAGAATAGTCTGTGGTTTACATCTATACTCTGCCAGATGACTGGCCATCGCTTGGGTCATCACTTGGTTCATCGCTTCTCATCATCTTTCACCTCTCATCATCTATAACATCTTTCATCTATCATCATTCATCTCATCTTTCATCTCTCATCTCATATCATCTTTAATCTACCCATCTTTACGCATCATTATTATAGGTATAAAATACGTATACAGTTTAAATAGAATAAAGCATGTATATTCTGTTCATCCAGCATAAATATCAAGAACATAGATAATATGTACACATAGCACGCAATTTATATTAAATACTTCATATCTATGTGTAAGATGAAAGTAACTATGCACTCACTTGTTAAAGTGATAATTCCAAACTCGGGTAGCGCTTCGCTTCTAACAATTCTATTTTCCTTCGGCGAAAACTAGTATCATTACCACTAGATTTTAGTCTAATAATCATCGTGACTAATTACGAGCATTATTATTTTATAAGTGTTAAACAATACTTTTCAACCACTACGTACAGACAGGGGCCAGACATGAAACACCGGAGGGCAGGACCATTTTGGCATTATAACACTTATGAAATCCAACAACCCTATGCAACCCTTCAAACCAGATTCCCCGTACCGCGGGTAGTTAAAAGATATTATAATAACACTTTGTGTGTTATATTTTATAATATATTTATTGTATATAAGTACATAATAGAAATATTGAACTTAAACATAATCTATACATGAAGTAGGGTAAGCATAACTCAATTACCTGGAGGTTTGGCTAGGAACCGGACTCTGCGGGGCAGAACTTTCGAGCCGAAAGCTCTTCTTTTCGGAGCCTTCTGGCTCTCCGGGGCCTTCCTATAGCAATTAGCAGTTACTAGGACTTTGGGAGAGATTTAGAGAGAAGTTAGAGAGAGAGAGAGAGAGAAAAGGGTTATGGTGTGAGGAAAAAGGGTGAGATTCGCATGGTATTTATAGCTGAAAAATGGCCCAACTCGGCGAGTTTGAGCCCCAACTCGTCGAGTTGAGTGCCAAGTGTCACCATCTGGTGGCAAGGCGTGGGGAGGAGGCAATGGTCCAAATTAAGCCACGTCACCTCTTTCGCAGCCGCACCCTTCCGACTTCTAAATTCCGTAACATTCACATACGAGCTCCGTTTTTGACCTTCTTTATATCCACGTGTAGGTATTGACAAGATCTAGAACTCTCCTTTTGACTCCATTGGCTAATTCTCGATTGATTTTAAATTTAACAGTCTGAGAAGATTACACTGTTTAACGACCGTGTAAAATTCATAACTTCTACATATGCACTACAAGAAAAAGACTCTTTTATGACGCGCAAACCACGACACTCATTGATTTATGTTACGCAAAAGAGAGTGACATTAAAAAAGTGTCGTCTCTTCAAAAATTGAAGGATTTAGGTCACGCATTATTGTGTGCCCTTTAATTAGTGTCTCATGTAAAAAAATTAAAAACACGGAGGGCACTTTATCTAAAATGTGCTTCCTCTGTGAACGTCGCTTTATGTGCATTCTTAAAAGGGGGAAATGAAATCCTCTTAAATATCTAAAATTTTTAAATACCCTGCTTCAAGATCTCCCTTCATTATCTTCTTCCTTTCTCTCTGCAAACCCTAATCATGATACCATCTCTGCTATACACCTCTACAACTTATATAATCGTTCTATAATTTTTTTCCTAAAAACTCGCGTTCCCTCTCTCTCATTTTCACTTCCCTCTCTCGCATTTTCCTCCTGGTGTTGCCCTCTTTCCTCATCCTCAAGCTCTATCCACTCATCCATTCTTCTTCCGATGAATTTATTTTCCACACCAGCAGCTCCCGCTGCTACACCATCATCGGCTCCGGATAACCCTACCGCCGACATGGATTCCTGTATGAAGAAATCAGTCAACCTTCGTTTTCATTGATCCATACAAGTAGAACAAAGCTATAAAATGTAGTAGTTCGAAGAGTCAATCTGGGTTCATAGGGTTTATTGGTATCAGCTCAGGGTTTGGGTTCATGTGCGCTTTCTAAGGAGCCCCAAAACCTGAACCTTACATGATCAAGATCATCTACCACACCATTAGGGAACCTATTTCTTGTTCTTCTTTCTTTCCATTACTCTACTACATTTTCTCATATTTAAGCCCAAAAGCACAAAAGTCACACCTTCCTTCTCCATTCAATCGCTCGTTAGTGTTATTCCTTGTTCCCACTTCCAACGACATATCAGGTCACCCAAAATCACAACTACTCTTGTTCCTTTATCAAAATCGATCACACCTCCGACAACCATAGGTACCTTTTTCCTTCTCTGGTTCGATTACATCCCATTCTCCCCCTTCTTGTTATCTTTTTTTTTTTCGATTTGCATGTGAGGTTGTGAGGTGGTGTTTAAAGGTTGTAAAAGGGTTTTGAGGAGATGATGGCTGGTGATTGTTCGGTGATGGAGAAATAAGGGTGTGTTTGTGTGGGTGGTTAATAGGGGTTCAGTGGTGTTGATGTTTTTTTTTTTGTATTTATAGGGCTTCATATTTCCCAGTTCCTCCTACTATATTCATGTTAAACTGTATTCATATTCATCATAACTTCATAGGTCTATGAGTTTCCCACTGCTTTCCATTGTTTAGTTGTTGGTTTTCAAGCCTTTAAAATGTAGATGCATTCTATTTTATCTGAATTTTGGTTGTCCACACCAACTGTTTGTTAAACTGCCACCTTGATTTATTTAGGTTATCTTCCTCATTAGTGCCTCTTCTCGAAGCTTATTATAGCTTATCCTCAAAAACTATCTTTTATAGCAATGACAAGTAGATAAAACTGGGACCTAAATTGTTTAAGGTGAATTCATGCTTTCAATATTCTTTCTTTCTGGACTATTTATGCTTATTTTTTATCTTACCATAGTTGACCAATTTTTCATGACTGTTCATGATGGTCAGATCAATTGAAAAAAATACAATTAAAGTGTGTTACTACAGAAACGAAAGGAAGATGCATGGTGTGTTTGACCGAAATACCCCCATCTGAAATAGCTTTAGCTGGTCGACTAATATTGAGGTACATAGAACAACATGGGCATTTTTGTAAATCTTCCTACATTGTGAATTTAGCAAGTTATATACTCGATACACTAAACCCTCTTATAAGTTATGTCCATTTTATCTTAATAAGATATTTTTTTCTTCAGGATCTTTGTTATAATTATGCACAACATTATCCAGAAGCTAAAGTTGAGTTGCACATATGTTCCATCTATAAATAATCCTCATATTTATAATAATACTTAAGTCTAGTTTAATTATTAACAAAGGGTACGTGTGCTAATGGATTGTAAATACATGATTGCTCCAGCTAGGAAGATAAGGAGGCTAGGTCAACAATTGGGTGTAATAAAGGAGAATTCTTGTAAATTTACCGATGATGAGGTGGCAGTGAATAAAACTAGAGTGACTTCTGCTCCAAGATCAAGACTCTCATGTTACCCTTTCCTATAGGATAATTCACTACAACCTGTTTGGTTTAATGTTGAACACGATAAGGGGTTAATAAGGTACATATAAGGAGTCTTGTGCATGTAATTTATTCAAAAAATGAATTAGATTTTTTTTTTTTGTTTTTTGTTTTTTTTTTTTGTTAAACCTGCAAAAACCTAACCAAAAATCTAAAATGATATTGTTTCATGTGTAAAGTTAATGATGTAACTAATTATTTATACAATTGATTAATTAAAGATTTATATTTACTTGATGTTAATATAGCACTTTAATTAATTAATAATGTAGTCTATTTAAACAAAATAAAATTTTAAACCATTCTTGTAGGGTTACTTGTCTACAGAAGCTCAAATTTTAGATGTGGAAGTATGGGGATTAAGGGGCAAAAAAGTAAAAGAGGTTCAAAATTCATTTCATAAAAAGAAAACAATTACTCACAGAACAAAGGCAAAAGGTAAATTTTTTGATTTTTTATTTTTCTCAAAAACAATTCTTTCACTTCATTAAATTGTAACTAACTATTTTTTATTTTTTAAATTTTAGATCTACTTGAAGACTTTTACAAATTGGGAAGACTCACCCAAGAAGATGATGGTGGACATGTTGTCAAATCCTAGTGTTGTTCAGCATGAAAAAATATACATTTTATCTAGTTTACTTTAGTTCACATGAGGTATATATCAATATTGGTGCTTAAATTTGTAGTATATATTTAAATAATATAATTTTGATATATACAAAAGTTAGATCAATAATATTTTAACTTTGTTTTTCTTGTGTGAATAATTTGTTTTAGGGTTGGAACAATGGAATAAATGGTTTCAGGTGTGGTGTCAATAAAGCGACATTGATCGAATTGTTTTAGAGTCTTAGAGTATGACTATCTTTTGCATCTTTTCCAAGAATTATTTGCTCAAATCAAATACTTTTGCTATTTTATTAAAAAGTTGATTACAAAAATGGCCTGTGAGTATCACTATTTTTTACAATTTTGATCCCTAAATTTTCACTTTGTGAAGGTATGAAGTGTACAAGTTTAAAAGGTTTTTGTGCACATTTCTTGCTCAAAATGTTGTAAGTTTGTGCAAGAACTAGCAATTTAATTTCATATATTTGTGTCTAATAACATCCTACTTTTATATTTTTCTTATTATAGCAATGAAAATGGCTATAAATATGTAAATTTTCAAAGTACAATGTTGTAATAAGACAAAATAGAAGTAGGATGCTACAAGAAACAAGTGAACGGAAGTGCATTGCTATCTCCTTCATTATTAGTTACTCATTATTTTGCAAATATGTAATGATGTTTTTTTTTTGGAAACTATGATTCAGGTCCATCATCTGTGGTGCATCTGCAAAATACAGTAGCATCACAGTTGTAATAATGATGTTTTATTATCCTTTAAGTTTTGTTTTTATATTAAAAGGGCCTAATAGACCTGTGGTGTGTGAAAAACAAAATGTGCCTTAACCCACCTCTAATTGGTAAGTGTTCCTTGAAAATAATTGATATTTTGCATGGTCTTTATGTGTAGATCAGTAGAAGTAAAATGAAAAGAAGGTTACTGAGAGATAGGGATAGTAATGTCATTGAACAGGGACTAGGTGTCAATCGGACAAAAATGTCATTTTTTGTCCCACCTCAAAGATGGAACAAGGTCAACAACGACTAGTAGTTATGATCTATCGTCTATGCAAAAGACGTAAATGCCCTTATCTTTCTCATAATTGAAAATTGTATGTGTAACAAATATGACATAATCCCTTCAACGTTAGTGATTAAAGAGAATCGCTCTCCATCTAATTGGCCTTGAGGCAAGTCTTGTTTCTTTTTTTACTTAATAGAGTAAGTGTGGACAAGACTTAATCTACTAAGCTATATATGAGTTTTTATTATAATATCCAACTTCTATTTCATCTTATCACACAAAAGAAGGTTAAATGTAAGAAATCACACTTGCCTTTTAGTAAATAGAGCATCTTTAAATGTTGACTTTGTTTATCAGTTTGTAACTTGTGGTTTGGTTTGGTTTCAGAATATTCACGGTCCAGTTGATTTTGTTATGGAGCTACTTTCCAAACTCGTAAGTAAATAGGTGAGCTACTTGTGTTTGTAATTTTATGATCATAATATATATATATATATATATATATATATATATAGGAAATAAGATGGAATAAATGGTTGTGGTTGTGTAAAGGTATGGAGGATGCCAGAATTGTGGGCTGGATTTCTGAAATGCATTTCAAAAACACAGCCACATTCTTTTCGTGTATTATTACAAGTATGTATCTTTTCCTCCTAGGACATTGTCAATTCCAGAGAGGTAACTTATATTTTATATAGGAAACTTGAATCATATTCTTCTTTCTTACATAAAATTTGTTGAAAACAGGTATGCAAGTTTATGGGGGCTTCAAATTTATCCTTTTGTCTAGAGTATGGCTCCAAGCTAAATTTTAATATTTTATACAGGTATGTGCTGTATTGAATTGCTGCAATGACAATTGGCAAAAGGTATTTTACTATTTCACTCTTTCAAATTAACTTTTATAATCTACAAGTGTATTGAATTTTAATACTTTATACAGGTATGGGCTATATTGAAGCCTGGATTCTTGGCAAAAGGTATTTTACTACACGTGTATTAAAATTTAATATTTTATAACATAGATTGATGATTCTTGAAGCCTTTCTGAATACTAATGTGTTGATGATGAAAACATGTATCATGTGGAAACAGAAGCATAACAATAAGAAGTAGAAACAAGAAGTTGTCCCTTAATAGCAATGTAGTATTAGGTTATATAGTTAGGAAAAATATCTTAAGAACAATGTACAATCAGATCCCCTTAATACCAATGTATTATAAATTTTTGACATGATGTTATTGGATGAAATTGATTTTTTTGGTATATATTTGTTTCCATATTTTTGTATTATGCGTAAATGAGTATCGTAAAGAAGCGTTGTAAATGAATATCGTAAATGGTTGCTGAAGTTTATGACACGCAAATGCGTCTCATCTTCATTTATGACATGGGCTTTAATGATACGCAATGCGTGTTTTAAATGTGTGTCGTAAGGTTACGACACACAAATGCGTGTCATCTTCCTTTATGACAGGGCCTTCCTTGACACACAATGTGTGTCGTAAACGCGTGTCGTAAGTAGAAGACGCAATGTGTGTCGTAAATTCACTTTTTACGTTACGCGGTGTCGTGTCGGTTTAGCCGTAAAAACTTCGACGGGTCATAATTTCTTCGTTATAACTCGGATTTCGGCGTTCTTTATATGTACGTAACCCCTGTGACATATACTAGGCGTGAGCAAAAACCGAACCGCAAACCGAAAAAACTGCATAAACCGAAAAACCGAAAAACCGAAACCGAAATAAAAACCGACGGTGCGGTTTTTAGTTTTGCAAAAACCGAAAATGTTCGGTGCGGTGTGGTTTCTAGTTTTGCAAAAACCGCAAAAAACCGAACCGCACCATATATATATATATATATATATATATATATATATATATATATATATATATATATATATATATATATATATATATATGGATGAGCATATGACCCGTTGGACCGGACCGGAAAAAGACCAGGACCGGACCCGGACCGGACCGGATATTCAGATTAGTGGACCGGTTTTTGGGTTTTGTTTTTACCACTATTCGGGCTTCGGGTTTGGACCGGACCGTACCCGGAATACGGGATTTAACCCGGACCGGACCGGAAAACATTTTCACCTTAATTCCTTTTATACATATTTTAGAATATATAAATAATAATAATGACTTATTAGTTAATGCTATAAAGCTTTTATTGAATTATAAATTATTGCTACAAAAAAAATGTATCTAATGTGATTGCGTATTTAAATTGAGTACCACATCTCTCACCAAATTGGATATTCCGTAATGTATCTATCGTAATATTATTTATTAAGCTTTTCTTTCTAAAAAACATGAACATTCATTTACTATTAGTTTTTTTTAGGAATTGTGAGGCTCGTCCATACGAGCGACAACAAAAAAAAAACCTTTGTGCGGCTCTTCCATAGTTCACGGCAGTGACAATTTTTTTAGGTTCGGCCCTCCAACTCTCCATCGCATTCCACCGTTACAAAAAAAACAGTCCAATTCGGTCCAAAATCCGAAACCCGGTTTAATACCCGGAGCCGGACCGAACCGAACCTGGACCCGATACACACAAAAACGGTCCGGTTTTCAGGTAAGGTAATTCACGATTTTCGGTCTTCGGGCCGGTCCGGTCCGAGTCTGGCCCGTTGCTCATCCCTATATATATATATATATATATATATATATATATATATATATATATATATATATATATATATATATATATATATATATATATATATATATATTAAATGTTGATATCTGTAAGAACGAAGAACTCGTGACAATTAAAATTTTTATAAATATAAATATTTATCTTATCAGAAGATGATGATATATTTTTAAGCATACATTTAGTTATATTTATAAGAACAAATAATGTTTATGACATTTTTAAACATATAAATATGAAGAGTATTATCGTTGATAATATCATTTTTATGAATACATTAATTGATATTATCTCATATAAATGTGAAACAAATATTGTATTTAATTCGTATTATATTCAAGCATTAGAAGCATATTGGATAAATGGTTATGTCATTATATTTCAAATCAAGAGGTGGTGGTATCATAAAAACTGAACCGCAAAAAACCAAAAACAAAAACAAAAACAAAAACAAAAAACAAAAAAAAAAATAACAAAAAACCGCAAAAAAAACCGAACCGCATAAAAACCGAACGGTACGGTTTCTAAACTTCAAAAAACCGAAGTTGCCGTTTTCGGTTCGGTTTTGGGAAAAACCGCACCAAACCGCACCATACTCACCCCTAACATATACTATAACTTAGGTAAAATTATTTATTCTAAATAATATTCTATCAAAAAGTCTTTTTTTTACGTTTATTATCTTTAAATTGATTAGCCCGAATTTGCGGGCGTTACATAATGACCGCATCGTCGATACCTTTCAAATGATATATATATATATATATATATATATATATATATATATATATATATATATATATATATATATATATATATATATATATATATATATATATATATATATTATTTTAATACGTAAATATGCTATTATAAATTATAACTTGTTCATACGAACTCCGTTTTTAACATTCTCTATATCCACATGTAGCCATCGATGAGATCTACAACTTTCGTTTAGACTCCGTCGACTAATTTCGACTTTAGTTTTAAAGTTATATTTTAACAGACTTAGACTGTTAAAGTTCGTTAAAAATTCATAACTTTGTCATCCGACGTCCGTTTTCGACTGTCTTTATATCGTTGAACTCCTATTAACGAGATATTCAATTCTCATTTAGATTGATTCGGATAAAAATCGACCGATCTAAAATTCGATTTCTGAGGAGTATACCGCTATGCTGAATCTTAGAAAAATAATAATTTCCTTTAACGAAGTCAGATTTAGACGTTTTTTATATGCATGCTCTCGGTTTGACGACTATTACGAATTTCCTTTAGATCACTAAGGCTAAAAAGTATTTTATTAAAAATTTACTTTGTACATTACGTAGAGTCGGGTTTAAATAGCGAAACTTCAACGGGTCATAACTTCTTCGTTATAAGTTGGAATTTCAGGATTCTTTATATGTACGGAATCATTGTGACATATTCTATAGCTTTGGTTAAGATTATTAATCCTAAATAATGATCTATCAAAAAGTCATTTTTAATACTTATTATCTCTAAATTGACTAGCCCGAATCTGCGGGCGTTATATTTTGACTTTCATTTTCATGCCTAACGGGGGTAAAATAAATGATTTTACAAAAATCATATCTCTCATACGGACTCTGTTTTCGGCAAACTTTTTCTTAAAGTTTATATCTTGATGAGTACTACGAAACTCCTTTTTGCACTTTTAGTCAAAACTCAACCAATTTCTAAGTACCGTTTTAATGTAATTATGTTTAGTTATGCAGTTGATTCTTATTTCTATAAAATTCATAACTTTTTTTTTTGGAGTCGGATTTTTACGAATCTTATATTATTGAGATCACGTTAACGAGTACTATCCAAGTATGTTAACGAGCTTAGAAAATGGTACAACTTTTTGGACGCTAATTTTTTAGCCTAATGGACGCTTTTAACTAATAAATGTAATGGTACATTTGATTTTTATTATCTCAAAAATCAAATATTACAATACTACGTTATTACATCTATTTTCCTATTCTATCCTAATGGTGACCAATAACGGAAACCTCTCGGTTGTCACAGGTTAAAGGGTGGTACGGAGATTGTTCTGTTCTTCATGGGCAGTGGAAAAGATTCCCGAGAAGCGGAAGAGAGACATAAGAGTTGGGCAATTTCATTCAGGCTATGGATGACATTAGGTTGCCCGAGGCAACAAATACGTGGTTGTGGAAAGTGATAGTGTAGGGATATTTTCGGTGAAACCCTTATGGATGCTGATGAATGATAAATCTACATGTGTTGTTGCTGTCAATGGCTTTCGATAAGAGAAAAGGGTGCCGATAATGATAAATGTTTTTGTGTGGAAATTGATTTTGAATAGGATCCTATTGCTAGTAACTTGGAGAAGTGTGGCATTGTTTTGACCTCTTATATGGGACCGTTTTCAGAGTTACAAGAAGAAGATATCATCCACGTGTTTCTCAAATGCACTTTCTCGCTTACAATCTAGGATTGGTTCATTGTTTGGAGTGTTTCTGTTTTCTCTGTCCCGAACAATATGGAGGAGCTTCTTTCTCTTATGAATGTTTCGATTCATGGGAAAAGTAGAAGTCTCATATTTGTGTTAATTTAGCAGTGTTGTTAATTATATAGAAAGCTCGTAATGATTTGATGTTCAACAAACGAAAGTGGTTTTTCCTTAAAGTGACGGATGACATTCAATTAACGACTTTTAACTGAATTAAACATAGATCTCCTTATATTTTTATTTGTTGGTTCGATTGGTGTTTTTCCCATATTTGGGTTGTCCTTTGTAATGTTTTTTTATACTTTATTTTAGCATCTTACTAGTTTTTATTGTATCCGTCTAAAAAAATAATAAATAATAAAAAGAAACTCTCATTTTGGGTTTTTTTTTTTGTTTCTTGAACTTTTGGTAAAAGACATTGTTTTTGGAATTCGATTCTTTAAATTCTAGTGAAGGAAATCATTTTTTATGGTCATAATTAAGTTCAAACGTACTATTTTATATATAAAGCTTTTTCTTATTTGAAAGTATACTAAATTTAATTTTTGGAGCTTGCTAACGACACCATCTTTTTGACACTTATAGTGGAGTGATTTGAATGTTGATAAGAAATTGTGTGAGTGTGTGTGACTCGTTTCTTAAATATTCGAGTCTTTAATCGCTTTCAAGATTTAAGGTTGGAATTAAACAAAATATTGTTTTGATTTTGTTAAAACGATGGTTTTAAGTAGGGATGAGCAACGGGCCAGACCCGGACCGGACCGGCCCGAAGACCGAAAATCATGAATTACCTTACCCGAAAACCGGACCGTTTTTGTGTGTATCGGGTCCGGGTTCGGTCCGGTCCGGTTCCGGGTATTAAACCGGGTTTCGGATTTTGGACCGAATTGGACCGTTTTTTTTGTAACGGTGGAATGCGATGGAGAGTTGGAGGGCCAAACCTAAAAAAAATTGTCACTGCCGTGAACTATGGAAGAGCCGCACAAAGATTTTTTTTTTAGTTGTCGCTCGTATGGACGAGCCTCACAATTCCTAAAAAAAAACTAATAGTAAATGAATGTTCATGTTTTTTAGAAAAAAAAGTCTAATAAATAATATTACAATAGATACATTACGGAATATCCAATTTGGTGAGACATGTGGTACTCAATTTTAATACGCAATCACATTAGATACATTTTTTTTTTGTAGCAATAATTTATAATTCAATAAAAGCTTTATAGCATTAACTAATAAGTCAATATTATTATTTATATATTCTAAAATATGTATAAAAGGAATTAAGGTGAAAATGTTTTTCGGTCCGGTCCGGGTTAAATCCCGTATTCCGGGTACGGTCCGGTCCAAACCCGAAGCCCGAATAGTGGTAAAAACAAAACCCGAAAACCGGTCCACTAATCTGAATATCCGGTCCGGTCGGGCTCCGATCCCGGTTTTTTTCCGGTCCAGTCCGGTCCAACGGGTCATATGCTCATCCATAGTTTTAAGTTAATATATTATTAAATTGTATAAACAAAATCACTAAAGTCGACGAAATTAACTCAAAATATGTGATTGGTATGTGACTTAACAAATTGCAATAAAGCTAGTAAGTTAATCGAATTTTCGATTTCGACACCATTATTTTTTCTCAATTAAGTCACTATGTTTATAACTTTATTGCAATATAAATTAAATGACATGTTCTTTTGGTAACCACTCTTCCTAACTTGCAATAAAATCACTAAGTTTACCAAAATTTTGATTTTAACATCATGTTTTGTTTTTTCTCAATTATGTCATTACATTTACAATTTTATTGTAATATCAACCAATTAATCGGTTACTATCGATCTAGCATGTTCCTAAATAAATGACATGAGAATATTGTGATGTGGAAGCGACGTCATATCTTATGTGGCATGATTGAGTTTCAAATATAAGGTGTACAACGAACTCAATTTCACATATCTTCTTCTTTTCTTTTCTTCTTCTTGTTAGAGTATTTCTACACAAATGGCGTATGAAGGTCGATCAAATGGTTAAAACTCACTTAAGAGTTAGTGAAAAGGGCATACTCACCCTTTCAGGAGATGTTATTGTGGTTAAGAAGTTCGATTTGTGCAACAATTAAATGAAGACCCCTACAAGATCGATCTACGAGATGCTTAGTGAGTTTGAACCATTAGATCGACCTTGTAGGGGTCTTCATTTACTTATTGTACAAATCGAGTTACTAAAACCACAATAGCATCTCCTAAAATGGTGAGTAGTCAAAAATCGCATAATTTAAATTGAAAGTGTCGTCCAATAAATTTGCTCACCAATTGTCGAGAGCCTGAAATAGTAAAACACGTATCTAGTATTTACAGAAGGAATCGAATAATATTTAAAGGAAATTAAATAAGAGAAATCTATATTTCTTTATACCTTATGTTTTTTTTTTGAACGGTGATTATTTGTTACAACAAAAGAGGCAGATAGGGGTGGCGATGTAGAGGTTGAAATGTATTATCGGTTATGAACTCTTTAATCACCATCTATATCCGATGACCAACAAAGACCCCATCAATCTCAACAATACCATCAATTTTAAGAAAGGGGAGACGGAATGATAGAGGCAATGTAGAAGTGGACAATGAATTTTTAGAGAGAGAAAACGGAAGATGAGAGACAGAAGCGGTGGTAGAAACCCCTCTTTGGTATACTAGTCACCCACAGACACAGTACGAGATATCTTAAGGTCGTTTCCTTGAGAGAGAAAAAGGAGAGAATGATAAAAGAAATGGAAAATGATATACCCAAGTGAGGTCAAGTGCCTGAAGCCTATATTGAAACTTTGAAGGTATCGTCAGAAGGGCTACTAGAGAGATAATAGACAGTGAAGGTAGAAGATGGTGTCAAGGTCTTATGGAAGAAACCCATTGGAGCGTAAAGGGGGTCAAGCGACATAGGTATGCATGTGTCCTCGAAGGGTCTGCGAAGACAACCGTGAGAAAATATCTAAAGAAGCTTTATGAAACGTTTTTGGTATATAATAAAAAAAACCCAACATGACTGTCCTTTAACAGTGTGCATGATAGAAAATCCCAATTTCATTATATTTGCAGCTCTTTAGGTGATGTGTCAGCCATTTTGGTGATACTGGATAAATTTTTTCTAATGTGGGCTACCAGCTAGGGTAGATAATCGGATCCAAGTAGGTCTTCTATTCAGTGGGAGGATGTCCACATGTCAAAGAAAAATAAAAGGCAGTTTCATTATGGTAGATATCTAAAAGAAATTCTTAGTAGTCGTTAAACCGAGAGCGGACATATTGAGAACGTCCAAATCTGACTTCGTGAGAGGAAGTTATATTTTTTGAAGTTTCAGTGCAGGAGTGCGGGCACATAAATCAAAATTCTAATAGGTTTATTGTTAGCTGAAACAATTTAAACGAGAATTGAATATCTCGTAAATATGAACTCGTGATAAAAAGACAGTCGAGAACAAAGTTCGTATGAAGGAGTTATGAATTCCGCACGGACTTTAGCAGTCTAAGCCATTCTAAATATGAATTTTTGTTAAAGCAAGAATTAGATGTTAAGGCCTTAATGAAAGTATAGAGCTCGTTGAGAGTATTATGAAGATATAAAGAACATCGAAAATGGAGCTCATATGCGAAAGTTATGCTCGTCCAAAAGGTTTAGAAAAATACTCGATGCGATGATGTGGCATCACGAAAGGGCGCCACGTGGCCTGGTCGGCGACCCCCCTCTTCCGAGACAAGGCAATGTGGCCCAAGGAGTGACCGCATCATGACACCATGAAGGGACGAGGTGGCAAGCTCCGGTAACAACATGTGAGCCTGAGAGGGGGTAGCAAGATAAGAGTGCACGACACGCCTCTCGACAGCCTATATAAATGTAACAAACCGTTATTTCAAACCTATGTAATAATGTAGGTCAATTTGTAGTTCTTTTTAAAATAATAAAGAGAAATTTTAGCATATTGCGTATATTTACATAATTGACCCTCCAAAAATAAAGTATTAAACAATCTCGATTGGGATGAACAAAGTGGTAGAGATTGTAACAATGTTTCCAAAAACATAAAGAACACTAAAATCCGAGTTATAACGAGGAAGTTATGATCAATCAAAGATCCGCGACAAAACCGGCAAAACACTGTTCAGTGTAAAAAGTGAATTTTCAATAAAAGGCTTTTTATCTAAATGAAAGTTGTAGATTATGTTAAACCGAGAACTTTCATAAAAAGAACGTCAAAATCTGACTTTGTATGAGGAAGTTATGATTTTTCTAAGTTTCAGTATAGCAGTATACAGCTAAAAACTCAAAATAAAGATCGAGTTATTTTTAGCCAACACAACCTAAACGAGAATTGAAGGTCTCATCAATAGTAGTACAGCGGTAAAAAGACAGACAAAAACGGACGTCGGATGAAGAAGTTATGAATTTTTAACGGATTTCCTGCCCGGTCTATTAAAAATTATAATATTAAAAATAAAGTCAAAATTAGCTGTAACGACGTAAATTTTTCAAAACAATTTTTCATTTTTAAATTATACTTTCAATCACAAAACATAATGTATCCACTGTGTCATAACAAAACATGTCCCCAGAATGTCAATAACATAAACTCTATAAGTATGTACGGATCATGTCGGCGCCTTCCCGCGATCCTCGCTAGTACCTGAAACACATAACACAACAACTGTAAGCATAAATGCTTAGTGAGTTCCCCAAAATACCACATACCACACATATGCCTTTCCAGGCCATAACTCTATAGGATCTTCCGATCCATGTGTCTCAGGGGACTTCCGTCCCGAATCCCGGTAGACCTTCCGGTCCTACCCGTATCGACCTTCCGGTCCATAACCCCTTGACCTTCCGGTCCATATCATCTTGACCTTCCGGTCCTTACCATACATAACATACATAACACATACATATCACGTAACCGCATATAGCACATACATCCCATAGCATACAAGACCTTCCGGTCACACATATCACATAACCGCATATAGCACATACATCATAGCATACAAGACCTTCCGGTCACACATAGGTACCCTTCCAGGTACAGTATAGTGAGAAGACTCACCTCAATGAAGTCGGATAAACTCTCTTGCTCAACGTCCCGACTTAGCTTCCTCCTATTATTCAGATAACATCTCCGATCAATATTCTCTCATGATCTCATCTCTACAGATTGGGTAGAAGGCCATTCTACCCTTCCCTGAACTCTCCTGAATCAGTCTTGACCAGAACCCTAAAGTCAACGAAAGTCAACGGTCAACTTTGACCCGACTCGTCGAGTGCACAAGGGCGACTCGGCGAGTCCATGTGGGTCCTCTGATTCCTTTCAGACTCTCTTGGCTCGTCGAGTCATCCTTCTACTCGACGGGTTACACCTGTCACGAATCGCGGGGCAACCCTGACTCGACTCGTCGAGTCCTCTTATGGACTCGGCGAGTTGCTTCCATAACAACTCTCAAAAGACCATCTGAGGTCAGATCTGCTTCTCTAAACTATAGATCTGGCCTTCAAGTGCTCAAAAGTCACGTAAAGGTGCAACCTTTACGTGCATGTAACCCACATCAAGTCATAAATGGAGAAATAACTCTAAAAATGGCAACCTACTCTCCAATCCTCCATGAACAAGCATAAAGCAGAATGGGAAAGGTTCTCTGGACCTCTATGGGTCCAGATCTGAGGTCTAACCCAACAAGGGACCATAAACTCAACCTTTCAAGCCTTAAAAGGTTTATAGAAAACCCTAAATCATAGATCTTAACCCAAAACAGAAGGGAATTCGATTTGATACCTCAATAGTGTAGATCTGAACTTGAAAACCCTGGATCCACAGCTCCCTTGACTTCCTCTTGTTGGAAACTACTTCTCTTTTGCTAAAACACACAAGAAATGGTGAATTAGCCTTCCTCTTACACTACAAGCTTTCTCTCTGCTCTTTAGGGTTTCTCAGGGGTGCAATGGCCGCAAATGGAGGCTATAAAGGCCTTTAAATAGGGCACAAACCCCGAGAATTAGGGTTTCACTTAACAGCGCGGACTCGCCGAGTCCACGCATCGACTCGTCGAGTCCTTCATTAATTCAGACCAAAAATGCACGATCCCACTCGGCGAGTCCGAGCGCCTACTCGCCGAGTCCCTCTCTAAAATTCAATATAAATACTTAAAATAAGATACCTGGGAATCCGGATGTTACAATTCTCCCCCACTAGAATCAGACTTCGCCCTCGAAGTCCAGCTCGGCAAACAACTCTGGATGCTGCTCCCGCATCTCCAACTCCGGCTCCCAGGTCAGCTCGGACCCTTTCCGATGTGCCACTGGACCTGTACCAGGGACACTTCCTTGTTCCTCAGAACCTTGAACTTCCGATCCCGGATCGCGATTGGTCTCTCAGCATAATTCAGGCTCGCATCCACCTGAATATCCTCCAGTGGTACCACCGCCGACTCGTCGGCTATACACTTCCTCAACTGAGACACGTGAAATGTATCATGAATCTGGCTCAGCTCCTCAGGTAGTTCCAACCGATAAGCTACCTTACCCACCCTCGCAGTCACCCTGAACGGGCCGATGTACCGGGGCCCCAGCTTGCCCCTCTTCCTGAATCGGATCACTCCTTTCCAAGGAGATACCTTCAGGAGTACGAAGTCTCCCACCTGGAACTCAAGCTCAGATCGTCGCCTATCCGCATAACTCTTCTGACGACTCTTAGCCGTCAGTAACGTCTGTCTAACCTGGTGTATCTGCTCTGTCGTCTGAAGCACTATCTCAGTGCTACCCATCACACGCTGCCCTACCTCTCCCCAGCAAATGGGAGTCCGACACCTCCTCCCATACAACAGCTCGAAGGGAGGCATGCCAATACTCGAATGGTGGCTATTGTTGTAGGAAAACTCAGCCAACGGCAGATATGTGTCCCAACTTCTCCCGAAGTCCAACACACATGCTCGGAGCATGTCCTCGAGCGTCTGAATCGTCCGCTCACTCTGTCCGTCCGTCTGCGGGTGGTAGGCGGTACTGAAATGCAACATCGTACCCAACTCCTTGTGGAACTTCTTCCAGAACCTGGAAGTGAAACGTACATCTAGATCTGACACAATCGAGATCGGTACTCCATGACGCGATACCACCTCCCTCACATACAACTCTGCCAACCTCTCAGCAGAAGAGCTCTCACTGATAGCAAGAAAATGCGCGCTCTTCGTCAGCCGGTCGACGATCACCCAAATTGCATCGACACCCCTCGCGGTCCTCGGCAATTTGGTGATGAAATCCATGGAAATCTGTTCCCACTTCCACTGGGGAACCTCAAGCGGCTGCAACTTGCCATGCGGACGCTGGTGCTCGGCCTTAACCTTGCGACAGGTCAAGCACCTCTCGACAAACCACGCGACATCCCTCTTCATACAGGGCCACCAATAATCTTTCTTCAGGTCCAAATACATCTTCGTGGCCCCGGGATGGATCGAGAACCTCGATCTATGCGCCTCCTCCATCAGAATGGTACGTGCCCCGCCTGCATACGGCACCCAAATCCGACCTTGAAAGGTCATTAGCCCTCGGCTATCGGTAACGAACTCAGGTACCTGTCCAATCACCCGCTCCCTCTTGCGGTTCTCCGGTCTCACGACCGCTGCCTGGGCCTCCCGGATGGTGTCCAATACCGGACTCATCACTGTCAATCTCATACAAGTACCTCGAATCGGCGCACTCTCAGCCCTACGACTCAACGCATCAGCTACAACATTAGTTTTCCCCGGGTGGTACAGGATCTCACAATCGTAATCCTTTACCACATCCAACCATCTCCTCTGGCGCATATTCAGGTTGGGCTGATCCACCAGATACTTCAAACTCTTATGGTCCGTGTATATAGTACACCGAACCCCATACAAATAGTGACGCCAGATCTTGAGGGTGAACACTACCGCCCCTAACTCCAGATCGTGGGTGGGATACCTCGTCTCATGAGGCTTCAGCTGCCTTGATGCATATGCTATCACATGCCCCCTCTGCATAAGCACTGCACCCAACCCCGATATCGATGCGTCACAATACACCAC
This sequence comes from Lactuca virosa, assembly GCF_052849685.1. Classification (NCBI taxonomy): domain Eukaryota; kingdom Viridiplantae; phylum Streptophyta; class Magnoliopsida; order Asterales; family Asteraceae; genus Lactuca; species Lactuca virosa. Next base: position 170,974,246 of record NC_136428.1, on the reverse strand, counting down.
AAAATCCTCCATCCCTTCCGGGAGGGCTAACACAGGGGCTTCGCATAACTTCTGGCGAAGTGTCTCAAACGAGGTCTGCTGCTCTGGACCCCATGAAAAAGCAACACCCTTCCGGGTCAACCTGGTGAGAGGCAGGCGATCTTGGAGAAATCCCTGATAAATCTCCGATAGTAGCCAGCCAATCCCAGAAAACTCCTGATCTCGGTGGGAGATCTCGGCACCTCCCAACTCATAACTGCCTCAATCTTGGCCGGATCGACCAAAATCCCATCCTTGTTGATGAGATGCCCCAAGAACTGGACCTCCCATAACCAGAACTCGCACTTGGAGAATTTGGCATAAAGCCTCTCCGTCCTCAATACCCCGAGGATCTCTCTCAGATGCTCATCGTGCTGCTCTATAGATCTCGAATACACCAGTATATCGTCGATGAACACGATCACCGAACGATCCAACATCGGTCTACACACCCTGTTCATGAGATCCATGAACGCTGCCGGTGCATTGGTGAGCCCGAAAGGCATCACCACGAACTTGTAATGCCCATAACGAGTCCTGAACGCCGTCTTCTGGATATCCTCATCACGCACTCTCATCTTATGATATCCAGATCTCAGATCAATCTTGGAGAACCAAGACGCTCCCTGCAACTGATCGAACAAATCGTCGATCCTCGGTAATGGGTAACGGTTCTTGACCGTCAACTTGTTCAACTCCCGATAATCAATACACATCCGGTGTGAACCATCCTTTTTCTTGACAAAAAGGATCGGTGCTCCCCAAGAGGAACTACTCGGTCTAATAAACCCCTTCCCCAGCAGCTCCTGAAGCTGCGAGGATAACTCCTGCATCTCTGGCGGCGCAAGGCGATAAGGCGCCTTGGCGATAGGCGCTGCCCCCGAAACCAAATCAATGCGGAACTCTACCTGCCTCTCGGGAGGCACACCCGAAAACTCCTAGGGAAAAACATCCGGGAAGTCACGCACTATCGGAACGTCATCCAACGAACTTGGCCTCCCAGCGGCCTCTCGTGTGTCCATCACATAGGCTACAAACCCGCTGCAGCCCTGCTGCAAACTCTGTCTCGCTCTGGCGGCTGAACAAAACGCCGACCCACATCGGGTACCCTCGCCGTACACCGTAAGTACTCCCCCATTGGGGTCTCGTATCGTCACCAACTGTCGCTCGCAGTCTATGACAGCCCCAAATCGGCTCAACCAATCCATTCCCACTATGACACACACGTCCCCCATCGCTATCGGGACCAGATCTATCGGGAACTCAACACCGAAGATCTCGAGTACACATCCTCGTATCACATCCGTAGCATACACCGCTCGCTCGTCAGCTATGGAAACTCGCAGAGGTCTGCTCAACACCTCTCATCTGCTACTGATGTGTCGACTAAACGCTATCGACACAAATGATCGACTCGCACCCGAGTCAAATAACACTAAGGCAGGTACAGAACTTACAAGAAAAGTACCTACGCATATCATCATATAAGCACAACATCTCAACTCAGCATAAATAATTAAAGAATACATACCAGCCACAACATCGGGGGCTGCGCGGACCTCCTCCGATGTCAACTGGAAAGCTCTCCCGCGAGCCCTCGGTGCCTCGGCCTTCGCTGGCCGAACCTCGGTAACCCTAGCAGCAGGTGCAGATCCCTGTGCTGATCCCTGATGTAACTGCGGGCACTCGGCCTTCCGATGGCCAGTCTGGTTGCAATGAAAGCAAACCATAAATCCCTTGGGGCAATCCTTGGCGATATGCCCCTCCTTGCCACATTTGTAGCAAGCACCCGATTGACAGACCCCATCATGTCCCTTGCCGCACTTCCCACAAGTGCGGCCCTTCTGGCCTCCAGATCTCGTATCAGCGGACTTGGCCCGCTTGGCTGCTGGCTGAGACTGTGCCGGTCGCCGATCTATCCTCTGAGACTCGGCCTCCTCCCTGGCATGAGTCTCCAACTCAATCTCCCTCTTCCGGGCATTTGCCTGGAGCTCAGCAAATGTCCGGTAAGTCGAGTTCGACACGAACTACCGAATATCCCTCCTCAAAACGCCCAAATACCGGCTCATGCATGCCTGCTCAGTAGACACCTCCTCAGGGCAGAACATCGCCCTCTCTTGAAACTTCCTGGTAACCACAGTAACCGAATCAGTACCCTGCTTGAGGGTCAAGAACTCCTGAATCAACCGTTCCCTCTCCACTGGGGGAACATACTCGTCTCTGAACATGGTGGTGAACCTCTCCCAGGTCACCGCTGAAATCTCTGCAAGAGTGAAGCTCGCCGTCACGAACTTCCACCAATCCTTCGCTCCCAAGCGAAGCTGGGTCAACGCGAACCGTACCCTCAGATGCTCCGGACATGAACACGTGTAGAAGCATCCCTCGATGTCAGAAATCCATCTCATCGCAGTGATCGGATCCTGCGTCCCATCAAACTCTGGTGGCTTCGTGTTGCTGAACTCCCAAAACAACAACGAGTCACCTCCCTGAGCCCTGGCAGCAGCCACAGCTGCAGCAGCCACAGCCTCAGTCACCGCGGCGTACCGCTCATCGAAAGTCTCAATCAGTGTGGTCTTGATAGACCCAAACATCTCCGGAATCTCAGCCCTGATCGCTGCCGCCACCTCATCGTGGATCATCTGACGAAGCTCCTCGTCACTCACGCCATTTGGCTCAGGTCTGTGACGTGTCCCAACCATGATGTCTCTGAAATACAACATAATAATATCAGAGACTCGCTCGAGCATACTCTTACTCGATAACTCTACCCTACTCGTTCCATAGTACCCAAAGGATTCTTACTTAGAGTGCGCACTGCTCCGGTGTCTTCAGTAGTACGGGCCCTATACTACCGTCCACACCGCATCAGTATTCACCCTAAGTCCTCCTCCTTGGATCCCAGATCATAAGTACCCTATATCTCACTGGCATAGGCTACCCTTCGGTAGACCTCTCTTCAGCTCCTCACTGCTACCTACTCGCTCTCAAGCATCACATAGCAGCAAAATCCTTCCTAGGCTAAGGCATCACAAATCAGGCCACTCTAGTCCTAATATGAATACATAGCCTACTCTATCATGCATATCATATCATAACATATCTCATAACACATCATGTAAGGGTATTTTGGGAAATCACCGTTCAGGCGCTGGCTGATCGTACACACTGATTCCTTCTGCTTTTTCTCAAAATCTTTTACTCTTTTAGAAAAATTGCTTATTTTATGAAAACTTTCTCAATTCCTCAGTTTGAGTTCAGATTCATCCGAAGATGCATCCGAATCCCTCAAACCAAGGCTCTGATACCAACTTGTAACGACGTAAATTTTTCAAAACAAATTTTCATTTTTAAATCATACTTTCAATCACAAAACATAATGTATCCACTGTGTCATAACAAAACATGTCCCCAGAATCTCAATAACATAAACTCTATAAGTATGTACGGATCATGCCGGCGCCTTCCCGCGATCCTCGCTAGTACCTGAAACACATAACACAACAACTGTAAGCGTAAATGCTTAGTGAGTTCCCCAAAATATCACATACCACACATACACCTTTCCAGGCCATAACTCTATAGGATCTTCCGATCCATGTGTCTCAGGGGACTTCCGTCCCGAATCCCGGTAGACCTTCCGGTCCTACCCGTATCGACCTTCCGGTCCATAACCCCTTGACCTTCCGGTCCATATCATCTTGACCTTCCGGTCCATATCATCTTGACCTTCCGGTCCTTACCATACATAACATACATAACACATACATATCACGTAACCGCATATAGCACATACATCCCATAGCATACAAGACCTTCCGGTCACACATATCACATAACCGCATATAGCACATACATCATAGCATACAAGACCTTCCGGTCACACATAGGTACCCTTCCAGGTACAGTATAGTGAGAAGACTCACCTCAATGAAGTCGGATAAACTCTCGTGCTCAACGTCCCGACTTAGCTTCCTCCTATTATTCAGATAACATCTCCAATCAATATTCTCTCATGATCTCATCTCTACAGATTGGGTAGAAGGCCATTCTACCTTTCCCTGAACTCTCCTGAATCAGTCTTGACCAGAACCCTAAAGTCAACGAAAGTCAACGGTCAACTTTGACCCGACTCGTCGAGTGCACAAGGGCGACTCGGCGAGTCCATGTGGGTCCTCTGATTCCTTTCAGACTCTCTTGGCTCGTCGAATCATCCTTCTACTCGACGGGTTACACCTGTCACGAATCGCGGGGCAACCCCAACTCGACTCGTCGAGTCCTCTTATGGACTCGGCGAGTTGCTTCCATAACAACTCTCAAAAGACCTTCTGAGGTCAGATCTGCTTCTCTAAACTATAGATCTGGCCTTCAAGTGCTCAAAAGTCACGTAAACGTGCAACCTTTACGTGCATGTAACCCACATCAAGTCATAAATGGAGAAATAACTCTAAAAATGGCAACCTAGTCTCCAATCCTCCATGAACAAGCATAAAGCAGAATGGGAAAGGTTCTCTGGACCTCTATGGGTCCAGATCTGAGGTCTAACCCAGCAAGGGACCATAAACTCAACCTTTCAAGCCTTAAAAGGTTTATATAAAACCCTAAATCATAGATCTTAACCCAAAACAGAAGGGAATTCGATTTGATACCTCAATAGTGTAGATCTGAACTTGAAAACCCTGGATCCACAGCTCCCTTGACCTCCTCTTGTTGGAAACTACTTCTCTTTTGCTAAAACACACAAGAAATGGTGAATTAGCCTTCCTCTTGCACTACAAGCTTTCTCTCTGCTCTCTAGGGTTTCTCAGGGGTGCAATGGCCGCAAATGGAGGCTATAAAGGCCTTTAAATAAGGCACAAACCCCGAGAATTAGGGTTTCACTTAACAGCGCGGACTCGCCGAGTCCACGCATCGACTCGTCGAGTCCTTCATTAAATCAGACCAAAAATGCGCGATCCCACTCGGAGAGTCCGAGCGCCTACTCGCCGAGTCCCTCTCTAAAATTCAATATAAATACTTAAAATAAGATACCTGGGAATCCGGATGTTACATTAGCCGACGAAGTCCAAACAAAAGTCGTAGAGTTTAATTTTACCTACGCGTGCATATAAAGAACGTCGAAAATGGAGCTCGTATGCGAAAGTTATGAATTTTGCAAGTTTTGGGCACGAAAATCGAAAAATGTTGAAAACCGGGAAAAATCGCATGGTGCACCTTCGGTCATGTCACCTCGCATGCGAGGTTTCCTCGTGTCCGCCCCGTGTCACCTTCTGATTGGACCGAAGCCGTGGTCCAGTGGCCATCCGACACCCTTCGCAAGAACGTGCCACCGAGCTCGGACCCGTGCCCTCTTCCGATTCGACCGAAGTCCGGTCCACTCCTGATCTGACGCACCTTGCCAGCTGTCCGAAGCGAACCCTTCCCCTCGCCACCTGTCCGAACACGCGTCTGCTTCTCCTTGCTTCGGATCCGAGGCTTCGGCCTATATAAGAGGTGCGAGACTCTCCAGATTTTACACATTTTCACACCATTTTCCATTTCTTTTCACTTCTTTCACCACCTTAAAATTTCCTACAAGCCCTAAAGCCCCGATATCAAGTCTAAAACCCTAAGCAAGCCTCGAAGCCTCGAGATTCCCGAGAAAAACAACTTTCTCCAGTCGAAACCCTGCCCGATTAAAGCCGGTTTTTCCACAAATAAACTCCTTTCCAGTAAACGAAACGCTGTCCAAATCACCATCTATCAAGTGAGTTCATACCCCCGTATTTTCATAATTTCTACTGTTTTAAGGGGGGAATACAAGTATAACACAAGAACTTTGTGTTATAAAATCATGATTTCAAATCATGATACGACGACATTAGATCATCAAAATATTCTCAAAACATTAAATTCTTTTGTATAACTATTTTGGTTTCAATATACAATGATTGAACACATGTAAATACTTATACTATTTAAATACAATGGTTGTTTGTACTTTGATTACTATGATGCATATGTTGTGATACTAAAATGAAGTCCTCCACCCCCGGACGTTTCCGCCGTCTGGTTTGGAGGTGTGACAGATTGGTATCAGAGCATTGTTTATAGTGAACTCAGTATATCAATCCATAAAAGATATACAAACTATAAATACATCAGGGCTAAGAGCTCTGACTACAAGTATACTTTTTAAAATTCTAAGTATTTTTACAAAAAGTATACTAACACTCATACTTACAAGTACAGTATCACAGTCATAAGAACTTAAAAGTATTTGAATGTTGAACATTATAGTCAGACCTGGGCAGTTATGTAATCATATCTGGGATTAATATAGATTGATCAATATTGATTTGATATATGACCAACATGTGTTTGGGAGTGATAGTAGTGTTGCGACATGTATAAAACTTACCATACATATTGAGAAGAACTATAGAACAAAACACAAAGATTAAAATACTATGGAGAGTATTTTACTAACCTTACTTCTAATACAGACAATATGGCCGAACACAATTTACCTGGGGACCCCTACCATCAACAAGGTGCGGGCTGGAATTCAGACTCAGATGAAGAACCCTTTGAAGACAGCGAATCAAGCAGTACGGATACATAACCACAAGTCTGCAACCCTGGGGAACGTCCCCTGAGACAAGGCGAAGCAGAACCCATACCCGAGTGGGGCCAATATATCAACCATTGGAGTCGGCAAGACGGCCAACGCCCTCCTTACGGAATGGAAAGAGGTTTCTATAACGTCTCTAGAGGAGGAACAATCGATAGAGCTCTTCCGGTTATAGTAACTCGAATATCCCGGCAAGCAGATCAATCAAGAATTTCGTTCAATCGAATCCTACAAGTAAATACGGTTGCACAGGCTAACACTGCAGATATCCTTCGTCTTGATGAAATGCAGGATGACACCCATCATCATACAGAAGCCCTTTAGAGGCAAGTCTATTCTGCTCAATCAGAGATAAGAGAATTGAGAGAGCATCAAGCTGCCCAAGAAAGGCGTTGGAAAGCACAAGACGAAGCAGGACCCAGCAACCGCCGTAGCAACCGCCGCAAGTAGTGTTCGTACTACTTCTACTTTCTACTTTTTATATCGAATGTATATACTAGTTTTCACGATATGTACAAAACCGGGTATCAATAAAACAATAAGCACTTTATTTCAACAAGAGTTATTACAATTTTCATAAACGTCCTGTTTCAAAGTTTTGGTTATAGTACATACATGTTCTAGTGTTATTTTTCATGTTTTTCAATACGACCGCGAAAATTTTATTTTCGGTAGGTCGGTTTGATGTCGACACTTCCTCAGTATTGTGGTATATTATAGACCTGCTTTAAGGTCAAGTTTTCCAGATTACATATACTTAATATACCAATACAGTCGACATGTATTTTCATACTCTTTGAAAAATAACCACTCAAATTCATATTATCCTGTTGCAAGTTGTTTTTGCAATAGATTTCAATTTCCAATCCTTTACAAGATTCATGTTGAATTAAGTGTTTTGTTCAGAGATATCAAATTCATATTCATTCTTGATATCTTACCATCTTTTATCTTTTAACTTTTATAGAAAAGATGCCTCCTCGTAGAAATCCAAGACGTGACAATGAAGCACTAACGCCACCCCCACCACCACCTCCTTAATTCGACGCTGCTATGTTTCAAGCAGCGGTCACGGCGGCTGTAGCGGCTGCCATGTCTCATATCAATACTCCTGGTGCTAGTAGGTCGGGAGCTAGTGCACATCCTTCTAACCATGGTGAGGGTCATGAGCACTCGCGAGAGTGCACTTATAAAGACTTCTCGAACGCCAAACCCAGGACCTTTATTGGAACTGTAGGAGTGATGGTTTTAAGGCAATGGATTGAGAAGACGGAAGCAATTTTTGAAATTTGCTCCTGTCTGGAAGGTAGCAAAGTTAAATTTGTTGCTTGTACTTTTTCAGATAGGGCCCTAACATGGTGGAACGGCCATGTTAAGTCACTGACTTTGGTAGTGGCTAATACGATGAGTTGGGAGAACTTAAAAGCCATGCTAATGCGGGAATACTGTCCACGCGGGGAAATTCAAAAACTTGAGCAGGAGTTTTGGCATGTTATCATGGCTGGTGCAGACATAACAACTCACATGAATCGATTTTGTGACTTGGCGATTCTGTGTCCAGAAATGGTTGCTCTGGAGAGCAAAAAGACTGAAAGGTATATTTGGGGACTGTCGCCCAGATACAGGCAAGTGTCATTGCCTCTAGGCCTGTTTCCTTTGACAGTGCCAAGGAACTGGCACAGTCACTTATTGACCACAGAAATCGTCAAAACTCTGTGGTTGCTGCCCCAGAACAACCTAAGGAGAACAACAACAGCAGCAAGAAGAAGGGTTGGAACAAAAGGAAGGGAAAATCTTCTGTGGAACCTTCAAAAAAGCAACAAGTAGTGGCAGTCCATGCCACTACTATATCTACTACCATACCTGCTACTGTATCTGCTGTTGCCCCTAATAACCCAGCACCAACTAAGCCCTATGCTGGTAACCTCCCTAAATGCAACAAGTGCAATTTTCACCACAACGGAAATTGCTAAGAAATGCAGTGCCGTAACTGCAACAGGAAAGGGCATACTGCCCGATTCTGTAGAACACCACCTCAATCACTTAACCAAGTACCTGCCGCTGGAGTAGGTCGAGCATGCTACCAGTGCGGTGATGTGGGGCATTTCAAGAGAGATTGTCCAAAAGCTGGAAATGTTGGTGGAGTTGGGAGGATTCTAGCACTGGGTCATGAAGAAGCGGTGGCAGACCCTGCAGTGGTCACGGGTGCGTTCCTTCTCAACAATACTTATGCATGCATTCTATTTGATTGTGGTGCTGAGAGGAGCTTCGTGAGCCATAATTTTAAACATCTACTAAATCAAAACTCCCAACCACTAAATGAAACTTTCACAGTAGAAATGGCTAACGGGAAATCCAAATCCACCAACGATATATACATAGGATGTACCCTTACCTTGAATGACTTGTCTTTCCCAATAGACCTTATGCCGGTCTCTATCAAAAGTTTTCACATCATAATAAGTATGGATTGGTTGTGCCCCCACCATGCCGACATCCTATGCTATGAAAGAGTTATTCGTTTGAACTTGCCAACTAATGAAACTCTTATTATCTACGGCGACAAACCCGGAAGGAACCTTCAGATCATTTCTTGCATCAAGGCACAAAATTACCTTCGCAAGGAGTACTACGCATTCTTAGCTCACGTAGTAGACAAAAAGTAAGAAGTGAAAGACATCGCAAACATTCCTGAGGTCTGCAACTTTCCCGATATTTTTCCCGATGATCTTCCAGGAGTAGCTCCCGAACGACAAGTCGAATTCTGAATCGACTTAATCCCTAGAGCTACCCCTGTAGGCAAATCCCCCTATCGTCTTGCACCTTCTGAAATGCAGGAATTATCCAGCCAGCTTAATGAACTCCTAAGCAAAGGTTTCATAAGACCAAGCTTCTCACCCTGGGGAGCACCGGTTTTGTTTGTAAAGAAGAAGGATGGATCATTCCGCATGTGCATAGACTACCGCGAGCTGAATAAACTTACCATCAAGAATCGATATCCTCTGCCTCGCATTGTCGATCTGTTCGACCAACTTCAAGGGGCGAACTACTTCTCGAAAATAGACTTAAGATCCGGGTATCACCAGTTACGGATTTTGGAGGAAGACATTCCCAAAACCGCGTTCAGAACTCGTTATGGTCATTACGAGTTTATAGTGATGCCTTTCGGATTGACGAATGCACCTGCTGTGTTCATGGATCTAATGAACAGAGTGTGTCGTCCATTCCTGGATAAATTCGTCATAGTCTTCATTGACGACATTCTTATCTACTCAATAAGCAAAGAGGAACATGGCCAACATCTTCGTCAAATATTACAAACTCTTAGAACAGAAAAACTCTATGCGAAGTTTTCAAAGTGCAAGTTTTGGATTAGGAAGGTTGAATTCCTAGGTCACGTGGTCAGTTCAGAAGGAAGACACGTGGACCCTTCCAAAATCAAGGCAATTGAAAACTGGCCAGCACCCAAAACACCTACAGAAATCCGACAATTCTTAGGTCTTGCTGGCTATTATCGCAGATTCATCCAGAACTTTTCCCGAATCGCTAAACCGCTTACCACCTTGACGCAAAATGGTGTAACTTTTAGTTGGGGAGAGAAGCAAGAAACAACATTCCAAACGCTCAAACAAGCCTTGTGCAGTGCACCGATCTTGTTTCTACCCAAAGGGACAAAGGACTTTGTAGTGTACTGTGATGCTTCAAATCAAGGGCTTGGGTGTGTTCTTATGCAAGGAGGAAAGGTTATCTCCTATGCCTCAAGACAACTAAAGACACATGAGGTCAACTATACAACACATGACCTTGAGCTAGGAGCGGTGGTGTTTGCTCTGAAGATCTGGAGACATTACTTATATGGCACGAAATGCACAATATTCATGGACCATAAAAGTCTCTAGCATATCTTCGATCAAAAAGAGCTGAACATGAGACAACGACGATGGGTGGAGCTATTGAACGATTACGAATGTGAAATTCTTTACCACCCTGGTAAAGCAAATGTAGTAGCTGACGCCCTTAGCAGAAAAGAATACTCGGGACGCCGAGTAAAGTCGTTGACCATGACAATCCATTCACATCTGTCCACGCAGATCAAAGAAGCTCAACTTGAAGCCTTGAAACCCAAAAACGTGGCAGGTGAAACTCTGAAAGGAATAGATAAGAACTTCGAAGTCGGGAATGATGGAGTCTATTATTTCATGAACCGGATCTGGACGCCAAAGTGCGGTGGTTACAGAGACATGGTTATGAATAAAGCACACAAAACCCGATACTCCATTCATCCAGGTTCAGACAAGATGTATATGTACCTTAAGAAACTATACTGGTGGCCTAACATGAAGGCCAAAATTGCTACCTTTGTGGGCAAGTGCCTTACTTGTGCCAAAGTCAAGGTAGAGTACCAGAAACCTAGAGGTTTATTACAGCAACCTGAAATCCCTGAATGGAAGTGGGAGCGGATTACAATGGATTTCATAACCAAATTACCCAAGACATCGGGTGGTTATGATACTATTTGGGTAATCGTCGACAGATTAACCAAATCCGTACACTTCTTGCCAATAAAAGAAGCCGACAAGATGGAGAAGCTAACAAGAACTTACCTCAAGGAGATTGTTAGACTGCATGGTGTACCAATATCTATTATTTCGGACCGAGATAGTAGATTCACCTCTCGTTTCTGGCAGTCTTTACAAAACTCTCTGGGAACTAGGCCGGACATGAGTACAACCTACCATCCACAAACCGACGGACAAAGTGAGAAGACGATTCAAACATTAGAAGACATGTTGCGAGCTTGCGTGATAGACTTTGGAAAGGCATGGGATATTCATTTACCCCTTGTTGAATTCTCTTACAACAACAGTTATCACACTAGCATAAAGGCTGCTCCATTCGAAGCCCTCTATGGCCGCAAGTGCAGATCCCCTATGTGCTGGGCTGAAGTGGGTGACACACAGCTAGCTAGAGGTCAAACTCCTGACAGTGCTCTCACTGGTCCGGAAATTATTCGAGAAACTACCGAGAAGATCGTACAAATTCGGGAGTGACTTAGAGCTTCCAGAGATAGACAGAAAAGCTACGCTGACAAAAGGAGAAAACCCTTGGAATTTCAGGTTGGTGACCGCGTCTTGTTAAAGGTCTCACCCTGGAAGGGAATGATACGCTTTGGAAAGCGTGACAAACTGAATCCAAGGTACATAGGCTCATTTGAAATTCTTGCCATAATCGGTCCTGTAGCTTACAAACTTCGACTACCCCAAGAACTAAGTAACATTCATCCTACCTTCCACGTTTCGAACTTGAAAAAGTGTCTATCCGACGAGACTCTTGTGATCCCACTCGAGGAAATCGAGTTAAACGAGAGCCTCAACTTTGTGGAAGAACCCGTAGAGATTCTAGACAGGGAAGTTAAGAAAACCAAACAAAGCCATATCCCGATAGTGAAGTTTCACTGGAATGAAAAACGGGGACCTGAATTCACTTGGGAGCGGCAGGATCAAATGCAACATAAATATCCACATCTTTTTCCCTAGTCTATCTGTAATGTTAATTTTTGGACGAAATTCTCTCTAACGGGAGGATAATATAACAAACCGTTATTTCAAACCTATGTAATAACGTAGGTCAATTTGTAGTTCTTTTTAAAATAATAAAGAGAAATTTTAGCATACTGTGTATATTTACATAATTGACCCTCCAAAAATAAAGTATTAAACAATCTCGATTGGGATGAACAAAGTGGTAGAGATTGTAACAATGTTTCCAAAAACATAAAGAACACTAAAATTCGAGTTATAACGAGGAAGTTATGACCAATCAAAGATCCGCGACAAAACTGGCAAAACATTGTTCAGTGTAAAAAGTGAATTTTCAATAAAAGACTTTTTAGCCATAACAATCTAAATGAAAGTTGTAGATTATGTTAAACCGAGAACTTTCATAAAAAGAACGTCAAAATCTGACTTTGTATGAGGAAGTTATGATTTTTCTAAGTTTCAGTATAGCAGTATACAACTAAAAACTCGAAATAAAGATCGAGTGATTTTTAGCGAACACAACCTAAACGAGAATTGAAGGTCTCGTCAATAGTAGTACAACGGTAAAAAGACAGACAAAAACGGACGTTGGATGAAGAAGTTATGAATTTTTAACGGATTTCTTGTCCCGGTCTGTTAAAAATTATAATATTAAAAATAAATCGAAATTAGCCGACGAAGTCCAAACAAAAGTCGTAGAGTTTAATTTTACCTACGCGTGCATATAAAGAACGTCGAAAATGGAGCTCGTATGCGAAAGTTATGAATTTTGCAAGTTTTGGGCACGAAAATCGAAAAATGTTGAAAACCGGAAAAAATCGCTTGGTGCACCTTCGGTCATGTCACCTCGCATGCGAGGTTTCCTCGTGTCCGCCCCGTGTCACCTTCTGATTGGACCGAAGCCGCGGTCCAGTGGCCATCCGACACCCTTCGCAAGAACGTGCCACCGAGCTCGGACCCGTGCCCTCTTCCGATTCGACCGAAGTCCGGTCCACTCCTGATCCGACGCACCTTGCCAGCTGTCCGAAGCGAACCCTTCCCCTCGCCACCTGTCCGAACACACGTCTGCTTCTCCTTGCTTCGGATCCGAGGCTTCGGCCTATATAAGAGGTGCGAGACTCTCCGGATTTTACACATTTTTCACACCATTTTCCATTTCTTTTTACTTCTTTCACCACCTTAAAATTTCCTACAACCCCTAAAGCCCCGGTATCAAGTCTAAAACCCTAAGCAAGCCTCGAAGCCCCAAGATTACCGAGAAAAACAACTTTCTCCATTCGAAACCCTGCCCGATTAAAGCCAGTTTTTCGTCAAATAAAGTCATTTCCAGTAAACGAAACGCTGTCCAAATCACCATCTATCAAGTGAGTTCATACCCCCGTATTTTCATAATTTCTAGTGTTTTAAGGGGGGGAATACTAGTATAACACAAGAACTTTATGTTATAAAATCATGATTTCAAATCATGATAAAACGACATTAGATCATCAAAATATTCTCAAAACATTAAATTCTTTTGTATAACTTTTTTGGTTTCAATATACAATGATTGAACACATGTAAATACTTATAATATTTAAATACAATGGTTGTTTGTACTTTGATTGCTATGATTCATGTGTTGTGATACTACAAATGAAGTCCTCCACCCCCGGACGTTTCCGCCGTCTGGTTTGGGGGTGTGACAATAAACCCATTCGATTTCACTTCATTTCTCATAAAAAAATCCTCTAAAACACTTTCCAACCCCCATATTTATTTAGGTCCAATTTTAGGGGTTTTCATTAGTCATTAGTGGGGCTCTTGTGCATCTGAGGGACCTACATATACAAGCTTTCGGTTTCAAAGTTCTGTCCGCGCATTTTCCCGGTTTTCGCTAAAACCTCTGTAAGTTAAGCTACACTCTTTTGATTTCAGTGTAACTTATATTTATAGTCATAAGTCGTTATTATGTACCTATAAATAAGATTTATCAATGATTCCAAGTTATCGTAAAAATTGATCTACTTATGGGAGTGGTGTCAAGAATGGTCACGTTGGCTTGGTTGTTGGATTTCAAAAAGGCTATATGCTGAAATGGTCCTTCCTCCCAATTGTCCTGCCTGGCTGGTCCCTATTTTATAGAACTTTCAGTATTCGTTGGGATTAATGAGGAATCTAGACTACCATGAATCGTTAGGGAATATTTAGACTAAGACTTAGTAATATTTGTACCTAGGTCACGTCAAAGGAAAAGATAAAGATAGATTTTATATGATATATAACATATATGTATTTTATAAATATAGTACATTGGGTAACGAAGGGTAGTGACAGATTCCATAAAATGATGAAAGATGTAGGAAAAGATAGAATGTCGCGACTTTAGGAGTAGTACTAGTGTACCAACGATGTAGTCACTTAGCAGAGTATAGGTGACAACTACCAGACTAATTGATGACAATCCCGTGGAATTCATGCAATGATGGGCTTCGTGCCTATTAGATATACTCAAGAAGCGATGGGCTTCTTGTTTATTTTATGAACACATGTAGTGATGAAGTTCGTACCTAATTGACAATCCCGTGGAACTTAGGGAGCGATGGAATTCGTGCCTATTCCTTAGGATAAACCCTTAGGAATAAAAATATAGAAATAAAACTACTGACATGTATTTTGGAGAAATCCTTGTAATAGTATTGTCAGTAACAATGACTAAGATGAGCCTTAGGATAGATCCTTAGGGAAGAATAGATAACAAAACGGGGATAAGTAATCGGGTTAAGTGTTTGATAACTAAACATATTAACAATATTATTGTGGGTTGAAAACCCTATGTACTCACCGGATTTCGCAACCTGACCCACTCAGCTTCTTTGTATCACAGGAAGCAGTATAAAGGTACATGAATGATGAGATATTCAAGGATATGTAGAGTATTAGTTAAAGACATTGTAAGGCCTGATTATGCTTATGTTTTGTATCAGTTATGACAACCCAAGTTTTAATGAATTAATTGAAAAAAATTTCTTTGGAAATACTTTTTATGGGACAAAACTCCACATTTATAAATAAACTCTATTTTAAATAAGCATAAATGAAAGTTTTAATATAGCAGTAAAAATGGGGATGTCACTGTTGGTATCAGAGCATTAGTTTAAGCGAACTAGGAATTTATTGGATTTCTAGACTTAAACTTAGAATGCTAAGTGATGATCGTGAGATGAGTGTCTGATTATAATTTAGGTAATACACCCAAATTAACACAAGCAATAGTTTACAGTAGGGCAAGATGCCTAATTTGCTTTTATATGCTAAATGGTTTGTATCATAGCATGCCTTATGTTGCCTATTTAAATTGTTGTTATTAGGTTTAAGGTTTGTTGCCGACCTAAAAGTAGGAAATTTATGTGTTCAAGTTTCTAAACGTTTAATTATGGTATTAGAACTGGCATATAACTTTTCGGAATGATAAGGAGGATCATGCGTTGAAACCTTACCTATCTATATTCTCGTCTCGGTACACTGAATGGATTCTTGGTATATAGAACGTCATGGTAAGGACATGAAGCAGATTAGGAAAAGGTAATAGGAATCAACAAAATGAGCCCCCTATAGTCGAGCGTGCACCTGAAGAAGTACCAGTAGTTGAACCTATCATAATAGCGATGATCAGGGATCTGTTAGCAGACTAGAGGGAAAAAAATGAGACAACTTATTCAAGAAAATGGAAGAGAGCCTATTGTGCCTGTCATGCAGCCTGAGTTCTATGAGGAGCAATCTGAGGAAGGAAATTACAGTAGGACAGTGAGTCATATGGAGCCCTAAGTGGTTAGGAGGAATAACCCTGAAGTGGAGATTGAAGCAGGTAGATGCGAGTACAAGGACTTTATGGCAGCCAAACCACCAAGTCTTTCTAGTAGCCTGACACAAGTAGAAGTTATAGAGCGGATCTTTGAGATAGAGATGATGTTTGAAAGCTGCAGCGGCAGCAACTGACAGAAAACCATCTTAGCAGTCAGACAACTGAAGACATGAGTTTTGAGCTGGTGGAAGTTGTTGGTTGATTCCATTCCAAAAGAGGAAGCATGGAAGATGAATTGGGAGAACTTCGTGGAAGAATTGAAGATGCAATAGTGCGTTGAACAAGATCTTCTGGAAATCAACAATGAATTCTAGAACCTGAAGAAAGGAAGGATGAGGGCTAGCGAGTATGTTGCAGCTTTCACGGAGAATATGAAGTTAGTTCCTTACTTAGTTCATGCTTAACTTTACAAGGTCAAAAAGTTCGCTAGTGGACTACCGACGTACTTTGGTCCAACATAAAAGCTAGCAACTACTCTGAAAGCAACCATTTGGGCAGCTAGGAATGTGGAGACACAGATAAAGGACAAGGGTCTGGAAAGAGCTGAGACAGGAGAGAAAAGGAAGCTGGAAGGAACTTCAAGGTCCAATAAGAAAAATAAGCTCTTAAAGTTTGACTTAAACGACAAGAAGTTTGAAGGTAGCAGTGAAGACAAATGGTGCGATAAGTGCAAGAAGAAGCACTTTGGGAGATGTGTCGGGGAGGTGATATGCTACAAATATGGAAGAGCAGGTCACAATTCAATATAATGTACATATGATGACAAGAAGTGTTACGAATGTGGAGATGGTGGGCATATTTTGTAGAATTACCCAAAGAAAACTGAAGTGAAAAGGCAAAATGTGTCGCCGAAGTTGAAGGCAAGGGCATATCATACGATCCTTGACGAAACGACAATAGGTCGAGAATAGAGAGCGTTTATCCAGAGTTTGAGATATGTGGAAAAAATGAGTTGTATTATAATGAGTGGCCTGATGTAATAGGCATGTAATACAAATAAATCTTGTAACCGTTTTCTGAGATAATACAATTTCCCAAATTATAATATATGATTGAGTTTATGTGTGGTATCCTTTTTCTGTGATAACTTAGTGAAGTTCGAGGAAATTCTTGGGACAAGAATGAGTAAGTGTGAAAGGTAGTAGAGGCCTATTCTACCAGAAGCACAAGACTCGTACTTGGATCAGGGAAAGTCACAAGGTTACTAAGCCTCTAGTAGTTGAACCATTTTGTTCATTTCTGTCATTACCTTTGTTTCGGTAATGATTTCGAAGATAAATATTATTCCGACCCTAGAGGTCATATCAAATCGAATATGACTGGTCTACGAAGTAAGTTTGACATATCATCCAACTTTAGATTAAATAAAATGATAATCGAATCAATAAATAGAAGTATCACGATCGCCATTAAAATTAAGCAGCCTGTAGCCAAGAAGTGTTAGATGTTAAATGTGATTATATCACATTAGAACATGACGGAGGGTAACGTCCATGCGGGAGTCTGGCTCAAGAGACTTGAGTCTAGATATTGCATCATACGATGAGAGGTCATTAGAACATGACACATCGTTCCATTACGGTAGTCGAAGTAAATACCTTATCATTCTAGAAGGAGCAGGTTCCTCCAATGGATATCAAGTTTAGAAGGAAGAGTAGATGCAAGGTTGAGCACTGCCATCCGTCAATAAGTCCAAAGAGTTATGATTATTACCTAGGATGGAAAGGCAACATGCAGAGTCATTATACAATTATTGTTTTGTTTATGATTTCGGGACATAATCATCCTAAAGGGAGATAATTGTAACACCATCATATTCGGGCTAATCAATTAATATATAATAAGCGTTAAAAATGAATTTTTGATATTATGTTATGTAGGATGAATAATCTTAACTATAGTTATATTGCACGTGAAAACGGTTCCGTACATATAAAGAACGTTGAAATCCGACTTCGTATGAAGAAGTTATGCTTCTTCGAAGTTTCACGATTTAACCGGCACGACTCTGCGTATCGTAAAAACTGAAATTTTGATAAATTACTTTTTAGCTTTAGATATCTAAACAATGTCATAGTAGTCTTTAAACCGAGAGCGTGCATATAGAGAACATCCAAATCTGACTTCGTGAGAGGAAGTTACGTTTTTTTGAAGTTTTAGCGCAATAGTACGGGCATAGTAATTGAAATTCTAATCGGTTGATTGTGAGAA
This sequence comes from Lactuca virosa, assembly GCF_052849685.1. Classification (NCBI taxonomy): domain Eukaryota; kingdom Viridiplantae; phylum Streptophyta; class Magnoliopsida; order Asterales; family Asteraceae; genus Lactuca; species Lactuca virosa. The sequence continues at coordinate 170,956,023 of NC_136428.1, read as the reverse complement.
AAATAATATAAATAAGAATTAAAGATCTCGGAAATATGAACCTGTCAATAAAAGGACAGTCGAGAACGGAGTTCGTATGAAAGCGTTATGAATTTCGCACGGAATTTAACAGTCTAAGCCAGTCCAAATATGAGTTTTTGTTAGAGCAAGATTTAGATGTTGATGTGTTAATGAAAGTTGTAGAGATCGCCGAGAGAATGTTGAGGATATAAAGAACCTTGAAAATGGAGCTCGTATGCCAAAGTTATGGCCATCTGAAGATTTTAGAAAAATACCTAATGTGATGACGTGACACAACGAGAGGGCGCCACGTGGCCTGTTCGGTGACCCCCCCTCTTCCAAGACAAGGCAACGTGGCCCAAAGAATGAGCGACATGTGGCACCAAGAAATAGTGAAATGTGGCGGTCTTCAAGAAGGGACGAGGTGGCAAGCTCCGGTAACGACATGTGGAAAAGGCTGAGAGGGGCCAACATAACAAGAGTGTGCGGCGTGCCTCTTGTCTCTACAGCCTATATAAACCCATGCGATTTCACTTCATTTTTCACCCAAATATCCTTCATAACACTTTCCAACCCCCCAGATTTCTTTAGGTCTAATTTTAGGGGTTTTCATTAGTCAGTAGCGGAGCTCTAGTGCATCTGAGGGTTCGACGAACAGAAGCTTTCAGTTTCAGAGTTCTTTTCGCGCATTTTCCCAGTTTTCGCTAAAACCTATGTAAGTTAAGCTACACTCTTTTGCTTTCTGTGTAACTTTTATTTATAGTCATAAGTCATTATTATGAACCTATAAATATGATTTATCAGTGATTCCATGTTATAATACTGACTGATCTACTTACGAGAGAGGTGACTAGAATGGTCTCGTTGGCTTGGTTGGTGGATTTCGGAAAGGCTATATGCCGAAATGGTCCTGCCTCCCAACTGTCCTTCTTCGCTGGTCCCTATTTGATAGAACTCTCAGTATTCATTGGGATTAGTGAGGGATCTATACTAGCATGAATCGTCAAGGAATAATTAGACTAAGACTTAGTAATATTCGTACCTAGGTCACATCAGAGAAAAAAATAAAGTACCAAGGCAAAGCTCTACTGAAATCGTTAGTCATTAACCTAAGTCAAGTGAGGGCATTACTACCTTCATGTTACACATAGATATGAATTATATAGATAATTAAATGTTATATGCTCTTATTTTCAAAAATGTTATGTGTTAGATGAAATTTTATAAAGATAAATTATATATGATATATACCGTGTAGCAACGATAGAATGCCACGACTTTAGGAGTGGTACTAGTGTACCAATGATGTAGTCACTTAACAGAGTATAGGTGACAACCACCAGACTAATTGATGACATTCCTATGGAACTCAGACAACAATGGACTTCGTGCCTATTAGATAGTCTCAGCCAATGATGGACTTCGTGCCTATTTGACGAACACATGTAGCAATGGACTTCGTACCTATTTAACAATCCTGTGGAGCTTAGGCAACGATGGACTTTTGTAAGGTCACACCTTATGATCTGATGAGTTGAACACTTAACATGCTGTCCACCGACGCCAGTGTTAGCGCCAACACCAACATCAACTTGATCAGCGACAACATGATCCCAATGATCTTAGTCATCGTTTGTATATTATGTAGATATAGAATAGATATCTGATCGATAGTGTTATTGATTAGGATCCGACCTTTACATAGATTAGTATACTTCCCTAAAATAGTGGGATTTCCTTTTCTATAATCGTATATATTGTACTATTAGGGTTAAACCCTAATAGAGCTTTGTACCTCGCTTTGTGCGAATGTTCTCTTTCTGAGAACCTTTTCTTAGTGAAAGCATCTTTGTGATCATCTTGTTCTTCTATTCTTTGTTTGTTCTTCTATTTATACTTGAGTGTATCCGATCGATACAAAACTTCAATTGGTATCAGAGCAGGCTTATGATAGATTCAAGTTATCAAGTCTTCCTCTCATTATCCAAAGTCGTCTTCCTTAAACCAGATCCCGCCCTTCGATGAACACAATTTTGCAATGTGGAAATCAAAGTCTCTGGTTATTCTTGAAACCATGGACTTCGATATACTCAACATCGTCGACAAAGGTCCACATATTCCCATGTATCAACCTATGGTTAACAACGCTCATGATGGTCCCATGAAACAAAAGACAAAGACTAGATATGGAAACGATGAAAAAAGACTTATTAGTCTTGATGTTAAAGCAAGGGAAACCATAGGAAACTCTCTTCCTTGTCATGTGTATCATCTGGTTTAGAACTGTGAATCTACTTAAGAGATGATGGAAACGTTAACCGTGGCTTATTAAGGTACTATGGAAGATCAAGAAACAACCATCAACAATCTCAACTAGAGATACAAAGATTTATTTGCACAACAAGGTGAGTCTCTAACTCAAACCTTTAAAAGGTTTAACTTTTTGGTAAATGATATGCGCTGGTTGGGGATTGTCAAGCATTCAAATTTTCTTGAAGTTCTTGGATTCCCTTGGGAAAAGCTGGGAACATCACATTGATGTTCTTAAGAACAGTGAGAAAATAAATCTCATGGATCTCAACTTCTTATTTGGGAATCTACAGAATTATGAAGAAACAAAATCTCTTCGTAAAAACATCATGAGGGACTTCAACAAAGAAAAATTTGTAGCCCTGGTCTCCAGAAAAGAAGTAGCCAATCTCATCAACGACTCTAATGATTCTGATCAGGGTGAAATTAGTAACGATGAAATCCCTGAATAATTGGTTGCTAATGCTACGCTCATTGTGAAACGCTATGAAGAAAGCGAATCTAATAGAGCCAGAAGAGTCCGGTCCAAGGGAAATAACTCAGCGAGAAAGCATAACTATGAGAAAATAAATTCTGGTATTTGCTTCAACTGTGGAAACCATCAACAATCTCAACTAGAGATACAAAGATTTTTTTTCACAACAAGGTGAGTCTCTAACTCAAACCTTTAAAAGGTTTAACTTTTTGGTAAATGATATGCGCTGGTTGGGGATTGTCAAGCATTCAAATTTTCTTGAAGTTCTTGGATTCCCTTGGGAAAAGCTGGGAACATCACATTGATGTTCTTAAGAACAGTGAGAAAATAAATCTCATGGATCTCAACTTCTTATTTGGGAATCTACAGAATTATGAAGAAAAAAAAGCTCTTCGTAAAAACATCATGAGGGACTCCAACAAAGAAAAATTTGTAGCCCTGGTCTCCAGAAAAGAAGTAGCCAATCTCATCAACGACTCTGATGATTCTGATCAGGGTGAAATTAGTAACGATGAAATCCCTGAATAATTGGTTGCTAATGCTACGCTCATTGTGAAACACTATGAAGAAAGCGAATCTAATAGAGCCAGAAGAGTCTGGTCCAAGGGAAATAACTCAGCGAGAAAGCATAACTCTGAGAAAATAAATCCTGGTATTTGCTTCAGCTGTGGAAGCCCTGACCATTTTTCACGAGACTATAAGGAGAAGATAGAATCTTAGTGCTCTGAAAGCTATGAAATCATGTACAAGAGGTTGTTGGCTCACTTGATGAAGTAGAACATCTCTCTAACAAAAGCTTTTATCGCAAAGCAGGAGGAATATAAGGAATGAGTTGAAGAAGAGGATTCCTCTGAAGATGAAGGAATAAAGGCTAAAGGTCTTATGGATCTTGTCAATGAAGGCCGTGATAACAGTTTTAGCAGATGTGGCGCTGGTTCTTATCAAGCTCCCAGGGAGTCAAAGATGAAATGCTAGAATCCATCTTCTACCCGTCAGGGTTAGGATCATGCATGGTACCTAGATAGTGCATGCTCTATACACATGATTGGTCTGAAGTTCCTCTTGAACTATTATGTGGAGAAAGATGGTCATATTGTTACTTTTGGATATAGTAGTGAATGAGAAGTCAAAGGCGTAGGTACAGTTAAGTGCAAATCAGTCGAGCTGAAAGATGTGTTCTATGTCAAGGGCCTTCAGAACAATCTCATTTCAAGCAGTCAATTGTGCTCACTACATTCAAGAACAATAACATGTACATGTTTTGATTATATTTGTGTTTAACAATACCGATTTATAACTTCTTTACATTGCTTTTTTCTATCTTGAATTTTTGAACATAAGCTACTAATTTTTATTTTAATATAAAACTTTTTGTGCTTCGAAAAATACTTTTTAGCTTTCATTTTACCAAAGGATTATACATTGTATATTGCACTACTAATATTTTCTGTGTGTTATCTTCTTTCTCACTCTCTAAGTCTCAAGATCTTCTGCCTACATCTTGACGATGATTATCATTGATTTGTTCTTTAAGAAAGGATCATCATGTCATTCCTTTGGTGCAACATCTTCTGAGTAGAGATGGTTGGAGCTGGGTCTGCATCTTTTCTTCAGCACCAACTGCTCTCTCCCTGAAGCTGATGATCACGCTGAATGACATGAAGCATCCTGCTGATGAGTTAAGAAAAGATAGAACTATGTTTGACCTTGTTTTTCTGGACACATATCTCTTCTTTCTATTTCAACCTATCTCTGTTGCAAGGGGATGAAGTCAAGCTAGGTAACATGGCACGTCTAATTTTCATAGACGCTCTCACTACCACACCAGTTTCCATCTGAGATCCAAATACCTCTTCAACAAGACAATGTTCTTCATATTTTCTATCATGGATCACAAAGAATGGAACCTTCTATGTTTTTCTAGGTGACTCTCATAACTCGAAGGTTGCAAAGATTGGATCCTATTAACTCATTGGTTACAAAGACTGGTTCTTGTTCTTCCCTTGTTCTTGGTGAACATGAAGCTTGGAATCTATCTGAAATACATCAAAAATTAAAGGAATCTTCTCTCCTTGTTTGTTGTGAATTTTATTTTGTTTTGATGCATTTGATCACGCTTGTGTACTCTTTTATAGACAGTTTTGAGGGGCAGATATCTCGGAGAACAAAAACTCATTTATGGCCTTTCAATTCAAAATATTTTCCGGATCGGGTCTTTATATCATTTCTGATAAAGCTACACAAATTTCTCTTTTAGAAAACTTTCTTGTTTGACTAACTCTTTTGTTTTATTCTCTTATTGATTTATTCCTTCTATTCTTTATTATATTATTATCTTATACATTTTTAAATGAATTGATCGTGAATTTTAAATTCTAGACTACAACTTAACTTCATGATACATAAGATAAACCACTTCTCATAGATAAGTTTACATAGTTCGTGATTCACGTTGATTTCACCTTAGTGTGATTGAAACATTCCATTCTCCTTTAAACTTCTTCTCCGTAAAACTTAACGATTCACTGTGATATACTACACACTGATAAAAGTTTGAAACTCTATGTCGATGGTTAGTCTATGTATCGTAGGTTATCACATGCACCAATCCCTTATTGCCCTTAAATTTTTCTTAAAAACCGTTATGATTCAGCACAACATACCATACGCTGATGATAGCTTGCAAAATATGTGTCGATGGTTAGGCTATGTACTAGCTTACCACACTGTAACATCCCAAAAATCATAAGTAAAAATTTCATTTCTAATTCAACCAAAACCATCAAATATTCATGTCAAACCATCATAAGTATGTCAATATGGAAATAGTTATCAGAGTACAATCCCAAAATCATGAAATACTGGACACGGGTGGATGAGTTGCGATCAGGCCGGGCCCTTCCCCTTCGAACAGGAAGTACCTGAAACATCAACTCAAACCATAAGCATAAATCTTAGGTGAGTTCCCCAAAATACCACATACCATATATACAATGGGCCCCGCCCGACATCCATTGGGCCCCGCCCAACACAGATCTGTCAGTAACATGCGATGGGCCCCGCCCGACGCATTCATCAGGCCCCGCCGGGCATCAGCCCCGCTCGGTATACACACAAACACATACGATACATTCAAGAGTCACACAGATAGCTAGCATTCTACAAACATAATCCAATGGGCTGACATTGGTGCCTTTGACAAAAAGTACAATGAAGAGATTCTCTTCAATCTGATGATAAACAGTCACAGACACACAAGCTACTGCTACGATGGCTCCTCAAACTGAACACATTCCAACTAACTATAATTACTATATAGGGTAATAACCCACACATAAGGATCAAAATCATAATCCATTATACTAAGGGTAGAAGACCATTTTACCTTTTTCATACTTGGCCCAACCAATATGGCCCAAAACCCAATATGACCCAAGGCCCAAAATGGCCCAAAAGCCAGTCTGGTGAGTACCCCAAGTGCACCACCCTATTACGCCTAACATACAAACTTAACAAATAAGGAAATCCGGGGCTGAAGACGTTACGTTGAGTGTACCTAGAGGGTACGCCCAACGTACTCCCCTGATGCCCAAAAGTCCAAATTAAGCACTTAATGCCTAAAGTCTAGTCGTCCAAATTACAAATCTAGCTCTTGAGAATGTCTTAACTGATAAATTCGTCAAATTGATTCCTTTGCATGGCTCAAAGAGGTCTAAAATCAAACTCTAACTTCCTAACTTCAAATTATAAACAACAATTCATGCACGGTTGAGTCAAAGCCATCAAGATACAATTTTTATTCTCAAGGGACCTCAGAAACATCAAGAAATATTAACCCAAACTTTTGGAGTAGCTTTTACTAGCAAGAATCAACCCAAGGGACCAAAATATTCCAAAACCCTAAGCAAAACTAGATCTACCTAATGAACCATAAAGGTTGAGACTTGATACCCTCAGAAGGATGATCAAGATGAATAAATTCTGGATCTACAAGCTCCAAGCCAATTAACACTTCTCCAATGAGTTCCTTCTTTTTCAATAAGCACTAAAAACACACCAAATCACTCAAAAGCTCAAGGATATCACAAATGAGGGCTAGGGTTCCGAGGGGACTGCTTTGGGACAATGGAGGTTGGTGATGAGAGAGGCCTTGAGGCCATAAGGTGTTTAAATAGGGTCCAAAACCTAAAAGTTTGGGTTTTGCATCATGCATGAGTACGCTAAGCGTACTCATATGTACGCCCAACCTCCGCGAAAGAACCCGCAATCGTTTTTAATGAGCTACACTCAGCGTAACTCACAATTACGCTTAGCATCCTAGGCTTGTATATAATAAATTGTTATTTTAAACTTGAGAATTTTATGTGGGAACCAGGCATTACAATTCTCCTCCACTTGAATCAGACTTCATCCTTAAAGTTCGCCGACGCAAATAACTCTGGGTAATGCTCCATCATCTCCTCCTCAGGCTCCCGCATCCACTATGAACCCTTTCATTGCTGCCATTGCACCTTCACTAGATACATAACGTTGTTTCTCAAAGTCTTTGTCTTATTGTCTAGAATCGTAATTGGTCTCTCTATGTAAGTCAAGCGCTCATCGACCTGGATATCCTCCAAAGGAACCACTGCGGAATCATCAACCAAGCACTTCCACAACAGAGAGACGTGAAAAGTGTTGTGGATCTGACTTATCTCCTTGGGTATCTCCAAACGATATGCAACCCCGCCTAACCGGTTAATAACCCTGAAAGGACCAATGTATCTTGGGCCCAGGTTGCCCCTCTTCCAAAACCGTATGACACCTTTTCTAGGTGACACGTTCAGGAGTACCATATCTCCAACCTAGAACTCTAAATCTGACTAGCGTCTATCAGCATAACTCTTCTATCAACTCTACACGGTCTGTAACCTCCTGCGTACCTGCTGGATCAACTCGGTAGTTTGGAGCACCACCTCCATGCTACCCATAACTCGTTGACCGACCACACCCCATCAAACCGGGGTCTGACACTTTCTCCTGTAAAGCATCTCGAAAGGAGGTTGATCAATACTGGGGTGGTATATGTTATTGTAAGAAAACTCAGCCAATGGGAGATACGTATCCCACCTACCGCCAAAATCCAGTACACAAACCTAAAGCATATCTTCCAAGGTATGGATAGTCCGCGCTCTCTGACCATCGACCTACATATGAAAATTTGTGCTAAAGTGTAGTTGCATACCCAACTCCTCATGAAATCACTTCTAGAACTTGGAAGTGAACCGAACATCCTGATCAGAAACTACAGAGACGGGGACCCTGTGACGTGCCCCAATCTCCCAAATGTAGACATCTGCCAACTTCTCCGCATAGATACTCTCATGAATAGGAATGAAATGTGCACTCTTTGTCAAATGATCCACGTTGACCCAAATCAAATCAACCCTTCGAGTGGTCCGCGGTAGCTTCGTGATAAAATCCATCGTAATATCTTCCTATTCCCAAACGGGAATATCCAACGAATCCATCTTGGCATGAGGTTGTTGATGCTTGACCTTGACTTTCCTGAAAGTCAAGCACCTCTCCACATACCAAGCCACATCCCACTTCATGCAAGGCCACTAATAATCAAGACGAAGGTCTCTATACATCTTCGTCACTCCCGGATAAATAGAAAACTTCGAATTATGCGCCTCCTCCATCAAAATCTGTTGCGTACCCCCGAAGTATGGAACCCCAACTCTTCGATGAAGGGTCAGTAATCCCCGGCTATCATAATCAAAAGAGGACACATTATCCACTATATGCTCACTCTTATGGTGCTCCTCTTTCATAGCCTCGAACTGAGTCTCTCGAATCTGCTCCAAGAGTGAGGTAAACACCTCATCGTTAAACATACCTCCTCGATTGGTGTACTACCCGTCATGCTAAAGAGCATCTGCCACCACGTTGGCCTTCCCAGAGTGATAAAGGATCTCACAATCATAATCCTTGACCACATCAAGCCACCTATGTTTCCTCAAGTTCAGATTTATCTAATCCATCATATACCTCAAACTCTTGTGGTCCGTGTAAATGATACAACAAACCCCATACAAGTAATGAAGCCAAATCTTGAGGGCGAATACTACCACCCCCAGCTCCAAATCATGAATGGGATAATTCGCCTCATGAAACTTCAACTGCCTCGAAGCATAAGCTATCACACAACTCCTATGCCTCAGAACTGCACGCAATCCCGAAATCGACGCATCACAGTACACCACGAAATCATCCACACCCCTTGGCAGGGTCAAGATCGGAGCCTCACACAACTTCTATCTTAAAGTCCCAAGCGTTGCCTGCTGCTCAGGCCCCCAATGGAAAGTAGCAGACTTCTTTGTCAACCTAGTCAACGGAACTGCGATCCTCGAGAAATTATTGATAGACCTCCGATAATATCTAGCTAAACCAAAGAAACTTCGAATCTCGGATGGAAACCTTAGAACCTCCCACTGCATCACAGCCTCAATACTGGTCGGATCGACCAATATACCCTCTGGTTGACAAGGTGCCCCAGAAACTGCACCTCACACACCCAGAACTCGCACTTGGAGAATTTGTCATATAGCCTCTCCCTCCTTAAAGTCTCCAGAACCTCTCGCAGATGATCCTCATGCTGTTCCTAGGTCTTAGAATAGACCAATATATCATCAATAAACATAATGACTGACCGATCCCGCATCAGTCTGCAAACCCGGTTTATGAGATCTGTGAACATTGCTGGTGCATTGGTGAGCCCAAAAGGAATCACCACAAACTCGTAATGACCATAACGATTCAGGAAGGCCGTCTACTGAACATCCTCATCTCAAACCCTCATTTGATGATAGCCTAAATGCAGGTCAATCTTGGAGAACCAATATGCACCCTGAAGCTGGTCAAACAAATCATCAATCCTCAGAAGCGGATAATAGTTCTTCACCGTCAACTTGTTCAACTACCGATAATCGATGCACATCCTGTGGGAGCCATCCTTCTTCTTCATAAACAAAATTGGCGATCCCTAGGAAAAACTACTCGAACTGAAATATCCATTCTCTAACAGATCTTATAGCTGTGTAGACAACTCATGCATCTCCGATGATGTCAACCTATAAGGTGTCTTGGCTATTAGAGCGCACCTGGGACCAGATCTATACGAAACTCCACCTGCCTCTCCAGAGCACTCTAAGCAAGTCCACCGGGAACACTTCTGCATACTCTCAAACCACTGGCACGTCATCAATCTTCTTCTTTCTCTCCTCCCTGGTATCCAATACGTAAGCCACAAAACTAGAATAACCATGTTGTATATATCTCCTAGCTCCCGCAGCCGAACAGAGACTTGGTCCACGCGGAGCACCCTCGCCATGAATAACTAGTTCTCCCCCACATGGAATTCGAACTCAAACTAACTAGTGCCCACAATAAATCATCGCCCCATTAGGGCTCAATGAATCCATCCCCACAATCACCTTTCTCTCGCGCAAAGGAATAGGAACCAAATCAATTAGATACCACTCGCTAAATAACTCCAAAACAAAACCCTGATGTACCCTCGATACTCGAACTAGACGATCATCGGCAATCTCTACCTCTAACGGATAATCAAGCTCCCCTGGAGCATCACTGAATCTCTTGCTAAGAGAAAGAGATACAAAGGATCGGATGGCGCCCGAATCAAACAAAACTAAAGCTGGAACATCGTTCACTAGGAATGTCCATATATAACATCAATCATATATATAATAAGCAGAAACATCAAATCAATAAATGAAATTGGGAGAAAATACATACCTGTAACCACATATGGCGCTGCACGAGCCTCACCGGTTGTCAGCTGGGAGAAAATACATACCTGTAACCACAAATGGGAGAAAATACATACCAGAAACATCAAATCAATAAATGAATCTTGGCACTTCACCACTACCGCCTCTGCCTTGCCCTGGCGGCCATCGGTGATCCTCAATGTCCCCAAAGTTGATGCTAGAACTGCTCTCCCTGCTGCCAAACTCGGACAATCGAGCTTCTTGTGGTCCATCTGATTGCAATGAAAGAAAATCAGACTCGATCCCCCTAAAGTGATGGTGACGGTACAATCCCTACTGAGTGACCAGTCTTGTCACACTTGAAACAGCCAGAACCTACTACCATACAAGCTCCCTCATGCATCCGGCCGCACCGGCCGCATCGACCCTAACCTTGCTGGCCCCTCGATCTCGAATCTACACCCTTGGGCTTTTTCCATGAGCCCTCAGATACCTCATCATGAACTAGCTTCCTCTTCCTCAATGTCTCCAAATCAATCTCCCGTTCGTGAGCTGGAGCTATCATGTCATCCAATGTCTTGTAGCTAGACATACTCACAAACTCCCGTATCTCATCCTTCAACATATCATGGTATCGGGCCTTTTTCATCTCCTTATTTGCCATATACTGCGGAACCAACAAGGCCCTATCACAGAACACAACGATGATCTCTTCCACGGTCTCGTTGATCTAGTGAAGGTCCTGAAACTCCCTCGCCAACTGTTGAACCTCAATCACGGGCACAAACTCAACTCTGAATCTCGTAACCAAGTCATATCAAGACATCGTCTCAACAGCCTCGCCTCCCAACACATATTCCACCTCCTCCGACCAATCACGGGCTTTGTTTTTCAAATGACAAGATGCAACTCTAACCTTCAACCCCTCAGGGCAGAAGCTAGTTTGGAAGGCGTTCCTGATGTCCGCCAACTACAGTCAGCTAGCAATGGGGTCCTTCATTATGAAGAACTCAGGAGCCCCACATGCATGAAACTCTCGAAAGGTCAGAGAGCATGCACCCAACAAAGTCACCATCTAAGTACGGAGTATGCCCATACGCTCATCGAAGAACTCCATAATGCCCTCCTTGATTGATCCAAAGATCACATGATTCTGCTCCAGAATGATACAGGTAATCTCAGATGAAATGAACTCCTACATCTGATCATCCAAGGGTCCGACTCCAGAGCCCGAACGCGATCCCTCACCAGGACCTAAACCACCTTGAGTGACCACCATACTAAAAATAAATAATGCAAACCATCAAAAAACTCTCGAAGAATCTCACACCGAGCGGGTCCCTTGGTATCCTCATGACTCCCTTGACATGAGTACATATCATGTGCTTCCAATAGTACAGGTTCGATACTACCTCCCACACCTATTCGTACTTTCCTCAAGATTCGTCCCGATTCCCGTAGTGACTCCCTAAATTCCAACATTCCGCAATCTCACCATCTACTAATGCTAACATGATTCCAATGTTCTCCTAGGATCCCCTTCCCGTCACTCTCCGCCATCAGCTGCAAAAGAAACCCCCAATAATTCATGCTAACTAGCTTACAAATATAATTACATGCAACAAGAACTAGATAATTCTACGACTATAAGGTCTCACACTACAACGGTTGGACTCAAAAAGAGCTGTGTAATAGATTTAAACATAAACTTTTAAAATTATCTAATTTATGGAACATGTAACCTAGCATATTCGCTTGATAGTTAACTAGTATTAGAATTGGTTCCTAAAAGCACAAAGCAAGCAACATTCGAGCCTTGAGTTCTAACCAGAGCACTAACTAACAGACCATCCTAACATATCATATGTGATCCAACTGTTTGGTTTTATGTACTATAACACTCCTACGGTGCACATACAACCATAAGGCCTTGGATCTAATTTTTCTCTAGTTATACATGCAATAAAAATTATCCAAAGCATGATGCTTACAATTAGCATACAATTTGATATTTACAACATAAAAATCAAGTTAGATGAATACCTCTATATTATAGCTTGTAGTATTTGGCCTTTTAAGAGCTTAGGACCTCAAGTGTGATTCCTCAAATGGTTCACAAAACACCACCAACAATTGGAGGACTTGAGAGAGAGAGAGAGGTTAGACCACACAAAATCGGTTATAGTTCTCTTAGAACACTTGTGTCTCCCGATTTTTGCTAAGGGGTTACATATATATAGTGTAGGATTCCAAGAGTCACTTGTAAGCCCTAATCCATACACTTAGGCTTATGATCTAACAGCTCATATGGACTAACTCTTCATGGACTCTCACATACAATTAGTCCATCATGGATCAATAACCCAAACCATATGTATCACTGATTTACATAATCAGTCCCCATTTATTTAATTAGTCTCTTTTGATCACTAAATGAATTCCAAATTAATTCTTGATCAATACAAATTAAATAATATGATTTCTCAATTAATATATTATACTTATAATATATAAATAAATCACAAATAACCTCTTTCTCAAATATCCATCCTATCAGATTGTTCTGGTGAATGCCACCCTAAATGGACCATGCTACTCTCGGGTCAAGTACATACCAATTATAGTTATGGGCTTAGACACCTAATCCAACAGTCTCCCACTTGGATAAGTATAATAACTAAAACTGCAAGTATGACTTCAAAAATCGACTAGCAATGGTAGCTCTCAAAAGCCCTTGTCGAACTCTGACGCGTCCATTAGATAAGGGATCATATATTACTCCATTCTAGATATTTTATGGACATGAGACATGGATTATAATCATTCTCTCTGTCCATGTGCTGTTTTTCGATTTCCGATTTATGACGACTGACTAATTGAACAAATCAAATAAGTCCAGGCTTGGCCAAGCGCTTAGGTTTCTCATCACTAAATCATCGAGGGGCCCACAGATATTACTTTTATCCTCTTAGGATAAATGGAACGGATAAACTTAGACTCATATGCTTGCTCTATCTAATCATCAAATCACACACAATGATATGTTTTATAACACCAAGTTACTGGTGCGTTTACACATCATCAATGTGCAACCGACTTGTAAACTGCAACTATATGTCTCATTTTGAAGAATATAAGATATTATCGTCTCACAATCACTCGTGATAAAATCCATGAAGTGATTCAGATGAGCGTGGGTTTAATCCAATACTTAAATCCTATTATAGGAGTACTCATGAACACTTCAGCAAACTTGTGCTATGTCTAAAACACTTAGACAATCTACAGTCGGATTCATGACAGTCTTGCCTCAATACCTACTTTCAGATTATGATCGACAGTGGATAGTTTGAATAATCATATTATTCGGGAAGTCAAAGCATGCGATGTGAAACACACGAATAATCGAATCCAATATGGTCTCAAAACTTTTGAATATAAATAAAATACCTTTTATTTAATCACCATATTGATTACACATATTCATTGTATAATGTTTCGATTAATCAACTTAATACTTGAACTAAAACAATAGTTATTCCATGCTCCAAGCATGCACACTATGTTTACCTATGGTCCTTACTTTGTGAAATAGATTAATTGTAAACATTTCCAATGACTCTCATTTCACAATTCCAAATCCTTATCACAAGTGTAAGAATACCAATTCTTGCCACTATTAGAATGTGTTAGATTCTAAACTATCATGCAATGATCTATTTGTAATGTCAATGCACAAAAGTCACAGATACTTGGACAATGATATTACAAAGTACTCTACTGGAGATTGTTACAAGACAATTCCACAGATATGAAGTCTCACGTTCAAAGTACATTCCTTTGAACATCCTTCTTGCATGAAAGTTTCTAACTTACACATAGATTCTTAATATCCAACTCCCATTATGAAAACATTTCCATATTTGCCACATGACAATGCATTATTAATAGAATTTTGTCTATTAATAATAATGTCAATATGGTCCATCCATTACTATACTTCCAACTGCCCACAAGCGACCAATCCTTAGCGAACCTTAGATTGTCCTTGACAATTCTTTAACCACTTTAATCATATCCGGTTCTAGTCCTTTTTCCCTCTTAATGCCCTAGGCATTTGGAAAATTAGAACACGTGGATATTATAGCATATGCAATCGATCCTATATCTGAAGCATATGGGACACGATTCATAATGTCTTACATAAAGACATGATACTTGACCAGTCTTTTGCTATAATATTTCTATATATAGAATTTCTAATGTTGGAATATTTCAATGGTATTCATATATATCCATGACTAAGTTTGATTAATACTTCGATCTAAGCTTTTAGATTCGAAAAAAAGTATAAGTTCCTCTCCCTTAATTATAGCAAAACAACTTTTCAAACTCTGCAACTTTGCGAATTTAAACTTTGTTTTCTATGATTAGTATTGCTAACTCACAACACTTACCATAATAATTATGCTCCCACTAGCATAACAATTATTTTGTTACTAGCATAACATTTATGCTCCCACTAGCTTTGACATGTATCCAAAACCAGCTGGACTACTAGAAATCAATACTTTATTGACTTTCTTACCAAAGTTCAGATTTCTGATACGAGATGCTTCGATAAGCCTTTATCTAAGCATATACACCTTTTATTAGAAAGCCCATATGTGTGTCTAAACTATTTCATAACTTACAACAATAGGTTCCAAATTTTCAAACTATTTGCCATTTCTCACAACTCGAACTGTGAAGAGGGATGTCGTAATCATAAGCGAACTTGAGAATGAAAATATCACAATTGCTATCTCCTTAAAATCTACTTAATGAAAGCGTTTCCTCACAATCGATTTCATGAATTGGAGAGAAACCTTATGACACTTAGATTTTATGGTGTATGTGTTCCTATCCGTGTGAATCTGTCATTTTTAACCATTACCATAAGATAAGGTCTCTGACAAACTCAACCTCATATGGGCTGAACTTGTTTAATCTTAATTTATTGCCACTTGGTAGCACAAGGGCCTACCATGTCTTCCAAGTTGTTAAGCAGCTCACCAATACATATCAATGAACTTTTACTGATCAAGGTCCTTCGCCTTATGCAAACAATTGAGAACTCATAGAACTCACATGCATAGTCAACTTTTAACTGGAATGGGCACATAAACAAGAATATGTCAACACGATAGGTTACAAACCTCAAGTCGTGAGCTAGTGATACACAATAGGTTTATTCTTAATCAGTTCTCGAACCTTTTCAAGGTCTTTAAGACTCCCACTGACCTCTTGACATATAAGATTCTCTTATCAAGAAAAATTCCACGACGAAACAAATATTCAAGAGTTAGTGTGGATTCTTATCAAGACAAACACTTCACACAATTGGTCTTAGTTGGTCTTTGTTTTATCCAAAACATCACAACTACCAATTTGAAATATGCAAGAGTTAGAAAACATTTCTACTCCATATTTTATGATGTGTGATAAAACTACTTAAGACATGTCACTCAAGGCATAATCTTGGAGTATGACTCTAAGACTTGATTTTGGAACGAAATATGACTCACCTTAATTGATTTAACCATTTCAACAATTCCCGATTCCTTTTCTTAGCCATACTAATGCACTAAGATGTCCTTAGAGGATTAATTGTGATATGGTTCCATAATCACTAAGATGATCATAAAACACGATAATCAAGTACTCTCCTTTCCTTTCGGATTAGAGAAACTTTTATCTTTCTGCCAAATTTGATTCTTCTTATTCGTTATGCCATACATTGAAACTTTTTCAATGATTCAGAATTATACTTAATCTTGTAAGCATAATCATATTCACTAAAGTTTTAGTAAATCATGACGGATAGTCTTATTGTTCCTTGTGGTGGACTTGACCAGTGCACAATCAAGTGTACTCGATCCCCTAGTCCTTCACTTGACTCACATATACATGTGAACAAGGAATTAGTCTTAATTTCCCAAAGACGGAGGTTCTCGTTCATCATACAATACAAGTTGCATGATTCCAAGTTTCTGTCCAATTGAAACTTGGTGATGAGAATATTTCCTTATTCGGTAAATTCAGACACTACCACAAAAAAAGAATCAAATCCATATTGGTAAAAATAGAAACATACAAACATCAATTTTCACAAATGCCATTGCAAGGAAATTTAAAAATAAGATAAAAACAAAATTTTTCTTTATTTACAAAACTGCGGAAAACTTATCCTTGCAATGCAATTACAAATGAAAATTATGTCACTACATATTTCTAAGCAATATATCATAACTCTTAAGTAGCAGCTCAAAAATCTGATCACCGAACCATGCGATCGAAATCCATCTCTTCGCGATCAGACTCATCATACTCTTCTTTTAAGCTTCATTTCTTTCTCTTCGATCCTACAAAACATCAAAATGAAATCTTATCACATCATGTATTAAGAATCTATAAGTAGGAACTTAATAGAGTTAGATAGTGAACTTACCTGAAGTAGAACCATATAATTTGATTCTACCATTTCTTAGATCTTTCAGGTAGTCAGGGCAGCTTCGCTTCCAATGTCCCTTCAAATGGCAGTAGAAACAAGTGGACTCTTTGGCATTTGCACATGAAGCTATCTCATAACTGGCTTTTCTCTTATGATAAAAACTTTTGACCACGGCCAATTCCTTTCCCTTAGGAGAAGGAATCATTTCTGGATTGCCCATGACATTCCTTTTGTCCATGGCAGCTTGGGAAGTAGATCTTCCAATCAATTTTGCTTTACTAGTGCGCCAAATCATTGCTGATTCAGCAACAATTAGCATATATGTTAGATCGATAAGGGTCACGTCATGATCTGTCATATAATAGTCTTTAACAAACTCACTATATGACTTAGGAAGTGACTGAAGAACCAAGTCAACAGCCAGCTTCCTTGGGAACATGACACCCAATATTCCCAGCCTGTCAATATGCAACTTCATCTCCAAGACGTGAGCACATACAGACCTTCCATCTTTGTGTTTTCTTGCCAATAGGGCTTGAGTGACCTTGAACTTTTCAAGTCTTCGAACATGTGGGTCAGGAAGAATAATTGCAGGAGGTGGAGGAAGTGAAGTATGATTTCTGTGAACATCATCTTCATGAGGAAAGATTTTTTCATAAGATTCGGGAAGACCATAGTTGTCAGAACTAGACATCTACAAGGGAGAAATTCAAGTTAATTGATTAAGTCCGTAATATAACACCCAAATGAAATATTAAGGCTAGGACCCAACACAATATTCTACAATTCGGAAGAGGGATGCCGTAATCCAATTGCAAAATATTTGAAGGTAGGTAAATGATGATTTACCAATTTCCACCATGAAAAACGAAAATGAATATTAGGTTTTAAATGAATTGAAATTCCTAGATTCTTTTGAGATTCATTGAACTTTTCAATGGCATGTTTAATCTCGATTATGCCCTTCAAGTTTGTGACTGGGATACCGAGGATCACAAACAATGTGTGAATAACCATGCAAATTAGCTTGGTACTCTCAATGTCATTTATCACATAATCAATGTGCCGGTTAACCACAAACGCTCCATTGATCAATGATAATTTACGAGAAACCCATTGCCATCCTTCATTAGTCCACATTTGTGTGTCGATTAACCACACACGCTCCACTAACTGACCAATAAGGTGCAATGTGCAATTTCATGGGTTAACATCAAATTCACATTTTTCCTAAAGTAACTAAGATTGGGAATTTATAAAGTGTTTAGTTACTTTGTATTTCATTATATTTTTAATGAGTATTGAAGTGTCCTATCAAACCCGTTCGGCTAACGACCTCCACTGGTCAAGGGTGCGGTGGGTAAGAGTGGATATCCAATGGCGGTCATTTTACAGGCCACTTCCTTAAACACCCCTTATAGACCAGCTTCGTGAATGAGGCCTACTAACGGTAAGACTGACTTTTTAACTTATATATATATATATATATATATATATATATATATATATATATATATATATATATATATATATATATATAATATTAAACTTTTAATTTTATATAGTATACGAGTGTATTTTAAACTTTTAAAATACTTTGTGGTTTAATCTATTAATTAAACTATACTCTTAATTTAATTAAACTTAAAACCATGTGATAACATTTAATTAATTTAGTGAAATCCATAAAGATGTAAATTGAACTATTCAAAACATCAAGGTGCTAAATATAAAAATTAAAAATTAAAAGTTATTTAATTAATTTTTAAGTTATGAACCTAACAGTTGCATCTTTTGAAACCTTTCAATTACAACAGTTAATGTTTTCATATTCCATAACTTGAGGGCAAGTTATGAAACTCTTGAAAACTTTTGGATTTTATAACTTATGGACTTGATTTTGTAACTCCTTAAAAACTTTTGAGTTCCAAAACTCGATGACAAGTTTTGTAACCTCTTAAAACATTTAGATCAAATTTAAAACTAATAAAAATAATCATATATTCTTTATCTTTTACCAATTTGACCTAATGCAACTCTTATAGCAAAATGATTCAAATTTTACAAATAATTAGTTTTTCACAAAATCAAGTAATTATCTTAAAATTTGGAAATCATCTTGTTATTGGATGGGGAGAATCATTACCATATATACAAAATCAAATTTTATGAACCAAAACCGTTTGTGGTAATGATCCTAATCCAAAACAGGTCAAAAACTCGAAAAATATGCCAACAGACTGCCCAACTCGTCGAGTCAGCTAATGGACTCGTCGAGTTAATCATTACAGAAAACATTTTTTCAATTTTTTCAGCTTTGAAAATTAACAAATACATCTATATAACAGAAAACTACCCATGGATCTGATACCACTGTTGGGTTTTATGTACTATAACACTCATATGGTGCACATACAACCCTAATGCCTTGGATCTAAGTTTTCTCTAGTTATACATGCAATAAAAATTATCCAAAGCATGATGCCTACAACTAGCATACAATTTGATATTTGCAACATAAAAAAATCAAGTTAGATGAATACCTCTATATTGTAGCGTGTAGTATTTGGCCTTTCAAGAGCTTAGCACCTCAAGTGTGATGCCTCAAATGGTTCACAAAACACCACCAACAACTGGAGGAATTGAGAGAGAGAGAGAGAGAGAGAGAGAGGTTAGACCACACAAAATCGGTTATAGTTCTCTTAGAACACTTGTGTCTCCCGATTTTTGCTAAGGGGTTACATATATATAGTGTAGGATTCCAAGAGTCACTTGCAAACCCTAATCCATACACTTAGGCTTATGATCCAACAACTCATATGGACTAACTCTTCATGGACTCTCACATAAACTTAGTCCATCATGGATCAATAGCCCAAACCATATGTATCTATGATTTACATAATCAGTCCCCGTTTATTTAATTAGTCTCTTTTGATCACTAAATTAATTCTAAATTAATTCTTGATCAATACTAATTAAATAATATGATTTCTCAATTAATATATTATACTTATAATATATTAATAAATCATAAATAACCTCTTTCTCAAATATCCATCCTATTAGATTGTTCTGGTGAATGCAACCCAAAATGGACCGTGCTACTCTCGGGTCAAGTACATACCAATTATAGTTATGGGCTTAGACACCTAATCAACACCAACTGGCATGCTGTTCTGGAGGCTGATACAGTACGCATACAAAGTTATCTCTTCTATTATACAATTATGAGCAGATCCTTAGCCCTAAACTAGCATGTTATTCATATACTAAATCAAAAAACATGTATAGGTATTTTGGGAACACTTTTTGAGCTCGACCGATTGCATGCATCACACCCCTTATTTCTAGTAGAAATCACTTTAGAAAATCATTTCTTTTTTGAACAAACTTACCAAGTACTCAGTTTGAGTTTAGACACATCTGAGAGTGTGTCCGAATCCCTCAAACCAAGGCTCTAATACCAACTTGTAACATCCCAAAAATCATAAGTAATAATTTCATTTTTAATTCAACCAAAACCATCAAATATTCATGTCAAACTATCATAAGTATGTCAATATGAAAATAGTTATCAGAGTATAATCCCAAAATCATAAAATACTAGACACGGGTGGATGCACTGCGATCAGGATGGGCCCTTCCCCTTCAAACCACAAGTACTTGAAACATTAACTTAAACCATAAGCACAAAGAATAGTGAGTTTCCCAAAATACCACATACGAAATATACAATGATCCCCGCCCGACATCTATTGGACCCCACCCAACACAGATTTGTCAGTAACATGCGATGGGCCCCGCCCGACACATTAATCAGGCCCCGCCTGGCATCCCCCCCTCCCCCCCCCCCCCGATATATATAAACACACATATGATACGTTCAAGAGTCATACATACAGCTAGCATCCTACAAACATAATCTAATGGGTCGGTATTGGTGACTTCGACCCATAAGTACAGTGAAGAGACTCACCTTAATCCGATGATAAACAGTCACACACATAAGTTGTTGCTACGATGGCTCTTCAAATGGAACACATTCAAACTAACCCTAATTACTAGTTAGGGTAATAACCCACACATAAGGGTCTAAATCATAAGCCATCATACTAAGGGTAGAAGACCATTTTTCCCTTCTCATACTCTCCACAAACATTATGGCCCAAAACCCAATATGACCCATAACCAAACATGGCCCAAAACCCCATTTGGTGAGTACCCCAAGCGTACCACCCTATTACGCCCAACATACAAACTTAACATATAAGGAAATCGGGGGATGAACAAGTTACACTGAGTGTACCTAGAGGGTACACCCAACGTACTCCCCTGATGCCCAAAAGTCCATATTACACACTTAATACCTAAATTCTAGTCGTCCAAATCACAAATCTAGCTCTTGAGAATATCTTAACTTATAAAGTCGTCAACTTGATCCCTTTGTATGGCTCCAAGAGGTCCAAAATCAAACTCTAACTTCCGGGCTTCACATTATGAACTACAATTCATGCATGGTTGAATGAAAGCCATCACCATACAATGTTTATGCTCAAGGGACCTCAAAACATCAAGACATGATAACCCAAACTTCTGGAGTAGCTTTTACTTACAAGAATCGACCCTAGGGACCAAAATATGCCAAAATCCTAAGCAAAACTAGATCTAAGCAATGAACTATAAAGGTTGAGACTTTATACCTCCATAAGGATGATCAAGATGAATAAAGTCTGGACTTACAAGCTCCAAGCCAATCAACACTTCTCCATTGAGTTCCTTCTTTTTCAATAAGCACCAAAAACACATCAAATCACTCAAAATCTCAAGGATATCACAAATGAGGGCTAGGGTTTCAAGGGGACTACTTTGGGACAATGGAGGTTGGTGATGAGAGAGGCCTTGAGGTCATAAGGTTTTTAAATAGTGTCTAAACCCAAAAATTTAGGTTTTTGTATTATGCATGAGTACGCTAAGCGTACTCATACGTACGCCCAGTGTACACGAAAGAAAATGTGATCATTTTTAATGAAATACGCTCACCGTAACTCATAATTATGCTTAGCTTACTAGCATTTCATACAATAAATTATTATTTTAAACATGGAAATTTTCCTGAGAATCGAGCGTCACATACACACCAATCTATTCTCCCCATACATTCTTCTTTAGAATTTTATGATTCAGCGTATGAAACCAAACGCTGATGAGAATTCGAAAACTTTGTTCCGATGGGTATATCATGTTTTGTGATATATTACACACACCTACCCATTCTCTCCCAATAAATATTCTATTACAAAAGTTGATGATTCACTATTTCTACCATCCACTGATTAAACTTCAACATTCTTTGTCGATGGGTACATTTAAACACAAAAATGTATTACACGAATCATACCATTCTTATTCATTTTCTTCTAATAAAAGAAGTTCATTATTCATAATATCAAACCATATGTCGACGAGACTTCTCAGTACTATGTTAGTGAATGATAATATAAACACATGCTACTAGGAGACATCACAATCTCACTCGTTTGACAGTTGCAACTATGATCCACTGATAATACAACTTTGATGTGCTCATTGGTTCCACTAATAAATCAGTGTTGCTAATGTCAAAAAGGGGGAGAGATCATCATATACTCAAAACAAATTCATTTTCTCAGTGGATATTGCTTCAAAAACACAAGAAAGAAAGTTCTTACTCTCAGGGGGAGCAAAATAAGAAAGAATTTAAACATTCAATATTACTCTCTGGGAGAGAAAATGCTGAAGAACTTGTTAAAGATTAGTTTTGACATCATCAGATCGGGGGAGATTTTAAGGTCACACCTTATGATCTGATGAGTCAAACACTTAACACGTTGTCCACCAACGCAAGCACCAACATCAGCTTGATCAACGACAACGTGATCCCAATGATATTAATGATCATTTATATATTAGGTAGATATACTCTGTTTATATAGAATAGATATCTAATCTATAATCTTAGTGTTTAGGATCAGACCTTTACATAGATTAGTATACATCCCTAAAATAGTGGGATCTCCTTTTCTCTAATCATATATATTGTACTATTAGGGTTAAACCCTAATAGAGCTTTGTGCCTTGCTTTGTGCGACTCTTCTCTTTGTGAGAACCTTTTCTTAGTGAAAGCATCTTTGTGATCATCTTGTTCTTTTGTTCTTTGTTCGTTCTTAATTATTCATAATTGAGTGTATCCGATCGATACAAACCTCCAACTTCATGCCTATTAATTAGGAAAACCCTTATGAATGAAAATATAGAAATAAACCTACAGATATGTATTGCAGAGAAATCCCTATAACAGTACTGTCAGCAACGATGACTAAGATTACCCTTAGGGAAGAATAAATAAGAAAATGGGGATGGTTATCGTGTTAATTGTTTGATAATTAAAAATATTAACAATATTATTGTGGGTTGAAAACCCCATTTACTCACCAGGTTTCCCAACCCGACCCACCCATCTTCTTTGTATCATAGGAAGCAGTATAAAGGTACATGAATGATGAGAGATTCAAGGAGATGTAGATTATTAGTCAAAGACGTTGTAAGGCTTGTTTGTTCTTATGTTTTGTATTAGTTATGACATCCCAAGTTGTAATGAATTAATGTAAAAGATTTCTTCGAAAATACTTTTTATGGAACAAAATTCTGCATTTATAAATAAACTTTGTTTTAAATAAGCATAAATGAAAATTTTAAAATGGACGTAAAAATGGGTGTTATATATATATATATATATATATATATATATATATATATATATATATATATATATATATATATATATATATAAATTTTTATTTTTCTGTGTTTAGCAAAAATAATTAAATTGGTAAACTTGGATTGTTGTATTTTTCGCCATATGTTTTTTTAACAGAGGAATTGCATATATAAAAAATAAAACTCATTTACCCTGCCCAGTAACACCTTATTCGACTCCACCACTATAACACCCATTTCCCAGATTGGACCGATTGATGATATAGAAGAGTCAACGGTATGGTTTTGAGGAAAAATACATGCCACGACGTAACATGAAGGGTGTCATGATGTGACATGACCATTTAAGAATGCGTGCCTTGGATGGACACCATGACGTTCCATGAATGGTCTCACGATGTGGTGAACATTGCATCCCACGCCCATGAGTTTTAGGGTTTCTTCCATATTTAAAGCCATTAACTCATTATCTAGGGCACCCTTTTCAGCCTCCAATTCCCTTAACGAAACCCTAGTCACATTTCAAGTTCGTGAGCTTATTTGATTTATTGGAGTCCTTGTTCTTGGATTTTGGTAAAACTTTATTAAGAAGAAAGTTCATTGTAGTGGAAGGAAGCATGGAGCTAGCTTGGATCCATCATCCCCTTCAGATTTTGGAGTTGTTGGAGGTATAGAGTTCACATCTTGATCTTTTTTCTTCTTGTTTCAAGTTTGGGCTCATTCAGATAATTTTGGTCCATCCTATGAATGATCTTGGAGTTTGAGGAAGTGCAGAGCTTTTTGTGACCCTCAAATGATCCTTTGGTTTTTTAGAATGAGAAAAGAGTTATGTGTGAAGCTATTTTGGGCCCATAAGCAAGTTAGGGTCATATTAAGGACTTAATGGAATTAGGGCTTAAGATATTGTCTTATGATGAGGTCCTAATGGATAAAGTTTGAAACTTTATCCATTAAGTCATTGTCAAGGAATAGATTTGAAGTTTTGAGCCTTGATTTGTATAGATGAAGTTCTTAATAAAGATTTGAGAAAATCTTCCAATTTTCATGGCGTGGCCAAGGAATCGCCATGCCGTGATGAGGTTCTGAATCACGACTCTTTTGTCCTTGCCTTCTCACGATGTAACGCGTGGGGTGTCACGACGTGATGTTGAATTTGACTAAGTTGATCTTTGACTTTGTGGACCTTTGACCAGTTTGACTTATGGTCAAACTTGGAGGATTTGGGTTGCTGATTGAGGATTTATCTGTCTTGGTGTTAGTTGGTTCGAGGGATTGATCACTATAAGGAATCAGAGTGTTGCGGTGCTTCTCCAGTTCTGCGATTTAGGTGAGTTTCAAAACATACCATGTATCCCATTATATATCCTTTGCATGGTAGGATAGAGGCACTATTAGAGTACAACTATGCTAGTGGCTAGGATAACTACTTTGTTATGTATGTATAGTTTAGGACACTTGGTGTCTTGGTATGCCACATTGGTAGGGTTTTGCCTATTGATCGTATGGTACAGTTTGGAGTTAATTTTTGATAGGGTAAATGAGGAAGGTTAGTTATTAGGATTATGTATGTTTGACTAGTGAAGGACTCCATTGAGAAGTGGTCAAGGGCAGGGTAACTAGGGAAGGCTAGTTGCCAAAGGAATGTACTATATTAGTTTATGTTATATGGTTTTATGGTAGTGATAGCCTGAGAACTCTAGGTCTAATGCCTGATTGTGATGTTCTTGTCTGATTGTTCGCTCTCGGGTGGATCGTCTGTTCGATTGTCTATCTGATCCCTGACTAGATATGACTTTGTGTATTGCCGGGAAAGACCATTAGGATAACCCATGGAAATTATATGAAAGACCATGGGATAGCCCATGACATTTGCTTGTAAGACAATAAGGGGTAGCCCATGGAATTACATGGAAAGACCATAGGGGTAGCCCATAGGGGTAGCCTATGACATTGTAGGGAAAGAACATGGGGGTAGCCCATGGCACTTGCTTGTAGGATGACGGGGGTAACCCATGGAATTATAGGTAAAGACCATGGGGGACAATGGGAGTAGCCCATGGCAAGATGTAACACAATGATTTTGCCCATATCATTCACCCATGGTTAGAGCAGACTCGTTATTTCATGTGTGACAGTTACATATGTTATGTGGATAAGAGATTTTGTTGTTCAGTGTTAGAGACGAACACTGGTATGGATGTATTGTGTGTTTTATGGAATATATGGTATACTGGGGAACTCAATAAGTTTTATGCTTGCAGTTATGGATTAAAACATTTTGTAGGTCGTTCGAGAGAAGAGCTCGGCGGGCTTGTACGCATTGAAGATAGCCGTTTCTATAATTTTGTAAACTTAACTATGATATTGTGTGGTTTTAATCAAATGAATGTTACTTAATTGTTTTTGAACAAAGGTTTTAATTAGTTATTATATTTTAAAATTTAAAAATATCTTTTTAATTTTTGGGACGTTTCAAGTTGGTATCAAAGCCTTGGTTTGAGAGATTCGGGCACACCATGCGGTGTGTCTGGACTCAAACTGAGGACTGGGAGATTTTCTAAATGAGTTTTTGAAAAGAAAATGATTTTATTCAAGAAAATGATTTTCTAAAAAGATTTCATAGAAAATGGGGGATGTGATGCGTACAATCAGCCGGAGATTAGGAAGTAAGTAATTACCAATACACCCATATGATCTTGGATTTGTGCTATGAATTGTTATACATAGTAGAATGTGGGTTGTAGATCTGCTCAAGAATTGCATGATAGAATTTCCTGACATCTATGATACCTTATTCTAGAGAACTATTATTATGTGCTTCTTGATGTCTAGATTGATAATGTTATTTGATAGGTGTATGTTTTAGAGTTGTATACGATTAGGAATGCATAGCCTTAAAATGATTTATTTAGGTTATGTTTGATAGACTAGCTGAAAAGCTAGCTGGTAGCTGAAAAGCTAGCTGATAGCTGAAAAACTAGCTGATAGCTGAAAAGCTAGCTGTTAACTTATAAGCTAGCTGACAAAAAATAATGTTTGGTAAAAACTAGCTGATAAACTAGCTGAAAGATATAAAATGACATAAAATGACATTTAGAATATACGTATTTTGTAATTAATTAAGGATATATTTGATAAATTTTTAAAAAGCTCCTAAAAAGCTACTCAAAGTAGCTTTTTAAAAAGCTAGCTTATCAGCTACTTTTTGGCTTGCCAGACATGACAATTTAAAAAAGCTCGAAAAATAAGCTAGCTTATCAGCTAGTTGTGGCGTACTAAATACAGTCTTAGCCTCCTTCCTGCTCCTTTTTTGTTTGTGGTCTTAGGGTAGATTCACTCATTTGACAGTCTATTTGGTCTTGTATTTTGTATAACTCGAATGCACGAGCCAACCAGAGGTGTTAGTAGAGATTTGTAGCAATGCAGGAGTGAGTGGGAAATGAAGAATCCTAGTGAGAGAGTCTAGGAAGTGTAGTATTATGCATATGGTTAGCCGTATGCATGCATGTGAGGGGTATAGCAGAGTGTTGTGAAGTGACTTATGAGTCATGGAAGAGTCCTTGGAATATGTATGGGTAAGTGTGGAAGGTAGTATTGGGCCCATACTACTGAAAGCACATGATCCATACTTGTGTCAGGGAGTGTTGTGGGAATGCATAATATAGGTTTGCATTGTGCGTTGTTTTGATTTATTTTCATTATCTTTTAGATTCGGGATGACGACCTTCCATGTTGATAAATCAAATCTGAGTGAGGAGGATGTTCACGACATCATAGCTGCAGAGATTTCGAGGTTTATGAGAGAGGATTTGCCTGAATTGATCATCAGTGTCAGGGAAGATTTGATCGCAGTGGTGGACGAGCACCTTAGGATTCTACAGTCTGAGTTGGAGGATGGTTGGCCATGGAGTCGTGGAATTACGTTCAAGGAGTTTGATGCTTGTGGAGCTCCTCACTTCTGTGTGAGTAGGGAGTCGGTCATCAGTATGTGTTGGATTGCTGATGTGGAGAGTGCCTTTTGAGGTAGATTCTGTCCGGCAGAGGCCAAGGTTAGATTTGCGACATGTATTCTACAAGACAGAGCTAGGGATTAGTGGTTCACGGTTGTTCAGGGCCTCAAACCATATGCGGTCGAGTCCATGTCATGGGAGGATTTTGTCACCAGATTCAAGAGGGAGTGTGTGCCGACAATTGAGGTTCAGCAGTTGGCACAAGAGTTTTTGGAAGTTGACCAAGCTACAAAGTCGGTGGCTGAGTTCACAGTCAAGTTCAAGGTGGGAGCGTTGTTTTGTCCTCATTATGCATCTTCGAAGGAGATGAGGATGACTCGCTACCATGATATGTTGAGCATGGAGATCCGGGAGCATGTGAGTATCTTGGATCATAAGACTCTTTCCAGATTGGTGGAGGAAGCCAGGGAGAGAGAGCTGGAGTTGGGGACCCAACAACAGAAGAGAAGGCAAGATCAGGTTCATGCATCTGTAGGAACAACCAACAAGGCTCGGGTGGTGGGATTTTGGTCTGGATATTGAGAGACTTGCGGATTATACGGGAACTGTGGTTGGATTCATTTGGGTATTCTTTGCGTGCTAGTTTCTAGATGTTTCAAGTGTGGTCAGGAGGGTCACTACATTTGGGACTGTAGTTAGAGGGAGTCGCCAAAGGTATGTTTTTTTTGTAGTCATCTAGGCTATGTTAAGGCTAATTGTCCTCTAAGAGCAGATGGTGTGGGTTTGGATGTGACACCTTTGGCTTGGCAGCTACCGAATGGGTGGATTGGGATAGATGGAGTCCCAAGAGTCAGGGTATGAGTCAACGGTTTTCTTTAGTTCAGTTGGATTCAACATTCGTTGGTGTCATCGGTGTATCTTCTATTTTGTTTGTTTTGTTGTTTCAGTTGTAATCTAGAATGATTTATTGACAGATATTGTATCAATCAACTTTGGTTCTATTTTGAAAGGTTTATGAATGTCTGGATTGTTGTTGTTGTGAAGTTGTAAATATGTGTTGGAACTCTTTCGATTTTGTCGTTATGGATTGAAGTTATTTTGGAGCTCTTGAGCTTTGTTGGAGAATTCAGATTCGTTTATGCTTGGTAATGTCAAGTATGGGTGTTAGGGACCATGAACTGGAATTATTGGACAAACATGGAAATTTCAAATGGTTATGAAGTTGCCATAGTTTAGTCAATTCCAGGTGGGGGAGAATCGCTCCATTAGATGGAGTTATTTTCGAGTGCAGATCATCCAAGAGTCTCATATTCAAGCATATGAGGACATCTGGTTCTGGTTGCTTTTTAGATTGAAACGTGAGTGAGGAATGATGTTCAACATTCAGATATGACCATGGAAGCAGATGTTAAGGATTCTGGGTTATCCCGTCTGAAGGTTTGAATCATTAGCAGTGGTGTAGATTTTGGGTTAGTGTATATGTTATGGTCAAGGGCTGTGTGAGGGTACCTCTGCCTGTTCTTGTCTGGTGAAGTCTTTGGGATTCAAAGCACGACCCGATCACCTGATATGTTCTAGCATACTAGGGGTCTATCTAGTGTCAATTTTCCTTGCTCTCATGGTAGAATTGTATGAAAGACCATGGGGTAACCCATGGCACTTGCTTGTAACACCATAGGGGTAGCCCATGGCATTATACGTAAAGACCATGGGGGTAGCCCATAAAACTTGCTTGTAAGACCATAGGGGTAGCCCATGGCATCGTAGGGAATAGACCATGGGGGTAGCCCATGGAAGAAAGTGTGGTAAGACTATGGTTCAGCTAATAGCTTTCACATGGCTGAAATAGGCCGAAAGGAATTGTAAGGTTGTGGAAGGACCATATCATGTACTTGGGTTGAAATAGACCCATTTTTTCTTGTTCGTTCTGTTTATTGTTATTTATCCTTATGTCTAGTGGTAAGGGATTTCGAGTCGTGTTGAGGTATAGGATAGTTTAGACATCGTGGGTTGGGTTCTGTTTGGAGTCTTGTCTTTCGTTAGTGTGTGAGGTTGTCAGTGGCGGTGTTGGTTGTGGTAGTTCTTCTCTAGTATTCGACAAGACGGTGAGGTCGGGAGGTCTTGGTCGGATCAAAGTTGTGAGTTTTTGGGTTAGCATGGTTGAAGTTCGGGTGGCGCTATCTGTTTGGAATTTAGGCATGATTTCGGAGTTTTCTAATTTTATATATGGAAGTTAGTCCTCTTCATTATTGGTTAGTTGTGATGTGTTGGTATTCGATTCTTTTTCAAGACGCATGTTTCTCATTGAGGATTGATTCGGTAGCGGTGTCGAAAGGTGGTCATATGCTTAACGTATTATTTCAAGGGTTGCATTAGTTAAGGTTGGACTATTGGAAAATTCCACTCGGGTATGGTTTATGCACTTGTTTTGGGAATCCTTTTGTTAAAGATTGCAGATTCTGTCACTCGGAGTGGCTTTGGCTTATGGAAGTAAGTGAACTTCAAAGAAACCACATGGGGTTCGGAGGGCGTTTTATGAAGTAGATGGTAAGGACGGATTTAGTGGATGAAATCTAATTTAATTGGGGAAGAGTTGTAACACCCGTTTCCCAGAATGGACCAACTGATGATATAGAGGATTTAAAGGCATGGTTTTGAGGAAAACCACATGCCACAACGTGACATGAAGGGTGTCACGACATGACATGACCATTGAAGAACGTGTGCCTCGGATGGACACCACGACGTGACATGAAGGGTGTCACGACGTGGTGAACGCTGCAACCCAAGCCTATGATTTTTAGGGTTTCTTCCATATTTAAAGTCATTAACTAATGATCTAGGGCACCCTTTTCAAACTCCAACCTCATTTATTGAAACCCTAGCCCCATTTCATGTTTGTGACCTTATTTGATTAATTGAAGGCCTTGTTCTTGGCTTTTGGTGAAAATTGAAGAAGAAGGAATTCCATTGTGGTATAAGGAAGCAATGAGCTAGCTTGCATCCGTCATTCCCTTCAAATTTTGGAGTTGTTGGAGGTATAAAGTTCACATCATCTTTTTTTCTTCTTGTTTCAAGTTTGGACTCATTTAGACGATTTTGGTCCCTCCCATGAATTCTCTTTGAGTTTGAGGAACTCCAAAGCTTGTTGTGACTCTTAAATGGTCCTTAGGTTTTTTTAGAATGAGAAAAGAGTTATACGTGAAGCTATTTTGGGTCCATGAGCAAGTTAGGGTCATATTAAGGACTTAATGGACTTCAGGCTTAAGATCTTGTCTTGTGGTGAGGTCCTAATGGATAAAGTCGGAAACTTTATCCATTAAGTCATTGTGAAGGATTAAATTTGAAGTTGTGAGCCATAATATATAAGGATTAAGTTCTTAATAAAGATTTGAGAAAATCTACCAATTTTCACGATGTGACCAAGGAATGGCCACGACGTGATGGGGTTCCGAATTGCGATTGTTTTGTCCTTGCCTTCTCACAGCGTGACGCATGGAGTGTCACGACTTGACGTTGATATTGACTAAGTTGACCGTTGAGTTTTGACCAGTTTGACTTAGGGTCAAACTTGGAGGATTTGGTTTGCTGATTGAGGATTTATTTGTCTTGGTGTTAGCCAGTTCGAGGGATGCATCAGTATAAGGAATTAGAGTGATGTGGTTCTTCTCCGGTTCTACGTTTCAGTTGAGTTTCTCACTATGCCACATATCGCATTGTATATCCTTTTGCATGGTAGGATATGGGTACTATTAGAGTATAAGTATGGTAGTGGCTACGATAACTCCTTTGTTATGTATGTGCAGCTTAGGACACTTGGTGTCTTCGTATGCTAGACTGGAGAATGCTAGTTATCAGGATTATGTATGTTTGATAAGTGACAGACTCCATTAAGAAGTGGTCCATGACAGGGTAACTAGGGAAGGCTAGTTGCCAAGGGAATGAACTATGTTAGTTTATGTTATGAGCTTATGTTATATGGTTATATGGTAGTGATATCTTAGGTTCTATGTAGTCCAAGTTTGATAGCCAAAGAAATCTTGGTCTGATGTATTCTTGTGATGTTATTGTCTGATTGTTCAGACTCATGTGGATCATCTGTTCGACTGTCTATCTCATCCCTAACTACACATGATTTTGTGTATTGAAAGGGAAGACCATGGAGGTAGCCCATGTCAATTGTATGAAAGACCATGGGGGTAGCCCATGGCACTTGCTTGTAAGAACCTGGGGGTAGCCCATGGCATTGCAGGGAAAGACCATGGGGTAGCCCATGGCACTTGCTTGTAAGACCATGGGGTATCCTATGGCATTGTAGGGAAAGACCATGGGGTAGCCCATGGTAAGATATAAGATTATGATTTGGCCCATAGCATTCATCCATGGTTGGAGTAGACCCGTTATTTCATGTATGATGGTTACATATGTTATGTGGATAGGAGATTTGGT
This sequence comes from Lactuca virosa, assembly GCF_052849685.1. Lineage (NCBI taxonomy): Eukaryota > Viridiplantae > Streptophyta > Magnoliopsida > Asterales > Asteraceae > Lactuca > Lactuca virosa. The sequence goes on along the minus strand of NC_136428.1, from coordinate 170,923,812 downwards.
TGTTCGGCGCTAGAGCCGAATACTTGTGTGTATGCATTGTATGTATGATAGAATATGTGGTATACTGAGGAACTCACTAAATTTTATACTTACAGTTGTGGATTAAAAAATTTTGCAAGTCATTTGTTAGAAGAGCTCGGTGAGAATATACACACGCATTGAAGATATTTGTTTCTGCAGTTTTGTAAACTTAACTCTGATATTGTGTGGTTATAATCAAATGAATTTTACTTAATGGTTTTGGAAAAAAGCTTTTAATTATTTATTATATTTTAAAACTGAAAAATATCTTTGTAATTTTTGGGACGTTTCAACCGCATAATCACCAACTAAGAGCTGCAACGATTCCTCCATTGGCTTAACAATAACCGACTGTATTTTTTGTCCAGGCGCAACTATGACAATCATGAAAATTAGGTCAACATTCGTCGATCAAGATCACTGTGAACACATAATGTCTAGGCCTAATGTGTAATATCCGATTCTTTGTGATGTAAATACAACATTATAATTTGAAATGCATTTGAAAATCAATTAAATCAAAAAATTACAAAAAACATTGGATGAACGAACAATTTTTTGTTGTACTTAAAAAGTGAATTAATACACATATTTGAAATATATATATATATATATATATATATATATATATATATATATATATAAACTTTTTAAGATTTATTTTTTACAAGTAATACCCTAATCAAAAAGTATGTGTTAGTACAATTATGTGGATATAAAGAACGTTAAAAATGGAGTTCGTATGCAAATGTTACGATCTTCTTAAGAAAACATACAAATCAGCCGTTTCACGACGTAATTAACAAAACTTCGAACGCTTCGTTAGGTTCCTTAGACAATGAATTTTCAACTCCGAACAATTTTCCCTCGGTCACAATATGATCTACTATTCAATTTTATCCTTAACTCATTTTTCCCGAAAAAAATCCTTAAGAATCGGATAATGAAACACCATCGTTCCCAATAATGAATCTTCAAAACAATTTGTTAGGTTAGTTACGCAACTCGTTAGACGAACATGTTAACATTTTACAGACCAGGTAAAGGTCTAGTATTTGATTCAATTTCTTGAATTTCATTTTTATAAAGTTCTATTACTTTCGCGAAAATAGTCGAATCGCAGCAACCAGGAATCCTCCGTTATCATACTTCAAACACTTTGTTTGCCAAGTTAAGGGACTAGTTATAAATATATTTTTAGATAATATGGACTGTAATATCAAAGAAATCAACCTAGCATCTTCAAATATTTCACGGAATGTCGAAATTCGTCGGCCCGTCACACGCAAACCGAGAACGTGCCACACGGCTTTCCCGTCCACCCAAATCTCCTACATTTTTCTATAAACTGAGGAGAGGGGTCATTCCTTCCTCACTCTATCCATATTACTATGGCTCTCTCTCTCTCTCTCTCTCTCTCTCTCTCTCTCTCTCTCTGTTTCCGACAAGCATCACTAGTGGTCACCACCAGCGTCGCCTTCCTCCGCCGTGAACCACTGTCTCTAACCACCTTTGTCTATCCATCCTACCCTCCTACCTCCAACAACCATTGTTGTAGCTTCGTCGATCCTCCACCGATGAACAACAGATCCAACAACCACTAAAACCGTCATCGACCATCGTCGGAGTCAATTCCGGCGAGGTTTTCCGGTGATCTTTTTCAGCCAATTCCAGATCTCCCGAACCCTCCCGATATATTTTTCATCCTTTCATAGATGAAACACTTTCCGGTTTGGTTTAAAAAGTACAATTTTATATATGTTGGTAAAGCAGTTATATACGTGAAAATACATTTTGGGTATTGTTATTGGATATATATTTATTGTATACTTGTATTGATTAGCTCATGTTTTGTAGCCTCTTTGTATCGGCCCATATTTCCTTGTACGTATTTTATAATGTATTTATAGTTTTGAGTTGAATGAAAGGTTAAGGGAAAATACTTGGTTTAGCACTGTTGTGACTTCGGGACACTCCATTTTTCCTATTCCTAATATTTATCGCCCACTTTATTTGAAAGATGTCCTTATAACTCCGAACATTATTAAAAATCTCATATCTGTTCGGAAATTTACTACCCAAAATAATTGTTCTATTGATTTTGATCCTTATGGTTTCACCGTTCTTGATTATCAGACTCGTCGCCCTTTAATCCGTTGTGACAGTTACGAGCCTCTCTACACAGTTTCAAGCTCCACAAGTCATGCTTTTGTTTCTACATCATCATCTACATGGCATCAACGGCTTGGCCATCCCGGAGACCAAGTCTTTAAGCACTTATCTTATAGTAGTTCCATTTCTTGTCATTTACCTAAACACAATGTAACTTGTCATGCTTGTCAGCTTGGAAAACACACTAGATTACCTTTTTATTTGTCTGATTCTACTGTTTCTGCGCCTTTTGAGATCATTCATTCTGACTTGTGGACATCTCCTATTTCTAGTAATAGTGGTTTAAAATATTATGTTTTATTTCTTGATCAATACTCACATTATCTTTGGGTGTATCCTATACAACAAAAATCTGAAGTCTTTGCAAAATTCTTACATCTATCCAATATCATTTCTACTCAATTTGGGGGTCACATCAAACAACTCCAATGTGACAACGGAAGGGAGTATAATAACACACAATTTCGCAATCGTTTTGCTTCCAACGGGATCACTTTCCGTTTGTCATGCCCTCACACTTCCCAACAAAATGGTTGATCCGAACGAATGATTCGCACCATTAATAATATGATGCACACCCTTCTCTTTCACTCCCACCTCCCTCCCACTTTTTGGCCCGAAGCTCTCCATATGGTTGTCCACTTACTTAACCTACTTCCATCCACTTCCATAAAAAATGACACCCCTCACTACCGTCTCTACAACCGTCACCCAACCTATGATCATCTCCGAGTGTTTGGTTGCCTATGCTTTCCGCGTCTCCAACCCTCTCATAAACTTCAGCCTCGATCTACTCCTTATATTTTCTTGGGCTACCCTACCTATCATCGTGGTTTTCGTTGTTTTGATCTTTCAACTAAAAAGATCATCATATCTCGTCATGTCACATTTGATGAGACTGTTTTTCCATATGGTTCAGTCACCCCCACTGAACCTCCCTCCTATGACTTTCTATCTGATCCCGACATGTCTCCTACTCTTCGATACATTCTCCATCCCAACCATCTCGTTTCTGCCATCCCATCCCACAATGTCGAAGACTCTAGCATTCCTACACCCTCTTCATCTACTCCTCCTCACGAGGATCCCTCACCCTCCTCCCAAACTTCATCACCTTATTCATCTCCTCACGAGAATCAAATACCTCCACCTTCTTCTTATTACATGCACACTCGCTCAAAAAGTCGCATTGTGAAACCTATAAACCGTTTCAACCTACACACTTCCTCTATTTCCTCTGTCCCGAGGTCACATATACAGGCTTTAAAAGACCCAAATTGGCGTAAAACCATGCTCGAGGAATATAATGCTCTTATTATTAATGGTACTTGGGTTCTCGTACCACGACCAAAGGAAGCAAACATTGTTCGATCCATGTGGCTATTCAAACAGAAATTTAATGTTGACGGCTCTCTTTCTCGATACAAAGCTCGTCTTGTCGTAAATGGGCGGAGTCAGAAGCAGGGGATTGATTGTGATGAGACTTTTAGTCCGGTTGTTAAACCGGCTACCATTCGTACTGTGCTCAGTTTGGCTATCTCCATACACTGGCCTATTCATCAGCTTGACGTGAAGAATGCATTTCTTCACGGCCATCTTCAGGAGACAGTATACATGCATCAACCACCAGGTTTTCGCGACCCTCAGCATCCAGATCATGTATGCCACCTTCAACGATCCTTATATGGCCTTAAACAGGCCCCTCAGGCCTGGTATTAGCGTTTTGCTCAGCATGCTCTTCACATGGGGTTCCACCACAGTCGTACCGATTCCTCTCTCTTTATTTATCATCATGGTGCTAACATTGCATATTTGCTTTTATATGTGGACGACATTGTCTTGACTGCTTCTTCCACAACTCTTCTTCAGTCTATCATAGCTCAAGTCTGCCGCGAGTTCACCTTGACTAACCTTGGTGCCCTTAACTACTTCCTTGGGATCTCCGCCACTCGATCGTCTCACGGTCTCTTCCTTTCTCAGAAAAAGTATGTTTTTGAGATCCTTGAGTGTGCCCATATGCTTGAGTGCAATCCAGCTCGTACGCCTGCTGAGTCTACGCATAAGATGGATGCTACTGGACCACCGGTTGCTGACCCGTCTCTTTATCGCAGTCTGGTCGAAGCTCTACAGTACCTCACTTTCACACGCCCAGACATTGCCTTTGCAGTTCAACAGTTCTGTCTTTTTATGCATGACCCCCGAGAGCCTCGTTTCCATGCTCTTAAGCGTGTTTCGCGCTACATTCGAGGGACTATGGATCACAGTTTACAACTTCATGTTTCCCCCTCGTCTGATCTTCGTGCCTACTCAGATGCCGATTGGGGTCGATGTCCTGTCTCTCATCGTTCGACCTCAGTTTATTGTGTTTTTCTTGGAGATAATCTCATTTCCTGGTCTTCCAAACGACAACGGGTTATCTCACGGTCCAGTGCTGAGGCGGAATATCGCGACATTGCTAATGTCGTTCCAGAGACTTGTTGGGTTCGTAATTTGCTTCGTGAACTTTGGTGTCCGCCTACCAAAGCCACTATTGTCTACTGTGACAATATTAGTTCAGTTTATATGACATCAAACCCCGTTCAACATCAGCGCACGAAACAAATTGAAATTGATATTCATTTTGTTCGTGATCTGTTTGCTCGAGGCGCGGCTCAGTATGCCGATATCTTCACCAAAGGCCTTCCAATGCAGCTCTTCAACGATTTCAAGACCAGTTTAAATGTTCGGAATTCTCCTCTCGATAAAACTGCGGGGGGATATTAGTGGATATATATTTATTGTATACTTGTATTGATTATCCCATGTTTTGTAGCCTCTTTGTATCGGCCCATATTGCCTTGTACATATTTTATAATGTATTTATAGTTTGATTTGAATGAAAGGTTAAGGGAAAATACTTGGTTTAGCATGTATAAAAGTATTTTGAGTCAAACCTGTGAACTCACCAACTTTATGTTGACGCTCTTTCAAATGGCATGTATTGTCAGAAACTAAATATGTTGGATGCCGCTCACACTCGAACAAACATGGTATTACTGTTTATCATTTACATTATTGTATTTTTATCGTTGCCTATCTGTTAAGGCACGCACAACATATTTATATTATCATGTACTCTTAGAATATATATAATGTAATTTCTTTTTATTCTTAATGAAAGTTTATAACTTATCTTAAGTTTTTTTATTATTCTTTGTATGCAAATGACTGTGATCCATGATTATGTCACACAACCGGACGTTTCCGTCGCCAGATGGGGGTGTGATTGCAACCTTCGCATAGGAAACCTCATGTGTCATAGACTGATGAACAAAATGAGGTTTAAGTAGCCTAGTTTGAGCCTTCACAATCGGGAATTAACCCTTAACATGAGATGACTTCATGTCAAAATTGGCCAAAGAAGCATAAAACTTATGATGTCCAACCTAAATATTATACATGTTTTTAATTAAGTCATTCGATCATGCACCCTAATAAAGCAAACAAAAGCAAAAGTCTTCCCAAGTTTAGACAACTTCTTAGATATGAAAATGTCAATAACCACCCCTGAAGGATTCACACAACTTCTATAATTCCATACAGTCGATTGTATGAGGGAAATTAATTATATAAACAGAATTTGCGATGCGGATTACCTTTGTGAAGTTAGAAACTTGATCTTGTTAGTGGCCGATTTCCCATTTCTATCAAAAACACTGCCTCTTTTTCATCTATAAACCACTTCTCAGTCCTCCATTGTAGAGCAACACCAAAGATAAGCAATCCTAGAATATAAGAAGAAGAATGCAAGGAAGAAGGATCCAAAACAACATCTTCGGTTATCAAGAACATAAATTAAAAGAATTGGAATAGCAATCGAAGAACGAGGGGATTGCCGCAAGAACCTAGTCTCCGATATTTGATTCCACCGTGAACCACCTGTCGCTGCCGCTAAATCAAAAATACCCCCGAATTCAATGAAGGAGAGCAACACCTAATAACGTTGGGTTTCTACCCCTTTGACTTTTTTCCATTAATTTTGATCCTTAATCGTTATTTTTTAGTGAATAAATATGTAACAAGTGTAGTCCCAATGAAAAACTAAAGTATGCAAATTTTAACTAAAATTTTAGATTTTTTTACTTAAATTGCTTATTAGTTATTATGGTATGAGATAATAAATATTTTTTAAAGTTAAGATATAATTAAACAAAAAGTGGTTATCACCCTAAGTAATTAGTTTTTGATATATAAATATTCTAACTAAATAATCAAGTTTTTGATATATTATTTTTCTAATTTATTTAAAATTGTTTATAACCTATTTGAGAATATTTAGTATGTGAAAATACTTATTTACCAATTTATCACTTATTTACCTATTTATCATTGTTTTAACACTAGAAACATATGGACTATAGCCTTTTTTTAATATTTTATAAGTATAAACACAACTTATCTGATTTATTATGTTTTGATATCATATTAGATAACTCAAAGATGAAATTGTAAAAAAGGTCGTAATGTTTCTCAAAAATATGTGATTTTGGTCTAGAACAATTTGGTGGTGTATTAATGGTCTAATTTTGGATACCTCGTGTGTTTTTGATCCTAATGTGATGTGAATTATGAGCATTGATTTGGCATGTGGAATTAAAGAACACATAAAGAACACGGTGATTTGGGTGTTTAAGAGATGCATTCGATTATGAAAGGTGTTTACAAAAAAGGATCTAGATCTAAATCTACATAATTAACACACACTAACACTCTCAATGTTACATCTCTCAAGCACACCTCTACATGTGGAATGAACACACCTTATATAGAGGTGTTTACATGTCTCTCTCTCTCTCTCTCTATATATATATATATATATATATATATATATATATATATATATATATATATATATATATATCTCATGTCACAAGGCTACTTTACCACATGCAAGTGGGTCTACAAAAGTCAAACCATTTACAAAGTCATACATGGATAATTTTGTACCCAACATTCTCCCCCTCAAAGTTAGGAATGGATGACCCGCTTCAAATCTTCCAAACTCGAGCAACTTCACGAACCGATCCTCAAACATGACACATGTAGAGATGAACATCAAATCTTCAATTCTTCAATTTGGGTTCTAGAATGTGAGACCATACGAACCGAGCATCAAAAGGTAATTAGGAGTTTCTCAATCTCCAAAAAAATTACCTAAGTTTGAGCATAAAAGCACACTCCAAAAATCTTCAATAAGTCCAAACCCATCATGAACTGAAATCACTTCCGAATCTCCAATCGAATCATTTCATAAACTTCAAATACTCGAGGTCACTTCGGTCTTCAAGTCCGCGTAAAATGAAAAATTCAACTTTCGAATTTCCATATCTAAATCTCTCCCCCTTTTATAATCAAAAAATGATTATAAAACCAAAAAGGAAATGAGAAAGCGCTCAATTCGGAATTTTTCTATCTAAAACTCCCCCATTAACACATGGCATAAATATTTTGCTTCAATCCGAAAAATCCAAAAAATCTTCAATTTTTAGCTTCGTTTACGGACCGCCTTTGACAAAATTTCTCAAAATTGGGTAGAAATTGTCAATTTCAAAATTCTGCAGTGACCCGGTGCGCCAAAAATAGCCAAAAATGTGAAACTCTCCCCCATTTGTGAAACTGGGTAGAAAGCATCAATTCGCATTAACTGTAGGGGCTGAAAGTGAAATTTCTTCACAATGCTTCAAAATGTCGAAATTATACCCCAATGTCGAATATGGTTATAAACTGACACAAGTCTGAAACTTCAGGGACTCATAGCGAAAATTCTTCACAATGCTCCAAAATGTTGAAAGTTGTCCATTTATGTCATATCTTCGAAACTACAGGGACCAATTTTGAAAGATGTTTTTTTCTTCTCCAAATCATTACCGAGTTCGTGATCTGGTGACGAAGGCTTTCGTCTCCTTCCCAACTCGTTATCAAACTTTCGAAAGTGACCAATAAAAATCTTCGTTAGTCGATACCCGTTCTCACAACCAAACTTTTGAATCTTATTAACCCAATTCATCAAAACCTTCGAAATTAAGATACCGTCCCTTAGTCTCGACTCCAATCCATAATCCAGATTTCGAAATGTCAAAATCATCGACATCTTGATTCCAAGTCTTCGACTATCGATATCAAGACTAACACCAACTCAGCCTTCACTTCCAGTTTACAACCCAAATCGATTCCAAAATTGATATACCCATAACGAAGTCTTCATTATCAAGTCTACCCAAAAACAATTTCTTGTTCCATATCGACCCAAAACGTAACCTTCAATTTTGAAATCGATTCCTTATTTGATATCAGAACATCGATATTAGCTTCATGAATTCGATCCCAAACATTCGATTGTCCAATCTGTAACACCGTAAGTTTTCAAACAAAATTTTCATTTTAAAAAAGCATACTTTTCATATCATATTCTATAGAAATCTCGTTTATTCAAATTACAAAACACAACTTCATTAATAATCCAGGATCCTCAAAATATAACTCTTTCTCTGGTGTGTATAATCAAGCCGGTGCCGTCCCGCGATCCTGAGGAAACCTGAAACACATAACACATAACACGGTAAGCACGAAGCTTAGTGAGTTCCCCAAAATACCACATAAAGCACATAAGCCACTCGAGGCTATGACTCGGTATGACCCCCCGGTCAATGTGTCTCAGCGGGACCCTCCAGTCCCGTGGCTCGTTGGACCCTCCAGTCCGGTCTAGCTCATTGGACCCTCCGGTCGAGTCTAAATCGTTGGACCCTCCAGTCCGGTCTACTAGAGGACCCTCTGGCCTCATAAGTCGTTGGACCCTCCGGTCCGGTCTATAAACATATAGCATACATATATCACAATGCACATAATCTCAAACATACACATAACACATAAGACCCTCCGGTCTGCACATAGATACCACTTTAGGTAATGTATGGTGAGAAGACTCACCTGACAAGCAGCAAGTAAAGACCCCGCTCCTGAATCTCGAACTAGCCTCCGCCTAACACAAGGAATGAATATCTCTAAGTGATACTCTAATCACAGCTCTAATGACCGAAGGCTATTCTTCATCTCTTTGACTCTTTGAAGTGGATAAAATACCATTTTACCCCTCCATGGTCTTTACCACTCATGCTGACCAAAGCCCCAAAGTCAACAGAAGTCAACTCGAGTCAACAGTCCATGTTTGACCCGACTCGCTGAGTGCACCCTTGCGACTCATCGAGTCCACTTATTTTCCTCATAAGTCTCGTGACAGTCCAGCTCAGCTCGTCGAGTTGGCCCCCAACTTGTCGAGCTATCGCATGATTCAGTTCTTCGGGACAAACGCTAACCAACTCGTCGAGTCCGCTCATTGACTCGGCGAGTTCATTCAGGCCAAATGTTCATTCAGACGATTTCAATCAGATCTATCACTCCAAACACTAGATCTATCATCCCAAGGCTCAATAATCACGTAAAGCTTCGATCTTTACGTTCATACATGAGATTATTGCTCCAAAATGCTAATACATGCCTTTCATGAAGGATTTAGCTCATCAACCCTCATTTGAACGACTAAAGCTGGGACATCTAGACTCTAAGGACCTTAGGAGGTCCAGATCTGAGGTTTCCAACTACAACCATGTCTCATTCATCTCATAGATTCAAAAGGACGGAAGCAAAGCCCTAAAACTCCCAAAATGAGATCTAGTACAAGGAATGAACAAGATGAGGACTTTGTACCTTCTCTTAGCAGCTGAAACACTCAATACCACAGATCTACTGCCTTCCTTTGTTCCCCATCATGAAGCTCTTCATCCTTCTTCATAGAAATACACCAAGAACCACAATATGAGCTTCTCTCTCACTCTCCAGCTCCAATAGCAATTAGGGTTTGCTCTCAGGGGAAGGTAGCCGCAAATGAGGCTATAAATGCTTTTAATAGGTCCCAAACCCGGGAAATTAGGGTTTCTCTGCCCAGCACCTACTCCGCGAGTCCCTCCCCTGACTCGCCGAGTCCATTCATTAAACCCACGCAGCAATCTCGACTCGACTCGGCGAGTTGGACCCTTAACTCGTCGAGTCTCTTCTTCAACCTCAAGGTTAACATATACAGTAATATCCCTGAAAATCCGGATGTTACAATTCTCCCCCACTTGAATTAGATTTCGCCCTCGAAATCGCTTCGCAACTCCACATAGGTTGAACCCAACAACCCAGAGAGTACCACCGAAGTATCTCATGCCACACAACTAAATTCCTCCATAGACACCTGAAAGCAACAGGAACTCCCAAACCCGGAAGAGGACATACCCATCTGAACAACGAATCCTCAATACTCTGACCTCAGGCACGGAAATGTTGGGTTTTAGTATACTACAACATCCTATGGTGCACATACAACCCTAAATACCTTGGATCTATGTTTTCTCTATTATACATGCAAATGGTTTCCAAGGCATTAAACATATAACTAGCATACATTTGACATAAACCATATAATATACTAGTTAGGGAAACATACCTTTTATGTGGCTTGAAGTCTTGATGTATTTGGCCTTAAGAGCTTAGCACCAATAGTATGAAATGCCTCAAATGGAATCACAACACACCTAGGACAAAGGTGGCTCTTGAGAGAGAATTCCATGCACCAAAACTCCTCCATATTTCTCTAAGAAAAGAAGTGGTGATTTTGGCTATGGAGTAACCTATTTATATGTAGGATTCCAAGGGTCATGGGTATAACCCATAATCCATACCCATGGGTTTTATGATCCATGGTTCATGTGGCCCAACTCTTTATGTATCCATACATAAACTTGGTCCAACATGGATCATAAGCCCAACACATATAAATATAACTAATTATCATAATTAGTCCCCATAGATTTAATTAGTCTCTTTTGATCACTAAATTAATTCCAAATTAATTCTTGATCGATACTAATTAAAACATATGATTTCATATTAATATATTATAACTTATAATATATTAATAAACCATAAATAACCTTCTCTCAAAAGTCCATCCTAACAAATTGTCCTGATGATATGCAACCCAAATGGACCATGCTACTCTCGGGTCAAGTACATACCAATAATAGTTATGGGCTTAGACATCTAATCCAACAGGAAAATGATCATGCTTGTTCAGGAGCATCCTCTGACGTCTAACAAACATAATCCTCAGCTCCCTACTCAATATCCCTTTCAAGACTGAGCACCAGGTCATCTCCCGACCCAGCAATTGAACCTCCATAGGTTTCCCATCCCATGTCCCAAAACGTCTCACTGACTTCCTTCTCATAACAACTATCTCGGCCCAGTGTGACACACAAGTCACGAATTTGGTTTTACCTCAAGCGAATACAGAAGTCGTCTCACTCTCGACCTCTGTCGTCTACTACTCCTTAATTCCATGCGTCTTGCGGTTTTTCCCATACAACCGAACTGACCCACTCAGGTCTAAGACATCATAAGACACCCAATACCCCAGAAAATAAAACCCTCTTCTGAATCTGGGATCTCATTCGCCTACTCAGTACACCACCAAAGCCAAACTCATACTCGAGAGTCTGGTTCGATACAGAATTGGAACCACTCGTCCTAATGGAGCACCCAACTCATGACCCATGACCCGCAACTCACGCGTACATGATTTCTCCAAGTCCTTTCGATTGCGATAACCACAACTTAACTCGGAATATAATGATTCCTGACACATATGGAGACCCAGTCTTGCCCCTGGTCCGACCACCAGGTTCCCGAACTCAAGGATTAAGGCTACCCAAGCCTAAAAACTCTTTTACGTCATGCTCTGACTAGTGAATAATACGGCTCCCCATAGCACCACGACACTCTCTCGCTGGCTAGTGAATACTACGGCTCCCTGCAGTATTTCAACACTCCCCAATGACTGGTGAGTACTACGGCTCCCCGCAGTATCACAACACTCCCCTAATGGCTGGTGAGTACTACGGCTCCCCGTAATATCACAACACCCTCTCTCTGACTAGTGAGTACTACGGCTCCCCGCAGTATCACGACACTCCCCCAATCACTGGTGAGTACTACGACTCTCCGCAGTATCACAACACTCCCCCAATGGCTGGTGAGTACTACGGCTCCCCGCAGTATCACAACACCCTCTCTCTGACTAGTGAGTACTACGGCTCCCCGCAGTATCACAACACTCCCCCAATGACTGATGAGTACTACGGCTCTCCGCAGTATCACAACACTCCCCCAATGGATGGTGAGTACTACGGCTCCCCGCAGTATCACAACACCCTCTTTCTTCTCCCCACAATCTCATCCTCAGGTCATTACCTCACTACGTTCACTAAATCACGCTTCGCGGCCCAACATAGATAGGTGCACACACCCACCCCGGCTAAACATCACTACTTCTGACGACCGCTGTCGACAAAACACTTTTTCTCGCTTCAATTCACATCCTCGGATAATCCCGCTTGAAGTCAATTAGCTGGAAGGGCTCCCACCGGAACCATAGACACCTGATACACCACTCGCCATCTCATAACTCAAGTCTCAAAATGATCCAAAATTTAGGATATCATACTCGGATATCTCGGCACATCATCACAGAACCGTACGACGTCTTCCCTCATCCACCGATCTTCCACTAGCACAACTCGCAACCTCGAAATACTCCAACTCACAACTTGAAACACGTAGGAATCGTCAATGTCAAGTACACGTTGACGACCATCCGACACCATCCTCTATGGTTCAAACCCATGCGAATACTCATACTGACTCTGAAGTTGACTGCCAACAACTGTTGCCCCTCCTAAAGTGAACATAACAACCCATACATCGGACTGGAAATTCTCCACCATCGAAACTATCCTTACGAGCCAACCACCTCGAATTTACCATTACAACCTTGAAGAATCCCTAACCACCACAAGGTCTCTGACCAACGGCCGCCTGCCGTGGAGACACTCATCCCCTCCTGAACACGTACCATATGCACTATCTCGCTCTACACTTCGCCTTGACCATCAATAACCCTGGTCTCAGGAATCCGCACCGCATGTCTCTATATCTAGTTCTCTAACCGCTCTTAAACAGATCTCTGATCTCCTCAAAAAGCACCCGGTCCTCCCCCATTCAGGGTTCGAACCATCACCAGTTGGTTCACCAACAATCTATCCCACAGACTGTTTTTACCAGTAACATCACACCTACTCTTGGAAGGTGATACGTAATGCTCAATGATCTCCCCGATGGAGATCGAGTAACTCCAATTACCCGAATCTCAGATGAAATCCTCAGAAACTTCTCATCATGACAACCCCTAGTCATTCAGAATCTCGTATCATCCCACTACCGGACATCTCAAATTTCCAGTAGTAACTCTGACTCTTAATCTGAAATAATGAACTATCATACTCCTCATCCTCGACTCTTCAACCAACGTTCCATCACGTGGGTTGTAATAAGAGCGGAGTGTTCATTACCATACTCGATACTCCTCATAGACAATAAGAGCCACCGCCCCAATATCCTCTTCTTGATCGTCTGCCGCTGCAGCTAATACATGCCCTACTATGCTCAAATAGGGTGTATCCTTGTCCTTAACCATCTCAGTCCCCACTGACAACCTGCTCATGCTTTAACATTACCTCTCGGCAGACACACTGCCCAAATACTCTGATGGAAGGTCGCCATCAATGATAACCCGCAGGGTTTTACCCCCAAGCTCAGAAACCGAAATCTCAACACCTCTTATGTTCCCCACAGGAAACGGAAATAACACCGCTCAGGCCACAGAAAATGACATCTCCACTATCGGCCGGTCGCTCAGCCCAGACCGTATTCTCCCATAACGCACCATCCTTACTCATCCCTGGGTCTTGCGATTCCAACTGGCATCTCACCAACAGTCCCTCGGAGTTAACTCGGTTTCCCTTTCAAGGGATGCTCCACTAAAACTCACTCATCATGGCCCTCTGGACCCATACTCTTTCACATCTGATCTTATTCTAGACGATCACCACAGAATAACCGGTAAAACCAGGAGCACTAACCGTCATGCGTCCTGGGACTCAACCCATGTGACCATGCCTCGATCTGCTATGAATCATGGTACCCGAACCATGTTACCTCCTCTTAATCTGCTACGAATCATGGTACTCGAACCATGTTCTCTCTTCTCAATCCGCCTCACATCATGGTACTCAAACCATGACATCACCTCTCGATCTGCTACAAATCATGGTACTCGAACCATGACATCACCTCTCGATCTGCTACTTAGATCCTCCGGAATACTCCCTGCATCGAGTATGGGTCCTCTGCTTTCAGTAGTACGGGCCCATACTACCTGCCACATCTACCCATACTCTCTACACGGACCATCCCAGAGTCCCTAAGTAGTTGTTCAACCTTCGCCATCACCAATCACGACACGCGTGCTCGCTTCCCAGCGAAATGCTCTACTCTGCCAGCGTACTCATCTGACTAAGGTCACTTCCTAGGATCTTCCTAGGTTCTCACACTTCTCCACCATCAGCTGCTGAGAAACTCCTCATGGTGCCAGTCATCTACCTCCTTAATATCGTCACATTCACTTGGTAGTTGACTCCCATCATCGGGAGTTCCACAAAGCATGAAGCAAGCAGCATTCTGGCGTCGAATAAACACGCAAAACCCACTCTCGGTGATAACTCCACTTGCTCTACTAATACTCAAAAGATATCACCGAACTCAGCAACTCTACCCCTCGCGGGTAGCTAACTACTCTCTCAGGAGGTTCCACAAATGCTCATCTAGGTATCTCTTCTAGATTACTCCTCTACTCAAATCCCTCTCTAAAAGGATTCCTGCTGGATACTCTTACTCAACACATACTCGAAAGCTCATCACAGATAACAGCAACTCCTAGGCTAAGGCATCACAAATCAGGCCACTCTAGTCCTAAAATATGAAATACCTAGCCTATCTCTAGCATGCATAATACCTCATAGCATATCTCATAATACAAAAGTAAGGGTATTTTGGGAAATCACCGTTCGGGCTCTGGCTGATTGTACACACTGCTCCTTCTCGTTTTCTCTCAGAAACTCTTGCTTGTTTTTAGAAAAATCATTTATTTGAATATTTTTCTCAAATCCTCAGTTTGAGTCCAGATTTACCCGAAGGTGCATCCGGATCCCTCAAACCAAGGCTCTGATACCAACTTGTAACACCATAATTTTTCAAACAAATTTTTCATTTTAAAATCGCATACTTTTCATATCATATTGTATAGAAATCTCGTTTATTCAAATTACAAAACACAACTCCATTAATAATCCAGGATCCTCAAAATATAACTCTTTCTCTGGTGTGTACAACCAAGCCGGTGTCGTCCTGCGATCCTGAGGAAACCTGAAACACATAACACATAACACAGTAAGCACGAAGCTTAGTGAGTTCCCTAAAATACCACATACAACACATAAGCCACTCGAGGTTATGACTCGGTATGACCCCCCGGTCAATGTGTCTCAGCGGGACCCTCCAGTCTCGTGGCTCGTTGGACCCTCTAGTCCGGTCTAGCTCGTTGGACTCTCCGGTCCGGTCTAAATCGTTGGACCCTCCGGTTTAGTCTACTCGAGGACCCTCTGGCCTCATAAGTCGTTGGACCCTCCGGTCCGGTCTATATAACACATAGCATACATATATCACAATGCACATAATCTCAAACATACACATAACACATAAGACCCTCTGATCTGCACATAGATACCACTCTAGGTAATGTATGGTGAGAAGACTCACCTGACAAGCAACAAGTAAAGACCCCGCTCCCGAATCTCGAACTAGCCTCCGCCTAACACAAGGAATGAATATATCTAAGTGATACTCTAATCACAACTCTAGTGACCGAAGGCTATTCTTCCTCTGTTTGACTCTTTGAAGTGGATAAAAGACCATTTTACCCCTCCATGGTCTTTACCACTCATGCTGACCAAATCCCCAAAGTTAACAGAAGTCAACTCGAGTCAACAGTCCATGTTTGACCCGACTCGCTGAGTGCACCCTTGCGACTCGTCGGGTCCACTTATTTTCCTCATAAGTCTCGTGACAGTCCAGCTCAGCTCGTCGAGTTGGCCCCCCAACTCGTCGAGTCGGCTCATTGACTCGGCGAATTCATTCAGGCCAAATGTTCATTCATACGATTTCAATCAGATCTATCACTCCAAACACTAGATCTATCATCCCAAGGCTCAATAATCACGTAAAGCTTCGATCTTTACGTTCATACATGAGATTATTGCTCCAAAATGCTAATACATGCCTTTCATGAAAGATTTAGCTCATCAACCCTCATTTGAATGACTAAAGCTGGGACATTTAGACTCTAAGGACCTTAGGAGGTCCAGATCTGAGGTTTCCAACCACAACCATGTCTTATTCATCTCATAGATTCAAAAGGATGGAAGCAAAGCCCTAAAACTCCCAAAATGAGATCTAGTACAAGGAATGAACAAGATGAGGACTTTGTACCTTCTCTTAGCAGCTGAAACACTCAATACCACAGATCCACTGCCTTCCTTTGTTCCCCATCATGAAGCTCTTCATCCTTCTTCATAGAAATGCACCAAGAACCACAATACGAGCTTCTCTCTCACTCTCCAGCTCCAATAGCAATTAGGGTTTGCTCTCAGGGGAAGGTAGCCGCAAATGAGGCTATAAATTCCTTTAATAGGTCCCAAACCCGGGAAATTAGGGTTCTCTGCCCAACACCTACTCGGTGAGTCCCTCCTCTGACTCGTCGAGTCCATTCATTAAACCCATGCGGCAATCTCAATTCGACTCGGCGAGTTGGACCCTTAACTCGTCGAGTGTCTTCTTCAACCTCAAGGTTAACATATACAATAATATCCCTGAAAATCCGGATGTTACACAATCCTTCAACCATTCGATTATCAAAGGCATGACTTTCAATTCCCAACTGACTTCCCAGAATTGATATCAACCAAAACTAGTCGCATATCGAATTTTCACTCCATTCCGACTTCTCGATCTTTGACCACCTTTGACTATCCCATCGTATGTGACAATCGAATCTAGTAGTAAATCTCCAACACGATACTGTGAAGCATTTGACCTCCAAGTAAACAATCACTTAAAATCGAAATTCTTTAAGCAAATTTCAAACTCAATTCCAATAACCCATAACGAAACTATAAACCCAATCATCTTCATATTCAATTTCAATTCAAATCGAGACCAAGCGAACTCATAAACAATCAGTCCAAATAGCCTCGACATAAAAATTCGATTCCACACCAAAATTAACACCAAATGAAAAAATCAACTGTTCTCAGCACTAATTCTTCAAATTTCGAAATCAATATGGACCACAAAACCACTTTGAAAGGTGTTTGGGGTTTGCTCCGTATCTCGATTGAAAGAAAATGTAGTTGATTTTTGTATAAAATGAGAGAAAAAGAACAATGGTGTAGGTAAAAAAAATAAGTATATATGAGTATTTTTATGTAAAGTAAAAAGGTTAAAAAATAATTTTTTTACGTATTTGTGACCGTTGATTTGAAAAAGTTGTCGTTACAATTTGTGATCAATAAAACAGGAGCCAACACCAGAACCCTTAACGGCCTAAGTGGGGCGGTGTTCAAGTGTTATGGCGTCACGAAGGAGCTCCCACGTCGACAGTAACAACCCTTCACGGACCCGTACCAGATAGTTTAAGTTTGAATCTAACAGACATAAGCTTAACAGACATAAGCTGTGAAATGTCATTTCAAAGTTTAAAATATAAAATAGATCCAACAAACAAAGTTTTATATTTTAGAAAAAGTACTTCCAACTTCAAATATATTTTAGAAAAAGTTATATAAATGGCCCTATGACTGACCAAAAATTATAACTCCAATCCATGTTAACTTTTTTGACAAACTCAGTCCCTGTTGTTCCTAAAACTTGCAATGATGGTCCCTTAACCACATAAAATGACCTTTTTTCCTTTTCACCATTTAAATTTTTTTTTTTATCTTTTTCATCAATTATTTTTCCCCTAGAAAAATATGAAATGAAATAAAAATACCCCAACCTCTCTCTCTCTCTCTCTCTCTCTCTCTCTCTCTCTCTCTCTCTCTCTCTCTCTCTCTCTCTCTCTCTCTCTCTCTCTCTCTCATATTTATTCACATAATTTATCTATCCTAATATGTGTTGGTACCTATGTATAAGATAAGTAAATTGAGGAAATGAGAAATAGAAAACTTATGGTTGCGATGCATTTGGGGATTGTCTTGTGATCGATCATGGAAGGAGGAGGAAAGAGATATAGAGAAAGTGAGCTTGATCGGGAAATCAAGACATATATATATATATATATATATATATATATATATATATATATATATATATATATATATATATATATATAGAGGTTTAGGTTTAGGTTCTATAGAAAACAAAAAAACACTAAAAAAAACCCTAAAATTCATAAAAATGTATAAAAACAATACTTAGAGATCACAAAACTTTTTATTTAATTTTTTTTTTGAAAAAATCGGACCTTTTAACACAAAATCGATGAAAAAAAAATTTGAAATTTTTTTTTGTAAAAATATAAAAAAAATTGATTTTTTTTCAGCGAAATTTTAAAAAAAGCTGCGATTTTTTTTATGTGTAAAGTCAAAAAAAAGTTTGTGATGTCTAGGATATTTTTTTATGCATTTTTATGATTTTTCCGGGGGTTTTTTTGTTTTCCATATAACCATTCCCTATATATATATATATATATATATATATATATATATATATATATATATATATATATATATATATAGAGAGAGAGAGAGAGAGAGAGAGAGAGAGTATGTGTGTGTGATGAGATGACGTAGTAGCCAATGTTGCTCCTATTTGGTTGGATGTAGAACCGAAGAAGACAATCACAATGACAGTGCATCGCCGGTTGGAGGCAACAGTGGTCAAAGGTGGCTCAATTTCATTGGTTTCTTACATTGGACAAATCCAAGCACTCCCTTACTCTAGTTTGACAGAATTAAAGGTGACAGTCTAAATCTATTTGAAAAATATAGAATTTCTGCCTTATGCACCATTGAAGAAAACACCATCAAATTCTCAACTGTTACAACTCGATGCTTGGAATATGATTATTTTGGTGTGTTTTAGTATGCTTGGAAATAATGATGCTTCGAATATTTGTAATCTTCTGGTGGGTTTAAGTAGCTTTTTCCCATACTAATTAAAGCAAGAGCTCCGATTATGCATGTGTGATTTTTCTTCACTTCTTTGTTGTTTCAATCCCTATTAGCTATCATTGTTGAAAACTTGGTGTATTTTTATCTGCATCTCATTGATAAGCCTTTTATGATGATGGAGGCGGCACCGCGGCTGGAAAAATTATGATGGGGGTTGTATGAAGAAAAAAGAAAGGGATCGGGAGAAGAGAGCATGTAGGGATGAGGTTAGGGCCTTGGGGGGGGGGGGGAGGGGAGTAGTTGTTAGTTATTTTGTTTTATTTATTATTATTTTTTTTAATTTATATTATATAAAAACATGTCTTATATAAAAGAAAAGATAAAGTTAAAGTAAAAATGGTATGTTACTCATTTCATTTACCCCTGACCATCCATGCAAGTTTTGGAAACGATAAGGATGAAGTTTGTCAAAAAAAATTAATAGGGACTGAAATTGTGACCTTTAGTAAATAGGAATGAAATTGTGACCTTTGATAAACCTGGACCATTTATGTAACTCTGTCTATATTTTAAAACAAATTATAAAATTTTAATTTTAAATATCACAATACACCATGAAGACTCGAGAACCCGCTATAAAAACTCATATATGGTTTAATAACAAGTGACTCGTTCAGACTGCACGTGGTTTATATTATATTGGTGAACGTCACGTGAAATTTATCCGTTAGTTTTAATTTATTAATCGATACAAAATAGTAGTAATTATCATAATAATATTTTATTAGACGTTCGGTAATTTTACATATTACTTATTAGACATACACGTCTGATTGATACCGGCCGGACCTCATTTTCAACAAACTATTTTTATTAATATGGAGATAAGATTTTTGTGAGGTATTAATAATGACGTGGATATGTTAAGGCTAAAAGCCTAAAATGTAAACTTAATTATTTACTTTTGAAAAACAAATTGTACTTCTCTGCATATCATATAATTACGTTGCATAAAATCCAGATAAGTATAAACTGAAGTTTACACCATAACTTGTGTTCACTTATTTATTTGATAAAACGATTGATCTTACGTAAATATGTCAATTGGGCTCATTTAGTTAGCATCGGATATATTTGGGATTCATTTTATTATTAAGGAGTTAGATATATCAAATTAAAATATCAAGTAAAACTAAAGTAAGTTGAACGTATCAAATTAAACAAAAGTCATGTGTATTTAAATATCGTCCATCTAATTCCAATAAACAATTATCTAATTATTGTAATTGAGTAGACAAAATAATATTTGTAAATTGTAATTCTTAGGTCAACCCCATCGTAAGGTCTGAGGGTATACTTTTTTTTTTTAAATATATTAAATCAATATTTGATGGGTTTTCTTGGTTACAAAACATATAGATCTACGCAGCGCAATTCATAAAACAATTTATGGTTATATGCAACCAAGAGATCTATGACATTTTCTTATTATAGCAACATACTATGAAACAATAATCTAATCTACTTATTTACACTAACAAATAGATTGAAAAAAAAAATACATTTACCATAATCGAATATAGTAACTATTAGATCTTCAATTTCACCTTGGAAAACAAACACCAATAATGCGGATGCAGAGGCAACATACCACATGCATGGTGGGAATGAAGAAAAAATGTCTTTCCATACGAAGATAGATGAACATTTTGCTACATAAAAAATGTCATTTGGACTAAGGAATGCAGGGGAAACATACCAGATCTTAGCAGATAAAGTTTGTGATCCATAAGTCGGTAGAAACATTGAAGTCTATATGGATGACATGGTCGTCAAAAGCAAAACGACAGCTATTTCCTTCAAGACATAGCGAGAACCTTCGCCAACTTAAGAGCTGCAAATATGAAATTGAACCGCCAAAAGTGTATCTTCGGGACCGAAGAAGGAAAGTTCTTAGGACATGTCATCACAAAGGATGGAATAAAAGCGAACCTTAAAAAGATAGAAGTATTACTAGAAATGCAATCACTAAAGACAATAAAAGAGATGCAAGCATGAAATGGTAAATTGGCAGCACTCGGACGTTTCCTGGCCAAATATGTAGAGAAATCATACCCTTTCTATAAAAAGCTAAGAAGAGTATTAGACAAAAAAGACTTTCCGATTGACAGAAGAAGCTGAGAGCGCATTCCGCAAACTCAAAATGGTGTTAGCCGAGCTACCTATTCCGACATCGCCGATTATGGGTGAGGTTTTAACCAGGTACTTAA
Source organism: Lactuca virosa (assembly GCF_052849685.1). Taxonomy (NCBI): domain Eukaryota; kingdom Viridiplantae; phylum Streptophyta; class Magnoliopsida; order Asterales; family Asteraceae; genus Lactuca; species Lactuca virosa. Next base: position 170,902,145 of record NC_136428.1, on the reverse strand, counting down.
CGCCATTAAGAACGGAAACCAGCACAATATTGGTGGCAAATAGAGAAGACAGATAAGTACCCATATATTTTGTAAGCCGTATACTACAAGGAGCAGAGATGAGATTCTCAGATATGGAAAAACTAGCTTATGCTTAGTTAACGCGACAAGACGACTAAGAAGTTATTTCTTGGCACAAACCATCGAAGTCCTAACAAATATTCCATTGTGTCAAGTGCTCTTGAAACCAGAGAAGTCAACGAGACTAGCTAAATGGGCCATGGAATTGGGAGAGCACGAAATCATTTTCAAACCAGAAACCAACATAAAAGCACGGGCACTGGTAGACTTCATCACCAAAATAGCAGGCCAAAAGGGAAGTGTCGTGTAACGCCCGGTTCCCGGTACGTATTTTTAATATAAGTTTTTACATTTTTACAGTAGGACTCGACGAGTTGGAGGCCCCAACTCGTCGAGTAGATGCGAATTTTGGGACGCGGGTGGAAGAATCTACTCGCTGAGTCGGAAGCCCCGACTCGATGAGTAGACATGTCTGGTTGAAACCCTAAGTTTGAGGGTTTTCACCCTATTTAAGCAACTTATAGGGCCTCCACTCTAGCCTCCATCACCCTCAGACTCCTTTCACGAAATCCTAATCAAATATTGAGTGTTCTTGAGCCTTTTATGCCATTTGTGTGTCTTTGAAGCTTGAGAAGAAGGAGGAGGCTTGGGAGATCAAGAGAAAGCAAGTAGATCCAAAAGTTTTGGCACATTTACAGCTCATTTGAGGTATAAAGCTGATACCTTGATTATTCATTTCTTAGATCTCCATTTAGGGTTATTTTCTACCTTTCTAAGTCTTAGTGAAGCCATATTCGGGATTGTGAGTATCAATGTGGTTGTACTTCAGATCTTGAACCTTTAAGGGTTCCCATGGCATAAAGGTGCCAACTTTATGGCCATGGGAGTCCCATGCACCATGTAGACTTCATTTTGGGTCCTTATGAGCTAGTTTACCCATCCATGCACATAAAGTTTGTAACTTTATGTGCTATATTGATCCTAGGAGGTCAGATCTATGTTCTGGATGCATTAAGCCCAACTGAAATCGACTTGGTAGACTTGGACTTTGGGGGGCTCGGCGAGTCGCTCATAGGACTCGGCGAGTCGGGTCATGGTTCCCCAATCTTTTCTGTTTCTAAGCAATCTGGTTGAGTCTAGAAGAGGACTCAACAAGATGGACGTGAATATGGACTTGAAGATCTAGAACTCGACGAGTTCCAGGATGAACTCGGTGAGTTCAAGATAATGCCCCAACTGTTATGAAGAAGGACTCGACGAGTTCAAGGATGAACCCGACAAGTCAATGAGCAAATGTTCCAACCCGTGTGAAGGAGAACTCGACGAGTCCAAGGAAGGACTCGACGAGTTCAAGTGAAAAGTCCCGATTCTGTCGTAAGGAGAACTCGACAAGTTAGAGGGTAACTCGACGGGTCTGATCGCGAATGCGAATTTATCTGAGTTATGGAACTCGGCGAGTTGAGTCAAACAGGATGTTGACTTTGACCAAGGCATTGACTTTGACTTTGACTTTGACCTGAGTTGACCCTTGAAAGGATTATGAGTATAAAAGGGCAATTAAGGAAGGTTGTTATGTGTAGGAGTTTGAGAGGAGTCGATTCTAGCACCGAGGACAGTTCAGTTACTGCACGACATTGAGGTGAGTTACCTTCTAGTAGAAGTGGGTCTAATGCCATAATGCAGACCCACTAGTAGGAATTTGTTTGTTAGCTGATTGTCTTTGTGATAATTATTTGGTATGCCATTATTTGTTATGTTTGTGAGCTAGGATGCTTTGTGATATATGTTAGTAGTGGTAGGGGTGAAATAGTCCCCCGGTTACCGGTTGAAAGATACCGAAGGGGTTGTCAGAACCCAAGCATGCCTAGCAGTGTGTTATATTACTATGTGGTAGTGGTAGGGGGTGAAATAGTCCCCGGTTACCGGTTGAAAGATACCGAAGGGGAGGTCAGCTCCCGGTTACCGGTTACGATATGATTCGATGTTGTTTTTCAGTAAACAATTTTATAAGTTACTTAATTAAAAACAAAATTTTTGGTCTTGAAAATTGGGATATTACAAGTTGGTATGAGAGCCTTTGTTTGAGGGATTCAGACACACTTTCGGGGGTGTCTGGACTCAAATCGAGGGATAAAAAGATTTTTACAAGAAAATAATTTTTCTAAGATTTAAAATAGAAGGTTTTGAGAAAGAACAAGGTGTGTGATGCGTGCAACCGGCCGAGCTCAAGTAAGTTTTCCCCAAGATACCCATACATGTTATGTTACGATATGATATGATTATGATAACTGCATGCTAGATTAGGGCTAATGATCTAGGAAGGATTCCTTATATGCGCCTGTCGAAAAAACCCGAAACCCGTTCTACCCACCCGACCCGTTCCGAATTCGGGTAGAATGGGTCAGGTAGAACGGGTAACGGGTATGAACATTCGGGTACTAGGTTAACCCGATAATAATATAGGTCGGGTTTTAGGTATGAATATTTATTTTCGGGTATACCCGAATACCCGAATTCGTTTTTTAAATAATACCAAATATACAATGCAGTCACGTACGCACACTTCAAATAAAACAAAACCCTTCGTTTCCTTCTTATGAACGATGGCTCGACAGTCGACGCAAACTTGCAAAGGGAATACGACGCTGAAGCTGAAGTCCCGAACCGTCATCACAATTCTCAGTTTCTCACTATCGCATGGAATGGAATTAAAAAAGTACATAACATATTATAATGATTTGTATTGTTATTATATATGTACTTGTTAATTGTATGGAGTATTTTCTTACCCGATTCTTTATTAAACCAACCAACATGTAAAAATAAAAAAATAAAAATAAAAAATAAGTTATCAATAAGTGTCATTTAAGAAATTTTCGGGTATACCCGATAATTACCCGACCCGACCTCAAACCCGAATACCCGAAACCCGAAAACCCGAATTACAATATAGGTCGGGTATCGGGTATTATTTTCTTAAGGAAATACTCGTTCTACCCGAAACCCGAAAATTTTACCTGTTCGACACCCCTACTATAATATATGTATGAGAACTGCATGCTAGATTAGGACTAAGGATCTAGGAAGATACCTTATGTGCCTGCTATATGTGCTTATTGAGTTATATGCTAGAACTGATTAGTCAGCAATATGATGGCTTGAATGGAATATGCTTGGTATGGTTACTCAATGCCCGAATGCTGCTTGATTTGTGCTTTTAGGAGTCCTAGTTATCCTTAACTAGCTAATGAACAAATACGATAAGTTACATATTGCGAGGACTAAATAATTTTAGAAGGTTGGGTCTAGCCCTATTGCACAGCTCTTGTTTGAGTCCAACCGTTGTAGGGTAGGACCTCTCATTCGAATAATTATCTGGTCTTAGTGATATGTAATGGTATTTGCAAGCTAGTTAGGTAAAGGTAGCAGGGATTCCTTATGCAGCTGATGGGGGAGAGTAGGTCGGAGAGTTACCCTAGGGTAAGCCTAGGATGAGATTAGTGCAGACAAAAGTAGTAGTAGAAGGGACTTGGTGAAGTCAAGGCAATCCTTGAGGAAAGTACAGATAGATGTGGAAGGTAGTATGGGTCCGTACTACTGAAAGCAGAGGATCCGTACTCGAGTCAAGGAGGGCTGAGATAGAACCAGGGAACTTGTAGAATGTGTGAGAACTCTCGAGGTTATGTATGAAGGGTTTTGAGCATTCTAACACTCCTAAGGTGTACATGAAACCCTAGAAACCTTGGATCTATGTTTTACTAAGATACATGCAAATTTGATTTCCAAGGTTCTTAACCTATCTAGCATGGCATGGGGAACTTGAATCATAAAAGCAAGTGAGAAAACATACCTTTCTTGTTTCTAGGATTCCTTGAGAACCTTGTGAGCCTAGCACCTCAAGTGTGATGCCTCAAATGTCTCACACAACACCACAACACTTGGAATAACCTTGAGAGAAGTTCACTTATCACTCAAAATCGGCTAGCCCTCTTGTTCTTCACTTAGTGGCCGATTTTGCTTACCATAGGGCTTCTTATATAGTGTGCCACATGTAGGGTTACTCCATGTAAACCCTAATGTGCATGGCTTTTCATATTCCATGATCCATGGGTTTATAACCTCCATGGACTATCCATGGAGCACCTTATGGGTTTTAGCCTAATTTATATAAACCATGGATCATTAGCCCACTATACAAGAATAAATGATTTACACAATCAACCCCATATATTTAATTAGTCTCTTTTTGATCACTTAATTAATTCCAAGTTAATTCTTGATCAATACTAATTAAATAATATTATTAATATATTAGAACTTATAATATATTAATAAACCTTAAGTGTCCTTTCTCTCATTTGGTCTATCCAAGTATTGCAATGTCATGCAACCTAAATGGACCATGCCAACCGGGTCAAGTACATACCAGAAATAGTTATAGACTTAGACACCTTATCCAACAGTCTCCCACTTGCATAAGTATAATAACTATAACTGTAAGTATGACTTCAGGAACCGGTGAGCAATCGTAGCTCTTTCAAGGTCTCGTAGAACTGAGATGATGATGATACGCCATTTAAGATAAGTGATCATATAATCCTCTGTTCTGGATATCAGTCGGAAAAATACATGGAACAATGTCTTACTTATTGTCCAGCAGTTTGTTTCCCGATTTCCGATTTGTTTGACATAGAACTTAATCGAACACATCAATTTAGTTCTGACCGGGCCCGGTACATAGGTCACAACAAAATCATTGAGGGGCCCAGATATCACTTCTAATCGAAGAAGGAACAAATAATCTTCGACTCATATGCTTGTTTTACTACTTGTTGAATTATACACAAAGGCACGTTTTATAACATCGAGTTACCAATGCGTTTTCGTACAATCAATGTATAACCAACTCATAGTCAGCAAGTCATATCTCTAGGTTTGAAGAATTATATGATATTACCCTCTCACGATCACTCGAGATAAATCCCATGAAGTGATACAAGTGAGCGTGGGTTGAATCCAATACTCAGAACTTATGAGCACTCATGAGTGTTGTAGCAACTCTTGCTATGTCCAAAATCTTAGACATCTACAAGGAAAATCATGACAGTCTTGATTCATATCTACTTCCAACATACGACTGACTGTGGAGAATTTGAATAATATGATATACCATAACATAATTATTCTGGAAGTCAAAACATGCAAAATGAAATGATAATAAACGACTGACAGGAGATAGCAACACTTTACTTATAAATAAACAACAACTTTTATTTATCATCAAATGTCAATTACACTTTTCAAATTTCAAAGCTATCTAACTACTAAAACTAATATCATCCTTCAGCAATATACGCCTTGCATGCTGGAGATGCTTAACCCTACTCAGTCCCTTTGTGAGGGGATATGTTGTGTTCTCATCCGATGATACCCTCTTTGCCACGAGGAGTCCTTATTCTATTCGATGCCTGATGAAATGGTATTTTCTGTCGATGTGTCTGGATCTCCCGTGATCCCTTGGTTCCTTGGCTAAGGCAACTGCACTTTCACTATCACAAAAAATCTCTATAGGCTCCTTTATAGCCGGTACAACTCCAAGGTCTCTAATGAAGTTCTTTAGCCATATAGCCTCATTTGCTGCCTCGCTTGCTGCTATATACTCTGATTCGCAAGTTGAATCAACCACTGTCTCCTACTTGGAACTTTTCCAAGAAATTGCTCCTTCGTTTAAGGTAAAGACCCAGCCTGACTGAGAGCGAAAATTATCCCTATCAGTCTGAAAGCTAGCATCACTATACCCTACTACTCTCAGGGCATCACTCCCACCGAGGGTAAGGACCCAGTCCTTAGTCCTCCGCAGGTACTTGAGAATGTTCTTTACCGCAGTCCAGTGAGCCTTGCCAGGGTTCCCTTGATATCTGCTGACCATGCTCAATGCAAAGGCCACATCAAGACGAGTACAAGTCATAGCATACATGATCGAGCCTACAGCGGAAGCATACGGTACTCGACTCATCTCAGCTATCTCATCCTCTGTACTCGGGCTCTGAGTCTTACTCAATTTGGCGTTACTCTGGATCGGTAACTCTCCTTTCTTGGAATTCTGCATGCTGAACCTATTCAGCACCTTATCCAAGTAGTTACTCTGACTAAGTCCAATTAGTCTTTTACTACTGTCTCTCAAAATCCTTATCCCTAGGATATAGGCAGCTTCTCCAAGGTCCTTCATAGCGAAACACTTCCCAAGCCAGGACTTCACTTCCTGTAGAGTTGGGATGTCATTTCCTATGAGTAGTATTTCATCCACATACAATACCAAAAAGCTAACTATACTCCCACTAGCCTTGACATATACATAGGACTCATCTTCGCTCCTCGAACAACCAAACTCTTTGACTTTCTCATCGAAACAAAGATTCCATCTGCGAGGTGCTTGTTTCAATCCATAGATGGATTTCTCAAGCTTACACACTCTATTCGGGTACTGTGTGCTGACAAAACCCTCTGGCTGACTCATGTAAACATCCTCAGCCAACTTTCCATTAAGGAAAGCGGTTTTGACATCCATTTGCCATATTTCATAATAATGAAATGCAGCAATGGCTAGCATAACCCTAATAGACTTAATCTTTGCTACTGGTGAAAAGGTCTCATCATAATCAACTACCGGAGTTTGAGAAAAGACCTTTGCAACCAGTCGGGAATTATAAGTGTGTACATTACCACCCATGTCGGTCTTCTTCTTGAAGATTCGTTTGCACCCGACTGTCTTACGACCTGGTACATTGTCAACCAAGTTCCAAACTTGATTGTCATACATGGACTGTATCTCGCTGTCCATATCCTCTTTCCATTTAGCAGTCTCAGGGCCTGCCATGGCTTCTGAGTAGCTGTTAGGTTCATACAGACTTACCAGTGTGTTATCACTGATAAGTGTATCACCTTCCGCAGTAATATGGAAACCATACTAATGCTCAGGTGCATTCCTAACTCTCGTGGAATGCCTCAGAGGTACAGACTCATCTGTCGGATCAACAGGAGTTTCCTCCTCAGGTTGATTGCTAGGGTTTGAGGTTCCTTCACCACTTGACTCTTGAATTTCCTCAAGGTCAATTTGCCTCCCATTGTTTCCTTGTCTTATGAATTCTCTCTCGCGAAAGACTCCCCTCCTTGCTACAAAGACCACATTATCACAGGGTCTGTAGAATAGGTAACCAAAGGATTTCTGTTGGTAGCCGATGAAAATACATCTCTCACTTCGAGGTTCGAGCTTATCGTGAGTCTCGCGCCTCACAAAAGCCTCGCAACCCCAAATCTTGATGTGGTCCAGATTGGGGACTTTTCCAGTCCACATCTCGTGAGGTGTTTTGGCAACCTTCTTTATAGGGACTAGATTAAGGATATGGGCGGCAGTCTCTAAGGCATACCCCCAAAATGAGATTGGTAGCGAAGCTCGACTCATCATGGAACGAACCATATCCAACAAGGTTCGATTACCCCTCTCAGCCACACCATTCAACTGCGGTGTCCTGGGATGTGTCAACTGTGAGACAATCCCACATTCCTTAAGATAGTCAAGGAACTCTGTACTAAGATACTCACCACCTCGATCAGATCGAAGCATCTTAATGTTCCTGCCCAACTGATTCTCCACTTCCTGTTTAAACTCCTTGAACTTTTCAAAGGTTTCTAACTTATGCTTGATTAAGTAGACATATCCATATATACTATAATCATCAGTAAAAGTCACATAGAAACGGTTAGCATCTCTTGTGGCGGTTCTGAAGGGTCCACACACATCAGTATGTTTGAGGTCCAACAAACTCTCACCCCTAGCACAAGTACCAGTGAAGGGTGACTTTGTCATTTTCCCAAGCAAACAAGATTCACAACTATCATCTGACTTTAGGTCAAATGACTCCAAGAATCCATCCTTTTGGAGTTGGCCTATGCATTTCTTGCTTACATGTCCAAGACGACAATGGTATAATGATGCTTTATCCAAGCTAGTGGAAGAATCGATACACAACACATTATTTCCCAGGTTATCTACAACCGACACAGTTTCATACACACCATCACAAGGTAATGCTTTAAAATAAAGAACATTATTAAAGAAAGCATTAATACCACCACATTCATTATCAAACGAAAAGGTAAAACCTTGTTTGTACAAACCATGAAAGGAAATAATATTTCTCGCCATTTTAGACGAGTAATAACATTTATTCAAATCTAATGTTAACCCACTACTTAGCAACAAAGAATAAACTCCAATCTTGGTGACAGGTGTAACTTTCCTATTCCCCATGATCAAGTTAATCTTCCCATGCTCCACATTCTCACTTCTTCTTAGTCCCTGCAAATCAGAACATATGTGAATACCACAACCTGTATCAAGGACCCAAGAATTAGAATAGGATGAGTTATTAGACAATATAGTGTAAATACCTGCATGGTTGGGTTTCACTTTCCCATCCTTAACATCTTGCAAGTACTTTGGGCAGTTTCGCTTCCAGTGCTACTTTTCATGGCAATAGAAGCATTCAGCCTCTTTAGGGTTAGCAGAAGGAGTGACAAAACCTTTCTTGGTTCCACTTTAAGAGGAGCCATCAAGGGACTTTCCATTGGTACCCTTTGAAGGGCTCTTCCTCTTCTTTCCTTTGCCTTGTCCGATTTCCAAGACAGGGGCCGTGGTAGGAGTAGGAGTAGTAACAACCGACTTACCTTTAAGACCACCTTCTGTGGTCTTCAAAAGTCCTTAAAGTTTGTTGAGTGTAACTTCGTCCTTGTTCATGTGGTATGTCATTCGGAATTGATCATAACATGAAGGTAAGGAGTGCAAAATGATATCAATTGCCAACTCCTCTGGGAAGTTCACATTCAGTTTCAGCAAACGGTCCACATACCTTTGCATTTTCTGCATGTGGCCCGTGATGGGTTCACCATCCTTCATCCGGGTTGTTATCATGGAGCAGATGATTTCATACCGCTCTTGACGAGCACTCTGATGGTAGTGGTCCATCAAGTCCTGGTGCATCTCAAAAGGGTAATGGTCCTCATAGGACTTTTGGAGCTCAACTGTCATTGTGGCCAACATGATACATGCCACTTTGGTGGCATTTATCTCATGTGCCTGGTATTCAACGATCTCCTCAGGAGTAGCAGACGACTCATCAAGTTCCTTAAGCTCCTTGTCGAGGACAAATTGTTTGTGTTGGGTTTTGAGCATTCTAACACTCCTATGGTGTACATGCAACCCTATAAACCTTGGATCTATGTTTTCTCTATTACCCATGCAAATATTAACTATTCCAAGGTTTCATCCTAACTAGCATATTATGAAGCACCTATACTACAAAGTTCTAGTTAGATGACATACCTTTTGATGTAGCTTGATGTCTTCAAGCTTTAAGAGCTTACCCCCAATAGTGTGGAAGCCTCAAATGGAATCACAAATCACCAAAACACCTTGGAAGAACTTGAGAGAATATGTATGCACACTAAAATCGGCCCACTCTTATTTTCACACACTTATGCCAATTTTGTGAGCCAAGGACCCCTTTATATATTATGGAGGATTAGGGTTACATCCATGTAAACCATAATACCCATGACCTTTCATTTACATAGGATCCATGGGTTAAAATCTCCATGGACCATCCATGAAAGCTTAGCCCAACCTAAATGAACTTGGCCCATTCCATATATATAAGAGTCCATATTTAATTAGTTCTTTTTGATCACTGAATTAATTCTAAATTAATTCTTGATCAATACTAATTAAATAATATGATTCCATATTAATATATTAGAACTTATAATATATTAATATAAATCATAAATATACTATTCTCAAAAGACTATCCATATAAATTGTGCCGGTGAAGTGCAACCCAAATGGACCATGCCGAGTCGGGTCAAGTACATACCAAATATAGTTATGGACTTAGACATTAATCCAACAGTCTCCCACTTGGATAAGTCTAAAACTATTATTGAGTATGACTTCAAAACCTAACTGGCAATCGTAGCTCTTAAAGCCGCAGTCGAACTCTGACCTTGTCAATGACTTGTCCATTAGATAAGGGATCATATATTTCTCCATTCTAGATATCATATGGACTGAGACATGGATTATAATCATTCTCTCTGTCCATTTGTTGTTTCCCGATTTTCGATTTATGATGACTGACTGATTGAACAAATCAAATCAGTCCTGGCTTGGCCAAGCACTCACATGTGTCATCGCTAAATCATCGAGGGGCCCACATATATCGCTTTTATCCCGAAGGTAAAAGGAATGGATAAACTTCGACTCATATGGCTTGTTCTACTACTTGTTGAATCATACACAAATGCACGTTTTATAACATCGAGTTACCAAATGCGTTTTCGTGCAATCAATGTATAACCAACTCATAGTAACAACTCATATCTCTAGGTTTGAAGAATATAAGATATTATCGTCTCATGATCACTCGTGATAAAATCCATGAAGTGATTCAAATGAGCGCGGGTTGAATCCAATACTCAGAACTTATGAGCACTCATGAGTGTTGTAGCACCACTTTGTCCACCAACTTGGACCTCTACAAACCAACCCATGACAGTCTTGATTCATATCTACTTCCAACATATGAACGACTGTGGATGGTTTGAATAACTTAATCATTCAAGAAGAGCGACTTAGTTATTCTGGAAGTCAAAACATGCAAAGTGAAACACAAGAATAAATGAATCAAATATGGTATCAAACCCTATGAATATAAATAAACACTTTTATTTATCACCATACTGATTACTCATTATTCATTGTTTCGGTTTTATCAACTTTATACTTGAATTAAAAACACTAGTTGTCCCATGCTCCAAGCATGTACACTATGTTTTTCTTAAACAATAGCTTTGCCATACACCAAGTATGCACTCTATGTTTGTCTATGATCCTTACTTTGTGAAATAACCCAATTGAACATAATTTCAATGATTCTAATTTCACACTCCCAAATCCTTATCGAAAAATGTGAGAATTTCAAATTCCTATCATTTATCGAAATCTGTTTAGATTTTAAACTTATATGCACTGACCCTCCTGTAAAGAATATGTACAAAGTCACAAAGACTTGTCAACAGTCATTATAAGGTATTCCAATGGAGATCAACTCCATGGAAACTAAGTCTCATATTCAAAGTACATTGCTTTGGACATGCTTCTTGCATTAAGTTTTCTAATCTTACACAGATAACTTCCACCTGTGGAGACAACTCCATATTCTCATTTTGACTATCACTTCTAAATAAGAGACGCCTCTTTTCAGAATATGTCAATATGGTCCTTCCAAAATTAGCACTATACTTCCAACTGTCCCTGAGCAACCAATCTTTGGTAAACCTCAGATTGTCCTCGACAATTGCTTAATCATTTTAGTCATATCCAATTCTAGACCTTTTCCCTTCTTAATGCCTCTGGGCATTTGGAAAAATTTAGAAATGACAAATATTATAGCACATGCAATCGATCCTGTACCCAAAGCAAATGGTACACGATTCATGATGTCTCACATAAAGACATGATTCTAGACCAGTCTTTTGCTACATTATTTTTATTTGCCATGTTTTCAAAATTTGACTATGAAGAGGGATGCCATAATCATAATCGAATTTTGAGAACGCAATATATAGAATTTCCTTAAGATGAACCAATCCAACATGAAATTCATATATATATTCTTGACTAAAGATGATTAATGTCTCAATCTAAGCCTTTAGAATTGAAATGAAGTATATCCTCTCCCTTAATTATAGCAAAACAACTTTTTCAATCCCTGCAGCCTCACGAATTGAAACTTTTGTTTTCTATAATTAACATTGCTAACTTGCAACACTAACAATAATTATCATGCTCCCACTAACATGATGATTATTAGCATAGCACTTATTCTCCCACTAGCTTTGACATGTACTCAGAAATCAGCTGGACTTCTAGAAATCAATACTTTATTGACTTTCTTACCAAAGTTCAGATTTCTGATACGAGATGCTTTGATAAAACTTTATCAAAATCATACACCTTTCCTTGGATAGCATGCATGTGTGTCTAAACAATTTCAGAACTATGAAAAGGGATGCCGTAATCATAGTCTCAATTGTTTAGACCTTTTGCCATCTGCTTCAAATCTACTTGGTCGAAGTGTTTCCTCACCATCATTTTCATGAATCGGAGAGAAACCTTATGACCCTTAGATTTTATGGTGTATGTGTTCTCATCCATGTGAATCGTCAAGACCATAGTCACAAGACAAGGATAATGACAAATCCAAACTCATATGGACTGAACTTATGCAATCTTAACTTCTTGCCACATGGCAGTACAGGGCATGCCATTGCTTCCAAGTTGTTATGCAACCAATTGAGAACTTTCAGAACTCCTATGAAAAGCCAATTTTAACTGGAATGGGCACATAATATGTCAACACGATAGGTTATAAACCTCAAGTCGTGTGCTAGTGAAGAACCTCAGGTTTTATTCTTGATTAGTTCTTGAAATTCTTTTTAGGATCTTTAAGACTCCCACTATCCTCTTGACATATAAGACTATCTTGCCAAATATTCAAGAGATAGTGCGGATTCTTTATCAAGACAAACACTTCACACAATTGGCCTTAGTTGGTCTTTGTTTTATCCAAAACATCACAACTTACCAATTTCAAATGTACAAGAGAAGGACACTTTTACTCTTACATTTGACAAGTGTTTTAAACCTTTCTTTAAGATATGTCACTCAAGTTACAATCTTGGAGTATGACTCTAAGAATTGTTTTGGAACGAAGTATGACTCATCTTCCTGATCTAACCATTTCAACAATTCATGACTCCTCTTCTTAGTCATAAGAATGCACTAAGATGACCTTTAGAGGACTAATTGTGATATGATTTCTAAATCATTAAGATGATCACAAACATGATACTAAAGTACTCTCCCATCTTTTCAGATTTGAGAAACTTTTATCTTTCTGCCTAATTTGATTCTTCCCATTCGTTCTGCCATACATTGAGACTTTTCCAATGTTTCAGAATTATACTTAAACTTGTAAGTATAACCATATTTACTAAACTTTAGTAAATCAAATAGTCTTAACGAGCTTTGTGGTGGACATGACCAGTGCACAAGAATGTGTAGTCGATCCCTTTAGTCCTTCACTTGACTCACACATCCATGTGAACAAGTAATTAGTCTTGATTTTCCAATGCTTGAAAGTTCTCATTCATCATACTATTCAACTTGCATGATTCCAAGTTTCGGTCCAATTGAAACTTGGGTGATGAGGAACTTTCCTGATTTGGTAAATTTAGACACTACCATAAATGAAAGAATCAAATCCATTTTCCAATATTGCTGTCATTGGAATCATATAAGCAATAATTTTCCACAAATGCCATTGTAAGGATACTTCAAATAAATAAAATTAAACAATTTTCTTTTATTTTAAAACTTTACGGAAAAACTTATCCTTACCATCCACATGGAAAATTGTTGTTATCTATTCCTTAGCAATATATCATAACTTCTTAAGCAACTGCTCAAAATTCTGATGCGATCGAAATCCACCTTCGCGATCAGAATCAGCATATACTTCCTTTAAGATTTCTCTCTATTCTTTGATTCTTAAAACATCAACATGTGACCCAGTCACATCATGTAATGTGGATCTCAGAATAGAACTTAACAGAGTTAGATAATGGGCTCTACCTGATGTAGAGTCAAACTTATTGACTTTAACATCCTTAGGTAAATTTGGCAGCTTTGCAATCAACGCCCCTTCCTTTGGCAAAATAAACATATGGACCCTTTGGTAATGAGACTATCTCAGACTTAGCCTTTCTCTTTACCATTTGGTCAACCGGGTTGACTATGGCCAATCCCTTTCCATTGGGAAGAGAATGCTTTTTCTGGATTTCCAGTGTCACCATTGTCACTGTCCATAAAGTTTTTGGGAAGTTGATCTTCTAATCAAATTTGATTTACTATCGTTCCAAATCATTGCTGATTCAGCAGCACCAAGCAAATAGATATGATCATTAAGGTTCATGTCATAGTCTGTTTCATAGTAGTCCCAAAGGAACTCACTATGTGACTTAGAAAGTGATTGAACATCCAACTTTCTCAAGACTTTGACACCCAACTCTCCCGGCTTGTCAATATGTGACTTCATCTCTAAGATGTGATCACACATAGACCTTGCTTGCCATTAGGGCTTGAGTGACCTTGAACTTGTGGGTTAGGGAGAATAATTGGAGGAGGTGGAGGAAGAGAAGTATGACTTCCATGAGCCAAACTCGGGAAGTCACATTCATTAGGAAAGCTTGGTTTCGGAAGATCATTGTTGTCTAAACCAGACATCAACAATGGGAGAAATTCACGTAAAGTTGATTTAAGTCCTTAATATAACACCCAATATGATATATTAAGGCTAGGACCCAACAAACTATTTTATAACTTGGAAGAGGGATGCCGTAATCCAAGCTATAAAATATTTGAAGGTAGGTGAATAACGATTCACCAATTTCCACCAAGATAAACGAAATGTATTATTAGGTTTTAATTGGTTTTGAAACTCCTAGATTCTTTCGAGATTCATTGAACTTTTCAATGACATGTTTCAATCTCGAGTGTGCCCTTCAGGTTTTGTGACTGGGATGCCGAGGATCACAAAACAAGGTGTGAAGTAACCATGCAAATATACTTGGTACCCTTAATATTTACCCCTCAATCGATGTGCCGGTTAACCACACACGCTCCAACGATACTATGATAAACATTAAGTTACCCTTTGCCTACCTTGTTAAGTCCATGTTAGTGTGCCGGTTAACCACACACGCTCCACTAACAGCTTAAACAAAGTGCAAAATGTAATTTCATGGATTAGCACCTTATTCACATTTTCCTAAGTAACTAAGATTGGGAATTTATAAGTGTTTAGTTACTTAGTATTTATCATTATACTTATAATGAAGGGAGAATTATAGTCCTTGTCCTACCTGTTCGGCTAACGACCCTCCACCGGTCAAGGAAGCGGTGAGTGAGAGTGGACACCCATTAAACTGCCATTTTATAGGCAGTAACCTTATACCCCCCTTATAGACCGGCTTCGTGAATGAGGCCTACTAATGGTAAGACGACTTGCTCTTATACATATAATATATTAAACTTTTAATATTATAATAGTATAAGGGTGTATTTTAGACATTTAAAATACTTGGTGGTTTAATCTATTAATTAAACTAGACTTTTAATTTAATTAAACTCAAACTATATATTTATGGATTAATAATATTCTTTTAATTAAACGCTTTAATTAACTATTAATAAAGTCCATAAGAGTTAATTGAATTATTCAATAAAAACATCATAATTCCAATTATTAAATTCAAAATTAAAACCATTTAATTAATTGTTTAAGTTATGAACCCAAGAGTTTTAGAATTCAATTCTTTTTTTTTTATCATAAAAAACTTTTTCCAAATTCCAAAACTTGAGGGCAAGTTTTTTAACTCTTGAAAACTTTTGGATTCCATAACTTATGGAGTTAAATACTTGTTTTATGATGAAACTTTTCATGTTCCATAACTTAAGAACAAGTTATGGAATTCTTTAAAACATTAAGACCAAGTTTTGTAACTCCATAAAAAACTTTGAATCAATTTTTTTAAAAACCTTTTCATATCCATAACTTATGGAGGTTTCAAAAAACTCTTTAGATCAAACTTTTAAAACTAATAAAATAATCATATCATTTTATCTTTTAATAAATTTGACCTAATTCAACTCATATAGCAAATGATTCAAATTTTACAAATAATTAGTTTTTCACAAAAACAAGTAATTATCTTAAAATTTGACAAACGTCATGTTTTTTTTTCCTTTTTTTTTTCAACTTGAGAATAAAACATTTGCATCAATATAACAGAAAACAACCCATGGCTCTGATACCACTGTTGGGTTTTGAGCATTCTAACACTCCTATGGTGTACATGCAACCCTATAAACCTTGGATCTATGTTTTCTCTATTATACATGCAAATATTAACTATTCCAAGGTTTCATCCTAACTAGCATATTATGAAGCACCTATACTACAAAGTTCTAGTTAGATGACATACCTTTTGATGTAGCTTGATGTCTTCAAGCTTTAAGAGCTTAGCCCCAATAGTGTGGAAGCCTCAAATGGAATGACAAATCACCAAAACACCTTGGAAGAACTTGAGAGAATATGTATGCACACTAAAATCGGCACACTCTTATTTTCACACACTTGTGCCAATTTTGTGAGCCAAGGACCCCTTTATATATTATGGAGGATTAGGGTTACATCCATGTAAACTCTAATACCCATGACCTTTCATTTACATAGGATCCATGGGTTAAAAGCTCCATGGACCATCCATGAAAGCTTAGCCCAACCTAAATAAACTTGGCCCATTCCATATATATAAGAGTCCATATTTAATTAGTTCTTTTTGATCACTTAATTAATTCAAAATTAATTCTTGATCAATACTAATTAAATAATATGATTCCATATTAATATATTAGAACTTATAATATATTAATATAAATCATAAATATACTATTCTCAAAAGACTATCCATATAAATTGTGCCGGTGAAGTGCAACCCAAATGGACCATGCCGGGTCGGGTCAAGTACATACCAAATATAGTTATGGACTTAGACATTAATCCAACAGTTTGTCCTCATACCGAGTGACCATCCTGATGTTCCTGATCCAATCCATAAAGTTGGATCCATCAAAGATGACTCTCCCACACAGGTTCATGAGAGAGAAGGAGCCGGTAGGATTTGAGCCAGGAGCAATATTGTTGGAAGACATCTTAAAAGAAAGAAGGACAAGTTTAGATTAGATATAAAGATAGTCCTTAATAAGACACCCAAATGTAATATTAAGGCTAGGACCCAACACAATATTTTATAACTTAGAAGAGGGATGTCGTAATCCAAGCTATAAAATATTTGAAGGTAGGTGAATGACGATTCACCAATTTCCACCATGAAAAACGAAATAAATTATTAGGTTTTAATTGGTTTTGAAACTCCTAGATTCTTTGAGATTCATTGAACTTTTCAATATCATGTTTCAATCTCGAGTGTGCCCTTCAAGTTTTGTGACTGGGATGCCGAGAATCACAAAACAAGGTGTGAAGTAACCATGCAAATTACTTGGTACTCTTAATATTTATCACTCAATCGATGTGCCGGTTAACCACACGCGCTCCACCGACCTATGATAAACCTTAAGCCACCCTTTGCCTACCTTGTTAAGTCCAGGTTAGTGTGTCGGTTAACCACACACACTCCACTAACGACTTAATCAAAGTGCAAAGTGTAATTTCATGGGTTAGCACCTTATTCACATTTTCCTAAAGTAACTAAGATTGGGAATTTAGAAAAACATTTAGTTACTTTACATTCATCATACTTTTAATGAGGATTAAAGTCATTGTCCTACCCGTTCGGCTAACGACCCTCCACCAGTCAAGGAAGCGGTGGGTGAGAGTGGACACCCATTAAGCTGTCACTTTATAGGGAACAACCTTATACCCCCCTTATACACCGGCTTCGTGAATGAGGCCTACTAACGGTAAAACGACTTGTTCTTATACATATATAGTTATTATTAAACTTATAATATTATAAAGTATAAGGGTTGAATTTTAACTTTTAAAATTCTAAGGGTTGGAACTAAAGTTTTTAAGGTGACTTTACATGTTCCAAAACTTGAGGGCAAGTTTTGCAACTTTCAAAAATTTTCATCTTTCATAACTTATGAGTTAATGGTTTATTAAAATGAGAGACTTTTCATTTTATGTAACCTATGTGTTTCTTTAATGGACTTTAAAAGAGTGACTTTTGGTAATCTATAACTTGAGGACAAATTATGGATTCCATTAAAACACATAATGATCAAGAATTAAATTAACAAGCAAGTTGTAAATAATTCCTATGATCTTCTAAACTCATAAGTGTATGAATATTCATATCAACAATTTCAAGAATCATAAAAAACACATATAAGACTTGAAATTTTGATAATTGCTTTTGAAAATGGATTAGCATAACCATTACACCATCTAAAACAAGTTTTATAAGACCAAAACAGTTTAGGGTAATGTTTCTAGTCCATTTCCAGCAGCAAAACTCGAAAAACTGCACTCTGGGCATTCTACTCGTCGAGTGCATGAACCTACTCGACGAGTAGGATGATTTTACACATGGATTCGTCGAGTCCCCCCATGGACTCGGCGAGTTCACTCAGCAGATTGCATATTTTTCGACTTTTTTCAACAATTTGCGTCAAGTATCAAGAAAACAAGCCTAGGCTCTGATACCACTGAAGGGTTTTGAGCATTCTAACACTCCTAAGGTGTACATGAAACCCTAGAAACCTTGGATCTATGTTCTACTAAGATACATGCAAATTTGATTTCCAAGGTTCTTAACCTATCTACCATGGCATGGGGAACTTGAATTATAAAAGCAAGTGAGAAAACATACCTTTCTTGTTTCTAGGATTCCTTGAGAACCTTGTGAGCCTAGCACCTCAAGTGTGATGACTCAAATATCTCACACAACACCACAACACTTGGAATAACCTTGAGAGAAGTTCACTTATCACTCAAAATCGGCTAGCCCTCTTGTTCTTCACTTAGTGGTCGATTTTTCTTACCATAGGGCTTCTTATATAGTGTGTCACATGCAGGGTTACTCCATGTAAACCGTAATGTGCATGGATTTTCATATTCCATGATCCATGGGTTATAAACTCCATGGACTATCCATGGAGCACCTTATGGGTTTTAGCCCAATTTATATAAACCATGGATCATTAGCCCACTATCCAAGAATGAATGATTTACACAATCAACCCCATATATTTAATTAGTCTCTTTTTGATCACTTAATTAATTCCAAAATAATTCTTGATCAATACTAATTAAATAATATTATTAATATATTAGAACTTATAATATATTAATAGAACTTAAGTGTCCTTTCTCTCATTTGATCTATCCAAGTATTGCAATGCCATGCAACCCAAATGGACCATGCCAACCGGGTCAAGTACATACCAGAAATAGTTATAGACTTAGACACCTTATCCAACAATGTATGACCCTGACGATTATGTGTTTTGTTTCAGAATGGTGGTGATTACGCGACATAGAGGGGGAGGTTCAGGCTCAAGATCAGGTTCAGGATCAGGTTCGAGATCGGGTGCCAAGCCAGTTGATGAGGGACTACATTAGTTCGTTGCTTCTGAGATCACAAGAGGCATCCTTGAGTCGACCCCGATGATTTTCGGGTCGATCAAGGAAGGGATTATCAAGCTGATGGAGGATCGCCTCAGGGCATTTCAGAGTGACATGGATTCCACTCAGACAGGGATACACACATTCTCCTTCAAGGACCCCATTATTTCCTGGAGGTGGATCGCAGACATGGAGTCTTCCTAGTTGACGAGCTTTTGCCCTGAGGGGTCAAAGGTCCAGTATGCTGCAGGTTGTTTTAGGGACCGAGCTCGAGATTGGTGGGAGGCGGTCAATGATTCTTTGGGAGCCCCAACCATTGAGGCTATGACTTTGTCGGACTTTGTGACCAGGTTTAGGGTTGAGTTTGCACTGGCTGTGGAGATTCAGCAGCTGGCGAGGGAGTTTCTTGATATGAGGCAGACGAAAGAGTCAGTGGCGGAGATTATCGCCATGTTCAGGGAGAGGGCCTTACTGGTGCCTCAGTACGCAGGGGACGTGGAGATGCGGAAGACCCGCTATCACGACATGTTGGGAGCTTACATTTGGAAACATGTCAGCTACTCGGCATGCCCGACTTTGGATGACATGATTGCGAGGGCGAGGGAGAGGGAGATTGACATTGAGCACATCCGGAAGAAGAAGGCAGAGACTAAGCAGGGTACTGGGGTTTCAAGGAAGAAACCCAAGGGATTCGACTCTAGTTTGAAGGACCAGCAACGCCGGAGCCGCTGTGGGAAATGCGGCAGGTCACATGAGGGAGTTTGCCGGACTGGGGGATCAGGCTGCTATAAGTGCGGAAAGACTGGGCACTTTGGTAGGGATTGTACTGCCCCTACCCCCACCTTTCAGGCATCATACCCGATTTGCTTTCATTTCAATCAGAAGGGACATAAAAAGGCCAAGTGCCCGAGATTGACAGCAGCAACGCCAGCTCCATCGACCCTGCGGATTACGGATGGTCGACAGGGCAAGACAGATGCTCCGGTGGTGAGGAGCCGAGCCTTCCAGCTGACCGCCGAGGAGGCGCGTGCCACACCTGATGTGGTGACGGGTATGTTTTCTTCTCCCTAACTCTTATTTCATGTCGATTATGATATTTATGTACAGTGTTTATGTGTTATATTTAGGATCCTTCCATGTGAACGGCACCCCAGTTCAGGTGTTATTCGACTCGGGGGCTACTCGATCATTTGTCTCTCTTGTTCTTAGCAAAAGGTTTTCTGAGTCTTCAGGCATGTTAGACTATCCTTTAGAGGTTGAGATTGCAGACGACCGATTTGTCCGAGCATCAGAGGTTTTTAGAGACTGGGTGTTGAGGTTATATGATGAGCGTTACCTTGTAGACTTGGTTCCCATTCCGTTACGCGGGAACAAGGTTATTATAGGCATGGACTGGTTGAGCCCTAATGGGGCGGTGATCGACTGTGCGCAGCAGCTAGTGCGTATCAGAACCCCAAGTGGGGGAGAACTGGTGATTCAGGGCGAGAGGCCACAGTGAGGACTAGTTTTGTGCTCAGCGGTGAGGGCTAGGCGCTACCTTCAGCAGGGTTGCACAGGGTACGTTTCCTACGTTATGGATACCTGAGAAATGGGTAAGGCAACCGTGAGTGATGTGCCAGTGGTGCAAGAGTACCCGGACGTATTTCCAGAAGAGCTGCCTGGGATACCTCCGGAGAGGCAGGTGGAGTTTCGGATCGACCTAGTCCCTGGTGCGGCTCCGATAGCTAAGGAACCATATCGGTTGGCTCCTCCTGAGATGCAGGAGTTGTCTACACAGCTACAGGAGCTGTTAGACAAGGGATTTATTAGACCGAGAAGTTCACCCTGGGGAGCACCGATCCTGTTTGTGAAGAAGAAGGACGGGTCGCATCGGATGTGTATAGATTACCGGGAGCTGAACAAGGTGACGGTGAAGAACCGTTACCCACTCCCGAGGATTAATGATCTCTTTGACTAGCTACAGGGGGCATCTTTGTTTTCCAAGATAGATTTGCGTTCAGGCTACCATCAGATGCAAGTCAGGGAGGAGGATGTGCAGAAGACTGCTTTTCGGACTCGCTATGGCTACTACGAGTTCGTGGTGATGCCCTTTGGGATCACCAATGCTCCTGCCACGTTCATGGACCTCATGAACCGCATGTGCAGACCGATGCTGGATCGGTCTGTGATAGTTTCCATTGACGATATCTTGGTTTACTCCAAGACACAGGAGCAGCATAAAGAGCACTTACAGGAGGTGTTGGATACCCTGAGGAGGGAGAGATTGTACGCCAAGTTCTCAAAGTGCGAGTTTTGGTTGCGCGAGGTGCAATTTCTGGGGCACCTTGTCAACCAGAACGGGATTTGGTTGACCCGGCTAAAGTGGAGGCCGTGATGAGATGGGAGGTTCCGAAGTCTCCATCCGAGATTCGGAGTTTCCTGGGATTGGCAGGCTATTACCGGAGATTCATTCAGGACTTCTCCAAGATAGTCGTACCCTTGACCTGATTGAAGAAGAAGGCCATGGTCTTTCGCTGGGGGCCTGAGCAGCAGGCAAAATTTGAGACATTGAGGCAGAGGTTGTGCGAGGCGCCAATCCTAGCCCTGTCAGAGGGCGTGGAGGATTTTGTAGTATACTGTGATGCGTCTATTTTGGGGTTGGGCGCAGTACTGATGCAGAGAGGGCATGTCATTCCTACGCCTCGAGGCAGCTGAAGCCTCACGAGGAGAACTACCCGACACATGATTTGGAGTTGGAGGCAGCCGTCTTCACCCTCAAGATTTGGCGACATTACCTCTATAGGGCCCGTTGTACCATTTACACGGATCACAAGAGTATGAGGTAACTCATGGATCAGCCGAATCTGAACATGAGGCAGCGTCGGTGGCTAGATGTGGTGAAGGATTATGACTGTGATATCCTCTACCACCCGAGGAAGGCCAATGTTCTGGCTGATGCTCTTAGCTACAAGGCAGCCCCGATCAGAGACATTTGCTTGCAGATGACAGTGGTGACTCCGCTTCTGGAGCAGATCCCAGAGGCCCAAAAGGAGGCTATGAAGGAGGAACATCGGAAGAGTGAACATATTGTGGGTCAGGTTTCCTCCTTCGACTATGATAGCCGTGAGTTGTTGACACTACACCGTAGAGTGTGGGTTCCATATCATGGAGGGGTGCACTAGGTTTTGATGGAGGAGGCGCACAAATCCAGATTCTCGATTCATCCCGGGGCGACGAAGATGTACAAACACCTTCGTCCTGATTACTGGTGGCCCTGCATGAAGCAGGATGTAGCATGGTACGTCTAGAGATTCCTGACCTACAGGAAGGTCAAGGTCGAGCACCAGCGGCCTCACAGAAAGACACAGCCATTGGATATCCCTATGTGGAAATGGGAATATATTATTATGGATTTCATCACGAAGCTTCCCAGGACCGCACGGGGAGTGGATTCGATTTGGGTCATCGTGGATCGATTGACCAAGAGCGCCCATTTCATTCCGATCCAGGAGAGCATTTTGGCCGAGAAGTTGGCCGACGTCTACATTAAAGAGGTAGTAGCACGACACGGAGTGCCAGTCTTCGTGATTTCTGACAGAGACGTGCGATTTACTTCCAGATTCTGGAAGAAGTTCCACGATGAGTTGGGTACTCGTCTGCACTTCAACACCGCTTTTCACCCGCAGACGGATGGTCAGAGCGAGCGGACCATCCCGAACTTTGAGGATATGTTGCGGGCATGCGTTTTAGACTTTGGTGGTAGCTGGGATACATACCTTCCCTTGGCAGAGTTTTCCTACAATAATAGCTACCACAGGAGTATTGACCGTCCTCCATTCGAGATGTTATACGGGAGGAAGTGCAGAACCCCGATATGTTGGGGTGAGGTTGGGCAGAGGGTCATAAGGAGCAAGCTTCAGACTGCTCAGAGTTGGCAGAAAAGTTATGCCGATAAGCGCCGTTCAGACCTGGAATTCCAGGTCGGGGATATGGTTCTCCTGAAGGTGTCACCTTGGAAAGGTGTCATCCGGTTTAGGAAGCGGGGAAAGTTAGGTTGGACCTGCCAGCCGAGCGTAGCCAGATTCACAATACCTTTCACATCTCCCAGCTGTGGAAGTGCCTGGTAGACGACTCTGCAGTGGTGCCTCTAGAGGATATTCAGGTGGAAGACAGCCTAAACTACATTGAGCGACCAGTAGCTATCCCAGACAGGAAGTCGAAGGACCTGAGGAACAAGAGGGTTGAGCTGGTGACGGTGCAATGGCAGCACTGCAAGGGCTCAGAATGGACTTGGGAACCGGAGGACGAGATGAGAGAACACTACCCCGAGCTTTTTCCAGATGCAGCAGCAGACATCAAGGACGAAGTCTAAAATAAGTGGGGAAGAGTTGTAATGCCCGGTTACCGGTACATATTTTTAATATAAGTTTTTACATTTTTACTCTAGGACTCGACGAGTTGGAGGCCCCAACTCGTCACGTAGATGCGAATTTTGGGACGCGGGTGGAAGAATCTACACGCCGAGTCGGAAGCCCCGACTCGACGAGTAGACCTGTCTGGTTGACCCTTAGTTTGAGGGTTTTCACCCTATTTGAGCAACTTATAGGGCCTCCACTCCAGCCTCCATCACCCTCAGACTCCCTTCATGAAACCCTAATCGAATATTGAGTGTTCTTGAGCCTTTTGTGCCATTTGTGTGTCTTTGAAGCTTGAGAAGAAGGAGGAGGCTTGGGAGATCAAGAGAAAGCAAGTAGATCCAGAAGTTTTGGCACATTTCCAGCTCATTTGAGGTATAAAGCTGATACCTTGATTATTCAATTCTTAGATCTCCATTTAGGGCTATTTTCTACCTTTTCTAAGTCTTAGTGAAGCCATATTCGGGAATGTGAGTATCAATGGGGTTGTACTTCAGATCTTGAATCTTTATGGGTTCCGGTGGCATAAAGGTGCCAACTTTATGGCCATGGGAGTCCCATGCACCATGTAGACTTCATTTTGGGTCCTTATGAGCTAGTTAACCCATGCATGCACGTAAAGTTTGTAACTTTACGAGCTATATCGATCCTAGGAGGTCAGATCTATGTTCTGGATGCATTAAGCCCGACTGAAATCAACTTGGTAGACTTGGACTTTGGGGCACTCGACGAGTCGCTCATAGGACTCGGCGAGTCGCTCATAGGACTCGGCGAGTCGCTCATAGGACTCGGCGAGTCGCTCATAGGACTCGGCTAGTCGGGTTATGGTTCCCCAACCTTTTCTGTTTCTAAGCAATATGGTTGAGTCTAGAAGAGGACTAAACAAGATGGACGTGAATATGGACTTGAAGATCTAGAAGTCGATGAGTTCCAGGATGAACTTGGTGAGTTCAAGACAATGTCCTAACTGTTATGAAGAAGGACTCGACGAGTTCAAGGATGAACTCGACGAGTCAATGAGCAAATGTTCCGACCCATGTGAAGGAGAACTCGACGAGTCCAAGGAAGGACTCCAGGAGTTCAAGTGAAAAGTCCCGATTCTGTCATAAGGAGAACTCGACGAGTTAGAGGGTAACTCGACGGGTCTCATCGCGAATGCGAATTTCTCTGAGTTATGGAACTCGACGATTTTATGGATCAACTCGGCGAGTTGAGTCAAACAGGATGTTGACTTTGACCAGGGCGTTGAAGTTGACTTTGACTTTGACCTGAGTTTACCCTTGAAAGGGTTATGAGTATAAAAGGGTAATCAAGGAAGGTTGTTATGTGTAGGAGTTTGAGAGGAGTCGATTCCAGCACCGAGGACAGTTCAGTTACTGCACGACATTGTCTTTGTGATAATTATCTGGTATGCCATCATTTGTTATGTTTGTGAGCTAGGTTGCTTTGTGATAGATGTTAGTAGTGGTAGGGGTGAAATAGTCCCCGGTTACCGGTTGAAAGATACCGAAGGGGTCGTCAGAACCCAAGCATACCTAGCAGTGTGTTATATTACTATGTGGTAGTGGTAGGGGTGAAATAGTCCCCGGTTACCAGTTGGAAGATACCGAAGGGGAGGTCAGCTCCCGGTTACCGGTTGAAAGATACCGAAGGGAAGCCCAACTTCCAATTATGCCAGGCAGATACCGGTTGAAATATACCGAGGGATTGGCATTATGTGTCATGGTATGTGGTATGATGGGGGAACTCACTAACCTTTGTGCTTAAAATTTTCAGTTTTGTTTCAGGTACCTCTTCGTCGAAGGGGAAGGATCCGGCTCGGTAGCAACGCATCACACACACACACACACATGATTTTCGCATTATGAGATTCTTAGGAATGTACTTTGACATTGTTACTATTTTACGATTTGGTTTTGAGACATATGATTATGGTTTTATGAAATGAGATGATTCGATGTTGTTTTTCAGTAAACAATTTTATAAGTTACCTAATTAAAAACAAAATTTTTGGTCTTGAAAATTGGGATGTTACATGTCGTCAATACATGGATCAAATGACAATATCGAAAGCATAGACGCCACACAAGAAAATCAATGGAAATTGTTTTCGGATGGGTCCTCCTGTACAAGGAGCAAGAGATGGTTTGATATTAACAAGTTCAATTGGAGAAGAGGTAACCTACGCGTTAAGATTCGATTTCCAAATATCAAACAATGAACCAGAATACGAAGCACTCATCGTCGGATTACAACTGGCTATCAAGATGGGATGCCACACATACACGCCTCTATAGACTCTATGGTACTCGCTAACTAAACAAATGGCTTTTATGAAATTCAGGGAAAAAAACGTAGCACAATACATAGAAAAAGTGAATGCATTAACAAAGCACTTCAAAAGCTTTAGGCTAAAGCATGTGCCAAGGTAAAAAAAAACAAACGTGCGGACGCGCTAATAAGCTAGCATCATGAACTTTCCCCCATTTAGCCAAGAAAGTGTTGGTAGAAATAGTACAAGAAAAAACAATAGAAGCAAAGCCAGTAATGTTAATAACAGCAGACGCAAATGATTGGAGGAAACCAATAATTGAATACCTAAAAAAGGGCAAGCTACCTCCATACGACCAGCAGGCGAGGAAACTGAGGGTCAAGGCACCACCTTTTGTTGTTGATAAGGGAATATTGTACAAAAAAGGGTACTTAACACCTTATTTATGTTGCGTAAATGGCAAGGAGGCAGAATACCTCATAAGAGAGATGCACGAAGGAGTGACCGGAGAACATGAAGGGGCGCGAACAATAATACGCAAGATATCAAGGATAGGGTATTATTGGAAAACCATGTACCAAGACACAGAATGTGCAATCTATAGTTGTGAGAAGTGATAGAAACATGCACCAATCCCAAGAAAATCGGTGACACCAATGATTAGCATTAGTATCCCCGAGCCTTTTATTCAATGGTGAATAGACATAGTCGGAACATTCCTAGAGGCACCGGGGAAGGTGAAATTCCTAGTAGTAGCAATAGACTACTTCACCAAATGGGTCGAGGCAGAACCATTAGCTAAAATAACAGGCCAAAACATGGTCAAATTCTTTTGGAAACAAATCATTTGCTACTTCGGGGTACCACATACACTAATTTCGGATAATGGAACACAGATTGCAAATAATCCTTTCCAGAAATGGTATGAAGAACTCTGAATCAATAAACGATTTAATTTAGTAGCACACTCAGAGGCGAACGGACAAACCGAGGTCACCAATAGGACAATTGTGCACAGCTTTGCAACAAGACTAAACGAAGCCAAAGGACAATGGGTTGATGAATTACAAAGCATGTTATGGGCATACCGAACAACAGCACAGACGAAAACAAAAGAAACACCCTATAGTTTAGTTTATGGGTCAGAAGCAGTACTACCATTTGAGGTGATTATCCTAACAAACAGAACAAAAAATTTGGATATGGACAATAATGATGACAATCTAAGATCGAACCTAGATGTTTCCATGGAACGAAGAGAAGTGGCCACAATACGATAGGAATATTATAAGAAGAAAGTAGAAAGCTATTACAACCAACGGGTCAAGGGCTGTTATTTAAAGGTAGGCGAGAAGGTGTTAAGAAACAATGAGGCCAGTAGATAGTAGCCACAGGGAAAATTACATCCAACATGGGAAGGTCCATACATAATACATGAAGCAAACAGGGATGGATCATACGTCCTACAAACAATGCAGGGCGAGATAATACGAAGAATGTGACACATCAAAAACCTTAGGAAGTTCTATGTTTGAATATACTAGGAAAATTATACTGGCTGGAACAAGAACGAGATGAGTATAACAAGTTATCATTAGATCCTATATGTACCATGTGGACGATAAAACAAATCATGGAAGGTCTAGTCGCTTTATGACAAAATAAACACAGGCTACCCTCTTAGCCTAAGAATATCCTTATTCTTCAAAACATGTAGCTCGGTCCTCCGACTACACCCATGTATACATAGAGTATCATTACTCCAACACAGGCTACCGCTTAGCCTAAGAATACACTTATTCTTTAAAATGTAAAATCCCAAATTCCAAAGGTATTATTGAAGGGCTTAAAGTGTAAATTAAGGAAAGGGGCTCGACTAGTAGGCCACTTACTCGCAGAGTCGGAGCGGGATTCTGTCGCGGTTTAAGTGGCCAACTCGCCGAGCCGGCGGCTTGGACTCGGTGAGTTGGTGCTGTAGAGAGAAAACCCTGATCCCAGGGGTTGTGCCTTATATAAAGAACATTATAACCCACCCTTAGCCTCTTTACTACCCTTTTGAGATCCAGAAACCCTAATTTTCGTGTGAGACTCCATTGTTGAGGAGATTGGAGCTTGGAAGAGGAATTTGGTGGAAGGAGCTTGAGAAATTAGAGGCTACCATCAAGGGGCTTGTGTAGATATGGAATCTACATCAGTTTGGGCACATCTCAGAGGTAAGGAGCCATTATCCTAAGCTATTTCCTTTTTGGTTCATCCTTGGTGGTTGATTTGGAGTTCCTTAGCTTGTTTGAGATCTCTTTCGAGTTAGAGGCTTAGATCTGAGGTTGCTACTTCAGATATAGGCTTGTGATGGTCCATAATGTCATAAAGCTCCGGTCTAACAGTTATTGGTGAAGCCCTTTTGTCATGAACCCTAGCCCTAGAGTGTTTTGGGCTTATATCTCCTTGGTTACACGTAAAGTTTGCAACTTTATGTGAGGGTTAGGCTGTAGAAGAGTGGATCTATGGATTGGAGCCCCTGCATGACTCGAAAAGGCACTATATGGATTGAGAACTGGAGAGACTTGGCGAGTCACATGGGTGTACTCGATGAGTTGTATGAACATGCGCATGGACTCGGCGAGTTGAAGAACAACTCGGCGAGTCTGTTGAAGATTGCCTTGGACTCGGCGAGTCTGTTCTTGGACTCGACGAGTCTGGTCGCAGAACCCAACCTCTTGTGGTTAAAGCTTTGGTTTAGTGAGTCGGTTGGCGACTCAGTAAGTTTGACAGGATGGGATTCCGAGATCGTTGAACTCGACGAGTCTTGGGGCGACTCGGCGAGTTGAGTCGTGTTATGGGAGTTTTCTGAGTATGGGAACTCGGCGAGTCAACGGGTTGACTCGGCGAGTAGGGTCAACCAGCAAGGTTGACTTTGACTGAGGACTTTGACTTTGACCAAGAGTTGACCAGTTTGACTTCCAAGGGTACTTTGGTAATATTGGTATTTATGGAATTGGTTCTTTAGTAGTGTTCTGTGGTGAAGATCGTGTCGGTGGTCAGAGCAACTTGGTCTTATCTTTTCAGTCGGAAATTGTAGGTGAGTTATCCTCACTATATCGACAGGGTCTACGGCACCAAGGCCGACCCTTTATCGGATGGAAATTCGGGTATTGTTTGTTATGTTATTGCTTTGCTAGATCTGCATCCTGGTATTTAGGATGTTGTTAAGTTAGTGACCTGGTTAAGGTCGGTACCCGGGATATAAGGTAATGTTATGCTAGTGACCGGTTAGGTCGGAATCCTGGTTAGGATGTTGATATGCTATGTGATCTGTTAGACTGATAGTCTGGTTAAGGATTTGTTATGTGATTAGTTGTTTTATGTGCACATGGTTGTTTGACGGGGGTTGGGTTGAGGCGGGTCCTGCTTTGTGCTGTAGGCCAACATACCCAGGGCGGACCGGACATTCTGAAGGCCCAGCGAGCGGTCCGGATAGGCTGAAGGCCCCAAGAGGGCGGACCAGACGTGCCGAGGCTCGGAGAGTGGACCAGGCCGACTGAAGGCCCGGTGCGGGCGGACCGGTCATACTATAGACTCAGAGAGTGGACCAGGTGGATTGAAGGCCCGGTGCGGGCAGACCAATTACACTGTAGACTCGATGTACATGGCTAGACTCGGAGGGTGGACCAGGTGGACTGAAGGCCCGGTGCGGGCGGACCAGTCACACAGTAGACCCGATGTGCATGGCTGTTCTATTTGTTATATGTTAAGAGTATGTTTATGTGTGGTTGGTATTTTAGGGGGTAACTCACTAAGCTTTCGGGCTTACAGTTCAGTGTATTGTTTCAGGTACTTCTGGAGATCGTGGCAAGGCGAAGGCGTGATCGTACCGCTCCTCATGTTTTATGATTTATGTGACATGGTTCTGGGGGATACTCTGATGTTTAAACTATTTTGAAAACAAGGTGTATGAACTTAATGGTTTTTGAATGAATTAAAATGTTTTAATTTGGCTCAAATTTTATGGGTGTTACAAGTTGGTATCAGAGCCTTGGTTTGAGTGAATTGGAGGAACATTCGTGTGAATCCAGTCTCAAATCAAGGAGGGATTTTCAAAATGGTTTTCAAAATAAGTAAAGGAGGATGCAGAGGGTACGATCAACCAGAGCCAGTAAATAGACCCCAAAATACCGTACAAGTTATTTGATTATGTGATATGTTAGAACAACATGCTAGTGATAGGCTAGGGAATTTCAGGAATTGCATGATAGAATAGCCTGATTATGTGATGCCTACTAGCCTAGGGTTTTCCTTATATGAGATATTCAGCTTTCCTCTAGGAGTGAGGATTGAGTGGTGTGTATATGGTTAGAGTGTTTTGGTGATACTTGAGACAAATATGGGTAGGTGTGGAAGGTAGTATGGGCCCGTACTACTGAAAGCACAGGACCCATACGCGTATCAAGGAAGTCACAACTCTCTAGGGTGTCTGTTATGAGATAGTTCCCCGGGCAGGTATGGGATGTGTCTAAGGGTCTTGTTGGTGCATTGCAGTATGGCGATTACGAGACGTTTCGGGGCAGGATCCGGTTCGGGATCGGGATCAGGAGAGGGTGGTCAGGATGGACCAGTACCACCCGAGGTCATTGGTCAGATGAGTACGGATGAGTTGGATGCCAGGATTCGCGAGATCCTGTATGATGAGGTTGCTGCCATGTTCAGAGCTGAGTTGCTAGAGATGTTTGGGTCGATCAAGACCGCCATGGTGGAGTATTTTGATGAGCGCTATGCAGCTCTTGCAGAGACAGCGGCCGCGGCAGCCGTAGCGGCTGTGGCAGCGGCAGGGGGAGGAGCCAGTCGGGGCTTTCAGTATCGGGATTTCGATAATACGAAGCCCCTACCTTTGATGGAGTTCAGGATCCTATCATTGCTATGAGATGGTTGTCAGATGTGGAGGGTTGTTTCTTCATGTGTTCATGCCCTGTGGATCAGAGGGTGAGGTGTGCTCTGAACCTTTTGAGGCTCGGGGCGAAGGATTGGTGGAGGTTGACTACGGGATCTTATTCTGATGCGCAGCGGGCTGCGGTTACTTGGGATCAGTTCCAGGAGATGTTCAGTACTCGTTATGTTCCACAGGTTAAGAGAGAGAGGTTGGCTCAGGAATTCCTGGAGCTGAAGCAGGATTCAGAGTCGGTGACGGAGATCACCAGGATGTTCACTGAGAGGGCGATGTTTTGCCCGGAGTTTGCTTCGGAGCAGGCTCAGATGTCCCGATATCTGAGTATGCTCAAGAGGGACATCAGGCAGTTTGTGTCTACGCAGAGGTGTGTTACCTTGTTAGAGCTGCAGGAGGCCGCCAGGCGGCGGGAGTTAGAGATGGAGTTGCAATTACGAGAGCAAAGGCAGGCCCCGGTGCAGTCGCAGCCGGCGCCGAAACGGTCCAAAACCGTTGACTCTAGGGTTGGAGGTCAGAGCAGCCACACTTGTGAGAAGTGTGGGAAGGGTCATACCGGAGTTTGTAGGTCCGGTGGTGCATGCCGTAAGTGCGGGATAGAGGGGCATTATGCGAGGGATTGCCGTCAGTCAGCCCCGGTTCTGGATATGAGGATTTGTTATCACTGCCATCAGGTTTGACACTTGAGGGCCAACTGCCCACAGTTTGCTGCAGGATCGGTGCAGGCTCAAACACCGGCCACTTTGAGGATTACTGGCGGGGGTCAGGGTGGAGCGGAGCCTCCGAGGGCTCAGGGACGCGCATTCCAGCTTACAGCAGAGGAGTTCAGGGCAGAGCCAGGTGCAGCTGCGGGTATGTTTCTATTTTGATATCTTGTTATCTTGTTGATTATGTGGTATTGTAAATCTGTTCGCCTTTTTTCGCATGAATCATGGTATGATTGAGGATCATAGTAGTTAGGGGTTGTAGTCGGTTAGCATCCAAGAGGATAGGTGATCGGGAGATTGGATATACGATCTCGTTGCTAGGAATAGCGACTGCGATGCGAGAGGTGTTCAGTTGAGATTCAAACTTCCTTGGAGTTCGGGTGTGCGATGGCGAAAGGGTTATTCGGTGAAGGTTACTCACTCCCGAGGGAGTCAGTTCATGGATTAGAGGGAATATATGGAGTAAGGGAGATTGAGCTATGCCGGTTTTGGGTGACGGTGGTTAGTAGTCGGTGCACTAAGTGGGGGAGAATTGGAAAATTCTCCGGTGAAACAACATGCATCCAAGGATGGTTAGCTGGTTGGATTCAGCAGTGTCATTAGTCGAGAGTGTGATATGGTTGGAGCAAGTGATAGACAAGTGGGGCAGGGAACAGACCATGGTTTCAGGTGAGGTAGTTGGTCGATGTGAGGCCTGGGTTTAGGCCATGGAAAGGATTCCGGGAACGGAACTGGAGTTCGGAACCCCAAGAGGGCTAGAACAGGCTGCATGGGAGAGATTCCCTGGAACGATGGTTCAGGGTGACGTACGACAGTTTTGAGCGGTCCGAATAGACTGAAGGCCGGAAGGCGTACCAGTCAGGCCGAAGGCTCGGGGAACGGTCCAGACAGGCTGAAGGCCCAGGAGGGCGGTCTAGACATGCTGAAGGTTCTGAGAGTGGTCCAGATAGGCTGAAGGCCTGGTAAGGCGGTCCAGTCATGCTGAAGACTCTGTCTGTGTTAGTAGATCTGTATGCGGAGAATGAGTGAATATGTCGTCGTGCAATAGTAATCGATATGGTCTAGCCCCAAGTGTTGATCATGATGATGGAGTTGGCTGGAGGCCGTGCGTGGGCCTTGTTAGTTATGTGATCGGGTTCGGAGTATATGGGAGTTCGAGAATAGCAGTTGCTCTACATGGATAGTGTAGAGAGGAGTTTAGCTCAGTGGCACTTATAGGTACGGTAAGGGTTGTTGAGTAGACTTCCTGAAAAGGAAAGGTATGTAGCTCCGGAAGGAGTGCGGGCCCTCTGAAAGGAAGGCAGCAGAGTAAATGGATGATCGAAGTGCTTTAGTTATTGGTAGTAAGTACTGGGATTGTACCAGATATATGGAAGCACATACGGGTGGGATGCCCGTCGAGGTGGTGGCAACGATGGATGATGCGCGGGCATGTTTTCAGTCTCCTTGGAAGAGGAAGAGGATAGTGGTTCCAGATTGGAGATTGGGACAGAGAAGGTGAGATAGCAGGTTAACAGACTCGGGAGTAGTCTGGACCGGTACTAAGGACTGTATAAGAATATTATAGTCGGGGGGTCAAGGACCTAGAGATCGTGATAGGGAGGTGTTAGTGGGTGGCACTCCGTTGTGTCGAACCGAAGGGTTAGAGGGTGACGCAAGGACAAGGTACTTAGTTCCGAGTGTGCTTGTAGGCTTGAGTTATGTAAGTGGAGGTATTCCAATCTGGGGTATTCCATCATGAGGATTCGTTCCAGGTTGCAAGTCATCGGGGTTATCGCCAATTTTGGGCGAAGGAAGATGGATTAGTGTCTTGGCAGAGCTCAGTGGGTGTTTGTAGTATCTAGAGTTCACAGGACGCGAGGGTGTGTTCCTGATTCGAAGGGATGGTATCATCGAGTGATACGTGGTTAATGTGTAGTGCTATTGAGTTGAAAGGCCGATGGTCGGCTTGAAGAGTGCCAAGGATGCCACGTGAGAATGAACCATTTTAAGAGATATGCAGAAGTAGAGTTTGTAAGAGCATGAGTTGATCGAGAAATCGGAGTCTGCAGTGCAAGGGGTTTGTTCTGGAGCATATACTGTAGTAGGCTTCGAGGACGAAGCCTAATTTAAGTGGGGGAGAGTTGTAACATCCCAAATTCCAAATGTATTATTGAAGGGCTTAAAGTGTAAATTAAGGAAAGGGACTCGATGAGTAGGCCGCTTACTCGCCGAGTCGGAGCGGGATTCTGTCGCGGTTTAAGTGGCCAACTCGCCGAGCCGGCGGCTTGGACTCGACGAGTTGTTGCTGTAGAGAGAAAACCCTGATCCCAAGGGTTGTGCGCTATATAAAGAACATTATAACCCACCCTTAGCCTCTTTACTACCCTTTTGAGATCCAGAAACCCTAATTTTCATGTGAGACTCCATTATTGAGGAGATTGGAGCTTGGAAGAGGAATTTGGTGGAAGGAGCTGGAGAAATTAGAGGCTAGCATCAAGGGGCTTGTGTAGATCTGGAATCTACATCAGTTTGGGCACATCTCAGAGGTAAGGAGCCATTATCTTAAGCTATTTCCTTTTTGGTTCATCCTTGGTGGTTGATTTGGAGTTCCTTTGCTTGTTTGAGATCTATTTCGAGTTAGAGGCTTAGATCTGAGGTTGCTACTTCAGATATAGGCTTGTGATGGTCCATAATGTCATAAAGCTCCGGTCTAAGAGTTATTGGTGAAGCCCTTTTGTCATGAACCCTAGCCCTAGAGTGTTTTGGGCTTATATCTCCTTGGTTACACGTAAAGTTTGCAACTTTATGTGAGGGTTAGGCTGTAGAAGAGTGGATCTATGGATTGGAGCCCCTGCATGACTCGAAAAGCCACTGTATGGATTGAGAACTGGAGAGACTCCGCGAGTCACATGGGTGTACTCGACGAGTTGTATGATCATGCGCATGGACTCGGCGAGTCTGTTGAAGATTGCCTTGGACTCGGCGAGTCTGTTCTTGGACTCGACAAGTCTGTTCGCAGAACCCAGCCTCTTGTGGTTAAAGCTTTGGTTTAGTGAGTCGGTTGGCGACTCAGTGAGTTGGATAGGATGGGATTCCGAGATCGTTGAACTCGACGAGTCTTGGGGCGACTCGGCGAGTTGAATCGTGTTATGGGAGTTTTCTGAGTATGGGAACTCGGCGAGTCAACAGGTTGACTCGGCGAGTAGGGTCAACCAGGAAGGTTTACTTTGACTGAGGACTTTGACTTTGACCAAGAGTTGACCAGTTTCACTTCCAAGGGTACTTTGGTAATATTGGTATTTATGGAATTGGTTCTTTGGTAGTGTTCTGTCGTGAAGATCGTGTCGGTGGTCGGAGCAGCTTCGTCTTATCTCTTCAGTCGGCAATTGCAGGTGAGTTATCCTCACTATATCGACGGGGTCTACGGCACCAAGGCCGGCCCTTTATCGGATGGAAATCCGGGTCTTGTTTGTTATGTTATTGCTTTGCTAGATCTGCATCCTGGTATTTAGGATGTTGTTATGTTAGTGACCTGGTTAAGGTCGGTACCCGGGATATAGGGTAATGTTATGCTAGTGACCGGTTAGGTCGGAATCCTGGTTAGGATGTTGATATGCTATGTGATCTGTTAGACTGATAGTCTGGTTAAGGATTTGTTATGTGATTAGTTGTTTTATGTGCACATGGTTTTTTGACGGGGGTTGGGTTGAGGCGGGTCCTGCTTTGTGCTGTAGGCCAACATACCCAGGGCGGACCGGACATTCCGAAGGCCCAGCGAGCGGTCCGGATAGGCTGAAGGCCCCAAGAGGGCGGACCAGACGTGCCGAGGCTCGGATAGTGGACCAGGCCGACTGAAGGCCCGGTGGACCGGTCATACTATAGACTCAGAGAGTGGACCAGGTGGATTGAAGCCCGGTGCGGGCGGACCAATTACACTGTAGACTCGATGTACATGGCTAGACTCGGAGGGTGGACCAGGTGGACTGAAGGCCCGGTGCGGGCGGACCAGTCACACAGTAGACCCGATGTGCATGGCTGTTCTATTTGTGATATGTTAAGAGTACGTTTATGTGTGGTTGGTATTTTGGGGGTAACTCACTAAGCTTTCGGGCTTACAGTTCAGTGTATTGTTTCAGGTACTTCTGGAGATCGTGGCAAGGCGAAGGCGTGATCGTACCGCTCCTCATGTTTTATGATTTATGTGACATGGTTCTGGGGGATACTCTGATGTTTAAACTATTTTGAAAACAAAGTGTATGAACTTAATGGTTTTTGAATGAATTAAAATGTTTTAATTTGGCTCAAATTTTATGGGTGTTACACAAAACATTTAGCTCGGTCTACAGACTACGCCAATGTATACATCGAGTATCATTACTCCAACACAGGCTACCCGCTTAGCCTAAGAATACACTTATTCTTCAAAACATGTAGCTCGGTTTGCCGACTACACCCATGTATACATCGAGTATTATTACTCCAACACAGGTTACCCGCTTAGCCTAAGAATACACTTATTCTTCAAAACATATAGCTCGGTCCGCCGACTACACCCATGTATACATCGAGTATCATTACTCCAACACAAGCTACCCGCTTAGCCTAAGAATATACTTATTCTTCAAAACATGTAGCTTGGTCCTCCGACTACATACACGTATACATCGAGTATCATTAATACAACATAGGCTACCCGCTTAGCCTAAGAATATACTTGTCCTTCAAAACATGTAGCTCGGTTCGCCGACTACACACATGTATACATCGATTATAATTACTCCAATACAGGCTACCCGCTTAGCTTAACAATACACTTATTCTTCAAAACTTGTAGCTCAGTCCGCCGACTACACCCACGTACACGTCGAGTATCATTACTCCAATACAGGCTACCCGCTTAACCTAAGAATACACTTATTCTTCAAAGCATGTAGCTCGGTTTTCCGACTACACCTGTGTATACATCAAGTATCATTACTCCGACACAAAATACCCGCTTAGCCAAAGAACATACTTCTTGTTCATAAAACATGTAGCTTGCCTAGGAGGTTACATCCACAAATATGAAAAATATCAATCCAACATCCATCGGCTGCAAAAACTATATTTATGGGATGCATAATCTGATTGATTCACAACAAAGTTTACAATCATCTAAGTGCATCAACAAATTAACGATTTCCACAAGTAACAATCATCATCGAAAATAGTTACGACAAACAGAGACATTTCGCACCAAAAATTCCAATGTCCCAAAAATATCAACCAGAAGAAAGGAATCAGTTAGTCACATAAGAAAAGAACAAAGTTCATGCTTGCATAAAACCAACAAAAGAGAGCATAACCGATTCACATAACTAGCATAATGAAGACTTAATAATGAGTTCGGCACACAGTAAGCCGTTCTCCTGAAGATAAGTTTCATAATTAGCTTGGAGAATAGTTTTCTGATTTTCCAGTCAAGCAACCTTGGCCATAGATTCTCAGTGACGAATCGACAGGTCGGCATACATTTCCCCGACTTTCATCAACCTTTCTTCAATTGCAAGCTTCATACCCTCGACAACCCGTAAATTCACCTGTGCAGCTAAAAACCGATCTCGTAAGGTTAACAACCCATCAAAAAACTAGAGATCCCGCCCAAGTACGGTAGTAATAATTTTTCAGCACATGATATAAAACGGCATGCTTCGTCCAACTGTTCCTCAAACAGTACGCAAGAAGGGAACTTATCTACAGGAACCAGGAAAATAGCATTAGCGGAACAAAATACTATACTAAAGCCTAAAACATAGGTGTAAGCACATAAAACTTAGGCAAAGTGTTTACATACCAGCTGTTTTAAGGGTAACATGACCTAAAGATAAAGGACAGGTGCAACGAGGGCCCACCTGGTAAACTTCATGAAAAAATTACTCAAACTGATCGGGGAAAAGGAGCCACCTATGCTTCCGATCAGGAGAGACAATTTTTGGGGGCACCACTCCTACTTAGCTGGAGGAACCAATATGTGAATAACCAATCACAAGACAAGAAATCTCCAAAAGTTGATCAATGGAAAACACATTTGGCCCAGACCCCGGAAGTGTAACGGGAGACTCAGGTATCGAAATCAACGGGTCCACAACTCGGTACGGAACTACACCATCCAATATAATGGACTTAGGAGAGATGTCACCATCCAAATATGATGTTAGCTGAAAGGATCATTTACCCCCATCTACAACAATAAATGAGCACAGAGAAAACACCCGAAGGCAGCACTTATATCAGGAGATTTCCCAAGACCAGGAAAAAAAAGAAATTATAACAAATCTAGTAAAAAGGTTAGATATACATGTACGACATGCAAATAACACTAGCAGTTGACATTGAGCTTCACAAAATGGGCTCATATGACACAAAGCAAGTACAAATTTCGATAGAAATGATCTCTTCACACGAAAATGAGAAAATAAAGGCACAAATTCACGTAGATCGGCAGACAAAGATACCGAGTCATCACCAAGCAGAACATAACAAGGAACAAACGGTAGACATAAGCTTTTCACATCCACCCAACAAAACTTACTTTTCCAGTTATCATTGGAGTGAGATAAATCTAGGGAAAGGGATAAATGACGACTGCTGAAAGAAAACCAATCACCATACTTCTTCAAGCGGTAAAAGTAGAAAAACAAGGTGACATCAAGTGGTACTTCATGAGCGACATAAAAAACTTCGAAAGTAACAATATTTGACAATGCGTTAGGACATAGCTGAACAAGATGAACTTTATAGAAACAAAGAACTTTCAAAAAGAAATAAGACGAGGTTAACCTTCACCCACAAACAAGATGCCTGAGATAGAACCCAATCTTACCAGGTGGGGCATCAAGAACAGACGAAGATGAAGATGGAACTTGGAAACCAAGTACAGGAGATAGGTGATATTCGTAAGTGTATCTCTCCAACATACAACAGTACACTTCGAATGCAACTGTAGACATGTCATCACCCACACCAATCGTAGTGCTATGAAAGTCAAAAGGAACACAACATAAAGAAGTTTCTAAAAGACATATCACGCTTATCCACTAAGTAATCAGAGGGACTGGTTAAAGCATTTATTAAGGTAAATCTAATCAAAGCAAGAGAGATGACATGTGTAATTCCCAAAAATTAGCTTGATGTATCAATCAGATCCACTTGATGGTGCGGAATCCCAATCAAGTGGATAATGGAAGATAGAATGGAGTAGAAGAAGAAGAAGAACTTGATGAATCTATGGTGTATTCAATAATATGAATGATGTTCCATACACATAAGATCCACACACACACACACACTCTTCTTCTCTCTAGTTTCTCTCTCAAAAACACCTTGATTTACATACACACTTGACCGTAAACACCCTCCTCCATCTGACATCTACTGACACTATTTATAGGGAACAGTAGCTGTAAACACGTCTACAACCGTAAACACGTTTACAACCATAAACACGTTTACAACCGTAAAATTGTTTGCAACCGTAAACTTGTTTGCAACCGCAAACACTATACAGACCGTAAACATCACATGGACCGTAAACGCCACCCAACCATAAACCCAATGCTAGACCGAAAACACATGGGTTTTCGGTCCAAGCTACAAATAAACCCAAGGAATTTTCGGCCCTTGACCGAAAACTATTAAAGCCTAGAAAAGTAAAGTATAAACCATATTTTCGACCCAATAATATCCCCCTTGGTTTATAACTTTCTTTTCTTTTGACCTAACAAACTCCCCCTAAAAATGTAGCTGGCTTTTCTTGTCAATCTTCATTTGGAGCTTGGCTTCAGCATTAATCTTTGATTTCTTCATGACTTCAAGATGAACATATGAATCTTCTATGTGAATAACTTCATCTTGAACAGTTGGGCTTTTCTTCAAGATTTGACTTTGAACGCACGTTGGGTGTGGAGGCTTCTTGAAAATATGCACTTTCAGCTTGAGAATCTTCATAGAGAACAGAGAACGAAACTTTTGGATCACTTCAGCAGGTACATAGAGAGAAGCAAATTTATTGAGGAGGCTTCAGTGCAACTTGTCACATAATCTTCAAGTCAGCTTCACCTTGCTTTTGGGGTTGAAATATTGTATGTTGAAAAATGATCTTCACTTCTAGTTCCTTCGAATGAATGTTCTTGAATGATCACCGTTGCACCTTGAGAAGTATCCGTGACTAAAAAGTCCATGTGGATTACAGAAAGAATCATAAAGACCCTTCTCACCACAGTTGTTCAAGGATGAATCCTTGGCTCAGAAAGAGACTTCTCGCAGTATCTGTGTGAACTTAGAGGAATGCACTACGATTTGTTGAGTATCGGAGAACTACTCTTGGCTAGTTTTGATGTTAGCCCCTGTATATCATTGATCATAGATATCAATATAGTTATCAAGTTAACGAGTTAACTTGGCCCTTGGCGAGACGTTCAGCGATACATGTTTCCCTGTTGGGTGAATCGCCCTGGTGCCGTGACAGTTCTTAGGTAGAGAAAGCTGACAAGACCACTCTGACAATTTGTACAGTTTCAGACTTTCAATTCCTTAGATACGACAGTTCTTAGATAAGAAACTACATGACTACCATTTTGTACAATGTCACACCAGGTATGATCCATTATCCGTCAATTCATGGGTGCAATATAGAACATATAAAATGTTCACCGTCAATTCAGAAATAAATGGTTTTGGATTTTGGGTTTCACTTAGAGTCATGGTAACAACGACATCTAAGATCATAAACACAGACTTTTTGGCAACCGTCAGCCGAGTTGTTTTATACTCAAACCTCAAGGGGTACCGGTACGTGGAAGTGATTTGATGGAGAAAACTTTAGATATGGGTGAAGAATGGTTGGGTGTTTCACATTGGTCATAGTGAAAATGACCTTTGATCATTAACATTTGATGCGAAGACTCCTATTAAGACAGGTATATGTCTCAATATAGAAGAGTCTATCACTCGCATTTGAATCGTCTGTCAATTCCTTGTGAAATTAGTGTGAAGTGTAATGACTGTCAATTCCTTTCCACTTTCAGGTTTCTTCCCCTTGCTTAGAATATTTCGATACAGTCTCCTTGAGTCTCATCTTCTTCTGAATTTACTTTTCAAGACAAATGAAATTTTGAGATAAACATAAAAAATAAAAGTAAACTTAGCACACTAAGAATTAAAAATAAAAGAAAAATACGCTCAAAAACAATATTTTTGGATTTTTGAATTTTCAGAAAAAGAAATAACACATATTTTTGTATTTTTGAAAATTTTTATTTTTGTTTTTTTTAATTCTCCCCCTAAATTTGCGCATATAAGAAAATATGAACAAATTTAACAAAAATAAAAGTAAAATACGAAAACTTTTGGGATCAAAGTTGTCAAGCAATTTAACTTGCCCTTTATCACTAAATATCATATCATTTCCCAAATAATACCCGCCAAAGAAAGATACATATTTTTTTAATTTTTTTTTTTAATTTTTTTTAATTTTTTTAATTTTTTGTATTTTGATTTCTCCCCTTAAATTGAGCACGGGGAAGAAATAAAATAAATGCGCAAAATTAAAAAGAAATTTGTCTTTGAAACGAATAATTTTAAGAAAAACTCAGGAGCATCGAAAGAATTCAAACCGAAAGTCAGCAATTGAAGACGCAAGCAACAACGAATTCAGCCTTAGCTGGGTTTCAGTCTCGGAACAGATCCGAAAATTCTTCACATCGTCAAGTACAATCCCCATTTGTGATCCTCTCCTTTCTTCCTTTCCCACAAAGGACACATACTCGCAAACAAAGTTCTGAGTGTTGTACAGTTGAGAGATGCCTCCTATCATGTGCCAGGAACAGCCACTATCAATAAACCGAAGTCTAATGATATGCCTCCATAGCTGCACCGACACAGAGCGGGATTAGTTGGTCTTTGGAACCCAGTCCATTTTGAAACTGGGTTGACTTTTGTCATCTTTGCAAGGAACTCTCTCCCATGACGTATCCTGCTTATTACAAACAGAAGATGTAGAAATATTAGAATCATTAGAAGATTTGGGAGATTGAACCTTTGGTACCCATCTGTAGTTGGTTTTAACCCATTTCTTATTCGATCGGATGGGTGGCTTAGTACTTTCTTTTGACCTTGAAGTCGGCCGTCGAGATGGCTTTGACCTAACCGGTCTTGGCTTCACTGGAGCATCTCTTGAGCTTGGCTTCTTGGCCGGAATTCCCATCTTGTCCTTGGGATTTTGATTCTTGGCTTTCGGAGTTGGATTCTTGGCCTTCTACGCGTTCTAGTCACCATTGCGTGATTGTGACCTTGAAGGGTTCCTTTTGGAGAATCTCCCTCTTGGCGCATTCTGCCATCCTTGTGCGTAGTAGGGAACGTATGCGTGATTTGGACAATTTCTGGAAATGTGTCCACGTGTTCCACAGTGAAAACATGTTTGTTTTTCCATGTAGGAGTTGTTTCTTCCTGCCCCTGGTGGCGTACCCATGCCTTGTCTTTGATTGTTCTCACAAGCATACTTGCAGCAGGCCGTCTGTTTCACTTGCTTTGGTGGCCTGTACTTGCCAATAGCAGGTTTGTCAGAAGTAACTGAGTTAGAAGCAACAGATTCAGAGTTCAAGGAGACATCGGTTTGACAGTCAGTAGAATTAACAGAACTAGAATCAATTATGTTCTCCTTGTTCTCTTCTTCCACTACTTTACCTGTACAGGAAGTAGAAACATTAGTATCCTTCACCTAAACACTCTCAGTTGGCCCTGATTGTTCAGTGTTAACTGAAACTGGTATAGGGGATGGCTATACTGAGTAGGTATCTCTTCCTCGTTGGTCTCAAGGGGTGTGGTATAGTTGTCATTTAAAGGAGGTGGAACACTATGATACCCTAGACCCTTGTTTTGATTATTTTTAAATGTTAGTTGTTTTTCTATCATCGATGCAACTACCTCACTTGACACATCAAATTTCTTAAAGGTAAAATCTGCATCTTTATATTTAGCTTTTAATTTATCAAGTTCGGCAGTCAAGTTAGCAAGCTTTTCCTTAACATATGTATAATTTTCACATTTGTTGTTGTATTCCTCTTGAAGGGTTCTAAAGTCATTTGTTTTGGCTTCTAGTTGTGCTTTTAGGGGTTTTTGACCTTTCCTTAGGGTATAGCCTTCATATTTAAGGTCCTTATTTTCTCTTTTTAACATATCGATTTGTTCACGAAGAAACTTAATCGTAGTTTCACAACATTGAGAGCATGAAACTTCATTGACCGAGATGTTTGAGGAACTCATTGTTTACCAAAAATGCCCTTTGACTATAAACCTAAAAAGTCAACCTTAAAAGTCAAGTTTAAAAATTCAAACTTAAAAGTCAAACTTAAAATTCAAACCGAAAAGCTAAAAGTGAAACTTTGAAGGTTAAACGAGAAAGTCAAAGTTTAAAGTCAAAGGTCAAACTTGAAAGTCAAAGTCAAATTTTTAGGTCAAAAGTCAATTTAGAAAGTCAAAAATTAAAAGTCAAAACTTTGGGTTGAAAATGAGTCTTTAAAATTTGAAAAATTAATTTTTTGGGCCAAAATCGACAAAAATCCGAAAATAGGAACGGAATTGCGAAGCTATATGATTTAATCAGGGAAGATGTTAAACATTTGGCTTGCTATATCAACTGGTAAGACGGTGGAGGGAGTGTGGGAGAGACTCGGGTTCGATCCTTGCTCCCACCAAGATTTTTGAATATTTGCTGCTGACCGCAAAGGAGGACTGAACACGTGCGAAGTCGCAAACTGTTCGAAGCCAAAAACGTACAACGCTGTAAACGCGTTGGACCGCAAACTCGGACACGCTCCTCCTGACCGCAAACCTCGATATCGGCTGGAAACGAGTTTACAACTGTGAATGGGTTTACGGCTGTAAACACTTCGGAAAAACACACTGAATGCGAAAATGGCCGCCGGATTTCGCTGTTTACGACCAGAAAACGCGATTTTTCACCTTTTTAGCTCCAAAACTCGATCAAAAAGCCATTTTTATGAAAAACACGAAGAATAAACCCCCAATATTTTTTCAAAAACTATCCAAAAACATAAAATCCTTCAAGAAAAAATGCAAAAACGCTCCAGATATTGCCAAGGAGATGGATACAATCCTAGCTCTGATACCAACTGTAAGT
Organism: Lactuca virosa; assembly: GCF_052849685.1. Classification (NCBI taxonomy): domain Eukaryota; kingdom Viridiplantae; phylum Streptophyta; class Magnoliopsida; order Asterales; family Asteraceae; genus Lactuca; species Lactuca virosa. Next base: position 170,858,285 of record NC_136428.1, on the reverse strand, counting down.
CCCAAAAATTAGCTTGATGTATCAATCAGATCCACTTGATGGTTCGGAATCCCAATCAAGTGGGTGATTCAAGTAAGAATGGAGTAGAAGAAGAAGAGGAACTTGATGAATCTATGGTGTATTCAATAATATGAATGATGTTCCATACACAAAAGATCCACACACACACACACTTTTTTTCTCTCTAGTTTCTCTCTCTAAAACACCCTTATTTAAACACACACTTGACCGTAAACACCCTCCTCCATCTGAAATCTACTGACACTATTTATAGGGAACAACAACCGTAAACACGTTTACAACCGTAAACTTGTTTGCAACCGCAAACACTATACAGACCGTAAACATCACATGGACCGTAAAAGCCACCCAACCGTAAACCCAATGCTAGACCGAAAACACATGGTTTTTCGGTCCAAGCTACAAATAAACCCAAGGAGTTTTCGGCCCTTGACCGAAAACTATTAAAGCCTAGAAAAGTAAAGTATAAACCATTTTTTTGACCCAACAACGTGCGACGAAGCAAGCATTTAATACGCCCCATGCGACAGACGTTCAATACCCAAGGCGGGTTTCCAAGTCTGAACGGAAAAAATATTTTGGCAATATTCTTTTACCCTTCAGACTAGGGGGCTTAATGGTGTACCAAGCCGGTAGTCCGAGAAAATCCATTACCGGCCCAGTACTTACCAGACCGGCGTTACAGACACCAAGGCTTGTCACGAACGAATATAAATTCAAATTCATCGTACACAAGTATCGGAAATGTATCCTAGGAAACATGCAAAAGAAATGGTACGAAACAATAGTATAACAAGGAAAGGACAAGAGATGTGCCTGCCTGTAGACCGGATAATAGATGAAGGACCGATCAAGACTATGAACTCTTCTAACAACGAGCAGCCAATAAATTAACTAGAGACATGATATCCAAGGTAGAGCAAGGTAAGGAAAAAAAAGACATCATATATAACATTAAGGTAACACTAAGAATTGCAATCTAATTTAGGCTTCAGAGAGCTATGTCGGGGTCCAACCCTCAATATAGTTGTCTGACCTATCACTTGTTTATCTTATGCAGAGCGGGTTCCCTGACACTTATTGGACAGAGACCTTTAGGTGAGAGAGCTAAACATGTGCCTGGAGTTCGCCGTAACAACACGTAGGTTTATCCAATACCTAAAACCCTTATTTAGGTACACATGATTAATAGCAACAATCTCCATGGCATGTCCAATCACAATGGAAATTCTACTAATACTCCATGACAGTCTTAGATCACTACTTACTCCCAAAAATATAACCGTTTATGTCGTTTTGATTAATTTAATACTCGGGAAGTATACATGCAAAATGAAACACAAGAATAAATAATTGAAGATGGTAGTTAATAAACTCATAAACAAATATCTATTATTTAATCACCAAACGCAAAAACAATTTATTTTGTTACACTGTTTTTAACTATAAACTAACCACTAAAACTAATATCATCTCTTAATCCAATGCTCTTAGAATGCTTGAAGTGTTTATTCTTGCATAACTCCTATGTAAAAGGATCAAGAGGATTATCCTTGGATGCTACTTGGTTCACCATAAGGTCGCCATATTCAACTCTATTTCAGATATAATGGTATTTCCTTAGAAGGTGCCTTGACCTCCCATAATCATTTGGTTCTTTAGTTACAATGACCACACCTTCACTGTTACAAAAAAATCTACATGGGTTTTTGGATTGATGGAACAACTCCAAGATCATCAATGAAAATCTTTAACTAAGTCGCTTCATATGTTGCTACCTCACTTATTGTGATATAGTTGGAATCACAAGTAGAATCATCCACCATTTTCAGCTTGGAACTTTTCCAACTCACCGCCCCTCCCCCATTCAATAGGAATACCTAGTCGTACTTTGAATAACTTTTATATCTACCTGTTAAAAATTTGACGGATCGATTGAGGACTCGGAGGGATCCAATGTAAGACTTTTGAGAAAAATCTAGTACCACAACGTGGTGAATGGAGAACCTCAATGTGGCATGAAAAATGCATGGAACACATATCTGATGGCCGCCACAACGTGGCAAGAGGAATGTCATGATGTGGCAGCAACTGCAGCCCAAGCCCATGATCTTTTAGGGTTTCCTCCATATTTAAGCACCTAGTCTGAAGGATTAGGGCGTCTCATTCATCTTCCAACCCTCATCACGAAACCCTAGCCTCCATGGATGCTTGAGAGCCTATCTTCCTGATTTGGATCTTATTCTTTGGATTGTTGTGAAGCTTGAGGGAGAACGAAGTTCACATTGGTGCAAGGAAGCAAAGAGCTGGTTTGGATCCATCATTCTCTTTTGATTTATGATATATTTGAGGTATAAAGTTCATACCTTGGCATTTCTTCTTCTAGATTCAAGTGTGGGGTCAATTTGGGTGGTTTTGGTTCCTTCCATGGATGCTCTTGGAGTTTGAGGAACACCAGAGCTTGTTATGGTCCTTTTTAGTCTCCAAGCTTCTAGTAATTGAGAAAAGAGTCATGGTTTGAGTTACTTTGTGTCCTTGTTCAATATTTGGCCCCATTAAGGACTTATTGAACTTAGAATCATAGATTTTACCTTGTGGTGAAGTCCTAATGGATAATGTTGGAAACTTTATTCACTAAGTCATTGAAAAGGACTAGATCCGAAGTTATGGGTTCAGATCTGTAACGGTTAAGCTCTTAATGAAGAATATGGCAATCTGCTAGTTTCTATGGCATGAAAATGGCTTGCCACCATGTGGTGGTTCTCAACTTCGTGACATTTTTGTCCTGATGTGCCCACAACGTGGCCAAGAGGTCTCCACGTCGTGGTAAATGTTGACTTGGTTGACTGTTGACCGTTGACTTTTGACCGGTTTGACTTTGGGTCAAACTTGAAGGACTAGGGTTATTGATTAAGCATTTATTTGTATTTGGTGCCAACCAGTGCGCAAAAGTGATCAGTGTAGGGAGTAAGGGCACTGCTGTGTTTAGAGTACCAGGGGTCGTTGATCGTCTAATTGAGTGTCCTAGGGGTTGTATGTAATTGTATAGTATATCCTGAGAACTCTTGATCTAGGCTTTCTTGTATGTTCCTTGTTTGGTTGTAGCTTTAAAGTGGGATCACCTGTTCGACTATCTATCTCACCTCTGATTACATATTACTATGCATTCATCAGTGACCGGCCAGTGGTGACGTAGAGTATTGTATGATACCATGTATGTGGTACACGGTTGATAGACAGATAGTCTAGTGTAGATAGTTGCATGCACTTATGTTTTTATTTTATTGTTTGTCTGCTCTATATGTCGACATATTGGGTGGTGGGTTAAGGCGGTCCTAATTTGTGATGTAGGCCAATATACTCGGGCGGACCAATGATGTGTTGTAGGTCGGGTGTGGGTTAGTTGTATGCTAAGATAGAGCGGTCTAGGTGTATTGTTGGCCTTACAAGACAGTCCAATCAGACTGTAGGCCTTGCGAGGCGGGCCAGACAGACTGAAGGCTCATGTGTGCATGTATTATATATGTATTGTGGTGTGTGGTATTTTGGGGGAACTCACTTAGCTTTTGCTTATAATTGTGGATTTAATGTTTTTCAAGTACCATTAGTGATTGTGGGAAGGAGAAGTCGTGACTATACACACTCATCTAAACAATAGATATTATGCATTATTTATATTAGACTGATTCTCACTAGGGATGTAGAAGTAATATCCTAAACAATCTTTGGTATATCCTACAAAGATGCATTTGGTAGACCTAGGCTCGAGTTTGCTGGAAGCTTCCTGTCTAACATAGGATTCCCAACCCCAAACTTTGATATAAGATAGGGATGGAGATTTTCCATACCATATCTCATAAGGTGTCTTTTCTACCTTCTTAGTTGGTTCCATATTCAAGATATGGGTTGCGGTGAGTAAGGCATAATTCCAAAAGGATAAAAGGAGAGTACTTCTGCTCATCATGCATTAAACCATATCAAGTAAGGTCTGATTTCTCCTCTTAGACACACCATTAAGTTGTGGTGTTCTGGGTGGAGTAAGTTGTGAGATAATCCCATAACTCCTAAGATGATCTTGAAACTCTTGGCTCAAGTACTTGCCACCTCTATTCGAACAGAGGATTTTGATTGTTTTATCAAGTTGATTCTCAACTTCACTTTGAAACAATTTAAACTTTTCAAACGCTTCATGTTTATGTTTCATCAAATACACATAACCAAATCATCTGAAGTCATCAGTGAAGGTGATAAAATAGCTTTCACCATATCTTGACATTATTTTGAAAGGACCACATACATCTGTGTGGATGATGCCTAATAAAACACTTGCCCTTTTACTAGTGCCATAGAAAGGATACTTTATCATCTTGCCACATAAAAAAGATTCACATATGTCAAATGACTTGGTGTCATTTTCCCCCAAAGTCCACTCTTTTATAGTTGGGATATGCGCTTCTTGTCTATGTGTCCAAGATGATAATGTCATAGATACGTTTTGTTCAAACCTTGTTTGATCCTTTTGGTGTTAACATGATAAATGGACTTATCATTTGAAGTGTCATCTAGATTCAATTCATAAATTCTATTTATTGGTCTAGCCTCAAAATAGAATATTCCATCCAAGAAGGAATGAATATTATCATCAACAAATTGAAAATTAAAACCATATTTTCTTAAACGGGAAACTGATACAATATTTCTAGTGATAGTAGTAATCAAACACGCATTGTTTAATGTTAAGTACAAACCAGATGGTAAATACAAATCAAAATGCCCTATTTCTTGGACTGCAACGCGTGCTCTATTTCCCACATGCAATACCATCTGATCCGCCTTCAGTTCCCTACTATTTTGAAACCCCTACAACGAATTACATATATTAGTACCACAACCAATATCAAATACCCAAGTATTTGAGAAAAAATTAAATAGTCCCATTTCAATCATGAAAATGGATATACCTAAAGAGCCTTCTCCGACATTCTTGTTATTCAACTCAACAAGGTACTTAGGAAATTTCCTTTTCCAATGCCCCACAACACCACACTCAAAGCATGTGTCATCTTTAGCAACCTTTTCCTTCTTCTTGGGTAGTGGGTTTTGGGGGCTTTATTCCCTTTTCCCTTGCTAGCATGTGGCTTCCCTTTGGAGTTCTTGCCTTGATTCTTCTTCTTGACTTGTCCCTCCCGAATCATGACCACTTGGGGGGTTTTCCTTGGAATGTTTTGATGGGTTTTGGGCATTCTAACACTCCTATGGTGGACATGCAACCCTATAAACCTTGGATCTATGTTTTCTCTATTATACATGCAAATATTCAATATTCCAAGGTTTTATCCTAACTAGCATAATATGAAGCAAATATACTATAAAAGCCTAGTTAGATTACATACCTTTTGATTGAGCTTGAAGTCTTGAACTTTAAGAGCTTAGCCCCAATAGTGTGGAAGCCTCAAGTGGAATCACAAATCACCAAAAACACCTTGGAAAAACTTGAGAGAATAGTAAGCACACTAGAAATTAGCCAACTCTTGTTTTCACACACACACTAGTGTCATTTCATGTACCAAAGACCTATTTATATAGTATGGAGGATTAGGGTTACATTCATGTAAACCCTAATACCCATGACCTTTCATTTCCATAGGATCCATGGGTTAAAAACTCCATGGACTATCCATGCAAGCTTAGACCAACCTAAATGAACTTGGCCCATCCTATATATAAGAGTCCATATTTAATTAGTTCCTTTTTGATCACTAAATTAATTCTAAATTAATTCTTGATCAATACTAATTAAATAATATGATTCCATATTAATATAATAGAACTTATAATATATTAATATAAATCATAATCATACTATTCTCAAAAGACTATCCATATAAATTGTTCCGGTGAAGTGCAACCCAAATGGAACATGCTACTCTCGGGTCGAATACATACCAATAATAGTTATGGGCTTAGACATCTAATCCAACAGTCTCCCACTTGGATAAATCTAAAACTATTATTGCATATGACTCCAAGATCCCGACTAGCAATCGTAGCTCTTAAAGCCACTGCCGAACTCTGACCTAGTCAAAAGACTTGTCCATTAGAGAAGGGACCATATATTCCTCCATTCTACATATCATATGGACTGAGACATGGATTATAATCATTCTCTCTGTCCATTTGTTGTTTCCCGATTTCCAATTTATGACGACCGACTAATTGAACAAATCAAATAAGTCCAGGCTTGGCCAAGCACTTAGGGGTGTCATCACTAAATCATCGAGGGGCCCACAGATATTGATTTTATCCCTCCAAGGGTAAAAGGAATGGATAAACTTCAACTCATATGCTTGTCCTACTACTTGTTGAATCATACACAAAGGCACGTTTTATAACATCAAGTTACTGATGCGTTTTCATGCAATCAATGTATAACCAACTCATAGTCAACAAATCATATCTCTAGGTTTGAAGAATAAAAGATGTTATCGTCTCATGATCACTCGTGATAAAATCCATGAAGTGATTCAAATGAGCGTGGGTTTAATCCAATACTCAGAACTTATGAGCACTCATGAATGTGGTAGCAACTCTTGCTATGTCCAACACCTTAGACATCTACAAGCTAACTTCATGACAGTCTTGATTCATACCTACTTCCAACATATGACCGACTGTGGAGAATTTGAATAACCCAATTATTCGGGAAGTCAAAACATGCAAAGTGAAACACAAGAATAATACTAATCCAATATGGCCCTAAGCACCTTTGAGAGTAAATAGAACACCTTTTATTTAAACACCATATTGATTACTCAATATTCATTGTATAATGTTTCAAATAATCAACTTTATACTTGAATCAAAACAATAGTCATGCCACACTATGTTTGTCCAAACAATAGTTATGCCATACACCAAGGTTGCACATTATGTTTGTCTATGATCCTTACTTTGTGGAATAGATCAATTGAACATAATTCCAATGATTCTCATTTTACAATCCCAAATCCTTATCGTAAATGTAAGAATTCCAAATTCCTGCCATTTACCGAAATCTGTTAGTTTCTAAACTTATATGCATTGATCCTCTTGTAATGACTATACACAAAAGTCACAAAGACTTGTCATCAGACATTATAGAGTATTCCAATGGTGATCAATTCCATGGAAACGAAGTCTCAAATTCAAAGTACATTGCTTTGAACATCCTTCTTGCATTATGTTTTCAGATGAAACATTTCCACATTCCCATTCTGACTATCACTTCTGGACAAGAGTTGCCTCTTTTCAGAATATGTCAATATGGTCCTTTCCAAAAATCTACACCATACTTCCAACTATCCATGAGCAACCAATCTTTGGTAAAACCTCATATTGTCCTCAACAATTGCTTAATCATTTTAGTCATATCCAATTCTAGACCTTTTCCCCTCTTAATGCCCTGGGCATTTGGAAAATTTAGAAAGGATAAATATTATAGCACATGTAATCAATCCTATATCCGAAGCATATGGGACATGATTCATGATGTCTCACATAAATACATGATCCTAGACCAGTCTTTTGCTACAATATTTTTTATTTGCCATGTTTTCATAATTCGACTATGAAGAGGAATACCGTAATCATAATCGAATCTTGAGAACACAATATATATAGAATTTCCTTAGTCCTTCACTTGACTCACATATACATGTGAACAAGGAATTAGTCTTAATTTTCAAAAGATGAAAATTCTCATTCATCATACAATATAACTTGCATGATTCCAAGTTTCGGTCCAATTGAAACTTGGGTGAAGAGAATCTTTCCTTATTTGGTAAATTTAGACACTACCACAAATGAAAGAATCAAATCCATTTTCCAATATTGCTATCAATGGAATCATATAAACAACAATTTTTACACAAATGCCATTGTAAGGAATTTTAAAATAAATAAACTTAAAATTTTTTCCTTTTATTTTAAAAACTTGCGGAAAACTTATCCTTACAATGCAAATGCATATGAAAACTTGTTCTTATCTATTCCTAAGCAAAATATCATAACTCTTAAGCAACAGCTGAAAATTTTGACCACCGAATCATGCGATCGAAATCCATCTTCACGATCAGAATCAACATATTCTTCCTTTAAGCTTCCTCTTTTCTTTGTTTCTTAAAACATCAACATGTGACCTAGTCACATCATGTATAAGAATCACAAATAGGAACTTAATAGAGTTAGATAGTGGACTTTACCCGAAGTAGAGTCAAACTTTGACTTTTACCATCCTAGTGTACTTTCAGGTAAATAGGGCAGTTTCGCAACCAATGCTGTGACAACCCGATATTGAAAGTCAAATGTTGTAATCTATTTTGGAATCATTAAAAATAGCGTAAAAAAAAGTGTTTTAAAGTCTCAATTGGGATACATAAAATGTTAGATATTGTGTCAAGGTTTTCAGAAATATAAAGAACACTCAAATCCGAGTTATAACTAAGAAGTTATGACCAATCGAAAACGGAGCTCGTATGCAAAAGTTGCGCATTTTTGAAGTTTTGGGCACACACTTCGACGCTTATCCGAAGGATTACACCCCGCGTACTTCGGAGTACGCCCAGCGTACCCAATGCACGGCCTCGGATCGGCCACGTCGCCCCTACACCCTCTACTTCCGTCCCATCCGAAGACCGGCGACCGGTGACGTCATCGCTGACGTACGCCCCGCGTACGAGGGTACGCCCAGCGTACGAGGTACGCCCCGCGTACTTCGGATTACGCCCAGCGTACGAAGCCTAGCAGCCCTCCGATAAATAGCATGCGAGACTTCCGGGATTTACTTGCTCATTTGCTATCTTCTCTCCCAAACTTCATACTTCTACCCCCTCGAGACTATCCCGACATCCCGGTTTCATATCCAAGCTCTGTTGGAAGTTCGAAGCCCCGAGAGTCCCGAAAAATTCACCACTTTCCGGTCGGAGTGCTGCCTGAGAAAATATTGTTTTCTTCAAATCACCACACTTTCCCGGTGAGTTCATACCCCTACATTTTCACGTCTTTTTCATGTTTTAGGGGGGAAATATAAGTGAAACACGAGAAAAACTTATGTTAAAATACGCATCGTTATATATGGTTTCAAATACTTTACCTACATCTTGTTTATAAATGTTAAACAACATTAATACCAACGTTACACTTTACATGCAAAGTTGGTATTTCATCGAGTTTTTATCACCAAATGGAACACACTTTTGAACAACTATAATGGGTATAGTTTACGAGTTATTCATGACATCTTTACATAAACACAATAAAGAGGAAACACTTTTGTTTACAAGAAACGTGGACTTTTCATTCGGTAAATCTATTGATACTAAGTTTTGTGAGACATCCGGCTTCACCGTACTCTCAAGTACGCATTTCACGTCCTGTATTATAAACCATAATCTCTTGTAGGGAGAGCGTGATACTTGTGTATAGATCTATACGGGATTGACAATACCGCACCTAAACTGTTAGCTACAGTTAGACCGGCAGGTCTGGGGTGACAAACGTCATAACACTATAATGCCTGAAGAACGTTGTTACGGGCAGTCTGGGTCAATAGCATGGTTATAAAACTCACATGGAGTATCGAAATATTTTTGATTCACGAGACTCTTAAATGTATTCAGTAATTACATTATATATGTATAAATCCACTTTCACCATTTTAGCATTAAAGATACTATTGCATTCCAGCCTTTGGAAATTTTTCAAAACTATCACACATACATAGAAAATATTGGATTTTCTGGAAAACACGTTCAGTTATTTTTACCAAAAGACATACAAATTTTAGTACAAAAACACTTATGAACTCACCAACTTAATTGTTGACACTTTTTCAAAACTACTTGTATTTCTCAGGGAATCAGTAATACAAGTAAACATCAGCTTTTGGAGAGGAACGCTAAGGCGTCTGTTATCAAAACATTTTAAATCATCATATTTGTAATATTCTTTTGAAACATGTATGATATGCAACAATGTAACTTTTCATTATATTTATGATGGTTGTGTTTACTTTCTTTACAAATATTCAACTGCTATGATACTACGTGAAGTCATCCGCCCCCGAATGTTTTCGTTATTCTGGTTTGGGGGTGTGACAGATGCCCCTTCCTTTGGAAATAGAAACATATGGACCCCTTGGGAATGCTACACAGGACAATCTCAGACATAGCCTTTCTCTTTACCATTTGGTCAACCGATTTAACTATGGTCGATCCCTTTCCATTGGGAAGAGAAAGCTTTTCTTCATTTCCAATGTTACCATTGTCAATGTCCATGGAAGTTTGGGAAGTCGATCTTCCAATCAAATTTACTTTACCAGTGCTCCGAATCATTGCTGATTCAGCAGTATCAAGCAAATAGGTAAGATCATTAAGGGTCATGTCATAGTCTGTTACATAGTAGTCCCAAAGGAACTCACTATGTGACTTAGGAAGTGATTAAAGAACCTAGTCAACGACCAACTTCCTCAAGACTTTGACACCCAACTCTCCCGGCTTGTCAATATGTGACTTCATCTCCATGATGTGAGCACACATAGACCCTGCTTGCCAATAGGACGTGAGTGACCTTGAACTATTCAAGAACTTGTGGGTTAGGGAGAATAATTCGAGGAGGTGGAGGAAGTGAAGTATGATTTCCATGACCCAACCACGGGACATTATCTTCATTAGGAAAGATTGTTCCAAGAGATTTGGGAAGATCATAGTTGTCTGAACCAGACATCTACAATGGGAGAAATTCAAGTTAGTTGAATTAAAGTCCTTAATATAACACCCAATATGAAATATTAAGGCTAGGACCCAACACAATATTTTATAACTTGGAAGAGGGATGCCGTAATCCAAGCTATAAAATATTTGAAGGTAGGCGAATTACGATTCACCAATTTCCACCATGAAAAACGAAATAGGTATTAGGTTTTAATAGGATTGAAACTCCTATATCTTTTGAGATTCATTGAACTTTTCAATGGCATGTTTAAATCTCGATTGTGCCCTCTCAGCTTTTCAATGGCATGTTTAAATCTCGGTGATTTGGATGATTTTAGGCATGGACTCGTCGAGTCCCTCCATGGACTCGTCGAGTCAGCTGTCCAGACAGCATATAAACTTTGATTTTCAGCCTATATCAGTAAGTATAATTGAAAACAAGCCTAGGCTCTGATACCACTGATGGGTTTTGAGCATTCTAACACTCCTATGGTGTACATGCAACCCTATAAACCTTGGATCTATGTTTTCTCTATTATACATGCAAATATTCAATATTCCAAGGTTTTATCCTAACTAGCATAATATGAAGCAACTATACTATAAAAGCCTAGTTAGATGACATACTTTTTGATTGAGCTTGAAGTCTTGAACTTTAAGAGCTTATCCCCAATAGTGTGTAAGCCTCAAGTGGAATCACAAATCACCAAAAACACCTTAGAAAGACTTGAGAGAATAGTAAGCACACTAGAAATTGGCCAACTCTTGTTTTCACACACACACTAGTGCCATTTCATGTGCCAAAGACCTCTTTATATAGTATGGAGGATTAGGCTTACATTCATGTAAACCCTAATACCCATGACCTTTCATTTCCATAGGATCCATGGATTAAAAAATCCATGGACTATCCATGCAAGTTTAGCCCAACCTAAATGAACTTGGCCCATCCTATATATAACAGTCCATATTTAATTAGTTCCTTTTTTATCACTAAATTAATTCTAAATTAATTCTTGATCAAGACTAATTAAATAATATGATTCCATATTAATATATTAGAACTTATAATATATTAATATAAATCATAAACATACTATTCTCAAAAGACTATGCATATAAATTGTTCCGGTGAAGTGCAACCCAAATGGACCATGCTACTCTCGGGTCGAATACATACCAATAATAGTTATGGGCTTAGACATCTAATCCAACATGTTTTTCTTTACAGTTTTGAGCATCGTGTGCAACTGAGAGATTGATTTATCCCACCCATTCATGTTGTAGTTCATGATGAAAGCATCATAATACTTAGGCAATGAATTCAGAATCATGATTGTGACCAAGTCCAATAGATATGGAGAGCCCAATCTCTCTAATTGATCCATATGGATTTTCATCTACAGAACTTGAGTGCTCATATTCCTGGTTTCTTCCATCTTGCAAGCATGAAGGGCTCGAAGAATTTCAAATCTATTAGTCCTACCTTGCTGACCAACCATCTGCTTGAGATCTTCAATCATGTCAAAGGCAGTGAAGAATTCCAGATCCTGCTGAAGATTAGGAATCATGGTGGCAAGCATAAGGCATGAAACATCAAGTGAATCATACACATGCTTTAACCAAGCATCATGTGCAGCCTTTGGGATAGAAGGTGGTTCTTCTTGGACTTATGATTCAAGGACATAATCTTTGCTTTCTTGTTTTAAAATGATTCTAAAATTTTTGTGCTAATCCAAAAAACTGGAGTGACCCAGTTTTTCTTTTTTAAGCATGGATTGAAGATTCATAGGGTGATGATGTGTCATAGTAGTTGGTGGAGCCATCTACAAAATTTAACAAAGTTTTATTTAGTATTTAATTCTTTAAAAATAATACCCTTTTGTTTCCAAAAACATTATTTATTTAAAGTCTAGGATCCAAGTTACAAATTAAATAAATAGTTAGGTGACCTTTATCCCACTTACTCAATTTTAACAAGGTAAATAGCTTTTATTAAATACACCACTTGTAATTCCTAGATGTATGAGACTCTTAACAATCCATTTGTGAGCCAACACAAAAGTGTTAAGTCCTTCCTAAGGGACAAATGGACCAAATAATACAAGTTTTTCTTCATGTGACCTTCAAGTGATCTTCAAACTCCCACTTGCAATCACAACCAACTTTGTTACAATTTTATAAGATTTTTATAAAGGTTATGAATCGTCATAAAAACCTTATAGAACCATGGCCTCCATTTGTAGTCTTCAAAAAAGGCCTCCATCTTCATCTTGTTACATTTTTCATAAAATAAATGTAGACTAAAACTAATATATTACATAAAAATCACAAGAATAAAAACTAGCTACTTTTCTTACATACTTTTATGAATAAAAGAATATTACAAACCATTTTCAAACAAATCATACAAACAGCAACACAAATGGTCCACGGCTTATTTATGCACTCTAAAATACATATAACCATAAAACAACCTTTGTTTTTTTAAGCAACTTTAAGTGACAAAAAATGCATGTAAGTTTTTATCAAAAAAATAACAATTAAAAAGTTGTCAAAGAAAATATGTATGAACTTGTTTTAAAAAAAAAAACCATATTCTCTAAAAACAAAGATTTCCATAAATCAAAAAATCTAACCAAACTTACAAGGTGGCTTTGTTGGATTTAGTTCAAAAATAGTTTCCAAAAACTCCTAATAATAGCAACGGAAGTCTTAAATTTTTTGATCATGATAACATTTACAACCCACCAAGGATCATCTTGCAAGTAATGGAAAGATAAAAACACAACCATAGAAGAAGGAAGATGATAACAACCAATGTAAGCTCTTAAGCTTGAAACAAATACCCAAGTATTTGTTCCAAGAGAGTATAAGCAACTAACTTAATTTTTCAATACTTAAAGCATGAGAGAATAAGAGATGGAGAGAGCTAGAAATTTTTGGCAATTGCAAGAGTGAATGATCTAAAACAAAAGCCTCTCTTAAGGTCTTAAAGCAAGGTCCTTAAACAAGACTTCTTTGCAATTTTTGGTCAACATGTCCCTAGCTAACTATCATGTTCATGCATGCATTCTTAGGGCATGATCTTTCGATTAAACAAATAAAAAAGACCATACCCTTGTCTCCTAGCCAACCCACGGTTTTAGCAAGAAAAAAGAAATACAAACTTTCAAATTTTATAAACTCCTTTATAAGATATAAAGTTGAACTTCTTGGTAAAAGCCTGTAACACCGTAAATTTTCAAACAAAATTTTCATTTAAAATCATATAATTCTCATAACACATTTCACAAAAATCTCATTTATTTAATTTACAAATCGCAACTCCATAATTGTTTGATTAGAATCCAGGATCCTCAAAACATAACTCTTTCACTGGTGTGTACAATCAAGCCGGTGCCTTCCCGTGATCTTGAGAAAAACCCGAAACACATAACACACAACACGGTAAGCACGAAGCTTAGTGAGTTCCTCAAAATACCACACACATCACATTAGCCACTCGAGGCTATAACACCATAAGACCCTCCGGTCAATGTGTCTCTGTGGGACCCTCCGGTCCCACAACTCTGATGGACCCTTCGGTCCTAACTCTGTAAGCTTTGAGTAATACACAACATAAATCACAAAGAAATAATGCAGGATATCATAATACACAATGTAAGCACATAAGATATCTCAATCACACAAAGATACCACTCATGTTAAGTATAGTGAGAAGACTCACCTTGCAAGCAAGCAAGCAAATAACCTCGTACCCGAATCTCGAACTAGCCTCCGCCTATCACAAAGGATGAATACCTCTAATTAATACTCTTTACATGACTCTAATAGCCGAAGGCTATTCTTTCTCTATCTAACTCTTGAAGTGGATAAATACCATTTTACCCCTCCATGGTCTCCATTACTCATGATTAACCCAACCCTAAAGTCAACAGAAGTCAAAATCGAGTCAACAGTCCATGTATGACCCGACTCACCGAGTGCACCCATGTGACTTGTCGAGTCCACTCGTTTCCTCAGAAGTCTCGCGAGTTGACCCCTAACCCGCCAAGTTATCGCATAATCAAGCTCATCAGGACAAACCCTCACCGACTCGTCGAGTCAGGCCATGGACTCGGCGAGTCCCTTCGATCTGATTTCTCATTCAGACGACTTAAGGCAGATCTATCACTCCACACACTAGATCTACCATCCTAAGGCTCGATTGTTACGTAAAGCTTCGATCTTTACACTCATGCATGGTGGTTTTTCTCCAATCTACCAATACATGTTCTCATAAGGTGTTAAACACCATACTCCTCATATGGATGAATAAAGTTGGGACTTTTGGGCTCTAGGGACCTCACAAGGTCCATATCTGAGGTTTAAACCTCTAGATAACTTAGTATTATCGAAGTCCCAAATAATATGTGATGAAAACGCTAACTTCTCAACTCATGAGATCTAACCAAATAAAGGGGAAAGATTCAAGCTTTTTACCTTCCTCTTGAAGCTCTGGACGAAATGTCCTGAACCTCAACAACTCCTTCTTGTTCTTGCTGAACATACTCCTCTTCCTCCTCAAAGATGCACTAAAATCCTTCAACGTTAGCTTGGAGACTCTCTTAGCTCACTACACTCGTTTATGGTTTCACACAGAAGGTTTAGGCAGCTGGTGAGGCAGAAATGGGGGCATAAGTTCCCTTATATAGTCCCCAACCCCGGGAAATTAGGGTTTCTTTGCCCATCACCTACTCGGCGAGTCGGCTCTCTAACTCGTCGAGTCCATTTAATCCCACGCGGACAACTCGAATCTACTCGACGAGTTGGACTCACAACTCGCCGAGTCACTCAATAAATCTCAAAATTAAACACACAATAATATACCTGAAAGTTCGGATGTTACAAAGCCAAAATGATTTATCTAGTCCAAAATGTTGTACATGACATGTTAATTCATACCATAAGAAATAATGTGTTACTTGTAATTGTAAAATAATTATTTTCATGAAATAAATATTTTCCCAATTTATTATAAGAGCTTATGGATATTTATTAAAATCAATTTCGAATAAATAATCAATTGTATCAAGTTGTTGTTAGTATGACACTTAGGATCATATGTTAATTAGCAATATCATTCTAATATGACTCTTGAGCATATTAGATCTTTCAATTATGTACTCTGGCTAAGTCCTATTAGACGTTTCTTTCTATCCCTATAAATCCATATTCCAAGAATGTATGTCGCCTCTCATAGGTTCTTCATAGTGAAACATTTCCCAAGCCAAGATTTCACCTCTTTCAAATTTGGGACTTCGTTTCTTATATGGAGTATGTCATCAAAATATATAACTAGAAAGGTTACAAAACTCCCACTAGCCTTCACATACACACATCAATCATCTTCACTTCTAGAAAATTCAAACTCTTTGACCTTTTCATGGAAGGAAAGATTCCAACTACGAGATGCTTGTTTAAGTCCATATATGGATTTCTTAAGTTTGCACACTTTATTAGGATATTTGGCATGTTCAATAAACATTCTGGCTAAGTCATATAGACGTCCTAGCTTCCCTTTCAAAAAACGATTTTAACATCAATTTGACATACCTCATAATCATAAAAGGATGATATGGCAAACATTATCCTAATCGACTAGATCTTAGCTACTGGCGAGAATGTATCATCATAGTCAATCCCTTAGGTTTAAGTATAACTCTTCGCCACCAACCTAGCCTTGAACTGAAGGGTTTTGAGCATTCTAACACTCCTATGGTGTACATGCAACCCTAGAAACCTTAGATCTATGTTTTCTCTAAGATACATGCAAATAATAATTTTCCAAGGTTTACTTGATCGGTTTGAGCCAAAAGAACATCCTATGTGCTCATGCAAACCCTAATGCTTGGATCTAGGTTTCTCTATTGTACATGCAATTCATCCAAGACTTTCTAACCCTAGATCTAGTGTATATAATCGAAATTGACATCACAAATCAGATATAGATGTGTACCTTGTTGTTGATTGAAGATCTTGAAGCCTTGAGAACTTTAGCACCTCAAGTGTTGTGCCTCTAATGAATCACAAACACCAATAGCAATTGGAGGAAACAAGAGAGAGAGAGAAAGAGAGAGAGAGGGGGAGAGGAGAATTTCAGCTCTAGGACTTCTAGGTTTCAAATGGCCGAAATTCCCATGCCTAGGGGTCCTTTATATAGGTGTAGGAATTAGGGTTTCAATGGTTATCCTTATCTGATTACTTAGCCACCAAGCAGCCCAAGGATAATTCTAGAATCCCTATCATGGACGAATTCTTAAGGCTTTATCCCTAGAATTTGTCCACCCTATCTATTAGGGTTTCCTTGCCCAACTTTGTAACTATCACATAATTACAGTTCAGCCCCTTAAGTTCAATTAACTTCTTTTGATCACAAAATTAATTCTTAATTAATTATTGACCAATGTTAATCAAACAAATATGATTTCTCTTTTAATATATTAGTCTTATAATACATTAATAAACCATAATCACATCTTTCTATATTATTCCTCCAGTCAAGTTGCTTTGGTGAAGCCAACCCAAAAGGACCATGCACAACTGGGTCAAGTACATAGCAAATATAGTTATGGACTTAGACACTAATCCAACAGTCTCCCACTTGGATAAGTCTAATAACTATAAATGCAAATTCACCTTCTGAATCCGATTAGAAATCGCAGTTCTCAAAACTCTTGATCTTATCAATAACCTGTCCTTAAGATAAGGGATCGTATAATCCTCTGTTCTAGATATCGTGCGGACAATTACATGGAACATAGTCATACTTATTGTCTAGCAGTTTGTTTCTCAATCTCTTATTCATTTGACATAGAACTTAATTGAACACATCAATTCAGTCCTGACCGGGCCTGACACATAAGTCAAAACAAAATCATCGAGGGGCCCTGATATCGCTTTTACCCTCTTAGGATAAAAGGAACAGATAAACTTCGACTTATATGCATTTACTATCCACTAATCAAATTATACACAACAATGTGTTTTATAACATCAAGTTACTGATGCGATTACGCATTATCAATGCACAACTAATTAGCAAACAATAAAACATATATCTAGGTTTTAAGACCATATGATATTATCGTCTTGCGATGACTCGTGATGAATTCCATGAAGTGATTCCAGCAAGCATGGGTTTATTCCAATGCTCAAATCAAGTTCATAAGCACTCATGAACGTTGTAGCAACCTTTTGCTATGTCTAATACTCTTTAGACAATCTACACACCAATTCATGACAGTATTCATTCATACCTACTTCCAACATATGAACGAATGTGGACCGTTCGAATAATCTTGTTATTCAGGAAGTCAAAAAATGCAAAATGAAACAATATGTAAACAGTTAACATAAGACAGTAACATTACTAATAAATAATACTCTTTTATTTAATCATCGAATGTTAATTACAATTTATCTATTACACGTTTCTAAACTATCTAATCTAAACTAATATCGTCCTTCAGCCCGATGCTCCTAGCGTGCTGCAAGTGCTTAACCCTGCTCAGTCCCTTCGTAAGCGGATCTGTTGGGTTATTCTCTGACGATACCCTCTTCACTACGAGGAGTCCTTCTTCCACCCAATGTCGAATAAAGTGATATTTTTTGTCGATATGTCGAGATCTGCCATGATCCCTCGGTTCCTTGGTCAAGGCAACTTCTCCTTCATTATCACAGAAAATTTCCATAGGCTCTTGTATGGCCGGCACAACTCCAAGGTCTCCAATGAAGTTTTTCAACCATATTTCCTCGTTTGACGCTTCGCTCGCTGCAATGTACTCTGATTCGCACGTTGAATCGGCCACGGTCTCTTGCTTGGAACTTTTCCAAGTTACTGCTCCTCCATTTAGGGTAAAGACCCAGCCCGACTGCGAACGGTAGTTGTCCCTGTCAGTCTGAAAACTGGCGTCACTGTACCCTCGTACCTTTAATTCGTCACTCCCACCGAGGACTAGAAACCATTCCTTGGTCCTCCGAAGGTACTTAAGAATATTCTTGATTGCGGTTCAATGTGCTTTGCCAGGGTTCCCTTGATATCTGCTGATCATGCTCAAAGCAAAGGCCACATCACGACGAGTACAAGTCATAGCGTACATGATTGAGCCAACTGCGGAAGCGTATGGTACCTGGCTCATTTCTGCTATCTCGACTTCGGTACTCGGGCTTTGAGTCTTACTCAACTTGGCATTACTTTGGATTGGTAACTCTCCCTTCTTTGAATTCTCCATACTAAAATGTTTTAGTACCTTGTCCAAGTAAGTATTCTGACTAAGTCCTATTAGTCTCTTACTACTGTTTCTCACTATCCTTATTCCCAGAATATAGACAGCCTCTCCGAGGTCCTTCATAGCGAAGCACTTCCCAAGCCAGGATTTTACTTCCTGCAGCGTTAGGATGTCATTTCCTATGAGTAATATGTCATCGACATATAATACGAGGAAGCTTACTATACTCCCATTGGCTTTGACATATACACATGATTCATCCTCGCTTCGCAGAAAAACAAACTCTTTGACTTTCTCGTCGAAACAAAGATTCCATCTGCGAGATTCTTGTTTTAGTCCATAGATGGACTTCTCAAGCTTACACACTCTATTGGGATGCTTCGCATTGACAAAACCCTTTGGCTGAGCCATGTAAACATCCTCAGCCAACTTCCCGTTAAGGAAGGCGGTTTTGACATCCATTTGCCATATTTCATAGTCATGAAATGAAGCAATGGCTAGCATCACCCTGATAGACTTTATCTTCGCAACTGGTGAGAAGGTCTCATCATAATCAACTCCGGGAGTTTGAGTGAAACCCTTCGCAACCAATCGCGCCCTATAGGTGTGTACATTCCCATCCATGTCGGTCTTCTTCTTGAAGATCCACTTGGACCTGACCGTCTTACGACCTGGTACATTGTCAACCAAATTCTAAACTTGGTTGTCATACATGGACTGAATCTCGCTGTCAATCGCCTATTTCCACTTTGCAGAATCCGGGCCTGCCATGGCTTCCTTATAGCTGTTAGGTTCGTCCAAATTTATTAGTGTACTATCACTAATATACGTATCCCCTTCTGTAGTAATATGAAAACCATATAACTTGGGTTGAACCCTAAATCTTTCGGAACATCTAAGAGGTAATGACTCGTCAATCGGTTCAACCGGAGTTTCCTCCTCGGGTTGATCGTCAGTGTTAGAGGTTCCTTCATCGCTCGACTCTTCAAGCTCATCAAGGTCGATTTGCCTCCCACTGTCCCCTTGGCCTATGAGTTCTCGTTCTAAGAAAACCCCTCTCCTCGCAACGAATAGAACATTGTCACTCGGTATATAGAAGAGATATCCAAAGGACTTCTGCGGGTAGCCGATGAAAATACATCGCTCACTACGAGGTTCGAGCTTGTCGTGAGTCTCTCGTCTTACGAAAACCTCGCAAACCTAAGCGTTGATGTGTGCCAACGAAGGAGTTTTCCCTGTCCACATCTCGTGAGGTGTTTTGGCAACCTTCTTTGTAGGGACTAAGTTAATGATATGGGCGGAAGTATCAAAGGCATACCCCTAGAATGAGATAGGTAGTGAAGCACGACTCATCATGGAACGAACCATGTCTAGCAAGGTTCGATTACGCCTCTCAGCTACACCATTTAACTGCGGTGTCCTAGGTGGCGTCAATTGCGAAACAATTCGACATTCCTTGACGTGGAATTCATGACTTAGGTACTGTCCACCTCAATAAGATCGAAGCATCTTGATTTTCCTGCCCAACTGATTCTCCACTTCTTGTTTAAACTCTTTGAATTTTTCAAAGGTTTCTGACTTGTGCTTGATTAAGTAGATATACCCATATCTGCTATAATCATCAGTTAAAGTCACATAGAAGCGGTTTGCATCCTTTATGGTGGATCTAAAGGGTCCATATACATCTGTATGTATGAGATCCAATAAATCCTCACCCCTCGCACAAGTCCCAGTGAAGGGTGACTTGGTCATCTTTCCAAGTAAACAAGACTCGCACACGTCATCGTCCCTAAGGTCGAATGACTCAAACACTCCATCCTTTTGGAGTTGGGCTATGCGTTTCTTGTTGACATGTCCAAGACGACAATGCCACAAGCATGCCTTATCCATATTATTGGAAGAATCAACACACAAAACATCATTTCCTATGTTATCTACAACCATCACAGTCTCATATATTCCATTACAAGGCAATGCTTCAAAATATAAAACACTATTAAGATAAGCATAAATAGAACCTTTTTCATTATCAAATGAATATCTAAATCCTTGTCAATGTAAACCATGAAATGAAATGATGTTTCTTGCCGTATCTGGCGAATAGCAACAATTATCTAAATCTAAACCTAATCCATTACTAAGCACTAAGAAATATACTCCAATCTTGGTGACAGGCGATGATCTTATGTTTCCCATGATTAGGTTTATCCTTCCACGCTCCACATCCTCATTTCTTCTTAGTCCCTGCAAAGCAGAACATATGTGAAAACCACATCCTGTATCAAGAACCCAAGAAATGGCATGCGATGAATCATTAGATTTAATAGTGTAAATACCTGCGAAGGACGGCTTGATCTCCCCATCCTTGATAGCTTGCAGATATTCTGGGCAGCTTCTTTTCCAATGCCCTATCTTGTGGCAGTGATGGCATTCTGCCTCCTTTGGGTTTGAGTTGGTTTTAGCAGAACCAACTTTGGTTCTACTAGAAGAGGTACCATCTTGGGACTTTCCCTTGTGGTGGCTCTTTGAGGGAGCCTTCCTCTTCTTACCCTTCCATTGCCCTATTGCCAAGACTGGGGCAGCAACAGGAGTTGGAGTTGATGCAACAAACTTATCTTTGAGATTGCTCTCAGCAGTCCTCAACAAGTTGTGAAGCTTGCTCAAAGAGACCTCCTCCTTGTTCATGGGGTAGGTCATGCGGAACTGGCTATAGCAGAGAGGCAAGGAATGAAGGATGATATCAATTGCCAGCTCTTCATCAAAGTTCACATTCAGTTTTAGCAGGCGATCGACATATCTCTGCATCTTTTGCAGATGAGCGGTAAGGGACTCTCCATTACCCATTTTGGTAGTAATCATCGAAGTGATGATCTCGTACCTTTCTTGCCTAGCGCTCTGGTGGTAGCGGTCCAGCAGATATTGATGCATCTCATAGGGGTACATGTCCTCATAGGACTTGTGGAGTTCTGCAGTCATGGTCGCCAGCATGATGCAATAGACTTTTGTGGCATCACGCTCGTGGGCCTCAAAGGACGCGATCTCTTCAGCAGAGGCAGTGTTGATGTCAATCTCCTTTAGCTTCTCATTGAGGACATACTCTTTGTCCTCGTAACGAGTGACCATTCGAATGTTGCAAATCTAATCATTGAAATTGGACCCGTAAAAGATTACTCTCCCACACAAGTTCATGAGTGATAACGAGCCAGAGGAAGTTGAACCAGAAGCGTTGTTGTTGACGTTCGACATCTAAAAAGAAAAAGAACAAAGTTTGATTAGAAAGAATCCCCAATTAAACACCCAAATGAGAAATTAGGGCTAGGATCCAACAACATTATTTACAAATTAGAAAAGGGATGCCATAATCTAAAAAGTAAATAATTTGAAGGTAAGTGAATGACGATTCACTAATTCTCCACCATGAAAAACGAAAAGATATTAAGTTTTAAATGTATTGAAAACTCCTAGATCTTTTGACATTCATTGAACCTTTCAATGGCATGTTTAAATCTCGATATGCCCCTATAGTTTGTGACTGGGATGCCGAGGATCACAAAGCGGGTGTGAATAACCATGCAAATGTACATGGTGCCCTCATTGTTACAGTCACCTATTCGATGTGCCGGTTAACCACACACACTCCATCGAAATATGACAAACAATGAGTCACCCTTTGCCACCTTTACTTAGAACCCAATTAGTGTGCCAGTTATCCACACACGCTCCACTAACGTATTAGCAAGGGTACAAAGTGTAAATTCATGGAATTGTAATTTCATGTAATTTCATGGAATTGGGAATTTTTTGTAAAACATTTAGTTACTTTTATAATTCATTATACTTATTAATGAGGAAGGGGTTGCCCTATCCTACCCGTTCGGCTAACGACCCTCCACCAATCAAGGAAGCGGTGGGTGAGAGTGGACACCCATTAAACGGACATTTTATAGGCCATAACCTTATACCCCCCCCCCCCCTTATAGATCGGCTTCGTGAATGAGGCCTACTAACGGTAAGACTAACATTTAAGTTACATATATATATATATATATATATATATATATATATATATATATATATATATATATATATTAATCTTACAATATTATAAAGTATAAGGTTGAATTTTAAACTTGTAAAATTCTAGGGTTTGAAATTTAAATAGTTCAAATTAAACTTTTAATCATAAAATTTAAATTTCAAAACTTGAGCACAAGTTTTGAACTTTTCAAAATACAAAGGATCAAATAGCAAATAATTTAAATTAAACAATTAATTTAATGATTATCTAAATTTGACCTAATCAATTTTTTATTTACAAGATAATTCAACAATTAATTCAAATAATCAAATATTATCAAATAAGAAATTTATTATTTAAACAATTGGTAATTATCTTTTGATTTGGTAAGGATAATCATAAAACGGTAATAAAATTCGGATTTTATTAGTTAAAAATGATTTAGGCAATTATCCTTAATCAAAACAGCAAGAAATCCTGAAAATCCCTCTGTTTGACGCTCCGACTCGCCGAGTCACTAACTGGACTCGCCGAGTTGGGCTGACTCGCCGAGTGCAGCTAGTGACTCGCCGAGTCAGGTCGAGCAGAGATCCAAAAACGTTTTTTCAGCAAGATGAACATACAAGGCATCAATACAATAGAAACCAAACAAAGCTCTGATACCACTGATGGGTTTGAGCCAAAAGAACATCCTATGTGCTCATGCAAACCCTAATACTTGGATCTAGGTTTCTCTAATGTACATGCAATTCATCCAAGACTTTCTAACCCTAGATTTAGTGTATATAATCGAAATTGACATCACAAATCAGATCTAGATGTTTACCTTGTTGTTGATTGAAGATCTTGAAGCCTTGAGAACTTTAGCACCTCAAGTGTTGTGCCTCTAACGAATCACAAACACCAATATCAATTGGAGGAAACAAGAGAGAGAGGGGAGAGGAGAATTTCGGCTCTAGGACTTCTAGGTTTCAAATGGCCGAAATTCCCATGCCTAGGGGTCCTTTATATAGGTGTAGGAATTAGGGTTTCAATGGTTATCCTTATCTGATTATTTAGCCACCAAGCAGCCCAATGATAATTCTAGAATCCCTATCATGGACGAATTCTTAAGGCTTTATCCCTAGAATTCGTCCACCCTATCTATTAGGGTTTCCTTGCCCAACTTTGGAACTATCACATAATTACAGTTCAGCCCCTTAAGTTCAATTAACTTCTTTTGATCACAAAATTAATTCTTAATTGATTATTGACCAATGTTAATCAAAGAAATATGATTTATCTTTTAATATATTAGTCTTATAATACATTAATAAACCACAATCACCTCTTTCTATATTATTCCTCCAGTCAAGTTGCTTTGGTGAAGGCAACCCAAAAGGACCATGCACAACCGGGTCAAGTACATACCAGATATAGTTATGGAATTAGACACTAATCCAACATTACTTCCTAACTAGCATGTTAAGAGGTACTTGAATCATAAAACACTAGTAGAAGAACATACCTTTTGTTGCTTGGATTCCTTGAACCTTGTGAGCCTAGCACCTCAAGTGTGATGCCTCAAATGTCTCACACAACACCACAACTCTTGGAATAACCTTGAGAGAAGTTCACTAACACTCAAAATCAGCTAGCCCTCTAGTTCTCCACCTAGTGCCCGATTTTGCTAACCATGGAGCTTTTTATATAGTGTGCCACATGTAGGGTTACTCCATGTAAACCCTAATGTGCATGGGTTTTCATCTTCCATGATCCATGGGTTTATAACCTCCATGGACTATCCATGGAGCACCTTATGGGTTTTAGCCCAATTCAATAAACCATGGATCATTAGCCCACTATACAAGAATGGATGATTTACACAATCAACCCCATATATTTAATTAGTCTCTTTTCGATCACTTAATTAATTCCAAATTAATTCTTTGATCAATACTAATTAAATAATATTATTAATATATTAGAACTTATAATATATTAATAATCCTTAAGTGTCCTTTTCTCTCATTTAGTCTATCCAAGTGTTGCAATGTCATGCAACCCAAATGGACCATGCCAACCGGGTCAAGTACATACCAGAAATAGTTATGGACTTAGACACCTTATTCAACATGAACGTGTGTCCATTCTCTTCCATGTCGGTCTTCTTCTTGAAGATCCATTTATAACCCACCATCTTTATATTGGGTGTATCATCAACCAAATTCCATACTTAGTTATCGTACATGGATTGAATCACGCTATTCATAGCCTCTTTCCATTTAGTAACCTCAAGGCCCGTCATTGTTTCCTTATATCTAGTTGGATCATCCGAATTTACTAGTGTTTTATCACTAATAAACGTGTCCCCATCCGTAGTTATACGATATCCATAAAACTCGGGTAGCATACTAAGTCTACTAGATCAACAAAGAGGTGATGAATTGTCAACGGGAACAACAAGCATTTCATCCTCAGGTTGAGTGCTAGTATCGACCAAAGTTTCTTCATCGGTTGATTCTTTAATTTCTTCAAGATCAATTGTACTCCCACTGTCCTCTTTGAATATGAGCTATCTCTTACGAAAGTCTCCAATTCAAGCTACAAAGACCACATTTTCTTTGGGTCTGTAAAACAAGTATCAAACGGACTTTTATGGGTAACTAATGAATATACACTTATCGGCTCTGGGCTCCAGTTTATCTTGAATCTCGCGTCTAACGAGAGCCTCACAATCCCAAACCTTGATATGTACGAATGAGGGAGGTTTTCCACTCCACATTTCATGAGGTGTTTTGGAAACCTTTTTGGTAGGAACAAAATTTAAGATATGAGCGGTAGTCTCTACGGCATATCCCCAAAATGATATAGGAATGAAGCGCGACTCATCATGGACCGAACCATGTCTAGCAATGTTTGATTTCTCTATGGCATACCCCCAGAGTGATATATGATCTCTTCATCGGTTGTCCAAACACAAACCATTTTTCAGAGATGAAGTTTTGAAGAATATGGAAAATAAAAATGTTAGGAGAATTGAATTAAGAAGGTTTGAATGTGGTGAAGATTGAAGAATGATGTTCGTATTTATAGTAGATGAAAAAAAGTCTAAAATTTAAAATGTTGAAGAAAATATAGTTAGTATTTTGAAAATCGGGTGTTTATCTAAATTGTAATATTTGATAAAATGGTAAAAAAAACAAAAATAAAGAAAATAAAGAAAAGAAAATTAACACAACTCTCTCCCTCACACACACACACACATCGGTATGCATTCACCGATTTTGGCCACCGAACTCGGCATGCCGAGTTGGTGGCGCGGTGTTCACTGAGGTCAGCTCAGACATGTTGAGGCTTGCCATCGTCCACTCTATGTAACCTTATCCTCAAGGTTAGCAATGCGCTAATATACCACTTATACAAAAAGTAGTTCCTTAAAATCTACTAGTCCAAACTCCCAAGACTTTTTTTATTCATTTTAAAAAGATTTTGGATCATTTACAAAATCAAAGTCTAAAAGGAGTCCTTTGGGCTTTGCCATCGAAGAACAAGATGAAATAACATCATCCTCATCTTTATCAGCTTACTTGAGTAGGCTCCTTAAGTTGAGAAACAAGAACAATATGTCATTTTTTTTAACAGATGGTAAGTGGTTAGAAGTTAGTATAATTCGTCTTCTTCCGAATTAGAACTCGAGACCTCTAATCTAAAAGAAAAAATCTCTTCCGTCATATTTTAATTTACTAGTAAGAAAAATACACATGATATACATTATGTTTCATGACAAAGACATGATACATGGAAGATGGTTGCAGTTGAATATATATATCTTTCACATCGGTTCACATTGGTCAACTTTTCAAACTTCTTGAGTAATTTGTTAATATTTTGTAATAAAAATAAATAAATGATTGGGATTCAATTTTGTTCATTTTAATGAATAGCTTCCTAAATTTTTTTATAAAATACCATTACAAGAAGATAAGCATCATAAGTGGGGCGAAAACATTAGAAATATTACCCTTTTGTTGTTATTGACATTAAAACCTCTAGTTTAAATATAATCTGATAAAATATTTTCTATTTAAATAATTAAAATAGTTGTTAAATGCAAATTTTGATTTGGACGTCGATAGCTCATGCCCAATGCCTTTTCCATAGACACATTGAGAACTCAAGAGACCAAAAATGAGTGGTTGCTTTGATTTATGAAGGTTAATTGTGTCTTCCACTTGCAGCAACCTTTGACTCTTTTATGGGACCAAAAGTCTCCAATAAACGCTTTGTATTTATTAGTGGCTTTTTATATTCTAATAAAAATGTTATAATTTTTATTTAACTGTTGCATTCGTCAATCCCAACCCCAATGTAACCTAAAATTAAGATGTTGAGGTTGAGACTTTTAACTTATTTAAATTAAATATGCAAGTTGTCTAATGCTTTTAATTAATTGACTTGGGTTAAATAAAAAGTATCAACATGTTATCTATAGGCATTGAGGGTTTGGCAATGGGTTCGACATTGCTGATATGTATTGGGCGAACACTACGCCGCACATTCAGTATTGTCGAGTTCGGAACCCTAACTCGGCAACGACTAGCCGATGAAAGAGAAAAGCTGTCACAAATTCAAAAAATGAAATATTATATCTACTTTTGTTTTTATAAAAAACAATTTTTTAGCTATTTTCGACAATTATAGGTACCAACAACTATTTATTCTTTTAAAACAAAACAACCTTCAATTTTTCACTCAAATATTCTTCTTATTTTGCGACAAAGAATTGATCTTAAAGACCAAATATGAGATTATATATATATATATATATATATATATATATATATATATATATATATATATATATATATATATATATATATATATATATATATATAGGAGCGTTCAATTGAGAACATTTCTTATCGTCGGAACATTTGAGAACAAATTTACACTACACAATTTTTTTAATTAAAATTATAAAATAATATTAATATAAATCAAAAATAGTTACAAACAATTAAAAAACTCATTAACTAACACCACTCACCACCCAACCAACACCACCCACCACCACCACCCGTCACCACCACCCATCACTAACCACCACCACCAACCACGACCCACCACCCATCACTACCCACCACCCACCACCACCACCCACTATCACCACCCACCACCAACCACTACCCGCCACCACCATCACCACCCAACCACCACCACCCACAACCTACCACCCACCATCACCACCACCCATCACCACGACCACAACCTACCACCCACCACCACCACCCACCATCACCACCCACCACCAACCACCACCATCACCACCCACCACCATCACCACCCAACCACCACCACCTGCCACCACCATCCATCACCACCCACCACCACCTGCCATCACCACCCATCACCACCGCCTGCCACCCACAACCACCACCACCTGCCACCACCACCCATCACCACCGCCTGCCACCACCACCCACAACCTACCACCCACCACCACCACCACCCATCACCACGACCACCCATTAACACCACCATCACTACCCTCCACCACCAACCACCACCCGCCACCACTACCCATCACTAACCACCACCATCAACCATCACCCACCACCCACCACCTATCACTACCCACCACCCACCACCACCACCACCACCCGCCACTACCATCACCACCCACCACCATCACCACCCAACCACCACCATCTGTCACCACCACCCATAACCACCGCCCTCCACCACCACCAACAACCACTACCTGTCACCCATCACCACCACCCGCCACTACCACCCGCCACCACCACCCACCACCACCACCCATCACTACCCACCCTCACCAACCACTACCCACCACCCATCACTACCCACCACCCACCACCACCGCCACCACCCACCACCCACCACCCACCACCACCACCCACCACCACCAACCACCACCCATCACTACCCCACCACCCACCACCACCCGCCACCACCACCACCCATCACTACCCACCACCACCCGCCACCACCACCACCCATCACTACCCACCACCACCCGCCACCACCACCACCCACCACCCACCCACCACCACCACTAACCACCACCCACCACCACCATCACCACCCACCATCGTCACCACCCAACCAGCACCACCCGCCACCACCACCCACCAAAGCCACCCACACCCACCCACCAAAACCACCACCCATCACTATCACCACCACTTGCAACCACCCACCCACCCATCACCACACACCACCACCACCCCGCCTCCACCACCCGACGCCACCACCACCTACAAATATTTGTTATTGTGTTTTTGATTCATTAGTTTTTCTCGTGTATATAATCACATGTGATTATATGTATCGAGTCACATGTGATTATATGTATCAAATCATATATAATTTATATGTTATTAAATATATATAATCACATGTGATTAAATACACGTGAAAAACTAGTGAATCGAGAATGCAAAAATGAATATTATCCACGTAAATCATATGTGATTAGATACATATAATTACACGTGATTATATGTATTTAATAAAATATTATTTACGTGGGCAGTATTTATTTTCGTGTTTTCGATTTAATAATTGTCATCGTGTATTAAATCACATGTGATTATATGTATTTAATCACATATGATTTACATGTACAATATTTGTTTTCACGTGTTGATTCAATAGTTGTTCTTGTGTATTTAATCACATGTGATTATATTTCTTTAATCACATATGATTCGTATAGAAAATATTTATTCTTGCGTCGATTCAATAATTGTTCTAATATATTTAATCACATGTGATTATATGTATTTAATCACATATGATTTATGTGGACAAAATTCATTATTTCTTTCTCAATTCAATAGTCGTACCCATGTACTTAATCACATGTGATTATATGTATCAAATCGCATATGATTTATATTGATAATATTTATGATTAAATATTTTTTCTTATGTATTTAATCTTATGTGATTGTATGTATTAATCACATATGATTAATGTGGAAAAAGAAAAACTATTTAATCGAAAACGCAAAAATGAATCTTATGTACAGAAATCATATGTGACTAAATGTACAAGAACAACTATTGAACAAGAATGTGAAAATGAATATTGTCCATATAAATCATATCTAATTAGATACATATAATCTCATGTAATTAAGCTCACAAGAACAACAACTGAAGTGAGAACGAGAAAATAAATATTTTCCACATAAATTGTATGTGATTAGATACGTATAATCACATCTGATTATATGCATTTAATCACATATGATATATATGGACAATATTTATTTTTGTGTTCTCGATTCAATAGTTGTTCTTGTGTATATAATCATATGTGATTATATGTATCTAATCACATATGATTTATATAGACATCATTATTTTTTGTCTGTATAAATCATATGTGATTAGATACATATAATCACATATGATTATATGTATTTAATCACATATGATTACAGTGGACAAAGAATAATTATTGAATCGAGAATGTGACAATGAATCTCATCCACATAAATCATATATGGCGGGATACATATAATCACATGTGATTATATGTATTTAATTAGATATGATTTATGTAGACAATATTTATTTTTGCGGTTTCGACTGAATAATTGCTTTTGTGTAATTAATCACATGTGATTATATGTATATAATCACATATGATTTGAGGTGAACAAGATTCATTTTTTCCTTCTCGATTCAATAGTTGTGCTCATGTACTTAATCACATACGATTATACATATAATCACATGTGCTAAAATACATGAGAACAACTATTGTCTACGATTATACATATAATCATATGTATCCAATCACATAGGATTTATATAAACAATATTCATTTTTTGAGTTTTCGTTTCAATAATTTTTCTCATATATTTAATCACATGTGATTATAAGTATTTAATCACATATGAATAACGTGGACATAATTTTTTTTAATGTTCTTAATTCAATAGTTGTTCTCGTTTATATAATTACATGTGATTATATATATTTCATCACATATGATTTATTGAATCAAGCACATGAAAACAATTATTTTTCACATAAATCGTATGTGATTAAATACACGAGACCAACTATTGAATTAAAACCGCAAAAATGAATAATGTCTAGATAAATCATATGTGATTAAATACATATAATCACATGTGATTATGTGCACCCAATCATATATGCTTTATGTGGATAAGATTCATTATTTCTTTCTCAATTCAATAGTTGTACTCGTGTACTTAATCACATGTGATTATATGTATCAAAAAAACATATGATTTATATTGATAATATTCGTTTTCTCATTTTTGGTTCAATATTTTTTCTTATGTATTTAATCATATGTGATTGTATGTATTTTAATCACATATGATTAATGTGGAAAAAGAAAAAATATTGAATTGAAATTGCAAAAATGAATCTTATGTACAGAAATCATATGTGACTAAATGTACAAGAACAGCTATTGAACGAGAATGCGAAAACAAATATTGTTCATATAAATCATATCTGATTAGATACATATAATCTAATGTAGTTAAATACACAAGAACAACAACTGAATCGAAAACGCAAAAATGAATATTTTCCACATAAATTCTATATGATTAGATATATATAATCACATGTGATTATATGAATTTAATCACATATGATATATGTGGACAATATTTATCTTTGTGTTCTCGATTCAATAGTTGTTCTCGACTATATAATCATATGTGATTATATAAATCTAATCACATATGATTCATATAGACATCATTATTTTTTGTCCATATAAATCATATGTAATTAGATACATATAGTCATATGTGATTATATGTATGTAATCACATATGATTACAATTGACAAAGAACAATTATTGAATCGAGAATGTGACAATGAATCTTATCCACATAAATCATATATGATTGGATACATATAATCACATGTGATTATATGTATTTAATCATATATGATTTATGTAGACAATATTTATTTTTGCGGTTTCGATTGAATAATTGCTTTTGTGTATTTAATCACATATGATTTATACAGACAAGATTCGTTTTTTCCAAATAAAATCATATGTGATTAGAAACATATAATCACATATGATTAAATGTATTTAATCACATATGATTAAAGTGGAAAAAAATAATTATTGAATCGAGAACGCGAAAATGTATCTTAGCCACATAAATCATATGTGATTAGATACACATAATCACATGTCATTATATGTATCTAATCGCATATGATTTATGTGGACAATATTCTTAAAACAAGTAATGCCTACATAATAGGAGAGTTAGTATAACTCACCTACTTGAACTTGAAAATTAGCTAGAATGAGCAACATGGACCCTTTCCTTTCCGAAAACCTACACACCAATTTATAACATTATTTAGCTTATTCTTTGTTGTATTACTCTTATAATACTTATGTATATATTTTCTTAGTTTCTCTTTGATTGTAGTGCTCTTTTTGGAATCTGTTTTCTTACCTTTCAACCCATTCTTAAATTCTGATAAAATAATATTGGTAAAGTTCCCCCTTTTATCTTTTCATAAATATAAAGATCTTGTTCTAATGATTTTTGGTTAATTTTATATTAAATTTACAAGTTAGTAGCTTTAAGTTGTCACTTTATGGACCACTCAACACTCTTGGAATAAATTGTACCAAATTTACTAAGAATTACATCAGTCCCTTTATATGTGGGAAACTATACATCCATATCTAACTATAGGATTTGGAATTTTGGCATTTGGAGTTCTAATGAATTTATTATGATTTTTTGAAGACAATGCATGAAATCTGTGACAGCATGGACCAGCCTGAGAAGATTGCTAATTTTACCACTCAAGGAGGTGGAATTTCGAAATGTGATTCAAAGTTTGAAGAAACTAGATACAATAAGATTTCCAGAAAACTAAGTCTTATGATTTTTAGGTGTTCTTATTGACTTGCACGAATTTTAGAAGTTGGAGGACAGATTTGGGAAAATTGATCATAATAGCTTTTAAATCACTTTTGGTGTTCTATTAAGGACTTAATGGTTAAGCCTTAAGTTTATCACTTTTTATATGATTGTTGGTTAACTCTTAGGCTATTGAGATGTAAAATTCAACTTAACCTAAGGGCCTTAATGCTTGGCTTAATGAGGGTTCAAAGTTAAGGATTTTCACATAAAATGCCACTTTTACACTTTTAGGTTCTTTACGGCAATATGACAAACACCTTGTGTGCATGAAATCCTACAGTGATCATCAACTCTCTAATAGACTCCAATCCAACCCCTAGAACTTACTATTTTCATTTATCATAAGAAACTAATTAATCAAGAAGCAACCTAAGAGATTCCACCAACATGAACAAATAGAAGATAATAGTTTCCAAAATACGAACTTACATAGCTATAGAAAACAACTAAGTTACCATGACAGATGGAAAGGGCAACGAAATTGGTTATTGGCCTCCAGCAAATTCCTCTCTACAAATAAAAATTCAAATAGATGTACCAAATTGGTCAAACTAAATTATAAAATGAAATGTTTCTTAACGAATTTAGTATAAAATTGTGTTTCAAAACCATTAATCTGATAACAAATATAAAAAATTATAAATGGAATTACATAGGATAAGGATAAGGAAGCATACCAATCAATCAGGGCAAATGCCTCTATTGGCTCCTTTCATCAACGTTCTCCAGGTGAACGAAAAAACGAAGCAACGACTCCGACTCCATCTCCAACAAGCTCGATACGAAGAGATTTTGGGCAGTATGTTCGCAAAATCGGAGACTTGAATGGTAGCGGATGAATATATGTATCGGAGTTTTGTGAAATCCAAGTAGCATCGGAAATCGTAGAGAGGTCGGCGATCGGAGAAGTGGTGAAGATCGACATCTTCAAGTTGATGCATAGTTGCTTCAGTGTGTTATCTTCTTATCTCCTCTGTGTGGCTTGTTACGGGAATGTAATAACTTTAAGAAAATTACATATACACCCTTGCTTCATTAAAAGTAACGTGTTTGTTGTCCTATTGCTGAATTTTGTTCTCAAATGTTCTCAAACCCATAAATGTTCTCATTTGAACATAGCTCTCTCTCTCTCTCTGTGTATATATATATATATATATATATATATATATATATATATATAATATGCATGTATTATTTTTATGTGATGTATTTCATATTTTTAATATCTATGTTTTATTTTCATAAGTGTTGTGT
Source organism: Lactuca virosa (assembly GCF_052849685.1). Taxonomy (NCBI): domain Eukaryota; kingdom Viridiplantae; phylum Streptophyta; class Magnoliopsida; order Asterales; family Asteraceae; genus Lactuca; species Lactuca virosa. Next base: position 170,823,998 of record NC_136428.1, on the reverse strand, counting down.
TTTGTCCATGTTTTATTTTCTAGTGGTTAAGTGCTACCGTAATTTTCTTTTCAAGTAATGAAAATTTAATTTTTTTATAAAAATTAGTTTTTTTACATTAATTATTTTTTATATAAATTGATTTTTGTTTTAAAATAAAAAATCTAGTTGCATGGCAAAAGTGACAAACCACCTCGTCTTAACGACAAGCTATTGAAGAGGCGTGAGCAAAAATGATATGACAAAAGTGGCATCACTTCTTCTAGACTTAATGAATATTCATGAGATCAAATAAACAGTTTAATCAAACAGAACTTCCAAAGATTATGAACTTTGGGAACCCTCAATTTCACAATTATTTAATTGTGAATACTAATTTAATGGGTTAAAATCCCGTTTTTTGTAATTTTTTATAAGAAAATTGCAAAAACATCATTTTCACAATCTAATATATTCATTCATATAAACATTCATAATTTAATACAATCATTCAAATTTGAACATATATAAAATTCACAACTTAATACAGTTTGAAGGATCGAAAATAAAACAATATATCAAGCAATAGAGAACCAAGAATAATAAAAAAAAATGGATTAAGAACTCTCACAACAAGAGAATGCACAAAGCGTCGTCTTTTACAAATGATCCTAGAGTAACTTATATACTAGGATAAGACTATTCTAGAACGATACCCCTGCATATCAGGGATTTATGTACAAAATATGTATATTATCCATAAAATATCCTATCACTAAGATAACGTATCTGAAACTTGTTGCTTAAGTAGTTATCACGCTGTAGAGAAAGACCATGAACAACGGATGATAATGCTTTTAAAATATATCAATGAAATAAGGTTTTTACTCATCAGATTATAAGGTTCGACCTTACAATCCCTCCAATCTGATGATGTTAAAACCTAATCTAGATAAAAGTCGTGAAGACAGACTTTATCAATTTCAATCAAAATTTATGGCTTGATCCATTTGAAGTCGTAATATAGGAGTTCTTCTCTTCTTTTATTCAGCTCGAACGATACACGCCAGTGATAACTGTCAGCTTCTGGTTTGTCTTTTCCCTCAAGTTTAAGTGAAATAAATTTTTAGTAGGAACTTTGCAAAGATCAATAGATTGTTGAAAACACATGTGGTCTTGATCATCAACAGAAAACATTCCATGTTCAGGATCTCTTATAAAGAGATGTTAAACATGGTCTACTCCTATTTGCAAAGAATTATTAATGTAGACAGTTCCATATGGCAATAAAAACTTTGCATGCTTGGGGGTTCTCCTTTTGCCTAAAGAAACTAGAGGTGTTGATGTAGAAGTTGCATTTGTAAGAGGAACGAAGTTATGATTCCTGACTTTGTTAATCATCATGATGATAACAAGCTTCAGCTCATGCGCATGAATACCCTCGTGATTTTTAATGATCCCCTGAATTTCTAACCATTAAGTGTATCCGTATTTGATAAGTTCGGATACAAGAATTATTTCAGGGTATTCTCTTTTAGAATCTCTTCTAGTCAGATGCATAATAATAATATTCTCCTCTTTAGGTTTAGTATACCTAACCTTTACAACCGAATCAAGAGAAACTCTCCTTAAGAAAACATCAACATAAGTAAACCGGTCAATCTTGTTGAGAATTTCTTCAACTCTCTTCTTATTGTCAACTTCAGCATTAAAATGTTGAAGTTCCTTCCTTTGGTCAACCACACTTCCTTCAAATGAAGCTACTATTAAACATACTTTTGTATCAAGTCTTCCAATAGCTCTGTCACGAGCTTCTGCATAAGGCACATACTAGTCATCTAACACATGGAGGCAAAGTCGATTCCTCAGGGATACAACCTAACTATCAATGACTTTTTGCATAAGGCACATACTAGTCATCTAACATAAAATAATAAAAGGGGGATTTTTTTTATTAATTAAAACTAAAAATAGCAATGAAAATAACTAAAGAAAATTTATTAAATTAAAATGAATTCAGTTCTGCTGTGACTTTCCTAATCATGCAATCAATCCAGACCTGGTTATTTAAAATGTGATATATTCAAGATGGTACTGAGAAAAACTAGAAGGCTCTAATAAATTATCTTCTACCTAATTAGTTAACCAAAACAAGCTCTTCAATTAACCCTAAATTTTTACTAATCTAACTAAACAATGTAACGTCCTAAAAATACCAAGTAATTTGTTTTTAAATAAGTCAAATCATTCATTCATTAACTAAGAGACAATCATAATAAAAGTATTTTGAAAATATCAGAGTAATTAGTAAACATTCCGTAAGGAATAAATCTCCAGGGCATGTAGTGCTATCAAGTCAGACCCTTCCTTTTGAAACCAGAAGTACCTGAAAACATTTTAAACATAAACCGTAAGCACAACGCTTAGTGAGTTCCCTAAAATACCACATACCATACATACATTTCAATGGGATACCTCATGGTCTTGCATACAAGTGTCATCGGCTATGCCCCATGGTCTTTTCCCTTGAATGCCATAGGCTACCCCTAGGTTCTTACAACCAAGTGCCATGGGCTACCCCCATGGTCTAACATCTAAGTGCCATGGGCTACCCCATGGTCTTTCATAAAAATGCCTCAGACTACCCTTGAGATCTTCCATAAAAGTTTCACAAAGACAATTAGCATCCTACATAGTATAGTGAGAATACTCACATGACTCACGAATCAGCTAAACCTAAAATCCAAGCCTTGCAACTGCTGCTACAGTACTCCTAACACATCATATAAGGTCTAATCTTAGTCTAAAAACTGAAACCAACCATTTTGACCAAAAACCAACCCAGGCCAAAAGTCAAAGACCAACATTGAATTCAGTCAACTGACATATCGTGGCCCTCATACAATCGATCAAGCATATAATTCCCAGTCGTCATTTCATGGCGGCTTATGGCCACGGCGTGGGCGCTGGAATTCCAACAGCTTAATGGATTAAGCAATTTCCATCGATTTAAAGAGCTCCAAGCTCAGATCTGATCCATTCTATGGTCTAAATGAATAAAGTTTCCAACTTTATCCATTAAGACACCCAAAGAGATCAAAATCTACAACCCTAGGTCCAAATAAAGCCAAATACCACAATGTCTTAGCCATTAAGACCTTAACCTGGAAAAGTCCTTAACCCAACCACTCCAGTAGGGTTTATAATACCATATATATCATAAAGGTGAAAGCTTTATATACATTCATATCCAAAACATGTCTAGAATCCAATTTAGGTTAAGATAAGCTAAAAAATGCCTAAAACACATGCAAGTATAAGAACTCCAACCAAAGCCTAGATCTACAACATACGTTTCTCTTGGGACTCAGGAGAATCATAAATTTGTCAACTTTATGAGTTCCTTCCTTCCAAACTTGCTCAAACATGAAGAACATGGGACAATAAACTAGATCTAAACACTTTAATCCATAAAGATTGAGACTTTGAAACTTAAAAAATGTCTAGAAGCTATGAGAGATGTTGATGATGTTGATTCCTTGAAAGTTCCACCAATAGAGCACCTTCTGTTGGGTTTTAGTATACTACAACATCCTATGGTGCACATACAACCCTAAATACCTTGGATCTATGTTTTCTCTATTATACATGCAAATATGAAGTTTCCAAGATATTACCCTATACTAGCATACAAATATCATATACTTGGGTAATAAAATAGATAGAATACATACCTTTTTTTATGTAACTTGTCTTCATGAAGCTTGAGTGCCTAGTGCCCCAAGTATGACACCTCAAATGGTTCACACAACACCATGAACACTTGGAATAACCTTGAGAATAAGGATACTTTGGTTCTCTCTAGTGAAATCGGCCTTGCCCTTTTGTGTACACACACTAGTGCCCATTTCACCAACCAAGGACATCTTTATATAGTGTGGAGATTAGGGTTAAACCCTAATACCCATGACCTTTCATTTCATATGATCCATGGGTTAAACACTCCATGGACTATCCATGAAAGCTTAGCCCAACCTAAATGAACTTGGCCCATCACACACATATATCATAGAGTCCATATTTAATTAGTTCCTTTTGATCACTTAATTAATTATAAATTAATTCTTGATCAATACTAATTAAATAATATGATTATATATTAATATATTAGAACTTATAATATATTAATATAAATCACTAGTATCCTTTTTCCTCATCTTGTCTATCTAATTGTCCCGATGCCATGCAACCCAAATGGACCATGCCGGGTCGGGTCAAGTCTTACCAATTATAGTTATGGACTTAGACATTAATCCAACAGTCTCCCACTTGGATAAGTCTAAAACTATTATTGAGTATGACTTCAAAAACCAACTGGCAATCGTAGCTCTCAAAAGCTTCTGTCGAACTCTGACCTTGCCGATGAACTCTGACCTTTGTCAATGACTTGTCCATTAGATAAGGAATCATATATTCCTCCATTCTAGATATCATATGGACTGAGACATGGATTATCAATCATTCTCTCTGTCCATTTGTTGTTTCCCGATTTCCGATTTATGATGACTGACTGATTGAACAAATCAAATCAGTCCTGGCTTGGCCAAGCACTCACATGTGTCATCGCTAAATCATCGAGGGGCCCACAGATATCGCTTTTATCCCGAAGGTAAAAGGAATGGATAAACTTCGACTCATATGGCTTGTTCTACTACTTGTTGAATCATACACAAAGGCACGTTTTATAACATCGAGTTACCAATGCGTTTTCGTGCAATCAATGTATAACCAACTCATAGTAACAACTCATATCTCTAGGTTTTAAGAAAATAAGATATTATCGTCTCATGATCACTCGTGATAAAATCCATGAAGTGATTCAAATGAGCGTGGGTTGAATCCAATATTCAGAACTTATGAGCACTCATGAGTGTTGTAGCACCACTTTGTCTAACATCTTAGACCTCTACAATCCAACGCATGACAGTCTTGATTCATATCTACTTCCAACATATGACCGACTGTGGATAGTTTGAATAACTTAGTCATTCAGGAAGAATGACCTAGTTTATTCTGGAAGTCAAAACATGCAAAATGAAACACAAGAATAAATGAATCAAATATGATATCAAACCCTATGAATATAAATAGACCACTTTTATTTATCACCATACCGATTACTCATTATTTCATTGTTTCGGTTTTATCAACTTTATACCTGAATTAAAAACACTATTTGTCCCATACTCCAAGCATATACACTATGTTTTTCTAAACAATAGCTTTGCCATACACCAAGTATGCACTCTATGTTTGTCTATGATCCTTACTTTGTGAAATAAACCAATTGAACATAATTTCAATGATTCTAATTTCACACTCCCAAATCCTTATCGAAAAATGTGAGAATTTCAAATTCCTATCATTTATCGAAATCTGTTTAGATTTTAAACTTATATGCACTGACCCTCCTGTAATGAATATGTACAAAGTCACAAAGACTTGTCAACAGTCATTATAAGGTATTCCAATGGAGATCAACTCCATGGAAACTAAGTCTCATATTCAAAGTACATTGCTTTGGACATGCTTCTTGCATTAAGTTTTCTAATCTTACACAGATAACTTCCACCTATGGAGACAACTCCATATTCTCATTTTGACTATCACTCCTGAACAACAGATGCCTCTTTTCAGAATATGTCAATATGGTCCTTCCAAAATTAGCACTATACTTCCAACTGTCCCTGAGCAACCAATCTTTGGTAAACCTCAGATTGTCATCGAAAATTGCTTAATCATTTTAGTCATATCCAATTCTAGACCTTTTCCCTTCTTAATGCCTCTGGGCATTTGGAAAAATTTTGAAATGACAAATATTATAGCACATGCAATCGATCCTGTACCCAAAGCAAATGGTACATAATTCATGATGTCTCACATAAAGACATGATTCTAGACCATTCTTTTGCTACAATATTTTTATTTGCCATGTTTTCAAAATTTGACTATGAAGAGGGATGCCGTAATCATAATCGAATTTTAAGAACGCAATATATAGAATTTCCTTAAGTTGAACCAATCCAACATGAAATTCATATATATATTCTTGACTAAAGATGATTAAGGTCTCAATCTAAGCCTTTAGAACTGAAATGAAGTATATCATCTCCCTTAATTATAGCAAAACAACTTTTTCAATCCCTGCAGCCTCACGAATTGAAACTTTTGTTTTCTATAATTAACATTGCTAACTTGCAGCACTAACAATAATTATCATGCTCCCACTAACATGATGATTATTAGCATAACACTTATGCTCCCACTAGCTTTGACATGTACTCAGAAATCAGCTGGACTTCTAGAAATCAATACTTTATTGACTTTCTTACCAAAGTTCAGATTTCTGATACGAGATGCTTTGATAAAACTTTATCAAAATCATACACCTTTCCTTAGATAGCATGCATGTGTGTCTAAACAATTTGAGAACTATGAAAAGGGATGTCGTATTCATAGCCTCAATTGTTTAGACCTTTTGCCATCTGCTTCAAATCTACTTGGTGGAAGTGTTTCCTCACCATCATTTTCATGAATCGGAGAGAAACCTTATGACCCTTAGATTTTATGGTGTATGTGTTCTTATCCATGTGAATCGTCAAGACCATAGTCACAAGACAAGGATAATGACAAATCCAAACTCATATGGACTGAAATTATGCAATCTTAACTTCTTGCCACCTGGCAGTACAGGGGCCTGTCATTGCTTCCAAGTTGTTATGCAACCAATTGAGAACTCTAAGAACTCATATGCAAAACCAACTTTAACTGGAATGGGCACATAAATAAAAGTATGTCAACACGATAGGTTATAAACCTCAAGTCGTGTGCTAGTGAAGAACCTCAGGTTTTATTCTTGATTAGTTCTTGAAATTCTTTTTAGGATCTTTAAGACTCCCACTGTCCTCTTGACATATAAGACTATCTTGCCAAATATTCAAGAGATAGTGCGGATTCTTTATCAAGACAAACACTTCACACAATTGGCCTTAGTTGGTCTTTGTTTTATCCAAAATATCACAACTTACCAATTTCAAATATACAATAGTAGGACACTTTTACTCTTACATTTGACAAGTGTTTTAAACCTTTCTTTAAGATATGTCACTCAAGTTACAATCTTGGAGTATGACTCTAAGAATTGTTTTGGAACGAAGTATAACTCATCTTCCTGATCTAACCATTTCAACAATTCATAACTCCTCTTCTTAGTCATAAGAATGCACTAAGATGACCTTTAGAGGACTAATTAAGATGATCACAAACATGATACTAAAGTACTCTCCCATCTTTTCAGATTTGAGAAACTTTTATCTTTCTGCCTAATTTGATTCTTCCCATTCGTTCTGCCATACATTGAGACTTTTCCAATGTTTCAGAATTATACTTAAACTTGTAAGTATAACCATATTTACTAAAATTTAGTAAATCAAATAGTCTTAACGAGCTTTGTGGTGGACATGACCAGTGCACAAGAATGTGTAGTCGATCCCTTTAGTCCTTCACTTGACTCACACATCCATGTGAACAAGTAATTAGTCTTGATTTTCCAATGCTTGAAAGTTCTCATTCATCATACTATTCAACTTGCATGATTCCAAGTTTCGGTCCAATTGAAACTTGGGCGATGAGGAACTTTCTTGATTTGGTAAATTTAGACACTACCACAAATGAAAGAATCAAATCCATTTTCCAATATTGCTGTCAGTGGAATCATATAAGCAACAATTTTCCACAAATACCATTGTAAGGATACTTCAAATAAAAAAAATTAAACAATTTTCTTTTATTTTAAAACTTTCCGGAAAAACTTATCCTTACAATCCACATGGAAAATTGTTGTTATCTATTCCTTAGCAATATATCATAACTTCTTAAGCAACTGCTCAAAATTCTGATGTGATTGAAATCCACCTTCGCGATCAGAATCAGCATATACTTCCTTTAAGATTTCTCTCTATTCTTTGATTCTTAAAACATCAACATGTGACCCAGTCACATCATGTAATGTGGATCTCAGAATAGAACTTAACAGAGTTAGATAATGGGCTCTACCTGATGTAGAGTCAAACTTATTGACTTTAACATCCTTAGGTAAATTTGGCAGCTTTGCAATCAACGCCCCTTCCTTCGGCAAAATAAACATATGGACCCTTTGGTAATGGGACTATCTCAGACTTAGCCTTTCTCTTTACCATTTGGTCAACCGGGTTGACTATGGCCAATCCCTTTCCATTGGGAAGAGAATGCTTTTTCTGGATTTCCAGTGTCACCATTGTCACTGTCCATAAAGTTTTTGGGAAGTTGATCTTCTAATCAAATTTGCTTCACTCTCGTTCCAAATCATTGCTGATTCAGCAGCACCAAGCAAATAGATATGATCATTAAGGTTCATGTCATAGTCTGTATCATAGTAGTCCCAAAGGAACTCACTATGTGACTTAGAAAGTGATTGAACATCCAACTTTCTCAAGACTTTGAATCCCAGCTCTCCCGGCTTGTCAATATGTGACTTCATCTCTAAGATGTGATCACACATAGACCTTGCTTGCCATTAGGGCTTGAGTGACCTTGAACTTGTGGGTTAGGGGGAATAATTGGAGGAGGTGGAGGAAGTAAAGTTCCAAGAGATTTGGGAAGATCATAGATGTCTGAACTAGACATCTTTTGGGAGATATTCAAGATAGTTGATCTAAAGTCCTTAATATAACACCCAATATGAAATATTAAGGCTAGGATCCAACAACCTATTTATAACTGGAAGAGGGATGTCGTAATCCGAGTTATAAAATAGTTGAAGGTAGGTAAATGACGATTTACCAATTTCCACCATGAAAAATGAAATAATTTAATTAGGTTTTTACTTGGATTTGAAACTCCTAGATCTTTTGAGATTCATTGAACTTTTCAATGGCATGTTTCAATCTCGAGTGTGCCCTTCAGGTTTTGTGACTGGGATGCCGAGGATCACAAAACAAGGTGTGAAATAACCATGCAAATATACTTGGTACCCTTAATATTTACCCTTCAATCGATGTGCCGGTTAACCACACGAGCTCCACCGATACTATGATAAATATTAAGTTACCCTTTGCCTACTTTGTTAAATCCAGGTTAGTGTGTCGGTTAACCACACACGCTCCACTAACGGTTTAAACAAAGTGCAAAGTGTAATTTCATGGATTAGCACCTTATTCACATTTTCCTAAGTAACTAAGATTGGGAATTAATAAAAGGTTTAGTTACTTAGTATTTATCATTAATAATTTTAATGAAGGGAGAATTATAGTCCTTGTCCTACCTATTCGGCTAACGACCCTCCACCAGTCAAGGAAGCGGTGGGTGAGAGTGGACATCCCTTAAGCTGCCATTTTATAGGCAACAACCTTATACCCCCCTTATAGACCGGCTTCGTGAATGAGGCCTACTCATGGTAAGACGACTTGCTCTTATACATATAATATATTTAACTTTTAATATTATAATAGTATGAGGGTGTATTTTAGACATTTAAAATACTTGATGGTTTAATCTATTAATTAAACTAGACTTTTAATTTAATTAAACTCAAACCATATATTTATGGATTTAATAATACTCTTTTAATTAAACGTTTTAATTAACTATTAATAAAGTTCATAATAGTTAATTTGAACTATTCAACAAAACATCATAATTCCAATTATTAAACTCAAAATTAAAAGCATTTAATTAATTGTTTAAGTTATGAACCCAAGAGTTTTAGAATTCAATTCTTTTTTTCATAAAAAACTTTTCTCAAATTCCAAAACTTGAGGGCAAGTTTTGTAATTCTTGAAAACCTTTGGATTCCATAACTTATGGAATTAATGGTGTTTTATGATGAAACTTTCCATGTTCCATAACTTAAGAACAATGGAATTCTTTAAAACATTAACACCAAATTTTGTAACTCCATAAAAACTTTGAATCAATTTTTTTTTAAAAAAAAACTTTCATATCCATAACTTATGGAAGTTTCAAAAACCCTTAAGATCACAACTTTAAAAAAAACTTTTGAGCTCCAAAATTTGTAACTCCTTAAAACATTTAGATCAAACTTTTAAAACTAATAAAATAATAATATCATTTTATCTTTTACTAAATTTGACCTAATTCAACTCATATAACAAATGATTCAAATTTTACAAATAATTCGTTTTTCACAAAACAAGTAATTATCTTAAAATTTGACAAACGTCATGTTTTTTTTTCCTTTTTTTTCCAACTTGAAAATAAAACATTTGCATTAATATAACAGAAAACAACCCATGGCTCTGACACCACTGTTGGGTTTTAGTATACTACAACAACATATGGTGCACATACAACCCTAAATACCTTGGATCTATGTTTTCTCTATTATACATGCAAATATGAAGTTTCCAAGATATTACCCTATACGAGCATACACATATCATATACTTGGGTAATAAAATAGATAGAATACATACCTTTTTTTTATGTAACTTGTCTTCATGAAGCTTGAGTGCCTAGTGCCCCAAGTGTGACACCTCAAATGGTTTACACAACACCATGAACACTTGGAATAACCTTGAGAATAAGGATACTTTGGTTCTCTCTAGTGAAATCGGCCTTGTCCTTTTCTGTACACACACTAGTGCCCATTTCACCAACCAAGGACATCTTTATATAGTGTGGAGATTAGGGTTAAACCCTAATACCCATGACCTTTCATTTCATATGATCCATGGGTTAAACACTCCATGGACTATCCATGAAAGCTTAGCCCAACCTAAATGAACTTGGCCCATCACACACATATATCTTAGAGTCCATATTTAATTAGTTCCTTTTGATCACTTAATTAATTATAAATTAATTATTGATCAATACTAATTAAATAATATGATTATATATTAATATATTAGAACTTATAATATATTAATATAAATCACTAGTATCCTTTTTCCTCATCTTGTCTATCCAATTGTCCCGATGCCATGCAACCCAAATGGACCATGTCGGGTCGGGTCAAGTCTTACCAATTATAGTTATGGACTTAGACATTAATCCAACAAAAACATCAACATGTGACCCAGTCACATCATGTAATGAGGATTTCAGAATAGAACTTAACAGAGTTAGATAATGGGCTCTACCTGATGTAGAGTCAAACTTATTGACTTTAACATCCTTAGGTAAATTTGGCAGCTTTGCAATCAACGCCCCTTCCTTTGACAAAATAAACATATGGACCCTTTGGTAATGGGACTATCTTAGACTTAGCCTTTCTCTTTACCATTTGGTCAACCGGGTTGACTATGGCCAATCCCTTTCCATTGGGAAGAGAATGCTTTTTCTGGATTTCCAGTGTCACCATTGTCACTGTCCATAAAGTTTTTGGGAAGTTGATCTTCTAATCAAATTTGCTTTGTTATCGTTCCAAATCATTGTTGATTCAGCAGCACCAAGCAAATAGATATGATCATTAAGGTTCATGTCATAGTCTGTTTCATAGTAGTCCCAAAGGAACTCACTATGTGACTTAGAAAGTGATTGAACATCCAACTTTCTCAAGACTTTGACACCCAACTCTCCCGGCTTGTCAATATGTGACTTCATCTCTAAGATGTGATCACACATAGACCTTGCTTGCCATTAGGGCTCGAGTAACCTTGAACTTGTGGGTTAGGGAGAATAATTGGAGGAGGTGGAGGAAGTAAAGTTCTAAGAGATTTGGGAAGATCATAGATGTCTGAACTAGACATCTTTTGGGAGATATTCAAGATAGTTGATCTAAAGTCCTTAATATAACACCCAATATGAAATATTAAGGCTAGGATCCAACAACCTATTTATAACTGGAAGAGGGATGTCATAATCCGAGTTATAAAATAGTTGAAGGTAGATAAATGACGATTTACCAATTTCCACCATGAAAAACGAAATAATTTAATTAGGTTTTTACTTGGATTTGAAACTCCTAGATCTTTTGAGATTCATTGAACTTTTCAATGACATGTTTCAATCTCGAGTGTGCCCTTCAGGTTTTGTGACTGGGATGCCGAGGATCACAAAACAAGGCCATGCAAATATACTTGGTACCCTTAATATTTACCCCTCAATCGATGTGTCGGTTAACCACACGAGCTCCACCGATACTATGATAAATATTAAGTTACCCTTTGCCTACTTTGTTAAATCCAGGTTAGTGTGTCGGTTAACCACACACGCTCCACTAACGGTTTAAACAAAGTGCAAAGTGTAATTTCATGGATTAGCACCTTATTCACATTTTCCTAAGTAACTAAGATTGGGAATTAATAAAATGTTTAGTTACTTAGTATTTATCATTAATAATTTTAATGAAGGGAGAATTATAGTCCTTGTCCTACCTGTTCGGCTAACGGCCCTCCACCAGTCAAGGAAGCGGTGGGTGAGAGTGGACACCCATTAAGCTGCCATTTTATAGGCAACAACCTTATACCCCCCTTATAGACCGGCTTCGTGAATGAGGCCTACTAATGGTAAGACTGACTTGCTCTTATACACACACATATATATATATATATATATATATATATATATATATATATATATATATATATATATATATATATATATATATTATTAACTTATAATATTATAAAGTATAAGGGTTGAATTTTAACTTTTAAAATTCTAAGGGCTTAACTTGGAATTAAAGTATTCATTAGAGAAAACTTTTCAAATTCCAAAGCTTGAGGGCAAGTTTTGAAACTATTCAAAACTCTTGGATTTTCATAACTTATGAGTTTTAAGTAAAGCTTTAAAACTTTTAATGAAGAGACTCTTGGACATCCATAACTTGAGGACAAGTTATGGAGCCATAAAAACTATTTATAAGAAAAGACTCTTCATTTTTTTTCTAACCTAAGGCATATTTATGAGTTTTTTAAGGTTCATAAATGTGACTTTTCATATAACTTGAGGACAAGTTACAAAAAAACACATTTTATGAACAACTTTTAGATTAATTAGGATTGAAAACAACTAAAACACAAATTTTTTTTCCATTAATCTAAACTAACTCATAAATCAAGGAAACATAGAACTTTTGGTAATCCATAACTTATGGAGTTAAATGCTTGTTTTATGATGAAACTTTTCATGTTCCATAACTTAAGAATAAGTTATGGAATTCTTTAAAACATTAACACCAAATTTTGTAACTCCATAAAAACAAATTTTTTTTTAAAACCCTTTCATATCCATAACTTATGGAGGTTTCAAAACACATAAGATCACAACTTTAAAAAAAACTTTTTGAGCTCCAAAATTTTATGACAAAATTTGTAACTCCTTAAAACATTTGGATCAAACTTTTAAAACTAATAAAATAATCATATCATTTTATCTTTTACTAAATTTGACCTAATTCAACTCATATAGCAAATGATTCAAATTTTACAAATAATTAGTTTTTCACAAAACAAGTAATTATCTTAAAATTTGACAAACTTCATGTTTTTTTCAACTTTGAAAATCAAACATTTGCATGAATATAACAGAAAACAACCCATGGCTCTGATACCACTGTTGGGTTTTAGTATACTACAACATCCTATGGTGCACATACAACCCTAAATACCTTGGATCTATGTTTTCTCTATTATACATGCAAATATGAAGTTTCCAAGATATTACCCTATACTAGCATACAAATATCATATACTTGGGTAATAAAATAGATAGAATACATACCTTTTTTTTATGTAACTTGTCTTCATGAAGCTTGAGTGCCTAGTGCCCCAAGTGTGACACCTCAAATTGTTCACACAACACCATGAACACTTGGAATAACCTTGAGAATAAGGATACTTTGGTTCTCTCTACTGAAATCGGCCTTGCCCTTTTATGTACACACACTAGTGCCCGTTTCACCAACCAAGGACATCTTTATATAGTGTAGAGATTAGGGTTAAACCCTAATACCCATGACATTTCATTTCATATGATCCATGGGTTAAACACTCCATGGACTATCCATGAAAGCTTAGCCTAACCTAAATGAACTTGGCCCATCACACACATATATCTTAGAGTCCATATTTAATTAGTTCTTTTTGATCACTTAATTAATTATAAATTAATTCTTGATCAATACTAATTAAATAATATGATTATATATTAATATATTAGAACTTATAATATATTAATATAAATCACTAGTATCCTTTTTCCTCATCTTGTCTATCCAATTGTCCCGATGCCATGCAACCCAAATGGACCATGCCGGGTCGGGTCAAGTCTTACCAATTATAGTTATGAACTTAGACATTAATCCAACACCTTCTTCTCATTCTTCTCTTCTTCTCCAATCCAACAATGCTCCAAAAGGCCACAAATCACCAAGGGAAGAAGAGTTAGGGTGTCTATAAGGTATAAGGGTGTTGGAGGCTGGTAATGAGCCCTAGAAGTGGCTTAGATGGGTTTAAATACGAAGCAAACCCTAAAAGAATCATGGGCTTGGGCCAAAATTGTTTCCACGCCATGGCCATCCTTGGCCACGCCGTAGTGGCTCACTAAGACACGAGATCCATTTAATTAGTGCCACGTCGTGGGCGTCCTTGCACCACATCATGGCACAGGGTCTCCCCCAAAACTTCATCTTCGGTCCTTGATAAAAGTAAGCTTAACCAATCTTGAACATGGGTGTTACTCTCCCCCACTTAAATTAGATTTCGTTACCGAAATCAGTCCTTACCACCTCCCAGGCTCCCCAAGCTATTTAGACAATCCTTCCAGAATCCCGATTCGAACTAAAAAGTTGACTCATATAGACGACTAACTTCCAAATACTATAATCAAAACCCAACCCAATAGAACTCACATACCCCTGGCGTATAATGAATCCTTGACCCACTAACTTTAACCATTGACGAGTAACCATCACTACCCTGCTAGAAATATGAAAATCCAAAACCCTGTCTGACTTCCAGACATACAAAATTATCTCATCCTAGATCCATAAGAGACTCCAATTAGCAATCTAAACCAAACGAAACCCTTCCGACCTTGAATTATCTTACTGATAACTGGAAAAACAGAATCCCTAACTATTCATTACTGCTGAAAGCTTTCATTAGAAAGCAAAGGTGACTCCCAATGCAAGTCGCACCCATAGGTGCCACATCAATACATAACACACATTCTAATAAGCAAAGATTTGTATATTCGATCTATCCAAGATCTCATGATTCCATGCTGACATTCTACTAAACTAGGATGTAGAATCCCTAACCATCCGCTGACACTGACCATCGAATGCATGGTCGCGCAATGAGACTCCACCCAAGAGGCTGACTGATAAAAGCTATCATAGCCTGCTCACCAACGTGGCTCCAAAAGTCTTCAAGGGATGACATAACCGACCAACATACGAACATATGGCAGTCCACTTTGTTCTAGGTGAATGCTATCGGCCGACCGTAGGCTTAGATTACGCCCGACCCCAAATCGTCCTACAACCTTCCTTAATCCCATGAATCTTTTGGCGTTCCCATAGTCTCACAACCATTCCTCTAATGTTATAACTCATCCTTGAAAACGCTACTAGGCATATTGTGGACTTAGCACACTCTCACAACCGCCTACCAATCTAGTGAATGCTACGGCTACCCCACAATCTTACAATACTTCCACCACTGTCTATCGACCTAGTGAACACTACAGATAACTCATTGTCTTACAACACATCCACAACTTTTTATCGACCTAGTGAATGCTACGACTACCCTGCATTCTTACAACACTTCCACAACTGCCTATGAACCTAGTGAATGCGATGGCTACCCTGCATTCGTACAACACTTCCACAACTATCATGGGCCTAACCTATGGGCTTGCCAACTACTTACAGGGATACTCAACCTAAGATCATTACAAGCCGAAACCCATAACATGCTAGACCCTAATCAGGTGTTAATACCATTCTTTGAACCATAAGCCTTTATCAAACAAGAACAAGCAGAGAGGTTCTAACACCACCCTCAACGTGAACCTAATCACAAATCCGACATACGCCGTTTTCGCTGCTTCTTGACCTCAAACGAGATAACCCTGAATCTTCAACCCTTTCTTCCCTAATTAAAAATGACCACTGACGTTATCCATTGCATAATCCTTGACTCATACCCCATCCTCACTGGCTACTCACTTGTCCTTATTTATGGAATTCTATGCTAACCCGCGTTTGGAAATATTTCCATTAATTCCCAAATGTTTCTCCCCCTAATTGGGTTAAGCTAGACTCTAACAGTCTTCCTAAGCAATCGAACTTCCTAGACAGCCTATAACTTCACCCATCTGATCCTTGACACCCGCACCTCCCATTATCGGTCATAAGGGAAATCCGAGTCCTAGAACCATTTCCAAAAGGTTTTACTACATGACTGCCATCCATAGCGACCTAACTCCTAGATTCCGACTTGAGATCACAACCAATATCAATGAGCAACCCAACCATGAGCCTTCTTAACTCAAAGCATTATCCCAATCACAAGTAATTGAATAGATCCTTTATAATTACAACTTATCAACAAAACTTCCTACACTTAATAACGTTGTACCGACACCCTAAATCGCAATCCAAATGTCTGCTACTCCATGCTTTTCGATAGGTTGACGTACTTAAAGCATCGACAACTGATACAACTCAAACGGATTCGAACAATTCCAACAGATAAACAAGTCCATATGAAAATATACCACCCACACCGAGAAGTTGTTGGATCACCTCAGCTCCTTCCCTACTAGCGGTAGCAATTGATTCAATGAGATAACTAACCCCCAACTAACATCCAACCTGAGCTGCACAAGCACCTATGAACTATATCTTCGTCGTCTCAACAACAATAATAGGCTACAACAAGATCATTGCCTAGAAACTTTTGATGTGATAACCACACACACATCCCTGATAGCATGAAGCTGGCAGCAACTCGCCCTGCACTTGTGTTCTGTCCAATCCCTCATACCTCTCAACCACAAAAGATCTTGACCCTCTCAAATTCCAAAATCCAATAGGTCTATACTGTAACTTCCTCCATCCATTGTGCTGAACCACCAAAGTTAATAAGATTGATAACCTTCAAATCACAAAACTCATTCGTCCTATTCTTAAGGCTTAATCTGTCACTGGCCGACATCTCCCACTTTAATGCCTGAAACTGGTGCATCTAAATACCCTCTAAACACGGATCTCCTTATGAAAATTGGTATATGACCAACCTTTTAATACTAATACCCCTGAAAATATGAAGAAACTATGATCCTTAGGTGGAGACTCTAACTAAACTAATCATAATGTCACGTACACACAATTAAGATCATAAGCATGAATGAATAAGCATGAAGAAAGTTTCCTTTGATACCAAGAGATCCAAAGCCCAGATCGAGTCCATTATATGGTCTAAATGGATATAGTTTCAAAATTTATCCATTAAGACACCCAAAGAGATCAAGATCTCCAACCCTAACTTCAAATAAAGCCAAATACCACAATATCTTAACCATTAAGCCCTTAACCTAGAGAAGTCCTTAACCCAACCACTCCAGTAGGGTTTATAATACCAGATCTATCATAAAGGTGAAAGCTTTATAGACATGCATATCCAAAACATGTCTAGAATCCAATTTCGGTCATGATAAGCTAAAAAATGCCCAAAAACACATGAAAGTATAAGAACTCCAACCAAAGTCTAGATCTACAACATACGTTTTTCTTAGGACTCAGGAGAATCATAAAGTTGTCAACTTTATGAGTTCCTTCCTTCAAAACTTGATTAAATATTATGAACATGGGACAATAAACTAGATCTAAACACTTTAAGCCATAAAGATTATGCCTTTAACACTTACAAAGGTCCAGAAGAAATGAGAGATGCTGATGATGTTGATTCCTTACAAGTTTTCTCCAATGGAGCACCTTCTTCGCCTTCTTCTCCAAGCCAACAATGCTCCAAAAAGGCCACAAATCACCAAGGGAAGGAGAGCCAGGGTTTATATGAGGTATAAGGGTGTTTGAGGCTGATAATGAACCCTAGAAGTGGCTTAGGATTTCTCTGAGCACCTTCTTCTCCTTATTCTCTTCTTTTCCACCTCTTTTTCAGCTTCTTTTTCACCCAAAACTTCTTAGTTACTTTTTCAGCCTCCTCTTCTGATTCAAATATGTTTGGGTCTTCATAAATCCCCCCAGTTCTCAAGGAAATTGCACTCACATTATGCTTTGGATTGTTTTTAGTTTTCCCTAGTAATTTTCCTTGAGATTCCAGCCGACCTACAGAAGTAGCAAGTTAAGACACTTGTTGTTCCATATTTTTGATGCTCGCTCTGGTTTCATTCTGGAACGCGTGGGTGTTGGTGGCTAAGATTTTAAGTATATCTGTAAGTCCCTAAATCTGGAACCAACTAGTGATCAAACACACAATCAAGCTGTAATCAATAAGGATAAGAAGGAGTAGAAGCAAGATTAATCCAATAATGCACACGTTCTATTAGGGCTGTAAACGTCTGGTACAATTGGATAACACACACATGCAACAACCGTGTATCTGACACATCTGACACGCTATTTATAAGGGACCAAGACCGAGAACATGTTCACGACCGTAAATAGGTTCACGGCCGTGAACACCCATACAGCCGTAACCACACAACCGCACACCCAAACCTGTTTTCGGTCCTAGACCAAAAACTATTAAAGCCTAGAAAAGTAAAGTATAAACCATATTTTTGGACCCATAAATCTCCCCCTTGGTTTATAGCTTTCTTTTCTTTGACCTAACAAACTCCCCCTAAAATGTAGCTGGCTTTTCTTGTCAATCTTCATTTGGAGCTTGGCTTCAGCATTAATATTTGATATCTTCACAGCTTTAAGATGAACATATGAATCTTCTAAGTGAATGACTTCATCGTGAGCGGATGGGATTTTCTTCAAGATTTGACTTTGAACAAACGTTGGGTGAGGAGGCTTCATGTAGAGATTCTTGAAAAATGGCGCTTTCAGCTTGAGAATCTTCTGAGAGAATAACAGAGAACGAATCTTCTGGATCACGTCAGCAGGTTCATAGATAGCAGCAAATTGATTGAGGAGGCTTCAATGCAATCTGTCACATAATCTTCAAGTGCAGCTTCACCTTGCTTCTGGGGTTGAAAGATTGTATGTTGAAAAATGATCATCACTTCTAGTTCCTTCGAATGAATGTTCTTGAATGATCACCGTTGCGCCTTGAGAAGTAACCATGACTAAAAAGTCCCTGAGGATCAAAGAAAGAATCATAAAGACCCTTCTCACCATAGTTGTTCAAGGATGAATCCTTGGCTCAAAAAGAGACTTCTCGCAGTATCTGTGTGAACTCGGAGGAACGCACTGCGATTTGTTGAGTATCGGAGAACTACTCGTGGCTAGTTTTGATGATAGCCCATGTATATCCTTGATCATAGATCTCAATACAGTTATCAAGTTAACGAGTTAACTTGGCCCTTGGCGAGACGTTTAGCGATACCTGTTTCCCTGTTGGGTAAATCGCCCTGGTGTCGTGACAGTTCTTAGGTAAAGAAAGCTGACAAGACCAATCTGACAATTTGTACCGTTTCAGAGTTTCAATTCCTTAGATACGACAGTTCTTAAAAAGAAACTGGCTGACTGGCATATTGTACAATGTCACACCAGGTATGAGCCATTATCCGTCAATTCATGGGTGAAATCTAGAACACTAAAAATGTTCACCGTCAATTCAAAATTAAATGGTTTTGGATTTTGGGTTTTACTTAGAGTCATGGTGACAACAACATCTAAGATCATAAACACGTACTTTTTGGCAACCATCAGC
Organism: Lactuca virosa; assembly: GCF_052849685.1. Classification (NCBI taxonomy): domain Eukaryota; kingdom Viridiplantae; phylum Streptophyta; class Magnoliopsida; order Asterales; family Asteraceae; genus Lactuca; species Lactuca virosa. Next base: position 170,804,124 of record NC_136428.1, on the reverse strand, counting down.
CGACTTGTTTTATACTCGAACCTCAAGAGGTACCGGTACGTGGAAGTGATTTGATGGAGAAAATTTTAGATATGGGTGAAGAATGGTTGGGTGTTTCACATTGGTCATGTTGAAAATGACCTTTGATCATTAACATTTGATGCGAAGACTCCTATTAAGACTGGTATATGTCTCAATATGGAAGAGTCTATCACTCGCATTTGAATTTTCCGTCAATTCCTTGTGAAAGTAGTGTGAAGTGAAATGACCGTCAATTCCTTTCCCATTTTCAGGTTTCTTCTCCTTGCTTAGAATATTTCGATACATTCTCCTTGAGTCTCATCTTCTCCTGAATTCACTTTTCAAGACAAATGAAATTTTGAGATAAACATAAAAAATAAAAGTAAACTTAGCACACTAAGAAATAAAAATAAAAGTAAAATACGCTCAAAAACACTATTTTTTGGATTTTTAAATTTTTTTGAAAAATAAATAAAAACATAAATGAAAATATTTTTGTATTTTTGAAATTTTATAAATTTTTTGTTTTGTTTTTTTTTTAAATTCTCCCCCTTAAATTTGTGCATATAAGAAAATATGAATAAATTTAACAAAAACAATACAGAGAATCTTTTGGGATCAAAGTTGTCAAGCAATTTAACTTGTCCTTTATCACTGAACTTCATATCATTTCCCCAATAATACCTACCAAAGAAAAACATATTTTTTAAGTTTTTGATTTTCTCATTTTTTTTTTGTATTTTGATTTCTCCCCCATAATTTGAGCATAGGGAAGAAAATAAAATAAATGCGCAAAATTAAAAGAAATTTGTCTTTGAAACGAATCATTTTAAGAAAAACTCAGGAGCATCGAAAGAATTCAAACTGAAAGTCAGCAATTTGAAGATGCAAGCACCAACGAATTCAGCTTTGGTTGTATTTCAGTCTTGGAACAGATCCGAAAATTCTTCACATCATTAAGCACAAACCCCATTTGTGATCCTCTCCTTTATTCCTTTCCCGCAAAGGACACATACTCTCACTTAAAGTTCTGAGTGTTGTACAGTTTAGAGACGTCCCCTACCATGTGCTTGGAACAACCACTATCAACAAACTGAAGTCTAATGATATTCCTCCATAGCCGTTCCACCACAGTGCGGGATTAGTTGGTCTTCGGAACCCAGCCCATTTTAAAACTGGGTTGACCTTTGTCATCAACACACGGTACTCTCTCCCATGACATATCATATTTATTACATACAGAAGATGAACAAATATTAGACTCATTAGAAGATTTGGGAGAGTGAACCTTCGGTACCCATCTGTAGTTAGGTTTAACCCATTTCTTGTTCGATCGGATGGGTGGCTCAGTACTTGCTTTTGAACTTGAAGTCGATCGCCGAGATGACTTTGACCTAACCGGTCTTGATTTCACAGAAGCATCTCTTGAGCTTGGCTTCTTGCCTGGCATTCCCTTCTTGGCTTTGGGATTTTGATTCTTGGCCTTCTGCGCGTTCCATTCACCATTGCGCGATTGTGACCTGGAAGGGTTTCTTTTGGAGGATCTTCTTATTGTATTCTGCCATCCTTGTGCAAAGTAGGGAACGTATGCACGATATGGACAATTTCTGGCAATGTGTCCATGTTTTCCACAGTGGAAGCAAGTCTGCTTCTTCACATAGGAGTTGTTTCTTCTTGCCCCTGGTGGCGTGCCCTTGCCTTGTCTCTGATTGTTCCCACAAGCACACTTGCAGCAGGCCGTCTGTTTCACTTGCTTTGGTGGCCTGTACTTGCCAATAGCAGGTTTGTCAGAAGTAACTGAGTTAGAAGCAACAGATTCAGAGTTCAAGGAGACATTGTTTTGTTCAATAGTGTCCTCCTTGTTCTCATCTTTCGCTACTTTACCTGCACAGGAAGTAGAAACATTAGTATCTTTTATCTCAACACCCTCAATTGGCCCAGATTGTTCAGTCTTAACTGAAGCTGGTACTGGGATTTGGCCACACTGAGTAGGTATCTCTTCCTCGTTGGTCTCAAGGGGTGTGGTGTAGTTGTCATTTAAAGGAGGCGGAACACTATGATACCCAAGACCCTTAGATTGGTTATCTTTGAATTTTAATTGCTTTTCAATCATGGACGCAACTACCTCACTTGATACATCAAATTTCTTAAACGTGAATTCAGCATTATTATATTTAGCTTTCAATGCATCAAGTTTGGCAGTTAATTCGGCAAGTTGTCTCTTAACATATGTATAATTTTCACATTTGTTGTTGTATTCCTCTTGAAGGGTTCTAAAGTCATTTGTTTTGGCCTCTAGTTGAGCTTTTAGGGGTTTTTTTTACCTTTCCTTAGGGTATAGCCTTCATATTTAAGGTCCTCATTTTCCCTTTTTAGTAAATCATTTTGTTCACGAAGAAATTTAATTGTAGCTTCAAAAGATTTAGAACATGAAACTTCATTGACCGGAATGTTTGAAGAACTCACTGTTCACCAAAAATGCCCTTTGACTTGAAACCTAGAAAGTCAAAATGTAACCGAAAACGAAAAGGGTTATAAAACCAAGAGGGGTTCACGGTCGGAAAGGGTTCACGGCCGTACACAGGAGATTGTTCATAGTCAATGAATTCACGGTCAATGAATGGTTCACGGTCAACGAATGGTTCACGGTCAATGAATAGTTCACGGTCAAATGAGTGATTCACGATCAGTAGAGATGAGTGGTTCACGGCCGTACACACTGTTCACGACCGTAAACAATTCAATAGATGAAACCGTAAACACCCAGATTTTGACAAAAACATATGATTGTGAGCAGATTTTGATTCCTTTGGCCTTGAATTCATGATTAAATGCAGAAACCCAACAACCAAGCTTGAAATAATCACGAAAATGAAGAAACCTCCAACTGAAAACACAACTTGATCAGTTTTGACACTAGTATGGATTTGATACCAATTGTAAGTCCCCAAATCTGGAACCAACTAGTGATCAAACACACAATCAAGTTGTAATCAATAAGGATAAGAAGGAGTAGAAGCAAGATCAATCCAACAATGCACACGTTCTATTAGGGCCGTAAACGTCTGGTACACTTGGATAACACACACATACAACAACAGTGTATCTGACACATCTGACACGCTATTTATAAGGGACCAAGACCGAGAACACGTTCACGGCCGTAAACAGGTTCACGGCCGTGAACACCCATACAGCCGCAAACACACAACCGCACACCCAAACCTGTTTTTGGTCCTAGACCAAAAACTATTAAAGCCTAGAAAGTAAAGTATAAACCATATTTTTGGACCCAACAATATCTTCTAATGTAAGGCTAGAGTTGTCTGATTGCTAATTTGAAGGCTGCTAAAAATGCCAATTCAGATAATTTTGTTGCTGCTGATTATGGAAATTCTGATGTTGATTTTTCAAATAACTCTGCTACTGGAAACCAGGAGGATGCTAAAATTGCAGTTTATGGTGATATTTATTGTTTTGGTAGTAATTTGGAGGCTCATTAAACTTTTTCTATTGCTTCTATCCTCCGATAGCTTTTATTGGAGCAATATGCTCTTGCAGCAGTAGACACATATCTGTTGGATGTTCGGTCTTCAAGCAGATTCCACATTGTTTCTTCACAACTGCCCTTTAGTTTTTTCAGTAACAACACCACTTTCGTCAATTCTGGGTGGAAAGGTACAAACTTTTTACCTCTAGGAGGTTTGCAAGTTGACCAATATGCAGATTCTTGAAGCACCAACTCGAACCAAGCTTGTTTAGCAACGCCCTCCTTCTTGAAAGAACTCTAAAATGGCCACAAGACTCACTCATTAAGCTCTAAAACCCTCACACACACTATCACAGCTGAAAAGTAGACGAAAAGAGGCTAGAGAGGCTGGTAGGGTTTGGTCCAAGAGGCTAAAAGGTGTTTAAATAGGGGACAAGTCCGAGATTTAGGGTTTTGGCCCTCTGCAGCGTACGCCCAGCGTACGTAAGGCTCCTCCGCGATCCTTCATGCAGAGTACGCTAAGCGTACTCATAAGTATGCCCAACGTACTCAAGGGGCCAATTATGACAAAATAGGGATTCTTCGAGGGTTCAAGCCATACCTGATTTAGGGCGTTACAACTCTCCCCCACTAGAACTAGACTTCATCCTCGAAGTCCGTAGCTGATAACAGATTGGGGTAATGCTCCCGCATCTCATCCTCTGGTTCCCAAATCCATTTGGAACCCTTGCGGTGCTGCCATTGTACCTTTACCAACTTCACTTCCTTGTTCCGTAGACCCTTAGTCTTCCTATCTAAAATGGCCACCAACCTTTCGACATAATTCAGACTCCCATCTAGCCGAATGTCATCCAAGAAATGACCACGGACTCGTCAGCAACACACTTCCGAAGCTGAGATACGTGGAAGGTGTTGTGAATCTGACTAAGCTCCTCTGGCAGCTCTAAGCGATATGACACCTTGCCCACTCGGGCCGTGATCCTGAACGGGCCTATGAACCGAGGCCCCAACTTGCCCCTCTTTCGAAACCTAATAATCCCTTTCTAGGGAGACACCTTCAGTAATATAAAGTCCCCCACCTGAAACTCGAGGTCTGAATGCCGCGGTCAGCATAACTTTTCTGAAGGCTTTGCGCGACTCGCAACCGGTTGCGCACCTGCTGAATCAGTCTGGTAGTCTTGAGCACTACCTCAGTGCTCCCCATGACCCGATGCCCAACCTCGTCCCAACACACTGGGGTCCTGCACCTCCGACCATATAACATCTCTAATGGAGCTCGGTTAATACTGGCATGATAACTATTATTGTATGAGAACTCTGCCAGTGGGAGGTATGTATCCCAACTCCTTCCAAAATCCATCACACATGCTCGAAGCATGTCCTCCAGCGTCTGGATCGTCCTCTCACTCTGACCGTCAGTCTGAGGGTGGTATGCCGTACTGAAATGTAGCTGAGTGCCCAGTTCCTCGTGGAACTTCTTCCAAAACCTGGAAGTAAACCGGAAATCCCTGTCGGAGACCACAGACACGGGCACCCCGTGTCTAGCCACCACCTCACGCACATAAATATCTGCCAACTTCTCCGCGGATATACTCTCGGAAATCGGGATAAAGTGGGCACTCTTCGTTAGTCTGTCTACGATCACCCATATAACGTCCACTCCCCTCGCCGTCCTAGGCAACTTTGTGATGAAGTCCATGGTGATCTCTTCCCACTTCCACATGGGAATGGGTAGTGGCTGAACCTTGCCATGAGGCCGCTGGTGCTCGGCCTTGACCTTCCTGCAGGTCAAGCACCGCTCCACGAACCAGGCGATCTCCCGCTTCATGCAGGGCCACCAATAACCCAGCCTCAAATCCCTATAAATTTTCGTAGCTCCTGGGTGTATAGAGAACTTGGACTTGTGCACCTCCTCTAATAGCCTCTGTCTCACTCCCCCTGTCACTGTTACCCACACACGACCACATTGCGTCAAAAGGCCGCAGCTATCCTTCACAAACAAAGGATACTGCCCCCGAATCCGCTCAATCTTCCAATTCTCCTTCTTTACCCCCTCGACCCGAGCCTCTTTGATCATGTCCAACAAAGGAGAAGTCACCGTCATCCTCATACAAATGTCCCTAATCGGGGTCCCTATCGTCTTCCGGCTCAATGCATCAGCCACCATGTTGGCTTTCCCTGGGTGGTATAGAATCTCGGAATCATAATCCTTCAGCACATCCAGCCACCTCCTCTGTCGCATGTTGAGGTTCTGCTGATCCATCAAATACTTCAGACTCTTGTGATCGGTATAGATAGTGAACCGCACTCCATATAAATAGTGCCTCTAAATCTTGAGGGCAAACACCAATGCCCCCAATTCCAGGTCATGAGTGGGGTAATTCGCCTCATGAGGCTTCAACTGCCTTGAGGCGTAAGCTATCACATGCCCCCTCTGCATCAGTACCGCACCTAACCCTGAGATCGATGCGTCGCAGTACACCACCAAATCATCTAACCCCTCAGGTAGTACTAGAATCGGAGCCTCGCATAACCTCTGTCTCAGGGTCTCAAAAGCCATCTGCTGATCCGCACCCCACCGAAAAGTCACATTTTTCTTGGTCAGGCGGGTCAATGGCACAACAATTTTGGAGAAATCCTAGATAAATTTCTGATAGTAACCCGCTAGACCAAAGAAGCTACGAATCTCTGATGCATTTCTCGGTACTTCCCACCGCATCACAGCCTAAACCTTGGCTGGATCAACTAAAATACCCTCTTGATTGATGATATGCCCCAAAAACTGTACTTCCCGTAGCCATAAATCACACTTGGAGAACTTCACATAAAGTTTCTCCGGGATCAGGGTCTCTAATACCTCCCTCAGATACTGCTCATGCTGCTCCCTGGTCTTAGAATAGACCAGGATATCATCAATAAAAATGATCACCGACCGATCCAGCATCGGTCTGCACACCCTGTTCATAAGATCCATGAACGCTGTTGGGGCATTGGTGAGCCCAAACGGCATCACCACAAACTCATAATTCCCATACCGAGTCCTGAAAGACGTCTTCAGTATATCCTCATCCCGAATCCTCATCTGATGGTATCCCGACCGAAGATCAATCTTGGAAAACCATGACGCACCCTGCAGCTGATCGAAAAAATCGTCGATCCTTGGCAACGGATAACGGTTCTTCACCGTTAGTTTGTTCAGCTCCCTATAATCGATGCACATCCTGTGCGATCCATCCTTCTTTTTCACGAAAAGAATCGGTGCTCCCCACGGAGAGCTGCTTGGACGAATGAACCCTCGGTCTAGCAGCTCCTGAAGCTGCGTAGATAGCTCCTGCATCTTCGGTGGTGCCAACCGGTAGGGTGCCTTTGCTATCGGAGCGGCACCCGGCACGAAGTCAATGCGAAACTCCACCTGCCTCTCTAGAGGCACTCCTGGTAACTCTTCGGGGAAGACATCCCGAAAATCCTGTACCACTGGCACACTGCCCACATCCGTCACGGTCTCCACTCTCATATCCGAGACATAAGCCAGAAATCCCGTCTGATCGTGATGTAAAAACCTCCAGGCCCTTGCAGTCGAACAGAGGGTCGGTCCCTGCGAGGCCCTTTCACCATGAATAACCAGTTCTCCCCTACTTGGGGTTCGAACCCTGACCAACTGGCGCTCGCAATCTACCATGGCCCCGTTGGCCCCCAACCAATCTATCCCGACAATCACTTTCAACTCTCGCAATGGTATCGGAACTAGATCAACACGGAACCTCTCGCCCAATACATTCAGCACACAGTCCCGATATACCCTCGTAGCACTAACGGTGCGGTCGTCTGCAATCTCCACCTCGAGTGGGGAATCCAAGGTCCTCGGCGCGTCTCCGAACTTCTTGCTAAGCGCAAGTGACACAAATGATCGGGTAGCACCCGAATCAAACAGGACATGAGCAGACATACCATTGACCAAAAAGGTCCCTATACAAGCATATAGTACACATAAGTCATACAAATAATAAGAACAGAGAATAATAGATACGTACCAGCCACGACGTCCGGAGCTGCCCGAGCCTCCTCGGTAGTCAGCTGAAAAGCACGGCTCCTCAACGCCGGGGCATCCGCCTTAGCAGGGCGGCCATCTGTGATCCTCATTGTGGCGGGTGCGGGTGCCACCACTGCTCCTCCCCCTCCCTGCAACCTCACACGATCAGCCTTTTTATGGCCAGTCTGGTTGCAGTGGAAACATATCAAGCCCTTCCTGGGGCAATCCTTGCTCACGTGGCCCTGCTGACCACAAGAGTAACATCCTGATATGCTAGTTGTCCGACACGCCCCACTATGAAATCTCCCGCACTTGGCACACCGGCCCCGGTCCTGTTGGCCCTTACCCGAAGAATCGGAGGTCTTAGGCTTCTTAGCCTGACCTCCTACTGCCTGCGCCTACTCAGTTTTCCGCTTCGCGCGGGTATCCAACTCCATCTCCCTCTCACGGGCCTTCTCCACTATCTCATTCAGGGTTTTGCACCTCGTAAAGCTCACAAATTCCCGAATATCATCTCTCAGCATGGATTGATATCAGGTCCGCCTCATATCCTCATCGGTAGCATACTGTGGGATCAACAAAGCTCGTTCCCGAAACTTGGCGGTGATCTCCGCCACAGTCTCAGTGGTCTGGTGCAAATCATGAAACTCTCGCACCAGTCGTTACACCTTAATGGATGGTGCAAACTCCAAATCAAATCGCCGAACAAACTCGGCCCATGTCATATCAGCCACCCCGGCTAGTCCCACCTGACTAGTAACCTCGCCCCACCAATCCCAGGCTCTGTCTCTCAGCGTGCAAGAAGCAAATCCAACCTTTGCCACATCCAGGCAAGAACTCGTGCGCTGGGCGTTTTCGATATCCGCCACCCAGCATCGGCTGACAATGGAGTCCCTGACCCCGAAAAAATCTGGCGCCCCACACACCTTGAACTCCCGGAACGAGGGAGTCCGGGCCCCAATCTAGCCCGTAGCAATCTCGGCCCTGAATGATCTGAGCCTCTCCTCCATGATCTCCATAATGCCCTCCTTGACTGTCCCAAAAATGACCGGGGTAGCGTCAAGGATGCCCTTCGTAACCTTAGCTGCAATGATATCGCGCAGTCTCTCATCAATAAGCTTAGTACCGCTGCCCGATCCAGACCCTGATCCTGATCCCCCTGCCCCGAATCGTGTCACCACCATGCTGAACTGAAATATCATAAACCACAATAATCAGGACACATTATATATGGAGATCTTCCCACACCGGTCCTGCTTAGAGTGATCAGATCTAGCATTGGTTTGGGTACAGGTCATATGCTTTCAGTAGTACGGGCCCAATACTACCTTCCACACCTACCTGTACCTTTCCCCAAGGCTCTACCTGATAACTCCAATTCGTCCAAAAATAAATCATAACCCATAACCACTGGATAACCCAAATCCCAGGCTGTCCTAAGATTTTCTCTACCCATATCAATCAGACCAACCATAACAGGTTGCCTTTATGCATGCAAATTATACACAAGAAAGGATCACATAGACTTTCGAATAAAAGATTCTACCCTAGGACAACAACCAAACAAGGAATAGGAAATAATGCCAAATCAATCATTCTGAGGCTATAAGCTCCTAACCGTATACAATTTTAAAATCATACACATTGCAAGTCTCATAAGATCATCAAGTTCAAATATCAGTATAACATGGCTAACACATTGGGAACTACTTACTTGGCTCGGCCGATCGCGCGCGTTGCACTCTCTTCTTTTCCTTTCTTAAAAGTTTTTAACTTTTATTTTGAAAACAATTTATCGTTTCCTCCATTTGAGTCCTGACACACCCGAGAGTGTGCCCGAATCCCTCAAACCAAGGCTCTGATACCAACTTGTAACGACCCAAATTTTTCAAAGAAATTTTCATTTTTAATTAATAAAACACATTTGCATAAACCATGAAATCCCAACATAATTGTTTTCAAATCAGCATTCATTACAACTTATTTAAATCATCAGAGTGTCCCCAAAGCATATCAGTAAAAGAGAGATAGAGTGCACGCCGCGCCATCACGCCTTGCCCTTGCCCTTGGGATCAGATGTATCTGAAACTAATCAACAACCTGTAAACAAAATGCTTAGTGAGTCCCGCAGAGCATATCACACACAATACACATACACATATCATGTTACCTAATTAAAGCTACACGCATATCACATAAGCCATGCATACATAAAACATGTAAGAATGCCATGGGCTACCCCACATGGTCTTTACCTAGGACTGTCATGGGCTACCCCACATGGTCTTACATCCAATGCCATGGGCTACCCCACATGGTCTTTACCTAGGACTGCCATAGGCTACCCCACATGGTATTACATCAAATGTCATGGGCTAGCCCACATGATATTTACCTAGGACTGCCATGGGCTACCCCACATGGTCTTACATCCAAAAAACACCATCACATATCATATCAAATCACAGAATGACTAATACATAAACCATAATCACATAATGGGTCGGCCTTGGTGCCTTAGACCATGGGTATGGTGAGAAGACTCACCTTAGTCTGCTGAATACAAAAGCTGCTCTCCTAATGGTCCGTAACCTCCCGAGCTGAATAATAATAGTAAACAATGTTAGCACTTTAATTAACCAGAGGAAACCCAAACTCCAAACCCTTCCATAAGGCCCAATTATCCATCCCTTTCTAATGGGCCCAAAGTCCAAGTCCAAAATCCTTAATGGGCCTCTTGGCCCAATAAGGCCCAATCAATATGTATATGGCCCATAACAGATGATATGACTCATAATTCCCAGAATACAACCATGCCCAATAATCAAATTAGGCCTAAAAGCTCAAAGGCCCAAAACAGATTCGGCCAAACTGAGATGCGTACGCTCGGCGTACCATCCTGGTATGCGCATCGTACTGGGTTCTTGGGGACTACGCGCAGCGTACGCTGGGTTACACCCAGCGACAACCAGGTTAAGCACTGTCTCCATTAAGTGCTTAATACACGATTCCTTTACGTCTAAAAGTCATATCTAGGCTTGATAAGACGTCCTAAGGCATAAAGTTGGCAACTTTATGCCTTTGCATGCCATATATGCACCCAACACCCCCATTAAGACCATTCCAAGGCTCTTAACCCATGCATGAGGTCCAAAATCCCACAAAGACTCCATTTTTATGACATTAAAGGACCAAGGGACCTCAGATCTGTTATTCCCATCTTCTGGAGTTGCTAAACTCACAAATGGAGGTCCAAAATCCACAAAAGAAACAAATCTAGAAAACCCTAGCTAGATCTAAAGACTTAAGTGGAAAGGAAAAAACTTTTTACCTCCAGGAGCTTTGCAAGATGACCAATATGCAGATTCATGAAGCACCAACTCGAACCAAGCTTGTTTAGCAACCCCCTCCTTCTTGAAAGAACTCTAAAATGGCCACAAGACTCACTCCTTAAGCTCCAAAACCCTCACACACACTATCACAGCTGAAAGTAGACGAAAAGAAGCTAGAGAGGCTGGTATGGTTTGGTCCAAGAGGCTAAAAGGTGTTTAAATAGGGGACAAGTCCGAGATTTAGGGTTTTGGCCCTTTGCAGCGTACGCCCAGCGTATGTAAGGCTCCTCCACGATCCTTCATGCAGAGTACGCCGTACTCATAAGTACGCCCAGCGTACTCAAGGCGCCAATTATGACAAAATAGGGATTCTTCGAGGGTTCAAGCCATACCTGATTTAGGGCGATACAACCACTCTCCTGTTCGGGCTCTGGCTGACTGTACACACCGAATCTTCCTGTAAAACCAATTTTAAGTCAAGGTTCACGTTCCCGATCCCAAGCCAACAATCGAACAAGAACATGACAAGAGACCAAGCCTATGTCCCAATCCCAACCCTTTTATTATAACTTATTTTTCAAAAACGTTTTGTGAAAACTCTCGGATCCTAGTTTCAGACTGGATTCACACAAGTGTTCCTCCAATTCGCTCAAACTAGGGCTCTGATACCAACTTGTAACGTCCCATTTTCACAACCAAAATTTTCTTTTTATTAAGGTAACACTTCCCAATTATAAATCCGTTATTAAGAATGTAACATCCGGATTCCTAGGTATGTCATTTTAAGTATTTATTTTCGAGGATCATTGACCTACTCGACGAGTTGGCGCTATAACTCACCAAGTAGAGTCGGGATGGCCACGTGGGTTTAATGATCTACTCGACGAGTCCGGGTGTAGACTCGTCGAGTAGGCGTTGTGAGTTGAAACCCTAAATCTACGGGTTTGGGGCCTATATAAGGATAAGTATAGCCTCATTTGCGGCTCTCCATCTGTTTCCTTTCACTGAGAGAAACCCTAATCGCCCCCATGAGATTTTGAGAGAGTTTTGAGCCATTGTTTGAGATCTTTGGTGCATTTTGGTAGAGGGAAAGAGGATTCCAAGCAAGGATTGTGAAGAAGTTGCTAGATCTGCTGCTTAGACATCCAGGAGCTTCTATTCAAGGTATAAAGTCTGTACCTTTCTCTCTTGTATGGATAGATCTCATGGTTTTAGAGTTACAGATTCTTTTCCATCTTATTTTGGGGACCTTGAAGGTTTTGAGCACCTTCATAGAAATAGACATCAGATCTGGACCTTGTGAGGTCCCTAGAGTCGAAAGTCCCCTGCTTTATTCAGCCATGATAGCCCCTTGAATGAAAGACTTCTTCTCAAACTTGTTCTTGGCATTTTTAGCCCTTTAGTGCTATGAATGAATGTAAAGCTCGAGGCTTTACGTGATATTCAGGCCTTGAGAGCTTAGATCTAGAGTGTGAGAGAGTTTTCTGCCTTGAAATCACCTGAATACAAGTTGAGACCGAACGGACTCGCCGAGTTGATGAGCCGACTCGACTTTGTCCTGATGAACTGAGTCAGATGGTGACCCGTCGAGTTAGGGGTTAGCTCGTCGAGTTGGAGCTTGTCGGGGTTACCATGAATCGACTGGACTCGACGAGTTTCCCGAGTGCACTCGACGAGTCTGGTCAAAGTTGGACCGTTGACTGGAGTTGACTTCTGTTAACTTTAGGGTTTGGTCAAAATGAGTGAAAGAGGTCAGGGAAGGGTAGAATGGTCTTCTACCCACTTTTCAGAGATAAGAGTAGAATATTAATTTGAAATATTAATTGTGATAGGCGGAGGCTAGACCGAGGATTTCGGGCACGAGACTTACTAGCTATCTTACGAGGTGAGTCTTTTCACTATACTTTACCTAGAGTGGTAATTATGTGTGACCAGAGGGTCTTATGTGCTTGCTTGAGTTATGCATGATTGTGTGATATGTATTGTATGCTATATTGTTTGTTGCTTAGACCGGACCGGAGGGTCCAACGAACTATGAGGCCAGAGGGTTCTCAATCAGACTGGACTGGAGGGTCCAACGAGCTAGACCGGACCAGAGGGTCCAACGAGCTACGGGACCGGAGGGTCCCGCTGAGACACATAGACCGGAGGGTCTTACAGAGTATAGCCTCGAGTGGCGAATTGTTGTATGTGGTATTTTGGGGAACTCACTAAGCATTCATGCTTACCGTGTTATGTGTTATGTGTTTCAGGTACTTCCGAGGATCGCAGGAAGGCACCGGCATGATTGTACACACACTCTTGATATGGAACTATGATTGTGGATCGTGGATTTGAATAATTGTATTGAAAACTTGTTGGTTGTTTTTGAGAATTAATGATGAGACATATGTTTTATGAGTTTAAAATTGAAGATTTTGTTTTGAAAAATCATGTCGTTACAATTTGGTATCAGAGCCTTGGTTTGAGGGATTCGGATACACCTACGGGCATATCTGGACTCAAACTTAGGATTTGAGAAAAAGTTTTCAAAAAGAAACAATTTTTCTAAAAAGAGTAAAAGATTCCAGAAAAAAGCGGAAAAGAGAAGTGTGTACAATCGGCCAGCGCCCGAACGGTGATTTCCCAAAATACCCTTACGTTATGTGTTATGAGATGTGTTATGCATGCTAGAGTAGACTAGGTATTCATATTTAGGACTAGAGTGGGCCTGATTTGTGATGCCTTAGCCTAGGAGTTATTGCTACTGTGAATTTCTTCGAGTGTGAGTAGGTAGTAGAGAGGAGCTTATGAGAGGTCTACTGGGTGGTAGCCTGCGCTCAGCGAGATACAGAGTACTTGTGAACTAGAATCCTAGGAGGAGGACTTGGGGTGAATACTGATGTGGTATGGAAGGTGGTATAGGGCCCGTACTACTGGAAACACTGGATCATTGAGCAGCCCAAGTAAGAATCCTTAGGGTACTAAGGAACAAGTAGAGTTGAGTGATTGAGTGCGAGAATACTCGAGCGAGTCTCTGATTTTTTTTTGTGTTGTGTTTTAGAGACATCATGGTGGGTACGCGCCACACCCCAGAGAGCATCGGTGTTAGCCATGATGAGATTCACAGGATGATTCATGATGAGGTGGTTGCAGCCATTCGAGCTGAGATACCAAATATGTTTGGGTATATCAAGACCACGCTGATTGAGACATTTGACGAGCGGTACGCTGCTCTTACCGATGCTGCTGTTGCTGCGGCTACCGCAACCGTTGCCGCTACTAGGCCACAGGGGGGTGACTCATTGCTGTACCGGGAGTTCAGCAACACGAAGCCACCAGAGTTTGATGGGACTCAGGATCCGATAGCCGCGATGAGATAGATCTCTACATTGAGGGATGCTTCTACACATGTTCTTGTCCGGAGCATCTGAGGGTACAGTTCGCGCTGAACCAGCTTCGCTTGGGAGCGAAGGACTGGTGGAAGTTTGTGACAACTGACTTTACTACTGCAGATCTTACCGCGGTAACTTGGGAGAGGTTCACCGCTATGTTTCGAGACGAGTACGTTCCCCCGGTGGAGAGGGAACGGTTGGCCCAGGAGTTCTTGTCCCTCAAGCAGGGGACTGAGTCTGTGACTATAATCACACTGATGTTTCATGAGAGGGCGTTGTTTTGCCCTGAGCACGTGTCTACTGAGCAGGCACGTATGAGCCGATATCTGAGCATTCTGAGGAAAGACATTCGTGAGTTCGTGGCGCACTCGACATACCGAACATTTTCCGAGCTCCAGGCAAATGCTCGGAAGAGGGAAATTGAGCCAGAGACTCAGGCCAGGGAGGAGGCGGAGTCTCAGGGGAGGGATAGGCGGCTGGCACAGTCTCAGCCGGCGGCCAAGCGGGCAAAGCCCGCTGATTCGAGATCGGGAGGTCAGAAGGGCCGTACTTGTGGGAAGCGCGGAAAGAGCCATGATTGGGTGTGCAGAGCAGGTGTGTGTTACAAGTGCGGGAAGGAGGGGCATATCGCGAGGGATTGCCCCAAGGGATTTTCAGTTTGCTTCCATTGCAACCAGACTGGCCATAGGAAGGCCGAGTGCCCGCAGTTGCTTCAGGGATCAGCGCAGGGATCTGCGCCTTCTACTACTCGAGCTACAGAGAGTCGGCCCGTGTAGGCCGAGGCACCCAAGGCTCGCGGTAGAGCCTTCCAGTTGACAGCAGAGGAGGTCCGCGCAGCACCCGATGTTGTGGCTAGTATGTGATCTTTTGCTTATTCTTTCGTTTATATATGGTGCTTATCTATGATATGTTTAGGTACTTTTCTTGTGAGTTCTATACCTGCTTTGGTGTTGTTCGACTCGGGTGCGAGTCGATCCTTCGTATCGCTAGCATTTAGTTATCACATCAGTATCTGACGTGAGGCGTTGAGTCGACCTTTGAGAGTCTCCATAGCTGATGAGCATGTTGTTTTTGCGACTGATGTGATTCGGGGATGTGTGCTTGAGATTTTTGGAGTCGAGTTTCCGAGAGATTTGGTACCTATCGCGATGGGGGATGTCTGTGTCATCGTGGGCATGGACTGGTTGAGTCGATTCGGGGCTATGATCGACTTTGAGCGTCAATTAGTGACCATCCGGAACCCTAGTGGGGGAGTACTTACAGTATTCGGCGAGGGTACCCGATCTGGGTCAGCATTTTGTTCGGCTGCTCGAGTGAGGTAGAGCTTGAAGCAGGGTTGCATGGGTTTTCTGGCGTATGTGTCAGATACGCGGGATGTTACGGAGAGACCGAGTACTGTCGCTGAGGTTCCGGTGGTTAGCGAGTTTCCGGACGTTTTCCCCGAGGAGTTACCAGGTGTGCCTCCCGAGAGGCAGGTGGAGTTTCGTATTGATTTACTTCCGGGGTGGCACCTATCGCCAAGGCGCCCTTTCGCCTTGCGCCGCCAGAGATGCAGGAGTTATTCTCGCAGTTCCAGGAGCTGTTGGGAAAGGGATTTATCCGGCCGAGTAGCTCGCTGTGGGGAGCACCGATCCTTTTTGTCAAGAAAAATGATGGCTCACACCGGATGTGCATTGATTACCGGGAGTTGAACAAGCTGACGGTCAAGAACCGTTATCCACTCCCGAGGATCGACGATCTGTTCGATCAGTTGCAGGGTGCATCTTGGTTTTCCAAGATCGATTTGAGGTCTGGTTATCACCAGATGAGGGTTCGTGAGGAGGATATTCAGAAGACAGCATTTACAACTCGTTATGGGCATTACGAGTTCGTGGTGATGCCTTTTGGGCTCACCAATGCACCAGCAGCGTTCATGGATCTCATGAACCGGGTATGCAGGCCTATGTTGGATCGTTCGGTGATCGTGTTCATCGACGATATTTTGGTGTAATCGAGGTCTAGAGAGCAGCATGAGGAGCATTTGAGAGAGGTCCTCGGAGTATTGAGATCGGAGAGGCTTTATGCCAAATTCTCCAAGTGTGATTTCTGGTTACGAGAGGTCCAGTTCTTGGGGCACCTCGTTAATCAGAATGGGATTTTGGTCGACCCGGCCAAGATTGAGGCGGTTATGAGTTGGGAGGTGTCGGGATCCCCTACCGAGATCAGGAGTTTTTTGGGGTTGGCTGGCTACTACCAGAGGTTTATCAGAGATTTCTCCAAGATTGTTGTTCCTCTCACCAAGTTGACCCGGAAGGGCGTTGCTTTTGTTTGGGGTCCCGAGCAGCAGACCTCGTTTGAGACTCTTCGCCAGAGATTGTGCGAAGCTCCAGTGTTAGCTCTTCCTGAGGGAATGGAGGACTTTGTGGTTTACTGCGATGCATCCATATCGGGGTTAGGTGCAGTGCTTATGCAGAAAGGGCACGTGATAACATATGTATCGAGGCAGCTGAAGCCTCATGAGATGAGGTATCCCACCCACGATTTAGAGTTGGGGGCATTGGTATTCGCCCTCAAGATCTGGCGCCATTACTTGTACGAGGTTCGGTGTACCATATACACGGACCACAAGAGCTTGAAGTATCTAATGGATCAGCCCAACCTGAATATGCGCCAAAGGAGGTGGTTGGACGTGGTAAAAGATTATGACTGTGAGATTCTGTATCACCCGGGCAAGGCTAACGTGGTATCCGATGCCCTGAGTCTCAAGGCGGAGAGTGACCCGATTCAGGACATATGCATGAGGATGACAGTGATGACTCCGGTATTGGATATCATTCGAGAGGCCCAGGCGGAGGCCGTGAGACCGGAGAACCGCAAGAGGGAGCGGGTGATTGGGCAAGTATCCGAGTTTGTGACAGATAGTCGGGGACTTATGACCATTCGAGGTCGGATTTGGGTACCTTATATGGGCGGAGCTCGTAGCATTCTGATGGAGGAAGCGCATAGGTCAAGATTTTCGATCCATCCCGGGGCCACTAAGATGTATTTGGATCTGAAGAGAGATTATTGGTGGCCCTGTATGAAGAGGGATGTTGCTTGGGTGGTCGAGAGGTGCTTGACCTGCCGCTGGGTCAAGGCAGAGCACCAACGTCCACATGGTCCATTGCAGCCTTTGGAGATTCCCCAGTGGAAGTGGGAGCAGATATCGATGGACTTTATCACCAAATTACCGAGAACGGCGCGTGGAGTTGACGCGATCTGGGTGATTGTGGATCGGTTGACGAAGAGTGATCATGTCCTTGCTATTAGTGAGAGCTCTTCTGTTGAGAGGCTGGCAGAGATTTATGTGCGAGAGGTGGTAGCTCGGCATGAAGTGCTGACGTCCATAGTGTCGGATCGGGATGTGAGTTTTACTTCCAGATTCTGGAAGAAGTTCCATGAGGAATTGGGACCACAATTGCATTTTAGTACTGCCTACCACCCACAGACAGACGGACAAAGTGAGCAAACGATTCATATGCTCAAGGACATGCTTCGAGCATGTGTTAAGGACTTCGGTGGGAGTTGGGACACATACCTACCCTTGGCTGAGTTTTCTTACAACAACAGCCATCACTCAAGCATTGGTATGCCTCCCTTTGAGCTCCTGTATGGGAGAAGGTGTCGCACTCCCATCTGTTGGGGAGAGGTGGGGCAGAGAGTTATGGGTAGCACTGAGATAGTGCTGAAGACGACCGAGCAGGTTCAGCAGGTCAGACAGAGGTCACTGACGGCGCAGAGTCGTCCGAAGAGTTACGCGGATAGACGACGATCTAAGCTTAAGTTTCAGGTCGGAGATTTTGTGCTCCTGAAAGTTTCCCCATGGAAAGGGGTGATCCGGTTCAGGAAGCGGGGCAAGTTGGGGCCTCGATATATCGGTCCGTTCAGAGTGACCGCCAGAGTGGGTAAGGTAGCATACCAGTTGGAGCTACCTGCGGAGTTGAGTCAGATCCATAACACCTTCCACGTGTCCCAGTTGCGGAAGTGTATGGCTGATGAGACGACAGTGGTACCATTAGAGGACATTTAGGTGGATGCGAGCCTGAATTACATCTAGAGGATGATCGTGATCTTGGATCGAAAGGTGAAAGTTCTAAGGAAGAAGGAAGTGCCCCTGGTTCAGGTCCAGTGGCAGCATCGGAGAGGGTCCGATTTGACTTGGGAGCCGGAGTCAGAGATGCGGGAGCAGCATCCAGAGTTATTTGCGGAGCATGACTTCGAGGGCGAAGTCTGATTCTAGTGGGGGAGAATTGTAACATCCTGATTCACAGGTATGTCATTTTAAGTATTTATTTTTGAGGATCATTGACCTAGTCGACGAGTTGGTGCTATAACTCGTCGAGTAGAGTCGGGATGGCCACGTGGGTTTAATGATCTACTCGACGAGTCCGGGTGTAGACTCGCCGAGTAGGCGCTGTGAGTTGAAACCCTAAATCCCCGGGTTTGGGGCCTATATAAGGATAAGTATAGCCTCATTTGCTGCTCTCCGTCTGTTTTCTTTCACTGAGATAAACCCTAATCGCCCCCTTGAGCTTTTGAGAGAGTTTTGAGCCATTGTTTAAGATCTTTGGTGCATTTTGGTAGAGTTAGGGTCTTGTCCCGATGAACTGAGTCAGATGGTGACCCGTCGAGTTTGGGGTTAGCTCGTCGAGTTGGAGCTTGCCGGGGTTGCCATGAATCGACTGGACTCGACGACTCTCCCGAGTGCACTCGACGAGTCTGGTCAAAGTTGGACCGTTGACTGGAGTTGACTTCTGTTGACTTTAGCGTTTGGTCAAAATGAATGAAAGAGGTCAGGGAAGGGTAGAATGGTCTTCTACCCACTTTTCAGAGATAAGAGTAGAATATTAATTAGAAATATTAATTGTGATAGGCGGAGGCTAGACCGAGGATTTCGGGCACGAGACTTTTACTAGCTATCTTACGAGGTGAGTCTTCTCACTATACTTTACCTAGAGTGGTAATTATGTGTGACCAGAGGGTCTTATGTGCTTGGTTGAGTTATGCATGATTGTGTGATATGTATTGTATGCTATATTGTTTGTTGCTTAGACCGGACCGGAGGGTCCAACGAACTTTGAGGCCAGAGGGTTCTCAATCAGACCGGACCGGAGGGTCCAACGAGCTATACTGGACCAGAGGGTCCAACGAGCTACGGGACTGGAGGGTCCCGCTGAGACACATAGACCGGAGGGTCTTACAGAGTATAGCCTCGAGTGGCGAATTGTTCTATGTGGTATTTTTGGGAACTCACTAAGCATTTGTGCTTACCGTGTTGTGTGTTATGTGTTTCAGGTACTTCCGAGGATCGCGGGAAGGCACCGGCGTGATTGTACACACACTCTTGATATGGAACTATGATTGTGGATCCTGGATTTGAATAATTGTATTGAAAACTTGTTGGTTGTTTTTGAGAATGAATGATGAGACATATGTTTTATGAGTTTAAAATTGAAGATTTTGTTTTGAAAAATCATGTCGTTACAAAGAAAACCGTTTATTTCAAAATACATTTATTGAAAATTCTAGTAATATAAGAAACACGGTATTCTCAATGCTCCTGATGAATGTATATAGTCTCGCCTTCGCCTTCCCACGATCACTGATAAAACCTGAAAAACATAAACAAATGGTTAAGCACGATGCTTAGTGAGTTCCCCAAAATACCACCACACAAACATATAACAACATGAATACTGGGTCCATAGCTAACAGACTGGATTACCCCTGAGTCCTCAGCATGAGTCTAGCTTTCCTACTAACCCACAGCTCATGTATGGCTTACTCCTGAGCCCACAACATAAGTCTGGTTTGCCTCTCTGGCCCACAGCTTATGTATGGCTTGCTTCCGAGCCCACAACATAAGAATGGCTTGCATTTCGGGCCCCCAACTTATGTCTGGCTTGCTCCCAGGTTTGTTCGCTTCCACACAAAGCAGAACCTCCTCAACCCACTAACACCGTATTTTGACATATAAACAATCTAGGATCAAATATGCACATAATACATGCAAACATCAATCATACAGCTCATTGTCGCCTATTAGTCCTCTTACATCACATTGTCCTACTACTAGCTAACCTCCATGAAGTGCATAACCATAAGTGACCAGAGGTGAGATAGCCACCCGAACATATGATCCTACTCTAGAGCCACAACCAAACAAGGAATATGGAAGAAAGGCTAGATCAAGAGTTTTCAGACTATCATACATGACTGCATAAAGCCCCTATGTCACTCCACTAGATGATAACCAGACAACTAGCACTCTAACCAACATACCACTAGTACAACATCCGATCATATAAGGATATATACACAGATCTAGCAGATTACTAAAGCACAACATCTTATATACCATGATATAGATCTAACAGATCATCACAGCATAACAACATCCTATATACCAGGACTTAGTTCTAACATATCAATACAACATAACAACATCTCTACACTACGATACATAACCCAGTTGGTCGACATTGGTGCCTTCGACCTACAAGTACAGTGAGGAAAACTCACCTGAATCAAAGAACTCTGAACACTGCGATACAATCACTTTTCTGCACTACTTGCACCCGTAAATCCACTAACACCAGAACCAGATAAAATCTTAATTAATAACCCAAAATCCTAAAGTTTGACCCAAAGTCAAACTTGGTCAAAAAGTCAACGATCAACGAAAGTAAAAGTCCATGGCTGCTAAGTACGCACAGCATACTCAACGTACGCCCAACGTATGCGACCTGATGCCACTCCTTCATTAAGCACTTAGTCTATAAGCTCTTTTGTCCAGATTTCAGATCTAGACTCAAAACATTGACTTAAGTCATAAAGCTTCCACATTTATGACTTTCCATGGCTAGAAAGGTCCAAAAAGCTAAAACCCTAACTTATTAATCCATTAAGATATCACAACTCTTGCATGGAAGGGATAGAAGGACGAAGATCACATTTTTATGGTTCTTAATAGCTCTATAATGGATAACGTTTCCAACTTTATCCATTAGTATGGTCCAAGCAACCAAGATCTAGTCTTGAAGTCTCAAAGGGACCAAAAGTGAATCTTTCGCAACTTAATCCATTAAGTCCAAGTCTCCAATCTTCAGATCTAAATCAATATGATGTTTAGATGGATAAAGTTTCCAACTTGATCCATAACAAGGTCACAAACTTTCAAGATCTAAACTTTATGCACTGAAGTGACCAAAAGTTCATAACACCCAAAACTAGCTAGATCTAACAAATGCATCATCAAGATTCAATCTTTATACCTCTAGAAGAAAGTTCAAGGTGAACAGGGTCTAGATCTACAAGCTCTAATGCAACCAACACTTCTCCAATGAGCTCCTTCTTCTCCAAGATGCACCAAGAACACTCCAAAGCACTCAAAAACACCTTTTATAGCTCACAAGTCTCAAATTAGAGTTGGGGTTTCAAAGGAGGATGTTGGAGAGGTGGAGGATGAGAATAGTAAGGGTTTGGAGCAGTTAAGGAGCTTTAATAGGGCTCAAAACCCAAAAATAAGGGGTTAGGTTTTGATCATGTACTCCCATCGTACCAGGTTGATCCTCCACGATCATCCTTGCCTAGTACACCCAGCGTACACTCTGTACGCTTAGCATACACTATGTATGCTCAAGATACTCGGATTAACCCAAAACCTTCCTAACTTCTAAAGGTCATAACTTATTCGTTCCAAATCCGTTTTCGATGATCTTTATTGTTGGATTAGGTGTCTAAGCCCATAACTATAATTGGTATGTACTTGACCTGATAGTAGCATGGTCCTTTTGGGTTGCCTTCACCGGAGCAATTTGATAGGATGAATATTTTAGAGAGAGGTTATTTGTGATTTATTAATATATTATAAGTATAATATATTAATTGAGAAATCATATTATTTAATTGGTATTGATCAAGAATTAATTTGGAATTAATTTAGTGATCAAAAGAGACTGATTAAATTTACGGGGACTGATTAGGTAAATCAGTGATACATATGGTTTGGGCTAATGATCCAAGTTGAATTAGGGTTTACATGTAAGAAACCCTAGGAATTCCAAGCTATAAAAGTAACCCCTAGCATCCTAAAATCAGCCACAAGTGTTCCGAGGTGAAACCCTAGCCGATTTGTGCTTCCTAACCTCTCTCTTGTAGTCCTCCTTTTGCATTTGGTGTGTGTGACACATTTGAGGCATCACATTTGATATGCTAAGCTCTTGAAAGGCAAGGTTCTACAAGCTACAACAAAGAGGTATTCATGTGACATCCCCAATTTCACGGCCAGAAAAGACCGATTTTGTTTATGCTTTATAAAAATCAGAGTACTTCTTTTAATAAAAATGTTGCGGAATTTGTTGTAACATCCGGGAATTTGGATATATCTATTTAACCCTTCCTCTTCTTCAAGTTGTCAAGATTAGCCCTTAAATGAAAGTTATGGCAAATGAGTACGTTGGGCGTACTGAAGACTACGCTGCGCGTACTCATGCGCTTAAGTTGGACGCGGAATACTCACGGTACGCTGGGCGTAGTGGGCCCAGACTCAAACCCTAAATGAGACTTGTGCACTATATAAGGAATGCTATGGCCTTATCCTCAGCCACCATTTCACAGAGAGAAACCCTAAAAGAGCATCATCTTCGTTCTAAAGCTTGTGTGTGAGTGTTTTGAGCTAGAAGGTGCCTTTGTGTGTTAGTGAAGAAGAAGGGGAGGTGCTTGGGGAGGCTAGGGTTTGGAGTTCAAGCTTGGATCTGAGTTCTTCGGAGGGAGGAGCTTCACATAGAGGTAAAAATCTCAGAACTTTCCTCTTTATTTTGGTTTTGTGTTTCGTGGTCCATTTTCTAGGGTTTTGTCCCAAGATGGAGACTTTTTGGTGTAAATGGTCTCCCTAAGCCTTGATCTGACCCATTTCAGTTTAGGATGTGTTGAGGATCTATAAAAATCCAAACTTGGTCGTGGTTATGGGGTTATGCATGAGTTTTGGTCTTAACGAGAAAAGGGGATAAAAGGTCGGAGTGAGTTGTAACCTTTTCAGCCATGCAAAGGCCTAAAGGTCTCGACTTTATGGTTTAGGAGTCTGAGGAATGTCGAGATCTGAGATATGAACTGTTGTCTTAATCTATTCAGACCAAAAATATAGAAAGGATGAGTCTGGGACTTACGCTGGGCGTAAGTCTCAGAACGCGCAGCGTAATGGGTTGAGGTACCCGATCTGTTCCATGCGCGTTTGAGTACGCTGAGCGTACCAAGGGGGTACGCCCCGCGTAACTCCTTCTGGGGGTTTTGGGCTAAGCATTGTGTTGGGCCTTGAGTGTTGGGCCTGGAGTTTGGACTTCATGCAATAGAGTCCTGGACTAGAGAAGTGTATATATGTGCTTTGGGCCCTTGGTTTGGGCTTGCCTTTTTGTTTGGGAATTGGGCTATATGAGGGCCCATTTAGTATTGGGCCTTGGTGGGCCCAATGGGTTTAGGGCATTGATGGGCTGGTAGGTGGTCTATCTTTAGACCTAATAAGTAAGGGGTTGGACCTAGTTCCTAATTGAGATAATTGTGGGTTTGGCACAGAGATAGAGGTCGGTGCGTATCAACAGCGTCTATAGGAGCTGTTCATCATCCGAGGTGAGTCTTCTCACTATACTTTACCTTGAGTGGTAATTAGAGTTATGTGACAGAGTATATCGTGTGTTATGTATGTGATTTGTTGCACCGCATTATTTCCATGTGATTTATGTCGTGTATGTTTCCAGAGTTTACAGAGTTAGAACCGGAAGGTTCACAGAGTTAGTACCAGAGGGTCCACAGAGTTAGGACTAGAGGGTCCACAGAGTTATAGCCTCGAGTGGCTAATATGTGTTATATGTGGTATTTTGGGGAACTCACTAAGCTTCGTGCTTACAGTGTTATGTGTTATGTGTTTCAGGTTTTCAGGTTAGCGGGACGGCACCGGCTTGATTGTACACACCAGAGGAAGAGTTATGTTTTGAGGATCCGGGATTATTAATTATTCAAATATGGAGTTATGTTTTGAAAATTGAACAAATGAGATTGTTTTACAAAGTGTTGTGAAAAGTATGTATTTACAAATTTAAAAATTTGTTTTTAAATTTTCACGTCGTTACAAGTTGGTATCAGAGCCTTGGTTTGAGGGATTCGGATGCACCTTCGGGTATATCTGGACTCAAACTGAGGAATTAAGGAAAATTTTCAAAATAAATGATTTTTCTAAAACGAGCAAGAGTTTCTAAGAGAAAACGAGAAAGAGCAGTGTGTACAATCAGCCAGAGCCCGAACGTTGATTTCCCAAAATACCCTTACCTTATGTTTTATGAGATATTATGAGATAGGCTAGGTATTTCATATTTTAGGACTAGAGTGGCCTGATTTGTGATGCCTTAGCCTAGGAGTTGCTGTTATATGTGATGCGCTTTCGAGTATGTGATGAGTAAGAGTATCCAACGGGTTTTACGTGTTATTTCGATGCTCGAATGCTGCTTGCTTTGTGCTTTGTGGAATTCCCGATGATGGGAGCCAGCTACCGAGTGAATGTGACGATATTCAGGAGGTAGATGACTGGCATCATAAGGAGTTTCTTAGCAGCTAATGGCGGAGGAGTGTGAGGACCTAAGAAGAGCCTAGGAAGTGACCTTAGTTAGATGAGTACGCTGACAGGGTAGAGCATCTCGCTGGGGAGCGAGCAGCAAGTGTTGAGATTGGGATTGAGAAGGTTGAGCAGCTACTTAGGGAATCTGGGATGGTCCGTGTAGAGAGTATGGGTAGATGTGACAGGTAGTATGGGCCCGTACTACTGAAAGCAGAGGACCCATACTCGATGCAGGGAGGATTCCAGAGGTTCTAAGTAGCAGATTGAGAGGAGATATCATGGTTCGAGTACCATGAATGGTGGCAGATTGAGAGGAGATATCATGGTTCGAGTACCATGAATGGTGGCAGATTGAGAGGAGATATCATGGTTCGAGTACCGTGATTGGTAGCAGATTGAGAGGAGATATCATGGTTTGAGTACCATGAATGGTGGCAGATTGAGAGGAGATATCATGGTTCGAGTACCATGAATGGTGGCACATTGAGAGGAGATATCATGGTTCGAGTACCGTGATTGGTGGCAGATTGAGGGAGAGAGATCATGGTTCGAGTACCATGATTGGTGGCAGATTGAGAGGAGATATCGTGGTTCGAGTACCATGATATGTGGCGGTTAGCGCTTCTGGTTTTGCCGGTTATTCCGTGGAGATTGTCTAGACCGAGGTCGGATGTGGAGGGGTATGGGGCCTGAAGGCCAAGATGAACGAGTTTTAGTGGAGCATCCCTGGAGAGGGAAATCGAGTTAGCTCCAAGGAATTGTTAGTGCTATGCCAGTGGAGTCGCACGACTCAGGGTTGAGCAGGGATGGCCCGTTATGGAAGTATACGGTCTGGGCAGGGCGACGGGTCGTGGAGATGTCACTTTCTGTGGCCCGAGTGGTGCAAATTTTGTTTCCTGTGGGAGGCGTAAGAGGTATTGAGATTTCGGTCTCTGAGTTTAGGAGTGAGCTCTGTGGGATTGCACTAATAGTGATCTTCAATCAGAGTAAAGGGCAACAGGTTGCCGTGAGGTAAAAATATAGCGTGATCAGGTCATCAGTGGGGATTGAGATGGTCAAGGACCTGGATATACCCTATTTGAGTATGGTAGGGCAAGTGTTAGCTACAGTGTTGGACGATCGAGAGGAGTATATCAGGGCGGTGACTCTTATTGTCTTTGTCGGGTATCGAGAGTGGAAGTGTGGGTTCTGCTCTTGTGACTAGTGACGTGATGGAGCATTGGTTGAGGAGTCGAGGACGAGGAGAATTATAGTTCATTATTTTCCAGACTAAGAGTCAGGGTTAGTACTGGACAGTTGGGAGGTCCGATGATGGAATGGCGTGAGATTCTGAATGACTAAGAGGCAGTCATGATTGGAAGTTCTGAGGATTTCATATGAGATTCAGGGTTTTTGGAGTTGCTTGGTCTCTGTCAGGGGGATCATCGAGCGTTGCGTAGCACCTTCCAAGAGTAGGTGTGCTGTTGCTGGTGGAAACAGCCTGGGAGATAGATTGTTGGTGCGCTAATTGGTTCGAACCCTGAGTGGGGGAGAACCGGGTATTTTGTTGAGGGGATCAGAGATCTGTTCGACATCGGTTGGAGATTTGGATATCGAGACCTGCGGTGCGGATTCATGTGATCAGGGTTATCGGATGGAAGCGAGGTACAGAGCGAGATAATGCATGTGGCATACGTTTGGTAAAGGATGAATGTCTCCACGACAAGTGGCCATCGATCAGAGACCTTGTGATGGATAGGAAATTCTTCAAGGTGGTTGGCTCGTAGGGTTAGTTCGGCAGTGGAAGAATTCTGATTTAATGTTTGGGCTGTTATCCTGTTGGGGAAGGAAGGACAGTTATGAGATTCTGAGAGAGTGCTTTGAGGTATCTGTGTATGATGCCATAAGTAGGAGATCGGTGGTTGAGGCAGGACATCGTGATGTTCTGTGATGGTGTTCAGAGGTATCCGAGTATAATGCCCTGAATTCAGAATTATTTGGGTCTTGAGTTGAGACGGCAAATGAAGTATCAAGTACATGCGGTTCCAGTGGGGGCCCTTCGGGTATTGACATCAAGCGGGATTATTTGTGAATGTAGATTGCAGCAGGGAAAGGTGTTTTGTTATGGCGGATGTCGTCAAAAATAGCAATGCAAAATTTGGGTAAGTGTGTACACCTATGGTTGGTCCGCAGGGCATGAATTAACGATCGTAGTGTGGCGTCGACCTAAGGATGAGAATTTGAAGTGGTAAGAGCAAAGGCGGTAAGACTACGGGGAGCCGTAGTACTCACTATTCAGTGAGAGGTTGTGGTGATGCTACGGGGAGCCGTAGTACTCACTATTCAGTGAGAGGTTGTGGTGATGCTACGCGGAGCTGTAGTACTCACTATTCAGTGAGAGGTTGTGGTGATGCTACGGGGAGCCGTAGTACTCACTATTCAGTGAGAGGTTGTGGTGATGCTACGGGGAGCCGTAGTACTCACTATTCAGTGAGAGGTTGTGGTGATGCTACGGGGAGCCGTAGTACTCACTATTCGGTGAGAGGTTGTGGTGATGCTACAGGGAGCCGTAGTACTCACTATTCGGTGAGAGGTTGTTGTGGTGCTGCGGGGAGCCGTAGTACTCACTATTCAGTGAGAGGTCATTGTGATACTGCGGGGAGCCGTAGTACTCACTAGTCAGCGAGAGGTTGTTATGATAAAGTACCCCTTTGATCAGAGCATGACGCAGAAGAGTTTTAGGCTTGGGGTGGCCCTAATATATGAGTTTTAGGAGCCTGGTGGTCGAACCAGGGGCGAGATCGGGGTCTCCTTAATGATCGGGAATCATTATATATTAAGTGAGGTACGCATGGGTGGCGGGGAATGAGTTATGAGATGAGTGCTTTGTTGGGACGAGTGGTTCCAACTCTGGGTCCGACCAAACTCTCGTGTTGAGTTTGGCCCTGATGGTTCATCGGATTAAAGAGATGAGATTCTGGAATCGGAGGTGGGTTCCATGTGGGGGTTATTGTTGTCATCCGATGTCTTTAACCTGTTTAGGTCAGTGCCTCGGTTCGGGAGGTACTGCGGGATGCACAGAACTAATGAGCAGTAAACGACAGAGTTCAGGGGTGAGCCGATCTTCAGTAGCGTTGTAAGGTTCGCTTGAGGAAAGCGAACTGTGTGACTTGGGTGTCACTAAGAGTAGAGATAGTTACTATAAAGGGGGAAATCGGTGAGACCTTCTGGTTATGGAATGGGTGAACTTGAGATTCATCTATTGGGTTTATAGAGGTCGGAGGATATTTTCAGGCAAGCATGATCACTTTCTGGTGCCCGAGATTAGAGTTTGGGGTTCATTCTCTCTGATGAATCCTGACGATGGATCTTGCAGTAAGCCCTGGAGAAAGGAGGAGATTATGACCTTTCTGTTCCTTTTGGGGTTGCGATCGGGATCGATCAGGGAATCAGGGTTGGTAGAGTGTTATTAGAGTCTGTTAGTCGGTGGACGATTAACAGGGTGATGCCTCGAGGGTGGTCGGGCAAGGAGGTAGACCGCAAGAGTTTTCAAGTTCTGGAGGTTCAGATTGAGCACCGCAGCGGCAGTTGGGTCTGCCCCTTTCGGGACAGGAGTCCTTGGTGGGATCGAGTATCTTTGGAAGTGATTGTTGTTTGGTTTGAGGACCTTCGGTGGTGCTTCTCGGTTAGTTGGGTTCGATCTGTGTTGTAAGGAGCGATTTCGAGGATGAAATCTAATTCAAGTGGGGGAGAATTGTAACATCCAGGAATTTGGATATATCTATTTAACCCTTCCTCTTCTTCAAGTTGTCAAGATTAGCCCTTAAATGAAAGTTATGGCAAATGAGTACGTTGGGCGTACTGAAGACTACGTTGCGCGTACTCATGCGCTTAAGTTGGACGCGGAATACTCACGGTACGCTGGGCATACCTTGAACTACGCTGGGCGTAGTGGGCCCAGGCTCAAACCCTAAATGAGACTTGTGCACTATATAAGGAATGCTATGGCCTTATCCTCAGCCACCATTTCATAGAGAGAAACCCTAAGAGAGCATCATCTTCGTTCTAAAGCTTGTGTGTGAGTGTTTTGAGCTAGAAGGTGCCTTTGTGTGTTAGTGAAGAAGAAGGGGAGGTGCTTGTGGAGGCTAGGGTTTGGAGTTCAAGCTTGGATCTGAGTTCTTCAGAGGGAGGAGCTTCACTTAGAGGTAAAAAGCTCAGAACTTTCCTCTTTATTTTGGTTTGGTGTTTCATGGTCCATTTTCTAGGATTTTGTCCCAAGATGGAGACTTTTTGGTGTAAATGGTCTCCCTAAGCCTTGATCTGACCCATTTCAATTTAGGATGTGTTGTGGATCTATAAAAATCCAAACTTGGTCGTGGTTATGGGGTTATGTATGAGTTTTGGTCTTAATGAGAAAAGGGGATAAAAGGTTGGAGTGAGTTGTAACCTTTTCAGCCATGCAAAGGCCTAAAGGTCTCGACTTTATGGTTTAGGAGTCTGAGGAATGTCGAGATCTGAGATATGAACTGTTGTCTTAATCTATTCAGACCAAAAATATAGAAAGGATGAGTCTGGGACTTACGCTGGGCGTAAGTCTCAGAACGCGCAGCGTAATGGGTTGAGGTCCCCGATCTGTTCCATGCGCGTTTGAGTACGTTGAGCGTACCAAGGGGGTACGCCCCGCGTAACTCCTTCTGGGGGTTTTGGGCTAAGCATTGTGTTGGGCCTTGAGTGTTGGGCCTGGAGTTTGGACTTCATGCAATAGAGTCCTGGACTAGAGAAGTGTATATATGTGCTTTGGGCCCTTGGTTTGGGCTTGCCTTTTTGTTTGGGAATTGGGTCGTGTGAGGGCCCATTTATTATTGGGCCTTGGTGGGCCCAATGGGTTTAGGGCATTGATGGGCTAGTAGGTGGTCTATCTTTAGACCTAATAAGTAAGGGGTTGGACCTAGTTCCTAATTGAGATAATTATGGGTTTGGCACAGAGATAGAGGCCGGTGCGTATCAACAACGTCTATAGGAGCTGTTCATCATCCAAGGTGAGTCTTCTCACTATACTTTACCTTGAGTGGTAATTAGAGTTATGTGACAGAGTATATCGTGTGTTATGTATGTGATGTGTTGCACCGCATTATTTCTATGTGATTTATGCTGTGTATGTTTCCAGAGTTTACAGAGTTAGAACCGGAAGGTTCACAGAGTTAGTACCAGAGGGTCCACAGAGTTAGGACCAGAGGGTCCACAGAGTTATAGCCTCGAGTGGCTAATATGTGTTATATGTGGTATTTTTGGGAACTCACTAACCTTCGTGCTTACAGTGTTATGTGTTATGTGTTTCAGGTTTTCAGGTTAGCGGGACGGCACCGGCTTGATTGTACACACCAGAGGAAGAGTTATGTTTTGAGGATCCGGGATTATTAATTACTCAAATATGGAGTTATGTTTTGAAAATTGAACAAATGAGATTGTTTTACAAAGTGTTGTGAAAAGTATGTATTTACAAATTTAAAAATTTGTTTTTAAATTTTCACGTCGTTACATTTGTTCCCAGAAAATCATGATAAACACATTATCAAAGCATTTCCGAAGAAATGTATTTTTATTCATTTTTAAAACATTTGTGATGTCATGGTCAATACAGAAACATAAGCATAAATAGAACTTACATTCATTTTCACTAGTGATCTACATCTCTTTTAAATCTCTCAGTGTAAAGTAGCTTCGTATCGACACCTGTGATACAAATAAGCTTGAGTGGGTCAGGTTGGGAAACCTGGTGATTACATAGGGTTTTCAACCCACAATAATATAATTATTATGTTTAAACATCAAACAATCAACCCAATTACTCATCCCCATTATCTTCTTTACTCTTAAGGGTCTACCCTAAGAATCAACAATTGCCCGTTCATTCATTCCTATGGAGTATCCTATGGAATAGGCACAAAGTCCATCGTTACCAGGGTTTATGGATTACAACTGGTGAACACGTAGTCCAAAATTTCTAGTGAACACTTAGTTCTAAAATACCTAATGAACACACTCAGTTCAAAATATCTAGTGAACACACTCAGTTCAAAAATGCCTAGTGAACACACTCAGTTCAAAATACCTGGTGAACACTTAGTTCAAAAATACCTAGTGAACACACTCAGCTCAAAATACCTGGTGAACACACTCAGTTCAAAATACCTAATGAGCACCTAATTCAAGAACACCTACAGGTTTCGAGCCTGCTAGCGTTCCACTGGACTGTCTAGTATAGTCCGTGGTCGTCATCTATGCTCCACTAGATGACTGGATCACTGTCAACCTTGAGGTCTTTCATCGTGTTATCACACAACAACTATTTCATCTACCCATGTTTTACCCAACACATTTTGTAGATATAAAATACATATACAGTTTAAAACATTTAAAACATGTATAAAAAAAATCTTTCACCCAGCATAGACAGCAAATATTCAGACAATATGCACACATAGCACGTAATTTATATTAAATACTTCATATCTATGTGTAAGATGAAAGGGACTATGCACTCACTTGTTAAAGTGATGATTCTAAACTCGGACAGCGCTTCGCTTCTTAACAATATAATTTTCTTCGACGAAACCTAGTATTATTACCACTAGATTTTAGTCTAATAATCACCGTGACTAATTATTAGTCTTATTATTATTATTATTATTATTATTATTATTATTATTATTATATAAGCTTTTAAACAATATTTTCCAACCACTATGTACAGACAAGGGCCAGACATAAAACACCGGAGGGCAGGACCATTTTGGCATATAGCACTTCTGAAATCCAACAACCCTATGCGGCCCTTTAAACCAGATTCCCCGTACCGCGAGTGGTTAAAAATATATTATAACGACACATATATAACCCTATGTGGCCGATTCACATCGTGAGAAAGGATGCTCACGTCGTGAGCCTTGCGTAGGCTCCAAGGCGAAGTTTGGTGCTGACACGTGGCGCCGGACGCAGGTAAAATAGCCAATCTTTAAAAATTCATAACTTTCGCATACGAACTCCGTTTTTGATGTTCTTTATATCCACGCATAGGTAAAGACAAGATCTACAACTTTACTTTTAACACCATCGGCTAATTCTCGACCGATTTTAAATTTAATAGTATGAGAAGATTACACTGTTATATGTCCGCGTAAAATTCGTAACTTCTTCATAAAGACTCCGTTTTCGTCTGTATTTTTATCGTTGAGTTCATATTAATGAGATCTTTAACTCTCATTTAGGTCGCGTAAGCCAAAAACCGCTCGAACTAAAATTCGAGTTTCGGGTCGTGCACTGCTAAGCCAAATCTTAGAAAATTCATAACTTCCTCATACGAAGTCAGAT
This sequence comes from Lactuca virosa, assembly GCF_052849685.1. Lineage (NCBI taxonomy): Eukaryota > Viridiplantae > Streptophyta > Magnoliopsida > Asterales > Asteraceae > Lactuca > Lactuca virosa. Next base: position 170,771,924 of record NC_136428.1, on the reverse strand, counting down.
TTGGGCGTTCTTTTTTCGTATGTTCTCGGTTTAACGTATAATAAAACTTTTGTTTAGATTTCTAAGGCTAAAAAGGCCTCTATCATAAATTCACTATTTACGTCTCCCGGTGTCGTGTCGGTTTTGCCGTAAAACTTCGACGGGTCATAACTTCTTCGTTATAACTCGGATTTCGGCGTTCTTGATATGTACGGAACCCTTGAGACATATTCTACAACTTGGTTAAGATTATTTATTCTAAATAATCTTTTGTCGAAAAGTCGTTTTCGACACTTATTGCCTCTAAATTGACTAGCCCGGATATGCGGGCGTTACAATTCATCTAACTAGTTTTTATGTTGTATATCTCCAATTGCATGCTAGCTAGGGTGTTTGCTTTGGATGAAATGAAATTGGATGTATAACTTGAGAAAACTTAGATCCAAAGCATCCAGGGTTGTATGTGCACCATATGGTTGTTATAGTGCTCAAAACCCTTCATTTATATCCACGAAAATGTACTGAAGAGCCCCACAATATTATCTAGATATCTTGGACTAAAAACTTCTCGTACAAAAATCCATATTTCATGCATGAACCCATCCTATAACTTTCCCCTTCTACCCTTTAGCCGAATACACATTTCAAGGGTTAAATCTCTTAACCATCATTACCTCCTTCCACAAGGAATAAACTTTACCTCCTTAAGGCGCAAAGCCTTTACACAATCGACTTCTAGCCCACGGCCCTGAAATAAGAAATGACGGGGAACGGGATGTTACACGAGTCATAGCTTGAACTCCTACCATCGTAACTGATTCAGCTATTGGTACGATCGTTAGCGCATGTCCATCCATATGTTGAGGCTAGGGTTTAGGCTTCCAGTCTCCGATAGCATTTCTCGATCCACTACGCATCATCACCATGACATTCTGTACACCGAAGTAGGCGTTCAACATACCTAGACAAGAATATAGTATGATAAGGAAGGTTTTATTTTTAGACGCATAATTCCTCCTTATCACTAAAAAACGTTACATGTCAGTTCTAATATAATAATGATACATTTAGAATCCTGAACACATAGGTTTTCTGGTTCTAGTTCGGAAACATACCTTAACTATTCTAATAATAACAATCTAGGTAAGCACCTAAGGCATGCTCTGTTATATATTAGTTAGCATATAAGGCATCTCTTCCTAAAGTATGCTAGGGCATATTATAGCAAGTAAGGTATTCAACCTAATTTATGCTATATAAAAATTTCTTATTTAGCACCTAATATTATTTAAGGCATTTACCTTATAATATTCTAGTGCATGTGTCTATCTAGGTATACAACCTAAGATGTTCTAGACACCTATCTCACCATTATTGCTTAGCATTCTAAGTTTAAGTCTAGAAATAAATCCTTATTCCTAGTTCGCTTAAACTAATGCTCTGATACCAAATGTGACATCCTCTAATTTTTAGAACCAATTAAAAAAAATTCTTTACTCTTTCAATTTCATTTTTTCATTCATGCGGAACATCCCAATATATTTGAAACATTTTGAGTATAATTGATTGTCTCAATTTAATAAAATCCTAAGGATGTCATAATCGATACAGAAACATAGGTTACAACATACAGACCTATTGGTCCTTAACGCTATTGTAGGCTATATCTTAATCACCCAACATCCCAATCAAGTTCCAGTAGCTTAACTCTTAATACATGTGATGCGTATAAACTGAATGGGCCAGGTTGGGAAATCTGGTGAGATGCATAAGGATTTCAATCCTATAGTACTTTTATGATAATATTCCTTAATTATCGGACATACAAAACCAATTGTTACTAAAAAATATCGATATAGCTCAAACTTAAATATCTATAAGACCTTTTATCTAAACATTTCAATCCCCAGTCGATCCTCACAGATCTTATTTCATGATTGTCTATGAGAGTTATCTACCTGACGAACTGTTTAAGGTAAGGGTTTGACTACACAACTAGGGGCTTACTTGGTTGTTGTAATTCATAAGGCACCGGAGCCTTCGGAGGAATTTGATAAATAGGGTATTACCTTTCATTTATGTTTGTAGGTTATGAGCCTACACTAGCAACGTAATTCACAAGACAGCCTAGAATTGTCAAGTGTTGTCATCCTACTCTGGGGGATGACCAGACATGCCATTAATAGTTTCCTGATCGGGACCCACCATTTCTGGTCATTCCAAGATGGAATACTGATATATACTCTAGTACGGAGTTACAATACATCGACGCCTGAAAGTGTCACGAAACAGGACTCTACTCTTTGTTTCTAACTTACACACATTCTCCGAATGAAACTACCCATTATCAAACTTAATTGAACTGAGCATACTTTATAAGTATTACTATCCTAGTAGGCAAGACTACCGGGCTTATGAACTTTTCTTGAAATACCAACTCTAATCTATGCAATCATATCCTAATATTAACATATAATATTAGGTATTAACATTTCCTTTATCTTTCTTACCAATCCTACTTCGATTATTTATTATCATGTAATCTTATTATATATACACCATAACACATATAGAACTATATCTGGTTCGCAACTTGTATATAAACATATATATATATATATATATATATATATATATATATATATATATATATATATATATTCTTACCATATATTCCAGGCAATAATCATATAGTTCACAAATATTTAATACATTCAATAAATAATTGCATTAAAAATATGTTCATGAAAGGAACTATGCTCTCACTTGATGAAATGGGTAACTGACGATTTCGACAACGCTTCGCTTCACACTTTTAAAGAGACCTAGATGTATAAAGCACTAAGCCTTAGTCTAGTTTCATAATCCTGGTGACTATAATAATTATAGTCTAGATTCCTCAATAATTCCAATGTCTACATCAAGATATATCAAGTAAGGAACAACCATGTAGGATCATATCGGAGGTAGGGTCCGTTTGGTATACAAATTATATTGTTTGGAAATCCCACTTTAAACACCTCACTAAATCCAACCTACACATCACTTCCGTAAGAAGATCAATCAATATAATAACTTGGAATTACTGATAAATCTTAATTATAGGTTCATAATAATGATTATGACTATAATTAAAAGTCACAGTTAAACAAAATAAGCATAGCTTAACTTACAGAGTAATCCAGTGAACACCGAGGATTATGCGGGCAAAACTTTGATCCAAGAGTTTCTATTCACCGACTATCTGAAACCGCAGGGCTTCGCCAAAGGGGTCGGGAACTTAGGAGTAAAAGGGAGTAAAAACTAGAAAGAGATTCAAAGAGAATATAAAGGAGAGGTGTGAAGAGAATGAAAGAAATCACAACTATATATAGCCAATTTCCAAATGTGCGCCATGTATATGTCCCATGTGCGCCGCACATGATGTCGGCCATGGTGACGTGTCGACCATTCATTGGTGCCACGTGTTGCATTATGTGTGGTATGCTAATTTGCGCTGCGCCATCTGTCTGAGCGCGCGACTGCATATGGATTTTCCTATTTTCTTGAAAATTTCATAACTCCTTTGTTTAACCTCTGTTTTTGACGGGATTTATATCCACGGATAGCTACCAACGAGATCTACAACTATCATTTAAACTCCGTCAGTTAATTCTTAATTTATATTTAAAGTTATATTTTACAAGCCTAGACTGTTAAAGTCCGTGTAAAAATCATAACTTTCTCATATGATATCCATTCTCGACTATATTTATATCGAAGAAACTTTCGATATCATTGTTGCACACTACTGCGCTGAAGCTTAGAAAAATCACAAATTCCTATGACGAAGTCAGATTTGGGTGTTCATTATATGTACGGGTTTGCTTTCTCGTCGACTACAGGTTTTGTTTAGATTACTTAGTCTAATAAGCAACCTATCTCTATTTCACTAATTATGATACACTGCATGAACGAGAAACTTCAAAAATTCAGAATTTCTGCATATGAAGTCGAATTTGAGTGCGCTTTATGTGTACGTGATTCATATCGCAACTCCTACATTTTCCATCAAATTTATTTGTCCTAAATAATCTTCTATCAAGATTGTCATTTTGTCGCTTATCGAAAATTACTAAAAATTGTTTTCTAATACGTAGTCTGCAATGCGTACAACTAACGATAATCATAATCGAGGACTTATATTATAATTATTATCTATTATTCCTTAAATGACTAGCCGAAGTTGCGGGCGCTACACTCGGGAGAAGCGGTTGGGTTGAAGTGGCAGGCCAACATACATAGGGCAATCTAGTACGATAACTGTGGTGGGCCCGATATGCATGCTTGTATTAGTTTTGTGGTGTGTGGTATTTTAGGAAATTCACTAAGCTTCGTGCTTACCCAACTGTTATTGTTTTTCAGGTCATCAAACATTCAAAATTTACACTTCTGGCCTATATTTTAAATTTTATTATAAATTTGGTCTAAATTTACACTTTTGGTCCAGATTTCAAAATTTTGTTACGAATTCAACCTAAATTTAGTTTTTTAACATCTTTTTTTTTTCAAAATTTGTTTCAAATATGTTTTTTTGTATATAATTATAGTTATACAAAAAATACATATTTTCACCTAAAATATATTTTTTTCTATATAAAAACATTTTTGTATGCAAAATACATATTTATAAAAATATTTTTTATTTTAAATATATATTTATAACAACACAGCTATGTGAAAATGAGTGAAATACACTTGTGTAGCATACGTTATTATATCCATGTATACCTTAAAAAAATTTATAAAACAAGTATTTATTAAGTACATAAAAAATATTTCGTGTGCATATAAATACATAAATATATACAAATACAATTTTATAAAAAAAATGTATACAAACATATATTTTTATAATAAATATGTTTGTATACAAACATGTGTTTAAATAATTTTTTTTTATAAAAACATGTTTGTTGGGTTTAAGTGTTGCGTCTTTGGGCTCGTTTAATAGTCCATTTAGTTTACCCGGTTTGGGTCTGTCCAACCGTGGATATTCATTAGGGTTAGATTATATATTATGCATGCATGTATAGTGTTAAGGTTATCGTTCTCATTAATAGCTTTTGCATTGTAACCCTAGCACACCTCTACAGTAGAAGTTCTTCATCGAGCTCTTCTGAGGTGTGAGATATTAATCATTCGACACCATTTGATCCATTCCGGTGTTCTTTACTTGATTAATATTGTTTTTCTGTCTAGAATCTATCGATCTATAGCGCAATATTCTCATCAATTGGTATCAGAGCAGGAGACTGTGTAATACATACGCATCTCTTCTGTTTGAAGAATCCTTTAGGGTTTCCGCTTTTATCAATATATAGAAGCTTTCTTCTTCTTGTCGACAGTATCTCTTGTGTTTGATAAAACCCTAAGTTCAACTTTACAAGTCTGATTCTAGCAGATTAAAATAAAAAGTTCATCATGTCTCATGATGACTCTCAAATCAATCCGATCAACATCTCCAACAGTATAGGATCCACTACAAGGGTTCCCATTCTTTATACTCAAGATTATGAAGTATGGGCGCATCACTTTGAAGACTATGTCGTTGGATCTGAAGACAACGGCCATCTCATTTGGGAGGCAATAACATTGGGTCCGTTTGTTCACTCTGGAACAAATAGAACGGTCAAGACTCAAAAAGAGTATAACCAACTCTTGGCGGACGTAGATAAGATCCCTCAAGATGAAAAAGACAAGGTGTTATGCAACGTTAAATTCATGAGGATGATCAGATTCGCTTTGCAATCCGATACTTTTCGTCTGGTAAGTTCATGCAGAACAGCTAAAGAAATATGGGATAGGTTGAAAGAATTATATTCAACTGATGAGGATCTAGAGCACTCGATCCAAACCCTATTGCTCTCTGAATTCGGTGCTTTCGAACAAAAACCTGAAGAGAAGCTCATTCATACATTCGATCGTTTCAACCATCTGCTCAGCAAGATGATGAAGCACGGTATTGAAAGGAAGGTGATCGAACAAAAGGTTACCTTCATGAATGGCTTAAGGCCCGAATGGATGGAAGTGGTCTCGACTGTGAAGGCTCATAAGCAATTTAAATCATATTCGCTGGAGAAACTGATGGGTATACTAAAATCTCATGAAAGTGTGGTGACAAAGGAAGCGAAGATTGTTTCGGGTGTGGGTTCACTGGCCCTTGTTTCTAAGAGCAAGAATGTAGCAGACAAAGAGGAGGAATCTGATATGTCAGAGTGTGATCTGTCCAGTGAAGAATATGCAATGATGGTTACAAACCCAAAGAAGTTTGCTCGCAGAAAGTTCCCGGTCAACAAGAACCGAAACTGGCAGGGAAGCTACAGCTCAGAAAAGGTGAAAGAAGAAACCAAGAACACCTCTCAAAAGGACGACGAAAAGATGGAGAGTAAGATTGTGGAAGACTCTGGGTACGATTTCAACTACTGTCATGGCAAGAACCACTTTGCCAAGGATTGCATGTTAAGGAAGATGGCTGAGAAGAAAGATGGTGAAGATGACGAAGCTTACTACATGAGAAAGCTGGAGGAGATAAAGAAGAAGAAAGCAACTAATGTTTCAATGAATGCTTTGACTGTGCAGGAAAATGTTATTGATGATGAGTTTGGAGGAGTAGAAGTCTGGTCTACAGACTCTGAAGATGAAGAGGTACGCAAACCTTCGCATGGAAGAGCTTATGTGGCAAAAGAAGGTGTTACTGATTCAGCAGGGAGGTGCTTAATGGTGTCAGCTGGGGTATCACAGATGAGGGGATATACAACTGAAGGTGAGCATGAGGAAGCGAAACTAAAAGATGACAATTGTTTCGCTGCTAAGCCTGTGAGTGAAAGGATCAACGATTGCGATCAGTTGATCAAGAAGGTACAATCCATACTTGAATCTCTTAAAATACCAGTAACAAACTATGAAAAAGAATTAAATGAATTAAAATTCAAGTTTTCTAACTTAAGTGGAAGTCTTATGCAAACTCGCTTAGCGAATTCTAACCTAACCGACCAACTCAGCAGGGAATCTTCCAAGAGTGAGGAGAGAAGGATGTGGATCCAGCTGAAGGAGTCAGAGTTAGTTAGGTCTAGGGATGAACTTATTTATTTGCAACGTGACAATTTAAAGTTTTTGAAACAAATAAATGTTTTCTGTTTGATTGCTAAACGCTTATATACAAATATCACCCAGTTGCATCTAGATTGTGAGATAGGTAAAAAGATTCATAAAATGATTTTGCCCTTCCTTGAATTTAAGGAAGACGAAGTCATTGCTGAATGTGAATCTATAATGTCTTCAGATGAGATTTCAGTAACCTACAAATATGGACTGGGCAAAATTGAATCTTTCATTGAGTCCAAAGAACATAAGTGCATGCTTAAGAATTTGCTGGACGAAAACGACAAATTAAAAATCAAGACCGAGACTATACAGAAGTTTGACTCATCCAACGCCAAATTAAGTTTAGAAAATAAAATAAATTTAGATACCACTTTTGAATTTGATGAGGACAGTGAGATGAGCGAAATCTCCATAGAAGATGAGGTCGATTGTTCAGAATTTCTTAAGAGCGAACCCGATGCAGCAAAACCACTCATATCTGAAAATTCGGTTGAGTACGCTCGGGTGTCAAAGGACAAATCCAAGAAACTCAAAGAAAAGGTCGTTGTCTATCAGAAGGTGCAAACTACACCAAACCAAGTGTATGCAGTCACGAGAGTAACTAAGAAACAAACAGCGGAGTTGACGTCCATGGTTGACAAAGATAATGCTGAAGGTTGCGATAACCACTTCTGGTCTGCTCCTATCGACAATGCAGACGAAACAATTGGTCTGTCAGAGCAAACCTCATGGAGAGTTAAGGGACGATACATTCCTGAGCCCCTCAACAAACCCTCAAGCTTTGATAAATCCAGTTCAAGTGGTACAAAAGAAATACCAAACGAACCACTGAAAGCCACCAGCGTATCATCAACAACAACCGAAGCTCATGAGAAGAAAACGAAACCTAAGGCCAACATTCACTTGACTCAAGAGCAACTTGCTGAACAGAAACGCCAGAGGAACAAAAGATACATGAAGAACCTCAATGAGAGAAAACAGTTTTGGCAATCCCAAAACCCCACTTATGTTCGCTCTGAAAAAGCTTCTAATCTCAAGATGAAAAACGAAGCACAGGTCAATCACTGTCATTCATGCAGTCAGGTGAACCAAACGACCTATTTCGGTCCTAATACTAGTGGTCACAAGAACCAAAAGTCAAGTTTCGGTCCCAACTCTTACTACGCCAAGAACTGAAAGTCTAGTTTCGGTCCCAACACAAGTGCTCAGAACCAAAAGTCAAGTTTCGGTCCTAAATCCCATCATCCTAACTCCCAACCAAAACCTAACTCTGTAAAGGATATCAAAGGAAAGGGAAAGCTCGTCTCAGATTCTGAAGTCCAAAATACCAAAAAGTCAGCTAACCCTAGGACTCCAAAGAAAACCTCAACTGTGAAACCAACTAACAATAACACAAACCAGTTAAAACAAGATAAAAATAAAATCAAAGTTTACACCATCAAACGAAAAGATGAAACCACTTTAATAAAAATAACATATATGGTTGATCTCTCGGTTGCAATTCCCTATTCTGTAAAAGACTTACCCGGGCCCAAGAGACTTTGGGTTCCTAAATCTGCTTAATTTTGCAGGTTATCAGTGACGAGCAGTTTGACGACGAATGGTGTATTGACAGTGGCTGCTCTCGTCACATGACAGGAAGGAGGGAAGAACTTAGGGAGTTTCGGTCCCTTAAGAATGGTGGATGTGTTTAAATATGGAAAAAACTCATACGGCACGATCAAAGGGTATGGTATGATCACCAACGAAGAATTTTCAATACGAAAAGTAGCCTACGTGGAAGGATTGCAGCACAACCTCATCAGTGTTTCTCAACTAGTCGTGGGAACCAATTTGAAAGTCTCGTTCGATGATGAGGGATCAGAAATAATTGAAAAGCAAACAAAGAAAGTTATGTTGAAATCTGAGCGCAAAGGGGAGATGTATCCTCTAAATCTCAACCCGATAAAAGGAAAGCCAGCAATATGTTTGCTGTCGAAGGCGAACTCAGATGAAAGTTGGTTGTGGCACCGAAGACTATCGCATCTGAACTTCAAAGATATTAATAAACTAGTGCTTGGTGATCACGTGCGTGGACTTCCTGTTCTCAAATTTGACAAAGAACATCTGTGCGCAGCATGCGAGATGGGCAAGCAAAGCCGAAAGAGTCACCCTTCTCGTATCAATACAAAGATCATCGAACCTCTTGAACTACTGCACGTCGACCTATGTGGCCCTTCGGCTATCGAAAGCTTCGGTGGTAGTAAGTTTATACTTGTAATTATAGATGATTTTTCACGCTTCACCTAGGTTTTCTTTCTTAAACAGAAATCAGAGGCGACTCCCAAGCTGAAGGTTTTTATCAAGCAAGTGGAATTGCAGCTGCGAAAGGTGGTAAGAAACATAAGAAGCGATAATGGTCTAGAGTTCAAAAATAAAGACTTTGAAGAGTTTCTGGCTGAAAAGGGAGTAACTCACAACTTCTCTGCTCCCTATATTCCATAACAGAATGGGATCGTTGAAAGGCGAAACCATTCATTGTGTGAAGCCGCCCGAACCATGCTGAGTTTCGCTTCCCTTCCATTATACTTTTGGGCAGATGCTATAGTTGCTGCTTGTTACACACAAAACCGGTCATTCCTCAACAAGCGATTTTCCATCACTCCATACGAGATTTTGAACAATCGCAAGCCCAATGTAAACTTTTTCCATGTGTTCGGTTCAAGATGCTTTATTTTTAACTCCAAAGCAAATCGAAACAAGTTTGATGTAAAGGCAGAAGAAGGGATCTTTCTTGGCTATTCGCTTACTTCAAAAGCATATAGGGTTTTGAATAAACGCTCAAGGAAAATTGAAGAAACCTACTATGTAACTTTTGATGATAATTACATGAAGAAGATTCAAGCAAGCGAACATTCAACGGAAGAAATCTTTCCGGAATCATGTCAAGTCTCAATTCCCATTTCCAATCTGTTTGAAGAGCACATGCTGCTCTTTGATGAACCAGAGAAGGCGATCCATTCAGAAGCGAAAGCAGCAGATAACAAGATCGATACCTTGAAGAAAATCATCGATGAAGCTTCTAAAGACATGGAAAGCGAACCTCAACAACCAACCGAGAAGCAGACTCAAAGCGAACCTACTGCATCAGGTGATCATCCAGCTACTAATGACCCTCCAAGAGAAATCACTATACTTCAGGGGGAGGGTTCGTCTACACCAAAAACAACCGGCATGCCTTTCCAGGGGGGGAATCCATCTAAAACCCCAACCTATGAAGATCCATTTGAGGGGGGGGGAGCACTGAACCTGACATGGGATTCAGTTCGCCATTTGAGGGGGAGAATGAAAATGTAAACGACGAAGGCGATCTGTCAGAACTAGAAGAAGAAGTCAATGCTGAGCTGGATCCTGCTTATGATCCAAATTACCCTCCTATAATAAAATGGACAAAGGATCATCCTAAAACTCAAATCATTGGTGAATCATCTGAGGGTGTTCTCACACGCTCTCAAATGAAAGCAAAGAAAACTGCTTTATTCTCTCAAGTAGAATTCTGCATGTTTAATTCGTTTGTCTCTAAAGTTGAACCGAAGACGGTAAATGCTGCTCTTGATCACTCTGATTGGGTGCAAGCTATGCAAGAAGTACTCCATGAGTTTGAACGAAATCGTGTTTGGAGGCTGGTTCCCACACCAAAGGATGTATCTGTAGTCGGTTTAAAATGGGTTTTTAGAAATAAGTTAGATAAAGAAGGCAACGTAATTCGCAACAAAGTGAGGCTCGTGGTGAAAGGATATTGTCAGGAAGAGGGAATAGATTATGAAGATACCTTCGCTCCTGTAGCAAGGTTGGAATCAGTGAGAATCTTTTTGGCATATGTTGCACATAAAAACTTCGAAGTTTTCCAAATGGATGTAAAATGTGCTTTCTTGAATGGAGAACTAGAAGAAACGGTATACGTTGAGCAACCACCCGGATTTGTGAACGAGAAGTATACTGATCACTGCTACATATTGGATAAAGCAGTCTATGGATTGAAGCAAGCCCTGAGAGCCTGGTATGAAACTCTAACACGCTTTCTCAAAATTTCAAAATTCAATCAAGGTTCGGTCGACCCAACCTTCTTTCGCAAGAAAGAAGGCGAACACTTAATGATAGTTCAAATTTACGTCGATGACATCATCTTCGGCTCCACGAATCCTAGCTTAACAGCTGAATTCAGGAAGTTGATGGAGACTAAGTTCGAAATTAGCACAATGGGTCCGATTAACTTTTTCCTTAGACTGAATATAAGACGTGGACAAGAAGGCATTTTCATTAATCAGGAAGCATACACGAAGACTCTGTTGGCAAAGTTCAGCATGACGGGAGATTCCAAAGTAAAGGTTCCAATGGCATTTGGCACGAAGCTGACTCCATCTCTTGATAAACCAGCTGTTGATGTGACTCTCTATCGTCAGATGATAGGATCTCTAATGTATCTAACAGCTAGTAGACCGGACATAATGTTTTCTGTCTGCTATTGTGCCAGGTTTCAAGCAAATCCTAGAGAACCTCATATGCTTGCAGTGAAAAATATCTTCCGTTATTTGAAGCGAACCTCCTCTCTCGGTCTTTGGTATCCTGCAAAATCCGGCTTCTTTGTTCAAGCTTTCTCTGACGCTGATCTTGGTGGATGTGGATTGGACCGAAAGAGCACAACCGACGGATGCCAGTTCCTTGATGGCAAACTTGTCAGCTGGCAGTCAAAGAAACAAACTTGCGTGTCTCTTTCCACAGCCGAAGCTGAGTACATCGCTGCAGCATCCTGTACATCACAGGTCATATGGATACAAAGCCAACTTAGAGATTATGGCTTAAGCATGAAGAAGATCCCTCTCTACTGTGACTCTGAAAGTGCGATTCGAATATGTCACAATCCAGTGCAACATTCCAAGACTAAGCATATTGCACTGAGATACCACTTTATTAATGACCACGTTGAAGATGGTAATGTTGAAGTTCACTTCGTTCGATCCTCATATCAACTGGCTGACATCTTCACTAAGGCCTTACCAGAAGCAAGCTTTAACAAGATACTCCAAGGCTTGGGAATTATGGAAGCTGAGTCAGTACCAAAACCCCTTTCTTCTCACTAAAATTGAACAAGCGAAATAGAGCGAACGCTTGGTCTATTTCGGTTCTAGAATTTTTCGGGAACCGAAATGAACCGAACGCTCGGTCTATTTCGGCTCTAGAATTTTTCGGGAACCGAAATGAACCAAACGCTCGGTCTATTTCGGCTCTAGAATTTTTCGGGAACCGAAATGAACAGAACGCTCGGTCTATTTCGGCTCTGGATTTTTTTTGGAACCAAATTGAACCGATCGCTCAGCCCATTTCACTTCATCTTTTCTAAGGTATGGTTTCGGTTGTATACTTTTGTAAAGCTTTCTTATTCTTTTGCATGTTTATATTTAGAATTTATTTTCTTTTCTGTTTTTATTATTTTTCAGAAATTACAAAAATCCAAAAATATTTTCTTTTCTATTTTTATTATTTTTCAGAAATTACAAAAATCCAAAAATATTTTATTTTCTGTTTTTATTATTTTTCAAAAATTACAAAAATCCAAAAATATTTTCTTTTCTGTTTTTATTATTTTTCAGAAATTCCAAAAATCCAAAAATATTTTCTTTTCTGTTTTTATTATTTTTTAGAAATTCCAAAAATCTAAAAATATTTTCTTTTCTGTTTTTATTATTTTCCAGAAAAAATCCAAAAACTACAAAAATATTTTTATGTGTTTTTAAGTTTTATCTCTCAATTCTCAAAATTGATTCAAGTTCACAGATGCAAAACACAATGACGTTGGGGCAGGTATAACATTCTTATCTATGTACTAGTTAAGTGTCCCTAGAAGCATGTTGTTGCATGTAGACCGAAGCCTCCATGAGAGTGAAGCCTTAATGATTCGATAAACACCAATCGTTTCTTCCCAATCAAGCTGCTAAAATCACTCAAGTCACGAGCTACCTTACTCTTCTCATAGTGAGTTAAGAGTTTTCTGCTTTGACATTCTTATATAGCAAAGGTACTTTCGGTTCCTTAACCATCTTCTCACATTTCTTCATTAAGTTTCGCTTCTTAAAAGTAACCCTTGAGACTCTCAGCAATTACCACTGAGGTTTATGGTTACACAATCTCTGTGTTGATGATCTTAGTTTCGTTTACCACGTGCTAAGTGAGACCCAAAATCCAACACCATGAATGAATTGACGGTGAACGCTCTAATGTTCAAGTTATTACTTGTTACCTCAAGAATTCTCCTTTTATTTTTGCGTGATCTTTATGAAATTGTCTAACACCAAGACGTTTCTTCCCATAAGATCCAATTTCAGATTTGTTTTTGATATTTCTTATTATTACCCAGTCACAAAATAAATTCTCCAACCTACTTGTTCAACAGACCACATCGGTCTCACAAGTACTTCATCCAACTTTCGGTCTTATTTTAAGTATCGATGTTCGGTTGAAGATAAACTACCTACTAAAGCCTATACTTGAAAAGATGCCTTTCAATGTTTCTTAACAAACATTTGATAGTATTTCACCGGAAACTACACAGACACATCTCAGTCTCTCTTGACTTTGAAGGAAGAGATTCGTGCCCGGGATCAACAGTTTCGTGTCTATATTGACATCACTTAGTTTCCCTCATATCATTTTGCTTTATTTCTTTTTATTGGCACACTCTTGCACAAGAATCCATGTGATTCTCACAAGTCTAGTTCGGGTTACTAATGGTTTTATTTTCAGACTTGAATCAATAAGATGGGTCAATGAATTTGAAGAGTATTTGAAGTTGAAGAGGCGGTAACTGGATAAGCACTGATTTGGGCGCGTGAATTTGAAACGGTTTTTATCATCACGCCTAATGATGTCTTCATAGGGAAACACAGCTGTCAAATCGCGCTTTTTCAGGCGATGTTTCCGAAGATCAGGGAATGATTACACAAGATCTTCTCTCTCATGGTAATTATATAAAAGGTTCAGAATTTCCTCTCTCACCTTTTTATCGTTTACTACATCTCTCTCAAGAACACATCGGCGTTTATATTGTTCATCTTCTTCCTCAAACCTGCAACAATGGCTGACTCTTCTTCAGTTCACGACCAAACAGCCTCATCGACTTTGCTGATCATCAAACCTAACCAGAATCTCATTATAGAATTAAATCCATTCCTCTATGATTCCTATATGCTACAAGTGGTTGAATGTCTAAAATATTCACCACTCGTCAATGCTCTCACCAAAGTGGAATTTGTGGCGATGTCTCTACTTTCCCAGGTGTATACCTCTGTCGTTTATGATAAACGCAAAGACAAGATCTTTTTCGACATTTTCAATCACAAGACCTCCGTTTCCAAAGCTCGATTATGTTCGTTGATAGGTCTTCCTACTGGTGATTCTTTGGTAAACCCTGATTCGATCACCACAACTCAGTTGTTCACAATGTTCTACGATATGGGGTATACTGACGTTCTCACCACGATTACGAAGTTCAAGATATCCTGCCTACCTCCTCAATGGAAAGTAATTTTAACCCTTCTAGTTAAGGGTTTATCGGAAAGGATCGTCGGTTCAGACGGGTCAAACAAAGGGTTTATGACCATTCTCTATGGTCTCTACCATGGTCTAAACCTCGATTATGGAACGCTTATTTGGGCTCAAGTGGTTCAACGCCTCAATTCATCGGCATGCGAATCAGAGATTTCTTGTGGTCGGTTCTGGACCCTTATAACTGACAGGGCGATTGAGACTTTTCAGGTTCCGGTTATGGCGGATGCACTGCACTCCTCAATTGCGACCTTTCATACAAAGAAGATTATAGTCACCGATTCAACCAAGTTCTTCTTCATTGGGTCCATTCCTGAATCAATGTACCAAAATGTTGCTACAATTAGCAATGTCTTAGCTGAATACAGAAAACTTCCTTCTACGGGACCAAGACAATTGACTCCGGAGATGCAACTCGCTCTAGATGCGGTTGAAAAACCAACAAAGAGGGGGAAGAAACCAAATTCGAAGAAGAAAGAAACCGAAGGTCCTTCATCACAAGCTGAAACGCCCAAAAAGCGTAAAGCTGACAAAGCAGCTCCTTCGGCTCTAAAGGCGAAAAAGGTTAAGAAGATGGAAAAGAAACCGAAGGCTTCCTCGCCTGATGACTCAGATTATGTTCCATCTGATGAAGATAAAGAAAAGACAGCCGAAGGTGAAGATGTTCACCATGAAGACTCACCAAGGGGAAACACACCTCCACGTTCTCCAACTCCAGAGGTACCACTCACTGAATCAGTTCCAACCCCTCCTACTTCTCCAAATCATACTTCTGTTCCTATTACCATTGCACCACTTCCACCACCTGTTGCTTCTATACCCACTTCAACTATACCTCTACCACCACCCATCATTACTCAAGCAACTTCAACGACTACAACCACAACCGAAACTCAAGTTCGGGTCAACGTATCTGATACGGGGGCACTTACCTCAGTAACTGAAACCATTACTACAAACCCACCTCCATCTCCATCACCCTCTAATGACTCTGGCAATACTATTGGTGGAGCTGAAATGGACTTTGACTCAGTTTATTATAGTCTGTATCGACTTCAATGTGACGATGATGATGATGATGTTCCTCTTACCAAGAGTCACTTGAAGGATCTCAATGACAGGCTTGATCAGTTACTCGGATCTTCTACTACTTCCTCCAAGTCAGCATGCTCTGATGTTGCTATAAAGGCTTTGGTTGAGACCTTGATCAAACAACATGATCAATCGATTGATAAAGCTACTCAAGCTATTCACGCTGCTACTCTCTCTTCCAACAACGCGATTGGTGAGGTTAAAACCCTTATTTCTGATACCAAGGCATTCATGGAATCTCATCAAAGCACTGCAGAGGCCAATATTGTTAAAGCAAATAAAGCCATTGCCTCTCTGTCCAAATCTCTTAAGGCTGAGAGAGAAAAATTTGAAGCAGTTCGTCAAGGTCTTCAAGCTGATAGTGCTAATCTTCTCTCTTCTGTTGATACAAGTCTTGCCAAATTTCAAGCAGACATTGCCCTGGATAACCAAGTGAGGGAAGATCTTGCTCTCTCCCAATCTAAGATTGCAAATCTAACTTTGGGACTTAGGTTGTGTTTGGTTTTTTAAAAAAAGCTCTTCTAACCTCTTAGTGATGCGTGGCGCAGCACACGCGCAACACTTTTAGGTTCGCAGCAGTTTGTTTTTCTGCAGACTTCGGGCTCAAAAACCTCTTCCCGTCCTCTTCCCCACATAGCAATGGACTTAACTCTTCTAACCACTTCTAACCTCATCTAAAAAAAACACCCTATGCCCTAAACAAAAAAAAAACATCGCTGCTCATCTTGTTCGTTCTCCTTCTTCTTCTCGGCATCCTTCCCAACGATCGATCCAAAGGTGGTCCGACTCCAGCCTCCGCTGCCACCCCATCGCTGGTCGCCGGTCGTCGTTCCCCTCAATCGTCGGTTGCCGCTGCTGCTTGCTGCTGCCATCTTGCTGCCCTCGATCTTCAACAGGTAACTTTTTTTTTCTGATTTCTTATTGATTTGAGTACCGATTGTATGAATTTGAGTACCAATTTTCTGATTTCTTATGCATTTGAGTACCGATTGTATGAATTTGAGTACCAAATTTCTGATTTCTTGCTGCCCTCGGTTTCAAGATCAGGTAAGTTTTTTTTCTGATTTCTTATGCATTTGAGTACCTATTATATGAATTTGAGTACCAATTTTCTGATTTCTTATGCATTTGAGTGCCAATTGTATGAATTTGAGTACCAATTTTTTGATTTGAGTTAGGATTTTGTTGCTGAGATGTTACAACCTTTGTTAAAATCTTTGTTGAATGTAAAATTTATGATATAATTGTTCTTTAAACAGATTTTCTGCTGAAATTTATATTTGTTGAATGTTGAATGTTGATTTATGCTGAAATCATAAACTTATATGCAAGTTTACATGCTGAAATCATAAATCTTTGTTGAATTGGTCCACCTCTTTGCTGAAATGGTTTTTTTAACTTAATTATTGAATTGTTATCACTTGTATTTCTTGAATGGAGATCAAGTTTATGTTTATATGCAAGTTTGTGCTTAAATTGTTAAACTTATTTGTTGATTGTGTTGTATAATCTTTGCTTATATGGTTTTTTTTGTTCATTCATGATGTATTGTTGTTGAATATGCTAAACTTATTCGTTGATTATGTTGAAATATGATTAATCTTTGTAGCTAAAGTATGTATTCTATATTTTTTTTTGTTATTAGCAATGGGAGATAAACATACATGGACCAATGAGCAAACAAAATGCTTATTGCAAACTTGTATTGAAGAAGTGCAAACCGTGGGTAGAAAAGGTTTGAGTTTGCACAAACAATCATGGCACAAGTTAGGAACAACTATTAAGGAAAAGTATGGCGTGGATTTGAATCAACGACAATTAAAAAACGCCTATGATAACCTTAAAGCCAAATACACAGGATGGTTATACTTAAAAAACAAAACTGGAAACCTTTACAATCCACAAACAAATACTTTTAACTTAACAAATGAGGAGTGGGAGGACTTTAAAAAGGTATACATATATATATATATATATACACACACACACACACATATTTATATGTATTTTGTTTATATAGTTGCCATTTATTCTTATATTACTTTTGTTACATTGATTGCGTTTAGGGACATCCGAAAGCCGCTTCTTTGAAAACGGTCCCATTATTGTTTTCCAGAGCTTTGTGCATAACTCTTTGATGGAAACAGTGCATCTGGTAATCTCAGCTATGCCACATCCCAAACACCATCGGGACATGGATCATCTTCTTTCCATGGCGCACCACTACAGCTTTTGGACGCCCCTTCCATTAACATAGATGAGGATGATTTATTTTCCAATCATACTAGTGAACATTTTACTCAGACTCCACCTTCTGCTGCTTCACCTTCTGCTGATTCACCTTCTGCTGCTTCACCTTCTGGTAACCCCAACAAAAGGGCTAAACCCTCAACTCCTAGACCTCGAGCTCCTAGTGCCTCACCTGATCCACCTTCTTGTGCCTCGCCTAAAGCTTCTATTACTGCTGATGATTTAGCACTGGAGATGCAAAAAGCTCTACGCCATTTGACTCAAGGGCCAACAATTCCCCAATGTTTAGAGAAGCTTGAGTTGCTCGAGTTAGACCCAGTAGACCCTCTACGATTTGTTGCGTCTCACATTTTTGGAGGGACCATGAATATTAGAGAGATGTGGGTAAATTTGCCTAATGATCCACAAATATTAAGAGGATGGATCGAGATGACAGCTACAAGTTTAGGAGTTTTAAAGGATGGAAAGATTGTTCGTTAAGTTTATATGTTTGAGTTGTTTAGGTTTTAATTGCATGTTTTGGAACTATATGGTTATTTGCTACTTGAATGTTATTTGTAGTATTTGGTACTTGAATGTTATTTGGTTATTTGCTACTTGAATGTTATTTGTAGTATTTGGTACTTGAATGTTATTTGGTTATTTGCTACTTGGGATTTATGATATGTTTTTTGGTACTTGAAATTTATGTTATGTTTTTTTGGTACTTGAGATTTATGTTATTATCTTATGTTATATTATTATCTTATGTTATTATCTTATGTTATATTATTATCTTATGTTATTATATGTTTTCTTGATTAATAGGTTTGTAATGGATCACGACAAAAAGATGCTACTCATAATTCTTATGTACTTGTACGTCCGCTACTTTTGGAAGAGGGGTGTCAAACGAGTGCGAGTGCGAGACAACGATTCGGAAATGACGGGACATGAATTTATGTTAGAGTTACTTCACCGTAATCCTCTACAATGTCTTGAAGTGCTACGCATGACCCGTGAATCATTTGTCCGACTATGTGCTCATTTTAGAGTAAACTACGCGTTAAAGGATAGCAAACATGTGTCGGTTGAGGAGAAGATGGCTATGTTTTTTATGATGATCGGCCATAACCAACGTTATGTAATTATCAAGCGGAGATTTCAACACTCAAAGCAAACAATTCATAAGTTTTTTCATGAAGTGTTGGACAAAATGTTGCTTTTCGCACATGACATTATAGTACCAACTTCTTTTAATCCGAATCCAAACATTCCGGGACATAATAGGAGGCTACGACGGGTGTTCAAGGGAGGAGTTGGTGCACTTGATGGCACTTTGATACATGCTATTGTCCCTGCAAACAAACGGGATTTATATAGTAGTAGGGGAAAAGGCGATTGTTACCAAAACGTATTGGCAATATGTGACTTCAACATGATGTTTACGTTTGTTGTTGCCGGTTGGGAAGGGATAGCACACGATTCTAGAATTTTATCAGAAGCATTAGCAAATCCACATGCACCATTCCCGCTTCCACCTCCAGGTAAATTTATGGTTATTTAAATAGTTTTATCTTTATTTGAAAAATAAATGACTTTTTTTTTGTTTTTTTACAGATAAATATTATCTTTGTGATGCCGCCTATGCAAACATTCGAGGTTTTATGGCACCGTACTGTAATGTTAGGTATTGGCTTGGAGATTTCCGTCGAAGACGTGCATTAACGAATAAAGAAAAATTTAACCATGGACACGCAAAACTTCGGAATGTCATTGAGCGTGCTTTTGGTGTCTTGAAAGCACGATTCCCTATATTGAAGAGGATGGCACCATTCTCGTTGGTTACACAACGAAACATTACCCTAGCATGTTTTGCGCTTCATAATTTTATAAGAAGAGAGGGACTACGTGATGAGTTTTTTGCACGATATGATGAACCAAATGTCTCGGTTCGGAATAACAATGCAGTCGTTGATAATGATGAAGATGAGATTCCAACACATGGTACTGCAGCAGACCGTGAATATATGAGCCAGTTACGGGATGAAATTACCGAACAATTGATGCAAAATATGGAATGAAAATTATTAAAGTTTGGTTGTATGAATTTTATTTAAAAATGTTATTGTAAGACTAATTTCGTTGTTTGAATTTTATTTCAATGTTTTAAGACTACAATTATTAAATTTTTGGTATTAACAAACTATTTTTGGTTTATTAAATTACTTTATGTTAAATTTTTTAATATCTGCAGCAGTCTGCAGACGTTAAAAAAACAAACATGATTCTCATTACAGTCTGCAACACTTTGGTCCACCTCTTCTGCTGCAGAGGGCTGCAGAGGTGGTCCGCAGACTTTAGATAGTTTCACTTCGGAAAAACAAACAGCACCTTAGTGAAGCACAGAAGGAGATTGACGCCCTCAAGACCGAACGCACAGTGATTAAAAGCTGTGTGAGTGATGTACATCTTCTTCTTTCCAACATTTTAGATGCTCACGATTCGGTTCTTACAATCACTGTCCGACAACACTTGAAGGAAAAACTTCTTCCTGCCTTGGAAATGTTAAGTCGGATAGAGGGTGTTACGGAGCCGATCGTTACTCCGCAACAAGGGGGAGAAGATTCTCAAAATCCTCCCAAACAGCCGAAGGTCACCACTAAACCGAAGGGTAATGAAGCTTCGGGTTCTAGTGTGTTGGACAAAAAGAAGGGCATTGTGGGTGATAGTGATAATGAAGAGGAAACTGAGGAAGATGCTATAAAAAGAAAGAAATGTGATAAAGAGCTGGATGAAACTCTAAACGTGGCCAGAGAAGAAGAAGAGAGAGAGAAAAGGGAAAAAGAGGCACATGATACGTTGGAATGCAAGAAAGCTCTATTTCCTTTATGGACCAAGGAGAAGTTGATAAAAGAAGTAATTGAGTTTCCAAGCACTCATTGGCTGGAACCAGTTACTTCGTTTGATTGTGAAAACACCAATGACTCCCAGTTTGATATGCCTATAACCCGAAAGACATTTGTATTTCACAGTTTTGATGCAACTGTAAATATTCCTTCTCCAGACCCAAAGGTTGATCAGGATCTTATTGATTTTTATCTTAAGTATTCACAACCACAATACTTGACGTGGAGTGCACAGAAGATTACATCCGTCAAAGTATTGAAGCCTACTTCGGCTGGGCCTTTTGTCAATGTAGGTTTCAGGGTGACCCGAGGGTCAGATGATTCGGTTTATATGTTTACACTGGCTGATCTACCGAACCCGAATCCCCATGATTGGATTCTTCTAAACAACATTCTGCTTTCCAATCCACAGCAATACGAGCCTATTATTGATCATATCAAGAGAATGCTAGCTTCCTACATTCATGAGGTTGCTAAGATGGATCGGGAGATTGCTCTTGTCATGAGGAAAAAGCCTACAGTCAAACCCATTGGAACTTCATGCGATGCTACCAAGATGAAGATGGGCAAGATTGATTCTGTGTATCGTGCTGTTATGTTCACGAGACAAAACAATCAGAAGTTCGTTTTCTGTCTTGATGATAAACAGCTATTTTCCACGGCTTGCTTGGAGCATATTTTGGATATTATCCACAGGTGTAAACAGAACGGAGCAGCAGATAAGAAGAACTTCACGGATATGCTTCGGTGGTATATAGACTTCCGTCATACTCTTCTTGCCATCATACCGAAGATCTTCAAGACAGTGAAGAAGGGTGTTGTTGCCCAACCCATTTGACCTCTCGCCTCTATTGACGCAAAGGGAGAGATTGTTGGGTTTAAGTGTTGCGTCTTTGGGCTCGTTTAATAGTCCATTTAGTTTACCCGGTTTGGGCCTGTCCAACCGTTGATATTCATTAGGGTTAGATTATATATTATGCATGCATGTATAGCGTTAAGGTTATCGTTCTCATTAATAGCTTTTGCATTGTAACCCTAGCACACCTCTACAGTAGAAGTTCTTCATCGAGCTCTTCTGAGGTGTGAGATATTAATCATTCGACACCATTTGATCCATTCATGTGTTCTTTACTTGATTAATATTGTTTTTCTGTCTAGAATCTATCGATCTATAGCGCAATATTCTCATCAATGTTTGTATGCATTTTTATAAAATATGTGTTTGTATACAAATTGATTTATTATAAAATAGGTGTTTCTAGAAAATATATACAAATACGTTTTTATAATATATATATATATATATATATATATATATATATATATATATATATATATATATGCATTTTTTAAAACGTATTTATAAAAAAATATATACAAATACGTTTTTAAAATATGTGTTTTATGTGAAAATATGTTTTTTTTTTTGCATAAATATGATTTTATACAATAAAAAAAACATATTTGAAACAAAATTTTGAAAAAAAAGATGTAAAAAAACTAAAATTAAGATGAATTCATAAATAATAATTTGAAATCTGGGCCAAAAGTGTAAATTTTGGACCAAATTTGTAATAAAAATTTAAAATGTGAGCCAAAAGTGTAAATCTTGAAAGTGGGATGACTTATTGACCGGGTAAAAGAGTCAAATGAATACAATTGTCAGTTTTTGGGACTTATCTGACTAAAAAAATATATAATGACTAAATCGATTATGAGACAAAAATATACAAATTTTTATAGAGTTTTCTAACAAAGCAAAGTATATGTTATAAATAGTATATTCGTTAATGAAAATTGCGAAAGTTAAGTTAGATGAATATGTCCATTTATGTACATTTTTTTTTCGAATTAAACGATCATACTATGTAAAATAGCTAATGTGTGGTCATTAATCAACGTTAGCCAAAGTACAATGCAATAAATTGTATGATATATTTGTATATTGTAGTCCACCATTAACTACCGGTTCAATAATGGATTTATGGCTAATGAAGCTACTATTCTTTCTATTAACAATAGTAATAGATTTATAGCCACTCAAACTACCATTAGATGGTCACAATGTACTCTTTATGTAACCTTCTATACTTCTTAAATACTACTATATTATAACTCATATAACTCAATACCTTAACTCTATAGCAAGGTTGTAGAACTCGTTAACTCGGTACCTGCTCGGCCGACTGCCGAATAGCGAGTACTCGGGAGTACTTGAGGAGTACTCGGATTCGGTAATTTATGTAGAAATATTTTTTGGAAAATTATATATGTCAAAATCATAATTTGATTGAAATATATAACAAAATTAGATACATGTGAATACATAAAAACTAAAATACACAAAATTGTCTCACTTCGTAAATAATTACTGAAAATTTAAAATATATATGTAGTAATAATTGTATGTGTGTGTTAGATAATAAATCATTAAGTGTATTATACATACTAATCTTGAAATTCTTGATTTTTTTTTTCTTTTTATGATAATGTTGACCCTTGACCGAGTTTGACCGAGTAGGCCCAACTAAGACCGAGTAATACCGAGTAGGCTCGAGTTAGAGTGATGTTAACCGAGTTTGACCGATTTTTGACCGAGTTTGACTTAATCCGAGTTTTTTTTGCCGATTTCATATTACTCGTCTCAGTGGAAGACCGATTCCGAGTAATCGGCCGAGTACTCGGCCGAGTAGGCCGAGTTTTGCAACACTACTCTATAGTATCATTAAACTTTTTTTACTCCTTTTGATATTGCCATCAAGGAACCCCATTATGAGGCTCATCAAACTCGTTGAATGTTGTCACATGAAACTTGCTATGTGATTTGCATCACGTGGTATATATATATATATATATATATATATATATATATATATATATATATATATATATATATATATATATAATTCGTTATGTGACTTGCCCCGACTCCTTAGATAACTAGCTACAATATTCAATCATTCTTAACTAATATTATTTTCTTACTGTTAGCCACAACCTTCAGCTATAATTAGTTATATCTAAACTCTCGACTATAAATAACCATAACAAATTTACTTAAATTTACTTAAATGATATTACCATAAAGTAGTCACCATACTTATCATTTATTCTCTCTCTCTCTCTCTCTCTCTCTCTCTCTCTCTCTCTCTCTCTCTCTCTCTCATAAAAACTATATATAAGCTAGTAGATAATACCTAAATAGGACATTTCACAGTACCTTAATAACTCGTGAATAATTTTTTTATTCTTGAAACATGTATTTCTAAACCCTAATCCGTTTTAAAGAATTTAAACTTATTGTACTAAAAGAAACTACATTGTCTTTAGAAATGATCTATAACGATAATATCAACACTTCCTCCAATGTTTTAGGATCCATGCAGTACATATTGGATCGTCAATGAATGTTATATCGATTCGACTTAGTTGACTTACATGCAACACTTTTACCCACATAACCGGTCACCGGAAATTTGAAGATGTTTTCACGATAGAGACGTTTCAAACGAAGTTCACAACGCAAAAAATGATGAGAAATAACTTTTTATCCGTACGAAGCATCCATTTCATTTTCACGAGTCTCAAAGTCGGTCCTAGACTGCATGATCTTTTGTTGGTATAAGTTCAAAATGTGATCATGTGGTAGGACGGACCACCGTATATGATATTTTAGTGAATAACTAAAAAATCATCAGTGTCAAACTAAAATTCGTAGACGATAAATCTTTTGACGATGATATGATGAATAGACCTGTCATATAAGATTTTTTTAGTGGACGACTCATAAATTGAAACTTCTATATTAAATTGTGAGTTGTTATATTAAAAATAAATATTATTGAAAATACTAATTGACTTTAAAAGTTTGCAACTATTAACATGATCCGGAATAAAACATATTACATTATTGGAATAGAGACAATACATATTCAAAGGACAAAAAACGTCATTTTATTTAATTTCTATACTTTTTTTTACCTTATAATTTTATATTTTATAGATTAAAACTTGAAAATAATTGACAAAAAGGATAACTTTAATCATTGAAATTTTGTTCTGTAAAGACTACCGTTTCAATTTCCCCCCTTCACTCTCAAATTTTCCCTTTTCCTACTTTGCCGTTGCTCATATATACTCCCCATCTTTCACTACTAGAGAGTGATGTGACAGACACCGTCGCCGGCTATATTTCGCCGGAGAATGGCATATATGTGCACAGACAGCGGCAATTTAATGGCCATAGCCCAACAAGTTATTCAGCAAAAACAACAACAAGAACAACAGCTTCATCAACAGCAGCAACACCAGCAGCCATTAGTCACTGTGAACGTAAATCCATTTTGGAGCACCACCGGCCACCAATCTCCGACTCTTGCATACGGATTTTCCGATCCGTTTGAAGGAAGTGCGGCGGATGTGACCGGAGCCGAAGAGGCGGCAGGATTTCAGTTCCCGAACCTAGATCACCATCACCACCAGCATCCAGGGTTTAGGTTCGCTGATTTTGTGGCGGCGTCAGGATCGGTGGGGGAGTTCGACACCGACGAGTGGATGGAAAGCTTAATAGACTCGACGACAGAGAGTTCGACATGGCAACCGAGCTCGGACTTCACTCTCTACGCCGCCGATCCGTTTTCCGATTGTCCGAGTCGACTCACTTGCTCAACGGATCTAAAAAATGCTAACTCTACTTGGCCGCCACCGCCGCCGCCAGTACTGGCTTCCGATCATCTGCTACCGCCTGAGAAGGAAATAAAGCCTCCGAAAACGGAAAAATCTCCGCCATCAAAACCGGATATTGCGTCTACCAGTTCACCAGAGAGGATTTTGACAAAACCCTTGCTCAAAACCCTAACTGATTGCGCTCGAGTCGCCGAAACAGATCCCGGAAATGCAATCACACCATTGATTCGCCTCCGCGATTCTCTATCGGCTGACGACGGAGATCCTACCGAGAGAGTAGCGTTCTACTTCGCCGAAGCACTCCACAGTCGCGTCACTCGGAAACCGCGAGCAGTTTCCGATATAACGTCACGGGAGGAGTTCACTCTCACTTACAAAGCTCTGAACGACGCTTGCCCTTACTTCAAGTTCGCTCACCTCACTGCAAATCAAGCAATCCTTGAAGCAACAGAAAACGCCGATAAAATCCACATCGTCGATTTTGGGATAGTTCAAGGAGTTCAATGGGCAGCACTTCTTCAAGCCCTAGCAACCCGACCCGCCGGAAAACCAACTCGAATCCGAGTCTCCGGTATTCCAGCGTTAATACTAGGAGACTCGCCGGCTCCGGAGCTTCTCGCAACCGGGAACCGCCTTCGTGAGTTCGCGAAGGTTCTAGATCTGAATTTCGAATTCGAACCCATTTTAACTCCGATCGAAAAACTCAACGTGTCAAGCTTTTGGATCGATGCAGATGAGTTTTTAGCCGTTAATTTCATGCTCCAGTTGTATAATTTGCTCGACGAGAACTCCATAGCCGTTGAGAAAGCTTTGAAGCTGGCGAAATCTCTGAACCCGAGTATCGTCACTTTAGGCGAATACGAAGCGAGTTTGAATCAGGTAGGCTTTCTTCAACGCTTCAACAACGCCCTAAACTACTACTCAGCTGTCTTTGAATCTCTTGAACCCAACATGACCCGAGACTCGCCGGAAAGGTTGGAGGTGGAGAGATCGTTATTCGGCCGGCGAATAGCAGCGGCGGTGGGGCATGAGGAAGAAGGAAGCAAAAGGGAACGGATGGAGGGGAAAGAACAATGGCGGATAACAATGGAAAATTCCGGTTTTGAAACAGTAAATTTCAGCAATTATGCAGTGAGTCAAGCCAAGATTCTGCTATGGAGTTACAATTACAGTGAAATGTATAATTTGATCGATTCTCATCCTGGGTTTCTATCGCTTGCTTGGAACGATGTACCTCTTCTCACTGTTTCTTCATGGCGTTAATTTTTTTAGTATCTTTTTTCTTGTGAAATTATAATCTTCTCTTCTTTTTTTTTTTGCTAATGGTGTAATGGGGTACAGGTAAAACAGTTAGATCCGCCATTAATGGTGTTTTTGAATATTTTTGTATGGGATATGATGATGAAGCCTGGTCGTTTAGGAAAAGCTGATATTATATCAGCCATTTTGCAGCTTATGCTTTTGGTAATGATGATGATGATGATGATGATATAACTGGTCAAAGGTGAAGTCTATGTGGATTATTTTATTAAACTCGAAAAACCTCCGAAATATCGAAGTAATATGGATCGAAAATGTAGCCTTTTTTAGGACAAACAAACACTGTCGTAGGTGAAGTCTATGTTGAAGATTGATCATTGTTTTTGGTTCGACAGTCTTTGACGATTTAGATTTGATGGGTAAGGCTGAAGGGTGTGGGCGCGGTCCCAGACCGCAGTTTGTGCCACGTCAACCAAGAACACCGCCCCTAGAACGCGGTCTGGTGCGGTCTTGGCCGCAGTGCGGTCTTTAAGTGCCGCGTTTTCTGATTGGTGGGTGGGAAAATGGGAGGATTGACCGGTTGTTGGGTAATTAATTTTTTTTTTTGCTTTTTCTTTCTTATATATACATATCTAACTTCATTTTTTTTTTCACAACACAATCTCTTCTCTCTCTCAAAAAAAAATTTTAAAAAATCAACACTCTCTCAAAAATGTCATCTTCTTCATCTTTTGAAGAATTTCAGACTATTTTTGATACCGCTATTGCGTGTGTTCAAATGGCGGAACATTTTTTTTTTTTTTTGGTAATGCAATGTAATATTTTTTTAAATTTTCAAGTAATGAAAAATTATGTTTTTTTATTAAAATAGAAGTTTTATTAAATTAAAATAGTTAAAAAAAAAAAGAAGTTTTATTAAATTAAAATAGTTAAAAAAAAAAAAAAAAAAGTGTGGCACCACTCCCTTGGTGTGGCAAGAAACCACACTTGAGTGGTAAAAAATGACATGACGCTTATATGGCGGGAAAGGGAGTGCGGTTTCGGTAGCACCACACCCTCCAGCCTAACTATTCGTTGGTTGTGATGTCAAGAGAATCAAAGTTAGTTGATAATCCATTGAGTTTATAAATCTTGCTCACTCCGAATAAGTTGCTCATAATAGGAAAAGGTGTCGTCGAGGTTCCTTTGTATGGATGTTGAGGCTTCAAAAAGATAATCCAAATTGTTTTTTGTACCTTTGAATGGAATAACGTATGTATACCCTTTATGATTTAATAATTTATGTGAATAAGCGTAAACGTGATACGTATAGTAGCACCCTTCAAAAATGATGCCCGAAAGATCTAGAGGTAGAGTTGTGTAAAAACTTTTTGTAAGTATCTAGAATATGATTGTTTAAAAGATGTCTATGTATTTACTTGTATCATTGTATTTGGAGAAGACTGTATATTCATGCTATCTGGAATATATATTACAGACGCCACCCTTGTCCACTTGACAACAACCATTATCCATGAACATAATCATGGTAGTTGGTAGTTGTCGTGGTCATTTGTAGCGAAGAGGACGAACCACAACGTCCAATTACTTTCTATCTCTCTCCATCTCTCTCTACTTCCCTTTATATTTTAAATAATTAAAAAATATTTTTATCTAAATAAAAAAAAATAAGATGGATATAATGATGTGGCACTAATGGTGGGAATATCAATCGTTAGTAGTTGTGTGTTGTGATAAGGTGATAGTGATGTGACACCCATCATATTCATGGTTTGTGGTAAGAATGATATTTAAAATCGGAAAACCGGATTGGAACCGAAATCGTTAGAACCGGTCCGGGTTTCAGATTTAAAGAATGACTTTATCCGGGTTTCGGGTCCCGATAAACCGGGTTTAAGAACCGGAACCGGTGTTAGAAACTGAAACCGGTTTTGTGAAAAGTTTAAAACATGCATATCTCATTTGTTTGAAGTCAGATTATTATGTGGTTTTTTCCAACGTGTATTTTAAAGTTTGTGCATGATTTTAGACTATAGTTTTATCATTTTTGGTTTAATATTCAATGACTTATAGTCCCCCGAAGTCAAGATATCAAACCTGTAAATTTTCAAAGTTCAACCGACTAAATAATTACCAAAAAATTCTGGTTTTCCCGGGTTTTCCGGTTTTAAACCCACTTTACCCAGTTCCACCCGACCAACTTTGATGTTTCTGGGTATTTCGATTCTAAACCAAGTTTACCCGGTACCTTACCCGAAACCGGTTCATATACACCGGTCCGACTTCCGACCCTACAAAATCCCGTTAACCGGTTCCCGGGTTTTCCGAGTCCGGGTCTGTGAGAACTAGAAAATTTTGAGGCAAACAAAGTCTAAAGAGGTCTTGTATATAAGTGTACCCACAACGTATGTGTATGTAACCTTGTTGTAATAGAACTTTGAAAGTCAAGAAGGATTATAAGTTAACATATATATATATATATATATATATATATATATATATATATATATATATATATATATATACATATAAATTTTGAGAAATCCTGTCGTAATTAACATTGACAAGTCAACAGGCTAGAATATATCAAGATGGGACCACTTACTTTAAGTGTTTTACACCCTAGTACCACACTAAGGCCGAAAACACCTTTGTGGGGGAAAGTAAGACCGAAAACACAATCCTAGGACACCCTAGGACCGAAATCACCAAGATCCAAGCCACTAAGACCGAAATTAACACCACCCCAAAAGCCTAGGCCGTAATCTCCTCCCCTAAGCCGAAATCACATATGATTTCGGCCATGCTAAGGAGTTTCAATGGGGTTTTCGACCAAATAAAGTAGATATGAAGTGTTGACTTTATGATTTGATGCCTAATTCCTTTTCCCATGCACAATTTGATAGTATCCCAAGCAAACATCCAATGAATAAACATATTAACCAATAAATAACTAGGCATGAGTCCTATCACCTTTCCTTCTTAAAAACCACAGGAAGCACCCAAAACTCCACCATTTCTTCATCCTACTTGTAAGTCCCCAATTCGCTTGTGTATCAATCAGATCCGTTTGATGGTGTGGAATCCCAATTTAACGGATGATGCCAGATCAAAATAGAAGAGAAGGAGAAGAAGAATAATATGAATCTTCAATGTATTGATGAATGGAATGATGCTCCTTTACATGAGATTCACACACACACAGAGTTAAGCTCCTTTCTCTCTCTCTAGGCCGTAAAGTCTCACACACACACTCCTCACCCATTACATCTATTTATATGTGGCACATGGGCCATGAACAGGTTCACGTCCGTGAACCAGTTCACGGCCGTAAACACCCATTGGGCCGTAAACACTTTTCGGTCCTAGACGGAAAATTACAATTGCCTAGAAAAGCAAAGTATAAACCATATTTTTAGACCCAACAATCTCCCCCTTGGTTTATAGCTTTCTTTTCTTTGACCCAACAAGCTCCCCCTAAAAATGTAGTTGGCTTTTCTTGTCAATCTTCATTTGGAGCTTGGCTTTAGCTTTTTGTCTTCAATTTCTTCACGACTTCAAGATGAACTAGATGAATCTTTAATAAATTTCTTCAACTCTGATACCAATTGTAAGTACCCAATTTGCTTCTGTATCAATCAGATCCGTTTGATGGTGCGGAATCCCAATCAAACGGATGATGCCAGATCAAAATAGAAGAGAAGGAGAAGAAGAATAATATGAATCTTCAATAAAGGACTTCATCTTGAGCAGTTGGGCATTTATTCAAGATTTGGCATTGAACGCACATTGGGTGAGGAGGCCTGATGTACTGATTCTTGAAAGATAGCGCTTTCAGCTTGAGAATCTACAGAGAGAACAATAGAGAGATCTAATCTTCTGGATCACTTCAGTAGGTACAAGAATAGTAGCAAATTGATTGAGGAGGTTTCAATGCAATCTGTCACATAATCTTCAAGTACAGATTCACCTTGCTTCTGGGGTTAAAGGATTTAATGTTGAAAGAATAATCTTCATTTCTTGCTCATTCAAATGAGAATTCTTCGATGATCACGGACGAAGCCTTGACACAGAAATTTTCGACACAGACTCCATGAGTTTCATCTACATCTGAATTCACTTTTCAAGACAAAACAAAACTAAAAGAAAACTTAGCACACAATATTTTTGGATTTTTCATATTTTCTTAAAATTAAAACAAAATCAAAAATATTTTTGGATTTTTTTTATTTTTCTGAACAAGAAATAAAACAGAAATAACACTATTTTTGGATTTTTTATTTTCTGATTTTTGTTTGATTTTTTTTTGAATTTTTCAAAATAAAACAGAAATAACACTATTTTTGGATTTTTGATTTTCTGATTTTTTTTTGAATTTTTTAATTCTCCCCCTAAATTTGTGCATAGAGAAAACTATAAACAAATTTAACAAAAACAAAAATATTTGGGATCAAAGTTGTGAGACAGTCTTAACTTTGTTTATCAGTACCTTCACCTTCATGAATAGATCTGGTCAATTGTCGGTACTGTGATCCACTTAAACATGGAGGATATCGACAAATTTTTTTCAAATATACCATTTAGCTGACGATGACCACGGGTATTGTTGTCCACTTAAATTATGCAGCGAGATCTACAGACAACCTCTAAATGGTTCGATTTTAGTTGCACTAGAACGTGTTCCCTACTTCCCGATATACCCTGGTTATCAAGAACTTCCAAAGAACTCCTTACTTTAGGTGAGTAAACAATTATTAAGGAGGAAGTCAGATTTAGAAATAGGTGCATATGTTGTGTCCCAGGTCGGATCTCTTTCAATCATGCAGATGGGACAACATATGACTAATAAAGATAGAGGGATTGAGAGGTAGAATGTTGCATATGTTGTGTCCCAGGTCGGATCTTCCGATCACGCAGAGGGGACATCATATGGCTAAAAGATAGAGAGAATTTCATAGATAAGGAGGTGCGTAGAATTAGAGTTGCATATGTTGCAATCCAGGTCGGATCTATTCCAATCACGCAGAAGAAGCAACATATGACTGACAGATAGAAAGCAAGAAAATAATTTCCTACAGACATACTTTATCAGAACCCCCCAGTTGCTCTATCAGAACCAAAATTAAGAACATAAGTCCGACATCAAGGAAAAGTTGAACCACAGTTCTAGATGCGTATTAATTTAGTGTATCCCGTAGGTTCCCATTTTATCTCACTGCTCAATCTACCAGAGCGTCGTATGGTTAGTCCAAAAAATCCTATCTAAATCCACACTGTCAAATCCTTCGTGCCTACCAGCACATTGAACACAGAGTCTAGACAATTCAGATTCAGTCCCTTACACATGTTTAGACTGCCCGTTATCACTTTATCTTGATATCACTTCCCAAAACAACCTACTAAAGAAAGACATATAAGGAAATAAAAAATTGTCTTCAAAATGAATCAGTTTAAGATAAACTCAGGAGTATAGAGAAGAAAACTCATACTGTAAGTCGCCGATTGAATTTGCATCCAGAAGGTCTGAGAACAGCACGCATAATCTCAGAACAGATCCGAAAATTCTTCACATCGTTAAGCACAAACCCCATGTGTAATCCTTTCCTTTCTTCCCTTCCCGCAAAGGACACATACTCTCAAACAATGTTTTGAGTGTTTTATAGTTGAGAGATGTCCCCTATCATGTGCCTGGAACAGCCAATATCAACAAACCGAAGTCTAAAGATATGCCTCCATAGCTACTCCAGCACAGAGCGGGATCAGTTGGTCTTTGGAACCCAATCCATTTTGAAACTGAGTCGACCTTTGTCATCTTTGCAAGATACTCTCTCCCACGACATATCTTGCTTATCACAAACAGAAGATGAAGAAATATTAGAATCATTAGAAGATTTGGGAGATTGAACCTTTGGTACCCATCTGTAGTTGGGTTTAACCCATTTCTTTTCGATCCGATGGGTGCCTCAGTACTTGCTTTTGAACTTGAAGCTGGCCGTCGAGATGGCTTTGACCTAACCGGTCTTTGTTTCACTGGAGCATCTCTTGGATTGGACTTCTTGGCCGACATTCCCTTCTTGACCTTGGGATTTAAATTCTTGCCGTTCGTGGCATTCCAGTCGCCATTGTTTGAACGTGGCCTCGAAGGGTTTCTTTTGGAAAATCTCCCTCTTGGCACGTTCTGCCAGCCTTGTGCGTAGTAGGGAACGTATGCGCGATTATGACAATTTATGGCAATGTGTCCAGGTGTTCCACAGTGAAAGCAAGTCTTTTTCTTCACTGGGAAGTTGTTTCTTCCTGCCCCTAGTGGCGTATTCTTGCCTTGTCTCTGATTGTTCCCACATGCACACTTGCAGCAGGCTGGCTGTTTCACTTGATTTGGTGGCCTGTATTTCTCAACAGCAGGTTTGTTAGGAGCAACTGAGTTCGAAGCAACAAATTCGGAGTTCAAGGAGTCATTGGTTTGTTCAATAGTGTTCTCCTTGTTCTCATCTTCCGCTACTTTACCTGCACAAGTAACAGAATCATTACAAACGTTCACCTCAACCTTTTCTGGCACAATCACAGCAGGTTTCCCATATTGAAGATGTGCCTCCCTGTCTATTTCTTCCTGTGTCATAGGGATGGATGTGTAGTTATGATTGAAATGAGGAGGAACACTATCATACCCTAGACCCTTTTGTTGGTTATCTTTAAATTTCAAACAATTGTCAATCATGGACACAACTACCTCACTTGATACATCAAACTTCTTAAAGTTGAATTCAACATCTTTATATTTTGCTTTTAATGCATCAAGTTCGGCAGTTACAGTGGCAAGCTCTTTCTTAACATATTTATAATTTACGCTTTTGTTACTATAATCCTCCTACAGTTTATTAAAATCACTAGTCTTGGCCTCTAGTTGTTCTTTTAATGGTTTCTGGCCTTTCCTAAGTTGGTACCCCTCATATTTTAGGTCCTCTTTTTCTCTTTTTAGCAAATCAATTTGTTCGTGAAGAAATGTAATCATAGCTTCACAAGATGGAGTACATGAAACATCATTTACCGGGATGCTTGAAGAACTCATTGTTTTTTTTTTTAAATTGCTCTTTGACTTAAAAACTCAAAAGTCAACCTTAAAAGTCAAATTTACAAAGTCAAACTTAAAAGTCAAACCGAAAAACTAAATTTGAAAATTTGAAGGTTAAACAAGAAAGTCAAAGTTTAAAGTCAAAGGTCAAACTTGAAAGTCAAAGTCAAAATTTTAAGTCAAAAGTCAATTTAGAAAGTCAAAAAAATAAAAACTAAAATTTTGGTAGAAAATGGAATTTAAAAATAAAAAGAAATTGATTTTTGGGTTAAAAGTGTTAAAAATGCGAAAGTAAGGTCAAAATAGCGAGACTATATGAGCTAAACGGGGAAGAGGAATAACAAGTGACAGCTTAGAGCAATTGGTAAGACGGTGGGATAAGGAGGTAGGAGACCCGGGTTCGATCCTCCTCCACCCTAATTTTTTTTATAAGAGCACGCTCCTGCGAGGACACCTGCTGCGAATGCGAGATGCTGAGCTGGGCCGAGAACGAAGCCGTAAACATGCGAGACCATGAACTATGCGAGATCAAACACGTGCGAGGATGCTGAGTCGTGAACGCTTCTCGGTCGTATACGAACCTCGGACCGTGAACCCACCGAGGAACCCTAATTCGTGATTACGGCCGCCGCCGAGAAACCCTAGCCGCAAACGCTTCTTCGGCCGAGAACCCTCCTTCGGCCGTGAACCCTTTAATGGCAGTGAACACTTCGTAGATTACGTGAAAAGCAAAGTTTTTCACCTCTTTTTGCTCCAAAACTCGATCAAAAACTTGTTTTTATCAAAAACACGAAGAACAAACCCTCCCTAATTTTCAAAGATCTATCCAAAAACGAAAAAATCCTTCAAAAATAAGATCAAATACGCTCCAGATCTGCCGAAATTGATTGATACAACCCAAGCTCTGATACCAATTGAAAGTCCCCAATTCGCTTGTGTATCAATCAGATCCATTTGATGGTGCGGAATCCCAATCAAACGGATGATGCCAGATCAAAATAGAAGAGAAGGAGAAGAAGAATAATATGATTCTTCAATGTATTGATGAATGGAATGATGCTCCTTTACATGAGATTCACCACACACACACACAGTTAAACTCCTTTCTCTCTCTCTAGGCCGTAAAGTCTCACACACACACTCCTCACCCATTACATCTATTTATATGTGGCACATGGGCCATGAACAGGTTCACGTCCGTGAACCAGTTCACGGCCGTAAACACCCATTGGGCCGTAAACACTTTTCGGTCCTAGACGGAAAATTACAATTGCCTAGAAAAGCAAAGTATAAACCATATTTTTAGACCCAACACTACTTCTGTTAACTTCCTTATTCTCTCAAAAATTCATTTCCAAGTTTCAAAGGATTTTAAGCTCCAAGTTCATCCTTAGATTTTGGTAATTATTTTCATAATACCCTAGTGTTTATATACATTTTTATGTTGGTTTCATCATCTTTACACACATTAATATGTGTTAAACGCTTAGGATAATACTCTTTCCAAGGAAGTGCAACAATCTCATTCAAGGGTTTAGGCTTGAAATCTTCATTTCATCACCTCAAATAACCCATAAATCCACTCAATGTGAGTTCATACCCCCACATTTTCGAGATTTTTTATGTTTTAGGGGGGGGGGGGGGGGGAATACAAGTCAAAATTGATTATCACACAAATACTTGCATGTTTCATCTTATTATTAAAATATTAGCCTTTATTTTGCATGAGATGTGATTATTACTAGTTTTTGTACAAATATTTGTGTTATATTAGTTTTCATGTGTAAAACTAGCAAAAACAAATCTAGATCTATGTTATAAAAATCTTGAGGAAGTTATGACTTATAAATCTATAAAGTTTTTGAAAGCTTTTTTTACCAAAATATGGTTTTTCCAACAAAAAGGAGTACATACTATTTATTCAACTATTTTGTGGGTTTCAATCCAAAAATATGAGGTTTGATCTTACCTATCAAACTAAACAACATGATCACTATGTATATATATAAAGGATTATATAAATGATCTAGCCAAACAAACAAAATAAACTATAATTGGTATAGTTTGGGAGTCACAAAACTACACTATAATTTCAGAAGAGACTAATAATTATTTGAAGGTATAATTATTACATTTACAACTAAAAGGAGTTTTCAGTTCACGTAAATTGACAGATATTGGTTGTGAGATATTAGGCTTCACCGTACCCACCAGAGTACACATACTAAGACCTGCATTATAACCAGAGTCTCTTGTAGGGAGAGCGTGACACTTGTGTATAGATCTATACGGGATTGACAACCCCGCACCTAAACTGTCAGTTACAGTTAGACCGGCAGGTCTGGGGTGATAAATGTCATAAACAGTTCCGACGTCTGAAGCGCGTTGTTCATGCAACTAGTCGCATTAGTATGGTTATAATAACTCACCTAGAGTATCGACAAACATTTGATTTACGGGTCAACATATCTTCAATAGTTTTATTTATATAAAACTACGTTACACAAATTTTCCAGTACAATACAGTTATACATATGGAAACATGCATTCAAATGGTTTTACATACAAATAAAACTACATATTACTACTTTCGAGTACAACAATACTTATATATTTTTAGTCTTAGGGTTGTAAGACTACAACTCATTTACAAAGAAAATATTGGATTTTTGGATGTATACATTATCATTTTAGAAGGAACAGTTACAATACTTTCACATACAAAACGCTTATGAACTCACCAACTTAATTGTTGACACTTTTTCAAAATCACTTGCATTTTCAGGAAACCAGTAAACAGGTAACTATGGAAGTTTTTGGTGGATGGGACGTCATAACATCTCGTTATTTATTTTTTTCATGCACATTTGATAACATGTAGAAAATGTTTTGAGTACAATGTAGACTTATTTAATATTCAGTGTAATGTTTCTTGTAGGCAGCAAGATCTTCAGGAGTAGCTTCATTCTCATCAAGCTCTTTGAGCTCCTTTTCAAGAACATATTCTTTGTTCTCGAAACGAAGAGCCATCTTGATGTTGCGCATCCAATCGTTATAGTTTGAGCCATCCATAACGACTTTGGAGCAGATATTGAGCAAAGAGAAGTTTTGGTTGGAGGAGGATGAAGTAGAAGTGTTTCTAGGAGTAGACATCTGAAAAGAAAGAAAGTTTTAGTTAGATTTCAAGATACCTTAATAGAATAACCCAAAGATATAATATCAAGGTTAGGATCCAACTATGAAGATTCACAACTCAGAAATGGGATGCCGAGATCCAAGTGCAAATTTCATAAAGGTAGGCGAATGACGATTCACCAATTCCACCATTAGACGAAACAAACGAAGTGAAATTCCTAATTCTTTTGAGATACATTGAAACTATTCAATGGCATGTTTTAATCTCAGATTATGCTCTTCCATTTGTGACTGGGATGCCGAGGATCACAAACAAGATGTGAATAACCATGCAAATGTGCTTGGTAACCTCATTGTCTTTATCATTAACTATTGATGTACTGGTAAACCACACACGCTCCATCAAAATGAAAATTATGAGATACCCATTACTACTCTTTATTGGTGCCTTTTAGTGTGCTGGTTAACCACACACGCTCCACTAACGACCAATAAAGCATAATGTGCAATTTCATGGATTAGCATACTTTTCACATTTTTCCTAAAGTAACTAGAGTTGGGATTTTGAAAACAATGTTCTAGTACTTTTAATATCATTATACTTTTAATGAGAAGTAGTTGTCCTATCAAATCCATTCTGCTAACGACCCTCCACTAATCAAGGAAGCGGTGGGTGAGAGTGGACACCCATTCAACTACCATTTTATAGGCAGTTTCCTTATACCCCCCTTATAGATTAGCTTCGTGAATGAGGCATACTAGCGATTTGACTGACCATATTCTTATACATATAATATTAAACCTTTAATTATAATATATATATAAGGTGTGTTTTAAAACTTTTTAAAACTTCAAGGGTTTACATAAATTTCGAAATTTAAGCTATTAATTTCAAATTTAAATAAACCAATTAACTAGATTTAATATTTATCTATTAATTAACTTTAATCAAATTATTAAATCTTGTAAGGATTATCTAATTAAATTAATCAATTAATTTAATCCTAATCCTTATCCCTCTAATTTCGAAAAATAGGGTAAGGATAATTATCCAATTAATCTAATTAAGTAACAATTATCCAAAAACAAGAAACCCTAAAACTTCTAAGCAAATTTCGAAATTTACAAGGGAGGAGGCTAGGGTTTTCAAAACCCTAACCCTAATTTCGATTAGGGTTCTTTGGAGGCTAGGGTTTTCGAAAAAACCCTTTGATCCAAAACCCTAGAAATCGAAAAATTGGCCTTTAGGGTTTAATAGCTATAAACCCTAATTCGCAATTCAACAATTGTAGCAATTCAATTTAAAACAACAATGGCTCTGATACCACTGATGGGTTTTAGATAAAACAAATAAACTAGAAACAATTCCTAAGTTCACATGCAACCTACTTTGGATCTATGTTTTAACTATTGAACATACAACTTTGAATTGCAAAACAAGAACCCTAGAGGAGAGAGGCTAATTTCGAAATTAACAAACTAGGGTTTAGGGTTTACATACCTTTCAATTGTTATAGCAAACAATTGATAATCCTCTTGATCTTGATCTTGATCTTCTTGGAAGCTTAGCACCACAAATGTAATGCCTCTAATGGAATCACACCCAAGAACTAGCAAGAAGGAAAGTAGAAGAGAGAGGGGAGGGAGTATGCAATTTCGGCCACTAGGGTTTCTTCCAAAGAATTCAGTCCTCAAAATGTGAGCCAGGAGGCTCCTTAAATAGTTGAGGGAACTAGGGTTTAAGGGAAACCCTAGTTATCCTTTGCTTAGGGCCTAAGCAAACCCAAGGGCCTTATCCAAGCCCCTATGGACGAAATTATTAGGGTTTCCCCTAAAGATTTCGTCCACCCTCTTCCAAGGGGGTTCTAGAGCCTTCCACTCAACTATTAGATAATTGCAAACTAGTCCCTGCACCTTATAATTAATTCTTTTAACCCCAAAATCAATTCTGATTAATTTCTGGCTAACAATTAATTAAACATAATGATTTCTAATTAATATATTAATCCATTAACATATTAATAAATCATTTATATATATATTAATTAATCTTATAAATTAATATCTCTCCTTTCATAATTTCCTTGTCCAGTTGCTAGGTTGAGGGCAACCCAAAAGGACTGTGCTGCTATCAATTCAAGTACATACCAATTATAGTTAAGGGCTTAGACACCTAATCCAATAGTCTCCCACTTGGATAAGTCTGTAACTATAATTGCTAGTATGCCTTCTAAATTTGACCAGCAAATTGTAGCTTCCAAAAGCTGCTGCCGAACTCTGACCCAGTCAGTTACGTGTCCTAAGATAAGTGATCATATAACCCTTCGTTCTGCTTGATATCCCCAGACAAGAGATATGGAATATAATCAATCTCTTTGTCCAGAATCTATGTTTCCCGATTCCTGATTTGTGATGATGTAGGACTTCTAATTGAACACATCAATTTAGTCCTGGCTGGGCCCAGCACATAAGTCAACACCAAATCATCGAGGGGCCCACAGATATCGCTTTTCCTGTTAGGGCAAAAGGAACGAATAAACGTTGACTCATATGCTTGTATCTTTTACTCATCAAATTATGCATGACAATACGTTTTATAACACCAAGTTACTGATGCGTTTTCGTATCACCAATGTATGACCGACTTGTAAATCACAACTCATATATCTTCGTTTCAAGATTATAAGATATTATCGTCTCAGTATTACTCGTGATGAATTCCATGAAGTAATACTCTGAGCGTGGGTTTATCCAATACTCAAATCTCAATTTCTGAGTACTCATGAACATTGCAGCAATTCTATTGCCATGTCTATCCTTAGACAATCTGCAATCCAATTCATGACAGTCTTAATTCACTACTTACTTCCAAGAGTACGAGCGACTGTGGAGTTTGAATAATCTCATTATTCAGGAAGTAAAACATGCAAAAATGAAACACAATAATAAACAATTGACAAAAGGTAGTAGCCAAACTTATAAATAATACTTTATTATTTAATCACCAAAAGTCAATTACATTTACTTTGTTACAAGTTTCAAAAACTAATCTAACTACTAAAACTAATATCATCTTTCATGCTCCGAGCATGCTGAATATGCTTAGCCCTACTCAGACCCTTTGTGAGGGGATCTGCTGGGTTATCTTCAGATGACACCCTCTTTACTATAAGATGGCCTTCTTCAACTCTATGTCTGATGAAATGGTACTTTCTGTCGATATGTCTGGTCTTACCATGATCTCTTGGTTCCTTTGTCAAGGCAACCGCTCCTTCATTATCGCAGAACAGTTCCATAGGCTCCTGGATGGTTGGAACAACTCCGAGATCCCCGATGAAGTTCCTCAACCAAGCTGCTTCTTTCGACGCTTCACTTGCTGCAATGTACTCTGATTCACAAGTAGAATCAGCCACCGTATTTTGCTTGGAACTCTTCCAAGTAACTGCTCCTCCATTCAGTAAAAATACCCAGCCTGACTGAGAACGGAAGTTATCTCTATCCGTCTGAAAGCTGGCATCACTGTAACCATCTACTCTCAAAGTATCACTGCCACCAAGCACAAGAACCCAGTCCTTTGTCCTTCGCAAATACTTGAGTATATTCTTAACTGCTATCCAATGAGCTCTACCTGGGTTTCCCTGATAGCGACTGACCATGCTCAAAGCAAATGCCACATCAGGGCGAGTACATGTCATAGCGTACATGATCGATCCGACAGCGGAAGCATAAGGTACACGACTCATGTCATCTATTTCAACATCTGTACTCGGGCATTGAGTCTTACTCAATTTGGTATTGCTCTGGATAGGTAGCTCTCCCTTCTTGGAATTTTCCATACTAAACCTCTTTAGTACCTTATCCAAGTATGTGCTCTGACTAAGTCCAATTAGTCTCTTCTTTCTATCTCTCAATATTCTAATCCCAATAATATAGGCAGCTTCTCCAAGGTCTTTCATGGCAAAACACTTTCCAAGCCAAGACTTAACTTCTTTCAAGGTTGGAACGTCGTTACCAATGAGTAATATGTCATCGACATACAACACCAGAAAAGTTACTATACTCCCACTAGCTTTGATATACACACAGAACTCATCTTCACTTCTAGAGAAACCAAATTCTTTGACTTTCTCATGGAAGCAAAGATTCCAACTGCGAGATGCTTGTTTCAATCCATAAATGGATTTCTCAAGCTTGCACACTCTATTAGGGAACTTTGCATCAACAAAACCCTCTGGCTGACTCATGTAAACATCTTCAGCCAACTTCCCATTAAGGAAAGCAGTTTTGACATCCATCTGCCAGATTTCATAATCATGAAAGGCAGCTATGGCGAGCAATATCCTAATAGATTTAATCTTAGCCACTGGCGAGAAGGTTTCATCATAGTCAACCCCTGGGGTTTGAGTGAAACCTTTTGCAACCAGTCGAGCCTTGAATGTGTGCACATTTCCATCCATGTCTGTCTTCTTCTTGAAGATCCATTTGCACCCAACTGTCTTACGACCTGGTGCACTATCAACCAAATTCCAAACTTGGTTGTCATACATGGACTTAATCTCGCTGTCCATTGCCTCTTTCCACTTGGAAGCCTCTGGACCTTCCATTGCTTCCTTATAAGTGACTGGTTCATCTAAGTTTACCAGTGTTCTGTCACTTATGAATGTGTCACCATCTGAAGTAATATGGAAACCATACAACTCAGGTGGCACACTCACCCTAGTGGATCTTCTAAGAGGTAATGAGTTATCGATTGGTTCAACAGGAACTGTTTCCTCTGGTTGAGTGCTAGTGTCATCTAAGGTTCCTTCATTGGCTGAATCTTGAATTTCTTCAAGGTCAATAGTGCTCCCACTGTCCTCTTTGAATATGAGCTCTCTTTCAAGAAAGACTCCTCTTCGTGCTACAAAGACCACGTTTTCACTAGGCCTGTAGAACAAATATCCAAAAGACTGCTTTGGGTAACCAATGAAAACACATTTCTCACTTCTAGCTGCTAGCTTGTCGTGAGTCTCTCGTCTTACGAAAGCTTCACAACCCCAGACTTTAATATGTGCTAACGAGGGAACTTTCCCTGTCCACATTTCGTGAGGTGTTTTGGCAACCTTCTTTGTAGGGACAAGATTGAGGATGTGGGCGGCTGTCTCTAAGGCATACCCCCAGAAGTGAATAGGAAGCGAAGCCCGACTCATCATAGAACGAACCATGTCTAACAAGGTTCGATTGCGCCTCTCAGCTACACCATTTAACTGTGGTGTCCTAGGAGGAGTCAATTGTGAGACTATCCCACATTCTTTCAGATAGTCGTTAAACTCGATACTAAGATACTCCCCGCCTCTATCGGATCTAAGTATCTTTATCTTTCTGCCCAATTGATTTTCGACTTCAAGTTTAAACTCTTTGAACTTTTCAAAAGTTTCTGACTTATGCTTGATCAAGTAGATATATCCATATCTGCTATAATCGTCAGTGAAAGTCACATAGAATCGATTAGCATCTCTTGTAGTTGATCTGAAGGGCCCACACACATCTGTGTGTATGAGATCCAATAGACCTTCACCTCTTTAACAAGACCCTGTGAATGGTGATTTTGTCATCTTTCCCAAAAGACAAGATTCACACATATCATCTGACTTTAGGTCAAATGATTCCAACACTCCATCCTTTTGGAGTTGGGCTATGCGTTTCTTGTTAATGTGTCCAAGACGACAATGCCACAAGCATGCCTTGTCTACACTATTAGACAAGTCAATATTAAGTACACTATTTCCTAAGCTATCAACACAAGTCACTGTTTCATACACACCATTACAAGGCAAAGCTTCAAACATAAAAACACCATTCTTATAAACAGAAATTGAACCATTCAAATCATTAAAAGAATATGTAAAACCTTGTCTGAACAATGCATGAAATGAAATAATGTTTCTCGTCATCTCAGACGAATAGCAACAATTTATTAAATCTAATCTAACATCATTACTAAGCAGAAGCTGATAAACTCCGATCTTGGTTACTGGTGAAGACTTTCTGTTTCCCATGATCAGGTTTATCCTTCCTCGCTCTATCTCCTCACTTTCCTTTAGACCCTGCAAATCAGAACAGATATGAAAACCACATCCTGTGTCAAGGACCCATGAACGAGAAGATAATGAGTTATTAGCAGAAATAGTGTAAATACCTGCCGAAGATGGCTTCACTTTGCCATCCTTGATATCTTGCAAATATTGTGGGCAAGATCTCTTCCAATGCCCTTTTTGGTTGCAGTAAAAGCAAACTGCCTCTTTTGGATCAGAAACATGGGGAGTGGAACCATTGGGCTTAGCCTTTGGGCCATTACTAGATGACCCAGCTTGAGCCTTGCTCTTCCAGTTTTGCTTGGGAGGACCTTTCCTCTTTTTCCCCTTTCCCTGTCCAATAGCCAAAACAGGGGCACTAGCAGGTGTGGAGGGTATACTTTTACCCTTCATCCCTGCCTCAGCTGTCTGCAACAAGTTGTGCAATTGGGCCAAGGTCTGCTCAGTATTGTTCAAATGGTAAGTTAGAATAAACTGACCATAACATTCAGGAAGTGAGTTCAAGACCATGTCAATGGCCAATTCCTCATCAAAGTGAATATTGAGCTTGACCAAACGCTCTATGTAGCGTTGCATTCTTTGCACATGTGACACAACCGACTCCCCATCTTTCATCTTGCAAGCCATGAGTGACTTGACTACTTCGAACTTTTCTTGACGAGCTCGCTTATGGTACTTTTCCATAAGGTCCTTGTTCATCTCGAAAGGCCAGTAGTCCTCATAGTACCTCTGCAATTCTGGGGACATAGTTGCCACCATGATGCATGCCACTTTGGTAGCATCATCGTAATGTTTCTTGTAGGCAGCAAGATCTTCAGGAGTAGCTTCATTCTCATCAAGCTCTTTGAGCTCCTTTTCAAGAACATATTCTTTGTTCTCGAAACGAAGAGCCATCTTGATGTTGCGCATCCAATCGTTATAGTTTGAGCCATCCATAACGACTTTGGAGCAGATATTGAGCAAAGAGAAGTTTTGGTTGGAGGAGGATGAAGTAGAAGTGTTTCCAGGAGTAGACATCTGAAAAGAAAGAAAGTTTTAGTTAGATTTCAAGATACCTTAATAGAATAACCCAAAGATATAATATCAAGGTTAGGATCCAACTATGAAGATTCACAACTCAGAAATGGGATGCCGAGATCCAAGTGCAAATTTCATAAAGGTAGGCGAATGACGATTCACCAATTCCACCATTAGACGAAACAAACGAAGTGAAATTCCTAATTCTTTTGAGATACATTGAAACTATTCAATGGCATGTTTTAATCTCAGATTATGCTCTTCCATTTGTGACTGGGATGCCGAGGATCACAAACAAGATGTGAATAACCATGCAAATGTGCTTGGTAACCTCATTGTCTTTATCATTAACTATTGATGTACTGGTAAACCACACACGCTCCATCAAAATGAAAATTATGAGATACCCATTACTACTCTTTATTGGTGCCTTTTAGTGTGCTGGTTAACCACACACGCTCCACTAACGACCAATAAAGCATAA
Source organism: Lactuca virosa (assembly GCF_052849685.1). NCBI lineage: Eukaryota > Viridiplantae > Streptophyta > Magnoliopsida > Asterales > Asteraceae > Lactuca > Lactuca virosa. Next base: position 170,727,263 of record NC_136428.1, on the reverse strand, counting down.
TGTGCAATTTCATGGATTAGCATACTTTTCACATTTTTCCTAAAGTAACTAGAGTTGGGATTTTGAAAACAATGTTCTAGTACTTTTAATATCATTATACTTTTAATGAGAAGTAGTTGTCCTATCAAATCCATTCTGCTAACGACCCTCCACTAATCAAGGAAGCGGTGGGTGAGAGTGGACACCCATTCAACTACCATTTTATAGGCAGTTTCCTTATACCCCCCTTATAGATTAGCTTCGTGAATGAGGCATACTAGCGATTTGACTGACCATATTCTTATACATATAATATTAAACCTTTAATTATAATATATATATAAGGTGTGTTTTAAAACTTTTTAAAACTTCAAGGGTTTACATAAATTTCGAAATTTAAGCTATTAATTTCAAATTTAAATAAACCAATTAACTAGATTTAATATTTATCTATTAATTAACTTTAATCAAATTATTAAATCTTGTAAGGATTATCTAATTAAATTAATCAATTAATTTAATCCTAATCCTTATCCCTCTAATTTCGAAAAATAGGGTAAGGATAATTATCCAATTAATCTAATTAAGTAACAATTATCCAAAAACAAGAAACCCTAAAACTTCTAAGCAAATTTCGAAATTTACAAGGGAGGAGGCTAGGGTTTTCAAAACCCTAACCCTAATTTCGATTAGGGTTCTTTGGAGGCTAGGGTTTTCGAAAAAACCCTTTGATCCAAAACCCTAGAAATCGAAAAATTGGCCTTTAGGGTTTAATAGCTATAAACCCTAATTCGCAATTCAACAATTGTAGCAATTCAATTTAAAACAACAATGGCTCTGATACCACTGATGGGTTTTAGATAAAACAAATAAACTAGAAACAATTCCTAAGTTCACATGCAACCTACTTTGGATCTATGTTTTAACTATTGAACATACAACTTTGAATTGCAAAACAAGAACCCTAGAGGAGAGAGGCTAATTTCGAAATTAACAAACTAGGGTTTAGGGTTTACATACCTTTCAATTGTTATAGCAAACAATTGATAATCCTCTTGATCTTGATCTTGATCTTCTTGGAAGCTTAGCACCACAAATGTAATGCCTCTAATGGAATCACACCCAAGAACTAGCAAGAAGGAAAGTAGAAGAGAGAGGGGAGGGAGTATGCAATTTCGGCCACTAGGGTTTCTTCCAAAGAATTCAGTCCTCAAAATGTGAGCCAGGAGGCTCCTTAAATAGTTGAGGGAACTAGGGTTTAAGGGAAACCCTAGTTATCCTTTGCTTAGGGCCTAAGCAAACCCAAGGGCCTTATCCAAGCCCCTATGGACGAAATTATTAGGGTTTCCCCTAAAGATTTCGTCCACCCTCTTCCAAGGGGGTTCTAGAGCCTTCCACTCAACTATTAGATAATTGCAAACTAGTCCCTGCACCTTATAATTAATTCTTTTAACCCCAAAATCAATTCTGATTAATTTCTGGCTAACAATTAATTAAACATAATGATTTCTAATTAATATATTAATCCATTAACATATTAATAAATCATTTATATATATATTAATTAATCTTATAAATTAATATCTCTCCTTTCATAATTTCCTTGTCCAGTTGCTAGGTTGAGGGCAACCCAAAAGGACTGTGCTGCTATCAATTCAAGTACATACCAATTATAGTTAAGGGCTTAGACACCTAATCCAACAATCATATCTAGGATAAATATAGCCTGATAAACTATATTTATGCGAGATATGACCAACATGTGTTTAGGAATGGTCATGGTGGGCAACGAGTCTAAAACTTCCCAACCCTAATATACCAGAAAACCCTAGAATCAAACATAAAGATTAAAATACTATAGGAGTATTTTAGAATACTACAGAGTCATACACTTAAACTTTTCATGTCTTTCTTATATCTCTATTCTTGCACATACATCATGGCAGGTTTTCATATGCCCGGAGACCCCTATTTCCCCAACCAGGGGAATGGTGGGTGGATAGAAGAGGATCCCGAAGAGGATCCTGAGGAGCTAATGGAAGAAGAACCCGAAGCGGATCCAAAGGTGGAGGAAGAAGAAGACGAGGAAGAGGAAGAGGAAGAGGAGGACTCGGACGCAGAGTCTGAGGTCATAAATCCTCCTTACGTCGCCAGAGTTCCCACACACCGCTTGGGCTACAACAGACCCACGCCCCGCTGGGCGGAAGACATAGAGGGGTGGAGCAGGCAGCAACACCAGCGCTCTCCGTTCGGCATGCAGTGAGGTTTCTATAACCTCAGCCATGGAGGACCGGCAGACAGGGCCCTACCTATCGTGGTTCAGCGCATCTCAAACCTCGGAGAACAGACTAGAGCAGTGGCAAACCGGATTGTGGAGCTAGGGGCTGCTACTGAGGTCGCCAATGCCCGAGACCGATGGATGGAGAGGGATTACCCCTGCACATGTCACTTCATTAACATTCTCTATGAGGACCTTACCACCGCTCGAGCGGAAGTGCGAGAGTATCAGGAGAGGCACACGACTCTCAAGGAGAGAGTGATTACGGATGAGCGTCGCATAGCAGAATTATAGGGCACCTCGACTTCATCCTCTTGCTCTCAGGAGACTACCCGCCGTGAGTAGGGCATGTACTACCCATATCTTGGTTTATTTACAAGTAGGTGTTATTGTTACTCTTTCATGTAGACCTTCTTGAAGGTCAAATTTTCAAAAACTTTGTACTAGTACCATATTATCAATGGAATGGGTATGCTTATTATTTCATTGGATTTTGTTATTTGTTATGCAATTTGTTTACTTATTATAGTAAATTTTCATTGTGAATTGCTTGCAAATTTCAAAAAAAAAAAAAAAAACAACTAGACTTGATACATATACAAAACAAGGCATTTTCATTATGGAAATGTTCGATTCATAAACTTTTCTCGGAAACTTATCGTCATTCCACGTTTAAACTTTATGGCAGAAGTATGCCACCAAGGAAGTCAAACAGGCGCAAGAACAACACACAAACTCCCAACACATCAGCACCACCACCTCCTTAAATGGATTCTGCGGTGTTCCAGGCTGCCGTAGCAGCTGCTGTGGCTGCCGCTGTGGCCCAAATCAGCAGTAACAACAACATAAACAACAACGGAAACGCCAACGGCAGCGGGAACGAGACTGGCAGTTCCAGTCATGATGACAACTAGGGGCATCAATGGGTGTGCTCCTACAAGGAGTTCATGAAATGCAAGCCCCAAACCTACTATGGTGATGGTGGAGTCGTTTCTATAAGAAGATGGTTTGAAAAGACTGAGTCCATCTTCGAGATTTGCGCATGTCCTGACGAGTTCAAGGTCAAATACGCCGCATGTACATTCGGAGATTCAGGCTTAACATGGTGGGACAGCCACATTAAAACTTCGACTCTAGCTGTTGCTAATGCCATGAGTTGGGATGACTAGAAAGTGATGATGCTCGCTGAATACTGCCCAAGAAGTGAGATGCAGAAGCTAGAACAAGAACTGTGGGAATACTCCATGAAAGGCTCCGATATTGCCACCTACACTTCCCGATTCAACGAGTTGGCAACCCTGTGCCCGGGAATGGTCACTCCGGAGGCCAAGAAAGTGGAGCGATACATTTGGGGGCTATCCCCTCAGATCCAAGGGATGTTCATATCTGCCAACCCGAGCACCCTCAACAGTGCTAAGCGATTGGCGCAGACTCTTGTCGACCAGGGAGTTCGTCAAGGCATCATAACCCCCATGCCCGAGCAGCCAAAGGGAGGTGACAAAAAGAAGAAGCTTTGGAACAAAAAGAAAGGCCAACCCGCTCAAGACTCGGCCAAGAAACAACAAAGGGTGGTCGTCCATGCCATCACCGCCCCTACTGCCCCTGCACCAGCCAAACAATATGTTGGATCTCTTCCAAAGTACGACAAGTGCAATTTCTACCACCATGGTGCTTGCCAAGATAGGAAATGTACCAGCTACAACAAGAAGGGACACACCCCTCTTTACTGCAGGACACTAGCACATCAAACCAACTAGGCCACAAATGCTGGGGTGAGTCGCGCCTGCTACGGTTGCGGTGAAACCAGGCATTTCAAGAGGGACTGCCCGGAGGAACAAAACATGAATGGTGGATGTGTGGCAAGGGTTCTAACAATGGGTCATGAACAGGCAGTGAGGGATCCCACCGTGGTTACTGGTACCTTCCTCCTAAACAACTCATATTCATGCATACTAATTGATAGTGGTGCGGAGAAAAGCTTCGTGAGCCCACCAATTTAAACGCTTACTCAAACATAAATCCCAAACACTAAAAGAAACATTCGCCGTAGAAATGGCCAATGGAAAGATAGAAAGAACTAAAGATATATTTGTAGGGTGTACACTAACTCTAAACAACCATTCTTTCCAAATCAATCTGATACAGGTCACAATAAGTAGTTTCGATGTCATCATCGGCATGGATTGGTTGAGCCCTCATACCGCTTAGCACCGGCTGAAATGCAGGAACTATCTAGCCAATTGAGCGAACTGATGAGCAAGGGATTCATCCGACCGAGCTTCTCACCTTGGGGAGCACCGGTTTTGTTCGTGAAAAAGAAGGATGGATCTTTCCGCATGTGCACAGACTACCGAGAACTGAACAAGCTCACTATCAATAACATTATCCCCTACCTCGAATCGACGACTTATTCGATCAACTGCAGGGCTCAAGATACTTCTCAAAGATTGATCTAAGGTTGGGATATCATCAATTGCGGATTCAGGAGGAGGATATTCCAAAGACGGCATTCAGAACTCGCTACCGCCACTACGAGTTTGTAGCGATGCCCTTCGATCTCACTAATGCACCAACAGTGTTCATGGACTTAATGAACCGTGTGTTCCGACCTTATCTTGATAAGTTCGTGATAGTATTCATCAACGACATACTGATCTACTCACGAAGCAAGGAGGAACATAGCCAACACCTACGGCAGGTATTGGAGACGTTAAGGGCAGAAAAGCTATACGCAAATTTTTCAAAGTGCGAGTTCTGGATTCGAAAAGTAGATTTCTTGGCGCACGTAGTCAGCGAATAAGGAATGCACGTAGACCCTTCCAAGGTCAAGGCGATTGAAAATTGGGCAACACCAAGAACACCAACGAAGATCTGCCAGTTCTTGGGTCTCACTGGCTACTATCGAAGATTTATACAAAACTTCTCTAAGATCGCAAAGCCGCTCACTACCTTGACGCAGAAGGGAGTGACGTTCAACTGGGAGAAGAAACAAGAAACTGCCTTCCAAACGCTTAAGAAAGGTCTGTGTAGCGCCCCGATCTTTTCTCTCCCCGAAGGGACCGAAGACTTTGTGGTCTACTGTGATGCATCCAAACAGGGCCTGGGATGTGTGCACATGCAACGAGGAAAGGTCATCGCCTATGCCTCAAGACAACTCAAGACTCATGAGGTCAATTATACCACGCACGACCTCGAACTCGGAGCAGTGGTGTTTTCCCTGAAGATATGGAGGTACTACCTTTACGGCACCAAATGCACCATCTTCACAGACCATAAAAGTCTTCAGCACATTCTCAATCAAAAGGAGATTAACATGAGACAACGACGATGGGTTGAACTGCTAAATGACTCCGAATGTGAAATTTGTTATCATCCAGGCAAGGCCAACATAGTGGCAGACGCCCTGAGTCGAAAAGAATAATCGGGTTGCTGAGTAAAGTCATTAAATATGACCATCCATTCCCACATGTACGCACAAATCAAGGAGGCACAACTAGAAGCCTTGAAACCCGAGAACATCGCAAGGGAGACATTGCGGGGAGTGGATAAAAACTTCGAAGTCAGGGATGACGGAACTCGGTACTTCATGGACCGAATCTGGACACCAAAATTTGGCGGGTACAGAGACGTGGTCATGAACGAGGCTCACAAGAGAAAATACTCCGTTCATCCCGGTTTAGACAAAATTTTTCTGGACCTCAAGAAACTTTATTGGTGGCCAAACAAGAAGCCGGAGATCACTACCTACGTGGGCAAGTGCCTGACTTGTGCCAAGATCAATGTAGAATATCAAAAGCCCTCGGGTTTGCTTCAGCAACCAGACATACCCGAGTGGAAGTGGGAGCGGATAACCATGGACTTCATAACCAAGTTACCCAAGTCGACGGGTGGACTTGACACCATTTGGGTAATCGTTGATAGGTTAACCATATCCGCACACTTCCTGCCAATAAAGGAGACCGACAAGATGGAAAAACTCACAAGGACGTACATCAAAGAGATCATGCGGCTACATGGTGTGCCAATATCTATTATCTCCGACAGAGATAGTAGATTCACCTCCCGGTTCTGGCAGTCGCTACAAAAGTCCTTGGGGACCAAACTCGATATGAGTACAGCCTACCACCCTCAAACAGACGATCAAAGTGAAAGGACCATACAGACGCTAGAAGACATGTTGAGGGCATGTGTCATAGACTTTGGTAAGGACCGGGATACTCACTTGCCACTTGTCGAATTATTCTACAATAACAGCTATCACACTAGCGTCAAAGTTGCACCATTCGAAGCCCTCTACAGATGCAAGTGCAGATCCCCTCTGTGCTGGGCTGAGGTTGGTGACACACAAATGGAAAAAAGACGAGTGCCTGGTAGCACACTCACTGACCCGAAAATCATACGAGAAACTACGAAAAAGATCGTTTAGATCCGTAACGGTTAAAGGCATCTCGGGATCGACAGAAGAACTATGCTGATAAGCGACGAAAACCCTTGGAGTTCCAGGTCGGAGACCGCGTTCTGTTGAAGGTCTCTCCCTGGAAGGGAATGATACGTTTTGGTAAGCGTGGAAATCTAAATCCAAGGTACATCGGACCATTCGAGATCCTTGCTAGGATCGGCCTGGTGGCTTACAAGCTACACCTACCACAAGAACTCAATAATGTACATACCGTCTTCCACGTGTCCAACCTAAGGAAGCGTCTGTCTGACGAGACTCTTGTGGTCCCACTCGATGAAATCGAGGTAAACGAGAGTCTACACTTCGTAGAAGAACCTATAGAGATAATGGATAGGGATATCAAGAGAATGAAACAAAGCCGTATACCAATAGTGAAGGTCCGCTGGAACGCCAAGCGAGGACCTGAATTCACTTGGGAACAGGAGGATCAGATGAAACTAAAGTACCCTCAACTCTTCCTCTAATTACAAGAACTCGATCAAGATGCAAATTTCAGGACGAAATTCCCTCTAACGGGGGGATGATGTGACAACTACAAATTTTTGAGGCAAACAAAGTCTAAAGAGGTCTAGTATATAAGTGTACCCACAATGTATGTGTATGTAACCTTGTTGTACTAGTCCTTTGAAAGCCAAGAAGGGAATTGTTCTTATAAGTTAACACACACACACACACACACACACACATATATATATATATATATATATATATATATATATATACACACACACACACACACATACACACACACACTTATATATATATATATATATATACATTTTGAGAAATCCTGTCGTAATTAACATTAACAAGTCAACAAGCTAGAATATATCAAGATAGAACCACTTACTTTAAGTGTTTTACACCCTAGTACCCCACTAAGGCCGAAAACACCTTTGTGGGGGAAAGTAAGACCGAAAACACAATCCTAGGACACCCTAGGACCGAAATCACCAAGATCCAAGCCACTAAGACCGAAATCAACACCACCCCAAAAGACTCGGCTGAAATCTCCTCCCCTAGGCCGAAATCAGATATGATTTCCGCCATGCTAAGGAGTTTTAAGGGGGTTTTCGGCCAAAAAAAGTAGATATGAAGTGTTGACTTTATGATTTGATGCCTAATTCCTTTTACCATGCATAATTCGACAGTATCCCAAGCAAACATCGAGTGAATAAACATATTAACCAAAAAATAACTAGGCATGAGTCCTATCACCTTTCCTTCTTAAAAACCACAGGAAGCACCCAAAACTCCACCATTTTTCCATCCTTCCTGTTAACTTCCTTATTCTCTCAAAAATTCATTTCCAAGTTTCAAAGGATTGTAAGCTCCAAGTTCATCCTTAGATTTTGGTAAGTATTTTCATAATACCCTAGTGTTTATATACATTTTTATGTTGGTTTCATCATCTTTACACACATTAATATGTGTTAAACACTTAGGATAATACTCTTTCCAAGGAAGTGCAACAATCTCATTTAACGGTTTAGCCTTGAAATCTTCACTTCATCACCTCAAATAACCCACAAATCCACTCAAGGTGAGTTCATACCCCCACATTTTCGAGATTTTTTATGTTTTAGTGGGGGAATACAAGTCAAAATTGATTATCACACAAATACTTGCATGTTTCATCTTATTGTGTAAATATTAGCCTTTATTTTGCATGAGATGTGATTATTACTAGTTTTTGTACAAATATTTGTGTTATATTAGTTTTCATGTGTCAAACTAGCAAAAAAAAAAAATCTAGATTTATGTTATAAAATTTTTGAGGAAGTTATGACTTATAAATCTATAAAGTTTTTGGAAGCTTTTTACCAAAATATGGTTTTTCCAACAAAAAGGAGTACATACTATTTATTCCACTATTTTGTGGGTTTCAACCCAAAAATATGAGGTTTGATCTTACCTATAAAACTAAACAACATGATCACTATGTATTTATATAAAGGATTATATAAATGATCTAGCCAAACAAACATAATAAACTATAATTAGTATAGTTTGGGAGTCACAAAACTACACTATCATTTCAGAAGAGACTAATAATTATTTAAAGGTATAATTATTACATTTACAAGTAAAAGGAGTTTTCAGTTCACGTAAATCGACTGATATTGGTTGTGAGACATTAGGCTTCACCGTACCTACCAGAGTACACATACTAAGACCTGCATTATAACCAGAGTCTCTTGTAGGGAGAGCGTGACACTTGTGTACAGATCTATACGGGATTGACAACCCCGTACCTAAACTATTAGCTACAGTTAGACCGGCAGGTCTGGGGTGACAAATGTCGTTTACAGTTCCGACGTCTGAAGCGCGTCGTTCAGGAAACTATTCGTATTAGTATGGTTATAATAACTGACATAGAGTATCGACAAACATTTGATTTACGGATAAACATATCTTCAATAGTTTTATTTATATAAAACTACGTTACACAATTTTTCCAGTACAATATAGTTATACATATGGAAACATGCATTCAAATGGTTTTACATACGAATAAAACTACATATTACTACTTTCGAGTACAACAATACTTATACATTTTTGGTCTTAGGGTTTTAAGACTACAACTCATTTACAAAGAAAATATTGGATTTTCTGGATGTATACATTATCATTTTATAAGAAACAGTTACAATACTTTCTCATACAAAATGCTTATGAACTCACCAACTTAATTGTTGACACTTTTTCAAAATCACTTGTATTCTCAGGAAACCAGTAAACAGGTAACTATGGAAGTTTTTGGTGGATGGGACGTCATCACATTTCGTTATTTATTTTTGTCATGCACATTTGATAACATGTAAACAATGTTTTGAGTACAATGTAGACTTATTTAATATTCAATGTAATGGTTGTGATGCTTTGAGCTCTATTATTGAATTGTAATGATACTGGACATGAAGTCATGCTCCCCCAAACGTTTCTGCCATTTTGGTCTGGGTGTGACAGGGTCTATTCGGGTTTGGACCCACTTTCATCCCTAGTTAGTGGTGGGTACTCCTGATGGCCTAATAGTTAGTACGTAGTCATTTGTTATTATTATACATTTACTTAAGTAATTCCTTTTTTGTGAGCATTCATATTGTAATACAAGTCATTTTCATTTAGTTCCTCTGTTGTTCTTCCTTGGTTTTCCTTGTTTTTAGAGTAGTTCGAGTTACACTGATCTGGTTAAGGCCTAAGTATTGCATGGTGAGTTTGTAGAGACAAGTTTGTAACAAGTGGTGCTAGACTCATGTTCGTTTAATACTTAGGAGAAAGAATTGAAACTCGGGTTCAAGTGAAATTGATGATGAACACCAATGAGAAGGTTAACACTGAGGAGTTTGCACTCTCTTTCCTTTGGTGTTGTTGATGACTTTCAACAATCCCATGCACACCTTGTGTTTGAATGGCTCCTCTTCAATTTTAGCTATACTTGCTTGGAAACTCTTTCTAGACAATATTTTATCATATGTGGTTTGCCACAGATGAAACACCATTTACTATTATGCAATGTATTTTCCTTTCTTGGAGGTGTGTGTGATTCCTTCTTCAATACCAATACAATCAATGACCAGGTAGAGGCTAAGGGGATCTAATTCATGAGAAATACATGTCCCACCCTATAGGCAATGTTTGTAAATAGTATTATACTTTTAAATATAATTAACTTTTATACACCTAGAAATCCAAATAGTTCAACTTTTTAACAAAATCTTATAAATTTGTTAATAATGGATGCCCACTTTATAATCGAATACATAACTAATAAAAGAAATGTCAACACATCTAAGTGTCCCTCAACAAATCAATCAAATGTCTCTAACTCCATAAGACTATGCTACAGCCTCTCACTTGAGACACGATCAAATTAATGCATTAGATTGGAAAGTCTAGTAAGACAGGAAGGGGTAGATTTATAATAAAATATAGATCATCAAACTACCATATAACCATAATAATCATGAAGTACATATATTGAAAACTCCTTTAAAAATACACTATAAATAAACATTCCAAAAAAATCGTAAAGTCAAAAGTTAATAACAAAGTATATAATATATTATTGTGTATCCCTCCTAGGTTATCATAATGCCACTCACACTCTAACACCAAAATAGTAACGTAAGGTCGGGGGATGCCTTTCCTGAATATATATCATGCGGGCTCAACATAAATATTAGGAAAACTACATACCTCATGACCACTCACGCGTGACAAGAATATGAATGATTTCACTATAAGTATAAGGGTATACATTTCCAACATGCATATCATAAAATGCAAGAATATAGAGGGTTTCAATATAAGGATAAGGTGTTGTTTGGTTCACAGAATGTTTTTGAAGGGTTTGCAATTGGAATTGGAAAACGAATATGTCAGGAATTTGAATCAAATTCCATATTCTGTTTGGTTGGCAAGAAATGGAATTAGAATTAATTCCAAATTCTGTTTGGTTTTCAAGAAATGGAATTAGAGATTGCTTCATGGATTTTAATCACGAGTAATTCTAAGACGATAATATCTTCTATTCTTAAAACAGAGATATATAAGTCATAGTTTGCAAATCTATTGTGCATTGGTTTACTCCAACACATCCGTAACTGGATGTCATAAAGTGTAATGTCATGCATGATATGACAAGTAAAATGTATTATTACATAGCAAAGTTTATTTGTTTCTTTTTCCTAGCCAAGGAAAAGCGATATCTTTGGGCCCCTCGGTGATTTGATGTAACACCCTGTTTCTAGTCGTCCGCTAGTTCGGGGCCATGACCCAAAGTTTAATTATCATAAGGCTTTGGGACTTGGGGAAGGAGAGGTTTAGACCCATTTACATGTGGGTAATGTAGATTATGTGATCCAAAAGTTTGGTTTGTGCTTTGGAGCCCAATGGTATAATGGGAAAAGTGGTGTTTCATACTTCTTTTATGAATTAAGGATTTTAGTTAGATATTTTTTAAGTTAAAATTAATCAGATAGGGTTGTAGATCTCCTCATTACCTTTCTATGGTTATAAAGATCGTCGAAATTGGAGTTGAAACAAAGAAGTTATCACCGTTTGAAGTTAGGATGGTTTTGGGTTAAGCCACGTACGCTGGGCGTACTGGGAAGTACGCTGGGTATACTAGGGAATCCCTAAGTACACTGGGCATACCAGGAGTATGTTGGGTGTACGCGATCAGTGCCCAAACCCTATTTTCATGGTTTGAGCCCAATTTAAGCTCCTTAAATTCCCAAAATCCATTCCATTCTCAGCCTCCACCTCTCCAACACCCTCCCTTGAAACCCTACCCCTAGTTTGAGCCTTGTGAGCAAAAAGGAGGTGTTTTTAAGTGCTTTGGAGTGTTCTTGGTGCATCTTCGAGAAGAAGGAGCTCATTGGAGAAGTGTTGGTTGCATTAGAGCTTGTAGATCCAGACTTTGTTTAGCTTGATCTTTCTTCTAGAGGTATAAAGCTTGAATCTTGTTGATACATTTGTTAGATCTAGCTAGTTTTGGGTGTTATGAGTTTTTAGGTCACTTTAGTGCATAAAGTTTAGATCTTGAAATTTTGTGAACTTTATCCATCTAAACATCATATTGATTCAGATCTGAAGGATGGAGACTTGGACTTAATGGATTAAGTTGAAAAAGATGCACTTTTGGTCCCTTGGAGACTTATAGACTAGATATTTGTTGTTTGGACCATTCTAATGGATAAAGTTGGAAACTTTATCCATTATGGGGTTATTAATAAGTTAGGGTTTTAGCTTTTGCACATTTTCTAACCATGGAAATTCATAAACGTGGAAACTTTATGACTTAAGTCGATGTCTTGAGATTAGATCCGAGTTTAGACGTTTTGGTCTTAAGCATTAAGTCCTAAAATGAGAAATGGTCTCCAAGGGGGTACGATGGGCGTACATATGCGTACGCTCATCGTAATGCATGTCTTTTCGATTTCATGTTGTGGCGAGTTGTACCTTAATCATTAACAAGCAGTACGCGGGACGTACTCTTAAGATTCTCTTTTTGGACCTTTTGGGCCTTGGGTCTTTTGGAAGTTGGTCCATGAGTTATGGGGTCAGATATGGGAAGGGTAAAATGGTCTTTTATCCATCGAATGATAGAGAATGAATTTGACCTTGGATTATGTGGAATTATCTTAATTATTGACTAGGGATAATTTGGTTGTGTTCAGTGTGAGGAACCCGGTAGCAGCAACGCGTGTGTTTTGGTTATCTTGGTTTGAGGTGAGTCTCCTCCCAATGTTTGGCGGGTCGAAGGCACCAATGCCGACCCATGGATTATTGTTATTTGTATGCTAGTTGTCTGTGTGACTCTTGCATGTGGTGTATCTATGTTGGGTGGGGCCTGATGAGTGTATTGGGCGGGGCCCATCACATGTTACTGACAGATCTGCACCGGGTGGGGTCCGATGTGTTGGATTAGTGTCTAAGTCCATAACTATAATTGTTATATACTTGACCCGACCCGGCATGGTCCATTTGGGTTTCATGACATCAGGACATTTGGATAGACCTTTTGTGAGAAGAGGATATTTGTGACATATTAATATATTATAAGTTCCAATATATTAATATGAAATCATATTATTTAATTAGTATTGATCAAGAATTAATTTGGAATTAATTTAGTGATCAAAAGAGACTAATTAAATATATGGGGATTGATTGTGTAAATCATTCATTCTTATATATGTGGGCTTATGATCCATGATTCCTTATGTTGGGTTTAACCCATGTGGTGACCCATGGATACTCCATGGAGGTTAAAACCCATGGAGCATAAGGAATGGGTAAAGTCATGAGTTACATGGTGTAACCCTAATAGCCGCACAATATAAAGACCCCATTGGTTGGTGAAATTGGACTAGTACATACACAAGAGGGCAAGCCGATTTCTATGAGTCAAGTATCCTCTCTCATGGTTATTCCAAGATGTTCATGGTGTTCTGTGAACCATTTGAGGTGCCACACTTGGGGACTAGGCTCTTAAGCTCCATGGAATCAAGCTACAACAAAGAGGTATGTATTCTATCTAGTTTTGTTATCCTAGTACATATGATTGTATGCTAGTTAGGGTAATACCTTGGAAAATTGATATTTGCATGTATAATAGAGAAAACATAGATCCAAGGTATTTAAGGTTGCATGTACACCATAGGAGTGTTAGAATGCTCAAAACCCAATAGTGGTATCAGAGACATGGGTTGTTTTTATTATACTTGATGCAAACGGCTTAAAAATCGATTTTCTTGCTGTCTAGGCAGTGGACTCGCCGAGTCTATAGAGTGACTCGATGAGTCCAAGTGTAAACTCATCCAACTCACCGAGTTTGTTCATGCACTCGACGAGTTGCACCCCCTGACAGCATATTTTCGAGTTTTTTGGCTGGAATTGGACTAGGAACATTACCCTAAGCTGTTTTTGAACTTATAAACCTGTTTTTGATGTGGTAATGTTCATGCTAATCCAATTTCAAAGATAATTTTCATAATTTCAAGATTTTTATTAGTTTTATGTTCATGCTAATTTCTTGAAGATTTATGATTTGAATTATCTTGTTCTTATGAGTTAGCTTAGATTAATAGAAAAGTTATGAGATAATGTGTTTTCAATCCATATTGATCTAAAAGTTATTCATAAAATGTGTTTTTGTAACTTGTCCTCACGTTATATGAAAAGTCACATTTATGATTTTTTAACACTCATAAGATTTCCATAAGTTATGAAAGTGAAGAGTCTCATTTTTTTTAAATGCTTTAAAGTCTTCCATAACTTGTCCTCAAGTTATGGAACTTGAAGAGTTTTTTCATTAAAACTACTTTAAACACAAAAGTTATGGAATTGAAAAGTTTTGTAGTGTTCAAAACTTGCCCTTAAGTTTTGGAATTTGTAAAGTTTTCCCATGAATACTTTAATTTCAAAGTTTATCCCTTAGAGTTTTAAAAGTTAAAATTCAACCCTTATACTATTATTATAATTTTAATTATATAGATATGTATAAGATAAAGTCAATCTTACCGTTAGTAGGCCTCATTCACGAAGCCGATCTATAAGGGGGGGTATAAGGTTACTGTCTATAAAATGACAGTTTAATGGGTGTCCACTCTCACCCACCGCTTCCTTGACTCGTGGAGGGTCGTTAGCCGAACGGGTAGGATAAGGACTATAATTCTCCCTTCATTAAAAGTATAATGATAAATACTAAGTAACTAAACACTTATAAATTCCCAATCTTAGTTACTTAGGAAAATGTGAATTTGGTGCTAACCCATGAAATTACACTTTGCACCTTTGTTAAGTCGTTAGTGGAGCATGTGTGGTTAACCGACACACTAACATGGGACTGACAATGTGTGACGAAGGGTAACTTAAGTTTATCATAGATTGGTGGAGTGTGTGTGGTTAACCGGCACATCAATTAGGTGATAAAGTTGAGGGTACCAAGTCAATTTGCATGGTTATTCACACCTTGTTTGTGATCCTCGGCATCCCAGTCACAAATTTGAGAGGGCACAATCGAGATTCAAACATGTCATTGAAAGTTCAATGTATCTCAAAAGATCTAGGAGTTTCAAATCCAATTAAAACTTAATTATATTTCGTTTTCATGGTGGAAATTGGTAAATCGTCATTTACCTACCTTCAACTATTTTATAGCTTGGATTACAGCATCCCTCTTCCGGTTATAAATAGGTTGTTGGGTCCTAGCCTTAATATTTCATATTGGGTGTTATGTTAAGGACTTTAAATCAACTAAACTTGAATTTCTCCCATTATAGATGTCTAGTTAAGACAACTATGGTCTTCCCAAATCTTTAGGAAAAAGCTTTCCTGATGAAGATGATATCCCACATGGCAATCAAGGTGAAAGATTAATCCATTTGTTGTGCATTAATGGGACTGGAAATCATGCTTCACTTCCTCCACCTCCTCCAATAATTCTCCCTATCCCACAAGTTTCAAGACTTGAAAAGTTATAAGTCACTCAATCCCTATTGGCAAGCAAAGTCTATATGTGCTTACATCTTGGAGGTTAAAGCACATATCGGCAAGCCGGGAGAGTCGGGTGTCGAAGTCTCGAGGTAGCTGGTTGTTGACTTGGTTCTTTAGTCACTCCCTGACGACAGATCACGACATGACCCTTAGTGATCTTACCTATTTGCTTGATGCTGCTAAATCAGCAATGATCTGGAGCATTGGTAAAGCAAATCATATTGAAAGATCTACTTCCCAAACCTATTTGGACATTGAAAATGGTGACATTGGAAGTCCAGAAAAGCTTTCTCTTCCCAATAGAAAGGGATTGGCCATGGTCAAGTCATTTGACCAATGGTAAAGAGATAGGCAAAGTCTAAGACAATCAAGTGTACCATTTCCAAAGAGTCCATATGTTTCTTTTGCCAAAAGAAGGGGCATTGGATGCGAAGCTACCGGATTTACCTGAAAGTTCATAAGGATGGTAAAAGTAAAAAAGGTTTGACTTTGCTTCAGGTTAAAGTCCATTATCTAACTCTATAAAGTCTCTTTTGGAGATTCTTAATACATGATGTAATGTAATTACATTTTGATGTTTTGGAAGAATCAAAGGAAGCTTAAAGAAAGAGTGTGTTGATTCTGATCGCGAAGATGGATTTCGATCGCATGGTTCGATGATCAGAATTTTGAGCTGTTGCTTAAGAGTTATGATATGTTGCTTAGGAATAGATAACAACATGTTTTTCATATGTATTTGCATTGTAAGGATAAGTTTTTTCCGCAAAGTTTAAAAATAAAAGAAAATTTTGATTTTATTTATTTTAAGTATCCTTAGAATGGCATTTGTGAAAAAAAATTGTTGTTTATATGTTTGCATTGATAAGCAATATTGGAAAATGGATTTGATTCTTTCATTTGTGGTAGTGTCATAATTTACCAAATAAGGAAAGATTCTCATCACCCAAGTTTCAGTCGGATAGAAACTTGGAATCATGCGAGTTGTATTGTATGATGAGTGAGAATTTTAATTTTTGGGAAATTAAGACTAATTCCTTGTTCACATGTATGTGTGAGTCAAGTGAAGGACTGAAGGATTGGGTACACTAGGTTGTGCGCTGATTAGGTCCACCACAAAGGTCGATAAGATTATTCGTCATGATTTACTAAAGTTTAGTAAATATGGTTATACTTACAAGTTTAAGTGTAATTCTGAAACATTGGAAAAGTTTCAATGTATGGCAGGACGGATAAGAAGAATAAATTAGGCAGAAAGATAAAAGTTTCTCCAATCTGAAGAGATGGGAGAGTACCTGAGTATCTTGTTTTATGATTATCTTAGTGATTATAAAACCATATCACAATTGATCCTCTAAATACACCTTAGTGCATTTGTTTGGCTAAGGAGAGGAATCATGAAGTGTTGAAATGGTTAAATCAAAAGATAAATCATACTTCGTTCCAAAAAATCAAGTCTTAGAGTCATACTCTAAGATTGTAACTTGAGTGACATAATTTTTAGAAAGGTGTAAAACACTTGTCAAATGTAGAGTAAAATGTTTTCTACTCTTGTACATTTGAGATTGGTAGGTTGTGATGTTTTGGATAAGACAAAGACCAACTAAGACCAATTGTGAGAAGTGTTTAACTTGATAAGAATCCGCACTAACTCTTGAATATTTGTTTTGTCTAGGAATGATTATTGACAAAAGAGAATCTTATATGTCAAGAGGTCAGTGGGAGTCTTTAAAAATCTTGAGATGGTTTCAAGAACTAATCAAGAGTATTATTAATCACTAGCCCACGACTTGAGGTTTGTAACCTATCGTGTTGACATATTCTTATTTCTGTGTCTATTCCAGTTAAAAGTTGACTTTGCATATGAGTTCTATGAGTTCTCAATTGGTTGCATAACAACCTGGAAGCAATGGTAGGCCCTTGTGCTGCCGGGTGGCAAGAAATTAAGATTGAACAAGTTCAATCCATATGAGTTTGGATTTATCACTAACCTTGTTGTGTGATTATGGTTTTGACAAATTCACATGGATAGGAACACATGCAACATAAAAATCTAAGTGTCATAAGGTTTCTCTCCGATTCATGAAAATGATGGTGAGGAAACGCTTTCACTAAGTAGATTTTAAGTAGATAGCAATTGTGATATTTGCATTCTCAAAGTCATTAGTGGATCGCGTGTGGTTAACCAGCACACTAACATCGACTTGTGAGAATGGAAAAAGGTCTAAACATTATGATTACGGCATCCCTCTTCATAATTGTTTAGACAAACATGTGAGCTATCTAAGGAAAGGTGTATGATTTTGATAAAGTCTTATCAAAGCAATCTTGTATCAGAAATCTGAACTTTGGAAAGAAAGTCAATAAAGTATTGATTTCTAGAAGTCCAGTTGATTTCTAAGTACATGTCAAAGATAGTGGGAGCATAAGTGTTGTGCTAGTAAGATAATAATCATTGTGCTAGTGGGAGCATGATTATTATGGTTAGTGTTGCAAGTTAGCAATGTTAATTTTAGAAAACAAAATGTTCAATTCGCTTTGAAAAGTTGTTTTGCTATAATTAAGGGAGAGGCTTTATACTTCATTCCAATTCTAAAAGCTTAGATTGAGATTTTGATCAACTTTAGTCAAGGATATATCTGAATGTTATGTTGGAATGGTTCAACATAAGGAAATTATATATATGTTGCATTCTCAAAATTCGATTATGATTACGGCATCCCTCTTCATAGTTCGAATTGTGAGAACATGGCAAATAAAAATTTTATAGCATGAACCGTGTCCCACATGCTTCGGGTATAGGATCAATTGCATGTGCTATAATATTTATCCATTCTAAATTTTCCAAATGCCTAGGGCGTTAAGAGGGAAAAAGGAATAGAACTGGATTTGACTAAAATGATTAAGCAATTGTTGAGGACAATATGAGGTTTGCCAAAGATTGGTTGCTCATGGACAATTGGAAGTATAGAGATAGGACAATATTGACATATTCTGAAAGGAGGCAACTCTTGTTCAGGAGTGATAGTCAAAATGGGAATATGGAATTCTCTCCATAGGCTGAAGTTATTCTTTGAATCTGTGTAAGATTAGAGAACATAATGTAAGAAGGGTGTTCAAAGGAATGTACTTTGAATGTGAGACTTCGTTTCCATGGAATTGCTCTCCATTGGAATACTTTGTAATGTTTGTTGCCAAGTCTTTGTGACTTAGGAATAGTCATTATAAGGGGATCATTGCATATAAGTTTAGAATCTAACAGATTACGGTGAATGACAAGAATTTGGTATTCTTACATTTACAAAGGCAGGATTGGGATTGTGAAATGAGCATCATTGAAATATTGTCAATCGATCTGTTTCACAAAGTAAGGATCATAGACAAACATAGTGTGCATACTTGGAGTATGGCATAGCTAGTGTTTGGACAAACATAGTTTGCATGCTTGGAGCATGGCATGACTATTGTTTTAATTCAAGTATTAAGTTGATGAATCGAAACATTGAATAATGAGTAATCAATATGGTGCTTAGATAAAAGGTGTTTTATTTACACTCAAAGTGTTGGGGCCATATAGGATTAGTATTATTCTTGTGTTTCACTTTGCATGTTTTGACTTCCAGAATAACTAGGTCATTCTTCTCGAATGACTAAGTTATTCAAACCAGCTACAGTCGGTCATATGTTGGAAGTAGATATGAATCAAGACTGTCATGAAGCTGGTTTGTAGATGTCCAAGGTAGTGGACATAGCAAGAGTTGCTGCAACATTCATGAGTGCTCATAAGTTCTGAGTATTGGATTAAACCCACGCTCATTTGAATCACTTCATGGATTTTATCACGAGTGAATCATGAGATGATAATATCTTATATTCTTCAAACCTAGAGATATGAGTTGTTGACTATGACTTGGTTATACATCGATTGCACGAAAACGCATTGGTAACTCGATGTTATAAAACGTGCCTTTGTGTATGATTCAACAAGTAGTTAGTACAAGCATATGAGTCAATGTTTATCCATTCCTTTTACCCTTAAAGGGATAAAAGCGATATCTGTGGGCCCCTCGATGATTTAGTGATGACACCCTAAGTGCTTGGCCAAGCCTGGACTGATTTGATTTGTTCAATTAGTCGGTCGTCATAAATCAGAAATTGGGAAACAACAAATGGACAGAGAGAATGATTATAATCCATGTCTCAGTCCATATGATATCTAGAATGGAGGAATATATGATCACTTATCTAATGGACGCGTCATTGATTTGTTCAGAGTTCGACAACGACTTTTTAAGAGCTACGATTGCTAGTCGGGTTATGAAGTCATACTTGCAATAATAATTATTAGACTTATCCAAGTGGGGGACTGTTGGATTAGTGTCTAAGTCCATAACTATAATTGGTATATACTTGACCCGACCCGACATGGTCCATTTGGGTTGCATGGCATCAGGACATTTGGATAGACCTTTTGTGAGAAGAGGATATTTGTGACATATTAATATATTATAAGTTCTAATATATTAATATGAAATCATATTATTTAATTAGTATTGATCAAGAATTAATTTGGAATTAATTTAGTGATCAAAAGAGACTAATTAAATATATGGGGATTGATTGTGTAAATCATTCATTCTTATATATGTGGGCTTATGATCCATGATTCCTTATGTTGGGTTTAACCCATGTGGTGACCCATGGATACTCCATGGAGGTTAAAACCCATGGAGCATAAGGAATGGGTAAAGTCATGAGTTACATGGTGTAACCCTAATAGCCACACTATATAAAGACCCTATTGGTTGGTGAAATTGGACTAGTGCATACACAAGAGGGCAAGCCGATTTCTATGAGTCAAGTATCCTCTCTCATGGTTATTCCAAGATGTTCATGGTGTTATGTGAACCATTTGAGGTGTCACACTTGGGGCACTAGGCTCTTAAGCTCCATGGAATCAAGCTACAACAAAGAGGTATGTATTTTATCTAGTTTTGTTATCCTAGTACATATGATTGTATGCTAGTTAGGGTAATACCTTGGAAAATCGATATTTGCATGTATAATAGAGAAAACATAGATCCAAAGTATTTAGGGTTGCATGTACACCATAGGAGTGTTAGAATGCTCAAAACCCAACACGATGGAGGTCGGACGGGGCCTGATGGATGTATGTATGTATGGTATGTGGTATTTTAGGTAACTCACTAAGCTTTGTGCTTACGATTTTATGGTTATGGTTTTAGGTACTTCCAGTTCGAAAGGGAAAGGCCCGACTTGGTCACAGTGCATCCAACCATGTTTCTGCAACTTCACGATTTTGGGATCGTACTCTGATAACTATTTATACTCTGATATACTTTTGAATTATTGAAAAGGTTAAATGGTGTTTATGGTTGTTTTACAAATTAAATTTTTACCTTATAAATTTTTGGTCGTTACATTTGATGTTGACATTATAAGTGTTGGGCCCAACCAGGACTGAATTGATGTATTCCATTAGTAGCCTAATGATGTCAACACAAATTAAGAAATCGAGAAAAAAAATCTTGGACCATGAAATTGATTTTAATCCATATCTCTTGTCCATATGATATCAGGAAGAACGGAGGAATAGCTGATCACTTATCTTAGGGATAATGTTTGATTTAATCAGAGTTTAGTAGTGGCTTGGAATACACTAATTACTAGTTGCTCAGATAATTATACTTGCAATTGTAGTTGACGACTAATCCAAGTGGGAGATTATTGGATTAGGATGTCTAAGGTCTTAACTAAATTGGTATAACTGGTTGAATAATAATAAAGTCATTTTTGGGTTGTCCTCATAACCAAGAAATGGCATGGATTGATAATAAGATAGAGGTAAATAATTTGTTAATATTGATGGGTTATGAGCACTACATCATTCCTATGGTGTACATACAAACCCTAAAGCTTTGGATCTAGTTTGTCTAATGAACATGCAATAATCATCCAAAGCCATAAACCCTAGATCTAGCATGTGATAATCAATATAAACACAAGAATAGGGTTTAGATCTTACCTTGATTGTTATGTAGCAATAACAATCTATTCCTTGTAGTAATAGGCTTCTAAAAGCTTAGAGTCACAAATGTCACTCCTCTAATGGCTCACAAACACCAAGAGCAAGAGGATGAAGAAGGAGAAGAGGAGAGGCACCCAAAAACATCTAGAAACCCTAAGGAATAAGATAGATCCGTTTTTGGTGCCCTAGGGGTGCTTAAATAGTGAGGCTATTAGGGTTATCTAACAAGGAAACCCTAATTTGACCGCTTAGGCCCTAAGCAACCCATGGACTCCTCCTTTAGAAGCCTTGGACGATTTCTAATGGGTTTCCCCATAGATTTCGTCCACCCCTCTAATAAGAAGTCCATTAGCCCAATATTCAACTATCACACAACTGATAGTTCTAGTCCCCTAAGTTTAATTAATCTCTTTTAGCCACAAAATTAATTCTTAATTAATTATTGACTAATATTAATTAAACAATATGATTTCTCCTTTAATATATTATTCTCATAATATATTAATAAATCATAATTAATCCTCTCTCTCCATAATTCATCCTATCAAGTTGCTTTGGTGAAGGCAACCCAAAAGAACCATGCACCATCGGGTCAAGTACATACCAAAATAGTTATGGACTTAGACACTAATCCAACAGTCTCCCACTCGGATAAGTCTAATAACTATTCTGCGTATGACTTCAGATCCTGATCCGCAATCGTAGCTTTCAAAAGCCGCTGCCAACTCTGATCTTATCAGAAACGCGTCCTTTAGATAAGGGATCATATATTCCTCCATACTAGATATCGTATAGACGTGAGACATGGATTGAAATCATTCTCTCAGTCTATGTGTCGTTTCCTGATTTCTGATTTATGACAACTGACAAATCAAATCAGTCCTGGCCCGGCCGAGCACTTTCCTTTGTCATCACTAAATCATCGAGGGGCCCACAGATATCGCTTTTATCCTACATTGGGTAAAAGAAACGGATAAACTTCGACTTAATTCTCGCTTGTACTCACTCACCGAATCACACACAACAATACGTTTTATAACACCAAGTTACTAGTGCGTTTACATATTATCAATGTATAACTGACTCGCAAGATACAACTCACACATCTCGGTTTTAAGAATATAAGATATTATCGTCTCACCAATCACTCGCGATAGAAATCCATGAAGCGATCCAAGTGAGCGTGGGTTTAATCCAATGCTCAAATCATATTCGTAAGCACTCATGAACGTTGTAGCAAACTTTTGCTATGTCTAATACACTTTAGACAATCTACACACCAATTCATGACAATCTTCTTTCATACTTACTCCCAAAGTATGAGCGACTGTGGAACGTTCAAATAATTCGATTGTTCTCAAATAATTCAATTATTTAGGAAGTCAAAACATGCAAATTGAAACACAAGAATAATACTAATCTTATATGGCCCCAAACTTTTGAGTATAAATAAAACACTTTTATTTAATCACCATATTGATTACTCATTATATGTTGTTTCGGGTAATCAACTTCTTACTTGAATTATAACGACAATTGTCCCATGCTCTTAGCATGCACACTATGTTTACTTATGGTCCTTACTCTGTGAAATAGTATAATTGAACAACATTTTCAATCACACTCATTTTACAATTCCCAATCCTTACCACAAGTGTAAGAATACCAAATTCTTGCCACTTATAGAATATGTTAGATTCTAACACTTTATGCAATAGTCCTTTCGTAATGTCATGGCACAAAAGTCACCAAGACTCGGCTAATGAAATTACAAAATGCTCTATTGGAGATTGTTACAAGACAATTCCATAGACATGAAGTCTCACATTCAAAGTACATTCCTTTGAACATCCTTCTTGCATAAAAGTTTTTCTAATCTACACATAAACTCTTAACGTCCAACTCCCAATAAGGAAACATTTCCATATTTGCCATATGACAACTCATTATTAATAGAATCATATCTAATAATAATAATGTCAATATGGTCCTTCCATTACTATACTTCCAACTGTTCACAAGTGACCAATCCTTAGCGAACTTTAGATTATCCTTGACAGTTGTTTAACTAATTCAGTCAAATCCGATTCTAGTCCTCTTTCCCTCTTAATGCCCTAGGCATTCGGAAAATTTTAGAACGGTCGAATATTACAATGACATGATACTTTACTAGTCTTTTGCTATAATATTTCTACTTGCTATGTTCTCACGATTCGAACTATGAAAAGGGATGCCGTAATCATAATCGAGTGTGAGAACGCAACAAATATTTCCATATATATATAATTCTCTTACGTTGAATCCTTTCAACATAACATTCATATATCTTTTTGACTAAATTTGATTAAAATTTCTCGATCTAAACCTTTAGATTTGAAACGAAGTATAACATTCTCTCCCTTAATTATAGCAAAACAACTTTTCAACCTATGCAACTTTGCAAAGTGAAACTTTTGTTTTCTATAATTAATATTGCTAACTTGCAATAATAATCATGCTCCCACTAACATGATGATTATATCCATACTAGCATAACATTTATGCTCCCACTATCTTTGACACATATTCAGAAACCAACTAAACTTCTAGAAAACAATACTTATTGACTTCCAAAGTTCATTGTTTCTAATAAGATATGCTTTGATAAGCTTTTATCTAAGCTTCTCAAATTCACACACCTTTCCTTAGATAGCTCACATGTGTGTCTAAACTAATTCAGAACTTATATTACTAAGTCCCAAATGTTCAGACTAATTGCCAAATCTCACAATTCGAACCATGAAGAGGGATGCCGTAATCATAATCGAATTTGAGAACGCAATTTACATAATCGCTATCTCCTTAAAATCTCTCTTAGTGAAAGCGTTTCCTCACAATCATTTTCATGAAGGAGATAAACCTTATGACACTTAGATTTTATGGTGCATGTGTTCCTATCCATGCAAATTTGTCATAAGCATAATGGTAAGATAATGTTTGTGACAAATTCAACCTCTTATGGACATAACTTGTTCATTCTTAATTTCTTGCCATGAAGGGTCCCACCATTGCTTCCAAGTTATTTAGCAGCTCACCTATGCCGGTCAATGTACTTTCATTGATCAAGGTGTTTGCCCTTATGCATTCAATTGAGAACTCGTAGAACTCATATGCATAATCACTCAACTGGATTGGCACATAAATAAAATTTTGTCAACACGATAGGTTACAATCCTCAAGTCGTGTACTAGTGTTTAAGAGGTTTACTTCTTGATTTGTTCTTGAAACTTTCCAAGATCTTTAGACTCCCACTGACCTCTTGACATATAAGATTCTCTTGTCGAGAAATATTTTAATGACAAAACAAATATTCAAGAGTCAGTGTATGTCTTTATCAAGACAAAACTACACACAATTTGGTATTAGCTGGTCTTTGTCTTATCCAAGACATCACAACTTACCAAAATGTGCAAATGTAGAACATTCCTACTTAAGATTATGTCACTCAATTCACAGTCTTGGAGTATGACTCTAAGACTTGATATTGGAACGAAGTACGATACATCCTATTGACTTAACCATTTCTACAATTCACCATTCCTCTTCTTAGCCAAACTAGTGCACTAAGGTATCCTTAGAGGATGAATTGTAATATGGTTCCTACAATAACCAAGACGATCATAAAACACGATACACAAGTACTCTCCCTTCTTCTTAGATTGGAGAAACTTTTATCTTTCTGCCTAATTGATTCTTCTTATTCGTTCTGCTATTCATTGAAGCTTTTCAATAATTCAGAATTACACTTAATCTTGTAAGCATAATCACGTTTACTAGACTTTTAGTAAATCATGACGAATAAAATCATCGTTCTTTGTGGTGGACTTGACCAGTGCATAACATTGTGTACCAGATCTCCTAGTCCTTCACTTGATTCACATGCTTATGTGAACAAGGAATTAGTCTCAATTTCCCAAATACGAAGGTTCTCATTCATCACACAATACCAGTTGCATGATTCCAAGTTTCTGTCCTATTGAAACTTGGGTGATGAGAAACTTTCCTCATTTGGTAAATTTATGACATTTCCACAAATAACATAACTAAGAATCAAATCCATTCACAATATTGCTAACAATAGAACCATTCAAACACCAATTTTTATAAAATCCATCGCAAGGAAACATAAATAAGATAAATCAAAATTTATTTTATTGCGGAAAAATATTGTCCTTACAATGCGATTACAAATGAAAACTATGTAAATATTACTTAGCAATTTATCCTAACTCTAAAGTAGTAGCTTAAATATCTGATCCTTGAATCATGCGATCAAAATCCATTTCTTCGCGATCATACTCAGCTTGCTCCTTCCTTTAGGCTTCCTTTCCTTTCTTTGATCCTTCAAAACATCGAAATGTAATCTTATCACATCATGTATTAAGAATCTCCAAATAGAAACTTAATAGAGTTAGATAGTGGATTTTACCTGATGCAGAGTCATACCTCTTGGCTCTCCCATCTCTTAGATCTCTCAGGTAGTCAGGGCAGCTTCGTAATCAATGCCCCTTCTTTTGGCAGTAGAAACACATGGATTATTATGGAATGGTACACGGGACTATCTCAGACTCAGCCTTTCTCTTGCATAGAGAAAACTTTTCTAGACTTCCAATGTTACCATTGCCCATAGAGGGTTGGGATATTGATTTACTAGACAAATTTGCTGACCAGTGCACCAAATCATTTCTGATTCAGCAACAATAAGCAAATAAGTCAAATCAATAAGGGTCGTGTCGTGGTCCATCATATAGTACTCTCTAACGAACTTACCATATGATTCAGGAAGTGACTAAAGAACCAAGTCAACAGCCAATTTCCTTTAAACATCGACACCTAACAATCCCAATTTATCAATATGTAACCTTTTATCCAAGACATGAGCACATATAGACTTTCCATTTTCATGTCTTTTGCCAATAGGGCTTGAGTGACCTTGAACTTTTCAAGTCTTCGTACACGTGGGTTAGGGAGAATTATTGGAGGAGGTGGAGGAAATGAAGCATGATTTCCATTTCCACAATACACTTGTGGAACATCATCTTCACGTAGAAAACTTTTTCCAACGGATTTAGGAAGACCATAGTTGTCAGACTTTGACATCTATAAAACGGGAGAAAATTCAAGTTTAGTTGATTGAGTCCTTAATAAAACACCCAAACGAGATATTAAGGCTAGGACCCAACACAATATCCTACAAATTGGAAGAGGGATGCCGTAATTCAACTCGTAGAACATTTGAAGGTAGGTAAATGACGATTTACCAATTTCCACCATGAAAAAGGAAAAGAAGGTTAAGTTTTAAATGAATTGAAACTCCTAGATCTTTTGAGATTCATTGAACTTTTCAATGTCATGTTTAATCTCGATTATGCCCTTCATTTGTGACTGGGATGCCGAGGATCACAAATAAGGTGTGAATAACCATGCGAATGTACGCGGTGCCCTCAATGTTACAGTCACCTAATCGACGTGCCGGTTAACCACACACGCTCCATCGATCTATGACAAACATCGAGTCATCCTTCGCTACCAATGCCAAACCCAACTTAGTGTGCCGGTCAACCACACACGCTCCACTAATTGTCTCGACAAGGGTACAAAGTGTAATTCCATGGAATTGAACCGATTTCACTTTTTCCTAAAGTAACTAAGATTTGGGATTTTAGTAAAACATTTAGTTACTTTATTCATTATACTTTTAATGAGGAGAGGGGTTTGCCCTATCCTACCCGTTCGGCTAACGACCCTCCACTAGTCAAGAGTGCGGTGGGTAAGAGTGGATACCCATTCAATCGCCATTTTATAGGCAATTTCCTTAAACACCCCTTATAGACCAGCTTCGTGAATGAGGCCTACTAACGGTAAGACAAGCAGTTTAAGTTATACATATATAATATTAGACTTTTAATGTTATATATAGTATAGGGTGTATTTTACACTTTTAAAATACTAGGTGGTTTAATTTTATAAATTACACTTTTTAATTTAATTAAATATAAACCATATCATTATGGATTTATTAACTCTCTTTTAATTATACTATTAATTAACTTAATAAAACCATAAGGGTGTAATTTGAACTTTTTCAAAACTAGGGTTTTAGAATTTAAAATTTCAAAAATTAAACTTTTAATCAAAAATTTAAATTCCAAAACTTGAGGGCAAGTTTTGAATCCTTTCAAAATATTAAGGTTCAACTATTTAAATTTCAAAACAAAAACTTTTAAAGTCCAAATTTAAACTATAAAACCTAAAGGGTGAAAAATGAAACTTTTCCAAACTTTATCAAGACCATTCTAGATCAACAATTCAAATAAGACAATTAACAATTAATTTGGTTATCTAATTTTGACCTAGTCCAATTACTTGTAAGATAATTCACCAAATAACTAAAATAATTAAACATTATCTTATAAGGCAACAAATATTTGATTAATTGGTAATTAACTACTATTTTGGCAAGGATATTCACCCAAAATCAATAAAAATCGGATTTTACTAATTAAAAACGTTTATGGTAAGTATCCCAAGCCAAAACAGCAAGAAAATCACGAAAAAACGCTGCCAGACCCTTTAAATCGTCGAGTCCAGGCCTGGACTCGTCGAGTACAGCAGACTCGGCGAGTTCACCAAGTGACTCGGCGAGTCAAGCAGTCAGAACCAAACAAAATTCTATTTTTAAGCAATTTTCGATCAAATAAGCATCAAATTCATAAACAAACAGCCCTAGGCTCTGATACCACTGATGGGTTATGAGCACTACATCATTCCTATGGTGTACATGCAAACCCTAAAGCTTTGGATCTAGTTTGTCTAATGAACATGCAATAATCATCCAAAGCCATAAACCCTAGATCTAGCATGTGATAATCAATATAAACACAAGAATAGGGTTTAGATCTTACCTTGATTGTTATGTAGCAATAACAATCTATTCCTTGTAGTAATAGGCTTCTAAAAGCTTAGAGTCACAAATGTCACTCCTCTAATGGCTCACAAACACCAAGAGCAAGAGGATGAAGAAGGAGAAGAGGAGAGGCACCCAAAAACATCTAGAAACCCTAAGGAATAAGATAGATCCGTTTTTGGTGCCCTAGGGGTGCTTAAATAGTGAGGCTATTAGGGTTATCTAACAATGAAACCCTAATTTGACTGCTTAGGCCCTAAGCAACCCATGGACTCCTCCTTTAGAAGCCTTGGACGATTTCTAATGGGTTTCCCCATAGATTTCGTCCACCCCTCTAATAAGAAGTCCATTAGCCCAATATTCAACTATCACACAACTGATAGTTCTAGTCCCCCTAAGTTTAATTAATCTCTTTTAGCCACAAAATTAATTCTTAATTAATTATTGACTAATATTAATTAAAAATATGATTTCTCCTTTAATATATTATTCTCATAATATATTAATAAATCATAATTAATCCTCTCTCTCCATAATTCATCCTATCAAGTTGCTTTGGTGAAGGCAACCCAAAAGGACCATGCATCATCGGGTCAAGTACATACCAAAATAGTTATGGACTTAGACACTAATCCAACAAATATATTATTGGATTAATATATTAATTAGAAATAGAAGTAATTAATTAAGAATTAAACAGAGTTAATTTACATAACTATTCTGAATTAATTAGAATTAATTAATGGGTCTAAGGGTTAGCGTGAGATTGTTCAAAAATTGAAGAAGGAAGCATTCTGGGACCTCCCTAGGAGGGTACGGTTTTGAGGCTCCCTTCTAGGGCTTCTAGAAGCGTCATTGGTTGATAAGGAAAGTGAATTTGAATTGAAATATAATATTATTATCTTGAATTCAAATTAGGGTTTCCTACAACAATAAATAGGGACCTCCACAAGACTTAAGAACCAAGTACAATACAAGGCAATTTCAAAATTCTTTTCTCCCCTCTCTTATTTCAATCCTAGGGTTTTCCTAGGGTTTGGGTGTGATTCATTAGAGACATCCACACTATTGGGGATAACATTCCAAGAAGGGTTCTTTAAATTACATTTCTATTTGCGATTATAATAATAAAGTATGTAGTTTAAAACCTTTATGATTTTCGATTTTACTAGGGTTATTTAGAAGTTTCAAATTATTTTGCTATTATAAGAAAAACCATAGAATATTATAGGATTGCATGTATACGTTTAGTTATGTGAAATTCATCAAGTACAATAAAGTAATCTAGAAAAACCATCAGGTGGTGATGGTGGCGGTGGTGGTGGCGACGGTGGTGGTAGTGGTAGTGGTGGTAGGTGATGGTGGTGGTGTTGGTGGTGGTGGTGGACACAAGTGTTTGTAGTAGTGGTGGCGAATGGCGAGTGTTTATAGTAGTGGTGGAGGTGGTGGTGTCAGTGTTAGTGGTGGCGGTGGAGGTGGTAGTGGTGGTGGTGGTGGCGGTGGTAGCGGTTGTGACGGGTGCTGGCGGAAGCAGTGGTAGCGGTTGGTTTATGATAAGTAAATGGGGTGTTTTGTAATCTACTACTTTCCTTGATGAGAAGAAAAGTTTTCCATATAAATTTGGAAGGGATCCACTTTCCTCCATATGGTGGAAAATTTATTTCATTTAGGAATCCCTTTCCCTCACTAAGTCCAACCAAACGCATGAATTCGAGGGAACTGGAATCCTTTTCCCTCGAATTTCATTCATTTCCTGCCAACCAAACGCACCCTAAGGGTTTTATAAACATTGTATGGTAATGAGTTTCCTATGGTTGATTTGGCCTAAATATCTAGGGTGGGCAGCTTTTTATCATTTATCTACTGGTAATTGAGTTTAGGGTATAAGCATCTCTGTAACGTCCCAAAAATAATGACATAAATTTTTGTTTTTAGTTTTTAGATTAATAAATCGTTAATACATATCACTTCCATAAAACCAAGTTAATCGAGATTTAGCAAAACATCGTCGAATCTGTCATAACTAGCATTCTCGCTAGGAAATTCTGTACTCTTGTAAACATTATCTACTGTAAACTCGTAAACCCTAATTCATGTTATGCTTGAAATTCAACCTATGGAAGCACATTCAAACCCATATTCATCAAGTAAAGTTTAAAACCCTATAAATCCCGGTTTAAGTCCATGATGGACTAGGATTTCCTTATTGGACCTAATGGGCCAATAAACTTCCAATGTGACTATTTTGGGCTTAGAACTCGTAATTGGGCTCTAGTTCAACCCACTTTCATGAAACTTAACTTTTTGGGCCATAATGGGCCTAAAATCGATTGGTTTACCTTAATGGGCCTTGTTGGGCCATAATAAATCCAATAAGCCCTAATGGGCCATAAAACTCATTCTTTTATGCAATTTGGGCCGTAAACTACCCTAAGGGTCCAATGGGCCGAAAACCATCAATTTGGGCTTCATATTATGAACTCTAGCACAAAAGGCCCAAGCCTTTCTTTCCCTTCTCTCTCTCTCTCGGCCCAACTACAAAAAAAGGGAGAAGAGTTGACTTTTAAGGTTGCCACCTCACTATTACACTTCATACTCCCATGCAAGACCCAACATGTATCCAAGCTAGTCATTCACCACTCTCTCTCCCCTCTCTTCTTCTACTCTTGGCCGAGGATCACCAAAACACACACACATCACAACAAACTCTCTCAAATTCTCTCAATACTCATCCATATTCTTCATCCAAAATTCTCAAAACTTTTGCTTGTGTTTCAAGAGGTTTTCACAAGATAAACATCATTCTTGGTAAGTCTTTACACCTCCAAGTTTTATCATTCCATTCTCTTGATAGATCATTCTTTTAAGCAAAGTTTTGGTGATTTTGCTTCCTAGAGCTTCTTAAGTTCGAAATCAACTCTAGGAGGCTTGCTAGGACCAAAAATCTTCTTCACATCTTCTTCAAAACCGAAGCAACTAAGCAAAGGTGAGTTGATACCCCTCTATTTTTGATTTTCATTTGATTTATGGGGGAGAATACAAGTAAAATGTGAAGATCTATGTGTATTTGTATGTTATGTGTGATTTCTTGTGTTTTTGTGGTAAATATATGCTAAAAATGAAAGATATTTCGAGATCTATAGTTCAAGAAGGAAAAATATGTGATCTAGGTCATATTTCACTTAACATGTCAAGATAAACTACTATACAAGCTTTAAAATAACACATTACAACATAAAACTCATTATTGGACTATTTTTGTCAAATAAACAAAAGTTTGGGAAAAAGTTGTCATTTACGGTTTTTACAAGGCCCAAAATGTCAAAACAGTTAAAATGGAAGTTTCTATGAACATTATGTTTTTTAAAGGACTAAAAATGAAATTTGTAGCTTATTGGGCTAAAATTTTGGGCTTTTCGACCCATAGGCCCAAAGTTGCGAAAAATATTGTTTTAAGGGGCTGAAATGGTAAATTTCTCAAAATAGTGGGTAGAAAAGTAAATAAATCTATTTTTGGGGTTAAAATGACCTTATTTGCTAAAAAGGATTGAAAATGCAAAGATTTTGGATTTTGGGTAAAAAGTGTAAAAATTGCGAAAAGTGTGGATTAAAATGCAAGTCTTTTAACTAATGGGTTGAAACTTTCTAAAATTAACTTTTGGGCTTAAAACATTATTTAAATAAGTGTTTGGGTCAAAAATGTCAAGAAAAATAGTTCAAGGACCTAATATGTCATTTTTGTTATAAAAATGACTAAAATTGCCAACTTCACCAAAATAAGGGGCTGAATAGGTCAAACTAATACTTTTGGTCAATTATGTTAATAATAAAATAATTGGGTCAAAATATACAAAACTTTATAACTTATGAGTTTTAAATAGAAAAATAACTATTTTTATAAATCTATGAATCGTTATAAAACAAAATCATGATTTTTACGACATATCGATTAAACAACTCGCAACATTAATACTATACAAAACAAGTAAACATTCTAATGGTTGGGCTTGAGAGATTCTAATCATGCTTAATGGGCCTTCGTGACTCATTAACATGACTTTTGGGCCCAACATAAATAATACATGTTATTGGGCCTCCTGTGACCCAATTACATGCTTAAGGGACCCTCAATGGTTTTTACATGCTATTGGGCCTCAGTGGCCCATTAGCATTACTAGTAAGGTCCAAATAAACTTGATGCGAAATGGGCCAACGCGCCTTTCGTACACTCGACAGCCTTAAATAACATACGAAATTAGTAGGGCCTAGTAGTCCTCTTCTCCTCGTCTGTTAGGCTTACCTTTTCTTCAAGTAAACTAAAATCAGATAATTAATCAAGGTTAATCAAATTCATCCCACACCTAAGCTGTTCGCTACAGTTAGACTCGGCCAGTCTAGGGTGACAAAATCTTAAGATCAAATTTCGGTGTTCATTAGAATGCCAAGACAGACGAACTAGTCATTATTATGTATGGTTATAACGACTCACGTAGAAATCCGATATCATTTAAGTAATCAAGGGAAATCATATTCATTCGATGTGACGATACAATAATGCAAAACAATCATAACATTTTATCGGAAAA
This sequence comes from Lactuca virosa, assembly GCF_052849685.1. NCBI lineage: Eukaryota > Viridiplantae > Streptophyta > Magnoliopsida > Asterales > Asteraceae > Lactuca > Lactuca virosa. The sequence continues at coordinate 170,693,960 of NC_136428.1, read as the reverse complement.
CATCGGGTTTTCCGGGGAAACCAATCTTACTCATTTGTACTTTCAAAAACTATAATGCAAAACTTCTCATTTATTCACGTTTTGAAATCATTCACGCATATACTTACAGGATCGTCACAACATTTTCAAGAAAAGTCTTAATACAGAAAATATCGGATTTTTTGTGGGTTTTACGAACGACATAAACTATTTTACATCAAACACACTTATGAACTCACTAACATTATATATTTTGACCGTTTTCAAAATAACTTGTATTCTCAGGTAATCGTTAGAACGAGGAAGCATCCAGTGTGTTGAAAGTTTCTTTTGTAGTAGCTAATCACCAAACACTTTATATTTTGGGATCATGTGATGTAAACCATGTACTTGATGTAAACAATGCCAGTTGTACTATGTAATGTTGGGTGATGAATGTGTTATGTTTCATGTATATTCATTGTGATGATATTTCAATTTAAGTCACGCGAGCCTTCGGACGTTTCCGCCGTCTGGTTCGGGGGTGTGACAGAATCAGAGTAAATCACAGAATGCGGGAACATGTGGTGTGTGCTCTGCAATCATCCCGAGCTCTTCCATTTGAAAATCAAAGTACCTGAAACATAAACTAAAAACCGTAAGCACAAAGTTTAGTGAGTTCCCCAATCTACCAAATATTATACAACCATTGAATATCATGCGACATACATATAGTTTCCATAACCATATTTGGTATGTACTTGACCCGACCCGGCATGGTCCATTTGGGTTGCACTTCACCGGCACAATTTATATGGATAGTCTTTTAAGAATAGTATATTTATGATTTATATTAATATATTATAAGTTCTAATATATTAATATGGAATCATATTATTTAATTAGTATTGATCAAGAATTAATTTAGAATTAATTAAGTGATCAAAAAGAACTAATTAAATATGGACTCTTATATATATGGAATGGGCCAAGTTCATTTAGGTTGGGCTAAGCTTTCATGGATGGTCCATGGAGCTTTTAACCCATGGATCCTATGTAAATGAAAGGTCATGGGTATTAGGGTTTACATGGATGTAACCCTAATCCTCCATAATATATAAAGGGGTCCTTGGCTCACAAAATTGGCACAAGTGTGTGAAAATAAGAGTGGGCCGATTTTAGTGTGCATACATATTCTCTCAAGTTCTTCCAAGGTGTTTTGGTGATTTGTGATTCCATTTGAGGCTTCCACACTATTGGGGCTAAGCTCTTAAAGCTTGAAGACATCAAGCTACATCAAAAGGTATGTCATCTAACTAGAACTTTGTAGTATAGGTGCTTCATAATATGCTAGTTAGGATGAAACCTTGGAATAGTTAATATTTGCATGTATAATAGAGAAAACATAGATCCAAAGTTTATAGGGTTGCATGTACACCATAGGAGTGTTAGAATGCTCAAAACCCAACAGTGGTATCAGAGCCATGGGTTGTTTTCTGTTATATTGATGCAAATGTTTTATTTTCAAGTTGAAAAAAAAGAAAAAAAAGCATAACGTTTGTCAAATTTTAAGATAATTACTTGTTTTGTGAAAAACGAATTATTTGTAAAATTTGAATCATTTGTTATATTAGTTGAATTATGTCAAATTTAGTAAAAGATAAAATGATATGATTATTTTATTAGTTTTAAAAGTTTATTCTAAATGTTTTAAGGAGTTATATATTTTGTCATAAAATTTTGGAGCTCAAAAGTTTTTTTTAAAGTTGTGATCTTAAGGGTTTTTGAAACTTCCATAAGTTATGGATATGAAAGTTTTTTAAAAAAAAAAAAATTTGATTCAAAGTTTTTATGGAGTTACAAAATTTGGTGTTAATGTTTTAAAGAATTCCATAACTTGTTCTTAAGTTATGGAACATGGAAAGTTTCATCATAAAACACCATTAATTCCATAAGTTATGGAATCCAAATGTTTTCAAGAATTACAAAACTTGCCCTCAAGTTTTGGAATTTGAGAAAAGTTTTTTATGAAAAAAAAAAGAATTGAATTCTAAAACTCTTGGGTTCATAACTTAAACAATTAATTAAATGGTTTTAATTTTGAGTTTAATAATTGGAATTATGATGTTTTGTTGAATAGTTCAAATTAACTCTTATGGACTTTATTAATAGTTAATTAAAGCGTTTAATTAAAAGAGTATTATTAAATCCATAAATATATGGTTTGAGTTTAATTAAATTAAAAGTCTAGTTTAATTAATAGATTAAACCATCAAGTATTTTAAATGTCTAAAATACACCCTTATACTATTATAATATTAAAAGTTTAATATATTATATGTATAAGAGCAAGTCGTCTTACCATTAGTAGGGCTCATTCACGAAGTCGGTCTATAAGGGGGGTATAAGGTTGTTGCCTATAAAATGGCAGCTTAATGGGTGTCCACTCTCACCCACCGCTTCCTTGACTGGTGGAGGGTCGTTAGCCGAACAGGTAGGACAAGGACTATAATTCTCCCTTCATTAAAAGTATTAATGATAAATACTAAGTAACTAAACCTTTTATTAATTCCCAATCTTAGTTACTTAGGAAAATGTGAATAAGGTGCTAATCCATGAAATTACACTTTGCACTTTGTTTAAACCGTTAGTGAAGCGTGTGTGGTTAACCGGCACACTAACCTGGATTTAACAAAGTAGGCAAAGGGTAACTTAATATTTATCATAGTATCGGTGGAGCTCGTGTGGTTAACCGGCACATCGATTGAGGGGTAAATATTAAGGGTACCAAGTATATTTGCATGGTTACTTCACACCTTGTTTTGTGATCCTCGGCATCCCAGTCACAAAACCTGAAGGGCACACTCGAGATTGAAACATGCCATTGAAAAGTTCAATGAATCTCAAAAGAATCTAGGAGTTTCAAAACCAATTAAAACCTAATAATACATTTCGTTTATCTTGGTGGAAATTGGTGAATCGTCATTCACCTACCTTCAAAATTTATAGCTTGGATTACGACATCCCTCTTCCAAGTTATAAAATAGTTTGTTGGGTCCTACCCTTAATATATCATATTGGGTGTTATATTAAGGACTTAAATCAACTTTACGTGAATTTCTCCCATTGTTGATGTCTGGTTTAGACAACAATGATCTTCCCAAACCAAGCTTTCCTAATGAATATGACTTCCCGAGTTTGGCTCATGGAAGTCATACTTCTCTTCCTCCACCTCCTCCAACTATTCTCCCTAACGCACAAGTTCAAGGTCACTCAAGCCCTAATGGCAAGCAAGGTCTATGTGTGATCACATCTTAGAGATGAAGTCATATATTGACAAGCCGGGAGAGTTGGGTGTCAAAGTATTGAGAAAGTTGGATGTTCAATCACTTTCTAAGTCACATAGTGAGTTCCTTTGGGACTACTATGAAACAGACTATGACATGAACCTTAATGATCATATCTATTTGCTTGGTGCTGCTGAATCAGTAATGATTTGGAACGATAGTAAAGCAAATTTGATTAGAAGATCAACTTCCCAAAAACTTTATGGACAGTGACAATGGTGACACTGGAAATCCAGAAAAAGCATTCTCTTCCCAATGGAAAGGGATTGGCCATAGTCAACCCGGTTGACCAAATGGTAAAGAGAAAGGCTAAGTCTGAGATAGTCCCATTACCAAAGGGTCCATATGTTTATTTTACCAAAGGAAGGGGCGTTGATTGCAAAGCTGCCAAATTTACCTAAGGATGTTAAAGTCAATAAGTTTGACTCTACATCAGGTAGAGCCCATTATCTAACTCTGTTAAGTTCTATTCTGAGATCCTCATTACATGATGTGACTGGGTCACATGTTGATGTTTTAAGAATCAAAGAATAGAGAGAAATCTTAAAGGAAGTATATGCTGATTCTGATCGCGAAGGTGGATTTCGATCGCATCAGAATTTTGAGCAGTTGCTTAAGAAGTTATGATATATTGCTAAGGAATAGATAACAACAATTTTCCATGTGGATTGTAAGGATAAGTTTTTCCGCAAAGTTTTAAAATAAAAGAAAATCGTTTAATTTTATTTATTTGAAGTATCCTTACAATGACATTTGTGGAAAATTGTTGCTTATATGATTCCACTGACAGCAATATGGGAAAATGGATTTGATTCTTTCATTTGTGGTAGTGTCTAAATTTACCAAATCAGGAAAGTTCCTCATCACCCAAGTTTCAATTGGACCGAAACTTGGAATCATGCAAGTTGAATAGTATGATGAATGAGAACTTTCAAGCATTGGAAAATCAAGACTAATTACTTGTTCAGATGGATGTGTGAGTCAAGTGAAGGACTAAAGGGATCGAGTACACATTCTTGTGCACTGGTCATGTCCACCACAAAACTCGTTAAGACTATTTGATTTACTAAAGTTTAGTAAATATGGTTATACTTACAAGTTTAAGTATAATTCTGAAACATTGGAAAAGTCTCAATGTATGGCAGAACGTGTTGGATTAATGTCTAAGTCCATAACTATATTTGGTATGTACTTGATCCGACCCGGCATGGTCCATTTGGGTTGCACTTCACCGACACAATTTATATGGATAGTCTTTTGAGAATAGTATATTTATGATTTATATTAATATATTATAAGTTCTAATATATTAATATATAATCATATTATTTAATTAGTATTGATCAAGAATTAATTTATAATTAATTAAGTGATCAAAAGGAACTAATTAAATTTGGACTCTTAGATATATATATGTGTAGTGGGCCAAGTTCATTTAGGTTGGGCTAAGTCTTCATGGATAGTCCATGGAGCTTTAACCCATGGATCCTAGGAAATGAAAGGTCATGGGTATTAGGGTTTAACCCTAATCCTCCACACTATATAAAGGGTCTTATGGTTCATGAAATTATGCTAGTGGCTAGTGTGGATACACTAAAGAGGGCAATAACCGATTTCATAGTGTGAGCCAAGTATCCATATTCTCTAAAGGTTTTCCAAGGTGTTTTGGTGATTTGTGATTCCACTTGAGGCTTCCACACTATTGGGGCTAAGCTCTTAAAGCTTGAAGACATCAAGCTACATCAAAAGGTATGTCATCTAACTAGAACTTTGTAGTACAGGTGCTTCATAATATGCTAGTTAGGATGAAACCTTGGAATATTTAATATTTGCATGTATAATGAAGAAAACATAGATCCAAGGTTTACAGGGTTGCATGTACACCATAGGAGTGTTAGAATACTCAAAACCCAACAGTGGTATCAGACACATGAGTTGTTTTCTGTTATATTGATGCAAATGTTTTATTTTCAAAGTTGGAAAAAAAAGAAAAAAAAACATGACGTTTGTCAAATTTTAAGATAATTACTTGTTTTTGTGAAAAACTAATTATTTGTAAAATTTGAATCATTTGCTATATGAGTTGAATTAGGTCAAATTTAGTAAAAGATAAAATGATATGATTATTTTATTAGTTTTAAAAGTTTGATCTAAAGAGTTTTTTGAAACCTCCATAAGTTATGGATATGAAAAGGTTTTTAAAAAAATTGATTCAAAGTTTTTTATGGAGTTACAAAACTTGGTTTTAATGTTTTAAAGAATTCCATAACTTGTTCTTAAGTTATGGAACATGAAAAGTTTCATCATAAAACAAGTATTTAACTCAATAAGTTATGGAATCCAAAAGTTTTCAAGAGTTACAAAACTTGCCCTCAAGATTTGGAATTTGGAAAAAGTTTTTTTATGATAAAAAAAAGAATTGAATTCTAAAAATCTTGGGTTCATAAATTAAACAATTAATTAAATGGTTTTAATTTTGAATTTAATAATTGGAATTATGATGTTTTTATTGAATAATTCAATTAACTCTTATGGACTTATTAATAGATAATTAAAGTGTTTAATTAAAAGAGAATTAATAATTCCATAATGACATGGTTTAAATTTAATTAAATTAAGAGTATAGTTTAATTAATAGATTAAACCACCAAGTATTTTAAATGTCTAAAATACACCCTTATACTATTATACTATTAAAAGTTTAATATATTATATGTATAAGAGCAAGTCGTCTTACCATTAGTAGGCCTCATTCACGAAGCCGGTCTATAAGGGGAGTATAAGGTTATTGCCTATAAAATGGCAGTTTAATGGGTGTCCACTCTCACCCACCGCTTCCTTGACTGGTGGATGGTCGTTAGCCGAACAGGTAGGACAGGGACTATAATTCTCCCTTCATTAAAAGTATTAATGATAAATACTAAGTAACTAAACTTTTTATAAATTCTCAATCTTAGTTACTTAGGAAAATGTGAATAAGGTGCTAATCCATGAAATTACACTTTGCACTTTGTTTAAGCTGTTAGTGGAGCGTGTGTGGTTAACCAGCACACTAACCTGGACTTAACAAGGTAGGCAAAGGGTAACTTAATGTTTATCATAGTATCGTTGGATCGCGTGTGGTTAACCGGCACATCGATTGAGGGGTAAATATTAAGGGTACCAAGTATATTTGCATGGTTACTTCACACCTTGTTTTGTGATCCTCGGCATCCCAGTCACAAAACCTGAAGGGTACACTCGAGATTGAAACATGCCATTGAAAAGTTCAATGAATCTCAAAAGAATCTAGGAGTTTCAAAACCAATTAAAACCTAATAATGCATTTCGTTTATCTTGGTGGAAATTGGTGAATCGTCATTCACCTACCTTCAAATATTTTATAGCTTGGATTACGGCATCCCTCTTCCAAGTTATAAAATAGTTTGTAAGGAATAGATAACAACAATTTTCCATGTGGATTGTAAGGATAAGTTTTTCCGCAAAGTTTTAAAATAAAAGAAAATCGTTTAATTTTATTTATTTGAAGTATCCTTACAATGGCATTTGTGGAAAATTGTTGCTTATATGATTCAACTGACAGCAATATTGGAAAATGGATTTGATTCTTTCATTTGTGGTAGTGTCTAAATTTACCAAATCAGGAAAGTTCCTCATCACCCAAGTTTCAATTGGACCGAAACTTGGAATCATGCAAGTTGAATAGTATGATGAATGAGAACTTTCAAGCATTGGAAAATCAAGACTAATTACTTGTTCACATGGATGTGTGAGTCAAGTGAAGGACTAAAGGGATCGAGTACACATTCTTGTGCACTGGTCATGTCCACCACAAAGCTCGTTAAGACTATTTGATTTACTAAAGTTTAGTAAATATGGTTATACTTACAAGTTTAAGTATAATTCTGAAACATTGGAAAAGTCTCAATGTATGGCAGAACAAATGGGAAGAATCAAATTAGGCAGAAAGATAAAAGTTTCTCAAATCTGAAAAGATGGGAGAGTACTTTAGTATCATGTTTGTGATCATCTTAATGATTTAGAAATCATATCACAATTAGTCCTCTAAAGGTCATCTTAGTGCATTATTATGACTAAGAAGAGGAGTCATGAATTGTTGAAATGGTTAGATCAGGAAGATGAGTCATACTTCGTTCCAAAACAATTCTTAGAGTCATACTCCAAGATTGTAACTTGAGTGACATATCTTAAAGAAAGGTTTAAAACACTTGTCAAATGTAAGAGTAAAAGTGTCCTACTCTTGTACATTTGAAATTGGTAAGTTGTGATGTTTTGAATAAAACAAAGACCAACTAAGGCCAATTGTGTGAAGTGTTTGTCTTGATAAAGAATCCGCACTATCTCTTGAATATTTGGCAAGATAGTCTTATATGTGAAGAGGATAGTGGGAGTCTTAAAGATCCTAAAAAGAATTTCAAGAACTAATCAAGAATAAAACCTGAGGTTCTTCACTAGCACACGACTTGAGGTTTATAACCTATCGTGTTGACATATTCTGTTCCCATTCCAGTTAAAGTTGGCTTTGCATAGGAGTTTTGAAAGTTCTCAATTGGTTGCATAACAACTTGGAAGCAATGGCAGGCCCTGTACTGCCAGGTGGCAAGAAGTTAAGATTGCATAAGTTCAGTCCATATGAGTTTGGATTTGTCATTATCCTTGTCTTGTGACTATGGTTTTGACGATTCACATGGATAAGAACACATACACCATAAAATCTAAGGGTCATAAGGTTTCTCTCCGATTCATGAAAATGATGGTGAGGAAACACTTCCACCAAGTAGATTTGAAGCAGATGGCAAAAGGTCTAAACAATTGAGACTATGATTACGACATCTCTTTTCATAGTTCTGAAATTGTTTAGACACACATGCATGCTATCTAAGGAAAGGTGTATGATTTTGATAAATTTTTATCAAAGCATCTCGTATCAGAAATCTGAACTTTGGTAAGAAAGTCAATAAAGTATTGATTTCTAGAAGTCCAGCTGATTTCTGAGTACATGTCAAAGCTAGTGGGAGCATAAGTGTTATGCTAATAATCATCATGTTAGTGGGAGCATGATAATTATTGTTAGTGTTGCAAGTTAGCAATGTTAATTATAGAAAACAAAAGTTTCAATTCGTGAGGCTGCAGGGATTGAAAAAGTTGTTTGCTATAATTAAGGGAGAGGATATACTTCATTTCAGTTCTAAAGGCTTAGATTGAGACCTTAATCATCCTTAGTCAAGAATATATATATGAATTTCATGTTGGATTGGTTCAACTTAAGGAAATTCTATATATTGCGTTCTCAAAATTCGATTATGATTACGGCATCCCTCTTCATAGTCAAATTTTGAAAACATGGCAAATAAAAATATTGTAGCAAAAGACTGGTCTAGAATCATGTCTTTATATGAGACATCATGAATCGTGTACCATTTGCTTTGGGTACATGATCGATTGCATGTGCTATAATATTTGTCATTTCTAAATTTTTCCAAATGCCCAGAGGCATTAAGAAGGGAAAAGGTCTAGAATTGGATATGACTAAAATGATTAAGCAATTGTCGAGGACAATCTGAGGTTTACCAAAGATTGGTTGCTCAGGGACAGTTGGAAGTATAGTGCTAATTTTGGAAGGACCATATTGACATATTCTGAAAAGAGGCATCTCTTATTCAGAAGTGATAGTCAAAATGAGAATATGGAGTTGTCTCCATAGGTGGAAGTTATCTGTGTAAGATTAGAAAACTTAATGCAAGAAGCATGTCCAAAGCAATGTACTTTGAATATGAGACTTAGTTTCCATGGAGTTCATCTCCATTGGAATACCTTATAATGACTGTTGACAAGTCTTTGTGACTTTGTACATATTCATTACAGGAGGGTCAGTGCATATAAGTTTAAAATCTAAACAGATTTCGATAAATGATAGGAATTTGAAATTCTCACATATTTCGATAAGGATTTGGGAGTGTGAAATTAGAATCATTGAAATTATGTTCAATTGGTTTATTTCACAAAGTAAGGATCATAGACAAACATAGAGTGCATACTTGGTGTATGGCAAAGCTATTGTTTAAGAAAAACATAGTGTACATGCTTGGAGCATGGGATAACTAGTGTTTTTAATTCAAGTATAAAGTTGATAAAACCGAAACAATGAATAATGAGTAATCAGTATGGTGATAAATAAAAGTGTTTATTTATATTCATAGGGTTTGATACCATATTTGATTCATTTATTCTTGTGTTTCACTTTGCATGTTTTGACTTCCAAAATAACTAAGTCGCTCTTCCTGAATGATTAAGTTATTCAAACCATCCACAGTCGGTCATATGTTGGAAGTAGATATGAATCAAGACTGTCATGGGTTGGTTTGTAGAGGTCCAAGTTGGTGTACAAAGTTGTGCTACAACACTCATGAGTGCTCATAAGTTCTGAGTACTGGATTCAACCCGCGCTCATTTGAATCACTTCATGGATTTTATCACGAGTGATCATGAGACGATAATATCTTATATTCTTCAAACCTAGAGATATGAGTTGTTACTATGAGTTGGTTGTACATTGATTGCACGAAAACGCATTTGGTAACTCGATGTTATAAAACGTGCCTTTGTGTATGATTCAACAAGTAGTAGAACAAGCCATATGAGTCGAAGTTTATCCATTCCTTTTACCTCCGGGATAAAAGCAATATCTGTGGGCCCCTCGATGATTTAGTGATGACACATGTGAGTGCTTGGCCAAGCCAGGACTGATTTGATTTGTTCAATCAGTCAGTCATCATAAATCGAAAATCGGGTAACAACAAATGGACAGAGAGAATGATTATAATCCATGTCTCAGTCCATATGATATCTAGAATGGAGGAATATATGATCCCTTATCTAATGGACAAGTCATTGACAAGGTCAGAGTTCGACAACGGCTTTAAGAGCTACAATTGCCAGTTAGGTTTTGAAGTCATACTCAATAATAGTTTTAGACTTATCGAAGTGGGAGACTGTTGGATTAATGTCTAAGTCCATAACTATATTTGGTCTGTACTTGACCCGACCCGGCTTGGTCCATTTGGGTTGCACTTCACCGGCACAATTTATATGGATAGTCTTTTGAGAATAGTATATTTATGATTTATATTAATGTATTATAAGTTCTAATATATTAATATGGAATCATATTATTTAATTAGTATTGATCAAGAATTAATTTAGAATTAATTAAGTGATCAAAAAGAACTAATTAAATATGGACTCTTATATATATGGAATGGGCCAAGTTCATTGAGGTTGGGGGTAAGCTTTCATGGATGGTCCATGGAGCTTTTAACCCATGGATCCTATGTAAATGAAAGGTCATGGGTATTAGGGTTTACATGGATGTAACCCTAATCCTCCATAATATATAAAGGGGTCCTTGGCTCACAAAATTGGCACAAGTGTGTGAAAATAAGAGTGGGCCGATTTTAGTGTGCATACATATTCTCTCAAGTTCTTCCAAGGTGTTTTGGTGATTTGTGATTCCATTTGTGGCTTCCACACTATTGGGGCTAAGCTCTTAAAGCTTGAAGACATCAAGCTACATCAAAAGGTATGTCATCTAACTAGAACTTTGTAGTATAGGTGCTTCATAATATGCTAGTTAGGATGAAACCTTGGAATAGTTAATATTTGCATGTATAATAGAGAAAACATAGATCCAAGGTTTATAGGGTTGCATGTACAGCATAGGAGTGTTAGAATGCTCAAAACCCAACAATACCCCCATGGTCTTTACTTGGAATGCCATGGGCTCCCCCCATGGTCTGATATCCAAGTGCCATGGGCTACCCCCATGTTCTTTACCTGGAATTCCATGGGATCCCCCCATGGTCTGATATCCAAGTGCCATGGGCTCCCCCCATGGTCTTTCATGCAAGTATCACATAGACAACTAACATTTAACATAATAAGTAATGGGTCGACATTGGTGCCTCCGACCCATGGACATAGTGAGCAAAATCACCTCGGACAGTTGAAACCCAGGGCTACTCTCTGACTGCAGCTTCGCTAGAAACCCTGTGCTATCAAACCAATAACATGGAATCAACAATTGGGTTCCAAACTCCAAAACCAATAATCCACATATGGAGTAAAAAGACCATTTTACCCCTCACCTAGTTTGGTCCAAGACTAAGGACCAAACTCACAATCAAAAGGCCCACAAACCAAATAATCATGCTAAGCCCACTTATGGTCTAATTTTCCAAATTGGGCCCAAACCCTTACATGGGCCTTACACTGAAGCCCATTAACTTTTCTCTAATCCCAAAACACTTGTTCTCAGATGGCCCAACCATGCCCCAAGCAACAAAGCCCAAAAGAAACCCAAACCTGAAATGACACCACAAGGCTCAATAAGGCCAAAATATCCAAATTAGGCCCAAGCCCATCATGGACCTAACCCGAGAAGGCCCATTATCATAAAAGGCTCAAAATAACCAATGGTCAACCCTGCTCAAACTTTTGGTCAATGGTCAACCATCAAACGGTCAATATTTCAAGAAATTCCAAACATTCCGAGTACGCCACGTGTACTCAGCTAGTACGCCCCGTGTACTCATCTAGTACTCCCAACGTACACCCTTTGGGGTCAGTACGCGCAGCGTACCATATGGGTACAACCATCGTATTCCCCTGAACCCCATTCTACTTCATTAACCACTTAATCACTTAAGCCCTTGCTTCAACTCCCAAATCTGATTCCTATGGACGACTTAACACGTAAAGTTGGTAAATTTACTTGTATGTATGGCTTTATGGGGCTCTAGAGCTCAAAAGAGATTAATAAAAGGTCTTAACACATGCATGAGGTCAAATACACCATAAAGCTTGCATCTTTATGCTCAAGGGACCTCTTAAATGATCAAATCTACAAGATTCAGCTTCTGAAACAACCCAAGCTCACAAGGACCAACCAAGAGGGACTAAAATGACTATAAAAAGCCCAAAAGAAGATCTATACAATGAGTAAGCAAGATAGAGACTTTATACTCCAAAGTCACGAAATGATGATGCAAAAACTGGATCTCTAAGCTCCTCTCCAAATAATGAGTCTTCAACCTTCAACTTGTCTTGCACAAACCACCACCAACACTCTTCCAAGCTTTAACACTCACTCAAAGCACTCTAGGGTTTCACTGAATGAGAAGAGGGGTGGAGGCTGACTTAAAAGACCCAAAGGAAGGTTATAATGATGCTTATATAGGGGTAAACCCCAAAAATTAGGGTTTGGCGCTGAAGGGAGTACGCCTCGTGTACCCCTTAGTACGCCCGACGTACTCATGGACCACCCACGACCAATCAACTCGGTACACCCCGCGTACACATCTAGTACGCCCTGCGTACTAGATGGTCCTCCAAAACCCTAAATCGTCATTCGACCTCAACTCCTTCGTCCTAAGTCTGTTTCCAACGAAATTTATATCCACAGAAAGGCAACGAGAAACCCTACACTTATATCAATTCACCCTCACCTTAAAACTTCCCGAACAAGAACCCAAAAGTCATAAAAGACCAAATTATCAAATTACGATTATACCCTTGGGCTTTGAAACACCATCGAACTCTTGAATCATCTAATCTATAATACCCATATCCAAAAAGGGCCAAATACTTTCTTCCCTAATGCCCTACGCCGTATGATAACCAATAATCAGGACACGACTCCGAATAATGAAATGATTCGAATATGAGTATTACAAATATCCCCCACTTAAATTAGATTTCGTCCTCGAAATCATTCCTTATAATTCTCGGCACACCATACAGCTTGAACAACACAATCACAACTTCATGCATACCTCAGCCTTCCCAAAGGAAACTGAGTCTAACCCTAACGGAACACTCCAACCCGAAGAAGAATGAATCCATAATCCCAAGTAGGAAACCACTTCTACCTTTCCGAAACCTGAAATCTCAAATTGGTCTGACTCCCCAGCAGACCGCACATACTGAACCACAACCATGTCAAATTATCCTAGAATTCCAAACCAAACCTGACGCTTCTAACCCTTGATTATCTTGATGCTTCCATTGGGAACCAAAATCACTGACCATAACTGCTGCAGAACACTCATACTTGACGGAAGGCTCATATAATCCTTTGAGTAGACGATTCATCCTTGCAATGGTTAGACTCAAATGAGAGCTGCGCAACAGAGTCAAATCCATTACTCTGAGATTATTTAATCTAAACAACAAGTAACTTAGCATTTTACCCGAATAACAAGCAACTCCACACACGAACCCAAATCATTAATACTGCCCGAATCGTCATGCTGCCCCTTAACTACTTTCCAAAAGCAGCCGAAACCTCCCTGGTCCCAACTTGTCTGCCAACTCACCGAAAGACCGGATTCCCACCCGGTTGCTGAGTCAGATGAAAGAGACACATAGTCACCCCACATGACCTTCGAATGAAAACCTTAACTAGCAATAATTTCCCTGGCTATCTTGCCACTTATGGCTCCAATAATCTTTCCGATCCAACCGATCATAACAGCGCGATCCAACTGGCGCCACCAAATCCAATGCAAGAGTGAAAGCTACAAGACCCACTGTAGTCTTATATCACAATCGACCTCCAATGACCTACCACTTTCCTATTTCAATGAATGTTGTGGCCTTCCCACAATCTCATAAACCGACCAACTTTGGTCTAATCCATCCGTATAAACCCATAACCAATCCTGTATTTGCACTTGCATCTCACCCAAAACCTTCTGATTTACGACAACCCCTCACTAGCCTGAGATATATAGGTTCCCAACCATCGCTAAGACTACCAGTCCCACACCTGGTCCAACCACCAGGTTCCCAAGTGTCCAAATAACAAGGCTACCCAACCTATAAACCCCTCTGCGTCACACACTGACCACCCAATTAATCCTGACCGGTGTGCCCAAGTCACGAGCTAATTCCCCTATTACGCTCATGACCACATCCAACAATATTCTACCTCGAACCGGTGAATGCTATGATCCCATCGCAGTCTTATAACACTTCTAACCAACCATGGTTACCATCCATGGTCTTGCCACACCCTAACCGTCATAATTCCATGCCTCCTGAGCCGAAACTTGATCCAATTGTATCCACTCAGGTGTTCGCGTCATGCTTCGAATTTCAAAGCCCTCATCTTGAACTCAACCACAAGCCTGCTATGCATAATAAAGGAGACGCCAACCGACGGTCGAAAGTTTTCCTGAACTCCCACTTACAAAACCTCAATCTAAAAAAGCCACCTGAGTCATTTCTCTTCCTGGCCATGATGTGAAACTTTCCCTAGTCCCGCACCCTTCCAAACTTCCAGAAATTCTGATTGATTCTCCCCCACTTGGATTTGACGAAGCTCTCTCATTTCTTAAATCCTGATGGATTCCCAACCCATCAACCTATATAACATGAATCGCATATGACCTGTGCTAATTGATACTAGCGTTCCATTGCTATCCGAACACAATGATAGCCCAACTCCTGAAATCCTGAAGAATACTCCTGAAATCTTAACCAGTCTAATATTCCAAATCACCTCCTATGATACCGTACCAATTCCTTAAGTTCTTAATGCTGGTTTCTTACTACCATAACCCTTGCTCTGAACTGGCGAACCTTCACTCCAATTTCCCCACCTCAATCGAGTCTCTGAATTCTAATTGCATACAGTCCTTGCGATAATAAAATTTTCTTGGCACTCCCATTGACCAACAACTCATGTGATTGCCACCACCATCTCATTGCTACCGCTTCTTCCCTAGCAACGGTAGTGACTGAACCCAAGAGTTCTTCCATGGACAACTGATGGTCATACCAAAAAAAATGCTAACACCACCGAAATCTGACTTCACTGAAGATCTAACCCCGCTGACTAGAATTATGACCTGTCCATCAAAACCTCTGAACTGAACCCAACGATGAACCGGAACAACTCCCCAAACAACCAAACCCCGGTCATCAACATACAACTCACTAGCGACTCTTGGCCTGCAAAAAGGCATATGAAGATTCACAAGACATAAAGTCTAGATCATCACGAACGAAAACTATAATCCCAAGCGGAGACTTAGATACACCCAACAAAGCATCTCATACATAAACATACCATGATACACACGATCAATAAAATCATAAAGGAAAGGATTACAATACAAACCTGTGACCTCAACTGATGGTACTCTGGTCCCCTCGACCTACATCGGCAAAACTTGACTTCCCTTCATGGGCACCCCTACTCTGTCCTTGCGACCATCCGTGATCCTCATAGTGGCTGGAGCAGGTGCCCTCACTGCTCCTCTCATCAACTCCGGACAGTCGACATTCTTGTGGCCCACATGGTTGCAGGGAAAACATAAAGGGCTTGTCACCTTAGGACAATCCCTGCTGACATGACTAACCCTGCCACACTTGTAGCAGCCCATACCCCTAGAACGACAAATCCCATCATGCAGTTTTCCGCACGTGCTGCACTGGACCCGACCCACTGAGGTTTGAATCTTTTTTGCCTCCCTCCTCTCGAGGTGATCCAAATCGATCTCCCACTTACGGGCTCCAGAAATTACGTCATTCAGGGTCTTGCACCCTGAAACGCTCACCAACGGCTAAACAACCATGGCTGGTGCAACATCCACCCTAAACCGGGTCACAAACTCCTCCCAATACATATTCTCTAACTCGGAAAGCACAATCGACTGAGTAATCAACTCTCAAAAATTCCTTGCCGCATGATGCCAGAGATCCAAAGCAAACCGAACCCTGGCTCGTAGAGGGTAGGGACTAGTGCGGAAAACACCTTCCATCTCCTCCATCCACCGTGAGCTCAAAACCCTGACAGTCCTTCTATCAATTGGCTCACCACCGGAGCCTGAACCAAAGCCTAAATCTTCCCCACGCGTGCCCATCACCATTATGAAAATCAAAGATACATGGTCTGATATCCAAGTGTCATGGGCTCCCCCATGGTCTTTCATGCATGTATCACAGAGACAACTATCATTTTACATAACAAGTAATGGGACGACATTGGTGCCTTCGACCCATGGACATAGTGAGCAAAATCACCTCGGACAGCTGAAACCCAGGGCTACTCTCTGACTGCAGCTTCGCTAGAAACCCCGCGCTATCAAACAAATAACACCCAAGTAACAATTGGGTTCCAAACTCCAAAACCAATAATCCATATATGGAGTAAAAAGACGATTTTACCCCTCACCTAGTTTGGTCCAAGACTAAGGCCCAAACTCACAATCAAAAGGCCCACAAACCTAATAATCATCCTAAGCTCACCTATGGGCTAATTTTACAAATTGGGCCCAAACCCTTACATGGGCCTTACACTAAAGCCCATTAACTTTTCTCTAATCCCAAAACACTTATTCTCAGATGGCCCAACCATGCCCCAAGCAACCAAGCCTAAAATATAACCCAAACCCGAAATGACACCACAAGGCCCAATAAGGATCAAATATCCAAATTGGGCCTAAGCCCATCATGGGCCTAACCGGAGAAGGCCCATTATCCTAAAAGGCTCAAAATAACCAATGATCAACCTTGGTCAAACTTCTGTTCAATGGTCAACGATCAACATTTCAAGAAATTCCAAACAGGCCGAGTACGCCCCGCGTACTCAACTAGTACGCCTAGCGTACACCCTTTGGGGCCAGTACGCGCAGCGTACCAGATGGGTACGCCCAACGTACTCCCCTGAACCCCCATTCTACTTTATTAAGCACTTAATCACTTAAGCCCTTGCTTCCAACTCACATATCTGATTCCTATGGATGACTTAACACGTAAAGTTGGAACCTCTACTTGCATGCATGGCTTAATGGGGATCTAGAGCTCAAAAGAGCTTAATAAAAGGTCTTAACAGATACATGAGGTTAAATACACCATAAAGCTTGCATCTTTATGCTCAAGGGACCTCTTAAATGATCAGATCTACAAGATTCAGCTTCTGAAACAACCCAAGCTCACAAGGATCAACCAAGAGGGACTAAAATGACTATAAAAAGCCCAAAAGAAGATCTATACAATGAGTAAGCAAGATAGAGACTTTATACTCCAAAGTCACAAAATGATGATGCAAAAACTGGATCTCTAAGCTCCTCTCCAAATAATGAGTCTTCAACATTCTCCTTCTCATGAACAAACCACCACCAACACTCTTCCAAGCTTTAACACTCACTCCAAGCACTCTAGGGTTTCAATGAATGATAAGAAGGGTGGAGGCTGACTTAAAAGACCCAAAGGAAGGTTATAATGATTCTTTATAGGGGTAAAACCCCAAAAATTAGGGTTTGGCGCTGAAGGGGGTATGCCCAGTGTACCCCTTAGTACGCTTGGCGTACACATGGACCACCCGCGACCAATCTACTCGGTACGCCCCGCGTATACATCTAGTACGCCGCACGTACTATATGGTCCTCCAAAATCCTAAAGCTTCATTCGACCTCAACTCCTTCGTCCTAAGTCCATTTCCACTGAACTTTATATCCACGAAAAGACAACGAGAAGCCCTACACTTCTATCAATTCACCCCACCTTAAAACTTCCCGAACAAGAACCCAAAGTTCATAAAAGACCAAATTATCAAATTATGATTATACCCCTGGGATCTGAAACACCATCGAGCTCTTGAATCATCTAATCTATAATAACCACATCCAAAAAGGGCCAAATCCTTTCTTCCCCAATGCCCTACGCCTTATGATAACCAATAATCAGGCCACAGACCCAAATAATGAAAGAATTCGAATCTGAGTGTTACAATCTCGGTTCAATTGGTCTTTCTCCCTCAACAAAAATTATATTAAGAATTAAGGGGTAGTTGGGACATTAAGTCCATAAACGATTATAGTCAAAATATATGGATCTAGTGTTTGTAGGTGATGAATAAACATACTTTTCCGCATAGAAATGTGAGCAACATCAAAATATAGACATTTGGATCTGGTTGGAGACATGATCATTTGGGTAAATAACTAAGAAACTTGATGAAGATATAGAAATCAATAACTTGACTAAATAAGATAACAAGGATCTAGAAATCAATGACTACTCTTGTTATATAATAACATAAAAGATTTGAAGTTTTTGTTAATAAAACAAAGAAGAATACAAGTTTACAAATAAAAAATTATTTAAGGACATGAACATAAAAGAATTTGATGAGGTAAAAGAATTTAAGGAGGAAGAAAGTTTCCTAGAAATTGAGACGTGGCCTTGGAGGGTTGAAGATGCTAGTCAAATTTGAAACCAATGAGGTTAAAATCCATTTTCTAGTAAAGGGTGAGCAAATATGAAGGCCTTGGTTCAAATTACTATCATTGTGGCCACATTACTATATCTTCAACAAAAATATCACTTCACTAATCATCATTGGTGTTCCATAACTGTAACACCGGGTTCCTAAATTGAGTATTTGACTAACCCGCTTACCGAATTTTATTATCGGAAGGTTTTATGTTTTGGAGGTTTTTAATTGTAGTACCCGAGTCTCGATGATGTTCTACCATGATAAGCTTGGGGGGGGGGGGGTTATATTCAATAAGAAATTAGAAGGATGGGGCGAAGTAGGAAGCCATTTTTCGTAAATGCTGAAAATCTTAAAACTTGGAATTAACAGCAAGAAGCACAAGGCGCCTCTTTATGGGCGCAACGTACCTCCGACCCAGTGGGTTGTCCATTTTATTAGGGATTTCGGGAATATTTAAGGCCCATCAACCCTTACGGTTTGATCATATTCAACCCCCAACTGTAAGAGCCTGCAATTTAGAGAGATTTGACTTTTTGTCAAATATTGACTAAAAGGGAAAAATGGTCATTTATGAGAAAAAATGCATGGGAAGATGCATTTTGGCAAAAAGGTTAAAATAGGTATTTTTATGCTTTTTCGACCAAGTTGGTGACTTAAAAAATTAAGACCCATATTAATTCAAGGAGAAATGACTTTAAAAAGTTGTAGAGTATGTTCCCTACTTCACTTGGATATAAAGGTCATAGAAAATGGGTATAGAACGAACAAGTTATGCACGTTAGAAGTTGGATGAAAAGTTGTCCCCAAAGCTAGAATGGAATCAGGAATGTAGTTTGTTGATTCCTAGCCACCACGGTGTGGTGGATATTTCACCACAACATGGTGAACAGTGTCGAGGATTTAGAAGAAGTCCTTCGTCGTAAGTGGTAGGCAACGTACTTTGCACGACGACGTAGTGTATGGGCACCAAGGTGCACTCGGTAAAGTTGGTTTGTCACACCCCCAAACCAAGGATGGCGGAAACGTCCGGGGGTGGAGGACTTCATGTATAGTATCACAACAATGAGTATAATAGTGCTCAAAGTAAATACAACCATCATAAATATAATTGAAAAGGTTACACCATAGTATATGTTTACATGTTTCAAAATCAATTACAATATGATGACAAAATGAACTGTTTGACGATTTAACGTCCCATCCTCAAAATGCTGTTGGTTTCCTGTTTCACTGATTTCCTAAGAATACAAGTAGTTTTGAAAAAGTGTCAACAATTAAGTTGGTGAGTTCATAAGAGTTTTGTTTGAGAAAGAAACCGTTTTCCTTGTAAAAGCGACAGAGTATGTTTTCAGAAAATCCAATATTTTCTTTATTAAGTGTGAAATGAATGCTCCTATGTTATGCGATAATGTACCCTAGAAGGACCCATAGATTCCTTCTAAAATCACCCAGCGTATAAAAGTTATATAAAATTTAAGTTAAATACACCGTTGAATATAATGGGTCTGCCCTAGGTCCACAACCAAACAAGGAACATGAGATAAGGCGGGCCCACCAATTCTAAGTCGATTTCAATTCAATTTTATATAACTCTAACATGTACACTTAGCAATTATAGCTGAAAACTAACAATTCTAAATGATATGTAGTTTTAATACCATAAAACCATTTTTGTGTAAACCCGATACTTTGTATTCATACCCCGTTTATATGAAAACCTGGTACTTTGTAATGTACCCCTTTTTGTATAAACCCGGTACTTTGTAATGTACCCCTTTTATATGAAACGCGATACTTTGTAATGTACCCCTTTTTGTATAAACCCGATACTTTGTAATGTACCCCTTTTATATGAAACCCGGTACTTTATAATGTACCCCTTTTTGTATAAACCCGGTACCTTGTAATGTACCCCTTTTTTTTATGAAAACCTTTTGTAATGAGTTTGTAATGTAAATGAAACATAAACTATACCTATTATAGTTTATCATAATGTTTTTAATGTATATGCAACCTAACTGTACCTATTATAGTTTAGCATATTTGTTTGTGGTGTATAAGAACCCTTTTCTATGTAAGTCGAATGTATAGCAAAAATATAACTATGTTTATCCTGCCTTGTTTTGTACTATTGGTAATGATGGCGGATTCTTACAATTCAGTGAGTATTTTCTGTCATATAATTATACCACAACAAGAAACACATGTAAAATATGAAATCCTCAAAGATTTACACTTTGCTCAACATGTTACAAAGTGTGATGAAAGTTATAAGCTGTTATCTAGATTTTGACATTTCTACACTGTTTTAGAAAAATCATACGAAGTTGAAAACTGAATCTGTAAATTCTGAGAGTTCACAAAATGTTTCTAGTTTATTCTTAATTTTTATTATGATTTTTAGAAGTCTTTAACTTGTGTTAAAATGTTCATATTCACAGACTGGTCCGACCTCGTTTCTGAAATGATAGGCAGTTTTGTAAAAATCACCATAAATCATAGAAAAATCGTATGTAGATGTGAAAGTAGTCATTTTAAAGGTATGAACCTGAAATATTTGAATATTAAACAGTTTTGAAAGATATCAAGTTTAAGATAGTCAAAACAGTCCGTGAATAAGGAAGAAAAGAAGTATTCAACTCAAGAAAACATGAAGAAAACATGAAGAAAACATTAAGTTTAAGTTTTTGATGTTTTAACTTGTATTCCCCCCCTAAAACTTGAAGAAAACATGAAAATGTAGGGGTATGAACTCACCTTGAGTGATTTCAGTGGATGGATGAGGAAGAAAAGAAGTGTTCAACTCAAGAACACTTGGGAGATGCTTGAAGATTTGAACATCTAACAATAATTATGACGATATTTGTGTAAGCAATCCATGATTTGGATGAAGGATAGTAGAATATCTAAGTGTAGGAGGAAGATACTTACCAAATGTGGAGGAAAAACTCAAGACCAGCCTTTGAATCTCGAATTTTAGAGAGAGAAAGTGAAAGAGATGTGTTTGTTATCCTTGAGAAAGAGTGAATCAAGTGGGAGGAGAGATAAGGGTTTTTCTATCCTTGTGGCAAGGTACTTGGCTGGAAAGAGTGGGGAAAAAGGACAATGAAATGACCAGGTATGGTGGAATAGTAACTGGGGATGGTCTTGGAGTGGGTATGGGAGGTAACTTGTGTCTTTGCCCAAAGGGTAAGTCAACACTCCACCCATAAATCTTACCTACTAGATTTTATTCTTAGGCAAGGATTTTCCCCAAAATATAATTAAAATATGGATATTTAGGGTTTATTATGTTAAAATACGAGTTTGGGTGAAAATTCCGCGTTAAAATCATGAAAAACGAGCTTAAAACGAAGTTTGGGTAAAAAATCGGCAATATGGACCGAACCTGTGAGGTTCGGCTCTAAGAGTGTGAGAACCGAGAGAAGGGAAGGAAGGAACCGAGAGGAAGAGGAGGGGACCGAAGGTGCGAGGGGGAGGGACCGTAGGTCCGAGGTCTCGGTTCGGTCTGCTGAGCTTCGGTCCGAGAGGGTGTAGTTCGCTTCTGACATCTTCGCTTCTGACAAGTTCGGTTCCTAAGAGGTTCGGCTCCTTAAGAGGGTTCGGCTCCTTAAGAGGTTTCGGCTCCTTAAGAGGGTTCGGCTCCTTAAGAGGTTTCGACTCCTTAAGAGGGTTCGGCTCCTTAATAGGGTTCGGCTCCTTAAGAGGTTTCGGCTCCTTAAGAGGGTTCGGCTCCTTAAGAGGTTTCGACTCCGTAAGAGGGTTCGGCTCCTTAAGAGGGTTCGGCTCCTTAAGAGGTTTCGGCTCCTTAAGGCTGTTTTTCGCGTAGACTTCTGTTTTCGAGCTGTTTTCGTCTAATTCGAGGGTCGGGATGCCCCGAGTGATTATAAAAAGTTGAGAGAGATTTTGAGAGAGATTTAGGAGAGATTTCACATACTTGGAGAGATTTCTCATACAGAGAGAGATTTGGGAGAGATTTCACACACTTGGAGAGATTTCTTATACAGAGAGAGATTTGGGAGAGATTTCACACGCTTGGAGAGATTTCTCATACAGAGAGAGATTTGGGAGAGATTTCACACACTTGGAGAGATTTCTCATACAGAGAGAGATTTGGGAGAGATTTCACACGCTTGGAGAGATTTCTCATACAGAGAGAGATTTAGGAGAGATCTCGTTTGCGACCTTTTTGAGTGTCTGGCTTCGTAACGCAAGGTTTATACATCCCGTTAAGTCTCGTTATGATTGTTATATGCCCCCGAGGGTTAAGGAATAATGTTTTATCGAGTAGTTTCATCACTTGCCCTGATTAGGGTTTAGAATTTCCGAACACGTGAAAACTCTAAGTGATACTTTGTATTAAGATTTGCGAGTTGTACAATAAGAAGCATAACGGAAACCCTAATATACAAGGGTTATATAAGTTTACCGGTTTGAATTGTTGACTTTAGTTGACTTTGACTTGACCAAAAATTGACGGTTGTCACATCATTCCCCCGTTAGAAAGAATTTCGTCCCGAAATTAGTGTTTCGACTGGGACTTCAAGAATTTGGAGGAAAGATGGGGGAACTTTTCGTAGTACAAAAAATTGATTATGGTGGGGACCAACCCGCCTGTTTTTAAATGATTACCTTGGAATTTCTTATTGTAACTTGAGCTGAGTCGATTTAAAAGGAGTTATTGTTTTGGAATAATGGTGTATTCTATGTGTGCCTTTATGCTCCCCGCTTTATTATTGATATAACTACTTCGAATATTTTATAATGTAGTTAGCGAGTTCCAGCATTACGAATGTTTCAATAATTTATGACGAAATTTGCATTATAAGTCCTACCAGATCTTTTATAATCGCTTGGTGTAAAGTAGTCGTATATCATTAAGATTGCAAAGGCATTCGGATAGGTGACCCCGCCTTAAGCCCACAACCAAACAAGGAACAGGAAATGAGGCAGAATCACACATTCTAAGTCCATAGAATCTTAATGATATATGACCATAATGTTTACACTAGTCATCATAGATTCACTAGTAAAAACCCTGCGTTTTTATATAGATGATAAGACTTATTTGGATTTTGCCGTGTTCTCGAGATTTATGGTTGATATACTTTAATCGATGCTAGATTTAGTAAAAAAAAATTTAAAATTTAAACATCGATGTTAGAAACACGTACTGATATTTACGAGCGGTTCTGGGGTGGTTTCTCCTGCAGTGATCGTAAGCACCCTTCCACCATCACCGACATTTCGTGCTCTTGGGTAGTCCCTTTTAAAGTGTCCCGTTTCGCCGCACTTGTAACAGGCTGGGCTTACTCCAGTGCCAGGGACCTGGTTGATGGGTCGTGCTGGTGCCTTACAGAAACGGACAGTGTGCCCCTTTCTGTTGCAATTTTTGCAATGCATCTCTCGGCAAGCCCCAGTGTGATGGAAGTTACACTTGTTGCATTTCAGAAGGGTTCCAGCGTATTTTTTTATAGGTGCTGGCGTGGCGAGGGTTGTGGCAGCGTATTTCAGAAGGGTTCCAGCGTATTTTTTTATCTGTTGCTTCTTAGTGAAGTCCTGGGCTGGTTGGTCCTTCTTGTTGTCCCAGAACTTCCTATTGTTGTTTCTTCCTCTTGCTTGATCAGGAGTGGTTGTTGCAGTGTCATGGCTAGCACGATGGTCTATGAGTTGTTGTGCCAATTCCTTGGCACTGTCAAAGGTAGTTGATCTTGAGGCGAACACGCTATCTTGAATTTGGGGGGACAATCCCCAGAGGTATCGCTCCAACTTTTTGTCTTCCGGGGTGACCATAGCGGGATAAAGGAGTGCTAGATCACAGAATCGAACGGTATAGGTTGCAAGGTCAGAGTCTATCATTTTGAGGTTCCACAGTTCTTGCTCTAGCTTTTGCACCTCTCCCCTTGGGCAATAGTCTTTCAGCATCTTTGCCTTCAAGTCCTCCCAACTCATCGAGTTAGCCACTGTAAGCGTCAGTAAGTTAACGTGGCCGTTCCACCAAGTAAGGGCCCGGCCGGAGAAAGTGCGAGCTGCGAATTTGACTTTGTTCGCTTTGGGGCACGCACAAATCTCGAAGACAGATTCGGTCTTCTCGAACCATTGCATCAAATCGATGACTCCCCCGCTGCCATTGAATGAATCGGGTCTGGCATTGGTGAAATCCTTAAAAGGAGCATTCTCTAGAACACCCTTGGCTATCTCCTTGAGTGGAGTTATTAGTACCGATCCCTGTCCGCCCTGTACCATCAGTGCTGATTTGGGACATAACAGCTGCCACCGCGGCCGTGACCGCAGCTTGGAACATAACATGATCATATTGGGGAGGCGGCGGTGGTTGATTTGTTTGCGTTTCGCTAGTGCGTCTAACAGACCTACGAGGCGGCATCTTTTGGTTATAGAATTTCAAAGACGAAATGAGTATAAGTCTTTTAATAATGGTTATTAGTCGGGCGTCGTAAAACTAGGTTATTAGTTTTCAAGTATAGTATTTCCCGATTTTTCGAATGTGGCAAACAATTCATAGCAGAGGTTTATAGAAATAAACTTATGAATTTAGTAGAAATGACTCGAATGTAACCTCGTGATTTGTTCCATGCCTGATCCACCCCTAAGATCACCCGATGTATACAAATTGTGTGTAATTAAAGTTTAATAGGCCGTTGAACTTAATGAGTCTGCCCTAAGTCCACAACCAAACAAGGAACAAGACCTAAGGCGGACTCACCATTTCTAAGCCGATCGTCTCTTAATTACACATAATCTTGAGGTATACATTAAGTAATCTTAGAGTTACCATAAGCAAATCGTTTGTAATATCAGGTTATGAAATATGTGGTAAACTCCCAATGAAATAAAATGCATGCCAATTTTTATTGATATACTCTAGTTATATCCTTACCATTTATATACACACGTATAAATTTCGCCCTTTACTGAACTATTCTCGGTGCTTCTGCTAACGTTCCTGAGACGGAGTTATGGTAGTGGGTAGAAGTAGGTTTTGTACGGGCGTTAAGATTTACCCATCACGTTGCTCGTGCGAGAATAGGGGTAGAAGAGATAATTAATAGACGTCTAATACTATAATTACTTATAGGGGGTGATCCTTATTAGTCACGTCTATAATTACATGGTGCATACCAGTTATACATAATCTGAGATAGAATAGACCTTCGAATAAATGACTCTACTCTAAGTCCACAACCAAACAAGGAACATGAAGTAGAGCAATAGTCATAGATTCTGAGTCTATAATATCTTTAATTATGTATAACCTTGGCGTATGCACTCAGTCATTATAGACCTACTAATAGGGGTCTTTAGTTTTCACATAAGTTGGTTATAGTATCACCAAATACTCCTATAGTATTTTAATGTTTGACTTATGTTTTTCAATGTTTGTTTGTAGATAGAGTTGGTAAGTTTTTAGACTTGTTGCAACAACACAACCATTCCCGGGTATATGCTAATCACTTCTGGGATAGACATAGTTGATCAGGCTATGTCATTCCCAGACCTGACTATACATCCCCAAGCCTACTTTTGCCATTCAACAATCACCACTTTTGTTTTGTTCTAGTATGATGCTGTCCTTAGTATGTATGCATGCATGTATACTTTTAACACGAAAATATTTATTTCTAAAAGTATAGTCTTTCGAAAATATTTAATCAGAGACTTTAGTCCCAATGCATTTATAGTTTGTATATATTATGTGGTTCGATATACTTAGTTCACTATAAACAATGCACTGATACCAATGTGTCACACCCCCAAACCAAGGATGGCGGAAACGTCCGGCGGTGGAGGACTTCATGTATAGTATCACAACAACGAGTATAATAGTGCTCAAAGTAAATACAACCATCATAAATATAATTGAAAAGGTTACACCATAGTATATGTTTACATGTTTCAAAATCAATTACATTATGATGACAAAATGAACTGTTTGACGATTTAACGTCCCATCCTCAAAATGCTGTTGGTTTCCTGTTTCACTGATTTCCTGAGAATACAAGTAGTTTTGAAAAAGTGTAAATAATTAAGTTCGTGAGTTCATAAGAGTTTTGTTTGAGAAAGAAACCGTTTTCCTTGTAAAAGCGACAGAGTATGTTTTCAGAAAATCCAATATTTTCTTTATTAAGTGTGAAATGAATGCTCCTATGTTATGCGATAATGTACCCTAGAAGGACCCATAGATTCCTTCTATAATCAACCAGCATATAAAAGTTATATAAAATTTAAGTTAAATAAACTGTTGAATATAATGGGTCTGTCCTAGGTCCACAACCAAACAAGGAACAGGAGATAAGACGGGCCCACCAATTCTAAGTCGATTTCAATTCAATTTTATATAACTCTAACATGTACACTTAGCAATTATAGCTGAAAACTAACAATTCTAAATGATATGTAGTTTTAATACCATAAAACCATTTTTGTGTAAACCCGGTACTTTGTATTCGTACCCCGTTTATATGAAAACCCGGTACTTTGTAATGTACCCCTTTTTGTATAAACCCGGTACTTTGTAATGTACCCCTTTTTGTATAAACCCGGTACTTGGTAATGTACCCCTTTTATATGAAACCCGGTACTTTGTAATGTACCCCTTTTTGTATAAACCCGGTACCTTATAATGTACCCCTTTTTTTATGAAAACCTTTTGTAATGAGTTCGTAATGTAAATGAAACATAAACTATACCTATTATAATTTATCATAATGTTTTTAATGTATATGCAACCTAACTATACCTATTATAGTTTAGCATATTTGTTTGTGGTGTATAAGAACCCTTTTCTATGTAAGTCGAATGGATAGCAAAAATATAACTATGTTTATCCTGCCTTGTTTTGTACTATTGGTAATGATGGAGGATTCTTTCAATTCAGTGAGTATTTTCTGTCATATAATTATACCACAACAAGAAACACATGTAAAATATGAAATCCTCAAAGATTTACACTTTGCTCAACATGTTACAAAGTGTGATGAAAGTTATAAGCTGTTATCTAGATTTTGACCTTTCTAAACTTCTTTAGAAAAATCATAGAAAAATCATACGAAGTTGAAAAACTGAATCCGTAAATTCTGAGAGTTCACAAAATGTGTCTAGTTTATTCATAATTTTTATTATGATTTTTAGAAGTCTTTAACTTGTGTTAAAATGTTCATATTCACAGACTGGTCCGACCTCGTTTCTGAAATGATAGGCAGTTTTGTAAAAATGACCATCAATCGTAGAAAAATCTTATTAAGATGTGCAAGCAGTCATTTTAAAGGTATGAACCTGAACTATTTGCATATTAAACAGTTTTGAAAGATATTAAGTTTAAGATAGTTAAAACAGTCCGTGAATAAGACTCAACTTTTCTGATGAAAGCTGTTGTTTGAGTTTAATTAAGTTTTTGGTGTTTTAACTTGTATTCCCCCCCCCCTAAAACTTGAAGAAAACATGAAAATGTAGGGGTATGAACTCACCTTGAGTGATTTCAGTAGATGGACGAGGAAGAAAAGAAGTGTTCAACTCAAGAACACTTGGGAGATGCTTGAAGATTTGAAGATGTAACAATAATTATGACGATATTTGTGTAAGGAATCCATGATTTGGATGAAGGATAGTAGAATATCTAAGTGTAGGAGGAAGATACTTACCAAATGTGGAGGAAAAACTCAAGACCAACCTTTGAATCTCGAATTTTAGAGAGAGAAAGTGAAAGAGATGTGTTTGTTCTCCTTGAGAAAGAGTGAATAAAGTGGGAGGAGAGATAAGGGTTTTTCTATCCTTGTGGAAAGGTAGTTGGCTGGAAAGAGTGGGGAAAAAGGACAATGAAATGACCAGGTATGGTGGAATAGTAACTGGGGATGGTCTTGGAGTGGGTATGGGAGGTAACTTGTGTCTTTGCCCAAAGGGTAAGTCAACACTCCACCTATAAATCTTACCTACTAGATTTTATTCTTAGGCAAGGATTTCCCCCAAAATATAATTAAAATATGGATATTTAGGGTTTATTATGTTAAAATACGAGTTTGGGTGAAAATCCCGCGTTAAAATCACGAAAAACGAGCTTAAAACGAAGTCTGGGTCAAACCTAGAGATATGAGTTGTTACTATGAGTTGGTTGTACATTGATTGCACGAAAACGCATTCGGTAACTCGGTGTTATAAAACGTGCCTTTGTGTATGATTCAACAAGTAGTAGAACAAGACATATGAGTCGAAGTTTATCCATTCCTTTTACCTTCGGGATAAAAGCGATATCTGTGGGCCCCTCGATGATTTGGTGATGACAAATGTAAGTGCTCGGCCGGGCCTGGACTGATTTGATTTGTTCAATTAGTCAATCGTCATAAATCGGAAATCGGGAAACAACAAATGGACAGAGAGAATGATTATAATCCATGTCTTAGTCCATATGATATCTAGAATGGAGGAATATATGATCCCTTATCTAATGGACAAGTCATTGACAAAGGTCAGAGTTCATCTACAAGGTCAGAGTTCGACAGCGGCTTTTGAGAGCTACGATTTCCAGTTGGTTCCTGAAGTCATACGCAATAATATTTTTAGACTTATCCAAGTGGGAGACTGTTGGATTAGTGTCTAAGTCCATAACTATAATTGGTATGTACTTGACCCGACTCGGCATGGTCCATTTGGGTTGCATGGCATCGGAACATTTGGATAGACCGTTTATGAGGAAAAGACATTTTGTGACATATTAATATATTATAAGTTCTAATATATTAATATGAAATCATGTTATTTAATTAGTATTGATCAAGAATTAATTTGGACTTAATTTAGTGATCAAAAAGAGACTAATTAAATATATGGGGATTGATTGTAAATCATTCATTCTTATATATGTGGGCTTATGATCCAAGATTCCTTTATGTTGGGTTTAACCCATGTGGTGATCCATGGATACTCCATGGAGGTTAAAACCCATGGAGCATAAGGAATGGGTAAAGTCATGAGTTACATGGTGTAACCCTAATAGCCACACTATATAAGAACCCCTTTAGTTCAAGAAATTGGCACTAGTGATACATATTTTGAGGGCTAGCCGATTTGAACATGTATGTCTTCTTCTCATGGTTATTCCAAGAGTTCATGATGTTGTGTGAACCATTTGAGGTGTCACACTTGGGGCACTAGGCTCTCAAGCTTCATGGAGTCAAGCAACAACAACAAGGTATGTATTCTATCTATTTTATTATCCTAGTATCAATGTTTTGGTATGCTAGTTAGGATAATACCTTGGATAATCATATTTGCATGTATAATAGAGAAAACATAGATCCAAGGTATTTAGGGTTGCATGTACACTTAGGAGTGTTAGAATGCTCAAAACCCATCAGTGGTATCAGAGCCTAGGCTTGTTTTCAATTATACTTGATGCAAATTGCTGAAAAATGCTGAAAAAGTCGAAATTCGGGCATTCTGGGCACTGGACTCGCCGAGTCCACTGATGAACTCGCCGAGTCCATGAAGAAAATCATCCTACTCGACGAGTAGGTTGATACACTCGACGAGTAGGAGCCCCTGACAGCATATCTTCGAGTTTTTTTTGGCTAGAAATGGACTAGGAACATTACCATAAGCTGTTTTTGAACCTATAATCCTGTTTTTGATGTGGTAATGTTCATACTAATCCAATTTCAAAGATAATTGTCAATATATTCATGTTTTGTATTAGTTTAGTGATTAGGCTAATTACATGAAAAAGTTTGATTAAATTACCTTGTTCTTATGAGTTGCTTAGATTAATAGAAAAGTTGATTATGTGTTTTCAATCCATTTTAATCTAAGAGTTGATTCTAAAATGTGTTTTTGTAACTTGTCCTCAAGTTATATGAAAAGTCACATTTAAGTTTCATAAAACTCATAAAAGTTGGCAATGGTTACAAAAATGAAGAGTCTTGTCCTCAAGTTATGGAGGTTCAAAAGTCACTTCATTAAGTAATAAAATGTGTAACCTTAATTAATTCCATAAGTTACAAAATAAAGAAAAGTTACATTCTTTTATTAGTTTAAAGTCTTCCATAACTTGTCCTCAAGTTATGGAACTTGAAGAGTTTTTTTAATTAAAACTACTTTAAACACATAAGTTATGGAATTAATTAGTTTTGAATAGTTTCAAAACTTGCCCTCAAGTTTTGGAATTTGAAAAGTTTCACTTATGAATACTTTAATTCCAAGTTAGCCCTTAGAATTTTAAAAGTTAAAATTCAAACCCTTATACTATTATTATAATTTTAATTATATAGATATGTATAAGATAAAGTCAATCTTACCGTTAGTAGGCCTCATTCACGAAGCCGGTCTATAAGGGGGGTATAAGGTTACTGCCTATAAAATGGCAGTTTAATGGGTGTCCACTCTCACCCACCGCTTCCTTGACTGGTGGAGGGTCGTTAGCCGAACGGGTAGGAAAGGACTATAATTCTCCCGTCATTAAAAGTATTAATGATAAATACTAAGTAACTAAACACTTATACATTCCCAATCTTAGTTACTTAGGAAAATGTGAAAAGGTGCTAACCCATGAAATTACACTTTGCACTTTGCTTAAGTCGGTTAGTGGAGCGCGTGTGGTTTACCGACACACTAGCTTGATTTAACAAGGTAGGCAAAGGGTAACTTAATGTTTATCATAGTATCGATGGAGCGTGTGTGGTTAACCGGCACATCGATTGAGGGGTAAATACTTAAGGGTACCAAGTATATTTGCATGGTTATTCACACCTTTTTTGTGATCCTCGGCATCCCAGTCACAAACTTGAGAGGGCACAATCGAGATTCAAACATGCTATTGAAAGTTCAATGTATCTCAAAAGATCTAGGAGTTTCAAATCCAATTAAAACTTAATTATATTTCGTTTTTCATGGTGGAAATTGGTAAATCGTCATTTACCTACCTTCAACTATTTTATAACTTGGATTACGGCATCCCTCTTCCAGTTATAAATAGGTTGTTGGGTCCTAGCCTTAATATTTCATATTGGGTGTTATATTAAGGACTTTAAATCAACTCTCTTGAATATCTCCCAAAAGATGATCTTCCCAAATCTCTTGAAACAAGCTTTCCTAAATGAAGATGATGTCCTATGGAAATCATACTTCTTTCACCTCCTCCAATTATTCTGCCTAACCCACAAGTTCCTGAAAAGTTTAAGGTCACTCAAGCCCTATTGGCAAGCAAAGGTCTATGTGTGATCACATCTTGGAGATGTAGTCACATATTGACAAGCCGGGAGAGTTGGGTGTCAAAGTCTAGAGGAAGCTGATGATCAATCACTTTCTAAGTCACATAGTGAGTTCCTTTGGGACTCCTATGAAACAGACTATGACAAGACCCTTAATGATCTTATCTATTTGCTAAGATCAACTTCCTAAAACTTTATGGACATTGACAATGATGACATTGGATATCCAGTAAAGCTCTCTCTTCCCAATGGAAAGGGATCGGCCATAGTCAACTCGGTTGACCAAATGGTAAAGAGAACGGCTAAGTCTGAGATAGTCCCATTATCAAGGGTCTATTGCCAAAGAAAGGGGCATTGGTTGCGAAGCTGCCAAATTTACCTAAGGATATTAAAGTCAATAAGTTTGACTCTACTTCGGGTAAAGTCAACTATCTAACTCTGCTAAGTTTCTATTCTGAGATTCTTGATACATGATGTGACTGGGTCACATGTTGATGTTTTAAGAATCAAAGAAAAAATGAAGAAACTTAAAGAAAGAATATGCTGAATCTGATGGCATAGATGGATTTCTATCGCATAGTTTGAAGATCGGATTCTTGAGCTACTTCTTAAGAGTTATGATATATTGCTTAGGAATAAATAACAACAAAGTTTTCATGTGCTTTTGCATTGTAAGGATAGTTTTTCCGCAAAGTTTTAAAATAAAAGAATATTTTTTTTTTGATTTTATTTATTTTAAAATATCCTTACAATGGCATTTGTGAAAACTTTTGTTGCTTATAAGATTCCATTAAGAGCAAGAGTGGAAATATGAATTTGATTCTTTCATTTGTGGTAGTGTCTAAATTTACCAAATAAGGAAAGATTCTCATCACCTAAGTTTCAGTTGGATAGAAACTTGGAATCATGCAAGTTGTATAGCATGATGAATACGAACTTTCAAGCATTGGAAAAATTAAGACTAACTACTTGTTCACATGGATGTGTGAGTCAAGTAAAGGATCGAGTACACATTCTTGTGCACTGATCAAGCCCACCACAAATAATCGTTAAGACTATTCGTCATTATTTACTAAAATTCAGTAAATATGGTTATACTTACAAGCTTAAGTGTAATTCTGAGACATTGGAAAAGGTTTCAATGTATGGCAGAGCGAATAAGAAGAATCAACTTAGGCAGAAAGATAAAAGTTTCTCAAATCTGAAAAGATGGGAGAGTACTTTAGTATCATGTTATATAATCATCTTAATGATTAAGAGACCTTATCACAATTCATCCTCTAAGTGCATTCTGGTAGCTAAGAAGAGGAGCTATGAATTGTTGAAGTGGTTAAATCAAGAAGATGATTTATACTTCGTTCCAAAAACAATTCTTAGAGTTATACTCTAAGATTGTAACTTGAGTGACATGTCTTAAAGAAGGTTTAAAACACTTGTCAAATGTAAGAGTAAAAGTTTTCTACTCTTGTACATTTGAAATTGGTAAGTTGTGATGTTTTGGATAAAACAAAGACCAACTAAGGCCAATTGTGTGAAGTGTTTGTCTTGATTAGAATCCACACTATCTCTTGAATATCTGACAAGAAAGTCTTATATGTCAAGAGGACAGTGGGAGTCTTAAAGGTCTTGAAAGTCTCAAGAACTAATCAAGAATAAAACCTGAAGTTCTTCACTAGCACACGACTTGAGGTTTATAACCTATCGTGTCGACATGTCTGTGCCTATTCAAGTTGGCTTTGCATAGGAGTTCTGAGAGTTCTCAATTGGTTGCACATCTACTTGGAAGCAATGGCAGACCCTTGAGCTGCCAAATGGCAAGAATTTAAGATTGCACAAGTTTAATCCATATAAGTGTGGATTTGTCAGTAACCTTGTCTTGTGATTATGGTTTTGACAAAATTCATATGGATAGGAACTCATACACCATAAAATCTAAGTGTCATAAGGTTTCTCTCCGATTAATGAAAATGATGGCGAGGAAACACTTTCACTAAGTAGATTTTAGCTAGATAGCAATTGTGATATTTGCATTCTCAAAGTCGTTAGTGGAGCGTGTGTGGTTAACCAGCACACTAACATGGACTTGTGAGAAGTGGTAAAGGTCTAAACAATCGAGACTATGATTACGGCATCCCTTTTCATAGTTCTTAAAATTGTTTAGACACACCTGTGAGCTATCTAAGATAAGGTGTATGATATTGATAAAGTTTTATCAAAGCAATCTAGTATCAGAAATCTGAACTTTGGTAAGAAAGTCAATAAAGTATTGATTTCTAGAAGTCCAGCTGATTTCTGATTACATGTCAAAGCTAGTGGGAGGATAAGTGTTATGCTGATAATCATCATGTTAGTGGGAGCATGATAATTATGATAAAGGTTGCAAGTTAGCAATGTTAATTATAGAAAACAAAAGTTTCAATTCGTGAGGCTGCAGGGGTTGAAAAAGTTGTTTTGCTATAATTAAGGGAGAGGAAATTATACTTCATTTCAATTCTAAAAGCTTAGATTGAGATTTTAATCGTATTTAGTCAAGGATATATATATGAATTTCATGTTGGAATGGCTCAACATAAGGAAATTCTATATATGGGTCCATTATTTGCGTTCTAAAATTCGATTATGATTACGGCATCCCTTTTCATAATCTGAATTATGAGAACTTGGCAAATAGAAATGGAAATGTTATAGCAAAAGACTGGTTTAGTCTTTATGTGAGACATCATGACTCGTGTCCCATATGCTTCGGATATAGGGTCGATTACATGTGCTATATTTATCCTTTCTAAAATTTTCCAAATGCCTGGGGCATTAAGAAGGGAAAAGGTCTAGAACTGGATATGACTAAAAGGATTAAGCAATTGTCGAGGACAATCTAAGGTTTACCAAAGATTGGTTGCTCAAGGACAGTTGGAAGTATAGTGTTAATTCTGGAAGGACCATATTGACATAATCTGTAAGGAGGCAACTCTTGTTCAGAAGTGATAGTCAAAATGGAATATGGAAATGTTTCAAAGTTGGAAATTATTCAATCAGTGTAAGATTAGGAAACTTAATGCAAGAAGGATGTTTCCAAGGAGTCGATCTCCTTGGAATGCTCTGTAATGTTTGTTGTCAAGTCCTTGTGACTTTGTGCATAATCATTACAAGAGGATCAATGCATATAAGTTTAGAATCTAACAGATTTCAGTAAATGGCATGAATTTGGAATTCTTGCATTTGAAGTAAGGATTTGGGGCTGTGAAAAGAGAATCATTAAAGTTATGTTCAATTGATCTATTTCACAAAGTAAAGATCATAGACAAACATAGTATGCATACTTGGTGTATGGCATGACTAGTGTTTAGAAAACATAGTGTACATGCTTGGAGCATGGGACAACTATTGTTTTAAATTCAAGAATAAAGTTGATAGCTGAAACAGTATACAATGAATAATGTGTAATCATATGGTGATAAATTAAAAGTGTTTTATTTATATTCATAAGTTTTGAGACCATATTAGATTCGATTATTATTGTGTTTCACTTTGCATGTTTTGACTTCCAGAATAACTAGGTCATTGTTCTGATGGACTAAGTTATTCAAACCATCCACAGTCGGTCGTATGTTGGAAGTAGATATGAATCAAGACTGTCATGGGTTGGCTTGTAGAGGTCTAAGATGTTGGACAAGGGGCTAAAACTCTCATGAGTGCTCATAAGTTCTGAGTATTGGATTCAAGCCGCGCTCATTGGAATCACTTCATGGATTTTGTCACGAGTGATCATGAGATGATAATATCTTATATTCTTCAAACCTAGAGATATGAGTTGTTACTATGAGTTGGTTGTACATTGATTGCACGAAAACGCATTCGGTAACTCGGTGTTATAAAACGTGCCTTTGTGTATGATTCAACAAGTAGTAGAACAAGCCATATGAGTCGAAGTTTATCCATTCCTTTTACCTTCGGGATAAAAGCGATATCTGTGGGCCGCTCGATGATTTGGTGATGACAAATGTAAGTGCTCGGCCGGGCCTGAACTGATTTGATTTGTTCAATTAGTCAATCGTCATAAATCGGAAATCAGGAAACAACAAATGGACAGAGAGAATGATTATAATCCATGTCTCAGTCCATATGATATCTAGAATGGAGGAATATATGATCCCTTATCTAATGGACAAGTCATTGACAAAGGTCAGAGTTCATCTACAAGGTCAGAGTTCAACAGCGACTTTTGAGAGCTACGATTGCCAGTTGGTTCCTGAAGTCATACGCAATAATAGTTTTAGACTTATCCAAGTGGGAGACTGTTGGATTAGTGTCTAAGTCCATAACTATAATTGGTATGTACTTGACCCGACTCGGCATGGTCCATTTGGGTTGCATGGCATCAGAACATTTGGATAGACCGTTTATGAGGAAAAGACATTTTGTGACATATTAATATATTATAAGTTCTAATATATTAATATGAAATCATGTTATTTAATTAGTATTGATCAAGAATTAATTTGGACTTAATTTAGTGATCAAAAAGAGACTAATTAAATATATGGGGATTGATTGTAAATCATTCATTCTTATATATGTGGGCTTATGATCCAAGATTCCTTTATGTTGGGTTTAACCCATGTGGTGATCCATGGATACTCCATGGAGGTTAAAACCCATGGAGCATAAGGAATGGGTAAAGTCATGAGTTACATGGTGTAACCCTAATAGCCACACTATATAAGAACCCCTTTAGTTCAAGAAATTGGCACTAGTGATACATATTTTGAGGGCTAGCCGATTTGAACATGTATGTCTTCTTCTCATGGTTATTCCAAGAGTTCATGATGTTGTGTGAACCATTTGAGGTGTCACACTTGGGGCACTAGGCTCTCAAGCTTCATGGAGTCAAGCAACAACAACAAGGTATGTATTCTATCTATTTTATTATCCTAGTATCAATGTTTTGGTATGCTAGTTAGGATAATACCTTGGATAATCATATTTGCATGTATAATAGAGAAAACATATATCCAAGGTATTTAGGGTTGCATGTACACTTAGGAGTGTTAGAATGCTCAAAACCCATCAGTGGTATCAGAGCCTAGGCTTGTTTTCAATTATACTTGATGCAAATTGCTGAAAAATGCTGAAAAAGTCGAAATTCGGGCATTCTGGGCACTGGACTCGCCGAGTCCACTGATGAACTCGCCGAGTCCATGAAGAAAATCATCCTACTCGACGAGTAGGTTGATACACTCGACGAGTAGGAGCCCCTGACAGCATATCTTCGAGTTTTTTTGGCTAGAAATGGACTAGGAACATTACCATAAGCTGTTTTTGAACCTATAATCCTGTTTTTGATGTGGTAATGTTCATACTAATCCAATTTCAAAGATAATTGTCAATATATTCATGTTTTGTATTAGTTTAGTGATTAGGCTAATTACATGAAAAAGTTTGATTAAATTACCTTGTTCTTATGAGTTGCTTAGATTAATAGAAAAGTTAATTGATTATGTGTTTTCAATCCATTTTAATCTAAGAGTTGATTCTAAAATGTGTTTTTGTAACTTGTCCTCAAGTTATATGAAAAGTCACATTTAAGTTTCATAAAACTCATAAAAGTTGGCAATGGTTACAAAAATGAAGAGTCTTGTCCTCAAGTTATGGAGGTTCAAGAGTCACTTCATTAAGTAATAAAATGTGTAACCTTAATTAATTCCATAAGTTACAAAATAAAGAAAAGTTACATTCTTTTATTAGTTTAAAGTCTTCCATAACTTGTCCTCAAGTTATGGAACTTGAAGAGTTTTTTTAATTAAAACTACTTTAAACACATAAGTTATGGAATTAATTAGTTTTGAATAGTTTCAAAACTTGCCCTCAAGTTTTGGAATTTGAAAAGTTTCACTTATGAAT
The DNA here is from genome assembly GCF_052849685.1 of Lactuca virosa. Taxonomy (NCBI): domain Eukaryota; kingdom Viridiplantae; phylum Streptophyta; class Magnoliopsida; order Asterales; family Asteraceae; genus Lactuca; species Lactuca virosa. The sequence continues at coordinate 170,656,236 of NC_136428.1, read as the reverse complement.
ACTTTAATTCCAAGTTAGCCCTTAGAATTTTAAAAGTTAAAATTCAAACCCTTATACTATTATTATAATTTTAATTATATAGATATGTATAAGATAAAGTCAATCTTACCGTTAGTAGGCCTCATTCACGAAGCCGGTCTATAAGGGGGGTATAAGGTTACTGCCTATAAAATGGCAGTTTAATGGGTGTCCACTCTCACCCACCGCTTCCTTGACTGGTGGAGGGTCGTTAGCCGAACGGGTAGGAAAGGACTATAATTCTCCCTTCATTAAAAGTATTAATGATAAATACTAAGTAACTAAACACTTATACATTCCCAATCTTAGTTACTTAGGAAAATGTGAAAAGGTGCTAACCCATGAAATTACACTTTGCACTTTGCTTAAGTCGGTTAGTGGAGCGCGTGTGGTTTACCGGCACACTAGCTTATTTTAACAAGGTAGGCAAAGGGTAACTTAATGTTTATCATAGTATCGATGGAGCGTGTGTGGTTAACCGGCACATCGATTGAGGGGTAAATACTTAAGGGTACCAAGTATATTTGCATGGTTATTCACACCTTGTTTGTGATCCTCGGCATCCCAGTCACAAACTTGAGAGGGCACAATTGAGATTCAAACATGCTATTGAAAGTTCAATGTATCTCAAAAGATCTAGGAGTTTCAAATCCAATTAAAACTTAATTATATTTCGTTTTTCATGGTGGAAATTGGTAAATCGTCATTTACCTACCTTCAACTATTTTATAACTTGGATTACGGCATCCCTCTTCCAGTTATAAATAGGTTGTTGGGTCCTAGCCTTAATATTTCATATTGGGTGTTATATTAAGGACTTTAAATCAACTCTCTTGAATATCTCCCAAAAGATGATCTTCCCAAATCTCTTGAAACAAGCTTTCCTAAATGAAGATGATGTCCCATGGAAATCATACCTCTTTCACCTCCTCCAATTATTCTCCCTAACCCACAAGTTCCTGAAAAGTTTAAGGTCACTCAAGCCCTATTGGCAAGCAAAGGTCTATGTGTGATCACATCTTGGAGATGTAGTCACATATTGACAAGCCGGGAGAGTTGGGTGTCAAAGTCTAGAGGAAGCTGATGATCAATCACTTTCTAAGTCACATAGTGAGTTCCTTTGGGACTCCTATGAAACAGACTATGACAAGACCCTTAATGATCTTATCTATTTGCTAAGATCAACTTCCTAAAACTTTATGGACATTGACAATGATGACATTGGATATCCAGTAAAGCTCTCTCTTCCCAATGGAAAGGGATCGGCCATAGTCAACTCGGTTGACCAAATGGTAAAGAGAACGGCTAAGTCTGAGATAGTCCCATTATCAAGGGTCTATTGCCAAAGAAAGGGGCATTGGTTGCGAAGCTGCCAAATTTACCTAAGGATATTAAAGTCAATAAGTTTGACTCTACTTCGGGTAAAGTCAACTATCTAACTCTGCTAAGTTTCTATTCTGAGATTCTTGATACATGATGTGACTGGGTCACATGTTGATGTTTTAAGAATCAAAGAAAAAATGAAGAAACTTAAAGAAAGAATATGCTGAATCTGATGGCATAGATGGATTTCTATCGCATAGTTTGAAGATCGGATTCTTGAGCTACTTCTTAAGAGTTATGATATATTGCTTAGGAATAAATAACAACAAAGTTTTCATGTGCTTTTGCATTGTAAGGATAGTTTTTCCGCAATGTTTTAAAATAAAAGAAATTTTTTTTTTGATTTTATTTATTTTAAAATATCCTTACAATGGCATTTGTGAAAACTTTTGTTGCTTATAAGATTCCATTAAGAGCAAGAGTGGAAATATGAATTTGATTCTTTCATTTGTGGTAGTGTCTAAATTTACCAAATAAGGAAAGATTCTCATCACCTAAGTTTCAGTTGGATAGAAACTTGGAATCATGCAAGTTGTATAGCATGATGAATAAGAACTTTCAAGCATTGGAAAAATTAAGACTAACTACTTGTTCACATGGATATGTGAGTCAAGTAAAGGATCGAGTACACATTCTTGTGCACTGATCAAGCCCACCACAAATAATCGTTAAGACTATTTGTCATTATTTACTAAAATTCAGTAAATATGGTTATACTTACAAGCTTAAGTGTAATTCTGAGACATTGGAAAAGGTTTCAATGTATGGCAGAGCGAATAAGAAGAATCAACTTAGGCAGAAAGATAAAAGTTTCTCAAATCTGAAAAGATGGGAGAGTACTTTAGTATCATGTTATATAATCATCTTAATGATTAAGAGACCTTATCACAATTCATCCTCTAAGTGCATTCTAGTAGCTAAGAAGAGGAGCTATGAATTGTTGAAGTGGTTAAATCAAGAAGATGATTTATACTTCGTTCCAAAAACAATTCTTAGAGTTATACTCTAAGATTGTAACTTGAGTGACATGTCTTAAAGAAGGTTTAAAACACTTGTCAAATGTAAGAGTAAAAGTTTTCTACTCTTGTACATTTGAAATTGGTAAGTTGTGATGTTTTGGATAAAACAAAGACCAACTAAGGCCAATTGTGTGAAGTGTTTGTCTTGATTAGAATCCACACTATCTCTTGAATATCTGACAAGAAAGTCTTATATGTCAAGAGGACAGTGGGAGTCTTAAAGGTCTTGAAAGTCTCAAGAACTAATCAAGAATAAAACCTGAAGTTCTTCACTAGCACACGACTTGAGGTTTATAACCTATCGTGTCGACATGTCTGTGCCTATTCAAGTTGGCTTTGCATAGGAGTTCTGAGAGTTCTCAATTGGTTGCACATCTACTTGGAAGCAATGGCAGACCCTTGAGCTGCCAAATGGCAAGAATTTAAGATTGCACAAGTTTAATCCATATAAGTGTGGATTTGTCAGTAACCTTGTCTTGTGATTATGGTTTTGACAAAATTCATATGGATAGGAACTCATACACCATAAAATCTAAGTGTCATAAGGTTTCTCTCCGATTAATGAAAATGATGGCGAGGAAACACTTTCACTAAGTAGATTTTAGCTAGATAGCAATTGTGATATTTGCATTCTCAAAGTCGTTAGTGGAGCGTGTGTGGTTAACCAGCACACTAACATGGACTTGTGAGAAGTGGTAAAGGTCTAAACAATCGAGACTATGATTACGGCATCCCTTTTCATAGTTCTTAAAATTGTTTAGACACACCTGTGAGCTATCTAAGATAAGGTGTATGATATTGATAAAGTTTTATCAAAGCAATCTAGTATCAGAAATCTGAACTTTGGTAAGAAAGTCAATAAAGTATTGATTTCTAGAAGTCCAGCTGATTTCTGATTACATGTCAAAGCTAGTGGGAGGATAAGTGTTATGCTGATAATCATCATGTTAGTGGGAGCATGATAATTATGATAAAGGTTGCAAGTTAGCAATGTTAATTATAGAAAACAAAAGTTTCAATTCGTGAGGCTGCAGGGGTTGAAAAAGTTGTTTTGCTATAATTAAGGGAGAGGAAATTATACTTCATTTCAATTCTAAAAGCTTAGATTGAGATTTTAATCGTATTTAGTCAAGGATATATATATGAATTTCATGTTGGAATGGCTCAACATAAGGAAATTCTATATATGGGTCCATTATTTGCGTTCTAAAATTCGATTATGATTACGGCATCCCTTTTCATAATCTGAATTATGAGAACTTGGCAAATAGAAATGGAAATGTTATAGCAAAAGACTGGTTTAGTCTTTATGTGAGACATCATGACTCGTGTCCCATATGCTTCGGATATAGGGTCGATTACATGTGCTATATTTATCCTTTCTAAAATTTTCCAAATGCCTGGGGCATTAAGAAGGGAAAAGGTCTAGAACTGGATATGACTAAAAGGATTAAGCAATTGTCGAGGACAATCTAAGGTTTACCAAAGATTGGTTGCTCAAGGACAGTTGGAAGTATAGTGTTAATTCTGGAAGGACCATATTGACATAATCTGTAAGGAGGCAACTCTTGTTCAGAAGTGATAGTCAAAATGGAATATGGAAATGTTTCAAAGTTGGAAATTATTCAATCTGTGTAAGATTAGGAAACTTAATGCAAGAAGGATGTTTCCAAGGAGTCGATCTCCTTGGAATGCTCTGTAATGTTTGTTGTCAAGTCCTTGTGACTTTGTGCATAATCATTACAAGAGGATCAATGCATATAAGTTTAGAATCTAACAGATTTCAGTAAATGGCATGAATTTGGAATTCTTGCATTTGAAGTAAGGATTTGGGGCTGTGAAAAGAGAATCATTAAAGTTATGTTCAATTGATCTATTTCACAAAGTAAAGATCATAGACAAACATAGTATGCATACTTGGTGTATGGCATGACTAGTGTTTAGAAAACATAGTGTACATGCTTGGAGCATGGGACAACTATTGTTTTAAATTCAAGAATAAAGTTGATAGCTGAAACAGTATACAATGAATAATGTGTAATCATATGGTGGTAAATTAAAAGTGTTTTATTTATATTCATAAGTTCTGAGACCATATTAGATTCGATTATTATTGTGTTTCACTTTGCATGTTTTGACTTCCAGAATAACTAGGTCATTGTTCTGATGGACTAAGTTATTCAAACCATCCACAGTCGGTCGTATGTTGGAAGTAGATATGAATCAAGACTGTCATGGGTTGGCTTGTAGAGGTCTAAGATGTTGGACAAGGGGCTACAACTCTCATGAGTGCTCATAAGTTCTGAGTATTGGATTCAACCCGCGCTCATTGGAATCACTTCATGGATTTTGTCACGAGTGATCATGAGATGATAATATCTTATATTCTTCAAACCTAGAGATATGAGTTGTTACTATGAGTTGGTTGTACATTGATTGCACGAAAACGCATTCGGTAACTCGGTGTTATAAAACGTGCCTTTGTGTATGATTCAACAAGTAGTAGAACAAGCCATATGAGTCGAAGTTTATCCATTCCTTTTACCTTCGGGATAAAAGCGATATCTGTGGGCCGCTCGATGATTTGGTGATGACAAATGTAAGTGCTCGGCCGGGCCTGAACTGATTTGATTTGTTCAATTAGTCAATCGTCATAAATCGGAAATCGGGAAACAACAAATGGACAGAGAGAATGATTATAATCCATGTCTTAGTCCATATGATATCTAGAATGGAGGAATATATGATCCCTTATCTAATGGACAAGTCATTGACAAAGGTCAGAGTTCATCTACAAGGTCAGAGTTCGACAGCGGCTTTTGAGAGCTACGATTTCCAGTTGGTTCCTGAAGTCATACGCAATAATATTTTTAGACTTATCCAAGTGGGAGACTGTTGGATTAGTGTCTAAGTCCATAACTATAATTGGTATGTACTTGACCCGACTCGGCATGGTCCATTTGGGTTGCATGGCATCGGAACATTTGGATAGACCGTTTATGAGGAAAAGACATTTTGTGACATATTAATATATTATAAGTTCTAATATATTAATATGAAATCATGTTATTTAATTAGTATTGATCAAGAATTAATTTGGACTTAATTTAGTGATCAAAAAGAGACTAATTAAATATATGGGGATTGATTGTAAATCATTCATTCTTATATATGTGGGCTTATGATCCAAGATTCCTTTATGTTGGGTTTAACCCATGTGGTGATCCATGGATACTCCATGGAGGTTAAAACCCATGGAGCATAAGGAATGGGTAAAGTCATGAGTTACATGGTGTAACCCTAATAGCCACACTATATAAGAACCCCTTTAGTTCAAGAAATTGGCACTAGTGATACATATTTTGAGGGCTAGCCGATTTGAACATGTATGTCTTCTTCTCATGGTTATTCCAAGAGTTCATGATGTTGTGTGAACCATTTGAGGTGTCACACTTGGGGCACTAGGCTCTCAAGCTTCATGGAGTCAAGCAACAACAACAAGGTATGTATTCTATCTATTTTATTATCCTAGTATCAATGTTTTGGTATGCTAGTTAGGATAATACCTTGGATAATCATATTTGCATGTATAATAGAGAAAACATAGATACAAGGTATTTAGGGTTGCATGTACACTTAGGAGTGTTAGAATGCTCAAAACCCATCAGGTTCGGCTCCTTAAGAGGGTTCGGCTCCTTAAGAGGTTTCGGCTCCTGAAGAGGGTTCGACTCCTTAACAGGGTTCGGTTCCTTAAGAGGTTTCGACTCCTTAAGGCTGTTTTTCGCGTAGACTTCCGTTTTCGAGCTGTTTTCGTCTAATTCGAGGGTCGGGATGCCCCGAGTGATTATAAAAAGTTGAGATAGATTTTGAGAGAGATTTAGGAGAGATTTCACATACTTGGAGAGATTTCTCATACAGAGAGAGATTTGGGAGAGATTTCACACACTTGGAGAGATTTCTCATACAGAGAGAGATTTCACACGCTTGGAGAGATTTCTCATATAGAGAGAGATTTGGGAGAGATTTCACACACTTGGAGAGATTTCTCATACAGAGAGTGATTTAGGAGAGATTTCACACGTTTGGAGAGATTTCTCATACATAGAGAGATTTGGGAGAGATCTCGTTTGCGACCTTTTTGAGTGTTTGGCTTCGTAACGCAAGGTTTGTACATCCCGTTAAGTCTCGTTATGATTGTTATATTCCCCCGAGGGTTAAGGAATAATGTTTTATCGAGTAGTTTCATCACTTGCCCTGATTAGGATTTAGAATTTCCGAACACGTGAAAACTCTAAGTGATACTTTGTATTAAGATTTGCGAGTTGTACAATAAGAAGCATAACGGAAACCCTAATATACAAGGGTTAGATAAGTTGACCGGTTTGACTTGTTGACTTTAGTTGACTTTGACTTGACCAAGAATTGACGGTTGTCACATGGTTGCTATGGAAGAATGGTCACCACGACATGGAAAAGATATGACCACGAGGTCATTTAATCCACCATGCCATACTGAAGCCTTCACCAAAGTGTGGCCACACACTAATAACACAGGTTTTAAACCTATTAGAGACTCATTTCAAACCAAAACCTTACAAATGGATTGAGAGCTCAATGCTGGTGATTTTGGTGTTGAAATAGAGGCATGAAAAGCTAGAGATGGTGGACTGTTACGCTTTTCATCCTCTCCACATCAAGGTATGATTTCTCCACTTTTGGTGATATTGTTAGTTTGTGTAGATTGGTTGAATTGTTCAACCTATGGTTAAATTATAATATAGATGAGGGTGTTTAGAAGCTTTAATCAAGCTTAGAAATTGATTTCCATGGTGGAATCATTCCAATGAGAGCTAAGGTTTGAAACCCTAAGTAGTTGTTATGAATGATACATTAGAGAGTAGAATATATTGAATTAGGTAGTATGGGATGCGTAATTCATTGATTAGGTGTGATAGAAGTGGAAAATGAGATGTTAGAAATATGATGCATTAAGTGGTCATTTTGACCATAAGAGCCATTAAGCTCTTAATAGGCCAATACAAGTATTAAGAAACTAGTATATGTGTATGAATATGCCTAAGAGCAGAGAAGATATATCAAGATGCATCAATCGAGAAATTGAAGAAAATGATTAGTTAGTCTTAACAAGGGGAGTTATAATGTTGGATCTTGATGTACAAAGTGAGTGGCCTCAAGTTAGTAGATGAAGATAGAGTATGAATATACATTCTAAATCATGTAACACATCATTTAAGTATATTTAGATTATGTATGCGGTATACATTTAGAAACATGTATCAGAGCATGTAAGTATACCTAGAGAATATGTAGTTTGATGAGAAAGGTATTTGTTATATACCGAAGAGATGATAGAAAGAGACAAAGTATGATTATATGCATTATAATAATAAAGATAAGTATGCATGGTATTGTGTAGGATAGCAAAGAGTTATGTAACACCACTTTCAGGTATATATATATATATATATATATATATATATATATATATATATATATATATATATATATCTTTTGTTCAATAATGCTAGATCTAGGATTTTATGTAGTTTTTTCATGTTTGGGAGAGTTTGTTGGATGGATTCCATAAAGTTGGCAACTTTATGGATACTTGAGGTCCCTTTGAGTTTTAGTGTTCGAGATCTGAATAATGGATGAGTTTTGATTCCATGCATGAGGTTTTGACATTATTTTCACCCTTTTTGACCTAACCAAGTTAAAGACATGCATTAGACATGCATGTACATAAAGAAAGGGTGTTTATGAAGTTAATAGACGTTAGGAAGTTTTTTGGAAGAGATAAGAGTGTGGCCTAATGGAGTAAGGGCTTAATACTTTAAGTTGTCCAGAAGCAGTTCCCATGGCCTAACATCTTGCTCACCACGTCATGGAGGAGAGGTTCTTCACAACTGATTGTTTGGTTTGTTGCCACGGTGTGCATGCATGTTTTCCACAATGTACTGGTTGGTCTGGTCGCAACAGTTTCTTCATGGAGCTGCCACGATGTGGCCAGTGGGTGCCCACGACGTAGTGGCTAGCTATTGACTTTCATCTTTGAATTTTTGACCAAGTTGACCTTTGGCCTACTTGATTGTTTTTGGGATGTAAATTGAGGATTTTTCCATATTTGTTGTATATGTGACTTGTGTTGGATTAGTGTCTAAGTCCATAACTATATTTGGTATGTACTTGAGCTGATTGGCATGGTCCATTTGGGTTGCATGGCATCATGCATTTGGATAGACTAAAATGAGAGAAATAACACTTAAGGTTTACTAATATATTATAAGTTATAATATATTAATAAGATTATTTAATTAGTATTGATCAAGAATTAATTTGGAATTAATTAAGTGATAAAAAAGGAGACTAATTAAATATATGGGTTGATTGTGTAAATCATCCATACATGTATAGTGGGCTAATGCTCCATGGATTATCAAGTTGGGCTAAAACCCATAGGATGCTCCATGGATGCTCCATGGTGTTTTTGTACCCATGGATCATGGAAATGAAAGGCCATGACAATTAGGGTTTACATGGTCTAACCCTACTTGTGACACACTATATAAGCATCTTATTCTTGTCAAAATTGCCCCATGTGACACCATGAAAGAACTATGGGTGTATGGTGAGGGCTAGCCGATTTCATAAAGTGGTTCATTTCTCTCTAAGTTATTCCAAGTGTATTTGATGTTGTGTGAACCATTTGAGGTGTCACACATGGGGCACTCGGCTCTTAAGCATCAAGGAATCAAGTTACATAAAAAGGTATGTCTTCAAACTTGTTTTATTACCCAAGTATCAAAGATTGTATGCTAGATAGGGTAATACCTTGGAATATTCATATTTGCATGTATAATAGAGAAAACATAGATCCAAGGTATTTAGGTGTGCACTTAGGAGTGTTAGAATGCTCAAAACCCATCAGTGGTATCAGAGCCTAGGTTTGTTTTCAATTATAGTTGATGCAAAGTGCTGAAAAATGCTGAAAAAATCGATTTTCGGGCTGTCTGGGCACTGGACTCGCCGAGTCCACTGATGGACTCACCGAGTCCACGAGGAAACTCATCCTACTCGTCGAGTAGGTTCATACACTCGACGAGTAGGACCCCCTGACAACATATTTTCGACTTTTAAGGCTGGAATCATTACTCTAAGCTGTTTTTGAACCTATAAACCTGTTTTTGATGTGGTAATGTTCATTCTAATCCAATTTCAAAGATAATTGTCAATAGATTCATGTTTTGTATTAGTTTAATGGTTAGTCTAATTACATGAAAATTTTTGATTGAATTATCTTGTTCTTATGAGTTGCTTAGATTAATAGAAAAGTTATGTGAAGTTGTTGTTTTCAATCCATTTTAATCTAAGAGTTGATTCTAAAATGTGTTTTTGTAACTTGTCCTCAAGTTACATGAAAAGTCACATTTAAGAATCATAAAACTCATAAATATTTCATAAGTTATGAATAAAGGAAAAGTTACATTCTTTTAATAGTTTAAAGTCTTCCATAACTTGTCCTCAAGTTATGGAACTTGAAGAGTTTTTTGTATTAAAACTACTTTAAACACATAAGTTATGGAATTGAATAGTTTTGAATAGTTTCAAAACTTGCCCTGAAGTTTTGGAATTTGAAATGCTTTCCCTTATGAATACTTTAATTCCAAGTTAAGCCCTTAGAATTTTAAAAGATAAAAATTCAACCCTTATACTTTATAATAATATAAGTTAATAATATATATATATATATATATATATATATATATATATATATATATATATATATATATATATGTATAAGAGCAAGTCAGTCTTACCGTTAGTAGGCCTCATTCACGAAGCCGGTCTATAAGGGGGGTATAAGGTTACTGCCTATAAAATGACAGTTTAATGGGTATCCACTCTCACCCACCGCTTCCTTGACTGGTGGAGGGTCGTTAGCCGAACGGGTAGGACAAGGACTAGAATTCTCCCTTCATTAAAAGTATTAATGATAAATACTAAGTAACTAAACTTTTATAAATTCCAAATCTTAGTTACTTAGGAAAAATGTGAATTTGGTGCTAACCCATGAAATTACACTTTGCACTTTGCTTAAGTCGGTTAGTGGAGCCCTTGTGGTTAACCGCCACACTAGCTTGACTTAACAAGGTAGGCAAAGGGTAACTTAATGTTTATCATAGTATCGGTGGAGCGCGTGTGGTTAACCGGCACATCGATTAATGGGTAAATATTAAGGGTACCAAGTATATTTGCATGGTTATTCACACCTTGTTTTGTGATCCACGGCATCCCAGTCACAAAACTTGAGAGGGCACAATCGAGATTGAAACATGCCATTGAAAAGTTCAATGAATCTCAAAAGATCTAGGAGTTTCAAATCCAATTAAAACCTAATATTTCTATTTTGTTTTTCATAGTGGAAATTAGTGAATCGTCATTCGCCTACCTTCAAATATTCTAGCTTGGATTACGACATCCCACTTCCAAGTTATAAAATATTGTGTTGGGTCCTAGCCTTAATATTTCATATTGGGTGTTATATTAAGGACTTTAAATCAACTATATTGAATATCTCCCAAAAGATGTCTAGTTCATACATCTATGATCTTCCCAAATCTCTTGGAACTTCACTTCCTCCACCTCCTCCAATTATTCTCCCTAACCCATAAGTTCAAGGTCACTCAAGCCCTATTGGCAATCAAATTCTATGTGTGCTCACATCTTGGAGATGAAGTCACATATTGACAAGCCGGGAGAGTTGGGTGTCAAAGTCTTAAGAAAGTTGGATGTTCAATCACTTTCTAAGTCACATGGTGAGTTCCTTTGGGACTACTATGAAACAGACTATGACATGACCCTTAAATGATCTTATCTATTTGCTTGGTTCTGCTGAATCAGCAATGATTTGGAGGACTAGTAAAGCAAGTTTGATTAAGAAGATCAACTTCCCAAACCTTAAATGGACATTGACAATGGTAACAGTGGATATCCAGAAAAAGCTTTCTCTTCCCAATGGAAAGGGATCGGCCATAGTCAACTCGGTTGACCAAATGGTAAAGAGAAAGTCTAAGTCTGTGATAGTCCCGTGTACCATTTCCATAGAGTCCATATGTTTATATTGCCAAAGGAAGGGGCATTGGTTAGAAAACTGCCTATTTACCTGAAGGATCATAGGGTTGATCAAGTCAAGATGTTTGATTCTACTTCAGGTGAAGTCCACTATCTAACTCTGTCAAGTTTCTATTCTGAGATTCTCATTACATGATGTGACTGGGTCACATGTTGTTGTTTTAAGAATCAAAGAAAAGTGAAGAAACTTAAAGGAAGTATATGTTGATTCTGATCGCGAAGATGGATTTCGATCGCATGGTTCGGTGATCAGAATTTTTGAGCTGTTGCTTAGGAGTTATGATATATTGCTTAGGAATATATAACAACAAGTTTTTCATATGCATTTGCACTGCAAGGATAAGTTTTTTCGCAAAGTTTTGAAATAAAATAAAAAGGTTTTAATTTTATATTTATTTTAAATATCCTTATAGTGGCATTTGTGAAAAATGGTTGTTTATATGATTCCATTGATAGCAATATTGGAAAAGTGGACTTGATTCTTTCGTTTGTGGTAGTGTCATAATTTACCAAATAAGGAAAGATTCTCATCACCCAAGGTTTCAGTTTGATAGAAACTTGGAAATCATGCAAGTTGTATAGTATGATTAATGAGAATTTTCATCTTTGGAAAATTAAGATTAATTATTTGTTCACATGTATATGTGAGTCAAGTGAAGGACTAAGGGATCGAGTACACATTCTGGTGCACTGATCAAGTCCACCACAAAAGATCGATAAGACTATTCGTCATGATTTACTAAAGTTTAGTAAATATGGTTATACTTACTAGTTTGAGTATAATTCTGAAACGTTGGAAAAGTTTCGATGTATGGCAGATCGAATGAGAAGAATCAAATCAGGTAGAAGGATAAAAGTCTCTCAAATCTGAAAGATGGGAGAGTACTTTAGTATCATGTTTTGTGATCATCTTAATGATTTAGAAATCATGTCACAATTAGTCCTCTAAGGACATCTTAATGCATTCCTATGGCTAAGAAGAGGAATCAAGAATTGTGGAAATGGTTAAATCAAGAAGATGATTCATACTTCGTTCCAAAACAAGTCTTAGAGTCATACTCCAAGACTGTAAGTTGAGTGACATATCTTAAAGAAAGGTTTATAACAGTTGTCAAATGTAAGAGTAACAGTGTCCTACTCTTGTACATTTGAAATTGGTAAGTTGTGATGTTTTGGATAAAACAAAGGCCAAATTAGGCCAATTGTGTGAAGTGTTTGTCTTGATAAAGAGTCTGCACTATCTCTTGAATATTTGACAAGTGAGTCTTATATGTCAAGAGGACAGTGGGAGTTTTAGAGATCTTGGAAAAAATTCAAGATCTAATCAAGAATAAAACATGTAGTTCATCACTAGCACACGACTTGAGGTTTATAACCTATCGTGTTGACATATTCCTACTTCTGTGCCCATTCCAGTGAAAGTTGGCTTTGCATATGAGTTCTGAGAGTTCTCAATTGGTTTCATAACAACTTGGAAGCAATGGCATGCCCTTGTGCTGCCAGGTGGCAAGAAAGTAAGATTGAGTTCAGTCCATATGAGTTTGGATAAGAACACTTACACCATAAACAATCTAAGTGTCATAAGGTTTCTCTCCGATTCATGAAAATGATGGTGAGGAAACGCTTTCACTAAGTAGATTTTAGGTAGATAGCAAGTGTGATATTTGCATTCTCAAAGTTGTTAGTGGAGTGTGTGTGGTTAACCGACACACTAACATGGACTTGTGAGGAATGGAAAAGGTCTGAACAATTGAGACTATGATTACAGCATCCCTTTTCATAGTTCTGAAATTATTTAGACACACATGTGTGCTATCTAAGGAAAGGTGTATGATCCTGATAAAGTTTTATCAAAGCATCTCGTATTAGAAATTTGAACTTTGGTAAGAAAGTCAATACAATATTGATTTCTAGAAGTCCAGCTGATTTCTGAGTACATGTCAAAGCTAGTGGGAGCATAAGTGTTATGCTAATATTTCTCATGTTAGTGGGTGCATGATAATTATGATTAGTATTGCAAGACATCAATGTTAATTATAGAAAACAAAAGTTTCAATTCGTGAAGTTGCAGGGGTTGACAAGTTGTTTTGCTATAATTAAGGGAGAGGAAATTATACTTCATTTCAATTCTTAAAGCAATTGTCGAGGACAATCTAAGGTTTACCAAAGATTGGTTGCTTAGCGACAGTTGGAAGTATAGTGTTTCTGGAAGGACCATATTGACATGTTCTGAAAAGAGGCAACTCTTGTTCAGAAATAATAGTCAAATTGGGAATATGGAGTTGTCTCCATAGGTGGATTCAATCTGTGTAAGATTAGAAAAACTTAATGCAAGAAGGATATTTCCATGGAGTTGATCTCGATTGGAATACTCTGTAATGTCTGTTGACAAGTCTTTGTGACTTTGAGCATAATCATTACAAGAGGATCAATGCATATAAGTTTAGAATCTAACAGATTTTGGTAAATGGCAGGATTTGGAATTCTTGCATTTGCGCTAAGGAATTGGGATTGTGAAATGAGAATCATTGGAATTATGTTCAATCGATCTATTTCACAGAGTAAAGATCATAGACAAACTTAGTGTGCATACTTGATGTATGGCATATCTAATGTTTAGACAAACATAGTGTGCATACTTGGTGTATGGCATGACTAGTGTTTAGAAAACATAGTGTAAATGCTTGGAGCATGGGACAACTATTGTTTTAATTCAAGTATAACGTTGACAGTTGAAACAGTATACAATGAATAATAGGTAATCAATATGGTGATAAATAAAAGGTGTTTTATTTATATTCATAAGTTCTGAGACCATATTGGATTCGATTATTCTTGTGTTTCACTTTGCATGTTTTGACTTCCAGAATAACTAGGTCGTTCTTCCTGAAGGACTAAGTTATTCAAACCATCCACATTCGGTTATATGTTGGAAGTAGATATGAATCAAGACTGTCATGGGTTGGCTTGTAGAGGTCTAAGATGTTGGACAAAGTGGTGCTACAACACTCATGAGTGCTCATAAGTTCTGAGTATTGGATTCAACCCACGCTCATTTGAATCACTTCATGTATTTTATCACGAGTGATCATGAGACGATAATATCTTATATTCTTCAAACCTAGAGATATGAGTTGTTACTATGAGTTGGTTATATATTGATTGCACGAAAACTCATTGGTAACTCGATGTTATAAAACGTGCCTTTGTGTATGATTCAACAAGTAGTAGAACAAGCCATATGTGTCGAAGTTTATCCATTCCTTTTACCTTCGAGATAAAAGCGATATCTTTGGGCCCCTCGATGATTTAGTGATGACACATGTGAGTGCTTGGCCAAGCCAGGACTGATTTGATATGTTCAATCAGTCAGTCGTCATGAATCGGAAATCGGGAAACAACAAATGGACTGACAAAATGATTGATAATCCATGTCTCAATTTATATGATATCTAGAATGGAGGAATATATGATCACTTCTCTAATGTAAAAGTCATTGACGAGATCAGAGTACAATTACAACGTCAGAGTTCGACAGTGGCTTAAAGAGCTACGATTCCCAGTCGGTTCTTGAAGTCATACTCAATAATAGTTTTAGACTTATCCAAGTGGGAGACTGTTGGATTAGTGTCTAAGTCCATAACTATATTTGGTATGTACTTGACCCGATTGGCATGGTCCATTTGGGTTGCATGGCATCATGCATTTGGATAGACTAAAATGAGAGAAATAACACTTAAGGTTTACTAATATATTATAAGTTATAATATATTAATAAGATTATTTAATTAGTATTGATCAAGAATTAATTTGGAATTAATTAAGTGATCAAAAAGGAGACTAATTAAATATATGGGTTGATTGTGTAAATCATCCATACTTGTATAGTGGGCTAATGCTCCATGGATTATCAAGTTGGGCTAAAACCCATAGGATGCTCCATAGATGCTCCATGGTGTTTTTTTACCCATGGATCATGGAAATGAAAGGCCCTGACAATTAGGGTTTACATGGTGTAACCCTAATTGTGACACACTATATAAGCATCTTATTCTTGTCAAAATCGCCCCATGTGACACCATGAAAGAACTATGGGTGTATGGTGAGGGCTAGCCGATTTCATGAAGTGGTTCATTTCTCTCTAAGTTATTCCAAGTGTATTTGATGTTGTGTGAACCATTTGAGGTGTCACACTTGGGGAACTCGGCTCTTAAGCATCAAGGAATCAAGCTACATAAAAAGGTATGTCTTCAAACTTGTTTTATTACCCAAGTATCAAAGATTGTATGCTAGATAGGGTAATACCTTGGAATATTCATATTTGCATGTATAATAGAGAAAACATAGATCCAAGGTATTTAAGGTTGCATGTACACTTAGGAGTGTTAGAATGCTCAAAACCCATCAAGTTGTAGCACCAATTCTTGGACTGATAAGAGGTGTCGAGCACCCGTCTTATGGCAGGAGAGCCGTTAGTTGAGGTCAGCTTTGTGATTCATGTGAGTTTCCTTCACCATACTTGTGGTTCGAAGGCACCAATGCCGACTCACTAAATTATGTTAGAGGGTGATAGTTGTCATTGTGACAATTTCGTGTTATTCTTGTATGTGCTTGATGTGTCTGTGACTCTTACTGTCATAATTATGTGCTAGTTGTAGGGGTGAAATAGACCCAGTACCGGTTGAAAGATACCGAAGGGGGTGAAATAGACCCAGTACCGGTTGAAAGATACCGAAGGGGTGAAATAGACCTAGTACCGGTTGAAAGATACTGATGGGGGTGAAATAGACGCAATAGCGATTGAAAGATACCGAAGGGGGTGAAATAGACGCAGTATGTTTTTTACTGTTATGTATATATATATATATATATATATATATATATATATATATATATATATATATGTTATGGGGTATTTTAGGGGAGCTCACTAAGCTTTGTGCTTACGGTTTTCATTTTATGTTTCAGGTACTTCCAACTCGAAAGGAAAGGGCCCTACTTGATCGCACCACATCCGCCCACGTTTTCCGCATTATGTGATTTTGGTATGGTGATAAATAAAAGGTGTTTTATTTATATTCATAAGTTCTGAGACCATATTGGATTCGATTATTCTTGTGTTTCACTTTGCATGTTTTGACTTCCAGAATAACTAGGTCGTTCTTCCTGAAGGACTAAGTTATTCAAACCATCCACATTCGGTTATATGTTGGAAGTAGATATGAATCAAGACTGTCATGGGTTGGCTTGTAGAGGTCTAAGATGTTGGACAAAGTGGTGCTACAACACTCATGAGTGCTCATAAGTTCTGAGTATTGGATTCAACCCACGCTCATTTGAATCACTTCATGTATTTTATCACGAGTGATCATGAGACGATAATATCTTATATTCTTCAAACCTAGAGATATGAGTTGTTACTATGAGTTGGTTATATATTGATTGCACGAAAACTCATTGGTAACTCGATGTTATAAAACGTGCCTTTGTGTATGATTCAACAAGTAGTAGAACAAGCCATATGTGTCGAAGTTTATCCATTCCTTTTACCTTCGAGATAAAAGCGATATCTTTGGGCCCCTCGATGATTTAGTGATGACACATGTGAGTGCTTGGCCAAGCCAGGACTGATTTGATATGTTCAATCAGTCAGTCGTCATGAATCGGAAATCGGGAAACAACAAATGGACTGACAAAATGATTGATAATCCATGTCTCAATTTATATGATATCTAGAATGGAGGAATATATGATCACTTCTCTAATGTAAAAGTCATTGACGAGATCAGAGTACAATTACAACGTCAGAGTTCGACAGTGGCTTAAAGAGCTACGATTCCCAGTCGGTTCTTGAAGTCATACTCAATAATAGTTTTAGACTTATCCAAGTGGGAGACTGTTGGATTAGTGTCTAAGTCCATAACTATATTTGGTATGTACTTGACCCGATTGGCATGGTCCATTTGGGTTGCATGGCATCATGCATTTGGATAGACTAAAATGAGAGAAATAACACTTAAGGTTTACTAATATATTATAAGTTATAATATATTAATAAGATTATTTAATTAGTATTGATCAAGAATTAATTTGGAATTAATTAAGTGATCAAAAAGGAGACTAATTAAATATATGGGTTGATTGTGTAAATCATCCATACTTGTATAGTGGGCTAATGCTCCATGGATTATCAAGTTGGGCTAAAACCCATAGGATGCTCCATAGATGCTCCATGGTGTTTTTTTACCCATGGATCATGGAAATGAAAGGCCCTGACAATTAGGGTTTACATGGTGTAACCCTAATTGTGACACACTATATAAGCATCTTATTCTTGTCAAAATCGCCCCATGTGACACCATGAAAGAACTATGGGTGTATGGTGAGGGCTAGCCGATTTCATGAAGTGGTTCATTTCTCTCTAAGTTATTCCAAGTGTATTTGATGTTGTGTGAACCATTTGAGGTGTCACACTTGGGGAACTCGGCTCTTAAGCATCAAGGAATCAAGCTACATAAAAAGGTATGTCTTCAAACTTGTTTTATTACCCAAGTATCAAAGATTGTATGCTAGATAGGGTAATACCTTGGAATATTCATATTTGCATGTATAATAGAGAAAACATAGATCCAAGGTATTTAAGGTTGCATGTACACTTAGGAGTGTTAGAATGCTCAAAACCCATCAAGTTGTAGCACCAATTCTTGGACTGATAAGAGGTGTCGAGCACCCGTCTTATGGCAGGAGAGCCGTTAGTTGAGGTCAGCTTTGTGATTCATGTGAGTTTCCTTCACCATACTTGTGGTTCGAAGGCACCAATGCCGACTCACTAAATTATGTTAGAGGGTGATAGTTGTCATTGTGACAATTTCGTGTTATTCTTGTATGTGCTTGATGTGTCTGTGACTCTTACTGTCATAATTATGTGCTAGTTGTAGGGGTGAAATAGACCCAGTACCGGTTGAAAGATACCGAAGGGGGTGAAATAGACCCAGTACCGGTTGAAAGATACCGAAGGGGTGAAATAGACCTAGTACCGGTTGAAAGATACTGATGGGGGTGAAATAGACGCAATAGCGATTGAAAGATACCGAAGGGGGTGAAATAGACGCAGTATGTTTTTTACTGTTATGTATATATATATATATATATATATATATATATATATATATATATATATATATATATATATATATATATATATATATATATATATATATATATATATGTTATGGGGTATTTTAGGGGAGCTCACTAAGCTTTGTGCTTACGGTTTTCATTTTATGTTTCAGGTACTTCCAACTCGAAAGGAAAGGGCCCTACTTGATCGCACCACATCCGCCCACGTTTTCCGCATTATGTGATTTTGGGATTTGTACTTTGATATTATTTCACTATGAAACACTTTTTGTTGTTTTGACATTATTACTGGATGTTTTGAAATAAATTAAAAATGAAATTTTTGTCTAAAAATTTTGGGATGTCACAATCGGTGATGGAGATCACCATGATGTTTACTGAGAGAGGCCTCTTCTGACCCAAGTATCCAACTTCGAGTAGGTTCAATTGTCATAATACTTAAGAATGCTCAAGACTGAGCATTATTGTTCCTTTTTAGAGCTGTAGTTATTCAAACGGATGTGGCAGATTGAGATTGATATTCAGATGAGAGAGAAAAGGCAGGCCATGCTTCAGACTCTAAGTGGTTTAAGCCTGCTAATTCCAATCCGGAGGACAAAGAGGCTGCAATTGTGGAAAGTGTCGGAAAGTGCAGGAGGGAGTGTGTCGTTCAGTGGTCGGGTGCCATAAATGTGGCAAGGAGGGATACTTTTCCAGAGATTGTCGTCACCAGCATCACCAACAGTCCTCGTAGCACGACACTCGAGTTTGTTATCAGTGCGATCAGGTTGACCGTGTGAAGGCCAACTGTCCATTGCTCGCTACTAGGCCTGTGTAGGGACCAACTCCCACTACTCTTCGGATCACGAGTGGCCATTAGGGGATGGACGATGCCCCAAAATCCAGAGGTCTTGAATTTTAGTTTACTATGATGGAGGCCAGGGCGGCACCCGACGTCGTTACCGGCATGTATTCATTTGTATCCTGTCAAGTTAATTTCTATATGCTTACATTTATGTTTATGTTAGGTACCTTCTTAGTCAATTCATTGTCCGCTCTAGTGCTTTTTAACTCTGGTGCGAGTTGGTCTTTTGTGTCTTAGTCTTTCCGTAGGGATTTTGATATGACCCTTGGGGAGTTAGAGTGTCCACTGTAAATTTCCATCACCAATAAACACAATGTTTTTTCTTCGACCGTCTTCTATGGTTGCACCTTGTAGATATGCAGAGTGCCCAACCCGGTTGACCTGATTCCCATCCATATGTCAGATGTATTCGTGATTGTAGGGATGAATTGGTTGAGCATATATGGGGCATTATTAACTATGAGAGGAAACTAGTGGTGGTTTGAACCACAACTGGGGGAGAACTAACCATTTATGGCTAGGATACTAGGGTTGGTTCAAATTTCTGCTCTGCCGCTAGAGCTAGGAAGTATCTGCGACATGGATGTTTAGGTTATCTGTCACACCCCCAAACTAGGATGGCGGAAACATCCGGGGGTGGATGACTTTCATGTATTGTATCATAACAATTGAATAATAGTAAAGAAAGCAAACACAACCATCATATATATAATTGAAAAAGTTACATCATTGTAAGTATTACATGTTTCAAAAGTCAATTACAAGTGATGTCAAAAATGATTTGTTTGATGCCTTAGCGTCCCATCCTCAAAAGCTAGTGGTTACCTGTTTTACTGATTCCCTGAGAATACAAGTTATTTGAAAAAGTGTCAGCATTTAAGTTGGTGAGTTCATAAGAGTTTGTTATAAGCAATAGTAAGCCTTTCCCTGAAAGGATATCGTGTTGTTTCCAGAAAATCCGATATTTTCTAATAAGTGAGATGTAAGCCATTCTCTTGTAAAATGATAGTGTTTATTCCAGAAAATCTAATAATTTCCGTAGGAATGAGTTGTAGTCTTAAATGTTCCAAGACCGAAATGAACTAGTGTTTCCCATACTTAAAGTAGTCATATGTAGTTTTATTCACGTATAAAAATATATGAAGAAAAGTGTTTTCGTGTAAAATGTACGTACAGTCATTTCCCCATGTGAGTTTTCATAACCATGATTTTAAGATGCAGTGCCTGCCTCGTCGTTCTTCAGGCGCCGAGTTATTTATGACATTTGTCAACCATAACCTGTCGGTCTGACTATAGCTAGTAGTCAGGGTGTGGGATCATCAGTCCCGTATAGATCTATACACAAGTATCACACTCTTGTATACAAGATTACGGTTAGAAATACATGACTTTCTGTATACCTCAGTTAGGTACGATGAAGACAGTGTCTCACAAATTCATTTAAAGAGTGTACGTGTTTTTGAAATGAAAACATTTGTAAATGACATTATCCCATATTTCCAGGATGGCATCAAAAACGTCGTAAAACAATAATATATGTACTTTATATTGTTTTTACCCTTTGCTCAACGGGCTACAAAGGGGTAAAGTTTTGTAAAATATTCGTAAAGTTTTGATGAAATGAACGTTTTGTATTTGAAATATATATATATATATATATATATATATATATATATATATATATATATATATATATATTTGTATGAATAATGTAATGATTATCAAAATATTGTTCGTGAAATCACATAGGATTGAATAGTGAAACCTTTTCGTGTATTTAACGCTTTTTGCAAAACAGTATAGTAACGTATTCAAAATGCTCGCGTTATAACGAAAATATTAGTGTGTTACTTGTATTCCCCCCCCCCCTAAAAACAAAAAAAAATTCTTGAAAATGTAGGGGTATGAACTCACTTGATAAGGTGGTGATTCAGATAACACTTCGCTTCTTAAAAAAAATCTTCTTTTGAAGAAACCGCGAGTTTCTGCTGAAAACCGGGTTCTGCGCGGGCAGAGTTTCAAACCGAAAAACTCTTTTCTCGGAGACTTCGGGTGCTCCGGGCTTTCTTCTAGTGCTAGGGAGGTTCCCTAAGCTTTGGGGGCTTTAGAGTAACTTGAGAGAGTGTAGAGAGTGAAAGAAAGAGTGAATTTGCAAAATAATTCGGGCAGCCTCACATCCTTTTTATAGCTGGCCGATGCCTCGCTTTACGCTGGGCGTAACCTCGGTACGCATGGCGTACCCCGGTACGCTGGGCATACCTTCGTACGCGGCGCGTAGGAGCAAACAGATGTCTGAAACCTGTTGGGTCTACGTGGTCAATCCGAGGCCATGCAATGCGAACGCGGGGCGTCCCTTAGGATAAGCTTCGAAATGTGTGCCTCTTACTTCAAAAATTCATAACTTTCACATACGAGCTCCGTTCTTGACGTTCTTTATATCCACGTGTAGGTGAGACCGTAATCTACGACATTTGTTTAGACTCTATCGGCTAATTTTGAATTTATTTTTAAAGTTATATTTTTAAAAGGCCGGGACAGGAAAATGTCCGTTAAAAATTCATAACTTCTTCATACGACGTCCGTTTTCATCTGTCTTTCTACCGTTGGACTACTATTGACGATATCTTTGATTCTCATTTAGGTTATGTCGGCTAAAAATCGCTCGATCTATAATTCGAATTCCAAGCTGCACACTGCTATTCCAAATTTTAGAAAATTCATAACTTCCTCATACGAAGTCAGATTTGGATGTGCTTTTTATGCACGCTCTCGGTTTAACGTATGCCACAACTTTCGTTTATATCGCTAAGGATAAAAATCATTTTATCGTAAATTTCACTTTTTACGTCACACAGCGTCGTGCCGGTTCTGTCGCGGAACTTTGACAGGCCATAACTTCTTGTTTATAACTCGGATTTCAGCGTTCTAATCTTTTACTTTTGACACTTATTTTCATTCTTAATTTATTATATCATCATAATTAAGTATAAAGCACATAAATTCACATACTACTCAAATAGTTCATCTTTATTACTTCAAATAACGTACACAATAACTTATGTAACCATGTTTCGTGACAATCAGAGCTCCATTGCATCAAGTTACATTGTGAATTCACTGGTACATGGTTGAAGTTTAGACCTAGTTTGCTCTAGAATTTTTCAAGTTGTCACATCATCTCCCCGTTATAGGGAATTTCGTCCCGAAATTTGAAATTTGAGTGGGATTTCAAGCGTTGGGGAAAAGATGTGGGTACTTCTGTTTCATTTGGTCTTCTCGTTCCCATATGAATTCAGGTCCTCGTTTGGCGTTTCAGTGGACCTTTACTATTGGTATACGGCTTTTCTTGGTTCTCTTGATTTCCCTCTCCATGATCTCTATTGCTTCTTCGATGAAGTTGAGACTCTCATCTACTTCGATTTCATCGATCGGGATAAGAAGAGTTTCATCAGACATACATTTCTTTAAATCAGACATGTGGAAAGCCGGGTGTATGTTATTAAGTTATTGTGGTAGTCAGAGTTTATAAGCTACCGAACCAATCCTTGCAAGGATCTCAAATGGTCCGATGTATCTTTGTCACACCCCCAAATCGGAATGGCAGAAACGTTCGGGGGTGGATGACGTCATATGTAGTATCACAACAATTGCATCATAGTAATCAAAGTAAACACAACCATTACATCGAATATATACATGAAGGTATTTACATATGTTTGATTCATGTTTACATACATCAAAAGCAACAAAATAAAGACGTGATTCAATATGCTACGTCTTCTCAAAAGTCTGCTTAGGTACCTGTCTACTGATTTCCTGAGAATACAAGCGGTTATGAAAAGAGTATCAACATTAAGCCGGTGAGTTCATAAGCATGTTTTGTAATGAAATCCTGTTAATGAATCAGTGAAAGATGTTTACATGTTTCCCAGAAAATCCAGTATTTTCTAACATATGAGTTTGTTACAACGTTCCATAAAGTACTAGTTTGCTTGCCTGTTTACCACCAGATAAATTGTATAAAACTGTTTTGAATGTAAAACCCCTTTTTGTATGAATAACCCTGGCTATCACCAGTATATATAGAATGTTCTGTTGGAAAACCCTGGTTGCCACCAGTATGTATAGTAGATTCATTAATTAAAATGAAACCATGTATTTTATTCCCTGGAATACTCCAGTATAATGTATAGTAGTTCTATTAGTTAAAATAAAACTAATGAAGAATGAAATTGTAACAACGTACATTTTCAAACAATTTTTTTCATTTTTAAAACA
The DNA here is from genome assembly GCF_052849685.1 of Lactuca virosa. Classification (NCBI taxonomy): domain Eukaryota; kingdom Viridiplantae; phylum Streptophyta; class Magnoliopsida; order Asterales; family Asteraceae; genus Lactuca; species Lactuca virosa. The sequence continues at coordinate 170,632,401 of NC_136428.1, read as the reverse complement.
TAATTTCATTCTTAACAAAATCCATTGTATCACATATTATCTCATAAACAACCCCAGAATCTCAAGTACATAAATCTTCATCAGTGTGTACAGATCATGCCGGCGCCTTCCCGCGATCCTCGCTAGTACCTGAAACACATATCACATAACACGGTAAGCATAAATGCTTAGTGAGTTCCCCAAAATACCACATACAACACATAAGCCACTCGAGGCTACAGTACGACCCCCCGGTCGATGTGTCTCAGCGGAATCCTCCAGTCCCGCAGCTCGTTGGACCCTCTGGTCCGGTCATAGGTCGTTGGACCCTTCGGTCCGGTCTGTATCGTTGGACCCTTCGGTCCGGTCTATATCGTTGGACCCTTCGATCCGGTCTATATCGTTGGACCCTCCGGTCCGGTCTATACAACACATAGCATACATATGTCACAATGCACATAATCTCATACATACACATAGCACACAAGACCCTCCGGTCTACACATAGATACCACTCTAGGTAATGTATAGCGAGAAGACTCACCTCGGGTAACTCGGATAATCTCGCTCACGAATATACGGATCTAGCCCCGCCTAATCACATAAACAATACCCTCAAATAAATAATGGCTCTCAAAGGCTAGATTAAACCCTTCCTATTATCCCACAGAAGGGTAAAAGACCATTTTACCCCTCCCTGACTCAAAAGTCCACATGTTGACCAAAACCCTAAAAGTCAACAGCAAGCAGTACGCGGGGCGTACCAACTCGTGTACGCGGGGCGTACACCGGCTAACCAGAATCGGGGACTCAACCCCCTACGCGGCGCGTTCTGAGACTTACGCCCATCGTAAGTCCCAGACTCATCCTTTCTATATTTTTGGTCTGAATAGATTGAGACAACAGTTCATATCTCAGATCTCGACATTCCTCAGTCTCCTAAACCATAAAATCGAGACCTTTAGGCCTTTGCATGGCTAAAAAGGTTATAACTCACTCCAACCTTTTATCCCCTTTTCTCATTAAGACCAAAACTCAAGCATGACCCCATAACCACGACCAAGTTTGGATTTTTATAGATCCACAACACATCCTAAACTGAAATGGGTCAGATCAAGGCTTAGGGAGACCATTTACACCAAAAAGTCTCCATCTTGGTACAAAACCCTAGAAAATGGACCATGAAACACAAAACCAAAATAAAGAGGAAAGTTCTGAGCTTTTTACCTCCAAGTGAAGGTCCTTCCTCTGAAGAACTCAGATCCAAGCTTGAACTCCAAACCCTAGCCTCCACAAGCACCTCCCCTTCTTCTTCACTAACACATAAAGGCACCTTCTAGCTCAAAACACTCACACACAAGCTTTAGAACGAAGATAATGCTCTCTTAGGGTTTCTCTCTGTGAAATGGTGGCTGAGGATAAGGCCATAGCATTCCTTATATAGTGCACAAGTCTCGTTTAGGGTTTGAGTCTGGGCCCACTACGCCCAGCATACCGTGAGTATTCCGCGTCCAACTTAAGCGCATGAGTACGCGCAGCGTACTCTTTAGTACGCCCAGCGTACTCATTTGCCATAACTTTCATTTAAGGGCTAATCTTGACACCTTGAAGAAAAAGAAGGGTTAAATAAATATATCCAAATTCCCGGATGTTACAGAAATCCCGTAAACAAAAGGTTAGTTTATATAATTGTGAGTCGTATAACCATGCTTGATTTGACCTAGTGACCTTTACGACGTTCTTCAAGTGTCAGATAAATGAAATTTGTCACCCCAGACATGTCTGCCTAACTGTAGCTAGCAGTTCAGGTGTGGGATTGTCAGTCCTGAGTAGATCTATTCACACATCTCATGCTCTCCCTCCAGGAGACTCTGGTTATACTATGATAGGATTTAGTTTAGTACATAAAAGAGTACAATATTTGAAGTAGAGTCTCACAATTCTGTATAATCTAGTTTACGTGCAGTTCTGTATCAATCTCTTGTATTTAATCCTGTGTGTATACTTTATAGAGAAATAATTATACTTAAGTAATTATGTAATAAAGTTTCTGTGACAACCGTCAAATTCTGGTCAAGTCAAAGTCAAACTAAGACAACAAGTCAAACCAGTTAACTCAGTCAACCCTTGTATATTAGGGTTTACGCTATGTAATTACTGAACAGTTCGCTAATTTAAAGAGAAAACATCAATTGGAAAATTCGTGTATTTAATTTTCCTTAGCCTGGATAGTGCTAAACAATGAAACAAAACGATAAAACACTATTGCACACTCATCGGGAGTGTGTAGGACACTAAATCATGGCTTAAAGGGGTTTACGGACCTTGCGTTGCGAAGCCGAATGCTCAAAAAGGTCATAAATGGAACCTCTCTAAATATACTTCACTCTATCTCTCTCTATTCGAAATCTCTCCCAAATCTCTCTCAAAAGTTCTCGTAACTTTTTGTAATCATTTGGGCCATCCCGACCCTTAACCAGGTCAAAAACCGCTTAAAACGGGGTAAAAACGGGTAAAATACCCTTAAGGACCCGAAACCTACCTTATAGGGCCGAAGCCTCTTAGGGCCGAAAGTCCCCTTAAGGGACCGAACTGCTGAGAAGCGAACCCCAAGAACCGAACCTGCCTTTCGGACCGAGCCTCACAAGGACCGAACCCGAAGGTCCTCTTGGACCCGAACCTCGCGCGAACCGAACCCGAACCCTTCGTTCCATTTCGCTTCTTACTCCTTTCGCCTCGTTTCGCCTTCGGGCCCAGCAGCCTTGGGACCGAACCTCGGCCTAGCACCGAGAGGTCTCGCAGGTTGCCATTTTCTTCCCGGTTTTCGACGAGTTTTGCGTTCTAAGCCCGATTTTAATTATTTTAACGCGGGATTTTCACCCAAAACTTTATTTTAACATATAAGGCCCCATATTTATTATTTAATCACGTTTTTCGGGATAAATCTTATCCAAGATTTAGTGGGTAAAGTACAAGAGGTGGAGTGTTGACTTTTCCTTAGTTTATGACACAAGCAACCACCTACACCCACTCTATGACCAGTCACACCTCCCCACCATCCCTAGTCACTTCCTTGTACTTTTCCATCAATCATCAGCCCCTCCCACGTTCTAAGAGCTGGAGCAAATCAATCTCTCTCCTCATTTCCACTCACTTGCACTCATTTCACCAAAAATCAAACACAAGTTTTCTCTCAAACTTTTTCTCTCTATTTCGAAACTCCAAGGCTGATCATCAAGCTTTATTCTACTCTTGGTAAGTATAATTCATCCTCCTTGTGATTATTACACTTCATTCTACTACAATCATCTATTGCTTACACAAACTCCATCACTTTGATGTTAGATTCTCGAAAATCTTCAAGGCATCTTCCAGTGTTCTTGAGTTGAACACTTCCCTTCTCCAACATTCATCTACTGAAATCACATAAGGTGAGTTCATACCCCTACATTTTCATGTTTTCTTAAGTTTTAAGGGGGGGAATACAAGTTAAAACACCAAGAACACAACTAAATTCTTCTAACAGCTTTCATCAGAAAAGTTGGACTCCATTCACGGACTGTTTTGGTCAACTTACACATTTTTGTTTTCAAAACTGTACAAGGTGCAAGTAGTTCAAGTTCTTAGCTTTAAAATGGTTACTTGCACATCTCCATACGATTTTTCTACAATTTATGGTGATTTTTACAAAACTGCCTATCATTTCAAACATCAATCCGGACCAGTCTGTGGTTATGGACTTGTTCACACAAGTTAGAGGTCACTAAAAATCATGAGAAAAATTATGGAGAAACTAGACTCATTTTTCAAACTCTCAGAACTTACGGATCCTGATTTGGACCTTTGATGATTTTCTACAAATTTTCTAAGAACAGTAATAGAAACTGTTAACAACAGAAAAATGCTATCAATTTCATTACACCTTGTAACATGTTGAGCAAGGTGTATATCTTTATGTGATTATATGTTATTGCAATATATGACCTTTTTGTCTTAGTATATAGACATACATCGGTTAACAAATGGATTTTTGCTAGATAAAGCATAGAAATAACAACTTGTTATAATTAAAGTACATCCATTACATACAAACATTGGATAAACTATATTGAGTATAGTTTACATACATTATTACTACTACCCTTGTTTTGATAAACTATAATAGGTATAGTTTATGATACATTACATAATACATACAATTCAAAAGGGTACATTTATACAAAGAGGATTTTCATTACACTACACGTAATTCCGTTAATGACTTTGTGAGACATTCGCTTCACTATACAAATAAGTCATGTATTGTAACCAGAGTCTCCTGGAGGGAGAGCGTGATAGTTGTATATAGATCTATATTGGGTCTGACAAACCCACACCTTAACTGCATGCAACAGTTAGACCGGCAGGTCTGGGGTGACAAATGTCATAACATTTCCGACGCCTGAAGAACGTCGTTTCAGGCCAACTAGGTCATAGCATGGTTATAATAACTCACAGAAAGTATTAACAAACATAGGAATTTACGGGGATTTCATTGAAATCGAACGAGTTTATGTCAATTTAAACTTGCATTGTCGTACTATAAATATGATAAATCATTTATACATTTTGGTCTTTGGATATAAGACTACATCACACATTTTAAGGAAAATATCGGATTTTTCTGGAACAAACATTACATTTACAAGAGAGAAGTTTTTATCAATGCAAAACAAAAGCTTATGAACTCACCAACGTTTGTGTTGACACTTTTTCAAACAACTTGTATTCTCAGGAAATCACTAAACAGGTAACCAAGTGCATTTTGAGGATGGGACGTTAAGGCGTCAAACATTTCATATTTTTTTCAACATATTGTAATTGATTTGGAAACATGTAATTGATACAATGATGTAACTCTTTCAATTATATATGTTGGTTGTGTTTGCTTGAATTACTATTGCCATTGTGATTATGATACTATACATGAAGTCCTCCACCCCCGGACGTTTCCGCCATCCTTGGTTTGGGGGTGTGACAGATTGGTATCAGAGCACGGTTTATAGTGAATTCAGTATATCAAACCACATAAGATATACAAACTACAAACACATTTGGGACTAAAAGTCTCTGATTTGAACATTTTCAAATGACTATACTTTTAGAAAGTAAACGGTTTCTCGTTAAAAGTATAAGTACATGCATACATGCTCGCATAGAGTCGTAGTTAGGAAAACAATAAAGTAAAAGAGGAGGAGTTGTTCGTTACGAGTATGCCTTGGAATATGTGGTCAAGTCTGGGATGGATATAGCCTGATCAACTATATCTGTCCGAGAAGTGACCTGCATATATTGAGGGATAGTCGTAGTGGACAACAAACCTGACAACCTAACATCACCCTATAATGAATACGCTAAGAACCAAACATAACATTTAAAATACTATAGGAGTATTTTGAGAATTTATAACTCGACATTTTAGATTCATTTCATACCTTTTACACCCCTATTCTCGAACAGACAACATAGCGGGATTCCATCTACCTGGAGACCCTTACTTCCCTAATGAGGGACACGCTGGATGGCTCGAGGCAGAACCCGAGGAGATGATCGAGGAAGATCCTGAGGAAGACCCCAAAGATCCTGAGGAAGACCCCGAAGAGGTTGAGGAAGAAGAAGAACCAGAGGAGGAAGTCATCAACCCTCCTTACATTGCCAGGGTGCCTGCGAACCGCTTTGGCTACAACGGGCCTGAACCCCGTTGGGCAATAGTGATCGAGCGATGGGGCCGTCAGCAACGACAACGATCACCATTTGGTGATCAACGAGGTTACTACGACCTCAGCCACGGGGGACCGGCTGACAGAGCGCTTCCAGTCATGATTCAACAAATAACTAACATCGATGATCGCGGTAGGGCGACGACGAACCAAATTCGGGAGCTGAGTGCCATCATAGAAGCTACTGCTACCCGCGCCAGAGACCTAGAGAGAGACTCCTACTTCAGGGACCAACTCATCAAGGACCTTCTCGCTACTCGGGCAGAAGCAAGGGAGTATCAAGAAAAATACTTGGCACTCGAGGAAAGAGTGATTGCAGCCGAGCGACGATTGGCTGAACTCCAGGGTGCATCGACCTCGTCCCAAGCACCATCAGGGGCCGATCACCGTGAGTAGAACTCATTCTACTCGCACATCCTCGTAGAGTAGGTATATGAGTATGCGTGGGTGCTACTCTTTTTGCATGTAAGCTAACCCTGCGATTAAGTGATTACACTATTCAAGGGGCTTTTGTGCTGTCGAAACTATCTTTTACATTGATGTAATGTAGACCTTTATGAGGTCAAATTTTTTCCAAAACAATGTGTACTAAAAGTTATCAATGAATCTTAGGAGTGGGTCAGACTCGGAACCGAACACATGACTCCGTTTGAGTCACCACTATTTAATTCATAAGTTTAATTGCATAAACTTTTTCTATGAATTACTTGCTATAAAGTCGAGATATAATACAAATGAGATAAAACAAGTAACACTCGACTCGTTATTACTATTGAAGTCTTACGGACTTGTCATTTTAAAAACTTGTGACAGAACTATGCCGCCAAGGAGAAGACCAAGGCCTTCCAACAGCGCAGCACCACCTCCTCCGCCGCCGCCTCCGCAATTTGATTCGGCAATGTTCCAGGCTGCAGTAGCAGCAGCTGTGGCGGCAGCTATGTCGCAAATCGGCACAAATGGCAGTGGTGGATCTGGATCTGGTGCTACACCCTCTAACCAGGGCGACAGTTCGGGGCACACAAAGGAATGCACCTACAAGGATTTCACAAATGGCAAACCCGACCTTTTCAATGGAACCGGGGGAGTCATCACACTAATGCAATGGTTCGAAAGGACCGAAGCGGTCTTCGAAGTATGTGCTTGCCCTGAGGCAAGCAAAGTCAAATATGCAGCCTTCACTTTCACTGGTAGGGCGCTCACTTGGTGGAACGGTCGAGTTAAGTCACTCACTCTCGCGGTGGCTAACTCCATAAGCTGGGAAGACTTGAAAGCTCTGATGATGAAGGAGTACTGCCCGAGAGGCGAGGTTCAAAAGTTGGAACAAGAACTCTGGAACCTCAAGATGTCGGGCTCCGACCTTGAAACTTACACCACCCGATTTAATGACTTGGCTCTCCTCTACCCAGCAATGGTCACTCCAGAGGAGAAGAAGGTGGAGCGATACCTTTGGGGACTGTCTCCTCAAGTTCAAAGTAGTGTTTTGGCTTCAAGGCCAACTACTTTTGACAGTGCCAAGGAACTGGCACAACAACTCATTGACCACCGAGCCAGTCATAATACTATAACCACTACCCACGATCAGTCAAGAAGAGAGAACAACAAAAGAAAATTTTGGAACAGTAAAAAGAAGCAACCGACACAGGACCCTGCCAAGAAGCAACAGACTGTTGCTGTCCTTGCTGCCACTACTGCTACCACTCCAGCACCACCGAAGCAATATGCTGGAAATCTCCCTTAGTGCAACAAGTGCAACTTCCACCACAATGGTGCTTGTCGGGAACTGCACTGCAAAAACTGCGACAATAAAGGGCATACCGCTCGTCTCTGTAAAGCGCCAGCACGACCGATCAACCAAGTAGCCAATGCTGGGGCAAGCCAAACCTGCTATGGATGTGGTGACGCAGGACACTTCAAGAGAAACTGCCCCAAAGCACAAGCTTCTAATACGGGTGCTGTAGGGAGAGTCCTGGCCATGGGACAATGAGAAGCAATCAAGGACCCCACGGTGGTTACCGGTACGTTTCTCCTCAATAACTCTTATGCATGCGTACTTTTCGATAGTGGAGCGGAGAGGAGTTTTGTGAGCCATCAATTCAAACATTTACTTAAACAAGACCCCCAATTATTAAAAGACACATACGTGGTAGAAATGGCAAACAGAAAGGCAGAGCGCGCTAGCGATATATACTCAGGGTGTACCCTCACTCTAGATAATCATTCATTTAAAATAGACCTAATGCCGGTAACAATAAAAAGTTTCGACATAATCATCGGTATGGATTGGTTAAGTTCTCATCATGCTGACATTCTATGTTACGAAAGGGCCATTCGTCTCAATCTGCCAAACGGCGAAACCCTTCTCGTCTACGGTGATAAACCCAGTGCAAACTTACAAATCATCTCTTGCGTCAAGGCTCGAAAGTATCTCCGAAAGGAATGCCACGCCTTCTTAGCCCACGTAGTAGATAAGAAACAAGAGATGAAGGATATCAAAGACATTCCAGAAGTGTGCAACTTTCTTGACGTATTCCCCGAAGACCTTCCAGGCGTACCCCTCGCACGGCAAGTCGAATTCCGAATCGACTTGGTCCCCGGAGCTACCCCAGTAGCCAAAGCTCCATACCGCCTAGCGCCGGCTGAAATGCAAGAATTGTCCAGTCAATTGAACGAGCTGTTAAGCAAAGGGTTCATCAGGCCGAGCTTTTCACCCTGGGGAGCACCAGTCCTATTTGTGAAAAAGAAGGACGGATCTTTTCGCATGTGCATTGACTACCGCGAGTTAAATAAGCTTACCATCAAAAACCGATACCCTCTACCCCGAATCGACGACCTCTTCGACCAACTTCAAGGGGCAAGCTACTTTTCAAAAATCGATATGAGGTCGGGTTACCATCAGCTACGAGTTCAAGAAGAAGGTATCCCCAAGACAGCCTTCAGAACTCGCTATGGGCATTACGAGTTTGTAGTGATTCCCTTCGGGTTAACCAACACACCTGCGGTATTCATGGACCTGATGAACCGAGTGTGTCGACCCTACTTAGACAAGTTCGTGATCGTGTTCATCGACGACATTTTGGTCTACTCACGAAGCAAGGAAGAGCATCGCCAACACCTACGACAAGTGTTAGAAACGCTGAGAGCTGAGAAGCTCTACGCTAAATTCTCTAAGTGCGAATTCTGGATCCGAGAAGTGGATTTCCTTGGCCACGTGGTTAGCGAGAAAGGGATACATGTGGACCCCTCAAAAATCAAAGCGATCGAAAACTGGTCAGCACCTACAACACCAACGGAAGTCCGACAATTCTTGGGACTTGCCGGATACTACCGAAGATTCATCCAAAACTTCTCCAAGATCGCTAAACCACTCACCACTTTGACCCAAAAAGGTGTGATGTTTAAATGGGAAGATAAACAAGAAGCTGCCTTCCAAACTTTAAAACGAGCCCTGTGCAGCGCACCGATCCTATCTCTGCCAGAGGGAACCGAAGACTTTGTAGTCTACTGCGATGCATCAAACTAGGGGCTTGGGTGTGTTTTAATGCAGCGAGGAAAGATCATTGCCTACGCATCGAGGCAATTGAAAACACACGAGGTCAACTACGTCACGCATGACCTCGAATTGGGAGCAGTAGTGTTCGCCCTAAAGATCTGGAGACACTACCTTTACGGAACGAAGTGTACCGTCTTTACTGATCACAAGAGCCTTCAGCACATTCTCAATCAAAAGGAGCTCAACATGAGGCAAAGGCGATGGGTAGAACTACTGAACGATTACGAGTGTGAGATTCGTTATCATCCAGGTAAGGCAAACGTCATAGCAGATGCCTTAAGTCGAAAGGAATACTCGGGGCGCCGAGTAAAGTCATTAACGATGACAATCCATTCACACCTGTCCACACAAATCAGAGAGGCTCAGCTGGAGGCCTTGAAACCGGAAAATGTGACGGATGAGGCATTAAGGGGAATTGATAAGAATCTTGAAGTCAAAGACGACGGAGTTCGTTACCTCATGAACCGAATCTGGACACCAAAGTTCGGTGGGTTCCGGGACGTCGTCATGAACGAAGCACACAAGACTCGATACTTCATCCATCCAGGATCGGATAAAATGTATCTAGGACCTCAAGAAGTTGTACTGGTGGCCGAACATGAAAGCCGACATTGCTACCTATGTGGGCAAGTGTCTGACTTGCGCCAAAGTCAAGGTGGAATACCAGAAACCCTCAGGATTGCTGCAACAACCTGATATACCGGAGTGGAAGTGGGAACGAATAACCATGGACTTCATAACCAAGCTACCTAAGACCACGGGTGGGCTTGATACCATATGGGTGATCGTGGACAGATTGACCAAATCAGCACACTTCCTGCCAATTAAGGAAACCGACAAGATGGAGAAGTTGACTAGAACATACATCAAAGAGGTGGTACGACTGCATGGCGTGCCGATATCCATTATCTCTGACAGAGATAGTAGATTTACATCGTGATTTTGGCAGTCTCTACAGAAATCCCTGGGGACTAGGCTTGACATGAGTACAGCCTATCACCCACAAACTGACGGGCAAAGTGAGAGGACCATTCAGACGTTAGAGGACATGCTTAGAGCGTGTGTGCTAGACTTTGGTAAATCTTAGGACACCCATTTACCACTTGTTGAATTCTCGTACAATAACAGTTATCACACTAGCATCAAGGTTGCACCATTTGAAGCCCTCTATGGCCGCAAGTGCAGGTCACCTCTGTGCTGGGCTGAAGTGGGCGACACGCAACTAGCTAAGGGACAAGTCCTTAATAGCACCCTCACTGGCCCGGAGATAATAAGAGAAACCACAGAGAAGATCGTTCAAATTCGGGAAAGACTGAAAGCATCCCGAGATCGGCAAAAGAGTTACACGGATAAGCGACGCAAACCCTTGGAATTCCAGGTCGGTGATCGAGTACTACTGAAAGTTTCCCCTTGGAAAGGAATGATACGTTTCGGTAAACGGGGAAACTAAACCCAAGGTACATCGGACCATTCAAAATACTTGCCAGGATCGGCCCAGTGGCATACAAACTCCGATTACCACAAGAACTAAATCACGTACATCCTACCTTCCACGTATCAAACTTAAAGAAATGCCTATCCGATGAGACCCTCGTAATACCACTCGACGAAATTGAAATCAACGAGAGTCTCCAATTCGTGGAAGAACCGGTAGAAATCATGGATCGAGAGATCAAAAGAACAAAGCAAAGTCGTACTCCCATTGTGAAGGTCCGCTGGAACGCTAAACGAGGACCCGAATTCACCTGGGAGCGCGAGGATCAGATGAAACAAAAGTATCCACATCTCTTCCCAAATTCTTGAAGTCCCATTCAAAAAGCTAATTTCGGGACGAAATTCCTTCTAACGGGGGGATGATGTGACAACCGTCAAATTCTGGTCAAGTCAAAGTCAAACTAAGGCAATAAGTCAAACCAGTTAACTCAGTCAACCCTTGTATATTAGGGTTTACGCTATGTAATTACTGAACAGTTCGCTAATTTAAAGAGAAAACATCAATTGGAAAATTCGTGTATTTAATTTTCCTTAGCCTTGATAGTGCTAAACAATGAAACAAAGCGATAAAACACTATTGCACACTCATCGGGAGTGTGTAGGACACTAAATCATGGCTTAACGGGGTTTACGGACCTTGCGTTGCGAAGCCGAATGCTCAAAAAGGTCATAAATGGAACCTCTCTAAATCTCCTTCACTCTATCTCTCTCTATTCGAAATCTCTCCCAAATCTCTCTCAAAAGTTCTCGTAACTTTTTGTAATCATTTGGGCCATCCCGACCCTTAACCAGGTCAAAAACTGCTTAAAACGGGGTAAAACGGGTAAAATACCCTTAAGGACCCGAAACCTACCTTATAGGGCCAAAGCCTCTTAGGGCCGAAAGTCCCCTTAAGGGACCGAACTGCTGAGAAGCGAACCCCAAGAACCGAACCTGCCTTTCGGACCGAGCCTCACAAGGACCGAACCCGAAGGTCCTCTCGGACCCGAACCTCGCGCGAACCGAACCCGAACCCTTCGGTCCATTTCGCTTCTTACTCCTTTCGCCTCATTTCGCCTTCGGGCCCAGCAGCCTTGGGACCGAACCTCGGCCTAGCACCGAGAGGTCTCGCAGGTTGCCATTTTCTTCCCGGTTTTCGACTAGTTTTGCATTCTAAGCCCGATTTTAATTATTTTAACGCGGGATTTTCACCCAAAACTTTATTTTAACATATAAGGCCCCATATTTATTAATTAATCACGTTTTTGGGGATAAATCTTATCCAAGATTTAGTGGGTAAAGTACAAGAGGTGGAGTGTTGACTTTTCCTTAGTTTATGACACAAGCAACCACCTACACCCACTCTATGACCAGTCACACCTCCCCACCATCCCTAGTCACTTCCTTGTACTTTTCCAACAATCATCAGCCCCTCCCACGTTCTAAGAGCTGGAGCAAATCAACCTCTCTCCTCATTTCCACTCACTTGCTCTCATTTTACCAAAAATCAAACACAAGTTTTCTCTCAAACTTTTTCTCTCTATTTCGAGACTCCAAGGCTGATCATCAAGCTTTATTCTACTCTTGGTAAGTATAATTCATCCTCCTTGTGATTATTACACTTCATTCTACTACAATCATCTATTGCTTACACAAACTCCATCACTTTGATGTTAGATTCTCGAAAATCTTCAAGGCATCTTCCAGTGTTCTTGAGTTGAACACTTCCCTTCTCCAACATTCATCTACTGAAATCACATAAGGTGAGTTCATACCCCTACATTTTCATGTTTTCTTAAGTTTTAAGGGGGGGGGGGGAATACAAGTTAAAACACCAAGAACACAACTAAATTCTTCTAACAGCTTTCATCAGAAAAGTTGGACTCCATTCACGGACTGTTTTGGTCAACTTAAACATTTTTGTTTTCAAAACTGTACAAGGTTCAAGTAGTTCAAGTTCTTAGCTTTAAAATGGTTACTTGCACATCTCCATACGATTTTTCTACAATTTATGGTGATTTTTACAAAACTGCCTATCATTTCAAACATCAATCCGGACCAGTCTGTGGTTATGGACTTGTTCACACAAGTTAGAGGTCACTAAAAATCATGAGAAAAATTATGGTGAAACTAGACTCATTTTTCAAACTCTCAGAACTTACGGATCCTGATTTGGACCTTTGATGATTTTCTACAAATTTTCTAAGAACAGTAATAGAAACTGTTAACAACAGAAAAATGCTATCAATTTCATTACACCTTGTAACATGTTGAGCAAGGTGTATATCTTTATGTGATTATATGTTATTGCAATATATGACCTTTTTGTCTTAGTATATAGACATACATCGGTTAACAAATGGATTTTTGCTAGATAAAGCATAGAAATAACAACTTGTTATAATTAAAGTACATCCCTTACATACAAACATTGGATAAACTATATTGAGTATAGTTTACATACATTATTACTACTACCCTTGTTTTGATAAACTATAATAGGTATAGTTTATGATACATTACATAATACATACAATTCAAAAGGGTACATTTATACAAAGAGGATTTTCATTACACTACACGTAATTCCGTTAATGACTTTGTGAGACATTCGCTTCACTATACAAATAAGTCATGTATTGTAACCAGAGTCTCCTGGAGGGAGAGCGTGATAGTTGTATATAGATCTATATTGGGTCTGACAAACCCACACCTTAACTGCATGCAACAGTTAGACCGGCAGGTCTGGGGTGACAAATGTCATAACATTTCCGACGCCTGAAGAACGTCGTTTCAGGCCAACTAGGTCATAGCATGGTTATAATAACTCACAGAAAGTATTAACAAACATAGGAATTTACGGGGATTTCATTGAAATCGAACGAGTTTATGTCAATTTAAACTTGCATTGTCGTACTATAAATATGATAAATCATTTATACATTTTGGTCTTTGGATATAAGACTACATCACACATTTTAAGGAAAATATCGGATTTTTCTGGAACAAACATTACATTTACAAGAGAGAAGTTTTTATCAATGCAAAACAAAAGCTTATGAACTCACCAACCTTTGTGTTGACACTTTTTCAAACAACTTGTATTCTCAGGAAATCACTAAACAGGTAACCAAGTGCATTTTGAGGATGGGACGTTAAGGCGTCAGACATTTCATATTTTTGTCAACATATTGTAATTGATTTGGAAACATGTAATTCATACAATGATGTAACTCTTTCAATTATATATGTTGGTTGTGTTTGCTTGAATTACTATTGCCATTGTGATTATGATACTATACATGTGTTTGCTTGAATTACTATTGCCATTGTGATTATGATACTATACATGAAGTCCTCCACCCCCAGACGTTTCCGCCATCCTTGGTTTGGGGGTGTGACAGTTTCCTTGTTACCCGAGAATATCATAAATTAAGTCTGCCATAGTTTATATGTTTAACAATGTACAAATCCTGAATTTGAGATACTGTATTTTGAAACCCCAAACTATACCAATTATCGTTTGCATGAATCTTATGTAATTGGTTCATGGATTGATCCGAAAACTATGCAATGTAGCAGTAGTAAGTCAAAAACATCCCTTATGCTCAACATAATACAAAAGGGATAAAATATCTAAATATTTTATGAGATGTGGAAACCGTATGACTATATCCATTGCATCAATTTTAAGTGTTTTGAAATCCTTTTATAGAAATTCAAAAAACATTTGTGTTTGGCTTGTATTCTCCCTCTGAAAACATTAAAACCATAAAAACATAGGGGTATGAACTCACTGTTAGTTGCGGAAAGTGTCGGACACGAAACTGTGAATGGAGAACCTCGGTTGCTGGTGTACATGGCACTTAACGGAATCCTAATAACCATTAGATACATATATGTATATTATTAGCGAAACCACTATTTATAGTGTTGGAAACACACTTGCTTTTGGTTTAGGAATGTTATCGGGACTCGATTGAATCGGAGAAAGCGGGTTTTCAGCCAAGTTCACCACCTACGGAGGGTTTGCGGCCGTGAAGGGGATTACAGACGTGAATTGTTCTCGGCCGTGAACAGCCCCTCGGAAGGTTTATGGCCGTGAACGGTGTTCTTGAAGGGAATATAAACTTTTGAAGGGTGTATGGCCGTAAACAGGTTGTGGCCCTTGAAGGTTTGAAGATTTGAAGGGTGTACGGCCGTAAACTGATGTGTTGATGCTCCCCAACGAGTTCTAAGGTGGGTAGAGTGATAAATGAAGAGAAATCATGAGTTTTCGGGTGGGGTTTTTTAGAGAGGGAGTATGTTCGCGGTCAGAAAAGCTCAAATGAGGGTGGGAGTCTTGTATATATAGGCTGGGGGTATGGTCGGTGGTGGGGTCCAGCCGTGAACGGTTTACGGCCGTGATCGGGTTCACGGCCGTCAACACCAGTCAGGCCGGATTTTCGCTGATATTCGAAGGAAACTCGGGTTTTCACGCGATTTTGGTTCCGACTCATAAAAGAAAATTCAATTATATAACTTAAATGATTTTCCAAATCATAAGAATTTGTCGAAATTAAATTTTATTAATGGAATCGTGCTAACATTAACGGAAAAGGACTCGGGTTGTCACATCATCCCCCCGATAGAGGGAATTTCGTCCCGAAATTCAATCACAAAATACAAGTCATGGACTCGGAAAAAGATGTGGGTATTTCTGTTTCATCTGGTCTTCGCGCTCCCAAGTTAATTCAGGTCCCCGATTGGCATTCCAGCGGACCTTCACTATCGGTATGCGCTTTGTTTCGTTCGTTTGGCTTCCCGATCCATGATTTCGACTGGTTCTTCCATGAAATTAAGGTTCTCATTGATCTCGATCTCATCAAGAGGGATCACTAACGTTTCGTCGGATAAACACTTTTTAAGGTTCGACACGTGAAAGACAGGATGAATGTTAATAAGTTCTTATGGTAAACGAAGTTTGTATGCTACGGGACCGATCCTAGCGAGCATGTCGAATGGTCCTATGTATCTCGGATTCAGCTTTCCACACTTTCCGAAGCGTATCATGCCTTTCCAGGGTGAGACCTTTAATAAAACACGGTCACCACCCTGGAACTCCAAGGGTTTTCGTCTTCCATCGGTGTAGCTCTTTTGTGTATCTCTTGAAGCTTTTAGTCGTTCTCGAATTTGTACGATCTTTTCTGTGGTTTTACGGATGATTTCTGGGCATGTGAGAGTGCTATCGGGGACTTGACCTTTAGCTAGCCGCGTGTCACCCACCTCAGCCCAACACAGAGGGGATCTGCACTTATGGCCATAGAGGGCTTCGAACGATGCAACCTTGATGCTGGTGTGATAGATGTTGTTGTAAGAGAACTCGACTAACGGTAAGTGGGTATCCCACGATTTACCAAAGTCTATAACGCACGCTCTCAGCATGTGTTCTAGGATTTGAATGGTTCTCTCACTCTGCCCGTCTGTCTGAGGATGGTAAGCTGTGCTCATATCCAGCTTAGTTCCAAGAGCTTTCTGCAGTGACTGCCAAAATCTCGAGGTGAATCTGCTATCCCGATCGGAGATAATGGACATAGGCTCACCATGCATACGAACTATCTCTTGGATGTAGATTCGTGTTAGTCTCTCCATCTTGAATGTTTCTTTGATTGGCAGGAAGTGGGCGGATTTGGTCAATCGGTCGACAATTACCCAGATGGTATCGTACCCACTCGGAGACTTGGGCAATTTAGTGATGAAATCCATCGTAATCCTTTCCCACTTCCACTCAGGTATTTCTGGCTGCTGACGTAGACCTGAGGGCTTTTGATATTCTACCTTCACCTTCGCGCAAGTCAGGCACTTAACCACAAAGGTAGCGATCTCTGCTTTCATGTTCGTCCACCAATATAGCTTTTTGAGATCTAGATACATCTTATCCGAACCTGGGTGACTGGAGTATCTAGTATTGTGAGCTTCACTCATAACAACCTCCTTGTAACCACCCAACTTTGGGGTCCAGATCCGGTTCATGAAGTAGTAAACTCCGTCTCCCTTGATCTCTAGGTTCTTTTCCATTCCCCTCAAAGCTTCATCCGACATGTTCTCTGGTTTTAAGGCTTCCAGCTGAGCCTCTCTGATATGAGCGGACAGATAGGAATGGATGGTCATTGTCAGTGCCTTCACTCTACGACCTGAATACT
This sequence comes from Lactuca virosa, assembly GCF_052849685.1. Taxonomy (NCBI): domain Eukaryota; kingdom Viridiplantae; phylum Streptophyta; class Magnoliopsida; order Asterales; family Asteraceae; genus Lactuca; species Lactuca virosa. The sequence goes on along the minus strand of NC_136428.1, from coordinate 170,615,458 downwards.
CTTTCCAGCTTAAGGCATCCGCTACCACATTGGCCTTGCCGGGATGAAAGCATATTTCGCACTCATAATCGCTGAGTAGCTCTACCCATCGTCGTTTCCTAATGTTCAACTCTTTTTGATTGAAGATATGTTGTAGGCTTTTATGGTCGGTGAAGAAAGTACACTTGGTTCCGTATAGATAATGTCTCCAAATCTTTAACGCAAATAACACTGCTCCCAACTCCAAATCGTGAGTTGTATAATTGACTTCATGTGTTTTCAGCTGTCTCGAGGCATAGGCCATAACCTTTCCTCGCTACATGAGCACACAACCTAGGCCCTGATTGGATGCATCGCAGTAGATCACGAAGTCCTCAGTCCCTTCAGGCAGAGATAAGATAGGTGCGCTACATAGGGCCTACTTCAAGGTTTGACACGCAGTGTCTTTCTTTTCTCCTCAACTAAATGGTACATCTTTCTGAGTCAGGGTGGTTAAAGGCTTAGCGATTCTTGAGAAATTCTAGATAAACCTGCGATAATAGCCAGCGAGACCCAAGAATTGACGGATTTCTGTGGGTGTCTTCGGTGCTGACAAATTCTCAATCGCTTTGATTTTGGAAGGGTCCACCTGTATGCCTTCCTCGCTAACCATGTGACCGAGGAAAGTTACTTTTCTGATCCAGAATTCACACTTAGAGAATTTTGCATATAGTTTCTCCACCCTTAAAGTTTCTAGCACTAGCCTCAAGTGTTGTCTGTGATCTTCCTCACTTCGCTAGTAAACAAGTATATCATCAATGAATACTATCACAAACTTGTCTAGGAAAGGGCGGCACACCCGATTCATCAGATCCATGAATACCGCAGGTGTGTTGGTTAGACCAAAGGGCATTACTACAAACTCGTAGTGACCATAGCGAGTTCGAAATGCTGTCTTGGGAACGTCACTCTCATGAACTCGCAACTGGTGATACCCTGATCTCAGGTCTATCTTTGAGAAATAGCCGGCTCCTTGGAGTTGATCGAAGAGGTCGTCGATTCTGGGTAGGGGATAACGGTTTTTGATGGTAAGCTTGTTAAATTCACGATAATCTATGCACATCAGAAAGGATCCATCTTTTTTTTTCACAAACAAGACCGGGGCTCCCCAGGGTGAGGAACTTAGTCTGATGAATCCCTTGCTGAGCAGTTCATTGAGCTAGCTGGATAACTCTTGCATTTCTGCCTGTGCTAGACGGTATGGGGATTTTGCTACAGGAGTAGCTCCGGGAATTAAGTCGATACGAAACTCGACTTGGCGCTCGGGAGGGATTCCATGAAGATCTTCGGGAAAGACATCAGGAAAGTTGCAGACTTCGGGGATGCTCTCGAGGTCCTTAACTTCCTGCTTCTCATTGACGACATGGGCTAGGAATACATGGCACTCCTTTCGCAGATACTTCTGGGCTTTGATGCATGAGATGATACGAAGGTTCGAGCTGAGTTTATCACCGTAAATAATGAGGGCTTCGCCAGATGGCAGATTGAGACGTATGGATTTTTTTGTAACAAAGGATATCAGCACGATTGGGGCTCAACCAATCCATGCCAATGATGATGTCGAAGCTTTTTTTGGAAACTGGCATAAGGTCGATTGGAAAGGAATGATCGTTTAAGGTAAGTGTATAGCCTATGGATACGTCGTTAGTGCTCTCTTTCTTTCCGTTAGCCATCTCGATGGTAAACGTTTCGGTTAAAGATTGGGGTTTATGTTTAAGAATATTCTTAAATGCATGACTAACAACATTTCTCTCTGCACCAGAATTGAAAATAATGCATGCATAAGAGTTGTCGAGGAGGAACGTACTCGTAACAACGGTGGGATCAGTGACTTCCTCTTCCTGGCCCATCGCTAGCACTCTCCCTGTGTTGCCAGCTGTTGTTGCCTTGGGGTAATTCCTCTTGAAGTGCCCAATATCCCCACAGCCATAACAGGTTTGACTAACGCCTACTCCAGGAGCCTGATTGGTTGGTTGGGCTGGCGTTTTGCAAAATCGATTTGTGTGTCCCTTCTTACCATAGCTATTCCACAACATCTCACGGCACTGCCCATGATGATGAAAGTTTCACTTGTCGCACCTTGGAAGAGTACCAGCATACCTACTGGCAGGTGCTGGAGCTGCAGGAACAGCGGCAGGAGTGGTAGCAGCATGAACCGCCACTACTTGTTGTTTCTTGGAGGGCTGCTATGAAGACTGGCCATTTCTCTTGTTCCAAAACGTTTTTCCCACCACTCACCTTTGGTGGTTCGGGAGCGGCTGTCACTTCATCAAGATCAACCCCGTGATCTATCAGGCTCTGCGCCAGGCACTTGGCGCTGTCGAAAGTGAGAGGTTTAGCAGCCAAAACATTTCCTTGAGTTGGGGGCGTCAATCCCCAAATATACCTCTCTATTTTCTTGCTTTCTGGGGTGACCATCCCCAGACAGAGAAGAGCCAGATCGAAGAATCTAGTTGTATAGGTGGCAATGTCGGAGCACTTCATCTTTAGGTTCCAGAGTTCGTGGTCCAACTTCTGCATCTCGCCCCTCGGGCAGTACTCAGCAAGCATAAGTTCCTTTAAACTCTCCCAACCCATGGAATTTGCTACTGGCAGAGTTAGGGATTTGACCCGGCTATTCCACCAAGTCAATGCTCTATCGGTGAAGGTGCAGGCGGCAAACTTCACCTTGCTGGCCTCAGAACAAGCAAAAATCTTGAAAATTGGTTCGATCTTCTCGAACCACTGGGTTAGGGCAATGACTCCTCGATTGTCGTCGAAAGATTTGGGCTTCACATTCATAAAATCTTTGTAGGAACACTCCTTCGGGTGTTCCTGACCACCATCAAGATTTTTGGGGATGGGTACCACTTCCTGATCCGCCAGCGCCGCCCGGATTCATTTGCGACATTGCAGCAGCCACATCGGCTGTAACTGGTGCCTGGAACATGACAGGATCGAACTGAGGTGGTGGCGGCGACGGAGGATCGTTGCTCTTTTTGTTTGGTCTCTTTCTGGGAGGCATCTTTTCTCTAAAAAGATACAAGGGGAACATGACGATACGCCTCCAATATGATCATGAATTGAATATTTTCGAGCAAGCTATATCTAAACCCTACTGTGATAACAGAGATCTACAATAAAGGTTTATTATCATAAGCAAAGAATTGAAACCTTTCATCCATGAGGATTAGAACTAGTTGTGCAGTGTTATAGAATCATAAAATACTCCTATAGTATTTTAACCATGGGTTCCATTAGTATAAGATTTCGTGAGTTTTAGACTTGTCACACACCACAGTCACTCCCAAACACATGTTGGTCATATCTCGGACAAATATAGGGAATCAGGTTATATTGGCCCCACATATGACTACATAACTATTCAGGTTTAACCGTAGTTTCCAACTCGTCCTAAATACTTTTATGTAGTTCTTACTAAGTTATAACGTTTTGAACGTATGTGTATACTTGTATACTTCTTGTAAAAATACTTGTATTTTTAAAGTATACTTTTAGTTTCAGAGCACTTCGGCCCCTTTAATGTTTATAGTTGTATACCATGTAAGGTTCGGTATACTTAGTTCACTATAAACAATAGCTTCAATACCAATCTATCACACCCCCAAACCGGAACGACGGAAACGTTCGGGGGTGGATGACGTCATATGTAGTATCACAACAATTGCATCATAGTAATCAAAGTAAACACAACCATTACATCGAATATATATATATATATATATATATATATATATATATATATATATATATATATATATATATATATATATATATATATATATATATATATATATGAAGGTATTTACATCTGTTTGATTCAAGTTTACATACATCAAAAGCAACAAAATAAAGACGTGACTCTATATGCTCCGTCTTCTCAAAAGTCTGTTGAGGTACCTGTCTACTGATTTCCTGAGAATACAAGCGGTTTTGAAATACAAGTGGTTTTGAAAAGAGTATCAGCATAAAGTTAGTGAGTTCATAAGCATGTTTTATAATGAAATCATGTTAATGAATCAGTGAAAGATGTTTACATGTTTCCCAAAAGTCCAATATTTTCTAACATATGAGTTTGTTACAACGTTGCATAAAGTACTAGTTAATTTCCTGTTTACCACCAGATGAATTGTATCAAACTGTTTTGAATGTAAAACCCTTTTTGTATGAATAACCCTGGCTATCACCGGTATGTATAGAATGTTTTTTTGGAAAACCCTGGTTGCAACCAGTATGTATAGTAGATTCATTAATTAAAATGAAACCATGTATTTTATTCCCTGGAATACTCCAGTATAATGTATAGTAGTTCTATTAGTTAAAATAAAACTAATGAAGAATGAAATCCCGTAAACAAAAGGTTAGTTTATACAATTGTGAGTCGTATAACCATGCTTGATATGACCTAGTGACCTTTACGATGTTCTTCAAGTGTCGGATAAACGACATTTGTCACCCCAGGCATGCCTGCCTTACTGTAGCTAGCAGTTCAGGTGTGGGATTGTCAGTCCCGAATAGATCTATTCACAAATCTCACGCTCTCCCTCGAGGAGACTCTGGTTATACTATGATAGGATTTAGTTCCGTACACCAAAGGGTACAATTTTTGAAGTAGAGTCTCACAATTCTATATAATCTAGTTTACGTGCAGTTCTGTATCAATCTCTTGTATTTAATCCTGTGTGTATACATTATAGAGAAATAATTATACTTAAATAATTATGTAATAAAGTTTCCTTGTTACCCGAGAATATCATAAACTAAGTCTTCCATAGTTTATATAATTAACAATGTACAAATCCTGAATTTGAGATACTGTATTTTGAAACCCCAAACTATACCTATTATAGTTTGCATGAATCTTATGTAATTGGTTCAAGGATTGATCCGAAAACTATGCAATGTAGCAGTAGTAAGTAAAAAACATCCCTTATGCTCAACATAATACAAAAAGGATAAAATATCTAAATATTTTATGTGATGTGGAAACCGTATGACTATATCCATTGCATCAGTTTTAAGTGTTTTGAAATCCTTTTATATAATATCACAAAACATTTGTGTTTGGCTTGTATTCTCCCCCTGAAAACTTTAAAACCATAAAAGCATAGGGGTATGAACTCACTGTTAGTTGCGGAAAGTGTCGGACAAGAAATTGTGAATGGAGAACCTCGGTTGCTGGTGTACGCGACACTTAACGAAATCCTAATAACCATTAGATACATATATGTATATTATTAGTGAAACCATTATTTATAGTGTTGGAAACACACTTGCTTTTGGTTTAGGAATGTTACCGGGACTCGATTGAATCGGAGAAAGCGGGTTTTCAGCCAACTTTACCACTTAGGGAGGGTTTGAAGCCGTGAAGGGGATTACGGCCGTGAACTGTTCTTGGCCGTGAACAATCCATGTAAAGGTTTACGGCCGTGAACGGTGTTCTTGAAGGGAATATGAGCTTTTGAAGGGTGTACGACCGTAAACAGATTGCGGCCCTTGAAGGTTTGAAGATTTGAAGGGTGTACGGATGTAAACTCAGGAACAGCAACACTCGATTTGATGAAAAACTGATGTTTTGATGCTCCCCAACGAGTTCTAAGGTGGGTAGAATGATAGATGAAGAGAAATCTTGAGTTTTCTTGTGTTTTCGGGTGGGGGTTTTTAGAGAGAGGGAGTGTGTTCGGGGTCAGAAAAGTTCAAATGAGGGTGGGAGTCTCGTATATATAGGCTGGGGGGTATGGTCGGTGGTGGGGTCCAGCCGTGAACGGCCCACCAGCTGTGAACGGTTTACGGTCGTGATTGGGTTCACGGCCGTGAACACCAGTCAGGCCGGATTTTCACTGATGTTCGAAGGAAACTCGGGTTTTTGCGCGATTTTGGTTCCGACTCATAAAACAAAATTCAATTATATAACTTAAACGATTTTCCAAATCATAAGAATTTGTCAGAATTAAATTTTATTAACGGAATCGTGCTAACATTAACGGAAAAAGACTCGGGTTGTCACAATCTTGGATTCAGCTTCCCACGCTTTCCAAAGCATATCATCCCCTTCTAGGGTGAGACCTTTAACAGAACACGATCACCCACTTGGAATTCTAAGGGTTTGCGTCTTTTGTCTGCATAGCTCTTTTTCCGATCCCTGTATGCTTTCAGCCGTTCACGGATTTGAACGATCTTTTCCGTTGTCTCCCTTATGATCTTGGGGCCAGTGAGAGTGTTGTCCAAAATTTGCCCCTTTGCTAGTTGCGTGTCACCTACTTCAGCCCAGCTAGTGTGATATCTATTGGTGTATGAGAATTCGACGAGCGGTAAATGGGCATCCCAAGCTTTACCAAAATCTATCACGCAAGCTCGCAACATATCCTCCAATGTTTGGATAGTTCTTTCACTCTGTCCGTCGGTCTGCGGATGTCCAACCTAGCTCCCAGGGTTTTTTTTGCAGTGACTGCTAGAACCGTGAAGTGAACCTACTTTCCCTGTCGGAGATAATGGATATTGGTACTCCATGCAGTCGCACGATTTCTTTAACGTATGTTCTGGTCAGTTTCTCAATTTTGTCCGTCTCTTTTATCGGTAGGAAGTGTGCGGATTTGGTTATCCTGTCAACGATCACCCAGATGGTGTCGAGTCCACCTGTCGTCTTGGGTAACTTGGTGATGAAGTCCATGGTTACCCGCTCCCACTTCCACTCGGGTATTTCTGGTTGTTTTAGCAAACCCGAGGGCCTTTGGTATTCTACCTTGACCTTGGCGCAAGTCAGGTACTTGCCCACGTAGGTAGCGATTTCGGCTTTCATGTTCGGCCACCAATAAAGTTTCTTGAGATCCAGATACATCTTATCTGAACCAGGATGAACGGAGTATCAAGTCTTGTGAGCCTCGTTCATGACAACATCTTTGAATCCTCCGAACTTGGGTGTCCAGATCCGATCCATGAGATAACGAGCTCCATCCCGTTGACCTCCAAGTTTTTCTCCATTCCTCTCAAGGATTCTTCTGAGACTTTTTCAGGTTTCAAGGCTTCTTGCTGAGCCACTTTAATCTGGGTAGATAGGTGTGAATGGATAGTTATGGTCAACGACTTCACTCGACGACCTGAGTATTCCTTTCAGCTGAGGGCATCCGCTACTACGTTGGCTTTGCCTGGATGATAATGAATTTCACATTCATAATCGTTTAATAGCTCCACCCATCGTCGTTGCCTCATGTTTAGTTCCTTTTGATCGGAAATATGTTGGAGACTTTTATGGCCAGTGAAGACGGTACGCTTGGTGCCGTAAAGGTAATGTCTCTAGATCTTTAGGGCGAACACTACTGCTCCTAGCTCGAGTTCATGTTTTGTGTAGTTAACTTCGTGAGTCTTAAGTTGTCTCTAGGCATAGGCAATGACCTTTCCTCATTTCATGACCCTGATTCGAAGCGTCGTAATAGACCACAAAGTCATCGGTTTATTCTGGAAGAGACAAGATCGGGGCGCTGCATATGGCTTGTTTCAGCGTCTGGAAAGTAGCTTCTTGTTTTTCCTCCCAGTTGAAGGTCACTCCTTTTTGCGTCAAGGTAGTGAGTGGCTTAGAGATCTTGGATAAATTATGAATGAATCTTCTATAGTAGCCAGCAAGGCCTAAGAATTGGCGGGTTGGTGCTTTCCAGTTCTCGATTGCCTTGATTTTGGAGGGGTCCACATGTATTCCTTCTTTGATGACCACATGACCCAAGAAGTCCACCTCTCGGATCCAAAATTAACATTTGGAAAACTTGGCATATAGCTTTTCCGTCCTCAATATCTCTAGGATTTGTCATAGATGTTGACTATGCTATTCCTTACTTCACGCATAGATCAATATGTCAGCGATGAATACAATGACAAATTTATCTAAGTAAGGTCGGCATACCCTATTCATCAGGTCCATGAACACAGCTGGTGTATTTTTCAATTCGAAGGGCATCCCCACGAACTCGTAGTGACCGCAGCGAGTTCAAAACGCCGTTTTGGGAACATCTTCCTCTTGGACACGCAGTTGGTGGTAACCCTACCTCAGATCGATTTTTGAGAAGTAGCACGCCCCCTGAAGTTGGTCGAATAGGTCATTGATTCGGGGTAGCGGATATCAGTTTTTGATAGTGAGTTTATTCAACTCACGGTAGTCAATGCACATGTAAAACGATCCGTCTTTCTTCTTAACGAACAGAACTGGTGCTCCCCAAGGTGAGAAGCTTGGTCGGATAAATCCTTTGTTCAGCAGTTCGTTTAGTTGACTGGATAATTCCTGTATTTTGGCCGGAGATAATCGATATGGGGACTTGGCGATGGGGGTGGCTCCAGAAATTAAGTCGATTCGGAACTCGACTTATCGCACAGGAGGTACTCCCGAAAGTTCTTCGAGGAATACATCGGTAAAGTTACATACTTCCGGAATATCTTTGATATCCTTTACCTCCTTCTTTTTATCAACCACATGAGCTACTAATGCATGGTACTTCTTGCACAAATAGGTCTGAACCTTAATGCACGAGATGATTTTTAGACTCGAACTAGGTTTGTCGCCATAGATGACGAGGGTCTCGTTATTTGGTAAATTGAGTCGGATTTGTTTTTCGTAACATAAGATATCGACGTGGCGAGGACTTAACCAATCCATACCAACGATGACGTCGAAACTCCTTTTTGTAACTGGCATTAAATCGATTCGAAATGAATGATTGTTTAGAGTTAATGTGCACCCGATGTACACGTCTTTAGAGCTTTCAGTTTTACCATTTGCCAATTCTACGGCAAATATTTTGTTGAGTGCTTGTGGTTTTTGGTTGAGTATGTTCTTAAATTTCTGGCTTACAAAACTCCTCTCCGCACCACTATCGAAGAGTACGCATGCATAAGAGTTATTGAGAAGGAACATACCGGTAACCATAGTGGGATCCTTCAGGGCTTCCTCGTGCCCTAATGTTAGAACTCTTCCTGTACCCCCAACATTCCTGTTATTGGCTTTTGAGCATTCCCTCCTGAAGTGCTCCGTTTCCCCGCACTCGTAGCATGTTCGGCCTATTCCGGTAGTTGTGGTTGGGACTGTCCGTTGGACTGGCTCTTTACAGAAACGGACAGTGTGTCGTTGCTTGTTGCAGTTCGTGTAATGCATTTCTCGACAAGCTCCAACATGGTAGAAGTTGCACTTGTTACATTTGGGTAAGGTTCCAGCATATTGCTTTGCTGGTGCTGGAGCGGCCGGGACAGTGACATCGTGGGCTACCACTATTTGTTGTTTTTTGGTGGGCTCGTGCGTTGATTTTCCCTTCCTCTTGTTCCAGGGTCTCCTCTTGTTGTCACTCCCTTTTGTTGGTTCGGGAATGGGCGTCATGAAGCCCTGGCGGACTCCGTGATATACAAGGGTTCGTGCCAATCGTTTGGCACTACCAAAGGTAGAGGGTTTTGAAGCTATTACATTCCCTTGGATCTAGGGGGATAGTCCCCAGAGGTAACGTTCCACCTTTTTTCTTTCCGGGGTGACCATCCCGGGACAAAGCGCTGCCAAGTCACTGGACCTTGTGGTGTATGTTGTTATATCGAAACCTTACATTGTGAGGCTCCAAATTTCTTGCTCCGATTTTTGTATTTCGCCCCTTGGGCAATACTCTTCTAGCATGATGATTTTTAGGTCCTCCCAGCTCAATGCGTTAGCCACGAGGAGTGTTAGAGATTTGACCTGGCCGTTCCACCAAGAGAGGGCCCCGTTGGTGAATGTGCAAGCTACGAATTTGACTTTACTTTCTTCCGGACAGGCACATATTTCAAACACTGACTCCGTCTTCTCGAACCACCTTGTTAGGGCGATGACACCTCCGTCGCCATAGAATGCTTTTGGCTTGCAGTTCGAGAAGTCCTTATAGGAGCATCCTCTTGGTCGACCATGGCTGTCGCCTTGGTTAGAACTATTATTACCAATTCCAACTCCAGAGGCACCGTTGGAGCGAATCTGTGCTATAGCAGCGGTTACAGCAGCTGTCACAGTAGCTTGAAAGACACCAATATCCATCTGTGGTGGTGGAGGTGGTGGCGGTGGTGGTGCTGTTGTTGTGTTGATGAAACGTCTGTTTAATCTTCGTGGAGGCATACTTATGCCATAAAGATCAAAGATAGAATGATGATAAGTTTTCAATAGCGATTATAAGTCGAGTGCTAACGGACTAGATTATTTTAGTTCCATTCGTCTTATGTTCTGACTTTAGTGTATTGGGTAAACAAATTGTGATGGAAGTCTACTATAGTAAATTGAGCGATTAATATATGAATTTAATAGTGACATTCCAATGAACTAAAATGCTTGTCAATTTCATTGATATATTTTAGTACATAATGTTGGGAAAATTTGACCTTTTTAAACAGGTCTACAATACATCAATGTAAATGGAAAAATTTTGACAGCATAACGACTCCTAGGAATAGTGTAATCACTTATTCGTAGGGTCATACTTACATACGGAAAGAGAACATCTAATATATAACAAAATATGAGTAGTACAGGAAACTACTCGTGGCGGCTGGTCTGCCGTGGGTCCTGAGATGAAGTTATGAAGGTCTGCATTTCCTTCATTCGGTGCTCAGTCTCAAATACACGTCTCTCCATCCTGGCCTGACGTTCCCGATATTCTCTCATCTCAGCTCGAGTTATGGTAACTTCCCTCTGAAGGGCCTCAGTATGATCCCGTGTCCGATCATGATCTTCGTCCAGACGACGAAGACGAACTGCAGTAATTTCGGTAGTAGCACCAACCTCCATGATATGGTTAGTGGATGCCCTTTCTTGCTCGCCATGACGGGAGATGCGACGGACCATGACAGGAATAGCCATGTCTGCTGAACCCCCACGAGCGAGGTTGTAGAATCCCCGTTCCATAACATAGGGTAAGCGCTGTCCCTGCTCTTGGCTCCATCACTTCAAGTCTACTGCCCATCGAGGCGTCGGGCCATGGAAGTTCTGTCTAGGGTTTCGAATGACTTGTGGTGGGTTGTACACTTCGGGTTATGAGCCCGTGTCTTCCTCGACTTCTTCTTCGTCCTCTTCTTCTTCTGAAATCTCTTCAGAATCCTCCTCTGGATCTTCCACTATCCAACCTTCGTTTCCTTTATTAGGGGGTAGGGATCTCCGGGTAAGTGGAATCCTGCCATAGATTCTATTCGAGAATAGGGGTAAGAGGTACATAAAGAATTTAAGTGTGTGATATTAACGTATCACAAAATACTCCTATAGTATTTTAAGTTTAGAGGTTTTTTGTATGGGTTGTTAGTAAGTTTAGACTCGTCGTTCACCACGACCATTCCTCGGCATACATTAGTCACATCCTGGATAAATATAGTTGATCAGGCAATATTATCCCAAATCTGATTCCATACCCCAAGACCTACTCGTAGTGTTCAAGTTATCTTAATACTTATTGTTTCGTTATTGTTATGACACCAAACTAGTAAGTATGCTTGTACTTATACTTTTATAAAAATATCATAATATTTTAAAGTATACTTGTACGAAAATGTTACGTCAAAGCGTTTTTGTCCCATTGTATTAATAGTTTGTATATCTTATGTGGTTCGATATACTTAGTTTGCTATAAACAATGCTCTGATACCAATCTGTCACACCCCCAAGCCACGATGGCGGAAACGTCCGGGGTGGATGACTTTCATGTATTGTATCATAACAATTGAATAATAGTAAAGAAAGCAAACACAACCATCATATATATAATTGAAAAAGTTACATCATTGTAAATATTACATGTTTCAAAAGTCAATTACAATATGATGTCAAAAATGATTTGTTTGACGCCTTAGCGTCCCATCCTCAAAAGCTGGTGGTTACATGTTCTACTGATTCCCTGAGAATACAAGTTATTTGAAAAGGTGTCAATATTTAGGTTGGTGAGTTCATAAGAGTTTGTTATAAACAATAGTAAGCCTTTCCGTGAAAAGATATCGTGTTGTTTCCAGCAAAATAATATATTTTCTAATAAGTGAGATGTAAGCCTTTCTCTTGTAAAATGATAGTGTTTATTCCAGAAAATCCAATATTTTCCGTAGAAATGAGTTGTAGTCTTAAATGTTCCAAGACCGAAATGAACCAGTGTTTCCCATACTTAAAGTAGTAATATGTAGTTTTATTCACATATAAAACTATATGAAGAAAAGGGTTTTCGTTTAAAATGTACGTACAATCGTTTCCCCATGTGAGTTTTCATAACCGTGCTTTTATAAGGCAGTGCCTGCCTCGTCGTTCTTCAGGCGCCGAGTTATTTATGACATTTGTCACCCATAACCTGCCGGTCTGACTATAGATAGTAGTCAGGGTGTGGGATCATCAGTCCCGTATAGATCTATACACAAGTATCACGCTCTTGTATCGGAGATTCCGGTTATAAATATATGACTTTCTGTATACCTCAGTTAGGTACGATGAAGACAGTGTCTCGCAAATTCATTCAACGAGTGTACGTGTTTTTGAAATGAAAACGTTTGTAAATGACATTATCCCATATTTCCAGGATGACATCGAAAATGTCGTATAACAATGATATATGTACTTTATATCGTTTTTACCCTTTGCTCAACGGGTTACAAAGGGGTAAAGTTTCGTAAACTATATTCGTAAAGTTTTGATGAAATGGACGTTTTGTTTTTGAAATATATATATATATATATATATATATATATATATATATATATATATATATATATATATATAATGTAATGATTATCAAAATGTTGTTCGTGAAATCACACACGATTGAATAGTGAAACCTTTTCGTGTATTTAACACTTTTTGTAAAATAGTATAGTAACGTATTCAAAATGTTCGCGTTATAACAAAAATATTATTGTGTTACTTGTATCCCCCCCCCCCCTAAAAACATAAAAAAAAAAAGACTTGAAAGTGTAGGGGTATGAACTCACTTGATAAGGTGGTGATTCGGATAACACTTCGCTTCTTAAAAAAATCTCCTTTTGACAAAACCGCGAGTTTCTGATGAAAACCAGTTTCTGCGCGGGCAGAGTTTCAAACCGAAAAACTCTTTTCTCGAAGACTTCGGGTGCTCTGGGGCTTTCTTCTAGTGCTAGGGAGGTTCCCTAAGCTTCGGGGGGTTTAGAGTGGCTTGAGAGAGTGTAGAGAGTGAAAGAAATAGTGAATTTGCAAAATAATTTGGGTAGCCTCGCATCCTTCTTATAGCTAGCCGAGGCCTCGCTTTACGCTAGGCGTAACCTCGGTACGCAAGGCGTACCTTCATACGCAGCGCGTAGGAGCGAAAAGATGTCCAAAACATGTTGGGTCTACGTGTTCAATCCGAGGCCATGCAATGCGAACGTGGGGCGTAACCCTCTACGCGGGGCATACCTTCGGATAAGCTTCGAAATGTGTGTCTCTAACTTCAAAAATACATAAATTTCGCATACGAGCTCCGTTTTCGATGTTTTTTATATCCATGCGTAGGTGAGACCGTAATCTATGACATTCGTTTAGACTCTGTCGGCTAATTTTGAGTTTATTTTTAAAGTTATATTTTTAACAGGCCGGGACAGGAAAAGTTCGTTAAAAATTCATAACGTTTTCATCCGACGTCTGTTTTCGTCTGTCTTTTTACCGTTGAACTACTATTGACGAGATCTTAGATTCTTGTTTAGGTTGTGTTGGCTAAAAATCGCTCGATCTATAATTCGATTTCCGGGCTGCACACTGTTATTTCAAATTTTAGAAAATTCATAACTTCCTCATACGAAGTCAGATTTTGACGTACTTTTTTATGCACGCTCTCGGTTTAACGTATGCTAGAACTTTTGTTTAGATCGCTAAGGCTAAAAATCATTTTATCGTAAATTTCAATTTTTACGTCACACAGCGTCGTGCCGGTTCTGTCGCAAAACTTCGACATGCCATAAATTCTTGTTTATAACTCAGATTTCGGCCTTCTTTATATCTCCGGAACCCTTGTCACGACCACCACAACTTTCTTCATAGATATCGGGCTTATCTAACGTTTTATTTTTTAAGCTAATTTTCATTCTTAATTTATTATATGATCATAATTGAGTATAAAGCACATAAATTCACATACTACTCAAATAGTTCATCTTTATTACTTCAAATAATGTACATAATAACTTATGTAACCATGTTTCATGACAATCATAACTCTATTGCATCAAGTAACATTGTGAATTCACTGGTACATGGTTGAAGTTTAGACCTAGTTTGCTCAAGAATTTTTCAAGTTGTCACATTATCTTACTTATGTGGTCGACACTCAAGTTGAAGGGAAGAAGTCAGGTTCAAATGTGCCAGTGGTTAAGGATTTTACGGATGTTATCCCGAAATATCTACCTAGTGTGCCTCTAGGGAGGTAGGTAGAGTTCGGGATAAATCTAATCAAGGTGAAACCCCGATTGCTAAGGCAATGTATGGCCTCACACCACCAGAGATGCAGGAGTTGTCCTTTTAGCTCCAGGAGCTATTAGACAAGAAGTTTATCCGACCGACCAGTTCACCTTGGATAGCATCGATTTTATTTGTGAAAAAGAAGGACAGTTCTCATCGAATGTGCATAGATTATCAGGAGATGAACAAATTAATTGTGAAGAACCGCTATCCACTTCTGAGTATTGATGACCTTTGCAATCAGCTATAGGGTGCATCTTGCTTCTCCAAGATTGATTTGAGGTCGAGCTACCACCAGTTAAGAGTCAGAGATGAGGATGTGGAGAAGACAGCTTTCTGAAATTGATATGGTCACTATGAGTTCGTGGTGATGCCGTTTACGCTTACCAATACACCTGCATCATTCATGAATTTGGTGAGTCGAGTATGCAGGCTGATGCTCGATCGGTCAGTCATTATGTTAATTGATGATATCCTGATATAATCTAAGACTAGAGAGCAACATGATGAGCAGATATAAGAGTTACTTGGACTGTTGATGAAGGATATGATGTATGAAAATTTCTCCAAGTGTGAGTTTTGGTTACGAGAGGTCCAATTCTTAGTGCACCTCATCAATCAAAACGAGATTCAGGTCTATCCAGCCAAGATTGAGGCGGTTATGCAGTGGGAGTTCCTGAAGTCTCCATCAGAGATCCAGAGTTTTCTTTGGCTGGCAGGTTACTATTGGAGGTTTATCTAGAATTTCTCCAAAATTGTTGTTCGCCTTACTCGCTTGACGAAGAAGAGTGTGGATTTTCACTGGGATCTGAGCAGCAGGCTTGTAACATCCGAAATCTAGAAGGTCAATTATGGAAATAAATTCCCTTTTTAGGGGCCAACTCGTCGGTTTTATGGCATAAACTTAACATGTTGGAAGCTTTTGGGGCGAATGTTTTTAAGGAACAACTCGTCGAGTTGGTGAAGGGAACTCGACGAGTTGGACGCTGTTTGAGAAACCCTAAATTTTGGGTTTTGCATCCTATTTAAACACTTTAAGTTCCAGGTGGTGGCCTTATTCCCAGCCTCCATAGCCCCTAACCCTAATCTCGAAACCCTAGAGCCTTCTTGAGTGTCGTGAGCTTATTGTGGGTGTGTTGGAAGCTCATTGAAGGAAAGAAAAGCTTTGCGCAAGGTGGTGGTTCAAGTAGGAGCTTTCAGATCTTGATTCTCTATTCCATTTCCAGCACATCTTGGGTATAAAGTTCTAACCATGCTTAATATTTTCTTAGATCTCTTTTTTGGTTGAAATGCATGCTTTTAGCCATGAATGGGTGATTGTTGGGGGAAGTTGAAGTCCCAAGTGTTTATTCTTTCAGATCTATGATCTTCATGAGTTCTTTTGGCATAAAGGTGCCACCTTTATGGTCTTAAGGGCTTCATGCATCTATTAAGCTCTTCTTTTAGTCTCTTATGAGCTTTTGAGCCTCTCCTAGCCATGCATGAGTGTAAAGTTGGAAGTTTTATGTGGCCATGCAGCCTTCAAGGACCATATCAGTATTTTGGGGCTTTTTCTTGGTGGTTAAGTGATTATTGAATAAGCCCTTAACCTTTTAAGCCTAGGACATGGGTTTGAGCCCTCTTGGTTGCTCCCTAGGGGTAAAGTTGGAAACTTTACCCTTTTAGACGCTATTTAAGTTAATATCTGAGTGGGGAAGCTGTTAGTTTCGATTATATTGGCTTAATGGATTAAGATGTTTGGTTCCTGATGAACTAGACGGGTTTTTGGGTGAACTCGGCGAGTTGGATCGGTTCTTCTCGATTTTTATAGTCTGAAAAAGAAAACTCGACAAGTTTAAGGGCAACTCGGCGAGTTGGGTCAACTTGGGCCGTTGACTTTGAATTTTGACTTATAATTAAGGGAATTATGGGCTTAGTATAAGGCATGTATAGGGTTAGGCCCAATTTTAAAAATTGGGCCATTAGTGGGCTTTGATGGATCTAGTAGTTTCTGGTATTTGGGGCTTGAGTTATTAATGGGCCATCGGGATACAAAGTGTTTGGACTAGAAAGAATGATTGGGCCTTAAGGCATGGCCATGTAGGGAGTTTGGGCCCAATTTGGAAAATTGGGCCATTGGTTTATTAGTGGGCCTTTGGGCCTTTCAGATTGAAGTTTGGGTCATGGATTTGGACAAGGGTAGGTTGGGGGTAAAATGATCCTTTTATCCCAGGTATGGAGTTGTGGTTATGGATTGGAGCCCAATTGGTAATTGGGTGTATTGTTGGTATTGATAGTTCGGGAAGCCGTCAGGGCAGCAACTAGGGATTCTTTCAGTGAGCTTCTGCCGTGCGAGGTGAGTCTTCTTACTATACCCATCGGTCGAAGGCACCAATGCCAGACCGTTACGTGTTATGTGGTATGCTACTTGTATTTGTGATACTTGCATGGAAGACCCCGAGGGAGCCCGATGCAAGTGGATATCAGACCATGGGGGGAGCCCATGGCATTCGAGGTAAAGACCATGGAGGGAGCCCATGGCATACCAGATAAAGACCATGGGGGAGCCCATGACAACTATATGTATGTTGCATGATATTCTGTGGATGATACTCTGTGAATGATATTTTTGGATGATATTCTGTGGTTGTATTCTATGTGGTATTTTGGGGAACTCACTAAGCTCTGTGCTTACGGTTTTCAGTTTATGTTTCAGGTACCATGGTTTTCAAATGGAAGGGATCGGGATGATTGTAGAGCACACACCACTTGTTTCCGTTTTCTACGAGTTACTCTGATTTGTTAATGTTTTGCTAAAACTTAATCACTATGATTTGTTAATGTTTTGCACACACCACATGTTTCCGTTTTCAAGGCTGCATTTGAGACTCTGTAGTAGGGACTATGTGAGGCCTCGGTATTGACCCTTCTAGAGGGTGTTGAGGAATATTTGGTGTAGTGTGATGCTTCGATCATAGGCAGTTGAAGCCTCATCATGCTAGGTATTCGATGCACGATCTGGAGTTGGGGGAAGTGGTGTTTGCTCTCAAGATTTGGCGACACTATCTCTATGGGGTATGTTGTACCATCCACATGGATCACAAGAGTTTGAGATATGTTTTGGACAAACCAAATCTAAATATGAGGCAACATAGGTGGCTTGACGTGGTCAAGGATTATGATTGTGAGATCCTTTACCATCTGGGGAAGGCCATTGTTGTCGTTGATGCCTTGAGCCGTAAGAAGGCTAGTGATCCTGTTTGAGGCTTATGTTTAAGGATGACCATCATTTCACTGCTTCTGGATTTGATCAGGGAGGTTCAGTACGAGGGAATCAAGAGGAAGAACTGGAAGAAAGAGAAGATTAGGGGTCAGGTTGATAGATTCATCACCGACAATCGGGGGTTTATTGACCCAGTGTGGACGAGTTTGGGTTCCGGTTTCCGGTGGATTCCATCAGACATTGTTAGACGAGGTTCATAAGTCTAGGTTATCAATTCATATTGGAGCCACAAAAATGTATCGAGACTTGACGATATGCCATTGGTAGCCTTGGATGAAAAGAGAGATAGCTTGGTTCGTTGAGAGGTGCTTGACTTGTCGGAAGGTTAAGGCCGAACATCAGAGGCCGTACGACAAGTTATAGCCTTTGGAGATTCCCATGTGGAAATCAGAACAAATGATCATGGACTTTATCACATAGATACCAAGGACATCTAAGGTATTTGATTCCATTTGAGTGATTGTTGACAGCCTGACCAAGAGTGCCCATTTCCTTTCTATTTGAGAGAGTTCTTCGACCGAGAAATTGGCCGACATCTATATGCGAGAGATTGTTGCTTGCCATGGTGTGTTGGTTTCCATTATATTTTATCGAGATGTACGATTCACTTCCAGGTTTTGGAAGAGGTTTCATGAGGAGTTGGGCATTAGACTGCACTTCAGCACTGCTTATCACTCACATACAGATAGGCAGAATGAGTGGACTATTTAGACTCTCGAGGATATGTTGAGAGCATGCGTTATTGATTTTGGTGGGAGCTGGGACTCCTACCTTCCTTTACCTGAATTTTCGTACAACAACACTATCATTCCGGCATCGATGCACCTCCTTATAAGCTTCTTTATGGGAGGAGGTGTCGGAATCTAGTTTATTAGGGAGAGGTCGGCCATAGGGTCATGAGGAGCACTGAGGTAGTGCTCTAGATGACGAATCTTATCCATCAGATTAGATAGAAGTTACAAACAAAATAGAGCCAATAAAAGAGTTATACAGATAGGCGGCGGTCCGAGTTAGAGTTTCAGGTTGGAGATATGATATTGCTAAATGTATCATCCTGGAAGGGTGTTATATGCGTCAGCACAAAAAGGTATTTCTTAAATACCTAAGAGATGGTAACAAGAGATAAAGTATGATTATATGCATTATAATCATAAAGATGAGTATGCATGGTATTGTGTAGAATACCTAAGAGTAATGTAACACCAGTTCTAGGTATATATTTCCCTTTTGTGTTTAATCATGCTAGATCTAGGATTTTATGCATATTCTTCACGTGTGGGAGAGTTTGAGTGGATGGATTCCATAAAATTTGCAACTTTATGGATCCTTGAGATCCCTTTGAGGTTTAGTGTTCCAGATTTGAATAATGGTTTAGTTTTGGTTCCATGCATGAGGTTTTGACCTTATTTTCACCCTTTTTGACCTAGCCAAGTTCAAGACATGTATTGGACATGCATGTGTATAAAGAAACAATTTTTATGAAGCTAATGGACGTTATGAAGCTTTCTGGAAGAGATAAGAGTATGGCTAAATGGATTAAGGGCTTAATCCATTAAGTTTTCCAGAAGTCGTTCCCACAGCGTGGCATCTTGCTCACCACACCGTGGAGGAGGGGTTCTTTACGACTGATTATTTGGGTTGCTGACATGGCGTGGTGGGATGCTTTCCAAGACGTGATGGTTGGTCTGGTCATGGCTGTTTCGTTATGAAGCTACCACGATGTGGCCATTGGGTGGCCACGAGGTCGCCATTAGGTGGCCATGACATGGTCATTAGTTGTTGACTTTGACCATTGACTTTTTGACCAACTTAACATTTGGCGAATTTGAGGGTTTTGGGCTGTAGATTGAGGATTTGTCCGTGTTTGTTGTATAGGTGACACATAGTACCACTTCTTGGATTCTTGTGAGCTATACTTTTTATTTGCTAGACAGCGATGTGCGTTTTCTCACTTTACCTTATACTGCAGTATGTATCCTTGTGTGTAGGATGTTGGTGTGTTGTAGTGATCTTTTAGACTAGTAGATCTGTTATGATTACATGTGCTTTGTTGTTTATTGTTTATATATTTTCATCTGTCAACGTATTATGGTTGGGTTGAGGCGATCATGCATTGTGTTGTAGGCCAAAATAGGCAAGAGTCCAGGTGTAGTGTAGTCCTTACGAAGCGGTCCAGTCAGACTATAGGCCTAAAGAAGCAGTCCAACTATATGATGTAGACTCAAGAGAGCGGTCCAGGTGTACTGTATGCGTTGCGAGGCAGTCCAGTCAGACTGTAGGCTCATGTATACATGCATTATATGTATATTATTTTGTGGGGTATTTTAGGGGAACTCACTAAGCTTCGACATGCCTTTGTGAATTTAAATATTTCAGGTACTTTGAAGGATCGGAGAAAGGTGAAGGCATGATCGTACACATTATCATGTTGATTTTTACTTGAGAAATGTTGATGATAATCTGATTTTTATGATTATCTTTTGAAATAGTGATTTGAATACTTTATGGTTTTTATGGAATTGTCTTTTGAAAACGAAAAAAATTTACAATGGTTTTTGGGACGTTACAAGTTATGAGAAGAAAAAATAGATAAGTACTTAATGAGTTAAGTAGTAGATGAGTAGTAGAATATATTTTGATGAGATAAAGAGATAGATTGTCCATTGTACAAGTGTTATGTGATGAGTCACATAAAAGAGTTAGAGAAGAGTATGATACTTACGGGATTAAGAGTATGATTCCATTGGGAATAAAGAGTATGATTCCTACGGGAATAAGAGTGTGATACCTTCCGGAACAAAGAATATGATTCCTACGAGAATAAGAGTATGATTACTCCGGGAATAAAGAGTATGATCGCTACGAGAATAACAGTATGATCACTCCGGGAATAAAGAGTATGATTCCTTTGGGAATAAGGAGTATGATTCCTTTAGGAATGAGATTATGTCCCTGCGAGGAAAGATATGATGATCCCTTTGGGGAGGTAGATAGATGATTCATACGGGAATTATGATTGTTTATTGTTAGAGAATATAAAGGAAAGGTTCCATGAGTGGAACAAGGAAAGAAATTTATCTTAAGAAATTAGATAAGATCCGTGGGGGATTAAGAGTGAGGAATCCGCAAGGGATTCAAGAGAAGAAGAATGATTAAAGATCCACGATGGATCATTAGAAAGGAGAGTAAGTCCCAATGTGTGTACCCGACAATGTGGTGGAATGTTATTTCCCTTAGAAGATAAAGAAGATTATAGTACGAAAAGTTACAATTGGGTCTAGATGAGATTAGAATGTTGAGGAATTAGAGTTGAGAATAAAGAGATGAGAAGTAAGCAGATTAAAAGAAGACATGATAAGAGTCAGAGATATGAGAAGAACAGAGTAAGAGATAGAGAAAATCATACATAGAGTATAACAAAGAGCGGAGAGATATTAAAAAAGATAGAGTATGTGAAAGAAAGAAAGAGAAAATAGAATATGTGTAGAGTATGAGATGGACATGAGAAGGGGCTAAGAGAAGGTAAGATATGAGCCTGATAAGAGGCTAAGAGAGAGTAAGAGATGAGAATAAAAGATTAATAGAAGATAGAGTACGAGAATGAAATAATATAATGCTAAGGAATGAGAAGATATAAAAGAAAATATATATATTGGATGAGAAAAGATAAGAAATGAGAAGATGTAAAGAGAAAAGAGTAGAAGAGATAGATGTGATGAGATGAGAAAGAATAGCAGTGTATGCTATCAAAGAAATCGATTAGATATTAGAGTAAGAAAAATAAGTGAAAATGAAGAAAGAGTAGATGAAACATGAAAATATATTAGAATATAACTCACGAGACATGTGGTCTGATGTAGTAGACATTTTCATGTTTTGTAGGTTCAGGTAATAGCCGTGGTACATGAGAAGATTGGAGCACAAGGACCTAGAATAGATTCTGTTTCCTTGTTGTTCAATTAATAGATAGATTTTTATTTTAAACCCGTGATTAACCTAGGATGTAAAGTGTTTTAATTTTAGTAGAATTCCGTATTTTGTAGATAAAACTATGATAATCCCCTTAGATATTTGTATCAAAAATTTGGGTCGTCACACCAACATCGTTAGACCATTCCTTGAATGAAACCCTAGCCTCATTTGAGTAAAGTGAGCTTATCCTCTCTCTTTGAACCACTTTGGGGTGCTTTTGGTGGTGATTTGATGAAGATTAAAGATGAAGAAAGTTTATTTGGTTACAAGGAATGTTGTATCAAGTTTGGATCCAACAAAGTCACTCCATTTCTGGACTATTGTGAGTATAAAATCCTTATCTTGTTGTTTAGTTATTTAGATATTGTTATTTGTGGTTTTTGAAACTTTTGGTCCATTTTGTGGGCGATCTTGGAGTTGAGAAGACTTTAACACCTTTTGATTCGTTTGGAATGCTTCTTGGACCTCATGAACAAGGCATGTTATGATCTTTGGCCTTCCTTTTAAGCCATGCAAGTTATCTTGATCCTTTAAGTCATTTTTGTGTATTAAAGTTCAGATCTCGATGGATCAGAGTGTCTTAATGGATAAAGTTGGAAACTTTATCCATTAATACACTGTTAAGGACCAGATCAGGAAGTTTTGGGGATTGACTTAATGGAATAAGTCATTTCACCTTATGAATGTGGCCTTGGCATGACACGCCTTATGGAGCGCAGGGTGCCTGTTTGACCAAGTTTTTGACTTTTTGACTAAGTTTGACTTTAGGTCAAACTTTAGGGTCTTGGGGCCATAGGGTGAGTTTGACCTTTTATTACATGTGTAGGTGGTTGTTGTACCAACTTTCAAATTTCTACTAGTTATGGTTATTGTCTGATTGTTTGTGAGGTGAGTCTTCTCACCATTCTGTGTAGGATACTAGACTATCTTTGTAACTCTTGCATGTATGTTGGGTGAGGCCCATTATAACTATTGGGCGAGGCTTGTTTATGTGCTTTTTGGGCTGGGACCGTTATATGTATGTCGTATGTGGTATTTTAGGGAACTCACTAATATTTGTGCTTACGATTTTAAGTTTAAATGTTGTAGGTCTTTCGGGAATGGAAGAGCACGACATGATTGCATCGCATATACTATTATGACTTGAGATGTTCCACACTTATGAATATATTACTCTGATTTATATTATCAAATAACTTAATATTACTTTTTATGATTTAATGGTTTGATTTGCTCAGCTTTAAAAATGAAAAAACCTGGTTTGAAAACTAGGACGTTACAATATGGTGAAAGTAATCATTTGAAGTTGTTGTCAGGACATGTGTTACGTTCATTATCCTTGACAAAATGTGCCATAGAAATCCGCAAACATGGATTTTGAGCAGGTTTGGATTATCACAACTCACTTACGACTCATTAACACCTTGATATATCCAAATATGTCCAAAAATGTTTAGATCATCGTCTTGAATATGTGAATGAGAAGTCCATCACCAAATATTCAATTGGATAGAATTTTGGAAGTCATTAGACCACAAGTTTTCTGATTGATACATTTCTCATAATATCAAGATAAATGATAAACACATCGCTTCATGATGCTATCGTTTGTTGGAATTAATTCATGCTAATTATTTGTCCAGATTGGTCACAAAATGAAGTTCAAAGTCAACTGGGCAAAAAAGATAAGAAACTCAGATCTAATAGGATAGTGAGAATCTTGTTCAAAGGTTAACATTCATCTAATGGAATTATGAAATATTTTCCTAATCCATCTCAAACCAAAGTATTTCCATAAGCAATATAGCGGATAGAGAAAAAAATCATTGTCTGATTTGTAACTGATGAGTCGTACTATGCTTACAAATAGTGCATGGATTATATCATGAATAAGTGTTACAAGAGTATTTGGTCTTGTACAACCTAAGAAAGTTTTATGAAACACTCTGTAAGATGGGCTATTTCGTTGGACATCCCAATTAAGGAAAATTACATCCCTTTACCTATTCCACAGATCTAATAAAAGATTTCATGGACCTCGTTGACTCCATGTCACATGTGATTCACTTAGATCTATCTCCATAGACTCTATGTCACATGGCCATCCCACTTAATTAGAGGTTAAAACCAATTAAGGAAAATGACATCCCTCTACCTCTTCCATATAGATCTCATAGATGATGTCATGGACCTCGTTGACTCCATGTCACATAGGAAATGAGTCACTGATAGATTATGATCAGAGTCTATCGGCTATCGAAAGCTATGCAAGGCCCTATAAGCCAAAATTACAGGAAGATATAAGGAATGAGATTCAGTCTATGTATGTTTGAAATTTTGATTGATCCAACACTTGGTGTTAAAACCATATAGTGTTTATAGATCCTCAAAATATGACAAACAGAGATAGGAACACACATATATTCAAACCAAGATGGGTTGTGAAAGATATGTAGGCTTGAGAAGTCTGTTGATGGATCATAATAAGCATCTAATGTTTGGTTCATTTGCTTCGATGAGAAATTCAAAAGTTGAGTTACGAAAAACAATAGGTAGTCTATATAAATGTCAAAGCTAGTGGGAGCAATTTTGTACCTTGTATTGAAATAAGGAAACGATGTCCTAACTTTGCTAAGTGTATAAGTTTTACTTATCGTAGGATTTCTTTCGCTGTGAAACACATAAGAGGAACAAGAAAGTATACTTAGAGTCTATGGAGATAGATCTAAGTGAATCATTGAGTTAAGCCAAAGTACTTGGAATCTCGAGAAAACTCGAGTTGCAGAAGTCTTAAATATTTCGTGCCAGTAAAAGTCATAACACGCTTTAGATCTAATGACGTGTATGCCTTGCGCACGACAAGTCGTATAAGATCATTTTGGCTATAATAAACAAATTAAGAATCAATAATATTCTTTGGAATCCTAAAAGGTTGAAAGAGATAATCTTGTTAGTATCGAAGAAATCAATGAAAAAGTTACATTGATGGTGAGTTCCTTACTAATAGAGACGTTTCCATTTTGTAGTCAGAGTTCGTGATCTTAATAAATAATAAAGTATTAACTTGGAAGAGTACCAAGTAATACACCTAAGTTGATTTTTCATAAGCTTGAAGTATATTGCAGTTAGTTAAATTGCAAAGACAAGCTATGTGACTAAAAGAAATTCATCAGTGACATCAGTGTTATACTCAATCATTGATGGTTCTCTAGAAGTTTCTTGTGACTTAAAGGTGACTTTTGTTGGATTAGGTGTCTAAGTCCATAACTATAATTGGTATATACTTGAATTGATTGTTGCACGGTCCTTTTGGGTTGCCTTCAAACCTGGAAATTGAATATGATAACTGTTGGAGAGAGAAGAATGATTTATTAATTTATTATTTGGTTAATAAATTATTTAGAAATAAAAATAAGTGATTTAGTAATGTATTATGGAAATAATATATTAATTAGAAATCATATTGTTTAATCAATATTTAATCAGAAATTAATTTCGAATTAATTTTGGGATTAAATGAATTAACTGAAACCGCCGGGACTAAAGGTGACAATGTTTAATAGTTGAACATTGGACAATTCTAGAACCTCGCTATAGTAGGGGGAACAAATTTTAGATGCTCCTAGGGTTTCCTTGGGCTCTAAGGGTGCCTTGGATGCCTTAGGGAGGAAGTTAAGAGATTAGGGTTATCTTGGATACACCTGCCTTATCCAATACCTTCCTAATAACTATATAAACCCTCCTTACTCAAAAAGGATTAGAGTCGAAATTCTTCTTCCCTTCTCTCTCTCTCTATAGTATTCCTTGGTTGCTTGAGTTTGTTTGAGAGCCACTAGAGGCGCGACACTTGTGGAACTTGCTACCAAAGGTCTTTCAAGCAAGGATTCAAGATAGTTTATAATAACAATCTTAAATTATGTATTATAACCCTATATTATGTGAATTTTGATTATACACTAGGGATCTAGGGTTTATACTTTATTTTTCATTATTGTATGTTCAATTAGAGAAAATGTAGATCTTCAATTAGGGTTGCATGCACACATAGGATTGTATGTTTTGCTCAAAACACTTCAGTGGTATCAGCGCCTAGGTTTAGATTTCTATTGAATTGATACTAATATTGTAACGACCCGAAATTCTTCTATTAACAACGTTAGCCTCCGTTAATCGAATAATTATTCTTATAAATGATTTTTAGCTTGTATGTTTATAACGAATTAATTGGAAATAACTTGGGGACTAAGAATGAAATTTTGTTATAACCTACATCATATTGAATCGATTCTTCTTCACTTCCGTTTCCATTGAACGTGAATTATGAGCCGATCCAAAAATCAATTTATGGACTTTGTTCTTGTATGGCGTAGACTAGGAAGAAAAAAAAATAAAGCATGGCCGATTGTGAGGGAGAGATTGTGAGAGTTGTGTGAATCAAGTAAGGGAAGCAAGAAAAAAAACGATCACTACTCCTCCCTTCATTGTGTGCATCGTCGGTTGAAGGCCAAGAAGAAAAGGAAAAAAAATCGATCGACCCCTTTTATCTGTGGGGTGCGTCGACTGGAAGAGGAAAGAAGAAGACGAGGGCAGGGGCAGTTTGCCAACGTCTGCAAGCAGGTCCCAATCGGCTTTGTGGTGGGAGTATCGATCACCATAGCAGGGGTTGTGGCTCCGGTTCCTTGTTCCAAATTTGTTGAATCGGTCATTCATCTTGGTAATTCCTTGAATTTCCTTCCTATTAAGTTTATACCTCAATTAGATTCAAATTGCTTGCTGTGTTGGAGTTAAATCACCTTCCACTTGTGTTTTTGATCATGCACACTTCCACTTCAATCTATGTTTGTTTTTTTCTACTGTTTGATGAATTGATTGAATTCATGCTTGATGAATTGACTGAAATCATGGATTGAATTGTTCCCTTTTGGTGAATTTCCTATTGATTCTCAAATCACCAAAACATTTACATTCCTATGTAAGATTTTTCTTCACCAATAATCATGTTTTGAACACTCCTAAAGAGCCTCAAAACAGCCCTTTGAGGCCTTGATATGTGGCTGATTATGATGTTGTTTGGACTAACAAAGATGGTGTCAAAAATCAAGCTTGAAAGTCCTCACAATTCTTGCTCTTTTCATAAACGACTTAATTTATGTCTTAATACCTTCATTCCAGCTTTTGGTGTGTTAAATCATGTGGCTTTAATCCTTTGTCCAAGGTCATGAATCATATGGTGATTTTTGGCAATTATTGGAAATCTGCACAGCAACTTTGCCCATTTGCGAGGGCTGTAGCTGCTAATCTGAGCAGAATTGGCCGATGCCCATTTCTGGATAAAATGTAGGAAATCTAGTCTAGTTTTCAGAAAGTCCAGATTCAGCTCAATCGGATTTACGGATTCTGTTTTATGACCAAAACACTGAACAGTGATCAAGCTGTGAAACTTTAAAAAATATGTAACCCATTAAAAAATTAAAGGTGTTAATGAAACTTGGACCCCATTTTGATGATTGTTTGGTATGTATGGTTATTAGGTGAAAACTTGAAAACATCAATAAGGGTCAATACTTGAAATAAAAAGGAGAACTCGCTTCAAACACAAGGTGAGTCGACAATTTTTCTTAACTTTAGTGCATAACCGAAAACCACATATCATAGGTGGATTGTTAATGCAAATAAGGATTCATGCTAGATTTTTATAAATGCTTGTGATAATTATTGAAAATATGTTGTTTGCATCTTATGAATGGTTATTCCTTGGTATCGGTTGATATGGTGATATTCATGTTATGTGATAGTTGTAAATTGCATGCGGATATGATGTTTCTTGAATTGGTAGTTATATGCTAAAGTATGGTGACAACTTAATGAACTTCATTACATGATAATTGCTCGTTTAAGCTGTATGAGTAACATGATTATTTTGGTGTAAGCATGCTTTTGCGGGGTATAATGGTGACATGGGTAGAACCTTGCAAGTCTAATCGATTGAAACAGCTTAAGACATAACGGTGATTAGTTACACGGTCTTTCTAGACGGTCGTGTGACACATGGGTCGTGTGCACCTCGGTGTACGGGAACTGGAGTGGTGTTGGCTTTATGGTGTGGTCGGATCAAACATCACGTAGGAATCGGGAGGTGTATCGGTAGAATTGACACCGTTTGTACCGATCTTGAACGACACCGTGAAGTACTTGTACTTTGCAAGTCGGAGTAGCGAAAGTGGAAGTATTAGGGTTGGTGTATTCGGGTGGAAGTCATGAGCCACTTAGAGCACTAAACTGGCTGAGCACACGAGTAATTAACGGGGTTAAGTTGTTGGGTAGACTCTCCCTAAGGAACCCCAAAGTAGTTAATCGATTGAATTAAAAATTACATATAATAAACAATGAATTAAATTATATGTAATTATCGGTTGAGTTAAGTTGAAAACTATATGATTGAAATAAATTATGATATCATGTTATTTATTTTTCCTGACTATGCTATTATCACGATTTGCATGAATGACCCTTACGGGAATTGTGTGTTTTCTTTTTGGTTGTGTACAACTTGTCGGCTCACGAGGCGGTTGCTGACACTTGTTTCTTTGTTGAATGCCTTTTGATTGGTACAGGTAACTTAGGAGCATGGCTTGGTGAGGTTGGGTTCCTTTTGGGTAGTTAGTTTTAATAAAGATGCCACTTGAACACGTTTGGTTTTTATTTTTCTTTAAACTCCTTTTTGCAAAAAAAAATTAAATGGTTGAATGTTGGTTTATGAAAAGGGTAACGTGTGGTTTTGGGAATGGTTGGAAAAAAATAAATAAATAAAGTCTTCCGTTGCATTTATCATTTTAAAAGGATTGTTAAAGTTTTTAAGTTAAAAAAAATGAAGTAAAAATCAGGACGTTACAAATATGAACTTGAACAAAGAGAAGGGAACATAATCGTCATTCTGTTCTTCGAACTCGTCGAGTTGGTTCTTCGAACTCGACGTGTTGGACTGCAACTCGGCGAGTTGGTCCTCCAACTCAGCGAGTTGATGCGTCAGATCATTATCTCGGATTTTCTTGCCTAACTTGATTTACTTGGTTAATATTTGGTAATTATCTTTTAATGAATCCGCCATAATCTAATTTTTGGTAATATTAGATAATTAAATATGACCTAAATGTTAGGAGATAATTATGGATTGGATAATGTTGATTTTATTTGATTATAATTATCCTTATGGATATGATTAATTATTAAATTAATTTCTAATTAAATAATAATTAATATATCTATAATTGGTTACTAAATAATTAATTTGATTATTAATTAATGTTAATTTTAGGGTTGGTTGAGATTTAAATTAAAAAGTTTAATTTTTGAAATTTAAAATGGAAACCCTAAATTACATTCTTATGGATTTTGTTGATAATTTAATTAAATGATTAATTAAAGGATATTTAATAAATCCATATATTTTAAAATGTTTTAAAATACACTCTTATATAATACGCATCATTAAAGGTCTAATATATATATATATATATATATAAAAACAAGTCAGTCGAACCGTAAGTACGCCTCATTCACGAAGCCATTCTATAAGAAGAGTTTAAGGAAGCGACCTATAAATGACCGTCATTGGGTATCCATTCTTACCCACCGCTCTCTTGTATGGTGGAGGGTCGTTAGCCGAACGGGTTTGATAGGACATAACTTCATTAAAAGTATAATGACATAAAGTAACTAAACTTTTTTCAAAAATCTCACTCTTAGTTACTTTAGGAAAAAATGTGAATTTGATGCTAACCCATGAAATTGCACATTGCACCTTATTGGTTGTTAGTGGAGCGTATGTGGTTTACCAGCAAACTAATATGGGACTAATATTGTTGGCAATGGGTGTCTCGTAAATTATCATTGATTAATGGAGCGTGTGTGGCTAACCGACACATTAATTAGATGATAAACGACATCGAGAGTACCAAGCTAATTTGCATGGTTATTCACATCTTGTTTGTGTTCCTCGCCATCCCAGTCACAATATGAGAGCATAAACAAGATTAAACATGTTATTGAATGGTTCAATGAATCTCAAAAGATCTAGGAGTTTCATAAGATTGAAATTGGTAAATGCTTTACCAACCTAAAATAGATTTGAATTTGATTACGACATCCCTCTTCAGAATTCGAATCAAAAATATGGATCCTAGCCTTAATTTATTTTTTTGGTTAATAATTAAGGATTAAAACCAACTAACTTGAATTCTCTATTCTCCCTTTATAGATGTCAAGTTCTGATAACAATGGTCTTCCTCGTCCTTGTGGAAATGTTTTTCCTTTTGAAGATAATCTTCCACATGTTGATCAAGGTGAAATAATGTTCCCTGCTTCAAGCAATGGTGGAACTGGAAATCATGCTTCTCCAAATCTTCCTCCACCTCCTCCAATGACTCTCCCTAAGTCATGTCTTCTTCAAGTTGAAAAGTACGAAGTCACTTAGTCCCTATTGGCTAGTAAACATCAAGATGGAAAGTTTGTGTGTGTGTATGTTCTGAAAATGAAAGCTCACATTGACAGATTAGGAATGTTGGGTCTCGTTTTCCCAAGGGAGCTAGCCATTGACTTGGTTCTACTTTCGCGTCCTGACTCATATAGTCGGTTCATTAAAAACTTATATGAGAGGGACTACGATATGACCCTAATCGATCTGATATATATGTTGATTGCTGCTGAAGCAGAAATGCTTAAGAGCACAATTCAAGCGAATATGTTTGAAGGATCTGTCTCCCAAGTTTCCATGGACATTGAAAATGGCAACATTGGTAGTCCAGAAAAGGGTTCTCTCCCCAATGGAAAGGGATCGGCCAAGGTCAAACCGTTTGACCATATGGTAAAAAGAAAGGCTAATTCTGAGATAGTTCCATGTGCTAATCGCAAAAGGTCCATGTGTTTCTATTTCCAATTGAAGGGGCATTGGATGCGAAGCTGCCCAGACTACCTGAAAGATCTTAGAGATAGAAAAGTCAAGTTGTGTGACTCTACTTCAGGTACATCCACTATATAAATCCATTATTTTATTAAGTTCCTATTCATAGATTCTTAATACATGAAGTGATAGTCACATTTTGATGTTTTGTAGAATATAAGAGAAAGAAGGAAACTTAAGAAGAGTAAGCTGAATCTGATCGTGAGAGATGGATTTCGGTCGCATAGTTCGATGATCAGATTTTTGAGCTGCTGCTTAGGAGTTATAATAGGTTGCTTAGGAAATATCTAGAGACATAGTTTTCATATATTTGCATTATAAGGACAATTTTTCCGCTTACTATTAATAAAAGTGAATTTTTTGATTTATTTACTTTATATTTCCTTGCAATGGCATTTATGAAAATTAGTGGTTATATTTCTATTATTAGAAATGTCAAATATGGATTTGATTCTTAATTATGTCGTTTGTTGAAATGTCGTAATTAACCAAGTGAAAAGGAATTCTCATCACCCAAGTTTCAATTAGACAGAAACTTGGAGTCATAGAATTCGAATTGTGTGATGTATGAGAATCTTGCTCATTGGAAGATCATGACTACTTCGTTGATCACATGATTATGAGAGTCAAGTGAAGGACTAAATGATCTAGTACACATTGATGTGGACTATTTAGATCCGCCACAAAGGATGATAACTTTATTCGTCATGATTTACTGACGATTCAGTAAATATGGTTATGCTTATAAGATTAAGTGTAATTCTGATTCTTTAAAAAGTTTCAAAGAGTGGCAGAACGAATATGAAGAATCTATTAGGCAGAAAGATAAAGGTTTCTCCAATCTGAAAGGAAAGGAGAGTACTTTGGTATCGTGTTTTATGATCATCTTATTGATTGTGAAACCATTTCATAATTGATCCTCGAAGAACATCTTAGTGAAATTGTTTCAACTAAGAAGAGGAATCAAATATTGTTGAAATGGTTTAATCGAGAGATGAGTCATACTTCGTTTCCAATCAAGTTTTAGAGTCATACTCTAGTAACTACAAATTGTATCTTAAAGCTTATTTCAAACTAAGTAGGTTTATAACACCTCATAAAATGAGGGGTAATAATGTTTTCTTACTCTAACACATTGGAATTGGAAGTTGTGATGTTTTGGTTAAAATAAAGGATAAACTAAGGCCAATTCCATGAAGTGTTTCTTGTCGAGAAGCCACACTAACTTTTGAATATGTGTTTTTGCTCGTCAAGGATTGTTCCTTGAGAGAAAAACTTATATGTGAAAAAGTCAGTGGGAGTCTTGTTGATCTTGAAGAGTTTCAAGAGTCAGTCAAGAATAAACCTTTTAGTTATCACTAGCACACGACCTGAGAGACATAGTATACATGTTTATAACATGACATGACTAATGTTTAATTCAAGTGTTTATTTGATTAATCGAAACATTATACAATTAATAAAGTCTAACTAATATGGTGATTAAATAATAAGTGTTTTATTTATATTCAATAGTTTTGAGACCATAGTTAATTAGGTTATTATTGTGTTTCTTTTCACATGTTTTACTTCCCGAATAATTGGATTGTTCAAACATCCATAGTCGATCATACTTTTGGAAGTAAGTAGTGAATTAAGACTGTCATGAATCATACTGTAGATTGTCTAAGGGGTTAGACATAGAAATGGTTTGCTGCAGTATTCATGAGTACTTTTGAAATGGGGATTTAATTATTGGATTAACCCACGCTCAAATAATTACTTCATGGATTTTATCACGAGTAATTTTGAGATGATAATATCTTATATTCTTGAGACGAAGATATATGAGTTGTTGTTTATGAGTCAGTTGTGCATTGATAATATGTAAACCCATCAGTAACTTGATGTTATAAAACGTATTGTGGTGCATGATTTGATGAGTGAATAGTGCAAGCATATAAGTCGAAGTTTATTCGTTCCTTTTTCCCTAAACAGGAAAAAGCGATATTTGTGGGCCCCTCGATGATTTGATGATGACATCTTAAGCGCTTGGCCAAGCCTGGACTGAATTGATGTGTTCAATTAGTAGTTCGATTTCAGTCGTCATAAATCAGAAATCAGGAAACAAATCTTGGACAGAGAGATTGATTATTGTTGGGTTAAAAAGTGTTGTCTCAATTTGTTTTGTACTAGAATTGTCCATATTGTAACGGGTTGGGCCTGTCCACCCGAGTTTTAATGATATTAGGGTTAGACTATATATAGTTCATGCATGCAGCATTTTAGGTTTAACTATTGTATTGCCCTACGTAGCCTTTACAAAGAAGTTCTTGTTAAACTCTTCTAAGGCTATTCAATCTAATCATTCTGCACTATTTGATCTTCATTGTTCTTACTGTTTGGTTGATTATACTTGGTAGAATCTATCGATCTATAAGATACCGTTTCAACAATTGGTATCAGAGCAGGAGATTGTATAATACATACGCATATCTTCTGTCGAGCTTATTAGGGTTTTGAGTTTTTGTAAGATCTGTTCTTCTCGTCTTCATCATTCGCATCGATTGTAGACGTTAGATCTGGTTTCTAGTTAAGCCCTAAACTCAATTATTGTTTTACACATCTGATTCTAAACAAGTTTTTGTGAATCATCATCATGCAACCAGAAGATCCTCATACGCTTTCATTCAATCTGTCAAGCAGCATCAGTTCTACGACTAGAATCCCAATCCTTTTCCCGCAAGATTATAAGGTCTGGGCACTACACTTCGAAGACTACATTCTAGGTCTTGAAGATCATGGCACCTTAATATGGGAAGCCATGACCCAACTGACATTCATTCACACTGCCACAAGGAGGGTTATTAAGCCTCAAGCTGAATACAATGCTCTTCTTGTTGACATTAAAGATGTTCCTCAAGATGAAAATGATAAGAGTTTAAGCAATTTCAAGGCTATGAGAATAATCAGATTCGCTCTTCCTCCAGACACATTTCGTCTGGTGAGTGCATGTGATACGGCCAAGGAATTATGGGATCAATTAAAGGAACTCTACTCAAGCGATGCAGATCTGGAACATTCTATACAAACTTTCCTTTTATCAGATTTTGGTGCCTTTGTTCAAAAGCCAGAAGAGAAACTTGATCAAACATTTAATCGTTTTAATCATCTCTTGAGCAGGATGTTAAAACAAAAGATCAGGCGTGAACTGATAGAGAAAAAGCCACGTTTATGAATGGTTTGAGATCATAGTGGAATGTTGTAGTGTCCACGCTTAAAGCTCATGAACAGTTTAAAATTTATTCTTTGGCAAAACTAGTGGGAATTTTGAGGTCCCACGGAGATGAAGTAACGAAATATGTTAAACTTGTCTCTAGCATAGGATCGTTCGCCCTAGTTGCGAAGGGTAAAAAGGTTGCTGAAGAAGATTCAGAATCTGACATCTCAGAATCTGAATTTACTGAAGAAGAATATGCTATGATAGTTTCTAATCCGAAACGATTCATAAAAAATAACTTTGGTCGTTTCAAAGGCAGAAACAGAATAGAAAACTTCAGTTCGGAAAAGTCAAGAGATGAAAGCTTCAAAAGCTCCCAAAAGGATGAAGATAAACAAGAGAAGAAACTGATGGGAGATTCTGGCTATGGCTGTAATTATTGTCATGGAAAAAATCATTTGGCCAAGGAGTGTATGTTGAGAAGAATGAGTGAGAAGAAGGATGAAGAAGACGATGAAGCTTACTATCTTCGAAAGATAGAAGAGCTTAGAAATAAAAAGAAAGTTTATAGTACTAAGCCTGCTTTGATTGTACAGGATGACGATGATGAGTTTGGACGTGTTGAAGTCTGGTCAACTGATTCGACATACGAGGAAGTTCGGAAGCCCATGCATGGTGGATGCTTCGTAGTGAAGTATGGAGTTCCAAAGTACGAGGGAAAATTCTTGATGGTTCGCGGTGATGTCTCGGAGCATAGAGGATACGCCACTGATAGCGGCCAGGCCTCTGACAATTGTTTTGCTGCAAGACCTGTTTCTGAACAGTTCAGTGAATGCGAAAACGTCATCGGTAAGGTACAATCTATACTCCAGTCTCTTAATATTCTTGTCAATCGTTACGAATATGAATTAGGCTATTTGAAATTTATTGTCTCTGGTTTAAGTGATAGCTTAAAAAGAACATGTTTAAGTAATTCTAACCTAACTGATCAAATCTGCAAGATAACAAACAAGAGTGAAGAGAGACGGATGTGGATAAAGAAGTTGGAGTTAGAGCTGACTAGGTCTAAGGATGATGTTAATTGCAAAGCGTTTATATTCCAATATTACTCAGATGCATCTTGATTATGAAATAGGTAAAAAGATACGCAAAATGATTTTACCCTTTCTCTAATTAAAGAGGATGAAATCGATGCAGAATGCTATAAGTGCGAATCCATTGTGTCCTCTCTAAATCCTACAAAATTCGACTTGACAAAATTGAAGCATATATTCAGTCCAAAGAACATAAAATCATGTTAAAGCAAATGTTGGATGAAAATGATAAAGAACATATTAAATCTGATATTGTGCAAAAATTTGACTCTTTATGCACTAAATTAAGTTCGAAAAACACTTTTGATGCTGAAAATGTTTCTGAATTTGATGACAGTGACATGAGTGAGATTTCTGTAGAGGATGAGATTGATTGTTCAACTTTTGTACAAAATGAGTCTGAACCAAAGAAAAAGTTGATCTCTGAAAACTCAGATGAATATGTTCGTGTCATTAAAAACAAGGGTTCGGATGTTTTAAAAGCAAAAGCTACAGTATTTCTGAAAGTTCAAACCGTCCCTAATCAAGTTTTTGTAAAAACCGGACTAAACAAAAATCAAACATGCGAACTGATTTCCTTAGTAGATGATGATAACGCAGATGGTTACGATGAATTCTTTTGGTCAAGACCAATTGATAATTCTGATGAAACCAGAGGTCTTTCCGAAATGACCTCATGGAAAACCAAAGGGAGATATGTCGTAGAACCATTATATTGTGTTAATTCTTGGAATGATAAAGTAGGACCTAGTGGCACTAAGGATATACTGAGTGAAACCTCCTCCGAGCAAACAGCCACACCCGTTAGAAAATAGAAACATAGAGCTAACATTCATAAATCGGCTGAGGATCATATTCCTAAGAAACGTCAATTAAATGCTAGATATCAGAAAAATCTAAAAGAAAGAAAGCGATTCTGGAAATCTAAAAATTCCAATTCCAATTCTGTTAACCCAGAAAGATCTTCAAATCAAAATGTGAAATCCTCTTCAAATCCGAAACCTAAATCGTTTTCAAAACCACAGTCTTCAATTCCACAGGTTTCAAAACCAAAAGTTTTTCCGAAACCATCATTTTCAAAACAATCGAAACCATTGGAAAAGACAAAACCTTATTTTTCTCCAAAAACAAATGTTTCAAAATCTGTCAATACATCAAAAGATGTTAAGGGCAAAGGAAAAGTTGTTTCGGAACCTGAAATTTCCTTGAAGGAATCCGAAGCAACTTTGAAAAAGGAGGAAAAGAAGTTATGAAAAAGGTTGCCAGGCAACACATAGAATATAAACAAAGATAATTTCCTTTTAAAGAAAAGAATCCCAAAGATAAGAGGATTGTTATTTTCAAAGTCACGAGAGAGAATTCCACTTTGATAAAGAGATCTTATTTGGTTGATGAAACTATAACTATTCATGTTCTTAAGAGGACCTCACGAGGACCCAAACAACTTTGGATTGCTAAATATCTCTGAATTTTGTAGGTGATTCATGACGAACAATATGACTCGGAATGGTATATTGACAGTGGTTGTTTGCGTTACATGACTGGAAGGAGAGAAGAGCTGAGGGAATTCTGATCGCTGAAGGACGGAGGCAAAGTGAAGTATGGAAATAATGCTACCGGAGAGATCAAAGGATATGGCATGATCACGAATGGCGAATTCTCCATTCGGAAAGTAGCATATGTAGAAGGCCTGCAACATAACCTGATAAGCGTTTCTCAATTGGTTGTAGGTACAGGTCTGAAAGTGTCATTCGATGATGAGGGATCCGAAATAATAGAGAAGAAAACAAAAGTTGTGCTTCTGAGATCCAAAAGAAAGGGAGGGATGTTTCCTTTGAATATAAAACCGATCACCGGAAAGCCTTCCATATGCCTCCATACGAAAGCATCTTCGGATGACAGTTGGTTATGGCACCGAAGGCTCTCGCATCTCAACTTCAAGGACATCAACAAACTCATACTTGGCGATCTTGTGCGAGGACTTCCTCTTCTAAAATTCGACAAGGAACATTTGTGTGCAGCATGCGAACTGGGAAAGCAAAGTTGCAAGGCTCATTTGACTATCATCAACACCAAAGTGATTGAGCCACTTGAAATATTACATATAGATCTTTGTGATCCATCTGCCATCGAGTGTATTGGTTGTAACAAATACATTATTGTTATTGTTGATGACTTTTCCAGATTTACTTGGGCTTATTTTCTTAAACAGAAATCAGATGCTTCTTCCAAGCTTAAGGACTTCATCAAGCAGATTGAGCTTTAATTACGAAAGCTTGTTCATAACGTTCGCAGTGATAACGGTTCGGAATTCAAAAATCAAGTGTTTGATGAATTCTTTACTGAAAAAGGAGTTGCTCATAACTTCGCTACTCCTTACACTCCTCAGCAGAACAGGGTCGTTGGAAGACGAAATCGGTCTCTTTACGAAGCTACAAGGACTATGCTATCTTTTCCGAACCTTCCACTTTACTTCTGGGCTGAGGCTATTGGAACTGCTTGTTTCACTCTGAATCGATCTCTCATAAATAAAAGATTTTCAATCACTCCTTATGAGATTCTAAATAAACGAAAACCTAATGTCAAGTTCTTTCATGTCTTTGGGTCCAGGTGTTTCATCTTCAATTATAAAAAGCAACGGAACAAGTTCAATGTGAAAGCAGACGAAGGGATCTTTCTGGGGTACTCCCTTACTTCGAAGGCATATAGGATTTTGAACAAAAAATCAAAAAAGATATAAGGAACCTATTATGTCACGTTTGATGATAATTATCTGAAGAAGTATCAGAAGACTGATTGTCAATCTGAGGAGATTTTTCCTATGACAAATCCGATGACGATTCCTCTTTCAAATCTTTACGAGGAATTCATGAACCTGTTCGATGAGCCAGATAAGGAGATCTCTTCGGAATCTAAAGCAGCAGATAATAAGGAGGATCAACTGAAGAAGATCATTGATGATGCTGCCAAAGACCTTGAGAAAGAGCCTCAAATTCCGAAGACCTCTGAAAAACCACCACATCCACAAGCTTCAAATGCTCCAGTTCAGGGGGAGGGTTCCACTTCAACATCCACATCGAGTACACCTATTCAGGGGGAGCATTCAAACCCCCAAGTTAACCACAAGATTCCAATCCAGGGGGATCATCCGATTCCGAATGTAGAGTCACATGCAACATTCCAGGGGGAGAATGACAGTGAAAATAATGACTCAGATGCTCAATCGAAATTCGAAGATGTAAATGCAGTACAGGATCCATCCTATGATCCGAACTACCTTCATTTGTCTAAGTGGACCAAAGATCATCCTAAATCACAAGTGATCGCAGTAGCTTTTTCCGGTGTTCTCACTAGAGCTCGACAAAAAGCGAATCAAACTGCATTAGTTCCCAAAATGGAATTTTGCATGTTTAATTCGTTCATCTCCAAGATCGAGACAAAAATAGTTAAGATTGCTCTTGATCATTCCGATTGGGTGCAAGCAATGCAGGAAGAGCTCAATCAATTTGAGCGCAATAAAGTTTGGAGTCTGATTCTAACTCCGAAGGATGCATCGGTTGTAGGTTTGAAATTGGTATTTTACAATAAGCTTGACAAAGAAGGCAACGTAATCAGAAACAAAGCACGATTGGTTGTGAAGGGATACCGCCAAGAGGAAGGCATAGACTATGAAGAAACATTCGCACCGGTTGCAAGGCTAGAATCTTTTCGCATTTTCCTTGCCTATGCAGCTCACAAGAATTTTGAATTCTATCAAATGGACGTTAAATGTGCGTTTTTGAATGGTGAATTAGAAGAAACGGTCTACGTGGAATAGCCACCAGGTTTCGTAAATGAGAAATATCCAAATCATTGCTATATTTTGGATAAAGCAGTTTATAGTTTAAAACAAGCTCCTCGTGCATGGTATGAAACTCTAACTCGATTCTAAAAATAATCCAAATTTAAACAAGGCTCGTTCGACTCAACCTTCTTTCGTAAGAAAGATGGTGACCATCTGATGATTGTCCAAATCTATGTTGATGATATCATTTTCGGATCCATTAATCCCAGATTAACTGTTGAATTCCAAAAATTGATGGAAACTAAGTTTAAAATGAGCTCAATGGGTCCAATTAACTTTTTCATTGGTTTAAATATTAGACAGAGTCAATAGGGTATATTCATCAACCAGGAGGCTTATACGAAAACCTTGCTTGCGAAATTCAGAATGGTGGGAGATTCAAAGGTCAATGTTCTAATGGCATTCGAAACAAAGCTTACACCGTCCTTGGACAAGCCTGCAGCTGATATGACTTTGTTTCGACAAAAGATTGGATCTTTAATGTATCTAACATCGAGTCGTCCAGATATTATGTTTGTTGTTTGCTATTGTGCCAGGTTTCAAGCAAATCCTTGTGAACCACATATGACTGCAGTGAAGAACATTCTTCGATATTTTAAAAGAACCACCTCACTCGGAATTTGGTATCCTTCAAATTCAGGTTTCTTTGTGCAAGCATTCTCTAATGCTGATCTTGGTGGATACGGTCTTGATCGTAAAAGTACAATTAGAGGATGTCAGTTTCTAGATGGCAAACTCGTAAGTTGGCAATCGAATAAGCAAACTTGTGCCTCCTTATCTACTGTTAAAACTGAGTATATCACAGCTGCCTCATGTACTTCTCAAGTGATATGGATTAAAAGTCAGCTTAGAGATTACAGGATAAATATGAAGAGGATCCCCTTATACTGTGATTTTGAAAGTGCTATTCGCATTTTCCATAACCTAGTGCAACATTCTAAGACAAAACATATAGGACTGAGGTATCATTTCATAAAGGATCACGTAGAGGATGGCAATGTTGAAATTCACTTTGTGAGATCTGCTGATTAACTAGCTGATATTCTTTATGAAAGCCTTACCTGAACAAACCTTCAATCAAATTCTACCAGGCTTAGGAATGATAGAAGCAGATTCCGTTCCGAAAACAGCATAGTAAAGTAAAGCAGTGTTCTTTCTTTGAACCGCTCCGAGCCCTCGGAATGCTTCGAAATCTATACTTCATGTTCCGAATGGTTGCGAACCATCAGAACGACTCGGAGTCCAGAGTTCATCTGAAAGTTTGGAAGTTTTGTATCCTTTGTATATTAAGTCTCTTCCGACTGTTTCAGAAGTTACTATACATTTCTGTTTTTGAGTTTATTTTTCTGTTTTTATTTCTTTTTCAGAAAATTCAAAAATTACAAAAATATTTTCTTTCTGTTTTTATTTGTCTTTCAGAAAAATCCAAAATCACAAAAATATTTTATTTATTTATGTTTTATATTTTTCAGAAAAACACAAAATTACCAAAAATATTTTTCTTATTTTATTTTGTGTGATATTTTCAACATGTCTTTTAGATGCGGGTGTATATTCGTTATGCTTTCAAATCAGATCGATGGGAAAGGTTTGTAATTCCGAATCTTTTCACTAGTTAAGTGTCCCTAGAAGCATGTTGTTGCATGTTGCCCAAATCCTCTGAGACTCTATGTTTGAAGCCTTACTGAATCGATAACACCAATCGTTTCTTCCCAAATAGGCTTTAAATTCACATAAGTCATTGAGCTACCTTACTCTTCTCAACTAAGTTAAGAGTTGACTGCTTGGTCAGTCTTATATAGCAGAGTTACACTTATCTGCAGAACCACCTCCACTATTTCTCCATCATTGTCACTTCCACAAATATAACCCTCGAGACTCTCAGCAGTTACCTCTGAGGTTTATGGTTACACAACATCTGTGTTTATGATCTTAAATTCGTTATCACCATGAATTGAGTGAAATCAAAAATCTGAAACCAATTTTTGTATTGACGGTGAATAATCAATAAGTTCTAGATATTTTTCACCACTAAATTGATGAGTAAAACCTATATGGTTGGTACCTTTCACATTTGAAATCTCATTTTTCTTTTTGTGTGATCTCTATGAAAAGCTCTCGTCCCAAGACTTTTAATCCCAAAAGATCCAATTTTTATTTTTCTTGAGATTTCTACACCATCCAGCCACCTAAATAATTCCAGAGCATACTTGTTATTATGACTACACTGGTCAGACAAGTACTTCTTCCTGACTTTCGGACTCATGTTGATATTCGGAATTTGGTTGAAGCTTAAGCCACCCTTTAGAGCCTAATGAAAAGAAGCCTTTCACTGTTTCTCAACAAACAGATGATCGTAATTCAATAGGATACCACATAGACACTTCCATGTCTCTCTTGACTCCGAATGAAGAGATCGTTGCCCATGATCCAACTATTTTTATGTTGATTTTTAATTGACATCACAAATTCCCAGATATTATTTGTTTTATTTCTTTATCTTTGGCACACTCTTACACAAAAATCCTCAAGATTTTTCATAAGTCTGGTTTCATACTTCCGAACGGTAACTTTCAATTCTGAGAACAGGTTATGGAAATTTGATGCTTGATTTCGAATGTGCAGAACTGAAACGGAGGATTTCTAGGGATAATATTTCAAAAAAGGCGCGTTCTTTTCAAAAAACCCTAACGTCACGCCTGTCAGTTACGCCGCCTGACACACGAACAACTGTCATGCTTTTCCAGGCGCTTTTATCGGGATATCGAAACTGATGGGTTTTGAGCATTCTAACACTCCTATGGTCTGCATGTAATCCTATGTGTCTTAGATCTATGTTTGCACTATTATACATGCAAATATACAATATTCCAAAGCATCATCCTAACTAGCATATTATGGAACAACTATACTACAAGAGTCTAGTTAGATGACATACCTTCTGATGGAGCTTGAAGTCTTGAACCTTTAAGAGCTTAGCCCCAATAGTGTGGAAGCCTAAAATGGAATCACAAATCACCAAAACAACTTGGAAAGCTTGAGAGAATAGTATATACTTGTTCAAAATCGGCTATGCCCTCTTTCTTCACACTATAGTGCACATTTCAAGTGTCAATGACCTCTTTATATAGTATGGTGGATTAGGGTTACATCCATGTAAACCCTAATACCCATGACCTTTCATTTACATAGGATCCATGGGTTAAAAGCTCCATGGACTATTCATGCAAGCTTAGCCCATCCTAAATAATTATGGGCCCATTCTATATATATATATATATATATATATATATATATATATATATATATATATATATATATATATATAGTCCATATTTAATTATTCTCTTTTTGATCACTAAATTAATTCTTGATCAATACTAATTAAATAATATGATTTCATATTAATATATTATAACTTATAATATATTAATAAACCAAATACATACTATTCTCAAAATACTATCCATACAAATTGTTCTGATGAAGTGCAACCCAAATGGGTCATGCTACTCTCGGGTCGAGTACATACCAACAATAGTTATGGGCTTAGACATCTAATCCAACAGTATCCCACTTGGATAAGTCTAAAACTATTATTGCGTATGACTCCAAGATCCCGACTAGCAATCGTAGCTCTTAAAGCAGCTGCCGAAC
Organism: Lactuca virosa; assembly: GCF_052849685.1. NCBI lineage: Eukaryota > Viridiplantae > Streptophyta > Magnoliopsida > Asterales > Asteraceae > Lactuca > Lactuca virosa. The sequence goes on along the minus strand of NC_136428.1, from coordinate 170,573,034 downwards.
TCTGACCTAGTCAAATGACGTGTCCATTACATAAGGGATCATATATTCCTCCATTCTAGATATCATATGGACTGATACATGGATTATAATCATTGTCTCTGTCCATTTGTTGTTTCCCGATTTCCGATTTATGACGACTGACTAATTGAACAAATCAAATCAGTCCAGGCTTCGCCAAGCACTTAGGGGTGTCATCACTAAATCATCGAGGGGCCCACAGATATCGATTTATCCCTCCAAGGGTAAAACGAATGGATAAATGTCGACCCAAATGTTTGCTTGTACTTACTCATCAAATCACACACAACGATATGTTTTATAACAGCCAAGTTACTAGTTGCGTTTACATATGTCAATGTGCAACCAACTCGCAACTACAACTCATACGTCTCCGTTTGAAGAATATAGGATATTATCGTCCCATGATTCGCTCGTGATAAAATCCATGAAGTGATTCAAATGAGCGTGGGTTGAATCCAATACTCGAATCTCATTCCATGAGCACTCATGAATGTTGCAGCAACTTTTGCTATGTCTAAACACTTTAGGCATCTACAAGCCCAATTCATGACAGTATTTATTCATACCTACTTCTAAAGTATGATTGACTGTGGAGAGTTTGAAAAAACCTATTTATTCGGGAAGTCGAAACATGCAAAGTGAAACACAAGAACAATTGAATCCAATATGGTCTCAGAACTTATGAATATAAATAAAACACCTTTTATTTAATCACCATATTGAGTACACATTATTCATTGCATAATGTTTCAATTTATCAACTTAACACTTGAACTAAAATAATAGTTGTCCCATGCTCCAAGCATACACACTATGTTTTCTAAACAATAGTTCTGCCATACACCAAGTATGCACACTATATTTGTCTATGATCCTTACTTTGTGAAATAGATCAATTGAACATGATTCCAATGATGCTCATTTCACAATCCCAAATCCTTACCGTAAATGTAAGAATATCGAATTCTTGTCATTTACTGTAATCTATTAAACTCATATGCATTGGTCCTCTTGTAATGACTATGCAAAAAAGTCACAAAGACTTGGCAACAGACATTACAAAGTATTCCAATGGAGATCAATTCCATGGAAACGAAGTCTCACATTCAAAGTACATTCCTTTGAACAACCTTCTTGCATTAAGTTTTTCCTAATCTTACACAGATTTGAAGAATAACTTCCTCCTATGTTACCATTTCCATATTCCTATTTTGACTCTTACTTATGAACAAGAGTTGCCTCTTTTCAAAATATGTCAATATGGTCCCTCTCCAAAATTTTACACCATACTTCCAACTGTCCATGAGAAACCAATCTTAGGTAAACCTCAGATTGTCCTCGACAATTGCTTAATCATTTCAGTCATATCCGTTTCTCTTCCTTTTTCCCTCCTAATGCCCTAGGCATTTGGAAAATTTAGAACATATAAGTATTTTAGCACATGCAATCGATCCTATATCTGAAGCATACAAGACACGATTCACGATGTCTCACATAAAGACATGATACTTGACCAGTCTTTTGCTATAATATTTCTTATAATTTGCCATGTTCTCATAATTCGAATTATGAAAAGGGATGCTGTAATCATAATCGAATTTTAGAACGCAAATAATGTAATCATGACTAAATTTGATTAAAATCTCACAATCTAAGCTTTTAGATTTGAAATGAAGTATGAATTCCTCTCCCTTAATTATAGCAAAACAACTTTTTCAACCCCTACAACTTCACGAATTGAAACTTTTGTTTTCTATAATTAACATTGCTAACTTGCAATACTAAACATAATAATCATGCTCCCACTAACATAATAATTATTATCTTACCTGCATAACACTTATGCTCCCACTAGCCTTGACATGTATTCATAAATCAGCTGGACTTCTAGAAATACACACTTTGTTGACTTTCTTACCAAAGTTCAGATTTCTGATACTAGATGCTTCGATGAGACTTTATCTAAGCTTCTTAAACTCATACACCTTCCCTTAGATAGCTCACATGTGTGTCTTAAACGATTTAAGAACTATGAAGAGGTATGCCGTAATCATAGTCTCAATTGTTTAGACCTTTTCCATTTCTCACAAGTCTATGTTAGTGTGCCAGTTAACCATACACACTCCACTAACAACTTTGAGAATGCAAATATCACAATTGCTATCTACTTAAAATCTATTTAGCGAAAGCGTTTCCTCACCATCATTTTCATGAATCGAAGAGAAACCTTATGACACTTAGATTTTATGGTGTATGTGTTCCTATCTATGTGAATTTATCTAAACCATAATCACAAGACAAGGTTAGTGACAAATTCAAACTCATATGGACTGAAGTTGTTCAATCTTAATTTCTTGCCACCTGGCAGCACAAGGACCTACCATTGCTTCCAAGTTGTTATGCAACCAATTGAGAACTCTCAGAACTCATATGCAATGTCAACTTTAACTGGAATGGGCACAAAAACAAGAATATGTCAACATGATAGGTCACAAACCTCAAGTCATGTGCTAGTGTTCAACAATAGGTTTATTCTTGATTAGTTCTTGAATCTTGTCAAGATCTTTAAGACTCCCACTAACCTCTTGACATATATGATTCACTTTGTCAAGGAACATTACTTGACAAAGAAATATTCAAGAGTTAGTGCTGATTCTAATCAAGACAAACACTTCACACAATTGGCCTTAGTTGGTCTTTGTTTTATCCAAAACATCACAACTTACCAATTTCAAATGTACAAGAGTAGAAAACATTTTACTCCACATTTGTCAAGTGTTATAAACCTTCTTTAAGATATGTCACTCAAGTTACAATCTTGGAGTATGACTCTAAGAATTGTTTTGGAACGAAGTATGACTCATCTTCTTGATTTAACCACTTCAATAATTCATGACTCCTCTTCTTAGCCATAAGAATGCACTAAGAGGATCAATTGTGATATGGTTTCATAATCATTAAGATGATCATAAAACATGATACTAAAGTACTCTCCCATCTTTTCAGATTTGAGAAACTTTTATCTTTCTGCCTAATTTGATTCTTCTCATTCGTTCCGCCATACATTGAAACCTTTCCAATGTTTCAGAATTATAATTAAACTTGTAAGTATAACCATATTTACTAAGCTTTAGTAAATAATGACGAATAGTCTTATTGATCTTTGTGGTGGACTTGACCAGTGCACAAGAATGTGTACTCGATCCCTTAGTCCTTCACTTGACTCACATATACATGTGAACAAGGAATTAGTCTTAATTTTCCAAAGATGAAAATTCTCATTCATCATACAATACAACTTGCATGATTCCAAGTTTCTATCCAATTGAAACTTGGGTGATGAGAATCTTTACTTATTTGGTAAATTTAGATACTACCAATGTCCCTGTCTTTGGCAATAGAAACACACAGGTTCACATGGAGCAGTCTCAGATTTGGCTTTTCTCTTGTGATCAAAACTTTTGACCATGCCCAATTCCATTCCTTTAGGAGAATGAATCTTTTCTGGGATGTCCATGTCAACTTGGAATGTAGACCTTCCAATCAGATTTGCTTGACCATTGTGCCAAATCATTGCTGATTCGGCAGCAATTAGCAAATAGGTAAGATCAATTAAGGTCAAGTCGTGATTTGTCACATAGTAGTCCTTAACGAACTCACTATATGACTTGGGAAGTCATTGAAGGACCCAGTCAATAGCCAACTTCCTTGGGAAGACGACACCCAACATCCTTAGCCTGTCAATATGCAGCTTCATGTCCAAGACATGAGCACATGTAGGCTTTCCATCTTTGTGTTTACTATCCAATAGGAATTGAGTGATCCTGAACTTTTCAAGTCTTCGAGTTTGTGGGTCAAGGAGAATTATTGGAGGAGGTGGAGGAAGAGAAGTATGATTTCCATGATCCAATCGCGGAACATCATCTTCATTAGGAAAGCTTCTTCCAAGAGATTTGGGAAGATCATAGTTTTCTGAACCAGACATCTACAATGGGAGAAATTCAAGTTAGTTGATTTAAGTCCTTAATATAACACCCAATCTGAAATATTAAGGCTAGGACCCAACACAATATTTTATAACTTGGAAGAGGGATGCCATAATCCAAGCTATAAAATATTTGAAGGTAGGCGAATGACGATTCACCAATTTCCACCATGAAAAACGAAATAGGTATTAGGTTTTAATTGGATTGAAACTCCTAGATCTTTTGAGATTCATTGAACTTTTCAATGGCATGTTTAAATCTCGATTGTGCCCTCTCAAGTTTGTGACTGGGATGCCGATGATCACAAACAAGGTGTGAATAATCATGCAAATTAACTTGGTACCCTTAATTTTATCACCTAATCGATGTGTCGGTTACCCACACGCGCTCCACCGATCTATGATGAACATTAAGTCACCCTTTTCCACTCTTACTAGTCCATGTTAGTGTGACGGTTACCCACACATGCTCCACCAATGACTTGGTAAGGTACAAAGTGTAATTTCATGGCTTAGCACCAATTTCATATTTTCCTAAGTAACTAATATTGGGAATTTATAAGTGTTTAGTTACTTAGTATTTATCATTATAATTTTAATGAAAATTATAGTCCTTGTCCTACCCGTTCGGCTAACGACCCTCCACCAGTCAAGGAAGCGGTGTGTGAGAGTGGACACCCATTAAACTGTCATTTTATAGGCAATAACCTTATACCCCCCTTATAGACCGGCTTCGTGAATTAGGCCCCTACTAACGGTAAGACTGACTTTTACTCTTATATATATATATATATATATATATATATATATATATATATATATATATATATATATATATATATATATATATATATATATATTAAACCTATAATATTATAATAATATAAGGGCTGAACTTTAAACTATTTAAAATTTTGGGGTTTGGAACTAAAGTATTCAAAAGTGCAACTTTACAAATTCCAAAACTTGAGGGAAAGTTTTGAACAATTCAAGAAACCTTTGGAATCCATAACATATGAGTTTAATATGGCTTTTAATGGCAAGACTCTTGAGAATCCATAACTTGAGGACAAGTTATGGATGTCATAAAAAAATTTATGGAAAAAGACTCTTCAAGTTTTTATAACCTATGGCATTAAAAACTCTTTTAAAGAAAAACTTTTGGCTTTCCATAACATAGGTACAAGTTATGGAATTCATTAAAGGTCATTTAGATCATCTAATAAACAAACAAACATGCCAAGAAAAACTATGATCTAGATTAAACTCATATGAACAAGACAATTCAAATCAAACAATTTTCATGTAATTAGCCTAACCATTAAACTAATACAAAACATGAATCTATTGACAATTATCTTTTGAATTGGATTTGAATGATCATTACCACATCAAAAACAGGTTTATAAGATTAAAAACAGCTTAGGGTAATGATTCTAGTCCAATTCCAGCCTTTGAAGTCGAAAATCTGCACTCAGGGCCTCCTACTCGCCGACTGTATGAACCTACTCGACGAGTAGGATGATTTTAGTCTTGGACTCGGCGAGTCCACAGTCCAGAAGCCCAGAAATTCGATTTTTGCAGCATTGCATCAAGTATAACTGAAAACCAAGCCTAGGCTCTGATAACACTAATGGGTTTTGAGCATTCTAACACTCCTATGGTGTGCATGCAACCCTATGTGCCTTGGATCTATGTTTTCACTATTATACATGCAAATATACAATATTCCAAAGCATCATCCTAACTTGCATATTATGGAGCAACTATACTACAAGAGTCTAGTTAGATGACATACCTTTTGATGGAGCTTGAAGTCTTGAACCTTTAAGAGCTTAGCCCCAATAGTGTGGAAGCCTCAAATGGAATCACAAATCACCAAAACAACTTGGAAAGCTTGAGAGAATAGTATACACTTGTTCAAAATCGTCTATGCGCTCTTTCTTCACACTCTAGTGCACATTTCAAGTGTCAAGGACCTCTTTATATAGTATGGTGGATTAGGGTTACATCCATGTAAACCCTAATACCCATGACCTTTCATTTACATAGGATCCATGGGTTAAAAGCTCCATGGACTATCCATAAAAGCTTATCCCAACCAAAATGAACTTGGCCCATTCCATATATATATATATATATATATATATATATATATATATATATAAGAGTCCATATTTAATTAGTTCCTTTTTTACCACTAAATTAATTCTAAATTAATTCTCGGGCCGAGAACATACCAATAATAGTTATGGGCTTAGACATCTAATCCAACAGAAACGTCAATCATGATTTTCTCTCTCCACTTATACCGTATAAAAGGAAAATCGACGTTTGCTTTTCTCTCACAGCTATCAAAGTATTCAAACTCTCCGGCGAAAATACCTCATTCTCTCTGCACTGTTCATCATCTTCGGCAATGGTTTCCATGGCTAACTCCTCTGAAACTCCATCCGTTGCTGAACAAATTGCTTCATCGGTTATGCTTAACATTAAACCCAACCAAAACCTCATCCTAGATCTCGATTCATCCAAGTACGTTGAATCACTCAAGCCCATGATCGAGTGCCTCCATTATTCTCCATTGGCTCAAGCCCAAACGATGGATGAGAATGTTCTGTTGGTCTATCTGTCCAAGGCATTCTCCACTGCACACTACCAATAGAGTGACTTCATGATTACGTTTGACGTTGATTCCCACAAAACCTCCATCTCCAAGACCCGATTTAGCAGGATGCTAGGGTTTTCTTCCACAGAAGGTTTAGTCAATCCAGAATCAATTTCTTCATCTGTGATTCTGGAGATTTTCGACCAAATGGGTTATTTGGGAAATATTTCTCTCCTATCGAAGTTCAAGAAGCCTAACCTTCCTCCAATGTTGAATGGGCTTTTCACTCTTCTGTTCAAGAGCTTCTTAGAGCGGGTTACAGGTTCGGAAAGTACCACCAAGCTTTTCTGCACTATCATCTATGGGTTGTACTCTGGAATTAACCTGGATTATGGTTCAATCCTTTGGACACAGCTAGTTCAGATCACCCTCTCCACAATCAGGCACTCGGAGATTTCTTGTGCTTGATTCTGGTCAGTTATTGTCAAGAGGGCTATCACTCGCCTTAACATTTCGGTGACATATGATTCTTTAATGGCTACTATTCCTATCTTTCATACTTTGAACTTCATCATGTTTGATCCTACGAAGTTCGACTTTGTTGGATCTCTTTCAGAGTCTATGCTCAACTACATTCCACCTGATAATGCCATTATCTACGCTTACAGAAAGAAGCCTGCCTCAGGTCCGCACCCTATGCCCGAAGATTTGTGAAGGGTACTTAAAGAGGGGAACAAGCCCAAAAAGGGAGGAAAGAGAAAGGCGAAAGTTGGACCTTCTGAGCCATCTCAAACTCCGAAAAAGAAGATTAAGAAGGTTGCTCGCAAACCACGATCTCCTTCTCTTGTCGCTTAAGAGGATTCGGACTCTCACACTATTTCAGAGATTCGGAGGACTGAACAACTTCAGAAAGAAACACAAGATATTGCAGCAACTTCTCAACCCATGGTCTCGTAGCCCATTCCTACTCAGTCCACTACGAAGGTATCTTCTCCAATTTCAACACATGATTTCTTTCATATTCTTTCTCCTCCACCTTCTCCTACTGCTACTTCTACTCTAATCTCTACACCCATCACCATTGCTCTCGGTCCAAATGTATCTTCTGGAGTTTCGCAACCACAAATATCTATTGACCAAACAACTCCACTCTACACCGATTCTAATACAACCACTACCACGAGTTCACCTCAATTGACTGTCAACGTATCTGATACGGGGGCAGGTACTTTTGGTGTTACAGTTGGTTCTCACACGTCTCCACTTTCGCCATTAAGGGATGATAATCCAAATATTATCTTTGGTGGTGATCAATATGAATTTCAGGCTTTCAGTTTTCGTCCCTTCACAGTTCATCAAGAGAGTGATGATGACGACGGACCCATGACGAAAGGGCAGTTCAAGGCCCTCGATGCCAAATTGGATACTCTGCTCGAGTCGTCCAAATCTTCGTCCAACACTGAGTATTCCTTTGAGTCTCACAAAGCATTAATTGACACTCTCACCATGGAACATACTAAAAGCCTCGTTGCGTCTTCAAAAGCGGTTGAAAATTCCGAACAAACAATTCGTGATACGACCGAAAAAGTTGAAAAACTAGTTTCTGATGTTACAAAATTCATAGACGAATTCTGGACTTCTTCGGATAGCAATACTGAATCTGAAAACAAAGCTATTGTAGTTCTCGGAACCACCCTTCAACTTGAAAAGGAAGCTTTATCTAAGGTTCGTTCAGAACTCAGGGTGGATAATGTCGAGATGAGTGCTTCCGTAGTGTCCAAGATTGAGAAGCTACATGAGGATCTTGCAACTGAAAACACAATTATGGAAAAAAATGACTCATAAAACTGAGAAAGTTAAAGTTCTTTCTATCAAGTTGAGCTCGGCCACCATGCGTTTGGATTCTCTTGAAATTGAGAAGGTTGTCTCTCGGAGTTGCATTTCGGACGTCAATGACTATCTGCAAAGATTGTTGGAAACTCCTGATTCAATTCTCACCATTTCAGTTAGACAACACCTTTCCGAAAAGCTCAAACCTGTTTTCAGATTGCTTAATTAGTTAGAGGGTGTTTTGGGAAGCAGTGCTATTCCGAAACAAGGGGAGAGCAGGTTAATCAAGAACAACTTCCGAAGGATCCACCCCAACCGAAACCCAAGAAAAAATCTGATGAGCAACACGAACTAAAACTAAAAGTTGACCAGAAGGGTAATGAAGCTTCAGGGTCAAAAGGCAAAGGGTAAATGATTGATGATGAAGAAAATTTGTCAGAAGGGTCAATGCTCAAAAGAAAGAAACGTGCTAAAGAGCTTGATGAAATTGAGCGTGTTGCAAAGGAAGCTGAAGCTCGTGAAAAAGAAGCTCGTGACGTGCAGGACACTCTTGCAACTCAGAAGACTCTCTTCCCTTTTTGGTCAATGGAAAGGACTCTAAATGAAGTTTTTGAAAATCCGAGCACTCACTGGCTGGAGCCAACTATGTCATTCGATCTGGAGAATACTTCGGAATCTCAGCTTGACTTGCCAATCACTCCGAAGGCATTCCTGTTTAGGTGTTTTGAAAAGATTGAGAAAGTTCCAATTTCGGATAATGATGTCAATGACATGCTTTTCTCGTTTTATCTTAAGTATGGAAGGCCACAATACCTGACATGGAGTTCAAAGAAGATAGATGTAGTAAAGGTTTTTGGACCTACTGAGACTGAAGACTTCATTAATGTTTGGTTCAAAGTAGTCCTAGGAGCAAGAAATTTGGTATGTGAGTTTACGCTTGCTGACTTTCCTTGCTTAAATCCATATAATTGTATTTCATTGTTCTCGCTTTTGTCTAAGGATGAACAGAAAGATGAACCGATCTTGGCTCATCTGAAGAGAATACTAGTCTGCTATATTCAGGAATTTGGAAAAATGGATGTGGAGATAGCAGCAGTTTTGAGAAAGAAGCCTGTTCTTGAATCCGAAAGTCAACCGAATGATCTTGACAAGATGAAGCTAGGAAGAATCCGAAAGGATAACTGAAGTGTGGCGTTTCAAAAACAAGAAGGTGACAAACTTCAGAAGTGTTCGTTCTTTTTGTTGGACAAGCATTTGTATTCAACTAAGTGTCTTAACTATATCTTGGAGATAACTGAAGCATGTAAAGCGAATGAAGCTTCGGATAAGAAATGCTTTTCGGATATGTTGAAGTGGTACATTATTGTTCGGAACACTCTTGTTGGAATGATGCCGAAACTATTTAAAGTTCAGAAACGTCAACAGCAGTGAAGGATCTACACTCCTTAATTGACACAAAGGGGGAGATTGTTGTGTTAAAAAGTGTTGTGTCAATTTGTTTTGTACTAGAATAGTCCATATTGTAACAGGTTGGGCCTGTCCACCCGAGTTTTAATGATATTAGGGTTAGACTATTTATAGTGCATGCATGCACCGTTTTAGGGTTAACTATTGTATTGCCCTACGTAGCCTTTACATAGAAGTTCTTGTTGAACTCTTCTAAGCCTATTGAATCTAATAATTCTTCACTATTTGATCTTCATTGTTCTTACTGTTTGGTTGATTATACTTGTAAGAATCTATCGATCTATAAGATATTTTTTCAACAATTATAATCAATGTCTCATGTCCATACGATATCTTGTAGAACGGAGGAATATTTGATCACTTATCTAAGGACACGTCAATGACTAGGTCAGAGTTCGACAACAACTTTTGGTAGCTACAATTTGCTAGTCAATTTGGTAGTTATACTGGCAATTATAGTTATTAGACTTATCCAAGTGGGAGACTGTTAGATTAAGTGTCTAAGCCCATAACTATAATTGGTATATACTTGAATTGATTGTAGCACAGTCCTTTTGGGTTGCCTTCAAACTTGGCAATTGAATAGGATAACTGTTGGAGAAAGAAGAATGATTTATTAATTTATTACTTGGTTAATAAATTAATTAGAAATCAAAATAAATGATTTATTAATGTATTATGGAAATAATATATTAATCAGAAATCATATTGTTTAATCAATATTTAATTAGAAATTAATTTGGAATTAATTTTGGGATTAAAGAAATTAATTGAAACTGCAGGGACTAAAGGTGACAATGTTCAATAGTTGAACATTGGACAATTCTAGAACCTCCCTATAGTAGGGGGAATGAATTCTAGATGCTCCTAGGATTTCCTTGGTCTCTAAGGGTGCCTTGGATGCCTTAAGGATGAAGTTAAGGGATTAGTGTTATCTTGGATACACATGTCTTATCCAATACCTTCCTAACACCTATATAAACCCTTCATAGGGTTAGATTTCGTCTATGCACTCCTCAAAAAGGCTTAGAGCCGAAATTCTTCTTCCCTGCTCTCTCTCTCTCTCTCTCTATATATATATATATATATATATATATATATATATATATATATATATATATATATATTATTCCTTGGTTGCTTGAGTTTGTTTGTGAGTCATTAGAGGCACGACACTTGTGGCGCTTGCTACCAAAGGTCTTTCAAGCAAGGATTCAAGATTGTTTACAATAACAATCTTAAAGGTATGTATTATAACCCTATATTATGTGAATTTTGATTACACACTAGGGATCTAGGGTTTATACTTTGTTTTTCATTATTGTATGTTCAATTAGAGAAAACGTAGATCTTCAATTAGGGTTGCATGCACACATTGGATTGTATGTTTTGCTCAAAACCCATCAACTTTATCTTGAGTAAAGATCCCAAGTCACATAAGATTACATGGTAAATACTTAGTAAATACCTTCACGTTTGCGTGGACATCATAGTCAATTGAAGAGAATCTTTCTGATATATTCTTTTAAACTAAAGTCACTAACCAAGTTTATTACCCATATAAAGATCTATTGACACTAGATTTGCATGTGTAGTCTTGAGTACATTTAGGTTAGTTTGTTTTATATTTTGGCACTGAATTAGTATAAGTCACTATTTGATTTGATGATTATTAAGTGGAGAACTTAACATGTGATGGAAATTAGCCATCTCATTTAGATTATCACTGTGCTCCACTTTTGCATGTTTAGAACCACTTCCAAAGTATTAATTTATTCAAACTTCCACAATCGATCATACTCCTGGAAGTAAGTAGTGATTTAAGATTGTCATGGAGCATTGGGAGATTGTCCATGTGGATGAACATAACAAGTTTATGACCAATACTCATGAGTACTTTAATTGGAGATTTTAAGGTATTAAAGTAACCCGCACTTAGAGATTACTTCATGGATTCTGTCACAAGTAATTCTAAGTTGGTAAGATCATATATTCTTCAAATGGAGATAATGAGATTTTCTCCTACAATCTGTTGTGTCTTGGTTTCTCCCCAACGTTGTTCGTACATGGGAATCATAGAGGGTTTGACTAGATATGACATGAGGAATATGCGGAATCTATGTAGTCAAAGTTTTTTTGTTCACTTCTTCTTGAAATGGTTGGAGTCGATATCTTTGGGCCCCTTGATGATTTGGTTTTGACATTAAAATTCATGGTCGTGCTCAAACTGAATTGATGGATTAATTATGCAGTTTACTTTTGGTTGACACAAGTCGATATCAGGAAACATAATCTTGAATGTTTGAGATTGACTATATACATGTCTCACGTTTATATAGATATCTTGAAGAACAAATGAATATTTGATCACTTATTTAAGGGCTATATCACGAATCTATATTGTGAGTATGGCAAATACATTTGACTGTATACTCTCTACTCATTACTAGTGAATATTAGACCATATAGTGTTGGTAACGTGTGCAAGTAGGAGTATTGGAGAATGATGCCCACAGTCACAACAATTGGTAATATTACTATTAATAGTAGCATCCTTTTGGGTTATACACAAGGATAGAAATAAGCAACAAATGACATGGGAAAATTATAGGGACTTGATATGTTAATTAATTAATACTCTTTAACTAATTAAACGAAATCTAGAAGTTCTGGAATGTTTTGAAGGATTAAACAAGATAATTAAGAAGTCAGATAATTACCAACAATATGGATAATAACTAGGTGACTAGATATCTATCTTTTAAGAGTTTATATCCTTCCCTATAAATAAAGAGGTCTCTTGTCGAAATTAATGAATGAGTTTTCACAAAACCCTAAGCAAAATTCGGCTGCCTCTTTAACATTAAATTTTACATTCACCAACATGTTTTATTTTTTTTACAAGGAATGTTAAAAGTTGTGAAAGAGAGGATTCCGGAAGCATCGTATTTTAGTAAAACTGTTTCAATTCTATGAAATCTGTTTTAGCAAAACTATTTTATCAAAACTACAAATCCAAGGGTAATTTGGTCAAAACTGTCTCTATTTTTTTTGAAACGGCAAATAATTTAAATATCTCCTCTATTTTAGCACACTACTTTAGATCCTTTTTTAGCAACATATGATGGATTCAATGAAATCTGTTTTAGCAAAACTATTTTATCAAAACTAGAAATCCAGGGGTAATTTGGTCAAAACTGTTTCTATTTTAGCATCCTACTTTGATTCTGCTATAAAATTGTTTCTTTTTTATTAATGTTTCTTTTTCATAAGTGTTTGAGTTATTCTGCAAATCCAGGGGTAATTTGGTCATATCCGAATGGTTCTTGACAAACTTGGTTGCTATACTTTAGTATGTATCTGTGTATGCATCTTTGTATATCTATGTATATATAAGTGTTACAAGATAATATAACAGATCAGATCCCATTTCATATCAGAATATGTCTTACAAAGTACATTAGAGCTTAATACAACTTCAAAAGATTACAAATAGCACTTCACAATCTAAAAGATTACAACCAACACAAACTTAACACTTATATACTTCCTAATGATTACAATTACTACTTCAAAAGACTAATTAGCCACATCATAATGAAAACCACCAACAAACACTTAACAATATATTGTTTCTTCTTTACTTCTTCGAGCTTTTTTCTAAGGCTCAAAATGTCACGTTGCACATATTCAAGTGTTTCATCTGGTTCTACCCATTCCCAAAAAGCACACCTTTCTTCTGCTTTCTACATCAACAAAAAAAAATAAACAAGAGGATCAAGAAATGAAATAACCAATAAACCAATAAATATGAACTAAACTCAAAAAATCGAAATAATTACATATTGGGCATATCATGAACTTTTTGTCAGGGTTGTTATCTGTCCTTTATGTGCGAATTCGAGATGGAAGGCCACAGTAGCAAGGAGTGAATCCATGCCTTAGAGGTGAGGGGGAGAATGTTGAAGAAGCTATCAACATTTTAGGGCATCAATCGTTTCTCTCTAGGGTAAAAATTATAAGCTGCAACGTTGGGTTAAATAAGTGATGAATAGAAGGTGAATATGCCACGTAATATGTCAAATCAGCTAAAACCTAAGATCACCGGTAATATTACCTTAATGTGAATAGGTCAAACAAGTTCAATTAATAAATATGTACAAAAAAACCTCATTACCTTAATGTGTAGATACCCTAAAGTACGTTACCTTTCTACGTCGTTAACCCATAATATTTCAAAAAAGATCAGACATTAAAACTTGTAATTATTCCTAACATGACATTTATAGCTTCAATTGGTTGTCATTAATATTTTGCCAAAAGAAAGATAATAGCTTCAATTGGTTGTCATTAATATTTTGCCATAAGAAAGATATCCTAATATTTGCATGCTTAAAGTTCGAAAAGCTTTTTACAACTCTTTCATTTCGATTTTGTAGGAAGTCATTTGGATGTTCGAATGTTTAATTAAAAATTTGCATCTTTATTGTTAAAGTTAGAAATTTATGCAGTTTTGACATCACATTTAGCTAACAATTTCATCATTGTTGACGCCATAAACCGATTAACAATTGGACTTTTATGTCAATAAATGATTTTATATTGTTTAATTATTACAATATTTTGTTGGGTCGTATCTAGGTTGAAAATGTTTGAATTTCAACAATTAAATTTGTAATCATCGTCAAAGGGTTTTTAACCAACAGTATTAGGTGTTGTACTTGGTCATTAAGTTTCAGGGCTTATGTCTAGAAACATAAGTGGAATTACTAGTAGAGTAGATTAGATTAGATTTGCAGCTAGAAAAAAAAATGCACTTGGGGTTAAATAATTTTGAGTCGTGTGATAATTTGTTTTGCATTATTTGTTAGATCCGGTTTTGATTTTTCTTTTTCTTATTTTTCTTATTATTATTTTTTTATTTCTTAAGGTTAAAATAATCATAAATTTTGAAAAAAAGAAATTTGTCACAACACACCTGATTTTTATGGGAAATGTAAAATTTTCCAACTGTTTTTGTGTGTTACTCTCCAAATATGAAAATGCCATATTGGACCCTCCGATAGTTCAGTTTTGCCTCTCCTTATTTGCACATATGGCCCTGCCCTCACTTCTATAATGTCTTTGTGGTCCTCCTCTTTGCACCACATCTTTCACTGCCTTTAAGAATTTCATATACACATCTGGTTGGCATTAATGGTGGATGCATGTAGTACATTTTGGCATGCTATTTTATTGTTACTAGATTTGTGTAAAATCAAAACTTATGTACGATTGTAGCTTAAATGCAGTTGATGTCAGTATGCTTGTTGTTTAAAAGAATGAGTTTTTTGGGGGTAATATACATAAAAGCCATTATATATTGATAATTTTGTGATTTAACAATTATATTTTAATTCTGTCAATGAAAGTCTTATGTTAAAAGATATTTCCACTGCGATACTATGACTACCTTGTTAATTGTTAAAACTAATATGACTTGTCATTTTAGAAGGTTTAACATGTTATATGTATATTATGTAGATAAATGAGAAACCGTTTCAAAAATTTAGATGCTATCATGTACCTGTCCGTTTTAACACATACAAAATTGGATATAAGGGTCACAATCGTCGCACTAAAAATTTCTTTAAAAAATAGTGACTTTTATTTATCAAAGTTATATACTATAATATACCGTAAAAAATGCCAAATATATAATAGTTTTTATATATATTGCCTCTTTTTCTACACACGTATTATAAATTTAAGATTTGTAGAAACTAGAAAATTAGCTATTCGGATGTTTTAGTAGTAAGATTGAAAATAAATGCGTTATGAAAAAAAAAAAAAAAAAAATTAGTACATAGTAGTAAAATGAACAAGGTTATATAAAAGGGCAAGTATAGTTGTAGTTTTGGATCCTAGCTACATACATAACGTTTATGGTCAAATGGACTGTAGATCTATTGGTTATAAATAGTATGGATTATGGGTAGTAAGTATTCATCTATTTGCATGACATGTCTATATGCACATACTACATACCTGCTGCATAGTGCATACATGTATGAATGTTTGTATGATGTATTGATGTCGCATGTTTTCTCAAGTGTATTAGATAAGTTGTTTTTGAGTGACTTTTGGTCTTGTTACATTCAAAAAGTAAACTTACATTTTCTTCAGAGTTCAGAATTGATTTTGGCTCGTTTTTTGAGTACCTATTTGGCTAGTTACTCCTACACTGCCATAAAAGTTATAAAGACTTTGATTGTATGATAATAATTGGGTTCGTTCCAAGATGGACCCTCGTAACTTTTGTCATAGTGATTTTTGTATCATACAATACAATTTATGAGTTTCAATCATTTTTTTTATTATAACTAGGCTTCAATTTAGTAGAAGGCCCTTTATTATTGGAGGGACCATTATGATGTTAGTTTTTTTTTTAATAATATTATTGTGATTTCTAACGAGTTGATAATAACTAACAATTAACAGTAAATAAGGGTTAAGACTACGTTTGATATACTAACTAACTGAAAAGTTAGTTAATAACTAATAGTTCAAAAACAAGTAAATAGTTGATAAAAAAAACCAACGTTTTGTAAAACTTTTTTTATTTAAAACGACAAAATACATTAAAAAACTAACAAGGCGTAAGAACCAAAATTACAAGAAACAATTAAGTAAATGTGAGCAACATCATTGAGGCCAATCTAAAACATTGAATTAGACCTATGTTTAATCCAATTAAAAACCAGAGATTGAATGTCATCTGCCGTCTTTAAAGAACTCAGAGTTCCTGAAAATACAGTCATTTCTAGTTTTCCAGATAAACCCACAACACTAAATATATAAGAGAACATCTCAAAAACAACACCTCTTGTTAGACACAGGATTGTAAAACTAGTTAATAAACTTTGCGGGTAAGTATAAATGATATATAAGGAGATATAGAAAAATATATTTTTTATAATTAATAAAAGGTAGTTTTGGAAGATGTAAAAAATAAATAATTAATTAATTAATTAAAAAAAATCTCATAAACACTTGGAAAGCTACTAGGAATAGTTAACTTGTAAGTTATTTTTTCACTTATAGCAACACATTTTAAAAAAGAAAGTTTGAAAAATAAACTAACTTTATAATTTAAATGTGTCGTGCCAAACATACTCTAATTAATTTGTATGCCTGTCACTTTTTTTTTATCTGCCAATCTTACAACCAATATATATAATATGTAAATCATAATGTTCCCTCAACAAAAATATGTACTCAAAATATCATAACCTTTCTTATTGATTTTTATCGTCTTGCCACGACCCACGAGAGCAAACATGAAATGACGTACTAACAATATATAAGCAACTATTTTTTGAACAATCGGATTTTATACAAAACAAAATTAGCAAGATACTCGAACCTACAAAAAAATTAAAATTTATACAATTATTCTAAGCCACACGGTCCAATTAATATTTATTCCATGACATCTATTCGAAATCCAATTCAAATATATGGAAACAATGAAAACGAATAGATAAACGTTCTTCGTTAGATTTTGGAATGAAATCTTTAAACAATAGATGAAAATATGTTTTATTTTTCTAAATCAATATGTATGCATTCAATAATTTTAATAAAAATTAAAATATAATTACACTTTATGTTTTTGATTAACTCTATATTCACGATGAAATATATTTTATTTTTCGAAATCAATATGTGTATTAAGTAATTATAATGATAGTTAAAATAGAATTACACTTTATTTTTGTGGTAACTCTATATTCACAGTAGTAAACGAGTCGAACCTAATCGACCACGATAACACACTCACAATTCATGGTTTATGTCTTGTTTGGCGAAACTAAATTTAAGATTCACTACATCTTGGCATTCTCGATGGTATTACATGGCATCATATGGCAATTCACTTGATTATCACATGGCATTTCACCTAGTTATCGCAATATATCAATTGATTGTAAAAATCTCAGAATATCTCTTAATGATTAGGGTCTAGTGTATAAGGTGTTCACTTTATTATGTGGAAAATCGTTGTGTTATTTTCAAGGAAAATAGTAATCTTTTAGTCTCTTGGTTTATGAATTACACGAGGAGCCTAATCATAATTTTGAGATGCTTTGAGCTCTCATCCTGTCTCAAAGATCAATTTAGATAAAAGCAAAATAATTGATTTTGGTGACATAAACATGTAAATAATAAGATTTGATGGCCCGTAACATTGGCTTCTCTACCAGTTCCCTGCCATTTACATACTTAGGTCTTCTGGTGGGTGCGTCAATGGCTATAACACTTTATCCGGCTCCTCTGATTGACAAATTATATGCCAAATTCTTAAAATGAAAGGCTTCTACCCTTTCACTTGGTGCCCAATTGACCCTATGTAAGACCACGTTTGATAGTTGATGTCTGGGAAAGTTTACTGACTGGGAAAGAAACCATGTTGTTTGATTGTATATCTAACTGTGCTGAATGATGAAAAATGACCATTCAGCTAGGGCCATCTCAACCTTGTAAAATTCTAAGCTAGGGCTTGGGCCCCCAATTCTAAAGGCCCCCATATTGTCCAAGTTTAACCCAATATATCTCAAATCTTAATTATTGAATTAGTCTATTAGTAATTGTCTTATTGTCCAATAGGCCACAATCCACAATTTCAATCGGCAATCACAGTGAGCGACAGAGCGAAACGCATGCGGTAGGACAAGGGAGTGCAACGATCTTGATTCTTAAAAACCGAAGTGTCATTTATCTTCTAGTCTTCCTTTTTATTTCTCGATTGTTCAAATCCTTAACTGTAACAGTATATGTTTCCAATTTTCTATTATATATTATTGTATGAGGGTCAGACAATTAAGGTTAAAGGAAGAGAGTTTATAACATTAACTATAGTAAACACGAAAGGGCCCCATATTTTTGGTTCGCTTAGAGCCCCAAACTGGTTGAGCCGCCCCTGCATTCACTCATAAAGATATGGTTTTGGGCTTTCTGGGAAAGACATATCTTACCGGGAAAGACCTTTTTTGTGTAAATCAAACAAAGCCTATGTCGGTTCATAGGCTATGTCGGTTCAGCCAGAAAGATCTGTTTGGACTCGGAAAGATGTTTATCAAACAAAGCCTATGTCGGTTCATAGGAATGTTGGTATATATTTCTCGGAAAGATGTTTATCAAACAGAAAGATCTGTCCGTAAAATTTGATTTTGTTGCATGTTTAGTCCATACTAGACCTAAAATGACTTAATTACCCTAACTAAGTATTTTTATATTTTTAATTAATTAAATAATGAGGTAAAACTATTGGGTCCCACGATCATATCCCAAGTAATCTGTTTGGCTGGCCCCTAATTCTTTTTTTTTTTAACTCGAACGGTCCTTATAATTCGTTTATGTTGCGTCTTTGATCCCTATCAAACATAAAATTACCATATTATGCTAATCTTGTGGATTAAGCATGAAATTAACGTGGATAACTTGGGATAAACTTCCAACCTCTATTAATCGTGGTGGATTAGGCATTATGTAATACCTGTCTTTCGTAACCAGGTATCACTTTAGAAGATATAGAATGATATGAGGCGAGTGGGAGAAATAGAGCATGGAGTTACTTCAAATTGAGAAATGTTATTTAGCAAAAGATAATTGAGTAATGTTGTGGATCTTTTTGAGAAGATTTCTTAGATATAAAGATCGTTGAAAACGGAGTTCGTATGTGAAAGTTATGGTCGTTTGAAATTGAGACGAAAGTACGTTGCTATTTTGATAAAGTCTACAAAAGTCAAATCAATGGTCAAACCCTTGACCATCACGACATGAATATAAATTGTCACGACATGAAAAAATGATCCTCACGATGTGAAGGATGCTTCCTCATGACGTGACAATGGTTGAGTCACCGAGACATGCGGCGACAGAGTGCGACACGTGGCAGAACCAGATTGTTTTGGGGGTCACGACGTGATACCTACACTGTCACAACATGAAGTCTTCCAGAGTATAAATATGAGTGATTTTGAAGTCATTTGGAGGGTTTTGGCACTCGTGATCAGAGATGCTCCTCGGGAGCCATTCTCGGGAGATTATATCGGAGATGTTATACGATTGTACGGGTGATACGGGGCCGAGTTTGAGATGCGTTGAAGTATCTTTTACCCCGTTAATTTATGATTTCAATATTTTACATTTATTGAGATATATTTGAACCGAGTATGGGTAACAAGTATTCGTGATATGGTGTTGTTACGAACCCGTTAGTAAGATCAGTGAGTAAATCTTACGATTAAAGATTTAGTTGAGACAGTAAGGGTTATAAACCCTAATATTTGTGAAATACCCGTTATGATAGATTTAACTAATGGCTTACGGGTAATACTAATATGATAATATTATGAGATTTGATTAGTTTGGTGACAAGAGGTCCCTAAGGGTAGCTAGTAGTGAGTTATGACAAGTTTTGAGAAACTTGTTATTTAATGATTAGGTGCTACCACATGACGAGCTGATAGGAATCGAAGGATTGAAACTGATATTGGAATTACTCTGCTAACTAGCCAGGTGAGTAACACTAATCTAGCATCCATTAATGTAATATATGTGTTATACATTACATGATTTATGTGACATTCCCTAATTTCTCGGCCAGAAAAGACCGATTTAATTTATGCTTTTTAAAATAAAATCAGAGAAATCTTTTCAAAAGATGTTGCGGAATTGGTCCCCAAACAACATATGATAAAAGTTTATCAAAACCCTTCATTAAGAAGGTATATATTTGCCATATATATCAAAACCTCGGGATGTCATGTTCCGATACAGATCAAAAGCATAAACAAGACATTATAAGTCTTACTACAGTTATTTACAACTACTGGCCTATAATCCAAAAATCTCACGTCATCCTCCGACTATGCTCGGGGTCCACTACCTGTAATCATAAAAAACTGAGTGGGTCAGGCTTGGGAGCCTGGTGAGCAGATAGGGTTTTCAACCCACAGTAATAATAAACTTATTAAATTCATCAATCAATAATAACCCTGATTACCCGTTCCCGTTATCCTCACTTTACGTCCCTAAACGCTTTTCACAAGGGACCTAGCCTAAAGAATATTATCGGGATGGACACTACTGCTAAGGGGTTTCCTTAGCCATACATGTCCTAAAGGCAACCATGAGGGGGATTGGAGTACAACGAATAAACGCCCAAGTTCATTAACACCTACAGGTTGCGGGCCTGCTAGTGCTTCCTACTGGACTTTCTAGAAAGTCCGTGGTCGTCATCCAAACTCCGCTAGATGACTGAATCACAAATCACAACGAGGCCTCTCATCACTTTATTTCATCACACACCAACTATCTACCCATGTTCTACCCAACATATTTGTAGATAAAAATACTTATACAGTTTAAAACTTGTATAACACATCAACTCAACAGTCATCTCAAATGAACAATTAATATATTTACACATAGCACGTATTATAAGGTAAATACTTCATATCTATGTGTAAAATGAAAGTGACTATACACTCACTTGATTTGATGAAAACCGGGCAGCAATTCGTTTCCTAAAACGCTCGTTTCTAATAAAACCGGGAGTTTATTCAGAAACCGGGCTCTGCGAGGGTCGGGCTTCGAAACCGAAAAGATAAATTTTCCGGGCTTCACGGGCACTTCGTGGCGTATTCCGGGGCTTATAATCGATACCGGGGCTTTGGGGGATGTTAAGATGAAAAAATATGAAGAAATGGGCTAAATATGGCAAAATCTCAAAAGTAACCGGGAGGGTTCGCATGACCCTTGTATTTATAGGGGTCTGAAGTCCTGATCCGACGGCTGAGAAGGAGCCACGCGTCGCAGATCCGAAGCTCGCAGGGGGATGGCTCGCACGAGGTCTGCACGTGCGAAGGCTTGCTGTCCTCTCCTGATTGGACCGAGGTCTACTGGTCCGAAGTAGGGTTCCGTGGCTTCTTGCGAGGGCTTCAGACATGTGAAGGAGGACACGCGTCGGACATGCATTGGACCGCTTAGCAGCTCGGATGACTCAGCCTCGTTTCGGACATGTAGCACATGCGAGGCGAGGACACGTGGCTCGCATGACTCACCAATTTCGGACACGTGGCACGATCTAAGCGAGGGTGACGTGGCAAAAACGTGACTATGCGAATTTTCTCGATTTTTGTGCAAAAACTTCTAAAATCCATAACTTTCGCATACGAGCTCCGTTTTTGACGTTCTTTATATGCACGCGTAGGTAAAATTACGCTCTACAACTTTCGTTTATACTTTGTCGGCTAATTTTGATTTTAATTTTTATATTATTATTTTTAACAGACCGGGACATGAAATCCGTTAAAAATTCATAACTTCTTCATCTGACGTCCGTTTTCGTCAGACTTTTTACGCTTGTGCTAATAATGACGAGACCTTCGATTCTCGTTTAGGTCGTGTTGCTAAAAATCACTCGATCTAAAATTCGAGTTTTTAGCTGTCTACTGCTAAGCTGAAATTTCAAAAAATCATAACTTCCTCATACGAAGTCAGATTTGGGCGTTCTTTTTATGCCTACTCTCGGTTTAACGAACACTACGAGTTTCGTTTAGATCACTAAGGCCAAAAAGTAGTTTATCGAAAACTCACTTTTTACGACATTCGGCCCCGTGCCGGTTTGTCGCGAAACTTCGACAGGTCATAACTTCTTCGTTATAACTCGGATTTCGGCATTCTTTATATATCTGTAATCCTTGTCACGCCCACTACAAGTTTCTTAATAGATATCAGCTTTATCTAACACTTAATTTTTGACGCTCATTTTTATTCTTAATTAATTAAACCCTAATAATTAAGCATAAAACACATAATTCACATAATATTCACATAATTCCTTTTTCATTTCTTCAAAATGAGTTACAAAGGTTAACCTAGACTATAATGTCAATATTAATGCCTAGCCTAGAAACACGGGCATTACAATTCTCTCCCCCTTAGGATGATTCCGTCCCCGGAATCACACATCAGCAAACAAATGCGGCTAGCGACTCATCATGTCACTCTCCGTTTCCCAAGTGAGATTTGGCCCATTCGTATGTTTCCAACGCACAAGCACTAAATCGACCATCTTGCGTCTCAGCTTCTTAGTCTTACGGTCAACGATTGCCTCAGGTTCTTCGATCAACCTCTTGTTTTCATCAAACCTTAACTCAGAAATCGGAATTATGTCGGGCACATCTCCCGTGAACTTTCTTAAATAGCACACATGAAAGGTATTATGAATACCCTCCAGTTCTTCCGGTAATTCTAGCTTGTAAGCTTGATTCCCGATCCTCTGAAGAACTTTAAATGGTCCAATAAACCTTGGACTCAACTTTCCCCTCTTACCAAATCTTATAAGTCCCTTCCACGACAAGACTTTAAGTAAAACCGAATCTCCAACATCTAAGGATATCGGTTGTCTTTTCTTGTCAGCATAACTCTTTTGTCGATCTTGAGCAGCTAACATTCTTTCTCTTATCACTTTCAACTTTTCAGCAGTTTGATGGACTATCTCAGGTCCCATAAACTTCTTTTCCCCAGCTTCCAGCCAGCATGATGGCGTTCGACACTTCTCCCCATACAAAGCGTGATAAGGTGCCATTTTGATGCTCGAGTGGAAACTATTATTATAGGAAAATTCTACTAGAGGTAAGTGTTCATCCCAGTTACCTTGGAATTCTAGGGTACATGCTCTCAGCATATCCTCCAATGTTTGAATCGTTCGTTCGCTCTGACCATCAGTTTGAGGATGGTAAGCTGTACTCAAACACAACTTGGTACCCAATTCCTCTTGTAGACTTCTCCAAAACCTTGAGGTAAAACGGCTGTCACGATCGGATACAATCGTTAACGGAACACCGTGTAGCCTCACAATTTCCTTCACGTAAGAATTCGCAAGTTTATCCATAGACCATTTCTCGTTTGCGGCTATGAAATGCGCACTCTTAGTGAAGCGATCAACGACCACCCAAATCATGTCGTGACCGTTCCTTGTTCTGGGCAGTTTAGTCACAAAATCCATAGTGATATCTTCCCATTTACCCATGGGTACAGGTAAAGGTTCTAAACTCCCATACGGTTTCTGATGTTGTGCCTTAACCCTAGCACAAGTTACACACTCGGCCACATACTTAGCAACATCGAGCTTCATCGTTGGCCACCAGTAATAGGGTTTTAGGTCCCTATACATTTTCGTACTGCCGGGATGAATCGAGTACATGGTTTTGTGAGCTTCTTCCATCAGAAGACCTCTTACTCCTCCCGTCTTAGGTACCCAAATCCTATCTTTGAATACCTTCAATCCCTGACCGTTCGTATCAAACACCAACATTTTTCCCAAACGTTCCTCCTTTCGATCAATTTTCTCTAAAGCTTCCTCCTGAGCTTTCTTTATACTTTCCACAATTGTCGAGGCGACTTCAATTCTCAACGCTCTTGGCCTTCTCTTTTCAAGATTTACCTTCCGACTGAGAGCATCAGCAACAACATTTGCTTTACCAGGGTGGTAAAGTATCTCATAGTCGTAGTCCTTGAGTAGTTCTAGCCAGCGCCGCTGTCTCATGTTCAATTCCTTCTGATTAAAGAGATATTGAAGACTCTTATGATCAGTGAAAAGTTTACACTTAGTACCATAAAGATAATGCCTCCATATCTTTAAGGCGAACACTACCGCTGCCAACTCCAGATCATGAGTGGGGTAGTTCTTTTCATGCTCTTTCAACTGCCTCGATGCATACGCTATCACTTTATCCCTTTGGGTCAGAACACATCCTAACCCAACTCCAGAGGCATCACTATAGACTGCGAAGTCCTCAACTCCTTCAGGTAACGAAAGAATTGGTGCTTCACACAGTCTCTTCTTTAACTTTTCAAAGGCCACCTTATGCTTTTCATTCCAAGCATAAGTAGCTCCTTTGTGGGTCAAAGCTGTTAATGGAGTAGCGATCGAAGAAAAGCCTTGGATAAATCGGCGATAATATCCGGCTAATCCTAAAAAGCTTCTAATCTCCGTAGGAATTTTTGGTTGTTCCCACTTCATCATAGCTTCAATCTTTGCTGGGTCAACCATTATTCCTTTTTGGTTAACCACATGACCTAAAAATTGGACTTCTTGAATCCAAAATTCACATTTGGAGAACTTTGCATACAGCTTCTCCTTTTTCAAAACTTCTAGCACTTCACGAAGATGCTTGTCATGCTCCTGCTTGCTTTTCGAATAGATCAAGATATCGTCTTTGAATACTATCACGGATTTATCAAGGTATGGTTTACAAACCCTGTTCATTAAATCCATGAAAGCTGTTGGGGCATTGGTTAATCCGAACGACATAACCAAAAATTCATAGTGTCCATATCTTGTTCTGAACGCAGTCTTTTCGATATCCTGCTCCCTCACCTCCAGTTGATGGTATCCTGACCTAAGATCGATCTTCGAGAAGTATCTCGAACCTTGCAACTGGTCGAACAGGTCATCAATCCTCGGCAACAGATACTTGTTCTTTATTGTCGCTTTATTCAGCTCTCTGTAATCGATGCACATTCTCATGCTCCCGTCTTTCTTCTTTACAAACAACACAGGGGCTCCCCAGGGTGATGAACTAGGTCGAATGAAACCTTTATCCAATAACTCCTGAAGTTGTGTCATAAGTTCTTTCATTTCGGTTGGTGCTAATCGATACAGTGCTTTGGCTATCGGCGTCGTTCCTGGTAACAACTCGATACGAAACTCCACTTGTCAATCAGGGGGAAATCCAGGAAGAGCTTCGGGAAAGACTTCCAGATAATCACACACCACCGGAATATTCTGCACCTCCATCTTTTCCTTCTTAGCATCGATCACGAACGCTAAATATGATGTACACCCCTTGGCCAAACACTTTCTGGCTTTCATTAGGGAAATGATTCCAGAGTTTACTCTGCGTTTGTCTCCGTACACCATAAACGACTCTCTCCCTGGCGGGTTTACTTTTATTATTTTCTTCCTACACAATATTTCGGCGTCATTGGCGTTAAGCCAATCCATTCCTAAAACTATGTCGAATCCATTTAACTCGATAGGCAATAATTCCTCGTGGAACTTATTCCCATCCAAGTCAATGAGGATATTTTTCATACGATGGCTAATAGGTACAAACTTGCCACTAGCAATCTCGACTAATAAGGCATTAACTAGTCTATCTACAGGCAAAGCTAGTTTTCTACCAAATTCATGCGAAATAAAGGAGTAATTGGCTCCAGAATCAAACAAAATTTGGGCAGGCAATTCATTTACGAGAAAGGTACCTGAAGCGACATCGAATTCTTCTTTTGCAGCTTCAAGGGTCATCTGAAAGGCTCTCGCCTTCGGCTTTGGTGGTAGATTGGGCTTTGCTGCATCCTTCCTCTTTGGACAGTCTTTAAAAACATGCCCTTCTTCATGGCACTCAAAACATACCCTCTTGTCGGATGGACACACGTTGGCATAATGCCCAGTCTTTCCATATTTGTAGCAAGTCACCCCCTCGCTACATTTCCCAGAGTGCTTTTTCTTGCACTTCTCACACCATTTCATTTCACTTCCTCCTCCTCCAAACTTCTTAGACTTAGAAAATTTGCTTTTCTTGTTGGAACCTGAAGTTCCTTCAAATTTTCTCTTCTCACCAACTTCTGCCCTCTCCAGACCCTTCTCTTTGATCTGAACCTCAACATTTTTAGTAGCCCAGATGGCGGCTTTCAAAGTGGTTACTTGCTTAACCATCGGACCAAAGTCCACTGGTAATCCGAGGGCAAACTTGTTGACCTTAGAGAGTTCAGTTGGAACTAGGTAAGGAACAAGCTTCATCTTTTCAGTAAAACTAGCAGCGTATTCAGTAACGCTCATCTTTCCCTTCTTTAAATTCTGGAACTCATTATTAATTTCCAGAAGGTCCTGCTCAGAACAGTATTGCAGTTTCAGTTGTAGCACAAAGTCTTCCCAAGACATCTTACTAGCTTCTCCCTTGGGCATCGAATCAGCTAGTAATTTCCACCAGCTCAACACACCATACTTTAACAGAGGAATTGCAAGTGCGGTCTTTTGTTTGTTGCTGTACTCACAGCTTTCAAACATCGTCTCCATTTCGGAGATCCAGTTCATGACTTCCACCGGTGTCGGACTTCCAGATAGACATGGTGGTTTAGATGCCATGAAATCTTTATATTTGCATCCGCGTCCATCAACTCCTCCATCCTGGTTGTTTTGTCTAACTATTGGTGGGTTGGCTTGACCAAGAGTCCCACTATAGTTCCCTCCTACTGATTGCCCTTCATTCAATACGGGCTGTTCAACAGGAATCGTAGTTTCTTCCCTATTCTGTTGTAGTAATCGCCTCGTCTCCTCCATTTGGCGATCCAGCATCGTCTGTATCATTACTTGTACCCCAGCCATCGTCATTGGCTCAGGTGCAGCTCCTACAACAGGTACTTGCTCAACTACTTGGGGTTGAGGCTGTTGATCCCTGTTACCGTTTGCATTTGCAACTCCACTACGAGTTCTTGCCATTACAATCTATATACCGAATAAGGCGAATTTAGGTCTTTATCCATGTTAGACATTTCAATTCCCTTATCACTCCGAAATGTTTACATGTTAGTTCTAATCTCGTAATCATACGCTTAGAATCCTACACACATAAGGTTTCCAGATCCGGTCGGCAACAGACCATAGATCCGAACAAATAATGGCACACATGGCAAACACATAGCATTTAGCACATAAGGGCATTTTAGGCATCTTTCCTAAAATAAACTAGTGCTCGTGTCTAAAATATGGTAGACACTCATCTCACAATCATCACTTAGCATTCTAAGTTTAAGTCTAGAAATCCTACAATTTCTTAGTTCGCTTAAACTAATGCTCTAATACCAACTGTGACATCCCCTAATTTCTCGGCCAGAAAAGACCGATTTAATTTATGCTTTTTAAAATAAAATCAGAGAAATCTTTTCAAAAGATGTTGCGGAATTGGTCCCCAAACAACATATGATAAAAGTTTATCAAAACCCTTCATTAAGAAGGTATATATTTTCCATATATATCAAAACCTCGGGATATCATGTTCCGATACAGATCAAAAGCATAAACAAGACATTATAAGCCTTACTACCGTTATTTACAACTACTGGCCTATAATCCAAAAATCTCACGTCATCCTCCGACTATGCTCGGGGTCCACTACCTGTAATCATAAAAAACTGAGTGGGTCAGGCTTGGGAGCCTGGTGAGCATATAGGGTTTTCAACCCACAGTAATAATAAACTTATTAAATTCATCAATCAATAATAACCCTGATTATCCGTTCCCGTTATCCTCACTTCACGTCCCTAAACACTTTTCACAAGGGACCTAGCCTAAAGAATATCATCGGGATGGACACTACTGATAAGGGGATTCCTTAGCCATACATGTCCTAAAGGCAACCATGAGGGGGATTGGAGTACAGCGAATAAACACCCAAGTTCATTAACACCTACAGGTTGCGGGCCTGCTAGTGCTTCCCACTGGATTGTCTAGAAAGTCTGTGGTCGTCATCCAAACTCCGCTAGATGACTGAATCACAAATCACAACGAGGCCTCTCATCACTTTATTTCATCACACACCAACTATCTACCTATGTTCTACCCAACATATTTGTAGATAAAAATACTTATACAGTTTAAAACTTGTATAAAACATCAACTCAACAGTCACCTCAAATAAACAATTAATATATTTACACATAGCACGTATTATAAGGTAAATACTTCATATCTATGTGTAAAATGAAAGTGACTATACACTCACTTGATTTGATGAAAATCGGGCAGCAATTCGTTTCCTAAAACGTTCGTTTCTAATAAAACCGAGAGTTTTATTCAGAAACCGGGCTCTGCGAGGGTCGGGCTTCGAAACCGAAAAGATAAATTTTTCGGGCTTCACGGGCACTTCGTGGCGTATTCCGGGGCTTATAATCGATACCGGGGCTTTGGGGGATGTTAAGATGAAGAAAATATGAAGAAAGGGGCTAAATATGGCAAAATCTCAAAAGTAACCGGGAGGGTTCGCATGACCCTTGTATTTATAGGGGTCCGAAGTCCTGATCCGACGGCTGAGAAGGAGCCACGCGTCGCAGATCCGAAGCTCATAGGGGGATGGCTCGCACGAGGTCTGCGCGTGCGAAGGCTTGCTGTCCTCTCCTGATTGGACCGAGGTCTACTGGTCCGAAGTAGGGTTACGTGGCTTCTTGCGAGGGCTTCAGACATGTGAAGGGGGACACGCGTCGGACATACATTGGACCGCTCAGCAGCTCGGATGACTCAGCCTCATTTCGGACATGTGGCACATGCGAGGCGAGGACACGTGGCTCGCATGACTCACCAATTTCGGACACGTGGCACGATCTAAGCGAGGGTGACGTGGCAAAAACGTGACTATGCGAATTTTCTCGATTTTTGTGCAAAAACTTCTAAAATCCATAACTTTCGCATACGAGCTCCGTTTTTGACGTTCTTTATATGCACGCGTAGGTAAAATTACGCTCTACAACTTTCGTTTAGACTTCGTCGGATAATTTTGAATTTAATTTTTATATTATTATTTTTAACAGACCGGGACAGGAAATCCGTTAAAAATTCATAACTTCTTCATCCGACGTCTGTTTACGTCAGACTTTTTACCGTTGTGCTAATAATGACGAGACCTTCGATTCTCGTTTAGGTCGTGTCGGCTAAAAATCACTCGATCTAAAATTCGAGTTTTTAGCTGTCTACTGCTAAGCTGAAACTTCGAAAAATCATAACTTCCTCATACGAAGTCAGATTTGGGCGTTTTTTTATGCCTACTCTCGGTTTAACGAACACTACGAGTTTCGTTTAGATCACTAAGGCCAAAAAGTAGTTTATCGAAAACTCACTTTTTACGACATTCGGCCCCGTGCCGGTTTGTCGCGAAACTTCGACATGTCATAACTTCTTCGTTATAACTCGGATTTCGGCATTCTTTATATATCCGTAATCCTTGTCACGCCCACTACAAGTTTCCTAATAGATATCGGCTTTATCTAAAATTTAATTTTTGACGCTCATTTTTATTCTTAATTAATTAAACCCTAATAATTAAGCATAAAACACATAATTCACATAATATTCACATAATTCCTTTTTCATTTCTTCAAAATGAGTTACAAAGGTTAACCTAGAATATAATGTCAATATTAATGCGTAGCCTAAAAACACGGGCATTACAATTTATATGATTAATTGTTAAAGAGAAATTAATTGATACTAGAGAAATCGATTATTCTGAAAGATAAATATCCGATTGAGAGATTGATTTGATTGATGAGATAAATTATAATTGAATGATAGATTACATTAAAAGATAGATTATTTATGAGTGATTGCTTATATTAGATTTCTGATATATGTAATATTTACGATATATGTGATATGCGATATATGAATTGTACTGAGATTTAAATAAATTGATTTTATTGAGAAATTATTCATTACTATGAGTTAGAAGATTATTGAAAAATACATTATAACTGATAGATTAATTATAATTAACAGATAGATCATGATTGATGGATTATTTATAAACAAGTGATAGATTAGGATAAAGAGATAAATTCCCATTGAAATAGATAGATCTTAAAAGAGAGATTTAATAATATTGAGATAGATAGATTATGACAGTGAGAGATATTGATATATTAATTGTGAATGAGAGATAGATCATGAAAAAAAGAGATAAGAGAGAGAGAGAGAGAGAGAGAGAGAGAGAGAGAGATTATTGATATGGAGATTGATCATGATTGAGGAATTGATTAGTGACTGAGTGAAAGATTATTAATTGAGGGATAGATTATGAATGAGAAATAGATTATCACTAAGAGGTTGGTTATGATAATACCACTAATTATATAAATTAATTGTTACATAAGTGAGAAATAAGTTATAATGTGATTTATATGATTTATTTGATTATGTTGTAGTAGCTATTATTTACTAAGACGTAAGGCTTATGTTGTTATAATGATTTATTTTACATGTATATTATTGTGAGACCCGGATCGATCCTATACTTGAGGCCAATACGATCCTTGTGATAATTACTTGTATTTCAGAGTGCTAATGTACACCAAAATGTTGTAAACTTTCAAATGATAAATGAAATTTTTGGGGTGTACTTGGTATGAAATCCTGGGCATTACACATTGGAAGCCTTAGAGCACCAACCTTTGCACTCCTCAACAAGTAGTGTTATGGATCCCGATATCAATAATTCTAGTATATGCTCGTTTGTCATCAGTTCTATATATGAGTGCATGGAAGGTTCGATGCTCCACCATCAACAAAAAGACGTGTGAGCTGCTACGGAAAAACTATAAACATGCCCCTAGCATTGTCCAAAGAGAATACTGGCATCCAAAAAACATTATCCAGTTTATAAGTCAAAACGGTGTCGATTGTTAGAGCTGGTGCTTATTGAACTCGGGGTACTACTTTGTCTCCTCATCATATAAGTTATATGTTAACAAGCTGACTTTCCACAATATGGTTTCTTATAGATGTGGAATAAATTCGATCGTGGAAACTCAATATTTTTGCTTGTAGAATCTCGCATGGAAGACTACCATTTATGACTAATTTGGATAGGATTGGAATTGGCTTTTTAATAGTTTGCAAGCTCTATAATGAAGCTCTATGTAATGACCCAAATTTTTAATATAAATATTTCTTTTTTAATCTAAAACTAAACATCCTAATTTCATTCTCAAAATAAACCAATAAACAGTGTATAAGTTTGACTAACTAAAAACCAAATATCAAAGTTTTCAAAAGATAGTAAAAATCATAAAATGTGGAAGTCTCCCATTGATGTAATGCAATCAAGCCATGCCCTTTCTATTGCTACCGGAACAACATGAAACATTTAAACTTAAGCTGTAAGAACAAAGCTTAGTGAGTTCCCCAAAATACCATATACCCATGTGAATGCTATGATCCAATCATCGTCTTACACTCGCATCCATTGGTACAATCCAGCTGTAGTCTTTCCTGCTATGATCCAACCATAGTCTTCCATATAACTGCTATGGTCCAACCATAGTTTTTCATATAAGTGTTATGATCCAGCCATAGTCTTTCATGCAAGGTCACAAAACAGTCAAGCAAACTGTGACACCTAGTGTCCTATACAATATAGTGAAGAACACTCACACGAATCAGGAACTAAATAACAAACACACATTTATCACAATGAAAGCTAAGAGAATCACCTAAGACAACAGAGGCTCAAACCTTAGTATATAGCTTAAAACCTTCAATTTTAACCAAGAGTCAAACTTGTCAAAAAACCTTTGTGCAAAGGTAAAAGTCAATGGCCAATGGTCAATGAACACCGCGTCGCGACCAGCTTCTTGGTCTCTCCGTATTCACTAATAGCCAAAAAAGTACGTGACTGGATCTTAAGACCTGAGTCACGACTTGCAACCCACTGCACCATAGTTTACGTCCAAAACAGCTTAATCAATAAAACTCTTAATCCTTTAGTCTAGAGCTCCAAAGCTCAGATCTGATTTGACTAATGATCCCCATGGATAAAGTTTCCAACTTTATCCAACTCATAATCCCAAACAACCAAGATCTTAAACCCTTACTTATCTAAGGGACCAAAAGTGCAACCAACTCCTTACATGACTAAATGAAAGACTAAGTTTGTGACTTTACTACCACAATGGTTCGAAGAACCCAAAACTTGACTTATGAACCTGGAGTTATTCAAACTCCATAATATTACTAAAAAAGAGACCAAACTAGCATAAATCCCTAGATGTAGAAAGCATGAAGCATAAAGTTTGGAACTTGGACACTTACAGAAGTCCAAAGCAAGGAAAGAAGGTTGATTCTTGAATGGATTATTCACCTTGAAACACAACCACCCTATTCTACCTATAAAATCACACAAGAGTACCAAAAACACAAATGGATGCACAAATGAAGGCTAGGGTTTTATTCTTGAGGATGTAGGTTGAGAGAATGAGCAAACCTTAGAAGTTAGTGCACTTATATAGGGTACAATGCTCGAGATTTAGGGTTTTATGCCCAACCGCCACCGCATCGCAGTCTAGCTTCGGACTGTGTCGCTTATTAAATGACATGGATGCATCGCGATAGATCTCCACCACCATGCCGCGACCAAACAATAATCCCAAACTCCCTAATTGAACTGATATAAAATTAAATGACCACATACCTAGATCTGAATGTTACATTCTAGAAGATGATAGACACATTTTTGTCAATTCTCCAATCGCAAAAG
This sequence comes from Lactuca virosa, assembly GCF_052849685.1. Taxonomy (NCBI): domain Eukaryota; kingdom Viridiplantae; phylum Streptophyta; class Magnoliopsida; order Asterales; family Asteraceae; genus Lactuca; species Lactuca virosa. Next base: position 170,539,763 of record NC_136428.1, on the reverse strand, counting down.
AAGTATGGAAAAAGGTTGGATTATAGGCGAAATCGTTCTCTCTAACACTTGAACAGTTCACATACATGCTTGACTAAAAACCGATATGTTAAATGTGACCTGAGCATTTCAAATCACACTGGAACATTTTGACATAAGGTGGATCATTCAGATGGAATATTTTAAAGGAGAATTCTGAAGTTCAAATGTGTTGGAGGCATCAGAATGTACTTCAGGAATTGTTGAATGTGCTAGGGCCTTCTCTGAAGCCGCTACCTAGAAACGAATGTGCTAGAATGGTTCCTTGGGATCCAAAAATACGTTGCATATGATTGTTCTTAAGGAGAATATGTTCAAGATGCTGAAGACGCTCCTACTAGTGAATGATGCACTCCTAGTGAAAACATTGGTGCTTGTCACTGTGTGCTCCAGGAGTGTGAATGCGCTCATGGATGTATTGGTTCCCCCCAAAACATGTTGTCTTAGTACAAAGGTGCTCCTGGTTGTGAGAATGTGCTTTCTTAGAGTAACGGTGCTACTTGGTTCTAAAGGTGATCTTAGTGAGAAAGTGCTTCTAGCATGATGATGACATCCCAAGCGCATGGTTGGTATCCATGCGCATATCTCAAGGATAAAGGTTCTAAAAGTAACTGCATGACGAAATGTGATTGGTTGACACTTTTCATGGTCCTATAGACTGATGGGCTTGACCAATTACGGTTTTAGGTTTGACGCATACTATATAAACAAGGATGTCTGCTAGTCATTTATTGGTATCTTGAATTCTAGTGAGTAGATTGAATCTTTGCTGAATTTTAATTGTAATCTCTGTCCGAGAACTCTTGAATAAGAATACTCCCTCTTGCATATGGACGTAGGTTACCTTGACCGAACCATGTAAATATTGTTTCTTTGTGTACTTGTGTGTGTGTGTATATGGTTTCATGACTTATCCCTTTTACTTCATAACATGATCAAAGGGAATAAAAGCATTATGTAGACTCATAAAGGAATCATGTTGGTAGTACTTTAGGTTTTGTTGAGTTGTCGAAATCTTAAGGTTCATATATCTGACACAAAGAATCATTTTGGGATGGCATATGAGTTTCAGATGCTCTCATATATTGTAATGACCCGAATTTTCTACCCACATACCTAAGGGATATATCATAAGTTTCTAAAGATTTTCAGAATTGTATAAAAATTAAAATCATTAAAACAAGGGTTTATCTTGGGTTTACAATAAAATCTATTTATAAATACAGAAACAAGGAAACTAAAATAAAAGCTTATAGTAGGGATTTGTGTTTGGACCGAATACTCTAACCGACCCGAATTAGGACCGAATAAGTTATTTGGGTCGATTCTCGGGTATCTATTTTTGCCCTATTCGGGTTTCGGGTTATTCGGTTCGGGTTACCCAAATAAAGTTTTCATCGGGCCAAAAAGACCGACCGGGAAAGTGAATAGTCACTTGAACCGAATAACCCAAATAAACCGAAATGACCCGAATAACCCAAATAAACTGAAATGGCCCGAATAACACAAATAAGGAAATTCTATATTTATTTCAAGAAAAAAATATATTAAATTAATATTTTTTTTTCTTGAACTAGATATAGAATTTCCTTATTTAGGTTATTTTGGACATTTCGGTTTATTTGGGTTATTCGGGTCATTTCAGTTTATTTGGGTTATGTAGTTCAAAAACGTAGTGCAAATGTTTATTTGAGTTATTTCGGTCCTTTCGGGTTAATAACCGAACCGAAACCCGTATTACCCGAACCGAACCGGTCCCGTATTAGTATAATTGGTCCGGGTTACAGTTCCCACTTTTCATCCAATTCGAGTTTCGGGTTGTTCGGGTTCGGGTCGGTTCCGTTCCGAAGCACATCCGTAACTTCTAGTGTAAGTCCTTGTGCTCCTATCTTCTCACGTATAATGGCTGCTTCCTAAACCTGCAAAACATGAAACAACTCTAAAACATCATACAACAATGTCTGGTGAGTTATATTCTTTCTATTTTCATGTTTATCTACTCTTCTTCTAACTCTTTCTATCTTTCCATACTCTAACCTTCTTCTCTTATCTTTCTCATACTCTGTAATCTAATTTCTTTTTCTCATATTGTAACACCTGGTTCCTGGTATGTATTTAACTTATAATTTATTTCATTTTATAGAGCAACTCGACGAGTTAGGAGACCCAAACTCGTCGAGTAGAGATCATAAGATCCGTGCATTTTAAGTAACCTACTCGACGACTTGGGAGGCCTCAACTCGACGAGTAGGTTGGTAGATATGAAACCTTAATTTCCGGGGTTTGCACCCTATTTAAACACATTAAACCTTTTCTCTTCGCCTCATTTCCAGCCTCCACTGTCCTAACCCTAGATATCGAAACCCTAATGCTATTGTGAGAGTTTGTGAGCCATTTTAAGTGTTTTAATGTGTGCTTGAAGCCATTGGAAGAAGGAAAAGCTTGAAGACACAAGAAGGGGTTTGTAGATCCAGAATCCTTACCTCATCCACGACATTTTGCTGGTATAAGCTTGAACCTTTCCTTGTAGTTGTTTAGATCTTCTTTTAGGGTTATTTTTCTTGGTTTTGGTCCAAAGGATATGATTCTTGCGATTTGGACGTCCCAAGTGAAGAATACTCCAGATCTAAGGTCTCGAGGGGTTTTCATGGCATAAAGGTGCCAACTTTATGACCATGGAAGTCCCATGCAACCTTTAGACCATCATTTTGGTCTTTTAATGCTCTAATGGCCATGCATGAGGATAAATCATAAAACTTTACGTGATCATTCAGTCCTTAGAGTCCAGATCTATCACCTCATGGTCTATCTTCTAGATTTAGTTCGTTTAAAGTAGTGTTTGTGGAAGTAGAAGGGTGATAAAATTCGTAACCAAAACAAAGAGGGCGAACCCTATATTTATAGTCCGAAATCTCACCTCTCACGTCGTGATCCATGCAAGCGCACGTCGTGAGCTTGGTCCTGATCAGCTCGTAGCTCCGCCATCTGTGTGCCTATCTTCGAAAGGTGTCACATTGTCTCTCACGTCGTGAGGAATTTCTTGCTTACGTTGTGAGTTTTGATGAATTACTCCGTAGACTTGTCACATGGTTACTAGGCTTGAAAGGTGTCGATTGTCTACCTCACGCTGTGACAACCGTCAATTTTTGGTCAAGTCAAAGTCAACTAAAGTCAACAAGTCAAACCGATCAACTAATCTAACCCTTTTATGTTAGGGTTTCCATTACGTTTCTTATTGTACAACTCGCAATCTTAATACAAAGTATCACTTAGAGTATTCACGTGTTCGGAATTTGTAAACCCTAATCAGGGTAAGTGATGAATCTATTCGATAAAACATTATTCCTTAATCCTCGAGGGCATATAACAATCATAACGAGGCTTAACAGAGTGTAAGACCCTTGCATTACGAAGCCAAACACTCAAAAAGGTCACAAACATAGTCTCTCTCAATCTCTTTCACTCTATCTCTCCCAAATCTCTCTCTGTATGAGAAATCTCTCCAAGTGTGTGAAATCTCTCCCAAATCTCTCTCTGTATGAGAAATCTCTCCAAGTATGTGAAATCTCTCCCAAATCTCTCTCTGTATGAGAAATATCTCCAAGTATGTGAAATCTCTCCCAAATCTCTCTTTGTATGAGAAATCTCTCCAAGTATGTGAAATCTCTCCCAAATCTCTCTCTCTGTATGAGAAATCTCTCCAAGTATGTGAAATCTCTCCCAAATCTCTCCCTGTATGCGAAATCTCTCCAAGTATATGAAATCTCTCCCAAATCTCTCTATGTATGAGAAATCTCTCCAAGAGTGTGAAATCTCTCCCAAATCTCTCTCGAAATCTCTCTCAACTGTTTATAATCACTCGGGGCATCCGGACCCTCGAATTAGACGAAAACAGCTCGAAAACGGAAGTCTACGCGAAAAACAGCCTTAAGGAACCGAAACCTCTTAAGGAGCCGAACCCTCTTAAGGATCCGAAACCTCTTAAGGAGCCGAACCCTCTTAAGGAGCCGAAACCTCTTAAGGAGCCGAACCTTCTTAAGGAGCCGAACCTCTTAGGAACCGAACTTGTCAGAAGCGAAGATGTCAGAAGCGAACTACACCCTCTCGGACTGAAGCTCAGCAGACCGAACCGAGACCTCGGACCTTCGGTCCCTCCCCCTCGCACCTTCGGTCCCATCCTCTTCCTCTCGGTTCCTTCCTTCCCTTCTCTCGGTTCTCACTCTCTTAGAGCCGAACCTCGCAGGTTCGGTCCATATTGCCGGTTTTTGACCCAAACTTCGTTTGAAGCTCGTTTTTCGTGATTTTAACGCGGGATTTTCACCCAAACTCGTATTTTAACATAATAAACCCTAAATATCCATATTTTAATTATATTTTGGGGAAAATCCTTCCCTAAGAATAAAATCTAGTAGGTAAGATTTATGGGTGGAGTGTTGACTTACCCTTTGGGCAAAGACACAAGTTACCTCCCATACCCACTCCAAGACCATCCCCAGTTACTATTCCACCATACCTGGTCATTTCATTGTCCTTTTTCCCCACTCTTTCCAGCCAAGTACCTTGCCACAAGGATAGAAAAACCCTTATCTCTCCTCCCACTTATTACACTCTTTCTCAAGAAGAACAAACACATCTCTCTCACTTTCTCTCTCTAAAATTCGAGATTCAAAGGCTGATCTTGGGTTTTTCCTCCATATTTGGTAAGTATCTTCCTCCTACACTTAAATATTCTACTATCCTTCCTCCAAATTATGGATTGCTTACACAAATATCATCATATTTGTTCATAGAACCTTCAAATCTTCAAGCATCACCCAAGTGTTCTTGACTTGGAAACTCCTTTTCTCCATCATCCCTCCTAAGAGATCACTCAAGGTGAGTTCATACCCCTATCTTTTCATGTTTTTCTTAAGTTTTAAGGGGAGGAATACAAGTTAAAACACCAACAACTTGACTAAACTCAAACAACAACTTTCGTCAGAAACGTTGAGTCTTATTCACAGACTGTTTTTACTATCTTAAACTTAATATCTTTCAAAACTGTTTAATATGCAATTAGTTCAGGTTCATACCTTTAAAATGACTACTTGCACGTCTCAGAAACGAATTCGGACCAGTCTCTGAATATGAACATTTTAACACAAGTTAAAGACTTCTAAAAATCATAATAAAAATTATGAATAAACTAGACCAATTTTCTAAACTCTCAGAATTTACGGATTCAGCTTTCGACTTCGCATGATTTTTCTAAAACAGTGCATAAAGGTTAAAAACTAGTTAATAGCTTACAACTTTCATAACACTTTGTAGTATGTTGAGCAAAGTGTATAACAATAAGTTCTAAATATTGAATGTATTTTCTTGTTAGTTTATCATCATAAACTGAAATTTAGTCATTCATGATAAGGATTCTTCATTCATTTCGAACACATATAATAAACTATAATAGGCATAGTTTATGGATTTTTACTACATGGAAAAGTTTACATCATATACAAAGAGGATTTATACCATTACAAAATGTTTTGATAAGCTATAATAGGTATAGTTTATGTTTCCATTAACACAACAAACACAGTTCGGAAGGTTTTATTCCCATAAAAAAAGGTTTTACACACACATACACACCACACGTAAACTTGTTAACGTAAATTGTGAGACATTCCTCTTAGTACTCCTAGAGTACGGGTTAAAATTCCTGGTAGTTATAAGCAGAGTCTCTTGTAGGGAGAACGTGATAGTTATATATAGATCTATATTGGGTTTGACAAACCACACCTGAGCTGCATGCAACAGCTAGACCGGCAGGTCTGGGGTGACAAGTGTCATTATCTTTTTCGACGCCTGAGAAACGTCGTGGCAGGTTCATTAGTCATAGTATGGTTATAGCGACTCACATAGGGAGTTAACAACACATAAAGTTTACGGGGATTTTTCTCAAATCAAAAAGGGTTTTATGTCAATTTAACATCACTTTTTATATCAATAAGTATGGATAGTACTGTACACTTTCGGTCTTGGAATTAAAGACAACACATCACTTTTGTAAGGAAAATATTGGATTTTTCTTGGTATCACACAATTCATAACAAAGATCGGTTTCCAAACTCTTCATCTAAAAAGCTTATGAACTCACCAACTTAATTGTTGACACTTTTTCAAAACTACTTGTATTCTCAGGGAATCAGCGAAGCCAGGTAATCACAAGCTTTTGAGGATGGAACGCTACGGCGTTGAACAACTATTTTTATATCATGTTGTAATCAATCATTGAAATATGTAACACTTGAAACCATGTAATTCTTTTCCTTTATATTTATGATTGGTTGTATTGCTTTGATCACTGTTACACACGTTGTTATGATACTATACATGAAGTCCGCCACCCCCGGACGTTTCCGCGATCCTTGGTTTGGGGTGTGACAGATTGGTATCAGAGCATTGTTTATAGTGAACTAAGTATATCAAACCACATAAGATATACAAACTATAAATGCATTGGGACTAAAGTCTCTGATTTAAACGGCTTCAAATAACTATACTTCTTAGAAATAAATAGTTTCTTGTTAAAAGTATAAGTACATACATGCATACCGGTATAGTGTCACGTCTAAGGAAAACACAAAAGTAAAACGAGGAGTTGGACACTACGAGTAGACCTTGGGATATGTAATCAGACTTGGGATGAATATAGTCTGATCAACTATATTTATCTGATGTGTGACTATTATATGCCGGGGCATGGTCGTAGTGAGCAACAAGCCTAAAAACTTCCCATACAAGAAAGATTTTAAGAACCAAACATAACATTTAAAATACTATAGGAGTATTTTGTGGTACTGTAATTTATGTGAACACTAAACAGATCCTTATTAATAGGTCTATAGTCACTAAGTGGATACTCTAAAGTTATATATAACTTAGAGATCATAGACTTAGAATCTGTGGTCATTGCCTTACTTCCTTTTCCTTGTTTGGATGTGGACCTAGGGTAGGATCACTTATTCGAATGTATATCATATCTTTGTTATATGTAAATAGTATGCACTATGTCATTATAGAAGTAACTAATGAGGATCAAATGCCTATAAGTATTTCTAGGGATACGACTAATATATGCTTCCTACCCCTCCTATTCTCGCACATATAACATGGAAAGATTCTACTTACCAGGAAACTCCTACTTTCCCAACCAGGGAAATGGTGGATGGTTAGGAGAAGAACCCGAAGAAGACCCCGATAAAGAACCCGAGGAAAACGAGGAAGAAGAATCTGAAGATGAGGAAATCGAAATAATGACGAGTGAAGATGAAGACGAGGCAGAATCAGAAGAGGAACCGGAGGTGATTAACCCTCCGTACATAGCCAAGGTTCCCACAAACCGCTTCAACTACATCGGACCTGTGCCCCGTTGGCCAACCGTGATCGAGGGTTGGAATCGATAGCAACGACATCGATCACCATTTGGAGACCAACGAAGTTGCTATGACCTCAACCACGGGGGACCGACTGATAGAGCCCTCCCGATGAAGACCTGGCAGATCGCGAACGTCGGGGATTAAAACAGGGAGACTGCAAATCGAGTTCGGAAACTACGCACTACTACAGATCCTACCACCTCACGTACCCGAGACTTGGAAAGGGACTGCTATTTCAGAGGCCAACTTCTTAAGGACCTTATCGCCGCTCGGGCGGAGGCAAAAGAGAAACAGGGTAGACGCACGGCACTCGTAGAGAGAATGGTTGTAGCCAAGCGTCGAATCGCAGAGCTGCAAGGTGCATCGACTTTGTCTCGGGCATCGCAAGGGACGGATCGTCGTGAGTAGAGTTCATACTGCTCAGAAGACCTTGGAGATTAGGTTCATGAGTATGCGTTGGTGCTACTCTATTCTATGTGTAGGCTCGACCCTGCGATTTAAGTGGTTATGCTAATCGGGGGATTTATTTACTGTCAAAACTTTTCCTTACAATGATCTGGTGTAGACCTGCATCGAGGTCAAAATTTTCTCTGAAACCAAAATTACTAGAATCACATTAAAAAAATGGGCTTACGGCAGGCCCATTAGACTCAAAGGTCTATTAAGTCTTAATCATACCACTAAGCATACATCAAGTGATCGTAATAAGGACCTAGCTTGGATCAAATTACAAGGTTTTACTTGGATACAGAACTACTAAAATACATGGGTTTATTATATATAGACTTTCATTATGAATTGCTTTCAGAACACCATAAAAATCGAAATACAATACACTTAGAACTAAGATAAACTTAGTTGGATAACCCACGACGCATAGCCCTTTCTAACGACTCATTATCGTCTCACCTTTAAAACATTTTGGTTGAAAGGTGCCTTCTTCGTATACCTATAGGGTGCGATCATACCAACACTAATACACCGGATTCCATTAGAACTCCTCAGCTAAGAGTGTTTGGGCAAAGATAGTTACTAGGATGGGTAAATTTAGCGTTCGTACAAAACCTACTTCTACCCATTTCCGTAACTCCATCTCAGGAGTGTTTAGCATGAACACTGAGAATAGTACATCAATGTGCGAAATTTGCATATGTGAAAATAAATTGTAAGAATGCACTTGAGATAATCATCCCCACTCACGAAGTCGTTTTTCATCATGAAACAGAATTATGTCTTCACCAAGAGGTAACCAACCAACTAGCAAGGCACCAACCCTGCAGATAGACTCTGCTACTTTTCAAGCTACAATCACGGCAGCCGTGGCAGCCGTCATGGCGCAACTCAATGCTAACCACGCCAACGGGCGCGGAGATGGCGCCGGAAATACTAACTGCGATAACAATCAAGAACCCCAGCAGGCGACTACTAACGAAAATGCCTCAGACCACAAACCTAAGAGCAAGAAACGGAAGTTTTGGGACAAAAAGCAGTGTAACCCATCTCAAAAACTCGCTAAAGGACAACGATCCATGGCTGCTCTTATAATTACGACAGCAGTCACAACTCATGCCTCGACATCAGCCACAACATCTGTCACTCAAGCACCGGACAGACAATATATGGGGACACTTCCAAAGTGTAACAAGTGTAACTACCATCACAGAGGAGCTTGCCGGATTCTACACTGTATCAACTGCAACAGGAAAGGACATACCGTCCGCTTCTGCAAAACCCCGACCCAGCGCATCGGTTCAACCACCAATACTGGTGTAAGTCCAGTATGCTTCCTATGTGGTGAAACGGGACACTTCAAGAGAGACTGTCCAACCGAGAAGAATGACGGGGGAGCAGGAGGAGTGTGACAACTGAACCAGCGGAAGCAACGAGGAAACTTATTAGGACTTTTGTAACCTTTCAACACAAAAACATTTAAGTACCATATGTTTGTAATGTACGTGGTATGTTTCTAAGATTTCCATCTTTTAAAAGCAGTTAAAATACTCTCTCGTTCAATTAAATCAAAACACTTATGCGCATCGAGCAAACATCTAAGAGGCCTGTTAGGGATCATAATATGAAGTATCATCACTAACTATCATAACACGTATACTACCAGTACTAGTTGCTGCAATGCGAATCATCTGTAGTAATAATGACACCGACCAACACAGAACGTACTAACAAGAGGCACAAGATGCCCTATCTCCCTAACAAACATTTCATTCGAATACAACTTAGCACATGTTGTACGAGGAAGGTTCGATAACGTCATTCGATTTGGATTGGTTTAGTCCCCACCTTCCCAATTGAATGTGCTACGGAAAGACCCCTCACCTAACCTCCTGAATATCGAAACCCTCGTCTCTCATAAGCACAAATCCGACGCGGACCTCCGGGTCATCTCTCGTTACGGAACCTCGAAGTACTCAAGAGAGGAGTACCACGCCATCCGACTGTTTTACCAAACTCAATTACATATGACCTATACGCACGAGTTAATGATAGATGGACCAAGAATGAGTCCTACCGTGAAATTCGAGATAAGGCTACCCAGAAGAGCGAGTGGATGTTCTACCATTCGATTTAGTCTAGTCGCATAAACCAAACCCATACGTTCCCTACCGACCTAAAACAGCAGACAAGATGGTGAAAATCCGTTGGAACGACAAACAGGAATCAAAAATCACATAGAGAGAGAAGCAAGAAACCGCCCTCCAAACACAAAAGCAGGCCCTACGCAATGATCAGGAGTCAGTACCAATACCTCAAGACGACTAAAAGAGTACGAAGTCGGCTAGACCACACGTGACCCAGAACTAGGAACAGTAGTGTCCACCCCAGAAGATTGGAAGCGCCATCCCTACGACGCAAAGATGCACAAGTTTTCATCGGTCATAAGAGCATTCAGTACATTCTCGACCGAAAAGAACTTTGCCTGATTCAAGGACGATGGGTAGAACTACTAAGCGACTAGGAGTACTAGATTCTCCATTATCTGAGCAAGGCCAGTAAGGTGGCAAATACCTTGTACAGAAAGGAATACTCGTGCTGCCAAGTAAGGTCATTGGCAATGACAATCCATCCATTCCTGTCTACGCAAATCAGGAGAACTCGAACTAGAGACCTTGAAACCAGAGTATGCGATGGGTGAAAACTTAAGAGGAATGAATAAGAACCTAGAAGTCAAGAGCGACAGGGCTCGGTACCTCCGGAATCGAAATCTGGACACCAAAGTTCGGTGGATTCAGGGACGTCGTCACGAATGAAGCACATAAAACTCGCCACTCAGTCCATCCAGGTCCATAAACGATGTATCTGGACCTTAAGAAACAATATTGGTGGACGAACATGAAAGCCTACATCGCTACATATATGGACAGTATCTGACTTGTGCCAAGGTCAAGGTAGAATAACAGAAGCCTTCGTGTTTCCTACAACAACCAGTGACACCCGAAAGGAAGTGGGAGCGGCTAACCATGGACTTCATAACCAAGTTACCCAGGACATTGGGTGGTGTCGATACCATTTGGATAATCGTCGATAGACTGTCTGAATTCGCGCACTTCCTACCAATCAAAGAAACCGACATGATGGAGAAATTGACTAGGACGTACATCAAAGAGACTATACGAATGCATGGTGTGTCAATATCCATTATCTTTGTCAGAGATATGAGATTCATTTCGCGATGCTGGCAACCCTTGCAGAGACTAGGTTAGACTTGAGTATGGTCTACCACCTATAATCCGACGGACAGAGCAAAAGAAACTAATCAAACCTTGGAAGACATGCTAATAGCTTGGGCGATTGACTTTGGTAAAGCGTGGGAATGCCCACTTACCACTCATTGAATTTTCACACAACGACAACTATCACCCTAACATCAAGGTCGCTCCATTCGAAGATCTCTATAGCCGCAAGGGCAGATCACCACTGCGTTGGACTGAAGTGGGAGATACACAGCTAGCGAAGAAGCAAGTCCCTAACAGCACCCTCTATGGCCCGAGACCATAAGGGAGACAACGGAAAAGATCCTACAAATTCGAGACCGACAAAAGAGCTATGCAGATAAGCGAGTCAAACCCTTGGAATTCCAGGTTGGGGACCCTGTACTACTGAAGGTCTCACCGTGGAAAAGAACGATACATTTTGGAAAACGGGGGAAACTGAATCCAAGATACATCAGGCCATTCGAAATCCTTGCCAGAATTGGCCACTGGAGTACAACTTCGACTGCCACAAGAACTTAATAACGTACACCCGACCTCCCACGTATCAAACTTAAAGAAGTGTCTGTCTAACGAGACTCTTGTAATACCACTCGGCGAAATCAAAATCAACGAGAGTCTCCACTTCGTAGAAGAACCGGTTGAAATCATGGATCGGGAAATCAAGAGAACGAAACAAAGTCGCATTCCTATTGTAAAGGTCCGTGGGATGCTAAACGAGGACCCGAGTTCACCTAGGAGCGCGAAGACCGGATGAAACAAAATCACCCGCATCCTTTCCCCAACTCTTGAAGTCCCAGTCGAAACGTTAATTTTGGGACGAAATTCCTTCTAATGGGGGGATGATGTGACAACCGTCAATTTTTGGTCAAGTCAAAGTCAACTAAAGTCAACAAGTAAAACCGGTCAACTCATCTAACCCTTGTATGTTAGGGTTTCCATTACGTTTCTTATTGTACAACTCGCAATCTTAATACAAAGTATCACTTAGAGTATTCACGTGTTCGGAATTTCTAAACCCTAATCAGGGTAAGTGATGAATCTATTCGATAAAACATTATTCCTTAACCCTCGAGGGCATATAACAATCATAATGAGGCCTAACAAAGTGTAAGACCCTTGCATTACGAAGCCAAACACTCAAAAAGGTCACAAACATAGTCTCTCTCAATCTCTTTCACTCTATCTCTCCCAAATCTCTCTCTGTATGAGAAATCTCTCCAAGTGTGTGAAATCTCTTCCAAATCGCTCTCTGTATGAGAAATCTCTCCAAGTATGTGAAATCTCTCCCAAATCTCTCTCTGTATGAGAAATCTCTCCAAGTATGTGAAATCTCTCCCAAATCTCTCTCTGTATGAGAAATCTCTCCAAGTATGTGAAATCTATTCCAAATCTCTCTCTGTATGAGAAATCTCTCCAAGTATGTGAAATCTCTCCCAAATCTCTCCCTGTATGAGAAATCTCTCCAAGTATGTGAAATCTCTCCCAAATTTCTCTCTGTATGAGAAATCTCTCCAAGAGTGTGAAATCTCTCCCAAATCTCTCTCGAAATCTCTCTCAACTGTTTATAATCACTCGGGGCATCCCGACCCTCGAATTAGACAAAAACAGCTCGAAAAACGGAAGTCTACGCGAAAAACAGCCTTAAGGAGCCGAAACCTCTTAAGGAGCCGAACCCTCTTAAGGAGCCGAAACCTCTTAAGGAGCCGAACCCTCTTAAGGAGCCGAAACCTCTTAAGGAGCCGAACCTTCTTAAGGAGCCGAAACCTCTTAAGGAGCCGAACCCTCTTAAGGAGCCGAACCTCTTAGGAACCGAACTTGTCAGAAGCGAAGATGTCAGAAGCGAACTACACCCTCTCGGACCGAAGCTCAGCAGACCGAACCGAGACCTCAGACCTTCGGTCCCTCCCCCTCGCACCTTCGGTCCCCTCCTCTTCCTCTCGGTTCCTTCCTTCCCTTCTCTCGGTTTTCACTCTCTTAGAGTCGAACCTCGCAGGTTCGGTCCATATTACCGGTTTTTGACCCAAACTTCGTTTTAAGCTCGTTTTTCGTGATTTTAACGCAGGATTTTCACCCAAACTCGTATTTTAACATAATAAACCCTAAATATCCATATTTTAATTATATTTTGGGGAAAATCCTTCCCTAAGAATAAAATCTAGTAGGTAAGATTTATGGGTGGAGTGTTGACTTACCCTTTGGGCAAAGACACAAGTTACCTCCCATACACACTCCAAGACCATCCTCTGTTACTATTCCACCATACCTGGTCATTTCATTGTCCTTTTTCCCCACTCTTTCCAGCCAAGTACCTTGCCACAAGGATAGAAAAACCCTTATCTCTCCTCCCACTTATTACACTATTTCTCAAGAAGAACAAACACATCTCTCTCACTTTCTCTCTCTAAAATTCGAGATTCAAAGGATGATCTTGGGTTTTTCCTCCATATTTGGTAAGTATCTTCCTCCTACACTTAAATATTCTACTATCCTTCCTCCAAATTATGGATTGCTTACACAAATATCATCATATTTGTTCATAGAACCTTCAAATCTTCAAGCATCACCCAAGTGTTCTTGACTTGGAAACTCCTTTTCTCCATCATCCCTCCTAAGAGATCACTTTAAGGGGGGGAATACAAGTTAAAACACCAATAACTTGACTAAACTCAAACAACAGCTTTCATCAGAAAAGTTAAGTCTTATTCACAGACTGTTTTGACTATCTTAAACTTAAAATATTTCAAAACTGTTTAATATGCAATTAGTTCAGGTTCATACCTTTAAAATGACTACTTGCACATCTCCATATGATTTTCCTACGATTTATGGTGATTTTTACAAAACTGCCTATCATTTCAGAAACGAATTCGGACCAGTCTGTGAATATGAACATTTTAACACAAGTTAAAGACTTCTAAAAATCATAATAAAAATTATGAATAAACTAGACCAATTTTCTAAACTCTCAGAATTTACGGATTCAGCTTTCGACTTCGCATGATTTTTCTATGATTTTTCTAAAACAGTGCATAAAGGTTAAAAACTAGTTAACAGCTTACAACTTTCATAACACTTTGTAGTATGTTGAGCAAAGTGTATAACAATAAGTTCTAAATATTGAATGTATTTTCTTGTTAGTTTATCATCATAAACTGAAATTTAGTCATTCATGATAAGGATTCTTCATTCATTTCGAACACATATAATAAACTATAATAGGCATAGTTTATGGATTTTTACTACATGGAAAAGTTTACATCATATACAAAGAGGATTTATACCATTACAAAATGTTTTGATAAGCTATAATAGGTATAGTTTATGTTTCCATTAACACAACAAACACAGTTCGGAAGGTTTTATTCCCACAAAAAAAGGTTTTACACACACATACACACCACACGTAAACTTGTTAACATAAATTGTGAGACATTCCTCTTAGTACTCCTAGAGTACGGGTTAAAATTCCTGGTAGTTATAAGCAGAGTCTCTTGTAGGGAGAACGTGATAGTTGTATATAGATCTATATTGGGTTTGACAAACCACACCTGAGCTGCATGCAACAGCTAGACCGGCAGGTCTGGGGTGACAAGTGTCATTATCTTTTTCGACGCCTGAGAAATGTCGTGGCAGGTTCATTAGTCATAGTATGGTTATAGCGACTCACATAGGGAGTTAACAACACATAAAGTTTACGGGGATTTTTCTCAAATCAAAAAGGGTTTTATGTCAATTTAAAATCACTTTTTATATCAATAAGTATGGATAGTACTGTACACTTTCGGTCTTGGAATTAAAGACAACACATCACTTTTGTAAGGAAAATATTGGATTTTTCTTGGTATGACACAATTCATAACAAAGATCGGTTTCCAAACTCTTCATCTAAAAAGCTTATGAACTCACCAACTTAATTGTTGACACTTTTTCAAAACTACTTGTATTCTCAGGGAATCAGCGAAACCAGGTAATCACAAGCTTTTGAGGATGGAACGCTACGGCGTTGAACAACTATTTTTATATCATGTTGTAATAAATCATTGAAATATGTAACACTTGAAACCATGTAATTCTTTTCCTTTATATTTATGATTGGTTGTATTGCTTTGATCACTGTTAGACACGTTGTTATGATACTATACATGAAGTCCGCCACCCCCGGACGTTTCCGCCATCCTTGGTTTGGGGGTGTGACATACGCCCTGAGCCATATATGCTCACGTCGTGCGCTCGATCAGGCTAGGGTTTCGGATATGTATTAAGCTTTCAGACATCAGAAACTTCGGTAGATCATAACTTTTGCATACGAGCTCCGTTTTTGACGTTCTTTATATCCACACGTAGGTATTTCTGAGTACTATATTTTTTGTTTAGACTTGAATAGCTAATTCTAAGTCTATTTTAAATCCCACTTGATATAAAGGCTATAGTGATAGAATTTATCATAACTTCTTCACGCGAAGTTAGATTTAGATGTTCTATATATTTTTGGATTCGTATAGACTTGTAGTATTGAATGAAGACTTCATTAAGGATTAAAGTACATTTATTATAATATGGGGATTATGTTTATTACTTTTAAATGAATTACAAGTTGATCTATACTATTACATTGATTTGAAATAACGGGTCGTTACATTATCCCCCCGTTAAAGGGAATTTCGTCCCGAAATTAAGACTATAGAGATGTCCGAGGACTAGGGAAGTAGATGAGGATACTTTTGTTTCATTTGATCCTCCCGCTCCCAAGTAAATTCATGTCCCCGCTTTGCATTCCAGTGAAACTTCACTACTGGGATACGACTTTGTTTAGCTCTCTTGACTTCCCTATCTAGGATTTCTACTAGTTCTTCAACGAAGTTGAGGCTCTCGTTTATCTTGATTTCATCGAGTGGGATAACAAGGGTCTCGTCAGATAAACACTTCTTTAGGTTAGACACGTGAAAGATAGGATGTATGTTACAAAGTTCTTGTGGTAGTTTGAGTTTGTAAGCTACTGGACCGATTCTAGCAAGAATCTCGAACGGTCCGATGTACCTTGGATTAACTTTTCCACGCTTTCCAAAGCGTATCATGCCCTTACAGGGTGAGATCTTCAACATGACGCGGTCACCAATCTGGAATTCCAAGGGTTTTTGTCCTTTTGTCTGTATAGCTTTTCTGTCTGTCTCTGGAGGCTTTAAGTCGTTCTCGAATTTGTACTATCTTTTCAGTAGTTTCTCAAATGATATCCGGACCAATGAGAGTGTTGTCAAGAGCTTGACCTCTAGCCAGTTGCGTGTCACCCAATTCAGTCCAGCATAGAGGTGATCTACACTTGCGACTGTAGAGAGCTTCGAATGGAGCAACTTTAATGCTAGTATGGAAACTATTATTGTACGAGAACTCGACTAGTGGTAAATAGATATCCCATGTTTTACCAAAGTCGATCACACATGCTCTCAGCATGTCTTTTAACGTTTGAATCGTTCTCTCACTCTGTCCGTCAATTTGTGGATGGTAGGATGTACTCATGTCCAACCTAGTTCCCATAGATTTTTGTACTGACTGCCAGAAACGTGAAGTGAATCTACTATCTCGGTCTGAGATAATAGATATTGGTACACCGTGCAGTCTAACTATCTCTCTGAGGTATGTTCTAGTTAGCTTTTCCATCTTGTCTGTTTTGTTTATTGGTAAGAAGTGTGAAGATTTGGTTAATCTATCGACGATTACCCAAATGGTATCATGACCACCCGTTGTCTTGGGTAACTTAGTTATCAAATCATCGTAATCCGCTGCCACTTCTATTCGGGGATTTCCGATTGTTGTAGTAGACCTGAAGGCTTTTGATATTCTACCTTGACTTTGTCACAAGTAAGACACTTGCCCACAAAGGTAGCAATCTCAGCCTTCATGTTTCCCACAAATAAAGTTTCTTTAGGTCCAGATACATCTTGTCTGAACCTGGATGAATGGAATATCACGTCTTATGTGCTTCGTTCATGACAACCTCTCTGTAACAACTGAACTTTGGTGTCCAGATCAGGTTCATGAGATATCGGGCTCCATCACCTTTGATTTCTAAGTTTTTGTCAATTCCTCTTAAAGATTGACCTACCACATTCCCGGGTGTTAAGGC
The DNA here is from genome assembly GCF_052849685.1 of Lactuca virosa. Classification (NCBI taxonomy): domain Eukaryota; kingdom Viridiplantae; phylum Streptophyta; class Magnoliopsida; order Asterales; family Asteraceae; genus Lactuca; species Lactuca virosa. Next base: position 170,522,475 of record NC_136428.1, on the reverse strand, counting down.
CTCAAGTTGAACCTCTTTGATCTGTGCGGACAGGTGTGAATGGATAGTCATGGTCAACAACTTTACTCAACGCCCCGAGTATTATTTTCTGCTAAGGTCATCAGCTACTACATTGGCTTTACCGAGATGATAACGAATTTCACATTTGTAATCGTTCAGTAGCTCCACCCAACGTCGTTGTCACATGTTCAGTTCTTTTTGGTCGAAGATATGCAGAAGACTTTTATGATCTGTAAATATGGTGCACTTTGTACCGTAGAGGTAGTGTCTCTAGATCTTTAGAGCAAACACTACCGCTCCCAACTCAAGGTCATGAGTAGTGTAGTTCACCTCGTGAGTTTTTAGTTGTCGTGAGGCATAGGCGATAACTTTTCCTCGCTGCATAAGTACACATCCCAACCCTCGATTGGATGCATTGCAGTATACAACGAAGTCTTATGTCCCTTCAGGTAGAGATAGAATAGGCGCGCTGCACAGAGCTTGTTTCAGAGATTGGAATGCAACTTCTTGTTTCTCTCCCCAGTTGAAAGTTACACCCTTTTGAGTCAGGCTAGTAAGTGGTTTAGCGATCCTTGAGAAGTTCTGTATGAATCTGCGGTAATAGCCAGCAAGGCCTAAGAATTGGCGGATTTCCGTTGGTGTTTTTGGTGCTGACCAGTTCTTGATTGCTTTAATTTTTTAGGGGTCCATGTGTAGTCCTTCTTCGCTGACCATGTGACCTAGGAATTCTACCTTCTGAATCCAGAATTCGCATTTTGAGAACTTCGCATAAAGCTTCTCTGCCTGTAATGTTTCCAAGACTTGTCGAAGGTGTTGACTATGCTCCTCCTTGCCTCGTGAGTAGATGAGCATGTCGTCTATGAACACAATCATGAATTTGTCTAGGAAAGGACGGTATAACCTGTTCATTAAGTCCATGAACACTGCGGGTGCATTGGTTAGTCCGAAGGGCATCACTACAAATTCGTAGTGACCATAACGCGTTCGAAATGGCGTTTTGGGAACATCACTTTCCTGTACTCGTAATTGGTGATATCTGGATCTCAGGTCGATCTTTGAAAAGTATTTTGCTCCTTGGAGTTGATCGAACAAATCGTCTATTCGTGTTAGTGGTTATCGGTTCTTAATGGTGAGCTTATTTAGTTCACGATAGTCGATGCACATTCGGAATGATCCATCCTTCTTCTTTACGAACAGGACCGGTGCTCCTTAAGGTGAGAAGATCGGTCGAATGAATCCCTTACTGAGTAGTTCGTTTAGTTGGCTGGATAATTCTTGCATCTCAGCTGGTGCTAGGCGATACAGGGATTTGGCTACTCAGGTAGCTCCAGGAATAAGATCGATTCTAAATTCGACCTGTCGCGTAGGAGGTACTCCTAGAAGATCCTCAGGAAATACGTCAGGAAAATTACAGACTTCAGGAATGCTCTTGAGGTCTTTCACTTCTTGCTTTTCATTCACGACATGTGCCAAGAATACTTGATATTCTTTGCGTAAGTATTTCCGAGCATTAATACAAGAAATGATGCAAAGATTCGTACTGGGTTTATCGCCATAGATAATGAGGGTTTCACCATTTGGAAGATTAAGGCGAACAACCTTTTCGTAGCATAGAATATCAGCACGATGTGGACATAGCCAATCCATGCCGATGATGACATCGAAACTTTTTATTGCGACTGGCATGAGGTTGATATGAAAAGAACGATTGTTTAGTGAGAGGGTACAGTCTATGTATATGTCGTTAGTGTTTTCTGTCTTTCTATTTGCCATCTCAACGATGAATGTTTCGTTTAATGATTTTGGTGTTTGATTGAGTAAATGCTTAAACTGATGGCTCAGAAAATTCTTGTCCGCTCCACTATCAAATAGTATGCATGCATAAGAGTCATTAAGGAGAAACGTACCCGTAACCACAGTTGGGTGTGCCGCTGCCTCCTCATGTCCCATTGTCAGTACCCTTCCTACCCCCCCTGCATTCCTTGTTTTCGGGCAATCCCTTTTAATATGCCCTGTTTCTGCGCATCTGTAACAAGTGTGAATCGCTCCAGTATTCGAGGTTGGGGTAGCTTGTTGAGCTGGTTCTTTACAGAAATAGACAGTGTGTCCTTTCTTGTTGCGCTTCGTGCAATACATTTCCCGACATGCATCGACATGGTGGTAGTTACACTTATTTCATTTTGGAAGATTCCCAGCATATTGCTTAGCGGGTACTGGGACTGGTTGGACAGTGATGGCGTGAGCTGCCACCACTTGTTGTCTTTTAGAGTTTTCCTCTGTTGTTTTGTTCTTTCTTTTGTTTCAAGGCCTTCTTCGATTGTCATTTTCCTTTGGTTGTTCAGGAGCGGCTGCTATCGTCCCCTGACGAACTCCATGGTCAATGAGTTGTTACGCCAAACGTTTTGCGCTGTCGAAAGTAACATACTTGGAAGCTAATACATACCCTTGGATCTGGGGTGACAATCCCCATAGGTATCTTTCCACCTTTTTTGATTTTGGGGTTATCATCCCGGGACACAGTACAGAGAGATCACAGAATCTAGCCGTGTAGGCAGCAAGGTCAGATCCATTCATTTTGAGGGTCCACAACTCATGTTCCAATTTTTCCACTTCACCCCTTAGGAAATATTCTTCTAACATCAAGACCTTCAGGTCTTCCCAGCTCATGGAATTTGTCACTGGGAGGGTTATAGCTTTGACATGGCTCTTCCACCAAGTAAGAGCTCTGTCAGAAAAGGTGCATGCTGCATATTTAACTTTACTTGTTTCCGGACACGCGCATATTTCAAAGACTGATTCAGTCTTTTCAAAGCATTGCATCAGTGCGATCACTCCTCCACTTCCGTTGAAGGTTGTAGGTTACCCGTTGGTAAAGTCTTTGTATGAACATCCTTTAGGGTGCCCATTACTTTCTCCATGGTTCGAGTGATTGGTACCAGTTCCCCCTTTATTGGTGTCGCTTGCGTTAAATTTTGATATGGCAGCTGTTACGGCAGCAATTACCGCAGCTTGGAACATAGCGACATCATATTGTGGAGGTGGTGGCGGTGGTGGAGTTGGTGGTGTATTGTTGAAACGTCTAGGATTCTTTCTAGGCGGCATATTTTTCTACAAGATTTAATGAGGATATAATGATAATTTTCTTTATGGAAGTTATGAGTCAGGTGATATTGAACAAGATACAATGCAAGTTTAATGCATCATATCCTGACTGATATAGTGTTCTATTAAGCAATTTACAATAAAAGACTACTAATATAAGTAAACAATCGCCAATTTAGTTGATAGCAACACTCGTAATGAATTTGTATAGTTGAACATAATGGGTCTGCTTTAAGTCTGCAACCAAAACTTATGAATCAAAATGTTTATGAAGATTGTAGTAACTCCCAATGAAGTAAAATACTTGTCATTTTTATTGATATATTGTTTTGTACATGAAGTTGGGAAAATTTAACCTAGATATAGGTCTATATTACATCAACAAAAAGGGAAATTAGACAGCATTACAACCTACGAGTAGTGTATTCACTTAATCGTACGGTGGAGTTTTACATATAATTAAAAGTAGTATATATATTCAAGATCCTAGTTTATATCAAAATAAAAGTAGTGTAAACAATACTTGCGGCGAGTACGATTCTTGGCAATGGATTCTGCAGCCTGGTGCTCTCTTCCCCTCAACGCCTCTCTAGTGTAGCTTGATGCTCCCTGAGTGCTCTAATTTCGATTTAAGAAGCAATCATTTCTTCATGAAGCATCTCAGTGTGGTGTCTGGTTTCATCGTGATCTCCCTCCAACTGATGAAGATTAACGACGTTTACATGGGAGACAACAGTGACTTCTAGAATTCGGTTGATCGATATCCAAGATGGATCAACCTGACGAGAAATGCGATGTACTATAACAGGGAGGGCCCTGTCAGCTGAAACTCCATTGTTGATGTTGTAGAAGCCCCTGTTCATACCAAAAGGAGGGCATTGTCCTTACTGCTGGCTCCACCTATGTTGTTCTTCGCCCCATGTTGGTGTCGGACCTTGGAAATCCTGTCTGGCTGCAGGGTTTTGTTCAACCGGCGGTGGGTTGTTTACTTCTGGATGTGAGTCTGTACCTTATGAATCCTCCTCGGGATCCTCTTCGGGATCATTTTCAATCCAACCATCATTCCCTTGATCAGGAAAGTAAGGATTTTCGTGCGGGGGATATCCTGCCATAATGTCTATACGAGAATATATAGAATGTAAACATGTTGTTTTATAGTACTACAAAATACTCATATAGTATTTTAAATGATAAGGTTCTCTGTATGGTTTATAGGTAAGTTTTAGACTTGTTGCAACACTACGATCACTCCCAAACACATGTTGGTCATATCTCAAATAAATATAGTTGACCAGCCTATATTTATCCTAGATATGATTGCATAACTGTCTAGGTTTGACTGTAGTGTTCAACATCTAAATACTTCTGTTTTGTTCTATTTGTGATACTTGTCCTGATATGTAAACATGTATATTGTATTAAAAGTATAACTCTTGGTCAGAGTGATTTAGTCCCATTGTATTTATAGTTGTATATCTTATATGGGTTGATATACTTAGTTCACTATAAACAATGCTATGATACCAATCTGTCACACCCCCAAACCTGAACGGCGGAAACATTCGGGGGCGGAGGACGTCATGTATAGTATCACAACAATTGCATAATAGTAATCAAAGTAACAACAACCATGCATTTATAAAATATAAGTGTTTACATATATGTTTAAAACATGGTATTTTAACACAAAAATGTATAAACAATAGCTAAAAGACATGAGTCTATAATACCTCGTCTTCTCAAAAGCTTGTGGTTGTACCTGTTTTACCGGTTTCCTGAGAATACAAGTTATTTGAGAAAAAGTGTCAACATTTAAGTTGGTGAGTTCATAAGAATTTATATAAAAATATATGCCATTCAATGAGATGAAATCACGTTTGTGTCCAGAAATTTTGATATTTTCTATAAAATTGAGTTGCAAGGTGTTGTTTGTAAGTAATCGTATCTATCCCGAAAAATCCTATATTTTCCATAAAAGTTGATTTGTAAACTTGTTTGTATATTCCAATACTGAAAAGTATAAGTATAAATGTCATACTTAATTTCATAACATGTAGATTTATTCAAAGATAAAACCATTTGATGCGCTGAATAATTACGTAAAATAAATAAAATATTAATTTCACGTAAAAATAACGTATTTCCGTTTATCATGTGAGTTTTCGTAACCGTTCTAACAAATGATTGCCTGCCACAACGTTCTTCAAGCGTCGTTATGTTTGATAATTCTCACCCATAACCTGTCGGTCGGGCTGTAGCTAACAGCCAGGGTGCGGGGTTATCAATCCTGTATATATCTATACACAAGTATCATGCTCTCCGGGAGGAGACTCGGGTTATAAAACAGGACTTCCATGTATACCTTGAGTAGGTACAATGAAGACGAATGACTCACAAATTTCCAGCTAGATACGTGTTTTGTTATTGAAAATATTCGTGTATGAAACTGTTATCCAATACATCACGTTTATAATATAAAAGTAATCATATTTTTATATATTCGTTTCTTTGCCCAGAAAGGGGTAAAATCATGAAAATGAAACCCAAACTATATCTATTATAGTTTACAATATATGTTTCATTTGAACTAATAACTGTTGTATCATAAGATGTTATGTATAAATATGTTTTCACGTAATAGTTATATAAACTGTAAGAAAACATAAATAATGATTTGTATTTTAACACAAGTTTCCTTGTGTTTTACTTGTAATCCCCCCTTTAAAACATGGAAAAAGTTATAAAAAGTGTAGGGGTATGAACTCACTTGATAAGTGGTGATTTGGGCATCGTATCGTTTCTAGAAAGGATTTTTCTTGAAGGAACTATGTGTTTCTGATGAAAACCAGGCTTTACGCGGGCAAATTTTCGACTGGAAAATATTATTTTCTCGAGGACTTCGGGGCTCCGGGCTTTCTTCGGGTGTTAGGGAATTTCTCTAGGCTTCGGGGGGTTTTAGAGGGGCTTAAAGTAGTGTTTGTGGAAGTAGAAGGGTGATAAAATTCATAACCAAAACAAAGTGGGCGAACCCTCTATTTATAGTCCAAAATCTCGCCTCTCACGTCGTGAGCCATGCAAGCTCACGTCGTGAGCTTGGACCTGATCAGCTCGTAGCTCCGCCATCTGTGTCCCTAGCTTCGAAAGGTGTCACATTGTCTCTCACGCCGTGAGGAATTTCTTACTCACGTCGCGAGTTTTGATGAATCACTCTGTAGACTTCTCGCATGGATATTAGTGTTGAAAGGTGTCGATTGGCTACCTCACATCGTGATCCATATATGCTCACGTCGCGAGCTCGATCAGGCTAGGGTTTCGGCTATGTATTAAGCTTTCAGACAGCAGAAATTCGGTAGATCATAACTTTTGCATACGAGCTCCGTTTTTGACGTTCTTTATATCCACGCGTAGGTATTTCGGAGTACTACAATTTTCATTTAGACTCGAATAGTTAATTATAAGTCTATTTTAAATTCCACTTGATATAAAGGCTATAATGATAGAATTTATCATAACTTCTTCACGCGAAACTAGATTTAGACATTCTATATATTTTTGGATTCATATAGACTTGTATATTGAATGAAAACTTCATTAAGGATTAAATTACATTGATTATAATATGGGAATTATCTTTATTACTTTAAAATGAATTACAAGTTGATCTATACTATTACATTGATTTGAAATAACGCGTCGTTACAGTATGGATATGGTATGGATTAGTAGAATTGGTTATACTTGTGGTCTGTGTGATACTTGTATGTGTTTCTTAATTTAGCTGAGTGTAGGCAGGGCCTGTATCTTATTATTAGCCGTGTGTGGGCGGGACCCGTATCTCCTAGTTAGCCGAGTGTGGGTGGGGCCCATATCTCCTAGTTAGTTGAGTTTGGGCGGGGCCCATATATCATAGGGCGGGGCCCATTAGTCGAGTATGGATGGGGCCTGATTTTCCTTGAGTGTAGTCGGGGCCCGTATCTCCTAGTTGTGTGTTATGTGTATGGTATGTGGTAGTTTGGGGGAAATTCACTAAGCTTCGTGCTTATGGTTTTCAGTTGTGGTTTTAGGTACTTCCGGTAGCAAAGGGAAGAGCGCGGGATGACTGCATTGCACACACCATGATGTTGAGCCTGGGATGTTTACTCTGATATTTTGTTATGGATACTCTGATTGTGATGTTGAATACTTTGACTTATGAATGTTTTGATAACTCTGGTTTTATTTAATAATGAAAAACGAAAATTTTGGACTGTATTTTTGGAGTGTTTCAAGTTGGTATTAGAATCTTGGTTTGAGGGATTCGAGCATACTTCCGGGTGTTTCTGAACTCAAACTGAGGACTTGGTATGAAATTTTTCAAAAGAAAATCATTTTTATAAAAAGGATTTCAAAAATAGAAAAGGGTGTGGTGCATGCAATCAGCCGAGCTTAAGTAAGTTCTCCTAAATTACCCATACATGTTTGTTATGATATGATATGATTATGAGAACTGCAAGCTAGATTAGGGCTAAGGATCTAGGAAGGATGCCTTGTATGCCTACTGTATGTGCTTATTGAACTGCATGCTAGTACTGATTAGTCAGTAATATGATGGCCTGATTAGGATATGCTTGGTTTATTACTCAATGCACGAATGTTGCTTGCTTTGTGCTTTTAGGAGTTCCAGTTATCTTTAACTAACTAGTAAACGAATATGTTAAGTTACATATTACGAGGACTAAATAATTTCAGAAGGTTAGGTTTAGCCCTATTTCGCAGCTCTCGTTTGAGTCTAACCGTTGTAAGGAGAGACCTCTCATTCGAAGAATTATGTGGTCTTAGTAATATGTAATGGTATTTGCAAGCTAGTTAGGGGAGATAGCAGTGACTTCTTATGCAGCTGATGGTGGAGAGTGGGTCGGAGATTACCCTGGGAAAAGCCTAAGATGAGATTAGCGCTGAGAGCAGTAGTAGAGAAAGGGACTTGGTGGAGTCAAGGCAATTCTTGAGGAAAGTACGGATAGATGTGGAAGATAGTATGGGCCCGTACTGCTGAAAGCAGAGGATCCACACTCGAGTCAAGGAGGGTTGAGATAAAACCAGGGAACTTGTAATGTGTGTGATCCCTCTAGTTATGATGAGTATCTGATGATTGTTATGGTGTATTTTCAGAATGGTGACACTACGTACTAGGCTAGTTGGCAGTTCTGGCGCATGAGAGGGATCAGGCTCGGGCTCTGGAGCCGGGCTGCTCGATGATCAGATGAGAGAGTTCATTTCATCTGAGATCACGCACAGTATCATTGACAAGACTCCTATGATCTTCGGTACGGTCACAGAGGGCATTTTGGAGATTCTTGATGAGAGGCTGGGTGCATTCCGTACCGAGATGGCGGCCATGATAGGGGCGCGCACGATGACATTCAGGGAGTTACGAGCTTGTGGAGCTCCAGACTACCATGGGGCTAGGGAGCCCATTGCTAGCAGAAGGTGGTTGGCAGATGTCTCCAATGCCTTTCACACTAGCCATTGTCCCGAGGGGGACAAGGTCCGACTTGCTTCTTGCCTCCTGAAGGACAGGGCACGGGATTGGTGGGAAGAGGTTGGACGAGCTATTCGAGATGATGCCGCTATCGATGCGATGACCTGGAGTGATTTCTCGACCAGGTTTAGGGTAGAGTTTACACCAGAGATTGAAGTGCAGTAGCTAGCATGGGAGTTCCAGGATCTCCAGAAGACGACTGAGATGGTGACTGAGATCATCTCCAAGTTCAGGGAGAGGGCCCTTCTTGTTCCGCAGTATGTGGCGGACGAGGAGATGAAAAAGGCTTGGTACCATGAGATGTTGAGGAGCGACATTCGGCAGTTTGTGAGCCGATCCATCTGCAAACGCTGGAGGATATGATAGTGAGGGCTCGATAGAGGGAGATTGATTTATAGATGGAGAGGAAGAGGAAACCAGATGCGGCGTCCGGTGTGGAGGGTTCGGGAAAGAAGCCCACAGTAGATTCCCGAGGGAAGAGCCAGCAGGGCCGAGGCCACTGCGCCAAGTATGGGAGGACGCACGAGGGTACGTGCAGGGCGGGTAGTTCGGGCTACTTTAAGTGCGGCCGAACTGGTCATGTCAGCAGGGATTGTACTACTACCACAACCACCACTGAAACTGATCTGATTTGCTTCCAGTACAATCAGAGGGGGCACAAGAGGTACCAGTGTCCGAGTTTAGCATCAGCAGGACAGGTGGCAGCACCCGCTCGTGCCACATTGAGGATTATCGATGGCCGTCAGGGCCGGATAGAGGCGTCTGTGGCGAAGAGCAAAGCCTCCCAGCTGACAGCAGAGCAGGCACGTGCAGCTCCCGATGTAGTGACGGGTATGTATCTTCTCCTTATCTCTTGACATTTATTGATTATTGCTTATGTTTATGTCTTTCATTGTAGGATCGGTCCTTATGAACGGTATATCTGCTATGGTATTATCTGATTCAGGGGCTACCTGATTTTTTGTATCGCTCGCACTTAGCAAACAATTTGTTAGGGCTCCAGGAGAGCTGGACTGTACACTTGATGTAGAGATAGTGGATGATAGGATCGTTAGGATTGCGAGGGTCCATCGGGGATGTACACTGCAGTTATTCGATGTGAAGTTTTTCATGGATTTAGTCCTCATTCCCCTGCGAGGGAATAAGGTTATTGTGGGTATGGACTGGTTGATCCCTAATGGGGCAATGATCGACAGCGAGCAGTAGCTAGTACGAGTTCAGACCCCAAGTGGGGGAGGGTTGGTGATTCAGGGCGAGAGGCCGCAGTGTGGACTGACTTTGTGTTCGGCAGTGAGGGCGAGACGCTACCTTCAGTAGGGTTGCGCAGCGTACGTCGCCTATGTCATGGATACCCGGGATAAGGGTAAGGCGACCGCAGATGATGTACTGATCATACGGGAGTACCCGGACGTGTTCCCAAAGGATTTGCCTGGGGAACCTCCGGAGAGGCAGGTAGAGTTCAGGATTGACCTGGTTCCTGGTGCGGCTCCGATAGCTAAGGCACCATATCGGTTGGTTCCTCCCGAGATGCAGGAGTTGTCTACACAGCTGCATGAGCTATTAGACAAGGGATTTATCTGATCGAGCAATTCGGCATGGGGAGCCCCGATTCTGTTTGTGAAGAAAAAGGACGGGTCACATCGGATGTGTATAGTTTACCAGGAGTTGAATAATGTAACGGTGAAGAACTGTTATCCCCTACCAATGATTTATGACTTATTTGACCGGCTTCATGGTGCATCTTGGTTCTCCAAGATTGATCTGCGATCAGGTTATAACCAGATGCGAGTCAGGGAAGATGATGTGCAGAAGACAGCCTTTCGGACTGTAACGCCTGATTCCTAATACATATTTAATTATAATTTATTCATTTATGAAGAGATACTCGATGAGTTGGGAGCCCCAGACTCATCGAGTAGAATAGAGATTGGGCGCGGGATCTTAAGCCACCTACTCGAAGAGTTGAGACCCTCGACTCGGCGAGTAGGTCTGCCAGAATGAAACCCTAATTTTGGGGTTTTGCACCCTATTTAAGCATCTTAATCCTCACTTGTTGGCCTCATTTCCAGCCTCCAAGTCCCAAACCCTAATCCACGAAACCCTAGACCATTGTGTGAGTTGGTGAGCCATTCTGGAGTGATCTTTTTGCATTTGAAGCTTATGAAGAAGAGAAGAAGCTTGGAGATTCAGAAGGAAGCTGGTAGATCCAGAAGGAACTTATCATCCTCTTCATTTTCTGGTAATCAAGTCTCAACCTTTCTTAGTAGCTTGTTAGATCTCTTCTTTATTACTTTATGGGGTTTTTCGTTCAAGAAACTTTGTCCTTAGGAAATGGACGTCCGAAGTGTTCTACCTTCCAGATCTGGGGCCTAGAAGGGGTTTCATGGCATAAAGGTGCAAACTTTATGACCATGGAAGCCCCATGCAAGCTTTAAGGTGTTGTTATGGCATTTTAAGACCCAAAAGGCCATGCATGCAGGGAAAGTTAGGAGCTTTACGTATTCAAGTGGTGTCTAAGGCCTAGATCTATGTTAGGAGGGTTTAGTTTGGAGTATTATGGCGTTTGGACCAAGATCTATGTTCTAGAGAGCTAGGGTTTGAGTTTAACTCTTTGAGAAGGATTAATAGTGGGTAAAGTTAGAAACTTTACCCTTAAAAGGGCATTTCCAGTATGTAGATGAAGTATGGAGTATGGATCTGAAGAGTAGGGGCTTAATCCCTTAAGATGGCCCAAACAGACTGAAGAACTCGTCGAGTCCATAGAGGAACTCGACGAGTTGAATCGTGTTGTCTCGATTATGTACCAGATAGAACTCGAGGAATCAGGGGTATGACTCGGCGAGTTGGATTGTGATTCCAAGATTTTTGAGTTATAGAACTCGGTGAGTTGGTAGGTCAACTCGGCGAGTTGTGTCAGTCGGAATGTTGACTTTGACCAGAATATTGACTTTGACCAGGGGTAAAATGGTCATTTTACCCATAGAAGGATTATCAGTTTTTGACTAAGTAATTATTGTGATAATGGTAGTCGGGAGTCGTTGGAGCAGCCATTAGAGATTCCTCACACGAGATTTAAGCAGCCAGTTTGAGAGGCGAGTTTCCTTCAGTAGGAACGGGTCTACGACACCAAGGTCGTCCCGTATATGTGATATGTTCAGTAGCCGAGTGTGGGCGGGGCCCGTATCTCATAGATAGCATGATAGAGTACAAATTTATATGCTTAGTTATACTTGTTGTCTGTGTGATACTTGTATGTTATTTGTATGACTAGCTGAGTGTGGGAAAGGCCCGTATCTCCTAGTAGCTGAGTGTGGGCGGGGCCCGTATCTCATAGTAGCTGAGTGTGGGCAGGGCCCGTATCTCATAATAGTTGAGTGTGGGCAGGGCCCGCATCTTATAGTAGCTGAGTGTGGGCGGGGCCCGTATCTCATTGAGAGTGGGCGGGGCCCGTATCTCCTAGTTGCATGATATGTGTATGGTATGTGGTACTTTGCGGAGACTCACTAAGCTTCGTGCTTACAGTTTACAGTGTTGGTCATAGGTACTTTAGCTAGTAAGGGGAAGAGCTCGGGATGACTGTATGGCACACACCGCAGTTTTGTTAGCCTGAGAGGATTTACTCTGATGTTTTGACATATGATTTTGATACATTGACAGCTATTATGATATTTTCGAGATACACACTTTATGACTTCTATATGATGGATTATATTATGGTTTTATTAATAAATTCAAATAAAAATTTTAGACCGTATTTTTGGGATGTTTCAAGTTGGTATCAGAGCCTTGGTTTGAGGGATTCGGGCACACTCTCGAGTGTATCTGAACTCAAAATGAGGACTTGGTATGAAAATTTTCAAAAGAAAATCATTTTTATAAAACAACTTTGAGAAAAGAAAAGAACTTTGAAAAAGAGAAAAGGGTGTGGTGCATGCAATCAGCCGAGCTCAAGTAAGTACTCCCAAATTACCCATGCAAGTTTATGTTATGATATGATTATGAGAACAGCATGCTAGATTGGGGCTAAGGATGTAGGTATGATGCCTTGTATTCCTGTTATATGTGTGTATGAGAACTGCATGCAAGATTAGGGATAAGGATCTAGGAGGGATGCCTTATATGCCTGCAGTATGAGCTTATTGAACTGTATGCTAGTACTGATTAGTGAGTAATATGATGACATGAGTAGGATATGCTTGAGCATGTTTACTCAATGCTCGAATGATGCTTGCTTTATGCTTTAGGAGTTCTGTTTATCTTTAACTAACTAGTAAACGAATATGTTAAGTTACATATTACGAGGACTAAACAAATTCAGAAGGTTAGGTTTAGCTCTATTTCGCAACTCTCGTTTGAGTCTAACCGTTGTAGGGTAGTGTTGAGTTTTATGTTCTCTAATATCCCTAAGGTGCACATACAACCCTAATTCTTTGGATCTAAGTTTTCTCTAATTATACATGCAATATTCATTTTCCAAAGCATGAAGCCTAACTAGCATGCAAAGGTGATATTTGAATCATAAAACTAGTTAGAAGATTACCTTGTGTAGTAGCTTGTAGAATCTTGGCCTTAAGAGAGCTTAACACCCCAAGTGTGATGCCTCAAACAAGTCACAAACACCAATAAACAATTAGATGAATATTAGAGAGGTTATGAAGACACAAAATCGGCTAGCCCTTGTAGAATGAATGTGGTGGCCGATTTTAGGTCTTGGGGTACACATTTATAGTGTAGAATTCTAAGAGTCATGTGTAACCCTAATTCTTACACTTAAGCTTATGATCCAACACTTGATAACACTTCATGGACTAACTTACAAGCTTAGCCCATCAAAAATCAATCATGGATCATTAGCCCAAACCATATGTATCACTGATTTACATAATCAGTCTCCATTAATTTAATTAGTCTCTTTTGATCACTAAATTAATTCCAAATTAATTCTTGACCAATACTAATTACATAATATGATTTCTCAATTAATATATTATACTTATAGTACATTAATAAATCACAATAACCTCTTTCTCAAATATCCATCTATCAAATTGTTCTGGTGAAGGCAACCCGAAATGGACCATGCTACTATTGGGTCAAGTACATACCAATTATAGTTATGGGCTTAGACACCTAATCTAACAATCTCCCACTTGGATAACTCTAACTGCCAATGTAACTTCAAAATCCGATTAGTAATCGTAGCTCTCAAAAAGCCGTTGTCGAACTCTGACGCATCCATTAGATAAGGGATCATGTAATCCTCTGTTCTTCAAGATATCGTGTGGAAAAAGACATGGAATAAAGTCATACTCATTATCCAACAATTTGTTTCCCGATTTCTGATTTGTCTGTCATAGAACTTAATTGAACACATCAATTGAGTCCTGACCGGTCCTGGAACATAAGTCAAAACGAAATCATCGAGGTGCCCAAGATATCGCTTTTAATCCTCTTAGTACAAAAGGAAAAGAGAAACTTCGACTTATATGCTTGTACTAACTACTCGTTAAATCATACACAATAGCACGTTTTATAACATCAAGTTACTGATGCAGTTTCGTACTATCAATGCACAACCAACTCGTAATCAACAACTCATATATCTTGGTTTGAAGACTATACGATATTATCATCTCACAATCACTCATGATAAATTCCATGAAGTGATTCATGTGAGTGTGGGTTTAGTCCAATACTCAAATCTTATTTCAAGAGCACTCATGAATGTTTGTAGCAAGCTTTGCTATTTATAACACCTTAGACAATCTTACAAAAATCCATCCATGATAGTCTACTTTCATAACCTACTTCAAAAGTATGATCGACTATGGATAGTTTGAATAATCTTATTATTTTGGAAGTCAAAACATGCGAAATGAAACAATAGCAAAAAAATTGACACAAGATAGTAACTTTACTTATAAATAAAAAACTCATTTTATTCAATCATCAAATGTCAGTTATATTTACACTATTACAAGTTTCTAAATATCTATCTAATCACTAAAAATAATATCGTCCTTCAGCCTGATACTCCTAGCGTGCTGCAAGTGCTTAAACCTACTCAGTCCCTTCGTAAGGGGATCTGCTGGGTTCTCCTCTGACGATACCCCCTTCATTACGAGCAGTCCTTCTTCTACTCAATGTCTTATGAAGTGATATTTTCTATCAATGTGCCTGGATCTGCCATGATCCATTGGTTCATGGGCTAAAGCTACCACACCCTCATTGTCACAGAAAATCACCATAGGCTCCTTTACAGCTGGTACAACTACAAGGTCTCCGATGAAGTTCTTTAGCCATATCGCCTCCTTCGACGCTTCACTTGCTGTTATATACTCTGATTCGCACGTTGAATCAGCTACAGTCTCCTGTTTGGAACTTTTCCAAGTTACTGCTCCTCCATTTAAGGTAAATACCCAACCCGAATGAGAGCGGAAATTATCTATGTCGGTCTGAATGCTGGTGTCACTATACTCTGTCACTCTCAAGTCATCACTCCCACCGAGGGTAAGGACACATGTAACGACCCAAAAATCAAGGGTAAAAATTTCATTTTTAATATAGCCAAAACATTTATACCATTTATTTCAAACATTTCAAAACATCATTAACTAAACATCATTAACTAAAACATATATCAAAGTTCATCCCAAAATCATTCACTGCGGAAATCATAGGTGTGTGCACTGCGATCAATCTGAGCCCATCTTTTCCAAATCGATGATACCTGAATCAAAACTGTAAACCGTAAGCACAGAGCTTAGTGAGTTCCCTAGAGAATACCCCACACAAAATCCACATAACACATATAATATTAGCTGTAAAAGCTATATCTACCACATAACGCATACCATATCAGCTGTAAAACCTATCTCTACCACACAAACCATTCATACAAACATATAAGGATGCCATGGGCTCCCCCAAGGTCTTACTCCATAATGTCATGGGCTCCCCTACGTGGTCTTATATCCAATTGCAACGGGCTCCCCCGGGGTCTTCCATGCAAATCACATACATAATCAACTAGCATATCATATATCACAGATGTATTTATCATGCTACCTAACACATACATAAACATATAACGATACCGTGGGCTCCCCCCAAGGTCTTACTCCAGGATGCCATGGGCTCCCCCACATGGTCTTACACCTAAGTGCCATGGGCTCCCCTATGGTCTTTAGCTAGGAATGCCATGGGCTCCCCCACATGGTCTTATATCCAACTACCATGGGCTCCCCCCGGGGTCTTCCGTGCAATAACATACAAAATCACTAGCATACCACTTAGCATAAAGCTAAATATCATACCACATATCTCTACTATAGTTAGTGTAACACATATCATAAAGTGGGCCGACCTTGGTGTCGTAGACCCATTGGTATGGTGAGAAGACTCACCTCTCAGATGCTGAACTAACAAGCCAAAATCAGAAATGTCCCACGTGCAGCGCCAACTCAACTGCTTATAACCAACATACGATTAACTTGTCTTAATCCTATAATTACCCTCAAAGTCAACCCTGGTCAACCATGGTAAAAGTCAAGGTCAACAGTCCGTGTTGACCTCAACTCGTCGAGTGCATCCAGCAACTCGTTGAATTTTCAGAGTAATTCCTCCACTAGCAACATGTCCAAAACCGAAAACTCATGACAACCGAAAACACTCGGGAGACCCAAAAACACTCGGGAGACCCGAAAACAGGTAACCCTACTCAACTCGTCAAGTCAGCTAAGGGACTCGACGAGTTCCTTCAGTCTTCTTCAAATCCAACCCTTTTCAGTGGGATCTAAGTTCCCAAACTCCAGATCCAAGCTCTCCAAGTGCAGATATCACGTAAAGTTGCAAACTTTACGTACATGCAAGGTCCTACAAGGCTATTACTTAAAAACTAGGCTTCTTACAAGGTTTTTGTGCAGGGAAAATGACTAAACTGCAAAAAGGAAGCAACTTTTTGTCATTTGAGACCTAAAGAGGTCCAGATCTGGAACCATATCCTTGTGATAAGTCCAGACTCAAGTGTGGCTCCATTTAGCACCAAGAATGGCCATTTATTTTCAAGAAAGGAGATCTAAGCAACTAGAGATCAAGATCATGACTTTATACCTTAGGATGCTGGCCAATATGATGTAGATGTTGGATCTACTATTCCTCTCCTATCTCCTTCTTCTTGAAGCTCTAAAGTTCTTCACAATCACCCCAAAACTGCTCACAAAATCTCTTTCTTTCACTCAAGAGGGTGCAAGGTCGGTCTAGGGTTTTCTTTGACTGTTAGAGTGCTAAAGGAGGCCACAAGAGGTATAACATGTTCTTTAAATAGGATGCAAACCCTAAAAATTAGGGTTTCTCTCTACAGTTGCTACTCGCCGAGTCGGGGCCTTCCGACTCGTCGAGTAGGTCTCGATCCCGCGTCCATAAAAATGTCTCTACTCGACGAGTTGGACTCCCGACTCGGCGAGTCCATGCCCAAAAGTCTAAAAATTAAATAAATTAAGTAATACATGGAACAGGTGTTACAAATCTCCCCCACTTGAACTAGACTTCGTCCTCGAAGTCTGCTGGTGCACAGGGTCTGGCAACTACTTTCTCATCCCTTCCTCTGTCCGCTGCTCACGAATCGGGTGTCACTCCTTTAGAGTGAACCCTTGAGAGCACTTCAACCATGATAAAACTTGAGTATCCAACTGTTACCAATAATGGAAACCCGTTCTGAACCCAACTAATACTGACACCCGACATTTCGAGGAACACAGCCGTCACCCCGATCATTCAATGGCCGATAAGAAGGCAACATGACTCATCCACACCAGACTCTCTTCAATCCTGATTATCTCGGTGTTACCAACTGAATGAATTTACTTACCATAACCCAAACGCCTACATTCGAGATACCCGATTCCTGCCCGGTTGCTGAGCCGACCAGCAACCTCACACTCGCCCCACGCGACCTCCGAAGAGACCTCATTTAGCAATAGTTGTCCTACCACCACTCATGGATCTGTAAATCCTTCTGACACCCCCAATCATCATAACCTAACAATCTGTCGCCACTGAATCCAATACAATAGTGCACGCTACCCGAATACTGTAGTCTTTCGTCATTCCTGATCTCCTTCATCCTACCGTTTCCTGATTCCAACATGTTGTGGCCCTATTACTGATAGAGCCAGACTGAGACACATCATGATGGCTTAAGCTACCATCGAACCAAACCCATTCATTACCCTGGAATCCTGCATTTGATGTCCTGGGCCTATAGATTCTTCCAAATCTCATCTCCCTGAAACAAAATCCTGTACTGCACACTCGCGAACTTTGATTCGGGATCTTGCCCAAAACGAATCGATACTCCGCTCCTACCTTGAGATCCACGAATCTGCATATACATACTGCACGATAACTTCTGACATCCTTTACTTGAACGATTAATAAATACCCTTAGCTGATCCCCGAAACTACCAGTCTCACACCCGGTCCAACCACCAGGTTCCCAAGAGATCAAATATGAGGACTACTCAGCCGTAGCCTTACTGTGACACGCACTACTCATCCACATGATCCTACAACTCAAGATCCAACCCTTGGCTCAATAGTCTCTATCGGTTCCATCCTAAATTCCCATAGCCATCCGGACTCGCCCACGGATAACTGATCGAACAATCCTTCCAGTCGTATTCTAATTAGGTTGTGGCCTACCACAACCTTGCGAACTGGCCTATCCTGGCCTAAATCCTCTAAAGAATCCATGAATTCTACGGCTAACCCATAGTATTACAACACTTCCCACCTTATTCGGCTGTTAGTGAATGCCACGGCTCCCCTGCAGTCTTACAAGACTTTCCATATTTTCCGACTGCTAGTGAATGCTACGGCTCCCCAGCAGTCTTACATCACTTTCCCTACTATCCGGCTACTAGTGAATGCTACGGATCCCCCACAGTCTTACAACACTTTCACCCTACTGACCATGAGTGAATGCTACGGCTCCCCAATAGTCTTACAACACTTTCATCCTAACTGACCATTAGTGAATGCTACGGCTCCCCCGTAGTCTTACAACACTTTCACTCCAACTGACCATTAGTGAATGCTACGGCTCCCCTGTAGTCTTATAGCACTTTCATCCTAACTGACCATTAGTGAATGTTACGACTCCTCTGTAGTCTTACAACACTATCACTTCAACTGACCATTAGTGAATGCTACGGCTCCCCCGTAGTCTTACAACACTTTCATCCTACACAAACGCAACCCAATGCCTTACCCCTAATCTATCGATTTGAAATGTACACGGAGTCGAGTACGCACTCGACCAATCACCCAAACTAAACTCCATTCATGACTGGAACCCCACCTGGTTCCCTCCCCCAAAGCCTGATATCTGACGTCCAGAAGGTACGAACCAATGTTGGGGAGTTTCCAGAACTCCCATCCTGCAAAATCCTATATCCACACAGCCATTAGGGCCGCCTTCCTTTCTCCGATGGGGATGCGAAACGTATCCTAGTTTCACCATCGCTTCTGTTCTGGCTACCTGGACGGTTCTCCCCCACTTAGACCTAACTAAGTCCGCTCGACACATGAAAATCGAAGGATTTCCAATCCTTCTTCCGTTCCAATGATCAATATGTTGACGATCGGTGCTTACCAACGCTAGTGCACCCAGGTAGCCCTTCCCAAGACAACAGAATTCCTGAAAACTGGCTAACACTTCTTGAATCCTAAGAACATAAATGATTCCAAATGCTTAAACTGACATCACATTCAGATCTCGAAGTCCAAAGGACAGATGGTCTAACCAAAACCTCCGCAACAACTCTCTCTTCCCTCGGCAATCTCGATTTCTCTTCCAAGCACAAATACTAAGGCTACTGAAACCCAATAAGAATTCCCTTGTACAAGCCCTTGAACTAACCCCGACTACACCCCGATGACATCCGAAAACTGGGAATCCGCTACTTATAAGAGTATGGCCTCGTACTACTCCACCAAAGATTCATGGTATGCAGATGCCATATAACCCTTCTTGAATATAATAAACTTAACCACAAACAGAGATAATAACCGCACGATGCGCTTGCATCACGCTGATGAAAGATAGCCTCCACAAATCCAAGTAAAGCTGGAAGGAAAGCAAAAGGGTACATACCCCGCATCCTCGCCTGTTTGGTACTATGAAGTGTGGCCCCTCTCTGTGGGGCTCTTGCCCTACCCTATCATCCGTCGGTGGTCCTCAAAATAACAGGAGCAGGTGCACTCACTACTCCTCTCTGATCATCGAAACGTCGACCTCCTTGTCGCTCATCTGATCACAATGAAAATATAACGGGCTTGCCCATGAACAGATTCCGACAGGGACTCGGAACAATAACGGTACACGCGGAACCCACTCTGCGTGATACGTCCGTCCGAAGATCTCTCAAAGATTTCTCGCCATTCTGACTGGCATCTGACAACCCTTGCTAACTCAGACTATAGCAGAGAACCGATCTGAGATACAACTTATCACAATTCCAAAGTGATGCAAATTCCTGATATCCACCTGAAGTGGCAGAGGATAGCATATCCACAAACATCTGAAGGAATCCTGACCATCTCCTCCTATTTTACCTCGACCACCCTAAGGACATGGTGTAACACTTCCTTCCAATCCCAATGACAACCGAAACCCTTGGAACGAACCTCCAATGTGCAATTTCCACAAGCGTTGCACTGAAGCTGAACTACTGGCCTCTTAAAAGCTGATCCGAATATCTTGGGTCTCCGCTCGAGATCCTCCACTAGATTCACGTGAGCTGAACCTCTCTCATCGAGGTACTCTTAATCAATTTCCGCCCTCGGATCTAGGATCCATATCATTCAGGGTCTCGCACCCCGACGTGCTCACCAACTCAAACGTCACGGCTGAACTGCAATAGCTGGAGCAACCTCTGCTCTAAACCGGCTACAAACCACTCCCAATACATAGTCTCCAATCCCAAACGCAATAAACCACACAATCGATCCTTGCCGCATGATACAAGAGATCCACGATGAACTCAAATTCCTGGCAGTCCTTCCGCTATCTGGCTCACCACCGGAGCCGGGACCCAACCTGGTCCTTCCCTTGCGTGCTCATCCGTATTCTGCACAACAGCTTTCCCCATGGTCCACTCATAACCAGGAATTCTCCTTCCCATAGGTTTCTTAGATGCTCCAAGATTCTCACCGATTCGAGTATGGATCCTGTGCTTTCAGTAGTACGGGCCCGTACTACCTTCCACACCTATCCATACTTTCCTTAGAAAATTCTCCTGAATCCTCTAAGTAACCTAATCCACTGGTGCACCAAATATCCGCTAAACAGCAACACAATACCCACCAAAACAACTCCTAGGCTCCCCCTAGGTTCCCAACCTCACCGAACCGCCCCACTAACTCACTGGAGTATATCCTAGGCTTCCCTAGGTTCCTAACCTCACCCTGCCATCAGCTGCTGAAGAACTCCCCATGATGACAGCCATCCACCTCCTGGATATCGTCATATCCACTTAGTAGCTGACTCTCATCACTCAAGAGTTCCACAAAGCACAAAGCAAGCAGCATTCGTGCAGTAGCACTCCGATCCAAAGGACTATCATAGAACATTCATCCCACATATCGCAAATCGTGCTATCCACATCCATCCATCCTCACTGTTGGCTGCCTTATGCATGCAAATTATACACAGAACATGATCTAATAGACTGTCGAATAATAGACTCTACCCTAGGACCACAACCAGACGAGGAACAGGAAATAAGGCCAAATAAATTATTCTAAGGATATAAGATCATAACCATATACAATTTTTAAAGCATACACTTAGCAGTTACTAATACCAATAATCCTTCTCATTCAAGCATGGCATACAATATTTCCAAGGCTACAATCATCACATATCAGGCTGATCTATCGCTGACTACTCAGCACTAGCATGCAAGTCTACCAGCTCATACAACATGTAAAGGCATCTCTCCTAGCCCTATCTAGCATGCGATTCTCAGATTCATAAGCCAAGTCACAATAGATAACATATATAGGTATTATGGGGAAACTTACTTGAGCTCGATTGATTGCATGCACCACATCCTTTCTTGTCTTAGAAAAATTTTCCTCGAAAACATTTTTTTTCTTTTTGAAAACTTTGCAGATCCTCAGTTTGAGCTCAGACACCCCCGAAAGTATATCTGAATCCCTCAAACCAAGGCTCTGATACCAACTTGTAACGACCCAAAAATCAAGGGTAAAAATTTCATTTTTAATATAGACAAAACATTGATACCATTTATTTCAAACATTTCAAAACATCATTAAGTAAAACATTTATTAGAGTTCATCCCAAAATCATTCACTGCGGAAATCATAGGTGTGTGCACTACGATCAATCCGAGCCCTTTTTTTACAAATCGATGATACCTGAAACAAAAATTGTAAACTGTAAGCACAAATCTTAGTGAGTTCCCCAGAGCATACCCACACACAATCAACATAACACATATCATATTGCCTGTAAAGTTTATCTCTACCACATACCGCATACCATATCAGCTGTAAAAGCTATCTCTACCACATAAGCCATGCATACAAACATATAAGTATGCCATGGGCTCCCCCCAAGGTCTTACTCCAGGATGCCATTGGCTCCCCCACATGGTCTTACACTTAAGTTCCGTGGGCTCCCCCATGGTCTTTAGCTAGGAATGTCATGGGCTCCGCCGCATGGTCTTATATCCAACTGCCACGGGCTCCCCCCGGGGTCTTCCATGCAAATCACACACATAATTAACTAGCATATCATATATCACAGAGGTATCTATCATGCTACCTAACACATACATAAACATATACGGATGTCGTGCCCCCCCCCCCCCAAGGTCTTACTCCAGGATGCAATGGGCTCCCCCACATGGTCTTACACCTAAGTGCCATGGGCTCCCCCATGGTCTTTAGCTAGGAATGCCATGGGATCCCCCACATGGTCTTATATCCACGTGTCATGGGCTCCCCCCGGGGTCTTCCATGCAATAAAATACATAATCACTAGCATACCACTTAGGATAAAGCTAACTAGCATACGACATATCTCTACTACAACTAGTGTACCACATATCATAAAATGGGTCGTCCTTGGTGCCATAGACCCATTGGTATGGTAAGAAGACTCACCTCTCGGATGCTAAACTGACAAGCCAAAATCAGAAATGTCCCACGTGCAGCTCCAACTCAACTGCCTATAACCAACATCTGATTAACTTATTATAATCCCATAATTACCCTCAAAGTGAACCCTGGTCAACCCTGTTCAAAGTCAAGATCAACAGTCAACGTCAACAATCTGTGTTGACCTCAACTCGTCGATTGCATCCAACAATTCGTTGAGTTTTCTAAGTAATTCCTCCACTCGTCGAGTTACCTGTGTAACTCGTCGAGTCCCTTCATGTCCAAAACCGAAAACTCATGACAACCGAAAAACTCGGGAAACTCGAAAACGGGTAAACCCTAATCGACTCGTCGACTCAGCTGAGGGACTCGACGAGTTCCTTCAGTCTTCTTCAAGTGCAGCCCTTTTCAGTGGGATCTAAGGTCCCAAACTCCAGATCCAAACTTTCCTAGTGCAGATATCACATAAAGTTGCAAACTTTACGTACATGCAAGGTCCTACAAGGCTATTACATCAACACTAGGCTTCTTACAAAGTTTTTGTGCATGTAAAGTGACTAAAATGTAAAAAGGAAGCAACTTTATGTCATTTGGGACTTAAAGAGGTCCAGATCTGGAACCATATCCTTGTGATAAGTCCAGATTCAAGTGTGACTCCATTTAGCACCAAGAATGGCCATTTATTTTCAATAAAGGAGATCTAAGCAACTAGAGATCAAGATCACGACTTTATACCTTTGGATGCTGGCCAATATGATGTAGATGTTGGATCTACTGTTCCTCTCCTATCTCCTTCTTCTTCAAGCTCTAAAGTTCTTCACAATCACCCCAAAATTGCTCACAAATGCTCTTTCTTTCACTCAAGAGGGTGCAAGGTCGGTCTAGGGTTTTCTTTGACTGTTAGAGTGCTAAAGGAGGCCATAAGAGGCAGAACATGTTCTTTAAATAGGGTGCAAACCCTAAAAATTAGGGTTTCTCTCTACAGTTCCTACTCGTCGAGTTGGGGCCTTCCGACTCGTTGAGTAGGTCCTGATCCCGCGTCCATAAAAATGTAGCTACTCGACGTGTTGGGCTCCCAACTCGCCGAGTCCATGCCCAAAAGTCTAAAAATTAAATAAATGAAGAAATACCTGGAACAGGTGTTACAACACAGTCCTTAGTCCTCCGTAGGTAGATAAGAATGTTCTTTACTGCAGTTTAGTGGGCTTTACCAGGGTTCCCTTGATATCTACTAACCATGTGTAGAGCCGAAATATCTTTTAATATGTCGAAATCTGTGTATTTGTCTGTTTCGTATGTTTCCTTATGTATTTGCTAAGGCATTTTGTTATCGAAGCTTAAAGTCTAGCCTTAGTATTTTTTGTACTTTCAGCCTCCTATAAATAGGAGCTGAACATAGAGTTGATAGTAGAGTTTTCCCATTTTTACTATCGTTTTGTACTCTTGTTCATTGGAAGTAATATGAGCTGAACCAGACCTTATTTACTTCTCGTGTTCATCTTTACTCTGATTTGATTCTCATACTCGATTAATCACTTCTACAATTGGTATCAGAGCAGGAATCTATACTGCAAAGATCTGATTTTCAATTGAATCTCTAGTTTTTGAGTCGCGAGTTTGTCTCAAAAGTTTTCGCACTGTTTGATTCTGAAAATCATCTCTGATCTACAGTTTTGATTTGATTCTACGTTTGAATTGTGTAATCGAGTAATCGTTTTTGAGTTTCTGATCAATTCAGTCATTCAATTTCAAGTTTCTTCAAGTTTTTCTGAAAAATCTTATTCGTACGTTAATGGCGAATTTCAACATGAACACGATGACTTCATTTTCTCATCTGTTAGGATCTTCTACGAAGATTACTATGTTGTTTCCAGAGTACTAGGATCAGTGGGCTGATCAAATGGAGGATTACTTGAACGGATTGGACGAGGAACTCTGGAGCTGAATTACAGGAATCGCTCAACCTCCATCAAATGTTCAACATATTGGATCATCTGGATCAGCACCTGCAGTTACTGATCAGTCTACCAGGCTGAAGAACAACGAAAAGCGTTGTTTGACAGAATTGCGAGGTGCCTTGCCACCTGTTGTTTACAATTACATCCGTGGTTGTAACACTGCAAAGGATATTTGGAATAATCTTAAGGAAAAGTATTAGGGAAGCGAGAAAACGAAGATAAATTATGTTAAGCAGTGTCTTGTGGAGCTGAAAGAGTTCAGACAAAAAGAGAGTGAAACAATTGAAGTTTACTATGATCGTCTTAATGAACTGATCTATAGATGCAACCGTTATGGAATCACAAGGTCATCAATGCAATTTAATCTCACTTTTGTGATGGGACTTCGTGAGGAGTGGAGAAGTGTCAGCATGATGGTGAAGAATCAACAAAGCTTCGATACTTCATCTCTGAATAATTTGTATAATCAGTTGAAAACTCACGAAAGTGAAGTTAATGAGATGGCTGAAGAGTCGAAACTGAGTTTGGGAGGTCCTTTAGCTCTTGTTTCGAAAGTGTCTGAGAAAGAAGCTGTTGAGAAAGTTGATTCTGATGAAGAAGGCTTTCTAATGAATTCTGATGATGAAGCGGTTGCTTTTTACTCGAATAACCGAGTTAAAAAGTTTTTCCAGAAACCTTTCAATCCTAAGGTGAAGCAGAGTGATGTGAAAGGAAGTTTCGTGAATAAGTCTGTGGGTGAGGAGAAGAAGAAATTCGAGAAGAATGATGTGAAGGCAACTGAAGCCAAAATTGAGAAGAAACTTAAGGGAGATTCGAGAATTGACTGTCATTACTACAACGGATCAAATCATTTGGCTAATGATTGTATGCTTCGTAAGAAAGAAGAGAAAAAGAATAGGGTCAAGGACGAAGCCTATTATGTTGAAAGATTGGAAGAAGTTTGTGCAAAGACGAAGGGGTTGTCTTTGGTTGCTCAAGGCGAAGGTGAGGAGGATGGTACGTATCAGATCTGGTCTTCAGGGTCGGATGATGAAGAGATGTGTAATCCGACTCATGGGGCTATGTTCGCACAATTTGAAGAAGAAGAGGACGAAAAGGTGACTGGTCGTTGTTTCATGACCAAATCAGGAGACAAATCACCGATGACAACCAAGGTACGTGCTATTATTCAGTCTTTTAACATTCCTTTACAAGCTTATGATTCTGAAATTATTGCATTTGATGATACTGTTGCTTACTTTGATACAATTGTGGTGTCTGCTAGTAATGAAGCTAAGAAACTGAACATTCAGTTGCTAGAGACCCAGAAATTGTTAGATTCGAAACGAAGCAGAGTAGAGTATTTGGAATTGCAATTGAATAATGTGAATAATGATAGGGACTGTCTAGATAAGGATGTTCAAATATTACTTGCTCAGTGAAACATTTATTGTAATTCGGAAAAGAGACTATATGCTAAATTGACTTCATTGCATCATTCGTCTGACATTAGCAAAGAACAACATAGGAAATTGTTGCCTTTTCTTGTTTTCGAAAGAAAGAAAGTTGATAGTTTGTCCTATGATTGTTTGAAAACCATAGTAGAATTCGATAAAGTGCCTGATAATCGATTTGTTTATGGTATTGTTAAAATAGACGAATATTTGAATACTGATGAACTTGTTGAAATAGTGAATGATACTCTGACCAAAAGTGAACAAATCAAAATTTTGAAAAGAACAGAGAATTCGAAACTCGACTCTCAATCTGATTTTGCTGATATCGATGATAATTCTGATAGTTTTAGAGAAATTAGTGAAATTGAGGAGGAGGAAAGTATCGATTGTTCTCAGTTATCTGTCATTAATGTCACATCTAACTCAAAAGGAAAATAAATTTGTAATGATTCGATGGTTGAGGATGACACTAATAGACCCTCTACTTTGAAATTTTGTGACTTTGATCATGTGAGTGTGAGAGACAGTCAAACAGATAGTAGTGATGATGAGAATGAAGAAAAAGTTTCGAACAATTCTGAGCCAAAAAAGAATGTTTCGAATGAAACATCTATTCCACCAGTTATTGTTGATCAAGTGTTTGGAGACACTGAAAATTTCGACAAAATCGTATCTGACAAAGGTGCTCATTATTTGGAAACAAATACTGTTGTGTATCCAAATTTTAAGTGTTCAGATGATGTTGTATTTCCGAATCAAGTGTTTGTCACTACTGGAAATGTTGAAAACATCAAACCAGAGTTCAACAAAATGGTTGAAGACGAGAACAAGAAAACATCAGACGAATGATTCTTTTCAAACCAAAGCACTGTTGAAAACAATCTAACAAAGAATTTGTATGTTTTTCAAAGACAAAAACCACAAAGAAAATGGGTTGATAAACAAGAAAATACAAAAGAGATTTTGAAACAGGAATCTAATGAAAAAAAATGATAATGTGAAACTTAATTTACAAGAATTTAAGGATCTTGTTGAAAAATTTTCGAATAAAAAAGGAATTTAGAAAAGACAGGCACGAAAGAGATTTTTTTGGCAAGTAGTATCCAATGAAAAACAATCAAACATACCAACCAAGAAAATGTCTGAAAATGAGTTGTCTAAATCAGTACACACGAAGTTTTCAACTCGTTCGGATAAAAAGGAAAATCCCGCTCAACCAATTTCGTCTGATACTCAAAATTCTTCAACGAAGTTTTCAAAATCATCATCTTCAAAGACTTTTCCATCAAAAGTGCAACAAAAGAATTTTCATTCACAAAGCCAACAAAAGTTTTCAACTTCAAATTCATCCTTTCCAATACCAACAAACGATCAAAACTGATTTTCTTCAAATAGAACAAATCGAACTTTTGCTAATGTTCGTCAATTTGAAAATGTTAGAAAAATTGAGAATGTTCGAAAATTTGAGAATGTTCGAAAATTTGACAATGTTCGAAAATTTGAGAATGGTCGAAAATTTGAAAATGTTCGAAAGATTGCAGACAATCAAACATTTGTGAATAATAAATCCACAACATCTGCAAAGTTTACTCCACAAAAACCAAATTTTCCGAATCCATCCGCACACAAAGCCACTAAAGTCTCATACACAAAAGGTTTGTCTGGGGTGGAAACAATCAACCATTGGCTTGAAGAAAAGGGAAAAATTATCAATCGGGAAAGTTTTCTCAACATCAAATCAAGAATGTCTATGAACAATATTTGAATGATACTTCATCTGGAAGTTCATCTTTGAAAGAATCAAATACTCCAGTTGAAAAATGGAAACCAATCTCAAAGGAAAGACACACTGAGAAGCATGAGAAGAAAGTCGGTGAAAGTCCAAAACTATCGAAAAATTATGTTGCGGTACCTTTAACTGATGATGTTGACTTAATTGATACTTTCAAAACCAAAGTTCGAAATTGGGCTTTAGGTTCTAAATTTCATTCGCTTTTTCAAACTAATGACCAAGGACCCAAACAGCCTTGGGTACCTAAATTCTTTTAATGAATGCAGGTACTGTGTGACGAGCAATATGATGAGAAATGGTACATTGATAGTGGTTGCTCATGTCACATGACTGGAAGAAAGGAAAATTTGAGAGATTTTAGAAGTTTGGAAAATGTTGGTGTTGTGAAGTTCGGGAACAATCACAAATGTCAAGTAAAAGGATACGTGAAAGTAACGAATGGACAGTTTACTGTAAATCGTGTTGCTTATATCGAAGGCCTTAAACATAAATTGATAAGTGTTTCACAACTAGTTGTGGGAACTGGCAATCAAGTTGTGTTTAACGAATAAGGAAGTATCATTTCGAATGTTGAGACGCATGAAGTATTGCTGAAATCAAAAAGATATGGCGATATGTTCACTCTTGACATCAAACCTATTGTTGGGAAACCCTCAGCTTGTTTACTTTCGAAAGCTTCATCTGATGTTAGCTGGTTGTGGCATCGACGTTTATCTCATTTAAACTTTCGAAATCTGAATAAGTTGGTAGTAAACGATCTTGTTCGAGGTTTACCTGTTCTAAAGTTTGACAATGATACTTTATGTGCAGCTTGCGAACAAGGAAAACAGCATCGTAAAGGACATCCAATTGTCATAGATTCGAAAATTGTTGAACCGCTGGAACTTCTTCATATTGACCTTTGTGGACCATCCACTGTTGAAACTCTCAACAAGAAACGATACATTTTGGTTATTGTTGATGATTTTTCATAATTTACTTGGGTGTATTTTCTCAGGTTAAAATCTGAAGTCGCTCAAACAATGATCGAATTTATCAAGAAAATTGAGACAAGTCTGAAAAGTAAAGTTCGTAAAATCAAAAGTGATAATGGTTCGGAGTTTAAAAACAACGTGCTCGATTCGTTCTTAACTAAGAAAGGAATTTCGTATAATTTCTCATCGCCATATACACCACAATAAAATGGTGTGGTTGAAAGGAGGAATAGGTCTCTTTGCGAAGCAGCAAGAACAATGTTGACATATGCGAATCTTTCTCAATATCTATGGGCAGAAGTAGTTTCGACAACATGTTTTACTCAGAATAGAGCTTTTATTCATCGTTGTTTTAATACAACTCTGTATGAAATCATAAATAACTGATAACCTAATGTCAAATTCTTTCATGTGTTTGGTTGCAGGTGTTTTATCATGAATCTCAAATATAATCTTTCGAAATTTCAAGCTAAGGCTGATGAAGGAATATTTTTGGGATATTCAAATAATTCGGTTGCATACAGAGTGTTGAATAAGCGAACAAGAAAAATTGAAGAAACATTTAATCTCACTTTTGATGATTACTATGTGAAACAAGTTGAAAAATGTTTCGAACAAAAACCGATTCTTAATGAATCAAATGATGAGTCCGAAATTTATCATTCTTCTGATTTTGATTATGATTTAATTTTTGGTGTTCCAGACAGGGTTGCTGATGCTGAAGTACATGCTGCTGATAATCAAACTCCTGAATCTTCGAAACATACTGATGGTTCGACAATCACATCAGATATGACTGCTAATGGTGAAAGTATGCTAGATGTTCAAGTGGAGGGGGAGCACTTGAATATACCTTCAACTGTTGAGGGGGAGCATCCTTTCGAGGGGGAGAAGAGCAGTATGAATGATGTTTTCGAGGGGGAGCATCAGAATGACAATTATGTTTAGGGAGATCATGATGATACTGAAACCATAAATCTTGATGAAAATGATGAATTTCATGAACTAAATGATAATAATTCTGTTGCAGGATCCGAAAATGAAGAAATGTATGAAGATGCACCATTGGACTTTGATCGAGCATATCCACCATTGGAAAAGTGGACAAGAAATCATCCAAAATTAACAAGTCATTGGAAATCCATAAGATGGAGTTTTGACTAGAGCTCAAATTCGTGCAAAGAATGAGGTACTGAATGCTCGTCAAGAATTTTACATGTTTAATGTTTTCATCTCGAAAATTGAACCAAAGACAGTTAAGGTTGCAATGGAACACTCAGATTGGGTTGTTGCAATGCAATCTGAACTTGCTGAGTTCTATAGAAACAAGGTTTGGAGGTTAATTCCTAAACCTAAAAATGTTTCGATTGTCGGATTAAAATGGATTTTCAAAAACAAAACCGACAAGGATGAAAATATTGTTCGAAATAAAGCACAATTAGTCGTTAAAGGATATTCGCAACGAGAAGGTATCGGTTATGAAGAAACCTTTGCCCCTGTCGCAAGACTCGAGGCTGTTCGAATATTTTTGGCTTATGCAGCTCACAAAGATTTTGATGTTTATCAAATGGATGTGAAATGTGCTTTTCTCAATGGTGAACTCGAACAAACAGTTTATGTTGAACAACCTCCCGGTTTCATAAATGAAGAATATCCTGATCATGTTTATATTTTAGATAAAGCAGTATATGGGTTAAAACAAGCACCAAGAGCTTGGTATGCAACTCTTACCAGTTTCTTAAAACAATCGAAATTTAAACAAGGATCAGTTGACCCCACATTATTTCGAAAGAAAGTTGGGAATCATCTAATGCTTGTTCAAATTTATGTCGATGATATTATTTTTGGCTCTACAAACCCTGCTTTGTCTAGTGAATTCGAATGTTTGATGAAAAGCCAATTCGAAATTAGCGTGATGGGTAAAATCAATAATTTTCTTGGTTTAAACATTCATCAAAGCAGAGAAGGAATTTACATCAATCAAGAAAAATATACCAGGAATTTGCTCGAAAAATTTGGAATGACAAATAGCACGAAGTTAAGAGTACCAATGGCGGTTGGAACAAGGCTAAATCCTTCGTTAGACACACCGGCTGTTGATCTTACTTTATACAGGAGTATAACAGGTTCATTGTTTTATCTTACTGCAAGTAAACCTGATATCATGTTTTCTGTATGTAATTGTGCTAGGTATCAAGCAAATCCAAGAGAACCACACTTGACTGCAGTGAAAAATATTTTTCGTTATCTCAAGGGGACAACTTCGTTAGGTTTGTGATATCCTTCGAAATCAGGATTTTTCATTCAAGCTTTTTCGGATGCAGATTTGGGAGGATGTACACTTGATCGAAAAAGTACAAGTGGAGGATGTCAATTGTTAGATGGGAAGCTTGTAAGTTGGCAATCGGAAAAGCAAACTTGTGTTGCAATTTCTACTGCTGAAGCTGAGTATCTTGCAGCTGCCGCTTGCACTTCGCAAATCATTTGGATCCAAAGTCAATTGCGTGATTATGAATTTAATATGAAAAAGATTCCATTGTAATCTGATTCACAAAGTGCTATATGTATTTGTCATAATCCAGTACAACATTCGAAAACCAAACATATTGCACGTCGTTATCATTTCATTAAAGATCATGTAGAAGATGCCAATATTGAAGTTCATTTTGTAAAAACAATTGATCAGCTTGCTGATATTTTTACAAAAGCATTGGTCGAAAAATCATTTGTTTGAATTTTGACAGGGTTGGGAATGATAGAAGCAAGTTCAGTTCCATGATTACTTTCGAAAGAATAACAAAGAAATAAGATGAAAAAGTGTCGATTCAGAGGCATTAAGGAATGATTCAGAGGCATTAAGGAATGATTCATAGGCATGTAGTATTAACCATTCAGAGGTTACTGTTCATATTCAGCGCTTCGACACGCTTCGTTTTCGACTTTTGGGAAAGAAAAATTTCGTCAGTTTGGTACATTCTTAAGTTTTCGTTTATTTTTTTTAATTTCGAAAAATTGGAAAAACAAAAAATATTTTCGTTAGTTTGTATTGTTTTCGAAAAATCAAAAATTCATAAAATATTTTATTTTTGTTATTTGTTTTAATTTTCGAAAAACTTAAAAAACACAAAAATATTTTCTTTCTTTTCAAAAACATAAAAGACCAAAAATATTTTTGTTATTTTGTACTTTGTCTTTTCTTTCTTTGTGAAGATTTCACGAAAGTTTAACAAGGGTCATGCTTGCGTTTCTAGGATAAGGTAAATTTTCGACAACTTTGTACTAGTTAGAATGTCCCTAGAAGCATGTTGCAGCATGTCGACCCAAGCCTCCATTGACTCATTGTGTGATTTCGAAAGCCTTAATGAAATTTTTCATTACGAAAATTTCTTCCCAATCAGGCTTGCATTCACATTAGTCTACTGAGATACCTAACTTTTCTCACATGAGTTAAGAGTTTTCTGTTTGGTCCAAGCATAACAGAGGTACAATTGAATTCGTGAAACAACCTTTTTCATCTCAAACTTCTAACACATGTCACACACAATGACGTATGTCCAAGAGGTCATTGATCAAACCAATCATGACCTAGACATATCAAAACTCTGTGTTTATGATCATGAATCATGAGGCCGTGATGAAAGTGAAACCCAATTTTCTAAATTTTTAAGTAATTGACGAGGAACTAAGTTCTAGATTTAACGAACATTTGTTTCAGTACAAAACTTTCGAAACTCCAACTCATATTCAATTCTTTTGCGTGATCTTGATCAAATTGTCGAAACCCACGATATTTGTTACCCTACAGGATCCAGCTCAAAAATTTTCTTGAATATGATTTCCGGGTGAGTTTCATTTGAAATTCGAAGTCACTTTCAAATTAATTCAAAGCATACTTGTCACTGACTACACTGGTCAAACAAGTAATTTCGGTTAGAATTACTCACCTTATGTTTAGGTTGATATGTAACGAAATTTTTAAGACACCCATGCAGCCTTGAAAAAGAAGCCCTTCGATACTTCTCTACAAGTATTCGATTGAAATTCACGGGAACATACACAAGCTGTTGATTATCTCTCTTGATAATTAACGAAGCAACCTTTGCCCAGGGTTTAACTGCCTTTGTGTCGAAATTTTATTTTGACATCACAGATCCCAAATTTTCGTTAGTTTGCTTCTTATCTTATTCTATTGGCACACTGCACTCATGAAATCCTTGAGGTTCTGAGTATTACCAACTCAGGCTGATGATTTCAACAGTCTGGAAAATGACTCCGTCTCTAATCCCAAAGACAAAAGAGCCTAACCTCCATGCCGAAGGTTTTCGATCTTATCCACTTGGTACTCAGGAACAGTTTGATGTGACGGTTTGGCAACGTGGCCCGACTTTCAAGGAACTTTATCTGACATGGCGCGTTTAACGGCTAGTGGTGCAACTTTCAAGGACAGACGTGGCTTACTCTTTCAAGAAAACGTTTGGAATTCAATAGGGGTTACATATAAAAGGAAAATCTACTCTCTTTTTACAATTACGCATTCAAATTCTCAGACGATCAAAAAGCCCTAAATTTCTCTGTTCTTCAAGAAGTTCTCAAAACTATAATCAATGGCAGCTGATCCAACCACTACTACTGAAGAAGTTGCATCTCAACCACTTATGAAGATTCAAAGCACCAACTATCAGGTTGAAGGAGATGTGTCACTGTATCCAGAAGAACTCAAGATGCTGATTATTGTTCTTCAACATTCAGGTCTCGCAACTGCGATGTTCAATGCTTTTGAAGTCCCGTTGTCATGGTTATCAATGGTTGGTTCCACTTCTTCTTACAACAAAGCCACTGATGTAATCACATTCAATCTGGTGAATGAAAAGCGAATTCGGCTCTCGAAGAAGTTGTATACTCAAATCTTGGTAATTACAAATTCCCCTCCATTCTTTAAACCTACTGCTGATCAAGTTATGTTCATGTTTAACGAGATGGGTCATCAGCCACCACTCGTTAAGATGAGTGATTTCAAGAAATCTGGTCTTCCTTGCATATGGAATTTTTTATTTGGAATATACCTTCGTTGCTTAACTGGGCGAAGTGTAGGGCTTGATAAGGGGAGAATGGAAGTTTCTGCTATGGTAGCAGGGTTGTGCTGTGATCTCAATGTTGATTATGCCACTCAGATTTCGAAAGAGTTTATCAAGAGCCTGGAAAACACGAATGTGGTAAAAGGAATTTCGTGTGCACGTTACTAGAGTTTGGTTCTTCAATATGTATATGAGAAAGAAGGTATTCCAGTCCCTGCTGATGAGGCTAAGGCAGAATTCACAAAGTATCATTTTCCAAAGACTGTTACAGATGATTCAGAAGTATTCCCAAATGTTGCTCGAATTCCTGATGGGACGTTGAAGAAAGTTGATCCAACAAATTCTGTATTGGTGGCATACTTGAAAAATGCTAATCCTTCAGTCGAAACTGGGATTTTGCTGAAAATAAATGATAACGGTTCTTCCAAGAAGTCGAAAAAGTCAAAGAAGGTTCCTAAATAGGTTGTTGTTCAAGAAACTCCTAAGAAACAACCTAAGACCAAGTCTCCTAAGAAGATTGCAATTGAAACTGAGAAGCCTAAGGAGAAGGTTGTTCCTGAATCTTCGAAGGATTTCATCCCTTCGAAATTAGGCGTGTTTAAACGATTAAGGAATTTCACTTATCAGAAACGAACTTCATCAAAAGATCAATCTCCTACTATTCGTAAACCTCAGCTTAACCGACAAGGAGTGAAAGTTCGTGAGATTCCTGCACCCGTTTCCCCATCCTCCAAGAAGCAAAGAGCTGAGGATGTGGTGAAGCATATCAGCAAGAAGAGAAAGAAACGAAAGCTGGTGGTTCGTGAAGAGTCATCAGAGATCGTTCCAGAATCACCTTTGGGTTCGAATTCTCCAAATGTCTCACAACCACTCATCCTAGAAAATGTTTCGTTGCCAACAACAACAGTTCCAATCGAGATTATTGTCACCAAATCAATTCCTGAAACGGTTCCAATTTCTCCAATTGTTGCAAACGTATCTAATACGGATGCACATGTTGTGGTGAGTGTTAATCCATCAACTCAAGGTATTCCTGAACCTATTTCCAGTACTTTTGTTTCACTTCCACCTTTTATTAAACTCGTTTCCACTACCACTCCATCACCAACTTTCGATCAAGTCTTAAACCAACCCTTCACTACACTTTTCTCATTACAATCCACTGATCCACCAAAACCAACTTCCGATGATGAAAAAGATGGAGGAGGTTTCGGAGGAACATTTGTTGATTTGGAATTTGCTTCCGAAGAGGAGAACATCCCTGATCATATGCTGATGTCGGGGAAGCAGTTCAAAATTCTCAATCGCAAACTCAATTCAATTCTACAATCCCAAGCTGATTCCGGAGCAAAGACCTCAGTGTCTGGGATAGAAGTTCATGTAATGCTCAAAGCTGTAGAGCTTCGACTGCAGAAGCAATTGGATGTTATGGATAAAAGTAACGAATTGAGGGTCAAAGCTCAAACTGATTCGTTCAATTCTGCACTTAAAGATATTCGTTTAATAGCAAAAGAACGACATGTTCTTTTTGTTAAAGATGTCAAGACAGTAATGGAAGATGTTAATCGAAAACTTGAGGAGCTGAAGGTTGAAGTTACCAAAGAGCTGAATGATCTGAATTCCAATTATTCGACAATCAAGTCGAATATTAATACTATAGCGGCTGCAGTCAGAACGGTTGTTGAATGGTATCAAGCATTAACTCCTAAGTTTGACGCAAAGGATACAGCAGATGCTCAGAATTTCGAAAAGATGGGTGTCTTGCTTAGTGAACTGAAAGAGTTAGTATCGAAGCCAGCTCCAACTTCGTTTTTAACTCCTGAGTTTTTAACTCAGAAGCTACATTCTTTGGATCAAGCCATTCAGAAGGCTGTTGCTCCAATTTCGAAGTTTACAAACATGTTACCCACTGGTGCCCACCTGTTGTCACAGGGGTGGAAGGGGGAGAAAGGAAAGTTCAAGAAAGAAAATCTTCGAAAATTACAAAAGAGGTTGATAAGCCGAAAAAGATTGAGAAGATTGCTACTACTGCTGGTGAAGTAACGAAAGTTATATCTACTCAAGTCACAATTCCTATAGTTCCAAAGGTGAATACAACAGAAGCCATCAAGACAACAACAATACCCATTCTGAAGGGGATTGTGTTTGGTTCGACAACTGAAGGAGGGAGTTCAAGTTCGTCAAAGCCAAAGGTTTCAGAAGATGATAGAGATAAAGGAAAAGTGATTGTGGTTGAAAAATCAAAGGAAGAGAAGAAGGCCGAAATTGAAGGTGAAATGGAGAAGCGAAGGCAAATACAGAGCATGCTAACACTTCGTGAAAGTGATCCACCTGGTATCGAAAAGGGAGATCCAAAGAAGTTGTACAGTTATGAGAATATTGAAGCAAGAGTTGCTTACAATCACATGTATGCATTTGAGAAGAAGCCAAAGAAAAGCTACTCTATCACTAACACTGATATGAGTCAGCTTGATTTTCCAGTGAATCAAATGATGTTTATCATGGCTCGGTACAAGATAGTTGAGAAGTTCGAAAATGAGGATGATTATATCCATTTGAAACTTAGGTTTCATGCGGTTGTTGGAAAAGAACCAGAAGAAATATGGTCTTTGGTGAAGATCAAGAACGTTGTCAGTATAACAAAGGATGTGATGTTCGAGAATATGATACAGAATTTTCGGCATCATGTTGTAAGAGTGAACAATCAAGTATGTGACTTCTCGGTTGCTGATTTTCCTCTAATGAACTTGAATGACCTGATTCAAGGTGCATTAATTTTGAAAGACATGGAGGCTTCGCAACTTCAAGGGACTGACAAAGATGTTTTGAGGCTTGGTCTTGCGCATATCAAAATCTTCATAGACAATTATTATGATTGTCTAGCATTGACTGATGTGGAATTAGCATCAGCAATGGGAAAGGAAGTGAAAGTTGCTATGGAATTGTCGAAGACTCAAGTTGAACTGAAGAAATATGCTGATGGGGAGATTTGCTTAAAACCTTTTGGATTAGTCTTTGCTGGAAAAGATAAGAATGGAAAAGCTAAGAGGTTTTTATTTCAGACTTCAGAGATAGAAAGATATACGACTTCGCAATATACAAAATTTATTGTACGTATGAATAATTGCAAGAAGAACAATGATGGAGATAAAATAGAGTTAAGGAAGATAATCACATTGTACTCGGAGATACAAAGGATGATGCACTTTGCTGCAGAGATTCTCACAAATTGAGAAGTTCGACATGATTACAAAGGGGGAGATTGTAGAGTCGAAATATCTTGTAATATGTCGAAATCTGTGTATTTGTCTGTTTCATATGTTTCCTTATGTATTTTCTAAGGCATTTTGTTATCGAAGCATAAAGTCTAGCCTTAGTATTTTTTGTACTTTCAGCCTCCTATAAATAGGAGTTGAACATAGAGTTTTCCCATTTTTACTATCATTTTGTACTCTTGTTCATTGGAAGTAATATGAGCTGAACCAGACCTTATTTACTTCTCGTGTTCATCTTTACTCTGATTTGATTCTCATACTTGATTAATCACTTCTACACCATGCTCAAAGCAAATGCCACATCAGGGAGAGTACATGTCACATCATACATGATCGAGCCAACTGCAGAAGCATATGTTATTCGACTCATTTCTGCTATCTCAGCATCAGTACTCGGACTCTGAGTCTTACTCAGTTTGGTATTTCAAGGGACTGACAAAGATGTTTTGAGGCTTGGTCTTGCGCATATCAAAATCTTCATAGACAATTATTATGATTGTCTAGCATTGACTGATGTGGAATTAGCATCAGCAATGGGAAAGGAAGTGAAAGTTGCTATGGAATTGTCGAAGACTCAAGTTGAACTGAAGAAATGTGCTGATGGGGAGATTTGCTTAAAACCTTTTGGATTAGTCTTTGCTGGAAAAGATAAGAATGGCAAAGTTAAGAGGTTTTTATTTCAGACTTCAGAGATAGAAAGATATACGACTTCGCAATATACGAAATTTATTGTACGTATGAATAATTCCAAGAAGAACAATGATGGAGATAAAATAGAGTTAAGGAAGATAATCACATTGTACTCGGAGATAAAAAGGATGATGCACTTTGCTGCAGAGATTCTCACAAATTGAGAAGTTCGACATGATTACAAAGGGGGAGATTGTAGAGTCGAAATATCTTGTAATATGTCGAAATCTGTGTATTTGTCTGTTTCATATGTTTCCTTATGTATTTTCTAAGGCATTTTGTTATCGAAGCATAAAGTCTAGCCTTAGTATTTTTTGTACTTTCAGCCTCCTATAAATAGGAGTTGAACATAGAGTTTTCCCATTTTTACTATCATTTTGTACTCTTGTTCATTGGAAGTAATATGAGCTGAACCAGACTTTATTTACTTCTCGTGTTCATCTTTACTCTGATTTGATTCTCATACTTGATTAATCACTTCTACACCATGCTCAAAGCAAATGCCACATCAGGGAGAGTACATGTCACAGCATACATGATCGAGCCAACTGCAGAAGCATATGTTATTCGACTCATTTCTGCTATCTCAGCATCAGTACTCGGACTCTGAGTCTTACTCAGTTTGGTATTTCTCTGGATATGTAATTTTCTTTTCTTGGAGTCCTCCATGGTGAAACGTTTCAACACCTTATCCAAGTAGGTACTTTGACTAAGTCCTATTAGTCTTTTACTCCTATTTCTCAAAATCCTTATCCCTAGAATATAAGCAGCTTCCCCTAGGTCCTTCATAGCGAAACACTTCCCAAGCCAGGACTTAACCTCCTGCAAGGTTGGAATGTCATTTCCTATGAGAAGTATGTCATCCACATACAACACCGGAAAGCTAACTATACTCGCACTAGCTTTGACATACACACTGGACTCATCCTCGCTTCTTGAAAATCCAAACTCTTTGACTTTCTCATCGAAACAAAGATTCCATCTGCGAGATTCTTGTTCAATCTATAAATGGATTTCTCAAGCTTACATACTCTATTAGGGTATTTTGCATCTACAAGACCCTCTGGCTGATTCATGTAAACATCTTCAGCCAACTTCCCATCAGGGAAAGCAGTTTTCACATCCATTTGCCATATTTCATAATCAAGAAATGAACTGTGGCTAGCATAACCCTTATAGATTTAATCTTCGCTACTGGTGAGAAGGACTCGTCATAGTCAACTCCAGGAGTTTGAGTAAAGCCCTTCGCAACCAATCACGCCTTATAAGTGTGTACTTTCCCATCCATGTTAGTCTTCTTCTTGAAGATCCATTTGCACCCGACCGTCTTACGACCTGGTACATTGTCAACCAAGATTGTCATACATGGACTGAATCTCGCTGTCCATCGCCTCTTTCCATTTTGCAGACTCGGAGCCTGTCATGGCTTCCTTGTAGTTGTTAGGTTCATCCAGATTTACCAGTGTACTATCACTGATAAATGTATCACCTTCAGTAGTAATATGGAAACCATAAGACTCAGGTGCCATTCTAACTCCACTAGAACGTCTAAAAGATTGGGGCTCATCAAATGGTTCAACTGGAGTTTCCTCCTCAGGTTGAGTGCTAGTGTTTAAGGTTCCTTCATCACTTAATTCTTGAAGCTCTTCAAGGTCAATTTGCCTCCCACTATCCTCTTGGCATATAAGTTCTCTTTCGCGGAAAACCCCTCTCCTTGCAATGAAGACAACATTGTCACTCGGTCTATAGAAGAGATATCCAAAGGATTTTTGTGGGTAGCCAATGAAAATTCATCGCTCACTACGAGGTTCAAGTTTGTCGTGAGTCTCTCGTCTTACGAAATCTTTGCAACCCCAAACCTTGATATGTGCTAACAAGGGAAGCTTCCCTGTCCACATTTCGTGAGGTGTTTTGGCAACCTTTTTAGTTGGGACTAGATTAAGGACATGGGTGGCAGTCTCTAAGGCATATCCCCAGAATGAGATAGGTAACGACACTCGACTCATCATGGAACGAACCATGTCCAACAAGGGTCGATTGCGCCTCTCAGCCACAACATTAAGTTGTGGTGTCCTAGGTGGCGTCAATTGTGAAACAATTCCACATTCCTTAAGATAGTCATGGAACTCGATACTAAGATACTCACCACCTCGATCAGATCGGAGCATCTTTATCTTCCTGCCCAATTGATTCTCCACTTCTTGGTTAACCTCTTTGAACTT
The DNA here is from genome assembly GCF_052849685.1 of Lactuca virosa. Classification (NCBI taxonomy): domain Eukaryota; kingdom Viridiplantae; phylum Streptophyta; class Magnoliopsida; order Asterales; family Asteraceae; genus Lactuca; species Lactuca virosa. The sequence continues at coordinate 170,482,246 of NC_136428.1, read as the reverse complement.
TTCAAAGGTTTCTGACTTATGCTTGATTAAGTAGATATACCCATATCTGCTATAATCATCAGTAAATGTCACATAGAAGCAGTTAGCATCCCTTGTGGTGTATCAGAAAGGTCCACACACATTTGTGTGTATGAGATCCAACAAACCCTCACCCCTTGCACAAGAACCAGTGAGGGGTGACTTGGTCATCTTTCCAAGCAAACAAGATTCACATGTGTCATCCGACTTTAAGTCAAATGACTCCAACACTCCATCCTTTTGGAGTTGGGCTATGCGCTTCTTATTGACATGTCCAAGACGACAATTCCATAAGCATACTTTATCCAAACTATTGGACGAATCGATATGCAACACATTATTTCGTAAGTTATCTACAACCATCACAGTTTTATATATACCATTACAAGGCAATGCTTCAAAATAAAATTTACCATTATGATAAGCATTAATACTACCAATCTCATTATTAAATGAAAAAGTAAAACCTTGTTCATACAAACCATGAAAGGAAATAATATTTCTCGCCACATCAGACGAGTAGCAACAATTATTCAATTCAAAATTTAACCCACTACTAAGCAATGAAAAATAAAATCCAATCTTGGTGACAGGCGAATTTTTCTCATTCCCCATGATCAAGTTCATCTTCCCATGTTCCACATCCCTACTTCCTTTTAGACCCTACAAACCAGAACAAATGTGAAAATCACATCCTGTATCAAGGACCCAAGAATTAGCATGTGATGAGTTATTAGACAGAATAGTGTAAATACTATTGGGTTCTAGTATACTACAACATCCTATGGTGCACATACAACCCTAAATGCTTTGGATCTATGTTTTCTCTAATTATACATGCAATATTGTTTCCAAAGCATTAAGCCTACAACTAGCATACAATTGACTTAAACAACATAAAATACTAGTTAGGAGTTTACCTCTTTATGTAGCTTGTAGAACTTGTTGTATTTGGCCTTTAAGAACTTAGTATCGCAAGTGTGATGCCTCAAACGGTTCACAACACACTTAGGACAAAGGAGAACTTGAGAGAGATGTTGCTAGCTCCAAAATCAGCTTTAATGAACTCCAAGAACTATAGTGTATGATTTTGGGTGCGAAGGGAGTCCTTTTATAGTGTGGCAAATTCTAGGGTTACATCCATGTAAACCCTAATGCCAATGACCCTTCATATTACTTAGGATCCATGGGTTAAACCTCCATGGACTATCCATGGACTACCATATTGGTTTAGCCCATCCTAAATAACAATTGGCCCACACTATAAGAATCATTGATTTACCAAATCAATCCCCATATATTTAATTAGTCTCTTTGGATCACATAATTAATTCCAAATTAATTCTTGATCCATACAAATTAAATAATATGATTTCATATTAATATATTAGAACTTATAATATATTAGTAAATCATAAGTAACCTCTTACTCAAGTATCCACCCTATCAAATTGTCCTGGTGATATGCAACCCGAAATGGACCATGCTACTCTTGGGTCAAGTACATATCAATTATAGTTATGGGCTTAGACACCTAATCCAACAGTCTTCCACTTGGATAAGTCTAATAACTATTATTGCAAGTACGACTCCAAAATCCCGACTAGCAATCGTAGCTCTTAAAAGCCGCTGACGAACTCTAACCTAGTCAATGACGCGTCCATTAGATAAGGGATCATATATTCGTCCATTCTACAAGATATCATTTGGACTGAGCATGGATTATAATCATTCTCTCTGTCCATCTGTTGTTTCTCGATTTCCGATTTATGACAACTGACAAATTGAACAAATCAAATCAGTCCAGGCTTCGCCAAGCACTTAGAGTGTCATCACTAAATCATCGAGGGGCCCAAAGATATCGCTTTTATCCCTATAAGGGTAAAAGGAATGGATAAACTTCGACTCAAATTCTTACTTGTACTTACTCATCAAATCACACATAACAATATATTTTGTAACACCAACTTACTGGTGCGTTTAAATGTGTCAATGTGCAACCGACTTGTAAACTACAACTCACATGTATTGGTTTCAAGAATATAAGATATTATCGTCTCATGATCACTCGTGATATCCATGAAGTGATACAAATGAGCGTGGGTTGAATCCAATACTCAAATCTTATTACAGGAGTACTCATGAATACAACAGCAAACTTGTGTTATGTCTAACACCTTAGACAATCCTACAGATCCATGCATGACAGTCTTGCCTCAATACCTACTTCCAAAGTATGATCGACTGTGGATGGTTTGAATAACCTAGTTATTCGGGAAGTCAAAACATGCAAAGTGAAACACAAGAATAATACTAATCCTATATGGCCCCAAAACTTTTGAGTGTAAATAAAACACCTTTTTATCTAATCGCCATATTGATTACTCATTATTCATTGTATAATGTTTCGAATAATCAAATTAATACTTGAATTAAAACAATAGTTATCCCATGCTCCAAGCATGGACACTATGTTTGCCTATGGTCCTTCCTTTGTGAAATAGATCAATTGAAAGCATTTCACTAACACTCATTTCACAATTCCAAATCCTTATCGTAAATGTAAGAATACCAAATTCCTGACATTTGCTATAATCCGTTAGATTTTAAACTTATATGCAATGATCCTCTTGCAATGACTATGCACAAAAGTCACAGAGACTCAGAAACAGACATTACAAAGTATTCCAATGGAGAGCAATTCCATGGAAATGAAGTCTCACATTCAAAGTACATTCCTTTGAACATCCTTCTTGCATTAAGTTTTCTAATCTTACACATATTTAAAGAATAAATTCCACTTATGGAAACATTTCCATAATCCCATTTTGACTATCACTCTTGAACAAGAGTTACCTCTTTTCAGAATATGTCAATATGGTCCTTCCAAAATTTTCACAATACTTCCAACTGTCCATAAGCAACCAATCTTTGGTAAACCTCAGATTGTCCTTGACAATTGCTTAACCAATTTAGTCATATCCGGTTCTATTCATTTTCCCTCTTAATGCCCTAGGCATTTGGAAAAATTAGAACACGAGAATATTATAGCATATGCAATCGATCCTATACCCGAAGCATATAGGATACGATACATAATGTCCTACATAAAAGACGTGATACTTGATCAGTCTTTTGCTACAATATTTCTATTTGCCATGTTCTCACAAATCGAACTATGAAGAGGGATGACGTAATCATAATTGATTTTGAGAACGCAATTAACATTTCCATATATATATAGAATTTCCGTATGTTGAACCATTCCAACATAGTATTTATATATATCCTTGACTAAATTGGATTAAAAATCTCAATCTAAGCTTTTAGATTTAAAATGAAGTATAATTCCTATCCCTTAATTATAGCATAACAACTTTTCAAACCCTGCATCTTTGGAAATTGAAACTTTTGTTTTCTATAATTAACATTGCTAACTCGCAACACTTGACGTAATAATTGTGCTCCCACTAGCATAATAATTACATTCTTATTAGCATAATACTTATGCTCCCACTAGCTTTGACATGTACCCAGAAATCAGCTGGACTTCTAGAAATCAATACTTATTGACTTCCTTACCAAAGTTCAGATTTCTGAGACGAGATGCTTTGATAAGACTTTATCCTGGCTTCTCAAACTCATACACCTTTCCTTAGATAACTCACATGTGTGTCTAAACAGTTTTAGAACTTACAGCAATAAGTCTCAAATATTTACACCTTTGCCATTTCTCACAATTCGAACTATGAAGAGGGATGTCGTAATCATAATCGAATTTGAGAATGAAAATATCACAATTGCTATCTACTTAAAATCTACTTAGTGAAAGCGTTTCCTCACAATCATTTTCATGAATTGGAGAGAAACCTTATGACACTTAGATTTTAATGGTGTATGTGTTCCTGTCCATGTGAATTTGTCAAAACCATAATCACAAGACAAGGTTAGTAACCACTCCAAACTCATTTGGACTGAACTTGTTCAATCTTAATTTCTTGCCACTTGGCAGCACAAGGGCCTGCCATTGCTTCCAGGTTGTTATGCAAACAATTGAGAACTCATAGAACTCACATGCATAGTCAACTTTAACTGAATGGGCACAAAAACAAGAATATGTCAACACAATACGTTGCAAACCTCAAGTCGTGTGCTAGTGATAAACAATAGGTTTAATTCTTGATTAGTTCTTGAAACATTTTCAAGATCTTTAAGACTCCCACTGCCCTCTTGACATATAAGATTCTCTTGTCATGAACCATTCCTTGACAACCCAAATATTCAAGAGTTAGTGCGGATTCTTATCAAGATAAACACTTCACACAATTGGTCTTAGTCAGTCTTTGTCCTTACTAAGACACCACAACTTACCAATTTCAAATGTACAAGAGTAGAAAACATTTTACTCTACATTTAATAAGTGTTATAAACATTTCTTAAGATTATGTCACTCAAGTTACAATCTTGGAGTATGACTCTAAGACTTGATTTTGGAACGAAGTATGATTTATCTTCTTGATTTAACCATTTCAACAATTCACGATTCCTCATCTTAGCCATACAAATGCACTAAGATGTCCTTATAGGATCATTTGTGATATGGTTTCATAATCACTAAGATAATCATAAAACGCGATACTCAAGTACTCTCCCTTCTTCTCATATTGGAGAAACTTTTATCATTCTGCCTAATTTGATTCTTCTTATTCGTTCTGTCATACATTGAAACTTTTCCAATGATTTAGAATTACACTTAAATTTGTAAGCATAACCATATTTACTAAACTTTTGTAAATTATAACCAATAGTCTTATTGCTCTTTGTGGTGGACCTGATCAGCGCACAACCAAGTGTACCTGATCCACTAGTCCTTCACTTGACTCACATATACATGTGAACAAGGAATTAGTCTTAATTTCCAAAAGATGAAGTTCTCATTCATCACATAATACAAGTTGCATGATTACAAGTTTCTATCCAACTGAAACTTGGGTGATGACAATCTTTCCTTATTTGGTAAATCTTGACACTACCACAAACAAAAGAATCAAATCCATTTTCCAATATTGCTAACAATGGAAACATATAAACAACAATTTTCACAAATGCCATTCTAAGGAAACTTAAAATAAGATAAAATAAAAAAACTTTTCTTTATTTATAAAACTGTGGAAAAACTTTTCCTTACAATGCATTTACAAATGAAAACTATGTTGTTATCTATTCCTAAGCAATCTTTCACAACTCTTAAGCAACTGCTCATAATTCTGATCATCGAACCATGCGATCGAAATCTATCTCTTCGCGATCAGAATCAGCTTATTCTTCCTTTAAGCTTCCCTTCTTTTCTTCGATTCTACAAAACATCAAAATGTAATTACATTACATCATGTATTAAGAATCTCCAAATAGGAACTTAATAGAGTTAGATAATGGACTTACCTGAAGTAGAGTCAAACTTTTTGACTTTACCATCCTTATAATCTTTCAGGTAATAAGAGCACCTTCGCAACCAATGTCCCTTCTCTTGCCAATAGGAACATATGGACCTTTTGGGAATAGTATACTGGACTATCTCAGACTTAACCTTTCTCTTTACCATTTGGAAGAGAAAGCTTTTCTGGACATCCAATCTTACCATTGTCAATGTCCATGGAAGTTTGGTGAGTAGACCTTCCAATCAAATTTGCTTTACCAGTGCACCAAATCATTGTTGATTCAGCAGCAACAAGCAAATAGGTAATATCGATATGGGTCATTTCGTGGTCTGTCATATAGTAGTCCTTAATGAACCCGCTATATGACTCATGAAGTGATTGAAGAACCCAGTCAACAGCCAACTTCCTTGAGACTTCGACACCCAACTCTCACATCCTGTCAATATGTAACTTCATCTCCAAGATGTTGGCACATACAGACTTCCATCCTTTTGTTTTCTTGCCAATAGGGCTTCAGTAACCTTAAACTTTTGAAGTCTTTGAACTTGTGGGTTAGGGAGAATTATTGGAGGAGGTGGAGGAAGTGAAGTATGATTTCCAGTCCCATTAATGCACGACAAAGGGATTAATCTTTCACCTTGATCGCCATGTGGGATATCATCTTCATTAGAAAGCTATTTCCTAAAGGAAGACCATAGTTTTCAGAACTAGACATCTATGAGGGAGAAATTCAAGTTAGTTGATTTAAGTTCTTAATATAACACCCAAAACGAAATATTAAGGCTAGGACCCAACACAATATTCTATAATTGCGAAAAGGGATGCCGTAATCCAATTGTAGAATATTTGAAGGTAGGTAAATGACGATTTACCAATTTCCACCATGAAAAACGAAATGGATTATTAAGTTTTAATTGGATTTGAAATTCCTAGATCCTTTAAGATTCGTTGAACTTTTCAATGACATGTTTAAATCTCGATTGTGTCATTCAAGTTTGTGACTGGGATGCCAAGGATCACAAAAAAGGTGTCAATAACCATGCAAATTAGCTTGGTACACCAAATGTTACAAATCACCTAATCAATATGCCGGTTAACCACACACACTCCATTGATCTATAATTAACATCAAGTTACCCTTTGCCACGCATTCTTAGTCCCAGATTAGTGTGTCGGTTAACCACACACGCTCCACTAACGACTTAACAAGGTGCAAAGTGTAATTTCATGGATTAGAACCATTTTCAAATTTTTCCTAAAGTAACTAAGATTGGGAATTTAATAAAAGGTTAGTTACTTTATTTTTATAATTATACTTCTAATGAGGGAGAATTAATGTCATATCCTACCCGTTCGGCTAACGACCCTCCACCAGTCAAGGAAGCGGTGGGTGAGAGTGGACACCCATTAAACTGCCATTTTATAGGTAGTAACATTATACCCCCTTATAGACCGGCTTCGTGAATGAGGCCTACTAACGGTAAGACCGACCTTTTACTTATACATAAAATATATTAAACGTTTAATATTATAATAGTATAAGGGTGTACTTTAAACTTTTAAAATACTAAGTGGTTTAATCTATTAATTAAACTATACTCTTAATTTAATTAAACTTAAACCATGTCATTATGGAATTATTAATTCTCTTTTAATTAAACACTTTAATTAACTATTAATAAAGTCCATAAAGATGTAATATGAATTATTCAAAACATCAAGATGCTAAACCAAAATTAAAACTATTTAATTTATTATTAAGTTATGAACCGATGAGTTACACTTTTTCAATGTCTCATAAAAAAAGTTTTTCAAATTCCAAAACTTGAGGGCAAGTTTTGTAACTCTTGAAAACTTTTAGAATTCCATAAAAGAGACTTTCCAAGTTCCATAACTTGAGGGAAAGTTATGAAACTCTTCAAAGTCATTTATAAAAAAATTTGTAACCTTTGAAGACTCTTGGAATTCATAACTTAAAGAGTTAATGAATGAGACTTTTCACATCCATAACTTATGGAAGTTTCAAAACTCTTAAGATCATAATTTTTAAAAAAGACTTTTGAGTTCGAAAATTTTATGACAAAATTTGTAACTCCTTAAAAACATTTAGATCAAACTTTTTAAAAAAATAAAATAATCATATCATTCTATCTTTTAATAAATTGACCTAATTCAACTATTGTAGCAAAATGACTCAAATTTTACAAATAATTAGTTTTTTTTATAAAATCAAGTAATTATCTTAAATTTTGACAAACTTCGGGTTTTTTTTTTCAACTTTGAAAATCAAACATTTGCATCAATATAACAGAAAACAACCCATGGCTCTGATACCACTATTGGGTTCTAGTATACTACAACATCCTATGGTGCACATACAACCCTAAATGCTTTGGATCTGTGTTTTCTCTAATTATACATGCAATATTGTTTCCAAAGCATTAAGCCTACAACTAGCATACAATTGACATAAACAACATAAAATACTAGTTAGGAGTTTACCTCTTTTTGTAACTTGTAGAACTTGTTGTATTTGGCCTTTAAGAACTTAGCACCCCAAGTGTGATGCCTCAAATGGTTCACAACACACCTAGGACAAAGGAGAACTTGAGAGAGATGTTGCTAGCTCCACAATCAGCTTTAATGAACTACAAGAACTCTAGTGCACGATTTTGTGTGTTAAGGGGGTCCTTTTATAGTGTGGCAAAGTCTAGGGTTACATCCATGTAAACCCTAATGCCTATGACCTTTCATATTACTTAGGCTCCATGGCTTAAACCTCCATAGACTATCCATGGACTACCATATTGGTTTAGCCCATCCTAAATAACAATTGGTCCACACTATAAGAATTATTGATTTACCAAATCAATCCCCGTATATTTAATTTGTCTCTTTTGATCACATAATTAATTCCAAATTAATTCTTGATCAATACTAATTAAATAATATGATTTCATATTAATATATTAGAACTTATAATATATTAATAAATCATAAGTAACCTCTTACTCAAGTATCCATCCTATCAAATTGTCCTGGTGATATGCAACCCGAAATGGACCATGCTACTCTCGGGTCAAGTACATACCAATTATAGTTATGGGCTTAGACATCTAATCCAACAAATACATGCGAATGTGGGCTTGATCTTCCCATCCTTTATGTCCTGCAAGTATTTGGGGCAGCTTCATTTCCAATTCCCTTTTCATGACAATGGAAGCACTCTGCTTCCTTTGGGTTGGGAGAGGGTTTAGCAGAACCAACTTTGCTCCCACTAGAAGAGGATCCATCATGAGACTTTCCCTTATGGCTCTTTGAAGGAGCCTTCATTTTCTTTCCCTTCCCATGTCCAATTGCCAAGACAGGGGCAGCAGCAGTAGGAGTAGGTACAACAGATTTGCCTTTAAACTGCTTTTCGCAGTTCTCAAAAGACCTTGAAGCTTTCTTAGAGTGACCTCCTCCTTATTCATATGATAAGTCATACGAAATTGATCATAACAAGGGGGCAAAGAGTGTAGGATAATGTCAATGGCCAGTTCTTCATCGAAATTGGCATTCAACTTCAGTAAGCGGTCCACAAACCTTTGCATCTTTTGCAATTGGGTCGTGATAGACTCTCCATCCTTCATTTTTGTAGTAATCATGGAAGCAATGATTTCATACCTTTCCTGTCGAGCACTTTGATGGTACATTTCCATCAAATGTTGGTGCATTTCATAAGGCCAAAAGTCCTCATAGGACTTTTGAAGCTCAACAGTCATGGTAGCAATCATGATACACGACACTTTTGTCGCGTCCCTCTCATGAGTCTTATACTCAGCAATCTGTTCGGGAGTAGCAGTGTTTTCATCAATCTCCTTTAACTCTTTATCGAGGACATATTCTTTGTCCTCGTAGCGAATGGCCATGCGGATGTTTCAAATCCAATTATTGAAATTCGACCCATCAAAAATGATCCTCCCACATAGGTTCATGAGGGAGAAAGAGCCGGAAGGGATTGGGTTTGAAGCATTGTTTGAAGTAGACATCTGAAAAGAAAGACAAAGTTTAGATTAGATAAGGATCCTTAATATAACACCCAAATGAAATATTCAGGCTAGGACCCAACACAATATTCTACAATTCGGAAGAGGGATGCCGTAATCCAATTGTAAAATATTTGAAGGTAGTAAATGACGATTTACCAATTTACACCATGAAAAACAAAATGAAGATTTAGATTTTAAATGAATTGAAATTCCTAGATTCTTTGAGATTCATTGAACTTTTCAATGGCATGTTGAAATCTCGATTATGCCCTTCAAGTTTGTGACTGGGATACCGAGGATCACAAACAAGGTGTGAGTAACCATGCAAATGTGCTTGGTACTCTTGATGTTACATATCACTTGATCAATGTGCCGGTTAACCACACACGCTCCATTGATCCATGATTAACATCAAGCTACCCTTTGCCACCCTTGCTAGTCCCAAATTAGTGTGTCAGTTAACCACACACGCTCCACTAACGACTTAGTAGGGTGCAAAGTGAAATTTCCATGGAATAGCACCATTTTCATATTTTTCCTAAAGTAACTAAGATTGGGAATTTATAAAAGTTTAGTTACTTTATAATATCATTATACTTATTAATGAGGATTAATGTCCTATCCTACCCGTTCGGCTAACGACCCTCCACTAGTCAAGAGCGCGGTGGGTAAGAGTGGATACCCAATGGCAGTCATATTATAGGTCGCTTCCTTAAACACCCCTTATAGACTAGCTTCATGAATGAGGCCTACTAACGGTAAGACTGACTTGTCTTATACATATATATAAGTATTAAACTTTAATATTATAATAGTATATGGTTGAATTTTAAACTTTTAAAATCCTAGGGTTTGGAATTAAAGTTTCATAAATGAGAGTTTTCAAATTCCAAAACTTTAGGGCAAGATTTGAAATTTTTCAAAACCTCTTGAGTTTTAGAATTTATGTTACATAAAAGAGACTTTCCAAGTTCCATAACTTAAGGACAAGTTATAAAACTCTTCAAGACTTTTGAAATTCTATAACTTAAAGATTTTAATGTTTCATGAATGAGACTTTTCATAGTTCATGACTTGAGGAAAAGTTATTAAACTCTTCAATAAACACTTAGATCAAATTTTAACTAATAGAAGTATCATATAATTTATCATTAACCAATTTGACCTAATACTAGTCATATAGCAAAATAGTTCCAAATTTTACAAATAATTAGTTTTTCACAAAATCAAGTAATTATCTTAAAATTTGACAATCATCATGTTATTGGATAAGGATAACCATTACAAAATCATTAAAAACTATTTTTAGGAACCAAAACAATTTGTGTTAATGAACCTAATCCAAAACAGGCCAAAAACTCAAAAATTCTGCCAATAGATGAGCCAACTCGTCGAGGCAGGCAATGGACTCGTCGATTTCATGGCCAAATTCATCCAACTCGTCGAGTCCATCAGGCAGTGGCCAGAAATGTCATTTTTTAGCTTTGAAAATCAAACAATTGCATCAATATAATAGAAAACACCCATGGATCTGATACCACTGTTGGGTTTTATGTACTCTAACATCCCTATGGTACATATACAACCCTAATGCTTTGGATCTAAGTTTTTTCTAATTATACATGCAATATTCATTTTCCAAAGGATGAAGCCTAACTAGCATGCAAAGGTGATATTTGAATCATAAAACTAGTTAGAAGATTACCTTATGTAGTAGCTTGTAGAATCTTGACCTTAAGAGAGCTTAGCACCCCAAGTGTGATGCCTCAAACAAGTCACAAACACCAATAAACAATTAGATGAATATGAGAGAGGTTATGGAGACACAAAATCGGCTAGCCCTTGTAAAATGAATGTGGTGGCCGATTTTAGGGCTTGGGGTACACATTTATAGTGTAGAATTCTAAGAGTCATGTGTAAACCTAATTCTTACACTTAAGCTTATGATCCAACACTTTCATGGACTAACTTACAAGCTTAGCCCATCACAAACCAATCATGGATCATTAGCCCAAACCATATGTATCACTGATTTGCATAATCATTCCCCGTTAATTTAATTAGTCTCTTTTGATCACTAAATTAATTCCAAATTAATTCTTGATCAATACTAATTAAATAATATGATTTCTCAATTGATATATTATACTTATAATACATTAATAAATCACAATAACCTCTTTCTCAAATATCCATCTATCAAATTGTTATGGTGAAGGAAACCCTAAATGGACCATGCTACTATAGGGTCAAGTACATACCAATTATAGTTATGGGCTTAGACGCCTAATCTAACAGGTAGGACCTCTCATTCGAAGAATTATCTAGTCTTAGTGATATGTAATGGGATTCACGAGCTAATTAGGGGGATATAGCAGGGATTTCTTATGTAGCTGATGGAGGAGAGTGGGTTGGAAATTACCCTACAGCAAGCCTAGGATGAGATTAGCATGAGATCAGCAGTAGTAGTAGAAGGGACTTGGTGGAGTCGAGGCAGTTCTTGAGGAAAGTATGGATAGATGTGGAAGGTAGTATGGGCCCGTACTACTGAAAGCAGTGGATCCGTACTCGAATCAAGGAAGGCTGAGATGAAACCAGGAAACTTGTAGTATGTGAGATACCTAGAGCTATGATAAGTATTCTAATGTTTGTTATGGTGTATTTTCAGTGTGGTGATGCTACGCACTAGGCCAGTTGGCAATTCAGGCACTGGTGAGGGATCAGGCTCGGGCTCTGGAGCCAGACAGCTAGATGAGCAGACGAGAGGGTTCATTTCGTATGAGATCACGCGTAGTATTGTGGATCAGACTCCTGTGATCTTCGGCATGATCAAGGAGGGTATTTTAGAGCTTTTGGATGAGAAACTGAGTGCTTTTTACACCGAGGTGGCGGCCATGATGGGGTCGCACACACTGACATTCAGGGAGTTTAGGGCTTGTGGAGCTCTCGATTACCATGGGGCTCGGGACCCCATTGCTAGCACTAGATGGTTGGCTAATGTTGCTAACGCTTTCCGCACCAGCAGATGTCCCGAGGGGGACAAGGTCTGATTGGCCTCATGTCTTCTGAAGGACAGGGCACGCAAATGGTGGGAGGAGGTCGGACGAGTCATTGGAGATGATGCAGTTCTAGATGCAATGACCTGGAGTGATTTCTCGGCCAGATTCAAGGCCGAGTTTGCACCTGTGATTGAGGTGCAGCAGCTTGCTAGGGAGTTCCAGGATCTCGAGCAGACGACTGAGACAGTGGCGGAGATCACCGCCAAGTTTAGGGAGAGGGCCTTCTCATTCCGCAGTATGTGGCGAACGAGGAGATGAAGAAGGCCCGATATTATGAGATGTTGCGGAGTGATATCCTCCAGTTTGTAAGCCGATCCAGCTACAAGACGCTGGAGGATGTGATTGCTAGGGCTCGTGAGAGAGAGATTGATTTAGAGATGGAGAGGAAGAGGAAGCCAAAGGCGGTGTCTGGCGCAGAGGTCTCGGGAAAAAGCCCAAGGTAGATTCCTGAGGGAAGGGCCAGCACGGCCAAGGCCGCTGCGGGAAGTGTGGTAGGATGCACGAGGGCACGTGTAGGGCGGGTAGTTCGGGCTGCTTCAAGTGCGGCAGAACTGGACATATGAGCAAGGACTGTACTGCTACCACCACCATCACAGTATCTAATCTGATTTGCTTTCAGTGCAATCAGAGGGGCCACAAGAGGTCCCAGTGTCCGAGTTTAGCAGAAGCAGGGAAGGTGGCGGTACCTGCTCCTGCCACATTGAGGATTACAGACGGCCGACAGGGTCGGACAGAGGCGCCAGTAGCGAAGAGCAGAGCCTTCCAGTTGACAGCATAGGAGGCACGTGCAGCTCCTGATGTCGTTACGGGTATGTATCTTCTCATTATCTCTTTATGTATATTGATTATTATTTATTTTTATATGTTTCATTATAGGATCGTTCCTTGTGAACGGTATATGTGCCCTAGTATTGTTTGATTCGGGGGCTACCCGATCTTTTGTATCGCTCGTACTGAGCAAGCGATTTGTTGGAGCTTCGGGGGAGTTAGACTGTCCACTGGATGTGGAGATAGCAGGCCATAGGACTGTTCGGGTTTCCAAAGTTCATCGGGGGTGTACATTGCAGTTGTTCGACGAGCAGTTTTTGGTAGATTTGGTCCCCATTCCCCTACGAGGGAACAAGGTTATAGTAGGTATGGATTGGTTGAGCCCAAATGGGGCAGTGATCGACTGCGAGCAGCAGCTAGTGAGAGTTCGGACTCCTACTGGGGGAGGGTTAGTTATTCAGGGCGAGAGGCCGCAACATAGACCGACTTTATGTTTGGCAGCGAGGGCGAGGCACTACCTTCAGCAAGGTTGCGCAGGGTATGTCGCCTATGTTATGGATACCCGGGATAAGGGTAAGGCGACAGTGTATAATGTATTAGTCATACGAGAGTACCCGGATGTATTCCCAAAGGATTTGCCTGGGATACATCCAGAGAGACAGGTTGAGTTCAGGATTGATCTCGTCCCTGGTGCGGCTCCGATAGCCAAGGCACCATATTGGTTGGCTCCTCCCGAGATGCAGGAGTTGTCTACGCAGCTGCAAGAGCTGCTAGACAAGGGATTTATCAGGCCGAGTAGTTCGCCATGGGGAACCCCGATCCTGTTTGTGAAGAAGAAGGACGGGTCACATAGGATGTGCATAGACTACCGGAAGCTGAATAAGGTAACGGTGAAGAACCGTTACCTCCTCCCGAGGATTTATGATTTGTTTGACTAGCTACAGGGTGCATCTTGGTTCTCCAAGATTGATCTGCGATCGGGTTATCACCAGATGCAAGTCAGAGACGAGGATGTGTAGAAGACAACTTTTAGGAATCGCTATGGTCACTATAAGTTTGTGGTGATGCCGTTTGGGCTCAACAATGCTCCAACCACGTTCATGGACCTCATGAACCGCGTGTGCAGACCGATGTTGGACTGGTCTGTGATAGTTTTCATTGATGACATCTTGGTTTATTCCAAGACTCATGAGCAGCATGAGGAGCGCCTGAGGGAGGTGTTGGAGACTTTGAGGAGGGAGAGACATTTCGTAAAGTTCTCCAAGTGTGAGTTCTGGTTTCACGAGGTGCAATTTCTAGGGCGCCTTGTCAACCAGAAGGGTATTCTGGTCGATCCGGCTGTGATGCAGTGGTAACTTCCGAGGTCTCCATTTGAGATTCAAAGTTTTCTTGGTCTAGTAGGTTATTACCGGAGATTCATCTAGGATTTCTCCAAGATTGATGTTCCTTTGACCCGACTGACCAAGAAGTCGGTGACATTCCGCTGGGGTCATGAGCAGCAGGCAACCTTCGAGACTCTTAGACAGCGGTTATGCGAGGCATCGATTTTGAAATTGCCAGAGGGAGTTGATGACTTCATGGTTTACTTTGACGCTTCGATCACCGGCATGGGTGCGGTATTGATGCAGCGGGATCACGTGATAGCTTATCCTTCGAGGAAGCTGAAGCCTCGCGAGGCTAACTATCCAACACATGATCTAAAGCTGGGGGCTGTGGTCTTCGCCCTCAAGATTTGGCGGCATTACCTCTATGGGGTTCATTATACCACTCACACTAACCGACTTAAGCAAAGTGCAAAGTGTAATTTCATGGGTTAGCACGTTATTCACATTTTTCCTAAAGTAACTAAGATTGAGAATTTATAAAACATTTAGTTACTTTATATTCATCATTAATACTTTTAATGAAGGTTTAAAGTCCTTGTCTTACCCGTTCGGCTAACGACCCTCCACCGATCAAGGAAGCGGTGGGTGAGAGTGGACACCCATTAAGCTACCATTTTATAGGCAACAACCTTATACCCCCCTTATAGACCGGCTTCGTGAATGAGGCCTACTAACGGTAAAACGACTTGTTCTTACATATATATATATATATATATATATATATATATATATATATATATATATATATATATATATATATATATATATATATATATATATATATATTAGACTTATAATATTATAAAGTATAAGGGTTGAATTTTAACTTTTAAAATTATAGGGATTGGAACTAAAGTTTTTTAAAAGTGACTTTACATGTTCCAAAACTTGAGGGCAAGTTTTGTAACTTTCAAAACTTTTCATCTTTCATAACTTATGAGTTAATGGATTAATAAAATGAGAGACTTTTCATTTTATGTAACCTATGTGTTTAATAATGGACTTTAAAAGTGTGACTTTTGGTAATCCATAACTTGAGGAAAAATTATGGATTCCATTAAAACACATAATGATCAAGAATTAAACTAACAAGCAAGTTACAAATAATTCCTATGATCTTCTAAACTCATAAGTTATTCAACATGCATATCAACAATTTCAAGAATCATAAAATTAATCATATAAAACTTGAAATTTTGATAATAGCTATTGAAAATTGATTAGCATAACAATTACACCATCTAAAACAAGTTTTATAACACCAAAACAAATTAGGGTAATGTTTCTAGTCCATTTCCAGCAGCAAAACTCGAAAATATGCATTATGAGGCTCCTACTCATCGAGTGCACTAACCTACTCGACGAGTAGGATGAATTTAGTCATGGACTCGGCGAGTTCATGCTACAGAATGCAGAAAAACTGAGTTTTTTCACAATTTTGCATCAAGTATCAAACAAACAAGCTTAGGCTCTGATACCACTGTTGGGTTTTGAGCATTCTAACACTCCTAAGATGTACATGCAACCCTAGAAACCTTGGATCTATGTTTGACTAAGATACATGCAAAATTGATTTTCCAAGGTTCATTTCCTATCTAGCATACATGGGGAACATTTAAACATAAAAGATAGTAGGAAAACATACCTTGTAGTACTTTGAATTCCTTAAGAACCTTGTGAGCCTAGCACCCCAATTGTGATGCCTCAAATGTCTCACACAACACCAAATGCACTTGGAATAAACTTGAGAGAAAATGTTACACTCTTGGAAATCGGCTAGCCCTCTTATTTCTTGCTAGTGGCCGATTTTGGTGAGCTTCATATTCTTTATATAGTGTGTTACAATTAGGGTTACACCATGTAAACCCTAATGTAACATGGCTCTTCATTTCCATGACCCATGGGTATAAACCTCTATGGAGCATTCATGGAGCGTCCTATGGGTTTTAGCCCAACTTGATAATCCATGAAGCATTTAGCCCATTATACAAGTATGGATGATTTACACAATCAACCCATATATTTAATTAGTCATCTTTTGATCACTTAATGAATACTAGATTAATTCTTGATCAATACTAATTAAATAATATTATTAATATATTAGAACTTATAATATATTAATAAACCATAAGTGTTATTTCTCTCATTTTAGTATATCCAAATGCATGATGCCATGCAACCTAAATGGACCATGCTAATCGGGTCAAGTACAACCCAGAAATAGTTATGAACTTAGACACCTAATCCAACAATAGTGGCATGACATGGAGTGTCGGTCTCGGTGGTGTCAGACCGAGATGTATGTTTCACTTCCAGATTATGGAAGTGGTTTCACAACGAGATGGGTACTCGTCTTCACTTCAGCATCGCTTTCCACCCTCAGATGGATGGACAGAGTGAGAGGACGATACAGACTCTCGAATACATGTTGTGCGCATGTGTCTTGGATTTTGGTGGCAGTTGGGATACGTATCTTTTTTAGCAGAATTTTCGTATAAAAACAGCTACCACGCTAGCATAGATCGACCTCCTTTCGAGACGCTCTACGGGAGGAAGTGTAGGACCCCAATCTGTTGGGGCGAGGTCGGTCAAAGAGTCATGGGGAATACTGAAGTAGTACTCAAGACTACTGAGAGGATCCAACAGGTCCAGAGCAGGCTCCAGGCTGCTCAGAGTCGGCAGAAGAGCTACACCGACAAGCGGCGTTCAGACTTGGAGTTCTAGGTGGGCGATATGGTCCTCCTGAAGGTGTCACCTTGGAAAGGTGTCATCAGATTCAGGAAGCGGGGAAACCTGGGCCCCAAGTACATTGGTCCTTTCAGGGTTATAGCCCGGGTAGGCAAGGTGGCGTATCGATTGGATCTTCTAGCAGAGCTCAGCCAGATCCACAACACTTTCCATGTTTCCCGATTGCGAAAGTGCTTAGTGGATGATTCAGAGATTGTGCCCTTATAGGATATTCAGGTTGACGACAGCCTGAACTACATTGAGAGGCCGGTGGCGATTCTGGATTGCAAGACGAAAACCTTGAGGAACAAGGTTGTTCAGCTAGTGAAGGTGCAGTGGCATCACCGCAATGGTTTTGAGTGGACTTGGGAGCCTGAGGAGGAGATGAGGGAGCACTACCCGGAGTTGTTTCCAGACGCAGCAGACTTCGAGGATAAATTCTAAGACAAGTGAGGGAGAATTGTAAAGCCTGATTCCTGGTACACATTTAATTATAATTTATTAATTTATGAAGAGCTACTCGACGAGTTGGGAGCCCTAGACTCTTCGAGTAGAAACGAGATTGGGCGCGGGATCTTAAGCCACCTACTCGATGAGTTGAGAGCCTCGACTCGGCGAGTAGGTCTGCCAGAATGAAACCCTAATTTTAGGGTTTTGCACCCTATTTAAGCATCTTAATCCTCACTTGCTGGCCTCATTTCCAGCCTCCAAGTCCCAAACCCTAATCCACGAAACCCTAAAACTTTGTGTGAGTTTGTGAGCCATTCTGGAGTGATCTTTGTGCATTTGAAGCTTGTGAAGAAGAGAAGAAGCTTGGAGATTCAGAATATCCAGAAGCAACTTCTCATCCTCTTCATTTTCTAGTAATCAAGTCTCAACCTTGATTAGTAGCTTGTTAGATCTCTTCTTTATCACCTTCTGGGGTTTTTGGTTCAAGAAACTTGGTCCTTGGGAAATGGACGTCCCAAGCGTTCTACCTTCCATATCTGGGGCCTAAAGGGGTTTCATGGCATAAAGGTGCAAACTTTATGACCATGGAAGCCCCATGCAAGCTTCAAGGTGTTCTTATGGCCTTTTAATCCCCAAAAGGCCATGCATGGAGGGAATGTTAGGAGCTTTACATATTCAAGTGGTGTCTAAGGCCCAGATCTATGTTAGGAGGGTTTAGTTTGGAGTATTATGGCTTTTGGACCAAGATCTATGTTCTAGAGAGCTAGGGTTTGAGTTTAAATCTTTGAGAAGGACAAATAGTGGGTAAAGTTGGAAACTTTACCCTTAAATGGGTATTTCCAATATGTAGATGAAGTATGGAGTATGGATCTGAAGAGTAGGGGCTTAATCCCTTAAGATGGCCGAAACAGACTGAAGAACTCGTCAAGTCCATAGAGGAACTCGACGAGTTGAATCGTGTTGTCCCGATTTTCTACCAGATAGAACTCGACGAGTTAGGGGTATGACGCGGCGAGTTGGATCGTGATTCCAGGGTTTTTGAGTTATAGAACTCGGCGAGTTGATAGGTCAAATCGGCGAGTTGATTCAGTCGGAATGTTGACTTTGACCAGAATGTTGACTTTGACCAGGGGTAAAATGGTCATTTTACCCTTTGAAGGATTATCAGTTTTTGACTAAGTAACTATTGTGATAATGATAGTCGAGGATTCGTTGGAGCAGCCATTAGAGATTCCTCACACGAGATTTCAGCAGCCATCTTGAGAGGTGAGTTTCCTTCAGCAGGCACGGGTCTACGGCACCAAGGTCGGCCTGTATATATGATATGTTCAGTAGCCGAGTGTAGGCGAGGCCCGTATCTCATAGATAGCATGATATAGTACAGATTTATATGCTTAGTTATACTTGTTGTCTGTGTGATACTTGTATGTTATTTGTATGACTAGCCGAGTGTGGGCGGGGCCCGTATCTCCTAGTAGCGGAGTGTGGGCGGGGCCCGTATCTCATTATAGCTGAGTGTGGGCGGGGTCCGTATGTCATAGTAGCAGAGTGTGGGCGGGGCCCGTATCTCATAGTAGTTGAGTGTGGGCGGGGCCCATATCTCATTGTAGTTAAGTGTGGGCGGGGCCCGTATCTCCTAGTAGTTGAGTGTGGGCGGGCCCCGTATCTCCTAGTTGCATGATATATTTATGGTATGTGGTAGTTTAGGGAGACTCACTAAGCTTCGTGCTTACAGTTTACAGTTTTGATTACATGTACTTCAGCTAGTAAGGGGAAGAGCTCGGGATGATTGTATGGCACACACCACAGTTTTGTTAGCCTGGGAGGATTTGCTCTGATGTTTGACATATGATTTTGATACATTGACAAATATTATGATATTTTCAAGAAACACGATTTATGACTTCTATATGATGGATGGTATTATCTTTTTATTAATAAATTTAAATGAAATTTTTGGACCGTATTTTTGGGATGTCTCACGGACTCTCTATGGTCATTACGAGTTCGTGGTGATGCCGTTTGGGCTCACCAATGCTCATGCCGTGTTCATGGATCTTATGAATCGCGTGTGCAGACCGATGTTGGACCGGTCTGTGATAGTCTTCATCGAGGATATCTTGGTATACTCCAAGACTCAGGAGCAGCACAAGGAGCACCTGATGGAGGTGCTGTAGACACTGAGGAGGGAGAGACTTTTCTCAATGTTCTCCAAGTGCGAGTTTTGGTTGAGTGAGGTGTAGTTTCTGGGGCACCTCGTCAACCAGAACAGTATATTGGTCGATCCGGCTAAGGTAGAGGCCGTGATGAGATGGGAGGTTCTGAGGTCTCCATCTGAGATTCGGAGTTTATTGGTTTAGTGGGTTATTATCGGAGATTCATCCAGGGTTTCTCCAAGATTGCGGTTCCTTTGACCCGACTAACCAAGAAGTCGGTGACATTTTGCTGAAGCCCTGAGCAGCAGGCAGTGTTTGAGACTTTGAGGAAAAAGTTGTGCGAGGCACCGATTCTGACTTTTCCGGAGGGCGTCGGCGATTTTGTGGTTTATTGTGACGCTTCGATCACGGGTATGGGTGCAGTGCTGATGCAGCGGAGTCACGTGATAACGTACGCTTCGAGGCAGTTGAAGCCTCATGAGGCGAATTACCCGACGCACAATTTGGAACTGGGGACTTTGGTTTTCACCCTAAAACTTTGGTGGCACTAACTCTATGGGGTTCGTTGTACCATTTACACGGACCACGTGAGGCAGCGTTGTTGGTTCGACGTGGTGAAGGATTATGACTGTGAGATCATTTATCACCCGGTGAAGGTCAATATAGTGGCCGATGCTCTTAGCCGCAAGGCGGCTGCAACACCAATTAGTGGTATATGCTTGAGGATGACAATGATTACTCTATTAATGGAGCAGATCCGAGAGGCACAGGTAGAGGCTATGAAGAAAGAGCACCGGAAGAGTGAGCGCATTGTAGGCCAGGTGGCTTCCTTTGATTATGACAGTCGTAGGCTGTTGACCCTGCATCGGAGGGTCTGGGTGCCGTATCTGGGCGGTGTACGTCAGGTGCTGATGGAGGAAGCTCACAAGTCGAGGTTCTCCATCCATCCCAGGGCGACGAAGATGTATTGGGATCTTCGCCCTGATTATTGGTGGACCTGCATGAAGCGGGATGTGGCCTGGTATGTGGACCGGTGCTTGACTTGCAGGAAATTCAAGGCTGAGCACCAGCGACCTCACGGCAAGATGCGGTCGTTGGAGATTCCCGTGTGGAAATGGGAAGACATCACTATGGATTTCATCACAAAGCTTCCCAGGACCGCACGTGCAGTGGATTCGATTTGGGTCATCGTGGATTGGTTGACCAAGAGTGTACATTTTATCCCGATCCAGGAGTATATATCGACTGAGAAGCTAGCCGAGATCTACGTCTGCTGGGTGGTGGCACGTCATGGGGTGCCAGTTTCGTTTGTTTCTGACTGAGATGTTCGCTGCACTTCCAGATTCTGGAAGCGGTTTCATGACGATATGGGTACTCGTCTCCACGTCAGCACAACTTTCCACCCTCAGACGGATGGGCAGAGTGAGAGGACGATACAGACTCTTGAGGATATGTTATGCGCATGTGTACTGGATTTTGGTGGGAGTTGGTATATGTATCTTCCGTTAGCGTAATTTTCGTATAATAGCAGTTATCACGCTAGCATAGATCGACCTCCCTTTGATATGCTCTATGGGAGGAAATTTCGGACCCCAATCTGTTGGGGCGAGGTCAGTCAGACAGTAATGCGGAGTACTGAGGTGGTACTCAAGACTACTGAGAAGATCTAGCAGGTCCGGAGCAGACTTCAGACAACGCAGAGTCGACAGAAGAGCTATGCTAACAGGCACCGATCAGACCTAGAGTTTCAGGTAGGAGATATGGTTCTCCTGAAGGTGTCACCTTGGAAGGGTGTCATCCTATTCAGGAAGCGGGGCAAGCTGGGTCCCAAGTACATCGGTCTGTTTATGGTTTTGGCTCGGGTGGGCCGAGTTGCATATCGACTGGATCTACCAGCCGAGCTTAGTCAGATCCACAATACTTTTCATGTCTCCCAGCTGCGGAAGTGCATAGTGGACGATTCCACAGTTGTGCCTTTGGAGGATATTCAGGTGGACGACCGCCTGACATATGTTGAGAGGCCAGTGGCGATTCTGGATCGAAAGGCAAAAACCTTGAGGAAGAAGGTTGTACAGTTGGTGAAGGTGCAGCAGATGCACCACAAGGGGTCAGAGGAGGAGATGAGGGAGCATTATCCAAATTTATTCGAGACAGAAGACTTCGAGGACGAAGTCTGAGACAGGTGGGGGAGAATTGTAACGCATGGTTCCTGGTATGTATTTAACTTATAACTTATTTCATTTTATAGAGCAACTCAACGATTTGGGAGCCCCAAACTCTCGAGTAGAGATCATAAGGGCCGCTCATTTTAAGTAACCTACTTGACGAGTTGGGAGGCCTCAACTCGACGAGTAGGCTGGCAGATATGCAACCCTAATTTCCGGGGTTTGCACCCTATTTAAACACATTAAACCTTTTCTCTTGGCCTCATTTCCAACCTCCACTGTCCTAACCCTAGATCTCGAAAACCTAATGCTATTGTGAGAGTTTATGAGCCATTTTAAGTGTTTTATTGTCTGCTTGAAGCCATTGGAAGAAGGAAAAGCTTGAAGACACAAGAAAGGGTTTGTAGATCCATAATCCTTGCCTCATCCACGACATTTTGTTGGTATAGAGCTTGAACATTTCCTTGTAGTTGTTTAGATCTTCTTTCAGGGTTATTTTGTTTGGTTTTGGTCCAAAGGATATGATTCTTGGGATTTGGATGTCCCAAGTGAAGAATACTTTAGATCTAAGGTCTTAAGGGGTTTTCATGGCATAAAGGTGCCAACTTTATGACTATGGAAGTCCCATGCAACCTTTAGACCATCATTTTGGTCTTTTGAAGCTCTAATGGCCATGCATGAGGATAAAGCTTAAGAATTTACGTGATCATTCAATTCTTAGAGTCCAGATGTATGACATCATGGTCTTGTAGTTTTAGTTAGCTTTGGATCAAGACCTTGAGCTTTTTGGGTTAGGGTTAGAGCTTATTTCTTCTAGAGTGGATTTTGATGGGTAAAGTTGGAAACTTTACCCTCCTATATGTATTTTCCGCCCAGGTCTGGAATATGGGACTTGGATTTGAAGAATAATGGCTGAATGGATTAAGAAGGGTTAGCATACTGAAGAACTCGACGAGTTCATAAAGGAACTCGACGAGTTGAATTGAAGTGTCCCGATTCTGTAATAGGGAAGAACTCGACGAGTTCATGGAAGAACTCGACGAGTTGGATCGCGAAATCACGATTCTGTGTTTCTCATAAACTCGGTGAGTTGAAGGGGTAACTCGACGAGTTGAGTCAACTCGGAGCGTTGACTTTGACTTTGACCTAGACTTGACTTTGACCATGGTTGACCCGAAGGGGTTATGAGTATAAAGTGGCAGCTAAGGGATTGTTTGGTTCAGGGATTTTGTAGAGCCGATTTTGAGGCAGAGATGTTTCAGCTACCATCCGACATTTGAGGTGGTTGACCCGAAGGCACCAATGTTGGCCCGTGTGTATAGTATGTGTGCTGATTAGTAGCTAAGTGTGGGCATGGCCCGTATCTTAGCATTACATGAGTATGGATATGGTATGGATTAGTAGACTTGGTTATACTTTTGATCTGTGTGATACTTGTATGTGTTTCTTAGTTTAGCTGAGTGTGGGCAGGGCCCGTATCTCATTATTAGCCGAGTGTGGGCAGGGTATGTATCTCCTAGTTAGCCGAGTGTGGGCGGGGACCATATCTCCTAGTTAGCTGGGTGTGGGCGGGGCCCTTATCTCACTAAACGTGGGGGCCCGTATATCAAAGGGCGGGGCCCGTTAGCCGAGTGTGGGCAGGGCCCGAATCTCCTTAAGTGTGGGCGAGGCCCGTATCTCCTAGTTGCGTGTTATGTGTATTCTATGTGGTAGTTTGGGGGAAATTCACTAAGCTTCGTGCTTACGGTTTTCAGTTTTGGTTTCAGGTACTTCCGGTAGCAAAGGGAAGAGCTCGGGATGACTCAATTGCACACACCATGATGTTTAGCCTGGGATGTTTACTCTGATATTTTGTTATGGATACTCTGATTGTGATGTTGAAATCTTTGACTTATGAATGTTTTGATAACTCTGGTTTTATTTAATAATTAAAAACAAAATTTTTGGACCGTTTTTTTGGAGTGTTTCACATATCATACACTCCTGTTATTTCTCATTCATATATCTCTTATACTCTTTCTCATGCATTATCATATCATCTATCTTATACTCCATCTTCTACTCTTTTTCTCTACTTTGTTCTTGTCATCTCATACTCTTTCTTAGCCTCTTCTCAATCTCATGTCATACTCTATACATACATCTATATTATCTTTCTCTATCTCTCTCATCCTCTTCTTTCTACAACTTTTTTCTCTTTCCACATACTCTATATCATCTTATTTGTCTTCGTTCTTACTATACTTTATGTATGCCCTTCTCATGCTCTTATTTTGCTCACTTCACATCCTATACACTTAGCATGCATTTCTCTTACTCTACTTGTATCTCATCTCTGTATTCTCAATTCCTCATGCTTCAACATTCTATTATCATATAGACCCAAATGTTTTATCATATATGATAACTACATTTATCATATAGGGGATAACATAAGTCTAGTCTTACCGGGAACAACCATTCAGACATAACCCCTTATCTTGATCCCTCACTATATCCTTAACACTCTTATTATTCTCTTGAATCCCTTGCAGATTCCTTACTCTTAATCCCTCTCAGATTATCTCAAATTTCTTAAAGGACTCCCTTACCCTATTCCACTCATGGAACCCTTCCTCTATATTCTCTAATCATACACAAATATTATTTACACAGGAATCATATATCTATCTCCCTAAAGGAATCATGATCACGTTCTCGAAGGAATCATACTCTTATTCCCGAAGGAATCATCTTTCTACACTTCTCAAACTCTTTTATGTGACTCATCGCATAACTCCTGTCCCATGGACATTCTATCTCTTTTTTTCATCAAGAGATCTTCTACTATTCATTTAGTACTTAACTCATTAAGTATTTAATCTCCATCTTCTCTTAGGTATTGTACAAAATACCAATAAAATATACACATACATACATTCTATTTATCATGATTATAATACATATAATCATATTCTATCTCATTTTACCATCTCTTAGGTATTTAGCAAATACCCTTCTCATCTATCCATACATACTCTAGGTATACGCACATGCTCTGATACATGTTTCTAAACATATACCTCATACATACTCTAAATATACGTAAATGCTCTGGTACATGAGTTTGAACGTATATCCATAATTTATCTTCATTTAACACATCATATATATATATATATATATATATATATATACATAGAAAGATTATAAATCATATAATCATTATTTAGAGAAAGAGTGAGATCTATAAGTCACCTTGTTAATTGGTGAAAACTAGCTACTCTTGGCTCCATTATTCAATTGATGCATCTTGCTCCTTCTTTTCTATTAGGCCTATTCATACACATAATCAAGTTTCTTACAACTTGTCTTAGCCTTTAAGAGCTTAATGACTCTATTTGTCAAAATGACCACTGAATGGATCAATATTGTAACTTCTCAATTTCTACCTCTTAATCTAAACCAACAAATGAATTAAACATCCCATACTGCCTAATTGGTTATAATCTCACTTCTAATTCATTAATCATAATCTCACTAGTTAGGGTATCAAATCCTAACTCTTAGTTGGTTGATTTCACCTTGGAAATCAGTTCACAAGCTAGATTAAAGCTTCTAAACACTCTCATTTACATAATAATCAAGCTATAGGTTCATCAATTCTATAACGTACCGATTTTTACCATAAAAATTTTCATTTTTATTTTATTTAAATCAGATTATAACTACATTATGTGGAAAACATGTTGCCAATATGCGTGTGTACAGTTGAGCCTTGCCCTTCTTACGATCTGAGGCAATACCTGAAAACGTTTATATTAAACTGGGTAAGCATGAAGCTTAGTGTGTTCCCCAAAATTATGTATACCACAATACGTATGTAATGCATACACATAATGGCCTTCAGCATAGCGCTATTCCACCCATTGGCCTTCAGCATAAAGCTGGTCCGCCCCTTTGCCTTTAACATAAAGTTGGTCCGCTCCTTGGTCTTTAGTGTAATGTTGGTCCTCCTGAGTCTATTGGCCTTCAGCATGAAGCAGGCCTGCCTTTAACTCCCCACATAATATATCAATGCATATGTAACAGACATATACACAACCAGTCCACCACAAAATGAAACTAACTAAACTAGCCTAATTGCCTAATATCATACTTCAGTGCAACTACATTCTAATCATATAGAAGATACATATTGAGGCATATAGTATAGTGAGAAAACATACCTGCACAATTACTCAGACGATTATCAGTTATCCTTTGGATGATCCAACTGGCAGGTAACGCGTCTATCAAGTATTTACCTATAATACTATAACTTATTAATATCTATGGCAATATGGTAGAAGTTAGATTCTTCACTAATTCTAAATATAATTTCATGGTTATCAAATAAGGATCAGCCAGGCAGGACAGTTGGGAGTCATGACCATTTCGACATATAGCTTTTCTAAAATCCAACAAACAAGCTAACGTACCCATTCTAGACACCTCTCCCGTAAGTAGACCAATCCAAATATTTAACTGGAATTAATGACTAATATGTACATATAGGTTCCTAATAACAACTAAAAACATAATTACAAAAATACTTATAGGCAGAAAATAAATTTAAAATTTAATTTCTATTTATAGGCAGAAAATAAACAATGCGCGCCGCACCTATGAGTAGGTGTGGAGCGTGGAGCCGGTCTTGCCACGTGTCACAATTCCACACGTGTTGTGTCGCCAATGTCAGGTAAAATCATGAATCTTCAAAAAATTATATCGTTTGCATACGAGCTTCGTTTTTGACGTTCTTTATATCCATCTGTAGCTATCAGTGAGTACTACAACTTTCATTTAGAATCCGTCAGCTAATTCTCAATCAATTTAAAATTTAAAAGTCTATGAAGATTACACCACAAAAGACCGTGTAAAATTCATAACTTCTTCATAAAGACTCTGTTTTCGATGTTCTTTATATCAAAGGATTGGTATTTAAGAGATCTTCAACTCTCGTTTACATTTTTTAGCTAACACTCACCCAATCTTTTAGTGCCACACACCGCCATACCAAAACTTCGAAAAATCATAAGTTCCTCATGCGAAGTCAGATTTAGGCGTTCTTTATATTCACTCTCTTGATTTTACGACTACTACGACTTTTTTCTGAATGACTTAAGATAATAATCAACTTATCTCCAATTCAATATTTACGACATGCTTTGTCATATAGGGCTGAACTCAAAACTTAGAACAATCATAACTTCTTCATACGAAGTCAGATTTAAGCGTTCTATATATCTACAGAAATCATATTAACGTATACTATAAGTTTATGATGATTACTTTTTCAAAAAATTAATATATTTCTACTTTGAATTTTATAAACAAACGATTTATATTAAATCCTACTAAAGGGTGAAAACGGGGTGTTGCAAATTCAACCAATATAACCAAACTAACAATTTCACCAAAAATAGAGAAATCTTACCTTAATGTGGATAAGATGAAAATCCTAGCAATCCACCATTTATAGCTTGTCTTGGCATTATTTTGGCTGCAAAATCGCCCTCCCCAACTCTCCAACCGATCCCCTATGAGAATTGATAAAAATGAGCTCTTAACAGGTTAAATCACATATTCTGATTGTGTGACAACGTCTTGATAGGGTCCCTACCACGCCGTGGTTCCCTAAGTACTCTACGGTCATTAGCAACGTACTTACACCACCGCGTCGTGGGAATTTTTTTTCCAATCTTCTAACGCACATATCTTCTTCATCTTAAACCCGTTTTCTATGATCATCAATCCACGTGAAGGTGGGGATACGTTGTACAACTCTGTTAAGTCATATATGGGTCTTAATCTATTAAGTCACAAAGTTGGCCCAAAAAATTAAATTTCCCATTTTACCCTTTTGGCCAAAATGCATCTTCGCATGCATTTCTTCTCTTGAACTCACTCATCTAATATCATTTAAGTTTTTTTTGAATGACGAGCATCATTATTAGCACAAAACAAAAAGACTTAAGCAAGAAGCTTAAGCCAAATACAAAGAGTCAAACTGAGCATAAGAGAACGTTCGTAATAGGAGATGTACACCAAATTGACCAATCAAGATAACCTAACTTGGATCTAAATTTAATCCAATAAAATGTGCTAATGCAAATATCATCCGCCAAAAGCATCAAAGATCGTCGAACGTTCCTGTAAACAATATCATTACATGCTTTCCAAATGACCCATATGGGGAAATAAGTGATTGCCAGTAGGACTCCCACAAAGCACAAAGCAAGCAGAATTCGGGCACCGGAAAGTTTAACCAACGTACTAACTAATCAATCCATTCTATCAAATCATCTGAAATCCATACTAGCATGCAATTCTAAAGCCCAAACAACAGGCATACAAAGGCATCTCTCCTAACATGAAATCCTGAACAGATCCTTAGCCCTATTCTAGCATGCAAATATCATAACATATAATCATAACAAACATGTATGGGTATTCTAGGAATCACTTACTTGAGCTCGGCTGATTTCACGCATCACACCCCCTTTTTCTTAGAAAAAAAATATTTTTAGAAAAATTTATTTTCTTTCAAAAAGATTACCAATTCCTCAGTTTGAGTTTAGACACACCCGAGAGTATGCCCGAATCCCTCAAACCAAGGCTCTGATACCAACTTGTAACGTCCCAAAACATAAAACACCATTTAGTATTACCAATCATTCCAAAAGTGTATTAATGTAAAAGCAGTTACCAGAGTACAATCGCAAAATCACAAAGTTGCAGAAACATGGGTGGATGTAGTGCAGTCATGTCGGGCCCTTTCCTTTTGTACTAGAAGTACCTGAAACCATAAAAAAATAAACCTTAAGCACAAATCTTAGTGA
This sequence comes from Lactuca virosa, assembly GCF_052849685.1. Classification (NCBI taxonomy): domain Eukaryota; kingdom Viridiplantae; phylum Streptophyta; class Magnoliopsida; order Asterales; family Asteraceae; genus Lactuca; species Lactuca virosa. Next base: position 170,453,183 of record NC_136428.1, on the reverse strand, counting down.
GTTCCCCAAAATAACACATACTATACATACAATAGAGAATGTTATGTGCCAATCATAGTCTTGCAATTATGCCACGAGTCGTATCATGGTATTTCCTTGTCAGGCCGAGGGCCAATACCCTGGGTCTTACAAACACGTGCCAAGAGCCACCTCCTAGTCTTCCATGCAATTATCACAAAGACAACTAGCATACTATATATTTATACAACTATCTACTTATTTTCTAGGTTCAGATTCCTGGTCTTGCATACAATTTGCCATAAGTCACCTCCTGGCCTTTCATACAAATGACAAGGGCCATCCCCTGGTATTCCTATATAACATAAGCCAATGGGCCGGCATTGGTACTTTTGACCCATAGTATAGTGAGGAGACTCGCCTCAAGCTGATGAATATCTCAGATAAAAGCTTGGACTGCCGATTCGGAAAAATCCCCGCGCTAACATTATCAAATAATACCAAATTAATAATTGGTCCACAACTCATAGTTGAAATCCAAGTCCAATTGTCCAACACTCAGGGTAAAAGTCCATTTCACCCTTTCCTCACTTGGTCCAAAATCCGACGTCCAAACCAATAGCATAAAAAACCCAATATGGCCCAACTTCCTAATTGGGCCCAAAACCCATCATGGGCCTAATCCAAGAAGGCCTAAATTCCTAAAAGATACCAAAAGCTCCAAATGGGCCCAAGCACAAGAAGGCCCACAGACAGAAAACTAGGGCCCACCAAGGCGCAAAACCCAAAAACTACATCTCACGTCGTGACCAGCTTGGTCACGTCGTGAGAGTTCACTTGATCAAATCCCACTCATCCCGCCTCAACCTAGCCAACTAAATCAAGGAATAACACTTGAGTTGGCCACACGACGTGAGCAGCCTATCCTCATGTCCTGAGCCCCAACAAGCTCATCAGAAACGGGACCAAACACTCCTCACGTCGTGAGACCTTGTGTATCACGTCGTGAGAACAGTCTGAGGCTAAAAATCCAACTTTTAAGTCCTTAATCCATCAAGCCTTCAACCCCAATTCTCTCAGAAGCTAAAGAGGTGTCCAAAGGTCATTAAAAATGATTTCTTGATGGACATGCATGCCCCATGCATGTCCTAAACCCATCTAAGTTCAAAATGACAAGAAATGGCCCCAAACTCATGCAAGATTCATATATCACAACTAAACTTCAGATCCATAAGATATGATGCTCAAGGGACCCTTAAAGGCCATAAAGTTGCCAACTTTATGGATTTCCTCCATGCAAACTTTTATTATCATGAAGGAAAAGGGACAAGAACCTAGATCTAGTAACTTAAACTTATAAAGGTTGAATCTTGGACACTTACAATGGTCCAGAATGTGCACAAGATAATGATGATGAAGCCTCCTTGCTGGGCCAACACTCTAGAACACCTTCTTCTTCTTCTTCTTCTTCTAGCCACTAAAACACCAAGATGGTTCCAAAACCACCAAGAGGGATGAGGGTTAGGGTTTTCTGAGTTGGAGGCTGAGAAATAAACACTAAAACCGAGTTAAGGGAGCTTAAATACGTGGAGAACCCTCATAGTTCGTGGGATTGGGCTGCATCGCTCCTCACATCGTGAGCACCTATTGCTTACGTTTTGAGCTTAGTCCCGGACAAAAATCTTCATGCATCCCATCTCACGTCGTGAGCCCTTATGTCTCACGTGGCGAGGCTCATTTTTTCTCCAAAACTCAACCTTTTGAATCCTTGAAGCCCCAATTCGATTCGTCCAAGAAAATAGGTGTTACAATGTTCATTTTGTCTGAAAGTCAAGTCTCTCTAAATTTCAGGTTCTTACATCTATGGATCAACCAAAGTAAAAGAACAAGGGAATGTTAAGATGGGTTCATTGATGCAACGAACCTGTAAAAGAATGCATATCTCATTTTCAAATATTTGTATGAGCTTTTTTCAATCTTTCTCCTTGTTTTCCATTATACATCTCTGGCAAGATACTAGTTTTAATGAATTTGCGTGAAGTTTCAAACAAATGATATTGAATATATGAACAGTTTTACTATTAATATACGATAAAAAATAACAAAAATTAAAAATAAAACCAAATAGTATTCATTATGGTGGCATTATAAAACTTGTTGCATTTTTATTTATTAATAAAATAAGTTATTTATTTAAATAATTCCGTCTATTTTAGTATTTACGTTAGGGAAATTTCTAAAAAGGTCATAATATTTTACCTTAAATTACGTATAAGTCTTAAACTAAAATTTGTTTATGAAAAAGTATGAATTAGAGGTAAAAATGACGATTTGACCATTTTTTCCGGTTTATCAGTTTCATTATTGACATTGTTCCATTAAAGTCTCATTATTTTACCCTAATTTACGAATAAGTCCTATACTAAACTTAAGTGACGATTTGACCCTTTTTCGTTGTAACGTACATTTTATCGGTTTTATTGCTAACATAGACGCCTAGTCATTAAATGAATTAATGAGATGGATATGATGGATTACATAGTGCTACATTTATCGTAAAAAATGATATCCATTTATCAACTCATTTATGTCTATGTGCCCAAGTCATCAATCAAACTCATAAAATGTGTGTTTCCGGAAAAAGGATGGGAAGTGAGCTGATGAGAGTGATATGCTGGGTTACATAAGATTAGATACATAGTTTTAAATTTCTTATAAACTTTAAAAATGACGAACTTGTTGCTAGTTTATGTAATTATTGCAGTCTTCTCGTCACGTCGTGAGAATTCACTCGATCAGATCCCACTCATCCCGACTCAACCTAGCCAACTCAGTCAAGGAATAACACTTGAGCTCGCTTCACGACTTGAGCAGCCTATCCTCACGTCGTGAGCCCCAATAAGCTCGTCAGAAACAATACCTAACATTCCTCACGTCGTGAGAACAGTCTGAGGCTAGAAATCCAACTTTTAAGTCCTTAATCCAATAAGTCTTCAACCCCAATTCTCTCAGAAGCTAAATAGGAGTCCAAAGGTCAATAAAAATGTTTACTTGATGGACATGCATGCCCAATGCATGTCCTAAACCCATTTAAGGTCAAAATGACAAGAAATGGCCCCAAACTCATGCAAGATTCATAAATCACAACTAAACTTCATATCCATAAGATGTGATGCTCAGGGGACCCTTAAAGGCCATAAAGTTGCCAACTTTATGGATTTCCTCCATGCAAACTTTCATAATCATTAAGGAAAAGGGACAAGAACCTAGATCTAGTATCTTAAACTCATAAAGGTTGAATCTTGGACACTTCCAATGGTCCAGAATGTGCACAAGATGATGATGATGAAGCCTCCTTGTTGGACCAACACTCTAGAACACCTTCTTCTTATTCTTCTTCTTCTTCTTCTTCTTCTTCTTCTTCTTCTTCTTCTATCCACTAAAACACCAAGATGGATCCAAAACCACCAAGAAGGATGATGGTTAGGGTCTTCTGAGTTGGAGGGAGGTGGAGGCTAATAAATGAACCCTAAAACCGAGTTAAGGGAGCTTAAATACGTGGGAAACCGTAAAAGTTCGTAGGATTAGGCTGTAGTGCTCCTCACGTCATGAGCTCCTAATGATCACATCGTGAGCTCAGTCCCGGACAGAATTCTTCATGCATCCCATCTCACGTAATGAGCCCTTATGTCTTATGTCGTGAGGCTCTTTTTTCTACAAAAATCAACCTTTTGACTCCTTGAAGCCCCAATTCGATTCGTACAAGAAAATCGGTGCTACAATGTCCATTTTGCCATTCTGTTCATGTCGTGAGAGTTCACTCGATCAGATCCCACTCATCCCGACTCAAACTAGCCAACTCGGTCAAGGAATAACACCTGAGTTGACCTCACGATGTGAGTAGCCTATCCTCATGTCGTGAGCCCCAACAAGCTCATCAGAAACAGGACCAAACGTTCCTCACATCGTGATACCTTATGTCTCACGTCGTGAGAACAGTCTGAGGCTAAAAATCCAACTTTTAAGTCCTTAATCCATTAAGCCTTCAACCCAAAGGTCCTTAATCCATTAAGCCTCCAACTTTCAGAAGATAAAGAGGACTCCAAAGGTCAATAAAAATGATTACTTGATGTACATGCATGCCCCATGGATGTCCTAAGCCCATCCAATGTCAAAATGACAAGAAATGGCCCCAAACTCATGCAAGATTCATATATCACAACTAAACTTCAGATCCATAAGATATGATGCTCAAGGGACCCTTAAAGGCCATAAAGTTGCCAACTTTATGGATTTCCTCCATGCAAACTTTTATTATCATGAAGGAAAAGGGACAAGAACCTAGATCTAGTAACTTAAACTTATAAAGGTTGAATCTTGGAAACTTACAATGGTCCAGAATGTGCACAAGATAATGATGATGAAGCCTCCTTGCTGGGCCAACACTCTAGAACACCTTCTTCTTCTTCTTCTTCTTCTTCTTCTTCTTCTTCTTCTAGCCACTAAAACACCGAGATCGATCCAAAACTACCAAGAGGGATGAGGGTTAGGGTTATTTGAGTTGGAGGGAGGTGGAGGCTGAGAAATGAACCCTAAAGTCGAGTTAAGGGAGCTTAAATATGTGGGGAACCCTAAAAGTTTGTGGGATTGAGTTGCATCACTCCTCGCATCGTGAGCTCCTATTGCTCACGTCGTGAGCTCAATCCTGGACAGAAATATTCATGCATCCCATCTCACGTCGTGAGCCCTTATGTCTCACGTTGTGAGGCTCATTTTTCTCAAAAACTCAACCTTTTGACTCCTTGAAGCCCCAATTCGATTCGTCCAAGAAAACGGGTGTTCCCATGTCCATTTTTCCCTTTTGGTCAATATTTGAATGCAACTCAAATCTCTCTAAATTTCCGGTGCTTACATCTATTGATCAACCGAAGTAAAAGAACAAGCGAACATTAAGATGGGTTGATTGATGCAACGACCCTGTAAAAGAACGCATATCTCATTCTAAAATATTTGCATGAGCTTTTTTTAATCTTTCTCCTTGTTTTCCATTATACACATCTGGCAAAGATACTAGTTTTAATGAATTTTTTTCAAGTTTCAAACAAATGATATTGAATATATGAAAATTTTTAATATTAAACAACGATAAAAAATAACAAAAATTAAAAATAAAACCAAACATTATTCATTACGGTGGCATTATAAAACTTGTTGCATTTTTATTTATTAATAAAATAAGTTATTTATTTAAATAATTCCATCTATTTTAGTATTTAGGTTAGGGAATTTTTTTTAGAAAAGTCATAATATTTTACCTTAATTTACGCATAAGTCTCAAACTAAAATTTGTTTATGAATAAGTATGAATTACAGGTAAAAATGACGATTTTGCCATTTTTCCGGTTTATCAGTTTCATTACTGATATGATTCCATTAAAGTCTCATTATTTTACCCTAATTTACGAATAAGTCCTAAACTAAAATTAAGTGATAATTTGACCATTTTTTCCCTGTAACATACATTTTATCGGTTTTATTGCTGACCTGGATGTCTAGTCATTAAATGAACTAATGAGATGGATAAGACTAATTACATAGTGCTACATTTATCATAAAAAATGATATCCATCTATTCAGCTCATTTATGTCTGTGTCCAAGTCATCAATGAAACTCGTAAAATGTGTGTTTCCGGAAAAAGGATGGGAAGTGAGCTAATGAGAGTGAATGCATTTATATTTCAAAAAATATACAATACAGCAGGATATCAAGTTTTATACTAAACATAACATTATATAACCTCAAATATATTTATCTTATCAGCTTATTTAATAACTAAGTGTCCATGTCAACAATGAAACTGATAAAATGTTTATTATTAGGAGAAAATAGTTAAATTATTACTTAATTTTAGTTTGTGACGTATTCATAAATTATGATAAAATAATAAGATTTTAACGGAACTAAATCAACAATCAATTTAATAAACCGAAAAATAAATGTCAAAAGTTAATTTTTATAGTTAACTTATGTTTTTCCGTAAACAACTTACTTTGATACTTATTCGAAAATTAAAATAAAATATTTGGAGCAGATTTTCAATTTACGTTATTATATTAAATAGGAAAATGTTGTGGGGTAGTCCACGTGTCAGAAAACTGAATTGAGCAGGTCAATTTTTAAGTGGAGATCCCAGGTCAGTTGTTGAGCCTGATTGCTGACGTCATCAATACTGTCTTATGTGGTCCCAGTGCCTGGTGTACACCCTATCCGACAGTAGGAATGCGTCATACCATATGTTTATCTTTCATGCACCTCACCAACCCCCCCCCCCCCCCCCCCCCCTGCCATCTATCACAGGTTTTGTATTGTGTTTGTTTTTTATTTATCAAACAAGCGGTTTAATCGACAAGAAAATATATAATATATCTGAAATAACAATAATTTGTCTCTTAAATTACATAAATATATTAATATTTATAACAATTATCCAGTGTTTTCCTTTTTAGATTACCACTATATTACATGTTCTATACATCTTTTCTCATATGTTTGAGTTTTAGATCGTTACGATCAAAATTATACAAAATTAAATATCACTACCATGTTCTTTTATAAATTATTTTGTAAACTTTTATTAGAAAACTACCAAAAATCTATAAAAAATTACGAAGGAATCATAAAATTAAAGTTAGATATCTAATCCATCCACTCCGATGTCAAAAAAAAAAAAAAAAACGTTTGAAAACATAAAGCTCCCGGGCTTGGTCGTAGCAAACATAAAGTTCAAAAAAAAAAAAAAAAAAAAAACCGTTTGAATTACTACATCAAACACCATTTCGGTTGTTTTGTTTGTGTTATACGTCCAACAAAGCCACTCATGTGCCATTTCAAACGTTTGGAATTGGTAATACTCCACAATTGGTTTTAGGTTTAAAGGAGTAGTAGTGCACGTAACATTTTGTTTTAGATAAACCAAATAATTTATAAAATATGAACAAGTAGCAAAATACATAAATGATAAGAAAATATAACACTATATGCATTTTAAAGTAAATTGTTCAATTAAGTTGTACCTGACGTTCTCTTACATCATTAAAATGGAGTTTAAATTGAAAATTTTAATGATATTTTTTCTCGATGTAAAGAACCAGGCAATCAACAATAAAACCATCATCAATTTTATTACATAGTCTATTCTTCACAATTTAATGGTAGAATATGCACGCTCAATAGTTGCAGTTGACACCGGAAGGGTCAACACAAAACGAACTTATATATAATACAAATAATTCACATAATTAATTCATAGCAACAAGTAACAACCTAATTTACGTAAAACATAAAAATATAAAATCAACGTAAACCTAAATGGCTAAATTTGCAAGAACTAAATCAACTAAAAATTACTTAAGACAAAAATAAAACAATTAATTGATTAATCTCCTCTCCCTATTCTAATAAAAGAATAGTTTTAATTTCTTTTTGACATTTGTCATTCTATTAGACATCCTAATTAATACATATTTTATTTTTCTTTTCTCACGTGTGACCTTATTAGGCATCCTAATTAATGCATTCCACTTGTCAACCTATTAATTCTCTATTTCAGATTTTAAATTTCAAAATTTAAATTTTCCACTCTAATTACATTAAATTAATAACATTAGAATAAAAATTAAAATAAAATTAATACAAATTCTAAGACAATATAATTTCACGTATTTATTTAAATTAACGATTACAATTTTATATAACTAAAAGATATCTCTTAATTAATAATTTATTTAAAATAATGGATTAATAATTTTAAATTCTCACTATGAAAATTTAATTAATTTTGTAACCGTGGTTCCCACGGGTTATAAACTAGTTAAAATAATAGTAAAAAAAAAATGATATACGAGCCTTTGAATAATGATGTGAATACTTAAAACTTGGACTACAATTCTTTAATTAACTTGACACACGTATATCGCCCCAAAAAGTATTTTTTTCAAAGTTTTTAAAGGGTCGCCATATGATCATAAGACTATTCATGTCCTTAGTCCCTTTATATATATATATATATATATATATATATATATATATATATATATATATATATATATATATATATATATATATATATATATATGTCAAAAATTACACAAATATAAATCAACCAAATTGAATGAGAGGTTGTGATGTTCGAATTGTGCAATAGAGAAAGGTAAAGAGAATGACACGATTGTTTACAAACAAAGCCTTTGATCATTGCTAGCATTTCCGGCACAAAACCTTGGGAGGTGATAATGATCACCTGCCTTGATGATTTTATTAATATAAAATGATGATTACAAAGAGTATTTCAGTAACAACAAGTTGTCCGATATTCCCGGGATCCTCTATGACCAGCTTTGTGAACGTTGTTTGACTTGGTATTCCGGGTCTTTAGCATAGTTAAGACGACTCTCTGTTGAGAATAAGTCTTCTCTTGACTATTTCTGCACATGTGTTAATTTAGAACAAAATATAATTGTTATAAATGTTAATAAATAATAATAACGGTAATAGTTGGGATCCTGAGATAGTTGAGGATCCTGAATATCTGATGAGGTTTGAGGATCCTGAATGCATTGAGGATCCTGGCCCTAACAATTGCCCCCAAGTTATTCCTAAAAATATAGGAGTTAATTTCGAGAATATTAAAGGGATAACTTAAAAATAAGTTAAAAAGAGGAGATAAAGAAGTGTTTAAAAATTGTCCCTTAATGGATAAGTTTTATCCATCTTGAGGTAACCGAGAAGCAGTCAAATCATTTTTCTTATCTCTTCTTTGCTATAAATGTGGGGTTCCGGTAATTTCTTCGTTACTCTCTTCAGTCGTCATCATCTTAGTGCGAAGGTAAAGTTTCCTCTTACTTGTTTTCTCCTGTTCCTCCGATTTTCCTCGTCATGGTTAAGAAAACTAGTCGTTCTCGAGTTAGCATTGTTACTTCTCCTGAGAATGACTTCAGTGATCAAGCAATCTTATCTTATGATGAGGTTTGCTCCTTCGACGATGAGGAAATGGAATCATTGAAAGCCATTGGTGCTTTTCCTTTCGATGTAGTTTTTCGACCTTTTGAGGCCACCGTTCAACCAGATTTTGTTTTTCCGACGTGGGTTTGCTTTCCCGAATACCCATTTACTTTAGGTTTAACTTATCCTTTTACTGGTATCGTTCGTGATTTCTTTTCGACTATACAAATTTCTTATATCCAAGCTATGATTGTGGTTTGGAGGATCCTGTTTTGGATTGATCGCTTGAATCAGTCCAATAAAATGGACATCAGGTTACCTGAGCTGGCTCTCGTTTATGATCTTTCTACTTTTGGCAATTCTCGCTTCCTGTTAAGAGTTAAGACAAACAAACCCCACCTCATTCTGAAATCTAAACAAAATGATGGTGTTTGGAAGGAAAAATACTTCTTCGTGAGACGTGATTCGATTCCCGATGGGGATTCCCTGGCAAAAACTTGGATTAAAAAGGGTAGGATTTGAATTTAAATTTTAAGGATCTTGAAATTTACTTCCCTTATTTTTTTCGTTTTGATGCAGCATTCAAATTTGAGGAGCTTGTTCCTGCTACTGGTGATTTCGATAAAGGTAACATCCTCTCTGCTTCATCTCCTTTCAACCAAATTTCGATCATGGGTAAAAAGATGACCCTTTCTCACAAGAAGATCCTATGTCTTCCTGAGGATGATTTCATCGATCAAGGAGTCTTGTCTTATGGAGAGACGTGCTCCTTCGATGATGGTGATATCGAAGCATTGAAGGCTAGTGGTATCTTCCCTCCTGAAGCAGTCTTCATGCCTTATGACCCTTTGATCCAACCAAACTTCATCTCCTCTTCTTGGATGTGCTTTTCGGAGTATCCTTTCTCTATTTTAGGCCTTAAATTCCCTTTTTCCGGAGTGGTTTCAGATTTTTTCGAGATCACGAAACTTTCTTTCGTCTAAGTGATGCCTATCATTTGGAGGATCCTGGACCGGGTTGAGTGTCTGAATCAGACACATGATCTTGTCATGGGTCTGGCTGAATTGGTCCATGTCTATGATCTCTCAACTTTTGGCAATTCTTGCTTCCTGTTCAAGGTCAAGAGTGGCAAGCCTCCTCTTGTGTTAAAAACAAAACACAATGATGGGGCTTGGAAGGGGAGATACTTCTTGTCAGGCGTGACTCTATTCCTGGCGGAGATCCCTTACGCAAAGATTGGGTTAAGAATGGTAGGATTTCAATACTTTTCCTTGTGATCCGGAAATCTTATTCTTATTTTGTTTTTTTTTTCTGTTACAGGTTTCAAGCTCGGGGAGCTCATTGCTGCTGCTGAGGACACAGAGGATAAGATTGCTAATTTTCTTTCTCTCCTGAAGGCAGATAGATCTCTCAGACTTGATCAATCCAGTCTCCAAGAAGGATCTTCCAACACAGCTTCTATGGCTACAAGTATATCTTTCTTTCCTTTTTATTTGAATTTTTTTCTTAGGATCTTCAATCTCACCAGGATCCTTGTTTCTTGTGCAGGTTCCACGACTGTTCGCTTCGCTTTGGCTGACCTTGATACATGACCAGTGGCTTGGTCAAGATCAAGCAGGAGAAGCCCTCTGCTCTGCCTCCTTCAAAGAAAGCCCAGCTTGACCTGGTTGTGAAGACTCCACGATCCCGAAAGAGGAAGACTTTTGAGGTCACAAATTCCAGCCTAGAGAACCTCAACATCGAGGATGCTCTTGGGAAGTTGATCTCATTTTCCCAGGCTGTAAGTTTCCTGTGTATAGGAATTATTTCTGTTAGTTTATCATATATGTTTCTTTTATTGTCGATGTTTGCGTTTCTTTCAGGTCTCCACTCATGTTTCTCAGTTCACCAATGATCTCAGGATCTGTGCTGAGAAAGCTGACTCTCCTCTAAAAGAGCAGGAGAAATCTGGAGGACCACCAATGAGGATCTTCTCCGGAGGGTGGAGTTGTTGAGCAAATAGAAGGTTGAGAAGGAGGAGGAGCATTCTGCGGAGCTAGAGGAGGTGATTGCCGATGCGACGGCAAGTGCTGCAGTGGCTATCCTGGAGGCTAAGATCAAGTTGGTGGAGGATCTTGAGCATTCAGGATCCTGGAATGTAGTAGGATGGCGCGAGGCACTAGCCGAACTAACTAGCAAGCTTATAACCACTACTAAGGATCCTGCACTGCAAGCAGAAGTGGAGAAGGAGGAGAAGAAGGTCGATGATGACCAAGCTACGGTCTAGGCCTTTTAGGTGGTTAGGGTAGTGTAGTTTTTTGATGTAACCATTTGACTCATGTAGGGATGTAAGCCTTTTATTTTGAATACAATGGTTAATCTCTCCTTTATCTTTCTATGTTTCCTTTATCTACATAATATAGTACTAAGATCTTTGCGTAGTTAGGATCCTAAAAGCAGTGAATAATTTTCAAGATAAAGTTCTTTTGGAAAATAATAGATAAAATGATTTGATAAGGATTGAATTAGTTAAACAACTAAAAGTAATAACTTAAACTAATAAGAACTGACTTTGTTAATCAATTTAAAATGTTAAAAGTTTTCTCAAAAAGTTTGATGACTGACTTGTAATCCTTAAGAGTTTCAAATAATTTTTATAATAAAACATGTATAAAAGAATTTTTTAAGAACTAATTTTTGGTAAATCTAAGTGCTTTAAAACTTCTTTAAAGATATCAATTTAAAATAGTAAATGATTATGAAGTGATGAAAGTTTATAAATCAGCAATTGGTTTAGGATCCTGAAAAGTTTAAGATCCTTAATTTTACTTAAAAAATTTCAAAGTTAAGAAAAAGGAAAGATGGAACCTGATTGTATTCGAGTTTTTCCTTAAGCTTCATAAGTTTTTCAATCTTAGAACTTACTGAGGATAAATATCAAATTAGGAAAGAACTTAGGATCGTTGTTGACTTCTGATGATAAGATTCTTACTGATGAGGATCCTTACCGATGAGGATCCTTAATGATGAGGATACTTAAGGATGAGGATCCTTAATGATAAGGATCCTTAATCATAAGATCATACGGGTGAATTCCCTTCTTAGGATAACTTGTTTAGGTTATAGACTTTGACAAAATTATTAGGTAACACCATAAGTTCGATTGATAACATGTTAATGTTATATACTGGGGAGGATCCCAACTTGTGACATATTTCATGGGAAATATCCCTACTTATGATAACATGAAAATGTTATGATTCGTGTGTATTTTCTGGGGAAAGATCCTAACGTGTGATAACATGAAGATGTTATAAACCTTATGTAATTTCTGGGGTAAGATCCCAATTTTAGATAGCATGAAAATGTTACAAACCTTAAGGATCTTAAATTATATTCAAAGATAAGAGGGTTGCCAAGCCACTGCATCGTGAAATGATCCCCTTATTCGTATCCCATAGTTAGATATCGTGCGTTCAACCGAGGTGTATAAACCTTAGTTCGTGTGAAAGAGGTAATTAACTCTTTAAACCTTAAAGGGGATTAAGTACCCTTAAGCGTAGGATAGATGATCAGTCTCTAGCTTGTGTATATGATAGTTTAAAGATCATACCTTTGATATAATGTAATTGTCCAACTGTTAAGATGTTGAGTTCTTTGTGTGTCAAGATCTTTATGTTTCAGGATCTTCAACCTTGAGGATCCTTATATTTCAGGATCATTGCTTATGGAGATCCTTAGCTGTAGATTGTTCTGCATAGAAAACGTTAGCTAGGGTGGGCGTTAGTCTAGCTAACGTCTCTCCGATGCTTAAGTTAGTAATGTATTCGAGGAGAAAATAACTAATGATGAAAAGTTTAAGGTAAAGAACATGTGCACCCCGGTTTTGTTGAAGATCAATTGATCTTATTTACATATAGTATGCTTTGAGATGTATAACATTCAAGGATCTTGGCAAAATATCTCCTTCGAGTGTTGCTAGCCAATATGCTCCTTTTCCTGCTTCAACATCTAAGAGATATGGTCCTTCCCACTTAGGAGCTAGTTTACCTGCACTAGGATCCTTGGTGTTTCGGAATGTTTTCCTCAATACCAAGTCTCCTATTTGGAATGTTTTCCTCTAAGAGATATGATGTTTTGTTGATCAGCAGCAATGCGTATCTTGGCAAGATCTCTGAGTTCGTCAACAGTGTCAAGATCCTGGGCTAGGATCCTGTCATTGTTTTCTTGATTTTGGAGCAAGTATCTTGCTGTCTGGATCACTACTTCAGTAGGGATCATTGCTTCTGTCCCAAACACCAAGGAGTAAAGGGTCTGGCATGTGTCTACTTTGGAAGTAGTCCTATCTGCCCATAGGACGAAAGGAAGCTCTTATGCCCACCTTCCTTTCTTTTCATCTAGCCTTTTCTTCAAGTTGTTTACTATGATCTTGTTGCTAGATTCTGCTTGACCATTAGCTTGGGGATGAACAGGAGTGAACATTATCATTTTGATTCCCCAACCCATGCAAAAGTCTCTTGTCCTCTTGCTTATGAATTGTGATCCATTGTCGCATTTGATTACAACAGGGATCCCAAACCTGGTCAAGATATTACGTTTAATAAATGAGACTACCTCTTTGTCTCTAACTTGAACAAAGGCTTTAGCTTCGATCCACTTCGAGAAGTAATCAGTCATCACCAACATGAAGACTTTTACTCGTAGAGCTATTGGTAATTTTCCCACTATATCCATTCCCCATTTCATGAATGGCCATGGTGAGATAATAGGATATAGAGGTTATGCCGGTTGATGTAGGATGTTGCTATGTCTTTGGCAAGCATCACACTTTTGAGCATGTAGAAAAGAATCTCTCTTCATGGTTGGCCAGTAGTATCCTGTTATCAATACCTTGGAGCATAAGGATCTGCCCCCAGTGTGATTGCCACAGTCTCCTTCATGTATGTCCTTCAAGACTTCTGCAGCTTCAGGATCTTCCAAGCATCTGAGGTATAGACCTGCCATAGAATTTTTATAGAGTTTACCTTGGATTATTATGAATCTTGAGACTCTTGTTCTGAATGCTCTTTTGGTTTTTTCTTCTGTTGGGATCGTTCCATTTTGGAGATACTCCAAAATGGGTTGGATCCATGATCGTGGACTTCTTCGAGGATCCTGTTCGTCGGGATCCCATTGAGGATGGATCTGAGGGTCAGGATCTCCGATGGCTGCTACACTTATTGGTTGTTCAGGATCATCAGGTTTGTCGAAAAAGGCTTCTATAGCTGGAGTTATTATGTGGGTTATAGGGATCTTCATTTCTGATGGGATCCTTAGGGAGGATCCTAAGTTGGCTAATGCGACTGCTTCTGTGTTTTCTTCTCTGGGAGCTTGGGTTAGGCTAAAGTTTTCAAAATAAGAGGCTAATTTTTTGAGGATCTCGAGATATAATGCTAATCTTTCACCTTTCACTGCATAAGATCCATTGAAGTGATTAGTTAATAATAATGAATCAAAAAATACATGAATATCCTTGATTTGAAGATCCATAGCCCATTGTAGTCCCATGATGAGTGCTTCATATTCTGCTTCATTTTTGGTTGCATTGAATTCGCAACTAACTGCCTGGGGTAGGATGTCCCCTTGTGGCGATTTTAGTATGATCCCTAGCCTGGTTCCTTTTTGGTTTGAAGCTCCATCCATGAATAGTGTCCATTTTCCCAAGTGTTCATCTTCTAGGAGTTGTTTAGATTCAATGTCTGCTTCGTTTTGTAGATCATCACTAAAGTCAGCCACAAAGTCTGCTAATGCTTGTGACTTTATGGCAGATCTTGGCTCATATTTGATGTCAAACGTGCTTAACTTCACTGACCATTTTGCCATCCTTCCTGACATCTCTGGTTTTCTCTTCACATTCTTAATAGGATAATTAGTTTTCACATGTATGGTATGCGTCTCGAAATAATGTCTTAACTTAGTAGAAGTAGTTACTAACGCAAGAATTAATTTTTTGAGATGAGAATACCTGGTCTCAGGATCCAGAAAACTTTTACTTACATAGTAGATATGATGTTGGTCTCTATTAAGATCGTTGGCTAGGACAACACTTACCGCACTTGAGGATACCGAGAGGTAGAGGAGAAGTTGTTCTCCATCTATAGGCTTCACCAGCAGTGGCGCGGAGCTTAAGTATCTTTTAAGTTCCTAAATAGCTTCTTCGTGTTCTTCGGTCCATTCAAACTTCTTGTTCTTCTTCAAGATATCATAAGGGATTATACCTTTCTGAGGATCTTGAAATGAACCTGTTGAGTGCTGCTACTCTTCCAGTTAGCCTTTGGATGTCTTTAGTTGAATATGGAGATTTCAGCTTGATGATTGCTTTGATCTGCTCCGGGCTTGCTTCTATTCCTCTCTTGGTTACCATATACCCAAGGAACTTGCCCAAATTCATCCCAAAGTGGCATTTAGACAGATTCAACTTCATTTTGTATTCGCCTAGAATGTCAAAGGCTTATTTGAGGTACCTGAGATGATCTTCAGCTTTCATGGACTTCACCACCAAGTCGTCAATGTAGACCTCCATGGTGTCCCCCCAACTTGTCTTTAAACATCCGGTTCACCAGTCTTTGATATGTTGCACCTGTATTTTTAAGACTAAAAGGCATTGCAGTGTAACAATATATACCTATTGGTGTTATAAATGTTGTATCTTCTTGATCGGATGGTTCCATCTGGATTTGTTGGAATCCTGATGAAGCATCCATGACGGGTAAGAGTTCGTGGCCAGCTGTTGCATCTATCATGGAGTCAATGTGTGGTAGTGGAAAAGGATCCTTAGGACAAGCCTTATTAAGATCCGTGTAGTCTACACATACTCGCCACTTTCCATTCTTCTTCTGTACGGCAACTACATTAGCCAGCCATATCGGGAACTTCACTTCCTTAATCACCCCTGTCTTGAGGAGCTTTTCCACTTCTTCTTGGATGATCTGAGTTCTTTCGGGTGCAAACTTCCTTCTATTTTGATGTATCGGTCTGAAAGAAGGATCAATATTAAGTTTGTGAGTGATAATACTCTTGTCTATACCTGTCATATCTTCGTGTTTCCATGCAAACGTCTTGCTTCTGGTTCGAAGGAAGTTTAACAGGTCTTTCTTAATTTTCTCGGGTATTGAGGATCCTATGAGGACTTTGGTTTCAGGATCCTCGCTGCTTAGGGGCAGTTCCTTCACGTTTTGCTCCTTCGTTTCTAGAACATGTCGTGTCCCCTGCCTTAATTGCTATGCTTGTTGGGGTTTCGTCGTAGGCTTCATATAGGTTTTATAACATTCCTTTGATTCTTGTTGATCTCCCATGATCTTCACTATTCCCGACAGAGTAGGCATCTTTACACACTGATGATATGTTGATGGAACCGCTTTCATCTCATGGATCCACGGTCTACCTAATATCACATTATAAGAAGATAAGGTGTCAATAACACATAAATTTTTTATAGAGTTTACCCCCTCTATGTATATTGGTATCTTTATCTCCCCAATGGTGTTTTTCGTTTCTCTGCTAAATCCTATGAGGACCGAGGATCTTTTGATTATCTCTGATTCCGAGATGTTCATCCTCTTCAGTCCGTCCAAGAGTATGATGTTGACCGAGGATCCTCCATCAACAAGGATCCTTCTGACGAAGTAGTTGGCAATGTACAATGTTATCATGAGTCCGTCACGGTGAGGATCCTGGATCTCTTCCATGTCCGTCTCGTCAAAGGTGATTTCCTTTTCATTTCTAACTGAGGCATTCTTCTGTGGCC
Source organism: Lactuca virosa (assembly GCF_052849685.1). Lineage (NCBI taxonomy): Eukaryota > Viridiplantae > Streptophyta > Magnoliopsida > Asterales > Asteraceae > Lactuca > Lactuca virosa. The sequence continues at coordinate 170,436,459 of NC_136428.1, read as the reverse complement.
TATCCTCCTTTTCTGTTTTAGAGACCTTGGTGTGTCTTTTAGCCCGAGAATAAGAAATACCACAAATGTTAGATCCGCCTGAGATAACATTAATTATCTTGGCGTTTGGGGGTGGAGATTCTGGTTTCTCCGGGATCTTATGACAATCCTGGTTGCTCTCCTTGGACTTTTCTTTCTTTCTTCTAAGGATCTCTTTAAGATGCCCTTTGATAAGGAGGTAGCTGATCTCCTTTCTTAGAGCTATGCAATCCTCCATCATGTGACCGGAATCTTCATGGTAAGCACACCATTTGGACTTGTATTTCCAACTGGTGGACTTGTTATCCTTCTTTGGCCACCTTGCTTTGTCTCCGAGAACCTGCATAGCATAGATTAAACCTGAAACATCCACATAAAAACAATAGCAAGTGATGTTAGGAGGTTTCTCTTCCTCTCCTTCATTTTTGAGGGCATTAACCCTGTGATGATATGGTTTGGAATAGGGCTTTGATTTGTAGGATCTTGGAGCAGAGGATTCGGCCTTCCTATCGGGATTCTCATATTGACTTGAAGGGTTGCTCCTTTTCTGGACTTCTTTATCCTCTTCAAGCCTTGTGAACCTCAATGCTCGGCACCTAACTTCGTCCAATCTCTTGCATGGAGTCATCACGAGATCTTCATAGATGGGTGAATCCTTCCTTAGACCCATCTTGAAGGCCTCCACAGCAGTCGCCATGTCAATGTTGGGGATGCTCAGAGCTTCCCTGCAAAACCTGTTAACAAAATCCATAAGTCGTTCCTTAGGATCTTGAACCACTGGATAGAGATCACTAGTGATCTTCTTGAAGGTTCTGCTACAAGAAAACTGGTTATTGAAAATATTGACTAAATGTGCAAATGAATTAATAGAATAGGGAGGAACGTTTAGCATCCATTTAAGAGCTGATCCCATGAGGGTTGAACCAAAGCCTTTGCATAGGCAAGCTTCCTTCAAGTGCATTGGGATAGGAATGATCTCCATCATTTCTCGGTATTATGCTACGTGCTCTTCAGGATCCATAGTTCCATTGTAAGGCTTCATGCTAGGAGTCTGGAAGTGCTTAGGAACTTCGGTATTTGCTATCGCAGCAGCAAATCACGAGATCCTGTGACTTGTTAGAGATGCTTCTGGTATGGGTTAAACTACCTTGGGTACGCTTGAGATCATCTGTCTCAACTGCTGAAGTTCCCTAGCCATGTTGGGACTTATTCCTGCATCAAAATTCATAGAGTTAGTATTGATAGTATTGTTGTTTAAGAAGTTATTAGAATCAAGGTTTCTAGGAGTATTGAAAGGCTTATCGAGATCATTGATCATAAATGCTCGATTGTTCATAGTCGTCCCTCAGGGTGATGCAGCAGTAGCAGGAGCTGTGTTCCCCTGTTGATTTCCTGAGGATCCTGCATTGTCGAAGTTCAGGATCCTTGGTTGTACAACTGCATGCATTGTTTCCTGGGATATCTGAAATTCCGCCTTCATCCTCTCCACTTCTCTAAGTAGTGTTCTATTGTCGTCTTGTTGCTGAGTCCTGTTGCGTCATTTTCCTCATCATAGCGAAGAGTTCAGCAGTAGTGACCAGAGCAGCCGGATCCTGGAGTCCTGAAGATCCCAAACTTCCTTGTTTAGTGACCGGAGGGGTGTTTCTCTTGGAAGTATCAGGCGCTTTCCTTCGAAAAGGGGGTCCACTCGGAGGAGGTGGTAGGTTTTTGGTTGGAATGGAAGGAGCGGAGGATGAAGAAAGGATCGGTTGTGTAGACATGATCTTTTGAGGATTTTGAACACCACGGCCCCACGGTGGGAACCAAATTGTTTTGGTCAAAAATTACACAAGTATAAATCAACCAAATTGAATGAGAGGCTCTGATGTTCGAATTGTGCAATAGAGAAAGGTAAAGAGAATGACACGATTGCTTACAAGGAAAGCCCTTGATCCTTGCTAGGATCTTCAGCACAAAACCTTGGGAGGTGATAATAATCACCTGCGTTGATGATTTTATTAATATAAAATTATGATTACAGAGAGTATTTCAGTAAGAACAAGTGAAAATTTTCGTAGAGTAAGCTAAGATTAAGTAGAGTGTGTCGTGTGCGAGATACATGTGTCAATTTATAGTCTATACTAGCTAACAAGATGTCCGATATTCCTGGAATCCTCTATGACCAGCTTTGTGAACGTTGTTTGACTTGGTATTCCGGGTCTTTAGCATAGTTGAGACGACTCTCTGGTTCTTTGATCACTCGACCTCCGCCTGGGAAAGTGGGTGTTTATTTGAAAACCTTCGACGCCGGTCTTCGCCTTTCGTTGACTGACTTTCAAGAAGAAATACTCCGACGTAACGGGTGCAACGTTCAGATGCTAACCCCCGGTGCTGTTCATAAAATAATGGCCTTCGAGATGATCTGTTGAGCCAACGGCATCATTCCCGACTACTTCGTCTTCAAGTTCTTCTTTCAGTTTTCCGCTACCAACGACAAGTATACCTCTCTACCCGCTGGGGAGGCCATAACCTTGTTGTTGACAGTAAGCCTCTCAAGAAATCGCAGGATAAGTGGTTGTGGGTCAACAAGGAGCTGCTCGGTCGTGAGTATCCCCGAGCGACTATGCTTTCCGACACCATCCCTAAACTGTTTCCCCACAACTAGGCAACTACAGATCTCTTGCGTACTCTCCAGGTGGACGTTGATGTGATGTCGGAGGTTATACTTGCCGGTATCGGGATGAGCCCTAGTTGGCGCTCTCGGGGGGAGATGTCTGTGTTCTACACTGTTTCTAACGGTGAGTCGCTCTTGCTCTTCCCTTTCCTTGCTCTCTTCTCCCTCCCCCCCCCCTTTTTATTGCATATATGGAAGGAGACCTCGTTTACTTTTGTTTTTTCATGGTTATCTTCTCTGTTTTTTGGGCAGGTGTTGAATGCTCTGTTTCTATGGATTCTGTATTGCGGGGTCATTACCAGGGCAAGCTGGAGCATCGTGTAGTGCCTTTGTACGAGACTTTGCCTCCTCCCCGTCGCTTAACTATTGCTATTGCTCGAGTGTCCCCACAACCTATGGGGAGCTCTACCGCGTCGGGAAGTCAACCGGGTTCCTATACCGTCGTGACGCCGACTACCTCACGTACTCCTACTGGGCCGGCGACCGATGGTGTGGTGGACAGCAAGGCTGGGATTATGGATGGCGATCGTCGGGTTGCGGGGAAAAGGAAAGTTGTGTAGGCGATGAATGGTCTGGTTCTTGAGGGTAGCTCGAGACTTATCGGACAGCATGTGATGCAGCGCCGTGGTCTTATGCGCCTATTGTCGTCTGCACCGTCCAGCCCAGGGGATGTGTTGGTGATACCTGATGATGACGTTCAACAGTTTGAGGGTATCGAAGGGGCGTCTCATCAACCCATTGTACCAGTTTCTATAGGCGCTGGCGTTAGCCCCCAGTCTTCGAGGGGTAGTCCTGAGCGGTTGTTCCAAGGGTACCCTGCGGTGGAGGCATTACATAGTGCGCTTGTGTTTGTTCCAGGGTGGGGCTTACGTTCTGATTCTCGTTTGTCTGTTCGCTATGTTGCCTTGGATTTTACTCGTCATGCTCTTCCTCCTGCCACCGTGGATGACATGGATTCGATGAGTAATGTTGTACCGACTCATAATCTTGCGTATGCCGCTGCACTGGCCATGACATATCTGGTCGTTGGGTCCCGTCATGTGCAGCGGTTTGGTGAGTTGGAGCATGTGCATTCTTCCCTTGTTGAGAGGGAAGCTATTTTGAGGGCGAAGGTGACCGATTTAAGCAACGCCGTTGGTCGGTTAGAGGAGGAGAACAAGTCTTTGGTATCGGGGAAATTGGTATTGGAGGATGTGCGTAGTGTCTTGGAAGCTCAGGTGGAGTCTTTGACCCAGGCAAATGAAGGTTTGATGATTCACAATGAGAGCCTGGAGCGGGACCTTGCCGATCGCGAGCATGAACTGGAGGTGCTGAGGGCGGACCATAGTTGGCTCCTTCAAGTTGGGTTTGTGCGTGTGATGGACAAGCTTCTTGAGCATCCCGAGTTCAGTGGTGGTATTAGTTGTATTCGTCATGTTGCCTTTGTTGCTGGGGAGGATTCAGGTTGGGCCAACTTGAAAGCTCAGGTCGATGCTGGGACTTACGATCCTTCTGCTAGTGACTCACGGTCCAGTCATACTTCAGCTTTGGATGATGCTTTGTTGGCTTTCGCGACTATGGACTTTGCTGGTTTGCTCAGGTTGGGTCACTTGGATGTGGATGGGGTAAGATCGTTATGCGTGTTTGATGAGGGTGAGGAGGGTGTGGAGATGTTGGATGTGGGTGGTTCAGGGGCAGGTGGTGCGGGAGCAAATGCTGGGGCTGGTGGAGTTGGTGGTGGTGGTGAAATTGGTGATGGCGATGGTCCTGTTGGTGGCGATGGTCCTGGTGGTGTTATATGAAGTTGTTCAGAGCTACCCTTCTGGGGTGTGAAAAAATCTTGTTGAAGCTTTTTTTGTTGTCTTTTAGTCATTTTACGGCCTCTGAGGCCATTGTTTTGATGTTCTTAGCTTGTGGCCTCTAAGGCTTTTATTGTGTAAACAGACAATGGTCTATCTTTAACCGCTGAACTGTTACGCTTTTAATCAATCGTATCGAACCTTCTATGTAGGTTGATCATTTGTTAGGCCTTCTTCTATGTCATATTTTCTGTTTTTATGTATGATGTATCTTGGATTCACTGAGTATCCTTTATGCTATATTTGCTAGAATGTTAGATGTGCTCACTGCATTACGTACTAAAGAAAATGCATGTTATTTTATTTATGTAGTTCTGATACATGGTTGTTTCATACAATAATTTCCTATTGGACTTCTCTGAGAGTCCATCTGTTGGTCCGGGTGATCAGTCCGGCCATGAGATGTTTTCCTTGTTTTCCCTACTGTTTAGGGGTTTACGACTTTGCTTGGAGGTTGCGTGCCTTCGTCTTCCTTTCTGCATAGGGTTCTATCATTGCTTAGAAGTGGAACTTCCTCAAGTTCCTTGCGTTCCATGTCTTGGGTATCTGCCTCCCCTCCAGGGTCTCGAGAGAGTACGATCCGTTGCGGTGCGCCCCGACCACTTTGTATGGTCCTTCCCACATCTGACTTAATTTCCCACGGGGTTGTGTGTGGCTGACCTCATTTTTTCGCAAGACAAAGTCTCATACTCGGAATGCTTTGTCCTTGACGCGTTGATTGTAGTATCTTTCTACTGTCTTTTTGTAGGCTGCCTGGCGCATGCTTGAGCGCTCGCGTCGCTCCTCCAGGAGGTCTAGGTTTTCTCTTAGATTTTCGCTGTTTCCTTGCTCCTGGCAATACTCTGTTCTTATTGATCCTATCATATTTTCTGCCGGTAGCATTGCTTCGGCTCCGTAGGCTAAAAAAAGGGCGTTTCTTTTGTGCTGGTCCGTGGTGCAGTCCGATATGACCAGAGAACTTCTGGTAGCTCGTCTACCTAATTGTCGTTTGCTTTTTCTAGCCGTTTCTTGATCCCCTGTACCAACGTCATATTAGACACTTCTGTTTGTCCGTTGGCTTGGGGGTGAGCCACAGATGTGAATCTCTGCTCTATTCCATTTTCTTTGCACCAGTCCTTGAAGGGATTTTCTGTGAATTGTAAGCCGTTGTCACTGATTATGACCTTAGGTGTTCTGAACCGTGTTATGATGTTCTTCCAGATGAACTTGATTATTTGCCTCCCGATAATACATGCTAACGGCTTTGCTTCTATCCATTTCGTAAAGTAGTCGACTGCCACAACTAGAAATTTCACCTTCCCCGGCGCTTCTGGGAAGGGGCCGACAATATCGACTCCCCATTGGTAGAAGGTCCAGGGGCTGACTATACTTGTCATCTTAGATGGTGGTACTTCTTGCGCCGGCGAGAAAGTCTGGCATGCCACACAAGTTTGCGTTAGCTCGACCGCATCCTGGTGTAACTCTGGCCAGTAGAGACCCATGCGCAACACTTTGCCTGTGAGTGCTTGTGCTCCTTCGTGGGCTCCGGCTGACCCTGCGTGGGCTTCCTCCAAAGCCAGCTTCCCTGCCGTGCCATCTATGCATTTGAGCCATGGGGCTGTGTGATCTTTTCTATACAACGTCCCTTTTAGAACTGCATACTGGGGGGCTCGCACCCTCGTTTTTCTGGGCCTCTGCGTGGTCGTCAGGTAGTATACCGTGTTGAAGATAGTCCATGATGGGCGTCATCCAATTGGGTTGCTCCACTGATAGGGAGTCAACTTGTCGCTCGTCGATGTTCCTTTCCTTTAGTCTTTCCACAAGTACTTCCTTCGAGACGTGTCCGAAACATGTTGATGCTAACTTGCTGAGGGCGTCTGCTCGCCTGTTGCTTCCTCTCGGGATTTGCTTTATCACAAAACTTTTTAGGGAACTTGTGATTCGTTGCACTGCTTTCACATACTTTTCCATTCGTTTGTCTTTCTCTTCGAACTCCCCCGATACTTGGTTGGCTCCTAAGCGCGAATCCGTCAAGGCTGTGACTCTCTCCGCCCCCATTTTTACTGCTAGCCTGAGGCCGGCTAGCAAGGCTCCGTATTCCGCCTCGTTGTTGGAAGTAAGGAAGTCGAAACGCAAGGCGTACGTGACTTCCTCTCCCGTGGGGCTGGTTAAAATCAGCCCTGCGCCCGACCCTTCTTTGCTGGAGGCCCCATCTGCAGAGAGGGACCACTGCTGGTCGGTCTTCTCTGCTAAGCGTCCTTGTTGGTCTGCATTGGTTACTTCTTGTTGGAGTTCCCCCACGAATTCGAGCAATAAATCCACTAAGGCTTTCCCCTTGATTCTTACCCGAGGATGGTAACTGATGTCGTGCTCTCCTAGCTCTATGGCCCTCTTTGCGAGCCGCCCGGAAGTCTCCGGCTTCAGGAGCACCTGCTTGATCGGGCAATTGGTCAGTACCTCTATTTGGTGGGCCTGGAAGTGTCGGCGGAGCCTTCGTGCCGCGTAGACTAGGGAAGAACCCGTTTCTCGATGGTTGGATAGTTCATTTCGGGTCCCTGTAGGGCCCGGCTCACGAAGTAGATCGGCAACTGGTGTCCTTGTCTTTCAACTACCAGTACTGACGAGATAGCGTCTTTCGATGTGGACAGGTATACCTGCAGTGTCTCGCCGGGTATCGGGCTGGCCAGGGTAGGAAGAGTGTGTAGTGCCTTTTTTATCTTCTGAAGTGCCGACTCGACCTCTATCTTCCATCAGAAATTGTTTTTCTCTATGCATCCTTTGAGCGTGTTGAATAGCGGCATGGCTTTCTCAGTCGACTTAGAGATGAATCGACTAAGCGCTGTCAGCTTTCCATTTAAGCCTTGTGCGTCCCTCAGCGTACAAGGTCAGGGTGTTTCTTCGAGCTCATTTATTTTTGTTGGACTTGGCTGAATTCCTTCTTTCGTCACATAGTATTCCAGAAACTGGCCTTCTTCCACCTCAAAAGTGCACTTGGCGGGATTTAGTTTCATCTTAGCCCCCTCCAACGCTCATAGTGTTTCCTCCACGTCTCGTAGCAACTTGCTCTCGTTTGGGCTTTTTATTACCATGTCGTCGACATAGACCTCAATATTTCGACCGATCTGATGGGCGAACAAGGAGTCGAAGAGCCGTTGATAGGTCGCCCCCGCGTTCTTCAGCCCAAATGGCATCTTTGTGTAACAAAAGGTGCCATGATCCATGTAGAAGGCTGTCTTCTCTTCGTCGTTTGTACTCATCAGGATTTGGTGATAGCCTTTTGATGCATCTAGGAAGCACTTCCACTGGAATCCTTGCAAATATTCTACTTTTTGGTCTATTTCTGGCAGCGGGTACCAGTCTTTGGGGCATGCCTTGTTTAGGTCCGAATAGTGAATACACATCCGCCAACTGCCATCATGTTTCCTTACCATTACCGGGTTGGCGATCCATGTGGGAAATATCGCTTCTCTGAGGATTCCGGCGTTGGTTAACTTTGCCACTTCTGCGTTGATTGCTTTGTTTCGCTCCCCCTAGACCCGCTTATTTTGTTTCACTTCCTTGGTTCCTGGTTTTATCATTAACTTGTATTCTATGATTCCTCGGTCGACCCCCACCATGTCTGTAGGCTTCCATGCGAATACATGTTTGTACTTCTGCAGTAGCTGGACCAGCGCCCCTCTCATTTCTGCAGGGAGGGTTGTTCCTACGGTCACTCGCTGGTCGGGATACTCCCTGTTGATTACTTCTCCTCCATCTGACGGGTTTGGTCTTGGCCTTTTGGCTTCAACCGAGATATCTTTTGGTTGCATGATCTCGTAACATTTGAGTTCCCTTGGGGGCGTGGCTAGAATCGTGCCCGATCCTTGGCTTGTGCTAAACTTGACTATTCCGTGAATTGTCGACGGGACCGCCCCAAATCTGAGCAGGGCTGTCCGTCCCAATATGATGTTGTGCTCCGGCGGGTGCCGTATGACTACAAAGTCTATTAGGGCGGTCCGTCGCCTGGTTTTGTCTTTGGTAACTAGTGTCAACGGTAAGTGAATCATACCTAGTGGCCATAGCCTGTGCCCGGTGAATCCTGTGAGTTGGCCTGTGGTTGGCCTCAATCCCTCTTTCCACGTGTTCGGTAGTAGCCGAAAACAGCCCGGTGAATCCTGTGAGTTGGCCTGTGGTTGGCCTCAATCCCTCTTTCCACGTGTTCGGTAGTAGTCGATGATATCCGCTGAGCTTCCAGTATCGACGTATACCCGGTGAACGATCACATCCCGGATGGACCCCTGAATGATGAGGGGGTTGTCTCCGTTCCACCCGGCTGGGATTGGGTCACGCATGGAGAATGTCAGCCCCTGCATTGCCCTTGTAATATCTTGTGTGTTTTTTGCACGCTCCACTCTCCCCCTCTTATGGTTGATCGTCAGAATTTCCAGTTTGCGCTCTGCCTTCCCGGCAGTGTCTTTTGGGTTGTCTGCATCGAACTTAGCCCATAGGCTTTTGGCGATTTCTATCACGTTGCCTTTTAGTTGCTTTTCTTCGATTTCCCTTTTTAGAACCGCGCAGTTTATTTTGTCGTGTGTCCTGGTCTTGTGATACTCGCAGTATCGTGTTTTGGTGCCGTTGGTTGTTGGCCTTTCGTCGACCATGTAGACTTCTGTCCGTCTTCCTCCCCTATCGTCCCTGCTGAAGGGTCTGAAACGCCCTGGCGGTCGTCTGTCCCGCCCCATGAACCTGCTGTTCCCCCGAGAGTCGGGGTGAGACGTAGGGTAGCTATTCCGCCTCCCGATGGAGGTCGTCATGGGGTTGAGGTTCGCTTGCTTCGATGCTTCACCTTCTTCCTGGCGTAGGAAACTTTCCACTCGCTCTTTTAATTCGGCCCTCGTTTTGGGTTGTTTACCCATAAGCTTTTGGGACAACGAACCTGGTACCAACCCCCAGGTGAATGCACCCGCTGTAACATCCCATAGATCATGACCAAAAATTTCTTTTTAAAACATTACTAAACCATAGTATTAAATCATTTCAAACATACTAAAAGGGTTATATAACAAATCAGAGTATCTTTTCAAAACACTTGTTCATTTTATCAGAGTAAACATCCCAGGCTAAACTTCTTTGGTGTGTGCCATGCGATCATCCCGAGCTCTTCCCTCTGCTACCGGAAGTACCTGAAACAAAAACTGAAAACCGTAAGCACGAAGCTTAGTGAGTTCCCCAACTTACCACATACCATACATATCAACTGATCCATACATGCCATACGTAACCCTGAACACATAACCACATACGAAGCTTAGTGAGTTCCCCAAGCTTAGTGAGTTCCCCAACTTCAACCGACTCGTCGAGTTCATCTTCCTCAAATAAATGCGTCCAGTCTGTGACTCGCCGAGTTGTATGAACAACTCGTCGAGTCCATCTTTATGGGTTTGAAGATTGCCTTGGACTCGCCGAGTTCCTCCTTGAACTCGTCAAGTACGATGAACTTCATGTCCACTATGGACCCAGACTGGCTGAGCCCTTACCAACTCAACTCATACCCTTAACAGAAGGGTTTTGGGGCAAGAAAATAGCCTGACTCGCTGAGTCCCATAAGTGACTCGCCAAGTCCCTCTATGTCCAACTCTATTCAGACGATTTCAGTCAAGCACAAGGCATCCAAGACCCAGATGTAGCCTCCTACGGTCGGAATAACACGCAAAGCTAATACCTTTGCGTCCATGCATGGCCCTTTTTGCTCAAAAGGCCATAACAACCTCTTAAACTTTGCATGTGGAGTTCTATTGGAAAGGATCTAGCTTAGGGACGTCCAAATCCCACAAAAAATCATTCTTGGTCCATAAACTTCATAAAAAGGGGCCATAAAGAGATCAAACAAACTAGAAGTCAAGATGAAGACTTGATTACCAATAAATGCAGCCAAATGAGTGTATCTTCTGGATCTACTTCGTCCTTCTTGCACCTCCAACTTCCTTCTTCTCCTTCTTCCTCTTCAAGAGTACACAATCCACACAAAAATGGCTTAAACACTCATAAGATGCATTAGGGTTTCGTTCTGGTCTTGAGAGAGCATCAAGGAGGCTGAGGAAATGAGAATGAGATGCTTAAATAGGGCACCAAGTCCCAAAATTAGGGTTTCCCAATCCAGACCAGACTCGCCGAGTCAGTCCCTCGACTCGCCGAGTCAGCCACTTAATACGCGACACGGAAACTCGCTCCTACTCGTCGAGTTCCTCCCTAGACTCGACGAGTTGACTCCTTGACTTAGGGTTTTCCCTTTCCTTTCTTTGCCTTGTAAATTCTGAGTGTTACAACTCTCCCCCAATTAAACTGGACTTCGTCCTCGAAGTCCACAATGGCCAACTTCCTTACCATCCGCCTATAACTTCCCCACACGATACACACTTCGCCCTCCCAGTCCAATCCTCGGTGGTCCACCCTTCGGAGAATCGCCTGGTCATACCGCAAAGTAAATCCTTGGTGATAAAAACCTTGAGAGCACTCCTATCAGCAACAATCCTGAGAACATGCTTCTTAACCAACCGAAAATCCCTCTGGTACTCCTCGAGCACTTATGCTGTACATCCTAGGGGTTCACCCCTTCTTCCTGCGCGATACACGGATTTCCCAAGGCAACTTTCCATACACAACAGCTAACCTTCCCTATCTCCATCGTGAATAGACCTTCTGCTGAAACTGCAATCCTGGCCACTCCCGGTGCCGGCCATCGCACCATTACCGGCTGAATGATTTCACTTACTATACCCCACAGCTGTAAGCTCTATCCAGCGTGAGTGACTCAACATTACCTGATCAGCTCACTGCTCTATGCACGAATTCCCTTTATCACCACTCCTGCCTGAAATCCTGCTGACTCCCATCCGCCTTCTGGATGAACCGAGACCACCTGGGTCCCAACTGATCTACCGTTATCCGAAATACCACAAGAACAATCCTTCATTCGCTCTCAGCGACTTCTGAAGATACAGCGACTACCTGAATTGCTCTACCAACCTAGCCATTCTGGCTCTAGAAGATCTGGGATCCTCGATCCCCTGCCTTAACCCTAAGGTCTCTACCAGGTCCCACCTTCTGCTAAAAACACACGGGCCTCGCCCACGGGTCTCACCCAAACTATACTTCGGAGCGGCCTCTCCCATAGGTCTCACCTATCTAGGGCTATGTAGGCCCACTCCACCTATAACTCAACTTGCTATCCTTTCCTGATTCTTATTATGCTAAATCGGAGATACGGGCCCCCGCCCACACTCCATGAACTAGGAGATACGGGCCCCCGCCCACACTCCGCTAACTAGGAGATATGGCCCCCCGCCCACACTCCGCTAACTAAGTTTCTAAAGAATGCTACGACTTACCCGAAGTCTTACAACACTTCCCTCACTGACTCGCTGCTGGGGAATGCTGCGGCTATCCCGCAGTCTTATATCCTGACTAATATCGCATCTTGCCGGAAGCTCTCAGATCTGGTTTCCCCAAACCAGTCATCAACTAATCGCGAATACACACACTCAAGGTTGGAAAGTTTCCTAAACTCCCAATTTGTGTGCTCCTCAATCCAAGCAGCCACTTGAGCTGCTTTTCCAAGACTGCAAAACCATCCCAGTCTTCCACTTACTTCTGTCCCTTGGCCACTCGGGTGGCTCTCCCCCACTTCAACTTGACTAGATTCTCACAGCTCACAGCTTGGAAGAATTCCCAATTCTCCCTACCATCCCCTGACCATTCTGTTGAAAACCCATGCTTACCACAGCTGGTGATCTAACCGATCCATTCCCAAACGATACCTTCCCCAAAAACTAGCGAGACACTACCGAGTCCCACACCTGCATGCTACAGTTACTGCATCCTGAGTAACCTGCTCTAAAAAGAAACGACCTCTAACTATCATTCTAAAATCCAAGGTATGCAGATGGCATATAAATCAATCACAAGCAGGCCATAAGATTCTGAAATATCATTATCATTACCGATGCAGAACCATAACAATAAAATCATAATATAAGTTGATAGAGAAAATGAAAGATACGCACCTGACGCATCGGGCTGCTCACGCCTCTCTGAAACCAACTGATACGCCCAGCTCCTCATTGCAGGCGCCTCTGCCCGGCCCTGATGGCCGTCGGTGATCCTCAAGGTTGCAGGGGCAGGTGCTATCACCTGTCCTGCTGAATGAAAACTCGGACATTGGGCCTTCTTGTGGCCCCTCTGACTACAATGAAAACATATCAGGTCTGATCCCTGGGTGGTGGTAGCTATACAATCCCTACTAAAATGACCAATCCGGCCGCACTTGAAGCAGCCAGAATCACCACCGCTGCCACTTCTACACGCACCCTCGTGCGTCCTGCCGCACTTGCCATAGCGGCCCCAATCCTGAGGACCTCTCAATCTAGAATCTGATGTCTTGGGCCTCTTGCGCGATCCCATAGATATCTGAATCTCTGCCAACTTTCTCTTCTTTTCCGTCCCAAGATCAATCTCTCTTTCTCTGGCCCGAGCGATCATGTCTTCCAGCGTCTTGCAGCTGGACCGACTCACAAACTGACTAATATCGCTCGTCAACATCTCGTGGTACCGATCCTTCTTCATCTCCTCGTCCGCCACATACTGTGGAACTAGAAGGGCACTCTCCCTGAACTTGGCGGTGATCTCGGCCACTGACTGTGTAGTCTGCCGTAGATCCTGAAACTCCCGGGCTAACTGTTGCACCTCAATCACCGGTGCAAACTCGGCGTTGAACTTGGCCGAGAAATCGCTCCATGTCATCGCGTCCAACGCGACATCAACCCCGATAGCATGACCAACCTCCTCCCACCAATCTCGCGCTCTGTCCTTCAGAAGACAGGAGGGGAGTCGAACCTTGTCCCCCTCGGGACACCGACTAGAACGAAAAGTGTTGGCGACATCAGCCAACCATCTGCCGCTAGCAATGGGGTCCCTAGCCCCATGGTAATATGGAGCTCCACAAGCTCTGAACTCCTGAAATGTCAATGTACGCGCTCCCATCATGGCCATCATCTCAGTGCGGAAGGCTCCAAACCTCGCATCCAAAATATCCAGTATGCCCACCTTAACCGTACCAAAGATCACAGGAGTCTGGTCTAGAATATTGCGCATAATCTCAGCTGATACAAACTCCCTCATCCGCTCCTCGAGCTGCTCGGTTCCTGAACCTGAGCATGATCCCTCTCTGACACCTGATCCATCCACTGGTCTATCTTGCAATGTCGCCATGCTCGCACTACTGAAAACATATCATAACAATCATCAAAATACACACCACTGCTGAGGGATCACACACACTCACACTATAAGTTCCCTGGTTTTATCTCGGCCCCTCTTGAATCGAGTACAGATCCTCTGCTTTCAGTAGTATGGGCCCCTACTACCTTCCACATCTATCCGTACTTTCCTCAAGAATTGCCTCGACTACGCCAAGTCCCTTTCACTGCTACTAACACTGCTCCCAGCACTACTCTCATCCTAGGCTTGCCCTAGGGTATCATCTAACTCATTCCGTCCTCAGCTGCTGAAGGACTTCCTAGTAATGCCAACTTGCTACCTCATGAATATAGCCACATACAACAGAGATCAGATAATCCTTCGAGTAAAAGACTCATCCCTAAAATGGTTGGACTCAGACAAGAGCTGCGCAATAGTGTCAAATCTTGTCACTCTGAGATTATCCAGCCTGTGCCACATGTGACTTAGCATATTCACTTAATAGTTAGCTCGCATTACTAAAAGTCCCACAAGCACAAAGCAAGCAGCATTCAGACAATGGGGAAAAACTAACCACGTCATAATCAAGCAATTCTATCCACACAACAAGAATCTGTACTAGCGTGCGATGCTAAGATCATATAATCAGGCATAACCTAAGCAGGCTATCCTACCGCTGTCTAACCAATACTAGAATGCAGTTCGACAAACAAATATAATAGGTATATAAGGCATCCGCTTAGATCCTTAGCCCTAAATCTAGCATGCTGATCACATAGTCATATCATACATAAACTTGTATGGGTAATTTGGGAGAACTTACTTGAGCTCGGCTGATTGCATGCACCACACCCTTTTATCTTTTTAAAGTCCTTATTCCTTTTTCGAAGTTCTTTATTTTTCCAAGCTCTTTTATAAAAATAATTCTCCTTTGAAAATTTTCATACCAAGTCCTCAGTTTGAGTTCAGACACACCCGAGAGTGTACCCGAATCCCTCAAACCAAGGCTCTGATACCAACTTGTAACATCCCATAGATCATGACCAAAAATTTCTTTTTAAAACATTACTAAACCATAGTATTAAATCTTTTCAAACATACTAAAAGGGTTATATATAACAAATCAGAGTATCTTTTCAAAACACTTGTTCATTTTATCAGAGTAAACATCCCAGGCTAAACTTCTTTGGTGTGTGCCATGCGATCATCCCGAGCTCTTCCCTCCGCTACCGGAAGTACCTGAACCCAAAACTGAAAACCGTAAGCACGAAGCATAGTGAGTTCCCCAACCTACCACATACCATACATATCAACTGATCCATACATGCCATACATAACCCTGAACACATAACCACATACTGGGATCCCGCCCGCCATATCGGGCCTCGCCCGGCATCGGACCCCGTCCGCCATCAGGCCCCGCCTGGCATCGAGCCCCGCTCGGTATACCGATCTGTTTCTCTTAGGCCTCGCCTTTCTCTGGGCCTCACCCGCTAAACACATAGAAACATCACACATAACAAATAGCTAAACATACTCTACGATACTCCTGATCTAAGGGCTCACCTAACTTGGGCCTCGCCCCTATCCTACTACTGATGAGTCATGGAACCCCGTCCACGCTCCTGCTGATAGTGAGATACGGGCCCCCGCCCACACTCACCTTCTTCCTAACTCGGGCCTCGCCCCTGCTCTGCTACTAATGAGATACGGAACCCCGTCCATACTCGGCTATGATGAGATACGGGACCTCACCCACACTCACCTCCCTACCAGGCACATACGAGTATCACAAAGACAACAAGTATAATCTAACATTCAACATATAAAACTTCCTCGGGCTTGCTCCGGCATCAGACCTTGGTTCGGAACCTATCAACTGTGACACATACAAGAATCACAACCACCTTTAGCAAACTACATTCCTCGGGCCTCGCCCAACACATGTCGTAACCCAGAACATGTAACAATAATTGCCTAGGGCTAACCCCCGGGTCTTCCTTCTATACATAAACATAATCATAAACATAATGGGCCGACATTGTGGTCGTAGACCCATGCACACAGTGAGGAGACTCACATCGCACTGCTGAAGACTAGCTGAACACTTCTAACTGCTAATCGGCAACTTCTGAACCGCTGAACCTTCAGCTTCCCGAACTATCAGTACCCAAAATAACATTTAGACCGCAACAATCCAAAAGTCAACCCTGGTCAAACTTGGTCAAAGTCAACCTCCAGTTGACTTGACTCGTCGAGTTGGTCTACCAATTCGTCGAGTCCATACTCATACTACCCAATACAACCCCTGACTCTACTCGTCGAGTCTAGCAAGAACTCGACGGGTCCTCCTTCAACCATACAATCGGTACCATCTTCAACCGACTCGCTGAGTTCATCCTTGAACTCGTCGAGTTCATCTTCCTCAAATAAATGCGTCCAGTCTGTGACTCGCCGAGTTGTATGAACAACTCGTCGAGTCCATCTTCATGGGTTTGGAGATTGCCTTGGACTCACCGAGTTCCTCCTTGAACTCGTCGAGTACGATGAACTTCATGTCCACTATGGACCCAGACTGGCTGAGCCCTTAACAACTCAACTCATACCCTTAACTGAAGGGTTTGGGGAAAGAAAATGGCCTGACTCGCCGAGTCCCACAAGTGACTCGCCGAGTCCCTCTATGTCCAACTCTATTCAGACGATTTCAGTCAAGCACAAGGCATCCAAGACCCAGATCTAGCCTCCTAGGGTCGGAATAACACGCAAATCTAATACCTTTGCGTCCATGCATGGCCCCTTTTGCTTAAAAGGCCATAACAACCTCTTAAACTTTGCATGGGGAGTTCTATTGGCATAAAGCTTCCACCTTTATGCCTTAACTACTCCAAATACTCCCAGATCTGAAAGGATCTAGCTTGGGGACGTCCAAATCCCACAAGAAATCATTCTTGGTCCATAAACTTCATAAAAAGGGGCCATAAAGAGATAAAACAAACTAGAAGTCAAGATGAAGACTTGATTACCAATAAATGCAGCCAAAGGAGTGTATCTTCTGGATCTACTTCCTCCTTCTTGCACCTCCAACTTCCTTCATCTCCTTCTTCCTCTTCAAGAGTACACAATCCACACAAAAATACCTCAAACACTCATAAGATGCATTAGGGTTTCGTTCTGGTCTTGAGAGAGCATCTAGGAGGCTGAGGAAATGAGAATGAGATGCTTAAATAGGGCACCAAGTCCCGAAATTAGGGTTTCCCAATCCAGACCAGACTCGTCGAGTCAGTCCCTCGACTCGCCGAGTCGGCCACTTAATCCGCGACATGGAAACTCGCTCCTACCCGTCGAGTTCCTGCCTGGACAGGACGAGTTGACTCCTTGACTTAGGGTTTTCCCTTCCCTTTCTTGGCCTTCTAAATTCGGGGTGTTACACCTGCGATTAAGACTTCGTCATTGTAACAACCCGGAACTTCAGTCCTGTACACTTAGTCGATTCAATCAATATTCAACTTGTTTTGTCGATTTCTGGTGCCATTCAAGGGTTCATTTGAGTGTTCTAAGCTTGCATTTGACCAAGGTTGAGTTTAGGAATGAGTCAACACGTCCCACAGTGAGAAAACCAGGCCATACACACTCTTGGAAGGTGTGTACGGCCGCACACATGAGTGTACGGCCGCACACATGAGTGTACGGCCGCACACCCATCCTCCAGCCGCACACTCATCCCGATTTATATAGGGTGACCCCTTCACTCATTCCTTTCATTTGGCTGCACTCTACTTTCTCTCTTTACTTTCTCTCTCTAAAAACTTCATCCAAGAACACTCTCAAGGCCTCAAAAACGTGAGTTTTCCATCACCTAGCTTATCATACATGAAGGACCCATAGATCTAAGCCCTTAATCATCAAAGTTTCATCATGTTCTTCATCATATGAAGGTGTACGGCCACACACCTTCATAAGGGTGGCCGCACACTGTTGAATGACTCTCCAAAGTGAGAGTTTGGCCTCCATTTGCTAGTTGGACTTGGTATTGACTTGGAAACACTTGAAAATCAACACTTTTAGCGTGAATGAAGAGTGCACGGCCGCACACCTCTATGTACGGCCGCACACCTCTATGTACGGCCGCACACCTCTATGTACGGTCGCACACCTCTATGTACGGCCGCACACTCCCTTGTACGACCGCACACGCCCTCTGTACGGCCACACACTCCTGTGTGCAACTGCACACACATGCTGACCGCACACCCTGGCCGCACGCACACACTTTTGGCCGTACACCTCCCTCTTTTGATCATATTGGGTCCCGACAAGCATTTCCAAGTCCCTAGAGTGGTTTTCCATCACTTATAGTGGTGAAATACCTTCATTTGACTCTTTTATGTGTCATTGCGTGATAATTAGGATCGAATTGTGATGAAGGCTTCACTTGAACACCCAGCTTTCTGTATCGATCCTTCAATCAAACCACTCGCGCAAGGTGAGTTCATACCCCTACATTTTCCGTATTTTTAATGTTTTCAGGGGGGAATACAAGCTAAACATAAATTTTTTCAAAACTCATGCAATTCTCATACTTTAACCCTTTTGTACTGTGTTGAGCATAAGGGACGTTTTCACTAAACTTGCATGGTTTCCGGACTCGCTATTCACTACGTTTTACATGCAAACTATAATCGGTATAGTTTGGGATTTTTCTAAACATAACAAGTATAGAAACTTTCACTACTAAACATATGGACTAAGACAGAAATAGTTTCCAGTTTGCATCACTACTTTATCATGTTTTCATAACTGTAATTATCACTACAAACGGTATACATTCGGATTTTCACTACGGTAGAACGCTACTACACTACACGTAAACTAGATTGTACGATACTGTGAGGCGCTACTTCAATGCTGTACCCTTAGGTGTACAGGGATAAATCCTATCATAGTATAACTAGAGTCTCCTGGAGGGAGAGCGTGAGATTTGTGAATAGATCTATTCGGGACTGACAATCGCACACCCGAACTGCTAGCTATAGTTGGGCAGGCATGCCCAGGGTGACAAATGTCATTTAACTCGACGCCTGAAGAACGTTGGAAAGGTCTCTAGTCATATCAAGCATGGTTATACGACTCACATTATGTATAAATCACCTTTAGTTTACGACTTGTCACTCTTCAACAGTTTTATTTATACTAAATAGAACTAACACACTATGTATAAAGGCTGAAGCCAGGGTTTTCAACCAAAATTGATTATGCAAGGATTTCATATACAATATACTTATACTTCATGATTAGCCTTAGCTAGTCACATGAAGTAGTATTTTCACATATCACTACCGTTTTCAGTAACGAACATTCATGGTTTATATGGAACAGATAACGCTACATTTTCACTTAAAGAAAATATCGGATTTTCTTGACGCTATACAAAATACTTTTTACGAGCTCATCAACAAGTTTTCATTTCAAACTACCGCTTATGAACTCACCAGCTTTATGCTGATATTTTCAAACTGCTTGTATTCTCAGGAAATCAGTAGACAGGTACCTGCTGGATTTTTGAGAAGCTGGAGCAATAAGAGTCTTATGTTGATATTTTATATATACTCTCTGATGTAATTCAAACAAGTTTCAAATTGATGTAAACAATTTCATATATGTATACACTGTGATGGTTGTGTTGCTACGGTTGGTATTTTACATTGGTTGTGATGCTATACATGACGTCCTCCGCTCCGGAACGTTTCCGCCATCGTTTTTGGGGTGTGACAGATTGGTATCAGAGCCCTTGTTTATAGCGAACTAGTATACCGAACCTTACGTGGTATACAACTATAAACACTAAGGGGCCGAAGTGCTCTACACTAAAAGTATACTTTCAAAAATATAAGTATTTTTATAAAAAGTATACGAGCATGCATACATAACAGAATTCGTGTCACAAGTAGAACGGAACAAAAGTATTTGGATGTTGGGATGCTGCGGTTAAACCTGGGCAGTTATGTAATCATGTCTAGGGTGAATATAGCCTGATCAACTATATTCAGTCGTGACATGGCCAACATGTGCTTGAGAGTGACTGTGGTGTTACAGCAGGCCTAAAACTTACCAAAATCATCTCACATAAAATACTATAGGAATATTTTAGCTAGAGCCAAACTCAGTATACAAAATCACTCTAAGTAATGCTACCTCTTCTTCCTTAAGCGATAACTTACTTGCATTAGTAATCTTCCTGTGCTTATCGCTTGGTAAACTCTTTTATTATCAGGATAAGATATATCTTGTTTCATATATCTTGAGGACTTACCATCCTCTTCTTCCTGATTGTTTCTAGAAGAAGATGCCTCCCCGACCAAGACCCATCAGAAGAAACGACAACACTCCGCCACCACCACCACCCCCTCAGTTCGACCCCGTCATGTTTCAGGCAACAGTTACAGCCGCAGTGACTGCAGCAATGGCACAAGTGAATGCTGGTGGGGCGGGAGGTGGAACCGACCCACAGAGACCAGATGGAAGTCAGGGACGTCAAAAGGAGTGTTCCTACAAGGACTTCATGACTGCAAAACCCAAGTCTTTCGACGGAAATGGAGGTGTCATCGCTTTGACTCGATGGTTCGAGAAGATCGAATCCATCTTCGAAATTTGCACCTGTTCCGAAGCAAACAAGGTGAAGTTCGCCGCCTGCACCTTCACCGACAGAGCCTTGACCTGGTGGAATGGTTGAGTCAAAATCCTAACCCTGCTAGTGGCTAATGTCATGGGTTGGGAAAGACTGAAGGAACTCATGCTTGCGGAATACTGCCCGAGGGGCGAAGTACAAAAGTTGGAGCATGAACTCTGGAACTTAAAGATGAAGGGTTCCGACATCGCTGCCTACACCGCGAGATTCTGTGATCTGGTTCTCCTCTGTCCGGGAATGCTCACCCCGGAAAGAAAGAAAATCGAGAGGTACATTTGGGGATTGACGCAACCAACCAAGGGGAATGTCTTGGCTGCTAGACCAGCAACATTTGAAAGCGCCAAGGAGCTGGCACAGACTCTAATCGATCTGGATGAGGTGGCAGCTATCTCCGAGCCACAAAAGGAGAGCGGTGAGAAGAAGAAGAAATCGTGGAACAAATGCAAGGGTCAGTCTTTGCAGGAGCCCTCCAAGAAACAACAAACAATAGCAGTTCATGCTGTTACTGTTCCTGCTGCTGCTCCAGCTACTGTCCCAACCACCCAATCTCCTACCGGTGGATATGCTGGAAAACTACCTCTGTGCAACAAGTGTAACTTCCATCATCATGGACCCTGCCGTGAGTTGAGTTGCAATAGCTGTGGAAAGAAGGGACACACAGCTCGATACTACAAGGTGCCAACCCAACCAACCAACCAGGCTGCGGGAGCAGGTGCTGGTCAAGCTTGTTATGGATGTGGAGAGGTTGGGCACTTCAGGAGAAACTACCCCAAGGCAGCAATAGGTGGCAATACAGGAAGAGTTATGGCAATGGGCCAGGAGGAAGCGGTCGTTGATCCTACCGTTGTTACGGGTACGTTCCTTCTTGACAACTCTCATGCATGCATTCTTTTCGATTCTGGTGCGGAGAGGAGTTTCATTAGTCATGCATTCAAAAATCTAATCAAATGTAAATCCCAACCTTTAACCGAAACGTTCACCGTCGAAATGGGTAACGGAGAGAAAGAAAGCGTGAATGACATATTCATAGGCTGTACTCTTACCTTAGGCAATCATTCCTTTCCTATCGATCTTATGCCGGTATCTATTAAGAGTTTCGATGTCATTATCGGTATGGATTGGTTGAGCCCCAATCGTGCTGATATCCTTTGCTACGAGAAGGCTGTCCGTCTCAACCTTCCCTCTGGCGATGCCCTCATGATTTACGGTGATAAGCTCATATCAAACCTCCGTATCATTTCATGCATCAAAGCTCAGAAGTACCTACGGAAGGAATGCTATGCGTTTCTAGCTCATGTTGTTGATGAGACGCAAAACGTTAAAGACCTCGAGAGCATCCCCGAAGTCTGCAACTTTCCTGATGTCTTCCCTGAAGATCTCCCAGTAATTCCTCCCGAATGTCAAGTCGAGTTTCGTATCGACTTAATCCCCGGAGCTACTCCTGTAGCTAAGTCTCCTTACCGCTTAGCGCCAGCGGAGATGCAGGAGTTATCCAGCCAGCTCAATGAGCTGATCAGCAAGGGGTTTATAAGGCCGAGTTCCTCACCTTGGGGAGCTCCGATCTTATTCGTGAAAAAGAAAGATGGATCCTTTCGGATGTGCATTGACTACCGAGAACTGAACAAGCTGACCATCAAGAACCGATATCCCTTACCTAGAATCGATGATCTCTTCGACCAACTTCAAGGAGCCAGTTATTTCTCAAATATAGATCTAAGATCAGGGTACCATCAGTTGCGAGTTCACGAGAATGATGTCCCCAAGACAGCATTCCGAACTCGCTATGGACACTACGAATTTGTAGTAATGCCCTTTGGTCTGACCAATGCACCGGAAGTATTCATGGACCTGATGAATCGAGTGTGCCGCCCTTTCCTAGACAAGTTCGTGATCGTGTTCATCGACGATATACTTGTCTATTCACGGGGTGAAGACGATCATAAACAGCACTTGGGGCAGGTGCTGGAAACATTAAGAGCAGAGAAGATATATGCAAAATTTTCAAAGTGTGAGTTCTGGATCAGGAAGGTGAATTTCCCTGGATACGTGGTTAGCAAGGAAGGTATACACGTGGACCCTTCCAAAATCAAAGCGATAGAGAATTGGTCTGCACCAAAGACACCCACAGAAATCCGGCAATTCTTGGGTCTCGCAGGCTATTATCGCAGGTTTATTCAAAATTTCTCCAGAATCGCTAAGCCTTTAACTACCCTGAGGCAAAAAGGGGTAACCTTTAGGTGGGGAGCCAAGCAAGACACTGCGTTTCAAACATTGAAGCAAGACCTATGCAGCGCACCTATCTTGTCCCTGCCCGAAAGGGACGGAAGACTTCGTGGTCTATTGTGATGCATCCAATCAGGGCCTAGGCTGTGTGCTCATGCAGGGAGGAAAGGTCATCGCATATGCCTCGAGGCAGTTGAAAACACACTAAGTCAATTACACAACTCACGATTTAGAGTTGGGAGCAGTGGTCTTTGCGTTAAAAATATAGAGACATTATCTCTACGGAACCAAGTGCACTATCTTCACCGACCATAAAAGCTTGCAGCATATCTTTGATCAGAAGGAGTTAAACATGAGACAGCGACGATGGGTAGAGCTACTCAGTGACTACGAGTGCGAAATTCGTTACCATCCTGGCAAGGCCAATGTGGTAGCAGATGCCCTCAGCCGGAAGAAGTATTCAGGGCGTAAGGTGAAGGCACTAACAATGACCATCCATTCCCATCTGTCCGCGCAAATCAGAGAGGCTCAGCGGGAAGCCTTAAAACCAGAAAACAACGTGGATGAAGCTTTGAGGGGAATGGATAAGAACTTAGAGGTCAAAGGTGACGGAGTTTAATATTTCATGAACCGGATCTGGACCCCAAAGTTCGGCGGGTACAGAGAGGTTGTCATGAATGAGGCTCACAAGACGAAATACTCTGTTCACCCAGGTTCAGATAAGATGTATATGGATCTCAAATAGCTCTATTGGTGGCCAAACATGAAAGCGGAGATTGCAACCTTCGTGGGTAAGTGCTTGACTTGCGCCAAGGTGAAGGTGGAATATCAGAAGCCCTCAGGTTTACTTCAGCAGCCAGAAATACCTGAGTGGAAGTGGGAAAGGATAACAATGGATTTTATCACTAAGTTACCTAGATCACCGAGTGGGCACGACGCCATATGGGTAATTGTCGATTGGTTGACGAAGTCCGCCCACTTCCTGCCAATCAAAGAAAACTTCAAGATGGAGAGACTCACACGGATCTACATTCAAGAGATAGTTCGCCTTCATGGGGTACCTGTATCCATTATCTCCGACCGAGATAGCAGGTTTACCTCGAGATTATGGCAATCACTACAGAAGGCTCTTAGAACTAAGTTGGATATGAGCACGGCTTATCATCCGCAGACTGATGGACAGAGTGAGAGAACAATTCAGACATTAGAAGATATGTTGAGAGCCTGCGTCATCAACTTCGGCGCGTCATGGGACACTCATCTTCCTTTGGTCGAATTTTCCTACAACAACAGCTACCATACCAGCATCAAGGATGCGCCGTTTGAAGCCCTTTATGGCCGCAAGTGCAGATCCCCTCTGTACTGGGCTGAAGTAGGTGACACGCAGCTAGTCAAGGGTCAAGTCCCCGATAACACTCTCACTGGTCCTGAGATTATCCGAGAGATGACTGAAAAGATCGTGCAAATCCGAGAACGACTGAAAGCCTCACGAGATAGACAAAAGAGCTACGCCGATACGCGACGAAAACCCTTGGAATTCCAGGTCGGTGACCGCGTCCTTCTGAAGGTCTCGCCATTGAAAGGCATGATACGTTTCGGAAAACGTGGAAAGCTAAACCCAAGGTACATTGGGCCATTTGAGATCCTTGCTAGGATTGGTCCCGTAGCATACAAACTCCAGTTACCACGAGAGCTCAGCAACATCCATCCTGTCTTCCACGTGTCGAACCTAAAGAAGTGTCTGTCCGATGAGACACTTGTGATCCCTATCGACGAGATCGAATTAGATAAGGGTCTACACTTCGTGGAAGAATCTGTCGAAATCATGGATCGGGAAGTCAAACGTACGAAACAGAGTTGCATCCCGATAGTGAAGGTCCGCTGGAATGCCAAGCAGGATCCTGAATTCACTTGGCAGCGCGAGGATTCAATGAAGCAGAAGTACACCCATCTCTTTCCAAGTTCATGATTGTTCTTTATTCTTGAATTTCGGGACGAAATTCCCTCTAACGGGGGGATGATGTAACAACCCGGAACTTCAATCCTGTACACTTAGTCGATTCAATCAATATTCAACTTGTTTTGTCGATTTCTGGTGCCATTCAAGGGTTCATTTGAGTGTTCTAAGCTTGCATTTGACCAAGGTTGAGTTTAGGAATGAGTCAGCACGTCCCATAGTGAGAAAACCGGGCCATACACCCTCTTGGAAGGTGTGTACGGCCGCACACATGAGTGTACGGTCGCACACATGAGTGTACGGCCGCACACCCATCCTCCAGCCGTACACTCATCCCTATTTATATAGGGTGACCCCTTCACTCATTCCTTTCATTTGGCTGCACTCTACTTTCTCTCTCTACTTTCTGTCTCTAAAAACTTCATCCAAGAACACTCTCAAGGCCTCAAAAACGTGATTTTCCATCACCTAGCTTATCATACATGAAGGACCCATATATCTAAGCCCATAATCATCAAAGTTTCATCATGTTCTTCATCATATGAAGGTGTACCGCCGCACACCTTCATAAGGGTGGCCGCACACTCTTGAATGACTCTCCAAAGTGAGAGTTTGGCCTCCATTTGCTAGTTGGACTTGGTATTGACTTGGAAACACTTGAAAATCAACATTTTTAGCGTGAATGAAGAGTGCACGGCCGCACACCTCTATGTACGGCCGCACACTCCCTTGTACGACCGCACACGCCCTCTGTACGGCCACACACTCCTGTGTGCAACCGCACACACATGCTGACCGCACACCCTGGCCGCATACACACACACTTTTGGCCGTACACCTCCCTCGTTTGATCATATAGGGTCCCGACAAGCATTTCCAAGTCTCTAGAGTGGTTTTCCATCACTTATAGTGGTGAAATACCTTCATTTGACTCTTTTATGTGTCATTGCGTGATAATTAGGATCGAATCGTGATTAAGGCTTCACTTGAACACCCAGCTTTCCGTATCGATCCTTCAATCAAACCACTCGCTCAAGGTGAGTTCATACCCCTACATTTTCCGTATTTTTAATTTTTTCAAGGGGGGAATACAAGCTAAACATAAATGTTTTCAAAACTCATGCAATTCTCATACTTTAACCCTTTTGTACTGTGTTGAGCATAAGGGACGTTTTCACTAAACTTGCATGGTTTCCGGACTCGCTATTCACTACGTTTTACATGCAAACTATAATCGATATAGTTTGGGATTTTTCTAAACATAACAAGTATAGAAACTTTCACTACTAAACATATGCACTAAGACAGAAATAGTTTATAGTTTGCATCACTACTTTATCACGTTTTCATAACTGTAATTATCACTACAAACGGTATACATTCGGATTTTCACTACGGTAGAACGCTACTACACTACACGTAAACTAGATTGTACGATACTGTGAGGCGCTACTTCAATACTGTACCCTTAGGTGTACAGGGATAAATCCTATCATAGTATAACCAGAGTCTCCTGGAGGGAGAGCGTGAGATTTATGAATAGATCTATTCGGGACTGACAATCGCACACCCGAACTGCTAGCTATAGTTGGGCAGGCATGCCCAGGGTGACAAATGTCATTTAACTCGACGCCTGAAGAACGTTGGAAAGGTCTCTAGTCATATCAAGCCTGGTTATACGACTCACATTATGTATAAATCACCTTTAGTTTACGACCTGTCACTCTTCAACAGTTTTATTTATACTAAATAGAACTAACACACTATGTATAAAGGCTGAAGCCAGGGTTTTCAACCAAAATCGATTATGCAAGGATTTCATATACAATATACTTATACTTCATGATTAGCCTTAGCTAGTCACATGAAGTAGTATTTTCACATATCACTACAGTTTTCAGTAACGAACATTCATGGTTTATATGGAACGGATAACGCTACATTTTCACTTAAAGAAAATATCGGATTTTCTTGACGCTATACAAAATACTTTTTACGAGCTCATCAACAAGTTTTCATTTCAAACTACCGCTTATGAACTCACCAGATTTATGCTGATATTTTCAAACTGCTTGTATTCTCAGGAAATCAGTAGACAGGTACCTGCTGGATTTTTGAGAAGTTGGAGCAATAAGAGTCTTATGTTTATATTTTATATATACTCTGTGATGTAATTCAAACAAGTTTCAAATTGATGTAAACATTTTCATATATGTATACATTGTGATGGTTGTGTTGCTATGGTTGCTATTTTACATTGGTTGTGATGCTATACATGACGTCCTCCGCTCCGGAACGTTTCCGCCCTCAGTTTCGGGGTGTGACAGTCATGCCCTGGGACGTTTAACGTTGCTTTGGTAAACCGAGCGAAGTAGTCCTTGACTGTCTCCCCCTCTCTTTGTTTGCCTCCGATGATTGAGTTGCAGTCACCTTTGTACTTCCTGTGCTGCATGAAGTTGGTGAGGAGGAGATATTTCAGCTGGCTGAAGTTGCTGATGCTGCCCGGACACAGCGTCTTGAACCATGTTCATGCGTTGCCGTCTAAGGTAGTGGGGAAGTATGTACACCGGAACAGCTCATGTAGCTTGAGGGACATCATGGTCCACTCATATGTGTCAATATGGCTATTCGGATCGGTAGTTCCGTTGTACGTCTTAAGGTGGGGTAGTTTGGCGGTGTTGAGGATTTCGTACTCCAGGAGTTCTTTAACAAATGGTGATGTGACTTTTCTTGATTAGCAGTCTTGGGTTGGAACTTGCTGGTTGGGATGGTACCTTGGCGATTGCATCGCCAGGAATGGTTGAACTAGCATGTTGTTATAAGCGGTGAGATCTGGTGTTGTTAGACCATAGTGGCCAAGCGGTTGAAGCGGAGTGGGGAAGCTGTATGGAATGGGCATCTGTTGCTGGGCCACAGGTGTTTGCTGTTGGGCCATGGATGGCTGTTGTTGGACCATGGGTGGCTGCTGGTAGAACGTGAGTGGTGGCGCTGGTGTACTGCCTGCCATCAGTAATTGGTGGTTCTGTGGTTGCGATACAATACTCGCGCCAATCATAGCGTTGTTTGCGTGTATGTTACTTGTGAAGGGTGTCACGGTTGCCATTTGAGCGTGATGGGAACCGACGGTGTTGGAGAAAAAGGGTGCCGAGGTGGGTATGGCGTATCGGCTGGGTGTGGTATTGTATGGTAATGGTGGGATGGTCATGGGAGTTATGGTGGATATTGTTTGATTCTGGGGTAGGGCGGCCTGCGCAGCCGTGGTGACGGGGGTTAGGAATGAAAATGGCGGCGGAGTTGTCACAGGATACAGTGGTGGGCCGCCAAAAGTCGGTGTCGCTTCGAAAGACAACGGCGGGTCACCAGATGTTGGTGGTATTTCGGGTATTGGTTGCTGACCACCGGAAGACGGCGCCGCCGGATTGTCAGTTACTTCCAATGACCCCATCGGGTGTATCGGGCTGTGTGGTGGTTCCGATGGCTCACCCATCGTCTTCTTCGTCATGTTTGCTTATGAGAGAAAAGTAAGAGAAAGGGTTTGTGTATCTATTGTCACACAAACGGATGGCGCCAAATGATGCGACCTGGCTCCGAACCACCTGAGCTATGGAGGAACGGCGTCTGGCTGGAACCTGAGAGGTCACAAAGAGAAGAAAGGCATCAGCCGTCGTCCGGGAGGAGGTCCCGGAAGAACGCTCCGACGGTCAAGTTAGTAAGTGAAATGGGTGTATAGAGGATGAAAGACCAGGTGAAGAGAGCTTAATTCGTCAAGGCCAGATGATAGGCCTTTTAGACTGAAGATCTTCCTCGGACCGTACGAGGGACAAGGACTGCGGTCCCGACGAGATCTGATGCTCTTATTGGAGAGCCATGCTTCACGTTCGTGTCCGGTCCAACGATTGGTCCAGACGATTATGCTCTGTCCTGGCTTCTTGTCGCCTGGAACCGTTATTCTTGGACTGTAGCTAAAGGACAATGCTTGGCGAGGGCGAGCTTCTTACGCGGTCGCCGGGTAGGAACCCGAGGTTGTCTGGGACGTCCGGGTCGCCCGGTCGATTCCCTGCCGGTAGTGCCCTGCTGGGGCTCGTCTGTCTCACGTCATCAAGTCTCCCAGTCGAGTAGTCATAGCGTATGCTAGCTAGCTATGACGTTCTGGACTTAACTGCTGGTAGCGCCCTGTTAGGGCTCGCCTGTCTCTGGCCCGCTCTGAGGGGCATATATATATATATATATATATATATATATATATATATATATATATATATATATATATATATATATATATATATATATATATATATATATATATATATATATACCTCAAATTTATGTGGGTGGGCCAAGGCCCACTGTTGCATCAATGTGGCTACGTCCTGGTTTAAAGACCAATCTACATAAATGTAGCCTTATATGTGTGAGAGTCTCGAATCGATAAGTTGAAGAACTACTTGTGATTATGGTTGTGTATTGGTAAAGATCATGTTTACTTATATTGGATTTTCGATTGGATTCAATATAAATACAATAGATAGGTGCTGATCATTTCATGAAAAAGCATTCCATTTAAAAAGTTAAAATGCTTTCGAGCGGTTGGAGATTGACCTTGACAAAATTGGTGTTGAAAAGTCGTGGATTTTATTACTTCTTGATTTTAAAAGACCCGGTAGTATCCTTAACCTTTTAGAGAAGTTTTAATGTTGATTTTTTTTTTTTTGCGGTGGAGATACAAACGGTATGAAATTTTTTTTGTAGAATGGAAGAAAATTCCAGGCGCCAATGCAAAGGGTGTATTAGGAGTCATAAGTCTTTTAGCGTTTAATCGTGTATTTTTTGAAGTGGTTATGGAGATTTCATGTTGAATCAAATTCTTTGTGGGTTTCATTTGTTAACGTTATACATGGTTCAGTACGTAGGTGGTATTAATGTGTATCTGCAGAAGCCAATATATCGAATATTTGGAGTAATATCATTACTACAATTAAAAATCTTCAGGAAGAAGTATGTTTATTAATTTTTTTTGGTAAGAAGAAAGGTGGGTAATAGTGATCCTATGAGTTATTGGAAGGATTTATGGTGTGATGATATTTCTCTAAAGGGTTTTTGTCATAAAAACCCTACAAACTCATATTCTTTTCTTACATTTTAAGTCATTAAACAATGAAATAACATGTTCATAAAAGGATTGTGTCGGTTAAAGGGTAAGTCCAAAACATTGCTTTGGTGATGTGATATTATTGTGATGATGTGGTCTAATTTTATGTCAATATAGGCATCGGTACCAAAAACTCTGTAGAAACATGCTTGTCATGAGTCACCCATCTCCCAAAACCATGACCACTTCTTCCTTCTCATCAATTTATTGAACATATGTTTACGAATCAACTCCACCTCCCTCCGCTCTATTCTTCGTCATTATTGATTTCTTCAACACAAGTATTTGTAAATTTCCCAAACACATTGCTCTACTTCTTCATTACCAACGAGATACCGAATTTATTTTCTCTAAACGGGTCTCTAAAGGACAGGTTACATTCATGATAACTTCATTTAGACCTACTTGAACTTCAACTTTATATAATTAAGATACTATTTTTCACTCAGATTCCATCTCCTCTGTATTTTTGTAAATCGGTTATGTATGTGATTGCATCGCCTAATAACGAAGCTTTGTCCTTCACGATAACTTCATCTAGACCCGTCGCTATGCTTATTTTTCACCAATATTCACCAATGCACCTTGAAGTCTCCAATTAATCACGAAGAATAAGGGAAGCCAGAAGGTTTTTGATGAATGTCAGTATTTTAATTTCATTTTGGTGGAGTATACACAAGAGAAAGTTTTGATTCCTTTGAAGAAAATTTGGCACCAGGTAAATTTGGAAGTGGATCATAGTTATCAGTCTTGAAGGTTCAATGTAATTGATTTTGATTTGGGAAGAAAGTAAATTTAATTTTGATTTTGATTTGCTAGTTTGTTTTTAGCTACATGATTATCTGTATATTGTCTCCTGATCTTGTATGTGTTCTTGTTTTTACAATTTTGGCATTCGATTTTGATCTTGTTTGGCTACAAATTTATGCTTTTTGATTTTCATTTCATGTTTTGATTTTGTTTCGGTGACGATCGGAGGTGGAGTGTGGGTTAGAGCAAAATGAATGGTTGTGGTGATGGGAGCTGGCAAATGGGTTAGAGGGAAAAGGTGGTGGTGGGTTAGATGGAATGAAGGAGATGGAGCCGACGTTAGGCAATATTTCATCGGTAAACTTTGCATCAACCTTTAAGTCAAAGCCCACAACAATCTTGGTCAAAGACAACGTCAACTCTTTGCAATAAAGGCCATTAATATGTTTCTACTTCCTTCTATACACTAATTAACAAAGCCAACAAAATATTTTTTATATTTTAAATTTTATAACATCCGATAAGTCTTTGAAAAAGAATAAAAGAATGAAAAGGTATTTGAACTGTGGGATTGTTTTCAAATTATTTGCAATGTGACATTAAATTTGCATTTGAAATGATTTAGAACTAATATTTCTCTTATAGATATTATAATCATAAAATATGAATAAATAGTTATAAACGTATTAAATTATACTTATATTAATTAATTATGTACACCTTTTTTAAAAAAAAATTCAAATTAAATCAAATTGTTATCAAAATAATTTATGAATGCACTTTACTAATTTACAAAATAAATATAATGCGAAACATTAAAGAACATTAATAACCATATTAAAAAAATTACATGACATGAACTAAACAAAACATAAATTGAGAGAGAGAGAGAGAGAGAGAGAGAGAGAGAGAGAGAGAGAGAGAGAGAGAGAGAGAGAGAGAGAGAGAGAGAGAGAGAGAGAGAGAGAGAGAGAGAATTAAAAATTTAACCTATATTTTCGATGAATTGGTATTAAGGAAATATTAGGGCGGTAAAGATTTATAAAATGCAATGGATGTACTTTTTTCTACATATGTATTTATAAATCCTATTTTTTTTTCAAACCCAACCAATCCTTTTAAATTCATTTAAAGTATCAGACAAGGCACATCAAAGTTGTTTTGAATGAACAATGTCAATTCCATAGAAGAACATGTCTCCCCAACATATTTCATCATTGAAATCTTTCTTTTAGACATCAAACAACTACACCGTTCTTCTTCATTTTCAAGCACTCTATATAACAAAAACGAAAAGATAAGAAAAGAAAATATGAGTAACCACGAATGGAAGATAATGTTCTTATATAGGCAAAACTATAACGTCCTAATTTTCACAATAATTTTTTTTCTAAATAAGATAAAAGCCAATTTTATAGAAACCAACCATCCACAAAACCATTGTTCAATAACATAAACCCAAAATCAAAGTATCATAACAATGCGAAATCTCAAAATATGAAAGCTGCTAATGAATGTGTACAGTCAGGCCTTCATCTTCCCATGATTCTCAAAAGTACCTCAAACATTTAATCCACAACTATAAGCCAAAACTTAGTGAGTTCCACAAAATACCATACAAAACATAATATATACAAGCATACAAAATTTGGCCTTTAGCCTGAGGTTGGTCCGCCTCTCCTTCAGCCTTCAGCATAAAGTTGGTCCGCCCCTGACCTTCAACATAAAGTTGGTCTGTCCCAAGTATCTTGACCTTCAACACAAAGTCGGACCATCCTTGACTCGCCATAAGATATGTCGACATATATATAATAACAGAAAATCAACAACAATCCATCAACACAGGTAACTGTCTAAACTACTCTACCTATCTAACAGATCGCTACAACAGAACACCATCCTAACACATTAGGATACATATTGTAGAGTAAAGTATAGTAAGAAAACTTACCTCACAAAAAATCTGACAACCACCACAACTCGTAGGTAAAGTGAAGGTCGGTAGTACAACCCACTTAAACTTTAAATAAAAGGTCAAACCTTAGTCTATGACTATAACATCCCAAAAATACGGATAAAATTTTTGTTTTAATTTCATTCAAATCATAAAACACTAATATCAAAATAGTCAAAAGAGTATATTAGTAACATATTATCCGAGTACAAATTCCCAAAATCTCTAAATGCGGAAAACATAGGGTGATGCGGTGCGATCAGACCAGACCCTTACCCTTCGAACTGGAAATATCTGAAACATAAAATGAAACTGTAAGAACAAAGCTTAGTGAGTTCCCCCAAAATACTACATACTAAAAAAAACATACTGCCAAACATATCTAGATGATTGCCTAACCCTTCGGTCTATTTCAACCGGATACTATCAAGCATATATGGGTGCTTGCCTACCCCTTCAGTCTATTTCAACTGGATACTATCAAGCATACCTGGGTGCTTACAATCCCCTTCGGTCTATTTCAACCGAATACCGGGTCTATTTCACCCTACTACTATCACATAATATCATAACAAGAATCACAGAGTCATCAAGCAAAAACAGGCATAACTGACAATTGTCACAAAGACAATCATCACACTACATCATAACCTACTGGGACAACATCGTTGCCTTTCACCCACGGATACTGTGAAGGAAGACTCACCTCAAACTAAAGATATCAAATCGCACTCGGCGGATGACTTGCAAAATCATATTCCTAACGCACAAGCATAAAACCCTAATTAGAAATTAGGCCACATTCAAACTAATAGGTCCAAACTCTAATTCTTGACTTAAGGAAAAAAGTGCTTCGTTACACTTGCATCATTGCGCCCCCTTCCTCCAAGGCCCAATTTCATACAAAGTCCAAAAAGGCATCCAAGCCCAACTATAGGACCTCTAAAGCCCAATATGGACCAAGAACATCTAACATGGCCTTAGGCCCAAAAATGTCTTGATAAAACAGGTGGGCATGAGGCCCAACCTAAACAAGTCCAACATTAATTGAGCCCAAAAATATCAAAGCCCACAGACTACGTACGTACGACGTACATGGCTCGTACACCCAACATACGCTGATGGCCATCCGGAGTCGGGGCACTGACCGAGTACGCGCAACGTACTCTAGAGTACGCCCAACGTACTATTAGTCAGCCAAAAATGCTCCCATGACTTAATCCCTTAAGCCCTAACATTCAAAACTTAGATCCAAGCTCAAAATAACGTCTTAAGCCATAAAGTTGCAAACTTTATGCTTTTGCATGCCTTGTTGGGGTTCAAACTATGAATTAAGCCCATAAACTCACTTATTTGGTCACTAACACATGCATGGATGAGTCTTACCATCCAAGATACGATTTTTATGACTCCATACACTTCCAAGAGTCCAAAATGACAACTCAAATGGCCTGGAGTTGCTCATACTCCAAGAAACCAAGCTATGGGACCAAAAGATGCCATATTCTACCCTAAACCAAGATATAAGCTTGTAATGATCACGGTTCAAACTTTATACCTTCAATAGGCTAGAAATGGTGCACAAACTCTGGATCTACAAGCTCATTCTTCTACAAAACCACCAATGAACACCAAAATACTCAAAGTAAGATCAAAGATGCACTCAAGAAGGCTAGGGTTCGAGATTGACAGTAAAAGGGCAGTGGAGACTGAAAGGGTAAAGGACTTGATGGACTTAAGGTCTTTAAATATGGTGCAAACCCTAAAAATTAGGGTCTTCCTCTGGCTTGATTATGCCCAACGTACACCGGGGATCACCCGATGAAGCGCATGCAAGGAGTATGCCGTGCGTACCAAATGTACGCCCAACGTACTCACGAGTCCCCCACCACCTTTTTCCTTGAATTTAGATAGAATGAATCATTAACTCATAACTGGCAATTCGGGTGCTACAATTCTCCCCCACTTGATTTAGACTTTTTCCTCGAAGTCCGCTGCTAGAAATAACTCTGGGTAATGCTCCCTCATCTCTTCCTCCAACTCCCACATCCATTCTGAACCCTTTAGGTCCTGCCACTGCACTTTAACCAACTCAACAACCTTGTTCCTCAAGGTTTTCCTCTTCCTGTCTGTAACAACCCGACACTTCCTGGTCAACAAAAGTCAATTCCGCTAAATAAAGATTTCGAATTTTATTTATTTTGTCAAAGCTCATAAGGGTTGAAAACAACTTAGATTATATAAATTAAATTTATATAAGTGTTGGGACCAAAATCACAAGAAAAATCAAGTTTTACTTCAAAAATCTGCCAAGTCTCGTTCATCATTGTGTTTACGACCGCAAACCCGTTTACGGCCGTAAACCCGTTCCCGGACGTAAACTCAACCGATATATAGATTTTCCCGGAGAGATTTCTCATTTTTCATCATTTTCACTCAAAAATCCTCTCAAATCTCTCCCAAGAACATCCGAATAACATTCAAACCTTCAAGATCTAACCTTCAAATCTTCAAGTTTTTCACAAAGAACACCAAGAACATCTTTAAATCTTCAAAAGCCGAAAACTGTTCACGGCCGAAATCAGTTCACAGCCGAAATCAGTTCATGGCTGAAAACCATTCACGGCCGCAAACAGCCCGAATCGTGAATCTTGGCTGTAAACCCACTTTTTCCACTTCGATCGAGTCTCGGTAACATTCCTAAACCAAAAGCAAGTGTTTTCTAACACTTTAATTAGTGGGTTCACTAATTTAAATGCAAATATGTGTTTAATTATTATTAGGATTCTGTTAATTTCGCGTACAACAACTCGATGGTCCTCATTTCAGTCTTGTTGTCCGGCACATACACACAACCAACTGTGAGTTCATACCCCTACACTTTTGCTGTTTTTAACGTTTTTAGGGGGGATAAAAGCAAGACACAGAGAAATTTTGTGATTTTATATAAAGGATTTAAACAGGATTAAAACTGATGCAATTGATACAATCAAAAGATCATTACATTTTATAAAACACTTAAATATTTTATCCCTTTTGTAAATTGCTGAGCATAAGGGAAGTTTTCAACATACAACCATAATTGCAAAGTTTTCAGTATAACACACGAATTGAATACATTAACAAACATATAAACTATAATAGGTATAGTTTATGGAACAATTACCTTATCAATTCATGAAACATAGATACAATGTGAATAAACATATAAACTATATAGGGTATAGTTTATGGGTCATACAAACAATCATTGAAATCCAAAGGATTCATTTTATTCTACACTTAATCGTTAGTATAGCATTTTATGAGTGAGCATCTTCGCGTACTTAATTAAGTAGTAACAAAAGTCCTGAGATTATAACCAGAGTCTCCTGGAGGGAGAACGTGAGTTTGTGTATAGATCAATACGGGACTAACAATCCCGCACTGCGATTGTTAGCTACAATTAGGCCGGCAGGCCTGGGTGACAAAGTCATTTCGATTCCGACGCTAGAAGAACGTCGTTCAGGCAATACAATGGTTAAGTATGGTTATAACAACTCATAAATTTGGTACTAAATAATACGATTAATGTATGAATGGTAACAAATTCAATTAGTTTTATTTTAAAATAATAGAACTACTATACATACTGGAGGATTCCAGGGTTTTCATACAAGAACATACTATACATTACTGGTGATAGCCAAGGATTTCATACCATAGTTTCCATAAAAAACAATACTATCCAATACCACTGGTGGTATCCAGGCATATAAACTAACACTTTCATATACAACTATAGAACACAGTAACGAACATACACTTCGGTCTTAGGGTTTAAGACTACTTTTCAACACTAAAGAAAATATTGGATTTTCTTGAGAACATGTAAACATTTTACAGATTCACAAACATGTTTTCATTACAAAAACATACTTATGAACTCACCAGCATTATTGCTGATACTCTTTCAAAACCACTTGTATTCTCAGGGAATCAGTAGACAGGTTCTCCCACATGATTTTGAGAAGACGGAGCTTATAGTGTCTCGTCTTTTATACTTTTGGTTATGCATTTTTGCTGTATACAAACTATGTATCGAAAAGATGTAAATGTTTTACTTATTCAATGTAATGTTTGCGTTTACTTTGATTACTATGATGCAATTGGTATGATACTGTACATGACGTCCTCCACCCCCGAACGTTTCCGCCGTTCCGGTTTGGGGGTGTGACACTGTCGAGGATCGCTAGTGGTCTCTCAATCTAGTTCAGACAGTCGTCCACCTAAATATCCTCCAATAGAACTACTATGGAATCATCAACCAAACATTTCCGTAGCTACGAGACATGAAAAGTATTATGAATCCGACTAAGTTCCTCCGGAAAATCCAAACGATATGCTACCCTGCCCACCCGGGCTATAACCCTAAAAGGACCGATATACCTGGGGCCCAACTTGCCCCGCTTCCTGAATCGAATGACACTTTTCCAAGGTGACACCTTCAGGAGAACCATATCCCCAACGTGAAACTCCAAGTCTGGTCGGCGCTTGTCAGCATAACTCTTCTGCCAACTATGAGTTATCTAAAGTCTACTCCGAACCTGCTGAATGAACTCGGTAGTCTTGAGTACCACCTCGGTACTCCGCATGACTCGCTGGCCGACTTCACCCCAACATATCAGAGTTCGGAATTTCTTCCCATAGAGCATCTCAAAAGGAGGTTGATCGATGCTGGCGTGATAGCTATTGTTATACAAACATTCTGCTAATGGGAGATACGTATCCCAGCTACCGACGAAATCCAGAACACACGCCCACATCATATCCTCCAATGTCTGGATGGTTCGGTCGCTCTGACCATCCATCTGCGGGTGAAAGGCCGTAATGAAATGCAGACGAGTACCCAACTCCTCGTGAAACCTCTTCCAAAACCTAATAGTAAACCTGACATCCCTGTCTGACACCACCGAAACCGGCACCCCATGTCGTGCCATAACCTCCCTGATATAAATGGCAGCCAACTTCTCTGCAGAGATGCTCCTGCATCGAGATAAAGTGTGCACTATTGGTCAATCGATCCAGGATAACCCAAATCGAATCCACTACGCGTGCGGTCCGAGGCAACTTCGTAATTAAATCCATGGTAATCTCCTCCCATTTCCAAACGGGAATATCCAATGGTTGCATCTTTTTGTGAGGTCGCTGATGCTCGACTTTGACTTTTCTGCAAGTCAAGCACCTCTCCACATACCAAGCTATCTCCCGCTTCATGCAGGGCCACCAATAATCAGGACGAAGATCTCTAGACATCTTCGTCACCCCGGGATGAATGGAGAATCTCGATTTGTGTGCCCCTTCCATCAGAATCTGACGCACACCACCCCAATACAGAACCCAGACTCTCCGATGAAGAGTCAATAACCCTCGGCTAGCATAATCAAAGGAAGCCACCTGACCCACTATGCGCTCAATCTTCCGGTGCTCTTCCTTCATAGCTGCAATTTGTGCCTCTCTAATCTGCTCCAAAAGCGGAGTAATCACTGTCATCCTCAGAAAAATATCCATGATCGGAGTCGCGACTGCCTTGAGGCTAAGAGCATCGACAACCATATTGGCCTTCCTAGAATGGTAAAGGATCTCACAATCATAATACTTTACCACATCCAACCACCGACATTGCATCATATTCAGATTCTGTTGATTGATCAAGTACCTCAAGCTCTTGTGATCTGTGTAAATAGTACAACAGACCCCATACAGGTAATGTCGCCAAATCCTGAGGGCGAAAACCACAGCCCCCAGCTCCAAGTCATGCGTCGGATAGTTCGCCTCATGAGGCTTCACCTGCCTCGAAGCGTAGGCAATAAAACGAACCCTCTACATCAACACCGCACCCAATCCCATGATAGTCGCGTCACAATAAACCACAAAATCCTCAACATCCTCTAGCAAGGTCAGAATCGGTGCCTCGCACAATCTCTGTCTCAGGGTCTCAAATGTTGCCTGCTGCTCAGGCCCCCATCGAAAAGTGGCACTCTTCTTCGTCAATCAGGTCAGGGTAACTGCTATCTTGGAGAAATCCTGAATGAATCTCTGGTAATATCCTACCAAACCAAGGAAACTTCTAGTCTTAGATGGAGACCTTGGAATCCCCCACCTCATCACGGCCTCCACCTTGGCCGGATCGACCAGAATACCATTCTAATTGACAAGGTGCCCCAGAAACTGCACCTCGCGCAACCAGAACTCAGACTTGAAGAACTTCACATACAACCTCTCCCTCCTCAGGGTCTCCAATACCTCTCTCAAGTGCTCCTCATGAAGCTCCTAGATCTTGGAATAGACCAGAACGTCATCGATGAATACAGTCACAGACTGTCACACCCACAAACCGGAATGGCGGAAACATTCGGGGGTGGCTGACGTCATGCGTAGTATCACAACAATTGTATCATAGCAAGCATAGTAAACACAACCAGACATTGAATACATATATGAAAAAGGTTTACATTGTTTGATACATAGTTTTAATCATATCAAAAGAAAAATAGTAACGACGCGACTCTAATGCTCCGACTTCTCCGAACTCCTGGAAGTACCTGTCTACTAATTCCCTGAGAATACAAGCAGTTTTAAAAGTATCACCATAAAGCTGGTGAGTTCATAAGCGTTTAGTTTTTGGTGGAAAAATGTTCTTTGATCCTTTTGAAAAGTGTTCCTCAAGAAAATCCTATATTTTCTTATAAAAAGCGTTTTTGAAAGCCCATTCTTTCCATGACTTCCAGATTCGTACAAGATATGTACAATCCAAGGAGTTGTGGAATGAATATGAATATCCGTTGGTTGTAAAACAGTCCGTTTTGAAGATTCGGTTTATCCCGGGAAAATCCTATATTTTCCCTAAAGGTTGATGGTTGATTATCCGTTTTAAACTGAGGTTTGCAAGTATCTACCATACTCGTGTCGATAAAAGCAGTTTTCTTTTAAAAATCCTGGTTACACCCAGAGAGGTATATTAGCCTTAAAAACTAAATAAAAGAAAACCGTGATGAACTAAGTCCTAAAGATATTATTATTAATACCCTCTAGTAATTAAATCGGTTATTACTTTGAGGTTAGTTCACTTGATTCATTATTACAAAAGTAAATCTCTGCTACCTAGGTTTTGAGTTTCATGACCATAACTGACTGGATATAGCCCACAACGGCCTGTATCCTTAATGACTTTGTCACCCGCAGACCTGTCGGTCCGACTGTAGCTAGCAGTGAGGTGCGGGATTGTCAGTCTCGTATAGATCTATACACAACAGTCACGCTCTCCCTACAAGAGACTCTGGTCACGAGTGTTAGTCCTACACTCTGATTCTGTGGGAGTGTTACCAAGGACGTGTCTCAAACTTAGCCTAACAAATTTACAAGTAATAATACAGAAAATCCTGTTTATGATTGGCATGAATCCTTTATAAAATAATACATTTTACTACATGATTAACAAATTCATTGTTCTAGTTTTGAAAACTGTTTCTACGTGTTGATTTCTTAATCGGTTGGTAAAACTGTTTTCCGTGTTAAAAGCATACTGAAAATATGATTATCTTAAACAAAATAATATATCTTGAGCACAAGTTTCCTTGTACTTTTGCTTGTATTCCCCCCTCCCCTGAAAACATGAAAAACTCGTAAAAAGCGTAGGGGTATGAACTCACCTCGGGTGATTTGAATGAAGGATCGACACGAAAAGTTGGGTGTTCAAGTGAAGCCTTGAACACGATTTGATCCTAATTAACAAGTAATGAAACATAAAGGAGTCAAATGATGGTATTTCACCACTAGATGTGATGGAGAACCACTCTAGGAACTTGGGACTACTTGCACTAAGTGTTAGGACCTTAAAGGATTGCATTAGGTGAGTGTATGGCCACCTTTAAGGTGTATGCGGCCATGGGTGTGCGGCCCAATGGGTGTGCAGCCGTACACTCATAATGGAAGGTGTTCTTGGGGTGTTTCAAGGTCCATACTTGCAATCCATGAAGTGTTCTAGGTCTATACTCGATTATTGTGTAAGTTAAGGGTCCTAGAGGTGGGTTTGTGGTCCTAGGGTGTGTGTGTGGTCGCACACAGGAGTGTGCTGCCGCACAAGGGTGTGTGCGGCCGTACACAGGTGTGTACGGTCGTACACCCCACACAAAGATGTCCAAAACATCAAATCTAGGGTGTAGAAAGGCTAGGTTCATGTCCAACTCGAATATGGAAGTCCAACTCTCACTTTGGAGGGTCTTTTAGGAGTGTGCGGCCAACCTTATGAAGGTGTGCGGCCGCACTCCTTCAAGAGATGAACAACATGATGAATCAAGGCTTAAATGAAGTGGTTCTTCAAGTATAACAAGCTAAGGGATGGATTACTCACGTTTTTGAAGCCTTGGGAGGGTTTGCAGTTGAAGAAGCTTGAGAGAGAGAGAGAGAGAGGTGTGTGCGGTTGAGGAGAGGGGAAATGAAGTGGAAATGAGCCTCCTCTATATATAGATAATGGGTGTGCGGCCACACACTCATGTGTGCGGCCATACACTCGGGTGTACGGCCACACACTCATGTGTGCGGCCATACACTCGGGTGTGCGGCCACACACTCATGTGTGCGGCCATACACTCGGGTGTGCGGCCACACACTCATGTATGTGGCCACACACTCCTTTTGATGGAGTGTTTGGCCTTTTTGCAACCCTAAATCTTAAGCCAACCCATCCCTAATTCAAACTTTGGTTGTACTCAAGGCTTTAAATGTTTAAATGAGCCCTTAATCAGTGTTAGGAGTTAAATGGAACGAGTTTAACTTAGATTAAATGACTAGATGTACCAGGTAGGAGTTTCGGGTTGTCACACAGACCGATCCAACATCGGTTGGCACACGTGGTTCATGAGGTCCATGAACGCGGCTAGAGCATTGGTGAGCCCGAAGGGCATCAACATGAACTCGTAATGACAATAACGAGTCCAGAAGGTCGTCTTCTTCACATCTTCCTCTCTGACCCTCATCTGATGATAAACTAAACGAAGATCATTCTTTGAAAACCAAGATGCACCCTAAAGCTGGTCAAACAAATCATCAATCCTCGGGAGTGGATAATAGTTCTTCACCATTAGCTTATTCAGCTACATGTTGTCAACACACATCCGACACGACCTATCCTTCTTATTCACAAACAGGATCGACACACCCCAAGGAGAACTACTCGGTCAGATGAATCCCTTGTCTAACAGCTCCTGCTTCTGTGTAGACAACTCTTGCATCTCTGGTGGAGCTAACCGATATCGTGCTTTGGCGATCGGAGCCGCACCAGGAACCAAGTCAATCCGGAACTCTACCTGCCTCTCCGGAGGCACCCCAAGCAAATCCTCCGGAAACACATCCAGGTACTCCCGCACAATCGAAACATCATCAACCGATGCCTTACCCTTCTCATGGCTACCCATAACATAGGCGACGAAACTGAAACAATCCTGATGAAGATAGCGTCTAGCCCTAGCGGCTGAGCATAGGATCGGCCCGCGCTGAGTGCCCTCTCCATGGACCACCAACTATCCCCCACTTGGGGTCCGAACACGCACCATCTGACGCTTACAATCAATCATCGCCCCATTGGGTCTCAGAGAATCCATCCCTATTGTGACGTTGTTCCTATGCAAAGGAATGGGAACCAATTCGATCGAATACTGCTCGCTAAACATCTCTAGAATATAATCCCGATGAACCCTCGATACCGGGACAGATCGATCATCTGTAATCTCAACCTCTACCTGATGATCCAGCTCACCTGGAGCTCCAACAAACCTCTTGCTGAGCACAAGAGACACGAAAGATCGGGTAGCCCCCGAATCAAATAATATCAAAGCAGAGATGCCGTTCACAAGGAATGATCCTAAAACAAAAAACACAAATATAAGTAGAGAAATCAACAAAAGTAAAGAGTTAAGGAGAAAAGACATACTTGTCACCATATCTGGTGCAACACGCACCTCCTCAGCAGTCAGCTGAAAGGCCCTGCTCCTTACAATAGGTGCATCCGCCTTGCCATGGCGGCCATCTGTAATCTGTAGGGTCGCTGGAGCAGGTGCTACTACTAGTCCTCCTGATGCTAGACTCGGGTAGTTGACCTTCTTGTGGCCCCTCTGATTGCAATGAAAGCAAATCAGATCTGATGTCTGTGTGGTGGTGATAGTAGCAGTACAATCCTTGCTAAAGTGCCCTGTCTTGCCACGTTTGTAGCAGCCCGAACCACCCGCTCTGCAAACCCCATCATGGGACCTGGCGTATTGGCCACAGCGGCTCCGGCCCTATTGGCCCTTCGACCTAGATTCAAAACCCTTGGGTTTCTTTACTGAAACCCCAATTATAAGCCCCGGCTCCGCCTTCCTCTTCTCTATGTGCTCCAGATAAATCTCTCGCTCCCGCATCCTGGATATCATATCATCCAGATTCGGGCATGTAAAAAAATAATGAACTCCTTGATGTCAGATCTCATCATATCATGGTATCGACTCTTCCTCATCTCCTCATCAGCTTCATACTAGGGTACCAACAATTCCCTCTCTCTGAACTTGGCGGTGATCTCTACCACAATCTCAGTCATATGCTTCATGTCAAGAAACTCCCTGGCTAACTGTTGCACCTCGACAGCCATTGCAAACTCTGGTTGGAACCGGGTCACAAAATCGGGCCAGGTCATGGCCTCAATAGCCAGGGATCCCAAAGCATAGCCAACCTCCTCCCACCAATCTAGGGCTCTCTCCCTCAAACATCCTGTAGCGAACCTGACCTTCGACTCCTCGAGGCAGAAGCTCGTCATCTGAGCACACTCAATGTCGGCTATCCAACACGTGGTTGTGATGGGGTCCTTCACCCATTACAAATCTGGTGCCCGACATCCCCTGGAATCCTTAAATGAGAGTGTGTGGGCCCCCGAGTGGCTAGCGGCCAAATCGGCCCTGAAGATCCAAAGGCGATCCTCTATCAGCTCCATGATACCCTCCTTGATTAACCTGAACATCACCGAGGCCGCATCAAGGATACCTCTAGTAATATCTAACGCAATGAACTTACGTAATCCCTCATCAATCGATTTGGTTCCCGTACCCAAACTAGATCCAAATCCTGAACCCCCTGCTCCGTGACGTGTCACCACCATACTGAAACATAACTATATAAACGATTAGAAAACACACAAGAAGGTTCACACTCTCGAATTCCCTAGACTAATCGTGGTCTTCCTGTTATTTTTTTTAAATCATGTGCTTTCAGTAGTACGGGCCCAATACGACCTTCCATACCTATTTATACCCTCCTCAAGGACTACCCCGACTCCTCCAAATCACTCTTCCCAACTGATACATTTCTCAAACTATAAGGCGTCCTACGCACCGAAGCATCTCATAGGGACTCCCTAAGACTCCCTTCCTCACTCATCTCTACTATCAGCTGCAGAAGGAACTTCTACAAATACTACCTAACTACTGCCTGAAC
This sequence comes from Lactuca virosa, assembly GCF_052849685.1. NCBI lineage: Eukaryota > Viridiplantae > Streptophyta > Magnoliopsida > Asterales > Asteraceae > Lactuca > Lactuca virosa. The sequence goes on along the minus strand of NC_136428.1, from coordinate 170,392,517 downwards.
ATAATTACATACTACTAGTACTAGATAATTCTACGGATGACAGGTCCCACACTACAACGGTTGGACTCAGACAAGAGCTACGTAATAGGGTCAAACCTATCCTTCTAAAATTATCCAATCAAAATAATATGTAACCCAACGTATTCATCCACTAGTTAGCTAGTACCAACAGAATTTCCTAAAGCACAAAGCATGCACCATTCGAGCATCAGGCAATTCAACTCAAAACATACCTTATACGGGCCATCCTAACAAGTAACTGATTTTATACTAGCATGTAAATCTAAAATCTCATACAGATAGGCACATCAAGGCATCTCTCCTAACATTCTATCATGCAATTCTGAGCAGATCCTTAGCCCCTAATCTAGCATGCAATTCTCATATCATAGCATAAAACATATAACTTGTATGGGTATATTGGAAGACTTACTTGATCTCGGCTGATTATGAGAGAACAAAATGATCTGATGCGCAGGGACAAGGTTTGAAAGCTCAAACCTTGAGTGAATGCTTAAGATCAATGTCTGCTTTGTAAATAAATGTTCTAGTCAAGCATGGATAGACCAGTCAAGTCCGAGTTAATGCATTCAATAAATAATCAAGCCATAAATGAAGAATGAGAATAAAGATCAAAGTAAAGATAATAAATGAAGAACAAGAAGAATGTTTGAGAGAATATTCAGAAAGATGAAGTAACTTAGTAAATTCCAAAATAAGTGAAAGATCCGTCTCTTAACATTTAACTGAAAACTCCTATAAATAGGAGTGTATGAGACATGGTACAAACCGGTAAACATACACAGGATCGGATAAAAGGAATGATTCTTACATACTGATTGTCCAAGTTGACAAACATACTAAGTCCTATGAAATGTCTAATCATGCAAAGAGACAAAAGTAATTAATACACAAGTAGACAAAAACAGTGACTCCGGATCAGCACACATTCCGGACATAACATCCATTCCGGAATGTCTTCACTTCTAAGCTTCTCATATTCTACTCTCCAAGTCCGGACAGATTCTGGACTACTCTCCACTTTGGAACACTGGCTGACTTTGGAATTGACGTTTGGACTTATGATTGTTAGATGTTCACTTTCAGGTTCCAACAATCTCCCCCTAAGTGAACTTAGCAATCCAGTCAGCTTAGATGGCTTATTCCTTGATGAAGGTGTAGGCTCTGAACAACAATTCTATGACTTCAATGTACCAGGTCAGTTGACTTACAAACTTTGCTTTGACCTTTTCTGGAGCTTCAGACTTGGATGCACGAGAAATGAACTTCCGAAGCGCTTTGGTAGGAGCTAGGTGTTTGTCAAGGACTCGGAAAAAGTCCTTCTTATTTGTCTTCCTGGTTGTAGACAAACCCTAGAACCGGGTCATCGACTGGACCATCTGCAAGCAATTCATCTTCCGGGAGAACAAAGTCAATTTTCGCAAGAAAGTTTTCAGTTCCGTATAAGTGAGCCAGCTCATAGTCGCATCTGCAAAACTCCATGACGTAGTCCTTTAGGAAACTCAAAGTAGCATGGTAAGCACCTATTCTGATTTCATCGTTTTGAATTCCTCGGAAGTGAGCAGCCAATGTAAGAATGTCATTCGGATTCATTGAAGGGAAATCAGTGTCAGTGATGGTCCGTTGAGTTGGTTTGTTCTAGAGGATGTGAAATCGAAATAATGGGTAGTTGAGTTCGAACTTCACTAATATTTTTCTTCCAAATCGATGGACTTTGGTAATTCTTTTCCTCGTCCACACTTCTTAAGAGGTTGTGCATTCATGGAGTAGAATGTTTCAAGCCTTTCACGCTCAGTCCGGAGGATCACTTCCGGATCGTCATTGGGGTGAAGAGGAGCGAATTTGATGTAGTATTTGCTGTATAGAGAGAGAGAGAGGAAGATCGAGCTGTTCGGAGTCATTTTCCGGAACATCGTAATACATGAAAGGAATGATTCCATGATCACAGAGAATGCCTTCACGGCATAGAGGAGATATTCCACGCATCAGATCAGGATTATTCTTGAGAGCTTGGATCCAGATGCTGTCCTCTAATGCCTTGTTAATTTCCTCTTGAGACCATCCATATTTTTGCTTTAGGGGAGGTCCGGAGTGGAAGGCTTGTTGTTCGGCGGTCATAGGCTTTTTGCGTTTGTCTTTCTTTAATGCAGACATGATGAACTGCATGTTCTCATCAACAGTAAATTCCAGAGTAGGGTTCGGAAGAGGTTCTTCCAGAATGTTATCAGGAATCCGGAGTGGAGAACCCTGGTCTATAGGAGCGATCTTTGGAGCCGGAATAGGAGGAAGCATTGAGGGAGTGGCTCGGAAGGCTTGAGCTGTGAGAAGTGATTTCGCTTTGGCCATTTAAATTCCCCTTCGGAGAACGTTAGGCAAGGAAGGATGGCCAAGAGACTGCGGACCATAACCTCTTTTCTTCCACTGTCATCACCTTTAGAAAGAGCTTGTTTGGAGCTTCAAGACTAAGAACTCCATTCGTAACATACTTCTCTTCATCACTTTCTTCTTCATCATTGCTTTTGAGAGGGGAGTTGGAAAGAATTTTCAGCTCATCATCATCAGAATCATTTTCATCCCGGAGTGAGAACTCCGAGACTGACTTCCATGCTTGACTTGGACCTTCTCCCCTTCTTGCATCGGTGAATCGAGGAACCGGTGCAAGCAATAGAGAGTCCTCAAAACCATCAAAATTTTCAAACACCATTTGAAGTCTGGTGTTGAGTTGCCGAGTGAGAGCATCATATGCTTCAGAAGTGGGCGCTTGAGCAGCGAGATGATCGAACATGTGTCCAAGGATGGCTAACATCTCATCAAACATTCGATTCGGAACATCAACAATGTTCCAAGTGGATCGAAGGAGTTTGATGAGGACTTGTTGAATTATGAGATTCATCTCATCCTTCTTCTTGATTTCCTTCTCCAGTCTCTGAATCTGCTTCTCATGATGAACATGGGTCTTTTTAATTAGATCATTGGTAGCAGAAACCACGTCATCATGGACCTTGAGCATGGTGGTGATGGTGTCAAGGTAGTTCTCAAATGAACAATCATACTTCGCTTCAACTTCTTCGAGCGAATGCTTGAGCCAGATGGAGATCAATTGATCTAATTGAGCTTCTCTTTCAGCAACGGAGGGTCTGGACTGATTTGATAAGGACTAAAGAATGGCATCTAACTTGGAGTCCAGTCCGGACATGTGACAACCGTCAAATTCAAGTCAAACCGGTCAACCTTAACTAGTACTTGTATGTTAAAACTTATTCTATGTATAAAAATGTGCATTTGTATGTCAAGAATCCAAGTGTCTCAGAGAATTTATGTGTTTAACAATGTAAAAACCTTGAAAAGGGAGTTAAATACATCAAAACACGACTATGGACCCTTTTGGGGACTTGAAATGATCATAAACGAAGCATAACAGGGTTCACGAACCTTGCATTACGAGATTATACGATAATAATGGCTAAAATTAAATCTCTCCCAAATCTCTCCAAGTATGTGAAATCTCTCCCAAATCTCTCCAAGTATGTGAAATCTCTCCAAGTATGTGAAATCTCTCCCAAATCTCTCCAAGTATGTGAAATCCTACAAGTATGTGAAATCTTTCCAAGTATGTGAAATATGTCCTAAATCTCTCCAAGTATGTGAAATGTCTCCCAAATCTCTCCAAGTATGTGAAATCTCTCCGAGTATGTGAAATCTCTCCCAAATCTCTCCCAAATCTCTCCAAGTATGTGAAATCTCTCCCAAATTTCTCCAAGTATGTGAAATCTCTCCCAAATCTCTCCAAGTATGTGAAATCTCTACAAGTATGTGAAATGTCTCCAAGTATATGAAATCTCTCCCAAATCTCTCCCAAAATCTCTCTCAAACTTTTTATAGTCATTCGGGTCATCCCGACCCTTAACTTGGCCAAAAACCGCTTGAATCAGGGAGTTATATCGAAAAACAGCTAAATAGGGCCGAAACCCTCTTAGGAACCGAACCTCTTAGGAACCGGACCTCTTAGAGCCGAACCGAACTTGTCAGAACCGAACTTGTCAGAACCGAACCCACCTTCTCGGACCGAACTCAGTAGACCGAAGCCATGCAGGACCGAAACCTCCCTACAACCGAAATAGGCCGAGCCCTCGGTCCATTTTGGTTCCATAGCAATTTCGGACCGAGCCTCCACCTTCGGTTCCTCCTCTCGCGTCTTCGGTCCCTTCCTTCTCCCACTCTCGGTTCTCGCCTTCTAAGAGCCGAACCTCACAGGTTCGGTCCTTAATGCCCGGTTTTCGACTACTTTCGCTTCGTAAGTCTGTTTTTGACGGGGATTTTTCACCAAATTCATATTTTTACCATTTTAAACCCCCAAAACTCATATTTTATTTATTTCTCAAGGATTTATTAATTATAAATCATTATTTTATATTAAAAAGAATATTCTACCCCACAAGTGGGTCAAGTGTGCCCACTTGTCTCCATGTGTCATCTCCTCATTGGCCCAATCTTATCCACATCACACAAACCAAGGCAAACATCCCCTCATCCTTGCCACTTGCTCCAGCAACATTTATATAAAGAAATCCCTGGAGAATTCCTTTGTTCACTTTGATCATTTCTTTCACTTACACCCTCCTCTTACCCTTCAAGAAAGCCTCTTTTCTCTCTACTACCAACCACATTTTGGAAGTATTCTTGAGCTACTACATCACTTTTTGGTAAGTATTTCATCTAAACTCAAGTGTTATTCCATGTTTTCATAACATTCTTGAATCATCAACACACATATTAACACCAAAGAATCGTTCTTAGGATCATCCAAGCTTTCACGTGTTCATCAAGTGTTCTTGACTTGATACTCCTCGTCTTCGACCTTCCATTCTTCAAGAAATCACTCAAGGTGAGTTTATACCCCTACATTTTCCAGTTTTCTTTAGTTTTCAGGGGGGTATACAAGTTAAAACACCAAAACATATTTAAAACTTAACTTGACAGCTTACAACAGAAAAGTTGTGACCTGTTCACGAACTGTTTTACCCAAATTAAACTTAATATTTTTCAAAACTGTTTAATATGCAAATAATTCAGGTTTATACCTTTAAAATGACTACTTGCACAACTCCATACGATTTTTCTACAATTTATGGTGATTTTTACAAAACTGCCTATCACTGCAGCAACAAAATCGGACAAGGTTGTGAAGATGAACATTTTCACCCCGTTTTGAGACCACCAAAAATTATAGGAAAATTTATGAACACAGTAGACTCTTTTTCCAAACTCTCAGAGTTTATGGATTCAGTTTTTGACTTACAATGATTTTTCTATAAATATTCTAAAAACAGTGACAGTTAAGGGTAAAAACTGTCAAAACAAGTTCAAGAGTTTTTCACACCTTGTAACATGCTGAGCAAGGTGTGTAGGATTTACACTTAGTATTTTCAAATGTCATTTTTATTGAAGTACAAAGTCATGCATAATCAGTTTTCATTAAACATAAAACACTCGCGATAAACTATAATAGGTATAGTTTGAACACTCCGTTTAACAAAGAAACACTAACACAATCGATTTACAAAATGGGTACTTTCTTACAAATTGCGTGAACTTCTTAATGAATAAACTTGTGAGTCATTCTCCTTCAGGGTACTCTTAAGTACCACATAAAAGTCCTGTAGTTATAATCAAAATCTCTTGGAGGGAGAGCGTGATAGTTGTGTATAAATCTATATTGGGTCTGAAAAACCCGCACCTAAGCTGCTTGCAACAGCTAGACCGGCAGGTCTGTGGTGACAAGTGTCATAACATTCCGACGCCTGAAGAACGTCCAGTACGAGGTCTTCGAGTTTTAGCATGGTTATAACAACTCACATGGGGAATTAGCAAAACACACAGTTCACGGGGATTTAAGAGTTTTATTTAAATATAAAACTACACACACATAAGTATGATGATTTACTTACATATACTAATTATTGGTTCCGATAAGAGTACAACAAACCTTTTATAAAATATTGGATTTTCTGGAAACAAACTTGTAACAAACTTTAAGGAACAACATCCATTTTTCATTCATAAACTGCTTATGAACTCACCAGCTTTATGCTGATACTCTTTCAAAACGACTTGTATTCTCAGGTAATCAGTAATACAGGTAATCACAAGATTTCTGAAGTCAAGACGCTAAGGCGTAGATTCTTTTGCTATATTTTGACATCATATGTAATTTATTTGGAAACATGTACTTTTGAACCGATGTAACCTTTTAAATTATAATTATGATGGTTGTGTTTACTTTCTTCACTATGGTTATGATACTGAGCATGACGTCCTCCGCCCCCGAACGTTTCCGCCGTTCCGGTTTGGGGGTGTGACAGGACACCTTTGTGTCAATCTTGGTGTTGAGCTCAGCCACAGAAGTTTCAAGAGTGGTAACCTTCTTCATAGTGTTCGAAACATTCGATTGGATATCCAACAGAGCAAATGGATCAATATGATTTCCGACTGAGGATCCATTGTCGGAGCTGGAAGGTTGAGGAGTGTGTTTCGGAGATTCCGGAGTGATTGGAGTGACAGAAGGCCCGAGTTTGTTGGTGGCATCATAATGAAGCTTTTGTGTTGATTCAGATTCATGCTGAGTAAAGGAGGAGGATCCAAAATCAAATGTTGGTTTGGACGAAGATGGCTTATGATGGAGTTGAGCTGAGGAAAACACGTTAGCATCAGCAATGTGTGCAACATCTGTTGTCAGAATCACTTCTTTGGAAATTTCATCATCCGAAGCTTGAGGATTGGAAGCAAGAGGAGCAGGCCTTGGAGTTTCTCAGGATGTGAATTCAAGATCAGCAAGCTCATCAGTAGGAGCAACATAGGGAAGGTTGCTTTGAATGGCCCTATTCCGCATGGAGATGAAAGTGGCTTCCACTTGAGATCTTGTAAGTTTCGAATGCCTTGAGTGTGCCCTGTTTACAAAATCTTCCCACAAAGGATCGTTAACTCCTGGTCGTCCTGTACCCTTTTCGGGTATCAGACCAGTTGTGGCACCGGAGGTTGGAGGGACAACTCCAGCCTCGGAATTCTTAGGGTCTGGAACAGGGGTTCCGGAGTGTGTGCGTGATGAAAAAAGTGGGATGTCAAATTTGACACGTGGGATTGTTCCAGGGGGCAAGGAACTTTGTTCAACACCAGCATCCCCTTTTTTAGAAGGAAAGGGTGGATTATGTGCAGACTCCCCATGAGTGTGTGTATGTGATTTTGAAACATCGAGGGGAACCTCGGATGAGTGGGCAGGTGAGGTGTTCGGATGACCAGAGTCAGTCAGAATGTCATGAGCACCTTACTGTGGAGAGGAAAAGCCGACTTTGGTTCTGTTTTGAGGCTTTGACTTGGTAGGAGAAGTTTTCCGCTTGGCGGACTTCTTGGTCTTCCTTGGTCCGGATGATGTTGGCTTGGCCACTTCTGGAATGGGCTCAATGGGGACTTGGATAGACTGTGTTGGGTCGAACACAGTCGAAGTCTCCAAATGTAGTTGTAAATGAACAGATCCGAAAGGGATGAGGTCCAACATATGTTGAGGTAACCTCCGGCCAGGACCAAAAGAAGATTGGTCAGAAATTCTATATGATTTAATAACCTTGAAAGAAACGCATACCTCCGGAGGAATCGCAGAAGCAGGAAGAGGTTCAGAAAGTTCCTTGAAGAGTTGTTGAATCGTCAGAGCCCAAAACCTAGGGCTTGAAATCTCATTCTCCTTTCTCTTGATGGCAAACTTGCTGAAGTCTTGCCATAGCACTTCCGGAAGGTCAACCACATTGTCGCCTCCAGAATAGATGTTGTATACCATATACAACCAGTGCTTGCTGAGAGTATCTGTACCACCGTGCTTTTCGGATAGCCCTTGAATTATGAAGTGCATCGGCACTATCCATAGTCCGGAAACGGATGATTTCTTGAAGTCCTTTGCCTTGTAGTCCTGATTATAACCAATGTGATTCAAGAACATTTGAAACTCTTCTGGAGTGGGTTCTTGAACTTTGAAACCCCTGGGGTTTTCTTTTACACTGATCACCTTAAGGAATGTGGATTTGTAGATGGGCGCTATTATGTCGCCAATGATTTTCGTTTCCAACACACCGTCTTCATTTTTTATTCTTGTGAAGGCTCTGTGAAGATGATGAATCGGGAGAGGTGGTTCAGGGACTTTTGTGATAAGGATAGAGATGGGATGGTGTGCTATGAACTCGATCATGACTCTAATGGATTCATCGTAATCCATAGGGTTTAGTTAAAAGATTTGGGTTGTATCACGGAGAAATGGTTCAGCAGATTGAGAAGATGATGATCCTTTGGATGATTTCTTCTTGGCAATCGATTTCTTGGGAGTGGAAGCAGTTGGTGCGATTTTCTGTGAAGAAGTTTGGGAAGCCATTATTGCAGAGGGTTGAATGATTGAAGAACACGAAGAACACATAGAGAATTTGAAGGTTTTGAGGGTTTGAGCACGTAAAGAGGTAAAAGGGAATTTTGATGGGTATATATAGGTAAGGGAAACAGGTCGGGTTAAGGATGGTAATGACGAGGGTCCGAATTTCAACCGGGTTGCATTAAATGAATAACCACTTATGGGGGTGAATTGACTTGGGAAGGGAAAGGTAGGGTTGGTTTGTAGCTAGAAATAGAAAACCCAAACGGAGATTAGATGGTTGCTTTTGGAGACGTGCAGTCATGACACGAAAATCAAGGAAGATTGGATAAGGATCCTCACAAAGTAACCGTTGTAAAAACGTTTCGCCTTATAAACCTTTGGTATTCCGGATGATCGATTCCGGACAGTGCACGATCCGGAGGATAAAAAGTTGAGTTCTGGAACATGGTCTTTTGAAAAAGGTCCGGGATAGGAATTAATCCGGAGAGAGTTTAAGGTTTCGGAGTAAAAAGGTTGTCGATTCCGGAGTCAAAAATTGATTGCAATTTCGGAGTTAAAAAAGTTTATGATTCCGGAGCAAAATTCCGAAATGATGATTTTAAAGAATTTCCGGAAGGGATTTGAAAGACATTCCGGAACAAGATTTGAAAATTCTGAAAGGGCATTTTGATCTTCCTGAGCATGGTTTGAATGCGTTTCTCAGTAAGCAGAACAATACCTTTCCGGAGTGGAATTCTGGGATGACCTTATGAAATGAATTCCGAGATGAAAGTTTGATCACTATGACTATGGGGACTTTGAACAACAAATAAGCAGGGAGAACTGTACAGCTTAAAACTCAAGTGATGGTTAGAAATAAAGACAAGTGAAATGATCCTATGTATTCCGAGAGAAAGTAGTTCCGAGATGAAAAATTCTTTTGAGATCGGAACCAATTTTCTTCCAAATACTTCCATCAAAGAGATTAATTCTATTGAAAGAACTGAGGATCTGGCATCATCATACCCATCTTGTTCAGAAAACCATTGAATTTGGTTTCGTCTAATGCCTTAGTAAAGACATCAGCAATCTCATCGTCAGATGGAACAACAATGAGTTCAATGTTACCATTTAAAACATGATCTTTTATGAAATGGTACCGTATGTCAATGTGGTTAGTCATGGAGTGCTGAATTGGATTGTGAGAAATCGCAATGGCACTTTGAGAATCACAATAGATAGGAATGCGTTAGAAACGGTAACCATAATCCAAGAGTTGAGATTTCATCCATAGAACTTGAGAGGTACAGTTGGCAGCAGCAATGTATTCAGCTTCGGCTGTAGAGAGTGCAATGCAGTTCTGTTTCTTGGATGACCAACTAACCAAACGACCACCTAAGAATTGACAGCCACCTGATGTGCTTTTTCTATAAAGTTGAAGACCACCATAGTTTAAATCTGAATATGCTTGAAGTAGGAAGCTCTCGTTTGCTGGGTACCAGATTCCGAGACTCTTTGTACCTTTAAGGTATCGGAAAATTTGTTTCACAGTCAAGAGATAAGACATCTTTGGGTTGACTTGAAATTTGGCACACAAACATGTGGAGAACATGATATCCGGACGACTAGCTGTGAGATAGAGCAGGGATCCAATCATTCCTCTGTACTTCTTTTCATCAACTGCTACACCTGAAGGGTCGGCAAATATTTTGTGTCTGAAGCCCATTGGTACCTTGGCTGAGGCACAGGTGTCCATTGAGTACTTTTTGAGGAGCTCTGAAATGTACTTCTCTTGGTGAATGAAATTCATCTATTAGTCAGTTTGACTTGGAGGCCAAGAAAGAAGCTTAACTCCCGATTCATGCTCATTTGGAATCGATTGATCATTAGTTTAGCAAAGTCAGCAACCATAGATGAATCTGTAGATCCAAAAATGATGTCATCCACATAGATTTGAACCAACATGAGATGCTTTCCATTCGATTTTCGGAACAGGGTAGGATCTAGAATACCTCTTTGGAAACCCGAGCGCTTGAGAAAGTCAGTGAGGGTCTCGTACCATGCGCGAGGAGCTTGCATGAGGCCATAGACTGCCTTCCGGAGTTTGTAATAGTAGTTCAGAAAAGAGAGGTTAACAAAACCAGGGGGTTGTTGAAGATATACTTCAGAGTCAAGTTCACTGTTAAAAAAAGCACTCTTAACATCCATTTGGTAAACTTTGAAGCCTTTGTGAGCAACATAAGCAAGAAAGATTCTAATGGCTTCAAGACGAGCAACAGGAGCAAAGGTCTCATCGTAGTCGAGCCCTTCAATTTGTGTAAATCCTTTTGCCACCAATCTAGCTTTATTTCGAATAATAACTCCCGCGTCATCTAGCTTGTTGCGAAATACCTATCTTGTACCGACAATGGGATGATTCTGAGGAGGAGGCACGAGATTCCACACTTCATTTCTGTCGAATTCTGCCAGTTCTTCTTGCATGGCTGTAATCCAGTCAGCGTGCTCTAATACTTCCTTGATGGATTTGGGTTCAACCATGGAGATAAATGTCGTAAAATGACATTCATTTTGAATACTTGCAGCAGAACGGGTCTGTACACCAGCATTAGGGTTTCCGATAACTTGATTCGGAGGATGATCCTTTGTCCAGACGTGTAACCTTGGAAGGTCTTGAGCGGTATACGATCCAATAACTACAGTAGAATTGAGTTGCTCCCCCTGAATGGTTTGAACCTGAGGGTGATGCTCCCCATGAACTTCTGAACCAGATAGGTTGACATCATCATCAGAAGGGAACTCAAAGAAATTTTCATTATCATCAATGTTGATAGGATTGGAGTCATCGAAATCAGCAGCTGCATCTTGGAAACCATCCACATTTGATTCAAGAGAGGGTTGACCAATCTCCCCCTCAACCTGAGAAGTTTGAAATGATTCAGAATCAAATGGATAAAGAGAGGGAAGAGGACCAGAAACAGGAGCTTCCGAAGTTGGAATTTTCCTTGATCGAGATTCCGAATCAATGGCGGTTTCGGAAGGTCCAAAGAGAGTTTCAAAGTCAACTTCAAGGATGGTTTGTTGGTTCAGACATCCTGGAGCTGGAGCATCGGACTCCATAATGTGAGTTGTAACATGAGTTGGGCCAGAATTCCGAACGAAATTATCATCGAATGTAACATCAAAGCTTTCTTCCAACACACGAGTTCTCCGATTAAGAATTCTGTAAGCCTTTGATTTAGAGGAGTAACCGAGGAAGATGGCTTCATCAGCTTTAGGTTGGAACTTGGTAAGCTGATCACGGTTGTTCTTGATGAAGCACCTGCATTCGAAATGTGAAGGAATGAGATCGTTGGCTTCCGACCATTCATTGCTTCATATGGAGTCATGTTGAGGCGTCGATTGATGATACTCCGATTTTGAGTGAAGCACGCAGTTGATACAGCTTCAGCCTAGAGATAGAGTGGTAGATTTATGAAGTTAAGCATGGAACGAGCAGGTTCAAAAAGAGTTCTATTGCGTCTTTCAACTACACCGTTCTGTTATGGAGTGTACGGTGCTGAGAAGTTGTGGTCAATTCCTTTCTCGATGAGGAATTTCTCAATGGTTCCATTGGTGAACTCCAAACCATTATCACTTCGGATACGCCTAATAGGAAGTTTAATGAGGACTTCAATTCCTTTGATGAAGTTGATAAGTTCAGAGGCTGTTTCGGACTTTAGTCTAAGGAAGAAAACCCAAGTGAACCTTGTAAAGTCGTCAACAATCACAAGATTGTATTTCTTATGATGAAGACTTTCTACAGTGGATGGTCCACAAAGATCAATGTGCAGGAGCTCTAATGGTTCCGAGATTGATTTTTCAATGATAACAGGATGGCCCTTCTTTGATTGCTTTCCACACTCACATGTAGCACATAAATGATCATTTTCAAATTTGAGAAGAGGTAAACCTCTCACCATTTCACAAAATACGAGATCATTCATGTACCGAAAGTTCAAATGAGCAAGCCTTCGGTGCCATAACCAACTGACGTCGGGAACGGCTTTGGAGAGAAGGCAGAGTTGCGGTTTGCCAATAATCATGTTGATGTTGAGTGGGTACATGTTCTTGTTGCGGTTGGACTTAATTAAACATTATTTTCGATCTTCAGTCATTACATAGCTGTGCTTCTTGCAAAATTCCACACGTCGATTTGAATCAGTGAGCTAAGCTAAACTTATCAAATTATATTTCAGATCAGCTACATAAGCCACATTTGAGATAGATAAATTTCCATTGATGAGAATTCCATAACCACGAATTTGAGAGTTGGAGTTGTTTCCATATGTCACGTAAGCAGCATTTGGAGAAATCTTGAGATCCCACAGAAAGTCTTTCTGCCCCGTCATGTGCATGGAGTAAGCACTATTAATATACCATATTGTTTCTTGCTCCGAAGCACAAAGTTCCTTCAAAATTAGTGAGTGATGGAGTTTTTAGGCTCCGAGTTAGATCTAGGGACATAGGCACAGTCTTTGGACTTGGATTGTGACTTCGGAAAAAATTTGTGTTCCTTAGGAGTACTCTTTGAGTTCTTAGGAAACAGTCAAAAGGCTAATGTCTTCTCATCTATCAAGTAGTCATATTCAATGACTTGAGGATTAGGAACATTTTTCTTCGGACCATTGACTTCCGGAGCATTGGAAACAATTGTAACCTCCGGAACTGTTGTTTTATCAAAGTGAGATTTGACTTTCCATACAAGATGCCTTTTTCAAGATTTTGAAAATTTTGTTTTCTCAACAATTTTTGATTTGCTTGATGACACATTTGTTTTCGAAAGATTGGGTTTAAAAAGTGTGCCATCAGATTTAGCAATGAAAACAGTTGAAACAGTCCTAGGAGAGGTGTTTTGGACAGTCATGGTATTCACAAGAGATTTAGGCTGAGTGGTACTCACTACTTTCTTGGGTTCTACAGGACTAAGAGAATCAGAAGGTCTCTTAAGGATCTTAGTGGGTGTGAAAGAGTTTTGACTATGGGTTGATGAACGAGGATTCCGAGATACACTTTTTTTGGAGTTCTCAAGGAACCTGGAATTTTGTCTAGTCTTAACTTCCTTTTTATGAGCATTTCGAGCCTCCACTTTGGGATCTACTAGATCCTTTCTATTCAACATTGGTTTTATTTTGGGATAAGACAAGGATTTTGAAGTTTGCCCTGTAGATGGATTGCTGAACTTGGGATCAATGGGAACCAAAATTGTTTTTGAAATTATTAAAGAGTCCGATTCACAAGAATCAGAGGAGACACAGCTTGAGATTTCAACTTTATCATCTAAGGATGCCCATACAAACTCAGAAGCAACAGTTTCAGTTGTCACTGGAAAGATTTCTTCAACAACACAGTTGTTAGGAGGATTACTCTTAGGAACGTAATCTACGCAATTTGAAACACTGTGATGAAATTTCGTGGTCCGATTCAGGTCCAGGTTTATCAGAGGCGGAAGAGGCGTGGAATCGGGACATTTGACAACAATTGGTTGAAACTCATGGATTAAGGACGCAAAGTGGTACGTGGTCTCATGAAGAGGTGACAAAGGAGAAACGGGGGTGTTCGAATGTTTGATGTTCGGAACCTCTCCCATGAATGTCAAATTTTGCAATTCCTTCAAGGGACGAGCAATTGGTTTCGGAAACTCGCTTCCGAGACCAGGTGCTTTAGACCATGGATGATGAAAATTATGAGTCATCTGAAGATTCGATTCAAGTATGTCAATTGAATTATGCAAGGCATCTATCTTAGCATTGAGACGTTTGTTATCAGTGATCAAGATATTTCTTTCAGAATAGGTAATTTCACATTTCTCTTTCAAAATGATACATTCATCTTTAGACATTACAAGCTCATGGTCTAAAGACTCGATTTTCGATTTTTTATCCTCAAAACGCAACCTAAGACGATTTAGTTCACACTCCTTCTTCTCACTGGCTTCTGTGGCAGACTCATAGGCTTTATAAATGGTGCTCATATCTGTTTGGATCTGGGTCAGATAAGGTTCACAAAGAGATAGATCAAAATTATTATCAGTAATCATAGATTTTACCTGCTGAACGATGCCTCGACCGGGTGGATCATTTGTGGCCATATAGCAGTAGTGTGGTTCAGCAACATCATCTTCATCTTCAAACCTGGAGGACCAATAGCCTTCATCACATTCAACAGATTGTCTTGCCATCAAGCACATGTTTCTTCCAGTTATCACGTCATCATCATCTCCAGATGACCAATATCCTTCAACATCCCTTGATACAATTGTTACGAAAGCTTTTTCACTTTCAGCCATTTCTTGAGCTCTTATAGCGTAGTATGAAGAGTCCTTGATCTTCGGTTTTTATGGAGCTTCAGCCAAGCAATCTTTTGCAAAGTGATTTTCATGTCCACACTTGTGACACATAATTTTTGGTTTGTCGGATTTTGGATTCTGCTGTGGTTCCGAGGTAGAGTTTGGTTTTGAGATGTTCGGTTTGTATGAGGGAGGATTTTCTGGAGTTGGTTGTGGTTCCGGAGCTGAGTATGTTTGCGGATTCTTTTGGTGAGGAGCATGGAACCAATTTTGGTATGGTTTGTAAGAGGGATTGAAAGGACGTTTGTATTTCATGGAAAGGAGAGCAAACTCCTGTTGGAAACGGAGTTCAGAGTCCATGGCTTCAGAATCATCAACTGGATATTTGATGTGGGTAAGATAGGTAAGGAGGATTGAACAGATGGAATAACTGGTTTGAAAAGGTCCGAGGTGGATGTGTTCGGAAGGGTTGGTTCAAAGGAACTGACAAGAGCAAGAGGACCTCCAGAGAGTTCCCTTATGGTCTGAGCAACATTTGATTCATGTCCTTGAACTTCATCAAAAAATTGATAAAGCTTTAACTTTTTCAAAGAACCATTACTTTGGAGACAAGATTTCACATTTCCCCATCATTTACTGAGATTTTTTATGAATTAGAGATTATACTCCAAGGGAGTTCGAAAAATCCAATGAGCAGTCATGTTGTTGACTACGATTCGATAATGGTTAGAGGCTGAGGCTATTGATTCACCAGGAGTGGTAGTGAAGGTGTCAAAATCATTGACAACTGAAGTGAGACACTTGTCTTTCATATTTTCCGAACCTTCAATCAGGTCTTGAAGAGTGTCCCAAATCTCTTTTGCTGACTTGCACAATTTAATGTGCTCAAAGAGTGAAGGAGGAACACCAAACACCATTTCTGAGAAAGCAACTTGATCAGCATGCAACTTCTCAATATCATCTACAGTTAGAGGAGCTGGATGAGTTTCATCGTCACACATAAGTTGAGCAGCAGCATCTCCCACAACCGTTCTTACAGGAACATGAGGACCTTCTTTGACGGATCTCCAAATCTCTTCACCTTTCTCTTTAGCTAGTAAAAATCTTTCCATTCTAACTTTACAGTAATCATATTCTTCCACAACTAGCAATGGGGCACGTGTAGGGCCACCCACACTATTTGCGATTTGCATTGAAATCATTTGTTAAGGATTAGAAGCAGCCATTGAAGTTAAGATATCTTCACGCAAAAGTGGTATATAGAAGAACTTTTATCCTTAACACAGAAATGGTTGAAATACCAAGGTAATTTCAAACCAACTATAATCTGATCTTATGGATTCAAAGGACAATCACTCAAGCTCTGATACCAATTGAGAGAGAAAAATACATCGGGTGCGTAGGTACAAGGTTTGAAAGCTTAAACCTTGAGTGAATGCTTAAGATCAATGTCTGCTTTGCTAATAAATGTTCTAGTTAAGCCTGGATAGACCAATCAAGTCTGAGTTAATGCATTCAACAAATAATCAAGCCATAAATGAAGAATGAGAATAAAAATCAAAGTAATGATAATAAATGAAGAACAAGAAGAATGTTTGAGAGAATATTCAGAAAGATGAAGTAACTTAGTAAATGCCAAAACAAGTGAAAGATCCGTCTCTTAACATTTCGTTGAAAACTCCTATAAATAGGAGTGTATGAGACATGGTACAAACCGGTAAACATACATAGGACCAGATAAAAGGAATGATTTTTACATACTGATTGTCCAAGTTGACAAACATACTAAGTCCTATGAAATGTATAATCATGCAAAGAGAGAAAAGTAATTAATACATAAGTAGACAAAAACAGTGACTCCGGATCAGCACACATTTCGGACATAACATCCATTCCGGAATGTCTTCACTTCTAAGCTTCTCATCATATACTCTCCAAGTTCGGACAGATTCCAGACTACTCTCCACTTCAGCACACTGGCTGACTTCGGAATTGACGTTTGGACTTATGATTGCTAGAGGTTCACTTTCAGGTTCCAACAGATTGCACGCATCGCGCCCTTTCCTTTTATTACAAATCCTTAGATTAAAATGTTTCTTTTTATGGAAAAGTTAACAAACCCTCGATTAAGTCCAGGCACTCCCGAGATTATGCCCAAATCCCTCAAACCAAGGCCCTGATACCAACTTGTAACATCCCGAAAATACGGAGAAAATTTTTGTTTTAGTTTCATTCAAATCATAAAACACTAATATTAAAATAGTCAAAAGAGTATCATAGTAACATATTATCAGAGTACAAATTCCCAAAATCTCTAAATATAGAAACCATAGGGTGATGTGGTGCGATCAGGCTATGCCCTTCCCCTTCGAACTAGAGGTACTTGAAACATAAACTGAAACTGTAAGCACAAAACCTAGTGAGATCCCCCAAAATACCACATACTAAACAAACATACTACCAAGCATATCTGGGTGCTTTCCTACCTATTCGGTCTATTTCAACCAAATACTATCAAGCATACCTGGGTGCTTGCAATCCCCTTCGGTCTATTTCAACCGGATACTGGGTCTATTCCACCCCTACTACTACCACATAATATCATAACACGAATCATAGGGTCATCAAGCAAATACAGGCATAACTGACAATTGTCACAAAGACAATCAGCAGACTACTTAAAAAACTAGTGGGCCGACATTGGTGCCTTCGAGCCATGGATACTGTGAAGGAAAACTCGCCTCAGACTGAAGATATCAAATTGCACTTGGCGGATGACTCACAAAATCCTCTTCCTAACGCACAAGCATAAAACCCTAATTAGAACTTAGGCTACACTTTAACTCGAAGGTCCAAACCCTAATTCTTGACTTAAGGCAAAAAGGGACTCTTTACCCTTTCCTTATTGGGCCTCCCTCCCTCCAAGGACCAAATCCATACAAAGTCCAAAAAGGTATCCAAGACCAACTATAGGTCCTCTAAAGCCCAATAACACCTAACATAGCCTTAGGCCCAAAAATGTCATGTTACAATAGGTGGGCCTGAGCCCCAACCTAAACAAGTCCAAAAGCCCAACACTAATCGAGCCCAAAAATCATCAAAGCCCACAGACTGCGTACGTGCGGCGTACAAGGCTCGTACACCTAGCGTACGTTGATGACCATCCGGAATCGGGGCACTGACCGAGTACATGTAGCGTACTAAGAGTACGCCCAACGTACTAGTCAGTCAGCCAAAAATGCTCCCATGACTTAATCCTTTAAGCCCTAAAGTCAAAAACTTAGATCCAAACTCAAAATAACATCTTAAGCCATAAAGTTGCAAAATTTATGCTTTTTCATGCCTTGTTGGGGCTCAAACTGTGAGTTAAGCCCATAAACTCACTTAGTTGGTCACTAACACATGCATGACTGAGTCTTAGTTTCCAAGATACGATTTTTATGACTCCACACACTTCCAAGAATCCAAAAGGATAACTCAAATGGCCTGGAGGTGCTCATACTCCAAGAAACCAAGCTATAGGACCAAAAGATGCCATATTCTACCCTGAACCTGTTGGATTAGGTGTCTAAGCCCATAACTATAATTGGTATGTACTTGACCCGAGAGTAGCATGGTCCATTTTGGGTTGCATTCACCAGAACAATCTGATAGGATGGATATTTGAGAAAGAGGTTATTTGTGATTTACTAATATATTATAAGTATAATATATTAATTGAGAAATCATATTATTTAATTAGTATTGATCAATAATTAATTTGGAATTAATTTAGTGATTAAAAGAGACTAATTAAATTAACGGGGACTGATTATGTAAATTAGTGATACATATGGTTTGGGCTATTGATCCATGATGAGCTAAGTTTATATGAGAGTCCATGAAGAGTTGGTCCATATGAGTTGTTGGATCATAAGCCTAAGTGTATGGATTAGGGTTTACAAGTGACCCTTGGAATCCTACACTATATATATATATATATATATATATATATATATATATATATATATATATATATATATGTAACCCCTTAGCCAAAATCGGGACGACACAAGTGTTACAACAAGAGTATAGCCAATTTTGGTGTGCCTAACCTCTCTCTTAAGTCCTCCAATTGTTGGTGGTGTTTTGTGAACCATTTGAGGCATCACACTTGAGGTGCTAAGCTCTTGAAAGGCCAAAACTCTACAAGCTACAACAAGGAGGTAATTGTCTAACTTGTTTTATGTTTTTCAAAGCAGAAAATGAAAAAGTGCTATCTTCCAGCATGAGCTCGACGAGTCCACTATGGAACTCGACGAGTTCATGATGAACTCGACGAGTCCATAAGCTGACTCGACAAGTTGTCAGTCTGTTGGCAGAATTTTCGAGGTTTTGGCCTGTTTTGGATTAGGATCATTACCACAAACTGTTTTGGTTCATAAAATTTGATTTTGTTGATATGGCAATGATTATCCCAATCCAATAACATGATGATTGCCAAATTTTAAGATAATTACTTGAATTTGTGAAAAACTAATTATTTGTAAAATTTGAATCATTTGCTATAAGAGTTGCATTAGGTCAAATTGGTAAAAGATAAAGAATATATGATTATTTTTATTAGATATAAATTTGATGTAAATGTTTTAAGAGGTTACAAAACTTGTCTTCAAGTTTTGGAACTCAAAAGTTTTTTTTTAAGGAGTTACAAAATTAAGTCCATAAGTTATGGAATCCAAAGGTTTTCAAGAGTTTCATAACTTGCCCTCAAGTTATGGAATATGAAAAGTCTCATTCATGACAACATTAACTCTTGTAATTGAAAGGTTTCAAAAGACGCAACTCTTAGGTTCATAACTTAAAAATTAATTAAATAGTTTTTAATTTTGAATTTTTATATTTAGCACTTGATGTTTTGAATAGTTCAAATTACACCTTTATGGATTTCATTAAATTAATTAAATGTTTAATTAAAGAGAAGATTAATAAATCCATAATCACATGGCTTAAGTTTAATTAAATTAAGCGTATAGTTTAATTAATAGATTAAACCACAAAGTATTTTAAAAGTTTAAAATACACCCTTATACTATCTAAAATTAAAAGTTTAATATATTATATATGTATAAGTTAAAAAGTCAGTCTTACCGTTAGTAAGCCTCATTCACGAAGCTGGTCTATAAGGGGTGTTTAAGGAAGCGGCCTATAAAATGACCGCCATTGGGTATCCACTCTTACCCACCGCACCCTTGACCAGTGGAGGGTCATTAGCTGAACGGGTTTGATAGGACACTTAAATCCTCATTAAAAGTTAAATGAAATAAAGTAACTAAATACTTTTATAAATTCCCAAATCTTAGTTACTTTAGGAAAAATGTGAATTTGATGCTAACCCATGAAATTGCACATTGCACCTTATTGGTCAGTTAATGGAGCGTGTGTGGTTAACCGGCACACTAATGTGGACTAATGAAGAAGGGAAATGGGTTTCTCGTAACTTATCATTGATCAATGGAGCGTGTGTGGTTAACCGGCACATTGATTAGGTGATTAATGACATCGAGAGTACCAAGCTAATTTTCATGGTTATTCACACGTTGTTTGTGATCCTTGGTATCCCAGTCACAAACTTGAAGGGAATAATCAAGATTAAACATTCCATTGAAAAGTTCAATGAATCTCAAAGAGTCTAGGAATTTCAATTCATTTAAAACCTAATATTCATTTTCGTTTTTCATGGTGGAAATTTGTAAATCGTCATTTACCTACTTTCAAATATTTTACAATTGGATTAAGGCGTCCCTTTTCCGAATTATAGAATATTGTGTTGGGTCCTAGCCTTAATATTTCATTTTGGGTGTTATATTAAGGACTTAAATCAACTCAACTTGAATTTCTCCCTTGTAGATGTCTAGTTCTGACAACTATGGTCTTCCCGAATCTTTTGGAAAAAGCTTTCCACATGAAGATGATATTCCACAATATCATACTTCACTTCCTCCACCTCCTCCAATTATTCTCCCTGACCCACGTGTTCGTCGACTTGAAAAGTTCAAGATCACTCAAGCGTTATTGGCAAGCAAACATGAAGATGGAAAGTTTGTATGTGCTCACGTCTTGGACATAAAGCTGCATATTGACAGGCTGGGAATGTTGGGTGTCAGGTTCCCAAGGAAGCTGGCTGTTGACTTGGTTCTTCAGTCACTTCCTAAGTCATATAGTGAGTTTGTTAAAGACTACTATGTGATAGATCATGACGTGACCCTTATCGATCTAACATATCTGTTAATTTTTGTTGAATCAGCAATGATTTCGCGCACTAGTAAAGCAGAATTGATTGGAATATCTACTTCCCAAGCTGCCATGGACAAAAGCAATGTCATGGGCAATCCAAAAATGATTCCTTCTCCTAAGGGAAAGGAATTGCTCGTGGTCAAAAGTTTTGATCATAAGAGAAAAGCCAGTTCTGAGATAGCTCCATGTGCAAATGCCAAAGAGTCCACTTGTTTCTACTTCCATTTGAAGGGACATTGGAAGCAAAGCTTCCCTGACTACCTGGGAGATCTAAGAGATGGTAGAATCAAATTATATGTTTCTACTTCAGGTAAGTTCACTATCTAACTCTATTAAATTCCTACTTATAGATTCTTAATACATGATGTGATAAGATTGCATTTTGATGTTTTGTAGGATCGAAGAAAAAGAAAGGAAGCTTAAAAGAAGAGTATGTTGAGTCTGATCACGAAGAGATGGATTTCCATCGCATGGTTTGGTGATCAGATTTTTGAGCTGGTACTTAAGAGTTATGATAGATTGCTTAGAAATATTTAGTAACATAGTTTTCATTTGTAATTGCATGTAAGGATAAGTTTTCCGCAATTTTATAAATAAAGAAAAATTTTGTTTTTATCTTACCAGTCATGCTTTGAATGTGTGCACATTACCATCCATGTCGGTCTTCTTCTTGAATATCCATTTGCAACCAACTATCTTCTGACCAGGTTGTTGATCAACCAAATTCCAAACTTGGTTGTCATACATGGACTTGATATCGCTGTCTATTGCCTCTTTCTATTTGGCTGGCTCAGGGGCTGCCATTACTTCCTTGTAGTTAGCTGGTTCATCCAAAATTACCAGTGTACTATCACTGATAAACTTATCACTATCTGTAGTTATATGGAAACCATAGAACTCAGGTGGCATGCAAACTCTACTGGAACACCTAAGAGGTAATGAATTATTAACTGGTTTAACTGGAATCTCTTCCTCTGGTTGAACCCTAGCGTCTTTAGAGGTTCTTCGTCGTTTGATTTCATGAATCTCTTCAAGGTCAATGGTACTCCTACTATCCTCTTTTCCTATGAGCTCTCTCTTTCTCTAGGAAAAGACTCATCTTCGTGCTACAAAGACCACGTTCTCACTAGGTCTGTAGAACAAATATCTAAAGGACTTCTATGGGTAGCCGATGAAAATACATCTTTCACTACGAGGTTCAAGCTTTTTGTGAGTCTCTCGTCTAACGAAAGCTTCACAAACCCAAACCTTGATATGTGTTAATGAGGGAACCTTCCCTGTCCGCATCTCGTGAGGTGTTTTGGCAACCTTATTAGTTGGGACAATATTAAGAATATGGACGGAAGTCTCTAAGTTATACCCCCAGAACGAAATTGGAAGAGAAGTTCGAATCATCATGAGACAAAACATGTCCAACAAGGTTCGATAGCACCTCTCAGCCACACCATTAAGTTGTGGTGTCATAGGAGGGGTCAGTTGTGAAACTATTCCACATTTCTTGCCCACTTGATTCTCGAATTCATGTTTAAACTCTTTGAACTTTTCAAAGGTTTTCGATTTATGTTTGATTAAGTAAATATAGCCATATCTACTATAATCATCTATAAATGTTACATAAAATCGATTTGCATCCCGTGTGGTGGATCTGAAGGGCCTACACACATCTGTGTGTATAAGGTCCAACAAATCTTCACCTCTTTCACAAGATCTAGTGAAAGGTGATTTTGTCATCTTACCCAAAAGACAAGTTCCGCATACATCATCCGACCTTAGGTGAAATGATTCCAACACTCCATCCTTTTGGAGTTGGGCGATGCGTTTCGTGTTGATGTGTCCAAGACGGTAATGCCACAACCATGCTTTGTCTTTACCATTAGACGAATCAATTTGAAATACACTATTAGTTAAATTGTCTACACATGTCACAGTTTCATGCACACCATCACAAGGTAAAGCTTCAAAATAAAACATACCATTTTTATAAGTAGAAATAGAAACATTAAATCATTAAATGAACATCTAAACCCTTATCTGAGCAATGCATGAATAGAGATAATGTTTCTTGTCATTTCCGACGAGTAGCTACAGTTTATTAAATCTAAACTAACACCATTACTAAGCACTAGACTATAAACTCCAATCTTGGGAACATGTGAAGATCGCCTATTCCCCATGATAGAGTTCATTCTACTGTGCTCCACCTCCTCACTTCTTCTTAGCCCCTGCAAATCAGAACAAATGCGAAATCCACATCTTGTATCAAGGACCCAAGAACGAAAAGATGATGAGTTATTAGATGAAATAGTGTATATACCTACAAAAGTTGGCTCCACCTTTCCATTTATGATATCTCTCAGATACTTCATGCAGCTTCGTTTCGAATGCCCCTTGTCATTGCAGTAAAAGCAGATAGACTCTTTGGGATCAGAAAAGGGTGGGTGATCAGAACTGGACTCTCCTTTAGGGCCACTACTGGATAACCCTGCATGAGGCTTTCCCTACCAGTTTTGCTTGAGAGGAACTTTCCTATTTTTACCATTTCCATGTCCAATGGCAAGGACGGGAGCACTAGCAGGAGGTTATGTAATTGAGCCAAGGTGGTCTCACTGTTGTTCAGATGATAGGTAAGAATGAACTGATCATAACACCTAGGTAAGGAGTTTAGGACTATGTCAATAGCCAACTCCTCATCAAAGTGCACATTATGCATAACAAGGCGCTCCACGTAACGTTTCATTCTCTGCACGTGGCTATAGACAGATTCTCCTTCTTTCATTTTGCACGCCATGAGGGACTTTACCACCTCGTACTTTTCTTGACGAGCTCGCTTATGGTACTTCTCCATAAGGTCATTGTTTATCTCATACGACCAATAATCCTCATAGATACTCAACAACTCAGGGGTCATCGTGACGACCATGCGTTTTTTGTAAGCGACAATTTCTTCAGGAGTGGCCTTCTCTTCGTCAATTTCGTTGAGTTCTTTCTCGAGAAGATACTCTTTATTCTCAAAACGAAGGGCCATATTAATGTTCCACATCCAATCATTGTAATTGGAACCATCCAATGTGACTTTGGAGCAGATTGAGAGCAAGGAGAAGTTGTGGTCGTTACAAGAGGAGGAACAAGAAGCATCAGTTGGAGTAGACATATGTAAAAAGAATGTAGTTTTAGTTAGGTAAGAATAATCGTTAATATAGCAACCTAAAAATGAAATATTAAGGCTAGGATCCAACTATATATATCGCAACTTAGAAAAGGGATGCCGCAATCGAATTGTAAATTTAATAAAGGTAGGTAAATGACGATTTACTAATTCCACCAATAGAAAACGAAATTTTAAAAGGATATTAAGTTTTGAAGAAATTCCTAGATCTTTTGAGATCCATTGAAACTATTCAATGAAATGTTAAATCTTAGATTTTGCTCTTCTATTTGTGACTGGGATACTGATGATCACAAACAAGATGTGAATAACCATGCAAATATGCTTGGTAACCTTAATGTCAGTTATCATCTCAATTAATGCACTCGTAAACCACACACGCTCCATCAACAATGATAATTTATGAGATACCTGTTGCACCACTTTATTAGTCCCTATTAGTGTGCTGGTTAACCACACAGGCTCTACTAAGGACTTATAAAGTGAAATGTCCAATTTCATGGGTTAGCATACTTTCCACATTTTCGTAAAGTAACTAAGAATGAGATTTTATAAAATAGTTTAGCTACTTTATTTTATTATATTTATTAATGAGAATGAATGTCGTATCAAGTCATTTCCGCTAACGACCCTCCACCAATCAAGGAAGCGGTGGGTGAGAGTGGACACCCATTCAACTACCATTTTATAGGCAATTTCCTTATACCCCCTTATAGATAGGTTTCGTGAATGAGGCATACTAGCGAATTGACTGGCTTAGTCGTATACGTATAATATATTAATCAATTAATAATAATATATAAGGTGTACTTTAAACTTTTCAAAATACAAGGTTTATTCCATTTAAATTTTCGAAATTAATAACCAATTAATTTAAATTCAAAAATAAACCAATTGATTTAATATTTATCTTTTAATTAACATTTAATTAAATATATTAAATCAAATAAGGATTGTCTAATTAAATTTATCAAATAATTTAATTCTAATCCTTACCCTCTAAATTTTTGAAAATATAGGCTATAGGATTTATTCCAACTTTAATTATCTCTTTTTAGGCAAGTAAAAAGATAATTCCCAAAATTTGAAAAACCCTTATAACCAATCAATTTTCGAAATTGCTTGGGGTGGAAGGTTAAGGTTTCAAAACCCTAACCCAAATTTCGAAATTCAAGGGATGGGCTAGGGTTTTGAAAAACCTTAACCCTAGTCGAAATTTTAAGCCTTTTAGGGTTTAATTTCCATAAACCCTAATTTTATCAAATTCAAAAAGTATAACAAATTCAATTGAAAAAAAACCTCGCTCTGATACCACTGAAGAGTTTTAGGCATAACAATACAAACTTAAAGCTCTTAAGTGTGCATGCAACCTAAAACAAGATCTATGTTTTCTCTACTGAACTTATAAATAAGAACATCAAAATAAGAACCCTAAGAACCCTAGTATATTTTCAAAATCAGTAAATAAAAGGTTTAGGGTTACATACCTTTTAATTTTTATACCAAATAACTAGAAATCCTCTTTGTTGATCTCTTGGAAGCAAGCACCACAAGTGGCGTGCCTCTAATGGAATCACACCCAAACTAGCAAGAGGAAGATTATAGAGAGAGGAGGGGGAAGCTTAGAATTTCGGCTATCCTTTTGAATGGAATGGTGGCTGAAATTACAAGGGCTAAGGTCCTTTATATGGTGGTACAAGAAACCCTAGATAACCCTAACTTGAATTAAATAATATTAATTCAAATTTGGTGATTATGCACTTCCTTATTATCCACCTGGGATATTCTAGAAACCCTAGAATATCCCTCCTAAAACCGTCCAACCTATGTGTGAAAGGTTTTGGAGCCTTTTGTTCAACTATTGAACAATTACACTTTAGACCCTACACTTTTAATTAATTCTTTTAATCGTAAAATTAATTCAAATTAATTTCTGGTTAATTATTAATTAAATAATACTGTTTCTAATTAATATATTATTATCATAATATATTAATAACCAATTTATTTCAATTTATTAATCATATAATAAATTGACCTCTTTCTCTAAAAATCATCCCGTCCAACTGCTAGATTTGAGGGCAACCCAAAAGAACTGTGTTACTATCAACTCAAGTATATACTAATTACACGTATGGGCTTAGACACCTAATCCAAAACTTCTATCCCTTCCATGAAATAGATATGATGTCTTAATAGGTTAATAAGTTAGGGTTTTGGGTTTTGTACCTTTTCTAGGAATGGAAAGTCATAAAGGTGGGAACTTTATGACTTAGAATGACATTATGGGTGTAGATATGAGTGTTGATATAAAGGACTTAAGAGAATAATAACTTAATGGAAAAGTGCCATCTGACCGAGTACGATGGGTTTACCTTTGAGTACGTTGTGCGTACTCCTTTGGAGTCCCGTTTCTAGATGGTGAGTACCCCATGCGTACGAGCTGAGTACGCTGGGCGTACTCAACCTGAAGTTTGACTTCTTGACTTGTTGACTTTGACTTCTGTTGACCGTTGAATTTTTGACCAAGTTTGACCTTGGGTCATACTTGAGGATTTTGGGCTATTAATTAAGATTTTATATGGTGCTATTAATTAAGATTTTATATGGTTCTTGTGTTAGTGGATTCGCGGGTGCAAGCCGTGCAGAAAAGGGATCGTATCGTAGTGTTTCAGAGTTCATTGATTCTGGTGTGCCTTTTCACTGTGCTCGTGGGTCGAAGGCACCAATATCGGCCAACTAAATTGTGTGTGTAGGATGCTTGTTGTCCTTGTGACTCTTGTATGCTTGCCTGTGAGATAATATATATGTGCTGACCAGCTGGGTCTTATTCTTGTTACTATGATATGTGATATTGTATGTGTTGGGACTTATAGTAGTCTCCAGGTTTTCTGATAACCCACATGGTGTGCTGTTTGCCCACTGAGACTTCAGGTAATCTCCAAGATTGCTAATAACCCATAGTTGTTTATTTGTATTGTGTGGTATTTTGGGGAACTCACTAAGATTTGTGGTTACGGTTTGTGGTTTAAATGTTTTCGGGTTTTCTTATATTAAAGGAGGGGAACGGCTCAATTTCATCGCATCCATTGGAGATTTCCGCACATGATAATATTTAACGATACTCTGATAACTGTTGAATCATATGGTGTTATCTAGATCCTTGTTGTTGTAAATTAAATAAATACTTTATGTTTAAATGAAAAAATTTCGGTTGAAATATGGAATGTTACAAGTTCGTATTAGAACCATGGTTTAAGGGAGTTGGGCATACTCTCTGGTGTGCCTAAACTCAAACCGAGGAATTGGTAAAATTTTCTAAAAGAAAATGATTTTCTTAGAAAGTTTTTTTTTAATAAAAAGGGGTGCGATGCGTGCAATCGGCCGAGCTCAAGTAAGTATTTCCCAAAATACACGTATGTGTTCTATGATTGATGTTTGATATGAGTATATGAGAATTGCATGCTAGATTAGGCTAAGGATCTGCTCAGTGTTGCATGGTAGGATGCTTAATTAGGAGAGATGTCCTTATGCATGTTGTATGAGCTGGTAGTGATGAATGCTAATGACTAGAGCGCTTCAGGAGCTTCTGAGGTAGGACTGCCTGTTTATGTAATGCTTTTAGTTCTAGATGCTCGAATGATGCTTTCTTTATGCTTCGTAGGACTCATATTGATGTGAATTAATTATTACAGGAATATGTTAAGTTACATGCTGCAAAAGTTAAATAATTTCAGAGTGATTGAGTTGGCCCTATTATGCAGCTCTTGTCTGAGTATAACCGTTGTAGGGATGGGTATTTTTGTCGAAGGATTATTTAGGTTTTGTTGTATGTAATTGTATCCGTGAAGATGTTAGCTGACATCGATGGGAGTCCTTCAACAGTTGATGGAAAGGTGAGGTGGGAATCCTAGGAGAGCCTAGGAAGTACTTTAGTGCGAGTGGTGCACTGTTTATCGGATTTTAGAGGGTATTATTATTATGAGGAAGTGATTGAGAGGATTCGGGATGATTATGAGGAAAGTACGGATAGGTGTGGAAGGTAGTATTGAGCCCGTACTACTGAAAACACAAGATCCATACTCGAATCAAGGAAAGTCCCAGAAATTCTGAGGAGCTGGTGGAGGGTAGGAACATGGTTTGAAATCATGAATCTGTTGCAAAATTTTGGTATTTATCATCCTTTCAATTATGGCTGTCTGGGATGAAGATGAATCTGGTGATTGTAGACATGTCATTTTAGGGTGAATGGTGTAGAGCTTTATGAGTAGTTGATTTCGAGGTCTTGGGGTCCTTGCATGAGGTAGTGCCAGTCTGAGTCACAGGACTCAATAAGGGAGCGATTGGGATAAGAGGCTTGAGGATTGTAGCCTTGAAGTTGATTGATCACCCGATGGATTATGATGTCATTTTCTATGACAAGGATTTAGTTCTTCCCGTTTTATGTGTTGAGGGAAAAAGAGAGTGAGTGCATGATTTAAAAGTTTGGAAGAAGACCCATTGGGGGAAACTGGATGGTTGCAGTATCTGCGACAAAGGTGGAAGTGTATGAGCGGATTCTTGGGGTTTGATCGCTTCGAGAATATTTCATATGTGGTAAGAGAGTCACTTTCGTAGAGACCATACAATATGGGGACAAGGGTATGCCTCCTTTGAGTTCAGTTAGAGAGTGTTTTAGCAGGTGGTTCCAGGAGATCAGGAGAAATGAATTGGGAATGACAAATTTTGTTGTCTATGTTGTACCTCGAATGTATTGATGATGCCTCTTGTTTTATGATTTATTCTCGCGATGATGTGATGTTTAGGGATTCAGAGGCGAAGTGTGTGGTAACTTATTTGTTCCTGGATAGTGACTCGGTGCTATAAATGGATTATCAGAGTTATTTCTTGAGCTTCTGCATGGGATTCTTGATGTTAGAGACGGTTATGACTAGGAAGTTTCATAGGTTTCCATATGATATTCGGAATGTCTCCGAATTGTTAGGTCCTTATCTGGGAGATCATTTTGTGTTATGTTATGCATTCCAAGAGTCAGGGATGGTATGTAATTGGCTGATCTAATTTGAAGTGTAGTTGTATGCAATGTCAATTGGTGATAGTTCAAACCCAAGTTAGGGAGAACCGGGTATGCGAGACTTTGGTTTGAGACGAGGGTGCAGAGCAAGTTGCCATCAGATGAATGTGCTCAGAAATACACGAGTTGTCTTTGCGATAGGAGGTTGTTGGTCAAGGAGCTCGTTGTAGCCAATGGTCCTTTTCGGGAAAGCTGTTGAACTATTAAAGAGGTGGTTAGGTCGTGCGGGTCGAGCATCGGTTGCTGAAGGATTTGTCAGCTCGAGGTATAAATTACTACCTATAGTCCAAGATAAGTAGTGGTTGATCTGTCAGTCAACTCTAGGTTTGGGTATATGTAGTTTCGCATGGGTTTAGTTTAGTGTAAAAACAATGGATTACCGGGTTGTTGTCAGTACATTTATCGATCGTTGGTTTTTCTCATTCATTGTCAATAGTTGGGATGCTTCAAAGGTGTTGAGCCATATAAGTTGTAGGTCACGGGACGTGACACCTATCGTCATGTTCTATTTATAGTATATCATGGCTTTTAGGTACGTTTTCCCTAATTTGCTGGATTGTGGAATTATTGTCTATAGCATACTCGGGTTTGATTCGGTAGTAAGTAGAGAAATGAAGTGAGTATCTATTTGTTTCAAATTGTGGGTCTTTTGGGTTCCTTGTCATCGGTCGGGATTATAAAAGGATGTGGAATTGTATCAAGGGAAGGTACTTTGGATATGACAGTCTTTATCAAGAGTAGTAAAGTGCTTCATTTGGTTTGGGGTGTGAGAACGTGATATCATTTGATCATGTGATCTTAGACCAGTAAGCTTAGTGTGGTGGTGATTGGGTAGGAAGATTCTGGGATAGCTAGGTAATACAGTGATTATGAGGTTATCAGAATGTAGATGAATCCAATTAAGATATGGTCAATTGAGACCGCTAGGGATAGTTCCAAGTGAGAGCTATTTTGAAATTTGTGCCCATGTCAGGGTTTTGGATCGGTATATCTGGAGTGAGCGTCAAGGTTCCTTGAGGTTGGGAAGAATCCAAGATAGGTCAGGATTGTGAGTGTGGAGCAGACTACCGTTTGACCGGCGGGGCCTTGGACGGTTAATCGGGTGGTGCGGATAAGATATTGTTTGATTAAGGATTAACAAGGAAGGCCGGTCAACATGGTATCATCCTAAGTCAACTACAGAGCCAATTCTGGTTGCGAGAGGGTTCAAGGTTTAGCAAGGAATAATGTTCTTTGGTCAGTGATGAGCATCAGAGCAAATGATATGGATTCATGGCTAGGTTCAGTCGAGGGTTGCGTTAGGACCTCTTTGCTTTTTCTTATCTGATGAAGGCTTTGGGGTCTGACGAACGATCTGAACACCTGACAGAGTCTGGTAGGATGGGGTTTTGACTTGCAGTGTTTGCGGTTAGTGTGCAGTTGTGGGAGTGATGTAAGACTGCAGAGCAGCCATAGCATTCCCCAGGTTAATGTACAGTTGTGGGAGTGATGTAAGATTGCGGATCAGCTGTAGCATTCACTAGGTTAGTATATGGTTGTAGGGGTTATGTAAGACTGCAGAGTAGCCATAACATTCACTAGGTTAGTATGTAGTTGTGGGATTTATGTAAGACTGCAGAGCAGCCGTAGCATTCACTAGGTTAGTATACGAATTGTGGGAGTGTTGTAGGAAGGCGGAGCAGCCGTAACATTCACTAGGTGCATAAGTGGTAGTGATAGTGATGGAAGTCTATGACTTGGTTTGTGGAATTCTCTATGATGATTTAGATCATCGCAGGTTTGGGTGAAGGGTTGTGAGTGGGCCTTAACATTTATAATGCTTAGGTAAATCGTAGGCTGGGTTGGGGCCGAATGTGATGTGAGAACTTGGTTCGGTTCGTAGCGATCATTGGGGTAAAGTGGACTTGGTGATCGTTCGTGCATTGGTTGGTTAAGTTGTCCTTCATCGGGAGTAAATGACCAATGTAGTCGTGTTGGCGGATATACCAGGTCCGCCCGTACCTGTTCAATTTTTGAGTCTGGAGCTGATATTGTTTTCGATCAAGATTTTTCGGTACTGGTAGGTGGTCGGGGTGTATATGTTTTCGGGTATTTGTAAATTTTTTCAGGTTGGATAGGTTTGTTCGGTTCAGGTTGTGACGTTGAGTCTATATGGGAACAATTTTCATTGGTTCTGTCTGTCTGGGATTCAGACATCGTTTAGGGTTTTTAGTTTCATGTATAGCAGTTGGATACTCGTTGGCTTAGGAAAAAGTTAAGGTTTATTCTTCGTTAGGGCTTGTGATATCTACTAATTTGGGTTCGACAATAGTAAGGGTGGGCGGTCATTAGAGCGAGGTAACTTCTCCTGTCATTTTAGGGATTCAGGGAGTTCAATCAGGATCGTTTAGTTCGGTAAGGAGAAAGTATGGAATGATTTTGAGGACGAAATCTAATTTAAGTGGGGGAAAGTTGTAACACCCTATTCGGGATCATTCTATGATTCAGGGCCATGGGCTGGAATTCGATTTTGTAAAGGCTTTGGGCCTTAAGGTGGCGATGTGTTGACCTTTTACAAGGAGGCAATGATGGTTATGATATCTAAACCAATTAATAGTGTTTTAGGCCGATGGGTAGAACTGGAAAAGTCATAGTTCGGGTTCTTGCATGAAATATGGGTTTTTGTTCGGGATGTTTCTAGTCAAAATATTTCGATAATATTGGAGAGCTCTTCAATACCTTTCTGTGGATATAAAGATCGTTGAAATCGGAGTTGAAACGAAGAAGTTACGTCATTTTGAAGTTAGGAAGGTTTTGAGCTTAGTCTAGTACGCTGAGTGTAAATTGAGTAAGCTGGGCATAACTTGAGTATGATGGGCATAAATTGGGTCCTATTTAAGCTCCTTAACACCCCTAAACCTTTTCCATTCTCAGCATCCACCCCTTTAACGTCCTCCCATGAAACCCTAACTGTAGTTTGAGCCTTGTGAGCAAAAAGTAGGTGATTTTGTTTGCTTTGGAGTGTGGTTGGTGCATCTTGGAGAATAAAGAACTCAGTGGAGAAGTGTTGGTTGCATTGGAGCTTGTAGATCCAGACCTTGTTCACCTTGATCTTTCTTCTAGAGGTATAAAGCTTGAATCTTGATGATGCAATTATTAGATCTAGCGAGTTTTGGGTGTTATGGGCTTTTGGTCACTTTAGTGAATAAAGTTTAGACCTTGAAAGTTTGTGACCTTTTAATGGATAAAGTTGGAAATTTTATCCATCAAACATCATATTAGTTCAAATCTAAAGGTTGGAGACTTGGACTTAATGGATTAAGTTGAAAAATATGCACTTTTGGTACCTTTGAGACTTAAAAACTAGGTCTTGGTGGTTTGGGCCATTCTAGTGGATAACGTTGGAAACTTTATCCATTATTGAGCTTTAAGGAACCATAAAAATGTGATCTTGGTCCTTCTATGCCTTCCATGCATGAGTTATGATGTCATAATGTGTTAATAAGTTAGGGTTTTGGCTTTTGGACCTTTTCTAGGCATGGAAAGTCATAAAGGTGTGAACTTTATGACTTAGAATGATGTTATGGGTCTAGATTTAAGTGTTGGATGAAAGGACTTAAGAGAATAAGCACTTAATGGAAAAGTGTCATCTGACCGAGTACATTGGGTGTACCTTTCAGTACGTTGAGCGTACTCGTGTGGAGTCCTGTTTCAGGATGATGAGTACAAGATGTGTACAAGTTGAGTATGCTGAGCGTACTCAGCCTGAAGTTTGACTTCTTGACTTGTCGACTTTGACTTCCGTTGACCGTTGACTTTTTGACCAAGTTTGACGTTGGGTCAAACTTGAGGATTTTGGGCTATTAATTAAGATTTTATCTGGTTTTGGTGTTGGTCGATTCGTGGGTGCAATCAGTGTAGAAAAAGGATCGTATCTTAGTGTTTCAGAGTTCTTCAATTCAGGTGAGTCTTCTCATTATGCTCGTAGGTCGAAGGCACCAATGTCGGCCCACTAAATTGTGTATGTAGGATGCTTGTTGTCCTTATGACTCTTATATGCTTGCATGTGTGATAGTATATACGTGCCAACCAAGTGGGTCGTATTGTTGTTACTGTGATATGTGATACTATATGTGATGAGACTTCGAGTAGTCTCCAGGGTTTCTGATAACCCACAGGGTGTGCTATTTGCCCACTGAGACTTCAGGTAATCTCCAGGGTTGCTGATAACCCATAGTTGTTTATTTGTGTTGTGTTTTGTGTGGTATTTTGGGTAACTCACTAAGCTTTGTGCTTACGGTTTGTGGTTTAAAATATTTCAGGTGTTTTTATATTAAAGGAGGGGCACAACTCGATTGCATCGCATCCATTGGAGATTTCAATACATGATAATATTTAGCGATACTCTGATAAATGTTTGAATCAAATGGTGTTATCTACATCCTTGTTGTTGTAAATTAAATAAATACTTTATGTTTAAATGAAAAAAAAATTGGGTTGAAATATGGGACGTTTCAAGTTGGTATCAGAGCCTTGGTTTGAGGGATTCGGGAATACTCTCGTGTGTGCTTGAACTCAAACTGAGGAATTCGTAAATTTTTCTAAAAGAAAATGATTTTCTAAGAAAGTTTTTTTTTTAAATAAGAAGGGGTGCGATGCGTGCAATCAGCCGAGCTCAAGTAAGTATTTCCCAAAATACACGTAAGTGTTTTATGATTGATGTTTGATATGAGTATATGAGAATTTCAGGCTAGATTAGGGTTATGGATCTACTCAGTGTTACATGGTAGGATTCCTTATTAGGAGAGATGTCAATATGCCTGTTGTGTGAGCTGGTAGTGATGCATGCTAGTGACTAGAGATCTTCAGGAGCTTCTGAGGTTGGACTGCCTGTTTGTGTAACGCTTTTAGTTCTAGATGCTCGAATGTTGCCTTATTTGTGTTTTTTAGGACTCTTGTTGATGCGATTTAATTATTTCATGAATATTACATGCTGCAAATTAAAATAATTTCAGAGTGATGGAGTTGGCCCTACTGTGCAGCTCTTGCATGATTCTAACTGTTGTAGGGTTGGGTCTTTTAGTCGAAGGATTATTTAAGTTTTGTTGTATATAATTGTATTCGTGAAGTAGTTAGCTGACATCGATGGGAGTGTGCTGATGGTAGGGTGAGGTGAGAATCCTAGGAGAGCCTAGGAAGCGCTTTAGTGCAAGTGGTGCGTTGTTTTTCGGATTTTGGAGGGTATTATTATTATGAGGAAGTGACTTAGAGGATTTGGTATGACTCTGAGGAAAGTACGGATAGGTGTGGAAGGTAGCATTAGGCCCGTACAACTGAAAACACAGGATCCGTACGCGAATCAAGGAAAGTCCCGAAAATTCTAAGGAGTTGGTGGAGGGTAGGAACATGGTTTGACCCCATGAATCCATTGCAACATTTTGTAACATTCGATTTCATGTAATTTATTGTTTGGTCCTTTAAGTTTGAAAATTTCTGTGAAAATGGTCCCTCGTACATTGGGCATCTATTTGGTACGCTTAGCGTATAGGCGCATATGGAGTCGGGGAACTTAACCACGTATGTTGGGCGTACGTGGTGTACGTAGGGCGTACGACAACCATGACTAAAACCTAACTTTTAGGGCATGAGCCCTATTTAAACATCATTACGACCTTTAGACACTTACCCTCATCAGCCTACACTGTTCTTTACGTCCTACTGAAACCCTAGTTCATCCTTTGAGTGTTTTTTAGGATTGGAAGTGATTTTGTAGCATTTTTGGGTGTTTTCAATAAGAAGGAACTTGGAGACCAAGAATTTGTTGACATTGAGCTTCTAGATCCAGAGTCTTCATCAACTTTGATAGCTTTTGAATGTATAAAGCTCTTACATTGATGATTCATTTGATAGTTAGAGTTTAGGGATTGTTTATGAAATTTATTTGGTCCCATGGGTTCTCTTTGTGAGTTTGGGCAACTCTAGGAGTTAGAGGTGTTAGCTCTCAATCCCTTTGTTGTTATAGATGCAAAAAATTGTTAGGTTGATGTTTGATATGATTCCATGCATGAATTTGAGTCCTTAATATGAGCTTTGATGGATAAAAATGGATGTTGGGTTCCATTATGACATGTTAAGGGTTAGAGTTGCCAACTTTATGTATTAGAATCCTAAAATGGACGAGATATGAAAGTTGGACCTTATGGTTGAACAGATTAAGCACTTTTTGGCTTGAGGTGGCAAGCAGCCTAGTACTCTGGGCGTACCAAGTGGTACGTTGCACGTACTGGTGGTCGAAGTACGCCTCGCTATGGACTTTTGGACTTTAGTTGGGCTTTGGACCTTTGGGCCTTAGCTACGTTTGGGCCTTGGACTGTTGAAGCTTTAGTGGGCCTCAGAATTCATGAGTTGGGCCTTTTTGGGCCTTGGGGTCCATTATTATGTTATTTGGCCAAGTTTGGTTAGGCCCATTATGGGAAGGGTAGAATGGGCTTTTATCTTAGGAGTCCATATTTGGGATTTAGACCCACGAGTATGGTTTATAACCTATTTCAAATTAGGGTGATTTGTTTGTGTTCAGTGTGGGATCTTCCGGTTCGGTAGCCGAGCATTTAGTTATTTATCAGCGGACTGAGGTGAGTTTTCTCACTGTATCAATGGGTCGAAGGCACCAAGGTCGGCCCATTATTTGTGATATATGGTGCTAACTATATTTGTGATATGTGTATGAAAGACCAGGATTTGGACCCTGGTAACTGTATGAAAGACCAGGATATGGCCCCTAGCATCTTTAAGAAAGACCAGGATCTGGCCCCTGACAACTGTATGGAAGTCCGGGATTGGGCACTTGGCAGGAAATTACTTGGAAGGTTATGGTTTCGCCCATAGCACTAACTTATTTATGTTTAGTATGTGGTACTTTCTGGAAATCACTAAGCTTTTGCCTACATTTTATGTTTGTGGTTTCAGGTACTTTCGGTACTAAGGGGAAGGGTTCGGCGTGTTGGTACAACATTCTCTCCTCATTATTTTCCACACCTTTTGATATTGTACTCCGATTGTTTTACATTGTTATTATATGATGGTTTTGGAACAATGTGATGATTGTAACTCTTCTTTTAAAATGAAAATTTTTATACTGCTTTTCGGGTTGTTACAAGTTGGTATCAGAGCCATGGTTTGAGGGATTCGGGCCCACTTTCGGGTGTGTCAGAACTCAAACTGAGGAAATGATAATCTTTTCACAAGAAAAAGAATTTGAATTCTTGAAAAAGATTCTTTTAAGAAAAAGGTGAGTGCAATGCGTGAAATCAGCCGAGCTCAAGTAAGTGTTTTCCAAGTTACCCATAATTATGTATTGTGATTAGTATGCTTGATATGTGAACTGCATGCTAGATTAGGGCTAAGGATACCTTCAGGAATCATATGATAGAATTGCCTGATTTGAGTGATGCCTTATAACTCGATAGAACTTGATGTGATGTATTACTTGGAATTGATATTGGCTTAGTTATTTGCTATGTGTATGTTTTCAAAGTTGTATATGATTGGATTGTATAGCCCTAAAATGACCGTTTTAGCCTCATTTCATGTTCCTTGTTTGGTTGTGGACTTAAGGTAGAATCTTCATTTGACAGTCTATGCGATCCTATTTTGTGTACAACTTGCATGCATAGGGCAACCAGCGGTGTTGATTGAGGTTCTTGGTACTGCTGGTGGTGAGGGTTGAGATTTCCTAGAAGAGTCTAGGATATGTATGTTGTGTAGCATAAGTTTGTTCTTGGTTGTAGTGTGGTGACTTAGAGGAATCAGAATTTACCTTGAGGAAGGTAGAGGTAGGTGTGGAAGGTAGTATTGGGCCCGTACTACTTGAAGCACAGGACCTGTACCAGACACATGGGCAGATCTGGGGATTCTAAGGGTACCTGTGTGTTGCGAGTTTCCCTCGAGTGTTTGCTGATTGTTTATATCTCGTGTTTCAGGTTGAGGATGGTGGCCACGTGTTTGGGATCAGGAGGTACTGGTTATGGCTCTGGATCGGGTTCTAGTTCTGGCTCTGGCTCAAAACCGATTGATGAGAGGTTGCATGAGTTTATTACAGTCGAGGTTACTTGCGGTATTCTTGACGCCACCCCCGTGATCTTCGGTACCTTCAAGGAGGGGATTTTGGAGCTCATGAAGGAGCGACTCAGGTATTTTCGAGTCGAGATTGCTGCATGGAAAATTGGGGCGCAAACTCCCTTATTTAGGGAGTTCAAGGCGTGTGGAGCGTCAGAGTTCTTTAGGGTTAAGGACCCCATCGCTAGCTGTTGCTGGATCGCTGACATATAGAATTCTCAGCATACGAGCTTTTGCCCCCCCCCCCCGGGGTGGGGGGTGGGGGGGCAAAGGTGGGATTCGTCTCCTGCTTGCTGAGGAACAGAGTGCATGACTGGAGGGAGGAGGTTACCCGAGCGGTAGGGATGGCGAAAGTGGTTGTGATGACATGGGAGGACTTTGTTTAGAGGTTTGAGAGGGAGTTTGCACTAGCTATCGAGGTGCAATAGATGGCGAGGGAGTTTCAGGACTTTCGCCAGACTATAGAGACTATGGCAGAGATTATCGCCAACCTCATGGAGAGAGCATTTTTGGTCCCACAATACGCTGCGGGTGAGGATATAAGGAAGACGAGATATCATGATATGCTGAGGTATGATATTAGGGAGTTCGTGGGCTTCTCAGGTTGCAATACCCTGAATGATATGATCGAGAAGGCCTGCGAGTGGGAGATTGAGTTGGAGCTCCGTACGAAGCAGAATTCGGAGCAGGTTCAGATAGTTGTGGGTCAAGCTAAGTGATCCAAGACCTCTGATACCCACTCTAAAGGCCAGCAGGGCCGGGGCCGTTGCGCCAAGTGCGGCAAGCTGCATAGTGGAGCCTCCTATGGTGAAGAGCAGGGCTTTTCAGCTGACCACCGATGAGGCCTGTGCAGTGCCGAATGTAGTTACTGGTATATGTTCTAACCCTATCTTTTATTGCTATCCTTGTTTATGCTTATGTGTATTATGATCTTGTATTGGGACCTTTTTGGTCAATGGTTTGTCTGCCCATGTTCTGTTTGACTTGGGGGCTACCCGATCCTTCGTATCTCTTACGCTTAGCAAGAAGTTTCGAGACGCTCAGAGGACTTTGGATTCCCCTCTGAAGATGGAGATTGCGGATGACCGTACAATGAGTGCTTCAAGGGTTTTCCATGGGTGTATCCTGAACTTGTTTAGTGAGAGGTTCTCTATTGATTTGGTGTCGATTCCCTTGAGAGGATCGACGGTTATCGTCGGGGTGGATTGGTTGGGACCTAATGGGGCCATGATTGATTGCGAGCGGTAGCTGGTGAGAGTTCGAACCCCAACTGGGGGAAAATGGTTATTACTGGTGGGAGAGCTTCGCATGGGCCAACTCTCTGTTCAGCTGCGAGGGTCAGGAGATATCTACATCAGGGTTGTTCTGGGTTTCTAGCTTATGTTTTTGACACGAGAGTTGAGGCCACAACAGAGTTGAGCAGGGTACCTATTGTGCAGGATTTTCCCGATGTCTTTCCCGAGGAGTTGCCCGGAGTGCATCCTGAGAGGCAGTCCGAGTTTCAGATTGATTTGGTACCTGGTGCGGCTCCGATAGCCAAGGTGTCATATCGTCTGGCACCGCCTGAGATGCAGGAGTTGTCTACGTAGCTGCAGGAGCTGCTAAACAAGGGTTTTATTCGTCTGAGCAGTTCTCCGTGGGGAGCATCAATCCTATTTGTCAAGAAGAAGGACGGTTCGTACATGATGTGCATTGACTATTGGGAGTTGAATAAGTTAACGGTGAAGAACCGTTACCCACTCCCGAGGATTGAGGATTTGTTTGACCAATTTCAGGGTGCATCTTGGTTTTCCAAGATTGATTTGCGGTCAGTATACCACTAGTTGAGAGTCAGGGATGAGGATGTGCATAAGACCGCCTTTAGGACTCATTATGGCCATTACGAGTTTGTGGTGATGCCTTTCAGGCTCACCAATGCACCATAAACATTCATGGATCTCATGAACCAGGTCTGGTTGCCGATGCTGGATCGATCTGTGGTTGTTTTCATTGATGATATTCTAGTGTACTCCAAGACCAAGGAGCAACACAAGTAGCATTTACGAGAAGTGTTGGAGACCCTGAGGAGGGAGAGGCTTTATGCCAAATTCTCCAAATGTGAGTTTTGGTTGCGCGAGGTGCAATTTCTGGGGCACATTGTCAACCAGAAATGAATTTTGGTCGACCCGGCCAAGATCGAGGCTATGATGCGTTGGGAGGACCCGAGGACCGCATCGGAGATTCGGAGTTTCTTAGGTCTCGCGGGGTATTATCATTGATTTATCTAGGATTTTTTCCAAGATTTTCGTGCCATTGACCCGTTTGGCAAAGAAGAATGTGAACTTTCGATGGGGGCTTGATCAACAGTTGGCTTTTAACACTCTAAGGCATATATTGTGTGAGGCCCCGATTCTTGCGCTCCATGAGGGTTTGGATGAGTTTGTGGTTTACTATGACGCCTCTACCTCGGGAATGGGAGTTGTTCTTATGTAGAGGGGTCATGTGATTGCTTACGCTTCGAGGCAGCTGAAGCCTCATGAGGCAAACTACCCCACACATGATTTGGAGTTGGGGGTCGTGGTTTTTTTCCTCAAGATCTGGAGGCACTATTTGTATGGGGGTCTAGTGTACTATCTGTTGTATTAGTGTCTAAGTCCATAACTATAATTGGTATGTACTTGACCCGATTTGGCATGGTCCATTTGGGTTGCATGGCATCCGAACAATTGGATAGACAAAATGAGAAAAAAGGATACTTATGATTTATATTAATATATTATAAGTTCTAATATATTAATATGAAATTATATTATTTAATTAGTATTGATCAAAAGTTAATTTAGAATTAATCTAGTGATCAAAAAGGAACTAATTAAATACGGACTCTTATATATATATATATATATATATATATATATATATATATGTGTGTGTGTGTGTGTGTGTATGTGTGTGTGTGTGATGGACCAAGTTCATTTAGGTTGGGTTAAACTTTCATGGATAGTCCATGGAGTGTTTAACCAATGGATCCTATGGAAATGAAAGGTCATGGGTATTAGGGTTTACATGAATGTAACCCTAATCCTCCACACTATATAAAGAGGTCTATGATTCATGAAAGGGGTTGTTGAGTGCTAGACACTAGTGTGTGTACACAAAGAGGGCAAACCGATTTCATGAGTGTGAACCTAAGTATCCTTATTCTCTAGTTATTCCAAGGGTTCTTGGTGTTGTGTGAACCATTTGAGGTGCAACACTTGAGGCACTAGGTTCTTAAAGGTTCAAGACTTCAAGCTCCATCAAAAGGTATGTCATTCTACTAGTTTCTTGTAGTATAGTTACTTCTTATTATGCTAGTTAGGATGAAACCTTGGAATATTGAATATTTGCATGAATAATAGAGAAAACATAGATCCAAGGTTTATATGGTTGCATGTACACCATAGGAGTGTTAGAAGGCTCAAAACCCTTCAGTGGTATCAGAGCCTAGGCTTGTTTTCATTTATACTTGATGCAACTTATTTTTCAAAACCAAGAATCTGCCCAGACTGAAAACTCGACGAGTTCATGAGTAAAAGCATGAACTCGATGAGTTCATTATAAAACTCGATGAGTTGGCCTTCTAGTTTGCAGATTTTCGATGTTTTTGGCTGAAATTGGACTAGAATCATTACCCTAAGTTGTTTTTGAACTTATAAACCTGTTTTTGATGTGGTAATGATTATGGTAAACCAATTTCAAGGCTGTTATCAAAATTTCAAGTTTTATGTGTGTTTATGTAATTCTTGAAATTGTTGATATGATTGCTCATTCACTTATGAGTTTTGGTATATCATAGGAATTGCAAAAAAATTTGTTAGTTAATTCTTGATCTAAATGTGTTTTTAATGGAGTCCATAATTTGTCCTCAAGTTATGGATTACCAAAAGACATTTCTTTTAAAGATCCATTAAAATGCATAGGTTACAAAAGTGAAGAGTCTTTTTGTTTTATGAACTCCATAACTTGTCCTCAAGTTATGGATGTTCAAGACTCTCTTCATTAAAGTTTTTAAAACCTTAATTAAACTCATAAGTTATGAAAATCCAAAAGTTTTTGAATAGTTCAAAACTTTCCCTCAAGTTTTGGAATTTGTAAAGTCTCATACACACTTTAATTCCAAACCCTAGAGTTTTAAAAGTTAAAATTCAACCCTTATACTTTATAGTATTATAAGTTAATAATATATATATATATATATATATATATATATATATATATATATATATATGTATAAGAGCAAGTCAGTCTTACCGTTGGTAGGCCTCATTCATGAAGCCGATCTATAAGGGGGTATAAGGTTACTACCTATAAAATGGCAATTTAATGGGTGTCCACTCTCACCCACCGCTTCCTTGACTGGTGGAGGGTCGTTAGCCGAACGGGTAGGACAAGGACTATAATTCTCCCTTCATTATAAGTATAATGATAAATATAAAGTAACTAAACCTTTTATAAATTCCCAATCTTAGTTACTTTAAGAAAATGTGAATTTGGTGCTAACCCATGAACTTACACTTTGCACTTTTCTTAAGTCGTTAGTGGAGCATGTGTGGTTAACTGGCACACTAACCTGGATTTAACAAGGTAGGAAAAAGGTAACTTAATGTTTATCATAGGATCGGTGGAGCGCGTGTGGTTAAC
This sequence comes from Lactuca virosa, assembly GCF_052849685.1. Taxonomy (NCBI): domain Eukaryota; kingdom Viridiplantae; phylum Streptophyta; class Magnoliopsida; order Asterales; family Asteraceae; genus Lactuca; species Lactuca virosa. The sequence continues at coordinate 170,350,510 of NC_136428.1, read as the reverse complement.
CGGCACATTGATTAAGTGATAAATATTAAGGGTACCAAGTATATTTGCATGGTTATTCACACCTTGTTTTGTGATCCTCGGCATCCCAGTCACAAAACTTGAGAGGGTACAATCGAGATTTAAACATGCCATTGAAACGTTCAATGAATCTCAAAAGATCTAGGAGTTTCAAAGCCAAATAAAAACCTAATAATTTATTTCGTTTTTCATGGTGGAAATTGGTGAATCGTCATTCACCTACCTTCAAATATTTTGTAGCTTGGATTACGGCATCCCTCTTCCAAGTTATAAAAGTATTGTGTTGGGTCCTAGCCTTAATATTTCATATTCGGTGTTATATTAAGGACTTAAATCAACTAACTTGAATATCTCCCATTGTAGATGTCTGGTTCAGACAACTATGATCTTCCCAAATCCCTAGGAACAAGCTTTTCTAATGAAGATGATGTCCCATGGTTGGTTCATGGAAATCATATTTCTCTTCCTTCACCTCCTCCAATTATTCTCCCTAACCCACAAGCTCTTGAAAAGTTCAAGGTCACTCAAGCCCTATTGGTAAGCAAAGTCTGTGTGTGCTCCCATCTTAGAGATAAAGTCACATATTGACATACCGGGAGAGTTGGGTGTAAAGGTCTAAAGGAAGTTGGTTGTTGATTAGGTTCTTCAATCACTTTCTAAGTCACATAGTGAGTTCCTTTAGGACTACTATATGATAGACCATGCCATGACCCTTAATGATCTTACCTATTTGCTTAATGTTGTTGAATCAGCAATGATTTGAAGCACTGGTAAAGCAAATTTGATTGGAAGATCGACTTACCAAACTTCTATGGAAATTGACAATGGTGACATTGGAAATCCAGAAAAGCTTTCTCTTCCCAATGGAAAGGGATCAGCCATAGTCAACTCGGTTGACCAAATGCTAAAGAGAAAGGTTGAGTCTGAGATAGTCTCGTGTACCATGACTGAAGAGTCCATAAGTTTCTATTGCCAAAAGAAGGGGAATTGGTTATGAAGCTGCCCCATTTACCTGAAAGTTCACTAGGATGGTAAAAGTCAAAGTTTAACTCTACTTCGGGTAAAGTCCACTATCTAACTCTGTTAAGTTCCTATTTGGAGATTCTTAATACATGATGTGACTAGGTCACATGTTGATATTTTAAGAATCAAAGAAAAGAGAGGAAGCTTAAAGAAGAGTAAGCTGATTCTGATCGCGAAGATGGATTTCGATCACATGGTTCGGTGATCAGAATTTTTGAGCTGCTGCTTAAGAGTTTTGATAGATTGCTTAGGAATAGATAACAACATAGTTTTCATATGCATTTGCATTGTAAGGATAAGTTTTTCCTCAAGTTTCAAAATAAAAGGAAAAAGTTTTTATTTATTTTAAGTATCCTTACAATGGCATTTGTGAAAATTGTTGCCTATATGATTCCATTAATAGCAATAATGGAAATGTGAATTTGATTCTTTCATTTGTGGTAGTGTCTAAATTTACTAAATAAGGAAAGATTCTCATCACCCAAGTTTCAATTGGACTGAAACTTGGAATCATGCAAGTCGTATAGTATGATGAATGAAAATCTTCATCTTTGGAAAATTAAGACTAATTCCTTGTTCACATGTATATGTTAATCAAGTGAAGGACTAAGGGATCGAGTACACATTCTTATGCACTAGTAAAGTCCACCACAAAATATCGACAAGACTATTCTTCATGATTTACTAAAGTTTAGTAAACATGGTTATACATACAAGTTTAAGTATAATTCTGAAACATTGGAAAAGTTTCAATATATTGCAGAACGAATGAGTAGAATCAAATTAGGCAGAAAGATAAAAGTTTCTCAAATCTGAAAAGATGGGAGAGTACTTTAGTATCATGTTTTATGATCATCTTAATGATTATGAAACCATATCACAATTGATCCTCTAAGGACATCTTAGTGCATTCTTGTGGCTAAGAAGAGGAGTCATGAATTGTTGAAATTGTTAAATCAAGAAGATGAATTATACTTCGTTCCAAAACAATTCTTAGAGTCATACTCCAAGATTGTAACTTGAGTGACATATCTTAAAGAAGGTTTATAACACTTGTCAAATGTAGAGTAAAATGTTTTCTACTCTTGTACATTTGAAATTGGTAAGTTGTGATGTTTTGGATAAAACAAAGACCAACTAAAGCCAATTGTGTGGAGTGTTTGCCTTGATAAGATTCCGCACTATCTCTTGAATATTTATTTGTCAAGGAATGGGTCTTGACAAGAGAGTCTTATATGTCAAGAGGACAGTGGGAGTCTAAAAGTTCCTGAAAGAGTTTCAAGATCTAATCAAGAATAAAACCTGTAGTTTATCACTAGCACACGACTTGAGGATTATAACCTATCGTGTTGACATATTCCTATTTCTGTGCCCATTCTAGTTAAAGTTAGCTTTGCATATGAGTTCTGAGAGTTCTCAATTGATTGCATAACAACTTGGAAGCAATGGTAGGCCCTTGTGCTGTCAGGTGGCAAGAAGTTAAGACTGCACAAGTTCAGTCCATATGAATTTGTCACTAACCGTGTCTTGTGATTATGGTTTTGACAAATTCACATGGAAAGGAACACATACACCATAAAATCTAAGTGTCATAAGGTTTCTCTCCGATTCATGAAAATGATGGTGAGGAAACTCTTTCACTAAGAGGTTTTAAGTAGATAGCAATTGTGATACTTGCATTCTCAAAGTCGTTAGTGGAGCGTGTGTGGTTAACCGGCACACTAATATGGACTTGTGAGAAATGGCCAAGGTCTAAACAATTGAGACTATGATTACGACATCCCTTTTAATAGTTCTGAAATTGTTTAGACACACATGTGTGCTATCTAAGGAAAGGTGTATGATTTTGATAAAGTTTTATCAAAGCATCTCGTATTAGAAATCTGAACTTTGGTAAGAAAGTCAATAAACTATTGATTTCTAGAAGTCCAGGTGATTTCTGAGTACATGTCAAAGCTAGTGGGAGCATAAGTGTTATGCTAATAATAATCATGCAAGTGGGAGTATGATAATTATAATAAGTGTTGCAAGTTGGCAATGTTAATTATAGAAAACAAAAGTTTCAATTGGGAAAAGTTTTTTGCTATAATTAAGGGAGATGAAATTACACTTCATTTCAAATCTAAAAGCTTAGATCGTGAGATTTTAATCGTCTTTAGTCAAGGATATATATATATATATATATATATATATATATATATATATATATATATATGAATTTTATGTTGGAATGGATCAACTTGAGGAAATTCTATATATATTACGTTCTCAAAATTTGATTATGATTACGGCATCCCTCTTCATAATCGAATTATGAAAACATGGCAAATATAAAAAATATTGTAGCAAAAGACTGGTCTAGAATCATGTCTTTATGTGAGACATCATGAATCGTGTCCCATATGCTTCGGGTATAGGATCGATTGCATGTGCTATAATATTTATCCTTTCTAAATTTTCCAAAGTGCCTGGGGGCATTAAGAGGGGAAAAGGTCTAGAATTAGATATGACTAAAATGATTAAGCAATTGTCGAGCACAATATAAGGTTTACCAAAGATTGGTTGCTTAGGGACAGTTGGAAGTATAGTGTTAATTTTGGAAGGACCATATTGACATATTATGAAAGGAGGCAACTCTTGTTCAAAAGTGATAGTCAAAATGGGACTATGGAAATGTCTCCATGGGTGGAAACTATTCAATATGTGTAAGATTAGAAAACTTAATGCAAGAAGGATGTTTAAAGCAATGTACTTTGAATATGAGACTTCATTTCCATGGACTTGATCTCCATTGGAATACTCTGTAATGTTTGTTGACAAGTCTTTGTGACTTTGTGCATAATCATTACAGAGAATCAGTGCATATAAGTTTAAAATCTAACAGATTTCGGTAAATGGCAGGAATTTGGAATTCTTGCAATTGCGGTAAGGATTTAGGATTGTGAAATGAGAATCATTGGAATTATGTTCACTTGATCTATTCCACAAAGTAAAGATCATAGACAAACATAGTGTGCATACTTGGTGTATGGCATGACTAGTGTTCAGAAAACATAGTGTACATGCTTGGAGCATGGGGAAACTATTGTTTTAATTCAAGTATTAAGTTGATAAATTTGAAACATTATACAATGAATAATGTGTAATCAATACGGTGATAAATAAAAGGTGTTCTATTTATATTCATAAGTTCTGAGACCATATTGGATTCGATTATTCTTGTGTTTCACTTTGCATTTTTTGACTTCCAGAATAACTAGGTCATTCTTCCTGAATGACTAAGTTATTCAAACCATCTATAGTCGATAATACGTTGGAAGTAGGTATTAAGGCAAGATTGACATGAAGTTGGTTTGTAGATGTCTAAGGTACTGGACATAGCAAGAGTTGCTACAACATTCATGAGTGCTCATAAGTTCTGAGTATTGGATTAAACCCACGCTCATTTGACTCACTTCATGGATTTTATCACGAGTGATCATGAGACGATAATATCTTATATTCTTCAAACCTACAGATATGAGTTGTTGCCTATGAGTTGGTTGTACATTGATTGTACGAAAACGCACTGGTAACTCGATGTTATAAAACGTGCCTTTGTGTATGATTCAAAAAGTAGTAGAACAAGCATATGAGTCGAAGTTTATCCATTCCTTTTACCCTTAAAGCTCGATTATTTAGTGATGACACCCTGAAGTGCTTGGCCAAGCCTAGACTGATTTGATTTGTTCAATTAGTCGGTCGTCATAAATTGGAAATCGGGAAACAACAAATGGACAGAGATAATGATTATAATCCATGTCTCAGTCCATATGATATCTAGAATGGAGGAATATATGATCCCTTATCTAATGGATGCGTCATTGATTTGTTCAGAGTACGGCAGCGACTTTAAGAGCTACGATTGCTAGTCGGGTTTTGGAGTCATAAGCAATAATAGTTTTAGACTTATCCAAGCGGGAGACTGTTGGATTAGTGTCTAAGTCCATAACTATAATTGGTATATACTTAACCCGATTTGGCATGGTCCATTTGGGTTGCATGGCATCCGAACAATTGGATAGACAAAATGAGAAAAAAGGATACTTATGATTTATATTAATATATTATAAGTTCTAATTTATTAATATGAAATCATATTATTTAATTAGTATTGATCAAGAATTAATTTAGAATTAATCTAGTGATAAAAAAGGAACTAATTAAATATGGACTCTTATATATATATATATATATATATATATATATATATATACATATATATATATATATATATATATATATATATATATATATATATATATATATATATACGGTGGACCAAGTTCATTTATGTTGGGCTAAGCTTTCATGGATAGTCCATGGAGTGTTTAACCCATGGATCCTATGGAAATGAAAGGTCATGCGTATTAGGGTTTACATGAATGTAACCCTAATCCTCCACACTATATAAAGAGGTCTATGGTTCATGTAAGGGGTTGTTGAGTGCTAGACACTAGTATGTATACACAAAGAGGGCAAACCGATTTAATGAGTGTGAACCTAAGTATCCTTATTCTCTAGTTATTCCAAGGGATCTTGGTGTTGTGTGAACTAGGGGTGTGCAATAAACTGCACAAACCACATAAACCGCCTGCACCGCACCAAACCCCACCGCATAACGCGGTTTAAAACACTCGCGGTGCTGTTTGCGGTTTGTATTTTTGTTAAACCGCATTATGCGGTGTGGTTTGCGGTTTACGAATACAATATTGCGGTTTAAACCGCACCGCATTGATAAAATCAATTAATGATTTTATATATATATATATATATATATATATATATATATATATATATATATATATATATATATATATATATATATTCGAAGATAATTTGACATATCCTAAATTAGTGACATTATCTTAAGTTTTTGAAATGTAATATTAATTAATCCAAAATTTAATGCAAAATTTAATGGAGTGACCATATTTTTTGTCTCAAATTCGTTTTCCACTAACATTCAGTGACCATTATTTTATACACTATGTTTTCTTAACTTATGTATATTCATAAGTAGTTAATGTCCATAATTCTATGACCACCAAATTTCTTAATGACCACTTAGTGAGCCGTTAGTGACGACAATGATAGTATTGTCATTAAATTTAATGTAAATAATTACTCAAACCGCAAAACCGCATGTAAACCGTATAAACCGCCCGCACCAAACTGCACCGCATAATGCGGTTTTGAACATTCGCGGTGCGGTTTCTAAGTAACTCAAACTGCATGTGCGGTGCGGTTTTCGGTTTTGGCTCTAAACCGCACCGCGCACACCCCTAGTGTGAACCATTTGAGGTGCAACACTTGAGGCACTAGGCTCTTAAAGGTTCGAGACTTCAAGCTCCATCAAAAGGTATGTCATTCTACTAGATTCTTTTAGTATAGTTACTTTTTATTATGTTAGTTAGGATGAAACCTTGGAATATTGAATATTTGCATGTATAATAGAGAAAACATAGATCCAAGGTTTAGAGGGTTGCATGTACACCATATGAGTGTTTGAATGCTCAAAACCCTTCACTATCTACACCGACCATAAGATTTTGAGATATTTGATGGACCAACCGAATCTGAATATGATGCAGTGGAGATGGTTGGATGTGGTAAAGGATTACGATTGTGAGTTCCTATACCACCCTAGGAAGGCCAATGTAGTGGCCGATGCTTTGAGCTGCAAAGCGGAGAGTACTCCTATCAGAGATGTTTTCTTGAGGATGGTTGTCACCTCGCCTCTTTTATATTTGATCAAGGAAGCTCAAGTGGACGGTTTGAAAATGAAGAATTGGAAGGTTGACTGAATCAGGGGGCAAATTCCATTGTTCGTCAGGGACAGCCGTGGAATGTTAACTCAGTGTGGTAGAGTTTGGGTCTCGACATCAGGTGGGGTGAGACAGACGGTACTGGAGGAGGCTCATAAGTCAAAGTTTTCTATCAATCCAGGGGCCACGAAGGTATACAGAGATTTGAGGTTGAGTTATTGGTGGCCGTGTATGAAAAGGGAGATAGCTTAGTTTGTTGAGTGATCCCTGACTTGTAGGAAAGTCAAGGTCGAGCATCAGAGACCCCACGGAAAGGTGCGACCAATACCCATTCCCATGTGGAATGGGAGGAGATCACTATGGATTTCATCACAAAATTGTCTAGGACGGCACGTGGTGTTGATTCTATTTGGGTCATTGTGGAAAGATTGACCAAGAGTGCACATTTTATCTCAATTTCCAAGAGCATATCCGCAGAGAAGCTAGCTGACATTTACGTCCGGGAGGTGGTAGTTCAGCAAGGGGTGCAAGTTTCCGCAGTCTCGAACCGGGATGTTCAGTTCAACTCCAGGTTTTGGAGGAAGTTTCATGAGGAGTTGGCTACTCAGTTGCATTTCAGTAAACATACCACCCTCAGACCAATGGTCAGAGCGAGCAGACGATCCATATGTTCGAGGATATGCTTCGAGTTTATGTGTTGGATTTTGGAGGGATTTTTGGATACTTACCTTCCACTGGCCGAGTTCTCCTACAACAACAGTTATCATGCCAGTATTGATCGACCATTATTTGATATGTTGTATAGGAGGAGGTGTAGGACCCCGGTTTGTTGGGGCGAGGTTGGTCACCGGGTCACAGGAAGCACCAAAGTAGTGCTTAAGACCACATAGTTAATTCAGCAAGTGCGCGACAGGTTGTGGGTCGCGCAAAGTCGACATAAGAGTTATGATGATCGACGTTGTTCAGACCATGAGTTTCAGGTAGGGGACTTGGTGTTGCTGAAGGTTTCACCTTGGAAAGGTGTCATCTGGTTTCGGAAGCATGGCAAGTTGGGCCCCCGATTTATTGGTCATTTCAGGCTTACTGCCCAAGTGGGCAGGGTTGCATACCGGCTGGATTTGCCTGATGAGCTAATTCAGATCCATAACACTTTCCACGTGTCTCGGTTGCGGAAGTGTGTAGCTGATGACTCAGCAGTGATTGCGTTGGATGATATTCAGGTGGATGAGCGCCTGATTTATGTGGAGAGGCTGATTGTTATTCTCGATAGGAAAACTAAGACTTTGCGTAATAAGGTAGTGAATCTGGTAAAGGTGCAATGGTAGCACCGAAAGGGCTCTGAGGTGACATGGGAGCCGGAGCGCGAGATGAGGACGCACTACCCAGACTTATTTGCCTCAGCGGACTTTAATGATGAAGTCTAATTCAAGTGGGGGAGATTTGTAACATTCGATTCTAGGTATGTTCTTATTTGATCCTTTAAGTTTGAAATTTTTTCGAAAATGGTCCCTCGTACGCTGGGCGTACATTTGGTACGCTTAGCGTACATGCGCGTATGGAGTCGGGGAAATTAACCACGTACGTTGGGCGTACGTGTTGTACGTGGGGCGTACAACAACCAAGACCAAACCCTAATTTTTTGGGCATGAGCCATATTTAAACATCATTATGGCCTTTGGACACTTATCCTCATCAGCCTCCACTGTTCTTTACGTCTCATTAAAACCCTAGTTCATCCTTTAAGTGTTTTCGAGCATTGGAATTGATTTTGTGGCATTTTGGGTGTTTTCAAGAAGAAGGAACTTGGAGACCAAGCATTTGTTGAGGTTGAGCTTCTAGATCCAGAGTCTTCATAAACTTTGGGAGCTTTTGAAGGTATAAAGTTCTTACCTTGACGATTCATTTGATAGTTAGAGTTTAGGGCTTGTTTATGAGCTTTATTTGGTCCCATGGGTTCTATTTGTTGTTACAGATGCATTAACTTGTCATCTTGATGTTTGATATGAGCCATGCATGAACTTGAGTCCTTAATATGAGCTTTAATGTATAAAAATGGATGTTGGGTTCCATTAAGACATGCTAAGGGTTAAAGTTGCTAACTTTATGTATTAGAACCCTAAAATGGACGAGATCTGAAAGTTGGACCTTATGGCTGAACGGATTAAGCACTTTTGGCTTAAGGTGGCAAGCAGCCCAGTACGTTCGGCGTACCAAGTGGTACTTTGCGCGTACTGGCGTTCGAAGTACGCCAAGCGTACGCTGCGTAAACAGAGCGTACGCCTCACTGTCGGCTTTTGGACTTCGGTTCGGCTTTGGACCTTTGGGCCTTAGCTAAGTTTGGGCCTTGGACGACTGAAGCTTTAGTGGGCCTCAGAATTTATTAGTGGACCTTAAGTTTCATGAGTTAGTCCTTTTGGGCCTTGGGGTCCATTACTGTGTTATTAGGCCAAGTTTAGTTAGGCCCATTATGGGAAAGTTAGAATGGGCTTTTATCTTAGGAGTCCAGATTTGGAATTTAGACCCACGATTATGGTTTATAACCTATTTCTGATTAGGGTGATTTGTTTATGTTCAGTGTAGGATCTTCTAGTTCGGTAGCCGAGCATTTAGTTATTTATCAGCGGACTGAGGTGAGTTTTCTCACTGTATCAATGGGTCGAAGGCACCAATTTCGGCCCATTATTTGTGATATATGGTGCTAACTATATTTGTGATATGTGTATGAAAGACCAGGATTTGGACCCTGGTAACTGTATGAAAGACCAGGATATGGCCCCTAGCATCTTTAAGAAAGACCAGGATCTGGCCCCTGGCAACTGTATGGAAGTCCGGGATTTGGCACTTGGCAGGAAATTACTTGTGATATAGGGTGCTAGCTATATTTGTGATATGTGTATGAAAGACCAGGATTTGGCCCCTGGAAACTGTATAAAAGACCAGGATATGGCCCCTGACATTTGTATGAAAGACCAGGATCTGGCCCCTGGCAACTGTATGGAAGATCGGGATTTAGCCCTCGGTAGGAAATTACTTGTAAGACTATGGTTTGTCCCATAGCACTAACTTATTTATGTTTAGTATGTGGCACTTTCGGGAAACTCAGAAAGCTTTTTCTTACAGTTTATGTTTGTGGTTTCAGGTACTTTCGGTACTAAGGGGAAGGGTCTGGCGTGTTGGTACAACATTCTCTCCTCATTATTTTCCACGCCTTTTGATATTGGACTCCGATGGTTTTACATTGTTATTATGTTATGGTTTTGGAAAATGTGATGATTGTAACTCTTGTTTTAAAATGAAAAATTTTATCTTGGTTTTTGGGCTGTTACAATTTTGGTATTTATCAGCCTTTCGGTTATGGATGTCCGGGAAGAAGACGGGTCTGGTGATTGTAGCCATGTCAGTTTGGGGTGAATGGTTCAAACCTTGATGAGTATTTGATGAAGGTTTGTATCGATCGGATACACTTCATGTATTAAGAACAAACATAAAACTAATCTATACAAAACAATAAACATAAAGTAAATAACACAAAAGTTCTCCAAATTGTTCTTTCACCAAGAAAGAGGTTTTGTCTTCACCAAGAAGATGGGTTTGTCACAAAGATGATTGACACAAAGCCACGATCACAACATTAGGGTTTTCCCTAATGTTGTATATATACTAATCTATACATGTGAGTCCCTTCAATCAAGGGATTGCGTCTAATCTATACTAAGAACCGATCTTATCACAAAGATACCAGATCTGTGATCTATTATATACTTATCTATATCATTACGTAATATACAAAAAATTACAATCGAATAACTGTACTATAAGCTGACGCTGATAAGCTTAGTACGTTGGCGTTGTAGATGTAGTAGACGCTGACACTGATCTATCAGTGTATTGTGTGTTTGACTCATCAAATCATAAGGTGTGACCTTACAATCTCCCTCTATCTGATGATGTCGAAACTAATCGTCAATGAATGCTTTTGGCTCGTGATCCCCCCTGAGAATAAGAAAGAAATATTGACTCTTGCAGTTTTAACGAATGCTCCCCCTGAGAAGATGAATGACTTATCAAGCATTTATGAATTTCATCAGACGGCAGACTTGCACCATTTACTCATCAAATCATGCACAACAATACGTTTTATAACATCAAGTTAATGATGCATTTACATATCATCAATGCACAACCAACTTGTCAAATGGTGTTTCATTAATCCAAAAAGAAATGTGTGATGATCTAAATCAGTACAACCAAACAAATATGTGAATGAAAAAAAAATGCTACCTCCGAACATCACATGCGACCATCATTCTAAAGTTCTAACCATACAAAGAAGACGACATTTGATTAATCAAATTTCAAGATTACTTTCAGGAGAAAGGAAATAACCAGATATATAAATGAACTTCGATAACCATGATTGCATATCCAATAAAAATAACAACTTACACCAAAAAAAAGGAATTGGGGTGGGGCTACAGCAACATAAATTTGTTACCAGATAGTGAATTAAAAAGAGAAGGAGAATGAGAAAAATAGAAATAATGAAGAGGTCCATCGAGATTTTGCTTGTTATTCTTGAAGAAACAATGTATGTCTGATTGGCGTTATTCTTAAATAAATGACAAAGACAAACCGGAGAAACACAGGCAATGGCGATGGGTGAAGAAAAACAAAAATCGATAGAAAAGAGAACCAATTACTTATTTATGGGAAGAAAATATTGACGCCCATAAAGCCCCATAGCAATTTTTCTCATGGTCGCCATTGATTAATAACTTTTTTATACTAGTGCAAATCATCGGAAGTGGATTAATTGGAGCGATTGGAAAAGTAGACAGACGAAAGGCAGAAATCCAACAACACTGCTACATAAAAGATTGGAATGTAAAAAAATATTTGTAAGTTCGGAAGCGATGGCTTGCTGTTGATGGAGGATCGACTGAATAAGAAGTTCATGAAAAATAATTAGGGGTTTAGAGCAACAAGATACAAAAACATGATTACATGGAAATAGTTAGCGGGAATTAATTATTATACCATAATTAAATATAATTACCCTTATCAAATGATTGGTGTAGAATTAGTCATACATTCACACAATACTTATAATTTATATATGAACCTAACTCTCTCTCTCTCTCTCTCTGTATATATATATATATATATATATATATATATATATATATATATACATATATATATATATATATATATATATATATATATATATATGTTGGGACCAGGATCCTTACTATATTCAGGATCCTCTAATATCGAGGATCCTCAGCAACATCAGGATCCCGACTAATTACCGTTATTATTTTTATCAATATTTATAACGGTCATATTTTGTCTATAACTAACACATGTGCAGAAGTAGTCAATGGAAGACCAATTCTCAATGAAGAATCATCTCAACTATGCTAAAGACCCGAAATACTTGGTCAAATAACGTTCATGAAGCTGGTCGTAGAGGATCCCGAAAATATCGGACATCTTGTTGGTTGGATTAGACTATAATTTGACACTTGTAATATGCACACAACACATTGTTCTTTAACTCGGGCTTACTCTACAAAATTCTCTACTCATTCTTACTAAGAACTCATTGTAATCTTTACTTTATATCAACAAAATCATCAAGGCAGGTGATCATTATCACCTCCCAAGGTTTTATGCCGGAGATCCTAGCAATGATCAAGGGCTTTCCTTGTAAACTATTGTGTCACTTTTCTTTTACTACTTGCTATTACACAATTTGAACATCACAGCCTCTCATTCAATTTGGTTGATTAGTACTTGTGTAATTTTTGACCTAAACAATTTGGCGCCCACCGTGGGGCCGTGGTGTTCAAAATCCTCGAAAAAATCATATCTACACAACCGATCCTCTCTTCGTCCAGTGCTCCTTCCATTCCAACCAAAAACCTACCACCTCCTCCGAGTGGACCCCCCGCCCCACTCAGAGGAAAATGTCCGACACTTCCAAGAAAAGCACCCCCACAATCGCTAATCCAGGAATTTTGGGATCCTCAGGGATCCAGGATCTGACTGCCTCAGTCACTACTGCAGAACATTTCGCTATGATGAGGAAAATAACGCAACAGGTGACCCAAAAGCCGGGGGAGAATAGAGCACTACTCAAAGAAGTGGAGAGGATATAGGCAGTATTTCAGAAATCCCAGGAAACTACGCCCACAGTTGTGCAACCAAGGATCCTGGACTTCAATAATGCAGGATCCTCAGAAAATCGCCAGAAGGACACGATTCCTACCACTGTGGAGTCGCCCTGGGGGGCAACTATGGACAACCGAGCGTCCATGATCAATGATCTCAATGAGCCTTTCAACACTCCTAGAAACCTTGACTCTTGTAACTTCTTAAACAACAATACTATTAATACTAACTACACTAATCTTGATGTTGGAATAAAGTCGAACATGGCTAGGGAACTTCAACAATTAAGATAAATGATCTCCAGTGTACCCAGAGTGGTCCAACCAATACCAGAAGCATCCCCTAAAAGCCACAGGATCTCGAGATTTGTTCATGCGAAAGCCGATATCGAAGTCCCTAAACGCTTCCAAACTCCCAGCAAGAAGCTATACAATGGGACTACAGATCCTGAAGACCATATAGCCCAATATAGAGAAAGGATGGAGATTATTCCCATCTCAGGGAACTGGAAGGAAGCTTGCCTATGCAAAGGATTTGGTTCGACTCTTACTGGATCAGCGCTCAAATGGCTACTAAACGTTCCCCCATACTCTATTACTTCATTCGCACACTTAGTCAATATCTTTAGTAACCAATTTTCTTGCAGCAGAACCTTCAAGAAGATCACTAGTGATCTCTACCGGGTGGTTTAGGATCCTAAGGAAAAACTTAGGGACTTTGTTAACAGATTTGGTAGGGAAGTTCTGAGCATCCCCAACATTGAGATGGCCACCGTTGTGGAAGATTTTAAAATAGGATTAAGAAAGGATTCAACCTTCTACGAAGACCTTGTGATGACCCCATGCAAAAGATTGGATGAAGTCAGGTGCCAGGAATTGAGGTTCATAAGGCTTGAGGAGGATAGACAGATCCAGAAGAGAAGCAACCCTTCGGATCAATATGAGAACCCCAACAGGAAGGTTGAATCTTCGACTCAAAGATCCTACAAATCGAAGCCCTACTCCAAACCAGATCATCACAGGGTTAATGCCCTTGAAGATGGAGGAGAAGAATAAGAGCTTCCTAAAATCACTGACTATTGCTTTTTTGTGGATATTTCAGGTGTAATTCATGCCATGTAGGATCTTGGAGATAAAGCAAGATGGCCGAAGAGAAACAGCAATTCAACCGCTTGGAAAGACAAGTCCAAATGGTGTGCTTACCATGAAGATTGTGACCACATGACGGAGGACTGCATAGCTTTACGAAAAGAAATCAGCTACCTCCTTAGCAAAGGACACCTCAAGGATATCCTCGGGAGAAAAAGAGAAAAATCCAAGGAGAACAGCCAAGATGATCGCAGGATCCCGGAGAAACCAGGATCTCCACCCTCTGATGCTAAGAAAATTAACATTATAACATCTTTGGTACCTCTTATTCTCAGGCTAAAAGACACGCCAAGGACTCCAAAACAGAAAAGGAGGATAGGCCACGAAAGAACACTACTAGAAAACAGCCCTTTAATGACGCGCAAACAATGACACGCGCGGATAGAGGACACGCATTTGTGCGTGCCCTAAAAAATAATGACAGTTTTGCAAAATTTGAAAGATAGAAGACACGCATTTGTGTGCTCCCTAAAGTTAGTGTCCAACAAAATAAAAAAAACACGAAGGGTACCTATCCTAAAAAGCGTGTCGTGTTACCCTATCGCTTTATAATTTTAGTCTATGAGCGTGCGTTTTTGTTTTTTAATAGCAGGGGGAAATGAAATCGAAAAAATTAAAACCCCACCTGTTGTGTATCCTCCTTCCACAGGAACGCTCACCTCGATCAGACTCACCACCATCTCTCTCTCTCTCTCTCTCTCTCTCTCTCTCTCTCTCTCTCTCTCTCTCTCTCTCTCTCTCTCTCTCTCTCTCTCTCTCTCTCTCCCCCCCCTCCACGGTACAGACCACCACTATCTTGTATATGGAATGTAATAAACCGGGCCAAGAAGAAAAGGAAAGGGCGATTTCTTGGCTGACAAGCCTCCGCAAAGTGATTCCTCTCAATCTTCATCCTCTCCATACTGTTTCGCTCCATTCTTGCTTCTAATGAATCGAATATCGCCGAATAATAATGTAACGATTCAAGAAATCGCCCGAGAAAAAACGGCCCGTTATGGTTCGTGTCTTTCTCCGCCACCGTTAGCAGCGTCGGCCCTAACTTCTTGATCGCCTTAAGTATCGTTTTCAGGTAACCTCTGCTCTCCTTCACATACGTATGCAAATGGAGTATGTTGTTTACAAACAACGATTCACCTTCTTTTATTCCTAGATTTTCTCTCGTTAGCATCGCCGGAGTGGGTGGCCCTGGAATCAGTCGGAACTGTACTTCAATTCCAACGGAGTGGCCCGATTTATTATATTATGTATACATTTCCTTTCCTTCGATTCTAACCCTAGTTCGTTCTCCCCCCCCCCCCCCCCTTCCTTCACAAACACACATGGATTATGAGCTCCTTATCTGTTCCTATAGGGTTCACGAAGCGTGGTTTATACATCTAGGGTTTCTGAATTTCGAGTATTATGCACACAAATGTCAGAAGAAATATGGTCAACCAGCTCAAATATGGTCTGATTCCAGTTCTCAAAGCCCTCAACTCCGATTGACATGTGATCAAGGCTGGAAAATTTCATAAATTGGTTTCGCTAGCTTTGTGACTTCATCTTTTTTGGGAGTTTGGATTTTGATTCTTGTTCTATTGTTTCCTTTATTAGTTCCATTCTATTTTGAGTTAATAACAGTTCTTTTTGTCTGTTTGCTATAAAAATCAAATTTTGAATCCTCTTAATGACATTTACTGTTGTGTTTTGTTTCCATTTTTCACCTTTTCATTTTGCAGATTGAACCAATACCTAGTTGAAATTTACCTGCTGGGTTTGATCCAAACACATGCCACAGTGTGTGAGAATTATTTTCCTTTTCATTTCCATGTGTGGGCATCATGAAAGCTCTGTGTTTATAAAAAAAATTAAAAATCCCACTTCTAGTCTCTTTACTTTTAATAAAAATGCAGGTATGTGGGAAATATCCATACACAAGTGACTGAACCACTTCTCCAAGAGGTTTTTGCAAGCACTAGTCCTGTTGAAAGCTGCAAACTCATAAGAAAAGACAAAGTACCTATTTCCCTACTTTCTTGCTATTTTTTCAAGCAATTGTGAATAATCTTTACATAAATGTTTTCATTTCTGCAGTCATCATATGGATTCATTCACAATTTTGATCGAAGATTTGCTGCACTTACAATAGTGTCTCTAAATGAAAGGCATTTGTAAGTGGTGTGTGTTCATAGATGTATATTCTGCACTGCAATTTCACCTCAAAACATTGCTCTTATCATATAATTTTTGTAGGTTTGGACAACCTATCAAAGTTAATTGGGCATATGTCACTGGACAAAGGGAGGACACATCAGGTATAGGACTTAATACCCTTTTTGGAAATAATTTATATACCCATATTATTTTCTACCTTCTTTCCTCATGATATTATTACTTTCTTCCTTTTCAGGTCATTATAACATATTTGTTGGTGATCTTAGCCCTGAGGTTACTGATGTTATGTTGTATGCTTGCTTCTCTGTCTATTATAGTTGTTCGTGAATACATGTTTCATCTCTCTATACATACATACATATATAGATTCAAAAAGTTTTCATTTTTTATATATATTTTTTGTTTTGTTTTGCAGAGGATACTAAAGAGCAAAGTGATAGTGATGCCCTTGAGAATAATCCACAGTACACAACCGTTTATGTTGGCAACCTTGGCCGTGAAGTAAGACCTCTTAATCCTAAAATTTATCTGTATGAGACAAGTCTTGAGCAATTAAGAGCTGAAAGTTGTAATAAACTCAAAGTAGATGGAATTGTACCCTTACTAATGTTATTAGAAACAAAGTAAGTTAAAAATTACAAATTAATTGACAAATTTCATTCTTTTTGCAGGTGTGTCATTATTTTTAATTATTTCATGCAAACTGGTGGTTTGAAATACAATACAACTAATGTTTCTCTCACACAACAAACAACAGGTGCATTGTCATCAACACAATTAAAATATTTCAAAGTATGGAAGATTTAAATATAATAACCAATATTCACATTTTTCTTTTTGTATATTATTGTAAATTTTTTATTAATCACTTATTTTGAAATGGAATAATATAAGTGAGATAAATGGATGCAGGGGAATATTGTGTCGATATTGTGTTGTAACTTTGATTTGCAGATGAGATGAGGGAATATTTCTTGTCTTATGGTGAGATCGTAGAACATCAAATAATGCTAGATCATGTCACTAGTCGATCAAGAGGCTTTGGTTTTGTTACATTTGATAGTGAAGAGGTTTTTTTTGTTGCATCTGATGAGCTAGGTTGATATTGTGTTGTAACTTTAATGCTAACTTTTACTTGGATTGTTATTGTATGAAATGCATTTTTTTTGTTATATCATGTATTTTATGTTGTGTTATGACATATTAATTGTCATTTAATTTGAAAATTAGTAAAACTATAAAAAATATATATTTTTTAAAAAAAAAATTATAAATTTTAAAATTAGGACGCGCAATGTGTGTCGTAAATGCGCGTCATAAGGTTACGACACGCAAATGTGTGTCATCTTCCTTTATGATAGGGGCTTCCTTGGTACGCATTGCGTGTCATCTATGCGCGTCGTAAATAGACGACGCACAAAAGCGTGTCGTCTCTCGTTATGACAGGGTCTTCCTTGACACGCATTTGCGCGTCTTCTGAGCGTTTTACGACACGCATTGCGTGTCGTAAAAGGCGGTTTATCTAGTAGTGGAATACCATGGTTAGCAATGAAAAAGAAATTACGTTTGACGAGACTGACAGTGAAGGAATTCATGATCCTCTCCATGACGGAATCGTGATAACACTGTACATGGCCAACCATTTCGTCAAAAGAATCCTCGTTGACGGAGGATCCTCGGTCAATATCATACTCCTAGACGCGCTGAAAAGAATGAACATCCCAGAATCCGAGATAGTCAGAAGATCCTCAGTCCTCATAGGATTTAACGGGGAAACAAAACACACAGTTGGAGAAATAAAGCTACCAATATACATCGAAGGGGTAAACTCCATAAAAAATTTATGTGTTATTGACACCCTGTCTTCTTATAATGTGATACTAGGTAGACCATGGATCCACGAGATGAAAGTGGTTCCATCAACATACCATCAGTGTGTGAAGATGCCCACTCCTTGGAGGACAGTGAAGATCATGGGAGATCAATAAGAATCGAAAGAATGCTACAAGACCTCTATGAAATCTACGACCAAACCCCAACAAGCATAGCAATTAAGGCAGGGGGAACGACATGTTCTAGAGACAAAGGAACAAGACGTAAAGTAAGTTCCCCTATGCATCAAGAATCATGAAGCCAAAGTCCTCATAGGATCCTTAATGCCTGAGCAGATCGAGCAGGATCTACTGAATTTCTTAAAAACTAGAAGCAAGATATTCTCATGGAAACATGAAGATATGACTGATATAGACAAAAATATCATTACTTATAAACTTAATATTGATCCTTCTTTCAGACCAATAAACCAAAAGAGAAGGAAGTTTGCACCCGAAAGGAATCAAATCATCCAAGAGGAAGTAGAGAAACTCCTCAAAACAGGGATGATCAGGGAAGTAAAGTTCCCAAGATGGCTAGCTAATGTGGTTGTTGTACAAAAGAAAAATGGCAAATGGAGAGTGTGTGTAGATTACACGGATCTAACAAAGCTTGTCCTAAGGATCCTTTCCCTCTACCACATATTGACTCTATGATTAGATGCGACGGCTGGCCATGAACTCATGACCTTCATGGATGCTTCAGCAGGATTCCAACAAATCCAAATGGAACCATCAGACTAAGAAGATACTGCATTCATAACACCAACAGGTATATATTGTTACACTGCAATGCCTTTTGGTCTTAAAAATGCAAGTGTGACATATCAAAGATTAGTGAATCGAATGTTCAAAGACAAACTGGGAACACCATGGAAGTTTATATTGACGATATAGTAGTAAAGTCGATGAAAGTCGAAGATCACCTTAGAGACCTCAAGGAAGCATTTGACATCCTGTACGAATACAATATGAATCTAAACCCACTCAAATATCACTTTGGAATGAAGTCAGGCAAGTTCCTTGGATACATGGTAACCAAAAGAGGGATAGAAGCAATCCCAGAATAAATAAAAGCAACCATGGAACTAAGATCCCCGTCTTCAACAACGGACATCCAGAGGCTAACCAGAAGAGTAGCAGCACTCAACAGGTTCATTTCAAGATCCTCAGAAAGGTGCAAGCCCTTTTGGGATATCTTGAAAAAGAATAAGAAATTTGAGTGGAAGGAGGAACACGAGAAAGCCTTCCAGGAACTCAAAACATATCTAAGCTCTGCTCCACTACTAGTGAAACCTATAGATGGAAAACCACTTATTCTCTACCTCTTAGTATCCTGAAAAGCGGTAAGTGCTGTTTTGGTCAATGATCTTAACGAGGAGCAAGATCCTATCTATTATGTAAGTAAAAGTCTCATGGATCCTGAAACCAGGTACTCTCATCTCGAAAAATTAATTCTTGCCTTAGTAACTGCTTCTACCAAATTAATACACTACTTTGAAACACACACTATACATGTAAACATTAACTATCCTATCAAGAATGTCATGAGAAGACCAGAAATGTAAGGAATGATGGAAAAATGGTCGGTGAAGTTAAGCACATTTGACATCAGATACGAACCAAGATTCGCCATAAAATCACAAGCATTAGCAGACTTTGTAGCTGAATTTAGCGATGATCTACAAAAGGAAGTAGACATGGAAGCCAAACGACTCCTAGAAGATGAACACCTTGGAAGATAGATGTTGTTCACAGATGAAGCTTCAAATCAGAAAGGAACAGGCCTTGGGATCATACTAAAGTCGCCACAGGGGGACATCATACCCCAGGCAGTTAGTTGTGAATTCAACACTACTAACTACGAAGAAGAATACGAAGCACTCATCATGGGACTACAATTAGCTAAGGATCTTCAAATCAAGGATCTTCAGGTATTTTTTGATTCTTTATTACTAACCAATCACTACAATGGATCTTATGCAGTGAAAGGTGAAAAATTAGCATTATACCTAGAGATCCTCAAAAAATTAGCTTCTGATTTCAAAAACTTTAGCCTAACCCAAGTTCCCAGAGAGGAAAACACAACAACATCCTGTACCAACCGGCAAAACCTCTGCATCCTATTATCTCCCCATGGCCATTCATGAAATGGGGAATGGATATTGTAGGAAAATTACCAGTAGCCCCAGGAGGAAAAGTCTTCATGTTGGTGATGACTGATTACTTCTCCAAATGGATTGAAGCTGAAGCTTTCGTCCAGGTAAGAGACAAAGAGGTAGTATCGTTCATTAAACGTAATATCTTGACCAGGTTCAGGATCCCGGCTGAGATCATATGCGACAATGGATCCCAATTTATTAGCAAAAGAACAAGAGACTTTTGCACAAGCTGGGGGATAAAAATGATAATGTCCACTCATGTTCACCCCCAAGCTAATGGTCAAGCAGAGTCCAGCAACAAAATCATAGTCTACAATTTGAAGAAAAGGCTGGACAAAAAGAAAGGAAGATGGGCAGAAGAAATTCCTTTCGTTTTATGGGTAGATAGAACCACTTCCAAAGTGGCCACAGGTCAGACCCCCTATTCCTTGGTGTTTGGGACAGAAGCAGTAATCCCTACGGAAGTAGTGATCCCAACGGAAAGATACTTGATGCAAGACCAAGAGAATATTGACAGGATCCTAGCACAGGATCTTGACACTATTGACGAGCTTAGGGATCTTGCCAAAATACGCATTGCTGCTCACCAACAAAGAATCACCAAGGCTTACATTATGAATATAAGGGTTAGGAGGTTCCAAATAGGAGACTTGGTATTAAGGAAAACATTCCGAAACACCAAGGATCCTATTGCAGGAAAATTGGCTCCCAAATGGGAAGGACCACATCTTGTAGATGCTGAAGCAGGAAAAGGAGCATACTAGCTAGCAACATTCGAAGGAGACATTCTGCCAAGATCCTAGAATGACATACACCTTAAAGCTTACTACATGTAAGTAGGATCAAATGATCCACAACAAAACCAAGGTACACATGTCCTTTACCTTAAAACTTTTATTATTACTGATTTTCTCCTCGAACACATTACTAACTTAAGCATCGGAGGGGCGTTAGCTAGACTAACGCCCACCCTTAGCTAACGTTTTCTATGCAGAACAACATACGGCTAAAGATCCTCAATAGTGAAGATCCTGAAACATCGGGATCCTTACAATCGGAGATCCCGAAACAACCGGATCCTCAAATTTGAACACTCCGAAGCATAAGGATCTTAACACATAAAGATCCCAATACTTGGTAAACTCCATTATATTTAACGATATAATCCCTAAACTATCATGTACACAAGCTAGAGACTGATCATCTCTCCTACGCCTAAGGGTACTTAGTCCCCTCTAAGGTTTAAAGAGTTAATTACCTCTTTCACACGAACTAAGGTTTATACACCTCGCTTGGACACATGATATCTAACTGTGGGATACAGATAAGGGGATCAGTTCACGATTCAGTGGCTTGGCAACCCTCTTATCTTTGAACACAAGTTGAGATCCTTATGGTTTATAACATTTTCA
This sequence comes from Lactuca virosa, assembly GCF_052849685.1. Taxonomy (NCBI): domain Eukaryota; kingdom Viridiplantae; phylum Streptophyta; class Magnoliopsida; order Asterales; family Asteraceae; genus Lactuca; species Lactuca virosa. The sequence goes on along the minus strand of NC_136428.1, from coordinate 170,328,738 downwards.
TGTTATCCATAAATCAGGATCATACCCCAGTGATTACTTAAGGATTATAACATTTTCATGTTATTAGGATTTTACCCCAGTAACTACTTGAGGCTTATAACATTTTCATGTTATCAAAGATTGGGATTTTGCCCCAGAAATTACACAAGACCTATACCAGCTTCATGCTGTCACATGTTGGGAATGTTCCCCAGAAGATCCCATTAGATTGTAACATCTTCATGTTACCTACCCAATGAATTATATCGCAAGTAGGGATCCTCCCCAAAATATAACATTGACATGTTATCTATTTTCCAAACAGGATTATCCTAAGGAGAAACTTCAACTGGAAGATCCAAGATCTTTATCTTGTAGGATCTCTGATGGTAAGGATCCCCGCCTTTACGGATACTCATCGACCTTCTTTAGTAAGGAACCTCGCTCCCAACATTGAACCAAAGTTCTCTCCTAAGTTAGAATTTATCCTCACTATATTCTAAAACTCAAAGACTCGTGAAGCTTAAAAAGAAACTCGAATACAATCAGCCATGCAGAAAAACCATAAGAAATATGCAAAAGGAAAATTCTACCATATCATCCAAAAGAAAAAAGAGTTGCATATCAACACAGCCAAAAGATTAATTGTCTTACATCACTAACAAAAGCAAAAACTACTCAAACCAATTTTTTGTAGGCCTAGACCTTAGTCTGGTCATCATCGGTCGTAACCTCCTTCTCCCCTCCTCCGGTCAACATCAACACAGGATCCTGATTGGCGACAACATGCTTATCAACCAGCTTAGCCAACACCCCACACCATCCCTCCACGTCCTAGGAACTCGCATTTTTCAGATCCTCAGCCAGCTTGATTTTGGCCTGCAGAATAGCTATTGTAGCGCTCATCTTGGCATCAGCAGTCACCTCCTCGAGATCTGCCAGATGCTCTTCTTCCTTTTCGACTTTCTGCTTGCTCAACAACTCCACCCTTTGGATAAGATCCTCGTTGGTGACCCTCCATGTCTTCTCCTGCTCTTTTAGAACAACCTCAGCTTTATCAACACAGATCCTGAGGTAGTTGGTAACATGAGAAACATGAGAAAAGACCTGGAAGAAACATAAACAGCAGCATGAAAAATAACATGTATGATAAATTAATATGAATAGTGCCTCTTCTTACAGCTTGAGAAAACGAAGATAGCTTCCTAAGAGCGTCCTCAATGCTGAGGTTCTCTAAGATGAAATCTACAGCCTCAGAAGTCTTTTGTTTCCAGGATCCTGAAGCTTTAACTGTAAGATCTATATGAGATCTCTTGAGAGGAGGGAGAATGGCACCTTTTTCCTGTTTAACTTTGATTGAGCCACTGGTCATATCATTTTCAAGATCTGCCAAACCAAAGCGGGCCTTGGACCGAGTAGTCTTAGAACCTGCCAGAGATCCCTATCAAGTCAGGATCCTATGAAAAGACATGTCCAAGAAAAATAATGTTACAAGTGGCCATAGAAGCAGTAGTGGAGGAACCCTCTTGAAGACTGGAATATTCAAGCCTAAACGACCTCTCCACTGTAGGAAGTGCGAGGAATTTAGATATCTTGTCCTCAGGATCGCCAGCGACAGGAACTAGCTCCTCAAACCTAAACGCTGCATCAAAACAAACAAAATAAGGGAAGTAAATTTCAGGATCCTTGATATCTAAATTTGTTTCCTACCCTTTTTAACCCATGATCTTGGCAGGGAATCCCCCTCAGGAATCGAATCGCGCCTCACGAAGAAATATTTTTCTTTCCAAGCGTCATCGTTTTGCTTAGATTTCAGAATGAGGTGGGGTTTATTTGTCTTAAATCTTAACAGGAAAGGAGAAGAACCAAAAGTAGAAAGATCATAGATAGAGGCCAACTCAGGTAATCCAATATCCATATTTTTGGACTGATTCAGGCGATCAATCCAAAAGAGGATCCTTAAAACCATAGGCATAGTTTGAATATAGGAGATTTGGGTACACAAAAAGAAATCACGAACAATACCAGTAAAATGATAGGTTAAACCTAGGGTAAATGGGTATTCAGGAAAACAAACCCATGTTGGAAACATAAAATTAGGTTGAACGGAAGCCTCGAAAGGACGATAAACCACATCAGAAGGGAAAGCCCCGATGGGTTTTAACGATTCCATGTCTTTATTGTCAAATAAACAAACCTCGTCATAGCTTAAGATTCCTTGATCGTTAAAATCGTTCTCGGAATGAATAACAATGCCAGCTCTAGAACGACTGATTTTCTTAGCCATGACAAGGAAAATCAAAACAACGGGAGAACGAATGAAAGGGAAAAAGGATTACCTTTACAACGAGATGATGACGACTTGAAAGAGTAAAAAGAGGAGTTACCGAGAGCCCTCATTTATAGCTAGAAAAAGACGACGAAGATGATTTGATCATTTCTCGATTATCTCAATAAAGATAAGACTTATCCCTTAAAAATTAAATCCCTTTTATCTATTTACTTTAAGTTATTCCTTTAATATTTACGGAACTAACCCATATATTTTCAGGAATAACTTAGGGGCAATTGTTGGGACCAAGATCCTTACTATATCCAGGATCCTCAAATATCTAGGATCCTCAGCAACATCAGGATCCCGGCTAATTACCGTTATTATTTTTATCAATATTTATAACGGTCATATTTTGTCTATAACTAACACGTGTGCAAAAGTAGTCAAGGGAAGACAGATTCTCAACAAAAAATCATCTCAACTATGCTAAAGACCCGAAATATTTGGTCAAATAACGTTCATGAAGCTGGTCATAGAGGATCCCGGAAATATCAGACATCATGTTGGTTAGATTAGACTATAAATTGACACTTATAATCTACACACAACACATTGTTCTTTAGCTCAGGCTTACTCTACGAAATTCTCTACTCATTCTTACTAAGAACTCATTGTAATCTTTACTTTATATTTATAAAATCATCAAGGCAGGTGATCATTATCACCTCCCAAGGTTTTATGCCGGAGATCCTAGCAAGAATCAAGGGCTTTCCTTGTAAACCGTCGTGTCACTTTTCTTTTACTACTTGCTATTACACAATCTGAACATCATAGTCTCTCATTCAATTTGGTTGATTAGTACTTGTGTAATTTTTGACCAAAACTATATATATATATATATATATATATATATATATATATATATATATATATATATATATATATATATATATATATATATTACACACACTTGAAAAAACAAATAAACATTTATGTAGTGGAATAAATTCCCCATAAATGATCGACTAATGCATTTCATATATATTTTTATAAAATATGCTATCGTGTTTCAAATAAACATTTATGTTGGTTAGATTAGACTATAAATTGACATTAAGATTAAACTTGATATTTATATTTAATTAATATAATTTAATATTTAACATGATATTACAAATACTAAATATTATATTTAAATTACAGTTAACATATAAAAATAAAATAAAATTACATAAATAGAAAAAAAAATGAATGAAAATCGACAATTGATACTTCAACTCTATTTAGGGAAAATGGACACGTTATTTGATTATGTTGTTTCTTTATCGGTTCTCGAATAGGAATAGAACAATCTAATGTAGTCTTTGTTTGTAACATCTAAAAAATCACAATAAATTTTAACTTTTCAAAAACAACCCATAACCATAAATGTTTACAAAACCATTGTTTCAAAAGTGTAATTTAGTAATCAGGGTATCCCAAGATCCAAACAACATAAAACCAAAGGATGTGCACGATCACGCCTTCGCATTTCCATGATCATCTGAAGTACCTGAAACAATAAACTAAAAGTGTAAGCACGAAGCTTAGTGAGTTCCACCAAAGTACCAACATACAAACATATAATCAAACAAATTTCGGGTCCACAACCTCCCGGTTGGGTTACACCTGACCCACAACCTTTCGGTTGGAATGCCCCGGCCCACAACCTTACGGTTGGAATGCCCAATACATAATGGGTCCACAACCTCCTGGTTGGATTACCCCTAGCCCACAACCTTACGGTTAGAATGCTCCGACCCACAACATTTGGATTGCCCCAGTCTGTTGACTGATAGCACAAAGTAGGGATGAGAGTTGAAACCGGAACGGACCCAGACTGGTTCAGAACCGGAACCGGTATTGCGATATTATAAGAACCGGTAACCGGACCGCCGATTCCGATAACGGTTCCAGTCCGTTCCCGATTTTTCGGTTATTTTTCCAAACAAGAACCGATTATAAATAAGATGAAACTAATGATGATACAATTCATAATACATTTTTGTTTTTTGGTATCAATCACTAATATTATTAATTGGTGGTGGTGTATCACCAATAAAGTCGTCTTTATAATCCTACATTTACAAAAAGACAGTTTCATGAATAATAACAATACTTTATGGTTCAAGTTTATAAAAGAGATTCATGGATAATTAAATAATTTGATTTCATTGCAGTAACTACTTTATCGAATAATAACAATGCATTAACTACTTTATTTACATAAAGTCTTCACATGTTTTTCTCATACAGATTATTACACTTATAAAAGATTTATATTTGTAATCATAATTATTGATTATTCAAAAGTAGTTATTACAATTTTAGACCGACGAAACAAACATCAGTTTCAGTACGAAATGCTACAACTAAACCCATAATTAATCTTATAAATAAATGCACCAATATACAACAATCGAATATATCAAAATAAAGTTAAAACAAAATATTTATACGTATTGCCGATTTTATTTGTTTAGGTTAATTAGAATAGACAAATAGATTAGGATTTAGGAGAATCACATAATATTATCAATAAAAGATTTGCATGGATTTTATTTCTTAAACTTCCGGACCGGTTCCGGCTTTTTAACCGGTTTTTTGTGGAACCGAACCGGTTTTAGAACCGGGACCGGTTTTGCTATAAGTATGGAACTGCTAACCGAACCGTTTTATTAAATCATGACCGATTCTGGTCATTCGACCTGCAAGTATAGTGAGGAAAACTCACCTCTCAATCTGAAAGATAACTGAATAAATCTCTGCTCCGAATACCGGCTCTACTCGCCACCTATTCATCAAATAGTGACAAATCTCAAATATAACTTAAAATACCCTTAGGTCAAACTTGGTCAAATCCTGGTTAAAGATCCAAAAAGTCAAAAGTCAAACTTGGTCAACAGTGTTGAGTACACCCAACGTACTCAGCTTGTACGTTAAAGCATATATGACCTGACCAAAAGAAACGGGCTGGTTGACCACGAATTCCCAACGTTCGCGAGGGCTTCATTCCTTTCTTATTAAGAGCTTAATCCTTAAGCTATTTTGTCCATAATCCATATCCATTTTAGGTTGCATGTGTCCTTAACAGTTAAGTGAAATTCTGCATGTATAATATTTTTGTAACCTAAAAACCCCATCACAATCTAGCAAGTTGCAAATATTCTTGTTGGTGAGATTGTCGAAAGTAATCACATACCTCGTCATCCAAATTATGCTGCGTTTTCTACTTCTCCGTCTGAAAAGAAGTGCAAGCCCGTGCTTGCCAGGTTAGAGTATGATCGTAACCTTTAAGGAACTCGAGATGGTTCTACTTTTTTTTCTCAGATAATGTCTTCCCCTGGCTACAAGAAAAGACCTACTTATGTGACTTACCCAAGGATGATTGCCATTCTTTTGGAGTTCATGTCACCAGAGTATACCAACATCAACGCTGTTGAACTTGCTATTCCTCTACTATCTTCAAATATTATTTATGCTGCTCCAAGTGATCGATTATCATCAATCTTGCAAGTTACCAAATAAAGACATTACAATATTATGATATGGAAGTCACGTCGTATCTTATGTGGCAGGATTTAGCATCAAATATAGGGTTTGCATCGAACCAGTCCTTTGTTTGATATTGCAACAACATTGTAAATATAGTGACATAATTAAGAAAAATAACTCGGTGTCAAAATCGAAATTTTGTGATAATATAATGACTTTATTTCAATTTGAGAAAAATGGTTACCGGAAGAACACGATATTGCATCAAAATTATAAATATAGTGACATAATTGAGAAAAAAATAGTTTGGTGTCAAAATCAAAATTATATGGTAATATGGTGACTTTCTTGCAAGTTATCCTATTAAATTGTCTAAATTGTCACGATGTCTATTCTTAGGATTTAGAATGGAAATTTGATGTACCAGTTGAAATTCTCCATATAATCTACTTGAAGGACTATTACTTAGATAAGATGGAACGCATACAACATCTTGTAGCACTTGAAGTTCTCTAACCAAATGATTGAACACAACGAAAATAAATGTCAGTTGAAGAAAGAAAACAAGGTTCAACAATTCTTGTGCTCTATAATCAAATATAACAAATAAAAAACGATTTAGTTGTTTTTTAAGAAAATTATTATAATTTGTATGTTTGTTGATATTTTTAAGCCCAACTTGGACCCAAATAAGAATCAGTTCTTGTCGACCCGCGACATGCAGAACTGGCTATGGTCCTGTCCGCACTTGGTTTTGCATATCTCTGAAAGAGGATATAATTTGGAAAGTTTTGGGCTGACTGAGAAGAAGCGACGATTTTCGGCTTTGTAAAAATGGCTTCTAAATGTCTTGGGCTTAATATTGAGTCAAAATCAACCAACAGGAATGAGACTCGTTTAAAATATTTAACCAAAATCAACCAACAGGAAATAATTGGATAAAACATTTATCCAATTAATTGTTTCTTTTTGCTACAACTATTTCAACGTTTTAACTATATCCCTCTTTTTATAGAAGATATATAAATATTATTACATTTTTTTTGGTAAAGTAGACTGAAGACTGAAGTACCTACAACCTACTTTTAAAAGATTATTTTGGTTCTTTAAATAATGTGTATATCAATCGAATTATTACACTTCTATTTATGTCTCAAGTTGAAGTTAAAGTACACCATAATACTCATCTTTTAGTGACTTGGGCATTATATAAAATTTAAGAATATATTTTGTGACTTAAGAACCGAAGTAACTTCGAATTATGAACATAAAGTACTACATGGGTGTCACGACAGGAGATGGAGTAGGCGGTAGGCAGCCATTAAAGTGCAATAGAAATGGGTGGCAATTCTCGACCCAATCAGTAACCCGACACTAACCCAACCCGAAAAGACTGGTTTGGATTGACATATTTGACCCACCAACTCGTCAATCCGTCAACATGTTTATTTCATGGGTTGGGTTGGGTTACCTGTTTGGGTCGCGGGTCAACCCGGCAACCCATATATATATATATATATATATATATATATATATATATATATATATATATATATATATATATTAATGAAATCTGATTTCCTTTCGTATCATTGTATTCCTTCCGTGGCTAGCTTGTGTTTGATGTGCACTAATCAAAAAACAAAAAACACATGTCTTCATTTTTAGATACTCACGAATCACGAATGAAGAACGCATCCATTTTGTATGAATGTTTTCATTTTTCAATTTTATTTGGATGCTAATGACTTTATGAATTAATGTTAAAAACTTTTTTTATGTTAATTATTTTAATCACTTTATGACTTTATGTTGAAAAAACTTCATTTTTAAAAATGTTTTGTTTATTTATTAAACGGGTTATACGGGTTGGGTTCGAGCCCACTAACTTGTGAACCCGCAAACTCATATACTTAAACGAGTTATATGGGTTGGGTTGGATTGAGGTTTCCAATCCACCAACCCGTGACCTGCCAACACGCCAACCCATATATTATATGTGTTTGGTTGAGTTTATATTTTCTGACCCGTCAACCTGAATTCAACCCGATTGTCAGGCCTAATGGCAAATTAATCGTCATGAGATTGCAAAAGGCGTTTGTGGTATATGATCACAAATTAAACGAAATCCAAAAATGATATATCTTTAAAAATATAACTAGGAAAATCTTGCGTAATAGATTAAAATTATTCAGTTATAATTTTAACAAATATATGTTGTTGAAAATTATTAGTCATTGACATTAAATACAATAATAATTTATACAGTACGTTAATATAAAAAATCAAACTTTAATATTTGGAAAAGTTTCCAAAGATAAAAATGATTAATGAATTATATAACTATTTTAACTTTTAAGGGAGACTTCTATTTATAGAATAAAAGCGTTTATTTAGTTTGTTTACCATGATGATGTGAGATCAAATTCATCTTTATTACGTGTCTTTTTGTGTCATGTTTTTTTTATCGCACATCACTTAGCAAAAAATAATCTAAAGTGAAAGCAATCAACTATAAGTAAAAAGGCTAACACATTTTTTATGTGACATTGCTTAAGAAACAAAAGAGATGAGAAAACACACATCTATGATTAAATAGGCTAAAATATTTTCTCTTATATCTTTGTTCTCTTATGCTCTTGATTTTGACCGATTTAAGCATCAACTACAACATTCCAAAAACCATTTATGTATTATATTATTATAATGAAATTATATGAAAATCAAGTAACATTAATTTTCAAACTATTTTGCTAAAAGTAGACAACTTATACTCAAAATCGACTCATTGTGAAAACTCAATATCATTATAATCAAATAATAGAATATTTAATTATATTTTTTTCCTTGAACTTTAATATTTGGAAAAGTTTCTAATGGTAAAAAATGATTAACTAATTATGTAAGTATTTTTAACTTTAAAATAAGAACTTTATTTATAGAATAAAATAGTTTATTAAGTTTGTTTACCATGACGATGTGAAATCAAATTCAACTTTATCATGTGTATTTTTGTGTCATGTTTTTTGCCACACACCACTTAAAAAAAATTGAAGTGAAAGTAATCAACTATAAGTAAAGAGACTAACACATTTTTTATCACACATTGTTTAAGAAACAAAACTTATGGAAAAACACACATCTATAAGAAACAAAACTTATGTTTTTGTATATAATCTTAAGTCTTGACGTTAGTATAAAAGTTTAATTTTTTTTTAACATTTATGCAAATACAACGTTCAACTTAATTTTTTTAAACAATGTTCAAACAACTATTATAAGAAAAAATTACGTATATGTATTGTGATGATTCGAAAGAAATTTACATGTATCACTACACAATAGACTATGGAAAATGACATACTATGAACATGCAAACTTAATCATTCTTCAAGTGTTTACCTAATTTTTATAACAACTTTTAAGTTTCAATAATTTTTTAAGTTGAAACCAAATAATAGTGTCATTTGAAACTTTGAGATTAGGGGTGCAAACGAGTCCGAGCCTAGTCGGGCTCGGCTCGGGCTCGTTTAAGTTATACGAGACTCGAGCTCGAGCTCGGCTCGATTCAAGCTTCTTGTACTGAGTTCGGCTCGAGCTCATAAATAATTATACAAGCTCGACTCGGGCTCGGGATCGACTCGTTTTTTGTCTGACGTGCCTAAATAAGCTTAAGCTCGGCTCGAACCCGTTAAGAAGCTCGTTTACTAATACCCTAAATCCCTAATCCCTAAATATGTTTTTATTTTAATATAGAAAAATAATAATAAATTATTTTATATAAAAGCTCGTTTAGGCTCGCGAGCCTAATCGAGCTTAGTGACATATGCTCGAGCTCGAGCTTGTTTAATAAACGAGCTTAATATTAAGCTCGAGCTTGGCTCGGGCTCGTTTAAAATCGGTTTCGAGTCGAGCTTTTAACGATCCGATCCCGAGTAGCGCACGAGTAGCTTGACTCGTTTGCACCACTATTTGAGATAAAAACATTCTATATGATAAAATCACCACTAATGAATATTAGTAATAGATTTTAAAAGTCATATTATGATCAGGAATTAAGAATCAAAAGTGAATGATAAAAGAAACAAATTAGTTATATTATATAGGGGAAATGAGAAATGTTAGATATATGTGTGAAGCAATGTGGGACAAATAGAAAAAAATCAAATTAATGTGGTATTTGTATAAAATGTCAAGTGTAAAATGATATATATATATATATATATATATATATATATATATATATATATATATATATATATATATTGTTTTTTTAAATCATTTTACACTTAGACATTTTTTAAAGTTTTATTTACATAACAAAGTAGTTCCAACAATATCATAAACTATCATATACTAAAATATTAGCTCCTACCAAGTCAAGCCCTTAAATATAAATATCTAATAGATAACATTTAGAGTAAATTACATGATTCGTCACTCGTCCAAGTGTCAAATTGTTCGTTTAGTCACTATTTTCAAAAATTAACTCAGACCGTCCCTGAAATGTTTGTTTCTCACTCGGACCGTCCCTGACGAATATAAAATGACTATTTTACCCTTTCTCATTCGATTTTGATATATTTTTGATTTGTTTGTTATTAAAAATTTAAAAGAAAAATAAAAAAATAAAGAAAAACAAAAAAAGAGCCCACCACTACAAACACGTATCATCTACACTAACCCCACTCACACCCTTCAATCATTTATCATCAATTTATCTTCATGAGTTCATCTTCTACCGCCGGACCACCACACAACACCATCGAACCACAGTGCAACACCGTCAGACCATCGTGCAACACCATCAGACCACCGCCTCTTTTTATCTCAGAAACACCGTCGACTACCCTTTCTTCCCTCATTCATCTTCCCGATTAGTCCTCAAGCCACCACCATCGACCACCAGGTCCTGTAGAAACACCAGGTGGAGCAGAGGAACATAAACACACATTTTTGTGTTTAATGATGCAATACGTATAAAGAGAGAGCAAGAGAGACAGAGATAGAGTTGTCATCGCCACCCCGCCATCGTCACTTGTTCTCAAATCCATACTCCAGGTAGTGGTGGTCGGAGGTGGATTCATCTTCTTCACCTAAATCCATATTCACTAATATACAACCCAACGTATCCGGTGGTAACTAAACAGATCCGGTGGAGATGGACGATTATTTCATGTGGTTTCAATAGATCCATTACTGGTGAGATCCAAACCCAAGCCGACGGAGATGGCGGCGCAAATGTGACAAAACCCTAGCGTACAAAGGATTGGAGGCGACGATTACTTGTAGATCTGAGGTGGTGTTTAGTGATGATGTAGGTGAAGGAGGTCGGAGTTGGTATCGCCGACATTCCGGGGTGAAGGAGGCAGGAAAAGAAGGTCAGCGACGTTATGAGTTGGCCTAAGGTTTGGATTCCTGTCGGGAGTGGGTGAGAAAGAGGGAGACAGCGCCAGATGGTGTCTTTATTGGCTATGAAATAGTGGTGATGTGGTAGTGGTGGAGCATCGACGGTGATGTAGTGGTGGTGGAGCACCGGCGGTGATGCAGGTGGGTGGTGGTTCATGAAAGAAAAGAAGAAGAAGAAGGATATAAGAAGGTGGGGCCCAATTATTTAATGATTTCTTTAAAATTATAATTAATAATAATAACAATCTAAAACTAAATGAAAAATAAAAGAATAAGGGCAAAATAGACATTTTATGTCTGGTAAATGATTTAAGGGACGAAACGTGCAATTTTTAAAGATATAAGGGACTGTCCGAGTTAATTTTTGAAAATAGGGACTAAACAAGTAATTTAACACTTGGACGTAGGACGAATCGTGTAATTTACTCTAACATTTACATCGAGGTCGCCTTATTGTACCCCTAATGGTGAACCAAATATATTTTTTCTCCTATATACAACGTCGTTTGCATGCCCATCTAAGAAATCGATCAACATAGAATATAAGGGAACCTATCCTCACTTCATGAAACAATGTTGATCTATACACTAAATTAAAAGCATTTGAGAAATCCACTGTAAGCATTGCGAGAGACTCATCATCATGACGTTCACTTAAACACCCTCTTGATGCCATGAAATATGACATTTGTGCCACTTGACACGTTGACCCTAAACTATAAATCAAAAAGGCACATTTCCATTTATTTATGGACACCTTTCATGACAACCTTAGAAACCATCCGTCTCTATAAGGTTCCCACTACAATAAGAAGAATCTTGTTGTCACACTTCAAGAGCGGTGTGAGAGGGGCAATTGGAATGAACTATGTCAGATCGATGAACATCCTCCCCTAACCAAAAGTAAACCACACCGGTGATTGGACATAAAATACTTTATGCCATAGTTGACCCCTTTCCACATAGAGCATCCACAATATTTTGGGCCCTCAAATGGACTCTCTTATATGAAGTTTCTTGAGGAAACAATTTAACACAACCAAAGACACTATCACTCACCACTAATAGGGGTCACTCGGAAATTATTGTGCTCGTATGGATTGGTTGGTTATACGGATATTTAGCCTCAAAATCCTTCATGGTATCACCATAATATGGAGTAACATAAGAGGAGCATATAAATTTTACTTATGTTGTAAAATGACCATCATCAACCTTATGGACACACTTCATAATGTTGGTGTTTCCTATTGTTTTATCCTTCCTACATGTTATCTCATAATTGTTGTGGAGAGCCATTCCATAAATTTATAACATGTTTATAACTAACGTGTCGATTCCTTTATTTTCATCCCATGCGGCTAATAAAATAAGGATATAATGATCTTACAAAGATTTCCTATTTACATACCTATTTTATTACCTATTAATTGGGTTGGACACCTATATAGTATAATGAGGAAAAATGTAACAACCTATGAACATGGAAATGGAAATTCTCGTTTTCTGTATAAGTTCAAAACCAACAAATCCCCTCTTATCTTGAAAACCAAACACAATGATGGATCCTGGAAGGAAAAGTTCTTTTTTCTGAGGCGAGAATCTATCGATGGTGGGGATCTCTTGCCTAAAGCTTGGGTTGAAAAGGGTAGGATCTTATTTATTGATCTTGAGGATCCAAGGATTTACATTTTTTATTTTGTTCATTTTGATGCAGGTTACAAGTTTTGTGAAGCTTTCCCAGCTGCCGATGATACTGAGGACAAGGTGAGGCATTTTCTAGCTTTACCTACAGACGTCAGATCATTCAAACTTGATTCTCCTAGTCTTCAAGAAGTTTCATCTACAACAGCTTTGATGGCCACTGGTAAGCATCCTTGTGAGTGTTTTTATATGTTTTATCATCAGGATCCTGAACTTATGGTGATCCTTCTTAATGCGCAGGATCCAAAAACACTCACTCTAGTGCTCGATTCGTCTTGTCTGAGCTTGAAGATTAGATGTCCAACGATTTGCTCATGGTGAAGAAGGAAAAGATCCCTCCTTCGCTTCCTCCGAAGAAGACTTAGATGGAACTCACTGTGAAGACCCTGACATCTCGCAAAAGAAAACCATCTGATGCTTGGGATCTTGTGAATCTTGGAACAGAGAAGGCGTTAAAGAAGCTAATCTCCTTCTCTCAATCTGTCGGAATTCCTGTGTTCTTTTCCATTCAACTTTACTATCTATTTACCGTGGTTCCTCTTAGGTTGTTGATTATGTCTCTCACTCTGGTGAGGATCTCAAAGCCAATGTCACACCCCCTGCCCGAGCTTTGTCCGAAACAATGAGTAGTGTGACGGTATAACGAGTGCCAATTTTAATAACCTGAGAATACATGCATTTTAAAAGTCAACATAATGTTGGTGAGTGAACGAATTTTTATTTTTGAATCTTTTTAAGAATCCTTTTTCTTTGAGAAAACCTTTCTTAATTATTAACCTAACTTTCTATATTTTTAGGATATTTAACGATCCTGATGTATTTTAATTAGGATATCTTTATTAATCGTAATTTACTATCTTTTTAGGATATCTAACGATCCTAACGTATTTTAGTTAGGATATCTTTTATTAATCCAAATTTACTATTTTTTAGGGTATCTAACGATCCTAACGTATCTTAATTAGGATATTTTTATTAATCCTAATTTGCTATCTTTTTAGGTATATCTAACGATCTTAACGTATTTTAATTAGGATATCTTTTATTAATCCTAACTTACTATCTTTTTAGGTTATCTAACGATCCTAACGTATTTTAATTACCTATCCAAGCGTCCCTAATGGTAATTTAAACTCTAAAGCAATTTTTAATGTATTATCGTGAGCCCCTATAATCGACGCTATGACCGTAAATGTACCCAAAATCACGATGCTTCATCGGACGTCGAATAATAACTTTTATGGAAGGTATCCTGTCGGGACTGTAGCAAGCAATCACAGGTGGGGTTGTCATGGCCCCGTATAGATCTATTCCTAACTTCCTAGCTCTCTCAAGACTAACGATTATAGGTATTGGGGATATGTCGAATTTAATCAAGGCTTTTGGATGAATAAACAACTCACTAACGCATTAACCCTAGGCTTTTATCTTTTATCTTACCATAATTACCCCTATATATATATATATATATATATATATATATATATATATATATATATATATATATATATATACACACACACATCACACTATACATATGTATATACCTCTTCCGGGTACATATAATCTAATGATATATACCGATCACCTTTACAACAAACAGTGACCAAATCTCAGTCTACAACTCAAAATACCCCTTGGTCAAACTTTGTCAAAGTCAAAGATCGAAAAGTTAACTGAGTTGACTTAGGCTGAGTACGCCCGACGTAATGCATTTCACTTGACCAGAAGGCGTGATATATTGTTCAAAGTCTCATGACAACTATGTTATAATATGATTAGATTCAATTAAGTACTAAGTATGCAAACAAGATCCACAACATACAAATACAAATCCAAATACGAACAACATTTATTACATCAAATTTAAATAGTCTTGTGGATTTCTAAGGCACAACCTATTTTTCATCAACTTCATTCTTCAAATCTGCATCATGGGTAAAAACAGGTCAACTACGAGAGTTGGTGAGTAATCTAATTTTAGTAGAGAAAATTGTGAAGTTGAAACATTTATAATTTGAAATTTGTTTTCTTTTGAAGTCGGCAAACAATTGTATTTGAGATAACGGTTTATAAATCAAAAATTGATTAACAAATGATAACAATAAAAATAAGTCCTCACCCTATATATACATATGTATATATATATATATATATATATATATATATATATATATATATATATATATGATGGAGCATCTAATCATCAAACACACTCAACCACGTGCAATCAATCACCTTAGCGTCCCAAGGCTGGGTGGTCAACCCAATAGCGCTATTATTGTCCATAACGTACCTCAAGAATACGGGCATAGTCATGGAGATTAGACTAAAAATGGTAATGCACTACAAGTACATGTAGCGTAAACAAACAATAGTTATACAATTAATGACTCACGTATAAATGTCCCAACAATGTCTCAATTGTGATAAAACAATAAAATAAAGTTGGAACATATTAGAACCACATGATACACCCCAAAAGTATTGAAAATTATAAAATATGGGGTAGATTACTCACATTAGTCCCAAAACGAAATGCGTGTGTCGGACGATAGACGGTTCGGGTCAAAATGGCGTAGAACCTAATGTAATTAATAGTTTTGGTTTAGGAACTGCTAAACGAGAATGGAGTATTAATACAAATAATTAGACACATATTCTTATATTAGATGAATTAACAATAACTCATTTTGATTAGAATATTAAGGTATTCATTTGTTAAATGAATTTTAAATTGAATTAATTACTTTGCATAATTAATTTATATTTTCAATTTAGGCCAGATTTTAATAATTTCTTATTAAAATAATAACTTGCCCAATTATAATTATTTACAGATTTTAACAATTATTTATATGAAATAATCATTAAAATGCATTTTTTACATGCTTAAATACTTAGGAAAATGGTTTTAAATAGTAAAAAATATTGAAAAATTATGAAATTATTAGGAAATCATTATTTCATATAATATTAGTTACTGTAAAAATTTTATATTTTTCTGAACTGTTTTAGTATTTATTTAATACTTTAATGATTAAACAACAACAAAATTCGGGAAAAATAATAAATGATTCCCAAAAATTCTGTAAAATTAACCATAGTTTTATAACATAATATAGAGCCCATTGTATAAGTTTCGGATATTTGTGACTATGGGAAGTATTTTTTATATATTTCATTATTAATTAATCAATAAAATCATAAATAATAGTAAACAGTAATATAAATGCATGAAACTTCATAAATTATGTTTAATCAATATATAGGTCATCCCAGAATTTTCTCAGAATTTATTGTATGCAAAAAGTATTTTATGTGAATTATTGCCCTACTTTATTGCAATAATTATAGTAATTCAATAAAAATAAGTTATTTTCTGAAAATTTCCAGAACTTCTTATTTTATTGATGGGACTCTGAAAAAAATCAGTTTTATGCATAAAATGAGTTTTAGATAGTTTGGTGGATTTAATTTGTTTCTTGTATGAATTTGAAACTTTTAACAACATACCTTGATGAATGCTTCAAGAGGGATGAAGATTTGAGTATAATAGATTGTTCTTGGCTGGAATATGAGTATTTCTTGTATGAATTTCGAGATTAAGAGTGAGAGAAAGAATTGAGAAGGTTTAAGTGGTGAAGAGAATAATGTGTTGGGAGAAAAAGGAAAGGAAAGTGGATGGGAGGTGTGAGTGGGAGACCATGAGAATAATCTTTTTGCTTTTGGTGGTCTTCATAATTTCCCACTAACACAAGCATCTTTTACATAATTAATATAAGAGTTTTATAAAATTTAATGTAAAGTTTATAAAAATAGAGTTTTATAAAATTTAATGTAAAGTTTATAAAAAGGGAGTTTTATAAAAGATAGGTTATTATTTGAGTATAACAATCTACTTTGATTTGAAGTTTAATTATAGCATTCAAGTTTGATTCTTTTAATTTAATTAGAGCATTATACTTTGATTTGATTTTAATATGGTATCATAATTTAATTTGATTATAGTTATAACGTTGTACTATACTATGTTGCTATTAACGTCAATTTATATCGTAGTGTATGGGTTTTGATCCTATTAGCGTCAAGTAATCTTGAGTAGGGTTTATTAAATTTCCAATTGGGTTGGGTTGACCCGAATCCATTTTAGGCGGATGTCACAGTCTCCCCTACTTTAGGAAATTTCGTCCCGAAATTTAAGAAGAGAGTACCTTAAGAGAAAAGTTGTGGGTATTTGGTACGCATATGATCCTCACGCTCCCATGTATACTCAGGTCCACGTGCCGACTTCCACCTGACCTTAACCAGGGGAATGCGACTTCTTTTGAGTTGCTTTTCCTTTCGGTCGGCAATTTCCAAGGGTTTCTCGATAAATTGCATTGTCTCGTCGATTTGGATATCCTCGAGAGGAACATGAAGGTTCTCGTCTGCTAAACACTTATTGAGGTTGGCTATATGAAATACTGGGTGAACTTTCTTAAGCTCTGTTGGTAGATCCAACTCGTAGGCTACTGGTCCGATCCTTTTTATGATCTTAAACGGGCCTACGTAGCGTGGTGCCAATTTACCCTTGCGTCCAAATCGAACCACACCTTTCCATGGGGACACTTTTAACATGACCATGTCACCCAGGGTAAATTCAAGCGGTTTGCGTCGCTTGTCGGCATAACTCTTTTGTCGGCTACGAGCTGCGAGAAGGTTATCGCGAATCTGAGTGATTTTGTCGGTTGTTTCCTGGATAAGCTCAGGACCAACGATTGGAGAATCCACTGTTGCGCGAATCACGTGGGACTCACCAATTTCATGCCAGCAAATAGGAGATCGGCATTTACGGCCATACAATGCCTCAAATGGTGGCATCTTGATGCTAGAATGATAACTGTTATTATAGGAGAATTCCACCAACGGTAAATGAGAGTCCCAGTTTCCTCCGAAATCCAAGACACACGCCCTCAACATATCTTCGAGTGTTTGAATTGTCCTCTCAGATTGACCATCGGTCTGAGGATGATAGGTGGTACTGAGATCGAGGCGGGTTCCCATGGCTGTTTGAAGTGATTGCCAAAACCGAGAGAGAAATCTCCCATCACGATCTGAAATGATGCTGAGAGGAATGTCATGCCGACTAACTATCTCGTTGATGTAAATCCGAGCAAGTTTTTCGACTTTGAAATTTTCACGGATGGGAAGGAAATGAGCGGATTTGGTCAAACGGTCAATGATTATCCAAATGCTGTCGTGTCCTTTTGTGGTACGGGGAAGTTTGGTTACGAAATCCATGGCGATCGCTTCCTATTTCCACCTGGGGATTTCTAGTTGGACCAATAGTCCAGAGGGTCGTTGATGTTCTACTTTGACCCTGGAACATGTAAGACATTTGGCCACGAATAAGGCAATATCCTTTTTCATTCCCGACCACCAATAATTGGTTCTCAGGCCATGATACATCTTGTCAGTGCCCGGATGAATGGAATATCGGGTTTTATGGATTTCTTCCATCAGGAATATACGAAGATTGTCACGATCTGGGATCCAGATGCGATCTTGATAATAGAAAATACCATCAGATTTAGTTTCCAACTCCCCATCAATTCCCGTGGGCATGTCATTTTCGGTAATTGCCGAGTGTTGGGCTCCTCGAATTCGGTCGCTGAGATTGGACAAGATAGGAGAACATATTAGATGAAATGCATGGGCATGTTCTTTTCGGCTTAACGCGTCGGCTACGACGTTTGCCTTGCCCGGATGATAGCGTATTTCACACTCGTAATCATTTAGGAGCTCGACCCATCGTCTTTGCCTCATATTAAGTTCCTTTTGATTAAGAATATGTTGCAAGCTCTTGTGGTCGCTGAATATTACGCATTTAGTGCCGTAAAGGTAATGCCTCCAAATTTTAAGAGCAAAAACCACGGCACCGAGCTCCAAATCATGAGTCGTATAATTTCTTTCATGGATTTTGAGTTGTCGTGATGCGTAAGCTATAACCTTTCCCTTTTGCATCAAAACACAACCTAGACCGAGATTGGAGGCATCGCAGAATACCACGAAATCTTCGGATCCTTCAGGGAGTGTAAGAATCGGAGCGTTACACAAACTTTGTTTAAGGGTTTGGAAAGCGTATTCCTGCTTGGGTCCCCAATCAAATGGTGTACCCTTGCAAGTGAGAGAAGTAAGCGGTAAAGCAATCTTTGAGAAATTTGAAATGAAACACCGGTAATAACCGGCTAAACCGAGGAAGGACCGAATTTCCTTGGGGGTACGTGGGGATTTCCAATTCTGGACTGCTTCAACTTTTGCAGGATCGACTAAAATACCCTTGTCACTTACAATATGACCAAGGAATTGTACCTCATTTAACCAAAACTCGCATTTCGAAAATTTGGCGTAGAGCCGATTTCCTTGCAACGTTTGGAGAGTTAGGCGAAGGTGTCTTTCATGCTCTGCCTTTGTCTTGGAGTAAATGAGGATGTCATCAATAAAGACGATAACAAAACGGTCGAGATAAGGTTTAAATACCCGATTCATCAAGTCCATGAATACGGCAGGGGCATTTGTTAGGCCGAAAGGCATAACAGTGAACTCGTAATGACCATAGCGGGTTCGGAAAGCGGTTTTGGGGATGTCTTCTTCCCGTACTCGAAGTTGGTGATAACCCGAGCGAAGGTCAATTTTGGAGAAGCATGAAGCTCCTTGAAGCTGATAAAAAAGGTCGTCGATCCGAGGTAATGGATATCGGTTCTTGATGGTTAATTTATTTAACTCCCGATAATCGATACACATACGAAACGAACCATCTTTCTTTTTGATGAAGAGAACCGGGGCTCCCCAGGGTGAAGTACTAGGGCGGATAAATCCCTTATCGGTTAGTTCTTGGAGCTGACTTGCCAATTCTTGCATCTCGGCTGGAGCCAACCGATATGGAGACTTGGCTATGGGAGTAGCCTCAGGAACAAGATCGATGCGGAACTCTAGCTCACGTACTGGAGGGAGTCCAGATACGTCATCGGGAAAGATGTCGAGAAAGTCTCGTACTATCGGAATATCTTCAATCTTCTTTTCTTTGACCTTTGTTTCCACCACATGGGCTAAGAAAGCCATGTATTCTTTTCGTAGATATGATCGAGCTTGAGTACATGACATAAGACTAAGCTTTTTCGAATGAGTCTCGCCATAAATACGAAGACTTTGACCGTCGGCGAGAGGAATACGAATGAACTTATCGTAACATACTATTTCAGCATGGTTTTGGGATAGCCAGTCCATTCCTACTATGATGTCGAAGCTACCAAGTTCCATAGGAACTAAATTGACAGAAAATTTATGACCGCAAAAATAGAAAGTGCAATCTTGGATGACTGCACTGAGTGAAACGTATTTTCCATCGGCGACTTCTACGGTAAAGTAATCATCAAGAATCGTGCGAGATGTGTGAAGTATGGGCTCAAATTCCAAAGACACAAAACTTTTATCGGCACCTGAATCAAAAAGTACTGACGCATAGCAGTCATTTATGAGAAACGTACCATTTACAACCTTGTTATCGGTCTTTGCTTGGGTTGCGGTAATGACAAAGGCTCGGCCTTTGGGAGCTGGAACCTGCATTGTTGGATTTGCCTGGGCTTGGGTGTTGATGATATTGACTAGCCTAGGACATGCGTTTCTGAAATGGGTGGGGTCACCACAGTTGAAGCATTTTCCAGTTGGATATCGGGTTTGTGTTTGCTGATTTGAGGGTAGATAGAGTGGTCGCTGAGTTTTTGGTGCACGACATGTGTCCGCCAAGTGGCCATAGCGACCACAATTCGTACAGAGGCGACACGGACTGGTGGTCATATGGTGATAGTTACAGTGGTTACAGAGGAGGTGAGGTCCGGTATACGGCTTTTTATTCGGTTGGGCTTGTGGGGTGACTTGGGTGATAGGAGTACCAGGGGTAATAACAGCATGGTTGTGGTGATGACTTTTCTGCTTCTTTTTGTCATGTCGGTGGGAGGACTCGGACTTGACAATTAGGGGGGTCTCAGGGGTCGGCTTTTCAGTTGACATCTTTGAACCCTTGCGTGGGAGGACACCATCGTTCATATTGTCCTCGTTGAGTTGACCTGCTATTTCAATGGCGGATTCTAGGGTAGATGGCTTGCTGCTGGTCACCGAATCACGGATCTGGCGTGGTAACCCTTTGATGTAGCGACGTATTGCAATTTTCATAGGTTGAACCATGTGAGGTAGGAGTCTCGAGAGATCATGGAATCTATTGGTGTAGGTCGCGTTGTCGCCTCCCACCTGTTTCAGATTCTAGAATTCATCCTCGAGAGTTTGCAATTCGCTGTCAGGGCAGAACTTCTCCATCATGCGTTCCTTTAGGTTTGACCAGGTCATTCCCAAGGCAACAACCTCTCCCTTTGCCCGTTTTTCTAGGTTCCACCATGTGAGAGCATGACCTTGGAGGCACCCTGTAGCATGACGGACCATCAGGTCCTCAGGACACTCGCTATGGATGAAAGTACTCTCCATTTCTTCAATCCATGTGAGGAGTGCGGTGGCACCATCGATGCCTTTGAAGTAAGGCGGATTGCAGTTACGAAAGTGCTTGAACGAGCAACGAGGAGTGGTTGCTGGAGCTTGTGGCTGAAGAGAATGAAGTTGGGTTGCAATTGTTGGGATGACGTTTGCTACCTCCTTGGCGATAAGGGCAGCTAGCCTTCGGTTGTTGCGAGCAGCGTATGGCGGTCGTAATGCCATCTACGAGAAACACGCATATGGACTTGTGAGTTATTTGTAAATTGATTATGGAAATAAAGTTTTTAGACATTGTTGGGTAAAATAATTGTAAAACACTTGTTGGGCCATGGTTAGGAGTGTTGGGCACCTTTTGGGCTTTCCATGGTTACTAAATGTGAAACATGTAGTACTTGCGTGGGCCCCCACAAAACTAAGTTTTCACATGTCTTTCCCACTACTAGGCCCATTAGGGAACTTAATAGTCCAATGAGTTGGCCATTTTGGAGTGTATCCTTTTGGATACGTTTGATAAGGTCGGGTATTTTGATGGCTCAAAAGTAATGTGAATGACGCGCTTTGGCCTATAGGTTTGGGAGCTCTCGCCTTTGGTCCCCAGATAAGGAAACTGGTCCCTCGGTTGATTGGGATGTATACGAATGCTTGCCTAGTCAGGACTTTCAGGCTACCGGCACCTCCCCCTTCCAGTTACTACGCGTCCATTACTATGATCCTACCCAACTAGAGTGGATGACTTTGAATTTCCTATGAGCTCTAAGGAATATATATATGTATATACATTTTTTTTAAAACCACTTGAATATGTGTGTGATTTTTAGAGAAAGAGGAGAATATTCACCAGTATATGCACACATATAAGTATCAGGAGTAATACGTATGCACTTAAGTGAGCAATTAACACACAAAGGTATTCCTAGGATTTTCTAAGTGTGAATTGCATGCAGTTGTGTGTGCATTTTATAAACTAGCATACGAGAGGACCCTAGAGGCTATAGACTAGGTCAAGGCAATTAACCTAATTCCCTATAGTCAAGGGCTCTGATACCAATCTGTCACACCCCGATCCTTGTCGGAATCGATCAAGGCGTGATATATTGTTCAAAGTCTCATGACAACTATGTTATAAAATGATTAGATTCAATTAAGTACTAAGTATGCAAACAAGATCCACAACATACAAATACAAATCCAAATACGAACAACATTTATTACATCAAATTTAAATTGTCTTGTGGATTTCTAAGGCACAACCTATTTTTCATCAACTTCATTCTTTAAATCTGCATCATGGGTAAAAACAGGTCAACTACGAGAGTTGGTGAGTAATCTAATTTTAGTAGAGAAAATTGTGAAGTTGAAACATTTATAATTTGAAATTTGTTTTCTTTTGAAGTCGGCATACAATTGTATTTGAGATAACGGTTTATAAATCAAAAATTGATTAACAAATGATAACAACAACAATAAGTCCTCACCCTATATATACATATGTATATATATATATATATATATATATATATATATATATATATGTATATATATATATACATATGTATATATATATATATATATATATATATATATATATATATATATATATACACATATGTATATATATATATATATATATATATATATATAAATATATATAGGATGGAGCATCTAATCATCAAACACACTCAACCACGTGCGATTAATCACCTTAGCGTCCCAAGGCTGGGTGGTCAACCCAATAGCGCTATTATTGTCCATAACGTACCTCAAGAATACGGGCATAGTCAAGGAGATTAGACTAAAAATGGTAATGCACTACAAGTACATGTAGCGTAAACAAACAATAGTTATACAATTAATGACTCACGTATAAATGTCCCAACAATGTCTCAATTGTGATAAAACAATAAAATGAAGTTGGAACATATTAGAACCACATGATACACCCCAAAAGTATTGAAAATTATAAAATATGGGGTAGATTACTCACATTAGTCCCAAAACGAAATGCGTGTGTCGTACGATAGACGGTTCGGGTCAAAATGGCGTAGAACCTAATATAATTAATAGTTTTGGTTTAGGAACTGTTAAACGAGAATGGAGTATTAATACAAATAATTAGACACATATTCTTATATTAGATGAATTAACAATAACTCATTTTGATTAGAATATTAAGGTATTCATTTGTTAAATGAATTTTAAATTGAATTAATTACTTTGCATAATTAATTTATATTTTCAATTTAGGCCAGATTTTAATAATTTCTTATTAAAATAATAACTTGCCCAATTATAATTATTTACAGATTTTAACAATTATTTATATGAAATAATCATTAAAATGCATTTTTTACATGCTTAAATACTTAGGAAAATGGTTTTAAATAGTAAACAGTATTGAAAAATTATGAAATTATTAGGAAATCATTATTTCATATAATATTAGTTACTGTAAAAATTTTATATTTTTCTGAAGTGTTTTAGTATTTATTTAATACTTTAATGATTAAACAACAACAAAATTCGCGAAAAATAATAAATGATTCCCAAAATTTCTGTAAAATTAACCATAGTTTTATAACATAATATAGAGCCCATTGTATAAGTTTCGGATATTTGTGACTATGGGAAGTATTTGTTATATATTTCATTATTAATTAATCAATAAAATCATAAATAATAGTAAACAGTAATATAAATGCATGAAACTTCATAAATTATGTTTAATCAATATATTGGTCAGCTCAGAATTTTCTCAGAATTTATTGTATGCAAAAAGTATTTTATGTGAATTATTGCCCTACTTTATTGCAATAATTATAGTAATTCAATAAAAATAAGTTATTTTCTGAAAATTTCCAGAACTTCTTATTTTATTGATGGGACTCTGAAAAAAATCAGTTTTATGCATAAAATGAGTTTTAGATAGTTTGGTGGATTTAATTTGTTTCTTGTATGAATTTGAAACTTTTAACAACATACCTTGATGAATGCTTCAAGAGGGATGAAGATTTGAGTATAATAGATTGTTCTTGGCTGGAATATGAGTATTTCTTGTATGAATTTCGAGATTGAGAGTGAGAGAAAGAATTAAGAAGGTTTAAGTGGTGAAGAGAATAATGTGTTGGGAGAAAAAGGAAAGGAAAGTGGATGGGAGGTGTGAGTGGGAGACCATGGGAATAATCTTTTTGCTTTTGGTGATCTTCATAATTTCCCACTAACACAAGCATCTTTTACATAATTAATATAAGAGTTTTATAAAATTTAATGTAAAGTTTATAAAAATAGAGTTTTATAAAATTTAATGTAAAGTTTATAAAAAGGGAGTTTTATAAAAGATAGGTTATTATTTGATTTGAAGTTTAATTATAGCATTCAAGTTTGATTCTTTTAATTTAATTAGAGCATTATACTTTGATTTGATTTTAATATGCTATCATAATTTAATTTGATTATAGTTATAACGTTGTACTATATTATGTTGCTATTAACGTCAATTTATATCGTAGTGTATGGGTTTTGATCCTATTAGCGTCAAGTAATCTTGAGTAGGGTTTATTAAATTTCCAATTGGGTTGGGTTGACCAGAATCCATTTTAGGCGGATATCACAAAAATGAACATAAACTCAAGGCTAACAAGATCTAAACAAAGAACACATCAAGATCTAAACTGTATACCTCCAAATTATGCTTGAGGCCAAGAAACGTCTAGATCCAAGTGGTGTTGAGCTTCCAAGGCGGTTTCCTTTCCTTCTCCCTCCTTCAAGAACACCAACAACACAGTCTGAGGCCCAAAATGCTCACAAAGGTGGATTAGGGTTTGAAAGGTACAAAATGGGGATGGAGGTTGATGAGGGGAAGAGGTATTGGGAGTTAATGCTGCTTAAATAGAATCCAAACCCTAAAAATTAGGGGTTGTCCTTCAGTCACGTACGCCCAGCATACAAGGAGTACACACAGCGTACTAGACACAAGGCGTGTTTCTCATAATTCAACATGGGACCAA
The DNA here is from genome assembly GCF_052849685.1 of Lactuca virosa. Taxonomy (NCBI): domain Eukaryota; kingdom Viridiplantae; phylum Streptophyta; class Magnoliopsida; order Asterales; family Asteraceae; genus Lactuca; species Lactuca virosa. The sequence goes on along the minus strand of NC_136428.1, from coordinate 170,303,307 downwards.
TTTTGCAACAAAATATCGTATTAATGGTCAAAATTATAAATTGCCTAGATAATGAAGGTTATAATTCTCCCCCAACTTGAATAAGACTTCGTCCTTGAAGTCCAATGTTACGAATAACTCAGGGTAAAGCTCTTGCATCTCTGCCTCGAGTTCCCAAGTCCATTCGGAATCCTTTCGATGCTGCCAATGGACCTTGACCAAAGGCCTTCGTCTTCATAACCAAAATCGTCACTGATGTCTCAATATAGTTTAGGTGATCATCAAACTGAATATCATCTAAGGGAACAACCGTTGAATCATCAGCCACACACTTACAAAGCTGAGAAACAAGAAAGGTGTTCTGAATCTGACTAAGCTCCTCAGATAAATCTAGTTGATAGGCAACCCTGCCAACCCTAGCAATCTCTCGAAATGGTCTAATATATCGGGGCCCTAACTTGCCCCTCTTCTTGAAGCGTACTACACCCTTCCAGGTTGATACCTTCAGTGAAACCTTATCGCCGACCTGGAACTCCAACTCAAATCGACGTAAGTCAGCATAACTCTTTTGCTGACTCTAAGATGTCTGCAACCTCTGTCTGATATGTTGCATAAGCTTTATCGTCTAAAGGACTACCTCGGTCCTTCCCATAACCATGTGACCGACCTCTCCCCAGCAGATTGGAGTACGACACTTCTTCCTATAAAGAAGCTCAAACGGCGGAGCACCGATGGTGGAGTGATAGTTGTTGTTTTAAGAGAACTCATCCAAAGGAAGGTAGGTATCCCAACTCCCAACGAAATCTATGACACATGCTCTCAACATATCCTCAAGTGTTTGAATGGTCCTCTTGCTCTGGTCGTCGATCTGTGGATGATAAGCAGTGCTAAAATGCAATCTCGTACCTAGTTCCTCGTGGAACCTCTGCCAAAATCAAGAAGTGAACCGAACATCTCGATGTGATACAATAGAAACCGGAACACCGTGTCGAGCAACAATCTCGCACACATAAACATCAGCCAATTTCTCTGCCGAGGAGCTCTCCTAAATAGCTAAAAAGTGAGCACTCTTGGTCAGACGATCCACTATAACCAAAATTTTATCAAATCCCTTAGCCCTCCGAGGTAACTTGGTGATGGAATCTATAGTGATCTGTTCCCATTTCCACAAAGGAACATCCAAAGGCTGAAGCTTGCCATGCGACCTATGGTGCTCATCCTTGAACATCCGATAGGTCAAGAACCTCTTAACATACCAGGTTATCTCCATCTTCATACACGACCACCAATAACCGAGTCTCAAATCCCAATACATCTTGGTGGCTCCACGGTGTATAAAAAATCTAGACTTATGTGCGTCCTCCAACATAGTCTATTTGATCCCACCGAAGTATGGCACCTAGACCCGACCACATCGGGTCAACAATCCACGAAAATTGGTAGAAAACCTATCGATCTCACCCCTGAGTCCCTCCTGCTTCCAATTCTCCTTCTTGACTCCCTCAGCTTGAGCCTCCCAAATAAAATCCAGCAGTGGTGAATCAATCGAAATTCTCATGCATAAAATCCCAGTAGAAGAACCAGCCAACTTGTGGCTCAAGGTATCAGTGACCACATTCTCTTTCCACGGGTGGTATAGAATCTCAAAGTCATAATCCTTGAACACGTCTAGCCACCTACGTTCTATCATGTTCAGATTCGGCTGATCCATGAGATATCTCAAACTCTTATGATCTATGTAGATGGTACACCGGACCCCATACAGATAATGCCGCCAAATATTGAGAGCAAACACTATTGTTCCCAACTCTAAATCATGCGTCGGGTACCGATCCTCATGCGGCTTCAGCTGCCTAGAAGCATACGCAATAAACCTCCCTCGCTGGATAAGAACTGCCCCCAGACCAGTGATGGAAGCATCACAATATGTAACATCCATAAAATTCATAAAAATTTAAAACTTTTTCAAGCATCCAAAAACCATTACTTATTACAAAATGTTTTCAAAATAGTTTCATATCAGAGTATCCAAGAAATCAAAATCATAAAATGTGAGGAGGTGCACAATGAAGCCTTCACCTTCCCGCGGTCATCTGAAGTACCTGAAACAAAATCAACAACTGTAAGCCCGAAGCTTAGTGAGTTCCCCCAAAATACCCGCACAACAAATAACACACATATAATAACATCATACTATGGGCCCAATCAACCATCGGGTTGGAATGCCAACATACTATGGGTCCAATCATCCTTGGGATGGTATACCAACGGCTCACAACCATCGGGTTGGAAGCCCATATGTTATGAGTCCAATCATCCTCGGGATGGAATACTCTCAGCCCACAACCATCGGGTTGGAATGCCCCGGTCTGTTGGCTCTCGCGCAAAGCAGAAAAGCCTCAACCGCCAAGAAATCATGTGCACATATATCAGATAATCACATAACAGTCTATAGACAGTCAAACCGATCTACAGATCGCTAAGCATAGAAACATCCTATCTACTAGGATACCGATCTAACCAATCATAACCACATATAAACATCCTATCTACCAGGATACCAATCTAACATATCTCACTAATAATAAAGCAGGATAACAATCCAAAGGGCCGACCTTGGCGCCTTCGACCCTTGAGTATAGTGAAGAAAACTCACCTCACAAGTAGTGTTGTAGTAACAATATCCAACTCCCAATCATAGCTCCGAACTCAGCCGCCTGTAACCACCATATGACTAATTCCATCAAAATCCCAAATTACCAAAATACCCTCGGAAGTCAAACTTGGTCAGCCCTTAATCAAAGTCAAAGTCAACGGTCAAGGTCTACAGTCCATGTTGACCCAACTCGTCGAGTGCAGCTTACTGACTCGTCGAGTTCCTTCAGAACTCAGAAACCGTGAAAACTCGAGTCAACTCGCCGAGTTACCAAACAACTCGTCGAGTCCAAGTTGTGTCCAAAAGATCGGGAAAAGCTTAACCAAATCGTCAAGTTAACTCATCCACTCGATGAGTTCACTCAGAATCCAAAAAGCGGGAAAACCCTTATCTGACTCATCGAGTTGGCTAAGCAACTCATCGAGTTTCTTCAGCCCTTTTCTCATTCAGACGCTTTTAAGCGAACCCAAGCCTCCAAACTATAGATCTAGCCCCCTAGGGTGTAGTTACCATGTAAAGTTGCCAACTTTACGTGCATGCAAGGCCTCAAGAGGCTAAAAGACCCAAAACTAAGCTTAGGAAGACGTTTAGGGCATGAAGAAGGGCCAAGACCAGATAAAGTCGACAACTTTATGTCCATGGGGCCTAGAGGAGTCCAGATCTGAGACCATGTCCTCATGACAAGCTCAAACCCGAGAATGACTCCATTTTGCTCCAAAAATGACCATATACTTTCATAAGAGGAGATCTAAGAAATGGAAATCCAAGGTAAAGACATTTTACCTCCAAATGATTACGAACACAGAGTAGATGTTGGATCTACTGCTTCTTTCTTTGCTCCAATCTCTTCAAGCTCCAAGTTTCTTCACAACCACACCAAAATCACACTCCAAGGCTCTCTCACACACTCAAGAAGGTATAAGGCTCGAACTAGGGTTTCTCTGGGATATAAAGTGATAAGGGAGGCCGGTGAGGGGACTTAAGGTCCTTTAAACAGGGTGCAAACCCTAAAAATTAGGGTGTTCATGCACATCCTCAACTCGTCGAGTTGGAGTCCTCCAACTCGTCGAGTTGGTTCAATAAACCACGCGGCCTGATCAGTTTCTACACGACGATTTGGGGCCTCTAACTCTTTGAGTAGGCCTTAAATGATGTATAAAAATTATTGAAATTCATACCTGAAAATTAGGATGTTACAACTCTCCCCCACTTGAACTAGGCTTCGTCCTCGAAGCCTGCTGTGGTGAAAAACTATGGATAATGCTCCCGCATCTCGGCCTCCGGCTCCCAAGTCCACTCGGATCCCCTCCGATGCTCCCATTGTACCTTTACCAAAGGTACCTCCTTGTTACGTAGAACCTTCACTTTCCTTTCCAGAACGGTCACTGGCCTCCCCACGTAATTCAGGCACTCATCAACCTGAATATCATCTAATGACACCACTTCCTCCTCATCTACTATGCACTTTAGCAATTGCGAGACGTGAAAAGTGTTGTGAATCTGACTGAGCTCCTCCGGGAGATCCAGTCTATACGCCACCTTGCCAACCCTGGCAATGATCCGAAAGGGTCCAATGTAGCGGGGACCCTACTTCCCCCTCTTCCTGAAGCGAATCACTCATTTCCAGGGTGAAACCTTCAGTAGTACCATGTCACCAACCTGAAACTCCAACTCAAATCGGCGCTGGTCGGCATAACTCTTCTGCCGACTCTGAGTAGTCTGCAACCACTGCCTGATCTGCTGAATCATGTCGGTAGTCTGAAGAACCACCTCGGTCCGACCCATCACCCTGTGTCCAACCTCGCCCCAACAGACTGGGGTACGACACCTCCGCCTATACAACAACTCATAAGGTGGAGCACCAATGCTGGAGTGAAAGTTGTTGTCGTAGGAGAACCCTGCAAGGGGTAGGTAGGAGTCCCATCTCCCACAGAAGTCAATAACGCAGGCCCGTAACATATCCTCGAGGGTCTGCATGGTCCGCTCACTCTGACCGTCTGTCTGCGGATGATAAGTTGTACTGAAATGCAGTCGCGTGTCCAGTTCCTCATGGAACTTCTGCCAGAAACGGGAGGTGAATCGAACAACCCGGTCTGAGAAAATAGATACCGGCACCCCATGGCGAGCAACGATCTCACAGATATACACATCGGCCAGCTTCTCGGCCGATGAGCTCTCCCGAATGGGTAGAAAATGGGCACTCTTGGTCAATCGATCCATGATGACCCAAATAGCGTCGAAACCCTTTGTCGTCTCGACAATTTGGTGATGAAGTTCATCGTGATCTGCTCCCATTTCCACATGCGGATCTCTAGAGGCTGCAGCTTGCCATGCGACCTCTGATGCTCGACCTTGACCATCCTACAGGTCATGCACCTCTCCATATACCAAGCGATATCTCTCTTTATGCACGGCCACCAGTAACTTAAACTCAGATCCAGGTACATTTTGGTGGCCGCCGTGTGAATAGAGAAGCGAGACTTATGAGCCTCCTCCAGTACAATCTGTCTGACCCCACCATACATCAGAACCCATACCCGACCACAACGGGTCAACAATCCCCGACTATCCTGTACAAATCGGGTGATCTCGCCCTTGATCCTCTCAAGCTTCCAGTTATCCTGCCGCACACCCTAAGCCTGAGCTTCCCTAATCAAACTTATAAGTGGAGAATCCACAGATATCCTCATACATGTCGCTGGAACAGAAGATCCAACCGACTTGAGGCTCAGGGCGTCTGCCACCACATTCGCTTTACCCGGATGGTAAAGGACCTCGCAGTCATAATCCTTGACTACGTCCAGCCACCTGCGCTGCCTCATGTTTAGGTTTGGCTGATCCATGATCTGTCTCAAACTCTTGTGATCCGTGTATATGGTACAGCGGACCCCGTAGAGGTAATGTCTCCAGATCTTGAGAGCGAACACCACCGCTCCCAAATCCAGATCATGTGTGGGATATCTCGACTCATGCAGCTTTAGTAGCCGCGAAGCATAGGCTATCACCCGTCCCCTCTACATGAGGAACGCTCCCAATTCGATGATCGATGCATCACAGAACACCACAAAATCCTCAACTCCCTCAGGGAGTGTCACCTTTCCTCGTCAGACGATTGAGGGGTACCACCCGCTGACCCTCGCAATCGATCATGGCACCAAAACGATTCAGCTAGTCCATACTCACAATCACACATACATCCCCCATGGGAATCGGAATCAAGTCTATCAGGAAGGATACCCCGAAGATCTCCAGAACGCAACCCTGATAGACTGAAGAAGCAGAAATCCTGTGTTAGTTGGCGATAGAGACTCGCAACGGACACTCTAGCTCTCCTACAGACGAACCGAACTCCCTACTGAACGATCGAGAGACAAATGACCGACTCGCCATAGAGTCAAATATTACCAATGCAGATAAGGAGTTCACTAAAAACGTACCTAACATAGGTACAAACACATAAGCATTAAACATGTACAATTAATAAGATAAAGGATAGAAACATACCGGCCACCACATCCGGTGTTGTCCTGGCCTCCTTGGTCGTAAGCTGGAAAGCATGTCCCCGAGCCTTCGGGGGCTCTGCTCTACCCTAACCCCCGTCAGTAATCCTCAGTGTAGCCGGCGCTGGAGCCTACGCCGGCCTGGCAGCTAGTAGGGGACATTGGGCCTTCATATGGCCCACCTACTCATAATGGTAACAAAGTTTAACCCCAGAAGCTGGAGTCTACTGCCTATAATCCCTAGCAATGTGGCCTTGCTTGCCACACTTGTGGCACGCTGAAGAAGATCGACAAACCCATCATGCACCATGCCGCATTTCCCACAAGTATGACCCTTTTGACTCCCCCGACTGGAGTCAGCGGCCCTAAATCGTTTCGGCACAGGTTGTGACTGCGTCGGGGCTTGCCTCTTCTCTCTCAACTGCAACTCAACATCAAGATCACGCCACCTAGTGGCCTCCTGTAGCTCCAGCAATGTATCACAACGTTGGGTAGCAATGAACTGTCTGATGTCAGTCTTGAGCATGCTCAGATAACGAGTCATCTGAGCCTGCTAGGACGCAAACTCTAGGCAAAACATCGCCCTCTCAGTGAACATGCGGGTGATCTCCGTTACCGACTCCGTACCCTGTCTCATCTTTAAAAACTCTTGTGCAAGCCGCTCTCGCTCAACTTGTGGAATGTAGCGACAGCGGAACATCTCCCTAAACTGATCCCAAGTAACCGCAACTCTCTACTCATTAGAATACGACCCTGTCATCAATCTCCACCGGTCCTTTGCTCCGTACCTCAGCAGGTTCAGAGCACACCTGACCCTCTGGTCAGTAGGACATGAGCATGTGAAGAAGCATCCATCCACGTTAGATATCCACCTCATGGCTATGATCGGGTCCTGAACCCCATCGAAGGTCGGTGGCTTCGTGTTATCGATGTCCCGGTACTGGAAGGCCCGACCTGACCCACACCTGCAGTCGCCACGGTTGTGGAGGCTGCAGCAGTAGCTGTCTCATCAATGGATGCGTATCTGTCATGAAATTACTCCATCATCGTGGTCTTGATAGACCCGAACATCTCCAAAATCTGACCCCAGACTATCTCAATCACCTCCTCCCGGATGATCTCCCTGACGCGATCCTTTGTCAACGTTGGCCTATCCTAGCTGCCAGTTCCTGATCCTGACCCGGATCCGACCTCAAATCGTCTCGTAACCACCATACTGAAAATATACCAGGAAGATATCAGACATTCCATATAATAACGGGGAACCAACTCCCAACAATACCCTAGCGGTTGTGACTTCCTTGCTACGCGTATGGGTCATGTGTTATCAGTAGTACGAGCCTACACTACTTTCCACACCTACCCATATTTGTCTCAAGTATCATCACAACGCCCTAACAATATACGTATGCATAGGCGAGCGCTCAATCCTCACTCCTAGAGGAAGGCAAAATATCTCATAACTGGCCGAATGACCCGACACAACTCATCCATGAAACTTCCACCAACCCTGCAACACTCGTGTATGCTAGCCATACATAACGCGGGACCCTATAGACATTCAAATATCTGATCCTACCCTAAGCCCTTCATTAAACAAGAACATGAAATAAGGCCAAACCGAACTTTTGAAACATAAAAGTGACCCTCTTAAACTTGAAGAGATCCGAAGCCATCACAAGACCCGCAGTCAAGATCCCCACCGCAATCTAGAACCGCATCCGCAGTCGACGTCATCAATCTTAGTTTTTAGTTTTATTCGTTATCTTATGTCTTTACACTTCTTTATCCAGTGTGCCTTGCATGGAAACCTTAGACAGATTTAACTTTGTAATCTTCGAGACGCTATAAATAGAGCTCTCTCTTTCTGAATGAATATATCTATCAATTATCTCTATCTTGAATATCGTATTCTGCTTATCCTCTCTTACTTTCTCATCTTAAAAGATCTTCAGAACTTCAACTGAAATATTAAGATTGTTATCTCTCTTTGGAGCAAGTCAGCTTTGACTTAATCACTAAGTCTGGTCTCACTTACTAACTTGGGTTGATTGCAATCCTCGTCCAGAATCAACTTAAGTGTCTTCTTCATATAATACTTGTTGTCATTTATATTTCCTTATATTTCCGCACCTAATTATCTAACTATCTATCTCTAACTTATTCCTATTGTTGAGCTTTATGATCCACTGAGTTAAACTTCATTCCGCATTATTACTTGTTCTAACGTTTGTTCAAGTGTGTTACTCAAGTTTTTCCCTCAACAATTGGTATCAGAGCCAAAGTGGTTGCTTTTTAAACAAGAACTCTGATTTTAAAAGGCCTTCTATACCACTGGAGCTCATTTCTTAAAAAAAACTAAAAAAACAAATCTTTTCAAAAAACAAGGAAATATGGCACAAGCATTATCTCTCAATGTTTCCAATAGTGTTGGAGGTTCGAATAGAGCTCCAATATTGGTGGCAAACGAATATCATCACTGGTCTCAAAGAATGGAGAGGTATCTACGAAGACTTGGAAGAGATGTATGGAGATCTGTAGAAGAAGGACCTCACGTCCCTGTTCTTACTCCAGTTCAAAACGACGGTACTCAAGCTAGACTGGGAGGAGGTCAACCAGCCATGAATCGTCCCACCAAATATGATCTTGATAAGATGGAAAATGATGTTGTTGCCTTTTATGAGATATCTTGCGGAGTTGCTCCTGACAACTGCGACATCATCATAAATTGAAAGTCAGCCAAAGAAATATGGGATGTTCTCAAGAACTTGTATGAAGGCACAAAACAGGCTGAAGATAAGAAGCTTACAACTGCACTCAACGAATTCAACAACTTCAAAGCTCATGCTGGTGAAAGTCTGGAAGACTCCTTCAAGAGGTTCAACTTAATTGTCACAAAGCTATCAAATGCTGGTACCATCCGAAGTAACCATGAAACCAATCTTCAATTTCTCAATGGTTTGGGTAGACATTGGACTACAGCTAAGATGATAGTCCAAGGAGATAGAAAAATTCATTCTTTATCTCTTTACAAACTTTATGTTGAACTACAAGCACAAGAATCAACCGTACTCAAAGACTGTGTTGACTTCGGAGGACCACTTGCTCTCGTAGCACAAGCACCCCACACTGAATCTTACTCACCCTCGTATGACAACCCTCCGCAGTCATATGAAGCTGACTCAGAATACGATGATGAAGAAGAATTCCAAAACGCTATTGCTCTAGTTAGTCAACAATTCAACAGGCTACCACCCTCATCTTTCCGCAAAAATCAGAAGTTTACTAAACCTCCCTTCAACCGCAACTTCAATCCTCACTCTCGATATCCCAAAAACCCTCACCCAGCACCGCAACCTCAAAACACCCAACCCAAAGAGGCACCGCAGCCTGTCAAGACAACTGACTCCGGTACCTCAGCAGAAGAAAAATCTTATGTTGTAATTTGTCACAAGTGCAACAAGGAAAACCACTTTGCTAAAGATTGCAAAGCAAATGTAGTGAAAGACAGAGCATTCTATCTTAGAATGGCTCAAGAAATGGAAGAAAAAGAGAAAGCAAGGGCATACGTAGCCCAAGTCAGGAGAGACCATCAAGTGTGATCATCCGGAGATGAGGATGAAGATATCAACAACATCAAGGGTAAAGGCAAAATCTGCATGATGGCAACTGCGGATGAGGATGGATCAACAAAGCTGGAAAAGAATTACTGATACATGGCAAAGGATGGAACTCTGAGCATCGTTGAGCAGGTAAAACTCATGATTCAAACTCTTAACTATAGCATGCATGATTTTCAATCATTCCTTGACAACCTTAGTGACACATGTGCTGACGTCCTTTCAGACTATAACAAAGACCTAGATGAGAAGAACATTGTGTCCCAAGAAATGTTCCATGTTAGAGGACGTCTAGAAGACAAAAGACTCAAAGTTTCCATGCTAGAAAAAGACTTAGGATTAGAGAAGGATGGAAGAATGTTATGTGAAACCCAATTAGGCATAGCATTAGATCAGAGAGATTTAGCTCAAAATGAAATTGTACGATTAAATCTTCTAATAGAAAAACTGTTCAATGAAAGTGAAGCTATTGAGAATCTTGTGAACAATGGAACCGTAGATAACACATATAATTGGGGTTGGTCCCTATGTCCCTCCGGACCGAGAGTTCCATTTCCTAGTCAATGACAAAGCCTTTCCCGAGAACATCAAAACTCATTTTGGTCGACTTCATAATCTGAGTAATAATTGTGTTATTGAGGAAATTCTTCCTGAATTTTCGGGTCACTCAGGTGATCAAACTCATCAGTTGTTGATGAAGAAATTCTTATGGAATCCGAAGCTCGTATGAACTTCCCATCACTGCCTTCGGACTGCAGTACTGCTCACTGCAATTCTGAACCGCAGTCTGACCAACTACCTCTCATCAAATGTCCCACAAAGAAATCAACTCAGACTTATGCTGCGGTAGTCCAATATTCCTTACCACAGACCACATTTAAGAGTCCAGTGACCATTCAGCCAATTCATCATGAGTTGCCTATAGAAAATTTCGAGTATGGTCAATGTTCCCAGAATCCTGAACTTTCTAGTTCAGACGAATCAAGTCCTCGTTTTCAAAAGCAATCTAGTGGATCTAAGAAACCGCAGTTGAATCTCAGTGACTGCGGTTCTCCAAAAACTCAGGCAAAAATGGCCTTCAAAGAGGAACTTCAATCTCATGGTAAAAAGCGGGAAATCTTTTCAAAAAACAAAAGACAAATCAATATTTCAAAACCCAAGAGTCCAGAAAAACTTGTTTTCTCAAATTACGTATCTAAAAACTCTGCAGTCAAGAAAACAAACAAAAAGGGATGTACAGTTCCTAAAACCTTTTCAAACTCCTCTGACACAATCCAAAATAATGTAAAGTCTTTTTGAAGCAATGGTTTTCAGATCTATTCCCCAGATGATCCAAAATGGAAGGGGATTTTACCAACTTCAACACTTTTAAAGTCACCTCAAACTTTTAAGAAATCACATCCTAGGAAATCTACACGTGCTCACACACTCTCCGATCGTACTTTTTCAAATTCCAAGAGCGCCGCTGTCAGATCTCACTTTTTTCGGACTCTTCACAAAACTATTCCCACACCCTTCGGATCGCTGACCAGGCAGAATGTCAGGGTAAATGACAAAAATATTTCATGTAAATGTCATTGTCAAAAGGGATCACCTCAAGTCAAATCTCGCACTTTTCAAAAACCTCGTAACTTTTCTAAATCTCACAACACTTCAAAAGTTCACAAACACCCAGGTCTAGGTCTCAAGATTGACATAAAACCTGTCCCTGCAGCCTCGGTTCATGCATCTTTGAAGGGCCCCCAGTCGCCTCGGGCTCCAAACTTGTTTGAGTGCCCAAACTAACCGTGTAATTTTCAGGCAATGTGCAAGGAGGATCAAGAAGAAGAGTGGTTAATAGATAGTGCCTGCTCCTTGCACATAACCGGAAGGTTAGAGTACCTTTGGGATTTCAGGCCTATTTGCAATGGTGGAAACGTCACATTCGGCAACAATGCGAATGGAATAATCTGAGGTTACGGTGAGCTTACTACAGGGAACTTCTCTATTCAAAAGGTAGCTTACGTAGAAGGTCTTAAACACAATCTCATCAGTGTAGGACAACTGTGTAAAGCAGGCCACATGGTTGAATTTGATAATGAATACTGCTACATAATGACAAGCGATAGAAGCACTTGTTTGATCAAATCCATGTCCAAAGGGACCATGTATCCTTTGAACGTTTCTCTGATCATTGGGAAACCACAGCTGTGCTTTCTGTCCAAAGCAGTATCCGAGGTCAGCTGGCTATGGTACCGCAAGCTAGCTCATCTTAACTTCAGGTATATCAACAATCTGGTCACCGGAGAACTCGTCCGAGGTCTTCCCATTCTCAAATTCAACAATGATACCCTCTGCTTAGCCTGTGAATGTGGCAAACAATCAAAAGCAAGCCATCCTATGGTGATTGATTCTTCAATTTCTGAACCACTGGAACTCTTACATATTGATCTCTGCGGTCTATCTACCGTAGCCAGTCTCCACCACAAAAAATACATATTGGCTATAGTTGATGACTTCACTCGTTTCACTTGGGTCTACTTCCTGAGACTCAAATCAGAAACTCCACAGGTGCTGATCAATTTTATCAAAGAAATTGAACTTCAAATCAAATTACCAGTGTGCCACATCCGAAGTGATAATGGAACCGAGTTCACTAATCATCTCCTGAACAGTTTCTTGGTTTCAAAAGGCATCATTCATAATTTCTCAGCTCCTTACACACCGTAGCAGAATGGCATAGTAGAGAGAAGAAACCGAACTCTGGTGGAAGCAGCCAAATCTATGCTTAACTTCGCCAACCTTCATCTCTACTTCTGGTCCGAAGCAGTGGCCACAGCATGCTTTGTTCAAAACCGAAGCATTGTCTGCAAGCGTCTCAACAAAACTCCGTATGAGGGCCTTAACAACCGCAAGCCAAATGTCAGATTCTTTCACATCTTTGGGTGTAGATGTTTTATGATCAACAACAAGGATCACCTTAATAAATTTGCACCGAAGTCAGATGAAGGCATTTTCCTTGGCTACTCAACAAACAAGGTAGCCTATAGGGTTCTCATCAGACGCACGAGACTAATAGTTGAAAGCTTCAATGTCAAATTCGATGACTATTACGTCCGCAACACTGCTCCTTCAAATGAAACAAAAGCAATCCTGGAAAGTGATATCCCAGCCTCCTCGGGTCCCCTAAACATAGTTGAAATAAACTATGATGATCTTTTCGACTCCGTAGAGACTGGTCAACTCTCCGAAGTTCTTGTCTCTCCGGAAGCTCAATAGCAGCATGCCGTAGTTTCTGGTCCTACTCTATCTGATGATGTGTCACTCAATACTTCCACCTTGCCGGTTGAGGGGGAAATCTCCACTTCGGATCAAGTGACAACTATCGAGGTTCCAGTACCTAAGGAAGCAGCTCCGGTCCCTATCCGCAAAATTACTCTCCCGTCAAATGTCTCCTCAGACTCAGACGACGAAGATATAGAGAACATTGACACTGAAATCGATCCAAGGATTATCACTATCTTAACAATCCAGGGGGAACCTTCTCAGGTTCAGGGGGAACTCACATCCGCAATCCAGGGGGAACCTCTCTCACTTGCTCAAGAAAATGCTAATCCCACTTTCCTAGTCCAAGACAATTCGGCGGGCTGCTCACAAGTCCAGGGGGAACTGCCTTCTTCTGCCGCAGAGTCCTCAGATATTGAATACATTCCCTCCACCGCAGCCGCTGACCATCTACAACCCCGTCTACATGTATGGACGAAGGACCACCCACCGGGTCAAATCATCGGCAACCCGTCCGCATGTATTCAAACTCGATCCTCAAGAGACTTATCTGACCATTGTTACTACGCAGCTTTTATGTCCTCGGTCGAACCTCGAACCATAAAAGAAGCATTAATGGAGCCCGACTGGATAGCTGAAATGCAAGAGGAACTGGAAGAGTTTAAAAGAAACAAAGTGTGGCAACTCGTTCCGAAGCCAAAAGGTCACATTGTTGTTGGTACCAGATGGGTGTACAAGAATAAATTAGATGAATATGGTGCGGTCGTCAGAAACAAAGCGAGACTAGTCGCTAAGGGGTATAGTCAACTTGAAGGTGTTGATTATGATGAAACATACGCCCCCGTAGCCAGGATGGAGGCCATACGCATCTTCTTAGCGTATGCTGCTCACAAGAATACCAATGTACATCAAATGGATGTAAAGAGTGCCTTCTTGGAATGGTGAATTGAAAGAGGAGGTTTATCTTCAGCAACCTCCGGGCTTAGAATGTCTTGATTTCCCAGATCACTGTTACAAGCTTGAGAAAGCAGTTTATGGTCTAAAGCAAGCACCAAGAGCGTGGTACGAGACTCTCTCAGAATTTCTTGTCTCATCCGATTAAAAAAGAGGAGTGATTGACCCCACTTTATTTAGAAAGGCAAACAGTAATCACCTTATGCTTGTACAAATATATGTGGATGATATCATCTTCGGATCAACTGATCAGGGGATGGTGGAAGAATTTGCAAAGCTCATGACCAACAAGTTTCAAATGAGCATGAACAGAGAGATTAATTTCTTTCTAGGACTTCAAGTAAAACAAGTTCCCCAAGGGATATTCATCCATCAAGAGAAATACACCTCTGAACTGCTGAAGAAATACTCAATGGACAACTGTTCTTCTGCCAAGGTTCCTATGGCCTTCGGATATAAGATTTCTGTTGATCCTTCCGGTGAATCAGTAGACCACAAAACTTATAGAGGAATAATCGGCTCGTTTGTGTACCTCACCGCAAGCCGACCAGATATTGTCTTCGCAACAGGTGTATACGCAAGATACCAAGCCGGTCCGAAAGTATCTCACATTACCGCAGTTAAGCAAATTCTCAGATACTCAAAGGGAAGCAAGGCTCTAGGGCTCTGGTATCCCGCAGGGAATGACTTCAGCCTACAAGCTTTCACAGATACGGATCATGCTGGATGTAGATTGGATAGAAAAAGCACTTCCGGTGGCTGTCAATTTCTCGGAGGAAGACTCGTCTACTGGTCATCAAGGAAACAAAATTGTGTCTCATTGTCTACCGCAAAAGTTGAATATGTGGCCATAGCCAGCTGTTCTTCACAAGTCTTGTGGATGAAAACGCAACTTATGGACTACGGATACAGGATGCTGCGGATACCGATTTATTGTGATTCAGAGAGTGCTATAGCGATTTCCCATAATCCTATTCATCACTCTAAGACGAAGCATATTGAACTACGGTATCATTTCATCAAAGACCACATTCTGAAAGGTAACATTGAACTAATTTTTGTTAATACTCATGAAGAGATTGCTGATGTATTCACAAAAGCACTTGACTCTACAAAACTCAACAGTTTCTTACAAATGTTAGGAATGATGAATCCAGACCCGCAATTCTTTTTGAATTAATAGGTACCGCAGACCATCTCTGGTCCCCGTTGCGGTCCTAACAATATATATATATATCATACATGGTTGCAGTATACTTTGTGTACTGCAGTATACCTGGTGTACCGCAACCATATATCATACCTATATTTCTAAGGTCCTTATTTTTTGTTATTTCTGATTTTGTTCAAGTGTTTCTCTCAGTTCCTTCTACCGCAGTCTTATAACCATCCACCGCAATGAAAAATCTCTCTGCATTGATGTATCAATCCACAATTACTGACCAATCCGCAGTCACATTGAATGAACCTTCAACTCCTTCATAAATTCCAAAGTACTTTGTGTGCTATTTAATAATCCTTCATTAAATTAAAAAAAAAACATTCTTAAAAACATTCTTTGTGTAGCACATCACCGTTTCAGTTCTTCTTTTTCAAATAACCCTTTTGTCAGACCTATTTTGGGTTTGATACCAAATAAAACAGTTTCCCAATAAAAGAAATCTTTTTCCTTAAACTGTCTAATCCCCCTTGTCCTAAGCTGTCAAATCCGTTCAAATTCCACCTTTATTCAACGAACTTAAGCCCCTCACCACTCGATCCTCAAACGTGTGATAATGGGCCTGACACTTCATTAAATGCTACATTTTGGAAATCAAAACATTAAAACTTTTCTTTTTTCAATCATATTTGTGGCTGATATTCACCTTTTTCTTAAAAATAAAAACTCAAGGGTTTTTATATTTAACCGCCACATATAGGGTAAAAACAATAAACTTTTGAGATCCGCCCCTATAAAAGCCTTTTTTCTCATCCAAGAAAGCTTTACGCTTTCTGAACCTTCTTAAACGATCTTCATCTTCTTCACCCTCTTGCACTCAAGTTTTCTGCAAGTTCTTCAAACTTTTTCTCAAAATGGTGAAGTCTGGCATTTCAAAGAAGCAATCCAAAGCTTCTGGTTCCGCTCAACCCGCTGGTTATGATTCCGCTACAAGGAACCAATCGCCATCAACTGCCTCAAGCAACTTTAGGGCAATATTTGAAGATCATTCAGCCTACAATGAATTCATTTGACTCATGATCAAGTTCATCTCTAATCACCCTCTGTTTTGACCATTTGATTCCTTCACTGATGTGGTTCCAATTTCAACTCTCTTCAAGTGTGCATTCTCGGCGTACCATCCCCTCAACAACCTGCAAGAAGTTCATCTGAACTTAATGGATGATTCCCTGGTCATCTTGACCAAAGACAAATTTTTGAATGCAATCAATCTACTGGTTCAGCCGACCACAAAGTTCATCTCTCCAAGCGTGACAGACATCATCTATTCTCTCTACCAAATGGGATACCAGAAGAAGCTCAAGGGGATAGGACAGTTCAAGAAAAATCAACTCCCTGCGGTCTGGCAGTTCGTCTGTCACTTCGTGATCCGCAGTCTGTCAGGAAGAACCGGAGGCACTGATAACATGGGCCTCAAGCTATTGGAGCTAGTCTGGAGCATTTTCACAGGCCACGACGTCAACTACAGCCATATCTTATGGGATGACTTCCTTCAGTACATCCCTAAGGAGAATTCGAGGGAAAATCCTACAGATCTCACTTTTGCAAGGTTTTGGTCCTTATGCATCTTAGACCTCCACCGCGATGCAAAGATCAGTATGGGCAGCGACATCAACTTCTTTTTAACTCGTGATCTCAAAAGGTACCCTCCCTCTAAAGATCAATCTGTCTTAGGACCTTTAAGACGCTTACCCATACATATCTTGACTACTGTTGGACTTGAGACTAAAGAAGTCACTGATCACATTAAGGCTACGGAAGGTATTGACCCATCCCTTTCTACCCCGCCTCTACCCAGTCAGAATATACTAGCCTCTACAGCACCCCGTGATCCGGAACATACCGCAACTCCATCGTCCACTACTCTGTCTAATCTCCCTTTAGCCCAACGACTTAAAAAGCTTTCTTAAAAAAAAACCTCCCGTGGGAAGTCCAAGAAAGGTAATACATCTAAAGAAGTCGATGTTGGATTAATGTCTAAGTCCATAACTATATTTGGTATGTACTTGACCCGACCCGGCATGGTCCATTTGGGTTGCACTTCACCGGCATAATTTATATGGATAGTCTTTTGAGAATAGTATATTTATGATTTATATTAATATATTATAAGTTATAATATATTAATATGGAATCATATTATTTAATTAGTATTGATCAAGAATTAATTTAGAATTAATTAAGTGATCAAAAAAAGAACTAATTAAATATGGACTCTTATATATATGGAATGGGCCAAGTTCATTTAGGTTGGGCTAAGCTTTCATGGATGGTCCATGGAGCTTTTAACCCATGGATCCTATGTAAATGAAAGGTCATGGGTATTAGGGTTTACATGGATGTAACCCTAATCCTCCATAATATATAAAGGGGTCCTTGGCTCACAAAATTGGAAAAAGTGTGTGAAAATAAGAGTGGGTCGATTTTAGTGTGCATACATATTCTCTCAAGTTCTTCCAAGGTGTTTTGGTGATTTGTGATTCCATTTGAGGCTTCCACACTATTGGGGCTAAGCTCTTAAATCTTGAAGACATCAAGCTACATCAAAAGGTATGTCATCTAACTAGAACTTTGTAGTATAGGTGCTTCATAATATGCTAGTTAGGATGAAACCTTAGAATAGTTAATATTTGCATGTATAATAGAGAAAACATAGATCCAAGGTTTATAGGGTTGCATGTACACCATAGGAGTGTTAGAATGCTCAAAACCCAACAGTGGTATCAGAGCCAGGTTGTTTTCTGTTACATTGATGCAAATGTTTTATTTTCAAGTTGGAAAAAAAAGGAAAAAAAAACATGACGTTTCTCAAATTTTAAGATAATTACTTGTTTTGTGAAAAACGAATTATTTCTAAAATTTGAATCATTTGTTATATGAGTTAAATTAGGTCAAATTTAGTAAAAGATAAAATGATATGATTATTTTATAAGTTTTAAAAGTTTGATCTAAATGTTTTAAGGAGTTACATATTTTGTCATAAAATTTTGGAGCTCAAAAGTTTTTTTTTAAAGTTGTGATCTTAAGGGTTTTTGAAACTTCCATAAGTTATGGATATGAAATTTTTTTAAAATTTTTTTTTTTTGATTCAAAGTTTTTATGGAGTTACAAAATTTGGTGTTAATGTTTTAAAGAATTCCATAACTTGTTCTTAAGTTATGGAACATGGAAAGTTTCATCATAAAACACCATTAATTCCATAAGTTATGGAATCCAAAGGTTTTCAAGAATTACAAAACTTGCCCTCAAGTTTTGGAATTTGAGAAAAGTTTTTTATGAAAAAAAGAATTGAATTCTAAAACTCTTGGGTTCATAACTTAAACAATTAATTAAATGGTTTTAATTTTGAGTTTAATAATTGGAATTATGATGTTTTGTTGAATAGTTCAAATTAACTCTTATGGACTTTATTAATAGTTAATTAAAGCGTTTAATTAAAAGAGTATTATTAATCCATAAATATATGGTTTGAGTTTAATTAAATTAAAAGTCTAGTTTAATTAATAGATTAAACCACCAAATATTTTAAATGTCTAAAATACACCCTTATACTATTATAATATTAAAAGTTTAATATATTATATGTATAAGAGCAAGTCGTCTTACCATTAATAAGCCTCATTCACGAAGCCGGTCTATAAGGGGGGTATAAGGTTACTGCCTATAAAATGGCAGTTTAATGGATGTCCACTCTCACTCACCGCTTCCTTGACCGGTGCAGGGTCGTTAGCCGAACAGGTAGGACAAGGACTATAATTCTCCCTTCATTATAAGTATAATGATAAATACTAAGTAACTAAACACTTATAAATTCCCAATCTTAGTTACTTAGGAAAATGTGAATAAGGTGCTAATCCATGAAATTACACTTTGCACTTTGTTTAAGCTGTTAGTGGAGCATGTGTGGTTAACCGGCACACTAACCTGGACTTAACAAGGTAGGCAAAGGGTAACTTAATGTTTATCATAGTATCGTTGGAGCGTGTGTGGTTAACCGGCACATCGATTGAGGGGTAAATATTAAGGGTACCAAGTATATTTGCATGGTTACTTCACACCTTGTTTTGTGATCCTCGGCATCCCAGTCACAAAACCTGAAGGGCACACTCGAGATTGAAACATGCCATTGAAAAGTTCAATGAATCTCAAAAGAATCTACGAGTTTCAAAACCAATTAAAACCTAATAATACATTTCGTTTATCTTGGTGGAAATTGGTGAATCGTCATTCGCCTACCTTCAAATATTTTATAGCTTGGATTACGGCATCCCTCTTCCAAGTTATAAAATAGTTTGTTGGGTCCTAGCTTTAATATATCATATTGGGTGTTATATTAAGGACTTAAATCAAATTTACGTGAATTTCTCCCATTGTTGATGTCTGGTTTAGACAACAATGATCTTCCCAAACCAAGCTTTCCTAATGAATATGACTTCCCGAGTTTGGCTCATGGAAGTCATACTTCTCTTCCTCCACCTCCTCCAATTATTCTCCCTAACCCACAAGTTCAAGGTCACTCAAGCCCTAATGGCAAGCAAGGTCTATGTGTGATCACATCTTAGAGATGAAGTCACATATTGACAAGCCGGGAGAGTTGGGTGTCAAAGTCTTGAGAAAGTTGGATGTTCAATCACTTTCTAAGTCACATAGTGAGTTCCTTTGGGACTACTATGAAACAGACTATGACATGAACCTTAATGATCATATCTATTTGCTTGGTGCTGCCGAATCAGCAATGATTTGGAACGATAGTAAAGCAAATTTGATTAGAAGATCAACTTCCCAAAAACTTTATGGACAGTGACAATGGTGACACTGGAAATCCAGAAAAAGCATTCTCTTCCCAATGGAAAGGGATTGGCCATAGTCAACCCGATTGACCAAATGGTAAAGAGAAAGGCTAAGTCTGAGATAGTCCCATTACCAAAGGGTCCATATGTTTATTTTGCCAAAGGAAGGGGCGTTGATTGCAAAGCTGCCAAATTTACCTAAGGATGTTAAAGTCAATAAGTTTGACTCTACATCAGGTAGAGCCCATTATCTAACTCTGTTAAGTTCTATTCTGAGATCCTCATTACATGATGCGACTGGGTCACATGTTGATGTTTTAAGAATCAAAGAATAGAGAGAAATCTTAAAGGAAGTATATGCTGATTCTGATCGCGAAGGTGGATTTCGATCGTATCAGAATTTTGAGCAGTTGCTTAAGAAGTTATGATATATTGCTAAGGAATAGATAACAACAATTTTCCATGTGGATTGTAAGGATAAGTTTTTCCGCAAAGTTTTAAAATAAAAGAAAATTGTTTAATTTTATTTGTTTGAAGTATCCTTACAATGGCATTTGTGGAAAATTGTTGCTTATATGATTCCACTGACAGCAATATTGGAAAATGGATTTGATTCTTTCATTTGTGGTAGTGTCTAAATTTACCAAATCAGGAAAGTTCCTCATCACCCAAGTTTCAATTGGACCGAAACTTGGAATCATGCAAGTTGAATAGTATGATGAATGAGAACTTTCAAGCATTGGAAAATCAAGACTAATTACTTGTTCATATGGATGTGTGAGTCAAGTGAAGGACTATAGGGATCGAGTACACATTCTTGTGCACTGGTCATGTCCACCACAAAGCTCGTTAAGACTATTTGATTTACTAAAGTTTAGTAAATATGGTTATACTTACAAGTTTAAGTATAATTCTGAAACATTGGAAAAGTCTCAATGTATGGCAGAACGAATGGGAAGAATCAAATTAGGCAGAAAGATAAAAGTTTCTCAAATCTGAAAAGATGGGAGAGTACTTTAGTATCATGTTTGTGATCATCTTAATGATTTAGAAATCATATCACAATTAGTCCTCTAAAGGTCATCTTAGTGCATTCTTATGACTAAGAAGAGGAGTCATGAATTGTTGAAATGGTTAGATCAGGAAGATGAGTCATACTTCGTTCCAAAACAATTCTTAGAGTCATACTCCA
The DNA here is from genome assembly GCF_052849685.1 of Lactuca virosa. Taxonomy (NCBI): domain Eukaryota; kingdom Viridiplantae; phylum Streptophyta; class Magnoliopsida; order Asterales; family Asteraceae; genus Lactuca; species Lactuca virosa. Next base: position 170,282,133 of record NC_136428.1, on the reverse strand, counting down.
AGATTGTAACTTGAGTGACATATCTTAAAGAAAGGTTTAAAACACTTGTCAAATGTAAGAGTAAAAGTGTCCTACTCTTGTACATTTGAAATTGGTAAGTTGTGATGTTTTGGATAAAACAAAGACCAACTAAGGCCAATTGTGTGAAGTGTTTGTCTTGATAAAGAATCTGCACTATCTCTTGAATATTTGGCAAGATAGTCTTATATGTCAAGAGGATCGTGGGAGTCTTAAAGATCCTAAAAAGAATTTCAAGAACTAATCAAGAATAAAACCTGAGGTTCTTCACTAGCACACGACTTGAGGTTTATAACCTATCGTGTTGACATATTCTGTGCCCATTCCAGTTAAAGTTGGCTTTGCATAGGAGTTCTGAAAGTTCTCAATTGGTTGCATAACAACTTGGAAGCAATGGCAGGCCCTGTACTGCCAGGTGGCAAGAAGTTAAGATTGCATAAGTTCAGTCCATATGAGTTTGGATTTGTCATTATCCTTGTCTTTTGACTATGGTTTTGACGATTCACATGGATAAGAACACATACACCATAAAATCTAAGGGTCATAAGGTTTCTCTCCGATTCATGAAAATGATGGTGAGGAAACACTTCCACCAAGTAGATTTGAAGCAGATGGCAAAAGGTCTAAACAATTGAGACTATGATTACGGCATCCCTTTTCATAGTTCTGAAATTGTTTAGACACACATGCATGCTATATAAGGAAAGGTGTATGATTTTGATAAAGTTTTATCAAAGCATCGCGTATCAGAAATCTGAACTTTGGTAAGAAAGTCAATAAAGTATTGATTTCTACAAGTCCAGCTGATTTCTGAGTACATGTCAAAGCTAGTGGGAGCATAAGTGTTATGCTAATAATCATCATGTTAGTGGGAGCATGATAATTATTGTTAGTGTTGCAAGTTAGCAATGTTAATTATAGAAAACAAAAGTTTCAATTCGTGAGGGATTGAAAAAGTTGTTTTGCTATAATTAAGGGAGAGAATATACTTCATTTCAGTTCTAAAGGTTTAGATTGAGACCTTAATCATCTTTAGTCAAGAATATATATATGAATTTCATGTTGGATTGGTTCAACTTAAGGAAATTCTATATATTGCGTTCTCAAAATTCGATTATGATTACGGCATCCCTCTTCATAGTCAAATTTTGAAAACATGGCAAATAAAAATATTCTAGCAAAAGACTAGTCTAGAATCATGTCTTTATGTGAGACATCATGAATCGTGTACCATTTGCTTTGGGTACAGGATCGATTGCATGTGCTATAATATTTGTCATTTCTAAAATTTTCCAAATGCCCAGAGGCATTAAGAAGGGAAAAGGTCTAGAATTGGATATGACTAAAATGATTAAGCAATGGTCGAGGACAATCTGAGGTTTACCAAAGATTGGTTGCTCAGGGACAGTTGAAAGTATAGTGCTAATTTTGGAAGGACCATATTGACATATTCTAAAAAGAGGCATCTCTTATTCAGAAGTGATAGTCAAAATGAGAATATGGAGTTGTCTCCATAGGTGGAAGTTATCTGTGTAAGATTAGAAAACTTAATGCAAGAAGCATGTCCAAAGCAATGTACTTTGAATATGAGACTTAGTTTCCATGGAGTTGATCTCCATTGGAATACCTTATAATGACTGTTGACAAGTCTTTGTGACTTTGTACATATTCATTACAGGAGGGTCAGTGCATATAAGTTTAAAATCTAAACAGATTTCGATAAATGATAGGAATTTGAAATTCTCACATTTTTCGATAAGGATTTGGGAGTGTGAAATTAGAATCATGGAAATTATGTTCAATTGGTTTATTTCACAAAGTAAGGATCATAGACAAACATACAGTGCATACTTGGTGTATGGCAAAACTATTGTTTAAGAAAAACATAGTGTACATGCTTGGAGCATGGGACAACTAGTGTTTTTAATTCAAGTATAAAGTTGATAAAACTGAAACAATGAATAATGAGTAATCAGTATGGTGATAAATAAAAGTGTTTATTTATATTCGTATGGTTTGATACCATATTTGATTCATTTATTCTTGTGTTTCACTTTGCATGTTTTGACTTCCAGAATAACTAAGTCGCTCTTCCTGAATGATTAAGTTATTCAAACCATCCACAGTCGGTCATATGTTGGAAGTAGATATGAATCAAGACTGTCATGGGTTGGTTTGTAGAGGTCCAAGTTGGTGGACAAAGTGGTGCTACAACACTCATGAGTGCTCATAAGTTCTGAGTATTGGATTCAACCCGCGCTCATTTGAATCACTTCATGGATTTTATCACGAGTGATCATGAGACGATAATATCTTATATTCTTCAAACCTAGAGATATGAGTTGTTACTATGAGTTGGTTATACATTGATTGCACGAAAACGCATTTGGTAACTCGATGTTATAAAACGTGCCTTTGTGTATGATTCAACAAGTAGTAGAACAAGCCATATGAGTCGAAGTTTATCCATTCCTTTTACCTTCGGGATAAAAGCGATATATGTGGGCCCCTCGATGATTTAGCGATGACACATGTGAGTGCTTGGCCAAGCCAGGACTGATTTAATTTGTTCAATCAGTCAGTCATCATAAATCGAAAATCGGGAAACAACAAATGGACAGAGAGAATGATTATAATCCATGTCTCAGTCCATATGATATCTAGAATGGAGGAATATATGATCCCTTATCTAATGGACAAGTCATTGACAAGGTCAGAGTTCGACAGCGGCTTTAAGAGCTACGATTGCCAGTTAGGTTTTGAAGTCATACTCAATAATAGTTTTAGACTTATCCAAGTGGGAGACTGTTGGATTAATGTCTAAGTCCATAACTATATTTGGTATGTACTTGACCCGACCCGACATGGTCCATTTGGGTTGCACTTCACCGGCACAATTTATATGGATAGTCTTTTGAGAATAGTATATTTATGATTTATATTAATATATTATAAGTTATAATATATTAATATGGAATCATATTATTTAATTAGTATTGATCAAGAATTAATTTAGAATTAATTAAGTGATCAAAAAGAACTAATTAAATATGGACTCTTATATATATGGAATGGGCCAAGTTCATTTAGGTTGGGCTAAGCTTTCATGGATGGTCCATGGAGCTTTTAACCCATGGATCCTATGTAAATGAAAGGTCATGGGTATTAGGGTTTACATGGATGTAACCCTAATCCTCCATAATATATAAAGGGATCATTGGCTCACAAAATTGGAAAAAGTGTGTGAAAATAAGAGTGGGCCGATTTTAGTGTGCATACATATTCTCTCAAGTTCTTCCAAGGTGTTTTGGTGATTTGTGATTCCATTTGAGGCTTCCACACTATTGGGGCTAAGCTCTTAAAGCTTGAAGACATCAAGCTACATCAAAAGGTATGTCATCTAACAAGAACTTTGTAGTATAGGTGCTTCATAATATGCTAGTTAGGATGAAACCTTGGAATAGTTAATATTTGCATGTATAATAGAGAAAACATAGATCCAAGGTTTATAGGGTTGCATGTACACCATAGGAGTGTTAGAATGCTCAAAACCCAACAGTCGAACCATCCAAAAAACTAAAACTCCGGCATGTTGTCTCTTCGGATGAAGACTTCGATCCAATTCAGACCCCTACAGTCAATGTTGAAGATGAGTCTGATGATGACTATGTCCCAATTCTCATTCTCAAGAAACGCAAAACCAAACCAAGTTCTAGCCAAATGCGTGACCGGACTGATACCGAAGTCTCTCAAAAGACTTTGGTAGTCCTTGGGGTCCACGCAGACCCATTAGCATCAAGCCTCCCCAGCCACTCAGACACAGTAAGTGTGTCTGCTTCATCAAAACGTGGAGACTCCCCCCAGCTAAATCCCAAGAGCATTTAATTGGTTCTTCTCGCCCTAAGGTCTCCAGGGCTTCACGACTTCATTTCTTTTAGGAACCGGAGTTGCGCTCCATACTTGATTTTCTAATCCAAACACTTGATACACCTTCCCAACCGCAGGATAATTCTTCAGTCCTTGCCAGAACTGAGCCGAGGCCAAACTTGACTCCGGGTCAAGGAGACCGAGGAAGCTCAGGAAATCCTACTCTGCTTACCTTACATACAGGTGGTTTAGGCACGGTGAGCACAAATGTGCAAGGATCCGTGAACCCGAGGGACTCCTCGGTGCGTAATCAAGGTTTTGACGGCTATGACTCTGATGATACCTTCATTCGGGATCGTCCCACTACCGAGTCTGGTATCAAGAAGTATGAAGCTTTTCGCAGGGCATTTCAAGCTCGAAAAGATCGGCAAAAACAGAAGCTTCAGCAAAAGGAGAAAGAAATTCAAACAGTGGCTAAGTACTGGGCAAATGCAATCAACAACGCCAACACCGTAGCCAATATTCTCAAGGTTCAAGAATTGATGACCGCAATGGTTGAGACCATCCGCAAAGCTCAGTCTATTCCTGATGGTGCAGGTCATCCCAGCCTCCTCCAACTCAAGTTGTTCAAGACTCCCAACATGCTGGAACAGCAATCGAAGTCAGAGTTGAACCTACTTTTGGATTTGATGACATTGACATGAATGAAATCAATCAACCGGAGCCATCAAATGATATGATGATGATCTTCGATGAGGAAGAAGAATCAAGCGGATCCCAGCACTCTACATCAAAACCCAATGAAAAGAAGAAGAAGAAAATGGTTGTTTCAAGAAAAGAATTTTTAAGCCTACAGAACAAAATAGATCAGATTTTAGCTGCAGTGAAATCCAGCCAACCGCAACCGGAAGATGTGCCTGGACCGCAATCCCTGATTGAAAGAATAGAACGTTTGGAAGCAAGAGAAAGACTTGCTGCTGAGAGAATCTCTCTCAAGGTTGAAATGGGTATCCGAGCCCTGGATACAAGCTGGAAGGCGGATGATCAACAATTCATAACCACAGCGGAGCGACTCATCACTGAAGTGACCGCAATCAAAGCTGAACTTCAAACAGCCATTGCGAGTCAAGATGCTCATTCAAAGAAGCTTGTTGAGGAAACTCACAATGCTTATGAGTCCGCTATCTCAGTCTTACAAACAACCATTAACAACCTCAGACGTTCCTTATCCTCAAACTTCCATGGCCAGGAGATTCTCAGATTTACCAAGGAGATCCACAAACTGCTATTCAACACCACAACCCCCACCAATCAGCAACTTAGTGAGGCTATCAAATCTCAGTTTAATGAAGTTTGTGCCAAGATTGACGGTCTTAAACAATGGCTTGAGGAGGAACCCGGTGTTCCTTCCTCAATAGAGGAAGTGAAGACCGTGGCTCGGACCGCATCTCACATCAACATTCACATCCGCATCAACATTTACAATCTCCCATCCGAATCGGTCCCAGTCATCAGCAAACAATCATCCCTAAACTCATCATTCAACAAAAGGTTCCTATACCGCAATCTTCCCCTCAACCATCTCCCAAAAAGAAGACTCCTGTGCCTTCTCCTCAACAAAGTCAAATTGATTCCACTCATCAGTCTCCTCCAAAACATCAAGAAGTTCAACAAGTTCAAGTTGTTCAACATCATTCTTCCCCACATCCGGAGACTCCCCCTCATTTCAGAAATTTAGCCCCAACAATGTCATCTGAAAACTCCTACGACTCTCCCAAAACCAAACAAAGGAAAGCTGACTGGAGAGCAGCTAAGTTAGCAGAACTGATATGGAGAGATCACGGATTCGACATCACTATGGATGAATCCCTCATTAATTCTTGGGTTAATCCCATCCGAAGATTACTTGATGATGACTATAAGCCCTATCTCTCCTATGTGGAACCTCCATCTGACGGTTATTGGGACATTCCCATTTCTCCCAACGCAAAATTCTTCACCGTCTTTGAATCGTTTGACCGCAACCTCTCGGATGATCAGAGGTTGCCACTGGAGTTTGAAAGACTTAACAGATTCCATGCCAAGCATGGATCTCCAATTGAGAAAATTTGGTCGAACGAAAAACCCACCGCAGTCAAGAACTACAAGCCCATAAAGTTTATGAAAGCAGAATTCATCCAGTATACTCTCACTAGAAGAGATTCAGACTATGTCCGAACCCAAGCTGATTTTCCTTGCATGAACCCAGAGGAAATCTTTCTGATTGCTAAGGTATTTCAGAACAAGTGTGAGAAGCATCCAAAGATGAAGATTGCGTATGAAAGGGCATGTACATTTCTAAAAGAGACTGTCTGTGATTTTGCAAAGATTGACGCGGACATCCACCCAGCACTTGCTCAAAAGTTCAACCTTCCTCCTCTCGAACTAGCTCCGGTGCTGACTGAAGGTTTTCAAGAGCGATCCCTTCGAGCAACTAACTTCCATGATCTTGGAGTCATTTTCAAGCGCAAGAATGATGAAACCAAGTACTCCGTTCCAATGACTGCCATGAACCGCTTGACCCGGAGGCAACTTGAAGTCACTCAAACTGCAGTTAACAAGTCAAAACACACAACTGCTGAAGTAAAGTTTGAAATCTCCAGGAGAATTGTTTGGCTCAGTGAAGTCAGGAAGTTCTGGTGGATTCTCATCAAATTCCTTAAACTCGACAAATGAAAGGAAAGTTGAAGAGGTCACTTAGGGGAAAATTGTTGAAACATAAAAGTGACCCTCTTAAACTTGAAGAGATCCGAAGCCATCACAAAACCCGCAGTCAAGATCCCCACCGCAATCTAGAACCGCATCCGAAGTCGACGTCATCAATCTTAGTTTTTAGTTTTCTTTGTTATCTTATGTCTTTACAGTTCTTTATCCAGTGTGCCTTGCATGGCAACCTTAGACAGATTTAACTTTGTAATCTTCGAGACGCTATAAATAGAGCTCTCTCTTTCTGAATGAATATATCTATCAATTATCTCTATCTTGAATATCGTATTCTGCTTATCCTCTCTTACTTTCTCATCTTAAAAGATCTTCAGAACTTAAACTGAAATATTAAGATTGTTATCTCTCTTCGGAGCAAGTCAGCTTTGACTTAATCACTAAGTCTGATCTCACTTACTAACTTGGGTTGATTGCAATCCTCGTTAAGAATCAGCTTAAGTGTCTTCTTGATATAATACTTGTTGTCATTTATATTTCCTTATATTTCCGCACCTAGTTATCTAACTATCTAACTCTAACTTGTTATTATTGTTGAGCTTTATGATCCACTAAGTTAAACTTCATTCCGCATTATTACTTGTTCTAACGTTTGTTCAAGTGTGTTACTCAAGTTTTTCTCTCAACACGAACATTCTCAGGCTATAAGATCTTAGTCATGTATAACTATGATGAATACACTAAGCAACTACAATATTGATGTCAATTTCATACAAGGAAAACGCTAGGCTATCAGGCATCATATAATCAGGTGATTCTACCATGCAATTCATGAAGATCCCTAGCCTATCACTAGCATGATGTTCTAACGTATCACAATATCAAATAACATTACAGTATTTTGGGGTCTATTTAATGGCTCCGTCTGATCGTACACTCTGCATCCTCCTTTATTATTTTAAAAACCATTTTAAATCATTTTGAAAATCTTTTCGTTAGTTTGAGACTGGATTCACACGAGTGTTCCTCCAATTCACTCAAACCAAGGCTCTGATACCAACGTGTAACATCCACAAAATTCATAAAAATTTAAAACTTTTTCAAGCATCCAAAAACCATTACTTATTAAAAAATGTTTTCAAAATAGTTTCATATCAGAGTATCCCAGAAATCAAAATCATAACATGTGAGGATGTGCACGATCAAGCATTCGCCTTCCCGCGATCATCCGAAGTACCTGAAACAAAATCAACAACTCTAAGCACGAAGCTTAGTGAGTTCCCCCAAAATACCCGCACAACAAATAACACACATATAATAACAGCATACTATGGGCCCAATCAACCATCGGGTTGAAATTCCCCAGACCCTCAACCATCGGGTTGGAATGCCAACATACTATGGGTCCAATCATCCTCGGGATGGTATACCCACGGCCCACAACCATCGGGTTGGAATGCCCACATGTTATGAGTCCAATCATCCTTGGGATGGAATACTCTCGGCCCAAAACCATCGGGTTGGAACGCCCCGGTGTGTTGGCTCTCGCACAAAGCAGAAAAGCGTCAACCACCAATCAATCATGTGCACATATATCAGATAATCACATAACAGTCTACAGACAGTCAAACCGATCTACAGATCGCTAAGCATAGCAACATCCTATCTAATAGGATACCGATCTAACCGATCATAACCACATATAAACATCCTATCTACCAGGATACCGATCTAACAGATCTCACTAATAATAAAGCAGGATAACAATCCAAAGGGCCGGCCTTGGCGCCTTCGACCCTTGAGTATAGTGGGGAAAACTCACCTCACAAGTAGTGTTGTAGTGACAATATCCAACTCCCAATCATAGCTCTGAACTCAACCGCCTGTAACCACCATATGACTAATTCCATCAAAATCCCAAATTACCAAAATACCCTCAGAAGTCAAACTTGGTCAACCCTTGGTCAAAGTTAAAGTCAACGGTCAACGTCAACAGTCCATGTTGACCCAACTCGTCGAGTGCAGCTTACGGACTCGTCGAGTTCATTCAGAACTCAGAAACCGTGAAAAATCGAGTCAACTCGCCGAGTTACCAAACAATTCATCGAATCCAAGTTGTGTTCAGAAGATCGGGAAAACCTTAACCAACTCGTCGAGTTAACTCACCCACTCGCCGAGTTCACTCAGAATCCAGAAAGCGGGAAAGCCCTTATCTGACTCGTCGAGTTGGCTAAGCAACTCGTCAAGTTTCTTCAGCCGTTTTATCATTCAGACACTTTTAAGCGAACCCAAGGCTCCAAACTGTAGATCTCGCCCCTAGGGTGTAGTTACCACGTAAAGTTGCCAACTTTACGTGCATGCAAGGCCTCAAGAGGCTAAAACACCCAAAACTAAGCTTAGGAAGAGGTTTAGGGCATGGAGAAGGGCCGAGACCAGATAAAGTCGACAACTTGATGTCCATAAGGCCTAGAGGAGTCCAGATCTGAGACCATGTCCTAATGAAAAGCTCAAACCCAAGAATGACTCCATTTTGCTCCAAAAATGACCATATACTTTCATAAGAGGAGATCTAATAAATGGAAAGCCAAGGTAAATACTTTTTACCTCCAAAATGGTTGCTAACACAGAGTAGATGTCGGATCTACTGCTTCTCCCTTTGCTCCAACCTCTTCAAGCTCCAATTTCCTTCACAACCACACCAAAATCACACTCCAAGGCTCTCACACACACTCAAGAAGGTATAAGGCTCGAACTAGGGTTTCTATGGGCTGTAAAGTGATAAGGGAGGCTGGTGAGGGGACTTAAGGTCCTTTAAATAGGGTGTAAACCCTAAAAATTAGGGTTTTCATGCACATCCTCAACTCGTCGAGTTGGAATCCTCCAACTCATCGAGTAGGTTCCATAAACCACGCGGCCTGATCAGTTTCTACACGACAAGTTGGGGCCTCCAACTCGTCGAGTAGGCCTTAAATGATGTATAAAAATTCTTGAAATTCATACCTAAAAATTAGGATGTTACACAATAAACAACAAAACCCTCAACACTCTCAGGAAGGGTCACCACTGGGGCTTCACATAAGTTTTGTCTCAGCGTCTCGAATGCAGCCTATTGTTCAGGCCCCCAATGAAAATTCACGGCCTTCATTGTCAAACTAGTGAGGGGTACAACAACCTTGGAGAAATCCTGAAATAAATCTCCGGTAATACCCTGCTAATCCCAGAAAACTCCTGATCTCCGAGGGAGACTTCAGAACCTCCTACTGCATAACAGCCTCAATCTTGGCCATGTCGACCAAAATCACATTTTGGTTAACGAGGTGTCCTAAAAAATGGACCCCCGTAACCAAAACTCACACTTCGAGAACTTATCATACAGTCGTTCCCACCTCAAAACTCCCATAAGCTCTCGAAGGCGCTCCTCATGTTTCTCCCTGGTCTTGTAATAGACCAGGATATCATCAATAAAACAATGACTGATCAATCGAGCATTGTCCTGCACACTTGATTCATCAAATCAATAAATGTCATCGGTGTATTGGTGAGCCCAAACGGCATCACCATGAACTCGTAATGACCATAGCAAGTCCGAAACGCGGTCTTCTCCACGTCCTCCTCTTTAACCCTCATCTGATGATACCCTGACCTCAAATCAATCTTGAAGAACCAAGATTCACCCTACATCTGATCGAAGAGATCATCAATCTGCGGAAGTGGGTAACGGTTCTTCACCGTCATCTTGTTAAACTCCCGATAATCAATACACATGCGATGAGACCCATCATTCTTCTTCACAAACAAGATCGGTGCTCCCCAAGGCGAACTGCTCGGTCTGATAAACTATTTGCCCAACAGCTCTTGAAGCTAAAAGGAAAACTCCTGCATCTTTGGTGCTGCCAATCGGTACGATGCCTTAGCAATCAAGGCCACACCGGGGACCAAGTCAATCTTGAACTCAGCGTTCCTCTCAGGAGGCACACTGGGTAATTCCTCCGAAAACACATCTGGGAACTCCCTTACTACAATCACATCTCAAACTGAGACCTCGTTCCTGACCCGAGTATCGCCACATACACTAGATAACCCAAACACCCGTGTTGAAGATATTTTCGTGCCGTGGCTGCAGAACAAAAGGCAGATCCAACCGTGGTACCCTCTCCATAAATAATTTCTTCTCCCCCACTTGGGGTTCGAACTACTATCTGCTGATCCTTGCAATCAATCATCACACCAAACCTGCTTAACCAGTCCAACCCTACTATCACACATACATCCCCCATGGGGATAGGGATTAGATCAATCAGGAAAGACACCCCGAAAATCTCCATAACACAACCCTGATAAATGCAACCCCGCGTTCATTGGTGATAGAAACCAACAGACACTCCAACTCTCCAAGAGTCATATAAAAACTCCTACTGAAAGATTGAGACACAAAAGACCGTCTCGCACCCGAGTCAAAAAGCACAAGAGCTTGCAAGGAGTTCACTAAGAAGGTACCTAAAGGAATCATAACCATAAGCATACTTGTAACGACCCAATTTTCAAAGGAATTTTTTTTTCATTTTTAAATAGCCAAAACATTTTTTCCATAAACCATAAAATCGCAAATACAATTGTTTTCAAATTCATATCAATAACAATATTATTTCAAATCATCAGAGTATCCCACAAAAGCGCCTGAGAGAGAGTGTGTGTCGCGTCATCAAACCTTGCCCTTGCCCTTAGGCTCAGATGTACCTGAAACAAATCCACAAACTGTAAGCTAATGCTTAGTGAGTCCCCCAGAGCATACCCCACACCAGCCACATACTCACATAATCATATTAGCTATAAAAGCTACATAAACCACATAAGCCATGCATACAAACATATAAGCAAGTCATGGAAACCCTTCAGGGTCTTACACCTAGTGCCACTGGAACCCCCACGTGGTCTTAACTACTTGCCGTGGGAACCCCCACATGGTCTTCACTACCAAGCAAATATCATACAAACTAAACAGGAAAGTATACTAGGATGCCATGGAAACCCTCCAAGGTCATACACCAAATGCCACGGGAACCCCCACATGGTCTCAGTCTACTGCCACGGAATCCCCCCGGGGTCTTTCATGCAGTTTTCATACCAACATAATGCATAATCAATCGAAAATCCACATATCACTAATTGGGGCGGCCTTGGTGCCTTAGATCCATTGGTATGGTGAGAAGACTCACCTCTCGCGAATGTTGAACTGTCAAGATAAAATCGGATAAGTCCCACGCACTGCTCCAACTCAACTGCCTATGAGCATCATGTGATTAACGTGTCACAATCCCGAAATACCATAAATGCCCTCAAAGTCAACCCTGGTCAAACTTAAAGTCAACAGTCAAGGTCAACAGTCAATGTTGACCTCAACTCGTCGAGTGCATCCAACAACTAGTCGAGTTACCTGAATAACTCGTCAACTTGCCGAGTTACCTGTGTAACTCGTCGAGTTCCTCAATGTCCAGAAGACCGAAAACCCCCATCCTTCATTGCACTCATTCAGAATCTCGAAAACGGATAAACCCTACCTGACTCGTCGAATCGACTAAGGGACTCGACGAGTTCCTTCAGTCCTTTTTGTGTTCAGTCCTTTCCAGTGAGATCCAATGTCCCAAACTTCAAATCCAACTTCTCCTAGTGTAGTTACCATGTAAAGTTGCAAAGTTTATGTGCATACAAGGCCTCACAAGGCTAAAACACCAAAACTAAGGTTCCTACAAGGTTTTAGTGCATAGAAAGGGCCTAAGCTGGATAAAGTGAGCAACTTTATATCATTAAAGACCTAGAGATGTCCAGATCTTGAACCATATCCTAGTGACAAGTTAAAATCCGAGTGTGACACCCTTTTGGCACCAAAAGTGACCATTTACTAACAAGAAAAGAGATCTAAGCAACTAAAGGTCAAGGTAGTGACTTTATACCTCAAGATGGTCGCCAATACATGGTAGATGTCGGATTTATTGCGTCCCTCTTTGCTCCTTCTTCAAGCTCCAAAATCTTCACAATCACACCAAAACTCACTCTCAAAAGCTCTTTTTCTCTCTCAAAAGGTGCAAGGCTCAAACTAGGGTTTCTATGGCTGTAGGAACGATGGAAGAGGATGCAAATGAGCCATAAGTTCTTTAAATACGGTACAAACCCCTAAAAATTAGGGTTTCTCTTTACAGTGCCTACTCGTCGAGTCGGGCCTTCCGACTCGTCGAGTAGATCAGAAAATTAGGGTTTCTCTTTAAAAAAACCCTAAAACTTATAAAATTAAATAATACCTGGAACAGGTGTTACAAATCTCCCCCACTTGAACTAGACTTCGTCCTCGAAGTCTGCTGATGCGAACAAGTCTGGGTAGTGATCTCGCATCTCCTCTTCCGGCTCCCATGTCCATTCAGAGCCCCTTCGGTGCTGCCATTGCACCTTTATTAGCTTCACCTCCTTGTTCCGAAGAACCTTGGTATTCCTATCTAGAATCACAACAGGCCTCTCAATGTAGTTCAGGCTCTCGTCCAGAGAAACGATCACGGCCTCATCGGTGACACACTTCCGAAGCTATGACACATGGAAGGTGTTGTGAATCTGGCTAAGCTCATCTGGCAGATCCAAGCGATAGGCCACCTTGCCCACCCGGGCCGTAATCCTGAACGGTCCAATATATCGGGGCCCCAACTTGGCTCTCTTCCGAAACCTGATGACTCCCTTCCATGGAGACAGTTTTAGTAACACAAAGTCCCCCACCTGGAACTCAAGATCCAATCGCTGCCGGTCAACATAGCTTTTTTGACGGCTCTGTACGACTCGCAGCCTGTCATGCACCTGATGAATCAACTCGGTCGTCTTACGGTGCTCCCCATGACTCGGTGGCCTACCTCGCCCCAACAAACAAGTGTCCTACACCTCCGACCATACAACATCTCAAACGGTGGTCCGTCAATACTAGTATTATAACTATTATAGTATGAAAACTCTGCTAGCGGGAGGTATGTATCCCAACTCCCTCCAAAATCCAACAAGCATTCCTGAAGCACATCCTTAAGTGTCTGGATCGTCCTCTCACTCTGGCCATCTGTCTGGGGGTGGTACATCGTACTAAAATGCAAATGAGCGCCCAGTTCCTCGTGGAACTTCCTCCAGAATCTGGATGTGAATCGAACATCCCGGTCAGAGACTACTGACACTGGCACCCCGTGCCTGACCACCACCTCTCACACATAAATATCCGCCAACTTCTTAGCGGATATGCTCTCAGAGATCGGAATAAAGTGGGCACTTTTCGTCAACCTGTCCACAATCACCCATATCGAATCCACACCTCTTGCTGTCCTTGGTAACTTCGTGATGAAGTCCATAGTGATCTCCTCCCGCCTCCACATGGGAATGGGTAGCGGCTGAACCTTGCCATGAGGCCGCCGATGCTCGGCCTTGACCATCCTGCAGGTCAAGCACCACTCCACGACCCCAAGCGATCTCTCGCTTCATGCAGGGCCACCAATAGCTCAGTCTCAGATCTCTATACATTTTCGTAGCCCTCGGATGTATAGAAAACCTGGACTTGTGTGCCTCCTCCAATATCTTCTGTCTCACTCCTCCAGTCACCGGTACCCACACCCAGCCACACTGTGTCAGAAGACCTCGGCTATCCCGAACAAACAAGGGATACTGACCCCGAATCTGCTTTATCTTCCAGTTATCTTTCCTCACACCCTCGACTAGAGCCTCCTTGATCATATCCAACAATGGAGAGATCACTGTCATCCTCAAACAAACGTTCCCAATCAGGGAACCCGCCGTCTTGCGGCTCAAGGCATCGGCCACCACGTTGGCCTTCCCTGGATGGTATAATATCTCACAATCATAATCTTTCAGCACGTCCAACCACCTCCTCTGCCGCATGTTGAGGTTCTGTTGATCCATCAAATACTTTAAACTCTTATGATCAGTATAAATAGTGCACCACGCTCCATACAAGTAGTGCCTCCAAATCTTGAGGGAAAACACCACTGCCCCCAATTCCAGGTCGTGATGGGGTAATTAGACTCATGAGGCTTCAACTGCCTCGAGGCATAAGCGATCACATGTCCACTATGCATCAGTATCACGCCTAACCCTGAGATCGATGCATCACAGTACACTACCAAGTCATCCAACCCCTCATGTAGTACTAGAATCGGAGCCTCACATAATCTTTGTCTCAGAGTCTCAAAAGCCAACTGCTGATCCGTGCCCCATCGAAATGTCACATTCTTCTTGGTCAAGCGGGTCAAAGGCACAACAATATTGGAGAAATCCTGGATGAATTTTAGATAATAGCCAGCTAAACCCAAGAAGCTACGGATCTCGGATGCGTTCTTCCATACTTCCCACCGCATCACTACCTCAACCTTGGCTGGATCAACCGAAATTCCCTCCTGATTGATGATGTGCCCCAAAAAATGCACCTCACGCAGCCAAAAATCACACTTTGAGCACTTGGCATACAGCCTTTCCGTTCTCAATGTCTCCAATACCTCCCTCAGATGCTGCTCATGCTGCTCCTTGGTCTTAGAATAGACCAGGATATCATCAATAAAAACGATCACCAACTGATCCATCATCGGTCTACACACTCTGTTCATGAGATCCATGAACGTTGTTGGGGCATTGGTGAACCCAAATGGAATCACCACAAACTCATAGTGCCCATACCGGGTCCTAAAAGCTGTCTTCGATATATCCTCATCCCGAATCCTCATCTGATGGTACCCCGACCGAAGATCAATCTTGGAAAACCAAGACGCACCCAACAGCTGATCGAACAAATCATCGATCCTCGGCAGTGGATGACGGTTTTTCACCGTTAGTTTGTTCAGCTCTCGACAATCAATGCACATCCTGTGGGACCCGTCCTTCTTTTTCACAAACAAGATTGGAGCTCCCCACGGGGAACTGCTCGGACGGATAAACCCTCGATCTAGCAGCTCCTGAAGCTGGGTAGATAGCTCCTGCATCTCGGGCGGAGCTAGCCGGTACGGTGCCTTTGCTATCGAAGAGGCACCCGACACTAAATCGATGTGAAACTTCACCTACCTCTCCGGAGCTCCTCGGGAAAGACATCCCAAAACTATTGTACCACCGGTACACTGCCCAAATCCGTCGTGGTCTTAACCCTCGTATCCGAGATATATGCCAGAAATCTCGTACAACCATGCTACAGAAATCTCTTAGCCCTTGCAGCTGAACAGAGGGTTGGCCCCTACGAGGCCCTCTCTCCATGAATAACCAGCTCTCCCCCACTTGGGGTTCGAACCCTCACCAACTGGCGCTCGCAATCGATCATGGCCCCATTGGCCGCCAAGCAGTCCATCCCGACAATCACCTTCATCCCTCGCAATGGTATCGGGACTAGATCAACACGAAACCTCTCCCCAGGCACATTCAGGACACAGTCCTAATACACCCTCACAACACTCACAGTGCGGTCGTCCGTAATCTCAACCTCAAGCGGGGAATCCAAAGTCCCTAGCGCATCCCAAAACTTCTTGCTAAGAGCAAGAGATACAAATGATCGGGTAGCTCCCGAATCGAACAAAACGTGAGCAGACATACCATTGACCAAAAAGGTCCCTATACATAAGAACAATATACATATAAGCAATGCAATAAATCTAGAGCAGGGAGATAAAATACGTACCAGCCACAACGTCGGGCACTGCCCGAGCCTCCTCGGTGGTCAACTAAAATGCGTGGCTCTTCACCGTCGAAGCATCCGCCTTAGCAGGGCGGCCATCAGTAATCCTCATCGTGGCGAGCGCAGGCGCCACCACTGCTCCTCCCCCTCCCTGCAACCTCAGACAATCGGCCTTTTTATGGCTAGTCTGGTTGCAGTGGAAAGAAATCAATCCCTTCTTGGGGCAATCCCTGCTCACGTGGCCTGGCTGACCACACGTATAACACACTGGGCCCGTCCCCCGACACAGCCCACAATGAGATCTCCCACACTTGGCACACCGGCCACGACCCTGCTGGCCCCTACTGGATGAATCCGAGGTATTAGGCTTTTTAGCCTGACCTACTAATGTTTGTGCCTGCTCAGCTTCCGCTTGGTGCGAAAGTCCAACTCCATCTCCCGCTCACGGGCCTTCTCCACCATCTCATTTAGGGTTTTGCACCCTGTGAATATCACAAACTCACGGATATCATCCCTCAACATGGAATGATACCTCGTCCACCTCATGTCCTCATCTGTAGCATACTGTAGGATCAACAATGCTCGTTCCCAAAACTTGGCGGTGATCTCCGCCACAGTCTCGGTGGTCTGCTGAAGCTCCTGAAACTCCCTCACCAATCGCTGCACCTTAATAGATGGTGCAAACTCCAGGTCAAATCACCTGATAAACTCGACCCATGTCATCTCAGCCACACCGGCTGCTCCCACCTGGCTAGTCACCTCTCCCCACCAGTCTCGGGCACGATCTCTCAGCATACATGAAGCAAAACCCACCTTGGCCGCATCAGGGCAAGAACTCGTGCGCTAGGCGTTCTCTATGTCCGCCACCCAACGTCGGCTAACAATGGGGTCCCTGACCCTGAAAAAATCCGGCACCCCGCACGCCTTGAACTCCCGGAACGAGGGAGTTCGGGCCCCGACCTGGCCTGCAGCAATCTCGACTCTGAATGCCCTGAGCCTCTCCTCCATGATCTCCATCATACCCTCCTTGACCATACCAAAAATCACTTGGGTAGCGTCAAGGATTCCCCTCGTCACCTTGGCTGCAATGAGCTCGCGCAACCTCTCATCAATGGGTTAAGTACCGTCGCCCGACCCAGATCCGGATCCCGATCCTGATCCCCCAGCTCCATGTTGTGTCACCGCCATACTGAACTGCAATGTCATAAATCATAATGATCAGGATATCCAAATAGGGGATCTTCCCACACCGGTCCTCCTTAGAGCTTCCAGATCTAACATCAGTTCGGGTACAGGTCCTGTGCTTTCAGTAGTACGGGCCCAATACTACCTTCCACACATACATGTACCTTCCCCAAGGCTCTACCTGATAACTCTAATTCCTCCCATAACAAATCATATCTCAGAGGCTACCGCATAGCTAAAATCCTAGGCTAACCTAAGATTTCCTCCATCCATATCAAACCAGAACTCAATCATAACAGGTTGCCTTTATGCATGCAAATTATACACAGAAAAAGGATCAAATAGACTTTCCAATAATAGATTCTACCCTAGGACCACAACTAGACAAGGAACAGGAAATAAGGCCAAATCAATCATTCTAAGGCTATAAGCTCCTAACCGTATACAATTTAAAAAGCATACATATAGCAAGATCCATACGATTATCATAACTCAAATATCAGTATAACATGGCTAACATATTGGGGAACTACTTACTTGGCTCGGCCGATCACGCACATTGCACTCTCTTTTTTTCCATTCTTAAAAGTTTTTAACTTTTATTTTTGAAAACAATTTTACCATTTCCGTAGTTTGAGTCCTAACACACCCGAGAGTGTACCCGAATCTCTCAAACCAAGGCACTGATACCAACTTGTAACGACCCAATTTGCAAAGGAATTTTTTTTCATTTTTAAATAGCCAAAACATTTTTCCATAAACCATAAAATCGCAAATACAATTGTTTTCAAATTCATATCAATAACAATATTATTTCAAATCATCAGAGTGTCCCATAAAAGCGCCTGAGAGAGAGAGAGAGTGCATGCCGCGTCATCAAACCTTGCCCTTGCCCTTAGGCTTAGATGTACGTGAAGCAAATCCACAAACTATAAGCTAATGAGTAAGTCCCCAGAGCATACCCCACACCATCCACATAATCACATAATCATATTAGCAATAAAAGCTACATAAACCACATAAGCCATGCATACAAACATATAAGGAAGCCATGGAAACCCTCCAGGGTCTTACACCTAGTGCCACTAGAACCCCCACGTGGTCTTAACTACCTGCCATGGGAACCCCCACATGGTCTTCCTGCCATGGGAACCCCCACATGGTCTTCTATAACTGCCATGGGAACCCCCACATGGTCTTCACTACCAAGCAAATATCATACAAACTACACATGCAAATATACTAGGATGTCATGGAAACCCTCCAAGGTCTTACACCAAATGCCACGGGAACCCCCACATGGTCTTAGTCTACTGCTACGGGAACCTCCTGGGGTCTTTCATGCAATTGTCATACCAACATAACACATAATCAATTGACAATCCACATATCACAAAATGGGTCAGCCTTGGTGCCTTAGAGCCATTGGTATGGTGAGAAAACTCACCTCTCGCGAATGCTGAACTGACAAGATAAAATCGGATAAGTCCCATGCACTAATCCAATTCAACTGCCTATAAGCATCATGTGATTAACTTGTCACAATCCCGAAATACCATAAATGCCCTCAAAGGCAACCCTGGTCAAAGTCAAAGTCAACAGTCAAGGTCAACAGTCAATGTTGACCTCAACTCGTCGAGTTCATCCAGCAACTCGTCGAGTTACCTGAGTAACTCGTCAACTCGCCGAGTTACCTGTGTAACTTGTCGATTTCCTCAATGTCCAGAAGACCGAAAACTCATGTAGACAGAAAACTCCCATCCTTTATTGCACTCATTCAGAATCTCGAAAACGGATAAACCCTACCCGACTCATCGAGTCGACTAAGGGACTCGACGAGTTCCTTCAATCTTTTTGTGTTCAGTCCTTTCCAGTGAGATCCAAGGTCCCAAACTTAAAATCCAACTTCTCCTAGTGTAGTTACCACATAAATTTGCAAATTTTACGTGCATACAAGGCCTCACAAGGCTAAGACATCAAAACTAAGGTCCCTACAAGGTTTTAGTGCATGGAAAGGGCCTAAGCTCGATAAAGTGAGCAACTTTATGTCATTGAAGACATAGAGATGTCCAGATCTGGAACCATATCCTTGTGACAAGTCCAAATCCGAGTGTCACACCCTTTTGGCAACAAAAGTGACCATTTACTTCTAAGAAAAGAGATCTAAGCAACTAAAGGTCAAGGTAGTGACTTTATACCTCATGATGGTCGCCAATACAGGGTAGATGTCAGATCTACTGCTTCCCTCTTTGCTCATTCTTCTTCAAGCTCCAAAATCTTCACAATCACACCAAAACTCACTCTCAAAAGCTCTCTTTCTCTCTCAAGAAGGTGTAAGGCTCAAACTAGGGTTTCTCTCGCTGTAGGAATGATGGAAGAGAATGCAAATGAGCCACAAGTTCTTTAAATACGGTACAAACCCTTAAAATTAGGGTTTCTCTTTACAGTGCCTACTCGTCGAGTCGGGCCTTCCGACTCGTCGAGTAGATCTGAAGTCCCGCGTCCTCATAACAACCTCTACTTGACGAGTTGGAGCTCCCCGACCTGTCGAGTCCCAGCACGAAACCCTAAAACTTATATAATTAAATAATACCTGGAACAGGTGTTACAATACCATAAAATAATTGACAGAATAATAAATGAAAACATACCAGTAACTACGTCCAGCGCCTTGCTAGCCTCCTCTACTGTGAGCTGGAACAGACGACCCCAAGCCCTCGGGGGCTCCGCCCTGCCCTGGCGTCCATCTTTGACCCTCAAGGTAGAAGTATCGAGTGCCTACACGGGTCTGGCAGCAAGCAAGGGACAATGGGCTTTCACATTGCCTACTTGCTCACAATGATAACAAATTCTGGAAATCGACGGCAGAACTTGCTAGCGACAGTTCTTCGCATAATGCCCCTCCTTACGACATTTGTGGCATCCAGAAGACGATCGGCGAACACCCTCATGAACCTTGCCAAACTTGCCTCAAGTACGACCCCTCTGTCCTCCAGATCGTGAATCAAAGGCCATGAACCGCTTTGCCGTAGGCTGCGACTGAACAGGACCATGATGTTGCTGAAGGGTTTTGAGCACTATAACAACCTTATGGTGCTCATGCAACCCTAGATTCTTTTTATCTATGTTTTCTCTAATTATACATGCAATTTGATTTTCCAAAGCACACATCCTAACTAGCACACAATTTGACAATTGAACCATATAACTAGTTGGATAACTTACCTCTTAGTAGGACTTGTAGTTCTTAGCCTTCAAAAGCTTGAGCACCTCAAATGTGACGCCTCTAATGTGTCACAAACGCCAAGTGCAAAAGGAGGCTTGAGAGAATAAGTGACTTAGCACAAAAATCGGTTCTCACTCTCCAAGAATGTATGTGCCACCGATTTCAGCTCTAGGGAGTTCCTTTTATAGTGTGACAAGTGCTAGGGTTACATCCATGCAAACCCTAATGCACCATGACCCTTCATATTACTTAGGCTCCATGGGTTAAACCTCCATGGACTATCCATGTTGGCTTAGCCCATCCTAATTAACCATGGAGCATTAGCCCACACTATAAGAATCATTGATTTACCAAATCAGTCCCCGTATATTTAATTAGTCTCTTTTGATCACTAAATTACTTCCAAATTAATTCTTGATCAATACTAATTAAATAATATGATTTCACATTAATATATTATACTTGTAATATATTAACAAATCACAAATAACCTTATTATCAAAAGTCCATCCTATCAAATTGCATTGGTGAAGGCAACCCAAAAGGACCATGCTACTCTCGGGTCAAGTACATACCAATTATAGTTATGGGCTTAGACACCTAATCCAACAGTCTCCCACTTGGATAAGTCTAATAACTATAACTGCAAGTACGACTTAAACAACCGACTAGCAATCGTAGCTCTTAAAAGTCGATGTCGAACTCTGACCCATTCAGTGACGCGTCCTTTAGATAAGGGATCATATAATCCTCTGTTCTTCAAGATATCAGCCGGACAAATACATGGAACAATGGCTTACTTATTGTCCAGCAGTTTGTTTCTTGATTTCCGATTTGTTTGACAGAGAACTTAATTGAACACATCAATTTAGTCCCGACCAGGCCCGACACATAAGTCAAAACAAAATCATCGAGGGGCCCAAGATATCGCTTTTAATCCTCCAAGAATTAAATGGAACAGATAAACTTCGACATTATATGCTTGTACTAACTATTCGTTAAATCATACACAACAGTGCGTTTTATAACATCAAGTTACTGATGCATTTTCGCACTATCAATATACAACCAAGTCATAGTCAACAACTCATATATCTTGGTTTGAAGACTTATATGATATTATCGTCTCACGATCACTCGTGATAAATTCCATGAAGTGATACAAGTGAGTGTGGGTTTAATCCAATACTCAGACCTTATGAGCACTCATGAATGTTGTAGCAATCTCTTGCTATGTCTAAAACACTTCAGACAATCTACAAGCCAAATTCATGACAGTTTTGCCTCAATACCTACTTCCAAAGTATGATCGATTGTGGATAGTTTGAATAATATAATTATTCTAGAAGTCAAAACATGCAAAATGAAACAATAGTAAACAATTGACACAAGATAGTAAGTTTACTCATAAATAAAACACCTTTTATTTAATCATCAAATGTCAATTACATTTTATCTATTACAAGTTTCAAAAAAGCTATCTAATCATTAAAACTAATATCATCCTCCAGCCCAATGCTCCTTGCATGTTGCAAATGCTTAACCCTACTCAGTCCCTTCGTGAGGGGATCTGCTGGGTTCTCATCTGATGATACCCTCTTTACCACGAGGAGTCCTTCTTCCACCCGATGTCTTATGAAGTGATATTTCTTGTCGATGTGCATGGATCTGCCATGATCCCTTGGTTCCTTGGTTAAGGCAACCGCACCCTCATTGTCACAGAAAATCTCCATAGGCTCCTTTATAGTTGGTACAACTCCAAGGTCTCCGATGAATTTTTTTCAGCCATATCGCCTCCTTCGACGCTTCGCTTACTGCTATGTACTCTGATTCGCACGTTAAATCAGCTACAGTCTCCTGTTTGGAACTTTTCCAAGTTATTGCTCCTCCATTTAGGGTAAAAACCCAGCCCGACTAAGAGCGGAAATTATCTCTATCGGTCTGAAAACTGGCGTCGCTATACCCTGTGACTCTTAAGTCATCACTCCCACCAAGAGTAAGGACCCACTCTTTAGTCCTGCGTATGTACTTAAGAATATTATTTACCGCAGTCCAATGAGCTTTACCAGGATTCCCTTGATATTTGCTGACCCTGCTCAAAGCAAAGGCCACATGAGGGCGAGTACAAGTCATAGCATACATGATTGAGCCAACTGCGGAAGCATATGGTACTTGACTCATCTCAACTATTTCAGCCTCTGTACTCGGACTCTGAGTCTTACTCAGTTTGGTATTGCCTTTGATTGGTAAGTCACCTTTCTTGGAATTCTCCATGCTGAACCGTTTCAACACCTTGTCCAAGTAGGTACTTTGACTAAGTCCAATTAGTCTTTTACTCCTGTTTCTCAATATCCTTATCCCTCGGATGTAAGCAGCTTCTCCAAGGTCCTTCATAGCGAAACACTTCCCAAGCCAGCACTTAACCTCCTACAAGGTTGGAATGTCATTTCCTATGAGTAGTATGTCATCCACATATAATACTAGAAAGCTAACTATACTCCCACTAGCCTTGACATACACACACGACTCATCCCCGCTTCTCGAAAATCCAAACATTTTGACTTTCTCATCGAAACAAAGATTCCATCTGCGAGATGCTTGTTTCAATCCATAAATGGATTTCTCAAGCTTACACACTCTATTAGGGTACTTTGCGTTGAAAAAAACCCTCTGGCTGACTCATGTAAACATCTTCAGCCAACTTCCCAATAAGCAAAACGGTTTTGACATCCATTTGCCATATTTCATAGTCATGAAATGCAGCTATGGCTAACATAACCCTAATATATTTAATCTTCGCTACTGGTGAGAAGGTCTCATCATAGTCAACTCCATGAGTTTGAGTAAAGCCCTTCGCAACTAGTCGCGCCTTATATGTATGTACTTTCCCATCCATGTAGGTCTTCTTCTTGAAGATCCATTTGCACCCGATTGTCTTACGACCCGGTACATTGTCAACCAAGTTCCAAAATTGATTGTCATACATGGACTGAATCTCGCTGTCCATAGCCTCTTTCCACTTTGCAGACTCGTGGCCTGCCATAGCTTCCTTGTAACTGTTAGGCTCATCCAAATTTACGAGTGTGCTATCACTGATAAATGTATTATCCTCAGATGTTATATGGAAACCATATAACACAGGTGGAACACTAACTCTACTAGAGCGCCTCAGAGGTACGGACTCGTCAACTTGTTCAACTGGAGTTTCCTCCTTAGGTTGATCGCTAGTGTTTGAGGTTCCTTCACCGCTTGAATCTTGAAGCTCTTCAAGGTCAATTTGCCTCCCATTGTCCCCTTGGCCTATGAGTTCTCCCTCGCGAAAGACTCCTCTCCTCGCAATGAAGACAAAATTGTCACTCTGTCTATAGAAGAGATATCCAAAGGATTTCTGTGGGTAGCCGATGAAAATATACCTCTCACTATGAGGTTCGAGCTTGTCGTGAGTCTCGCGTCTAACGAAAACCTCACAACCCCAAACCTTGATGTGTGCTAACGAGGTAACCTTCCCTGTCCACATCTCGTGAGGTGTTTTGGCAACCTTCTTAGTTGGGACTAGATTAAGGATATGGGCGGCAATCTCTAAGGCATACCCCTAGAATGAGATGGGTAACGAAGCTCAACTTATCATGGAACGAACCATGTCCAACAAGGTTCGATTGTGCCTCTAATCCACACCATTAAGCTGTGGTCTCCTGGGTGGCGTCAATTGTGAAACAATTTCACATTCCTTAAGATAGTCTTGGAACTCGATACTATGATACTCACCACCCAGATCGGATCGGAGCATCTTTATCTTCCTGCCTAGCTGATTCTCCACTTCTTGTTTAAACTCTTTGAACTTTTCAAAGGTTTCTGACTTATGTTTGATTAAGTAGATATAGCCATATCTGTTGTAATCATCAATAAAAGTCACATAGAAGCGGTTTGTGACATCCGCCTAAAATGGATTCGGGTCAACCCAACCCAATTGGAAATTTAATAAACCCTACTCAAGATTACTTGACGCTAATAGGATCAAAACCCATACAATACGATATAACTTGACGTTAATAGCAACATAGTATTGTACAACGTTATAACTATAATCAAAGTAAATTATGATACCATATTAAAATCAAATGAAAGTATAATGCTCTAATTAAATTAAAAGAATCAAACTTGAATTCTCTAATTAAAGTTCAAATCAAAGTAGATTGTTATAATCAAATAATAACCTATCTTTTATAAAACTCCATTTTTATAAACTTTACATTAAATTTTATAAAACTCTATTTTTTATAAACTTTACTTTAAATTTTATAAAACTCTTATATTAATTATGTAAAAGATGCTTGTGTTAGTGGGAAATTATGAAGACCACCAAAAGCAAAAAGATTATTCTCATGCTCTCCCACTCACACCTCCCATCCACTTTCCTTTCCTTTTTCTCCCAACACATTATTCTCTTCACCACTTAAATCTTCTCTATTCTTTCTCTCACTCTCAATCTCGAAATTTCCTCCAAGAATACTCATATTCCATCCAAGAACAATCTATTATACTCAAATCTTCATCCCTCTTGAAGCATTCATCAAGGTATGTTGTTAAAAGTTTCAAATTCATACAAGAAACAAATTAAAACCACCAAAATATCTAAAACTCATTTTTTGCATAAACCTGATTTTTCTCAGAATACCATCAATAAAATAAGAAGTTCTGGAAATTTTCAGAAAATAACTTATTTTTATTGAATTATCATAATTATTGCAATAAAGTAGGGCAATAATTCACATAAAATACTTGTTGCATTCAATAAATTCTGAGAAAATTCTGGGATGATCTGTATACTGATTAAACATGATATATGAAGTTTCATGCATTTATATTACTGTTTACTATTATTTATGATTTTATTGATTAATTAATAATGAAATATATAAAAAATACTTCCCATAGTCACAAATATCTTAAACTTATACACTGGGCTCTACATCATGTTATAAAACTATGGTTAATTTTACAGATTTTTTGAGAATCATTTACTATTTTTCCCGAATTTTGTGTTGTTTAATCATTAAAATATTAAATAAATACTAAAACAGTTCAGAAAAATATACAAATTTTACAGTAATTCATATTGTATGAAATCATGATTTCCTAATAATTTCATAATTTTTCAATACTGTTTACTATTTAAAACTATTTTCCTAAATATTTAAGCATGTAAAAATGCATTTTAATGATTATTTCATATAAATAATTGTTAAAATCTGTAAATAATTATAATTGGGCAAGTTATTATTTTAATAAGAAATTATTAAAATCTGGCCTAAATTGAAAATATAAATTAATTATGCAAAGTAAGTAATTCAATTTAAAATTCATTTAACAAATAAATACATTAATATTATAATCAAAATGAATTATTGTTAATTCATCTAATATAAGAATATGTGTCTAATTATTTGTATTAATACTCCATTCTCGTTTAGCAGTTCCTAAACCAAAACTATTAATTATATTAGGTTCTACGCCATTTTGACCCGAATCGTCTATCGTACGACACACGCATTTCATTTTGGGACTAATGTGAGTAATCTACCCCATATTTTATAATCTTCAATACTTTTGGGGTGTATCATGTGGTTCTAATATGTTCCAACTTCATTTTATTGTTTTATCACAATTGAGACATTGTTGGGACATTTATACGTGAGTCATTAATTGTATAACTATTGTTTGTTTACGCTACATGTACTTGTAGTGCATTATCATTTTTAGTCTAATCTCCATGACTATGCCCGTATTCTTGAGGTACGTTATGGACAATAATAGCGCTATTGGGTTGACCACCCCGCCTTGGGACGCTAAGGTGATTGATCACACGTGGTTGAGTGTGTACGATGATTAGATGCTTCATCCTATATATATTTATATATATACATATGTATATATATAGGGTGAGGACTTATTGTTGTTGTTATCAATTGTTAATCAATTTTTGATTTATAAACCGTTATCTCAAATACAATTGTTTGGCGACTTCAAAAGAAAACAGATTTCAAATTATAAATGTTTCAACTTCACAATTTTCTCTACTAAAATTTGATTACTCACCAACTCTCGTAGTTGACCTGTTTTTACCCATGATGCAGATTTGAAGAATGAAGAATGATGAAAAATAGGTTGTGCCTTAGAAATCCACAAGACAATTTAAATTTGATGTAATAAATGTGGTTTGCATTTGTATTTGTACTTGTATGTTGTGGATCTTGTTTGCATACTTATTACTTAATTGAATCTAATCACATTATAACCTAGTTGTCATGAGACTTTGAACAATATATCACGCCTTGATCAATTCCGACAAGGATCGGGGTGTGACTGATTGGTATCAGAGCCCTTGACTATAGGGAATTAGGTTAATTGCCTTGACCTAGTCTATAGCCTCTAGGGTCCTCTCGTATGCTAGTTTATAAAATGCACACACAACTGTATGCAATTCGCACTTATAAAATCCTAGGAATACCTTTGTGTGTTAATTGCTCCCTTATGTGCATACGTATTACTCCTGACACTTATATGTGTGCATACACTTGTGAATATTCTCCACTTTCTCTGAAAATCACACACATACTCAAGTTGTTTAACAAAATGTATATACATAGATGTATTCCTTAGAGCTCATAGGAAATTCAAAGTCATCCACTCTAGTTGGGTAGGATCATAGTAATGGACGCGTAGTAACTGGAAGGGGGAGGTGCCGGTAGCCCGAAAGTCCAGACTAGGTAAGCATTCGTATACATCCCAATCAACCGAGGGACCAGTTTGCTTATCTGGGGACCAAAGGCGAGATTTCCCAAACCTATAGGCCAAAGCGCGTCATTCACATTACTTTTGAGCCATCAAAATACCCGACCTTATCAAACGTATCCGAAAGGATACACTCCAAAATGGCCAACTCATTGGACTATTAAGTTCCCTAATGGGCCTAGAAGTGGGAAAGAAATGTGAAAACTTAGTTTTGTGGGGGCCCACGCAAGTGCTACATGTTTCACATTTAGTAACCATGGAAAGCCCAAAAGGTGCCCAACACTCCTAACCATGGCCCAACAAGTGTTTTACAATTATTTTACCCAACAATGTCTAAAAACTTTATTTCCATAATCAATTTACAAATAACTCACAAGTCCATATGCGTGTTTCTCGTAGATGGCATTACGACCCCCATACGCTGCTCGCAACAACAGAAGGCTAGCTGCCCTGGTCGCCAAGGAGGTAGCAAACGTCATCCCAACAATTGCAACCCAACTTCATTCTCTTCAGCCACAAGCTCCAGCAACAACTCCTCGTTGCTCGTGCAAGCACTTTCGTAACTGCAATCCGCCTTACTTCAAAGGCACCGATGGTGCCACCGCACTCCTCACATGGATTGAAGAAATGGAGAGTACTTTCATCCATAGCGAGTGTCCTGAGGACCTGATGGTCCGTCATGCTACAGGGTGCCTCCTAGGTCATGCTCTCACATGGTGGAACCTAGAAAAACGGGCAAAGGGAGAGGCTGTTGCCTTGGGAATGACCTGGTCAAAACTAAAAGAACGCATGATGGAGAAGTTCTGCCCTGACAGCGAATTGCAAACTCTCGAGGATGAATTCTGGAATCTGAAACAGGAGGGAGGCGACAACGCGGCCTACACCAATAGATTCCATGATCTCTCGAGACTCCTACCTCACATGGTTCAACCTATGAAAACTGCAATACGCCGCTACATCAAAGGGTTACCACGCCAGATCCGTGATTCGGTGACCAGCAGTAGGCCATCTACCCTAGAATCCGCCATTGAATTAGCAGGTCAACTCAACGAGGACAATGTGAACGATGGTGTCCTCCCACGCAAGGGTTCAAAGATGTCAACTGAAAAGTCGACCCCTGAGACCCCCCTAATTGTCAAGTCCGAGTCCTCCCACCGACATGACAAAAAGAAGCAGAAAAGTCATCACCACAACCATGCTGTTATTACCCCTGCTACTCCTATCACCCAAGTCACCCCACCAGCCCAACCAAATAAAAAGCCGTATACCGGACCTCACCCCCTCTGTAACCACTGTAACTATCACCATATGACCACCAGCCCGTGTCGCCTCTGTACGAATTGTGGTCGCTATGGCCACTTGGCAGACACATGTCGTGCACCAAAAACTCAGCGACTACTCTATCTACCCTCAAATCAGCAAACACAAACCCGGTATCCAACTGGAACATGCTTCAACTGTGGTGACCCCACCCATTTCAAAAACGCGTGTCCTAGGTTAGTCAATATCATCAACACCCAAGCCCAGGCAAATCCAACAATGCAGGTTCCAGCTCCCAAAGGCCGAGCCTTTGTCATTACCGCAACCCAAGCAAAGACCGATAACAAGGTCGTAAATGGTACGTTTCTCATAAATAACTGCTACGCGTCAGTACTTTTTGATTCAGGTGCCGATAAAAGTTTTGTGTCTTTGGAATTTGAGCCCATACTTCACACACCTCGCACGATTCTTAATGAGTACTTTACCGTAGAAGTCGCCGATGGAAAATACGTTTCACTCAATGCAGTCATCCAAGATTGCACTTTCGATTTTTCCGGTCATAAATTTTCTGTCAATTTAGTTCCTATGGAACTTGGTAGCTTCGACATCATCGTAGGAATGGATTGGCTATCCCAAAACCATGCTGAAATAGTATGTTACGATAAGTTCATTCGTATTCCTCTCGCCGACGGTCAAAGTCTTCGTATTTATGGCGAGACTCATTCGAAAAAGCTTAGTCTTATGTCATGTACTCAAGCTCGATCATATCTACGAAAAGAATACATGGCTTTCTTAGCCCATGTGGTGGAAACAAAGGTCAAAGAAAAGAAGATTGAAGATATTCCGATAGTACGAGACTTTCTCGACATCTTTCCCGATGACGTATCTGGACTCCCTCCAGTACGTGAGCTAGAGTTCCGCATCGATCTTGTTCCTGAGGCTACTCCCATAGCCAAGTCTCCATATCGGTTGGCTCCAACCGAGATGCAAGAATTGGCAAGTCAGCTCCAAGAACTAACCGATAAGGGATTTATCCGCCCTAGTACTTCACCCTGGGGAGCCCCGGTTCTCTTCATCAAAAAGAAAGATGGTTCGTTTCGTATGTGTATCGATTATCGGGAGTTAAATAAATTAACCATCAAGAACCGATATCCGTTACCTCGGATCGACGACCTTTTTGATCAGCTTCAAGGAGCTTCATGCTTCTCAAAAAATTGACCTTCGCTCGGGTTATCACCAACTTCGAGTACGGGAAGAAGACATCCCCAAAACCGCTTTCCGAACCCGCTATGGTCATTACGAGTTCACCGTGATGCCTTTCGGCCTAACAAATGCCCCTGCCGTATTCATGGACTTGATGAATCGGGTATTTAAACCTTATCTCGACCGTTTTGTTATCGTCTTTATTGATGACATCCTCATTTACTCCAAGACAAGGGCAGAGCATGAAAGACACCTTCGCCTAACTCTCCAAACGTTGCAAGGAAATCGGCTCTACGCCAAATTTTCGAAATGCGAGTTTTGGTTAAATGAGGTACAATTCCTTGGTCATATTGTAAGTGACAAGGGTATTTTATTCGATCCCGCAAAAGTTGAAGCAGTCCAGAATTGGAAAGCCCCCCGTACCCCCAAGGAAATTCGGTCCTTCCTTGGTTTAGCCGGCTATTACCGGCGTTTCATTTCAAATTTCTCAAAGATTGCTTTACCGCTTACTTCTATCACTTGCAAGGGTACACCATTTGATTGGGGACCCAAGCAGGAATACGCTTTCCAAACCCCTAAACAAAGTTTGTGTGACGCTCCGATTCTTACACTCCCTGAAGGATCCGAAGATTTTGTGGTATTCTGCGATGCCTCCAATCTCGGTCTAGGTTGTGTTTTGATGCAAAGGGGAAAGGTTATAGCTTACGCATCACGACAACTCAAAATCCACGAAAGGAATTATACGACTCATGATTTGGAGCTCGGTGCCGTGATTTTCGCTCTTAAAATTTGGAGGCATTACCTTTACGGCACTAAATGCGTAATTTTCACCGACCACAAGAGCTTGCAACATATTCTTAATCAAAAGGAACTCAATATGAGGCAAAGACGATGGGTCGAGCTCCTAAATGATTACGAGTGTGAAATACGCTATCATCCGGGCAAGGCAAACGTCGTAGCCGACGCGTTAAGCCGAAAAGAACATGCCCATGCGTTTCATCTAATATGTTCTCCTATCTTGTCCAATCTCAGGGACCGAATTCGAGGAGCCCAACACTCGGCAATTACCGAAAATGACATGCCCACAGGAATTGATAGGGAGTTGGAAACCAAATCTGATGGTATTTTCTATTATCAAGATCGCATCTGGATCCCAGATCGTGACAATCTTCGCATATTCCTGATGGAAGAAATCCATAAAACCCGATATTCCATTCATCCAGGCACTGACAAGATGTATCATGGCCTGAGAACCAATTATTGGTGGTCGGGAATGAAAAAGGATATTGCTTTATTCGTGGCCAAATGTCTTACATGTTCTAGGGTCAAAGTAGAACATCAACGACCCTCTGGACTATTGGTCCAACCAGAAATCCCCAGGTGGAAATGGGAAGCGATCGCCATGGATTTCGTAACCAAACTTCCCCGTACCACAAAAGGACACGTCAGCATTTGGATAATCATTGACCGTTTGACCAAATCCGCTCATTTCCTTCCCATCCGGGAAAATTTCAAAGTCAAAAAACTTGCTCGGATTTACATCAACGAGATAGTTAGTCGGCATGGCATTCCTCTCAGCATCATTTCAGATCGTGATGGGAGATTTCTCTCTCGGTTTTGGCAATCACTTCAAACAGCCATGGGAACCCGCCTCGATCTCAGTACCGCCTATCATCCTCAGACCGATGGTCAATCTGAGAGGACAATTCAAACACTCGAAGATATGTTGAGGGCGTGTGTCTTGGATTTCGGAGGAAACTGGGACTCTCATTTACCGTTGGTGGAATTCTCCTATAATAACAGTTATCATTCTAGCATCAAGATGCCACCATTTGAGGCATTGTATGGCCGTAAATGCCGATCTCCTATTTGCTGGCATGAAATCGGTGAGTCCCACGTGATTCGCGCAACAGTGGATTCTCCAATCGTTGGTCCTGAGCTTATCCAGGAAACAACCGACAAAATCACTTAGATTCGCGATAACCTTCTCGCAGCTCGTAGCCGACAAAAGAGTTATGCCGACAAGCGACGCAAACCGCTTGAATTTACCGTAGGTGACATGGTCATGTTAAAAGTGTCCCCATGGAAAGGTGTGGTTCGATTTGGACGCAAGGGTAAATTGGCACCACGCTACGTAGGCCCGTTTAAGATCATAAAAAGGATCGGACCAGTAGCCTACGAGTTGGATCTACCAACAGAGCTTAAGAAAGTTCACCCGGTATTTCATATAGCCAACCTCAAGAAGTGTTTAGCAGACGAGAACCTTCATGTTCCTCTCGAGGATATCCAAATCGACGAGACAATGTAATTTATCGAGAAACCCTTGGAAATTGCTGATCGAAAGGAAAAGCAACTCAAAAGAAGTCGCATTCCCCTGGTTAAGGTCAGGTGGCAGTCGGCACGTGGACCTGAGTATACATGGGAGCGTGAGGATCATATGCGTACCAAATACCCACAACTTTTCTCTTAAGGTACTCTCTTCTTAAATTTCGGGACGAAATTTCCTAAAGTAGGGGAGACTGTGACATCCGCCTAAAATGGATTCGGGTCAACCCAACCCAATTGGAAATTTAATAAACCCTACTCAAGATTACTTGACGCTAATAGGATCAAAACCCATACAATACGATATAACTTGACGTTAATAGCAACATAGTATTGTACAACGTTATAACTATAATCAAAGTAAATTATGATACCATATTAAAATCAAATGAAAGTATAATGCTCTAATTAAATTAAAAGAATCAAACTTGAATTCTCTAATTAAACTTCAAATCAAAGTAGATTGTTATAATCAAATAATAACCTATCTTTTATAAAACTCCATTTTTATAAACTTTACATTAAATTTTATAAAACTCTATTTTTTATAAACTTTACTTTAAATTTTATAAAACTCTTATATTAATTATGTAAAAGATGCTTGTGTTAGTGGGAAATTATGAAGACCACCAAAAGCAAAAAGATTATTCCCATGGTCTCCCACTCACACCTCCCATCCACTTTCCTTTCCTTTTTCTCCCAACACATTATTCTCTTCATCACTTAAATCTTCTCTATTCTTTCTCTCACTCTCAATCTCGAAATTTCCTCCAAGAATACTCATATTCCATCCAAGAACAATCTATTATACTCAAATCTTCATCCCTCTTGAAGCATTCATCAAGGTATGTTGTTAAAAGTTTCAAATTCAAACAAGAAACAAATTAAAACCACCAAAATATCTAAAACTCATTTTTTGCATAAACCTGATTTTTCTCAGAATACCATCAATAAAATAAGAAGTTCTGGAAATTTTCAGAAAATAACTTATTATTATTGAATTATCATAATTATTGCAATAAAGTAGGGCAATAATTCACATAAAATATTTGTTGCATCCAATAAATTCTGAGAAAATTCTGGGATGACCTGTATACTGATTAAACATGATATATGAAGTTTCATGCATTTATATTACTGTTTACTATTATTTATGTTTTTATTGATTAATTAATAATGAAATATATAAAAAATACTTCCCATAGTCACAAATATCTGAAACTTATACACTGGGCTCTACATCATGTTATAAAACTATGGTTAATTTTACAGATTTTTTGAGAATCATTTACTATTTTTCCCGAATTTTGTGTTGTTTAATCATTAAAATATTTAATAATTACTAAAACAGTTCAGAAAAATATACAAATTTTACAGTAATTCATATTGTATGAAATAATGATTTCCTAATAATTTCATAATTTTTCAATACTGTTTACTATTTAAAACTATTTTCCTAAGTATTTAAGCATGTAAAAATGCATTTTAATGATTATTTCATATAAATAATTGTTAAAATCTGTAAATAATTATAATTGGGCAAGTTATTATTTTAATAAGAAATTATTAAAATCTGGCCTAAATTGAAAATATAAATTAATTATGCAAAGTAAGTAATTCAATTTAAAATTCATTTAACAAATAAATATCTTAATATTATAATCAAAATGAATTATTGTTAATTCATCTAATATAAGAATATGTGTCTAATTATTTGTATTAATACCCCATTCTCGTTTAGCAGTTCCTAAACCAAAACTATTAATTATATTAGGTTCTACGCCATTTTGACCCGAATCGTCTATCGTACGACACACGCATTTCGTTTTGGAACTAATGTGAGTAATCTACCTCATATTTTATAATTTTCAATACTTTTGGGGTGTATCATGTGGTTCTAATATGTTCCAACTTCATTTTATTGTTTTATCACAATTGAGACATTGTTGGGACATTTATACGTGAGTCATTAATTGTATAACTATTGTTTGTTTACGCTACATGTACTTGTAGTGCATTATCATTTTTAGTCTAATCTCCATGACTATGCCCGTATTCTTGAGGTACGTTATGGACAATAATAGCGCTATTGGGTTGACCACCCCGCCTTGGGACGCTAAGGTGATTGATCACACGTGGTTGAGTGTGTACGATGATTAGATGCTCCATCCTATATATATTTATATATATACATATGTATATATATAGGGTGAGGACTTATTGTTGTTGTTATCAATTGTTAATCAATTTTTGATTTATAAACCGTTATCTCAAATACAATTGTTTGGCGACTTCAAAAGAAAACAGATTTCAAATTATAAATGTTTCAACTTCACAATTTTCTCTACCAAAATTTGATTACTCACCAACTCTCGTAGTTGACCTGTTTTTACCCATGATGCAGATTTGAAGAATGAAGAATGATGAAAAATAGGTTGTGCCTTAGAAATCCACAAGACAATTTAAATTTGATGTAATAAATGTGGTTTGCATTTGTATTTGTACTTGTATGTTGTGGATCTTGTTTGCATACTTAGTACTTAATTGAATCTAATCACATTATAACCTAGTTGTCATGAGACTTTGAACAATATATCACGCCTTGATCAATTCCGACAATGATCGGGGTGTGACACGGTTAGCATCCCTTGTCACGGTTCTGAAAGGTCCACACACAACGGTGTGTATGAGATCCAACAAACCTTCACCCCTTTCACAAGTACCAGTGAAGGGTGACTTGGTCATCTTTCCAAGCAAACAAGATTCGCAAGTGTCATCCGACCTTAAGTCGAACGACTCCAAAACTCCAGCCTTTTGGAGTTGGCATATGCGCTTCTTGTTGACATGTCCAAGACGACAATGCCACAAGCATGCCTTATCCAAACTATTGGAAGAATCAATGTGCAACACATTATTTCCTAAGTTGCCTACACCCATCACAGTTTCATATACACCATTACAAGGCAATGCTTTAAAATAAAAACACCATTATAAAAAGAATTAATAGCACCAATTTCATTATCAAATGGAAAACTAAAACCTTGTTTGTATAAAAAGCATTAATAGCACCAACTTTGGTCCCACTGGAAGAGGATCCATCAAGAGACTTTCCCTTGTGGCTCTTAGAGGGAGCCTTCCTCTTCTTCCATTTCTCATGCCCAATTGCCAAGACAGGGGCAGTAGCGGTAGGAGTAGAAACAACGGATTTACCTTTAAGACTACTTTCAGCAGTTCTCAAAAGGACTTGAAGCTTCCTAAGAGTGACCTCCTCCTTGTTCATATGATAGGTCATTCGGAACTGATCATAACATGGAGGTAAAGAGTGTAGAAGGATATTTATGGCCAACTCTTCATCGAAGTTCACATTCAACTTCAGCAAGCGGTCTACAAACCTTTGCATTTTTTGCAAGTGGGTCGTGATGGATTCTCCATCCTTCATCTTTGTTGTTATCATGGAGGTGATGATATCATGCCTCTCTTGACGAGTACTCTGATGGTACCTTTCCATCAGGTCTTGGTGCATCTCAAAAGGGTAATAGTCCTCATAGGACTTTTGGAATTCAGTTGTCATAGTAGCCAACATGATACAAGACACCTTGGTGGCATCCTTCTCATGAGTCCTATACTCAGCAATCTCCTCAGGAGTAGTAGACGACTCATCAATTTCCTTAAGCTCTTTGTCGAGGACATATTCCTTGTCCTCGTAACGAGTAACCATCCTGATGTTCCTGATCCAATCATTGAAGTTGGAACCATTAAAGATAACTCTTCCCACACAAGTTCATTAGGGAGAAAGAGCCAGTAGGGTTTGAGCCAGACGCAGTGTTGGAAGACATTTGAAAAGAAAGACAAAGATTAGATTAGATAATTATCCTTAATATAACACCCAAAAGAAATATTAAGGTTAGGACCCAACACAATATTTTACAATTTGGAAGAGGGATGTCGTAATCCAATTGCAAAATATTTGAAGGTAGGTAATGACGATTTACCAATTTCCACCATGAAAAACGAAATTGATTATTAAGTTTTAATTGGATTGAAACTCCTAGATTCTTTTGAGATTCATTGAACTTTTCAATGGCATGTTTAAATCTCGATTATGCCCTTCAAGTTTGTGACTGGGATACCGAGGATCACAAACAAGGTGTGAATAACCATGCAAATGTGCTTGGTACACTCGATGTCATTTATCACCTAATCAATGTGTCGTTTAACCACACACGCTCCATTGATCTATAACAAACATCAAGCTACCCTTTGCCACCCTTACTAGTCCAAGTTAATGTATTGGTTAACCACACACGCTCCATTAATGACTTGGCAAGGTGAAAAGTGTAATTTCATGGATTAGCATCATTTGCACATTTTTCCTAAAGTAACTAAGATTGGGAATTTAATAAAACATTTAGTTACTTTATAATTATCATTATACATTTAACGATAATTAATGTCCTATCCTACCCGTTCGGTTAACGACCCTCCACCAGTCAAGGAAGCGGTGGGTGAGAGTGGACACCCATTAAACCACCATTTTATAGGCAGTAACCTTATACCCCCTTATAGACCGGCTTCGTGAATGAGGCCTACTAACGGTAAGACTAACTTATCTTATACATATATATAATAATTAAACTTTTAATATTACAATAGTATAAGGGTTGAATTTTAACCTTTTAAAATTCTAGGGTTTGGAATTAAAGTGTTCATAAGTGTGACTTTACAAAGTCCAAAACTTGAGGGCAAGTTTTGAAACTCTTCAAAACTTTTCATTTCCATAACTTATGAGTTTAATGACTTTTAAAAATGAGACTTTTCGTTTTCCCTAACTTGAGGACAAGTTATGGGATTCATTAAAGGCATTTAGATCAACATTTTAATTAACAAAATAATCAAATAATATATTTATGATCTAGTTAAACTCATAAGTCAAGATAACTCATATCAACAATTTGCAAGAAATTAGCCTAATCATATAAACTAATACAAATATTGAAATTTTGATAATTATCTTTTAATTGGATGAGCATGATCACTACCATATCAAGAAAACAGATTTTTATGTCTCAAAAAACAGTTTGTGGTAATGATCCTTATCCAATTCTGGCCAAAAACTCGAAATTCTGCAACCAAAGCCATCAACTCGACGAAGGCATGATCCTGACTCGTCGAGTTGCCCTTTTACTGAATGGACTCATCGAAGCAGCCAGTGGACTCGGCGAGTTCCTCAGTCAGAGGCCAGAAAATCGATTTTTTCAACTTTGAAAATTAATAAGCATCAAGTGTAATAGAAAACAATCCTAGGCTCTGATACCACTAAAGGGTTTTGAGCACTCTAACAACCTTATGTTGCAAATGCAACCCTAGATGCCAGGGCCGGTCCATTGGTCTATGATGCCCGGGGCGACATTAATAACAATGCCCATTTTTAAACATCGTATATATACACAAATGACAAAACACACATAACGATCTTAGAATTCTATTTTCTAACATTAAAAAAAACCGGGCCTTTTCTTTGCAAACAACAAAATCATAAAATGTTTAAAAGATTTAATATCAATCTAATTCCTAAGATCATATAATATTAAAAGATTTGATTATTTTACAAGTATGAAGCATGACACCAAAGCAAGCTAATATGTATTTAAAAACTACAGCCTCTTTACTATCATTTTATAAAATACTTTTTCATTGTAATTTTTTGAATTTAACCTAAACAAAAAAAGCAATCTAGTTATTTTCTAAACAAATTCGTGAATATAATCGTCTATCAACACTCACACATATATACATGAGTGTAGGAGAGAGGCATGTAGTAGCTGGTGTGATTCCACACTTCAGAAGATGGAAGTGGTGGACCTAAATTCAATAAGTTGCAGTAAAAATTTCACAATTATGTTAGTATGCTCTAAGATCAAGATCCCAACAAAATTTACATTAACTAAATATAATTCACTATTTTCAAATTTCACCAAAACCTTTTCTAACAAAATACCACTAAAACTAATACACGAATAGATTCAACATAAGCAAAGGGTAAGGATCTCTGCATGTCAAGAGACGATAAAAGTAAAAAAGCATTTTGATCAAAAATATATTAAGCAAATCTAAAATTTTAACAGCACATATACACTCTTTGCTACCCTTAAGATCATCCGGATTAAAAACTACAACAGCTCAAGATAAACTTTACCACCAAACCCACCTAAGGGCAAAACCGTCCAGATCACCCTTTATTACCTAAAACTCAAAAATTTAAGGAGAATAACTTCCTGGTGCACTTTATATTCAACATCAAGTAAGTTTTATGGTGAATACTTCAGCATCAATGCTTCATACTCTTGAATTCCAGAAGCAAGTGATGGCACTCTTTTCAACTGTACGTATGTGTCGTTTAGTATCCTGATACTCGTCTCCTTGTCTTCTCCTAATCCCTTCGTCTTCTTCAAGTAGGTGTACGATTTAATTTGTTGAGAGGCTTCCCGCTTTCAAATTTAGGTCGACGCCTACCTTTTTCAATGGACTGGACTTTGCAGTCGGACTTATGGATCATTTCGTTGGCCCAAATTGAAGATACCCATAACATCTATCATAACTGTTGCTGCCCCCATAACTGTTGCTGCCCTGGGCCGTAGCCCAGCTCGCCCTGGGCTTGGGCCGGCCCTGCTAGATGCTTTGGATCTATGTTTTTTCTAATTATACATGCAATTTGATTTTCCAAAGCACACATCCTAACTAGCATACAATTTGACAATTTAACAATGTAACTAGTTGGATAACTTACCTCTTAGTAGGACTTGTAGTTCTTGGCCTTCAAAAGCTTTAGCACCTCAAATGTGATGCCTCTAATGTGTCACAAACACCAAGTGCAAAAGGAGGCTTGAGAGAATAAGTTACTTAGCACAAAAATTAGTTCTCACTCTCCAAGAATGTATGTGCCACCGATTTCAGCTCTAGGGAGTTCCTTTTATAGTGTGACAAGTGCTAGGGTTACATCCATGCAAACCCTAATTCACCATGACCCTTCATATTACTTAGGATCCATGGGTTAAACCTCCATGGAATATCCATGTTGGTTTAGCACATCCTAATTAACCATGGATCATTGGCCCACACTATAAGAATCATTGATTTACCAAATCAGTCCTCGTATATTTAATTAGTCTCTTTTGATCACTAATTTAATTCCAAATTAATTCTTGATCAATATTATTTAAATAATATGATTTCACATTAATATATTATACTTGTAATATATTAACAAATCACAAATAACCTTATTCTCAAAAGTCCATCCTATCAAATTGCATTGGTGAAGGTAACCCAAAAGGACCATGCTACTCTCGGGTCAAGTACATACCAATTATAATTATGGGCTTAGACACCTAATCCAACAGTTGCTCCCTCGTGTGAGTCTCTATCTCAATATCTTGCCTCCTCGCGGCATCCTGAAGCTCAGCGAGAGTACTGTATCTCAGATTAGACACAGACGACAGAATATCTGTCTTGAGCATGTTCAAGTACCGAGTCATCTGGGCCTGCTTCGTAGCAGGAAACAAAGAGTAGAAAAGATCCCTCTCCGTGAACATATCAGTGATCTCCGTCACTGTCTCAGTCTTCTATCTCAGATCCAGGTACTCCTGAGCCAATCTCTCCTTCTCCACTAGGGGAACATATCTCGTGTGGAACATCTCCAAGAACTGCTCCCAAGTAATAGCAGCCCTCTACTAAAGAGTATAAGAACAGGTCACCAATATCCACCAACCCTTCGCCCCTAGTCGGAGAAGGTTCAGGGCGCACTTGTCCTTCCGGTCATCCGGACACGAACATGTGAAGAAGCAACCCTCCACATCAGGCAACCACCTTATTGTTGGGTTTTGAGCACTATAACACTCCTATGGTGCACATGCAACCCTAGACGCTTTGGATCTATGTTTTCTCTAATTATACATGCATTTTCAATTTTCCAAAGCATACATCCTAACTAGCATACAAGTTGACAATTGAACAATACAACTAGTTAGATAACTTACCTCTTAGTAGGACTTGTAGTTCTTGGCCTTTGAAAGCTTGAGCACCTCAAGTGTGATGCCTCTAATGTGTCACAAACACCAAATGCAAGAGGAGGCTTCAGAGAATAAGTTACTTAGCACAAAATCAATATCACTCTACTAGAATGAATGGAGTACTCGATTTTGGCTATAGGGGTGTGCTTTTATAGTGTGACAAATGCTAGGGTTACACTTTGCAAACCCTAATGACCTTTCATATTACTTAGGCTCCATGGGTTAAACCTCCATGGACTATCTCATTGGTTTAGCCTATCCTAAATAACCATGGATCCTTAGCCCACACTATAAGAACCATTGATTTACATAATCAATCCCCACATATTTAATTAGTCTTTTTTTATCACAAAATTAATTCCAAATTAATTCTTGATCAATACTAATTAAATAATATGATTTCATATTAATATATTATACTTGTAATATATTAATAAATCATAAATAACCTTATTCTCAAAAGTCCATCCTATCAAATTGCACTGATGAAGGTAACCCGAAAGGACCATGCTACAATCGGGTCAAGTACATCCCAGTTATAGTTATGGGCTTAGACACCAAATCCAATAGTCTCCCACTTGGATAAGTCTAATAACTATAACCGCCAATGCAACTTCAGGATCCGATTAGCAATCGTAAGCTTTCAAAAGCCGCTGTCGAACTCTGACCCAGTCAGTGACTTGTCTTTTAGATAAGGGATAATATATTCATCTGTTCTCAAAATATCTATGTGGACAAGTACATGGACCATAGTCATACTTATTGTCCTGCAATTTGTTTCCCGATTTCCGATTCGTCTGACATAGAACATAACTGAACACATCAATTTAGTTCTGACCGGGCCCGACACATAGTCAAAAAAGAATCATCGAGGGGCCCAAGATATCGGTTTTAATCCTCTTAGGATAAAAGGAACAGATAAACTTCGACATTATATGCTTGTACTAACTACTCATTAAGTCATGCACAACGATACGTTTTATAACATCAAGTTACTGATGCGTTTACATATCATCAATGCACAACCAACTTGTAGTCAACAACTCATATATCTTAGTTTGAAGATTATATGATATTATCATCTCACAATTACTCGTGATAAATTCCATGAAGTAATTCAGGTGAGCGCGGGTTGAATTCAATACTCAAATCTTATTTCAAGACTACTGATGAATGGTGTAGCAAACTTTTGCTATGTCTAACGCCTTAGACAAGCTACAAGCCAACTCATGACAGTCTAGACTCATTACCTACTTCCAAAGTATGATCTACTGTGGATAGTTTGAATAGTCTTATTATTCGGGAACTCAAAACATGCAGAGTGAAACACAAGAATAATACTAATCCTATATGGCCCCAAAACTTTTGAGTGTAAATAAAACACCTTTTATTTAATCACCATATTGATTACACATTATTCATTGTATATTGTTTCGATTTATCAACTAATACTTGAATTAAAACAATAGCTATCCCATGCTCCAAGCATGCACACTATGTTTACCTACGGTCCTTACTTTGTGAAATAGATTAATTGTATACATTTCCAACGATACTCATTTCACAATTCCAAATCCTTATCGTAAGTGTAAGAATACCAAGTTCTTTGCCACTTACTGTAATTTGTTAGACTCTAAACTTATATGCAGTGATCCTTTTGTAATGACTATGTACACAAGTCACAGAGACTTTGTTAATTACAAAACTTTCCATTGGAAATTGTTACAAGACAATTCCATAGATCCGAAGTCTCATATTCAAAGCACATTCCTTTGAACATCCTTCTTGCATAAAAGTTTCTAACTTTCTCATAGATTCTTGATATCCATCTCCCATTATGGAAACATTTCCATATTTTCTATATGACAACTCATTGTTAATAGAATCCTGTCTATTCATAATAATGTCAATATGGTTCATCCATTACTATACTTTCAACTATCCATAAGCAACCAATCTTTGGCGAACCTTGGATTGTTCTTAACAGTTGTTTAATAACTTTAGTCATATCTAGTTCTAGTCCTTTTCCCTCTTAATGCCCTAGGCATTTGGAAAATTATAACACATGAATTTTATAGCATATGCAATCAATCCTATACCCGAAGCATATGGGATACGATTCATAATATGTTACATAAAGACATGATACTTGACCAGTCTCTTGCTATAATATTTCCATATATATAGGATTTCCAATGTTGAAGCATTTCAACATGGTATTCATATAAATCCTTGACTAAATTTGATTAAAATCTAAATCTAAACTTTTAGAATTGAAATGAAGTATAAGTTCCTCTCCCTTAATTATAGCAAAACAATTTTTCAACCCTGCAACTTTGCGAATTGAAAACTTTGTTTTCTATAATTAACATTGCTAACTTGCAACACTTACCAAAATAATTATGCTCCCACTAGCATAACAATTATTTTGTTACTTTCATAACATTTATGCTCCCACTAGCTGTGACATAAATCCAGAAATCAGTTGGACTTCTAGAGATCAATACTTTATTGACTTTCTTACAAAAGTTCAGATTTCTGACTCGAGATGCTTCGATAAGCCTTTATCTAAGCTTCTCAAACTCATACCCCTTTCCTTAGATAGCTCACATGTGTGTCTAAATAATTTTAGAACTTACAACAATAAGTCTTAAATGTTTAGACCTTTTGCTATTTCTCACAATTCAAACTATGAAGAGGGATGTCGTAGTCATAATCGAATTTGAGAATG
Source organism: Lactuca virosa (assembly GCF_052849685.1). NCBI lineage: Eukaryota > Viridiplantae > Streptophyta > Magnoliopsida > Asterales > Asteraceae > Lactuca > Lactuca virosa. The sequence continues at coordinate 170,239,069 of NC_136428.1, read as the reverse complement.
CAAATATCACAATTGCTAACTCTTTAAAATATACTTAGTGAAAGCGTTTCCTCACAATCATTTTCATGAATTGGAGAGAAACCTTATGACACTAGATTTTTTTTATGGTGTTTGTGTTCCTATCCATGTGAATTTTGCATAACCATAATCTTGAGACAAGGTTAGTGACAAATCCAACCTCATATGGGCTAAACCTATCTAATCTTAATTCATTGCCACTCGGTAGCACAAGGGCCTAGCATTTCTACCAAATTGTTATGCAAACAATTGAGAACTCATAGAACTCACATGCATAGTCAACTTTAACTGGAATGGCCACAGAAACAAGAATATGTCAACACGATAGGTTACAAACCTCAAGTCGTGTGCTAGTGATTAACAATAAGTTTACTCTTGATTAGTTCTTGAAACTTTTCAAGACCTTTAAGACTCCCACTAACCTCTTGACATATAAGATTCTCTTTGTCAAGAAACATTACTTGACAAACAAACATTCAAGAGTTAGTGCGGTTTCTTATCAAGACAAACACTTCTCACAATCGGTCTTAGTTGGTCTTTGTTTTATCCAAAACATTACAACTTGCCAATTTCAAATGTACAAGAGTAGAAAACATTTTACTCTACATTTGCTGATATGTCACTCAATATACAATCTTGGAGTATGACTCTAAGATTTTATTTTGGAACGAAGTATGATTCATCTGAATTGATTTAACCATTTCAACAATTCTTGATTCCTCTTCTTAGCCAAACAAATGCACTAAGGCGTCCTCAAATTGTGATATGGTTTTCATAATCATTAAGATCATAAAACACGGTACTCAAGTACTCTCCCATCTTTTCAGATTTGGAGAAACTTTTATCTTTCTGCCGACTTTGATTCTTCTTATTCGTTCTGCTATACATTGAAAAGTTTTCAATGATTCATAATTACACTTAAACTTGTAAGGATAACCATATTTACTAAGCTTTTAGTAAATCATGACGAATAGTCTTATCGTTCTTTGTGTTGGACCTGACCAGTGCACAACCAAGTGTACCCGATCCCCTAGTCCTTCACTTGACTCACCTCTATATGTGAACAAGGAATTAGTCCTAATTTCCCAAAGATGAAGGTTCTCATTCATCATACAATACAAGTTGCATGATCCCAAGTTTCTATCCAATTGAAACTTGGGTGATGAGAACCTTTCCTTATTTGGTAAATTTAGACACTACCACAAACGAAAGAATCAAATCCATATTTCTAAAAAATACAAACATCAATTTTCACATATGCCATTGCAAGGAAATATAAAATAAGATAAAATAAATCTTTTTCTTTATTTATATAACTGCAGAAAAACTTTTCCTTACAACGCAATTACAAATGAAAACTATGTTATTACAAATTTCTAAGCAATCTATCATAACTCTTAAGCAGCAACTCAAAAATCCGATCATCGAACCATGCGATCGAAATCCATCTCTTCGCGATCAGACTCAGCATGCTTTTTCTTTAAGCTTCCTTTCTTTTCTTCGATCCTACAAAACATCAAAATGTAATCTTATCACATCATGTATTAAGAATCTACAAATAGAAACTTAATAGAGTTAGATAGTGGATTTACGTGAAGTAGAGTCAAACCTTTTTGACTTTACCTTCTCTTAGATCTTTCAGGTATTCAGGGCAGCTTCGCTTCTAATGTCCCTTCAAATGGCAGTAGAAACAAGTGGATTCTTTGGAATTTGCACATGGAACTATCTCAGAACTGTCTTTTCTCTTATGGTCAAATCTTTTGACCATAGCCAATTCCCTTCCCATAGGAGAATGGATCTTTTCTAGACTATCTATGTCATTGCGTATGCCTATGGCATCTTGGGAAGTAGATCTTCCAATCAAATTTGCTTGACCATTGCGTCAAATAATTGCTGACTCAGAAGCAAGAAGCAGATAGGTAAGATCAATAAGGGTCACGTCGCAGTCTGTCATATAGTAGTCTTTAACAAACTGACTATACGACTCGGGAAGTGACTGAAGAACCAAGTCAAGCCAACTTCCTCGGGAAAACGACACCCAACATTCCCAGCTTGTCAATGTGTGACTTCATATCCAAGACATATGCACACACAGACCTTCCATCTTGGTGTTTACTAGCCAATTGGGCTTGAGTGACCTTGAACTTTTCAAGTCTTCGAACATGTGCGTCAAGGAGAATAATTGGAGGAGGTGGAGGAAGTGAAGTATGATATTGTGGAATATCATCTTCATTTGGAAAGCTTTTTCCAAAAGATTCAGGAAGACCATAGTTGTCTGAACTAGACATTTACAAGGGAGAAATTCAAGTTAGTTGATTTAAGTCCTTAATATAACACCCAAAACAAAATATTAAGGCTAGGACCCAGCACAATATTTTACAATTGTGAAGAAGGATGCCGTAATCCAATTGTAAAATATTTGAAGGTAGGTAAATGACGATTTACCAATTTCCACCTTGAAAAACGAAAAATGAATTTTAGGTTTTAAATGAATTGAAATTCCTAGATCTTTTGAGATTCATTGAACTTTTCAATGGCATGTTTAACTCTCGATTGTGCCCTTAAAGTTTGTGACTGGGATGCCGAGGATCACAAACAATGTGTGAATAACCACGCAAATTAGCTTGGTACACTCAATGTTACAAATCACTTAATCAATGTGCCGGTTAACCACACACGCTCCATTGATCTATGATTAACATCGAGCTGCCCTTTGCCACACATTGTCAATCCCAGATTAGTGTGTCGGTTAACCACACACGCTCCACTAACGACTTAACAAGCTGCAAAGTGTAATTTCATGGATTAGCACCATTTTCACATTTTCCTAAAGTAACTAAGATTGGGAATTCAATAAAAGTTTAGTTACTTTATATTTATCATTATACTTTTAATGAGAATTAATGTTCTATCCTACCCGTTCGGCTAACGACCCTCCACCAGTCAACGAAGCGGTGGGTGAGAGTTGACACCCATTAAACGGCCATTTTATAGGCAGTAACCTTATACCCCCTTATAGACCGGCTTCGTGAATGAGGCCTACTAACGGTAAGACTGACTTGTCTTATATATATATATATATATATATATATATATATATATATATATATATATATATATATATATATATATATATATATATATATATATATTATTAGACTTATAATATTATAATAGCATAAGGGTTGAATTTTAACTTTTAAAACTCTAGGGTTTGGAATTAAAGTTTCATTAGTGAGACTTTACAAATTCCAAAACTTGAGGGAAAGTTTTGAAACTTGTCAAAACTCTTCATTTCTATAACTTATGAGTTAATGTTGGTTTTATGAAAAGACTCTTGATTTTCCATAACTTGAGGACAAGTTATGGAGTTCATTAAATCATTTATGATATGACTTTTCATGTTCCATAACTAAAGGACAAGTTATGGAACTCATTAAAGAATATTTAGATCAATTCTAACAAGGAAAAATATCATATAATTTTTTTAATCATGATCTAAACTAACTCATAAGGAAAAATAGTTTTAAATCAAATGATACAAGTGATTAGATTAACTTATAAACTAACAACTATCATAAGAATTTTGACAACCATCTTTTGATGACTCTTGGAATTCATAACTTATGAGTTTAATGTTATTTTAATGGATGAGACTTTTCATTTTCCATAACTTGAGGACAAGTTATGGAGGTCATTAAAATCATTAAGATCAAAATTTTAACTAACAAAAATTATCAAGTAATTTATCTATGATCTAGTTAAATATATAAGTCAAGATAATTCATATCAACAATTGCAAGAAATTAGCCTAATCATATAAACTAATACAAATCTTGAAATTTTGACAATTATCTTTTTAATTGGATGAGCATGATCACTACCATATCAAGAAAACAGATTATATGTTTCAAAAAACAGTTTGTGGTAATGATCCTAATCCAATTCTGGCCAAAAACTCGAAAATCTGCACCCAGAGCCTTCAACTCGACGAGTGCATGATCCTGACTCGTCGAGTAGGTCTTTTACTGAGTGGACTCGTCGAGTCAGCCAGTGGACTCGGCGAGTTCATCAGTCAGAAACCAAAAAAATCGATTTTTACAACTTTGCAAAGCAATAAACATCAAGTATAACAGAAAACAATCCTAGGCTATGATACCACTTTTGGGTTTTGCGAGCACTATAATACTCCTATGGTGCATATGCAACCCTGGATGCTTTGGATCTATGTTTTCTCTAATTATACATGTATTTTCAGTTTTCCAAAGCATACATCCTAACTAGCATACAAGTTGACAACTGAACAATACAACTAGTTAGATAACTTACCTCTTAGTAGGACTTGTAGTTCTTGGCCTTTGAAAGCTTGAGCACCTCAAGTGTGATGCCTCTAATGTGTCACAAACACCAAATGCAAGAGGAGGCTTGAGAGAATAAGTTACTTAGCACAAAATCAATATCACTCTACTAGAATGAATGGAGTAGTCGATTTTGGCTCTAGGGGTGTGCTTTTATAGTGTGACAAATGCTAGGGTTACACTTTGCAAACCCTAATGACCTTTCATATTACCTAGGCTCCATGGGTTAAACCTCCATGGACTATCCATGGACTATCTCATTGGTTTAGCCTATCCTAAATAACCATGGATCGTTACCCTACACTATAAGAACCATTGATTTACATAATCAATCCCCACATATTTAATTAGTCTCTTTTGATCACAAAATTAATTCCAAATTAATTCTTGATCAATACTAATTAAATAATATGATTTCATATTAATATATTATACTTGTAATATATTAATAAATCATAAATAACCTTATTCACAAAAGTCCATCCTATCAAATTGCAATGATGAAGGCAACCCAAAAGGACCATGCTACCGGGTCAAGTACATCCCAGTTATAGTTATGGGCTTAGACACCAAATCCAACACTTATCGCTACAATCGGGTCCTTGACCCCATAAAACTCCTGAGGCTTCATGTTGTCGAAGTCCCGATACTAGAATGATATCTCCCCTCGAATCCCCGCAACAGAAACAGTCGTGGTAGCTGCAGCAGCAACAGCCTGTGAGAGGGCAGCATAGTGATCATTAAATAGCTCAACCATAGCGGTCATGATATACCCAAACAACTATGGATTAGAACCCCTGACAGAAGTAGCCACCTCAGCGGCAATAATCTCTTGTATCTGGTCGTCAGTCAACCCGGCCAATCCTGGCCACCCACTCCAGATCACGAACCAGATCCTCTCATGAACACCATACTGAAAATGAACCAATAAACATCCGAAATGCCAGAATTCATTCCATCACAACCATCACAGATAGAATAAACCCTCAGGGTTTGTGAATACCTTGCTACGCATACGGGTCTTATGCTTCCAGTAGTATGGGCCATACTACCTCTCACACCTACCCGTATTTGTCTCAATGGATCATCACAAACAACCCAAACAACAAACCCAAAACTAGGATACACATACATCCTATCCTCAACCTCTCGAGAGTGGCTAATCATTCTTTGACTGGCCTGTTACACCCACATACTCACTCATGAAACTTCCACCAACTCTGCAGCCACTCGTGCATGCTAATCATACATAACGATGGATCCTATAGATAGTCAAATACTTGATTCTACCCTAAGCCCTTCATTAGACAAGAACATGAAATAAGGCTAAATCAAACATTCTCAGGCTATAGAATCTTAGTCATGTACAACTATGATGCAGACACTAAGAAACTACAGTAATGATGTCAATTTCATCTAACATACAAGAAGTCCTCCTACGCTATCAGGCATCATACATCAGTCAATTCTATCATGCGATTCCAGAAGATCCCTAGCCTACCACTAGCATGCAGTTCTTTCATAATCATCAATGATAAATAATAGTATGTCTAGCTCGAGGTATACTCTCTGGATTCACACGAACGTTTAACTAATTCTCACAAACCAGGGCTCTGATACCAAATTGTAACATCCCAAAAATCAAGATAAAATTTTCATTTTTAAAATCCAACGTTTACAAAACATTGTTTTCAAAGGTAATAATCACATATCAGAGTGTCCCGAAATAAAATATCATAAATCAGGAGGATGTGCACGATCAAACCTTTGTTTTCCCCTGGTCATCTGAAGTACCTGAAACGTACAACTTAAATTGTAAGCCAAATCTTAGTGAGTTCCTCCAAAATACCACGCAACAGAACATATACAAAACATATATTGGGCCCACAACCTCCTGGTTGGATTACCCCTAGCCTACAAACTTACGGTTAGATTACCCTGGCCCACAATCTTTTGGTTGGATTGACCAATATATATTGGGTCCACAACCTTCGGGTTGGATTACCCCTGACCTATAACCTTCCGGTTGGATTGCACGGGTTTATTGGCTTATAGCACAAAGCAGTATAGCCTCAACCCAACCACACTATGTCGACATATGCAACAGATAAACATATAACCAACAAATAGATAATTATACGGATTACCAATATAACACATACTCAACATAACATAAATCTAGTATACCAGGATACATAATCTAGTGGGTCGGTGTTGGTGCCCTCGACCTACAAGTACTGTGAGGAAAACTCACCTCACAGTCTGACGAAATAGTTGAACAACACGTCGCTCGGAATACCAACTCTACCGATCACCTTTACAACAAACAATGACCAAAGCTCAGTCTACAACTCCAAATACCCCTAGGTCAATGTCAAAGATCGAAAAGTTAATCGATATGCATATCCTTCTCCTTGATCGATATGCAGTGCAGCAAGAACATGGCTTCTTTTATTTTTCTTTTTTGATTTTTTTTGATGGTGTAGTAAACAACAAGGGATGTCAATTATTGAAGTTTATGGAGGTAGGTCAAGAAGACGATGACTGGATGGAGCAATAAAGGTGTTCTTCCATGGGTGGCCAACATCTATGAGGTGATGAACTTGCAAAATCAGGTGTTCTTCCATCTGATAATTAGGGATTTAAAGACCTTAGTGTTTAGAATAACATATTAGCGATTTGGGGCGATGATTTACAATCAGAGGGTTGTTAAGATCATGAGGATCAAGCAGATTCTTAACAAGAGTGGAGATGAATGTGATTGTGAATCGATTGTGTGTGAGTTTACAAAAGATGAATGTGAATCTAAATGTGTGTTTATCTACTGTAGGTTTTTTTATGTTTTTTCCGAGAGAGAGAGAGAGAGAGAGAGAGAGAGAGAGAGAGAGAGAGAGCGAGATTATTTTTGTTTTATTTTTAATTCCTGGTAATAAAACAAAATTGAAAAATAAAATAATTGGGGGCAAAATCGTCAATACAAAAAAGTCCAAACCAAATTGGACCAAACTTGCAACAAAACCAAACTATTGGACCATCATTGCAAGCCCAAACGTTTTTCGACCAAAATTGCTAGTTTTGACATACTATAGGGACCATTCTTATAATTTTGTCTAAATGTTATACCAAACATGTTGAATCAGGTTTTTGGACCCACTCGTCCATACTTAAATCAAACACTCCATTAGTTGGATTACTCAATTTCCCATAAATTTGACGATCCCATGTTCACCATACAATAATTTTCTGAATAATAAAATAAAATAGTAAATATATATTAAACTAATTTTTAAGTTTTAAAACTTAAAAGAGAAATATTAATCTGTGTGGATGGCTGTCCATCTTTTTTCATGATCGGCATGCATATATAAATTTATCCTTCAATTTTTATCATTTTTTATATTTTTAAATATATATAAACAAAATTTATCAAACATAAAAAAACCTATGTTTTGTAGTTAATACAGTTTTAAAATGTTAATATAAAATCTTAAAATAACTTTGAACTCATACGAATAAAGTTTTATAAATTAATCTGCTAATTTACTATTTTTTTCCCTTAAAAAATGCACACTTGTCAAACTCCACAAACATCTCATTTTTCAGGAGCATGACCAGGACCAGGACTCCCACCACCACCCTCTAGCCTTCTTCTTCTCTCTATCTCTACCTCTATATGTCTAAATCTATATCTACTCATATTTTCCACCTGCTTCACTTTCACCAAATCAAGAATTCAAAGATAAACACAAAGGAAATGTTTAACACTATCAGATCAGTTTCTGTCCATACCAAACAAGCAGTCGGAAAAGTATCTACGATCATTGGGAGTGTAAGAAGATCTGGCAGTGGCCCTTCCATTAACAACCAGACAACTCCTATCAACGCGGAGAAGATTCAACACTCTCAGGAACCTACTCAGAAAGGGTAATTCTATTTACTCTTATGTATTGTAGTTGAATATGTTTAATGTATCTGAAGCAGAATCTTACTTACATATTGTAAGAAGGGATCATGTGATGTCGAATTCATTCGGAGATGGATACTCAACAAGGTCAGACGAAGAGAGTTTTGGAGGTACCTTTAGCGGTAACCAATCTCTTTCGGGTAGAGAACAGGAAAAAATTGTTAATGCAAATGCTCCAGGTACGTTCTTCTAAAGATATCTTTTTTTTGAAGCTTCAAACCAACGACGCTAACGTAATTAAAGATTTGTTTTGATTAAAGAATATGACAGGAGTCAAGGGAGCGAAACAGGAGAAAAGGAGGGAGGACGAAATCAGCCATAATTCTAATCATCAAGTGCTGAAGATTTTTATTTACTTTTGGCATTTTTATCGTGTTTTATTTTACTAATGTAATGTAATAAATCAGGTAACTTATTTGAGATATATTTAGTCATTATATATCATAAGATTTTTACGAGATTGATTACACACACAACAGCAAAAGAGAGGGATGTGGAACCAATAGATGTCAACATGCCTCCAATAGTCCAATGAGGAACGAAGGCAGAACGACTGTGCCAAATGTGTAATGTTGGTGATTTTAGTATGACCGGTTCATTTTAGCATATGAAATTTATAATATTATCAGTACAGTTAAATTCTTAATTTTAAACAAGTCAGAAGATGCAGAGTATACACTTGTATAAGTTTGCTCTCGAATCTCGATCGACCATAATGACACAAATAATGAGTATGTAAACTCATTGATGATGGGTGTTTAAATTCATTAATAATAAGTTATTGTAACGTTTGAAACCGCATTGAGTATTCAAACTCATTGATGATAATTTATTAGCCTAAGCATGAGTTCAAAACCTTGCGGCTAAAGAATAGTTTCATAAAATGTCTTTTGGCAGTTAATAAATGATTGCTTACTTAAAGAATTTGAAATCCCGTAAATTTCTAGTATGTGATTTTATATTAGTGTTTTGATCTCTAATTGTTTCTTGACGGATTATCCCCATAATCTTGATTTCATGATACCCAAACACAGTGGCGGAGCTACATGGGTTAATGGGGGTACTGCATCCCCAAAAAATTTGTTATATATATATATATATATATATATATATATATATATATATATATATATATATATATATATATATATATAATTATTCGTAAACAAGTTTTATGTTATTGCACTCCCAACTAAAGGATTTGTACCATCTTTTTAATGTCTGGGATAGAATAACTACATAAAATATATATTTTCCTGTTGCTAAAGCAAATATAGAGAGAGAATAAGTTGCGGAATATCATGGATGATCAAGTTTGAAACGGTTGTTTAGTCATTTTTATTGAGAAAGATGTGTTTCTACAAGTTCTTGATGACATCATTGATCAATTTCAAGACATGACGACTAGAAGGATTCAATTGTAACTTTTGCTTATATATATTTCAATTTACGACTTTAAATATTAAGAAACACTTTGCATTTACTATTTTGAATCTTGGAAATTTTTGTACACCCATATAAAAGTTCTTGGCTCTACCACTGCCCAAACATATGGTCGAAATATCAAATTCGAAAAGTGTTATATATGATCCTTCAAGAAATCCAATTGATTAGTGATTACATAAATCACCCTATATTCCTCCCTAACCCCAACAATCGAATGTGATATTTTTTATGTTTCTGAAATCATGAGTGAATCTATGAGAGAGATGGCTTCCAAGTTCGACAAGTTGGAGAAGTTCTAAGGAAATGAATTCCATCGTTAGCAGAAGAGGATGCACTTTCTTCTTACATGTTGAAGGTTGTGTACGTGCTGAGTACACTAATGCTTGAAGTCATGGAAAAAGAGACTCTGGAACAAACAAGGAGGATAAGAAAATCAGAGAATGATGACTACATCTGCAGATGCCACATTCGCAATGGTATGGTTGATCCTCTCTTTGATATTTACCAAAACATGGATAGTACGAAAGAATTGTAGGATTCCCTTGAATCTAAGTATCTCGCTAAAGATGTTTCTAGTAAGAAGTTTCTGGTTAGCAATTTTAGTAATTATAAAATGGTAGACTCAAAGTCCGTTATGGAAAAATACAGTGAGCTTGTTCATATTCTTGGTCACTTCACTACACACAAGATGAAAATGGATGAATGTGTTAATGTAGTAGGTGTGGCTGACAAGTTACCACCGTCTCGGAAGGACTTTAAACATACCCTAAAACATCAAAAAAAAAGTTGTCATTAGTACAACTTAGGAGTTACATACGGATTGAATAATCCATCTTTGTTCAAAATTGTGACAAAGATAAAGGGAAATACGATGTTGGATAACATGATATCCCCATGGTCGAACTATGATGGCCATGAAAAACCAAACAAGAAACCTAAGGACCTGGTGAATCTCAATAAGAATGATTCTAGAAATAGTAGTGGTGGTGGAAACAATGGGTCTATGGACTTGGTTGCAACAAAAGGAGGTCAAAATTATTCTAACCTTAATAGTTTTATTTAGAATTATTGTTTATTAATTCCTGAATCATTTTATGATTGTACATGGTGGTTTGAATCAGGTGAAACAAGTTATTTTTGCAAAGATCATCGATGATTCAAGAAATTGACACCAATAGATGATGGATCCACGGTTAAGATGTGTGATGAATCGAGCCAACCAGTTTGTGGTGTTGGTGATGTTACTATTTGTGAATGTTTTGAGAATATCACCCTTAATTGATGACAGAATATCATTAAAAATATATAAAAGAGGGATTACAACATTATGTGTACATGGCCCTAAACTTAGAAAATAAATATACAAAATAAAGTACAAGGTAATGGGCTAATATCCCCCCTCAAGTGAAGTATTGGGTTTTGACGAACTCAGAGCTTGGACCGAACGAATAGGAGCAATAGATGAGCAAGGCCTTTGGTGAAGATGTTGGCAAGTTGCAGATGTCGGAAACCTGCATGTGAGAGGGAACAAATTGGACCTTGAGTTTTCCACAAGCAACTTGTTCACGCACAAAATGGTAGTCGATATCAATGAGTTTTGCACGTTTGTGAGCCACCTGATTTTGGAACAGAAATAGTGTGCTTTTGTTGTCACAAAGAAACAAAGGAGAAATAGGTAACTTAACATGTAAATCTCTTAAAAGATGAACAACCCAAGTTAGCTCAGAGGCGGTATTTACAAGCGCCCGATATTCAGATTCGCAGCTGGAACAGGAGACGGTGGGTTGTTTCTTCGCACTCCAAGAAATGAAATTGTTTCTTGTAAAGTTCGCATAACCATATGTGGAACATTGAATCTCTAGGAAACGAGCCCAGTCAGCATCAGAGTAGCCTTGAACTATTCGGTAGTCAACGGATCAGGAAAAGTTAAGGCCACAATGGATCGTACCCCTAACATATCGAAGAATGTGTTTAATAGCCAAGAAGTGGGCATCAGTAGGTGCTTGGAGAAATTGACTAACAGAGTTCACTGCAAAATAAAGGTCAGGGCGAGTAATAGTGAGGTATTATAATGCTCTAACGAGTGGTCGACAGATAGTAGGATCACGAAATGGACGACCTTGGGCACTGTGGTCTGTGAAGTTGAGCATCGGCTGCCCGCGGGGCGGCAACATGTTTAGATGTAAGCATTTGAGCATGATCAAGAATGTCCTTGGCATATTTAGCATGTCCACAGAATAAACCGTTTCTGGTGTGTGTTACTTCCAAACACAAAAAATAAATCAGGTGCCCTAATTCTTTATTGGAGAACTCCTTATCCGTCCGTTTAATGAAATTGCGTAGGAATGTAGAGTCATTACGGTGAGAATAATATCATCAACATAGAGTAGAAAATATATAAGAGTAGTGCCATGGAAGTACACAAATAGGGAACTATCTACTTGACTATAGTGAAAACCAATTCGTGTAAGGTAGTCGCTGAACCGAGTACACCAGGCACGGGGTGCTTCCTTGATTTTGTATAAATCCATTTTAAGACAACATACATAATCAAGAAACTGTGAGTCAATGTAACCTGGAGGCTGCTCCATGTAGACCGGTTGATCCAAAAACCCATTTAAAAATTCATTTTTAACGTCAAGCTGGTGGAGAGGCCAGTTGCGTTGAACTGCTAAAGTGAGAATAGTTCTAACCGTAGCAGCTTTAACAACAGGACTGAAAGTATGAGTATAATCAAGACCAGGAAACTGAGATAATCCTTGAGCTACTAAGAGAGCTTTTAAACAATCATTAGTGCCATCAGATAAATATTTTTTACGGTATACCCACTTAGAGCCAACAATGTTTACTCCGACCGGTCGAGGTACAAGCTGCCAGGTTTGGTTAGCTCTCAAATCACTTAATTCTTTATCCATAGCTTCAACCCAACTTGGGTGTTTTAAAGCATATTTAATGCCTTTGGGTTCAGACTGGTCTTACAAGGCAGCAAGAAGACCATGAGGTTCATAATCAGGAAATTGTCTTGGCTTAGAAATACCAGTTTTGGACCTGGTCCGCATTTGATGGCGAGACGCATCATGGTTAGGCTGATTTGTCGCATTTTCATGGTTAGAAGAAGAAGGAACCATTGTAGATATGACTGGCGTGGAAGCGGAATATCAGCATCTGAGTGGACCGGCTCATCAGAATGAGTGTAAATCTGACATGGACCAGATAAGTGAGGTGTAGTCGAGACTGGAGATGGTTCGGTTGGAATGGTAACCGGAAAACTATCTTCTAGCGGGTCTTGAAAAATAGAAACATCCAAAGCATTAGGATTAGTAGAGCCATTTAAACCAGAAGCATACGGGAAGAGATTCTCATCAAATTAAGAATGACGAGAAACATAAGTGCGCCCTATTTGAGTGTCTAAATGGCGAAAACCTTTGTGATGAAAGCTATAACCCAAAACGATGCAAGGTATACTATGTGGCAAGAATTTTTTTGGCACAGTGGCTCGTAAACATGGATAAACACGGCAGCCAAATGGATGAAAAACCGAGTAATCAGGAGTAGAGTTAAATAACAACTCAAATGGAGACTTTCCTCCAAGTATAGAGGAATGTAACCGGCTTATGGTAAAAAAAACCATCTTTAAATTCCTTAACCCAGTAAGTAAGTGGAACAGAACCATGAAATGCCAAGGCCAACTATGATATGTCGATGTTTGCGCTCAGCTTTACCATTCTGAGCAGAGCTGTAAGGACACGACATCTGATGATGAATACCATATTTCACTAAATGTTCCTGTAATGATTTAGAGGTAAACTTGGTTCCACCATCTGTTTGAAAACCCATGATTTTAACCAAAAATTGATTTTCAACAAGTGCTTTAAATCGTTGAAATGTATCAAAAGATTCTAATTTTTGGCACATAGGATAAAACCACATGAAGTGGGAGTAATCAATAACAAAAATGACATAATAATGATAACCATGTTTACACGAAATAGGTGTAGCACCCCATAAGTCACAATAAACTAAATCCAATACACGAAAAGAAAGTTTATCATTATTCCAAAAAGGCAACCGCTTACTCTTGGCCAATTGGCTAGACTGAAAACGAGTTAGTTTGGACAAGTGAGAAGTAACAAACACAAGTCCTATTTTATTAAGCAAAGTAAAAATATCATAACCAACATGACCCAAACGGGCATGCCAAAGTTTAAAAGAAGCACAAAGACGTCGGTTTTGAAGATCACTGTAGAATATATAGACCAAGTTCACATCAGCCTCTTCCCACGATCATCCTTGTTTTCTTGTGATAAATAAAAAATGAAATATCATCAAACAAAATAGTGACTAGAAGATCTCGAGTTAGTTTACTAATAGATAACAGGTTTTTGGTAATCTGGGGAACAACTAAGACATCCCGTAAATCACGAGTAATGGAACGGGATCTAATGTGAGAAATAGATAAGTGATTACCATTACTAACATAAACTTGATTATTACCATTATATGGGGTCACCGAATCAAGTTGAGAAGCGTCTGAGGTCATATACGAAGACGCACCATAATCCATATACCAATCTGGTGCATTCGTTGACTAAATATTCATAGCATTAAAAGTTGAAGCCAAGTGGGCTTGCGATGATGAAGAAGTTAAGCAAGCATAACGATCGGGGCAATCAACAGCATAATGCCCATCAACTTTACAGATTTGACAGTATGGTATATAAGGGCAATGGTTATTTTGACACCCCGAGTTAGAGTTATTGGAAGAGCCATGAGCATGAGAAGAGCGGGAAACACCATAAAAAGATGAATATGCATGAGAGCGACCACCATGTTGATTGTTGTGTGAATTTGAGCTATTATTTGCCACAAATTCTACAGGTGTTGGTTGAGAATGTTCCAGAGATTTTTAGAAGAGAGAGTAACTTTCCGCTTCAGATATTACATCCGGAATAGAGGTTGTAGGTATAATATACATATGTGATAAGGAGAATGTAGAAAATAGCGAACCAAGGCCACGCGAGTACCAATGTAACTTGTTGCCCTCAGAAAGTTGATCACAATAGGAACAAAATTTGGTACTATAGATAGTGACATAATCATTACCTCTGCATAGATGTTTCAGTTCATAATTTAGTTGAATTTCACGTGTTTTAGAGCGAAGAGAATATGCTTTTTATAGGGCAATCCACACATCAGCAACATTTTTACAACCTAGGGTTTCCCCCATAGATTCCTCAGCCAAGGAAGAGAGAAGGAGGTTATGCAATTGACGATCCTGAGCAAGCCAATATTTATTGGCTTTTTGTATGGCCACATCAAAGGATGAAGATGGTGGTATATGCTTAGAACCATCCAGATAGCCAAACAGATCTTGAGAAGTGAGAAGAGTCTCCACTTGGTTATGGCACAAGAGATAATTTGCATATGTGAGTTTGATTGTAATAATATGAATGAGAGTGACATATGGAAGAGAGAAGGCAGAATCGACCATGGTGAAAAGATGCAACCGCAGGCACAAGGCAAGCAATAGGGTTTTAAAAAATATATGTGAGGGGTATCCAATATGATATCATGTGAATGTTTTGAGAATATTACCCATAATTGGCGACAAAATATTATTAACATTATATAGAAGAAGAATTACAACATATTGTGTACATGGGCCTAAACCCAGAAAATAAATATACAAAACATAGTACAAGATAATGGGGTAATTATGGGCTAACAATATTCAATTTACTTCTAGAAAAACATTAGAGTTATTTGATGATGTTTCTAAGATTTGGAAGAATCTTGTTAGTGGTAGTCCATAAAATTGTGATGTTTTTTAAACATGTTTGTGAATCATATATATATATATATATATATATATATATATATATATATAGAGAGAGAGAGAGAGAAAGAGAGAGAGATAGGTTCAAATATTCTAACTAATTATTGTGTGCATGAATGAATGATTGTGGACCAATCATTCCAAAACGGTATTTATGTAATGTTACGTTTTAATTAATATTTTTAATTTAATTAACTTAATCTTAAATATAATTAATTAGGATAAAAAATAACTTCCATACTTAATTCCCTATAATTATGCTAAAAAATTGACTCCTTAAAACCTAGCTATTTGGAATAACTACTACGAGAATAACTAATACAAGGTAACCATATTAATTACTCATCCCTCTCGGCGATTCTCTCTTCTTCATGGTTATCTTTCCTCGATATTTGTTATTCTGTTTTTTCTTAAGAAGCTTCTTCCTCACTTTCTTCTTCCTTCCAAAATTTGTTTGCAATTTTGACTACTTATTTCATTTAACGCTTAGTATATATGCTTCTTCCATTAGTTTGTATGTTTCTGTATGGTGATCAATGAATACGTGCAACTATTATCCGTAGAATTTGAGACCCCTTTTTGGTTTTAGGATTCCCATGAAATTTCTCATGTGGGTTTAATGGGGTTTTTAGTTCTTGTGTTGTTCTAAAAACTTATAAAGTTAAATCGAGTAACTCTTATAATCGTAGACCTAATTGGCACCTAATTTGGGGATGGAAGTTGCTAAATCTTTTTCGTTATACCAGGATGATGAATTCACAGCCTACAACACATACCATAAGGTCTCATGGCCTAACCAGATTCAGGATTCACATGCATGATTGGTTGATTCTTGCACTACTATTAGCGGTCATGGGGCTTCTAGGTCTTCTCCATCCTTTCCATCGTTTTATCGGAAAAGACATGATGGCCGATCTCAAGTATCCGATGAAGCCTAGCACCATCCCATTTTGGTCTATTCCAGTAAGTTCATCTTCTCCATCTTCCACATACAAACACAATTCCAATGTTGATTTCTCTTATTTCATGTCCCTTCAATTAGCTATATGCAGTTTTATTGCCAATTACTATCTTCCTGGCATTCTATCTTTATAGATTAGATATTTATGATCTTCACCATGCAGTTCTAGGTGATCAAATCTTTCAAATTCATTCTCATTATCCTCAATCGATTGAATTAGAATAATTTTATGTTCATGTGTTGAATTACCACAAGGCTTTTGTTCTCTGTTTTTATCACTGGAGTTATAACAGAAGCTTTAAACGGTGCAATTGGTCGACCTCGCCTAGACTTTTATGGCGTTGTTTTCCATACGGAATAGATGTATGCATTCCATCATATCAATCAATCCCATCATCATTTTCTTGTAACTTTCTCCAATCATTTTCGGGTTTATGATCAATGGAGATATGTTAAATGTCATGGTGATATCGATGTTGTAGGACAAGGCCATCAAAGCTTCCCAAGTGGGGCATAGTTCATGTGAGTAAAAGACATATTTACACTCTGATTACTCATACAAGATTCAAACAAGACGCCTTTTTTTGATTTTATTGTAGGGTCTTTTGCGGGTTTGGAATTTTTATCGCTCTATTTATTTGGAAAAGTAAGAGCTTTTGATCAACAAGGCCATGCTGCAAAGCTATGCATAGTGTTTCTCCCTTTGATTGTTGCATCTCTTGTTGCCATTTATAGAGTGGATAACTATCGGCATCACTGGCAGGATGTTTGTGTAGGAGGCCTTATAGGGGTGTGTGTGTGTGTGTGTGTGTGTGTGTTTCTATATTAGTCTAATAACTATCTTTCTTGTTTATTTTAAAAAGCATGCATTATTATGTATTATTGTAGGTATCACAATGGCCATATTTTGCTACTTGCAGTTTTTTGCACCACCATATCGTGCTAAAGGTATGAACTTTGATGTCACTTTTGGATCTTACTAGGGAGCAAGAAGTTCAAGTAACAAATAGTAATGTCATTTAAACTTTTAGATTCTACCAGAATTGAATCTTGAATTTCAGTTATGTCGGAATGGAAAATCAGATTCTGATTTTGTCGGAATGGAATCTCGATATTTCCTCTTTGATTTGTGCATTTTCTATAATTCTTGGTTATTAGTTTTGGTGCAATTCACAAGTCTGCAGATTTGTACAAAGGACTTCAATTTTTTTTTCATTTGGTAATGAATTATTCTTTCAGTTTGGCTTGAAGAATGAATCAATGATTGATCATACAAGAGAAAGACTTCGAATTGAGTTAAATAACAAGTTACATTGAAGAAGATGAAGTGTAAAAAAGTCGATTATTTGGACCAATGAAGAAGATTAAGTGTATTTGTTCAATAATTGTATTTTTTAGAATGTTATTCTTAAGAATTTTATTCATTTTGACGACATTCTGTTAGAATATGTACAATTATATTAAAATGTATCAGTCTGTAAGAATATTTATGAGTTTGTATTTAAGTTCGGATGTGTATGAATATATTATAATGTTGTTATTATTCAATTTCAGGTTCAAGAATTTTATTATTCATTAATATTCTAATAGAATAACATTCTAACAAAACAATATCATAGAACATCATTCTAACAGAATAACATTCTGACAGAATTAAAATTGAATTAATTAAAAAAATCAGAATTCAAAATTAAGATAATAAAAAATCCCTTAAAATCCGAAAATTCCTTTTTTAATTTGTATTTCCTAATTTGAAAGTAATGGAAATGTACATTTTTACCCTTATTTTAATTAAATGATATTATTCTATTTTTTTTAATTTAATAATATGGATAAATGTATTTCTTAAAATAACTAAAATGATTGGTCCATAATCATTCCTACATCCAGACAATAATTAGTTAGAATACAATAATCTAAGCCTATATATATATATATATATATATATATATATATATATATATATATATATATATATATATCTTGATTTGGCATGGTTATTGGTTTTGGAGATCTATGCAATAGTATGTTTCATTTAAATATGTTTAATACATTATCTTGTGATGATTATTTTGTTTTTGTATCATCTTCGTCTTTTACATCTTCCAAAACTGATGAATTTGTGCTATGCCATGCTCGTTTAGGTCATGTAAACTTTAGAAGAATGCATCAAATGTCAAAAGATGGATTAATTCCACCTTTTGATATTAGTGTTTAAAAATGTAATACGTGCATGTTAAAAAATTATTTATAAATGTTTTAAGACATTTTGGAATTGATAGATAGAGACCTTTGTGATTTCCATTATAAAAATTCTTTTGGTAACAATTATGTGATTACTTTAATTGATGACTCGATTCGGTTTTTTTACGTGTATTTGTTGCATTCTAAAGATGACGCCTTATAAAAGTTCAAAATATACAAAATCGAGGTGGCATTGAAATTGGGAAATTCAGTTAAAGGTCTTAGAACTGCTCATGGAGGGAAGTATAGAGATCCTCATTATTTCCAATTAGTTGGAATCATCCGACCATGATTCCATATACATCACAAAAAAAGGTGTTACCAAACATCGAGTTTTGAAAGAAATCGTTAACTCGATGTGTTAGGGAAACTCAGACGATACTTATCAAGAGTCAGAACAAATCTAATGCAACTTGCTAAGTTCTGTTGACCCTTGTTAGGAAGTAATGTGGATAACAAGCAAAAAAATGTAAGCACACAAAGACACAGTATTTACGTAGTTCGGTTAAGGTGACCTATGTCCACGAGCAAGAGAAGAGTATTCTTTATTTCAGATTTCTCAAACAGTGGTTACAAGTATAATTCACTAGAATTTCGTCCTACTCACTAATGATACAAGATACAAGACACATCAAATGACTAAGCATACATCCCTATTTGTAGCTGAGGGATCATACCTAAACCACTAATGGGCCAATACCATTGGCCCATAGGCCCATGAAAGGTGACAACCAATCATATTCCGCCACGCAACATCTTCTAAAACATTCTTCCATGTCGTACAACCCATGAGCATCAGCAACACACATGATAGACCACCTTAACCATAGTGGAGCAACATGATGCATAAGTGGAGCATCATGATCACTAATGGCCCAGCATCCATCATGGTGGCACAACATGGTGTATTTCTTGAGCATGATCACCATCTAAGCATACATAGATCAATATGGCACAACAAATGAATCAAGATGGCGCATCATGTACCAAGATGGTCCATGAGGGCACAACATATCCTCCATGGTGCAACATACCTTCTTGATGGCACAACATGATCTTCATTGCTAAACATCTCCATGGCTCAACAACACCTTGGCGCAATTTTAGACATGATGTCGCATCATGCTATCATTTGGCGCAACATCCCCAAGGATGGCATAACTTCCTTCTACAAGGCGCAACATGATGTTCCATGTTGCTCCATGTTTCTCCAAGTGCTCCAAGTTGATCCATGTTGCTCCAAGCCACTCCAAGTTGCTCCAAATCACTGCAAGTTGCTCCAAACCCGCTTTTGGAAGATCCGTTCCTTTCTCACTTGATCCGTTCCTTTGTCAGATGATCCAAAGCCATCTCAGATGATTCATTCCTTTGTCACTTGCTCCATGAAACTCAAGTGCTCCATTGATATCTAAGTGCTCCAAATGCTCCATGAGAATGCCCCAAATACTCGAGTCACATTTTACAATCTCTACCTTGACTTGAGCATCCTCTGAACTCCACCTCAAACAAAAAACCTCCTCTCCGTTCCTACTATCAAGCCCCGAAGGGGATTACCTCCTGCGAACATCAACCAAGTCCAAGCAAAGCTTGAACTTCTCTTAGGGCAACATCCTTGTCACCATGTCTTCCGGATTCTCCTTCGCAACAGAGTCTTGAATAGGGATGAGTTATAAAACCGGAAAACCGGACCGGAACAGGATTCGGACCGGAACAGGAACCGGTATAATCGGAAAATGCTTAAACGGTCCGGGTATTGGGTTTCAAAATTACTCTTATCCGGGTTCCGAGTATTTCGGGTATGGGTCCAACGGGTCCGGTTAATCTGGGTTTTTGAACCGGTTTTGTTTAAAAAACCGAAACCATGTTTAATGGACCGGGTCCGGGTCTAGTGGGCCAAGGAACCAGTTTAGGTTTAACTCTCAATTCCTCAATATCTATGACTCCATCCTAAAAAAAATATTGTTTCCTACTTTTACTCCACCTTGACTTTACTGTTGTAATATAGTCGTTTTCTCAGTTTGGTTGTAATGTTCACAGTTCACAAGAGCCTTGATATGGTACTAATGAAGAAAAAAACACATAAATATCATGAAGATGGGAAATATCTTTGCCAAAAGTTAACAACAAATATTAATTATTTCTTTGAAAATTAATAAAATAAATGTCTATATTATATTTGTAAATGAAAACTACAAGAACCATCATCTGCTAATTATCCATATATTCCTTTTCATTTTGGTATATTGTATTGTATATTTCTTAGCTGCAGTGAATTTTCTTTCGATTGTTTATTCGAACGAGTATTAAGGAATTAATATAGGAAGGGTAAGATAAAAAGAACTAATGGTGGATATGAAGTATGAACGTATAATTACATTACCTCTCAATTCTCATTATGTCTTCCACAGTAATATTATACAAATTACCAACCATTATTGGGTCATTACATTACTTCTTTTTTAAAAAAATCAATGTCGTCATTTATGTAACCTTAATGTCAAATTAGATTAATTTTTAATTCTTGTTGTAATTTTTTGTTTATTAATTTTTTTTTATAACGGCTGAAAGATTATGTGATTGAGGTCATTACAAAAAAAAATTTCTACTTTTCCGGATTTTCCGATTCTAAATCCATTTTACTCGGTTCCACCTTACCCACTTTGATATTTCCTGGTTTTCCAGTTCTAGACCCACTTTACCCGGTACCGAACCGGAACCGGTTCATATATACCGTTCCGGTTTCCGGTTCTACAAAATCTCGTTAACCGGTTTCGGGTTTTCCGGGTCCGGTTCATCCGATCCGGGTTTGGACCCACTTTCATCCCTACTTTTGAATGCATAACCAGTCATAGAACATGATAGGTTTCTCCACCTTCAAAAGAAGACTCTGGTTGTTGGGTTCTCACTGGAAGCTGGGTCTTCAGTTGAAGGGAGAAAGAGATTCGTGAAATTGAGTAATTTCAAGTTATTGGTTGTTGGCAGTTATGGTTTCCGCATAGTCTCTCAAGTTTTTTTCTGAGTAAGATGCTTTGACTTGAAGTGGTTAAAGGGAGTGTGGGATATGTTGACGTGGTTGTGTTTCACAACAACAGTTATCACTCTAGTATCAATGAGCCGCCAATCGAGCTTCTCTATGGGAGGAAGTTAGGGATAAGAGTGGGTACAAACCCGGACCAGTAGACCTAGACCCGGAAAACCCGAGAACCGGTTAACGGGATTTTGTAGGACCGAAAACCGGACCGGTATATAGGAATCGGTTCCGGTTCGGTTCCGAGTAGGGTACCGGGTAAAGTGGATCTAAAACCGGAAAACTCGGAAACATTAAAGTGGGTCGGGTGGAACCAGGTAAAGTGGCTCTAGAACCAGAAAATCCGGAATTTTTTAGAAATTACTTAATGGTTGAACTTTGAAAATTTTCAATTTTGATACCCCAACTTCGGGGGACTGTAAGTCATTAAATATTAAACTAAAAATGAAAAAATTATACTATAAAATCATGTAAATATAAAATACACGTTGCAAAAAACATCATGATAATCCGACTTCAAAAGAATTAGATATGCATTATAAAGTTTCACAAAATATAAAAATAAAACTGAAAAACAGAAAATTCACAGCATTGATATCCCGACTTTGGGGGACTGTAAGTCATCGAATATGAAACCAAAAATAAAAAAATTAAAGTCTAAAATCATGTACAAACTCTAAACTATACGTTGCAAAAACATCATGATAATCCGACTTCAAACGAATTAGATATGCATTTTCAAAATTTCACAAAATATAAAAATAAAGCTGAAAAATAGAAAATTCACAGCTTTGATATCCCGACTTTGGGGGACTGTAAGTCAGTGAATATGAAACAAAAAATGACAATATTGTAGTCTAAAATCATGTACAAACTCTATACTACACTTTGAAAAAACCGCATGTTATTCCGATTTCAAACGAATTAGATATGTATGTTTTAAAACATTCACATAATACAAAAAATCTGAAAAACATAAAATGCCCATCTTTGATATCCCGACTTTGAGGGACTGTAAGTCAATGAATATTAAGTCAAAATGACCAAATTACAGTCTAAAATCATGTACAAACTATAAACTACACTCTAGAAAAAACCTCATGCCAATCCGACTTCAAACGAATGAGACATACATGTTTTAAACTTTTCATAGAAACCGGTTCCGGTTCCTAACACGGTTCCGGTTCTTAAACCCGGTTTACCCAGACCCGAAGGACTCGAAACCCAGATTACCCGGAACCCGGATAAAGCCATTCTTTAAACCCGGGACCCGGACCTGTTCTACATATTCTAGTTCTAACGGTTTCGGTTCCGTTCTGGTTTTCTGGTTCTAAATCTCATCCCTAGAGGAAGTGCCGTACCCCAATATGTTGGGGAGAGGTCAGTCACAGGGTTATGGGGAGGACTGAAGTAGTCCTTCAGATGACAAAGCTTATTCAGCAGATCAGACAGAGGCTGCAGACAGCTCAGAGCTGGCAGAAGAGATATGCCGACAAGCGCCGATCAGAGTTGGAGTTTCAGGTTGGCGACATGGTGCTACTGAAGGTATCATCCTGGAAGGGTGTAATATGCTTCAGGAAGAGGGGCAAGTTGGGGCCCCGGTATATTGGGCCATTTCGAGTGATTTCCAGGGTTGGCAATGTAGCTTACAGGTTCGATTTTCCTGAGGAGCTTAGTCAGATTCACAACACCTTCCACGTTTTTCAGCTTCGGAAGTGTGTGGCTGATGAATCAGCAGTTGTCCCTTTGGATGATGTTCAGGTGGATGATCGTCTGAATTATGTTGAGAAACCGGTGGCGGTTTTGGATAGGAGGACGAAGACCCTACACAACAAGGAGGTGTTTTTGGTAAAGGTCCAGTGGCAGCATTGGAAGGGTTCTGAATGGAAATGGGAATCTGTGGCAGAGATGTATGAGCATTACCCTGAGTTATTCACAGTTGAGGACTTTGAGGACGAAGTCTAATTCAAGTGGGGGAGAATTGTAACACCCGTTTCAGGTACAATTTAATTTTAAAAAGACAACATTGTTTTTGGTGGCCACGGCGTGGTGGAGCCTCACCACGGAATGGCATTATCTTTTGGGCCATGGGTTTTAATGAACCACCACGGCGTGGCCATGAGGTACTACGGCATGGTAGCCATATTTGGTGAAACCCTAATCCTTTGGTCTTTGAGACCTATTTAAAGGACATTATGGCTAGGGTTTCGAGGTCATTCAGCCTCCATCACTCTCTCAAGCACTAAAACCCTAACCCTAGTGTAACATCCGGACTCCCAGGTATATTATTTATTTATTTATTTTTAAGGACTACTGAGCAACTCGACGAGTTGGTGCTACAACTCGTCGAGTAGATTTGCGTTTTCTGTTATATTGATGCAAATGTTTTATTTTCAAGTTGGAAAAAAAAGGAAAAAAAAAACATGACGTTTGTCAAATTTTAAGATAATTACTTGTTTTGTGAAAAACGAATTATTTGTAAAATTTGAATCATTTGTTATATGAGTTGAATTAGGTCAAATTTAGTAAAAGATAAAATGATATGATTATTTTATTAGTTTTTAAAGTTTGATCTAAATGTTTTAAGGAGTTACATATTTTGTCATAAAATTTTGGAGCTCAAAAGTTTTTTTTTAAAGTTGTGATCTTAAGGGTTTTTGAAACTTCCATAAGTTATGGATATGAAAGTTTTTTTTTTAAAAAAAAATTTGATTCAAAGTTTTTATGGAGTTACAAAATTTGGTGTTAATGTTTTAAAGAATTCCATAACTTGTTCTTAAGTTATGGAACATGGAAAGTTTCATCATAAAACACCATTAATTCCATAAGTTATGGAATCCAAAGGTTTTCAAGAATTACAAAACTTGCCCTCAAGTTTTGGAATTTGAGAAAAGTTTTTTATGAAAAAAAGAATTGAATTCTAAAACTCTTAAGTTCATAACTTAAACAATTAATTAAATGGTTTTAATTTTGAGTTTAATAATTGGAATTATGATGTTTTGTTGAATAGTTCAAATTAACTCTTATGGACTTTATTAATAGTTAATTAAAGCGTTTAATTAAAAGAGTATTATTAATCCATAAATATATGGTTTGAGTTTAATTAAATTAAAAGTCTAGTTTAATTAATAGATTAAACCACCAAGTATTTTAAATGTCTAAAATACACCCTTATACTATTATAATATTAAAAGTTTAATATATTATATGTATAAGAGCAAGTCGTCTTACCATTAGTAGGCCTCATTCACGAAGCCGGTCTATAAGGGGGGTATAAGGTTACTGCCTATAAACTGGCAGTTTAATGGGTGTCCACTCTCACTCACGGCTTCCTTGACCGGTGGAGGGTCGTTAGCCGAACAGGTAGGACAAGGACTATAATTCTCCCTTCATTATAAGTATAATGATAAATACTAAGTAACTAAACACTTATAAATTCGCAATCTTAGTTACTTAGGAAAATGTGAATAAGGTGCTAATCCATGAAATTACACTTTGCACTTTGTTTAAGCTGTTAGTGGAGCGTGTGTGGTTAACCGGCACACTAACCTGGACTTAACAAGGTAGGCAAAGGGTAACTTAATGTTTATCATAGTATCGTTGGAGCGTGTGTGGTTAACCGGCACATCGATTGAGGGGTAAATATTAAGGGTACCAAGTATATTTGCATGGTTACTTCACACCTTGTTTTGTGATCCTCGGCATCCCAGTCACAAAACCTGAAGGGCACACTCGAGATTGAAACATGCCATTGAAAAGTTCAATGAATCTCAAAAGAATCTAGGAGTTTCAAAACCAATTAAAACCTAATAATACATTTTGTTTATCTTGGTGGAAATTGGTGAATCGTCATTCGCCTACCTTCAAATATTTTATAGCTTGGATTACAGCATCCCTCTTCCAAGTTATAAAATAGTTTGTTGGGTCCTAGCTTTAATATATCATATTGGGTGTTATATTAAGGACTTAAATCAACTTTACGTGAATTTTTCCCATTGTTGATGTCTGGTTTAGACAACAATGATCTTCCCAAACCAAGCTTTCCTAATGAATATGACTTCCCGAGTTTGGCTCATGGAAGTCATACTTCTCTTCCTCCACCTCCTCCAATTATTCTCCCTAACCCACAAGTTCAAGGTCACTCAAGCCCTAATGGCAAGCAAGGTCTATGTGTGATCACATCTTAGAGATGAAGTCACATATTGACAAGCCGGGAGAGTTGGGTGTTAAAGTCTTCAGAAAGTTGGATGTTCAATCACTTTCTAAGTCACATAGTGAGTTCCTTTGGGACTACTATGAAACAGACTATGACATGAACCTTAATGATCATATCTATTTGCTTGGTGCTGCTGAATCAGCAATGATTTGGAACGATAGTAAAGCAAATTTGATTAGAAGATCAACTTCCCAAAAACTTTATGGACAGTGACAATGGTGACACTGGAAATCCAGAAAAAGCATTCTCTTCGCAATGGAAAGGGATTGGCCATAGTCAACCCGGTTGACCAAATGGTAAAGAGAAAGGCTAAGTCTGAGATAGTCCCATTACCAAAGGGTCCATATGTTTATTTTGCCAAAGGAAGGGGCGTTGATTGCAAAGCTGCCAAATTTACCTAAGGATGTTAAAGTCAATAAGTTTGACTCTACATCAGGTAGAGCCCATTATCTAACTTTGTTAAGTTCTATTCTGAGATCCTCATTACATGATGCGACTGGGTCACATGTTGATGTTTTAAGAATCAAATAATAGAGAGAAATCTTAAAGGAAGTATATGCTGATTCTGATTGCGAAGGTGGATTTCGATCGCATCAGAATTTTGAGCAGTTGCTTAAGAAGTTATGATATATTGCTAAGGAATAGATAACAACAATTTTCCATGTGGATTGTAAGGATAAGTTTTTCCGCAAACTTTTAAAATAAAAGAAAATTGTTTAATTTTATTTATTTGAAGTATCCTTACAATGGCATTTGTGGAAAATTGTTGCTTATATGATTCCACTGACAGCAATATTGGAAAATGGATTTGATTCTTTCATTTGTGGTAGTGTCTAAATTTACCAAATCAGGAAAGTTCCTCATCACCCAAGTTTCAATTGGACCGAAACTTGGAATCATGCAAGTTGAATAGTATGATGAATGAGAACTTTCAAGCATTGGAAAATCAAGACTAATTACTTGTTCACATGGATGTGTGAGTCAAGTGAAGGACTAAAGGGATCGAGTAGACATTCTTGTGCACTGGTCATGTCCACCACAAAGCTCGTTAAGACTATTTGATTTACTAAAGTTTAGTAAATATGGTTATACTTACAAGTTTAAGTATAATTCTGAAACATTGGAAAAGTCTCAATGTATGGCAGAACGAATGGGAAGAATCAAATTAGGCAGAAAGATAAAAGTTTCTCAAATCTGAAAAGATGGGAGAGTACTTTAGTATCATGTTTGTGATCATCTTAATGATTTAGAAATCATATCACAATTAGTCCTCTAAAGGTCATCTTAGTGCATTCTTATGACTAAGAAGAGGAGTCATGAATTGTTGAAATGGTTAGATCAGGAAGATGAGTCATACTTCGTTCCAAAACAATTCTTAGAGTCATACTCCAAGATTGTAACTTGAGTGACATATCTTAAAGAAAGGTTTAAAACACTTGTCAAATGTAAGAGTAAAAGTGTCCTACTCTTGTACATTTGAAATTGGTAAGTTGTGATGTTTTGGATAAAACAAAGACCAACTAAGGCCAATTGTGTGAAGTGTTTGTCTTGATAAAGAATCTGCACTATCTCTTGAATATTTGGCAAGATAGTCTTATATGTCAAGAGGATAGTGGGAGTCTTAAAGATCCTAAAAAGAATTTCAAGAACTAATCAAGAATAAAACCTGAGGTTCTTCACTAGCACACGACTTGAGGTTTATAACCTATCGTGTTGACATATTCTGTGCCCATTCCAGTTAAAGTTGGCTTTGCATAGGAGTTCTGAAAGTTCTCAATTGGTTGCATAACAACTTGGAAGCAATGGCAGGCCCTGTACTGCCAGGTGGCAAGAAGTTAAGATTGCATAAGTTCAGTCCATATGAGTTTGGATTTGTCATTATCCTTGTCTTGTGACTATGGTTTTGACGATTCACATGGATAAGAACACATACACCATAAAATCTAAGGGTCATAAGGTTTCTCTCCGATTCATGAAAATGATGGTGAGGAAACACTTCCACCAAGTAGATTTGAAGCAGATGGCAAAAGGTCTAAACAATTGAGACTATGATTACGGAATCCCTTTTCATAGTTCTGAAATTGTTTAGACACACATGCATGCTATATAAGGAAAGGTGTATGATTTTGATAAAGTTTTATCAAAGCATCTCGTATCAGAAATCTGAACTTTGGTAAGAAAGTCAATAAAGTATTGATTTCTAGAAGTCCAGCTGATTTCTGAGTACATGTCAAAGCTAGTGGGAGCATAAGTGTTATGCTAATAATCATCATGTTAGTGGGAGCATGATAATTATTGTTAGTGTTGCAAGTTAGCAATGTTAATTATAGAAAACAAAAGTTTCAATTCGTGAGGGATTGAAAAAGTTGTTTTGCTATAATTAAGGGAGAGGATATACTTCATTTCAGTTCTAAAGGTTTAGATTGAGACCTTAATCATCTTTAGTCAAGAATATATATATATGAATTTCATGTTGGATTGGTTCAACTTAAGGAAATTCTATATATTGCGTTCTCAAAATTCGATTATGATTACGGCATCCCTCTTCATAGTCAAATTTTGAAAACATGGCAAATAAAAATATTGTAGCAAAAGACTGGTCTAGAATCATGTCTTTATGTGAGACATCATGAATCGTGTACCATTTGCTTTGGGTACAGGATCGATTGCATGTGCTATAATATTTGTCATTTCTAAATTTTTCCAAATGCCTAGAGGCATTAAGAACGGAAAAGGTCTAGAATTGGATATGACTAAAATGATTAAGCAATTGTCGAGGACAATCTGAGGTTTACCAAAGATTGGTTGCTCAGGGACAGTTGGAAGTATAGTGCTAATTTTGGAAGGACCATATTGACATATTCTGAAAAGAGGCATCTCTTATTCAGAAGTGATAGTCAAAATGAGAATATGGAGTTGTCTCCATAGGTGGAGTTGATCTCCATTGGAATACCTTATAATGACTGTTGACAAGTCTTTGTGACTTTGTACATATTCATTACAGGAGGGTCAGTGCATATAAGTTTAAAATCTAAACATATTTCGATAAATGATAGGAATTTGAAAT
The DNA here is from genome assembly GCF_052849685.1 of Lactuca virosa. Lineage (NCBI taxonomy): Eukaryota > Viridiplantae > Streptophyta > Magnoliopsida > Asterales > Asteraceae > Lactuca > Lactuca virosa. The sequence continues at coordinate 170,209,931 of NC_136428.1, read as the reverse complement.
TCTCACATTTTTCGATAAGGATTTGGGAGTGTAAAATTAGAATCATGGAAATTATGTTCAATTGGTTTATTTCACAAAGTAAGGATCATAGACAAACATAGAGTGCATACTTGGTGTATGGCAAACCTATTGTTTAAGAAAAACATAGTGTACATGCTTGGAGCATGGGACAACTAGTGTTTTTAATTCAAGTATAAAGTTGATAAAACCAAAACAATGAATAATGAGTAATCAGTATGGTGATAAATAAAAGTGTTTATTTATATTCATAGGGTTTGATACCATATTTGATTCATTTATTCTTGTGTTTCACTTTGCATATTTTGACTTCCAGAATAACTAAGTCGCTCTTCCTGAATGATTAAGTTATTCAAACCATCCACAGTCGGTCATATGTTGGAAGTAGATATGAATCAAGACTGTCATGGGTTGGTTTGTAGAGGTCCAAGTTGGTGGACAAAGTGGTGCTACAACACTCATGAGTGCTCATAAGTTCTGAGTATTGGATTCAACCCGCGCTCATTTGAATCACTTCATGGATTTTATCACGAGTGATCATGAGACGATAATATCTTATATTCTTCAAACCTAGAGATATGAGTTGTTACTATGAGTTGGTTATACATTGATTGCACGAAAACGCATTTGGTAACTCGATGTTATAAAACCTGCCTTTGTGTATGATTCAACAAGTAGTAGAACAAGCCATATGAGTCAAAGTTTATCCATTACTTTTACCTTCGGGATAAAAGCGATATTTGTGGGCCCCTCGATGATTTAGCGATGACACATGTGAGTGCTTGGCCAAGCCAGGACTGATTTGATTTGTTCAATCAGTCAGTCATCATAAATCGAAAATCGGGAAACAACAAATGGACAGAGAGAATGATTATAATCCATGTCTCAGTCCATATGATATCTAGAATGGAGGAATATATGATCCCTTATCTAATGGACAAGTCTTTGACAAGGTCAGAGTTTGACAGCGACTTTAAGAGCTACGATTGTGAGTTAGGTTTTGAAGTCATACTCAATAATAGTTTTAGACATATCCAAGTGGGAGACTGTTGGATTAATGTCTAAGTCCATAACTATATTTGGTATGTACTTGACCCGACCCGGCATGGTCCATTTGGGTTGCACTTCACCGGCACAATTTATATGGATAGTCTTTTGAGAATAGTATATTTATGATTTATATTAATATATTATAAGTTCTAATATATTAATATGGAATCATATTATTTAATTAGTATTGATCAAGAATTAATTTAGAATTAATTAAGTGATCAAAAAGAACTAATTAAATATGGACTCTTATATATATGGAATGGGCCAAGTTCATTGAGGTTGGGCTAAGCTTTCATGGATGGTCCATGGAGCTTTTAACCCATGGATCCTATGTAAATGAAAGGTCATGGGTATTAGGGTTTACATGGATGTAACCCTAATCCTCCATAATATATAAAGGGGTCCTTGGCTCACAAAATTCGCACAAGTGTGTGAAAATAAGAGTGGGCCGATTTTAGTGTGCATACATATTCTCTCAAGTTCTTCCAAGGTGTTTTGGTGATTTGTGATTCCATTTGAGGCTTCCACACTATTGGGGCTAAGCTCTTAAAGCTTGAAGACATCAAGCTACATCAAAAGGTATGTCATCTAACTAGAACTTTGTAGTATAGGTGCTTCATAATATCCTAGTTAGGATGAAACCTTGGAATAGTTAATATTTGCATGTATAATAGAGAAAACATAGATACAACGTTTATAGGGTTTCATGTACACCATAGGAGTGTTAGAATGCTCAAAGCCCAACAATATTGACCAGAGGGTCTTACCTGAGTATAGCCATGAGAGGCTAATGAGATATGAGTGGTATTTTAGGGAACTCACTAAGCTTCGTGCTTACCGTGTTATGTGTTATGTGTTTCAGGTACTTCTCAGGATCATGGGAAGGCGCCGGCTTGATTGTACACACGTCAGAGATTGAGTTATGTTTTCAGAGGATCCTGGAGTTGTTTATATACATTTTTTGGATATGTGTTTGATGAGTTGATATTATTATACTTTTGAGATGTTTGGATTGAGAAAAATGTGTTTTTAAATTGAAAATTTTGGTATGAAAATTTTACGGTGTTACAAGTTGGTATCAGAGCCTTGGTTTGAGGGATTCGGATGCACCTTCGGGTTTGTTTGAACTCAAACTGAGGATTTGAGAAAGATTTCCAAAAGAAATGAATTTTCTTAAATGAGAAAGAGTTTTAGGAGAAATCGAGTTGGATCGGTGTGTACAATCAGCTAGAGCCCGAATGGTGATTTCCCAAAATACCCTTACTTATTTGTGTTATGAGTTATTATTGAGATATTAGTGATGCATGTCAGAGGATAGGCTAGGTATTTCATAATTTAGGGCTAGAGTTGCCTGATTTGTGATGCCTTAGCCTAGGAGTTGTTGTTATATGTTATGTGCCTTGAGTATGTGTTGAGTAAGAGTATCTAGCAGGAATCTTTTAAAGAGAGCTTAGAGTAATGGAGTAATCTAGGTGAGATACCTAGATGTGCTTTAGAGGAATCTACTAAGGGAGTAGTCTGATATTCATGAGAGATAGAGTACTTGTGAATTAAAATCCTAGGAGGAGGACTTGGGGTGACTACAGGTCGGGTGTGGAAGGTAGTATTGGGCCCGTACTACTGAAAGCACCAGACCTCTATGCAACTCAAGTAAGAATCCTTAGGAAACTAAGGAACAAGTAGGGATGAGTGATCGAGTGTGAGTATGCTCGAGTGAGTCTCTGATGATTTTTGTGTTGTGTTTCAGAGACATCATGGTGGGTACACGCCACAACCACGAACGCGGTGGGACTAGTGATGATGAGATTCGCAGGATGATTCACGAGGAGGTGGTCGCAGCTATTCGAGCGGAGATTCCTGAGATGTTTGGGTCTATTAAGACCACCCTGATTGAGACGTTTAACGAGTGATACAATGTTGTCACTGAGGTTGCTGTTGTTGCTGCCACTGCAGCCGTCGACGCTGCTAGGCCTCAGGGAGGTGACTCGTTGTTGTGCCGGGAGTTCAGCGACACGAAGCCACCAGAGTTTGATGGGACACAGGATCCGATTGCTGCGATGAGATGGATCTCTGATATCGAGGGGTGTTTTTACACATGTTCATGTCTAGATCACTTGAGAGTTCGGTTTGCGCTGAACCAGCTTCGCTTGGGAGCGAATGACTAGTGGAAGTTTGTGACAACCAGCTTTACCTCTGCAGATCTTGATGCAGTGACATGGGAGAGGTTTGTTCTGATGTTCCGAGACGAGTATGTTCCCTCGGTGGAGAGGGAACGATTGGCACAGGAGTTTCTGTCTCTCAAGCAGAAGACAGAGTCAGTGACTGAGATTTCGAGGATGTTTCACGAGAGGGCGATGTTTTGCCCTGAGCACGTGTCCACTGAGCAAGCACGTGTGAGCCGATATTTGAGCATAATGAGGAGGGATATACGAGAGTTTGTGGCGAACTCGTCATACTGGACATTGGCTGAGCTTCAGGCCAATGCCATGAGGAGGGAGATTGAGCTTGAGTTGCAGACCAGGGAGGAGGAGGAGTCCTGGGGTAGGGACCGGAGACCAGTGCAGTCGCAGCCGGCGATAAAGCTGGCTAAGCCCGCTGATACCAGAGTTGGGGGCCAGAAGGGCCGCACTTGTGGCAAGTGCGGCAAGAGTCACGATGGGTCGTGTCGTGCGGGGATTTGCTACAAATATGGAAAGGATGGGCACATGGCGAAGGATTTCCCCAAGGGGTTTTTGGTTTGCTTCCACTGCAACCAGACCGGCCATCGAAAGGCCGAGTGCCCTCAGCTCGTGCATGAATCAGCACAGGGATCTGCACCTGCTGCTTTGCATGCTACTGAGAGTCGGCCAGCGAAGGCCGAGACACCGAGGGTTCGTGGGAGAGCCTTTCAGCTGACAGCGGAGGAGGTCCACGCAGCACCTGACGTCGTGACTGCTATGTATTCTTATTATTATTCTTTTGAGATATATTGTGCTTATATTGTGCTCTGCTTAGGTACTTTTCTTGTGAACTCTGTACTTGCTTTGGTGTTATTTGACTCGGGTGCGAGTCGATCCTTCGTGTCTGTAGCTTTTAGTCGTCACATCAGTATCCGACGTGAGGCGTTGAGTCGACCTCTGAGGGTTTCTATGGCCGACGATCATGCGGTTTTTCCTCCTGACGTGATCCGTGGGTGTATACTGGAGATTTTTGGTGTTAAGTTTCCGATAGATTTGGTACCAATCGCTATGGGTGATGTTTGTGTCATAGTGGGCATGGACTGGTTGAGTCGATTTGGAGCTGTGATAGACTGCGAGCGACAGTTAGTGACTATACGAGACCCTAGTGGGGGAGTAATTATGGTGTACGGCGAGGGTACTAGATCTGGATCAGCTGTTTGCTCTGCTGCCAGAGCGAGACAGAGTTTACAGCAGGGTTGTATGGGTTTTCTGGCATACGTGATGGATACACGGGTTGCTACAGATAGACTGAGTTCTATCTCCGAGGTTCCGATAGTGTGCGAGTTTCTAGAGGTTTTCCCCGAGGAGTTGTCGGGTGTGCCTCCCGAGAGGCAGGTGGAGTTCCGGATTGATTTGATTCCGGGTGCGGCGCCTATTACCAAGGCACCCTATCGCCTTGCGCCGCCAGAGATGCAAGAGTTATCCTCACAGCTCCAGGAGCTGTTGAGGAAAGGGTTCATCAGACCGAGTAGCTCACCGTGGGGAGCACCGATCCTTTTGTCAAGAAAAAGGATGGTTCACACCGGATGTGCATTGATTACCGGGAGTTGAACAAGTTGACGGTCAAAAACCGTTATCCACTTCCGAGGATCGACGATTTGTTCGATCAGTTGCAGGGGGCATCTTGGTTTTCCAAGATTGATTTGAGATCCGGATATCACCAGATGAGAGTATGTGTTGGGGTACAAAGTTTTCCTTGAATGACTTTGTAATGTTTGACTTTTGTAAAACCCACTTGCATGTGGAGTATTAGCCTTGTGACACATGAGAGATAGAGAGTGAGAGAGAGACATGTAAACACCTCTATAAATAGTGGGTTCATACCACTTGTAGAGGTGTGCTTGAGAGATGTAAAAGTGAGTCTGTAAGTGTGTGTTATTTATGTAGTCTAGATCTAGATCCTTTTTGTGTAACACCATACATAATCAATACATCTCTTGAACACCCAAATCACCATGTTCATTGTGCAATCTTTAATTCCGCATGCCAAACCATGTTCTTATGTCACTACAATTGGTATCAGAGCGGGTCTTCAAGATCAAGGTGATTTTTGAAGAACGATTCTCGGTTTGGCAACTTTTGTCACAATTGAAGCAGTTTTTGGTGAGTCTCTCTCTATGATCTCTCTTTATTTCATTGAATCGTGTGTTGCGTTTTTGATTTGTGATCGTTTGACTCATTGGATCAAATATTTTTTGAAAAACCCCATTGATGGTCCAATAATTTTTTTTTAAGATCAAATTCAACCAAAAATAAAATCAAAATTCGTTTACTGTTCATTGATACAACTTTCAAGTCCAATTCTCATGATTCGTTACTGTTCACATTTTTTGAGCCTAGATCACAAAAAGATTTTGCGAATCATTGTTACAAGCCCAAAAAGTCATTTAATTGATCTATAATGGCTACTCAATACATTAAGCCCATAATTTCGATAGCTTACTGTTCATATCCAAGTTCTGAGCCCATTTCTTGATATATTATCTGATTCGTATCTGATTCATCTCTCATCCATAAAATTCGTGAATGTCGACTCCTATTTGGGATTTATATCGGTTTTGTTTTCCAAATCATCGGTTGATTGATTGAACATCATAATCGATTTCTTGATCTTCTGTGTTCTTGAATCATATTTCTTTTAGAAATTGATCATCTATTTGATGATGACATGAAATTTAGTAGATGAAGAACATGAAAGAATTTGCTAACTTCTTTCGATTAATCTGAAAAATCGAATAGAAGGTGTTCGTTGATGTCGATTATAGATTTGTAACTTGATTTGTGATCGATTGTCTTGATTATTGAATCAATTTCACTTCTGGAATTGAACGATCAAACTTTAAGAAAAGTCCAAATCGATTTTTTGTTCATCGATGCTAGAAGAAGATAGATTGGGAACGAACTAAGGATAACAAACTCAGATGTTTATGTTGGAATCGATTTTGATTGTGTTATCTGTGTTAAGAACATTGATTTGTGCTCAACTGAAATTAATGGTTCTAATATCGTTTGATAAGAAAAGTGTATTAACGAAAGAAATTTCATGACGAGTAGCTGAATTCGATTTTGGATTCTCAATTATCAAGCGATGGATTTGGATGATTATCAATAATCGATATGTTGGAATCGTTAATCGAAGATTGAGTCGGTGTTTGAAGGAGAAGGTTTGGGAAAAGTCAAATGGAGTTAATGTACGAAGAATAGATCTTGACTTGGGATTGTTCAAATGGTCATGACAGATGAAGCAATCGATCTGGGAACGAGAATTGATAATGATGAAGATTCGAAGGGTTCATAATCGGTTTAGATTGAACGATTGGTACGAAGTGTGATGTACGAAAGTTTCTTTTGTGATTTGAAGGTTTGGAATTGGGTGAATAAGATTCGAAGGGCAACAGATGGGCTTATTGGGAACGAAAGAAGTGAAAATTTTCGTTCATATGGTGCTGTGATTTCGTTTGATTGGGTAGAGAAAATTGAACGAAACTTTGTTGTTGATGAATTGGAGAAGAACTGTAAATAACGAAATGTCGATTCAGAGGTATTCAGAGGTTACTGTTCATTAAGAGGATTCGAATGCTTCGAATTCGTGTGTTTGGGAAAATTTTCGTATGAAGAGGAGATGCTTTCGTACGAAGCGTTGCAAAATTTCGTATGTTTGGAAGGAAAATCAAAATTTTCGAATGTAGCCCCTCAAGTTTCGAATGGTTGACAAATGGAAAAAGGCTTCGTATGAATGGTCAAAATTTCGTATGTTTTGATCAAAAAGCAGAATTTTCGAATTCAGCCCCTGAAATTTTGAATGTTTTGCAAACTCATCAATTAATTGAAGTTTCGAATGTTTGACACTTTTCACCCAAATTCGAATATTTTCTGAAATTTCGAATGTTTGGTCAACTCTTCGTATGTTTGCAACACAAATGGCAGAATTTTCGAAAATAGTCCCTGAGGCTTCGAATGTTTGGCGGTTCATACCCAAATTCGAAAAAGGACTGTTTTTGCTGAAAATTGAAGAAAATACATTTTAAGCCCCTGCAGTTTGTGCAAATTGCCGCTTTCTACCCAGCTTTGGAAAAGGGGGAGAGTTTTGCATATTTTGCTGTTTTGGGCGCACCGGGTCACTGCAGAATTTTGAAATTGACAATTTCTACCCATTCTTGAGAAATTTTGTCAAAGGCGATCCGTGAACGAAGCTAAAATTTGATTTTTTTTGGATTTTCCGGATTGAAGCACAAAGTTTATGCCACATGTTAAGGGGGAGTTTTCACACGAAAAATTCCGAATAGAGCACGTTCTCTTTCCTTGAAGGTTTTATAATCAAGTTTCGATTATAAAAAGAGGGAGAAATTTATATGGAAATTCGAACTTGAATTTTTCATATTACGCGGATTTGACTACCGAAGTGACCTTAATTTTTGAAGCTTACGAAATGATGAAATTGGAAGTTCGGAAGTGATGTATTCGAAATGGGTTTGGTTTTATTGAAGATTTTTGGGGTGTGCTTTATGCTCAACTTTTGGTGATCAATTTGGAGTTTGAGAAGCTCGTGATCATTCGTTGATGCTCGGTTTGTACGGTCTCACATCCTAGAGCCCAAATTGAAGAATCATGGAAGAATTGAAGATTGAAGTTCGTTTCGACATGTGTCACCCTTGAGGCTCGGATTGCGTAGTTGCTCGATTTTGGAAGATTTGAAGTGGGTCATTCATTCCTAACTTTGAGGGGGAGAATGTTGGGGTACAAAGTTTTCCTTGAATGACTTTGTAGTGTTTGACTTTTGTAAAACCCACTTGCATGTGGAGTATTAGCCTTGTGACACATGAGAGATAGAGAGTGAGAGAGAGACATGTAAACACCTCTATAAATAGTGGGTTCATACCACTTGTAGAGGTGTGCTTGAGAGATGTAAAAGTAAGTGTGTAAGTGTGTGTTATTTATGTAGTCTAGATCTAGATCCTTTTTGTGTAACACCATACATAATCAATACATCTCTTGAACACCCAAATCACCATTTCATTGTGCAATCTTTAATTCCGCATGCCAAACCATGTTCAAACCATGTTCATTATGCGAGGAGGATATTCCGAAGACGGCTTTTAGAACTCATTATGGGCATTACGAGCTTGTGGTGATGCCTTTCGGGCTCACCAACGCACCGGCGGCATTCATGGATCTCATGAACCGGGTGTTTAGGCCTATGTTGGACTGGTCGGTGATCGTGTTCATCGACGATATCTTAATATATTCGAGATCCAGAGAGCAACATGAGAAGCATCTGCGAGAGGTTCTTGGGGTTTTGAGATCGGAGAGGCTGTATGACAAATTCTCCAAGTGTGATTTCTGGTTACGAGAGGTTCAGTTCCTGGGACATCTCTTTAATCAGAATGGGATATTGGTCGATCCGGCCAAGATTGAGGCGGTTATGCGATGGGAGGTACCGAGATCCCCATCCGATATCAGGAGTTTTCTTGGATTTGCCTGCTACTATCGGAGATTTATCAAGGATTTCTCCAAGATTGTGGTTCCTCTCACCAGATTGACCCGGAAGGGCGTTACTTTTGTTTGGGGGCCTGAGCAGCATGCATCATTCGAGACTCTTCGCCATAGATTGTGCGAAGCTCCGATGTTATCCCTTCCGGAGGGAGTGGAGGACTTTGTGGTCTATTGCGATGTGTTTATCTCAGGGATGGGTGCAGTGTTGATGCAGAGGGGTCACGTGATAGCATATGCATCGAGGAAGCTGAAGCCTCATGAGATGAGGTATCCCACCCATGATTTGGAGTTAGGAGCGGTGGTGTTCGCCCTCAATATTTGGCGCCACTATCTTTATGGTGTTCGTTGTACCATATACACGGACCATAAGAGTCTGAAGTACTTGATAGATCAGCCCAACCTGAATATGAGGCAGAGAAGATGGTTGGATGTAGTGAAGGACTACGACTGCAAGATCTTATATCACTCAGGCAAGGCTAATATGGTAGCCGATGACTTGAGTCGCAGAGCCGAGAGTGCTCCGATCCGGAATGTGTGTATGAGGATGACGGTGATGACTCCAGTCTTAGATACCATCCGAGAGGCTCAGGTGGAGGCTGTGAGACCAGAGAACCGCAAGAGAGAGGGCGTGATTGGGCAGGTTTCCAAGTTTGTGACGGACGATCATGGGCTTATGACTTTCCATGGGCGGATTTGGGTGCCTATACAGGTGGAGCTCGTCGTGTATTATTAGAGGAGGCACATAGATCGAGATTCTCGATCCACCCAGGAGCCACGAAGATGTATTTGGATCTGAAGAGAGATTACTGGTGGCCCTGTATGAAGAGAGATGTGGCATGGGTAGTTGAGAGGTGCTTGACCTGTCGTCTGGTTAAGGCCGAGCACCAGCGTCCTCATGGCAAGCTGCATCCACTAGAGGTTCCCCAGTGGAAGTGGGAACAGATTTCCATGGATTTTATCACCAAGTTGCCAAGGACTGCGCGTGGGGTTGACGCAATTTGGGTGATTGTGGACTGGTTGACTAAGAGTGCTCACTTCCTTGCTATCAGTGAGAGCTCTTCTGCAGAAAGGTTGGCCGAGATCTACGTACGAGAGGTGGTAGCTCGGCATGGAGTGCCGACATCGATGTGTCAGATCGGGATGTGCGCTTTACTTACAGGTTCTGGAAGAAGTTTCATGAGGAGTTGGGTACGCGATTGGACTTCATTACAGCCTACCACCCACAGATAGACGGACAGAGTGAGCGGACAATTCAGACACTCGAGGACATGCTTCAAGCATGTGTTATGGACTTCGGTGGAAGTTGGGACACATATCTGCCCTTGGTTGAGTTTTCTTACTATTGGGTTTTGAGCATTCTAACACTCCTAAGTGTACATGCAACCCTAAATACCTTGGATCTATGTTTTCTCTATTATACATGCAAATATGAACTTTCCAAGGTATTCATCCTAACTAGCTTAATAACACTGATTCAAATGAATATCTCAAGTTAGAATTACATACCTCTTTGATATAGAATGTCTTCATGAAGCTTGAGTGCCTAGTGCCCCAAGTGTGACACCTCAAATGGTTCACACAACATCAAATGCACATGGAATGACTTGAGAGAAACTGGAACACTTCATAAAATCGGCTAGCCCTTTTTCCTCACACATAGTCCCCGATTTCTTGAGCCATGGGAATCTTTTATATGGTGGCTATTAGGGTTACACCATGTAACTCATAACTTTACCCATTCCTTATGTTCCATGGATTTTAACCTCCATGGAGTATCCATGGGTCACCCCATGGACTTAGTCCAACATAAGGAATCTTGGATCACAAGCCCACATATATAAGAATGAATGATTTACACAATCAACCCATATATTTAATTAGTCTCCTTTTGATCACTTAATTAATTCCAAATTAATTCTTGATCAATACTAATTAAATAACCTTATTAATATATTAGAACTTATACTATATTAATAAACCTTAAGTGTTATTTCTCTCATTTTAGTCTATCCAAATGCATGATGCCATGCAACCCAAATGGACCATGCCGGGTCGGGTCAAGTCTTACCAATTATAGTTATGGACTTAGACATTAATCCAACAGTCTCCCACTTGGATAAGTCTAAAACTATTATTGCGTACGACTTCAAGAACCGACTGGCAATCGTAGCTCTCAAAAGCTTTTGTCGAACTCTGACCTTGCCGATGATCTCTGACCTTTGTCAATGACTTGTCCATTAGATAAGGGATCATATATTCCTCCATTCTAGATATCATATGGACTGAGACATGGATTATAATCATTCTCTTTGTCCATTTGTTGTTTCCCAATTTCCGATTTATGATGACTGACTAATTGAACAAATCAAATCAGTCCAGGCCCGGCCGAGCACTTACATTTGTCATCACCAAATCATCGAGGGGCCCACAGATATCACTTTTATCCCGAAGGTAAAAGGAATGGATAAACTTCGACTCATATGGCTTGTTCTACTACTTGTTGAATCATACACAAAGGCACGTTTTATAACATCGAGTTACCAATGCGTTTTCGTGCAATCAATGTATAACCAACTCATAGTAACAACTCATATCTCTAGGTTTGAAGAATATAAGATATTATCGTCTCATGATCACTCGTGATAAAATGCATGAAGTGATTCCAATGAGCGCGGGTTGAATCCAATACTCAGAACTTATGAGCACTCATGAGTGTTGTAGCACCACCTTGTCCCACATCTTAGACCTCTACAAGCCCAACCCATGACATTCTTGATTCATATCTACTTCCAACATATGACCGACTGTGGATGGTTTGAATAACTTAATCATTCAGGAAGAATGACCTAGTTATTCTGGAAGTCAAAACATGCAAAGTGAAACACAATAATAATCGAATCCAATATGGTCTCAGAACTTATGAATATAAATAAAACACCTTTTATTTATCACCATATGATTACACATTATTCATTGTATACTGTTTCAAACTATCAACTTTATACTTGAATTAAAACAATAGTTGTCCCATGCTCCAAGCATGTACACTATGTTTTCTAAACACTAGTCATGCCATACACCAAGTATGCATACCATGTTTGTCTATCATCTTTACTTTGTGAAATAGATCAATTGAACATAACTTCAATGATTCTCTTTTCACAGTCCCAAATCCTTACTACAAATGCAAGAATTCCAAATTCATGCCATTTACTGAAATCTGTTAGATTCTAAACTTATATGCATTGATCCTCTTGTAATGATTATGCACAAAGTCACAAGGACTTGACAACAAACATTACAGAGCATTCCAAGGAGATCTACTCCTTGGAAACATCCTTCTTGCATTAAGTTTCCTAATCTTACACAGATTTAATAATTTCTAACTTTAAAACATTTCCATATTCCATTTTGACTATCACTTCTGAACAAGAGTTGCCTCCTTACAGATTATGTCAATATGGTCCTTCCAGAATTAACACTTTACTTCCAACTGTCCTTGAGCAACCAATCTTTGGTAAACCTTAGATTGTCCTCGACAATTGCTTAATCCTTTTAGTCATATCCAGTTCTAGACCTTTTCCCTTCTTAATGCCCCAGACATTTGGAAAATTTTAGAAAGGATGAATATAGCACATGTAATCGATCCTATATCCGAAGCATATGGGACACGATTCATGATGTCTCACATAAAGACTAAACCAGTCTTTTGCTATAATATTTCCATTTCAATTTGCCAAGTTTTCATAATTCAGATTATGAAAAGGGATGCCATAATCATAATCGAATTTTAGAACGCAAATAATGGACCCATATATAGAATTTCCTTATGTTGAGCCATTCCAACATGAAATTCATATATATATCCTTGACTAAATACGATTTAAAACCTCAATCTAAACTTTTAGATTTGAGATGAAGTATAATTTCCTCTCCCTTAATTATAGCAAAACAACTTTTTCCCAATTGAAACCTTTTGTTTTCTATAATTAACATTGCTAACTTGCAACCTTTATCATAATTATCATGCTCCCACTAACACGATGATTATTAGCATAACACTTATGCTCCCACTACCTTTGACATGTACTCAGAAATCAGCTGAACTTCTAGAAAAACAATACTTTATTGACTTTCTTACCAAAGTTCAGATTTCTGATACTACATTGCTTTGATAAAACTTTATCAAAATCATACACCTTGCCTTAGATAGCACACTTGTGTGTCTAAACAATTTTAAGAACTATAAAAAGGGATGCCATAATCATAGTCTCAATTGTTTAGACCTTTGCCACTTCTCACAAGTCCATGTTAGTGTGTCGGTTAACCACACATGCTCCACTAACGACTTTGAGAATGCAAATATCACAATTGCTATCTAGCTAAAATCTACTTAGTGAAAGTGTTTCCTCACCATAATTTTTCATGAATCAGAGAGAAACCTTATGACACTTAGATTTAATGGTGTATGTGTTGTTATCCATGTGAATTGTCAAAACCATAGTCACAAGACAAGGATAATGACAAACTCAAACTCATATGGACTGAACTGAATCTTAATTTCTTGCCATGTGGCAACTCAAGGGTCTGCCATTGCTTCCAAGTTGTTGTGCAACCAATTGAGAACTCTAAGAACTCATATGCAAAGCCAACTATAATTGGAATGGACACAGAAATAGTCAACACGATAGGTTATAAACCTCAAGTCGTGTGCTAGTGAAGAACTTTAGGTTTTACTCTTGATTAGTTCTTGAGACTTTCAAGACCTTTTAAGACTCCCACTGTCCTCTTGACATATAAGACTCTCTTGTCAAATATTCAAGAGATAGTGTGGATTCTAATCAAGACAAACACTTCACACAATTGGCCTTAGTTGGTCTTTGTTTTATCCAAAACATCACAACTTACCAATTTCAAATGTACAAGAGTAGAAACCTTTTACTCTTACATTTGACAAGTGTTTTTAAACCTTCTTTAAGACATGTCACTCAAGTTACAATCTTGGAGTATGACTCTAAGAATTGTTTTGGAATGAAATATGACTCATCTTCTTGATTTAACCACTTCAACAATTCATAACTCCTCTTCTTAGCTACCAGAATGTACTTAGAGGATGAATTGTGATAAGGTCTCTTAATCATTAAGATGATTATATAACATGATACTAAAGTACTCTCCCATCTTTTCAGATTTGAGAAACTTTTATTCTTCTGCCTAATTTGATTCTTCTCATTCGTTCCGCCATACACTGAAATTTTTTCCAATGCTTCAGAATTATACTTAAGCCTGTAAGTATAACCATATTTACTAAACTTTAGTAAATCATGATGAATACTCTTATCGATCTTTTGTGGTGGACTTAATCAGTGCACAAGAATGTGTACTCGATCCCTTAGTCTGTTACTTGACTCACACATCCATGTGAACAAGTAGTTAGTCTTAATTTTTCCAATGCTTGAAGGTTCTCATTCATCATGCTCTACAAATTGCATGATTCCAAGTTTCGGTCCAATTGAAACTTGGGTGATGAGAATCTTTCCTTATTTGGTAAATTTAGACACTACCACAAATGAAAGAATCAAATTCATATTTCCACTCTTGCTCTTAATGGAATCTTATAAGCAACACAGTTTTTCACAAATGCCAATGTAAGAATATTTTAAAATAAATAAAATCAAAAGATTTACCTTTTATTTTAAAACTTTGCGAAAAAACTCATCCTTACAATCCATATGAAAACTTGTTGTTATCTATTCCTAAGCAAAATATCATAACTCCTAAGAAGTAGCTCAAGAATCCGATCTTCAAACTATGTGATAGAAATCCATTTACGCGATCAGATTCAGCATATTCTTTCTTTAAGTTTCTTCACTTTTTCTTTGATTCTTAAAACATCACCATGTGACCCAGTCACATCATGTATCAAGAATCTCAGAATAGAAACTTAGCAGAGTTAGATAGTGGACTTTACCTGAAGTAGAGTCAAACTTATTGACTTTAACATCCTTAGGTAAATTTGGCAGCTTCGCAACCAATGCCCCTTTCTTTGGCAATGGACCCTTGATAATGGGACTATCTCAGACTTAGCCTTTCTCTTTACCATTTGGTCAACCGAGTTGACTATGGCCGATCCCTTTCCATTGGGAAGAGAGAGCTTTACTGGATATCCAATGTCATCATTGTCAATGTCCATAAAGTTTTAGGAAGTTGATCTTAGCAAATAGATAAGATCATTAAGGGTCTTGTCATAGTCTGTTTCATTGGAGTCCCAAAGGAACTCACTATGTGACTTAGAAAGTGATTGATCATCAGCTTCCTCTAGACTTTGACACCCAACTCTCCCGGCTTGTCAATATGTAACTACATCTCCAAGATGTGATCACACATAGACCTTTGCTTGCCAATAGGGCTTGAGTGACCTTAAACTTTTCAGGAACTTGTGGGTTAGGGAGAATAATTGGAGGAGGTGAAAGAAGTATGATTTCCATGGGATATCATCTTCATTTTAGGAAAACTTGTTTCAAGAGATTTGGGAAGATCATCTTTTGGGAGATATTCAAGATAGTTGATTTAAAGTCCTTAATATAACACCCAATATGAAATATTAAGGCTAGGACCCAACACAATACTTTTATAACTTGGAAGAGGGATGCCGTAATCCAAGCTATAAAATATTTGAAGGTAGGTGAATGACTATTCACCAATTTCCACCAAGATAAACGAAATGTATTATTAGGTTTTAATTGGTTTTGAAACTCCTAGATTCTTTTGAGATTCATTGAACTGTTCAATGGCATGTTTCAATCTCGAGTGTGCCCTTCAGGTTTTGTGACTGGGATCCCGAGGATCACAAAACAAGGTGTGAATAACCATGCAAATATACTTGGTACCCTTAAGCGTTTACCCCTCAATCGATGTGCCGGTTAACCACACACGCTCCATCGATACTATGATAAACATTAAGTTACCATTTGCCTACCTTGTTAAATACGAGTTAGTGTGTCGGTTAACCACACACGCTCCACTAACCGACTTAAACAAAGTGCAAAGTGTAATTTCATGGGTTAGCACCAAATTCACATTTTCCTAAGTAACTAAGATTGGGAATTTATAAATGTTTAGTTACTTAGTATTTATCATTAATACTTTTAATGAAGGGAGAATTATAGTCCTTGTCCTACCCGTTCGGCTAACGACCCTCCACCAGTCAAGGAAGCGGTGGGTGAGAGTGGACACCCATTAAACTGCTATTTTATGGACAGTAACCTTATACCCCCCTTATAGACCGGCTTCGTGAATGAGGCCTACTAACGGTAAGACTGACTTTCTCTTATACATATATATATATATATATATATATATATATATATATATATATATATATATATATATTAACTTATAATATTATAAAGTATAAGGGTTGAATTTTAACTTTTAAAATTCTAAGGGCTTAACTTGGAATTAAAGTATTCATAAGAGAAAACTTTTCAAATTCCAAAACTTGAGGGCAAGTTTTGAAACTATTCAAAACTAATTAATTCCATAACTTATGTGTTTAAAGTAGTTTTAATTAAAAAACTCTTCAAGTTCCATAACTTGAGGCCAAGTTATGGAAGACTTTAAACTAATGAAAGAATGTAACTTTTCTTTATTTTTGTAACTTATGGAACTAATTAAGGTTACACATTTTATTACTTAATGAAGTGACTCTTGAACCTCCATAACTTGAGGACAAGTTATGGAGTCATAAAACCATTCAATGAAGACAAGACTCTTCATTTTGTAACCTTTGCCAACTTTTATGAGTTTTAAGAAACTTTAATGTGACATTTCATGTAACTTGAGGACAAGTTACACAAACACATTTTAGAATCATCTCTTAGATTAAAATGGATTGAAAACAACAATTTCTAATAATTTTTCTATTAATCTAAGCAACTCATAAGAACAAGATAATTTAATCAAACTTTTTCATGTAATTAGACTAACCATTAAACTAATACAAAACATGAATCTATTGACAATTATCTTTGAAATTGGATTAGAATGAACATTACCACATCAAAAACAGGTTTATAGGTTCAAAAACAGCTTATGGTAATGTTCCTAGTCCATTTCTAGCCAAAAAACTCGAAGATATGCTGACAGGGGCTCCTACTCGTCGAGTGTATGAACCTACTCGACGAGTAGGATGATTTTCTTCATGGACTCGACGAGTTCATCAGTGGACTCGG
The DNA here is from genome assembly GCF_052849685.1 of Lactuca virosa. Classification (NCBI taxonomy): domain Eukaryota; kingdom Viridiplantae; phylum Streptophyta; class Magnoliopsida; order Asterales; family Asteraceae; genus Lactuca; species Lactuca virosa. The sequence goes on along the minus strand of NC_136428.1, from coordinate 170,192,914 downwards.
CGAGTCCAGTGCCCAGAATGCCCGAAATTCGACTTTTTCAGCATTTTTCAGCAATTTGCATCAAGTATAATTGAAAACAAGCCTAGGCTCTGATACCACTATTGGGTTTTGAGCATTCTAACACTCCTAAGTGTACATGAAACCCTAAATACCTTGGATCTATGTTTTCTCTATTATACATGCAAATATGAACTTTCCAAGGTATTCATCCTAACTAGCATAATAACACTGATTCAAATGAATATCTCAAGTTAGAATTACATACCTCTTTGATGTAGAATGTCTTCATGAAGCCTGAGTGCCTAGTGCCCCAAGTGTGACACCTCAAATGGTTCACACAACATCAAATGTACATGGAATGACTTGAGAGAAATTGGAACACTTCATAAAATCGGCTAGCCCTTTTTCCTCACACATAGTCCCCGATTTCTTGAGCCATGGGATTCTTTTATATGGTGGCTATTAGGGTTACACCATGTAACTCATAACTTTACCCATTCCTTATGCTCCATGGATTTTAACCTCCATGGAGTATCCATGGGTCACCCCATGGACTTAGTCCAACATAAGGAATCTTGGATCACAAGCCCACATATATAAGAATGAATGATTTACACAATCAACCCATATATTTAATTAGTCTCCTTTTGATCACTTAATTAATTCCAAATTAATTCTTGATCAATACTAATTAAATAACCTTATTAATATATTAGAACTTATAATATATTAATAAACCTTAAGTGTTATTTCTCTCATTTTAGTCTATCCAAATGCATGATGCCATGCAACCCAAATGGACCATGCCGGGTCGGGTCAAGTCTTACCAATTATAGTTATGGACTTAGACATTAATCCAACACTTACAACAACAGTCATCATTCCAGTATTGGCATGCCTCCCTTCGAGCTTCTGTACGGGAGGAGATGTCGAAGTCCCATCTGTTGGGGAGATGTGGGGCAGAGAGTGATGGGGAGAACTGAGATAGTGCTCAAGACGACCGAGCAGATTCAGCAAGTCAGACAACGATTACTGACGGCCCAGAGTCGTCAGAAGAGTTATGCAGACCGGAGACGATCCGAGCTAGAGTTCCAGGTTGGAGATTTTGTCCTCCTGAAGGTATCCCCATGGAAATGGGTGATCTGATTCAGAAAACGAGGCAAGTTGGGTCCTTGATACATTGGTCCTTTCAGAGTGATCGCCAGAGTAGGTAGGGCAGCCTACCGATTAGAGCTACCAGCAGAGTTGGGCCAGATTCATAACACCTTCCACGTGTCTCAGTTGAGGAAGTGTGTATCCGACGAGACGGCAGTAGTACCATTAGAGTACATCCAGGTGGATGCGAGCCTGAATTATATTAAGAGACCGATTACGATTTTGGATCGGAAAGTGAAGGTTCTGAGGAACAAGGAGGTGCCCCTGGTTCAGGTCCACTTGCAACATCAGAAGGGGTCCGAGTGCACTTGGGTGGTGGAGTCCGAGATGCGACAGCAGTATCCAGAGTTATTTCCAGAGCATGACTTCGAGGGCGAAATATGATTCTAGTGGGGGAGAATTGTAACATCCGGACTCCCAGGTATATTATTTATTTATTTATTTTTGAGGAATATTGAGCAACTCGACGAGTTGGTGCTACAACTCGTCGAGTAGAGTCGCGTTGTGCCACGTGGGATTAATGATCTACTCGATGAGTCAGAGAGTCGACTCGCCGAGTAGACGTTGTGAAGTGAAACCCTAAATCCCCGGGTTTGGGGCCTATTTAAGGGCACTTATAGCCTCATTTGCGGCTCATCAGCTGCTTACCATCACTGAGAGAAACCCTAATCGCCCTTTAAGCTAATAGAGAGAGTGTGAGCTAATATTGAGTATCTTGGTGCATCTTCGAAAGAGAAGAGAAGGATTTCAAGCAAGGAACGAGAGGAGGTTGTTAGATCTGTTGTTATTCATCCAAGAGCTTCTGTAAAAGGTATAAAGTTTATACCTTTCTCACTAGTTTGGGTAGATCTCATATTATTGGAGATTAGGGCTTCTTTTCTATCTAATATTGGGACTTTGAGGGTATTGTGTTCATATGGAGGTTTGGACTTCAGATCTGGACCTTGTGAGGTCCCTAGAGTCCAAATGTCCCTGCTTTATTCAGCCTTAATAGAGCTCTTGAGTGAAAAACCCTTATTAGAGCATGTTCTTGGCATTTCAAGCCCAAAGTGCCATGCATGGACGTAAAGCTTGTGTCTTTACGTGATAAACGAGCCTTTAGAGCTTAGATCTAGAGTTTGATAGGGTTCTCTGCCTTGAAATCGTCTGAATGGACTCGCCGAGTCGATGATACGACTCGACGAGTCGGCTAGGGTTGTCTCGATAAGCTTTATCATACGATATCTCGGCGAGTTGGGGGTTAACCCGACGAGCTGAGTTGGACCTTCACGAGACTTCTGAGGAAACGAGTGGACTCGACGAGTCACATGGGTGCACTCGGCGAGTCAGGTCAAACATGGACTGTTGACCCAAGTTTGACTTCTGTTGACATTAGGGTTGGTCAACATGAGTGATGGAGACCATGGAGGGGTAAAAAAGTCTTTTACCCATTCCAAGAGTTAGAGAGAGAGAGAGAGAAAGAAAGAGAGAGCAACCTTTGGTATATTTTGAATATGAGTAAAGTATTAATTAGAGATAATTATTCTATGTGTTAGGCGGAGGCTAGTTCGAGATTTCCGTGTACGAGATTGTTACTTGCTAGCTTACGAGATGAGTCTTCTCACTATACTTACCTTGAGTGGTAATCTATGTGTGACCAGAGGGTCTTATGTGCATATACTGTGTATTGAGATATCCTGCTTATTGTCTTTGTGATATATATATATATATATATATATATATATATATATATATATATATATATATATATATATATATATATATATATATATATATATATATGCTGTGTATTATATTGAGTTGCCGAGTTGAGGGACCAGAGGGTCCAGCTGAGTTGTGGGACCAGAGGGCCCCACTGAGACATATTGACCAGAGGGTCTTACCTGAGTATAGCCATGAGAGGCTAATGAGATATGAGTGGTATTTTGGGGAACTCACTAAGCTTCGTGCTTACCGTGTTATGTGTTATGTGTTTCAGGTACTTCTCATGATCACGGGAAGGCGTCGGCTTGATTGTACACACGTCAGAGATTGAGTTATGTTTTGAGAGGATCCTGGAGTTGTTTATATACAGTTTTTGGATATGTGTTTGATGACTTGATATTATGACACTTTTGAGATGTTTGGATTGAGAAAAATGTGTTTTTAAATTGAAAATTTTGGTCTGAAAATTTTACGGTGTTACACCTAGCCTCCATCTCTCTTAAAAGTTCATTGTTCATACTTTGTTGGCACTTTTGAAGGAGAAGGAAGCTCTTGGTGAGGACTATCATCTTGCAAGCAATGTAATTATCTTCTAGATTCTCTTATGGACTTGGGTGAGTGTTCAAGACTCAATCTTTTCTTTGCTAGGTTGTTAGATCTTGGATTTTGGTCCCTTTTCTTCATGTTTGGTGGTTTTGGAAGGTGAGATCTCATAAAGGTTGCAACTTTATGAATCTTCAAGCCATTTGGAGCATTTAACTCTTTGGATCTGAAGTAGACTTGAGTTTGGAGGCCATGCATGGAATCTTGGCCCTTTTTACCCTTATTTTTCCCTAAAAATGGAAAGGGCATGCATTGGACATGCATGTCTCTAAAGTTATGATTTTTATGGTCCATAAGGTGTTGGAAACCCTTCTGGAAACTTTAGAGAAGTAACTCTAAGTATTTAGTGCTTAATGAGTGGTATGTGCTTTATACTTCCATTAAGGACTTAGGGATTTGGATCTTGACTTATTGGCAAGGTTTAAAGGATAAAGTTGGAAACTTTATCCATCAAGGTTATGGTTTGGACCTAGTTTGAGCTTGGGAACTCGTGGAATGGACTGGAAATCAGCTTAAGGAATTAAGTCATTATGATGGATCCCCACGGCATGGTGGAGCCTCACTACGGCGTGGTGGTTGGGCTAAGCACGCCTATTTTTTCGTATTGCGACCATGGCATGGCCATGGATGGCCACGACGTGGCGGTCAGCTGTAGGTTGACTTTAATAGTTGACTTTGACCCAAGTTTGACTTCGGGGCATTTTGGGAAATTTGATTAGTAGTTTGAGCTTAAGTGATTATGATTGTACAGGTGGCTGGTAGAGTCGGCATTTGGAGCAGTGATCTGTGTAGCAATTTCTTTAGATTATGAGGTGAGTTTTCCTCACTGTGCTTGTGGGTCGAATGCACCAATGTCGGCCCACTAGGTTATGTATCTTGGTATATATGATGATGTTATGCTAGTTATATGATAGATTAGTATATCTATATGATTACTTGTATTTATTAGATATGTGTTCATGTTTACATGTTGTATATGTCAACATATTGTGGAGGGTTGAGGCGGTCCTACTTTGTGCAGAAGGCCAAGATACTCAGGGCGGTCCGGATAGGTTGTATGCCCTACGAGGCGGTCCAGTCAGGCCGAACACCTAGAGAGTGGTCTGGATAGGTTGTAGTCCCTGTGAGGCGGTCTAGTCAAGCTGAAGGCTCCTATTTGCATGCTATTGTTTGTTGTGTTATGTGGTGGTACTTTGAGGGAACTCACTAAGCTTTGGCTTACGATTTCAATTTATTGTTTCAGTTACTTCAGAGGATCATGGGAAAGCGAAAGCGTGATCGTGCACATCTCCCTGTTTTTATGATATTGGATTTTAGGAAAACTCTGATTATGATTATACTTTTGAAACAATGGTTTTGTTAAACACTTTATGGATAAAATGGGTTGTTTTTGAAAATTTTAAATTTCTATGATTTTTGGGATGTTACAAGTATCAACACGTTTAGACTGATCAAAATAGAACGACCGCAATACTTTCTTAATGTAGTCAGAAATGTATAACCATCCTGCTCTTCTATCACTCTGAATCTCCATCCTTGTTATCTTCTTTCCAGCTCCTAAATCGTTCATCACAAGCTCATTCTTTAGAAGCTTCTTCAAGTTGTCTTTCCTGGCATCAGCATCACCACCCACTTCTTCCCTGGGTTAATCAAGGGATTCCTCACGCCTATGTTGATCCATGTCACCATGTTGTTCCATATTTATAACAAAAATGTGTGGTGTTTCTGATTCAAACTCCACCGTCTGGCTAGCACCCTTATCATTCCCCGCAACACTTATACCACCTCCACTATGGTTACACATAGCATATTTAAAGGTCGCATCTCTACAAATCCCTAATTTTGGAGACTTTCCTTCTTCTGTACACCACAGACAATGACCTTTCCTTCCAGATGCATATCCTAGAAATATTGTAACATCCTATTTCGGATCATTTGTGATTAGGGTTTGTGGGCTGCAACCCCGGAATGAGGAAGCCTCGGGGTTGCGATGAGTTGCTAGAGGCGTAGGGAATCTGGTCACCTTTCGGGGGATGTGAGGTTTATGGGAAACGGAGTTATATCGAGGAAGCTATGGAAGTTTGAAGTTTTGGGCAAGTTAAGTCCTTTAATTGAAAAAGGTGGCAGCAGAGTACGCTGGGCATAGATGTGTGTACGCTTAGCGTACTCATGTGCGTGACTTTTAAGCGTAGCCACCTAGTATGCTAGGCGTACTAGGCACAGAAGGAAAACCCTAATTGAGGGGAGTTTCCCTATATAAAGAATGAGATGGCCTCATTCCTGGCCACCATCCTCAGTCAATAAACCCTCTCAAACCCTAATCCTCGTTCTTGAGCTTGTGTGTGACCATTGTGAGCTTATAAGTGTTCTTGTGGGATTTTTGGAGTGAAGAAGGAGCATGGAAGAGAATAGAGTTGGAGTCCAGGCTTTGGATCTGAGCTTTTCTGTGGTTGGAGCATCATTTGAAGGTATAAAGCTCAAAGCTTTCCCATCCTTTTGTGTTGTGCATGATATGGTCAATTTTAGGGTTTTTGGTCCCAAAGCTTGAAGCTTTATGAGTTGTTGCACTCCAGAGCCTAATATTTGTCCTTTTAAGTGTTTCTAGTGGAGAGAATCCATAAAAATGAGGTCTTGAACGTGAGAATCAACCCATGCATGAGATATGAGCATTTTGAGTTAAGAGAGTGAGAGTTTTGTGTGTTTGTGACCTTATCAGCCATGCAAATGCTTAAAGTCACTGACTTTATGGAGTAAGAGCCATTAAGGAGTCCAGATCTGGGATTTGAGTGAATGTCTTAACGGGTTAAGACCAAATGAGTAGAAAGAGTGAATCTGATAAGTACGCTGAGCGTAATTCCAGTACGCCCCGCGTACTGACCCAGTGTCCCCGATGGCCAATCTGGATTCGTGAGTACGTTGAGCGTACCAAGGGAGGTACGCCCCGCGTAACCTCACTATGGACTTTTGGGGTAAGTCTCATTTTTGGGCCTTGAGTGTTGGGCCTGGAGTTTGGACTTGTGGCAATAGACTTTTGGACCAGAGGATTATATATATGTGCTTTGGGCCCTTGAGTTGGGCTTGCCATTTAGATTTGAGAGTTGGGCCTCGGGAGAGCCCATTTATTATTGGGCCTTGGTGGGCCCAATGGGTTTTAGGTTATTGATGTCCTGGTTAGTGGACTACCTTTAGACCTAATGAGTGAGAGTTTGGACTTAGTTCCTAATTGGGTTAATTGTGGGTTTGGCTCAGAGTAGAGGCCGGTGCGTAGCAGCAGCGTTTATAGGGGCTGTTCATCATCCGAGGTGAGTCTTCTCACTATACTTACCTTGAGTGGTAATTTGTGTGACTGGATGGTCTTATGTGCTTATATTGAGTATTGTGATATCCTGCATTATGTCTTTGTGATTTATGTTGTGTGTTATGCTGAGCTTTATTGAGTTAGGACCGGAGGGTCCACCCGAGATGTGGGACCGGAGGGTCCCACTGAGACACATTGGCCGGAGGGTCTTATCTGAGTTATAGCCATGAGAGGCTAATGAGATATGTGTAGTATTTTGGGGAACTCACTAAGCTTCATGCTTACCGTGTTATGTGATATGTGTTTCAGGTTCTTCTCAGGATCGCGGGAAGGCGCCGGCTTGATTGTACACACCAGAGAAAGAGTTATGTTTTGAGGATCCTGGATTATAAATCAAACAATTATGCGTTTTGTAAATTAAATAAATGGGATTTTTGAGAAATGTGTTATAAGAATTATGTGATTTAAAATGAAAATTTTGTTTGAAAATTTACGGTGTTACACGTATGCACTTTATTGCCCTCGGCTCCAGTTTACCATCATTCACACAAACGTAAGCAGGATATCCAAACATTCATAAACCAAAATTCTTATAGGGTTTTCCATACCACAACTCTTGAGGAGTCTTACAATCAATTGTAGTTGATGGAGATCTATTCGCCAGATAGTAAGCAGTGTTGATTTCTTCCACCCAGAATTGCTCCAATAAATCAGTAGCTAATCGCATGCACTGAGCATGCTCCACCAGTTTTTGGTTCATTCATTCTGCCACTCCGCTTTGTTGTGGTGTTAGTCGTATAGTGTGATGCCTTACTGTACCTTCTGTTTTGCAGAAATCGTCAAACGAAGCCTTTCAGAACTCCAACCCATTTTCTGTTCTAAGTGACTTAACATGGTTCCCAGTCGGTTTCTCAACCATCATCTTCCACTCCTTGAACCGCCCAAACACTTCATCTTGGTCATTTGTCTTTAGAAAGTACACCCAGGTATTCCTTGAGTAATCATCGATTAAAGTCACAAAGTATTGACATCCACCATGGGACTTCACAGGAAAGGGACCCCATAGATCTGAGTGAACACACTCTAGGATCTCCTTTCTTGAGTGGTGAACCGATGTGAACTTCACCCTGCGTTGTATCTCTTAAACACAAGATTCACCAGGTTTAGCATTTTCAGTTGCATCTCCACCAAACAACCCCTTCTCGTTCACATGCCCCAACTTATGATGCCAGAACTTCCTTTCATCATTATACTGATCCAAGGATTGGGATATAGTGACCGTTCCCCCAACCGTACAGCCATCCAGAATATAAATCACATGAGGATTCATCCTTCCCTTTATAACCACAAGAGAACCCTTGGAGACTCTTAACCAGTCACCCTCTCCATAATACTTCAATTCATCCTTCGCCAAAGTGCCAAGAGAAATCAAATTCTTTCGAAGCTCTGGGATAAACCAACAATCTAGTTTCCTGACTATACCATCATACATCTTGATATGCACCGTGCCACTGCCATTGATACTGCTCACCCAATCATCACCCATCTTGACTGAGCCATTCCACTCTTTGAATGAGTCGAACTAGTCACGATTGCATGTCATATGATAGGATGCTCCAGAGTCCAAGACCCAAGCCTCAGCAGAACTAGATGTACATACTATCAAAATGTCACCATCATCCCCTTCAGCAGAATTTCCTTGAACCACAGCAGCATTGTTGTTGCTTGGTCCAAAACCATTATTCCCTTTCTTCAGCAATGGACAATCTCTTCTGAATTTCCCCTTTCCTTGCAGTTATAACATTTGATGTTGGCTTTAGATTCAGAACTTGAATTCCTTTTGTTACCTCCACCTCTATCCGATGTTCCTCCTCTGCATGTGAACAATCCGGAACTGGAAACTTTTTCTCCAACTGAAACTTTTCTTTTCAGTTCCTTGGACATCAAAGAATCCTTTACATCATTCATAATGATTGTTTTCCTACCATACAGCATGGTATTAACGAAATTCTCATAAGAATTCGGCAGTGAACATAAGAGGATAAGTGCTTGAACTTCTTCTTCAATCTTTATATTCACACCTTGTAAGTCCAAGATGATCCTATTGAATTTATCCAAATGATCCTTCACTTGGGTTCTTTCCGACATCCTAAGAGTGTACAAACATCGCTTCTGGTATAGCATGTTCATCAGAGAATTGTTCTGATACTTGTCACATAATTTCTCCCAAAGCCCATCAACATTCGTTTGATCCACGACCTCTCTTAGTACTTCGGTTGTCAAACTCAACAGAATAGCGTTATGTTCTCTTTCAAGAATATCCACCTTCATTTCAGCCGCCATGTCCTTTGGCAATTTTGCTTCTCCTTCTAATGTCGCTGCACATCCTTATTGAACCAGAAGATCCTTCATCTTCACCTTCCACAAAGTGAAATCATTCGAACCATTGAACTTCTCCGAATCGAACTTGTGAGATGCCATCTTCAATCAACAGAACACTAACTGCAGCTTTGATACCACTTGTTAGGGAAAATTAGACGATACTTGTCAAGACTCAGAACAAATCTGATGCCACTTGCCAAGTTCTGATGACCCTTGTTAGGAAGTAATGCGGATAACAAGCGAAAAAAAATGTAAGCACACAAAGACACAATATTTACGTGGTTCAGTCAAGGTGACCTACGTCCACGGGCAGGAGGGGAGTTTTTTTTATTTCAGAGTTCTCACACAGAGGTTACAAGTACAATTCACCAGAGATACGTCCTGCTCATTAAGGATAAAAGATACAAGAAACATCAAATGACTAATAAGGCATCCATATTTATAGTTGAGGGATAAAACCTAAAACCCAATTGGGCCAAGCCCATTGTCCCATAGGCCTATTAAAGGTGACAACCAATCACATTCTGCCATGCAGCATCTTTTAGAACATTCTTCCATGTCATACAACCCATGAGCATCAACAACACACATGATACCATAGTGTAGAAACATGATGCACAGGTGGAGCATCATGATCACTAATGGACCAACATCCATCATGGTGGCACAACATGGTGTATTTCTTGAGCATAATCACCATCTAAGCATACGTGGATCAATATGGCACAACAAAGGAATCAAGATGGCGCATCATGTACCAAGATGGTCCATGATGGCGCAACATCTCCTCCATGGTGCAGCTTCCCTTTTTGATGTAGCAACATCATCTTCATGGCTCAACATCTCCATGGCTCAACAACACCTTGGTGCAACTTCAGACATGATGGCGCATCATGTTATCATTTGGCAAAACATCCCCAAGGATGGATCAACTTCCTTCTACATGACGCAACATGATGTTCCATGTTGCTCCATATTGCTCCAAGTGCTCCAAGTTGCTCCAAGTTGCTCCAAGTTGCTCCATGTTGCTCCAAGTGCTCCATGTTGCTCCAAGTTGCTCCATGCTGATCCAAACCACTCCAAGTTGCTCCAAATACTCCAAGTTGCTCCAAACCCCCTTTTGGAAGATCTGTTCCTTTGTCACTTGATTTGTTCCTTTGTCAGATGATCCAAAGCCATCTCAGATGATTCGTTCCTTTGTCACTTGCTCCATGAACCTCAAGTGCTCCATTGAGATCTAAGTGCTCCAAATGCTCCATGAGAATGCTCCAAATGCTTGAGTCACATTTAACACGATGTTATCTTATTCGGGTTTGAGTAAGGGATTTTAGGGAGAGACAATGCTTACTGGATGTTATGGCTTGAACATAATTTCAAATAAAAAGAACAAAACAACCTCATACAAACTTTGGTTCAGAAAGACTCCAAATTTTGGTTATTTTTGAATTTAAAATTATCTGATCCCAAAGGAAATACTTTGGGAGAAAGAGAAATTTCAAGGCATAGAGGTTCTATGTTATATAACCTAATGATGCGGTGTTGGTGTGTGTGTGTGTGTATATATATATATATATATATATATATATATATATATATATATATATATATATATATATGTTTGTGTGTGTATGTGTATGTGTATGTGTGTAGGTCATGGCTTGAAAAAACTAGACAATGTTAGATTTTAGGGAATCAGAAATAACAATAAATACAAACTTGGATAGATTCAAGGATCGTGTTTTCAAACACTTTCCGAAATCTGTAATTCGTCCCTTTTGCATGGGGTACACGAATTCAGAAGTTAGAATGAACAAATCTGAATTATAGGCCTAATTCAGCTTGTGAAACACAAAATATCTTGTTTGATGTGTTCTTGAGAGATAGAAAAAGCCTTAATGAACAAATTTTCGAGTACATGTATTGTAACCCTTTTCTAGAACATAACACATGTTCTTATACAAGAAAAATGTGGTTTTTGGTGGTTGTATGCAAATTTGCCGCCAAAACAGGTAAGTATTGGACTTAACCAACACATGCATCATCATAATGTCATCAAGTGAGTTTTGGCGGGAAAATACATGGATGGAACATAAAGTTTGTTTAGGTTTAGGGGTTTTGCCCCTTGGAACCCCGTCTTGACCGGTCAACGGAACCACCGCCAGGAGCTATGCCCCTTGGACCCTGCTAGGGGCGCTGCCCTTTAGAACCCCATACGCAGGGGCACTACCCCCAGACCCCGTATCCCGAGCTAATATTAATCACTCTGAGTATACACCTCTCACCTCCAACATCGGTGAGTGAAATAAAACTCAGTCTATCTCAATATTAATTACAACTACACTACAACATATTGATAACACTAAAATCACCAACAAAGAAGGCAAATAAGGAGTTCAAAATTTAGATATTACAATCTAAATACGCAGGGAGCAATACCCGATGGACCAACTAAGATTGTGGTTCTTTCCCATGAATTTGTACCAATTAAATACCAAAGCGATTGTATTGTAGTCAACCAATGTAGGGGAAGAATGAACTTTATATATTGTCGTTCTTTGCCTTCCAAAAATATTGTATTAGTTGAAAAAAAAAGGAGTTTTCTCTTTTTTGGGCAATGATCCCACAAAATTTGTAAATTAATTCCATCAAATTGGAGAAGTTTTGTTATGAAATATCACACCATTTAAACACAGGTGTTGTTAAATTTACACTCATTGGACATCCTATGAACATTTTTATTAAAAGTCAACCTATAATAAGCTATCTATAACTTATTTTTTCGGAAAACAATGCAAATTCAACCAATAAAAATATCTTAAAAACCAAATAGGGTGTCTATATGGAAAAATGATGTGTCTTTTTAGTCAACCCCTTTAAACATCCATTCTCTAGCTTTGCTTGAAAAAGGACAACTTCGCCATGACATAGACCGCATAGCATCATCGTTCAAGTGTTAACTCCTCTCTCATATAATGCCTGCAATCGCCATTGGAATCCTACCCGTTCAAGTGTTAACTCCTATCTCATATAATGCCTGCAGTCGCCATTGGAATCCTACCCAACTGAGCCCGCCAAATGAAGCAAAGAGAGCTTTGAAGGTACGAATTTAATCCAACTCATAGGATTAGCACTTTCTGTCGATAGCTTTTGGTCTATGCTCCTCCGAATATAGTTACCATTTAAGGCATCCAATAATCTTTTTAATCTACCAAGAGAAATGACCCCACCTTAGTTTCCACTTTCCAATAAATGGGGCCATTTCTTGGACTTCACTTGGGACATCGGACATCGCCCCAGCAGCAGACACTCTTTTAGAGTTTCAGCCACATAACAAAAAATCACAAGCTAAGATAAAATATAATGCAAAACATCAAATTGACTATATTTTTTACTAAATTAGTTAAAATTGCTGCATTTATCCAAAATAAATCGTATACATCAAGAAATGAGTAATATATATAACTAATAAGCATTGTTCCAGAAGTTTCAATGTGAATTATTGAGTTCTCTGGTTTGAATGGTAAGTTTCAAAGAATTCTCTTAATTTTGCAAAAATCAGTTTTGGAAAATTCCAAGCTCATATCGGTATTTTCCATTTGAACCAAAGATTGATGTTTTTTAAGATCAAATATAAAAAATAATAACATAATTTTTTTTGTTTATGTAGTATATATAACTCTTGGTGTTCCATGCTCCATTTACCTCTCATACGATGAGGAGCACAATATCAGAACATTAGAGGTATGATGATAAATTTGAAAATTATTTTGTATTTAGATTACATTGTTGTAATTAGATTTTTCTTTTAAAATAAAAATACTGTAACAGTAGAAATATATAATTAATAAAGATACATTATTGTTTCTTGCATTTTTTTTTAACTTCGTTTGACTTCTCTCTATGGCATACTTGTGAAACGACCACATTTATTGATCAGGAGGAGGCGTTTTATTTAGACAGTGAAATAGGGCAACCCAGATAGTGCCTATACCATGATTTTGAAGACAATTCCCAAAGGAATTAATCTCGATGTTCTTAGCTTTCAAAAGGGTGGATGAAAAATTGAATACAAAGGACGATAGCATGATCCATTCAATAAATGAGGTGGGGTCTAATGCCATACAGAGTGAGGTTTTCTACTATCAGGAATTAACTTTTGTGAAGCTTCTAACGTGAATGAAGAGTGGGGTTTTCTACTATTCGAGGTGACAGTACATCAACGATATCAACTGTATCGGGTTTCTAGTTACAATGTTGCCAAAAGTAGTTGAATAATACAAGTTGGTTGTTGTTGTGAGTAAAAGTTAATGTTGTTTACTTTGATAAAATTGTTAAAATTCGATGCTCTTGATGCAATTTACCCTAAATTACGTGTTCCTTGCTCTTGTATAAGGAAAGCTATGTGTTAATATATATATGTTAGATACTTGTGAATTGGTTTCAATTTTCAAATATGATATAGTAATAAATGAATGTGATTACCTACATCTCAAGAAAGTTCATTATCTGACACGACTAGATAATATGGTGTTACCCATACGTAAAGCCATAATCATTATAAATATTACTATTTAGATTAGATGGGTGTTGTTTTATAGGTACTATATATGTACTAACATTATAATGGTGTTCGTTGTAGTTATGTCATTATGGACCTACACAACAATGAATAAATGGACAGCCGAAATGCAATTTTTGCTTCTAAATGTAAAAGTTTGCATCAGCTTCACCCGAGAAAACCTACTTTAGAAGATATATAAAAAAAAATTGATGTTGAAAATGTTAAAACGTCATTTATTATTTAAAGTTACATTTGGCTTATATATTTCTCAGGAATATCCTCAAACGTGTTGTTTCTTTGGGTGTTACCATCAATGTGTTTTAGCAGTGATCATCTGAGAATTACACATTTAAAAAGAGTTACCTCATATTCGTATAATACAAACTTCAACTTTGAAATGACATATCGTTCTAAAAGAAAATTTGTCATTCTATGGTCCTTTAAATTAAATCACACTTGATAATCGTGATGGTTTTTATGATAGACGAAGACACTCTAACTTATTTTATATTTTTAACAATTTATTATATATTGTATGAATTTGTTAAGTTAATAACCTCAAGTATTCAAAGAAACGACTTTAAAATATCAAAGATTGGATTTTGCCATGCCACGTAAGAAGTTCAAAGAAATATATTTTTAGAGTATTCACTATAGATTAAATGTTGAAGTTCCATAGGACCAAAGATGTTAAGAAACAGTCCATTAATTATTTATGCATAGTTTAGAATGAATCCGGTCCATAGCAGAAAATCGGTGTTTACTTTGGATCCCTCCGGCCGCCGCCACCACTCTAGTTTAGATTTAAATTTATATTACATCTCTTTTGTTGTCTTAGATCATTTTAAATCAAATTCTATTTTTATATTTTATTTTTAAATAGTAAAATAGAGTTTAGAGTGATTCAATCTACAACCTCATTATATGTTACATTCTAAAAATAAAACGTAAAAATAGAATGCGTGGAAGATGGTACAATTTACATTCCAAATTTAGAATTTAACTATTCATTTTTCTATTATATAGTTTAAAATATAGTTGAATTGGAGTATTTACTCTGGTTTATAGTTTATAAATAAAGTGTACTAGCAAAACTCAAAATGAGATTGGAGATACTCTTGTAATGTATATACATTACATCCTTGTAATACTATTTTTCATTTTGTATCTTACTAATTTCAATATTTTAGCTTAATTTTTTAAAAACAATACATAATTACAAACTATATATAAATCTACTTTATAGTATCAATGTTTTAGTTATCATCATACAACGAATGAGAAGGCAAACGGGCAACAAGTTGCGCCGCTAAGCCCTTTTGTATGGTAAAACCAATTCTTTTGAAGACTACATCCATAGATCTAGGGGATATAACATGGCTATGCATGATCCGTTGTAGTCTACTAAGGAGCTTCACTGCATCCGGCGCAAGGAAGCCAAACGTATCAAATGCAAATGGTATGAATGCTTGTTGATTTTCCATGCACGGTTTCTCATGTTTTGTGACCTTGCATGTAGCAGCTTTTAATGCAGCCTGTCCCGCCGTGAAACCCCCAGCCCTCAAACTTACGAGAGGGGATACCCCTATAAGGTCCACACATGCGTGTTTCCCTCCAACCCATCCAAAAATCAAAACGTCAGTCGGTCTAAGGGTTGACCTTCCTTCTGTCGGATCAGTCAGGAAATTCACAGGAGCCTCTTTCTTGGCGGAAATCCTGGCACGCTTACATATGTCGACCAAAACATCTCTAACCATATCGTGTCTGTATTTGAACCCCGGGAGTTCTTTGCAATGAACTGCATGCTCGCCGAAAGAGTCCAAACATGCCTTGCGGCACACGGGGCATATCCCATCGGCTGGGAATATTGGAATCATGAGTCGATATCTAAGGATGGTACGATACTCCACCGGAGACATATGTTGGCCAAGCCCATCTATAGGGATAGCTAGAAGAAAATCTTGAGCATGTGGTGCACGTAAACACTGGAAAACTGCTTTCTGCCGAGCCGTCATATTGAAATTCACTTCCATATCTTGGATAATTTTACTAAAAAGGGCACTTGTCAGTGTATTCTGGGATTTAGGGGGGGCGGTGTCCTTAGTAGTAAAACTGCTAAGGTCAATGTCCGGAAGCTTGTTACGAAGAGAATCTAAGGCACAAACATAATCAGAATCCATACCATAAATGTCGCTATCCCGTAAGATGTGGTCTTGCAATACACAAGATTTGGCTCTTGAGGCAACAAAAGCATATGATGTAGCCTCTACTGCCGAGTATAAACCCAAACCACCAAACTGAATGGGTAGGGAAGCAAGTCGTCACTGTAAGTCGCCAAAGAAGGGGCCACCACAAACCGCAATGTCCTCAATCGTCCCGCGTAATCCATTATCGAAGAACAACGCCGCCTCCTCCATGTGGACGAGTTGGCACGTCCTCAGCCCAAAGAAAAGTTTAACAATATCCATACAAGACCGAAGTAGAAGGAGTTCACTTTGTGGGTCAGACAATAGATTACAGATCTTATCGACTCGTTCAAAATAAGACAAATATTAAATATGTTTTATCAAATGCTTTTCTATATACATTTGAAAGTTGGTTTTATAAAATTTAGTCCGCTATAGCATATATTTTAGTTTTATAAAACATCTTTTTTGTGATTTAATATGAAAGCTATAGATTAAACTAACAAACAAATTGATACGACTCATTTATAAATCTTTAAACGTCGGCTAGTGTAAACAAATTTATAAGATATAAAAGTCTATATATTAATATATTAATGACATGATATAAAAAATGGTTGTGACATTTTTATGGGCCTATAAATGAAATCCATCAAGTTTTAATGACCTATAAATGATATCCATCAACTGAATGAATGGTTGTGTAAATTTTTTACTGAAGAACTAATTAAAGTTAAAGAGTGTGTGGTTGGGTTTTTTTTTTTAAATTCAGTAATCTAATATTTTTAACATGTATTTGAAGAAAATAACTAATTTTTTTAGCAAAAATAACCATTTGGTCAGAATGGACATTATGGACAAAAAAAGAAACACTTTTTTTGATTGATTCTGAAACAACATCTCGGATTCCAGACTAAAATTTTGGATTTCAAAAAAAAAAACGCCAGAATTTCAAGAAGAGGAATTGCGTGACTTGATTGCATTATATCTGCTAATATATTGTAGAGACTTCCGCACATTTGATTTTACTATCTTTATGATTTTGATTTTTATTGTGGTTTGTCAAACTTAAACAAATGATTATTTATCCATCGTAAGAACGAAATTGGAATAATTACGTTTTTATTAAAAAAACAAAAAATTTGATTTGAAATTTAAAACTTTATAGTCCAGTAACACCCTTTTGCCCCTGAACACATATGAAGACATTGTCCTCCACAAAGCATCCGCTAACGTTTAGTGGTCGATGATTCACCTATGAAGCTCTTATTCATAG
This sequence comes from Lactuca virosa, assembly GCF_052849685.1. NCBI lineage: Eukaryota > Viridiplantae > Streptophyta > Magnoliopsida > Asterales > Asteraceae > Lactuca > Lactuca virosa. Next base: position 170,175,749 of record NC_136428.1, on the reverse strand, counting down.
ATTAAAAAGCAAGCATGCTCATCATATGATTTTCTTGATATGTAAATGAATAAAGTTAAACAAACTCATCTGGGTGTGGTCACACGCTCTAACTTATTCACTCATCAAGCGACCTAACCGAAATCAAAATCCAAACTTTCAACGAATCTGATATTAAATCATTATTTGGTTACCATTATTTAAAGTATACAAATAAATAAAATATAACCACATTTTATGTAATTATTGAGTATAACAAATACAACATGTCGACGAAATCCAAAACTTTTTATACACAACAGGAACTATTTTTGTAACTAAACTCAACTTTTATTGGAACCGAAAGTAAAATCCAAAAGAGTTTGATTTGTGGGGAAGTATGTGGGACCCATCATGCCTTATCGAACCATTTCGGTACTTTATACATTATGCATATGATTTTGTACCGTACAAGTAGGTAATGCGTCTCGCTTTCCCCATTTCTCACGCTCTATATTCTCCGGGCGTGGAAAACCTGAACCAAACACTCCTTACGTTTCTTACCTTTTTCCTGCTCAATTCTCACCATATTTTTGTTATAAATTCAAATCACATAAAATAAACAAACCACTCCATTGCTCCCTCCGCCTCTATCTCTCGATAAACTGCCGTTGTTCTCCGCCACCCTCCGCCGATCACCTTTCTGTTTCTACCTCCAGCGTCTATCTCTCATCTTACGATTCGGATTGAAGACGAGATAGTTATTGTCCTTCTTATCTTCATAGCTCAGGTATGTTGTTACAGAGTTTCGCCGATTGTATTACCTGTTTGAATTATATGAATTCATATCGGATATCGCTCATGTTTTAGGATTGTTGATCGTTTTCGCTTTTTGAGTTTCTGGTAGATCTGTTTGCAGTTTCATGTTTCTCGTGTAGATTCTGATATTGTTATGCGTTCATATGCTCAATCTGAACACAGATTAGTTAAGTTTTTGCACTCTGATCGTTAAAAGTTTTGTTGCTAGAACTTAGAAGAAGAATCGACTTGGTTTTATGAACGTATACTCTGGATTTAATTTCTACTCCCTAAATGACTTCGGTTTATGGTTTTTTTTCAACTTTAGAAGTTATATAGATTCTGAATTCAAAGTTTGGTTATCTAGAAAATGTATAATTAGATTAATGTTGATTTTTTTTTTTAACTTTCGGTATAGATTTTTTTGATCATAAAGGTGGTTTAAAGGAAAAATAAAAGGAGAGAGAATTTGTATACTATTTTTATGGAAGGAAGAATTCAAAAAAGTGGTGTTTCTGGATTTTTGTAGAAAAATAAATGAAAGATGTTGGATTCACATGATTTTCATTTTTGTATATTACAAGAAAAAATGAATTCCCTATCATATATTTGGATACTATCATTTTCATTTGATTATCAAGTTGATGAATTCAATAAAGAAAGTCAATAAATTGATAGAATAAGACATGTAAATTACAATACTAATCTAATTAAGTAGGGTTCCATTAAATAAAAAAAATTTAAAATTTTTTATATTTATTTTAACTTAATTGTATCCTAACCGAGTTGATTTTGGGTGCTAATATAGGTATTTTCACTGATACAAAAAGTTAAACACACATACCTTTGCTTTAATTAAAATCATTTAATGTAATTTATACATTTTAAGAATTCAATAGGAATTTTAAAGATTATTTTTTTTTATGTTAAATTATGTTGATTAAAAGAAATAACAAAATTTTAAATATATTTTGTATAAAATAGTTGAATTCCGTATTTGTATTTATAAACAAGTCATGCTTTACGCATGTTACCTACTAAATGCGGAGCAAAAGGTTAACTACTTATCTTTTTGAAAAGATAAATGGTATAATTTATGGGAATTGAATCTAATATCTATACGTAATAAATTAGTGGGATTGAAATGATTTTTTTTTTCGTTTTTTAATCGAAAATCAATTTTTAAATAAAAAACACAAAATAGAATTATCTATATTTTGGAACAACAGATATTTTATTAATCTACTAAAATTTACAAAAAAAAAAAATTAAAATTATAAAACAAAAATAAAAATAAAATATTATCCCATTATTTATATTCTTTTTATTTTTATTTGTGACTTCTTTTACAATTAAATTATTTCAATTTTTATTTTATTTTATTTTATTTTCTTTTTCTTGTCACACTAAAGTGTAAATTCGTCGTTTTAGACGATTTTGTGATAAAAACTTTCTTTGGAAATAAGTTTTTTTTTACTCTTAAAATATTTGTGCAACCCGTTGATAATTTTAAAATAAAATGAAATAACTCTAACCAAAAAATAATAATAATCACATGGTCTTTTGCAAGGAAATGTAACCAATGAAACTCAATTATTATTCTTGTAACATGTGGGAACTAGAATTAATTTCGGTATATTTATTCACGTGGGTGGAGAAAACGTTTATATTCAGCTATAAACTTTTATTTTTAGGAATTGTCAAATGTGTCCCTACGAAATAAGTATATTTGAATATGTCCAAGTCCAATTCGTATTTCAAAATCGTCTTCATTTTTACACGCCAATATCTTTAGGTTAAGATTAATCGACTTATTTTGCTAATTTTTTTTTATATTAATGCCTTATTCTTCGTTTTTATTGTTGTCTGTAGTCGTTTATTTTTTTTCCCGCAAAAATAGTATAAAGGCAGCATTTATTCATCATCGTAAGTTCATAACAATTAATAAGTTTTTTAAACATTGATCATTAACAGTTGAATAATCATCATTATTTTTGTTTTTATATTTATTTTTGAACACTTATATGACAACATTCATAGTTAAACTTTATAACATAATTTTTCTTTTTGTTTTTAAATTTTATAGATATTGATTTCTAACTGTTATTAATTTTGATATGTTTGACTATTTTTCGGATGTAAAAAAATATTATTAAATTGTGAATTATCGGTCTCAAGGTTATTAAACTCTGAATCATCAAAATTTGTTACATTTTTTGTTGTAGGATCTTCAAAAACAATTTTCGTAGCAAAAAAAAAAAAAAAAAAAAAAAAAAAAATTCATGTTGCGGAAATGAAGTTTTAGGTTGAACGATTCTTAAAAAAAAAGATGTAAACAAAGAAAAAATGTGTTGAATAGGGAAAGTGTAAGATATTAATATCTTCCTATGATTAAGTCTTTCTAGTTATAATTATTTAAAGAGAAATTAAATTACCTCCTACCTTTTATTCCTACAATTATTCATACCCTTTAAAATTATGACGAATCACCATTCAATTTAATTTTATTTGATATATTCCTAATATAGCCTTAATGAGTTAGTTAAAAAAATATGGAATGATAACATTTGTCATAATTTTATTGGGTAGGAACATTTATAGGCATAAAAAATAGGAAATAATTTAATTTCTCTTATTTAAATCATATAATTTATTTTCTTTCAAAATAAACATCCAAATCTCCTTTTATATAAAAACAACAAACCAAAATTTGGTACAAGTCATGAAATCTACATCTCCCAATCACCAACAATCGCATTAATCATTACGACACTCCAACTCTTATGATACTCACATTTCATCGCTCAAATGCGATCTTCATTAATTTCCCCTAATCCAATTAACATATAAAGAAAAAAACGAACCAATCAGATTAGATATCTTAACTTACAATCACCACTTATTATTCATTAGTTATGTGATGTAACATTGCATCAAATTGGGCTTTTAAATTCAAAGTTATCATCCCATGCAGATCCAGATCGTTAATATTGACAAACATGTTACAAAAATGGCGTGGTCAGAACCAACATGAAGCTGAACCTTTGGATCATGAAAAAATGGTAATTATTAATTAACCACAAAATCATAAACTCTCTATTTTATAAATTATTGAAACTAATTCATGTTAATAATATGTATAAAAAAAACAGATTAAAGAGCTTAGGGTTGCTATTGGGCCCCTCTCTGGGCATGCATCGAAATTCTGTACGGATGCATGCTTAAGAAGGTATCTGGTAGCTCGAGGTTGGAATCTTGAAAAAGCTAAAAAGATGTTACAGGACACACTCGAATGGAGATCAAATTATAAACCTCATGAAATTCGTTGGGTAAGTTGTTGATTCATTAAGTACATATGATGATTATTTCATGTAACTTTCTGAAATTAATTTTCATTTACCTAAAATGGCAAATGACAAATTATTTTAGGAAGCAAGATGTTATTTCATTAAGTACATATGATTATCTCATGTAACTTTTTGAAATGAATTCTCATTTACCTAAAATGACAAATCAAGAATGACAAATCAAGAAACATGATGTTATTTCATTAAGTACATATGATGATATCATGTAACTTTCTGAAATAAATTTTCATTTTCCTAAAACGGCAAATGAAAAATTATTTCAAAAAGCATGATGTTATTTCATTAAGTACGTATGATGATGTCATATAAGTAAACGAGAAGTCATGTTGGTTTTAACACATGTTAAAATGAAAATAAGGGATCATTTCAAAAATATATGGCTTTCATTTTTTATTGAAATAAAAGATATTTGATAAATTGAAAAAAAAAAATTGTATATTACCTATTTATTTTTAATGGAATTGCATGTTATTTTTACAGGAACAAGTAGAAGAAGAAGGTAAAACAGGTAAAGTCTCGAGAGCTAATTTTGTTGATCGTTTTGGAAGGCCTGTTCTCATCATGAGACCTGGGAAGCAGGTTTGTACTAAATCCATCTCTTTTTAAATTCTTATACTAAATTTTAATCATTGTTAAAATGATTTGTTCATATTAAGGCCAATGTACATCGAAAATAGTTGTTTTTTGTAATTTTATTTTAAATCGTATAAAAAAAGTAAAAATGTTTTCTAAAAATTATAATTTAATTTAGAAATTATACTTGTGTTTTTCAAGTAATGAAATCCGACGATTTCATTTCATATTAAGTCATGTTTCCATTAAGTTCATTAGGTAAAAAAAAAAAATGATATGTAATGACTAAATTTTACAATTATGTTGTAGAATACGAAAACGGGTGAGGGTAATGTGCGTCATTTGGTGTATCTGATAGAGAACGCGATTTTAAACCTTCCGGAAGGTCAAGAACAAATGTCTTGGTTGATTGATTTCACTGGATATTCGATGAATGCAACGAATATCCAGCCGAAAACAGCTCGAGATATCATAAACGTGACACAATCTCATTACCCCGAGAGACTTGCCATTATTGTCCTTTATAATCCTCCAAAAATATTCCAAGCATTATTTAAGGTATCTCATCTCATCCCATACATCTCTCTCCCTTTTGTTACTGTAAAATTAACCATATATATATATATATATATATATATATATATATATATATATATATATATATATATATATAGGTTGAGTCAATGTCTCACCGAGTAAGACTCATCATTGAATCTCATCACTGACCGAGTAAGAGGTGTTTCAGAGGAGAGAGGACCGACTCAATGGCTTCTAAGGGCCTGTTTGATAGTTGCTATTTGGAAATTGTTGTCTGGGAAAGTTTACTGACTGAGGAAAAAAAACATGATGTTTGATTGTACATCTGACTAACTCTGCTGACTGATGAAAAATGATCATTCAGCCAGAAAGATATGATTTTTGGGTTTTTCTAGGAAAGACATATCTTATCGGGAAAAAACCTTTTTTGTGTGCAAATCAAACAGTTTTTTCGGCTCACTCAGCCAGAAAGATCTGTTTGGACCTGAAAAGATGTCTATCAAACGATGCCTAAATGTGGTGTCAAATAGTCTGAATCTGACCAAGTTACCAAACCCCCAAGAGACATATCAAACAACCCCCAAGTTATGCTAATTTACCAATTTAGCCATGAAAGTTTTAATAGGGATGCCAATGTCACAAAACAAAAAAAAAATTGTCTCATTTGACCATGTAACATGTTATAACATATGAAACTGGTTTTCATGTCTATGTGTCATGATGTCATCACATATGCAAGTTTTGATCATAATATGTCCGTATGGTGTTGACATGACGTCCATTTAGACATTTTATTTAACTTTAATATTTTAGATCAACATCATGTGATTTTCAGCGCCACATGGACATATTGTGATCAAATTTACCACGTAGACATAAAAGCCGATTTCATGGTAAAATGGGTAACTTTGTGTTACTAAATGTAACAAAAAGTAAGATATATTAACTCAAATCTTGTATTCAGGTAATAAGTTACTTCATAGACCCGAAAACATATTTGAAGATAAAATTTGTTTATCCAAACGACAAAGAAAGTATCGAGATTATGAAGTCGTATTTTGATACCGATAATCTTCCACGTGAGTTTGGGGGAAAAGCTAACTTCAATTTAAATTATGACCATGAAGAGTTTTCTAAATTGATGGTTGAAGATGATATAAAAAAGGCCAAGTTTTGGGAGTCGGATAATAATGATACCAATGGACATTCCGAAACTACAAGTTAAGTTATAGAGGAAACAAACCAAATGTATAATGGTTGGTTATTAATATATGTAACAAATTATTTACATATGGTAACATGTAACTAAGAGTAACATATATTTTTATATGTAACTTGAATTGCCGATTAGTTACATGTGTTAATATGTAACTGATCAATTTTATTAGATATCATGATATGATTAAAATAAATGTATGCTTATTTATTTTTTTAGGTAACGAATGGTTTTTTTTTAGAACAGCTTAATTTTTATTAAAAACAACTAGCAAGGAGCTAGAGAAAAAACAATTACATAGAAATTAAAGGGATCTATAACCATTTAGACCAAGACATAAAAGCTTTTATATTCCTACTAAAAAACCACAAAAAAGAATAATCTACCACCATATCAAAAATCAGCTCATTCCCTTTGTCATTATTCCCAAATAGCACATTGTTTTTATACTTCCAGAGAACCCACAAAATAGTCTGCACAATCACTCTGAAGGATTTCTTTTTTTATTTTAGTAATTATCAAAGATTCTGGCCAAGAAAGTAAACTCGAAAGAGGCAAATGAAATGGAACTTGCATTTCCACCCATTGAGAAACAGAAGCCCATATACGCGCTGCAATTTCACATTCCCCAAACAAGTGATTCAAGTTTTCAACATTGGAACAACAAAGAAGGCATAAAATCGATGGGACATCAATACCTTTAGTAACCAAATTCGTCCTCAAAGGGAGACGATCATATAAAAGGCGCCATATAAATATATATACCTTCCTAGGTAGAAAAACATTCCAAATCATATTGCAATCCACATATGGTAACAACATTTGCTCAATACATCTCTGAGTAGATTTCACTGAGAAATTACCGTCATCATCAAAATCCCACCACCATTTATCTTCCTCCATACTTTGCCGTCTACCTTCCACTAAAACTCGAAGATCTTGAAATTGAGAAAGTTCCACACCTTCATGAAGATCTCGACTCCAATTCCAAACACAGAAACCATCATGACATCTCTCACTAACCAAAAAATGTTGGTTAAGGTCAAGGCGAAACAACACTTCAAACCGAAGAGCCAAAGGGATGCCTCCACACCAATAATCCTTCCAAAAAGCATTAGAATTTCCATGTCCAATCTTTCTGAGAGCCGTAGAATAAGGAATTACGCCTTTATCGTTCATTATATCCCAAGATTTCATAATACGACCACACACGCCATTTCCAGGACTAGACCTACCAAAATGAGGATGAGAACAATTACCATGAAGTGCAATAATAACCTTACGCCACAAGGAATTCGATTTAGTGAGAAAACGCCATCTCCACTTCTGAAGGAGTGCATAGTTAAAACACTCCAAACTACGGATTCCAACCCCACCTTGGTCCTTAGGAGCAATAACTAAATCCCAAGCAACCCAATGAATCTTTCTAGAACCCTCTTCAGCTCCCCAAAAAAACTAGGCTCTGAGAGATTCCAACATCTTCTTGACTTGAATCGGCATCAGAAACATAGACATGAAGTATAATCCCAACGACCCAAGAACGGAGGAAAGAAGCATGGAACGCCCACCTATAGACAACATTTTCAGTTTCCACGAGGCTAACTTCTTTTTATAGCGATCAATGATTCTTTGCCAACTCCGAACTCTAGATGTATTTTCTGCCACTGGAAGGCCCAAATATTTAAAAGGCAATTTCCCAGGAGCACATCTCCTCTACTTGGTTATAAATAACCCCTACACCATACAAATTGGATTTATGAAGGTTCACCTTCAAACCCGAAACCATGAAGAAACAATCCAACACCATTACCATGTTTTCCAAATTCATCTTATCCCACTTTCCCAACAACAATACATCGTCTGCATAGAAAAGATGAGAAATAATAAAATTATCAGAGCCCACCGCAACGCCGTGCAAAAAACCTTCAGCTTTTGCATCTTCCAAAGCAACATGTAATCCTTCCATGGCAATGATAAATGAAAAAGGAGAAAGAGGATCTCCTTGTCTAAGACTCTTTTCTAATTGGAACTCTTTAGAAGGGCTTCCATTAACCAGCACAGATGCTTTTGCCGAATAAAGACAAGCTCGGATCCACCCCTTCCATCTAACACCAAAACCCATGAATTGTAACAATTTGATACAAGTAATCCCAACATAAAGAGTCATAGGCTTTTTCAAAGTCAATCTTGAAAATTAATAATTTCTTCTTTTCTTCTTATACCACCCTATCACCTCATTCACCATTAACGGCCCGTCAAGGATTTGACGACCTTTGACAAAAGCGGATTGTTCAAAACTAATCACTGAATCGATAACCAAAGCAAGCCGGCTTGCAAGAACCTTAGCGATAATTTTATATTGCATGCCAATGAGACTAATAGGTCGATAGTCTGTAACCAACATAGGACTATCCACCTTAGGGATAAGTGTGATGAACGAAGAGTTACACCCAAAAGGAATATGAGCCTTGTCAAAAAAAATCATTCATAATCGCCATCACATCATACTTGACACACTCCCAATTCTTCTTTACAAACGTGAAAGTGAAACCGTTAGGTCCCGGAGATTTTTCCCCACCACACGACCAAACAGCATCTTTTATCTCATCCATCGTGAATCTCGCTTCCAATGTCTCCACCTAAGCTGAATCAAGAGACTTGAATCTCTGACTTCGTCTTAAAATCGGCACCCCTTCAAACTTTTGGAACTTCGCTTTATAAAACTCAAAAAATATCTCTTTAACTGCCACCGGATCCGTTATCCAATCCGCATCAAGCTTAATACCATTTATCACTAAAATTCTTCTTTTCCTCTTTAACATGGTATGGAAAAATTTAGTGTTGTCGTCACCTTGAGCTCCCCATTTAATTTTTTGAAGTAGATCAGACGCATCAATTTTTTCCAACTCTAACATTTGCTGTACAATCTCTCTTCTCTCGAAAATTAAAGATTCAGTGGTCCCACCTCCATCTATAATTTTATCAATTCTTTCCAATTGATTTTCCAAATGTTGCTTTTGATCCAAAAGGCCACGTCTCCTGTCACCATGAGTAACTTTCAAAACATTCTTTAATTTTTTTAACTTATTCTTGAAAGTAATATGTGGGTTTTCAGTGGAATTGCTATTACGAGAACCCCAACAATTAGAAACAATGCTATTAAAATCCTCCCATTCCATCCAAGAGTTGAACATCTTGAAAGGAATAGGGCCATAATCTATCCCTTCTTGCCTCAATAAAATAGGCCGATGATCCGATATCGTCTTTTGCAAAGCTGTAACAATAAGATTCGGAACAATATCAATGAACTCGAGAAAGCGGTCTAATTTGCTTAATTTTTTGCCATTTTTACTAACCCGCGTAAAATTATAACCACCCATTGGAATATCAAAAAGACCGGCATCATTAATAAAATTACTAAAGTTTGTGGCTGTTAATTAAGAAAACTGAGAACCAACTCAACCAAGTCGTTCCGATGTAAACCGTACCACATTGAAGTCGCCAAAAACAACATAAAATCCCGGTTTCATATTCATAATTCTCAATAAATGGTCCCATAACTCTTTTTTTTTCCTATCATCTTGTGATGCATACACATTAACCATATAACACTTCAATTTATTAAACACCCATTCACCTTCCACCAACAAGCAATTTTCCAAACTAGAAACCGAATGTTTTTGAAAAACAGCCGGATCCCAAATAGATAATATTCCCCCTGACCTCGAGAATTACTGGTCGCAAAATCAAAATTATAATTACCCCACATACTTTTAATTTTAAACAAATCAACATTTACCATCCTTGTTTCTTGAAGACCCAAAAAAGTAACCCTATTCCTAATACATAATTGCTTGATTTACCTCCTCTTCTCTGCGATCCCTACACCACAAACATTTAAAGACAAGATATTCATGGATCACCTTTCTGCACACCCATTCTATTAATATATTTAGACAAATCACGTTTAGTACCCTCCATATTGGACGAACTTTTGACATGCACGTTGGGACTTGAACTCAATCCAAACCCACAGGCCCCCAATATAATTAATCTCCAATCCTTTGAATCCTTCCTTGGTGCAAACAGTGTAGAGATTAGACATTTTCCTTTCGTGTCGATCTTCGAACCATCTCCAAACCGAGTGTGTCATGATGAAAGTTTGATTTTTTTTTTTTTTTATTTGTGCAGTGGTTGCTAGCACCGTTGTCGAGATACAATACCTAAAACTCAACTCCACCTTCTCCCGATGCAAGAAGCCTAACATAACTCTTCTCTTCTAGCGACACCTTATAGAGTGTATATTGTTGTGGATTGTCATCATCAATACATGCTCTTCTTTGTTATTGGTTTGAGTGATGTTCACTTCCTCATGTCAATTCTTGTTTGGACAGTCTTAAAACATAATGACCAAATTTTTCACAAGTAAAACATTTTATTTTACCTTTTTATCTATTTGTAAATAATTGTGGTAGTTCCGAGTTGTATTAAACTCATGGCCACCTCCTCGGCCAACTTCACAACTTCATCCTGAGCTACCATATCCTCCACTTAGCCTTGATGTGGTTGGCAAGTCTCCATCGACTTGGCTTAGATCGAGATTCCCAGTCGATATGTATGAGCAATAGAGAATGTCATTCTTCTCGTTCTCTATACCCTCAAAGTCTCTCTTCATGGGTCTTGAGATGACCTACAACCTTTTTCACTTTCATGTTTTTCAATTCCCCAAATTGCTATACGAGTTTCAAATATCTGCTCCCAATGGTTTTTTAATTTGATTTGGTTAAAGATCGATTGGCCAATATTTTGTTTCGTCTGATATTTTGATTTTTTTTTTCCTTGCATCGAAGTCCAAGAGCAGTGTTGGGCTCGAAAAATGGTCTTTGATTTTTTTTCCTTGCATCGAAGTCCGAGAGCAGTGTTGGGCTCGAACAATGGTCAAACTTATTTGGCATCAATCACTTGGTTGGTCTATCGGATCGAAAGAATCATTGGGTGTGGGAGGTCGAGGTTATTCGCCTATGCGGTATCCACGACTAAAAATGTTATCAATAATGTCAAAAGGACCATCAAACAATCTAATCAACAACCAAAATTTTATCAAAATACATTTCTTTAATTATAACAAATTTAGATATAAAACACACTATTGCAATGATACAAACATAATATCATTAATTCTTTTAAAAAATAACTTTTACATTTAAAGAAAGACATAATAATTAGTTAAACCATAGAAACCAAAATGTGAGCGATCTCCTCTACCACCATAACTTTCTTTCCAAGTTTTCTTGGAGAAAAAGTCATATGCTTCTAAATAAAAAAACGGTGATTTATCAAATTAGCATCTACTCATATTCTGCTTAATTTCCCTCTCAAGGTAAACATTATTACAACTTGCTTTCATTCTTTTATATTTGCATATTTATATTTATTTACAACCCATTTGTTTATATATGTAATTTGGTGTTTGTGACTTTGCATTAAATACATATTTTGATTTGTTTTCCTGAATTTAAAGTTCTATAATTTTTTAAATATCTTAGTTTTATGGGTTAATGTTTAGGTGTGACCATGGTTCTACAAACTAAAAATACCGAAAATACCCCTGGTGCTACAAAATCCTGTTATAAAGATGTGGGAAATTCAAAAAAATACATCAAGTCATTTGTTAGTGCATCTTTTAAGGACCACAAGGCTTGCTTCAACGCAACTTGGCACAAGGTTACAACAATTTTCAACCACTTAATTTTTTATTTATTTTCTCATATAAAAAATAAACTAATCATTGTTTTTTCTTTTTCTCTTTGAAATTTAACAGATGGTTGACAAATTTCAAAAAGCAAAATCAGCTACACCGAAACATGGAAAAGAATAAATTTGCTCTTTAGTTTTTTTTTTTTTTTTTTTTTTTGGTGGAATTATGTTATTTTTGTAATGCACTTCTATTTCCAAGATATGTTTAAATATGTAAAGAATTTACCAAAGTTTCTTTTTCCTTTTTTTTTTGTAAAATTTTTGCAATAACTTAAAAATAAATTGTTACAAAATTAACCCCACAATAGAGATGTGGACTTGGAGATGAGTTTGGTAGCAGCTGTGACTTTTTCCAACCTGTAGAAGTTGTACCTTATGCATTAAGAGTTGTAACTTGTGCAGTATCAATAGTACATAATGTGATAAGAGAGATTACTTTGAAATTTCTTCAACAGCTTTGATTATGTTTTGAGAATTTGTTTCCACAACTTGACCTCCAAGAATCATTTCATCTAAGATAGTATGCATCTATAAAAAACAAAGAAATAAATAATTATTAATTAAATTGAAAATTAATTATAAAAGGAGAATAATTGACAAGTTGTGAAGTACCTTGCCATAATTGAGAACAATATCAAGTTCGCATACATTGCTGAAGCACTTCTCCAATGTTTCCACATATACTGAAAGAGTTGATAAAAACTTAAATCATGAAAAATATAATTTCATGAAAGATTAAAAAAAGAAATTAGATTTTGGTGTGTACCTTGTATAAGGTCAAACATAGCCAGTTCATTTTCAGAGCTATCAAATACAAACACAAAGTATAATGTTGCAAACAACTTGTAAACAAGTCTTGAATCCTGCAAAGGGTTTAAGAAGTTAGTTTATGTGATTGTAACAATTTATTATATATGAATCCTGCAAAGGGTTTAAGAAGTTAGTTTATGTGATTGTAACAATTTATTATATATGAATCCTGCAAAGGGTTTAAGAAGTTAGTTTATGTGATTGTAACAATTTATTATATATGAATCCTGCAAAGGGTTTAAGAAGTTAGTTTATGTGATTGTAACAATTTATTATATATGAATCCTGCAAAGGGTTTAAGAAGTTAGCTTATGTGATTGTAACAATTTATTATATATGAAGCAGTACTTTGCTTTTAATAAAAGAATTACCGGACCCAATAGCGAACCCCCTTCAATGAAATTGCTTACATTTTCAGGCTGCAAGCATAAGACTGGAAGAAACAAAACAAAGAAAAATAAGTTTTGTTCTTCAAATTGTAATCAAGAGAGAACCTGAAATGTTTAAAATCATGGAGTATATGGTGCTAGATCTTGATAATGACTCTTATCTCCTTTTTGGTGTTGAATTGTTGATGAAAGTGAAATATGAACCATATTAGGTTCGATTCCGATTGTAATAAGCCTAGAATGCATGCTATGTTGATAAACAATAAGATATTTCTAACATCATCATCAAATTATGCATTCTGGAATCAACATAAATAATGGGAAAGAACATGAACCTGAATAGATGCTTCGAATTAGTTGTTGCTGCTGTTCCACAGGCTAACCTTGCAATAAATTCCACAACATAACACAATTCACAATTTCAAATCGAATGAAATCAACTCATATGCAACTTTCAACTTCAAATATATATATGAAATTAAGGTTAGAATGCACTAAAATCCATTAGATTTGGTGGAAAGTAACTAATCAGAAGGAAAATTATACCGTATAATTGTAGAATTTGGCGAGGCGAGGTTTGCCTTGGTTGTTGATCACCATCATAGCCCTTATCATTTCGCACAAACAAAACCCTAAATCTCAATTTTCAGTTGAAGTAACGAAAAGGAGAAGGAGAAGACGAAGATCCGATAACGATAACGCATCCGAATACATCCAAAATCCATTGTAAAATATGATGCTCCGATCCGATCGTGACTCCGGCCTCCGTGATGACCTTAGACAAAGGGCCTGGGCTAAAGTTATTACGCAACTAACTTTATACCCGGCCTGTTAATCGGTTTTTCAAACACAAAACTGGATCATCTGATCATGTCCATGATGTGTAAAAAGTAAATCACATCAATTAAATTACAATAAAATTTTCAGTTTTAGATCCTTCTCAGTTTTAAGAAATTACCTTTAGTCCAACATAAAAAAAAAAAAAAAAACATTTTATATTTCAAGTTGTTTTTAGTAGTCAAATCACCTGTGTATTTTTTTTGTCCATACCCCATACAATAGAAGATAGTGGTTGTCTTTTGTCATTTATTCAGCAACAAAAGATACATTACAAGTGGTTGACATTTGATCTTTTCATATTTTCATGTCATGTACAAGCAAAGCCAAGAAGAAATAAAAAAGAAACAATTGATATTCGGCAACAAGCAAGTGGAAGAATGGAGGAATTGAAGATATCTTCTAAATGATCACATTAGCAGTAAATGTTTTGAATCTATAAAAAGGAGGCGACAGACATACTAAAAGAGATATATAATCTACGTTTTTATTTTTCTATACTATGTTTTTTTCTCTATTTTCACATATTAAAAATACTTACTATATAAGTAGAAGTTTTCATCAAAAAAAGTTATAAACACAAGGTTTTTATTATCATTTACGTAATGACGGGTTGGAAAGAGTATTTTAAATTCAACGATCAACCGAATTATGAGTTATTTTTATACAATTCTCATAAAGACTTAATAGATTGGGTGCAACAAACAGGGCTTTCTCTTGGTTATGTTATCAACATAGAAAATTCTAAACGTGATTTTAATGTTTTATTTAAAGGTGATCGTGGTGGTATATACACGAATATTAAAATCTCCAAAATACTCATGGTCGTCCTTCTTCAAAGAATAAGTTTTTTGGAAAAAGTCGTGCTGGTCTACCTTTAAAACCTATCAAACAACGCATGCGTTCTTGTTCGCCGCCAATGAAAAATGTCGATATATTAATCAATTTTCGATATGAATTAATTGAAGAGTTGAAGAAATACAAGACATAATATGTTGGCATATTTGGAACCGAATAATGGTCCAATAATTACAACGCTTTAAATTTTTTCAGCAGTCCTGTGCTTGAAGAATATTGGATGATAATGACGTATATGTGTATCCTCATTGCTTCAATGTAATACTACATGTTTTAACTATCACGAGAAGTCAGACATACCTACCACTTCGGTCTATTTCACAGGTGTGGTATGAACATGTTGCCATAGCAATTGGATATATTAAGAACAATCATTACGTCAAAGTTACATTGGATGGAGGATACCCGATGTCTACTATTTCGCCACAGCGGCATCATTTGAGGTATGCTTGTGCAACGGGATGGGCTACTCCCTATAAAGATCGACTAGATGTATATAAGAAGTTATTAGCCACTAATGGTACTCGTGAACATGTTGTTTTAGACAAATAACATTGTAAGAACGTTTTAATAAAGTTGTAATATATTGATTTTTAAAGTTGTAATATGTATTAGTGTGTTTTTTCATTTGTTAAAAGTTTAGTAAGTTCTTATTTATTTTAGTTTAATATTTAATTTTATATGTTAAATTTTATTTGATTTAACCTGTAAACCGAACAGAATAAACCGTAACCGAATTAACCAAAACCAATTAACCGAACTTTATTTGGTTTAGTTATGGTTAGTTTTAAGATGTAAAAAATCGATAAAACTGAAACGGTTAGACTGAAAATCCAAAAAAACGACCGAATAATATGCTAATTAGAAGTTTAAAATAATAGGTCTAAAATAACAAAAAAAAATCTTAATATTTTTATTATCCAATTAATACATTGATAATAGTATATATTAAAAGTTAATAAATAAAAGGTATTAATTGTAACTTTTTATAGAGTATAAGGGATTAATTTAAAAACATTAAGTTATTAAAAAAATACTCGATTCATATTATATAAAAATATTATTATATTAAAAAGGAAATAAAATGACTAGTTGATGTGAAATATACACTACATAGTTCGTGTATTTAAAATGGGCCGTCCTATACACACGAACTAATTCGTGTATTACCCTGAAATCATGAAACAATCGTTATATTAATTTTATTAATGCAAAATCAATAAATCAAGCTCGTCACTTTCGTAATTTCAATTCTTTTTATATCTTTTTCCTTTTCTTCCCTTTAGACTATAGACTTGGACGTAACTTACAAAACAAACCCTTATGTTATTATAAACTAGGGAAGAATCCGGTGTTGCGGGGGTTCAGACTTCACGAATAGCATCTGAAGCAGATAGAGAATTTATATTTACATCTTCTTTTACTGGGGATAGGCAATCTTTTGCATCTGCTGGAGTAGAGGCAAACAGCAATGTAAAAAGCCAGATGTCAACACATCATTCGTCCACAGGTTCTGTAAATGTCTGAAAATTTATGGTTTGATTGTAAAAAAAGTATTAGTGGTTAAAAACTGCAAAACTACCCTTACTTTACCAATGCCAAATATGGAGTGAATGTTTAACCAACATGAAAATAATTTTTTTATAAGTAAAAACATTTGAAAAGGAAGCATTTAGTGGCCAAGAGCATCAGCTGTGGTTTTGGATCTTTTTATTTTGGATGAAAGGGGCATTTTCGTCAAAAATCCAGAGTGACGATATTACCCCCGACTGGAAGTGGGAAATTTGTCGGGTTTCCTATATCATGCTCCAAAAGCCGTTAGTGAGGAGAGAGTCCACACTTCATAGTACACTGTAGTAGATAGTAGTGGTCTATAAATCTTAATTAAATTTTTTAAAAAAATATAAAGATTATAAATATGTTAACCAAGTTTTTTATAAAAATGTGAGGTTTTACCTTGTTAGTTGGAGCTGTTTGAAGATAATCATATAAAAGTGGAAGCTCTTGTTTAAATTTTCGTTCAAAGGAAGAAGGAGCACTATGAAAAAACAGAAACATAAACACTAAACAACCAAAAAGAAAAAAAAAAAAAAAAAAAAAAAAAAAAAAAAGATACCTATAAGGAGTACCTGTGCTACCACCTCCAGCATGAACAACCATCCTTTTCGCAGTTGTTGTGTTTGACCTAAATACAAATCTGAATGACATTAAATTTGTGGCTCACACAACCAATAATTCAATATTGGAGACAACAAACAAAAGAATCGAACTCAATCAAAACTTACAGGTTCAACCTTCGGACACACATAAACAGGGCTTTGTGAAGATGAAAGCTCCAATATCTACTCTAACCCAACCGAAAAACAAAGAAATTCATCCAAAGGAATTTAAAGAACCCTACTTATTAAAGGAAGCAAATTATGTAGACATTTTTCAATAGATATCAAATTAATAGGATAACTCCTTATGTGAAATTTGACTAAAATAGTATGTTGGCAACATGAATTGTTTTAAAGGCCCTAAAATAGTATGTTGGCAACATGAATTGTTTTAAAGGTGCATGTATGATATTTTGTGGCATGCTATGATGAGCATAAATGGATATGATTCTTGAAAACAACCTTTTTGAGATGGATCTTTCATGTGTACGCAAAATCATGTTCCAAAATGACTCGGCTTCATCTACTCTTTGCTCCATATCGAATGCGTGTAGGAGGGTGTCAGATGTTCCTATTGTCATTCCTTGACTTTTCCTAAACATCCATTTTGCCACCTGTACAATCAATGGAATATGTCAACATGAATTATATCTTTTGGTCCCTGTGGTATATCGTTTTTTTTTTCCTCTTGGTTCCTATTTCAATGTGATCATATAGTTAATGAAGATTCGTTTTTGAAACATATCCAAGAAAATCTATATAGCACACTACAGGGACCAAAAGTGTAAATTAGGATATTAATACTTGAATGACACGGTTCCATTGTTTCCGGCATTTTAGGATATTAAGAGCTTTGGCTGCTGCTTTTTGACTCCCAAGCCGTCCATTAATCAAGTGCTCCATAAACAGCTTCTTTCTCATTTGGCAACCCACAAACCTGTAAATTCACAAATCAAGTAACTTTAAAACTGAATTTACTATAATCCCAAAAATAAAATTATACTATCCTTTTAAATATCAGAAAATGGCCTAATAGCATTTTTGGTCCCTGTAGTTTTTAATTTCAATAATTACATTTTTGGTCCATGCAGTGTATAATTTGCACTTAGCTGTAGTTTTTAGTTTGGGGTAAATACAGTGAATCAACCTGATTAAGAAAATAAATGAAAGTTTTAGACCCATGTTAAATTTAAATTGAATCTTTTTTTCCAAAATTTTAAATCTTGTTATTGATTTATAAAAATCTTGCCTCGTTCGTACCCAATCTATCTTTCCTCTTTGTTTCAATAGTTCTTAATACAATCATCATTAGTTTATCATTTCATGCTAAAGAGATGGGAAAGAGGACTTACTTAAAGATAGGCTATATCTAGGAAAGAACTACTTCAGCCAACTCTTCAATTGGGTAGCCTCTGTATCTTAACATCCCTTTATTAGATAAATAAACTGATCTAAGGAGAAAATAAATAAAACCACTTATATCATTATACTAACCTTTTATAGCTTCACCATTTCCTTATGCCCTTGCAAGGAATTCTCTCTGTCTCTCCTATAACATGTGACAGGACCTACAGAGACATAGCACAAAACATAACTCATTGTATCATACTCATACATAAGTAACTCAATCATTACAATGTGTAAACATTTTAAATCAAAATGATGTAATAAATAAGAGTTTGGAAGCATACTGCGAATTTCAGGGGGTGACATAAGAGGGTATGAAAGAATAACTGAGCCGGATTTACAACATTGACTGTATAATGGCGATTAACAGTAGATTGAGTAAGATTTCTTTCAACAACCCAAAAAAATTTCTTTGATTGAGAACCCAATGACAGATTCTTCAACAAATTGGCAGCTTCTGTACAAAAATAGGTTAAGAAGATAGAGTATAGTGTTCCTTTCACATAAATTCAGCTTTTAAACTAATCCATCACAAATATGCGTTAACGGTTGGAATATGATGAAATTGAATCATCTAATAAAGTTTTGATTCAATACTCATTATTATAAAACAAAGAAAAAATGAAAAGGGAAGATGAACAATAACAGGAATTTTATCAAACAGTTGGTGGGCACAGGGCATTGCAGTGTTACATACCAGATGGAGAAACGGCGATATAGAGAGAAAACGAAAACTCAAGTAGGAACATCCAATTTACAAACTCAGTCGATTCTGTGTAAATAAGAAACAAACGATCTTAGAAATGTTAAACCGAATTAAGAACCAAACACAAATTACATAGCGATGGCAGACGGATTCCATGTGGAAAACAGCTGCAGATGTTGAAGGCGCGAACCGGGACTTTCAGCGTTGACGACCCATTCTTGGTCGATCGTTATTTTAGGCATACATGACCACCGCCGCCACATCTTGAATCTTTATAATCGACTTGACAACGGTCACGAATCGTAGACGACTCAATCAGAGGAGCAGAAAGAGAAAGAGGGAAAAAAAACATCAACATGGGTCTGAAAACTCACTCCAATCAATCTAAACCACAAAAAAATTTATGTGATATTGAAACAGAAACAGAGAATTGAAGGAATACCGTCTGATGAACTTCACGATGACAGTGAATTAAATGGACCTTTCTAGGCCTGTCGAAAAAACCCGAAACCCGTTCTACCCACACGACCCGTTACGAATTCGGGTAGAATGGGTCGGGTAGAACGGGTAACGGGTATGAACATTCGGGTAATAGGTTAACCCGATAATAATATAGGTCGGGTTTTAGGTATGAATATTTATTTTCGGGTATACCCGAATACCCGAATTTATTTTTTAAATAATACCAAATATACAATGCAGTCACGTACGCACACTTCAAATAAAACAAAACCCTTCGTTTCCTTCTTATGAACGACGGCTCGATGGTCTACGCAAACTTGCAAAGGGAATACGACGCTGAAGCTGAAGTCCTGAACCGTCATCACAATTCTCAGTTTCTTACTATCGCACGGAATGGAATTAAAAAAGTACATAACATATTATAATGATTTGTATTGTTATTATATATGTACTTGTTAATTGTATGGAGTATTTTCCTACCCGATTCTTTATTAAACCAACCAACATGTAAAAATAAAAAAATAAAAAAATAAAAAATTATCAATAAGTGTCATTTAAGAAATTTTCTGGTATACCCGATAATTACCCGACCCGACCTCAAACCGGAATACCCAAAACCCGAAAACCCGAATTACAATATAGGTCGGGTATCAGGTATTATTTTCTTAAGAAAATACCCGTTCTACCCGACCCGTTCTACCCGAAACCCGAAAATTTTACCCGTTCGACACCCCTAGACCTTTCTTTGTTCGAGTGTTGAAGAAGCAGTGGCATAGTAGAAGCTTAAGAGAGACCGTTTATATGTGTGTGTGCCGACCCTTGCTTCTTCCATCCCTCAAAAAATCGATGTACGTCTCGACCTGTGGTGCGGGGAGAATCTGCGTTCTCTGTGGTTCGTTTAAGCAGATGGGGAAACCCACATAAACATTTGTGGGTCGATTTGGAAGACCACGTATGAAAGAATGAAGCAGAAGATATCAATCAGATGGTGAAAAGGCAGACGAAGCGGTGAATGGAGTCGTGGCAGAAAACGATGAACCGATGGGATGACGATGCCAACGTCAAACGGTCAAGATGTAGCACGTGGAAACCACTTTTTCAAATATACAGAAAAATAGAAATAAAAAATTAAAAAAGGATAAATAAGAATTTTAAAAAAATAAACAAAAAAAAATTTCAGACAATTACACGTAGAACTGTTCATCATGTAGTTGTAAATTAGTATATATATATATATATATATATATATATATATATATAATAGGTATATAAAATATATATGTTAATAATCTTAAAACTTATAAAAATATATGTGAATATTTTTTTAATTTTAGTATCACTATATGGTTTAATGATCATATAGATAAGGTTCAATTATGGTGTCAGTATGTGTGTCAATCGATCTATTGACAAAATGTAATATTATAATTTTATACCTTCGGTTTAAGTTAGAGTTTTAGAAAAGACCATAGATTTTTTTTAATTTATATCTTAAACCCTTGAAACTTTATTAATTTTGAAAAATAACAAAAGAGAAACATATTATGTAATCATAAAATTTGTATAATTAAAATGATCTCATGAATACATTTATAAGAAGAGTAATAATGAATATTATTAAATATTTTTAAATATTAATAAAGAAGAGTAATAATGAATATTATTAAATATTTTTAAATATTAATAAAAAAAGTTAATTTGTTAAATATGAAATATAAACTATGAAATACTAACAAAAATAGAAGGGATAAAAATGAAAATTTGGTTTCAATTTCTTTCTATATATATAGACGATTGATATTTCTTATTTGTTAAACTGAAAGCGACTTGCAATGTTATTTTGAAAGTAACTTTCGTTAAAAGCAAACATACGATATTTGTTATAAATATAGATTTTATTAAATGGCAAGTTGGGAAGAATGGATGAGTGGCACATATAACTTGTGATTGTAACAATTCATTATATATTAATCCTACAAAAGGAGGCGAAGAACATACTAAAAAGAGATATATAATCCACGTTTTTATTTTTCTATACTATGTTTTTTTCTCTGTTTTCACATATTAAAAATACTTACTATAAGTAGAAGTTTTCATCAAAAAAAAAGTTATAAACACAAGGTTTTTATTAGCATTTACGTAATGGCGGGTTGGGAAGAGTATTTTAAATTCAACGATCAACCGAATTATGAGATATTTTTATACAACTGTTATTTATTTATTTTTATTTTTTTTGTAAGTTGTAACATGTACCGTGTGTTTCGTGTAGATGCATAATGTTCATACAAACGCATATGAAGGTTGTGAAAAGTATTTTCACTTCAACGATCAAATGAACTATCGGGTACTTTTATATAAGTGTTTTATTTTTTATTTTATTTTTTTTATTAGTTGTAACTTGTAGTGTGTGTTTCGTGTAGATGAATAATGTTCATACAAACACATATGAAGGTTGTGAAGAGTATGTTCAATTCAACGATCGAACGAATTATGAGGTATTTTTATGTAAGCGTTTTTGTTTTTAAAATTGTTTTTGTAAGTTGTAATTACTAACGTGTGTTTTGTGTAGACGAATAATGTTGACACAAACGTATATAAAGGCGACGGAAATGAAAACAAGAAAAAAAAGTAGTTAATTCATCAATGACTCAAGTTTTCAAACCAACATAGTAAAAATTTAAGTTCATTAATATATATTTGCATTTGCAGTAAGGTTGTCATCTAGAATATTGCTAGTTGTTGATTATTATATCATTTTCACGTGTTCAATTCTCATAAAGACTTAATAGATTGGGTGCAACAAACACGACGTTCTCTTGGTTATGTTATCAACATAAAAAATTCTAAACGTGATTTTAATGTTTTATTTAAATGTGATCGTGGTGGTATATACACGAATATGAAAATCTCCAAAATACTCATGGTCGTCCTTCTTCAAAGAATAAGTTTTTTGGAAAAAGTCGTGCTGGTCTACCTTTAAAACCTATCAAACAACGCATCCGTTCTTGTTCGCCGCCAATGGAAAATGTCGATATATTAATCAATTTTCGATATGAATTAATTGAAGAGTTGAAGAAATACAAGACAGAATATGTTGGCATATTTGGAACCGAATAATGGTCTAATAATTACAACGCTTTAAATTTTTTCAGCAGTCCTGCGCTTGAAGAATATTGGATGATAATGACATATATGTGTATCCTCATTGCTTCAAGATACAATGTGATACTACATGTTTTAACTATCACAGGTGTGGTATGAACGTGTTGCCATAGCACTTGGATATATTAATAACAATCATTACGTCAAAGTTACATTGGATGGAGGATACCCGATGTCTACTATTTCGCCACAGCGGCATCATTTGAGGTATGCTTGTGCAACAGGATGGGCTACTCCCTATAAAGATCGACTAGATGTATATAAGAAGTTATTGGCCACTAATGGTACTCGTGAACATGTTGTTTTAGACAAATAACATTGTAAGAAAGTTTTAATAAAGTTGTAATATATTGATTTTTAAAGTTGTAATATGTATTAGTGTGTTTTTTCATTTGTTAAAAGTTTAGTAAGTTTTTATTTATTTTAGTTTAATATTTAATTTTACATGTTAAATTTTATTTAATTTAACCTGTAAACCGAACAGAATAAACCGTAACTGAATTAACCAAAACCAATTAACCGAACTTTATTTGGTTTAGTTATGGTTAGTTTTAAGATGTAAAAATCGATAAAACCGAAACGATTAAACTGAAAATCCAAAAAAACGACCGAATAATACGCTAATTAGAAGTCTAAAATAATAGGTCTAAAATAACAAAAAAATCTTAATATTTTTATTATCCAATTAATACATTGATAATAGTACATATTAAAATTTAATAAATAAAGGGTATTAATCTCTATATATATTAAACCAAAAACTTAATTACATCACCTAAAACAATCTGACCCCTTCAATGTTTTTCATTGATTATTTTAAACCACTAGATCAATTTCGCTGATGTCATCATAACAAAAGGGAACTACAAATACGCCTTTTGTTACCGTCTAAAACCATTTTTCCTCCAAAATACGAATTGCTCTCTTCCTATTTCTCTCTCTAATGAAGATAATATCAAGAGTCGATGATCTCTCCGATTTCTATCAATGTTCTTCCTCCTCAAAATCAATGATCATTAAGCCATCTTATTATATATAGCGAGCCACTTATCTTCTCCATCAATGCATCACCTGCGTCGTGTTTGTCACCAACAACTTGAAATTAAGATTGACTGCCAAAGATTATTCTCAGTGCGCTTTTCTTCTTCTCAAGGTACGCATTCTTTTTAAAAAATTTTTGTCTCAATTCTACTAATAAAAAATGTTATCGATCTTGCCTACTTTTATCTTCTATTGATTTTGCTAATTCAAATGTCACTGATATTGCCTACTGTATCTTCTGTTGGTTTTGCTAATAAAAATTTCGATCGATATTGCCTAATGTATCCCTATCTGTTGCCAGAAAATTAAACATCATACCTGAATGAATCTGAATCTGAATGTAACTTTTTTGAAATTGCCTTCTGATATTCTAATGTATGGTTAGTTTTGCAATTATTACGAGTTTTAAAGTTTTAGTTCTTATTAGGAATTTTTTATGAAATTAATTGCTTTAGGTTTTTGTAGCTTCCATTTGAACATTAATATAGATTTATTTAGGATGCATATTAGTTGTTTGATAAAATGCATGAACATAAAAAACTTTGGAAACTTCCATTGCCATCTGTGAATTTTTTACTAAAATACCCCTGTTTCTTTTTTTCCCCATTAAGGCATTGTTTCATTTGTATGGCTACATTACATAATATAATATGTCTTTAAGTGTTGGTAGATAATTTGGAAGGTGCAAATTCTCTAAAGAAGATGAAAAAAACTGCAAGAAACAAAAAAAAAAAAAAAAGGAAAGGCATGGAGACGACTGAAGTTGTTGTCCCCACTACTCCGGATGATAGAACACATTGAAAAAAAAAAGAAAAAAAAGGAAAATATGTGTGATTACAAAAAGCATTACTCATTTTTGGATTAATGATCTGGAATTGTGGTGTGACTTAAGTAATGCATGTGTGTTAAATTTTTATGGCAAGTTTACTATATTATTATTGTTATTCCACAAACAAGATTTTATAACAATAATTTTTTTTTATTGTTCGTAACAAACTATGTTGACCAAGTCTATTATTGTCAATTTGTTTTAAGTTTAAATAACAAACTATGTTGATCAAGTCTATTATTGTCAATTTATTTTAAGTTTAAAGGTAATCTCCTTAATCTTTGGCTTAAGCCACTGAGTTTGTTATTCCACAAACAAGATTTTATAACAATAATTTTTTTATTGTTCGTAACAAACTATGTTGACCATGTCTATTATTGTCAATTTGTTTTAAGTTTAAATAACAAACTATGTTGACCAAGTCTATTATTGTCAATTTGTTTTAAGTTTAAAGGTAATTTTCTTATGACCAATGGTATAATTGTCAACATGAGGACATACTTTAGAAATTTTAATTTCTTTCATGAATCTTATATTCTTATTTATGCATATTATCATTCCAATTATACTATCAATCATAAACACTTTCCAAAATAATTATATGTATATTTATCATGTTTCAATATATAGAATCCAGACATTTATGATTAAATCGTTTAATAAGGAAATATTATCTTTAAATCTTTTCAAAATCATGTACCCTTGTCAATTTAGAAACCATCATTTAATTTTATTTTATTAAAAAGGATTTAATTCATCTATTTTTATACATATTTTTATTTAATATAAAATCACGACACATGTTTTCCAATTATATCTCTATATTTGTTAACCAACTTTAATTCGTTATTATCTTTACCAATATCCTTTAATTCCATTCTTTGTATAATCATTTTTTATGGTATGTTATGATATCCATTTATGCATTTACTCTTCTCTCCAATTTTATGTACTTCATCTTACATTTTACAATATACAACATATATGAATACCAACAATGGAAGAACCAAATCAAAAACATCGTCATGCCCACCAGTGTCGAAAATCACAAGCGGTAAAATTTTAATTTAATATTATCATTAGATGTTCAATACATATCATTTATTGATTTTCTTTTTATGTAATATATATTCCCGTTAAATTTCATATTTAATGTCTAATATATTTTCATTTCATCCACCTTTATCATACTTTTTTTTGAAGAAAATAACTTCTACATCCCCACTAATTGTTGAGTTATTCGAAAATGCCCGGAATTACATTCAAACTCATCATCCCTTATCGTCCTACGACTGAATTTGCAACCTACAACAATTTCATCAAGGTTGCCACTTTCACAAATAACCAATCAGGGTAAATTATTAATAATTACTTTTATATTATTCTTTCACTGTCAGTCAAAACCATATAAAGACTATCATTTTTTCCAAATTTAATAACTGTTATGATACTAATAAACAGTTATAAACGGTCTGTACACGTCGCCGACTTCAAATGTCCAAACAAACAAAAATTCAACAACTTTCAAGGATGTAAGGACGCATCACAACACCGATAATAGTTATCCTATTGTTATATTACTACGTATTATATTTTTTTATTTAATTGATAATAAATTTAATTTCAATATATGTACTTTAATATTACATATACATATTCATATTTTCATTGTCATTTACAATACAATTTTTTTTCCAGAAAATCGTATCTTCATAACGTCTGTTTCTCAAGTTACTCGGGAAGTTACTCCATCACCTTCAACATTATCCTCTCATAACCGTATAGTACAACAAAATGTGCAACATTCATTTATTTCCTCAAGGCCGTCACTGTCACATATCACCGGTCAGGATAAGTTTTCATAATTATTTTTTTATTATGTTTACCTAAACAATTTAGATAATATAAAAACTTTAATACATTCAATATTTACTAAAATAAAAAACTACTAATGAATAGTTGTAAACAATTCAAGTACGTTGCCAATTTCAAATCACCAAACAATTCAAAATGCAACAACTTTCAATGCAGGCAAGACCTATCTGAACTATGGTCATATGTTTCAAAGTATGTCATTATTAATTAATGCATAGTATTTTTTATTTTATCATATAATTACGTTCGCTATATTTCACTTTATACCCTTTTTTCACGTTTAAAAGTTACTTCACAATTATTACCAACACAATCATTGATCTTATCTAATCATTATTTTTTTCAAAAAAATGTGCTACATTTCAAGAAAATAACACAACAAAAACGAAAAGAGGGAAACGAAAACAATTCAATACAAAGGATATTCTTTTTTTTGATTTGAATGAAGATTTTGTGGAGAACTCAAGCAATACTACTATTCGTTCTTAGCCTTCCTTCGGTTATACTGATAAGGTTGATTACCAAGGTATGTTATCATCTATTTTGTTAATACATCCACTTATACATTTTTGCACTTAATTTTATAAATATTTATTGTCTTATTAATAATTTAAATTATGTTTATTTTGCAGCACCAAGAAAAAAGAAATTAACATCCGTGCCTTATAATTCAGTTGGTCAAAATGATGTAAGGATTGACACCCAGACTAAATGTATTGGCATAAGCAAAGGTACGTTTCTTTCTATTTAAAATTTTAAATTTTGGTTATCCAATGAAAATTATCCTTTCAATATGTTATCACCCTTTTCATATTACGCTTAATTATAGTATATATTATGTGATGAGATTTTTTGTTTCTTTATAGATTATTTGGATTCTGGTGATGCGGTATACGTTTGCTCTCTATGTAAAGCTAGGGTTTGGAAGGGAGAAGCAATAAGAGGAAATAAATATTTAAGGAAAACCTCTTATTCCATATGTTGTTATAATGGAAAAGTAGAATTACCAGACTTGATTCACCCACCTCAGTTATTGCTTGATTTATATAGCGGAGTTACTGAAAATTCCATTCCGTTTTCAACGTAGATTTTTCAACGAGACTATTTATATACCTCGCATGAAGTTGACCCCATCCGATAAAAAAAATTCATTCCGTTTTCAACGTACGCAATTCCCAATAGCAGTTTGTTTCGCTATGACCATTAACAAAAGTCAATGACAGTCATTATCAAATGTTGGATTATACTTGCGTAGACCGGTCTTCACCCATGGTCAGTTATATGTAACTGTTTCTCGTGTAACAATAAAAAAAGGTTTGAAGGTACTCATATGTGACGAGGAAGGTCGTTCAACTAATAAAACAAAAAACGCTGTCTACAAAGAGGTCCTGCAACGTTTATAGATATTTATCGATTTCAGTGTTTCTTCTTCACATTTCAATAATAACAATAGTCATAAACTTTCTTTTATAATTATTATGCAATATATATAAATGTTTTTATGTTTTTTCAATACGTTTAACGCGGGTTATAATTTAGTTGTAACTTTTATAAGATTATAAGGGATTAATTTAAAAACATTAAGTTATTAAAAAAATACTCGATTCATATTATATAAAAATAATATTACATTAAAAAGGAAATAAAATGACTTAGTTGATGTGAAAGATACACTAGTTCGTGTGTCTAAAAATGGTTGACTAATAAGACACTCCATTGTACCATATAGACACCCTAATTTAATTTTGAAATATTTTTATTGGTTGAAATTTCATTGTTTCCGAAAAAACTGATTATAAGTAGTTGGTTATAGGTTGATTTTTTTATAAAATGGTCAATAGGGTGTCTAAGGGGTGTCTTATTAACAACACTCTGGGTCCTCCTATACACACGAACTAATTCGTGTATTATGACTTAGGAGGGTAATAACGTTTCCCGTTTGTCCATATTAGGTCCCTAACGTATTTTTTGTGTGTATTACACCATTAAGGTTGTTATAACCGTTTAGAAATAATCCATTTTACCGGTTTATTCCTGTTAAAATGACTATTTGTAAGCGGTTAGAATAACTTTAATGGTGTAATACGCACAAAAAATACGTAGGGACCTAAAATGGACAAACAGGAAACGTTATTACCCTCCTAAGATTTTTAGTATTTATTATTTTGAATATATATTTTTAAGATTTTTAGTATTTATTTTTATATGTGTATTTCATATAAAGTTGTTGAAATTAAAAAGAATAAAAAGTAGAAAGGTTTGGATTGGATTGGATTGGATTGGATTGGATTTTGTAACCACATCATCATGAACACCGACTCAATAATCGAGCGTTCCATATGAACCGTCGGTCTAGAATCCACTCAATCCACCACATCACGGATAGATGAAAACAAAGAAAGGTCCAAATGAAGCCAATGCTCAACCCGACTCCAAACCTGATCAGCAACCGAAAATTGCAGCAACAAATGCTTCACACTTTCTTGAGAATTATGACACACATGACACAATAAGGAATCTATCATCACCCCCCTTTCCACCAGTTTAGCTCTTATCGGAATGCGATCCAAAAGCATCCAAATTACCAACCCCAAGACCTACAAGTTTCTTATTTAAAAAGTAAAAATTTACTATAGGGGTTTATAGTTTCATACGGGGATAATGACTTAGGAGGGTAATAACGTTTCCCGTTTGTCCATATTAGGTCTCTAACATATTTTTTGTGTGTATTACACCATTAAGGTTGTTATAACCGTTTAGAAATAATCTTTTTTACCGGTTTCTTCCTGTTAAAAAGACTATTTGTAAACGGTTATAATAACATTAATGGTATAATACGCACAAAAAATACGTTAGGAACCTAAAATGGACAAACAGAAAACGTTATTACCCTCCTAAGTCATTATCCCTTATATTAATTTCATTAATGCAAAACCAATCCTATCAGGCTTGTCACTTTCGTAATTCAATTCTTTTTATATCTTTTTCCTTTTCTTCCCTTTAGACTATAGACTTAGACGTAACTTACAAAACAAACCCTTATGTTTTTATTATTTAGTTATTTGAAATACGTATATAAAAATATATGTTAATAATCTTAAAACTTTTAAAAATATATGTGAATAATTTTTTTATTTTAGTATCACTATATGGTTCATATTGATAAGGTTCAATTATCGTGTCAATATGTGTGTCAATCAATCTATTGTAATATTACAATCAATCTATTGACAAAAATCATATTGATAATGTTCAATTATGGTGTCAATATGTGTGACAATCAATCTATTCACAAAATGTAATATTACAATTTTATACCTTCAGATTAAGTTGTAGTTTTAGAAAAGACCATAGATTTTTTTAATTTATATCTTAAACCCTTGAAACTTTATTAATTTTGAAAACTAACAAATAGAAACATATTATTTAATCATAAAAGTTGTATAATTAAAATGATCTCATGAATACATTTAAAAGAAGAGTAATAATGAATATTATTAAATATTTTTAAATATTAATAAAAAAAGTCAATTTGTTAAATAAGAAATATAAACTATGAAACACTAACAAAATAGAAGGGATAAAAATGAAAATTTGGTTTCAATTTCTTTCTATGTATAGGCCATTGATATTTCTTATTTGTTAAACTGGAAGCGACTTGCAATGTCACTTTAAAAGTAACTTTCGTTAAAAGCAAATATACGATATTTGTTAAATATAGATTTTATTAAGTGGCAAGTTGGGAAGAATGGATGAGTGACACATATTATGAGATATTTGTACTTAACATTTCTTATTTTTTATTGTTTTTTTGTTAAATGTATTTTTTTTTTTCTCTGTTACCCTTTCAAGTCATTCACACAGTTACCCTTTCAAGTCATTCACGCAGGCTACATTACAAAATTAAACATGTATCATAAAACTATAAAAACCAAAGAAAAACCACTAGTCTCTAAAAAGAAAATTACAATATATAATAAAATTATCACAATCAAAATCACATAACATAATCAATTACACCCACACTCTCCAACGATTCAACTACACAACTCGGAGTCTACACACACAACATACATTCGTCAATTACAAACTTCACAAAACAACAATCTCAATCACACCAAAAAAAAAAAAAAAAAACTCAACTCTTCACGAAAACACTTTACACCAATTACCACACCTATACAATAAATATCTTAAATTTGCAACAACCAAATGAATTCTTCTTTCTATCTTCTCCTTAAGGATGAGCCTCTTCCAGTTGCTTTCATATTCTGGGAATCCCTAAAGCAAACAAAGTGCACAATTGTGTTTCCATTTGGATACACTGCAAAAACACTAGTCCCTATCTTCTTGTTACAAAGAGAACACATACTCTCTCCCGTTATCTTCACATCCACTTTTCTCTGGCTATATAACTCATCCTTCGTCTACACCATTATACAAAATCACATATTAAAAAAATAAATTTAAAATAAAAAAAGTTACATTGCTATTTCAAGACATAAACATACTTGGAGATTCTGACATTCTCTCAATCTCTTAATCACGGAAAAGTTCCGATGCGCTTCACTCGTCTTTCTCAAAAGAGGTCCGAGAAATGGAAGCAAATTCTAAAAAAAAAAAAAGATTCAAAAACATTTGTATAACGTAAAGAGTAAAGACAAGACAGGAAGGGTAAGTGGGTAATTTAATTACATGTAGTTTGGTTTCTTTAGGTAAAAGTTTAAGTGCATGTGAACCGTTGACCCGGTCCCACCTTTGACCCAACACATCAAGAACCTCATCAAGCATGATATTGGAAACAACTTCCTCACCAAAATCATCTCCATCACTTTTCCCACTATCGGTTTCACTTGGGCTGATTCTAGAATCTTCTGCGCCTTCGATGTCTGCTATTTTTTTTCCTAATCCTTTTGCTTTGGTTTTTACTGATGTCCAACCGACTTTAGGACTTGGAGATGATGATGATGAAGATACGAGATTTGCGATTCTTTTTTCGATATTTTTTATTGTTTTTTTAGGGTTTAGATAGATTTGAAGTAAAGTGAGGTATATGTTGGTTTTTGTAGTTTGTTGTTGATGAAGTCCTGCCTCGTATAATTTGTCACAGTAGGATAAAGCTAGGCTTGGAACATGAAGCTGGAATATGGAATACAAGTAAATTTGATGGAATAGTAAGAAACAAAATATTATTATTATAATAATAAGAATAAGGGAAAACTCTTTAAAAGTCTTTATATTTTGGTTTCATAATCGTTTTAGTCCTTGTATATTTTTTTTATTCAGTTGGGTCCCGAAAACCGGCAATTTTAATCGTTTTGACCGTTTTAGCAGGTCAACAGGTCGTCCCGTTTTCAAAATTTACACTTTGGACGAGATTTTAAATTTTATTACAAATTTAGTCCAAATTTTACACTTTTGGCCCAGATTTCAAAATTTTGTTACGAATTCATCCTAAACTTTGAAAAAAAAAAGGATGTGAAAAAACTAAATTTATGATGAATTCGTAACAAAATTTTGAAATCTGAGCCAAAAGTGTAAAGTTATGGACCGAATTTGTAATAAAAGTTAAAATCTTGGCCAAAAGTGTAAATTTTGGAACAAATTTGCAATAAAATTTATATTCTGGTTCAACAGGGCATCCCACTTCCAAAATTTACACTTTTGGACCAGATTTTATATTTTATTACAAATTAATCATAAATTTAGTTTTTTTACATCTTTTTTTTCGAAATTAAGGATGAATTTGTAACAAAATTTACACTTTTGGCCCAGATTTTAAATTTTATTACAAATTAATCATAAATTTAGTTTTTTTACATCTTTTTTTTCGAAATTAAGGATGAATTTGTAACAAAATTTACACTTTTGGCCCAGATTTTAAGTTTTATTACAAATTTGGTCCAAACTTTACACTTTTAGCCCAGATTTCAAAATTTTGTTATGAATTCATCCTTAATTTTGAAAAAAAAGGATGTAAAAAAACTAAACTTATGATGAATTCGTAACAAAATTTTAAAATTTAGGCCAAAAGTGTAAAATGTTATCCAAATTTGTAATAAAATTTAAAATCTCGTCCAAAAGTGTATAAATTTTGAAAGTGGGATGCCCTGTTGACCAAAATAAAAGGGTCAAAATGATTACAATTGTCGGTTTTTGGGACTTAATCAAATAAAAAAAATATAAATAAGGACTAAACCGATTATGAGGCCAAAATATAAGGACTTTTATGGAGTTTTCCTTTTCCCTAATAATAATAATAATACCTTATGAACATAAATGGACAATGCAAGTTCATGTTGATTCATTTTCCCTGATAAAATTGCACGTTCTTCATACAAAGCATTTGGAGGTAATCTTTTCAATAAAATCTCTGGATTATATCCAGAAATACCCTCCAATGCTGATAACAGCTTTTTCCTTGATGCTGTGTAACTTTTTTCATCCCACTTCTTTTCAGCAATCAGATCATTATACCAATCAAGCACTTCAGAAAGATATATTTGCACCTACAATTACAACACAAACATTAATCTCTCAGAGATTAAACAGTAACAAATATATATTGACATACCATTTCATTTTGAAGATTCCCAGAGATTCCATTTTCATTCATTGAAAGCATCAATTCCAAATACATAGCTTGCATTTTGGGAGCATGTTGTTTTAAATAAGAGTTGACCAAATCTGCAGGAATGTTTCCAGTCAAAAACAGGTCAATGGTTTGACTTGGACACCTTTCAAGAACATGCATTGAGAATTCCAGAACAAGCATAGGGTCGGGCCCACATAAAGGCTGCATAAAAGTATAAAACAATTCAAATACACAATACAAAAATTTATACATGATAATTAAAAAGTTAACAACTTACTTTGAGATATTCAATTATCATCTCAGGTTTGAACTTTTGATCTGATTTTGACTCGTTGACTAGCTTATGAAGAAGCTTGAGAGCTTCACGATGCATGGAGTTCCATTTGTAAAGTTCTAATAAACATAAATAATGGTTTCCATTTTTTAATATTTCCTCACATATTTTCACATCACAATAATTTAAACTTTTTAGTAAATCCAAAGCAGGAGTAGATTGTGAGGTTAAAAGCAGAGCTTGTAGAAGTGCAGTGTCTAATATCAATGCCATTTCTCGAGCACCTGAGTCAAGGGGCATGTTGACTCTCCCCTAAAAGTAAAAAATAAAAAAAATAAGTTCAATTTATAATATTATATCTTAATACTATTCACTTTAAATAATGTTGAATTGTTACCTTGTTTGATCTTTTGGATCGATTGCTTTCATGGGAATGTCCAACAGCATCTGATATAACCTCTTCAGTTCCTTCAGCAGCAGCTTTTCCAATTACACTGTTTCTCTTCTTCTGTAGAAACTTTACTAATGCCATTAATGTGTTATGAGACATTTTCTTGGATTCAAGAGCAGAGGTTTCATCATATTCCAGTGTAGGAGAAGGTGAAGAAGTGTCCATGTCATCTGACATACCAGATGAAGCTCTTGATAAGTAAACTTCACCACTCATATCCAAAAACTTCTCAGGTCCAGAAACCATTGATGACTTTGGAATAACTATTGATGGATATAAAGAAAGAACATAAGTTATTTCCACTTGAGATGCCACAAAATGATCCATGGCTTCCTCATAGCTCCCATTTTCAAACAGATAGTGTGCATATCTGTATTAAAGAACAACAACATTAGAGAACAATAACATTAGAGAACAACAATGAAAATGACAAGAATACCCCTCATACAAATGGTAAATATTACCTGATATGAATTGACTGCTCCTTTGAGGCTCGAAGGTTTGAATCTTCTGGTGGAAGTAGCTTACATAATGCTAAAGCTTCCTCAAAGTTTCCAGATGCTGTCAGTTGTACAATCTGCATTGTGATATAAGATTTAGGAACTGGTAAAATTACATAAATGGCCATTGCTTTTGTTTCTGGATTTCAGATTTCAGACAAACCTGTGCTCCAATAGGAACAGGGAACAATCCATGAATGGAGTTGTTTAGGGCAACAATCACTGCATTGTTTCCTTGGTGAATAAGGCGGACATCACGAAGAACAACTGTTTGTATTAATGGGTAAGGGACTCGTAAAGATCGTATCTGGACACATCAAGATAAGAATAATGTATTAGTTTATTAGGTACTAACCTCGGATAAGAAAGAAGATAAGAAATCTATAATACCTCTATGTGTCTTTGTAAAAGAGCTGTAGCATAAGGCTTCTGAATGACAACTACTGCAGGGGCTTCAGACCAACAGATCCTGCCTTCTTGAAGGAGCTTGCCATTTTGGTCCACAAGAACTCCAATGTTATCCTGAGAACAGTGTGTTGATTCACTCATTCACATATGTAAAATATCGAAGAAAATGGCGTGTAAGAAAGAAAGAGTGTATACTGTATACAGTACCTTCCCTAAAAGAAGTTCTCCAGATGGAAGAGACACCACTAATGGTGGAGCAATTCTTCCTGAGGGGAAGACCTCTGAAAGTGCACCATTGGTGGCGTTCAATATCGTGTATTCTCTTCTAATCCCAAGACATATATTCTCGCCACACCAAGACATTGACTTCACTGTATCTGGAACACCAAATTCTTTCACCTCCACAAATCCACGCCCTCCTACAGAAGAATTGAAAGTTGTGATAAAGATTTCAGCGATTAAGCTTAGTATTTCAGGACAAATTACCATCGTGTCTGAAAATGCAAACCCTCTTTTGCCTAGCAAAGCACAAGAACCCTCTGCGATCATCCCACGAGTAAGCATTAGCTCCTTTCGCCTTCGTAATCACCGCTAGCGTCTCCAAATTCGGGAGCTTATGAAACGAAATTGACTCGGAGAGAGAAAGCAGAAGCTCTCTAGACCCCAACACCTCCATAGCCAACATAGGCTTCCTGGAGAATCCATTGACAGTTCTCTCGAGCACGTATGGTTCCCTCTTCAATTCTAGGGTTTTAGAATGACGATCGGATGGTGGAGATCTGTCAGCTGATGAGGTGGAGGATTCCGGGCCGTAGATTCGAAGAGATCCATCGGCACAAGCGACTAGTAGGTTTGAGCCATAGGATTCAACCGCGTCGATCTTCGTGGGGCAACCATTGAGTAGTTCAAGCGAATCGAATGCAGTGTGCACCATTTTTTCCGGTGATCTTCCTTGAAACTCTGAGAAATATAAGGTGTCTGGTTATTCGGGTCAAACGACGTCGTAGTGGTCGTTGACTGTTTAGAGGATGAAAAACCCTGAGCCAAAGCTGCCCGCGCTTTTGAACTCGGCCTTTATGGGGTGGTTTGGTGCGCCTTGGATCATATAATCAAAGAGGAAGTAGATTTTCTAAGTAAAAATAAATCATCAAAATATGTTGTTATTTCCTATAATTGGACTCTTAAAGTATAATGTTTTAGTGTGAATGACCAAAGTAATAGTTGAGAAAGAGTGAGAAACATATGTTTATATCCAAATTTGTTTTGATACTACACTTTTGCATGTGTGTACTACATAAACATATATTGGAATGCATAAACAAACACATATGCATAACTATGTAACAAATACAAAAAACTCCATGATTTCATTACTTTTTTCATTACTATCAAAGGGTGTCATCTATTTACATTTGGAGTGGGGTTTGTTTTACAAAATAAAGCATCATATTTTATATAAATATATCAAAAAGGACATACATAATAAGTTTATCATGTCCATCCAAAAATGGCAAAAGGCCAAACAAAAATAGCAAAAAGGCATTAAAAATATATGTTCATCATTTTTCATCACTCACTATGCATTCCCAAAAGATGATTTTTCTTCAAACTTGTATTCAAAATATTCTTTTAAGTTTCCACTTCATCGTCACCTACTTCCTCATTTAATTCCTTTTCTTTTCATATGAGTGGTTTTTTCTTACAAGTCCTTGCAAAGTGTCCCTCAAGTCCATATTTTGCACAAGTCGCATTACATGCTTGAAGCATTCATTGTACGGGTTAAAATTTATTAAGTTATATTTTGAAAACAATTAATCGTTTTAAAAGTTGTTGTGGAAATTTGGTCTCAATCTATTGTTTAATGTTTAAACAACCAAGTTTCGAATTTTATAATAAGAGGGTGTACAATACAATATCAAAACCAAGGTCAAGGAACAACCACCAAATGATCTGTGGTCTTCTAAATATCTAATATAATTTTCTCTAAACCTTCAACATGAGTTCATGTCAAAATAAGAACGTTAGGCATTTGGACTAAATTTGCGAAAGAAACCCAACTTGCCAAGTAAGGACCAAAAAAAAGTCTATAGAGACTAAACTTAAGTAAGGAAAAAAAATCACCAAACATGCCAACTAAGGACCAAAAAAGAAAAAAAAAATAGAGAGACTAAAGTTGAAAACCAATGTCATCATTCATATTGGTTTTTAATATTGTATATAATATATTTAATACAAATATTTAAAAATGATCTATATAGTTTCTAGTAATATCAAGTTTGGTCCTTAACTTTTTTTTGTCTTCAAGTATGGTCCTTGTTGTTTGAAAGCTTTTTATGGATGGTCCTTTTGGCTCACTCCTTCAAATTGGAGTTGTTAAGTGTTGTAACATCCCAAAAACCATAGTAAAAAATTTCATTTTTCAAAAGACATTTTCATAAACCCATAAAGTAATTAACCATTGTTTCAAAACAAAACCATAAAAATCTGAGTATCAATATCATCTCTTAAGCAAAAATCAGCAGGAGGATGTGTACGATCATGCCTTCGTCTTGCCTCGATCATCTAAAGTACCTGAAAACATTTAAATTCACAACTGTAAGCCAAAGTTTAGTGAGTTCCCCCAAAATACCTCACACAATAATACACATAAAATTCATGCACACATGAGCCTACAGTCTGCCTGGACCGCCTCGCAAAACCTACAGGATGACTGGAGGACTCTACCAATCCTACAGTCTACTAGCCCACCTCGCAAGGCCTACAGTAGCTGGACCGCTCCCTTGGGCCTACAGTCTGA
This sequence comes from Lactuca virosa, assembly GCF_052849685.1. Taxonomy (NCBI): domain Eukaryota; kingdom Viridiplantae; phylum Streptophyta; class Magnoliopsida; order Asterales; family Asteraceae; genus Lactuca; species Lactuca virosa. Next base: position 170,137,982 of record NC_136428.1, on the reverse strand, counting down.
TTGGATCGCCTCGCAAGGCCTACAGTACACTGGACCACCCGGGGATCTTGGCCTACAACACAAAACAATACCGACTGTAACATCCCAAGATTTGTCATTTATAGTCCCTGGGATAGATGGGTGAAGCCAGGAGAAGCATAAGGGATAAATTGCAATTTTGGGAATCAAGAGGAGTACGATGCGCGTACATAAGGGTACGCTGAGCGTACTAGGCGCGCCCTAGTACGCTGGGCGTACACTTGTGTACGCTGGGCGTACAGATGACAGAAGGAAACCCTAATATTTAGGGTTTGGGTGCTATATAAACATCCTTATGGCTCATTTCTCCCACCACTTTCAGCCTCCATACCCTAGAGACGTCCCAAACCCTATGTGACATCCCCATTTTCACGGTCAGAAAAGACTGATTTTGTTTATGCTTTGTTTAAAAATCAGAGTAACATTTTAAATAAAAGTGTTGCAGAATTTGTTCCCAAAATAAAATATGATAAAGATTTATCAAAGCATTTCCGAAGAAATGTATTTCATTAAAAACCTCGGGATGTCATGTTCGATACAGATCAAAAGCATAAACAGTACAACGTAAGCCTTACTACATTATTTCATATTTATAGGCCTACAATCCCTTATCTCTCATCCAAACATATATGCTCATGCGCCACTACCTGTAATACAAGAAACTGAGTGGGTCAGGCTTGGGAGCCTGGTGAGCACATAGGGTTTTCAACCCACAATAAATAAGTTTATTAACTTTATCAAACCAATCAAACCTGATTACCCCTTCTCGTTATCCTCACTTTACGTCCCTAAAACATCTAACACAAGGGACCTAGTCTAAGGACTTTCATCGGGGTGACAACACAGGGTTCCTCAGCAATTCATGTCAAATAAGGCAACCATGTGGGGGATGGAGTATTGCTGGTGAGCACACAGTTCAAATAAACACCTACAGGTTGCGAGCCTGCTAACGTTCCGCTGGACTGTCTAAAATAGTCTGTGGTCGTCATCTCTACTCCGCTAGATGACTGGATCATCAATAACATCTATAACGAGGCCTCTCATTATTTTATTTTGTCACACAACAACTATTACATCTACCCATGTTTTACCCAACACATTTTGTAGATATAAAATACATATACAATTTAAATTAATTAAAACATGTATAAAATCGTTCATCCAGCATAGATAGCAAGTATACAGATAATATGCACACGTAGCACATAATTTATATAAAATACTTTAAACATTTTAACCCGTTTCTGTAACACCCATAAAATTTAAGCCAATTTAAAACATTTTAACCCGTTCAAAAACCATTAAGTTATTACAACTTGTTTTCAAAATAGTTTAAACATCAGAGTATCCCCAGAACCAAATCACAAATCATGAAATATGAGGAGCGGTACGATCACGCCTTTGCCTTGCCACGATCACCTGATGTACCTGAAACAATAAACTGAAACCGTAAGCTCGAAAGCTTAGTGAGTTCCCCCAAAATACCCGTACACACATAACCATACAAATACAGCAATGAACAGCATACTATGGGTCCAATCAACCATCAGGTTGGAATACCCCAGACCCTCAACCGTCGGGTTGGAATGCCAACATACTATGAGTCCAATCATCCTTGGGATGGAATACTCTCGGCCCACAACCATCGGGTTGGAATGCCCACACACCTATACATACAATAACTACTATGGGTCCAATCATCCTTCGGGATGGAATACCCCAGGCCCTCAACCATCAGGTTGGAATGCCCACCTACTATGAGTCCAATCATCCTACCGGGATGGAATACTCCTGGCCCTCAACCATCAGGTTGGAATGCCCACCTACTATGAGTCCAATCATCCTACCGGGATGGAATACTCCTGGCCCACAACCATCGGGTTGGAATGCCCACATACTAGCAAACATGTGCACCTATCAAATAACCATATAACAGTCTATAAGACAACATACTAGGGCCCTATCATCCTACCGGGATGGAATACCCTCTACTACTGCTCAACACGTGCACATATAACAGGTAATCTCCTACCATCATACAGACAGTCAGACCAACTACAGTTCACTAAGCATAGCCACATCCAATCTACCAGAATACCGATCTAACAGAGCATACCATCATATAGCCATCCTATCTACCAGGATACTGATCTAACAGAGCATACCATCATATAGCCATCCTATCTACCAGGATACCAACTAACATATCACAGCAGTAACTATCTCAAATAACCAATCAAAGGGCCGGCCTTGGTGCCTTAGACCCTTGGGCATAGTGAGGATAACTCACCTAGTAACTGCCGAACCGAACCACGAAAGCACAATCCCGAAGCACTGCCCCAAACTCCAACACCTATAGCCATCAATGATCCATTGACATGAATATCCAAATTACCATAATACCCTTGAAGGTCAAACTGGTCAAAGTCAAAGTCCTGGCCAAAGTCAACCTTCCTGATTGACCCTACTCACCGAGTCAACCCACTGACTCGCCGAGTTCCTAAACTCAGAAAACTCCCATATCACGACTCGACTCGCCGAGTCACCCCATGACTCGTCGAGTTCAACAATCTCTGAGTCCTATCATGTCTAACTCACTGAGTCACCACTCAACTCACTGATCTGAGTCTTAACCAGAAGAGGTTGGGGTTTTGCGTTCTGACTCGCCGAGTCCACGACAATCTTCAATAGACTCGCCGAGTTGTTCCTCCAACTCGTCGAGTTCATGCCTATCTTCATATGACTCGCCGAGTCCACCCAAGTGACTCGTCGAGTCTCTTCAGTCCTTTATTCAAACAAAGGCTTTTCGAGCCATGCAGGGGCTCCAAACTGTAGATCCACTCTTCTAGGGCATGACTCTCACGTAAAGTTGCAAACTTTACGTGGAAACAAGAAGCTATAGGCCCAAATCAATCTAGGGCTAAGGTTAAAGACAAGGATGCTTCACCAACAAACCAAGAGCTGATACTTTGTGAGTCTCTGGACCAAGACAAGTCTAGATCTGAAGTAGCAACCTCAGATCTAGACCCCCTAACCCGAATTAGATCCTTACATGCCAAAATGGCCCCAAATCTCATTCTTGAATAGATATAAATGCAATAGAGTCAAGGTAACAGCTTGTTACCTCCAAAATGTATTCAAGCTGAAGTAGATTCTGGATCTACACCAATCCCTTGAAGCTAGCCTCTTGATCTTCAAGCTCCCTTCTCAATATTCCTCCTCCAAAGCTCAAATCTCTTTAACAATGGAAGCTCACACGATTTTAGGGTTTACTGACTCTCAAGGGCAATAAGGAGGCTGAAGGGAGGACATATGGTCCTTTAAATAGGGTGCAAACCCTAAAATTAGGGTTTTCTCTTCCCAGCACCGACTCGTCGAGTCCCGCTGCCGACTCGGCGAGTTGGTCACTTAACACGTGGCCAAAACCCCCTCTGACTCGACGAGTTAAGATACCTACTCGTCGAGTCTACTCCTTTATTTACACATAGCACCCCGAACTTATATTCCTGAATTTGGGATGTTACAGTTTCCGAGACGAAAGACCCTTTTTCTCGGGACTCCGGGAGCCTCGGGGCTTCCTTCGGGTGCTAGGGGGTTTATCTAGGCTTAGGGGGGTTAGGGGGTAGTGAAAGAAAGTAGAGAGAGAAATGGTGAGTAAATTGGTGAAGAAAAGAGGCTGCCTTCGCAACCTATTTATAGGCTCCAGCTTGGGTCTACGTTGGGCGTACCAAAGCCGTACGCTGGGCGTAGTGTGGCTTCGTACGAGACACGCGTCGCAAGGCTGTTGGGTCATCGTGGATCTTCTTCGGACCGCAGGAAGGATCGAACTGTTGCGCGTAACCTTCTTGTACGCAGGGCGTACTTCGAACGCTGGGCGCTCCTCTCGTACGCGAGGTATAGCGAGGCCAGGTGTCACCCATCCGAAGCGAGGCGTGCTCAGCAAGCATCGGCCTAGATTATGCCATGTCATCACATTTCGTAGATTTATATCTCGACTTCTAAAATTCGTAACTTACGCATACGAGCTTCGTTTTCAACGTTCTTCATATCCATGCTCTCGGTTTAACGTTTTCTACGACTTTCGTTTAGATCGCTAAGGCTAAAAGTCGCTCTATCGTAAATTCACTATTTATGTCTCCCGGTGCCGTGTCGGTTCTGTCGCGAAACTTCGACGGGTCATAACTTCTTCGTTATAACTCGGATTTCAGCGTTTTTTATATCCCCAGAATCCTTGTTTCGACCACTACAACTTTATGTAAAGATATCGGGCTTATCTCACACTTTAATTTTGACGCTTATTTTTATTCTTTATTAATTATACCTTTATAATTAAGTATAAAACATATAAATTCACATAATTCACATAATACTCAAATATTTCAGCTTTATTACTTCAAGAAGATTTACAATAGTTGACCTAGACTATTACATCATCTACTAATGCTTAGCCCCAAAACACGGGCGTTGCAATTCTCTCCCCCTTAGGATGATTCCGTCCTGGAATCATGCATCAGCAAACAGATGCGCATAGTGACTCATCATGTCACTTTCTGTTTCCCAAGTGAGATTCGACCCATTCAAATGTTTCCAACGGACTAGCACTAATTCGACCATCTTGCGTCGTAACTTCTTAGTCTTACGGTCAACAATTGCCTCAGGCTCTTCAATCAGCCTCTTATTCTCATCCATTCTTAACTCTGAGATTGGAATTATGTCGAGAACTTCTCCCGTGAACTTTCTCAGATAACACACATGGAAGGTGTTATGAATATCATCTAGTTCTTCGGGTAATTCGAGCTTGTAAGCTTGGTTCCCAATTTTCTGAAGAACTTTGAATGGTCCAATAAACCTTGGACTTAGCTTTCCTCATTTCCCAAATCTTATAATTCCCTTCCACGGTGAGACTTTAAGCAAAACTGAATCCCCAACTTCGAATGTCATCGGTCGTCTCTTCTTATCAGCATAGCTCTTCTAGCGATCCTGAGCTGCTAACATCCTTTCCCTGATCACCTTTAACTTCTCAGTAGTCTCATGGACTATCTCGGGGCCCATAACTGCTTTTCCCCAGCCTCAAGCCAACAAGACGGTGTACAACACTTTTGTCCGTACACAGCTTGATAGGGTGTCATCTTGATGCTCGAGTGGAAACTGTTATTGTAGGAAAACTCTACCAAAGGTAAGTGCTCATCCTAGTTACCTTGGAACTCCAGGGTACATGCTCTCAGCATATCTTCCAGTGTTTGAATCGTTCTTTCGCTCTGACCATCAGTCTGTGGATGGTAAGTTGTACTCAAACACAACTTCGTACCCAATTCCTCTTGTAGACTTCTCCAAAATCTGGACGTGAAACGACTGTCACGATCTGATACAATCATTAGAGGAACACCGTAAAGTCTTACAAATTCCTTCACGTAAGCATTTGCAAGCTTATCCATAGACCACCTCTCGTTGGCAGCTAGGAAGTGTGTACTCTTAGTAAAACGATCCACGACTAGCCAAATCATGTCGTGACCGTTCTTCGTCCTGGGCAGTTTAGTCACAAAATCCATGGTGATGTCTTCCCATTTACCCATGGGTATAGGCAAAGGTTCTAAACTCTCATACGGTTTCTAATGTTGTGCCTTAACTCTAGCACAAGTTACGCACTCAGCCACAAACTTTGTAACATCGAGCTTCATCGTCGGCCACCAGTAGTAGGGTTTTAGGCCCCTATACATTTTTGTGTTGCCGGGATGAATTGAGTACATGGTCTTGTGAGCTTCTTCCATCAGAAGATCTCTTACTCCTCCTGTCTTAGGTACCCAAATCCAATCTTGGAATACCTTCAGTCCTTGACTGTTTGTACCGAACACTAACGTTTTACCCAAACGTTCTTCCTTTCAGGTATTCTTCTATGAAGCTTCTTCCTGAGCTTTCTTTATGCATTCCATAATCGTCGAGACAACTTTTATTCTCAACACTCTTGGCCTTTTCCTTTCATGGTTGACTTTCCGACTGAGAGCATCAGCAACAACATTTGCTTTATCGGGGTGGTAAAGTATCTAACAGTCGTAGTCCTTGAGTAACTCTAGCCATCGTCTTTGTCTCATGTTTAATTCTTTCTGATTAAAGAGATACTGGAGACTCTTATGATCAGTGAAAAGTTTTCACTTCGTGCCATAGAGGTAATGCTTCCATATCTTCAAGGCAAAAACTACCGCTGCCAACTCCAGATCATGAGTGGGGTAGTTCTTTTCTTGCTCCTTCAATTGTCGAGAGGCGTATGTTATCACCTTTTCTCTTTGGGTCAGAACACAACCCAAACCGACCCCAGATGCATCACTATAGACCGCGAAGTCTTCGACTCCATCGGGTAGAGAAATAATCGGTGCTTCACATAATTTCTTCTTTAGCTTCTCGAATGCTTCTTCGTGGTTCTCACTCCATGTATAAGTAGCTCCTTTGTGGGTCAAAGTTGTCAATGGAGCAGCTATCGGAGAAAAGCCTTGGATGAACCTTCGGTAATATCCAGCTAATCCCAGAAAGCTTCGAATCTCTGTGGGAATTTTCGGTCATTCCCACTTCATCACAACTTCGATCTTTGTTGGGTCAACCATTATCCCTTCTTGGTTAACCACATGACCCAAGAATTGGACTTTTCGGATCCAAAAATCACATTTGGAGAACTTTGCATAAAGTTTCTCCCTCTTCAACACTCCCAACACTTCTTGTAGATGCTTGCCATGCTCCTCCTGGCTTTTCGAGTAGATGAGAATGTCATTTATCAACACTATCATGGATTCATCGAGGAATGGTTTACAAACCCTATTCATCAAATCCATGAATGCTGCTGGAGCATTGGTTAGTCCAAATGACATAACCAAGAACTCGTAGTGTCCATATCTCGTTCTGAACGCAATTTTCTCAATATCCTGCTCTCTTACCTTCAGCTGATGATATCCTGACCTGAGATCGATCTTTGAGAAATATCTCGAACCTTGCAGCTGATCGAATAAGTCATCAATCCTTGGCAATGGATACTTGTTCTTCACCGTTTCCTTGTTCAACTCTCTGTAGTCTATACACATTCTCATGCTTCCATCCTTCTTTTTCACGAATAACATCGGAGCTCCCCATGGTGATGAACTAGGTCGAATGAAACCGTTGTCCAACAACTCCTAAAGTTGTGTCATAAGCTCCTTCATCTCTGTCGATGCTAATCGGTACAGTGCTTTTGCTATTGGTGTCGTTCCTGGTAACAAGTCTATTCTGAACTCCACTTGTCTATCAGGCGGTAATCCAGGAAGATCTTCGGGAAGGACCTCCGGATAATCACACACCACCGGTATATTCTACACCTCCTTCTTTTCCTTCTTAACATCGATAACAAATACCAAGTACGATGCACATCCCTTTGACAAACATTTTTTGGCTTTCATCAGGGAGATGATTCCAAAATTTACTCTGTGTTTGTCCCCGTACACCATAAATGACTCTTTTCCGGGTGGGTTCACCCTTTCTATCTTCTTCCTGCAAAGAATCTCAGCATCTTTGGCACTAAGCTAATCCATTCCCAAAACGATTTCAAAACCGTTCAACTCTATGGGTAACAGCTCTTCGTGGAATTCGTTTTCGTTTAAGTCGATGACTATGTTCTTAATACGATCACTAACAGGTACGAACTTGCCACTGGCAACTTCTACAATCAGGGCATTATCAAGTTTTTCTACGGGCAATGCTAGTTTCCCACCAAAGTTCTGTGATACAAAGGAGTAGTTCGCTCCGGAATCAAACAGTATATTGGCAGGCAATCCATTTACAAGAAAGGTACCTGAAGCGACGTTTGTTGCCTCCTTTGCAGCCTCGAGCGTCATCTGGAAGGCTCTCTCCTTCGACTTCGGTAGAATGTTGGGTCTTGCCGCATCTTTCTTCTTCGGGCAATCCTTGTCACACCCCGGCCGTCGGCGGAAACACCGGGCGGTGTAACGTCATTTCTCGTATCATAGTTATCAACTTTCTGAAAACACATGCGTTTAAAAATACGTCAACATAAAGTTGGTGAGTCCACAGGTTTTGACTCCATATAAAAATAATACATTTTCCAAGTTCAAAAGTATAGTTTTGAAAGTATCATTTTGACTCTCCAACGTTTAGTATATATATCCTAGGTATAAAAGTTTACTTACCAAATAAGTAGTTTACCTATAAGTCTCATATACTATGAATATAAGTGTTTCTAATTCCATACAAACGAAAGTTGCTACGTATAAATCTTATTTCAATTTTATACGAGTAAAAACCGCTACGTATAAATCTATTTCAATTCTATACGAGTATGTGTGCTAGGTATAATTATCTACTTGATATACAAGTAGTATACCTACCAGTTTCTTGTACTTAGAGTATAAGTGTTTGGGAAACTTATACTTAACATTAATACTTGTATAACGACAAAGTATAATGCTTCTAACAATTTGCTACAATGAGTCTGTAACCGCTGCTAGACATACAAACCTCTGATTAAAAGATATCCTACCAATGGTTCCTTCATTGGTGCCACAATAAAACCGCCATTGGTGCCATAAAGGATTCCACCACGGTAAATACTTCCCCCGTACGCTTCATCGACGCCGGGTCCATAACAATCAATAGGACAGTTCGTCACCCACAGACCATTGGGTTGTAGCTAGCAACCACGGGTGGGGTCGTCAACCCGCATAGATCTATAGTCCACCGTAAAACCGATTGGGTTGTAGCCAACAATTACGGATGGGGCGTTAACCCACATAGATCCATACACAACTTCCTCGCTCACACGGGATTAACGGTTACAGGTCAGAGGATTTCCACTAAGATTCCCAATCTTAGTTGATGAATGAGGTAGTTCATGTAGACTTTGTCGGCTTCCTATAGTTCTAACAACAAAAGCATTTTCGTGTCTAAAACCCTAAGTTACTAGACTATGCTTTTAAACATTACTCCTAATTTCATAATATTTAGGCTGTACAACAGCTATAACTTGAAGTAAAACCAGGTTTTATCTTGACATAAAACCAACAATAACATATAACATATCAAGTTTTATCTTGACATAAAACTAACAATAACAACATACTTTTTAACATATAGAACTTCCGAATATAACTTCGGAACTATATCGCACACAACATATATATAGAATCCTAAGTATAACTCAAGATCTACATTAGTATAATAACATGCTAACAAGTTGATAATAGTTGTATATATTCAAAATATTATATTTAGAACAACTATATCCCAGTTATTATAACTATCTACGTTGATACTAAAATACTATCATATAGACATAATAATAACGTATATACAATATTTAGCATGCGTTTTCCCCCGAAATATTTAGAAAGTGGGGCCGTGAAACTCACCTGAGTAGTGTGATTTTATGTAATCTAAGCAGAAATGGGCAGCGGTACGAGGTCGTCGGGCTCGAGATGCAAGAGGGCTTCAGTCAAGGAGAGAGGAGGAAAGAGTTTCAGATGCAAGAATGGTTGGGGTCGAACTTGCTATTTATAGTAAGATTTTTGGCCTCTCACGTCGTGAGCCATATAGTCTCACGTCGTGAGCTATGGATGGTCACCCCGTAGACTTGCCATTTGCGTCCCTAGCTTCGGAAGGTGGCCATGTGACTCATCACGTCGTGAGATATCCTTGCTCACGTCGCGAGCTTAGAACTTATCCCTTCGTAGCCTCGTCACGCACCTTCTAGATCCGAAATGTGGCAAAAATAACTCCTCACGTCGTGAGTTTCTGTGCTCACGTTGTGAGCTCAATCAGATTAGCGTTTCTGACAGCTGAATCTTCGGAAGGTCGTAACTTTCACACACGAACTCCGTTTTTGATGTTGCTTATATCCATGTGTAGGTATTTATGAGTACTACAACTCTATTTTAGACGCCAATAGCTAATTCTAAGTCTATTTTTAATTCATCTTATTATTATAGAGATTTATAGTGTTCGGTTTATCATAACTTCTTCATGCGAAGTCGGATTTAGACGTTTTCTATATTTTTGGAATAGTATGGACGTATACTTTGAGTTGTATCATAAAGAAAGTTCATATTTATATTAGAATTTAACATAAAATACATAGTACATTTATCATATTACTAGTTTAACAAAATCACATTACATGATTGGTATAATCACATGTGATTGTTATTGACCTATTTTGACTAGTGTTACATTCCCCCCCCCCCCCCCCCCCGTTGAAGTAAATTTCGTCCCGAAATTTATCTTGTACCAGATTCCACCGCAGGGTCCTGGATAGCCTCCCTGCTTCCTATTACGAATGCCCTACCATGGCCTAACTTCCTTGACTACTTAACTTTGGAAATTCCCTCCTGAAGTGTCCAATCTCGCCACACTCATAACACGTTCTTCCTCCACCATAGCTGGTTCCAGTATTTGTTCCTTGGTTTATTGTTGCAGGTGTTGTGTTACTACAGTAGCTGACGGTATGTCCCTGTTTGTTACATTGAGTGCACCATAAACAACTACCTAGGTGATGGCGATTACATTGAGTGCACCATGGGAGTTTTCCAGCATACTTCCTTGGTTGTATGGGTATTGTTTTTGTGGCTGCATAATTAGTTGCCACATCTTGTCTCTCCTCAGATGATTATCTGGGATTCTTCCCATTGAATTTGCGCTTGTTCGTTCCAAATTCGGGAGACTCAACTATAAATCCCACTTGGATTTCTGTGCTAGTTAGTTGATGAGCTATTCACTTGGTACTGTCATATGTTGAAGGCTTCGATGCGATCACCATTCCTTTGATTTGTGATGCTAGACCCCAAATATATCGCTCGATCTTCTTGTATTCAGGGGTTACAAGTGCTGGACACATCACTGCAAGATCATTAAATCTAGCGGTATAAGCTTTTATCTCTGAACCCTTCATTGTTAGGTTCCATCGCTCTTGTTCCAGATTTTGTATTTCCTCTCTTGGACAATACTCCTCTACCAGCATCATATTTAGCTCTTCCTATTTCATGGAATTTGCAGCATCAATTCCCATTGTATTAACATGATTGTTCCACCATGTTAACGTTGCATCAGCGAAGGTACACGTAGCAAATCGTACCTTACAGTCGTCCGGACAGAAGCTTATTTGAAATACTGATTCTGTCTTTTCAATCCATCGGGTCAAGTTAACAACCCCTTCCGTTCCATGGAAGCTCTTAGGTTTGCAATTCATAAAATCCTTGTAGGTACACATTTTTGCGGTCCCTACATTGCCTTCATTTCTAACTCCACCTCTTGTGACATTAGCTAGAGCTGCAACGATTCTCTGAGCTATGATTTCTTCAAGTTCTGCTGAACTTATTGAGGGGTTTATTTCTGGTGGTGGTGGTTGCGGTTGTTGTTGTCGTGGTTCTGGTCGTTGGTTAAGGTTTAGCCGAGCGCTACTTCTTCTGGGCATTTTGTTTTGTTCCTATACATTTTGGATCACCAAGTGTTTAGTCTATCAAATATTACTCCCAATTTAAATAGTTCATATGATCTGATCATAATAAAATATAGTTGTACACCTACACCTAGTTGTGATAAGATCTATGCACATATGAACTTTAGTTGGAATATCTGATCTAAATCCTTGAGATCAAAAGCATTCCGGGTATTTAGGTGTATTCTCATCACGGGTCTGAGTCTTCATATATGACTCTATATTTGTTATATTCATGCTCTATTAATTATTGTTCATTACTTCAGGGATAGTTGATAAGGCACCGGCCAGTCAGGACAGTCGGAGGGCAGGATCATTTTAGCATATAGCCGTTCTGAAATCCAGCAACCCAAGCGACATGTCTATCATGTCACCGCTCCCGTAAGTAGTCCTCTAGTAGTATAATTAATAATACTTTTATTTCTAGGCTAAGGGATATACCTAAACCTAACAGAGTAAGCCCTAAACTATAGTCGTGCTTTCCAAAGAAAGTACTAATTCAGTATAGCTAATAGCTCTGATACCAATCTGTCACACCCCGGCCGTCGGCGGAAACACCGGGCGGTGTAACGTCATTTCTCGTATCATAGTTATCAACTTCCTGAAAACACATGCATTTAAAAATACGTCAACATAAAGTTGGTGAGTCTACAGGTTTTGACTCCATATAAAATAATACATTTTCCAAGTTCAAAAGTATAGTTTTGAAAGTATCATTCTGACTCTCCAACGTTTAGTATATATATCCTAGGTATAAAAGTTTACTTACCAAATAAGTAGTTTACCTATAAGTCTCATATACTATGAATATAAGTGTTTGTAATTCCATACAAACAAAATTTGCTACGTACAAATCTTATTTCAATTCTATACGAGTAAAAACCGCTACGTATAAATCTATTTCAATTCTATATGAGTATGTGTGCTAGGTATAATTATCTACTTAATATACAAGTAGTATACCTACCAGTTTCTTGTACTTAGAGTATAAGTGTTTGGGAAACTTATACTTAACATTAATACTTGTATAACGACAAAGTATAATGCTTCTAACAATTTGCTACAATGAGTATGTAACCGCTGCTAGACATACAAACCTCTGATTAAAAGATATCCTACCAATGGTTCCTTCATTGGTGCCACAATAAAACCGCCATTGGTGCCATAAAGGATTCCACCACGGTAAATACTTCCCCCGTACGCTTCATCGACGCCGGGTCCATAACAATCAATATGACAGTTCGTCACCCGCAGACCGTTGGGTTGTAGCTAGCAACCACGGGTGGGGTCGTCAACCCGCATAGATCTATAGTCCACCGTAAAACCGATTGGGTTGTAGCCAACAATTACGGATGGGGCGTTAACCCACATAGATCCATACACAACTTCCTCGCTCACACGAGATTAACGGTTACAGGTCAGAGGATTTCCACTAAGATTCCCAATCTTAGTTGATGAATGAGGTAGCTCATGTAGACTTTGTCGACTTCCTATAGTTCTAACAACAAAAGCATTTTCGTGTCTAAAACCCTAAGTTACTAGACTATGCTTTTAAACATTACTCCTAATTTCATAATATTTAGGCTGTACAACAGCTATAACTTGAAGTAAAACCAGGTTTTATCTTGACATAAAACCAACAATAACATATAACATATCAAGTTTTATCTTGACATAAAACTAACAATAACAACATACTTTTTAACATATAGAACTTCCGAATATAACTTCGGAACTATATCGCACACAACATATATATAGAATCCTAAGTATAACTCAAGATCTACATTAGTATAATAACATGCTAACAATTTGATAATAGTTGTATATATTCAAAATATTATATTTAGAACAACTATATCCCGGTTATTATAACTATGTACGTTGATACTAATATACTATCATATAGACATAATAGTAACGTATATACAATATTTAGCATGCGTTTTCCCCCGAAATATTTAGAAAGTGAGGTCGTGAAACTCACCTTAGTAGCATGATTTTATGTAATATAAGCAGAAACGGGCAGCGGTACGAGGTCGTCGGGCTCGAGATGCAAGAGGGCTTCAGCCAAGGAGAGAGGAGGAAAGAGTTTCAGATGCAAGAATAGCTGGGGTCGAACTTGCTATTTATAGTAAGATTTTTGGCCTCTCACGTCGTGAGCCATATAGTCTCACGTCGTGAGCCATGGCTGGTCACCCCGTAGACTTGCCATTTGCGTCCCTAGCTTCGGAAGGTGGCCATGTGACTCCTCACGTCGTGAGATATCCTTGCTCACATCGTGAGCTTAGAACTTATCCCTTCGTAGCCTCATCACGCACCTCTAGATCCGAAATGTGGCAAAATGACTCATCTCGTCGTGAGTTTCTGTGCTCACGTTGTGAGCTCAGTCAGATTAGGGTTCTGACAGCTGAATCTTTGGAAGGTCGTAACTTTCACATACGAACTCCGTTTTTGACGTTCTTTATATCCACGCGTAGGTATTTACGGGTAATACAACTCTCTTTTAGACTCCAATAGCTAATTCTAATTCTATTTTTAATTCCTCTTATTATAGAGATTTATAGTGTTCTGTTTATCATAACTTCTTCATGCGAAGTCGGATTTAGACGTTTTCTATATTTTTGGAATAGTATGGATGTATACTTTGAGTTGTATCATAAAGAAAGTTCATATTTGTATTAGAATTTAACATAAACTACATGGTACATTTATCATATTACTAGTTTAACAAAATCACATGACATGATTGGTATAATCACATGTGATTGTTATTGACCTATTTTGAATAGTGTTACAATCCTTAGAAATGTGCCTTTCTTCACGGCACTCGTAGCACACCATTTTGTTGGCGGTGCACTCATTGGCATAATGCCATGTCTTCCCACACTTGTAGCAGGTCACCTCTTCGCTACACTTCCCGAAGTGCTTCTTCTTACACTTCTCGCACCATTTTGCTTCATTCCCTCCTCCTCCAAACTTCTTTGAACTGAACTTGTGTTGGAATTAAAATCCTAATTGTGATTTGACGAACAAGATGCGGAAAATAAGAACAAACACAAATATGAAGATATGTCGAATGATCACTCGATTTATTCAAAACATGAGGAATAAATTACACTTTCAGAATAGACTAAAGAATCTAACTCTACATAAGAAACCTCACAACGTGGCGGCTACATTTTGCCTCACTCTTAACCCTAATTATGAATAATACATGACTATTTATCGGGAAAAGACAAGTCTTGGGCTTTTAACCTACACTTCATCAAGGGGGCCCATTGCCATCATCCATGGAGTACTTTGAAACCCTACAATTTCCCCCTCAAAGTATGGAATGGATGACAATGCTTTAACTTCCAAAATAAGCATCTAGCAAATAAGAAAAGATCTTGCAACGAGGAATATTTGAAGCAATCCACAAATCTTGATTCTTCAATAGTCTTCAACCACGGGTTCTAGGATATATATAAAAACCAAGCACTGAAGTAATGTTTTTAAACTTTATTTTCTAATGTAATCCCAAAGATCTTCAATAAAGTTAAACCCGCCATAAAAACCCATTTCAGAACAAAGAAACCAAATTACTTATTGTCTTTGAAGAGCTCCCCCTCCAAGTCACAATGATCTTCAAATAAGCTAATGATATAAACCACCAAAAATTACAAGTAACAACCCAAATTTTAAGATTCGTAACGCCACTTGATCGAGAAAATACAAGAAGTCGGAGATATAACAAGTCCTTAGAAGAGCTCGATGAAGAACTGCTACTGTAAAGGATACTTCTCTGTAAAAGCTTTAGAAGAGCTCGATGAAGAACTGCTACTATAAAAGCTACCTTCATAATTCTACCACCGGCTTTATCAAAAATCTTCAAATTTGAAAAGTCACAAATCCAATTTCGAATGGCCATACCAAATTCTTCCCCGATTTATACTAAAAAACGTGATTATAAAGCCTTCAAATAGTCATGAGAATGATCTTGAATGGATAAAAAAATTTATTGTGCTCCCCCGCGACAAAATGATATACACAATGAAGTGTAAAATCCGAAAAAGTCGAAAACATTTGACGTTATCACGAAAAACGATTTTCCGAACCGCCAAGACTTTATGGAATCCTTAATTTTCTGTTCACGAAAAAATATGTGCGTTAAAAAAACCAAAACTGTTCACCGGCCCTTAAATTGGTAAACTTTTCGACAATTGGGCAAAAACTGTCACTTTGCTGAAAGACAGGGACTGAAAAAGTAATTATGCATCATTTTCTCTTTAATTTGTACCAATTTCTGGAACCAAAACTGCCATGTTGCTTAAATTATAGGGTCCAGATGTGTAACTATGAATTGTCTTCCCCATTTGATCTGGTTATAAACGAGACATAGTAACAGCGATACGAACTTGAGAATTCGAAACCTTCGCAATGAGAGAAAAAAAATGTATCAAAATAATTCCAATCACTTTTGATCCGATCGCCTTCTTATCTCATTCAATCCGGGGAACCCTCTCGTTCTGATTCAAGCCATCCAACATCACATTTCGATTCCGAGCCGACAAGAACTCCAATTCCGAGTCGGTTCGTTCCAAGTCAAACAATTGCAGTGCGAATCAAAGCCAATCCCCAAATCCAAGCATACTCCAAACAATCGGTTCCGAACGTTCGTGGAAAAACGAGTCTGAGCCATCAAGCTTCGGTCGTTCGCATGTGAGACAGTTCGCATCAATTTTGACTTTTAGAGTTTGACCATCCAATGGCGAACATCCTAAGATCAATCCAGTTAAATTCCAAACCCGATTTCATTCGTTCCGATTATCACACTTCCGATTGCGAACAAATTTCAAAGCAATTCCAAATGTATTTTCCATTTTGCGATTTGTGAACTGTTAAGGATTACAAATAGATACAACCTTTTCGATTTGTCTGTAATTCCAAAACTGATATCAAGAACTGATGTTGGTTTCAATTCCGAGTGGTAATTCCTAAACACCGAATACTTCCACATCGATTACAACATCCCGATTTCAAATGGTTTTGAATTTTGACTTTTTGAGTTTGACCATCCAAATCGAGATACAAGTTGTTCATCATATGACTTCAAAGATTGTATTCAACCAACAGCAACTCAATACTCCACAGATTGATTTCATTCAGAGATCATTAGTAATTTTAAAGATCAACAAGAAACAAATGAAATCAAATCAACAGTAAGAACGAGAAGATTGATGAAACATATGAACTTGGATTAAAACCAAAAAAAACAAAAAAAAAACGATTGATTTATAAACGTCGACAAGCAATAACCTCAGACAAATCATCGATTGTTGGTTTTGACAAACAAGAAAAATCGAACTGGAAGAATGAAACACAGAATAAGTGACACTAACAAGTTTTAAAGAAAATAAAGGTTATCGATAGTAGATCTCAAACAGTAATGAGCCAATTCCTTGGGACGAAATAAAATCAATTGATTTTTGGACCAAATTAACAAACAGATCTAATCAGAAAATACGAACAGAAAAACGAATAGGAATTGGTCGCGAAGGGCTTTACTCAAACTCCTGGAGTTGACTATGATGAGACCTTCTCACCAGTTGCGAAAATAAAGTCTATTAGGGTAATGCTTGCGATAGCTGCGTTTCATGATTATGAAATTTGGCAGATGGACGTAAAAACCGCTTTCCTAAATGGGAAGTTGGCTGAGGATGTTTACATGAATCAGCCAGAGGGTTTTGTCGATGCAAAGCATCCAAATAGAGTGTGCAAGCTTGAGAAATCCATTTATGGATTAAAGCAAGCGTCTCGCAGATGGAATCTTTGTTTTGACGAGAAGGTCAAAGAGTTTGGCTTTCTGCGAAATGAAGATGAGTCATGTGTATATGTCAAGGCCAGTGGGAGTATAGTGAGCTTCCTCGTATTGTATGTCGATGACATACTACTCATAGGAAACGACATCCCAACATTGCAGGAGGTCAAGTCCTGGCTTGGGAAGTGTTTCGCTATGAAGGACCTCGAAGAGGCTGCATATATTCTGGGAATAAGGATAGTGAGAGACAGAAGTAAGAGACTGATAGGACTCAGTCAGGATACATACTTGGAAAGGGTACTAAAACGTTTTAGTATGGAAAATTCCAAGAAAGGGGAGTTACCAATCCAATGCAATACCAAACTGAGTAAGACTCAGAGCCCGAGTACAGAGGCAGAAATAGCTGATATGAGCCGAGTACCTTACGCTTCCGCAGTTGGCTTAATTATGTACGTTATGACCTGTACTCGACCTGATGTGGCTTTCGCTTTGAGCATGGTCAGCAGATATCAAGGGAATCCTGGTAGGGCACATTGGATTGCTGTCAAGAATATTCTTAAGTACCTACGAAGGACTAAGGAATGGTTTCTAGTCCTGGGTGGGAGTGATGACTTAAGGGTGCGAGGGTACAGTGACGCTAGTTTCCAGACAGATCGGGATAATTACCGATCGCAGTCGGGCTGGGTCTTTACCCTGAATGGAGGAGCAGTGACTTGGAAAAGTTCCAAGCAAGAAACCGTAGCTGATTCAACGTGCGAATCAGAGTACATTGCGGCGAGCGAGGCGTCAAAGGAGGCTATATGGTTGAAGAACTTCATTGGAGACCTTGGAGTTGTGCCATCCATAAAAGAGCCCATGGAAATTTTCTGTGATAATGAAGGAGCGGTTGCCTTAACCAAGGAACCAAGGGATCATGGCAGAACTCGTCATATCGATAGGAAATACCATTTTATTAGACATCGAGTAGAAGAGGGACTCCTCGTTGTGAAGAGGGTATCGTCAGAAGATAACCCATCAGATCCCCTCACGAAGGGACTGAGTAGGGTTAAGCATTTGCAGCACGCTAGGAGCGTAGGGCTGAAGGACGATATTAGTTTAGATTAGATAGGTAGGAAACTTGTAATGGATGATCATGTATTCAACATTTGATGATTAAATAAAGGTGTGTTATTTATAAGAAAGCTTCTATCTTGTGTTGATTATTTATCTATTGTTTCAATTTTGCATGTTTTGACTTCCTGAATAATAAGATTATTCGAACAGTCCACAATCGTTCATATGTTGGAAGTAGATATGAAGGAAGATTGTCATAAATTTGTTTGTAGATTGTCTGAAAAGTTTTAGACATAGCAAAGGTTTGCTGCAAAGTTTATGAGTGCTTATGAAATTTGTATTGAGCATTGGAATAGACCCACACTTGCTGGTATCACTTCATGAATGTTATCACAAGTGATCGCAAGATGATAATATCATATAATCTTTAAACCTAGAGATATGGTTATTGTTTGCTAGTTGATTATACATTGATAATGCGAAAACGCATCAGTAACTTGATGTTATAAAAAACGCATTATTGTGTGTGGTTTAACTAGTAAATGATCAAGGCATATTAGTCGACGTTTTTATGTTCCTTTTATTCTATGAGAATAAAAGCGATATCTTGGCCACTTGATGATTTGGTTTGACTTATGTGTCGGGCCCGGTCAGGATGAAGTTGATGTGTTCAACTGAGTTCTATGTCGAACAAATCAGAGATCAAGAAATAAAATGCTAAACAATAAGTATTGTTAGCATGATATCTAGAACAGAGGATTATACGATCCCTTATCTGAAGGACAGATTATTGGTCAGAGTTGACAGCGGCTATTGAAAGCTACGATTGCTAATCGGATACGGAAGTCATATGTGAGATGTAGTTACTAGACTTATCCAAGTGGGAGACTGATGGATTAGTGTCTAAGTCCGTAACTATATTTGGTATGTACTTGACCCGAGTGTGCATGGTCCTTTTGGGTTGCCTTCACCAAAGCAACTTGACAAGGTAATTTGATATGAGAGAGAAGATATTATGGTTTATTAATATATTATAAGAATAATATATTAAAGGAGAAATCATATTTATTTAATTAGTATTAGTCATAAATTAATTAGGAATTAATTTGGTGACTAAAAGAGATTAATTAAATAAAGGGGTATAAACTGTCAAATGTGTGATAGTTGAGTTTTGGGCTGGGAAACCTAATGGACTAAGGGGGAACGAAATTATGATGAGGGATCATCATATTTTCGTCCAAGGGCCTCATTCCAGAAGGTTCCTTGGGCTGCTTGGTGGCTAAGCTATCCATTAGGGTTTAGACTGAAACCCTAGCACCCTACAGTATAAATAGATGCCCTATGCTTCAATTTTAGGCCACTTGATTCCAAGGGAAACCCTAGGGCCGAAATTAGCATCCTTCCCCTCTCTCTCTTAATTGCCTTCTTGCTTCAAGGTGTTTGTAAGACATTAGAGGCACTACAATTGTGGTGCTTGCTTTCAAGAGTTCAAGAGATCAAGGAAACTAGTTGTTATTCCAATATAACAACAAAGGTATGTCTACTACACTTCTATATGTTTTTCGAAAATAATAGAAGCATGCCAGGGTTTATTTTGTGTTCATATAGTTGTATGTCTTATAGTGAAAACATAGATCCAATTAGGGTTGTATGCACACATAGGATTGTTTGTATAAAACCTATCAGTGGTATCAGAGCCTTTGGTTTTTGTTTTCAATTTGATTTGATACATATTATGAATTTGACAAATTAGGGTTTATGGCAAGTAAACCCTAAGGCTTGGTGTTTTTCGAAAATAGGGTTAAGAAACCCTAGTTGGCGATTTTTTGTAGGGTTCTTAAACCCTTTTTGACTAGCCTCCAAATTTCGAAATTAGGGTTATGAAACCCTAGGGATTTCGAAAATCCCTTGCCCCCCAAGACAAGATCCCAAAATTTTAGGGATTTGGATAATGCCATCTTTGTGATTATCAACTTAATTGTTTAAACTAGATAATTGAAGATCTTGAATTATCCTTTCCATAAATTTCGAAATCTAGGGGATAAAAAGGATTAGGATAAATTAATTGTTTAATTTTATGATAGTCCTTCATGATTTAATAATTTAAATTAATTGTTTAATTTTGATAATTATTAAATCAAAGATTTTTGGTGTTTAAAATTTTAAATTAAATTGTCTAATTTTCGAAAATTTTAAACGCAACAAAGACACTAGTATTTTAAAATGTTTTAAAATACACCCTTATACAATTATGATATTATAAGATTAATTATTATATATATGTATAAGAATAAGCTAGTCTTATCGCTAGTAGGCCTCATTCACGAAGCCAGTCTATAAGGTGGGTATAAGGTTGCTGCCTATAAAATGACGCTTAATGGATGTACACTCACATCTACCGCTTGCTTGACTGGTGGAGGGTCGTTAGCCGAACGGATAGGATAGGGCACTTAATTCCTCATTATAAGTATAATGGAAATATTAAAGTAGCTACATTGTTTTACAAATTCCCACTTTTAGTTACTTTAGGGTAAAATGTGAAAATGATGCTATTCCATGGAATTACACTTTGTACCCCTGTCAAACGTTAGTGGAGCGTGCGTGGTTAACCAGCACACTAATTTGGGGTTGACATTGGTGACAAAGGGTGGCTCGATGTCTTATCATAGATCAATGGAGCGTGCGTGGCTAACCAGCACATTGATTAGGTGATGAAGACATTGAGTGCACCATGATGATTCGCATGGTTATTCACAAACTTGTTTGCGATCCTCGGCATCCCAGTCGCAAATTTGAAGTGCATATCGAGATTTAAACATGCCATTGAAATGTTCAATGAATCTCAAAAGAAATATAGGAATTTTCAAATACATTTAAAACTTAACCTCTTTCGTTTTTCATGGTGAAAATTAGTGAATCGTCATTCACTTACCTTCAAATTATTTACTTTTAGATTACGGCATCCCTTTTCTAAGTTGTAAATAATGTTGTTGGATCCTAGCCCTAATTTCTCATGTGGGTGTTTAATTAGGGATTCATTCTAATCAAACTTTGTTCCTTTCTATTTCAGATGTCAAACGCAAACGCAAACAACAACACTTCTGGGTCATTCTCGTTGATGAACCTGTGTCAAAAAGTGACATTTGATGGCTCGAACTTCAACGAGTGGATGAGATATATTCGCATGATAACTCGTTATGAGGACAAAGAATATGTCCTAGACGAGAAGCTTGAAAGGATCAACCCAGAAGAAGCTACTCCTGAAGAGATGGCCGCCTTTGAGGCCCACGAGCGTGATGCAACGAAAGTTCATTGCATCATGTTGGCCACCATGAACCTCGAACTCCAAAAGTCCTATGAGGACATGTATCCATATGAGATGCATCAAGATTTGCTGGACAGGTACCACCAGAGCGCGAGGCAAGAGCGCTATGAGATCATCACCAACATGATCACCGCTAAGATGGGGAGTGGAGAATCCCTAACTGCTCATTTGCAAAGAATGCAAAGATATGTTGATCGTCTTCTCAAACTTAATGTTAAGTTTGATGAGGATTTGGCTATCGACATCATCCTCCACTCCTTGCCTTCCTGCTACAGCCAGTTCAGAATGACCTACCACATGAATAAGGAAGAGGTCACCCTAAGTAAGCTTCAAGGGCTCCTGAGGACAGCTGAGAGCAACCTCAAGGACAAATCTGTTGCATCATCCTCTACTGTAGCTGCTCCTGTGTTGGCAATTGGCCAAGGAAAGGGAAAGAAGAGGAAGGCTCCTTACAAGAGCCACCATAAGGGTAAGACCCAAGATGGTTCTTCTTCTAGTGGGACCAAAGCAGGTTCTGTTAAGCCCTCTTCTGACCCCAAGGAAGCAGAGTGCTTCTATTGCCACCAAAAGGGCCACTGGAAACGAAGCTGCCCTAAATATCTGCAAGATATTAAGGATGGGAAGATAAAACCCACCTTCGCAGGTATGTATTTAATTAAATCTAATAACTCATCATTTGCTACTTCATGGGTTCTTGATACAGGGTGTGGTTACCACATTTGTTCTGATATGCAGGGCCTAAAAAGAAGTAGGGAAGTGGAGCATGGAAGGATAAGCTTGATCATGGGAAACAAGAAGTCTTCACCAGTAACCAAGATCGGAGTTTATTCCTTAGTGTTGAGTAATGGGTTAGGGCTAGATTTAAATAATTGTTGCTATTCGCCAGATATGGCAAGAAACATCATTTCTTTTCATGGTTTGTTTAGACAAGGTTTCAGATATTCATTTGATAATAGTAACGGTTCTATTAATGCTTATTTGAATGGTGTCTTTTATTTCAATGCATTACCTTGTAATGGGATTTATGAATCTGTGTTAGTTATTGATAATTTAGGAAATGATGTTTTGAATATTGATTCGTCCACAAGTTTGGACAAAGCATGCTTGTGGCATTGTCGCCTTGGCCATGTGAACAAGAAACGCATAGCCCAACTCCAAAAGGATGGAGTCTTGGAGTCTTTCGACCTTAGGGACGATGACGTGTGTGAGTCTTGTTTACTTGGGAAGATGACCAAGTCACCCTTTACTGGCACATGTGAAAGGGGTGAGGGTGTATTGGATCTCATACACACAGATGTATGTGGACCCTTTAGATCCACCACAAGGGACGCTTGTCGCTTCTACGTGACTTTTACAGACGATTATAGCAGATATGGATATATCTACTTAATCAAGCAAAAGTCAGAAACTTTTGAAAAGTTCAAAGAGTTCAAGAATGAAGTGGAGAATCAGTTGGGCAGGAAAATCAAGATGCTTCGATCTGATCGAGGGGGAGAGTACCTAAGTCTTGAGTTTCACGACTATCTGAAAGAGTGTGGAATAGTTTCACAATTGACGCCTCCTAGAACGCCACAATTAAATGGTGTGGCTGAGAGACGTAATCGAACCTTGTTGGACATGGTTCGCTCTATGATGAGTCGTGCTTCGTTACCAATCTCATTCTGGGGGTATGCCTTGGAGACTGCCGCCCATATCCTTAACTTAGTTCCCACCAAGAAGGTTACCAAAACGCCTCACGAGATGTGAACAGGGAAAGCTCCCTCGTTAGCACATATCAAGGTTTGGGGTTGTGAAGCTTTCGTAAGACGAGAGACTCACGACAAGCTAGAACCTCGTAGTGAGAAGTGTTATTTCATCGGCTATCCACATAAGTCTTTTGGTTATCTCTTCTATAGACCAAATGACAATGTTGTCTTTGTTGCTAGGAGAGGGGTTTTCAGAGAAAGAGAACTCATAAGCCAAGGAGACAGTGGGAGTCAGATTGACCTTGAAGAGCTTCAAGAGTCAGGAGAAGAAGGAACCTCTGACACTGGCATGCAACCTGAGGAGGAAACTCCTGTTGAACCTATTGACCAGTCCTTACCTCTTAGACGTTCAAGTAGAGTTGTTGTTCCACCCCAGTTTTATGGTTTCCATATTACTACTGACGGGGATACGTTTATTAGTGATAGTACACTAGTAAATCTGGACGAACCTAACAGCTACAAGGAAGCCATGGCAGGCCCAGAGTCTGTTAAATGGAAAGAGGCAATGGATAGCGAGATTCAGTCCATGTATGACAACCAAGTTTGGAATTTGGTTGACAATGTGCCAGGTCGTAAGACGGTCGGGTGCAAGTGGATCTTCAAGAAGAAGACAGACATGGATGGGAAAGTGCACACTTATAAAGCGCGATTGGTCGCGAAGGGCTTTACTCAAACTCCTGGAGTTGACTATGATGAGACCTTCTCACCAGTTGCGAAAATAAAGTCTATTAGGGTAATGCTTGCGATAACTGCGTTTCATGATTATGAAATTTGGCAGATGGACGTAAAAACCGCTTTCCTAAATGGGAAGTTGGCTGAGGATGTTTACATGAATCAGCCAGAGGGTTTTGTCGATGCAAAGCATCCAAATAGAGTGTGCAAGCTTGAGAAATCCATTTATGGATTAAAGCAAGCGTCTCGCAGATGGAATCTTTGTTTTGACGAGAAGGTCAAAGAGTTTGGCTTTCTGCGAAATGAAGATGAGTCATGTGTATATGTCAAGGCCAGTGGGAGTATAGTGAGCTTCCTCGTATTGTATGTCGATGACATACTACTCATAGGAAACGACATCCCAACATTGCAGGAGGTCAAGTCCTGGCTTGGGAAGTGTTTCGCTATGAAGGACCTCGGAGAGGCTGCATATATTCTGGGAATAAGGATAGTGAGAGACAGAAGTAAGAGACTGATAGGACTCAGTCAGGATACATACTTGGAAAGGGTACTAAAACGTTTTAGTATGGAAAATTCCAAGAAAGGGGAGTTACCAATCCAATGCAATACCAAACTGAGTAAGACTCAGAGCCCGAGTACAGAGGCAGAAATAGCTGATATGAGCCGAGTACCTTACGCTTCCGCAGTTGGCTTAATTATGTACGCTATGACCTGTACTCGCCCTGATGTGGCTTTCGCTTTGAGCATGGTCAGCAGATATCAAGGGAATCCTGGTAGGGCACATTGGATTGCTGTCAAGAATATTCTTAAGTACCTACGAAGGACTAAGGAATGGTTTCTAGTCCTGGGTGGGAGTGATGACTTAAGGGTGCGAGGGTACAGTGACGCTAGTTTCCAGACAGATCGGGATAATTACCGATCGCAGTCGGGCTGGGTCTTTACCCTGAATGGAGGAGCAGTGACTTGGAAAAGTTCCAAGCAAGAAACCGTAGCTGATTCAACGTGCGAATCAGAGTACATTACGGCGAGCGAGGCGTCAAAGGAGGCTATATGGTTGAAGAACTTCATTGGAGACCTTGGAGTTGTGCCATCCATAAAAGAGCCCATGGAAATTTTCTGTGATAATGAAGGAGCGGTTGCCTTAACCAAGGAACCAAGGGATCATGGCAGATCTCGTCATATCGACTGGAAATACCATTTTATTAGACATCGAGTAGAAGAGGGACTCCTCGTTGTGAAGAGGGTATCGTCAGAAGATAACCCATCAGATCCCCTCACGAAGGGACTGAGTAGGGTTAAGCATTTGCAGCACGCTAGGAGCGTAGGGCTGAAGGACGATATTAGTTTAGATTAGATAGGTAGGAAACTTGTAATGGATGATCATGTATTCAACATTTGATGATTAAATAAAGGTGTGTTATTTATAAGAAAGCTTCTATCTTGTGTTGATTATTTATCTATTGTTTCAATTTTGCATGTTTTGACTTCCTGAATAATAAGATTATTCGAACAGTCCACAATCGTTCATATGTTGGAAGTAGATATGAAGGAAGATTGTCATAAATTTGTTTGTAGATTGTATGAAAAGTTTTAGACATAGCAAAGGTTTGCTGCAAAGTTTATGAGTGCTTATGAAATTTGTATTGAGCATTGGAATAGACCCACACTTGCTGGTATCACTTCATGAATGTTATCACAAGTGATCGCAAGATGATAATATCATATAATCTTTAAACCTAGAGATATGGTTATTGTTTGCTAGTTGATTATACATTGATAATGCGAAAACGCATCAGTAACTTGATGTTATAAAAAACGCATTATTGTGTGTGGTTTAACTAGTAAATGATAAAGGCATATTAGTCGACGTTTTTCTGTTCCTTTTATTCTATGAGAATAAAAGCGATATCTTGGCCACTTGATGATTTGGTTTGACTTATGTGTCGGGCCCGGTCAGGATGAAGTTGATGTGTTCAACTGAGTTCTATGTCGAACAAATCAGAGATCAAGAAATAAAATGCTAAACAATAAGTATTGTTAGCATGATATCTAGAACAGAGGATTATACGATCCCTTATCTGAAGGACAGATTATTGGTCAGAGTTGACAGCGGCTATTGAAAGCTACGATTGCTAATCGGATACGGAAGTCATATGTGAGATGTAGTTACTAGACTTATCCAAGTGGGAGACTGATGGATTAGTGTCTAAGTCCGTAACTATATTTGGTATGTACTTGACCCGAGTGTGCATGGTCCTTTTGGGTTGCCTTCACCAAAGCAACTTGACAAGGTAATTTGATATGAGAGAGAAGATATTATGGTTTATTAATATATTATAAGAATAATATATTAAAGGAGAAATCATATTTATTTAATTAGTATTAGTCATAAATTAATTAGGAATTAATTTGGTGACTAAAAGAGATTAATTAAATAAAGGGGTATAAACTGTCAAATGTGTGATAGTTGAGTTTTGGGCTGGGAAACCTAATGGACTAAGGGGGAACGAAATTATGATGAGGGATCATCATATTTTCGTCCAAGGGCCTCATTCCAGAAGGTTCCTTGGGCTGCTTGGTGGCTAAGCTATCCATTAGGGTTTAGACTGAAACCCTAGCACCCTACAGTATAAATAGATGCCCTATGCTTCAATTTTAGGCCACTTGATTCCAAGGGAAACCCTAGGGCCGAAATTAGCATCCTTCCCCTCTCTCTCTTAATTGCCTTCTTGCTTCAAGGTGTTTGTAAGCCATTAGAGGCACTACAATTGTGGTGCTTGCTTTCAAGAGTTCAAGAGATCAAGGAAACTAGTTGTTATTCCAATATAACAACAAAGGTATGTCTACTACACTTCTATATGTTTTTCGAAAATAATAGAAGCATGCCAGGGTTTATTTTGTGTTCATATAGTTGTATGTCTTATAGTGAAAACATAGATCCAATTAGGGTTGTATGCACACATAGGATTGTTTGTATAAAACCTATCAGTGGTATCAGAGCCTTTGGTTTTTGTTTTCAATTTGATTTGATACATATTATGAATTTGACAAATTAGGGTTTATGGCAAGTAAACCCTAAGGCTTGGTGTTTTTCGAAAATAGGGTTAAGAAACCCTAGTTGGCGATTTTTTGTAGGGTTCTTAAACCCTTTTTGACTAGCCTCCAAATTTCGAAATTAGGGTTATGAAACCCTAGGGATTTCGAAAATCCCTTGCCCCCCAAGACAAGATCCCAAAATTTTAGGGATTTGGATAATGCCATCTTTGTGATTATCAACTTAATTGTTTAAACTAGATAATTGAAGATCTTGAATTATCCTTTCCATAAATTTCGAAATCTAGGGGATAAAAAGGATTAGGATAAATTAATTGTTTAATTTTATGATAGTCCTTCATGATTTAATAATTTAAATTAATTGTTTAATTTTGATAATTATTAAATCAAAGATTTTTGGTGTTTAAAATTTTAAATTAAATTGTCTAATTTTCGAAAATTTTAAACGCAACAAAGACACTAGTATTTTAAAATGTTTTAAAATAAACCCTTATACAATTATGATATTATAAGATTAATTATTATATATATGTATAAGAATAAGCTAGTCTTATCGCTAGTAGGCCTCATTCACGAAGCCAGTCTATAAGGTGGGTATAAGGTTGCTGCCTATAAAATGACGCTTAATGGATGTACACTCACATCTACCGCTTGCTTGACTGGTGGAGGGTCGTTAGCCGAACGGATAGGATAGGGCACTTAATTCCTCATTATAAGTATAATGGAAATATTAAAGTAGCTACATTGTTTTACAAATTCCCACTCTTAGTTACTTTAGGGTAAAATGTGAAAATGATGCTATTCCATGGAATTACACTTTGTACCCCTGTCAAACGTTAGTGGAGCGTGCGTGGTTAACCAGCACACTAATTTGGGATTGACATTGGTGACAAAGGGTGGCTCGATGTCTTATCATAGATCAATGGAGCGTGCGTGGCTAACCAGCACATTGATTAGGTGATGAAGACATTGAGTGCACCATGATGATTCGCATGGTTATTCACAAACTTGTTTGCGATCCTCGGCATCCCAGTCGCAAATTTGAAGTGCATATCGAGATTTAAACATGCCATTGAAATGTTCAATGAATCTCAAAAGAAATATAGGAATTTTCAAATACATTTAAAACTTAACCTCTTTCGTTTTTCATGGTGAAAATTAGTGAATCGTCATTCACTTACCTTCAAATTATTTACTTTTAGATTACGACATCCCTTTTCTAAGTTGTAAATAATGTTGTTGGATCCTAGCCCTAATTTCTCATGTGGGTGTTTAATTAGGGATTCATTCTAATCAAACTTTGTTCCTTTCTATTTCAGATGTCAAACGCAAACGCAAACAACAACACTTCTGGGTCATTCTCGTTGATGAACCTGTGTCAAAAAGTGACATTTGATGGCTCGAACTTCAACGAGTGGATGAGATATATTCGCATGATAACTCGTTATGAGGACAAAGAATATGTCCTAGACGAGAAGCTTGAAAGGATCAACCCAGAAGAAGCTACTCCTGAAGAGATGGCCGCCTTTGAGGCCCACGAGCGTGATGCAACGAAAGTTCATTGCATCATGTTGGCCACCATGAACCTCGAACTCCAAAAGTCCTATGAGGACATGTATCCATATGAGATGCATCAAGATTTGCTGGACAGGTACCACCAGAGCGCGAGGCAAGAGCGCTATGAGATCATCACCAACATGATCACCGCTAAGATGGGGAGTGGAGAATCCCTAACTGCTCATTTGCAAAGAATGCAAAGATATGTTGATCGTCTTCTCAAACTTAATGTTAAGTTTGATGAGGATTTGGCTATCGACATCATCCTCCACTCTTTGCCTTCCTGCTACAGCCAGTTCAGAATGACCTACCACATGAATAAGGAAGAGGTCACCCTAAGTAAGCTTCAAGGGCTCCTGAGGACAGCTGAGAGCAACCTCAAGGACAAATCTGTTGCATCATCCTCTACTGTAGCTGCTCCTGTGTTGGCAATTGGCCAAGGAAAGGGAAAGAAGAGGAAGGCTCCTTACAAGAGCCACCATAAGGGTAAGACCCAAGATGGTTCTTCTTCTAGTGGGACCAAAGCAGGTTCTGTTAAGCCCTCTTCTGACCCCAAGGAAGCAGAGTGCTTCTATTGCCACCAAAAGGGCCACTGGAAACGAAGCTGCCCTAAATATCTGCAAGATATTAAGGATGGGAAGATAAAACCCACCTTCGCAGGTATGTATTTAATTAAATCTAATAACTCATCATTTGCTACTTCATGGGTTCTTGATACAGGGTGTGGTTACCACATTTGTTCTGATATGCAGGGCCTAAAAAGAAGTAGGGAAGTGGAGCATGGAAGGATAAGCTTGATCATGGGAAACAAGAAGTCTTCACCAGTAACCAAGATCGGAGTTTATTCCTTAGTGTTGAGTAATGGGTTAGGGCTAGATTTAAATAATTGTTGCTATTCGCCAGATATGGCAAGAAACATCATTTCTTTTCATGGTTTGTTTAGACAAGGTTTCAGATATTCATTTGATAATAGTAATGGTTCTATTAATGCTTATTTGAATGGTGTCTTTTATTTCAATGCATTACCTTGTAATGGGATTTATGAATCTGTGTTAGTTATTGATAATTTAGGAAATGATGTTTTGAATATTGATTCGTCCACAAGTTTGGACAAAGCATGCTTGTGGCATTGTCGCCTTGGCCATGTGAACAAGAAACGCATAGCCCAACTCCAAAAGGATGGAGTCTTGGAGTCTTTCGACCTTAGGGACGATGACGTGTGTGAGTCTTGTTTACTTGGGAAGATGACCAAGTCACCCTTTACTGGCACATGTGAAAGGGGTGAGGGTGTATTGGATCTCATACACACAGATGTATGTGGACCCTTTAGATCCACCACAAGGGACGCTTGTCGCTTCTACGTGACTTTTACAGACGATTATAGCAGATATGGATATATCTACTTAATCAAGCAAAAGTCAGAAACTTTTGAAAAGTTCAAAGAGTTCAAGAATGAAGTGGAGAATCAGTTGGGCAGGAAAATCAAGATGCTTCGATCTGATCGAGGGGGAGAGTACCTAAGTCTTGAGTTTCACGACTATCTGAAAGAGTGTGGAATAGTTTCACAATTGACGCCTCCTAGAACGCCACAATTAAATGGTGTGGCTGAGAGACGTAATCGAACCTTGTTGGACATGGTTCGCTCTATGATGAGTCGTGCTTCGTTACCAATCTCATTCTGGGGGTATGCCTTGGAGATTGCCGCCCATATCCTTAACTTAGTTCCCACCAAGAAGGTTACCAAAACGCCTCACGAGATGTGGACAGGGAAAGCTCCCTCGTTAGCACATATCAAGGTTTGGGGTTGTGAAGCTTTCGTAAGACGAGAGACTCACGACAAGCTAGAACCTCGTAGTGAGAAGTGTTATTTCATCGGCTATCCACATAAGTCTTTTGGTTATCTCTTCTATAGACCAAATGACAATGTTGTCTTTGTTGCTAGGAGAGGGGTTTTCAGAGAAAGAGAACTCATAAGCCAAGGAGACAGTGGGAGTCAGATTGACCTTGAAGAGCTTCAAGAGTCAGGAGAAGAAGGAACCTCTGACACTGGCATGCAACCTGAGGAGGAAACTCCTGTTGAACCTATTGACCAGTCCTTACCTCTTAGACGTTCAAGTAGAGTTGTTGTTCCACCCCAGTTTTATGGTTTCCATATTACTACTGACGGGGATACGTTTATTAGTGATAGTACACTAGTAAATCTGGACGAACCTAACAGCTACAAGGAAGCCATGGCAGGCCCAGAGTCTGTTAAATGGAAAGAGGCAATGGATAGCGAGATTCAGTCCATGTATGACAACCAAGTTTGGAATTTGGTTGACAATGTGCCAGGTCGTAAGACGGTCGGGTGCAAGTGGATCTTCAAGAAGAAGACAGACATGGATGGGAAAGTGCACACTTATAAAGCGTGATTGGTCGCGAAGGGCTTTACTCAAACTCCTGGAGTTGACTATGATGAGACCTTCTCACCAGTTGCGAAAATAAAGTCTATTAGGGTAATGCTTGCGATAGCTGCGTTTCATGATTATGAAATTTGGCAGATGGACGTAAAAACCGCTTTCCTAAATGGGAAGTTGGCTGAGGATGTTTACATGAATCAGCCAGAGGGTTTTGTCGATGCAAAGCATCCAAATAGAGTGTGCAAGCTTGAGAAATCCATTTATGGATTAAAGCAAGCGTCTCGCAGATGGAATCTTTGTTTTGACGAGAAGGTCAAAGAGTTTGGCTTTCTGCGAAATGAAGATGAGTCATGTGTATATGTCAAGGCCAGTGGGAGTATAGTGAGCTTCCTCGTATTGTATGTCGATGACATACTACTCATAGGAAACGACATCCCAACATTGCAGGAGGTCAAGTCCTGGCTTGGGAAGTGTTTCGCTATGAAGGACCTCGAAGAGGCTGCATATATTCTGGGAATAAGGATAGTGAGAGACAGAAGTAAGAGACTGATAGGACTCAGTCAGGATACATACTTGGAAAGGGTACTAAAACGTTTTAGTATGGAAAATTCCAAGAAAGGGGAGTTACCAATCCAATGCAATACCAAACTGAGTAAGACTCAGAGCCCGAGTACAGAGGCAGAAATAGCTGATATGAGCCGAGTACCCTACGCTCCCCTCACGAAGGGAGCGTAGGGCTGAAGGACGATATTAGTTTAGATTAGATAGGTAGGAAACTTGTAATGGATGATCATGTATTCAACATTTGATGATTAAATAAAGGTGTGTTATTTATAAGAAAGCTTCTATCTTGTGTTGATTATTTATCTATTGTTTCAATTTTGCATGTTTTGACTTCCTGAATAATAAGATTATTCGAACAGTCCACAATCGTTCATATGTTGGAAGTAGATATGAAGGAAGATTGTCATAAATTTGTTTGTAGATTGTCTGAAAAGTTTTAGACATAGCAAAGGTTTGCTGCAAAGTTTATGAGTGCTTATGAAATTTGTATTGAACATTGGAATAGACCCACACTTGCTGGTATCACTTCATGAATGTTATCACAAGTGATCGCAAGATGATAATATCATATAATCTTTAAACCTAGAGATATGGTTATTGTTTGCTAGTTGATTATACATTGATAATGCGAAAACGCATCAGTAACTTGATGTTATAAAAAACGCATTATTGTGTGTGGTTTAACTAGTAAATGATAAAGGCATATTAGTCGACGTTTTTCTGTTCCTTTTATTCTATGAGAATAAAAGCGATATCTTAGCCACTTGATGATTTGGTTTGACTTATGTGTCGGGCCCGGTCAGGATGAAGTTGATGTGTTCAACTGAGTTCTATGTCGAACAAATCAGAGATCAAGAAATAAAATGCTAAACAATAAGTATTGTTAGCATGATATCTAGAACAGAGGATTATACGATCCCTTATCTGAAGGACAGATTATTGGTCAGAGTTGACAGCGGCTATTGAAAGCTACGATTGCTAATCGGATACGGAAGTCATATGTGAGATGTAGTTACTAGACTTATCCAAGTGGGAGACTGATGGATTAGTGTCTAAGTCCGTAACTATATTTGGTATGTACTTGACCCGAGTGTGCATGGTCCTTTTGGGTTGCCTTCACCAAAGCAACTTGACAAGGTAATTTGATATGAGAGAGAAGATATTATGGTTTATTAATATATTATAAGAATAATATATTAAAGGAGAAATCATATTTATTTAATTAGTATTAGTCATAAATTAATTAGGAATTAATTTGGTGACTAAAAGAGATTAATTAAATAAAGGGGTATAAACTGTCAAATGTGTGATAGTTGAGTTTTGGGCTGGGAAACCTAATGGACTAAGGGGGAACGAAATTATGATGAGGGATCATCATATTTTCGTCCAAGGGCCTCATTCCAGAAGGTTCCTTGGGCTGCTTGGTGGCTAAGCTATCCATTAGGGTTTAGACTGAAACCCTAGCACCCTACAGTATAAATAGATGCCCTATGCTTCAATTTTAGGCCACTTGATTCCAAGGGAAACCCTAGGGCCGAAATTAGCATCCTTCCCCTCTCTCTCTTAATTGCCTTCTTGCTTCAAGGTGTTTGTAAGACATTAGAGGCACTACAATTGTGGTGCTTGCTTTCAAGAGTTCAAGAGATCAAGGAAACTAGTTGTTATTCCAATATAACAACAAAGGTATGTCTACTACACTTCTATATGTTTTTCGAAAATAATAGAAGCATGCCAGGGTTTATTTTGTGTTCATATAGTTGTATGTCTTATAGTGAAAACATAGATCCAATTAGGGTTGTATGCACACATAGGATTGTTTGTATAAAACCTATCAGTGGTATCAGAGCCTTTGGTTTTTGTTTTCAATTTGATTTGATACATATTATGAATTTGACAAATTAGGGTTTATGGCAAGTAAACCCTAAGGCTTGGTGTTTTTCGAAAATAGGGTTAAGAAACCCTAGTTGGCGATTTTTTGTAGGGTTCTTAAACCCTTTTTGACTAGCCTCCAAATTTCGAAATTAGGGTTATGAAACCCTAGGGATTTCGAAAATCCCTTGCCCCCCAAGACAAGATCCCAAAATTTTAGGGATTTGGATAATGCCATCTTTGTGATTATCAACTTAATTGTTTAAACTAGATAATTGAAGATCTTGAATTATCCTTTCCATAAATTTCGAAATCTAGGGGATAAAAAGGATTAGGATAAATTAATTGTTTAATTTTATGATAGTCCTTCATGATTTAATAATTTAAATTAATTGTTTAATTTTGATAATTATTAAATCAAAGATTTTTGGTGTTTAAAATTTTAAATTAAATTGTCTAATTTTCGAAAATTTTAAACGCAACAAAGACACTAGTATTTTAAAATGTTTTAAAATACACCCTTATACAATTATGATATTATAAGATTAATTATTATATATATGTATAAGAATAAGCTAGTCTTATCGCTAGTAGGCCTCATTCACGAAGCCAGTCTATAAGGTGGGTATAAGGTTGCTGCCTATAAAATGACGCTTAATGGATGTACACTCACATCTACCGCTTGCTTGACTGGTGGAGGGTCGTTAGCCGAACGGATAGGATAGGGCACTTAATTCCTCATTATAAGTATAATGGAAATATTAAAGTAGCTACATTGTTTTACAAATTCCCACTCTTAGTTACTTTAGGGTAAAATGTGAAAATGATGCTATTCCATGGAATTACACTTTGTACCCCTGTCAAACGTTAGTGGAGCGTGCGTGGTTAACCAGCACACTAATTTGGGATTGACATTGGTGACAAAGGGTGGCTCGATGTCTTATCATAGATCAATGGAGCGTGCGTGGCTAACCAGCACATTGATTAGGTGATGAAGACATTGAGTGCACCATGATGATTCGCATGGTTATTCACAAACTTGTTTGCGATCCTCGGCATCCCAGTCGCAAATTTGAAGTGCATATCGAGATTTAAACATGCCATTGAAATGTTCAATGAATCTCAAAAGAAATATAGGAATTTTCAAATACATTTAAAACTTAACCTCTTTCGTTTTTCATGGTGAAAATTAGTGAATCGTCATTCACTTACCTTCAAATTATTTACTTTTAGATTACGACATCCCTTTTCTAAGTTGTAAATAATGTTGTTGGATCCTAGCCCTAATTTCTCATGTGGGTGTTTAATTAGGGATTCATTCTAATCAAACTTTGTTCCTTTCTATTTCAGATGTCAAACGCAAACGCAAACAACAACACTTCTGGGTCATTCTCGTTGATGAACCTGTGTCAAAAAGTGACATTTGATGGCTCGAACTTCAACGAGTGGATGAGATATATTCGCATGATAACTCGTTATGAGGACAAAGAATATGTCCTAGACGAGAAGCTTGAAAGGATCAACCCAGAAGAAGCTACTCCTGAAGAGATGGCCGCCTTTGAGGCCCACGAGCGTGATGCAACGAAAGTTCATTGCATCATGTTGGCCACCATGAACCTCGAACTCCAAAAGTCCTATGAGGACATGTATCCATATGAGATGCATCAAGATTTGCTGGACAGGTACCACCAGAGCGCGAGGCAAGAGCGCTATGAGATCATCACCAACATGATCACCGCTAAGATGGGGAGTGGAGAATCCCTAACTGCTCATTTGCAAAGAATGCAAAGATATGTTGATCGTCTTCTCAAACTTAATGTTAAGTTTGATGAGGATTTGGCTATCGACATCATCCTCCACTCCTTGCCTTCCTGCTACAGCCAGTTCAGAATGACCTACCACATGAATAAGGAAGAGGTCACCCTAAGTAAGCTTCAAGGGCTCCTGAGGACAGCTGAGAGCAACCTCAAGGACAAATCTGTTGCATCATCCTCTACTGTAGCTGCTCCTGTGTTGGCAATTGGCCAAGGAAAGGGAAAGAAGAGGAAGGCTCCTTACAAGAGCCACCATAAGGGTAAGACCCAAGATGGTTCTTCTTCTAGTGGGACCAAAGCAGGTTCTGTTAAGCCCTCTTCTGACCCCAAGGAAGCAGAGTGCTTCTATTGCCACCAAAAGGGCCACTGGAAACGAAGCTGCCCTAAATATCTGCAAGATATTAAGGATGGGAAGATAAAACCCACCTTCGCAGGTATGTATTTAATTAAATCTAATAACTCATCATTTGCTACTTCATGGGTTCTTGATACAGGGTGTGGTTACCACATTTGTTCTGATATGCAGGGCCTAAAAAGAAGTAGGGAAGTGGAGCATGGAAGGATAAGCTTGATCATGGGAAACAAGAAGTCTTCACCAGTAACCAAGATCGGAGTTTATTCCTTAGTGTTGAGTAATGGGTTAGGGCTAGATTTAAATAATTGTTGCTATTCGCCAGATATGGCAAGAAACATCATTTCTTTTCATGGTTTGTTTAGACAAGGTTTCAGATATTCATTTGATAATAGTAATGGTTCTATTAATGCTTATTTGAATGGTGTCTTTTATTTCAATGCATTACCTTGTAATGGGATTTATGAATCTGTGTTAGTTATTGATAATTTAGGAAATGATGTTTTGAATATTGATTCGTCCACAAGTTTGGACAAAGCATGCTTGTGGCATTGTCGCCTTGGCCATGTGAACAAGAAACGCATAGCCCAACTCCAAAAGGATGGAGTCTTGGAGTCTTTCGACCTTAGGGACGATGACGTGTGTGAGTCTTGTTTACTTGGGAAGATGACCAAGTCACCCTTTACTGGCACATGTGAAAGGGGTGAGGGTGTATTGGATCTCATACACACAGATGTATGTGGACCCTTTAGATCCACCACAAGGGACGCTTGTCGCTTCTACGTGACTTTTACAGACGATTATAGCAGATATGGATATATCTACTTAATCAAGCAAAAGTCAGAAACTTTTGAAAAGTTCAAAGAGTTCAAGAATGAAGTGGAGAATCAGTTGGGCAGGAAAATCAAGATGCTTCGATCTGATCGAGGGGGAGAGTACCTAAGTCTTGAGTTTCACGACTATCTGAAAGAGTGTGGAATAGTTTCACAATTGACGCCTCCTAGAACGCCACAATTAAATGGTGTGGCTGAGAGACGTAATCGAACCTTGTTGGACATGGTTCGCTCTATGATGAGTCGTGCTTCGTTACCAATCTCATTCTGGGGGTATGCCTTGGAGACTGCCGCCCATATCCTTAACTTAGTTCCCACCAAGAAGGTTACCAAAACGCCTCACGAGATGTGAACAGGGAAAGCTCCCTCGTTAGCACATATCAAGGTTTGGGGTTGTGAAGCTTTCGTAAGACGAGAGACTCACGACAAGCTAGAACCTCGTAGTGAGAAGTGTTATTTCATCGGCTATCCACAGAAGTCTTTTGGTTATCTCTTCTATAGACCAAATGACAATGTTGTCTTTGTTGCTAGGAGAGGGGTTTTCAGAGAAAGAGAACTCATAAGCCAAGGAGACAGTGGGAGTCAGATTGACCTTGAAGAGCTTCAAGAGTCAGGAGAAGAAGGAACCTCTGACACTGGCATGCAACCTGAGGAGGAAACTCCTGTTGAACCTATTGACCAGTCCTTACCTCTTAGACGTTCAAGTAGAGTTGTTGTTCCACCCCAGTTTTATGGTTTCCATATTACTACTGACGTGGATACGTTTATTAGTGATAGTACACTAGTAAATCTGGACGAACCTAACAGCTACAAGGAAGCCATGGCAGGCCCAGAGTCTGTTAAATGGAAAGAGGCAATGGATAGCGAGATTCAGTCCATGTATGACAACCAAGTTTGGAATTTGGTTGACAATGTGCCAGGTCGTAAGACGGTCGGGTGCAAGTGGATCTTCAAGAAGAAGACAGACATGGATGGGAAAGTGCACACTTATAAAGCGCGATTGGTCGCGAAGGGCTTTACTCAAACTCCTGGAGTTGACTATGATGAGACCTTCTCACCAGTTGCGAAAATAAAGTCTATTAGGGTAATGCTTGCGATAGCTGCGTTTCATGATTATGAAATTTGGTCGACGTTTTTCTGTTCCTTTTATTCTATGAGAATAAAAGCGATAACTAGTAAATGATAAAGGCATATTAGTCGACGTTTTTCTGTTCCTTTTATTCTATGAGAATAAAAGTGATATCTTGGCCACTTGATGATTTGGTTTGACTTATGTGCCGGGCCCGGTCAGGATGAAGTTGATGTGTTCAACTGAGTTCTATGTCGAACAAATCAGAGATCAAGAAATAAA
Source organism: Lactuca virosa (assembly GCF_052849685.1). Lineage (NCBI taxonomy): Eukaryota > Viridiplantae > Streptophyta > Magnoliopsida > Asterales > Asteraceae > Lactuca > Lactuca virosa. The sequence goes on along the minus strand of NC_136428.1, from coordinate 170,100,109 downwards.
ATGCTAAACAATAAGTATTGTTAGCATGATATCTAGAACAGAGGATTATACGATCCCTTATCTGAAGGACAAATTATTGGTCAGAGTTGACAGCGGCTATTGAAAGCTACGATTGCTAATCGGATACGGAAGTCATATGTGAGATGTAGTTACTAGACTTATCCAAGTGGGAGACTGATGGATTAGTGTCTAAGTCCGTAACTATATTTGGTATGTACTTGACCCGAGTGTGCATGGTCCTTTTGGGTTGCCTTCACCAAAGAAACTTGACAAGGTAATTTGATATGAGAGAGAAGATATTATGGTTTATTAATATATTATAAGAATAATATATTAAAGGAGAAATCATATTTATTTAATTAGTATTAGTCATAAATTAATTAGGAATTAATTTGGTGACTAAAAGAGATTAATTAAATAAAGGGGTATAAACTGTCAAATGTGTGATAGTTGAGTTTTGGGCTGGGAAACCTAATGGACTAAGGGGGAACGAAATTATGATGAGGGATCATCATATTTTCGTCCAAGGGCCTCATTCCAGAAGGTTCCTTGGGCTGCTTGGTGGCTAAGCTATCCATTAGGGTTTAGACTGAAACCCTAGCACCCTACAGTATAAATAGATGCCCTATGCTTCAATTTTAGGCCACTTGATTCCAAGGGAAACCCTAGGGCCGAAATTAGCATCCTTCCCCTCTCTCTCTTAATTGCCTTCTTGCTTCAAGGTGTTTGTAAGCCATTAGAGGCACTACAATTGTGGTGCTTGCTTTCAAGAGTTCAAGAGATCAAGGAAACTAGTTGTTATTCCAATATAACAACAAAGGTATGTCTACTACACTTCTATATGTTTTTCGAAAATAATAGAAGCATGCCAGGGTTTATTTTGTGTTCATATAGTTGTATGTATTATAGTGAAAACATAGATCCAATTAGGGTTGTATGCACACATAGGATTGTTTGTATAAAACCTATCAAAAAAAACCAAAACTGTTCACCGGCCCTTAAATTGGTAAACTTTTCGACAATTGGGCAGAAACTGTCACTTTGCTGAAAGACAGGGACTGAAAAAGTAATTATGCATCATTTTCTCTTTAATTTGTACCAATTTCTGGAACCAAAACTGCCATGTTGCTTAAATTATAGGGTCCAGATGTGTAACTATGAATTGTCTTCCCCATTTGATCTGGTTATAAACGAGACATAGTAACAGCGATACGAACTTGAGAATTCGAAACCTTCGCAATGAGAGAAAAAAAATGTATCAAAATAATTCCAATCACTTTTGTTCCGATCGCCTTCTTATCTCATTCAATCCGGGGAACCCTCTCGTTCTGATTCAAGCCATCCAACATCACATTTCGATTCCGAGCCGACAAGAACTCCAATTCCGAGTCGGTTCGTTCCAAGTCAAACAATTGCAGTGCGAATCAAAGCCAATCCCCAAATCCAAGCATACTCCAAACAATCGGTTCCGAACGTTCGTGGAAAAACGAGTCTGAGCCATCAAGCTTCGGTCGTTCGCATGTGAGACAGTTCGCATCAATTTTGACTTTTAGAGTTTGACCATCCAATGGCGAACATCCTAAGATCAATCCAGTTAAATTCCAAACCCGATTTCATTCGTTCCGATTATCACACTTCCGATTGCGAACAAATTTCAAAGCAATTCCAAATGTATTTTCCATTTTGCGATTTGTGAACTGTTAAGGATTACAAATAGATACAACCTTTTCGATTTGTCTGTAATTCCAAAACTGATATCAAGAACAGATGTTGGTTTCAATTCCGAGTGGTAATTCCTAAACACCGAATACTTCCACATCGATTACAACATCCCGATTTCAAATGGTTTTGAATTTTGACTTTTTGAGTTTGACCATCCAAATCGAGATACAAGTTGTTCATCATATGACTTCAAAGATTGTATTCAACCAACACCAACTCAATACTCCACAGATTGATTTCATTAAGAGATCATTAGTAATTTTAAAGATCAACAAGAAACAAATGAAATCAAATCAACAGTAAGAACGAGAAGATTGATGAAACATATGAACTTGGATTAAAACCAAAAAAAATTGCAGTGCGAATCAAAGCCAATCCCCAAATCCAAGCATACTCCAAACAATCGGTTCCGAACGTTCGTGGAAAAACGAGTCTGAGCCATCAAGCTTCGGTCGTTCGCATGTGAGACAGTTCGCATCAATTTTGACTTTTAGAGTTTGACCATCCAATGGCGAACATCCTAAGATCAATCCAGTTAAATTCCAAACCCGATTTCATTCGTTCCGATTATCACACTTCCGATTGCGAACAAATTTCAAAGCAATTCCAAATGTATTTTCCATTTTGCGATTTGTGAACTGTTAAGGATTACAAATAGATACAACCTTTTCGATTTGTCTGTAATTCCAAAACTGATATCAAGAACTGATGTTGGTTTCAATTCCGAGTGGTAATTCCTAAACACCGAATACTTCCACATCGATTACAACATCCCGATTTCAAATGGTTTTGAATTTTGACTTTTTGAGTTTGACCATCCAAATCGAGATACAAGTTGTTCATCATATGACTTCAAAGATTGTATTCAACCAACACCAACTCAATACTCCACAGATTGATTTCATTAAGAGATCATTAGTAATTTTAAAGATCAACAAGAAACAAATGAAATCAAATCAACAGTAAGAACGAGAAGATTGATGAAACATATGAACTTGGATTAAAACCAAAAAAAACAAAAAAAAAACGATTGATTTATAAACGTCGACAAGCAATAACCTCAGACAAATCATCGATTGTTGGTTTTGACAAACAAGAAAAATCGAACTGGATGAATGAAACACAGAAGAAGTGACGCTAACAAGTTTTAAAGAAAATAAAGGTTATCGATAGTAGATCTCAAACAGTAATGAGCCAATTCCTTGGGACGAAATAAAATCAATTGATTTTTGGACCAAATTAACAAACAGATCTAATCAGAAAATACGAACAGAAAAACGAATAGGATTGAAATAATACCGGATGAACAGTAACAGAAAACATAAGTCTCCATGAACAGTTGCTTGAACAGAAAGTTTGATTCCAAACCGCTAAAACACCAAAAATCTTCAATAACTTGTGCAAAAAAAATCATCAAATCAAGAACCGATACTTCAAAAATCAATAGATCTTCAAAGACCCACTCTGATACCACTTGTTGGAATTAAAACCCTAATTGTGATTTGATGAACAAGATGCGGAAAATAAGAACAAACACAAATATGAAGATATGTCGAATAATAACTCGATTTATTCAAAACATGAGGAATAAATTACACTTTCATAATAGACTAAAGAATCTAACTCTACATAAGAAACCTCACAACGTGGCGGCTACATTTTGCCTCACTCTTAACCCTAAGTATGAATAATACATGACTATTTATAGAGAAAAGACAAGTCTTGGGCTTTTAACCTACACTTCATCAAGGGGCCCATTGCCATCATACATAGAGTACTTTAAAACCCTACAACTTGCTCTTCTTATTGGGTTTAGCAGACCCCTCGAACTTCCTTTCTCGCCAACCTCAACCTTGCTGGCAGCTCTTCCCTTGATCATCTCCTCCACAGACTTGGCAGCCCAAATAGTTGCCTCCAGAGTATGTGCCTGATGTACCGACACCGCATACTCCCATGGGAGTCCCTTGGCATACTTATCGATTTTTGTTAGTTCATCTGGGACAAGACGGAAGGCAAACTCCATCTTCTCTGTGAAGTTGTTGGTGTATTCATCAATCGACATGCTTCCCTTCTTCAGGGTCAGGAATTGGTTCTCTAGCTCAAGCAAGTTTTGGGCTGAGCAGTACTTGCGTTTGAACTGCACCAAAAATTATGCCCATGTCAGTTGCAGGGGCTCATTGGGGCTTAAAGTCTTCCCCAGGGTGTTCCACCAACGCATCGCGCCTCCTCTAAACTGGCGTACCGCAAACGTGGTCTACAACTTGCCTCTGCAACCACACGTCATGAAGGCTAGTTCCATCTCCGAGATCCATTCCATAACTCCAATCGGATCCTCCTTTCCAGTGAAATTCGATGGCTTTCAAGTCAGAAAATCCTTGTACTTGCATCCGTTTCTTTCGACTCCGTCGTCTTGGTTGTTCATCCTATTCACCGGCGGATCAGCTTGACCAACGCTCCTGCTGTAGTTCCCCTCCTCAGACTGCCCTTCGTTCAACTCGGGATGTTCGATCGGTATGGTAGCTTCCTCTCGATTATGTTGGAGCAAACGTCTGGTTTCCTCAATTTGACGATCCAACATCATCTGGATCATCGCTTGCACTCCGCCCATCATTATTGGCTCAGGAGTGGCTACCACAACCAATATTTGCTCAATCAATGCAGGTTGGTTTCTGTTTCCATTTGCATTACCGGCTCCACTGCGAGTTCTTGCCATTTTGATCTATACACCGAATAAGGTGAATTTAGATATTTATTTAGGATAGTCGTTTAAACCGTCCTTATCACTCCGAAATGTTTACATATTAGTTCTAATATTTAGGGTTTGCGTGCTATATAAACATCCTTATGGCTCATTTCTCCCACTACTTTCAGCCTCCATACCCTAGAGACGTCCCAAACCCTATGTGACATCCCCATTTTCACGGCCATAAAAGACCGATTTTGTTTATGCTTTGTTTAAAAATCAGAGTAACATTTTAAATAAAAGTGTTGCGGAATTTGTTCCCAAAATAAAATATGATAAAGATTTATCAAAGCATTTCCGAAGAAATGTATTTCATTAAAAACCTCGGGATGTCATGTTCGATACAGATCAAAAGCATAAACAGTACAACGTAAGCCTTACTACATTATTTCATATTTACAGGCCTACAATCCCTTATCTCTCATCCAAACATCTATGATCATGCGCCACTACCTGTAATACAAGAAACTGAGTGGGTCAGGCTTGGGAGCCTGGTGAGCACATAGGGTTTTCAACCCACAATAAATAAGTTTATTAACTTTATCAAGCGAATCAAACCCGATTACCCATTCCCGTTATCCTCACTTTACGTCCCTAAAACATCTAACACAAGGGACCTAGTCTAAGGACTTTCATCGGGGTGACAACACATGCTTCGGGGGTTCCTCAGCAATTCATGTCAAATAAGGCAACCATGTGGGGGATGGAGTACTGCTGGTGAGCACACAGTTCAAATAAACACCTACAGGTTGCGAGCCTGCTAGCGTTCCGCTGGACTGTCTAGAATAGTCGTGGTCGTCATCTCTACTCCGCTAGATGACTGGATCATCAATAACATCTATAACGAGGCCTCTCATTATTTTATTTTGTCACACAACAACTATTACATCTACCCATGTTTTACCCAACACATTTTGTAGATATAAAATACATATACAGTTTAAATTATTTAAAACATGTATAAAATCGTTCATCCAGCATAGATAGCAAGTATACAGATAATATGCACACATAGCACATAATTTATATAAAATACTTCATATCTATGTGTAAGATGAAAGTAACTATGCACTCACTTGGTAAGGTGGTGACTCGGTACTTGGACAGCACTTCGTTATCTCAAAACAATTTTCCCTTGACAAAACCTAGTATCAATACCACTAGGGTTTAGTCTAACGTTAACCACGACTAATTAATAGTCTAGCTATTATTACTATTATATAAGCGTTTAAACAATACTCTTCACCCACTATGTACAGACAGGGGCCAGACATAAAACACCGGAGGGCAGGACCATTTTGGCATATATCGCTTCTGAAATCCAACAACCCTATGCGGCCCTTTAAACCAGATTCCCCGTACTGCGAGTGGTTAAAAAGATATTATAACGACACTTATGTAACTCATAATAATAGCCCAAATAATTATTATAAGGTCCTAATAACGTTACTATAATTAATTAAAAGCTATATTAAAAATAGTGTAGGCTTAGCTCACTTACAACGGGTTTTCTCGAAAGCCGGGCTTCGCTTGGAGCAGCGTTTCCGAGCCAAAAGACCCTATTTCTCGGGACTCCGGGAGCATCGGGGCTTCCTTCGGCGCTAGGGGGTTTACCTAGGCTTAAGTGGTGGTGGTGGGGGGGGGGGGTTAGGGGGTAGTGAGAGAAAGTAGAGAGATAAATGGTGAGTAAATTGGTGAAGAAAAGAGGCTGCCTTCACAACCTATTTATAGGCTCCAACTTGGGTCTACGCTGGGCGTAGTGTGGCTTCGTACGAAACATGCGTCGCAAGGCTGCTGGGTCATCGTGGCTCTTCTTCGGACCGCAGGAAGGATCAGAACGTTGTGTGTAACCTTCTCGTACGCAGGGCGTACTTCGAACGTTGGGCGCTCCTCTCGTACGCGAGGCGTAGTGAGGCCAGGTGTCACCCATCCGAAGCGAGGCGTGATCAGCAAGCATCGGCCTAGATTATGCCACGTCATCACATTTCGCAGCTTTATATCCCGACTTCTAAAATTCGTAACTTACGCATACGAGCTCCGTTTTCGACGTTCTTTATATTTACACTCTCGGTTTAACGTTTTCTACGACTTTCGTTTAGATCCCTAAGGCTAAAAGTCACTCTATCGTAAATTTACTATTTACGTCTCCCGGTGTCGTGCCGGTTCTGTCGCGAAACTTCGACGGGTCATAACTTCTTCGTTATAACTCGGATTTCAGCGTTCTTTATATCCCTATAATCCTTGTTTCGACCACTAAAATTTTATGTAAAGGTATCGGGCTTATCTCACACTTTAATTTTGACGCTTATTTTTATTGTTTATTAATTATACCTTTATAATTAAGTATAGAACACATAAATTCACATAATTCACATAATACTCAAATATTTCATCTTTATTACTTCAAAAAGATTTACAATAGTTGACCTAGACTATTACATCATCTACTAATGCTTAGCCCCAAAACACGGGCGTTACACCCTAGTTTTGTGTGTGAGTGTGAGTTGGTGTGTGTTTTGAGCTCTTGAAGGTGAAGACATTGCATCAAATAGTTAGAGAAGGAAGGCAAGCTTATAGATTTAAAGTTTCCTTGTGCTATAGAAGCTCCAGAAGGTAAAAAGCTTCAAACTTTATGCTTGTGTGATATAGATCTATCCATTCTAGCTTTATGGAACCATTTCTTGTCCCAAAAGTCCCAAGTTGGTGCATGATATGATTTGGACGAGATGAGCTGTCCTTTCAGACCCTCGAAGAGATCCTAAGTGATAAAAATGATGTCCCAATAGCCAAATGTGTCTCATGTATAGAGTAAGAAGGTCTTAATGGATTAATACCATGTATTAAAAAATTTCTGGACGTCCAAAGTGATAAAGTTCAAGAGTTTATGGTTCTAAGGCACTTTTGGTCGATGGATCTGAAATATGGGCTTAAGTGCTTAAGTCATTAAGCACTTATTAGGGTTTTGGCAAAACCTCGCGTACGTCCCACGTAAATCCTATATGCCCAACGTATTGGGTCAACCACCCCGATGGTGGTCAACGTCAAGCAGAGTACGCCCAGCGTACCAGAGGAGTACGCCCCGTGTACGTCCTCTGTTGGGCTTTTGACAAATTGGGCTTTGGGATTGGGCTGCTTTTGGACTAATTGGACTTCGGCCTTGTTGGGCCCTCTAAATAATTGAGGTTGGGCCAGTTTTGATAAGGGATCCTATAATAAGGCCCAATTAGGAAGTTAAGCCCAAATTGGGAAATTTGGGCCATTAATGGGCTTTGGATATATGGGCTTTTAAGATCATGGATTTGGCAATTGGGCCTTGGCCCAATAAAGAGAAAGGACAAAATGGATTATGTGCACCCTTAGTCAAGATTGTTGTTCCATGTATTGACATAGTGTTTATTATTTGGATAGTCCGGGATTTTGGTGAGACAGCGATTTGGGAGTTCGATTCTTCAGTTGAGATCGACATTGCGAGGTGAGTTCTCCTCACTATATCAACATGGTCTACGGCACCAAGGCCGACCCTTTATGATTTGTATCCTGGTTTTAGGATGGTTGCTATGTTATTGATCTGTTAGATTTCATCCTGGTTTTAGGGTGGTTGCTATGTTAGTAATCTGTTAGATTGATATCCTGGTTATAGGATGGTCGCTATGTTGGAGATCAGTTAGATCTGTTAGATCTGTATGACTATCTGTTATTGGATGCTACCGTATGATATGTATGTGCACATGTTTGTTGGTTTGGGGAATGGGTTGAGGCAGGTCCTGCTTCGTGTTGTAGGCCAAGATAGCCAGGGCGGTCCGGATAGACTACAGTCCCATGAGGGCCTGTTGTTTAGACCGAAGGCCCAACGAGTGGTCCGGATAGGCTGTAGGCCCTGTGAGGCGGTCCAGACGTGCCGAAGGGGCGGAGAGCGGTCCAGATAGGCTGAAGGCCTGTGAGGCGGTCGAGTCAGGTTGATGGCTCATTATGCATGTTGTGTTTGTTATGCGATATGGATATACATGTATGGCGTTTGTATTTTGGGGGTAACTAACTAAACCTTCGAGCTTACATCTATCGATTATTGTTTCAGGTACTTCTAACGATCGCGGGAAGGCGAAGGCGTGATCGTACAGCTCCTCATATTTCATGATTTTATGATTTGATTTTGGGGATACTCTGATGTTTAAAATATTTTGAAACAAATTGTAATAACTTAATGGTTTTAAATGTTTTAAAAAGTTTTAAATTGGCTTGAATTTTATGGGTGTTACAAGTTGGTATCAGAGCCTTGGTTTGAGTGAATTGGAGGAAACACTCGTGTGTCTCCAGTCTCAAACTGAGGACAAGGTTTTAAAACGAATTTCTTAAAATGTTTTCAAAATAGTAAAAGGAGGATGCAAATGTACGATCAGCCGGAGCTCGCGGATAGACCCCAAAATACCTTATGGGTTATTTGAATTATGTGATATGTTAGAACAACATGCTAGTACTAGGCTAGGCATCTTCAGGAATTGCGTGGTAGAATTGCATAATTATATGATTCCTGGTAGCCTAGGGTTTTCCTTATATGAGATTGACATCATTACTGTAGTTACTTAGTGTATGCATCACGGCCGTACATAATTAAGATCTTATAGCCTGAGAATGTTTGGTTTGGCCTTATTTCCTGTTCTTGTCTGATGAAGGGCTTAGGGTAGGATCAGGTATTCGAAAGTCTATAGGGTCCAACATTATGTATGGTTAGCATACACGAGTGCTGCAGGGCTGGTGGAAGTTTCATGGATGGATGGGTTGTTTGGATGAGTCCGCCAGTTATGAGATATTTAGCCTTCCTCTAGGATTGAGGACTGAGCGCATGCCATGCTTATGTATGGTTTTAGGGCATTGTGATGATACTTGAGACAAATATGTATAGGTGTGGAAGGTAGTATGGGCCCGTACTACTAAAAGCACAGGGCCCATACGCGTAGTAAGGAAGTCACAACCCCTGGGGTTTTGTTGGGAGATGGTCCCCGGATGGTTATATCTGATATCTTTTTGGTATATTTTCAGCATGGTGGTTACACGGTGATTTGTGACTGGATCCGGGTCAGGATTAGGAGAGGGAGGACAGGAGGCGCCGACAGCGCCCATGACTATTGTCACACCCCTGAACCAGACGGCAGAAACGTCCGGGGGCGGGTGACTTCATATTGTAATATCATCACAATGTATATAAATGAATCAAAGACAACATCATCACCATACATTCAATAATACAACATACAGGGTTTACATCATTGTATTTGTTCACAAATTACATTCCAAAATATTAAATGTATGATGAAACAAAAATACAGCAAAAGTCCACATTTTCCTGACGACCGACCTGTTTACCGAGTCCTTTAGAATACAAGTTATTTTGAAAACGTCAACATATATAATGTTGGTGAGTTCATAAGCATGTTTGTATGAAAATTTTTGTATCATTTGTAAACACCAGAAAATCTGATATTTTCTGTAAAAATGTGTCACAACTAGCATTTTAGCTAGGAAAATCTATTCTCATGTAAACCTTCATCTAGTGTAATGACTTGTACTCTAAGTGAATATCATGCCCTATTCTCAATCACTACATCTTTTATAGTCAATTATGTGTTGAAAACCCTAGAAATCCTGGTTCAAGTTCATTATGGACTAGGACTCTCTTATTGGGCCAATAAACTTTCAAATTGACTATGATGGGCCTAGAAACCCTAATTGGGTTCTAGTTGGACCCACATTCATAAAACTTAACATTTCGGGCCATGTGGGCCTAAAAATGATTCCATTGACCCTAATGGTCCTATTTGGGCCATAAATAATTTAATTAGCCCTAATGGGCCATAAACCCATTCCTTCATACAATATTGGGCCGTGAACCTCCTTAAGAGCCCAATGGGCCGAGAACTAATTATTTGGGCCACATAGGATCATGACCAAGCATGTAAGGCCCAAGCTACCCATCCTTTCCTCTCTTCTTAGCCCCTCTCGGCCCAACTATGCAAAAAAATAAAGAGAAAATGATTGATTAACCTAATGCATGACACCTCATTTTTGTTTAGGAAATAACCAAGCTTATTACACACCATGTAACAAGGCATTCTCAAATCTCCATGCAAACATCACCTCAAGTCTCTCTCTTTCCCCCTCTTCTTCTCCTCTCGACCGAAACACCCCAGAACGCCACCTCCATTTCTTTCTTTCAAACTCTCTCAAGAACCCTTCATACTCCTCTAAAAATTTTCGAGATTGTGGGCATGTCCAAGAAGTTTTTCACTAAGATCATCATCTTTGGTAAGTTTATACTTGGATCTATGGTTTAGTTTCTTGATTACTTCAACAATCTCTTCTTAACTCATATAATTTCATGATCTTGCTTCTTAGAACCCATCTAAGTCCAAAAACTTCTCAAGGAGCTTACTAGGGCGGAGAATCACATAATCTTCTTCCATTTCTTCTTCAAACCGAGAACCACAAAGCAAAGTGAGTTCATACCCCCTTGTTTTCGGTTTTATCTTGTTTTAGGGGAGGAAACAAGTCCTTATGTGTTAGATCTATGTATTTGTGCATGTTATGTGTGTTATTCTTGGTTTAAGTTGTGATTATTTGATGAAACACTATAGATCTCGAAAATTCTAACCAAAAGTTGTGATATGTGTAACTAAAACACTTCAAACAACATACTATGAACTTAGATGGGTTTAACATGTGAAGATCCATAAGAAGTTCAACAAAAATCTTGAAAAAGGGCCATTTTTGAACAAATAAACAAAAATATGAGATTTTATGACACTTTCGGTTTTACAAGGACTAAAAGAGTCACTTTATACAAAAATGAGTTACTATGATATTTTTGGGGGTGAAAGGGGCCAAAAATGTAAACTTTTGAACATTGGGCCATAAAAATGGGCTTTTCGGTTTTAGTGGGCCAAAAATGTAAAAATCTTGGTTTTTAAGGAGTAAATCATCATTTGACTCAAGTTTGAGTCCAAAAATGTAAACCTACGGTTTCATGGGTTAAAAATGAAATTTTTCCAAAGTTTGGGCCAAAAACGTAATTCCTATGAAAAGTGAGATAAAAATGTAAATTTTTATAATCATGGGCCAAAAATGTCATATTTATAAAACTTTAGTCAAATACATCATTTTACTTAAAAATGGGCTAAAAATACAAATCCTTACTACAATGGGCCGAAAATAACATTTATTATATATTTTGGGTCAAAAGTGTCAATCTCTATAAAAATGGGCCAAAAATAACATTTTATCTACATTTGGGCCAAAAATAACATTTTATATACATTTGGGCCATAAATGCAAAATTTGAAATAATGGGCCTAATATATCCATTACATGTTCATTTGGGCCTTAGTGGCCCATATACATGTTTGTTGGGCCTAATATGTTAATTTCATGTTATGGGGCCTTTGTGACCCATATGCATTCTTTTTGGGCTTAAATTAAGCATTTCTCGTTAATTGGGCCTTAGTGGCCCATATACATGCTAATTAAGCCTGAGTTATTCAATGTATGTTATTGGGCCTTGGTGGCCCATATACCTGTTACTGGGTCTCGTACATTCGAATACATACTTTGGATTTGAAAACTTAAAACATATACGTAAAACATTATACAGCGTAAGACAATATACTTGTAATACATTACTCGTGAACAAGTTGAGGATCTAGTGAGACTTGTCGGTTGACACCTCTGAGTGTATGATCGTAGCCTGTAGTTATAACCAGAGTCTCCTGGAGGGAGAGCGGGAGTTTGTGTATAGATCTATACGGGGTGACACCCCACACCTGAGTTGTTCGCTACAGCTAGACTAGGCTAGTCTAGGGTGACAAACCTTACCTTCGACAAACCGGCGTTTGATACGCCATGACAGGCGAATTAGTCTTTATTAAGCATAGTTGTAACGACTCACATAAAGATCAATACCATCAAATTATAACGGAATACAAATACAAATCGTGGCGACGCAAAGCGTACACACACTAATACCTGGTCTTAGGGTTTGAAGACTACAATACTTTTATAATTAGAAAATATCGGATTTTCTGGGGAAAAATATACATTTACACACCACCTTCAATTTACAACAGAAACAAATAGGATTTTTGGGAACTTATTCTTACATATTGTCTACAATGGAAACCACACATGCATTAATATTGGATTTGATACATCATTTTCAAACTCTTTTGTAGAAAATATCGGATTTTCTGGTGTTTTACTATCGATACAAAACTTTTCATTGAAATACACTTATGAACTCACCAACATTGCTATGTTGACCATTTTTCAAAATAACTTGTATTCTCAGGAACTCGTTAAGCAGAAGAATCAACAAGAATATGGATTTTGTTTTGTGTACTGTTAAACATCGTACTTTGAATGTTATAGTCATGTAATTTAAAATATTGTACTTGATGTGAACAATGACAGTTGTATTATATTATGCATGGTGATGATGATGTTATGTTTCATTTATATTCATTGTAATGATATTTCAGGAGCTGAAGGACGCATTATCCTGTCAGCGCAAAAAGGTTCGTTTCAGGAAAAGGGAAAGTTGGGTTTCCGATACTTTGGGTCATCAGGGTTATTGTCAGGTTTGGCAAGGTGGCATATAGGATAGACCTTCCGGAGGGGGTTTCGGTTAGATTCACGTCACTTTTCACGTCTCGCAGCTACGAAAAGATGTGTAATGGATAAGAAGATGGATGTATCATTGAGTAATATTTAGGACCGAGAGCACTTGAACTATATAGGGAGACCAGTGGCAACATCGGAAAGGATCCGAGTAGACTTGGGAGCCGCAGTCCAAGATGCGGAAGCATTATCCTGAATTGTTCGTCGCAGCAGGCTTCGAGGACGAAGCCTAGTTCAAGTGGGGGAGAGTTTTAACATCCCAAGATTTGTCATTTATAGTCCTTGGGATAGATGGGTGAAGCCAGGAGAAACATAAGGGCTAAATTGCAATTTTGGGAATCAAGAGGAATACGCTGCGCGTACATAAGGGTACGCTGAGTGTACTAAGCGTGCCTTAGTACGCTGGGCGTACTCATGACAGAAGGAAACCCTAATATTTAGGGTTTGGGTGCTAAATAAACATCCTTATGTCTCATTTCTCCCACCACTTTCAGCCTCCATACCCTAGAGACGTCCCAAACCCTAGTTTTGTGTGTGAGTGTGAGTTGATGTGTGTTTTGAGCTCTTGGAGGTAAAGATGTTGCATCAAATAGTTGGAGAAGGAAGGCAAGCTTATAGATTTGAAATTTCCTTGTGCTATAGAAGCTCCAGAAGATAAAAAGCTTCAAACTCTATGCTTGTGTGATATAGATCTAGCCATTCTAGCTTTATGGAACCATTTCTTGTCCCAAAAGTCCCAAGTTGGTGCATGATATGATTTGGACGAGATGAGTTGTCCATTCAGACCCTATAATAGGTCCTAAGTGATAAAAATGATGTCCCAATAGCCAAATGTGTCTCATGCATGGAGTAGGAAGGTCTTAGTGGATTAAGACCATGTGTTAAGAACTTTCTGGACGTCCAAAGTGATAAAGTTCAATACTTTATGGTTCTAAGGCACTTTTGGTTGATGGATCTGAAATATGGGCTTAAGTGCTTAAGCCATTAAGCACTTATTAGGGTTTTGGCAAAACCCCGCGTACGTCCCGCGTAAATCCTATACGCCCAGCGTACTGGGTCAACCACCTCGATGGTGGTCAACGTCAGGAAGAGTACGCCCAGCGTACCAGAGGAGTACGCCCTGCGTACGTCCCCTGTTGGGCTTTTAACAAATTGGGCTTTGGGATTGGGCTGCTTTTGGACTAATTGGACTTGGGCCTTGTAGGGCCCTCTGAATAATTGAGATTGGGCCATTTTTGATAAGGGATCCTATAATAAGGCCCAATTAGGAAGTTAAGCCCAAATTGGGAAATTTGGGCTATTAATGGGCTTTGGATATATGGGCTTTTAAGATCATGGATTTAGAAATTGGGCTTTGGCCCAATAAAGAGAAAGGACAAAATGGATTATGTGGACCCTTAGTATAGATTGTTATTCCATGTATTGACATAGTGCTTATTATTTGGATAGTTCGGGATTTTGGTGAGACAGCGATTTGGGAGTTAGATTCTTCAGTTGCGATCGGCATTGCGAGGTGAGTTCTCCTCGTTATATCAACAAGGTCTACGGCACCAAGGCCGACCCTTTATGATTTGCATCCTAGTGTTAGGATGGTTGCTATGTTATTGATCTGTTAGATTTCATCCTGGTTTTAGGGTGGTTGCTATGTTAGTAATCTGTTAGATTGATATCCTGGTTATAGGATGGTCGCTGTGTTGGAGATCAGTTAGATCGGTATCCTGATTATAGGATGGTTGCTATGTTATTGATCGGTTTGATCGGTATCCTGGTTATAGGATGGTTGCTATGTTATTGATCGGTTAGATCGATATCCTGGTTATAGGATGGTTGCCATAATAGTGATCTGTTAGATATGTATGACTATCTGTTATTGCATGCTAGTGTATGATATGTATGTGCACATGTTTGTTGGTTTGGGGAATGGGTTGAGGCAGGTCCTGCTTCGTGCTGCAGGCCAAGATACTGAGGGCGGTCCGGATAGACTACAGGCCCAGGAGGGCCCGTTGTTCAGACCGAAGGCCCGGCGAGCGGTCCGGATAGGCTGTAGGCCCTGTGAGGCGGTCCAGACGTGTCGAAGGCTCGGAGAGCGGTCCAGATACGCTGAAGGCCTGTGAGGCGGTCCAGTCAGGCTGATGGCTCATTATGCATGTTGTGTTTGTTATGTGATATGGATATATCTGTATGGCGTTGGTATTTTGGGGGCAACTTACTAAGGTGCTCTTTGTTTTTTCGAAGAGAAAATTCATTAAGTCTGCGGACCACCTCTGCAATCCTCTGTAGCAGAAGAGGTAGAACAAACGGCTGCAGCCTATAATAAGAAGCATGTTTTTTTTAATATCTGTAGACTGCTGCAGTAAGCTGAAATTTAAATAAACTAACTTTATAAATTGAAAATAGTTCTCAACACCGAAATTTTAATAATTCTAGTCTTAAAACATTGAAAGAATAGTAAAAAGAATATGTAATATATATATATATATATATATATATAACTTTTTAAATAAAACTTAAAAAAATATAAAAGAAGCTAACAATTTTATTCTAGAAAAAAACTAATTGTAAAAAACATAAAAAAAAGAAAATAATAAAAAAAATTAAGAAAGTATTGTAAACGACGTCTACAAAATTCATAAAAAATTACACACGTTAAAAAAGATGAAATTTAAATTGAAAATATTATTAACAGAAACGGTAACAAAATTAAAAAAATCAAAGTTTTTTTTTAAATCAAGTTAAAAAAATTTGTGGAAACTATAAACAGAAATTGTATCAAATCCGTAAATAAAAGTTTACAAAAATCAAAGTTTTTTAAAAAAAAGTTTAAAAATAACAAGTTATACCAAAGTTCTAAAAAAAACACTCGGAAAAAATGAAAGCTGAAAAGGTTTGAAGAGGCAAGTCAAGTGTTGCGCCACGCAGCACACGCGCAAAGGTTTTTGTAGTCTGAAGCCTTCCAAAAAACAAACTGTTGCGTGTGTGCTGCGCCGCGCAGCAAAAAGTGGTTTGAAGAGTTTTTTTTTTAAAAAAAACAAACAGCACCTAAGCCTTCGAGCTTACATCTATCGATTATTGTTTCAGGTACTTCTGATGATCGCGGGAAGACGAAGGTGTGATCGTACATCTCCTCATATTTCATGATTTTATGATTTGATTTTGGGGATACTCTGATGTTTAAACTTTTTTTGAAAACAAATTGTAATAACTTAATGGTTTAAATGTTTTAAAAAGTTTTAAGTTGGCTTGAATTTTATGGGTGTTACACCGCCTCAACCCAACCAACCATAATACGTCGACATATGCAAACAGATAAACAATAACCAACAAAGCACAAGTAATAATCATAGATCTACCAATCTAACATATCACTACATCATACCAACATCCTACACACAAGGATACATATTGTAGTACAAAGTATAGTGAGAAAAATCACCTTAAAGTCTAGCAGATAACAGCATGGCTCTCGCAAATCCAAAACTGGTACTACAGGTCACCTATACAACAATCATGGACCAATCCTTAAACTACAGCCCAAAACCCTCAAATTAATTTAAAGTCAAACTTTGTCAAAAATTTAACGATCATAGTCAAAGTCAACAACCAAAAGTCTTACAGTCGGCCGCCATGTCGTGGCCAAGTTTCTGCCACGTCGTTGTGGCCTTAAGACAAAAGAGTCGTGGGGACTGCCTTTCGTCATATCATGAAGGCTAATCCTTCACATCGTGGGAACTATTTTGGCCTTCTAAATGCATTAAGCTCTTAATCACTAAGGTCATTCATCCATACTTTCCAGAAGGTTTTCCTACTCCTAATGCATCATAACAATCAGTGCTTTATGGACATGCATGTCCAATGCATGTCTCTTCCAATCTAGGTCAAAAAAACATGGAAGAAATGAACTTAAACTTGTGCGTGAGACCAAAAAAACACCATAGAACTCTAGATCCAGAACATATAACTCCAAATGGACCTCATGGATCCATAAAGTTGCTAACTTTATGGAACTCACTCATCCAAACTAACAAGAACATGAAGAACAAGCCTCTAAACCTAGATCTAAAAGGATCGAACACAAAAGATAGCAACTTGAGGACTTACAAAGTGTGACATCCCCATTTTTACGACCAGAAAAGACCGATTTAGTTTATGCTTTTTAATAAAAATCAGAGTAACTTCTTAAGAAAAGTGTTGTGGAATTTTGTTCCCAGAAAAACATGATAAATTTCGAAGAAATGTATTTTATTCTTTTTAAAACCTTGGGGTGTCAACGTCAATACAGAAACATAAGCATAAACAAAACTTACATTCATTTACACTAGTGATCTACATCTCTTTAATCCCTCAGTGTAGTGTAGCTTTATATCGACACATGTGATACAAATAAACTGAGTGGGTTAGGTTGGGAAACCTGGTGAGTACATAGGGTTTTCAACCCACAATAATAAAGTTATTATGTTTTATCATCAAACAATTAACCCAATTACCCATCCCCATTATCTTCTTTAATTCCTAGGGATCTACCCTAAGAATCATCTATCACTCATTCCTAAGGGTTTTCCTAAGGAATAGGCATGAAGTCCATCGCCGCCAAGGTTTATACAACAGACACTAAATCCATAGCTGACAGGGTTCATCCAACGGGTGCTAAGTCCATAGCTCTCATTTATCGACAATATTATTTGCGGGAGTCCACCTGGAATACATGTCAATGGGTTTTTAGAGTACACCGGGTGAACATATCGTTCACAACACCTACAGGTAGCGAGCCTGCTAGTGTTCCACAGACTATCTAGAATAGTCCATGGTTGCCATCCGTACTCTGCTAGATGACGGGGCCATCGTTTGGGTAAAGGTTTCTCTCATTTTTCACCTCTCACCCTCATCTCATAATCTATATCACCTTTTATCTCATCCTCTAACTCATCTTTCATCACACACCAACTATTTCATCTACCCATGTTTTACCCAACATATTTGTAGATATAAAATACATATACAGTTCATATTTAAAGAAATAGTTTAGATCTGTAAAGAAAATACATATACGGTTCAGATCTGAAGAAAAAGGTCTAGATCTGAAAAACAAAGTTTAAATCTTTCATCCAGCATAACTTTCAAAGCATAAAATACATATACAGTCTAGATCTGAAGAAAAGTTCAGATCTGGAAAGAAAGAAGTTTAGATCTTTCATCCAGCACAGATCTCAAGTACAAAATACATATATATATATATATAGTTTAGGTCTAAAAAGTTTAGATCTGAAGTGAGAAAGTTTAGATCTGAAGGAAAAAGTTTCAGATCCAAGAGAAAAAGTTTAGATTTGGAAGATAAAGTTCAGATCTGAAAAGAAAGAAGTAGAGATCTTTATCCAGCATACATCTTAGGTAAACAGGTAGAATATATATACACATAGCACGTAATTTATATAAAATACTTCATATCTATGTGTAAGCTGAAAGTGACTATGCACTCACTTGATAATGAGTGATTCAGACATCACTTCGCTTCTTAAAATAACCTTCTTTGACGAAACCGGGAGATTTGCTTGAAAACCGGGCTCTGCGCGGGCAGAGTTTCAAACCGAAAACTCTTTTTCTCGGAGCCTTCGGGAGCTCCGGGGCTTCCTTCTGATGCTAGGGAGGTAACCTAGGCTTGGGGGGGGGGGTTGGGTAAGTTAGAGAGAGAGTAGAGAGAGAAAGAAGAAGTGGGAGGTGTGAGTTTTTAGCTAGCCCTCGCATCCTATTTATAGGAGTTGGCCTCGGAGTACGCTGCGCGTACTTACTACGCTTCTCGTACGAGCCAATACTTCGCGTATGAAGGGACAGATGGAGAGGTTCGGCAGGGGCGACGTGGGCATCTTCGGACCATATGCTGCGAGACCGTTGGGCGTAATTTTGCAACGCGGAGCGTACCTTTGCATCAGCCTCACAAATTTCATTCTTGACTTCGAAAATTCGTAACTTTCGCATACAAGCTTCGTTTTCGACGTTCTTTATATCTACGCGTAGGTGAGACCGTACTCTACAACTTTCGTTTAGACTCCGTCGGCTATTCTTGTTTCTCTATTTAAAGTTATATTTTTAACAGATCGGGACACGAAAAGTCCGTTAAAAATTCATAACTTCTTTATCCGACATCCGTTTTTGTCTGTCTTTTACCGTTGTGCTACTATTAACGAGATCTTAGATTCTTGTTTAGGTTATGTTGGCTAGAAATCGATTGGTCTAATATTCGAACTCCGGGTTGCATATTGCTAACCTGGAACTCAGGAAAATCATAACTTCCTCATACGAACTCAGATTCGGGCGTTCTTTTTATGCACGCTCTCGGTTTAACGAAGACTACAACTTTTGTTTAGATTGTTAAGGCTAAAAAATCCTCTATCGTAAATTCACTATTTACGTCACGCAGTGTCACGCTGGTTCTGTCGCGAAACTTCGACATGCCATAACTTCTTCGTTATAACTCGGATTTCGGCGTTCTTTACATCTCTGGAATCCTTGTCACGACCACCACAACTTTCTTCATCGATATCGGGCTTATCTAACATTCTATTTTTTTACGCTTATTTTCATTCTTAATTTATTATATCATCATAATTAAGTATAAAGCACATAAATTTACATAATTCTCATAATACTCAAATAATTCATCTTTATTACTTCAAAACGAGTTACAATGGTTGACCTAGACTATTACATCATCATTAATGCTTAACCCAGAAACACGGGCGTTACACAAAGGTCCAGGAGGTGTGTAACAAGATGATGAGGACGTTTGTTTGTTGGATCAATGCTCAAGAACACCTTCTTCTTTTCCTTCAAGGTCACAAAACACCACAAAGCTTCAAGACACCACAAACCTCAACAATATGAGGAGGACGAGCCGTACAACTTTCATTTAGACTGTGTCGGCTAATTCTCACTTTATTCTTAAAGTTATATTTCTAACATGTTTAGACTGTTAAAGTCCGTATAAAAATCATAACTTTTTCATATGACATCCGTTCTCGACTGTATTTATATCGACAAAATCTATTAACATGATATTCAACTATCATTTAGATTGTTTCAGCTAACAATCAACCGATTTGGATTTCGATTTCTGTGTTAACACAGTTGCGCTGAAACTTCAAAAAATCATAACTTATTCATATGAAGTCATATTTGTACGTTGTCTATATCCACGTGTTTTAAAGCCGTGAGGGTACCAGATCCCATAAGAACTCAGCAGTTAAGCGTGCTCGGGCGGGAGTAGTACCGGGATGGGTGACCCCCTGGGAAGTCCTCATGCCGAGTGGCCCAAAGCAGACAATATTGTGATACGTGCCAGAGGAAGATGTTACAAATGGTATCAGAGTTGGGGCACGAGTCGATGTGTTCGACGGGGACGTTGAACCCTATAATGGGGGGTGAAGGTGGGTTGCACCTGATCCCACATCGGCTAGGAAGGAGAACTAAGCATTCCCTATAAGGGGTGTGGATACCTTCCCCATCACAACACGTTTTAAAGCCATGAGGGTAGCAGATCTCATAAGAACTCTGCAGTTAAGGGTGCTCGGGCGGGAGTAGTACCGGGATGGGTGACCCCCTGGGAAGTCCTCGTGTCGAGTGGCCCAAAACGGACAATATTGTGATACGTGTCATAGGGAGATGTTACATTACAACTTTGGATAAGATTATTTGTCCTAAATAGCCTTCTATCAAAATGTCATTTTATCGATTATCGATAAATTCCATATAAGACTTATAATATGTAGTCTGCGATGTGCGAGACTAGCGATCTCCCTATTCGAGGGTTCAAATCATAATAATTATTACTTATTATATATTAATTGTCTAGCCCGAAGTTGCGGGGGTTACACTAAGTTCATAATACCACCTTTTGCTCAAGAACTCATGCATGGATGGATGAAAGTGGTCAAGCTCTCACTTTTATGGCTTTACAAGCTCAAAAAAAACATCTGGAAATGACACTCAAATGGTCTGGAGTAGCTCAAAAAAAGCACAAAAAAAAATCATGACCAACTAGATCTAACATGAACAATCATAAAGATGGAAGTTTTATACCTTATGGAGGTGGATTATGAGATGCAAAATCTAGATCTACAAAGCTTGGAGCTCCAAATTGCTTCCCCGATGAACTCTTCCTTCAAAGATGTACATAAAAACACTCTAAGGTCTCAAAACTCTCAGAAGGTGGTTAGGGTTTCGAGATGATTGATTAAGAGGGTGGAGGTTGAGCATGGAGAGGGCCTCAAAGAGTTAGAGCCCTTTAAATAGGGCTCACAAACCCAACATCAAAATGCAAAATTAACAATTTAAATTTTTTGAATTATACTTGAAGATACGGGTGTTACACAAGAGCTTCGCTACTAACACCTAAGAAGTACTAAGATTGAGCCGTGAGAAATCGGGAGAGTTTGAAAGAGGTTTGGAGAGAATTGGTGCACGTTTGAACAAAAACAAACGAAGCTATTTATAACAAAATTCATAGGGCGTATCGCGTCCTGTACACGTGGCGGCATACAGTTTGTCCACGTCGCCTGAACTTGGGGAGGAAAGTCTCGTGCGGTGGCGACACGTGTCGCACTCATGGTGGTGCCATGTGTTGCTTCCTCGTAGGTCCAGATTTAATATTTTTCTAAAAATCAAAACTTTTGCATACAAACTCCGTTTTGATGGTTTTTATATCCACATGTAACTATCAACGAGTACTACAACTTTCATTTAGACTTCATCGGCTAATTTTCACTTTAATTTTTTGTTTTACGGTTCAAGAGGACTACACTATAAATGATGTTGCGAAATTCGTAACTTCTTCATACGAGCTTTGTTTTTGACGTTCTTTATATCACCGATTTCATATTGAATAGTACTACAACATTCATTTAGATTTTTTCGGCTAAAAATCAACCAATTTTCATTTTGATTTATGTCCGCACACCGTTGTACTATATTGCACTCGAAACCTTAATAATTCATAAGTTTTTCGTAAGAAGTTAGATTTAAGTGTTCTTATATATGCACGCTTTCCTAATTACTATTACTACGACTTTTTTTTAGATCACTTAGGCTAATAAGCAACCTATCTCCGATTCACTTTTTATGACAAACGTTGTCGTATCGGTTTGAACGCGAAACTTAGATAAATCATAACTTACTTATACGAAGTCATATTTAAACATTCTTTATATCCAAGCGCCTGTGATCACGATTACTACAACTTTTGTTAAGATTATTTTTCCTAAATAATCTTTTATTTTTGTTCTTTATTTTATCGCTTCAACGGTAAATTTTATATTATGGTTTTCTACAAATATTATATAATCATAATATTTGTGTACATAAGATGTACACAATAAATATTAGCTCGTAATACATACGAAGAAAAATTATTCTAATCAACGATTTTAATTACTCGATAAAATATATAATTATAATTATTACACTCTAAACGTCTAGCCCGAAATTGCGGGAGTTACAGTAGATGAAACATGAACACATATAACTCACCAGACCTGTGGTCTAATGTAGTAGCTCTTTCAGGTTTTACAGGTTTTTGTAGCAACCATGGTACATGAGAAGATAGGAGCACAATGGGTTAGATTAAAAGAATAATTTTTAATTATTTGTATTTTCCCTTGTTGATATATATATATATATATATCTATATATATATATATATATATATATATATATATATATTATATTGTAATAAATGAATAAGTTTCTTCTTCTATTGACAAGTGTCATACTATTAGAACTACTCATTAATATTATATGTCACCTATCATGCCACTTGTCAACCTATTAATTATTAATTTCAAATTTAAAATTTCCCACTTTAATTACATTAAATTAATAATTGATTCTCCATTTTAAATTTCAAAATTTTCATTCTAATTATATTAAATTAATAATACTAGATTAAAAAATAAAATAAAATTAATATAGATTATAATATGATATAAGTTCACGTATTTATTTAAATCAACGATTATAATTTTATATAACTAAAAAATATCTTTTAACTAATAATTTATTTAAAATAATTGATTGATAATTTTAATTTTTTAATATGAAAGTTTAATTAATTTTATAACCATGATTTTCACGGGTTATAAACTAATATATATATATATATATATATATATATATATATATATATATATATATATATATATATATATATATATATATATATATATATATATATATATATATATATATATCAAATGAGAACCATTAAAAGTTAAGAACTCTAAAAACCACTTATGTTTACCTTATTTTATATATATTTCTTTTTGTCAAATATATGTTTGTAACTTTATAACTGTATTTTTTTGTCTATCAATAAAAAAAAATGACATAATGGTAAATATCTGAAAATAAGAACCTAAATATTTGATCTTAACATCATATTATGTTTTGTAGATCTGATTAAAACAAAGCCACTAACTCAAATTCTCTCAACCATCTTTTATCTCCTACCACAACTACAAGAGCACCGCATCCGATAGATCATCACTACCGTCGTTGCCGGCCTAACCTTCGTCGCCTACTCCGACAACCCTACCACTGTCACCTCTTTTCATCTGTCACATCCTACGATCACTGTCAGAATACCATTAACTTTTGCAACAAATACGAATAAAAATCGATCTTCCTTAGCCACGATTATCAGATCTACCACTGCCCTTAGCTTCTCCGGCGACCGAACCAGCGCCTATGGTGAACGAGCAACCACTCCATAAATGACCACCACATCCGCATGCCAACATCGCTGCCACCAATGGACCACCGTCATTTTACAGATTCGTTCCTCTTCATCCTATCTCCGTCGATTTCCGTCGTCGACCTTCAAGATGAAACAAACCTAACACCGCCACCACAGTTGTCGCGCTCGTCATATCCTCCCTCTGACGTTTCCCTACCATCGTCGCTACTGTCGTCGACCACCAAATAGCATCTCTACCATCGTCTCAGACCGTTGTCTCCTCCACCGCTGCTACCTATCACCATTGATGTGTTTTTAACTATAAATGGAAGATGGAGGTCGGATGTGTGTTTATATGCAAGTAATTGTTGAGATCGATATGAGCTCCACTGTAGTTGTTTCACGTTTCGATCGCTAAACAGATTTCAGTGCGCAGTTGTAACAGAAAAGCAAATGGAGATCTCATGTTGTTGTTACACTGCCGAACTAGCATTTACAGAAACAATTATAATTGAGAGTGAGTGAGAGAGAGAGAGAGAGAGAGAGAGAAATCAAGATCTGTAATCATTGATTTATATATCTATTGTAAATCAAGGAACAACAAGAAAAAAGCTTTGGTGAGGTACATCTGGTGGTGTTTCCGATGATGTAATGGAGTTCCGATTGTGAGTTTCACATCCACAAAAGTTTCGGCAAGAGATTCTCTCACCATCGACGATGTTATGGAGATGCTGGAAAAATTGAAAGGTACGTGTGGATTAATCTAATTTAAACTATTTTTTATTTGCTTGGATATCATTTCTTTTTCATTTGTTTAGATCAAGACTATGCAAGAGTTGTCTCAGTTCCTTTACAGTTGTTGAATCTGACATATTATATTTAATTGAATTGAGTATGACATATTACGTTTATATTTAATTTTGTATGACATATTGGATAGAATAGGTATTAAAATATGGTTAATAGAAATTGTTGTTAGGTTCTCATAAGCTATTAAAATTAGCAACAAATCAAAGATATTTGAAAAATTAATAATTAACACAATACCTTTTAATTAATACACACTTTAATTTATCAATTCCATATTAATATATATAATATATGAACTTTTAATCTCCTAAAAGAAACCTTTTTGATATATGTCACTCCCACAATTCGTTTTGCATTCAATATTAAATTACTTTAATGTCCTTGGTTATTTTGAATTCCTTATTCCTGCATTTCATACCCTCATCGCTATCACCACAATAATCGTTGATCAACTCTCCATAAACCGTAGCGCAACACGAAGTCCGGTCATGCCTCCAGATCGTTACCCTCTCCAACTCCATTTTCCTGCATGATTCTTCTTCCTTAAGCTCATGCACATGTATTTCTTCCATCTTCTTCGTCCCTAATTCTATGATTTTCTTTATCTACTCCTGCACAGGTTTTTCTTATCTGTGATCTCATCCGGGTTTTTATTTTATATCTTTAGAAAGTAGATCGTTGGGATTTTAATTTCACTTTATACAAACAATAACGGATTATCAATTTGTGGTTTTGAGTTTCATGAAATTCTTGATAAAGGTGGGAGGATAAGAAAAAGCCTCTCTTGACATAACTTTCCATTATACCCCTTTAGATTTTTTTTAACGATAACTTAGATCAAATTGGCAAATTGGGTTGAACATATTTGGTTCTTTCCAAGATCGTAATTTGCATCAAGAGGTTGAAGATAAAATCAGTGGAGAAAAGGCTCAGGTACTGTTATTCCTTTTTTAGTAAAATCGGTTTGGAAGGAAATTAAAGTAAATGAACCAAATTGGTAAATTGGGTTGGACATATTTTGTATGGTTTAATTTAAACATATCAAGACACAAATTCATCTTGTGGCTTGCATTTTTAGGCCAGTTAAAAACTCAAGACTGACTTAGGAATTGGAAATTCACAAATGAGATGTCATGTGTTTGTTGCAATAATCAACTTGATTATGGTTTCTCAAAAGAGGCTTGGCAAAGGGAAAATGGCTTTATGGGTTTTAAAAGTAACTTTTTGCAATGTACATGGAAGATTGAAAGCAAACAGCTTGAGAATGATATTCTTAACTTTCTTCTTAATGCCTCTTTTAACCACCCATGGAAAGAGAGGAATGGAGACTCTTTAAGAAGATTAATCATGATCAGATTGATTTTGGAAGAATTTTTGTTTAAACTTTTTGGATATGGAATCTGGTCACAGTGGTCTGAAATTAAGGAGATTTAGTTATTACCAAAGGAAAATATTGATTTTTATTATCTTCATGGGTAATACAAATTTAATTTTTAAAACTGTTCTATTGAAAATTGGCTATTGGTCAGATTAGTCTGGAGTGGGGTTTTGGAACTTTTAGATGTCAAGGGTATAATTGTCCAAAATAGATAAAAAAGAATCGGGGATTTTTTGAAACCTGATAAATTTGATCATGGCATCATTTTACACATTTAATCTTCCATAACTAGCTCGGTTGTGAAAATAATAAGGTTTATATTATCTTATAAGTAAACACATACAGTTAAACAAAGAGATGAATGTGCATGACAACCGTTCGATAAAATGCCTACATGAATTTTGGAGTTCGATACTACTTTGGGCTTGCTCCACATTTTTGCTAAGCTAAGTTTATACAATAAATCGTTATACTTAAAAACTATTATTTATCTGATACAAAGTAGTTTTTTTGTTGGATTTTTTTATTTTCAGGTTTTTATTCGAATTGATAGAAACTTGTGGCTATCATACTGCTGTTGGAAGATGCCCCAATGTTGCTGATTGTGTGTACCATCAAAATGTTTTGTTTCAATCCAAGACCAGCAAAATAACAATTATGAACTGAAGCACAAAAATCTTGATTTATTTTCTCTTTTTGTTCATTTGAATTCTCTTTAGTTTTTCTAACATCATGTTAGAAATTCTATCTAACTGACTTTATTGATATTACTTCAACATGATGGAACAAGATATAGAAATATATGTGTTGGAAGATGATGAAAAGTAAATGATGACGTAAGAACCTCAAAACAAGTACATAATATTTCGTTATATAAAATCATAATGTTATTAAATATCTAAACATACAGAACATATATCCGATATTCAAATTAATATATATATATATATATATATATATATAATTTAATAAAATATATATATATATATTAATTTGAATATCGGATATATTTTATTAATTTAATAAAATGTTATAAATATTTTATTTTTAGTTACCATTTTTAATTATCAATATTAATTTTTTTCTTGCCCGTGGTAACCACGGGTTGTAACCTAGTACTTTTAATATAAGATTGATTATGTGGAATTTAACGATGAAATAATATATAGCCTTTTCAAGAATAGAATCTTTAATTTAATAATGAGTTATATATATATATATATATATATATATATATATATATATATATATATATATATATATATATATTAAATGAGCTTTTAATGTAAGATTGATATATTGTATAGCCTTAAAATTGGTTACACAAGATGTTTAATGAAATATCTTAGTGGATTAGTATATCTCTTTATTGAATGGCTGTATGAACTGTTGTATTAAACTGTGAATGAGTGTATGAATTGTGTATTAAAATGAAAATTTATCGTATTAAGCTTTGAGTTTTATATATGAAATTGTAAATTGACCATATTAGGTTGGGAATTGATTGTATTAAGTTGTGATTTTTTTTTATAAATTTTGTGTTTGCTTCTGAAATATAAGATGAAAGAAGCATTATACACATATATGATTTTTCTCAAATTTTGAATAAAATATGTATTAAGTTGTGACTTCACTATATTAAACTGTGAATTTTATGTACTAAATTATGAATTAACTGTGTTAAGCTGTAAATTTTTAATAAATATTGTGTTAATACATTATTGCTTATAAGTTTTAAACTACAAACGTAATATTTTTATAAGTTTTATGATTTGAATGCATGATTTTTTTTATATATAATCTTATTGTTTCAATGAAAGACATAACTTTTAAGCTTTAAATGTAAGGTTTTTTTTATAAGTTTTAAGTTACGAATGCATGTTTTTTTATAAGTTTTAAGCTGTGAATGCATGATTTTTTATATAGATTATCATAAGTTTTTATAAAGTTTTAAACTACAAATGCATGATTTTTATAAGTTTTAAAATGCGAATAAATGATTTTTTTGTATAGTATTTAAGTGCTTCAATGAAAAACAAAAATTTTAAATTTTGAATGTTATAAATACATGAATTTTGTAAAGTTTTATATTTTCTTATGTTAGTATTTTATCAAATAATGTTAAATTAGGTTTTGGTTTGTAATATAGTTGTGAATATATACTTTTGTGTATTAAACTATGAATTTATTGTATTAAACTGTAAATTTTATGTATTAAACTTAGGATTGGTAGTATTAAGAGTTTTAAGTTGATAACATTGTTGTGAATTTATATTTTTTGTGTATTAAAATACAAATTTGTTGTAATAAATTGTGAATTTTATGTATTAAGCTGTGATTTTTGTGTTTTAAACTATAAATTAACTGCATTTAGCTATGAATTTTTTGTTTAAACTGTGATTATACTATATTAAGTTGTTAATTTTGTGTATTAAATTGTGTTTTTTGTGTTTAAAATTTTATATTGACCGTATTAAGCTGTGAATTTTATGTTTAAACTGTGAATTAACTGTATTAAGCTGTGAATTTATAATGAATTTTATGTTAAAATATGAATGATTTATGTATGAATGCTTGTATTAATTTTCTTGTGACCATCTGACCACAGCTGAAACATCCCCGACCTGTCTCCCGATAACCTCCTTCATGGGTCCTCCCACACTTAGCACAACGACCCCGACCCTAATGTCATCCCAAACATGAATCCTGAGTCTTGGGCCTCTTCGCCCGACCCACTGCGATCTGAATCTGCTCTGGCCTCCTCTTTTCGAGGTGCTCCAAATCGATCTCCCGTTCTTGGGACAACCCGAAACTTTTCCCGTTATCCTTACCCAGTTTCCGTTAATAAAATTTGAGTTTTTATTTAATTCCGTCAAATTTCTTAAGTTGGGAAGGACCTTAAGGTTTAAATAAAAAATATGTATTTTATACGATTCAGAATAAACCGGGAATCACGCGAAAAACTTGAAACTTCCTCGAAAATCACCGAGTTCACGGTCAGGGCGAGTTTACGACCGTAAACTCGTGTAGACCGTAAACACGTTTACGGTCAGGTGGACCCCCTCCCTTTGACCGAGAACTCTACCCTATATATAGGGTATTTGGCCTTCATTTCACACTTTAAACACTTCAAAGGTTTTCTCTCTCTACTCTCTCTCTACCTTCATCGAGAATCCTCAAGAACACGGTTGTGTTTTGGATCGAAAACACCTTCTTTGCCTTCAAAAACCGTAAGTATCATCTTCCCCTTCATGAATCGAGTTAAAATCCTTCATTTTGGACTTAAGATCATCACTCTTTGCTTGAACAAAAGAGTTTACGGTCCTATGCATCTTTATAGACCGTAAACCCTTAAAAAGGGTGTTCTTATAGCCTTTACCCTTCCTAAGGCTAAGCATGGTCCCTAGAATCCGATGCCTTTGAATGAAGCTATAACATCCAAAATTTTACGCCAAATTTAAACTTTTCAAGCATAAATAAAACCAAATAGTAATTGTTTACAAAAGTGTTTTCAATTCATTATTCAATCAGAGTGTCCCAAAAGCCAGATCATAAGGATGAGGAGCGGTACGGTCACACCTTCGCCTTGCCATGAACTCCTGAAGCACCTGAAACAATAAACTGAAAACTGTAAGCCCGAGGGCTTAGTGAGCTACCCCCAAAATACCAATACCACAATAATAATACCATATCCGTAATAATCAATCAATCAACATGCATACTGGGCTATTGGCCTGACTGGACCGCCCTACAGGGCCTACAGTCCAACTGAATCTATACGGAGCCTTCGGCATGACTGGACCGCCACATGGGCCTACAGTCTTCCCGGACCGCTCATAGGGTGTGTTGGCCTTCAGCACGAAGCAGGACCGCCTCAACCCAAGCAACAAGCAAGTAACCATGTGCGCATAACTAACATATACTGGCATATACAACCATCAAACATATCTATCTCACTGAGCATCAAACATAGCAATCTCTCATAACTAGAGCACTGACCTAGCAGGTCAGTAACATATCAATCCCTACGGATCATAAGAGCATAACATACTGTCTATCCTGATTCTGATCTAACAGATCATATCCACATGTAGCATACCATAACGATAACAACTAAAAGGGCCGGCCTTGGTGCCTTAGACCCTATCGATATAGTGAGGATAACTCACCTTGCAGATGTCGACTCGGTAGATAAACTTCAACCCTCGGATCACTGCCACAAACTCCACCACTTATAACCATAGTATAATCATACCCATAAGCCAACTAATCAATCCTGGTCAAAGTCAAAGTCATCAGTCAAGGTCAACAGTCCATGTTGACCTCGACTCGCCGAGTACCCCCGGCTACTCGCCGAGTTCCTTGAAGTACTAACCCACTCGCCGAGTTACCTGAATGACTCGTCGAGTTCCTTTGGTTTACGATCGAGACCCTAAGGCCACTCGTCGAGCTTCCTTCTTGCAACTCGACAGTTACCCACACATACATAAGTTGGGGCAATCTCATCCGACTCGCCGAGTTGTTCTTCCACTCGTCGAGTCTACGACAATCTTCATTGGACTCGCCGAGTTGTTCTTCCAACTCGCCGAGTTCATGCCTATCTTCATATGACTCGCCGAGTCGACCATGCGACTCGCCGAGTCCCTTCAGTCCTTTTTGCCATACAGACTCATTTGAGCCACGCAGCGGCTCCAAACTACAGATCCAAGCTTCTAAGGCATGCTTTTCACGTAAAGTTGCAAACTTTACGTGCATGCATAGCTACAAAGGCTCTTAATGTCAAATCCAAGCTTACAATGGGGGTTTCATACTCAAAGAGGTTTTATTCACGCCCAAACCAGAAACTTTATGACTCTAGGACTTAAGAAGGGTCCAGATCTGAAGTTACAACTTCAGATCTATCCCATAGTCCACCTTATCAACTCAAAGATCCATAAAAGACCCAAACTCAACCAAAAAGAGATCTAGAAGGGAAAAGAAGTAAAGGTGGCGACTTGATACCTCTGGAAGATGCTAACTGAGGTAGATTCTAATTCCCACACTTTCCTTGCTCCAATTCCCTTGCCTTCCAAGTTCCTTTTCTCCAAAGATCTTCCTCCCAAGCTTAATACACACACACAATAGAGCACCACACGAATTAGGGGTTCTCAAGAGCTCTCTAGAACTGCAAAGAGGCCAAAGGAGGCTTATGCTTCCTTAAATAGGGTGGAAAACCCCGGGATTTAGGGTTTCCTCTGCCAGCTCCTACTCGTCGAGTCCCTTCATGGACTCGGCGAGTAGGTCACTAAACACGCGTACCAAACTCGTTGCTACTCGACGAGTAGGGCAACCAACTCGTCGAGTAGGCCTTGAAACCAATTAAATTCTTATTTAAACAATACCTGAGAATCGGGGCGTTACAGAAGCCCTTGAAAACCATCATTTGTGCAAGATTGATGAGTTTACGGTCTAGTGTATCTCCTTAGACCGTACACCCTTCAATGACCGTATACTCATGGGCCGTGAACCCATGGAACCGTAAACCCATGGACCGTAAACCTTATGACTGTAAGGTCAATGGACCGTGAACCCATTGAACCGTAAACACATAGGACCGTGAACCACTTTGACCGTAAACTCTTATGGTCATGCCCTTGGACCGTAAACTCCTATGTGAGGCCATACTTCCCTTATATGCAACCCTATGTGGTGTAACACTTCATTGCAAGTGTTTCCTAGTCCCTAAGGTGGTTTCCTTCCATAACAAATAGTGTTATGCCTTTACCTAATACATGTATGTGCAACCATATGTTAAATAGGATCCAATTGTGTCCGAGGCTTCAATTGACACTCAGCATTACTATCGACCTACATCCAAATCCCACGTCAAACTGTGAGTTCATACCCCTACGTGTTTCCTAGTTTTTCATGTTTTCAGGGGGGGGGGGGAATACAAGCAAAAGCATAAGGAAACTTGTGCTCAAAATATATTATTTTGTTTAAGATAATTATATTTTCAGTATGCTTTTAACATGGAAAACAGTTTTTACCAAACGATTAAGAAATCAACTCGTAGAAACAGTTTTCAAAACTAGGGTAACGAACTTGTGAATCATGTCGTAAAATGTATCATTTTATAAAGGATTCCTGCAAATCATAAAAAGGATTTTCCATATTATTACTTGTAAATTTGTTAGTCTAGTTGGAGACACGTCCTTGGTAACACTCCCACAGAATCAGAGTGTAGGACTAGCACTTGTGACCAGAATCTCTTGTAGGGAGAGCGTGACTGTTGTGTATAGATCTATACGGGACTGACAATCCCGCACCTGGCTGCTAGCTACAGTCGAACCGGCAGGTCTACGGGTGACAAAGTCATTAAGGATATCGGCCGTTGCGGGCCATGTCCAGTCAGTTATGGTCATGAAACTCACAATGTTGATAACAGATATTTACTTTTGTAATAATGAATCAAGTGAACTAACCTTAAAGTAATAACCGATTTAATTACTGGAGGGTATTAATAATAATATCTTCAGGACTTAGTTCATCACGGTTTTCTTTTATTTAGTTTTTTTTAAAAGCTAATGTACCTCTCTGGGTGTAACCAGGGTTTTTAAGAGAAAACTGTTTTTCTTAATACGAGTATGGTAGATACTTGCATACCTCAGTTTAAAACGAATAATCAACGATCAACCTTTAGGGAAAATATAGGATTTTCCCGGGATAAACCGGCTATTCAAAACGGATTTGTTTATCATGTAATCAACATATATTCATATTCCTTCCACGACACCTTGGATTGTACGTATCCTAGTACGAATCTGGAAGTCATGGAAGGAATGGGTTTTCAAACATACTTTTATTAAAAAAATATAGGATTTTCTTGAGGAGCACTTTTCAGAAGGATCAAAGAACATTTTCCACCAAAAACTAAACGCTTATGAACTCACCAGCTTTATGCTGATATTCTTTTAAAACTGCTTGTATTCTCAGGGAATTAGTAGACAGGTACTTCCAGGAATTTGGAGAAGTCGGAGCGTTAGAGTCACGTCTTCCATTTTACTTTTGATATGAACAAAACTATGTATTAAAAAATGTAAACCTTTTTCATATATGTATTCAATGTCTGGTTGTGTTTACTATGCTTGCTATGATACAATTGTTGTGATACTATGCATGACGTCCTCCGCCCTCGAACGTTTCCGCCGTTCCGGTTTGGGGGTGTGACAGTTCTCGGGTTCTAGCAATCATATCATTCAGGGTCTTACACCTTGGAAAACTCAGAAAACCCTGATGTCATCCATCAACATATCATGTGTAACATCCCGTCTCCCAGGTATAATATTTATACATATTTATTATCAAGTTAACTGAGCGACTCGACGAGTGAGTGCCCCAACTCGTCGAGTAGAGTCGAATTGTCCACGTGGGTTTAATAACCAACTCGACGAGTCAGAGAGCCGACTCGCTGAGTTGGCGCTGTGTGAGGAAACCCTAAATCTCCGGGTTTGTGTCCTTTTTAAAGGGCCTTAAGCCCTCATTTTTGTTGGATTTGATGTCTAAGCCCATAACTATAATTGGTATGTACTTGACCCGATTGTAGCATGGTCCTTTTGGGTTGCCTTCACCAGTGCAATTTGATAGGATGGACTTTTGAGAATAAGGTTATTTATAATTTATTAATATATTACAAGTATAATATATTAATATATGGAATCATATTATTTAATCGGTATTGATCAAGAATTAATTTGGAATTAATTTTGTGGTCAAAAGAGACTAAGTAAATATATGGGGATTAATTATGTAAATCAATGATTCTTGTAGTGTGGGCTAATGATTCATGATTATTTAGATGGGCTAAACCAATAAGTTAATCCATGGATAGTCCATGGAGGTTAAACCCATGAAGCATAAGAATGTGAAAAGTCATGGAGCATCAGGGTTTACAAAGTGTAACCCTAGCATGTGCAACTCTATAAATAGAACCCTCCATGAGCCAAAATCGGTTACACCTTCTCTTTGAGATAAGTAACTTATTCTCTTAAGCCTCATTTTGCATATTGGTGTTTGTGAACCATTAGAGGCATCACACTTGGGGTGCTCAAGCTTTCAAAGGTCAAGAACTATTAATCCTTCTAAAAGGTATGTCATCTAACTAGATGTATTATTCATTTGTAAATTTGTATGCTAGTTAGGACAATGCTTTGGAAAAATTGAAAATATACATGTATAATAGAGAAAACATAGATCCAAAGCATTTAGGGTTGCATGTGCACCATAGGAGTGTTATAGTGCTCAAAATCCAACAGTGGTATCAGAGCCTAGGATTGTTTTCTATTATATTTGATGCTTACTAGTTTTTCAAAGATGAAAAAGTCGAAATTTTGGCCCCTAACTGGTGAACTCGCCGAGTACATGAACAGACTCGACGAGTCCACTCAATAACATAGCAACTCGCCGAGTCCAGTTCATGCACTCGACAAGTTTAAGGCCCTGTTTGCAAAATTTCGAGTTTCTTGGCCTGGATTGGATTGGGAACACTACCACAAACTGTTTTGGATCATTGGAAATGTTTTTTATGATATGGTAGTGCTTCTACTCATCCAACCACAAGATAATTATCAAAGTTTTAAAATAATTGTTGTTTTTATATGATAAACAAAATTGCTTTCAAATTGTTGACTAGAAATTATCTTGATTATGAGTTTAGTTAGATCATAGATTATGTGATAATTTTAGTTGTTAAAAAATGATCTAGATGAATTTTAAGGACCTCCATAACTTGTCCTCAAGTTATAGAAAATGAAAGGTCTCATACATTAAAATCCAATTAAACTCATAAGTTATGAATGTGAAGAGTTTTGACAAGTTTCAAAACTTGCCCTCAAGTTTTGGAATTTGTAAAGTCACACTAATGAAATTTTAATTCCAAACCCTAGAGTTTTAAAAGATAAAATTCAACACTTATTCTTTATAATATTATAAGTTTAATAATATATATATATATATATATATATATATATATATATATATATATATATATATAAAGACAAGTTGGTCTTACTGCCTATAAAATGATAGTTTAATGGGTGTCCACTCTCACCCACCGCTTCCTTGACTGGTGGAGGGTCGTTCGCCGAACGGGTAAGATAGGACATTAATTCTCCCTCGTTAAAAGTATAATAATTAAAAAAAATTAAGTAACTAAACTTTTATTAAAATTTCCAATCTTAGTTACTTTAGGAAAATGTGAAAAATGGTGCTAATCCATGAAATTTCACTTTGCACCTTGTTAAGTCGTTAGTGGAGCGTGTGTGGTTAACCGGCACACTAATCTGGGACTGACAATGTGTGGAAAATGGTAACTTGATGTTAATCATAGATCAATGGAGCGTGTGTGGTTAACCGACATATTGATTAAGTGATTTGTAACATTGGGTGTACCAAACTAATTTGCATGGTTATTCACACCTTGTTTGTGATCCTCGGCATCCCGGTCACAAACTTGAAGGGCACAATCGAGATTTAAACATGCCATTGAAAAAGTTCAATGAATCTCAAAGGATCTAGGAATTTCAATCCAATTAAAACTTAATAATCTATTTCATTTTTCATGGTGGAAATTGATAAATCGTCATTTACCTACCTTCAAATATTTTACAATTGGATTACGGCATCCCTCTTCGCAATTGTAGAATATTGTGTTGGGTCCTAGCCTTAATATTTCATATTTGGTGTAATATTAAGGATTATCATCAAACCTAAACTTTGTTCTTCTTCTTTTCAGATGTCTATCCCAAACAATGCTTCCAACCCAATCCCTTCAGGCTCTTTCTCCCTCATGAACCTATGTGGGTCATTTTCGATGGCTCGAACTTCAATGACTGGATTCGTAACATCAGAACGGCTATTCGCTATGAGGACAAAGAATATGTCCTGGATAAAGAGCTTAAGGAGATTGATGTAACCACTACCACTCCTGAACAAATCGCTGAACACACTACTCATGAGAGGGATGCGACAAATGTGTCGTGTCTTATGATTACAACCATGACTGCTGAGCTGCAGAAGTCCTATGAGGACTACTATCCTTTTGAAATGTATCAAGATTTGATGGAAAGATACCATCAAAGTGCTCGGCAGGAGAGGTATGAGATCATTGCATCCATGATCACAACCAAAATGAAGGATGTTGATCCCATCATGGCCCACTTGCAGAAGATGCAGAGATTCGTGGACCGCTTGCTAAAAATTAAATGTCAATTTTGATGAAGATTTGGCCATAGATATAATTCTACACTCTTTACCTTATTGTTATGATCAGTTTCGTATGACTTATCATATGAACAAGGAGGAGGTCACTATTAGCAAGCTTCAAGGCCTTCTTAGGACTGCAGAAAGCAACCTGAAAAGCAAGTCGGTTGTGTCTAGTCCTACTACTACTACTCCTGCCCCTGTTCTGGCAATCGGACATGGGAAGGGAAAGAAGAGGAAGACTCCCTACAAGAGCCGCAATGGAAAGTATCTTGATGGATCCTATTCAAGTGGGACTAAAGCTGGTTCTGCTAATCCGTCTTCCAATCCGAAGGAAGCAGAGTGCTTCCACTGCCATGAAAAAGGGCACTGGAAACGAAGCTGCCCCAAGTACTTGTAGGACATAAAGGATGGCAAGATCAAGCCCTCCTTTGCAGGTATTTACACTATTCAATCTAATAACTCATCACATGCTAATTCTTGGGTCCTTGATACAGGTTGTGGTATTCACATTTGTTCTGATTTGCAGGGACTAAAAAGAAGTAGTGATGTGGAGCACGGGAAGATAAACTTAATCATGGGAAATAGGAAAGTGTCGCATGTGACCAAGATTGGAGTTTACTCTTTATTGCTTAGTAATGGTTTAAATTTATATTTGAATCATTGTTGTTACTCGGCCGATATGGCGAGAAATGTTATTTCCTTTCACAGTTTGTATAAACAAGGTTTTACCTTTCCCTTTAATAATGAAAATGGTGGTATTTATGCTTATTCTAATGGTGTATTTTATTTTGAAGCATTACCTTGCAATGGTGTATATGAAACTGTGAATGTTGTGGATAACCTAGGAAATAATGTGTTACACATTGATTATTCCAATGATTTGGATAAGGCATGCTTGTGGCATTGTCGTCATGAACATGTCAACAAGAAGCGCATAGGCCAACTCCAAAAGGGTGGAGTTTTGGAATCATTCGACTTAAAGTCGGATGACACTTGCGAATCTTGTTTACTTGGAAAGATGACCAAGTCACCCTTCACTGGTACTTGTGAAAGGGGTGAAGGTCTGTTGGATCTCATACACACTGATGTGTGTGGACCATTCAGAACCACCACAAGGGATGTTAACCGCTTCTATGTGACTTTTACTGATGATTATAGTAGATATGGGTATATTTACTTAATCAAGCATAAGTCGGAAACCTTTAAAAAGTTCAAGGAGTTTAAGCAAGAAGTGGAGAATCAATTGGGCAAGAAGATAAAGATGCTACGATCCGATCAAGGATGAGAGTATCTTAGTATCGAGTTCCTTGACTATCTTAAGGAATGTGGAATTGTTTCGCAATTGACGCTACCTAGGACACCACAGCTTAATGGTGTGGCTGAGAGGCACAATAGAACCTTGCTAGACATGGTTTGTTCCATGATGAGTCGAGCTTCATTACTTATCTCATTCTGGGGGTATGCCTTAGAGACTGCCACCCATATCCTTAATCTAGTCCCTACCAAAAAGGTTCCCAAAACACCTCACGAGATGCGGACAGAGAAAGTTCCCACAATAGACCACATCAAAGTTTGGGGTTGCGAGGCTTTTGTGAGAAAAGAAACTCACGACAAGCTCGAACCTTAGAGTGAGCGATGTATTTTCATCGGCTACCCACATAAATCCTTTGGATATATCTTCTACTGTCACACCCCCGAACCAGACGGCGGAAACATTCTAGGGTTTGTGTGACTTAAATTGAAATATCATCACAATGGATATACATGAAACATAACATAGACATCACCATGCATTAATACATTACAACCGTCATTGTTCACATCAAGTACATTGTTAACATTACATAATCCAAAACATAAATTGTTTATCGATTTACATCACACAAAAGACGTTCAGAAACACGCTTGGTAATTCTTCATTCTAACGGTTACCTGAGAACACAAGTTATTTTGAAAACGGTCAACATATATAATGTTGGTGAGTTCATAAGCAGGTTTGATGAGAAAAAGTTTTGTATCGTTTATAAAACCCACAAAATCCGATATTTTTTGAAACAAAAACTGTTTGCAAAAAAAAGTGTGATGATCCATAAGTATACGTGTGCATGATTTCAAAACATGTAAAAGTGATATGCTTTTCATATTAGTTTCTTGTATTATAGTTGTTGTAAGTAAAAGTGAATAATGTTGTTCTCCCGGAAAACCCGATGTTTTCCGATATAAAGAGTATGATAGTCTTGTATTATTGTATCGTCACAACGTATGAATATGATTTCCCATGATTACTTAGGTGGTAATGGATCTCTATGTGAGTCGTTATAACCATGCATAATAATGACTATTTCGCCTGTCTTGGCATTTTATCAGATGCCAGTTTTGAATTAAGATTTTGTCACCCTAGACTGGCCGAGTTTAACTGTAGCGAACAGCTCAGGTGTGGGGGAGTCACCCCCGTATAGATCTATACACAAACTCTCGCTCTCCCTCCAGGAGACTTTGATTATAACTACAGACTACGATCGAACACTCGTTGGTGCCGACTGGTATTTCTCACTAAATCCCAATTATTACCCCATGAATATGTATAACGTTACGTGTATTTTGAATTTCTAAACCGTTTGATAGATCCATGAATACAAATGAATAAAGCCCAACAAACACGAAAAAAAGACAACTGGGGCCCATTAATCATGTAAGTTATTTCCAGGCTGTCGGGTATGCGACGGACACGTTATAGTCCATCAAGCATATGATAATTTATTTGGACCGTATTAGCAATGCAAATGGGCCACTAAGTCCCAATAGCATGTAAAAGCTATTAAGGGTCCATTAGGCATGTAATTGGGTCACCGGAAGCCCAATAAACATGTGTTGATTATATTGGGCCCAATAATCAGGAAATTGGGTCACAAAGGCCCAATAAGCACGATAGGAAATGTTGGGCCCAATCATTGTATCGTTTAGCTGTTTATCGATATAAGTTTGTAGTATAAGAGTTGTTGTGTACCTAGTGTTTACTTACAACGTTAAAAGGTTGGACGATTGATTTATAACGACACTTTGGTTGTACATATGTATATATACTTTTAAAACCACACGTTATAGATTTAATATCTTTGGCCCAATTGTTTAAACGTTATCATATTTGACCCAAAATATTGATTTGAACATTTCAGCCCCTTTTTCACATAAAGTTACAATTTCAGCCATATCTTAGTAAAAATGACATTTAGTCCTTTTCGATCATTTTTGACATTTTTGGTCCTTAAATCATTTTTCTTGACATTTTCGGCCCAAACATAATTTATTTTACAATTTCAGCCCAAAAATACAATGTTTTACATTTTCAGCCCTTATTTGTAAAAAGTTTACACTTTTGGCCCAAATTCCGTAAGTTTTACAATTTTGGCCCAAAATCCAAAAAGTTTGCATTTTTAGTCCAATTTTTCACTAAAGTCGTTTTCAGCCCCTGAAATAGTTTATTTATGTTTTAGACTCATATTTTGATGAATTTACAACTTTAGCCCCCAAAAATCTTTATTTTTCACAACTTTGGGCCCAAAAACCATGAGGCCCAAATCTTAAGCCCAATAAGCATAAATTTATGTTTTTAGCCCCTTGAGAAGTATTATTTCCATAAAAATCAGATTTTATATAAATAAATACCATTTTTTCCTTATAAAACCGAAAAACATCATCTTTTAACCAAATCTTTGTTATTTTGCAAAAATGACACATATAGAAATATTTGGCTTTGTTTTTCACTTCTTAAACATAAAGACTCTTGGATCTTTGAAGTATGTTGTTTATTATGTTTTTGTTTATGAATCTTTCACACTTTTAGCTATAAATCTCAAGATCTAACAATTATTATCACATTTTAGCAACACAAACCAAAGGAATCACATATAACATGCATACATACATACATCAACACATAGCACTTGTATTCTCCCCCCAAAAACAAGTAAAAACCGAAAACAAGGGGGTATGAAATCACCTTGCTTAGTTGTTCACGGTTTTGAAGAAGAAATGGAAGAGGTTGAGGTGATTCTCGGCCCTAGCAAGCTTCTTGAGAAATCTGTGGGCTTAGATGGGTTCTAAGAAGCATGATCATGAATTTGAATGAATTAAGAGAAGATTTTTGATAAGGTATAGTAGTTAATCCATGGATTCAAGTAAAAACTGACCAAGGATTTGTGATATGAGGGAAGAATCTTATTGGAATGCTTGCAAATCTCGAAATTTTGATGGAAGAATGAAGGTGCTCTTGAGAGAATTTTGGAAGTGTTTGGAAGTGAATTTAGTGTGTGTGTGTGTGTGTGTGTTGATGTTCTCGGCCGAGAGAAGAAGAAGAAGAGAGAAGAGAAGGTGAAGTGACATTGCATGGATGTCCACCATGCAATAAATGTTGGGTTTTGAGCATTCTAACACTCCTAAGTGTACATGCAACCCTAAATACCTTGGATCTATGTTTTCTCTATTATACATGCAAATATAATTATCCAAGGTATTATCCTAACTAGCATACCAAAACATTGATACTAGGATAATAAAATAGATAGAATACATACCTTGTTGTTGTTGCTTGACTCCATGAAGCTTGAGAGCCTAGTGCCCCAAGTGTGACACCTCAAATGGTTCACACAACATCATGAACTCTTGGAATAACCATGAGAAGAAGACATACATGTTCAAATCGGCTAGCCCTCAAAATATGTATCACTAGTGCGCATTTCTTGAACTAAAGGGGTTCTTATATAGTGTGGCTATTAGGGTTACACCATGTAACTCATGACTTTACCCATTCCTTATGCTCCATGGGTTTTAACCTCCATGGAGTATCCATGGATCACCACATGGGCTAAACCCAACATAAAGGAATCTTGGATCATAAGCCCACATATATAAGAATGAATGATTTACACAATCAATCCCCATATATTTAATTAGTCTCTTTTTGATCACTAAATTAAGTCCAAATTAATTCTTGATCAATACTAATTAAATAACATGATTTCATATTAATATATTACAACTTATAATATATTAATATGTCACAAAATGTCTTTTCCTCATAAACGGTCTATCCAAATGTTCTGATGCCATGCAACCCAAATGGACCATGTCGAGTCGGGTCAAGTACATACCAATTATAGTTATGGACTTAGACACTAATCCAACAGTCTCCCACTTGGATAAGTCTAAAACTATTATTGCGTATGACTTCAGGAACCAACTGGCAATCGTAGCTCTCAAAAGCCGCTGTCGAACTCTGACCTTGTAGATGAACTCTGACCTTTGTCAATGACTTGTCCATTAGATAAGGGATCATATATTCCTCCATTCTAGATATCATATGGACTGAGACATGGATTATAATCATTCTCTCTGTCCATTTGTTGTTTCCCGATTTCCGATTTATGACGATTGACTAATTGAACAAATCAAATCAGTCTAGGCCCGGCCGAGCACTTACATTTGTCATCACCAAATCATCGAGGGGCCCACAGATATCGCTTTTATCCGGAAGGTAAAAGGAATGGATAAACTTCGACTCATATGGCTTGTTCTACTACTTGTTGAATCATACACAAAGGCACGTTTTATAACACCGAGTTACCGAATGCGTTTTCATGCAATCAATGTACAACCAACTCATAGTAACAACTCATATCTCTAGGTTTGAAGAATATAAGATATTATCGTCTCATGATCACTCGTGATAATATCCATGAAGTGATTCCAATGAGCGCGGGTTGAATCCAATACTCAAAACTTATGAGCACTCATGAGTGTTGTAGCCCCTTGTCCAACATCTTAGACCTCTACAAGCCAACCCATGACAGTCTTGATTCATATCTACTTCCAACATATGACCGACTGTGGATAGTTTGAATAACTTAATCAGTCAGGAAGAACGACCTAGTTATTCTGGAAGTCAAAACATGCAAAATGAAACACAATAATAATAGAATCTAATATGGTATCAAAACCTATGAACATAAATAAAACACCTTTTATTTATCACCATATGATTACACATTATTCATTGTATACTGTTTCAGCTATCAACTTTATTCTTGAATTTAAAACAATAGTTGTCCCATGCTCCAAGCATGTACACTATGTTTTCTAAACACTAGTCATGCCATACACCAAGTATGCATACTATGTTTGTCTATGATCTTCACTTTGTGAATTAGATCAATTGAACATAACTCCAATGATCCTCTTTCACAGTCCCAAATCCTTACTGCAAATGCAAGAATTCCAAATTCATGCCATTTACTGAAATCTGTTAGATTCTAAACTTATATGCATTGATCCTCCTGTAATGATTATGCACAGAGTCAGAAAGACTTGACAACAACCATTACAGAGCATTCCAAGGAGATCAACTCCTTTGAAACATCCTTCTTGCATTAAGTTTCCTAATCTTACACAGATTGAATAATTTCCAACTTTGAAACATTTCCATATTCCATTTTGACTATCACTTCTGAACAAGAGTTGCCTCCTTACAGATTATGTCAATATGGTCCTTCCAGAATTAACACTATACTTCCAACTGTCCTTGAGCAACCAATCTTTGGTAAACCTTAGATTGTCCTCGACAATTGCTTAATCCTTTTAGTCATATCCAGTTCTAGACCTTTTCCCTTCTTAATGCCCCAGGCATTTGGAAAATTTTAGAAATGATAAATATAGCACATGTAATCGATCCTATATCCGAAGCATATGGGACACGAGTCATGATGTCTCACATAAAGACTAAACCAGTCTTTTGCTATAACATTTCCATTTCTATTTGCCAAGTTCTCATAATTCAGATTATGAAAAGGGATGTCGTAATCATAATCGAATTTTAGAACGCAAATAATGGACCCATATATATAATTTCCTTATGTTGAGTCATTCCAACATGAAATTCATATATATATATATATATATATATATATATATATATATATATATCCTTGACTAAATACGACTTAAAACCTCAATCTAAGCTTTTAGAATTGAAATGAAGTATAATTTCCTCTCCCTTAATTATAGCAAAACAACTTTTTCAACCCCTGCAGCCTCACGAATTGAAACTTTTGTTTTCTATAATTAACATTGCTAACTTGCAATCTTTATCATAATTATCATGCTCCCACTAACATGATGATTATTAGCATAACACTCATGCTCCCACTAGCTTTGACATGTAATCAGAAATCAGCTGGACTTCTAGAAATCAATACTTTATTGACTTTCTTACCAAAGTTCAGATTTCTGATACTAGATTGCTTTGATAAAACTTTATCAATATCATACACCTTATCTTAGATAGCTCACAGGTGTGTCTAAACAATTTTAAGAACTATGAAAAGGGATACCGTAATCATAGTCTCGATTGTTTAGACCTTTACCACTTCTCACAAGTCCATGTTAGTGTGCTGGTTAACCACACACGCTCCACTAACGACTTTGAGAATGCAAATATCACAATTGCTATCTAGCTAAAATCTACTTAGTGAAAGTGTTTCCTCACCATCATTTTCATGAATCGGAGAGAAACCTTATGACACTTAGATTTTATGGTGTATGAGTTCCTATCCATATGAATTTTGTCAAAACCATAATCACAAGACAAGGTTACTGACAAATCCACACTTATATGGATTAAACTTGTGCAATCTTAAATT
Organism: Lactuca virosa; assembly: GCF_052849685.1. Taxonomy (NCBI): domain Eukaryota; kingdom Viridiplantae; phylum Streptophyta; class Magnoliopsida; order Asterales; family Asteraceae; genus Lactuca; species Lactuca virosa. The sequence continues at coordinate 170,056,136 of NC_136428.1, read as the reverse complement.
CTTGCCATTTGGCAGCTCAAGGGCTTGCCATTGCTTCCAAGTAGTTGTGCAACCAATTGAGAACTCTCAGAATTCCTATGTAAAGTCAACTTGAATAGGCACAGACATGTCGACACGATAGGTTATAAACCTCAAGTCGTGTGCTAGTGAAGAACTTCAGGTTTTATTCTTGATTAGTTCTTGAGACTTTCAAGACCTTTAAGACTCCCACTGTCCTCTTGACATATAAGACTTTCTTGTCATATATTCAAGAGATAGTGTGGATTCTAATCAAGACAAACACTTCACACAATTGGCCTTAGTTGGTCTTTGTTTTATCCAAAACATCACAACTTACCAATTTCAAATGTACAAGAGTAGAAAGCTTTTACTCTTACATTTGACAAGTGTTTTAAACCTTCTTTAAGACATGTCACTCAAGTTACAATCTTAGAGTATAACTCTAAGAATTGTTTTTGGAACGAAGTATAAATCATCTTCTTGATTTAACCATTTCAACAATTCATAGCTCCTCTTCTTAGCTACCAGAATGCACTTAGAGGATGAATTGTGATAAGGTCTCTTAATCATTAAGATGATTATATAACATGATACTAAAGTACTCTCCCATCTTTTCAGATTTGAGAAACTTTTATCTTTCTGCCTAAGTTGATTCTTCTTATTCGCTCTGCCATACATTGAAACCTTTTCCAATGTCTCAGAATTACACTTAAGCTTGTAAGTATAACCATATTTACTGAATTTTAGTAAATAATGACGAATAGTCTTAACGATTATTTGTGGTGGGCTTGATCAGTGCACAAGAATGTGTACTCGATCCTTTACTTGACTCACACATCCATGTGAACAAGTAGTTAGTCTTAATTTTTCCAATGCTTGAAAGTTCTTATTCATCATGCTATACAACTTGCATGATTCCAAGTTTCTATCCAACTGAAACTTAGGTGATGAGAATCTTTCCTTATTTGGTAAATTTAGACACTACCACAAATGAAAGAATCAAATTCATATTTCCACTCTTGCTCTTAATGGAATCTTATAAGCAACAAATTTTTTTCCTCAAATGCCATTGTAAGGATATTTTAAAATAAATAAATAAAATCATCATTTTTCCTTTTATTTTAAAAAACTTTGCGGAAAAACTATCCTTACAATGCAAAAGCACATGAAAACTTTGTTGTTATCTAATCCTATGCAATATATCATAACTCCTAAGATGTAGCTTAAGAATCCGATCTTCAAACTATGCGATAGAAATCCATCTACGCGATCAGATTCAACATAATCTTTCTTTAAGTTTCTTCACTTTTTTCTTTGATTCTTAAAGCATCAACATGTGACCCAGTCACATCATGTATCAAGAATCTCAGAATAGAAACTTAGTAGAGTTAGATAGTGGACTTTACCTGAAGTAGAGTCAAACTTATTGACTTTAACATCCTTAGGTAAATTTGGCAGCTTCGCAACTAATGCCCCTTTCTTTGGCAATGGACCCTTGATAATGGGACTATCTCAGACTTAGCCTCTCTCTTTACCATTTGGTCAACCGAGTTGACTATGGGCGATCCCTTTCCATTGGGAAGAGAGAGCTTTACTGGATATCCAATGTCATCATTGTCAATGTCCATAAAGTTTTAGGAAGTTGATCTTAGCAAATAGATAAGATCATTAAGGGTCTTGTCATAGTCTGTTTCATAGGAGTCCCAAAGGAACTCACTATGTGACTTAGAAAGTGATTGATCATCAGCTTCCTCTAGACTTTGACACCCAACTCTCCCGACTTGTCAATATGTGACTACATCTCCAAGATGTGATCACACATAGACCTTTGCTTGCCAATAGGGCTTGAGTGACCTTAAACTTTTCAGGAACTTGTGGGTTAGGGAGAATAATTGGAGGAGGTGAAAGAAGTATGATTTCCATGGGACATCATCTTCGTTTAGGAAAGTTTGTTTCAAGAGATTTGGGAAGATCATCTTTTGGGAGATATTCAAGAGAGTTGATTTAAAGTCCTTAATATAACACCCAATATGAAATATTAAGGCTAGGACCCAACAACCTATTTATAACTGGAAGAGGGATGCCGTAATCCAAGTTATAAAATAGTTGAAGGTAGGTAAATGACGATTTACTAATTTCCACCATGAAAAACGAAATATAATTAAGTTTTAATTGGATTTGAAACTCCTAGATCTTTTGAGATACATTGAACTTTCAATGACATGTTTGAATCTCGATTGTGCCCTCTCAAGTTTGTGACTGGGATGCCGAGGATCACAAACAAGGTGTGAATAACCATACAAATTGACTTGGTACCCTCAACAATATTACCTAATCGATGTGCCGGTTAACCACACACGCTCCACCGATCTATAATAAAGTTAAGTTACCCTTTGCCACTCTTACTAGTCCATGTTAGTGTGCCGGTTAACAACACACGCTCCACTAACGACTTGGTAAGGTACAAAGTGTAATTTTATGGGCTAGCGCCAATTTCACATTTTCCTAAGTAACAATTGGGAATTTATAAATGTTTAGTTACTTAGTATTTATCATTAATACTTTTAATGAAGGGAGAATTATAGTCCATGTCCTACCCGTTCGGCTAACGACCCTCCACCAGTCAAGGAAGCGGTGGGTGAGAGTGGACACCCATTAAACTGCCATTTTATAGGCAGTAACCTTATACCCCCCTTATAGACCGGCTTCGTGAATGAGGCCTACTAACGGTAAGATTGACTTTATCTTATACATATCTATATAATTAAAATTATAATAATAGTATAAGGGTTTGAATTTTAACTTTTAAAATTCTAAGGGCTAACTTGGAATTAAAGTATTCATAAGAGAAAACTTTTCAAATTCCAAAACTTGAGGGCAAGTTTTGAAACTATTCAAAATTAATTAATTCCATAACTTATGTGTTTAAAGTAGTTTTAATTAAAAAAAACTCTTCAAGTTCCATAACTTGAGGACAAGTTATGGAAGACTTTAAACTAATAAAAGAATGTAACTTTTCTTTATTTTGTAATTTATGGAATTAATTAAGGTTACACATTTTATTACTTAATGAAGTGACTCTTGAACCTCCATAACTTGAGGACAAGACTCTTCATTTTTGTAACCATTACCAACTTTTATGAGTTTTATGAAACTTAAATGTGACTTTTCATATAACTTGAGGACAAGTTACAAAAACACATTTTAGAATCAACTCTTAGATTAAAATGGATTGAAAACACATAATCAATTAACTTTTCTATTAATCTAAGCAACTCATATGAACAAAGATAATTCACATCAAACTTTTCAAGTAATTAGCATAACTTTTAAACTAATACAAAACATGAATCTATTGACAATTATCTTTGAAATTGGATTAGTATGAACATTACCACATCAAAAACAAGTTTATAAGTTCAAAAACATCTTAGGGTAATGTTTCTAGTCCATTTCTAGCCAAAAAACTCGAAAATATGCTGTCTGGGACTCCTACTCGTCGAGTGTATCAACCTACTCGCCGAGTAGGATGATTTTCTTCATGGACTCGGCGAGTTCGTCAGTGGACTCTGCGAGTCCAGTGCCCAGAATGCCCGAAATTCGACTTTTTCAGCATTTTTCAGCAATTTGCATCAAGTATAATTGAAAACAAGCCTGGGCTCTGATACCACTGTTGGGTTTTGAGCATTCTAACAATTCTAAGTGTACATGCAACCCTAAATACCTTGGATCTATGTTTTCTCTATTATACATGCAAATATGATTATCCAAGGTATTATCCTAACTAGCATACCAAAACATTGATACTAGGATAATAAAATAGATAGAATACATACCTTGTTGTTGTTGCTTGACTCCATGAAGCTTGAGAGCCTAGTGCCCCAAGTGTGACACCTCAAATGGTTCACACAACATCATGAACTCTTGGAATAACCATGAGAAGAAGACATACATGTTCAAATCGGCTAGCCCTCAAAATATGTATCACTAGTGCGCATTTCTTGAACTAAAGGGGTTCTTATATAGTGTGGCTATTAGGGTTACACCATGTAACTCATGACTTTACCCATTCCTTATGCTCCATGGGTTTTAACCTCCATGGAGTATCCATGGATCACCACATGGGTTAAACCCAACATAAAGGAATCTTGGATCATAAGCCCACATATATAAGAATGAATGATTTACACAATCAATCCCCATATATTTAATTAGTCTCTTTTTGATCACTAAATTAAGTCCAAATTAATTCTTGATCAATACTAATTAAATAACACGATTTCATATTAATATATTACAACTTATAATATATTAATATGTCACAAAATGTCTTTTCCTCATAAACGGTCTATCCAAATGTTCTGATGCCATGCAACCCAAATGGACCATGCCGAGTCGGGTCAAGTACATACCAATTATAGTTATGGACTTAGACACTAATCCAACAATAAAGAGGTGGCATGCTCACAATTTTCCTCCTAAATCCCTTTTATTTTAATTTCCTCTTCTAATCTTTTCTTTCCTTTTTATAAATGGGCCGAGAATTGCATTAAGAAGGGAAGAGGATTCATTTTGGCCCAATTCTTGATCCTTACTCGAAATCATGAGGTCAATAAAGAAGTTTTCGGCCCATTGGGCCCTTAGGGTGGTTCACGACCCAATTAGCATAAAAGAATGGCCTTTATGGCCCATTAGTGTTGTTTAGATTTGGTGTGGCCCAACAAGGCCCATTAGAGGTAACCTAATCCATTTTAGACTCATAAGGCCCAAAAAGGTTAAGTCTCATGTGAGTGGGTCCAACTAGAGCCCATTTAAGAGTTCTAAGCCCAAAATAGTCAAATTGGAAGCTTATTGGTCCATTAGGCCCAATAAGCAAATCCTAGTCCATATTGGACTTAAACCAGGATTTTTAGGGTTTCCAATCTTTTGTTGACTATTTGAAGTGTTTGTATAGAGTGTTTGATGGAATTTTGGTGTCATTGAATGAACATCATGCACGTCTTCAAATTTTTGGTTACAAATGTTATCCTCATTAATGTTACAAAAGCATAGAATTCCTAGTTGTGACATCTACAGACCGAGTGACGATGTTGTCTTCGTTGCGAGGAGATGAGTCTTTCACGAGAGAGAACTCATAGGCCAAGGAAACAGTGGGAGGCAAAATGACCTTGAAGAGCATCAATAGTCAAGCGGTGAAGGAACCTCAAACACTTGCAATCAACCTGAGGAGGAAACTTCGGTTGATCCAATTGACGAGTCCCTACCTCTAAGGCGTTCCAGTAGAGTAAGAAATACACCTGAGTTTTATAGTTTCCATATTACTACTGAAGGTGATACATTTATTAGTGATAGCACACTGGTAAATTTGGATGAACCTAACAACCACAAGGAATCCATGGCAGGCCCCGATTCTGCAAAATAGAAAGAGGCTATGGATAGCGAGATTCAGTCCATGTATGACAATCAAGTTTGGAACTTGGTTGATAATGTACCAGGTCGTAAGATAGTCGGGTGCAAATGGATCTTCAAGAAGAAGACCGACATGGATGGGAAAGTACACATATATACAACACGACTGGTTGCGAAGGGCTTTACTCAAACTCTGGGAGTTGACTATGATGAGACCTTCTCACCAGTAGCGAAGATTAAATCTATAAGGGTTATGTTGGCCATAACTGGATTTCATGATTATGAAATCTGACAAATGGATGTCAAAATCGCTTTCCTTAATGGAAAGTTGGCTGAAGATGTTTACATGAGTCAACCAGAGGGTTTTGCCAATGCAAAGTAACCTAATAGTGTGTGTAAGCTTGAAAAATCCATTTATGGATTGAAACAAGCATCTCGCAGATGGAATCTTTGTTTTGATGAGAAAGTCAAATAGTTTGGATTTTCGATAAGCGAGGATGAGTCCAGTGTATATGTCAAAGCTAGTGGGAGTATAGTGAACTTTCTGGTATTGTATGCAGATGACATACTGCTCATAGGAAACAACATCCCAACCTTGAAGAAGGTTAAGTCCTGGCTTGGGAATTGTTTTGCTATGAAGGACCTCAGAGAAGCTGCTTATATTCTGGGGATAAGGATATTGAGAAACAGAAGTAAAAGACTAATAGGACTTAGTCAAACTACCTACTTGGACAAGGTGTTGAAATGCTTCGGCATGGAGGAGTCCAAGAAAGGTGACTTACCTATCCAAAGCAATACCAAACTGAGTAAGACTCAGAGTCCGAGTACAGAGGCTGAGATAGCAGAAATGAGTCGAATACCATATGCTTCCATAGTTGGCTTGATCATGTATGCTATGACTTGTACTCGCCCTGATGTGGACTTTGCTTCGAGCATGGTCAGCAGATATCAAGGGAATCCTGGTAAAGCTCATTGGACTGTAGTTAAGAACATTCTTAACTACCTATGGAGGACTAAGGATTGGGTCCTTACCCTTGGTGGGAGTGATGACTTGAGAGTGACAGGGTATAGTGACGCCAATTTTCAAACCGACCGAGATAATTTCCGCTCTCAGTCGGGATGGGTGTTTACCCTGAATGGAGGAGCAGTGACATGGAAAAGTTCCAAGCAGGAGAATGTAGCTGATTCAACGTGTGAATCAGGGTACATAGTAGCAAGCGAAGCATCGAAGGAGGCGATATGGTTGAAAAACTTCATCGGAGACCTTAGAGTCATTCCATCCATAAAGGAGCCTATGGAGATTTTCTGCGATAATGAAGGGGCGGTTGCCTTAACCAAGGAACCAAGAGATCATGATAGATCCAGGCATAACGACAGAAATTACCACTTCACAAGAGATCAAGTAGAAGAAGGACACCTTGTGGTAAAGGGGATATCGCCAGAGGACAACCCAGCAGATCCCCTTACAGAGGGACTGACTAGGGTTAAGCACTTGCAGCATGTGGGGGGCATTGGGCTAACAGACGATATTAGTTTTAGTAAATAGACAAATTGAAACTTGTAATAGCTAAATTGTAATTGACATTTGATGATTAAATAAAAGGAGTTTTATTTATAAGTAAAGATACTGTCTTGTGTCAATTATTTACTACTGTTTCACTTTGCATGTTTTGACTTCCAGAATAGTAAATTATTAAAACCATCGACAGTCTATCATACGTCGGAAGTAAGTATGAAAAAATATTGTCATGAGTTGGCTTGTAGATTGTCTAAGGAGTTAGACATAACAAAAGTTTGCTAAACCATTCATGAGTGCTCTTGAAATAAGATTTGAGTATTGGATTCAACCCGCGCTCACCTGCATCACTTCATGGAATATATCTTCAAACTAAGATATATATGAGTTGTTAACTACGAGTTGGTTGTGCATTGATGACATGAAAACGCATCACTAACTTGATGTTATAAAACGTGTCGTTGTGCATGATTTGATGAGTAGTTAGTACAAACATATAATGTCGAAGTTTATCTGCTCCTTTTATTCTAATAGGATTAAAAGCGATATGTTGGTGATGGGTTTGATCCAAAAGAACATCCTATGTGCTCATGCAAACCCTAATGTTTGGATCTAGGTTTCTCTATTATACATGCAATTCATCCAAGACTCAAGAACCCTAATCTAGCATATGCATTTCGAAATTATCACATAAGAGCAGATCTAGATGATTACCTCTTCTTCAATGGCTTGAATCTTCTTGTCTTTGGAGCTTAGACTCACAAGTGTCACTCCTCTAATGGCTTACAAACACCACAAGCAAGAGAATGACTTATGAGAAGGAGAAGGAGCATCAAAAACGTCCTAGGGTTCTTCCAAAAGAGTTCACCACGTTTTTGGGGCCATAGGGGGCTTTATATAGTGAGGCTATTAGGGTTTTCAACTAGGAAACCCTAATTTGACTGCTTAGGCCCTAAGCAGCCCATTGACTCCCTTTAGAACACCTCTTGGACGATTTCTTTATGGGCTTCCCATAGAATTCGTCCAACCTATGTTCCAAGGTGATCCATAGCCCAATTGCAATTATCTTATAATTACAATTCCAGTCCCTTAAGTTTAATTAATGTCTTTTAGTCACAAAACTAATTATCAATTAATTCTTGACTAATATTAATTAAACAATATGATTTATCCTTTAATATATTATTCATATAATATATCAATAAATCATAATTAATCCTCTTTCTCCATAAATTATCCTATCAAGTTGCTTTGGTGAAGGCAACCCAAAAGGACCATGCACAACCGGGTCAAATACAAACCAAATATAGTTACGGGCTTAGACACTAATCCAACAGTCTCCCACTTGGATAAGTCTAGTAACTATAATGTAAGTACAATCCGATCAGCAATCGTATCTCTCAAAGACGCTGTTGAACTCTGATCTTATCAGAAACCTGTCCTTTAGATAAGGGATCATATATTCCTCCATTCTAGATATCGTATGAACTGAGACATGGATTTTAATCATACTCTCTGTTCATGTGTTGTTTCCTGATTTCCGATTTATGACGACTGACAACAGACTATAGTTGAACACATCAACTTAGTCCCGGCTTGGCCAAGCGCTTAGGGTGTCATCACTAAATCATCGAGGGGCCCACTGATATCGCTTTTATCCCACTTTGGGTAAAAGGAACGGATAAACTTCGACTTAATGCTCGCTTGTACTCACTCACCGAATCACACACATCAATACGTTTTATACCACCAAGTTACTGGTGCGTTTACATATTATCAATGTCTAACCGACTCGCAAGATACAACTCACACATCTCGGTTTCAAGAATATAAGATATTACCGTCTCACCAATCACTCGTGATAAAATCCATGAAGCGATCCAAGTGAGCGTGGGTTTAATCCAATACTCTAATCTTATAGCAGCACTTATGAACTCTGTAGCAAACTTGTGCTATGACTAGACGCTTTAGTCAATCTACAGACGGATTCATGACAGTCTTCATTCATTCCTAAGTCCAAAGAATGAGCGACTGTGGAGGGTTTGAATAATCTTATTATTCGGGAAGTCAAAACATGCAAAGTGAAACACAAGAATAATACTAATCCTATATGGCCCCAAACCTTTGAGTATAAATAAAACACCTTTTATTTAATCACCGTATTGATTACTCATTATTTGTTGTTTCGGGTAATCAACTTCTTACTTGAATTATAACGACAATTGTCCCATGCTCTTAGCATGCACACTATGTTTACCTATGGTCCTTACTTTGTGAAATAGTATAATTTGAATAACATTTTCAATCACACTCATTTCATAATTCCCAATCCTTACCACAAGTGTGAGAATACCAAATTCTTGCCACTTATAGAATATGTTAGATTCTAACATTTTATGCAACAGTCCTTTCGTAATATCATAGCGCCAAAGTCACCAAGACTTTGCCACTGAAATTACAAAGTGCACTATTGGAGATTGTTACAAGACAATTCCGTAGTCATGAAGTCTCACATTCAAAGTACATTTCTTTTAACATCCTTCTTGCATAGAAGTTTCTAATCTAGTCATAGATTCTTAACGTCCAACTCCTAATAAGGAAACATTTCCATATTTTCCATATAACAACTCATTCCAAGTAGAGTCTTATCTATTCATAATAATGTCAATATGGTCCATCCATGACTATACTTCCAACTGTCCACAAGCGACCAATCCTTGGCGAACCTTAGATTGTCCTTGACAGTTGTTTAATTATTTTAGTCAAATCCGATTCTATTCCCTTTTTCCCCTAAATGTCGTGGGCATTTAGAAAATTTTAGAACGGTCGAATATTACAGCATATGCAATCGATCCTATGCCTGAAGCGTGTGGGATACGATTCATAATGAAAAACGTGATACTTTACTAGTTTCTTGCTATAATATTGCCATAATATTTCTATTTGCCGTGTTCTCAAAATTCGAACTATGAAGAGGGATGCCGTAATCATAATCGAACTTTGAGAATGCAATTAATAAATATATCCTTGACTAAATTCAATTAAAATTTCTCGATCTAAGCTTTTAGATTGGAAACGAAGTATAACATTCTCTCCCTTAATTATAGCAAAAACAACTTTTCAACCCCTGCAACTTTGCAAAGTGAAACTTTTGTTTTTTCTATAATTAATATTGTCAACTTGCAATACTTAAAATAATGATAATGCTCCCACTAACATGATGATTATATCCATTTCAGCATAACATTTATACTCCCACTAGCTTTGACACGTATTTAGAAAACAATTGGACTTCTAAAAGACAATACTCATTGACTTCCAAAGTTCATATTTCCAATATGATGTGCTTCGATAAGCCTTTATCTAAGCTTCTCAAAACTCAGACACCTTTCCTTAGACAGCTCACATGTGTGTCTAAAGTAATTCAGAACTTATATTACTAAGTCCCAAATGTTCAGACTAATTGCCAAATCTCACAATTCAAACTATGAAGAGGGATGCCGTAATCATAATCGAATTTGAGAATGCAATTTACATAATCGCTATCTCCTTAAAATCTCTCTTAGTGAAAGCGTTTCCTCACAATCATTTCCATGAAGGAGAGAAACCTTATGACACTTAGATTTTATGGTGCATGTGTTTCTATCCATGTGAATTTGTCATAAGCATAATCATAAGATAATGTTTGTGACGAATTCAAACTCTTATGGACAGAACTTGTTCATTCTTAATTTCTTGCCATCAAAGGTCCCACCATTGCTTCCAAGTTATTTAGCAGCTCACCTATGCCAGTCAATGTACTTTCATTGAACAAGGTGTTTGCCTTATGCAGTCTTATTGAGAACTCGTAGAACTCATATGCATGATCAACTCAACTGGATTGGCACAGAAATAAGAATATGTCAACACGATAGGTTACAATCCTCAAGTCGTGTGCTAGTGTTTAATAGGTTTACCTCTTGATTTGTTCTTGAAACTTTTCAAGATCTTTAGACTCCCACTGACCTCTTGACATATTAGATTCTCTTATCAAGAAACATTTATTGACAAAAACAAATATCCAAGAGTTAGTGTGTGTCTATATCAAGACAAAACTACACGCAATTCGGTACTAGTTCGTGTTTGTCTTATTCAAGACATCACAACTTACCAAAATGTACAAGTTTAGGAACATTCCTACTTAAGATTATGTCACTCAAGTCACAATCTTGGATTATGATTCTAAGACTTGATTTTGGAACGAAGTACGATACATCTTATTGACTCAACCATTACAACAATTCTCCACTCCTCTTCTTAGCCAAAATAGTGCACTAAGGTGTCCTTAGAGGATGAACTGTAATATGGTTCCTACAATTACCAAGACGATCACAAAACACGATACAAAAGTACTCTCCCTTCTTCTTAGATTGGAGAAACTTTTAATCTTTCTGCCTTCATTGATTCTACTTATTCGTTCTGCCATTCATTGAAACTTTTCAATGATTCAGAATTACACTTAATCTTGTAAGTATAACCACATTTACTAGACCTTTAGTAAATCATGACGAATAATGTTATTATTATTTATGGTGGACTTGGCTAGTGCACAACATTGTGTACTAGTTCCTTTAGTCCTTCACTTGACTTACATACTTATGTGAAAAAGGAATTAGTCTTAATTACTTAAGTACCAAGATTTCCATACATCACACAATACAAGTTGTAAGATTCCAAGTTTCTGTCCAATTGAAACGTGGGCGACGGGAATCTTTCCTTACTTAGAAAATTATGACATTACCATAAATAATATAACTAAGAATCACATCCATTTCAACATTGCTAATAATAGAAATATACAAACATCAATTTTTCATACATGTCATTGCAAGGATAAATAAATAAGACAAAATCAAAATTTATTTTATTGCGGAAAAATTTGTCCTTACAACGCAACTCAATTGAAAAACTATGCTATTACATTTCTTAGCAATCTATCCTAACTCTAAAGTAGCAGCTCAAAAAATCTGATCTTCGAATCCATGCGATCGAAATCCATTTCTTCACGATCAGATTCAGCACGCTTCTTTCTTTAAGCTTCCTTTCTTTTCTTCGATTCTACAAAACATCAAAAATGTAATCTTATCACATAATGTATCAAGAATCAAAATAGGAACTTATAGAGTTAGTTAATGGATTTTACCCGAAGCAGAGCCAAACGTCTTGACTCTCCCATCTCTTAGATCTCTCAGGTAGACAGGGCAACTTCGTCTCCAATGCCCCTTCTCTTGGCAATAAAAGCAAATTGACTCTTTTGGATCAGCACACAGAACTACTTCAGACTTTGCCTTTCTCTTATGATCAAACTTTTCGACCATGGCATGCCTTTCGTTGCCATTGCCTATGTCCATAGAGGTTTGGAAGGCAGATCCACCAATCAACTTTGCTTCTCCAGTGCGCCAAATCATTGCTGATTCAGCAGCAACAAGCAAATAGGTGAGATCGATGAGGGTCACGTCGTGGTCCATCATATAGTACTCTCTTACGAACTCACTATATGAGTAAGGAAGCGACTGAAGAACCCAGTCAACAGCCAGCTTCTCACAGACAACGACTCCCAACATTCTTAACCTATCAATGCGTGACTTCATCTCTAAGACGTGTGCACACACTCACTTTCCTTCTTCATGTTTACTTGCCAAAAGGGATTGAGTGAGCTTGAACTTTTCAAGCCTTTAAACTTGTGGGTTAGGGAGAATAATAGGAGGAGGTGGAGGAAGTGAAGCATGATCTTGTGTTCCTCGATTGAATCGTGGAATATCATCTTCATATGGAAAACTTGTTCCACGGGATTTGGGAAGACCATAGTTGTCATACTTTGACATCTATAAAACGGGAGAAAAATTCAAGTTAGATGATTGATTGATTGAGTCCTTAATAAAACACCCAAATGAGATATTAAGGCTAGGACCCAACACAGTACTCTACAACTTGGGAGAGGGATGTCGTAACCCAAATTGCAGAACATTTGAAGGTAAGTGAATGACGATTCACTAATTTTCCACCATGAAAAACAAAAAAGAGATTAAGTTTTAAACGTATTGAAAACTCCTAGATCCTTTGAGATTCATTGAACTTTTCAATGGCATGTTTAAATCTCGATATGCCCCTCGATTTGTGACTGGGATGCTGAGGATCACAAAACAGGGTGTGAATAACCATGCAAACTTACATGGTGCCCGCAATGTTACAGTCATCTATTCGATGTGCCGGTTAACCACACACGCTCCACCGAACTATGACAAACATCGAGTCACCCTTTGCTACCTTTGCTTAGAAACCATTTAGTGTGTCGGTTAACCACACACGCTCCACTAACGTCTTAGCAAGGGTACAAAGTGTAATTTCATGGAATTACATCAATTCACTTTTGCCTAAAGTAACTAAGATTGAGAATTTTGTAAAACATTTAGTTACTTTATAATTCATTATACTTTTAATGGAAAGTGTTTGCCCTATCCTACCCGTTCGGCTAACGACCCTCCACCAATCAAGGAAGCGGTGGGTGAGAGTGGACACCCATTAAAGGGCCATTTTATAGGCTATAACCTTATACCCCCCTTATAGACCGGCTTCGTGAATGAGGCCTACTAACGGTAAGACTAGCATTTAAGTTATACATATATAATATTAGACTTTTAATTTTATATATAGTATAAGGGTGTATTTTACACTTTTAAAATACTATGTGGTCTAATTTAATAAATTACACTTTTAATTTAATTAAATGTAAACCATATCACTATGGATTTATTAACTCTCTTTTAATTATACACTTAATTAATTTAATAAAACCATAAGGGTGTAATTTGAACTTTTCAAAAATTAGGGTTTTAGAATTTAACATTTTGAAATTAAACTTTTAATTAAAATTTAAATTCAAAAACTTGAGAGCAAGTTTTGAACTTTTCAAAACACAAAGGATCAAACAGAAAATAATTTTAAATTAAACAATTAATTTAATGATTATCTAAATTTGACCTAATCAAGATTATTTACAAGATAATTCACCAAATAAATTAAATAATCAAAGATTATCTTATAATTAAATTATTATTCAAATAAATGGTAATTATCTTTTAATTTGGTAAGGATAATCATAACATATATATAAAAATCGGATTTTATTATTCAAAAACAATTTTGGTGATTATCCAAACACAAAATCAGTCAAAAATCTGAATTTTGAGCCATCTGATCCATAGACTCGTCGAGTAGCCTACTGTACTTGTCGAGTCTATCAGACAGACTGGGCTCACGTCGTGAACTCAGTGAGTCACGTCGTGAGCTGGGTATTTTCAGAAAAACGATTTTCATATTAAGCAATGAACGAACATATTAGCATCAAATACAATTGAAACCAATCAAAGCTCTGATACCACTGATGGGTTTGATCCAAAAGAACATCCTATGTGCTCATGCAAACCCTAATGCTTGGATTTAGGTTTCTCTATTGTACATGTAATTCATCCAAGACTCAAGAACCCTAATCTAGCATATGCATTTCGAAATTATCACATAAGAGCAGATCTAGATGATTACCTCTTCTTCAATGGCTTGAATCTTCTTGTCTTTGGAGTTTAGAGTCACAAGTGTCACTCCTCTAATGGCTTACAAACACCACAAGCAAGAGAATGACTTATGAGAAGGAGGAGGAGCACCAAAAACGTCCTAGGGTTCTTCCAAAAGAGTTCACCATGTTTTTGGGGCCATAGGGAGCTTTATATAGTGAGGCTATTAGGGTTTTCAACTAGGAAACCCTAATTTGACTGCTTAGGCCCTAAGCAACCCATTGACTCCCTTTAGAACACCCCTTGGACGATTTCTTTATGGGCTTCCCATAGAATTCGTCCAACCTATGTTCCAAGGTGATCCATAGCCCAATTGTAATTATCTTATAATTACAATTCCAGTCCCCTAAGTTTAATTAATGTCTTTTAGTCACAAAACTAATTATCAATTAATTCTTGACTAATATTAATTAAACAATATGATTTATCCTTTAATATATTATTCATATAATATATCAATAAATCATAATTAATCCTCTTTCTCCATAAATCATCCTATCAAGTTGCTTTGGTGAAGGCAACCCAAAATGACCATGCAAAACGGGTCAAATGCAAACCAAATATAGTTACAGGCTTAGACACTAATCCAACAGTTGGGCCCCTCGACGATTCTGTTTTGACTATGTGTCGGGCCCGGTCAGAACTAAATTGATGTGTTAAGTTATGTTCTATGTCAGATGAATCGAAAATCATGAAACAAATTGCAGGACAATAAGTATGACTATGTTCCATGTATTTGTCCGCATCGATATCTTGAGAACAGAGGAGTACATGATCCCTTATCTGAAGGACGCGTCACTGACTAGGTCAGAGTTCGACAACGGATTTTGAAAGCTTACGATTGTTAAGTCGGATCCTGAAGTCACATTGGTAGCTATAGTTATTAGACTTATCCAAGTGGGAGACTGTTGGATTTGGTGTCTAAGCCCATAACTATAACTGGTATGTACTTGACCTGATTGTAGCATGGTCCTTTTTGGTTGCCTTCACCAGTGCAATTTGATAGGATGGACTTTTGAGAATAAGGTTATTTATGATTTATTAATATATTACAAGTATAATATATTAATATATGGAATCATATTATTTAATCAGTATTGATCATGAATTAATTTGGAATTAATTTTGTGGTCAAAAGAGACTAATTAAATATATGGGGATTAATTATGTAAATCAATGATTCTTCTAGTGTGGGCTAATGATCCATGATTATTTAGATGGGCTAAACCAATAAGTTAATCCATGGAGGTTAAACCCATGAAGCATAAGAATATGGAAAGTCACGGAGCATTAGGGTTTACAAAGTGTAACCCTAGCATGTGCAACACTATAAATAGAACCCTCCATGAGCTAAAATCGGTTACACATTCTCTTTGAGATAAGTAACTTATTCTCTTAAGCCTCCTTTTGCATATTGGTGTTTGTGAACCATTAGAGGCATCACACTTGGGGTGCTCAAGCTTTCAAAGGTCAAGAACAGTAGTCCTTCTAAAAGGTATGTCATCTAATTAGATTTGTTATTCATTTGGCAATTTGTATGCTAGTTAGGACAATGCTTTGGAAAAAATGAAAAATATGCATGTATAATAGAGAAAACATAGAACCAAAGCATTTAGGGTTGCATGTGCACCATAGGAGTGTTATAGTGCTCAAAACCCAACAATTTCCGCCTCCCTCATCAACCTTGAGTACTATGAAGAACCCTAATCGAGTTTTAGCTTGTTGTGTGAGAAGGAGAGGCTATCTTGAGTATTTTGGTGCACCTTGAGAGAAGAAGAGGAAAAAATTAAGGCTTGGAGCAAGGAGGGACGTTTGGATCTAGAGGTTCTCAGTGGATAGCTTCTGTTTGAGGTAAAAAGATGCTATCTTGATCATTTTTCTTGTGAGATCTTAGTTTGGGGACTTCTAGGGATTTTCCCCATCCTTCTTGTGTTATTGAGTCCCTTGAGCATATCTTGAGGTTGAAACCTCAGATCTGGATTGTAGGAGGTCTTGTGAGTCCAAATACCCAAGCTTTATGGAGCTAGAGGCAAGCCTATGAGCACCAAACCCTTGTAGGAGCTTGTATTGGCATTATGGAGCAAATATGCCATGCATGAACGTAAAGATCGAAGCTTTACGTGACATTCGAGTCTTGGGAGACTAGATCTAGAGTTTAGAGTGGTAGATCTACCTTAGAACGCCTGAATGGGAATACAGACTGAATGGACTCGTCGAGTCAATGAACTGACTCGATGAGTCGGCTAGGGTTTTCCCCGATGAGTCTGGACATGGGTAACTCGGCGAATTGACGAGACAACTCGACGAGTTAAGTTAGGTTTTCGCGACATCTCAGAGGAAACAATGGGACTCGGCGAGTCACATAGATGCACTCGGCGATTCAGGTCAACATGGACTGTTGCCTCGAGTGTTGACTTCTGTTGACTTTAGGGTTTGGTCAAACTTGAGGGATAGAGGTCGGGGAGGGGTAAAATGGTCTTTTACCCATCCCAACAGTTAAAGAGGGTCTATCATGAGTTATTACATGTATGCGAGGATTGACTGTTCGAGGGGTATTCAGTTTCATTGCTTGCTTATGAGGTGAGTCTTCTCACTATACTTACCTAGAGTGGTAGCCCTTGTGTGACCGGAGGTTCTTATGTACTTATATTGAGTATTGTGATATACTGCATTATGTATTTGTGATTTATGTTGTGTATTATTTTGAGCTTACTGAGTTAGGACCAGAGGGTCCACCCGAGTTGTGGGACCGAAGGGTTCCACTGAGACACATTGACCGGAGGGTCTTATTTGAGTATAGCCATGAGAGGCTAATTAGATGTGTGTGGTATTTTGGGGAACTCACTAAGCTTCGTGCTTACTGTGTTATGTGTTATGTGTTTCAGGTACTTCTCAGGATCACGGGAAGGCACCGGCTTGATTGTATACACACACACGAGTTGGAGATATGTTTGGAGGATCCTGTATTGTTTTATAAACAATTTTTGAACATGTGTTCTTGATAACTTGATATTGTGGGGATTTTTGGTGTTTGTGCTAATAAGAATTATGTGATTTTTAAAATGAAAATTTTGTTTGAAAATTTACGGTGTTACAAGTTGATATCAGAACCTTGGTTTGAGGGATTCGGATATACCTTCGGGTGTGTCTGGACTCAAACTGAGGATTTGAGAAAAAATTTCAAAAGAAATGATTTTTTCTAAAAACGAGAAAGAGTTTAAGAGAAAAACGAGATGGAGCAGTGTGTACAATCAGCCAGAGCCCGAACGGTGATTTCCCAAAATACCCTTACTTATTTGTGTTATGAGATATTTATGAGATATTAGGGATGCATGCTAGAGGATAGGCTAGGTATTTCATATTTAGGGCTAGAGTTGCCTGATTTGTGATGCCTTAGCCTAGGAGTTGCTGCTATCTGTTGTTGCCTTGAGTATGTGCTGAGTAGGAGTATCTAGCAGGAATCACTTAGAAAGATCTCTAAGTCGAGGGTTAATCTAGGAGAGATATCTAGGTGAGTATATGAGGAGTCTACTAAGAGTAGCCTAATATCCGTGAGAAATAGAGTACTTGTGAATTGGGATCCTAGGAGGAGGACTTGGGGTGACTACAGGTTGGTGTGGAAGGTAGTATTAGGCCCGTACTACTAAAAGCACCAGATCTGTATGCAACCCAAGTAAGAATCAAATCGAGTGTGAGTATGCTCGAGCGAGTCTCTGATGATTTTTGTGTTGTGTTTCAAAGACATCATGGTGGGTACGCGCCACAACCCCGAGAGCAGTGGGACTAGTAACGAGGAGATCCGCAGGATCATCCATGAGGAGGTGGCCGCATCTATTCGAGAGGCGATACCAGCGATGTTTGGGTCTATTAAGACCACCCTGATCGAGACTTTTGATGTACGGTATGTCGCTGTTACTGAGGTCGCTGCTGCTGCAGCCACCGCAGCTGTCGCCGCTGCCAGGCCACATGGAGGTGACTCGTTGTTGTTTCGGGAGTTCAGCAACACGGAGCCACCAGAGTTTGATGGGACACATGATCCGATTGCTGCTATGAGATTGATCTCTGATATTGAGGGATGCTTTTACACGTGCTCGTGCCGAGAGCATTTGAGAGTTCGGTTTGCACTGAACCAACTTCGTTTGGGAGCGAAGGACTGGTGGAAGTTTGTGACAGCCAGTTTTACTCCTGCAGACCATGCTGCAGTGAAGTGGGAGAGATTTACTCAGTTGTTTCGAGATGAGTATGTTCCCCAGGTGGAGAGGGAGCGGTTGGCCCAGGAGTTTCTGTCTCTCAAGCAGAAGACATAAACTGTGACTGAGATTTCGAGGATGTTCCATGAGAGGGCACTGTTTTTCCCTGAGCACGTGTCTATCGATATCTGAGCATACTGAGGAGGGATATACGGGAGTTCGTGGCGAACTCGTCATACAGGACAATGTCTGAGCTTCAGACCATTGCCAGGCGGCGGGAGATCGAGCTTGAGTTGCCGGCCAGGAAGGAGGGAGAGTCCCAGGGGAGGGACCGGAGACCAGTGCAGTCGTAGCCGGTGACGAAGCGGGCTAAGCCCGTTGATACGAGAGCTGGGGGCCAGAAGGGCCGCACTTGTGGTAAGTGTGGCAATAATCACGAGGGATCATGTCGGACAGGGATTTGCTACAAATGTGGAAAAGAGGGGCACATGGCGAAGGATTTCCCCAAGGGGTTTGCAGTTTGCTTTCACTGCAACCAGACCGGCCATTGGAAGGCTGAGTGCCCTCATGCCATTCAGGGATCAGCTCAGGGTTCTGCACCTGCTGCTTTGCATGCTACTGATAGTCGGCCGGTGTAGGCCGGGGTTCCGAGGGCTCGTGGGAGAGCTTTTCAGCTGACAGCGGAGGAGGTCCGCGCATCACCTGATGTCGTGGCTGGTATGTATTTCCTTATTTTATTATTTTGAGATTTGTTGTGCTTATTCTGTGCTATTTATAGGTACTTTTCTTGTGAGTTATGTACCTGCTTTGGTGTTATTTGCCTCAAGTGCGAGTCGATCCTTTGCGTCTTTAGCTTTTAGTCGTCACATCAGTATCCTACGTGAGGCGTTGAGTCGACCTCTGAGGGTTTCTATAGCCGACAAGCATGCGGTTTTCGCTACTGATGTATTCCGAGGATGTGTACTAGAGATTTTTGGTGTCGAGTTACCGATAGACCTGGTACCTATCGCGATGGGTGATGTCTATGTCATTGTGGGCATGGACTGGTTGAGTCGGTTTGGGGGTATGATCGACTGTGAGCCTCAGATGGTGACTATACGAGACCCTAGTGGGGGGAGTGCTTACGATGTATGGCGAGGGTACCAGATCTGGTTCAGCTTTCTGCTCTGCTGCCAGAGCGAGACAGAGTCTACAACAGGGTTGTATGGGCTTTTTGGCGTATGTGATGGATACGTGGGTTGCTTCAAGGAGACCGAGTTCTATCTCTGAGGTTCCGATAGTGTGCAAGTTTCCAAATGTTTTTCCCGAGGAGTTGCAGGGAGTGTCTCCCGAGAGGCGGGTGGAGTTCCGGATTGATTTGGTTTCGGGTGCGACGCCTATTGCCAAGGCACCTTATCGCCATGCGCCGCCAGAGATGCAGGAGGTATCCTCACAGCTCCAGGAGCTACTGGGGAAGGGGTTCATCAGACCGAGTAGCTCACCGTGGGGAGCTCCGATCCTTTTTGTCAAGAAAAAGGATCGTTCACACCAGATGTGCATTGATTACCGGGAGTTGAACAAGCTGACGGTCAAGAACCGTTATCCACTTCCGAGGATCGACGATTTATTCGATCAGTTGCAAGGGGCATCTTGGTTCTCCAAGATTGATTTGAGATATGGATATCATCATATGAGAGTTCGAGAGTAGGATATTCAGAAGACGGCCTTTAGGACTCGTTATGGGCACTATGAGTTTGTGGTGATGCCTTTCGGGTTCACCAACACACCGACGACGTTCATGGACTGTATGAACCGGGTGTGCAGGCCAATGTTATCGATCGGTGATCGTGTTCATCGATGATATTTTGGTGTATTCGAGAACCAGAGAGCAACACAATGATCATCTTAGAGAGATTCTTGGTGTATTGAGGTCGGAGAGGCTTTATGCCAAATTCTCCAAGTGCGGTTTCTGGTTACGAGAGGTCCAGTTCCTGGGGCATCTCGTTAATCAGAATGGGATATTGGTCGACCCGGCCAAGATTGAGGCAGTTATGGGATGGGAGGTTCCGAGATCCCCGTCCGAAATCAGGAATTTTCTGGGTTTGGCCGGCTACTATTGAAGATTTATCAGAGATTTCTCCAAGATTGTTGTTCCTCTTACCAGATTGACCCGGAAGGGTGTTACTTTTGTCTGGGGGCCCGAGCAGCAGGCCTCATTTGAGACACTTCGCCAGAGATTATGCGAAGCCTCGGTGTTAGCCCTTCCCGAGGGAGTGGAGGACTTTGTAGTCTACTGTAATGCATCTATATCAGGATTAGGTGCGGTGTTGATGTAGAGGGGGCATGTGATAACATATGCATCGAGGCAGCTGAAGCCTCATGAGACGAGGTATCCCACCCACGATTTGGATTTGGGGGCGGTGGTGTTCGCCCACAAGATCTGGCGTCACTATCTGTATGGAGTCCGGTGTACCATATACACGGACCACAAGAGCCTGAAGTACCTCATGGATCAGCCCAACCTGAATATGAGATAGTGGAGGTGGTTGGATGTAGTGAAAGACTACGACTGCGAGATCTTATATCACCCAGGAAAGGCTAATGTGGTAGCCAATTCCTTAAGCCGCAGCGCATAGAGTGCTCCGATCCGAGATGTGTGTATGAGGATGACAGTGATGACTCCAGTCTTAGATACCATTCGAGAGGCCTAGGTGGAGTCTGTGAGACCGAAGAACCGCAAGAGGGATCGGGTGATTGGGCATGTTTCTGAGTTTGAAACGGATAGTCGTGGGCTTATAACTTTCCGTGGGCGGATTTGGGTGCCCTATACAGGTGGAGCTCGGCGTATACTGATGGAGGAGGCGCATAGATCGAGATTCTCGATCCACCCAGGAGCCATTAAGATGTATTTGGATATGAAGAGAGATTACTGGTGGCCCTGTATGAAGAGGGATGTGGCATGGGTAGTTAAGAGGTGCTTGACATTTTGTCGGGTTAAGGCGGAGCACCAGCGTCCACATGTCCCGTTACAGCCTCTAGAGATTCCCCAGTGGAAGTGGGAGCAGATTTCCATGGATTTTATCACCAAATTACCAAGGACCGCGCAAGGTGTCGACGCGATATGGGTGATTGTGGACTGGTTGACGAAGAGTGCTCACTTCCTTACAACCAGTGAGAGCTCTTCCGCAGAGAACTTGGCCGAGATTTATGTGAGAGAGGTGGTGGCTCGGCATGGAGTGCCGACATCGATAGTGTCAGATCGGGATGTGCGTTTTACTTCCAGGTTCTGGAAGAAGTTCCTTGAGGAGTTGGGAACCCGATTGCACTTCAGCACCGCATACCACTCACAGACAGACGAGAAGAGTGAGCGGACGATTCAAACGCTGGAGGACATGCTGCGTGCATGTGTTATGGACTTCGGAGGAAGTTGGGACACTTATTTGCCCTTGGCTGAGTTTTCGTATAACAACAGCCATCATTCCAGTATTGGCATGCCTCCCTTTGAGCTCTTGTATGGGAGGAGGTGTTGGAATCCCATTTGCTGGGGGGAGGTAGGGCAGAGGGTAATGGGTAGCACTGAGATAGTGCTCAAGAAGACTGAGCAGATTCAGCAGGTCAGACAGAGGTTACTGACAGCATAGAGTCGCCAGAAGAGTTACGCAGACCGGCATCGATCCGAGCTTGAGTTCCAGGTTGGAGATTTTATCCTCCTGAAGGTATCCCCGTGGAAAGGGGTGATCCGATTCAGGAAGCGGGGAAAGTTGGGTCCCCGATATATCAGTCCTTTCAGAGTGTCTGCCAGGGTGGGGAAGGTAGCTTACCGGTTGGAGCTACCTGTAAAGTTGAGTCAGATTCATAACACCTTCCATGTGTCTCGGTTGAGGAAGTGTGTAGCCGATGAGACGGAAATGGTACCCTTAGAGGACATTCAGGTGGATGCTAGCCTGAATTACATTGAGAAACCGATAGCAATTTTGGACCGGAAGGTTAAGACCCTGAGTAACAAAGAGGTGCGACTGGTTAAGGTGCAGTGGGAGCACCGCAAGGGATCCGAATGGACTTGGGAGCCGGAGTCCGAGATGCGCAAGCAGTATCCAGAGTTGTTTCCGGAGCATGACTTCGAGGGCGAAATCTGATTCTAGTGGGGGAGAATTGTAACATCCCATCTCCCATGTATAATATTTATACATATTTATTTTCAAGTTAACTGAGCGACTCGACGAGTGAGTGCCCCAACTCGTCGAGTAGAGTCGAATTGGCCATGTGGGATTAATAACCAACTTGACGAGTCAGAGAGCCGACTCGCCGAGTTGGCGCTGTGTGAGGAAACCCTAAATCTCCGGGTTTGTGTCCTATTTAAAGGGCCTTAAGCCTTCATTTACGCCTCCCTCATCAACCTTGAGTACTGTGAAGAACCCTAATCGAGTTTTAGCTTGTTGTGTGAGAAGGATAGGCTATCTTGAGTATTTTGGTGCACCTTGAGAGAAGAAGAGGAAAGCATTAAGGCTTGGAGCAAGGAGGGACGTTTGGATCTAGAGGTTCTCAGTGGATAGATTCTGTTTGAGGTAAAAAGATGCTATCTTGATCATTTTTCTTGTGAGATCTTAGTTTGGGGACTTCTAGGGCTTTTCCCCATCCTTCTTGTGTTATTGAGTCCCTTGAGCATATCTTGAGGTTGAAACCTCAGATCTGGATTATAGGAGGTCTTGTGAGTCCAAAGACCCAAGCTTTATGGAGCTAGAGGCAAGCCTATGAGCACCAAACCCTTGTTGGAGCTTGTATTGGCATTATGGAGCAAATATGCCATGCATGAACGTATAGATCAAAGCTTTATGTGACATTCGAGCCTTGGGAGACTAGATCTAGAGTTTGGAGTGGTAGATATGCCTTAGAACATCTGAATGGGAATGCAGACTGAATGGATTCGCCGAGTCAATGAACGGACTCGACGAGTCGGCTAGGGTTTTCCCCGATGAGTCTGGACATGGGTAACTCGGCGAGTTGACGAGACAACTCGACGAGTTAAGTTGGGTTTTCGCGACATCTCAGAGGAAACAAGGGGACTCGGCGAGTCACATAGATGCACTCGGCGAGTCAGGTCAACATGGACTGTTGACTCGAGTGTTGACTTGTGTTGACTTTAGGGTTTGGTCAAACTTGAGGGATAGAGGTCAGGGAGGGGTAAAATGCTCTTTTACCCATCCCAACAGTTAAAGAGGGTCTATCATGAGTTTATCTAGAGTTGTGATCTTTAAGTGCTAATTAGAGATGCTTATTACATGTATGCGGGGATTAGACTGTTCGAGGGGTATTCAGTTTCCTTGCTTGCTTACGAGGTGAGTCTTCTCACTATACTTACTTAGAGTTGTAGCCCTTGTGTGACTGTAGGGTCTTATGTGCTTATATTGAGTATTGTGATATCCTGCATTATGTCTTTATGATTTATGTTGTGTATTATTCTGAGCTTACTGAGTTAGGACCGGAGGGTCCACCCGAGTTGTGGGACCGGAGGGTTCCATTGAGACACATTGACCGGAGGGTCTTATTTGAGTATAGCCATGAGAGGCTAATGAGACGTGTGTGGTATTTTGGGAAACTCACTAAGCTTCGTGCTTACCGTGTTATGTGTTATGTGTTTCAGGTACTTCTCAGGATCACTGGAAGGCACCGACTTGATTTTACACACACACACGAGTTGGAGATATGTTTGGAGGATCCCAGATTGTGTTATTAACAATTTTTGAACATGAATTTTTGATAACTTGATATTGTGCGGATTTTTGGTGTTTGTGCTAATGAGAACTATGTGATTTTTAAAATGAAAAATTTGTTTGAAAATTTACGGTGTTACATCATGATACCTTACCTTCTTCATCTCCTCGTCCGCTGCATATTGCGGAACCAACAAGGCCCTTTCCCATAACTTGGCAGTGATCTCTACCACAATCTCAGTCGTCTGGTGAAGGTCCTACAACTCCCTCGCCAACTGCTGCACCTCTATAGCTAGTGCAAACTCTACCCTAAACCGTGTCAGAAACTCATCCCAAGTCATCGTCTCCAGCGATTCGCCTCCCAAAGCGAAGTCTACCTCCTACCACCAATCTCGAGCTCTGTCTTTCAGAAGTGTAGCACTCGGATCAGGTGCACTTTATTGTGATTATTATTAAGTTTAAAATTTCATTTTTGGGCCTTCTCACGACGTGAGGAATGCTTGTCACGTTGTGAGGAGTGATTTTGGGTCGTGTACCATTTTGAGGCTCACGATGTGAGCAGTCAAATGCTCACGACGTGAGAGCGGTCTAACAACCAAAACCATAATTTTTCGGTATTTAAAGGAATAAGATGGCTAGGGTTGCCCACCCTCAGCCTCTCTCACTCTCTAAGCCTCCAGAAACCCTAATATCATTCCTCCTTAAGATCCTTAAGATCCTTTGTCATTTTGGTGTATTTCTAGCTTGAAGAAGAAGAGAATAATAAGAAGAAGGAAGTACTTTAGTGGTGGATTAGGAAAAGTATCTTCATCATCACCATCTTTTCCTGCCTTTGGACCTTTGTAAGTATCAAAGGCTCTAACTTTATTGCTTATTATGGATAGATCTAGAGTTTTGTCCATATTATTTATGCTATTGCATGATTGAGTGAAGTAGATCCATAAAGTTAGCAACTTTATGGATTCTAAGAGTCCCTAGATCATAATATTGTTCAGATCTAAAAGTTGGTATGGATTTGAGGCATGCATGAAAGATTGAAGCACATTTCTTCACTTTTGACCTAGAAAGAGGTTGGATCATGCATGGTGCATGCATGACCATAAAGGAAACATTTTTATGGACCTTAGGAGCCCCGTTTATCTTTTGGATGAAACGGATTCAAGGAATTACTGGAATAATAACTTAATTTGGTGACCTTTAGCCACAGACAACGCTTACGACGTGAGATTCAAGATCTCACGACGTGAGATTCGAGGAACCCCTCGTCTGCTGTTAAGATCATTGAAGCTACGACGTGAGAAAGAGTTCTCACGTCATGACGATAACTCATGTGAATTCTTTAACCTTTCACTTTGACCCATTATAAACATCATAAACAGGTGTGTATTTGACTTACAATAAGTAATATGTTTGCATATAATAACCAAACACTAACAAGTTTCTTTATACATAGGTGGGGTTGTGGGGAGGCCAAAGAAGAAGATGAATAGGGGTGTTGATATGGCAAAGATCCAACCTACCAAATTAAGCATGCAATATTTAACAGTTACGTGTGAAAAATTTCATAACAAATGACATAAGTCAAGGACATGTAAATGGCAGGGGGCATTGGTCAATCATCACAAGTTGGAGCAAAAGGGATGAAACGAGGTATAATGAAGGGGGGGGGGTTTAGGTTCTGCTAAGTAACTGTTTGGAAACCCATTTAAGGCTAAATAGTTGTTTATCTGTAGGTTCCTTTAATGTATGTTGTGTAAGGTTATTTTGGGAAAACCTTGGTAGTTTTAAAGGCATTTTGGTAGTGGTTTTAAGGTCATTTTGGTAAAGGGTAGTTGTTTAACACATTTTGGCAGTATGTTGCTATATTTGTTTGTCCAAAACAATTGACTAGGTGATGTAATGTTTCTTATATATGCTAATATGGTTTCATGAATTGATGTATTTATTTTTATGTTAATTGACTTTGTGTAATTCCATGTTTGTTGATGATGTAATGTTTGTATTTAATCATCACTCAGTTGACTTGGTGTAATGTAATGTTTGTTATATATCTTATATGGTTTTATGAAGTATTTAATCATAAAAATTTAGTCAACACAGGAAATGGAAATTTACCAGTTTATTAACTTGATTTTCATACATACATAAACTTGAATTCATACATATATAAACCTTTGCATCACAAAATATAACCAAAAATACATTTCCATTTCCACCCAATAAAACTATTGCAATTTTGCAATTCTTACAACAAGCTTCAACATGAAATTAAACTCCCAACATCAAAACAAACTAAAACATTAATGGGTGCGATAATCCCAAACAAAAAGCACCCATGAACCAAATAGAAGTAGCTTCATCTCTAACACTTCAAACTCTAGGAGTTTTGCCATATCTTGGAGTCTATTCATGGCTTTAAGCTAGCCCAAAATCACTACCACTTCCGTAGGACACATTGGAGGGTCAACACACCCAAGGAATCCATATCTCCTACCAAACCTTGAACAACTCCAAAATTGCTTATCTGGGTTACGATCGGTCCACGATGTCACCTTCATTGCTTGAGCTCAACATCGACAAACCATAATTATGTTGAGTTCGACATAGGGGAAGCAACATTTGAGAAGTGGAGGAAGAAGATGGATTGGAAAATGTTGCCGTTATAAGCATTAAATAAGAGGGGGTTAAGTGAATTGATGAAATTTCCCTCACATGCAGGGGTGGAGCCAGAATTTTACAATAAAGGGGGCTTACATCATAATACGGTTAACCAATATTTTATAACCGGATAACGTAATATAGTCTATAATTTAAAGGAAAATTTGAGATAAAAATTAATACATACTTTGAATATCTAAAAAAATTAATATATGCATACCGACCGTGTCCAAATCAAAAATTTTAATGATAAAAGCAATAGAAAAATTAAAATAAACCTAAAAGTAATAATTAACTATTTTTATCAATAATAAAAATTAAGACTAACAAAAAAGTTATAAAAAATTATCATCCTAACAAAGTCAATAAAATAAATAAATCACAACTTATCATCCGATAAATATTACTTACATAACAAGAAAACACAAAAATATATAGATTATTAAATAAATGGTTTATAAAATATGATTTTATAAGACTTAATATTATCAACTTCTTATTATTTATTATCAATGTGTTAACAAAACAGTAAAAATGGTATAAGAAATGTTAGCTGTCAAAATGTAACATCCCAATTTTCAAAACCAAAAATTTCATTTTTGATTCAGTAACTCATAAAATAGTTTACCAAAAACATTACCAATGTCAAATCAATTTATAAAACTGTAACAACGTGTCTCAAACCATATCATCAATAGTAGTAAAAATCAGAGTACAATCCCAGAAAACTGAATGCGAAAATCCTGTGTGAGTGTGATGTGTCGCTACCGCGCCGGCTTCTTCCCCTTCGCTGAAGAGGTACCTGAAACAAAACTGGAAACTGTAAGCACGAAGCTTAGTGAGTTCCCCCATCATACCACATACCATACAATCACATGGCATACATATTGTCAGGCATATCTGGGTGCCCGATCTACCCCTTCGCTCCTCTCTGTCCGACTTCACCCCAACATATCGGGGTCCTGCACTTCCTCCCGTACAAAATCTCGAAGGGAGGACGATCAATACTCGCGTGATAGCTGTTGTTGTAGGAGAACTCAGCTAATGGAAGGTAGGTATCCCAGCTACCACCGAAGTCCAAAACGCATGCCCGCAGCATATCCTCCAAATTCTGGATGGTCCGCTCACTCTGACCATCCGTCTGCGGGTGGAACGTTGTGCTAATGTGCAGACGAGTACCCAACTCGTCGTGAAACTTCTTCTAGAAACTGGAAGTAAATCGCACACCACGGTCCGAAATCACCGAAACTGGCACTCCGTGCCGAGCCACTAGCTCTCGGATGTAGATATCGGCCAACTTCTCGGCCGAGATGCTCTCCTGGATCGATATAAAGTGGGCACTCTTGGTCAACCGATCCACGATGACCCAAATCGAATCCACTCCCCGTGCAGTCCTGGGAAGCTTGGTGATGAAATCCATAGTAATATCTTCCCATTTCCACATGGGAATGTCTAGCGGCTGCATCTTGCCGTGTGGCCTTTGGTGCTCGACCTTGACCTTCCTGCAGGTCAAGCATCGCTCTACGTACCAAGCGACGTCCCGCTTCATGCAGGGCCACCAGTAATCAGGCCGAAGATCCCTGTACATCTTCGTCGCCCCGGGATGAATCGAGAATTGGGATTTGTGCGCCTCCTCCATCAGAACCTGGCGCACACCCCCGTGATAGGGAACCCATACCCTACGATGTAGAGTCAATAACCCTCGGTTATCGTAGTCGAAGGAGGAAACCTGACCCACAATACGCTCGCTCTTCCGATGTTCCTCCTTAATGGCCTCCAGCTGGGCCTCTCAGATCTGCTCCAAAAGCGGAGTCACCACGGTCATCAGTAAGCAAACATCCCTGATCGGCGCTGCCTTACGGCTAAGCGCATCGGCCATAACATTGGCCTTCCCCGGGTGGTAAAGGATCTCACAATCATAATCCTTCACCACATCCAACCACCGACGCTGCCTCATTTTTAGATTCGGCTGATCCATGAGGTACCTTAAACTCTTGTGGTCCGTATAAATGATACATCAGACCCCATAGAGGTAGTGTCGCCAAATCTTGAGGGCGAAGACGACCGCCCCCAACTCCAAATCATGCGTCGGGTAGTTCGCCTCGTGAGGCTTCAGCTGCCTCGAGGCGTAGGCGATGACATGCCCTCTCTGCATCAATACTGCGCCCAAACCTGAAATGGACACATCACGGTATACTACAAAATCCTCCACGCCCTCTGGCAGGGCGAGGATCGACGCCTCACATAGTCTCTGTCTCAACGTCTCGAATGCTGCCTGCTGCTCAGGCCCCCAACGAAAGACCACGACCTTCTTCGTCAACCGGGACAAGGGTACGGCTATCTTGGAGAAGTCCTGAATGAACCTCCGGTAATAGCCTGCTAATCCCAGGAAACTCCGAATCTCAGATGGAGACTTCGGAACCTCCCATCTCATCACGACCTTCACTTTGGCCGGGTCGACCAGAATACCGTTATGGTTGACAAGGTGTCCAAGAAACTGCACCTCGCGCAACCAGAACTCACACTTGGAGAACTTGGCGTACAAGCTCTCCCTCCTCAAAGTATCCAAAACCTCTCGCAGATGCTCCTCATGCTGCTCCTGCATCTTGGAGTAGACCAAGATATCATCAATGAAAACTATCACAGACAGATCCAACATCAGTCTGCACATGCGGTTCATGAGGTCCATGAACGCAGCAGGAGCATTGGTGAGCCCAAAGGGCATCACCACGAACTCGTAGTGGCCATAGCGAGTCCGGAAAGCAGTCTTCTGTATATCCTCATCCCTGACCCTCATCTGATGGTAGCCTGACTGCAAGTCTATCTTGGAAAACCAAGATGCTCCCTGAAGCTGGTCGAACAAGTCATCTATTCTCGGGAGTGGATAACGGTTCTTCACCGTTACCTTGTTCAGCTCCCGGTAATCTATGCACATACGATGCGACCCATCCTTCTTCTTGACAAACAGGATCGGGGCTCCCCAAAGCGAACTACTCGGCCTGATAAATCCCTTGTCTAGCAGCTCCTGCAGCTGTGTGGACAACTCCTGCATCTCGGGAGGAGCCAACCGATACGGTACCTTAGCTATCGGAGCCGCACCAGGGACTAGGTCGATCCTGAACTCCACCTATCGTTCTGGAGGTATCCCAGACAGCTCCTCTGGGAATACATCCACGTAATCTCGCACCACGGGTACATCGCTCACCGATGCCTTGCCCGCCTCTCGGGTATCCATAACATAGGCGACATACCCAGCGCAGCCTTGCTGAAGATAGCGCCTAGCCCTCGCTGCTGAACATAGTGCTGGTCCGCGCTGTGGCCTCTCGCCCTGAATCACCAGCTCTCCCCCACTCGGGGTTCTGATCCGAACCAACTGCTACGCGCAGTCAATCACCGCCTCGTTGGGGCTCAACCAACCCATACCTATAATCACCTTGTTCCCACGCAATGGAATGGGAACCAAGTCTACCAGGTAGCGATCCTCGAATATCCTCAGAACACAATCCCTGAAAACCACCGACGCTCGTACTGATCGGTCATCTGCAATCTCGACCTCTAGAGGGAAATCCAACATGCCCGAAGACTCAGGGAACCTCTTGCTAAGCGCAAGAGAAACAAATGATCCGGTAGCACTCGAATCAAACAACACCTGAACTGGGATACCGTTCACATGGAACGATCCTAAACAAGACATATCACATGACATATTAATATCATAAACACATAAATAAAAGCTAGGGAGAAGAAATCATACCCGTCACCACATCGGGTGCGGCGCGTGCCTCCTCGGTAGTCAACTGGAAGGCCCGACTCATCACCACTGGAGCCTCTGTCTTTCCCTGCCGACCATCAGTGATCCGCAGGGTCGCTGGAGCTGGCGCCTTCACCGGCGTTGCTGCTGTCAACTGAGGGCAATTGGCATTTTTATGGCCTCGCTGGTTGCAATGAAAACACAACAACTCTGATGTCTGGAAGGCGGGCGCAGAGGCAGTACAATCCCTGCTAAAGTGCCCCAACTTGCCGCACGTGTAGCAGCTCGATGATCCAAACCGACAAACCCCCTCATGAGTCTTGCCTCACTTTCCGCAGCGGCCCCGACCCTGCTGGCCCTTCGACCTAGAGTCGGATCCCTTGGGCTTCTTCCCTGAAACCCCAGTCATCTGTCTCTCCTCTGCCTTCCTCTTACGGATGTGCTCTAAATCAATCTCCCTCTCCCTCGCCCTGGCAATCATGGAATCCAGGGTCGGGCAAGCCGAGAAGCTGACATGCTCCCGAATATCAGCTCTGAACATGTCATGATAGCGGGTCCTCCGCATCTCCTCATCTCCTGCATATTGGGGCACTAGTAAAGCCCTCTCCCCGAACTTGGCGGTAATCTCTGCCACTGTCTCTGTCGTCTGCCTCATATCCAGGAATTCCCTTGCCAACTGCTGAAGCTCTACCGTCGGCGCAAACTCAGCCCTGAACCTGGTCACAAAGTTCGACCAAGTCATAGCCTCAATAGCCGAGGCGCCTAACGAGTCACCAACCGACTCCCACCAGTCTCTGGCCCGGTCTCTCAAACAAGCTGCGACATATCGCACCTTCGACCCCTCAGGGCAGAAGCTCGTCAACTGTGCAGACTCAATGTCTACAATCCATCTCCTGGCTGCGATGGGGTCCTTAGCCCCATGGAATTCCGGCGCACCACTGCCCCTAAAGTCCTTAAAGGACAATGTGCGTGGTCCCGACTGACTGAATGTCATATCACTCCTGAATGCCCTGAGGCAATCCTCCATCAACTCAATGATCCCTTCCTTGATCGACCCGAAAATCACTGGGGTCGACTCAAGGATACCTCTCGTGATCTCGGACGCGATAAAATCGCGCAGTCCCTCATCCACTGGCTCGGAACCTGCACCCGAACCTGATCCGGAACCGGATCCTGACCTTGAACCTCCTCCTCCTCCGTGACGTGTGATCATCACCATTCTGAAACATAACACATAACTGTCAGAATCATACATAAACCTTGGGAGGTATCATACACTCTACAAGTTTCCTGGTTCTATCTCGACCCTCCTTGATTCGAGTACGGATCCTCTGCTTTCAGTAGTACGGGCCTATACTACCTTCCGCATCTATCCGTACTTTCCTCAAGAATTGCTTCGACTTCAACAAGTCCCTTCTACTACTATTGCACTCTTTTCCAACCTCTTTCTAGGCTTACCCTAGGGCAACTCTCCGACCTACTCTCTGCCATCAGCTGCATAAGGAACCCCTGCTACCTTTACCTAACTAGCTTACGAATACCATTACATATTACTAAGACCAGATAATTCTTCGAATGAAAGGTCCTACCCCACAACGGTTGGACTCAAACAAGAGCTGCGCAGTACGGCTAGACCTAACCTTCTGGAATTAATTTGTCCTCGCAATATGTAACTTAACGTATTCGTTTACTAGTTAGCTAAAGATAACTAGGACTCCCGAAGCACATAGCAACAACATTCGGGTATGGAGTAACCCAATCCAATCATACTCTATCCAAGCTATCATATAACTGACTAATCAGTAATATCTTGCAGCTCAAAAACACATATAACAGGCATATCAGGCATCTTCCTAGATCCTTAGCCCTAATCTAGCATACAGTTCTGATACATATACAGTAGGCATATAAGGCATCCTTCCTAGATCCTCTAGCCCTAATCTAGCATGCAGTTCTCATAATCATATCATATCATAACATATATGGGTATCTTGGGGAAAACTTACTTGAGCTCGGCCGGTCGCGCACATCACACATCTTGTTCTTTTTCAAAGCTCTTTTCTCTTTTCAAACTTTCTTTATAAAAATGATTTTTCTTTTGAAAATTTCTTTTATACCAAGTCCTCAGTTTGAGTCCAGACGCACCCGATTGTGTATCCGAATCCCTCAAACTAAGGCTCTGATACCAACTTGTAACATCCTAATTTTCAAGACCAAAAATTTCATTTTTGATTCAGTAACTCATAAAATAGTTTACCAAAAACATTACCAATGTCAAATCAATTTATAAAACTGTAACAACGTGTCTCAAACCATATCATCAATAGTAGTAAAAATCAGAGTACAATCCCATAAAACTGAATGCGGAAATCCTGTGTGAGTGTGATGTGTCGCTATCGCGCCGGCTCCTTCCCCTTCGCTGAAGAGGTACCTGAAACAAAACTGGAAACTGTAAGCACGAAGCTTAGTGAGTTCCCCCATCATACCACATACCATACAATCACATAGCATACATACTGTCAGGCATATCTGGGTGCCCGATCTACCCCTTCGCTCCTCTCGACCGGCGACCTTGCCTAGCATCCCTGGGTGCTGGCCTACCCCTTCGGTCCTCTCGACCGGTGACCTTGCCTAGCATATCTGGGTGTTGGCCTACCCCTTCGGTCCTCTCGACCAGTCTACCACATAATCATAATCTAGCATAGCTGGGTATTAAACTACCCCTTCGGCCCTATCGACCGGTAACTTGGGGACTATCTCCCCCTACTGCTAACCCTATCACATAACATCATATCAGGCTAGCACATAGAACATAACAGATAACAACAAACCTAGATGAATATCACATAGATAATCATCTAACATACGTCTCCTACCAGTGGGCCGGCATTGTGGCCGTAGACCCACCACTACTGGAAGGTAACTCACCTCGATGTCGCGTAGTGTCTGCACTAATCACGATGTGGAAATCGACTCTCCCCGACTCCTCAATCCCCACACGACAACTCTTCCAAGTTATCAACTCATACTCATACTTGCAACCCTTACAAGGGTCAACCCAAACCCAATCAATGTCCAAGTCAAATCCATGGTCAAAGCCAACTTTAGCCAAAGTCAACATCTGGTTGACTCGACTCGCCGAGTTGGCCCGCCAACTCGTCGAGTCCCCATAACCACAAAAATATCATAAACCCGTCCCTACCTGTCGACTCTAGCAAGAGCTCGACGAGTTCGCCTTCAACCACACATAAGACAATCTTCAAACGACTCGCCGAGTTTGTTCTTGAACTCGCCGAGTCCATCTTCATTCATAAGAAGATGTTCAGTCTATGACTCGCCGAGTTCCTCTTGAACTCGCCGAGTCCGTCTTCATAAGTTGGGAGATTGCCTTGGACTCGCCGAGTCTGTTCATACGCTCGTCGAGTCCTATGATTTCCAGGTTCAAAACAAACCCCTAGCAGGCTGAGTGTTCCTTCCACTCAACCAAAGCCATTTCCAGAAGACGTTTTGGGGGAAAAAGTGTCCCGACTCGCCGAGTCCCTCTTTGTCCAAATCTATACAGTCGATTTCAGTGGGTCTTAATGCATCCCAATCATAGATTTGACCTCCTAGGGTCCCTTTTATACGTAAAGCTACGAACTTGATGTCCATGCATGAGGTTTATATGATGCATGGGCTTCCCATGGCCATAAAGTTGGCACCTTTATGCCATGGGAACCCTCAATGGTTCCAGATCTGAAGCACAACTCACATATACAATCAAAACTAAACATAGCTTCTCAAAAGCTTAGAAAAGGTGGAGAAATAGTCCCAAAACAAGATCTAAGAAATAGATGGTCAAGGTTCAAGCTTTTCACATTGAATGAACTGAGAATGAAGCAAAACCTCGGGATCTACTAGCTTCCTCTTGATCTCCTAAGCTCCCTTCTTCTCCTTCAACTTCAAACACACACAAAAAGGCACAAAAGAGCTCAAAATCACTCAAAAATGGTTTAGGGTTTCAATCTAGGGTTTCTCTGAGTTGGGAGGGTGATGGAGGCTGGGTTGGAACGAGATAAAGTATTTAAATAGGGTGCAAACCCTAGATATTAGGGTTTTATCCAGACAGCTCCTACTCGTCGAGTCGGTCTTCCGACTTGTCGAGTAGGTCACTTAAACCCCCGATCGCCAGTCGAGTCTAGTCGACGAGTTGGGCCTCTAACTCGCCGAGTTTCAGAGTAAATTGCAACATTTCATGAAATTAAATACGTACCAGGAATCGGGTGCTACACAAAAAACAATTATTTCAAGGGTAAATTTTTTATTTTTAGGTAAATCTAGTCTATGTTGATAAATGATATGCAACATTCAACCCTTATTATTATGAAATCAAAATAATATTTATGAATTTAGTCAAGGGAAGTAATGTACATAAATTGGAAAAGTTGAAGGGTGTAATGTATATAAATTAGAAATGTTGAGGGGGGCAAAACACCTACTTGCCCCTGTACTCCCTCCGCCATTGCTCACATGATTTGCACGTGATGACACTTAACGACTCCAATTTGACGGAATGAGTCAAAATGACTATTCATAAAATGTTTTCAAACCAGAATGACCATACTTGAAGACCACATGAACCATTTTTAAAGATTTGTCTATATTTAAGCATTCAATTTATAAAGAAAAACAAATAATTTTTTATATAAGTTGCAGATTTGTGGTTAACATCTTTTTATTAATACATATATTTTACTTTTTAAAAGCAAAAACCGTGTCCAAATAAGATAAATGAAGAATGAATAAAAGATTATCCATTCATGTAATTATCTTTTTATTAATTAAATAAGATAACTTATATGCAATAACTATTAAATATTAAGGAAAGAGGGATGTGTTTCGGTTTAACCTTAGTTGGGGTTGAAAATAGCCGTATCCAACCCGTTGACGGCGTCTCCTTTATTGCTATCCTCCAACATTCATCTTTGCAACCGAAATCAGAAACCTTGGGGTTTTACCTTTACTTTCCGCTCTGGTGTACTCTCGCTAAAATCTTCGATTCCAAAAATCTTTGTAAGTCATTAATTTAAACCCTAACTTCAATTCATGCTTGCACAGCTTACTTTGAATTTGCACACACATTGTTCTTCGTCTCTTCCCCTTGATGATTCTCGACGTAGATTAGGTAATCAGTAAGAACCCATGAAAACACAAACAGTTCGATTTCGACAGTAGTTTTGTTGAAAAAGTTAACAAATTTGACAGTCTGTTGGTGATCATAGCTCGAATCGATTTAATGTTTGCTTCAGTTTGCTTCAAAGTTGAAAGCTCTTATCCCCACTCTACTTTATCTTTTCTACATTATCCGCGTTTCTGCTGTTTTGATTACTTAACATATGCTTGTAACTTGTAAGTGTTAGTTTTAAATCTGTGTTAATGACTCAATGATTACTAGATTTTCAAAACCTTTTGGATGTGTTATAACTAACGATATTGTTTTTATTGATACAACTGTATTTTTCTCAGTTCATCTTTAATTGGGTTTCTAAATAGGTACATGGTTGGGTGATTCCATGGAGATATATGGTGTTTTTGAACCTCTGACCCCAGCAAAGCCAGTTCCAGCTAGGTCTGGACATAACACTCAGGTAGCATCAACTTCTGGACGAGGGACTGAAAAGGAAAATATAAATGATGAATTTCTATGTACAAGTTCTTTGGGTACTACAGAATATCTGGAAGATAATGGAAATAAGGGGTCTTCTGTTTTGGGTGTAGCTGGAAAGGATCCTAAAAGTACTACAACCGATCAAAGTAAGCATTTTCCCCTTTGACTTTTGAGAGTCAAAGCATAGTACTTTCATTACTTTATTCTACAATCTACTTGTAAGTCTTGTATCATTCATATGATGCAATCTTGTTTGGTATTCTAGTTAAGATGCTTCTAATGTCTAAATCAATCTAGTGGATTAATATTGAAAATTTGAAATATTTTCCTTTTGTGCAGATAACACAAGTTGTATACAAGAGGAGACAAAGTGTAATGACAATAAGGCTCATGATGTTCATGAGTCACAATATGGTATCAACAACTCAATTCCTTCAATTCCTTCTCCATCTGAGACAAAAGATAGCAGGAAGAGGCGTAACAATGGCATTGACTTAAACAAGAAGCCAAGTCAAAGAACCCGAATGAAAAAACATAGGCCTAAAGTATATGATGATAGCAAACCAAAGAAAGTCCAAAAACCTAAAACCCCAAAACCAAAAACCCCAAAACCTGTAACTCCAAATCGTGTACATGAAAGGAGTGTTCGTTCAAGAAAGGAGAAATTCAAAGAACCAACAAGTTGTATGCAAAAGTCAACCAGTTATGTTGACCAAAGAGATTCTCATCATGTGTCAAAACTACATGAAGAAGCCATTTGTGTGCAAAACTCAATGAGTTATAACATTGAAGATGTGGAACAAGCTTCTAGGGTTTCAAGAAATGCTCTTATTCCAATGATTCCATGCAAACGTCGTTTGGATTTAAACTATCCAATTGAAGGAGAATCAAAATCACATGATGAACATCTGAGCTTTAACTTTGACAATGGAGATTATGACTTTTTTGATAGGATTGTTACTTCTAAGAGAAATACAAAAAGGAGAAGTAGGTTTCAGAATAAGAGTGTTGAAATTGAAGCTTCAGAGGATTTGTTGGATGATAATAACAACAAGCAACAATGTGGGTTGGATTTTTCGGTTATAGAAAACTTGAAACAAACTAAAAAACATGTTAGAAGGTTTGTTTATGTCTATAAATGCCAAAAGAAAAGAAATTCAAAGACATCTACATTGCAAGTATACCAAAAGAAGTGTAGATTAGATCAGTGTCTACAAATTAGTAGAAAAAGTGGACCCAATTTTCCAAAACTTTTCAAGAAACAAAGGAAGATGAGAAAAAAGGTGACTATAAATCCAAATTGGTTGCTCAAGTTTCTTGAAAATAGCAAGAAGAAGAAAGAACCACATAAAAAACTCAAGAAAAAAGTAGCAAAAAACAATCTTCTTCTTCTTCCTATTTTTTCACCCATGAAAAAGAAGCGATCTATATTGCAGACTCGAAGAAGAGAGAATCTTGTTGACTTTCCTATTTCTAAAGAAATCTCTCTTTATGATGAAAGATTCCTTTTATGTCAAGAGGAAAATTTTCTTCAAATGACTGAATGCCTCCCACTACAAGAGGTTCCTATTCATGAAATTGACAGTTTTACCTCACTACCCCTGCATTGTCAAGGAGTTGAAAACACTGTTGCTGCTTTAGATTGGCTCCAATTACAAGAGGTCCCACTTCTTGAAAGTCAAAGTTGGAAAAAAGACCGAAAGCGTAAAAGTCAAAGTAGGAAAAGAGACCAAAGTCGTAAAAGTCAAAGTTTGATACCCAAACAAAAAGGTAAATCTTGATCACACATTCTTTTATATTCTCAAAATTATCAAATAACTTATTATATCTTTTATTGAGGACATGAAGTATTTACCTTTTTAGTTTTTACTCTTGTCAGCTTTTTACTTTTATCAGCTTTATTGCTAGTATCTGCTTTCCGCTTTATTCTGTCACTTTCCCTATGGGATTTTGTTGTTTTTTTTTTTTATATCTTTTACTATGTTTGATGCAGATAGTAAATTGTATATAAGAGAAATGACCAAATATATAACAAAGAAGTTAGCAAAACTAGACATAAATGCTGAATGCACGGCGATTGTGGTAAGAAATAATGACAATAGGGCCCTTGTAAAGACAAAACCTAAGAAAGAAAAAGAAAAAGAAAAAGAAAAAGAAAAAAAGATTCTTGCAAAGGTTGACCTTGATGAAGAGTCAGAGAGAGTTTGGAAAATTGTAATGGAGAATGATGGAAGTCAACCATTTGAAGAAATGGATAATGATAAAAAAGAATGGTGGGAAAGACAAAGAAATATATTTCGTGGAAGGGTTGACTCATTTATTGCCAAAATGCATCTTATTCAAGGTAAATCTTGATTTTCTTGAAATAAATTAGTGTGCTTTTTCTTGAAATTTGGTCTTTTTTGGTCAAATTGAACAGGTAATAGGCGATTTTCACCATGGAAGGGTTCAGTGGTGGACTCAGTGGTTGGTGTTTATTTAACTCAAAATGTATCAGATCATCTTTCGAGGTATAAATATGTTTTTTTTACAAATCTTGAATTTCAAATGTGATTTTGGAAATATCCCTTTAATGATTTGCTTCATGTAATCCAATTAATTATTTAGCAAGAGAAAAGTTTAAACTTTAAAGTGTCAAATGTGATCCTTATTTCAAGATTTCTTATCAATTTTTGTCCTTATTTCAAGTTTTCAGCTTTTCAGGGACCAAAATCGATGTGAAACCTTGAAATTAGGACCAAAACTGAAAAAATTATCAGTTTTGGTCTCGACACGAACAATTCAAAAAGTGGAGGGACTAGTTTTGTAATTGACTTAATGAATAATCTTTCTTTTCAGCTCTGCTTTCATGTGTCTAGCTGCAAGATTTCCAGTCAAATCAAAAAACAAAGAAGTTGTTGACCATTTTGAAGTCAACACTAGTCAAGAATCAGTCAAAAGTAATACAGAAATATATGAAGGGTTCTTTAATAATAACAAAATTGACCAAAATTCAATTACTTCATATGATGATGAAATCAATCTGAGTCAAAATACACAGCTTAGCCAAACAGAAGCCTCAAATCTTGAAGATAAACCATGCCTTGATGAAAATCCAAAAAGTTTCCGGAAGGTTCTAGACCTAAATGAGGTGGACTGTCTTAGAAACTTCTATAACATTGATGAATCAGCACTAGATGAGAGCAAAGTTGTAGAAGAGTCAAACCTTGGAGAAGAAAAGTCAAAGAGCAAAGAAAGTGAGGCTTCAAATCTTGAAGACAAAACATTTGTTGATGAAAATCTAAATACCTTCCGGAAGGTTCTAGAGACAGAGGAGGCCGATTATCTCAAGAACTTTTGTAGCATCAATGTTGATGATTCAGCACTTAATGAGAGCCATGTTCAAGAAAAGTCAACATTTGGACAAGAAAAGTCAACCCTTGAACAGGAAAAGCCAACCTTTGAACAAGAAAAGTCAACCCTTGAAGAAGAAAAGTCAACCCTTGAAGAGGAAATGCCAACCTTTGAACAAGAAAAGTCAACAATTGTAGAAGAAAAGTCAACGTTTGAAGAAGAGCCGAGAATTGTTGCTCCAATTTCTAGTCTCCAATCCGAAATCACCATGGAACAAGGAGTCAATGTGGTCAACAGCCATGAGAGCAACAAAAAAGGAAAGTCAACCATTGAACAAGAAAAGTCAACCATTGAAGAAGAAAAGTCAACAATTGTAGAAGAAAAGTCAACCCTTGAAGAAGAGACAAGAATTGTTGCTGCAATTTCTAGTCTCCAATCCGAAATCACCATGGAACAGGGAGTCAAAGTGGTCAACAACCAAGAGATCAACAAAAAAGGAAAGTCAACCTTTGAAGAAGAAAAGTCAACTCATGAAGAAGAGCCAAGAATTATTGCTCCAATTTCTAGTCTCCAATCCGAAATCACTATGGAACAAGGAGTCAAAGTGGTCAACAAGAAAAAAGGAAAAAAGAAGAGCAAGAAAGAACAAAAAGAGGAAGTGAAAATAGATTGG
Organism: Lactuca virosa; assembly: GCF_052849685.1. Classification (NCBI taxonomy): domain Eukaryota; kingdom Viridiplantae; phylum Streptophyta; class Magnoliopsida; order Asterales; family Asteraceae; genus Lactuca; species Lactuca virosa. The sequence continues at coordinate 170,015,659 of NC_136428.1, read as the reverse complement.
GAGAAATTAAGAGAAATTTATTCCCAAAATGGAAAAAAAGAAATTAATGAAGATTTCATGGATGCAGTTGATTGGGAAGCAGTTTATAATACTCCAGTTCAAGAAATTGCTAATCTTATAGTTGAACGTGGAATGAATAACGTGTTAGCCATAAGAATAAAAGTATATATATAACTTTATACAAAAATAATTTAATAGTTACATATAAATAAACAGAAAAACATAAGTTGACTTTTTTTTTTCAGGACTTTTTAAACCGAATGGTTAAAGACCATGGATCTATTGATCTCGAGTGGTTAAGAGATATCCCACCAGATAAAGCAAAGTAAGTGAATTAAAATTAAAATTAAAATAATTATATATAGAGGGGTAGATTGGTAATTTTGTCATATGTTTGTAGGGAGTTCTTGTTGAGTATACCGGGAATCGGTTTAAAAAGCGTGGAGTGTGTACGGCTTCTAACACTACATCATAATGCTTTTCCTGTAAGTGTTTCAATTTATTTTTTTCTTACAAATTACAAAATTACAATATTACCCTTCCATTTTGTTCTTGAAGGTTGACACAAATGTTGGACGGGTGGCCACACGTCTAGGGTGGGTCCCACTTCAACCTCTCCCAGAACAAGTTCAAATTCATCTCTTGAACTCGTAAGTTTCACGTATTATTCAATATTTTATTATTTAATTTTACAAAACTATATTAATATTATAATATTTTATTTTATTTTCAGATACCCAATGGTGGACACAATTCAAAAATACCTCTACCCTCGACTATGCACTCTTGATCAAAAAACATTGTAATAATAATAATAATCAATTTCTTTAAAATTATTCATTATTTTACTATTTTACAATGAATCTAATTGAATAACTTGTGTTAACTTTTGAATATATAGATACGAGTTACATTATCAGTTAATCACATTTGGAAAGGTACGTTTTCATTTCTTTTCTTTATCTTTTTTTTTTTCCTTTTTATTTATTTATTTCCATCATATAATATAAATATTTTTATAGGTGTTTTGCACAAAATTAAATCCAAATTGTAACGCGTGTCCCATGCGAGCTGAATGCAGACATTATGCAAGTGCTTTTGCAAGGTATGTCACATCTATTACTATAAATAATAATATAATATAACATTTAATTAATATTTTTTTAATTTAATTTTTTTATCACATTAACTAATATAAACTTTTTCCAAATGTAGTGCTAGGCTTGCACTTCCCGGACCAAAAGGAAGTAGTTCTGTAACCACCACAATCATACCAGCACCACCAGCATCGCCGCCACCATTGCCGCCAGTACAACCACCACCACCACTGGTGGTTGCTGACGTGGACCCGAACGACTGTGATTCAAATTCCTATGTTGAAAACTGTGAACCGATAATTGAAATTCCTCCATCTCCGGAGCCTTATGTGGAAGTGAAATTGCCTGATATTGAGGATTATTTTTGTGAATCAGAAGATGAAATTCCAACCATTAGATTAAATACACAGGAATTTGAGGAGACATTGAAGGAGACAATAAATAAGAAGAATAATTTGTCGTTTTCTGAGACTGATGACGTGTCAAATGCTATTGTTGCTTTGAGTCGTGAAGCTGCTTCTTTTCGTGTTAGAGTAAGACCTATAAAGCATACAGGAAAGTTGAGGACTATACATATTGTGTACGTTTTTTTATTTATTTTTAATATTTTCTTAAATCTTTATTTTTTTTGTTTACTCGACACAAATATTACATCTTTTTTCTTTTTTTAATAAATACAGATATGAGCTCCCGGATTTTCATCCGATTTTGGCTGGGGTACGTATTTTTTTAATGCTCAAAACATAACGTTTTTTTGAATAGAAAATTTGTAACATTTTTTTTTTGTGAATGTATAGTTTGATGAAAGGGAACAAGAAGATCCATCGCGATATCTTCTTGCCATATGGCCGGGTATTAAATTAAATTTTATTTTTTTGTAAAAAATTATTTACTTTTTTTTTTTGAAGAATATTAATATTGGTTTTGAATATAACAGAAATCAGTTCATCCAAAAATATAGAAGAAGAAACAGTTAAAGGAACAATCTTGGTGAGGATTTCTTTAAATTTCCATTTTCTCTATTAAAACATTATATTAATTTTTAAATTTTTTTTTCTTCTAACTAATATATTAATGAACAGATACCTTGTCGAACTGCAAATAGAGGGAAATTTCCTCTCAATGGGACATATTTTCAAGTTAACGAGGTAAATTTATCTTTTTAGTTCCAAATTTTTATATTTTTCCAACATAATCATGAATATAATATATATTTTTAATTATTATTCAGGTATTTGCTGATGATGAAACTAGCGATGTTCCAATGGATGTTCCACGACATTTTCTATGGAATTTATCAAGGAGAGATTTAGCTTGTGGGACATCCGCCACATCGATATTTAAAGGTGCGATTTAACGCATTTCGTATTTTACAACTTTTTTTTAGACAAAATTACAAAAATGGTCCTTTTGCTTTCTGATTTATATTCTATCTAGTCCAAAATCGAAACTTTTTTCAAAATATACAAAAATCAATGTGAAACCATGAAATAAGGACCAAAATTTTTTTGGGCCATTTTTGTGTCGTAACCTTTTTTATTAACCTTGTGACTTTGTCTTTAATCAGCCTTATCAACCGGTGATATTCAGCATATTTTTTGGAGAGGTATGAATTTAACAAATTTTTTTGTAAATGTTATGATAATAATTAGTTGGATTTGTATGTAATTTGTTTCAGGATCGATATGTGTGAGAGGATTTAACAGAAAAACAAGGCAACCTCGACCTCTTCATCGTAGGTTTCATGTTTCAACAACTGTAAATTCAACAGGGAACAAGAAAACACCCAAAAAATGAAGTTATTAATTATGGCATATAATTAATTGGACTAAAACTAATTGTTCTAACGGAAGAGTAGGGAAAGTGTAGGGGCTGATGTGTGAATGTGAATGTAAATAAATAAATATATATTACATTAGGTATCAATTATTCTTATCCTTTATCATTTCCATGTAGTAGTTAATTTTATACATAGTTTTTATTTTCCATGTCAGATTTTTTGTATATTAAATAGATCTAATCTTTATTCAATTTTCCGTTAATAAAACCTTTTGTCATATCAGTCGAAATAAGTCGAATTTATGTGTGTCGGCTTGTATTTTTATTAAATCCTTTTGATTTCTTCGATACCATGGATCCAAATTTTGTTTTAAATATGGACGATTTCAAGATTATCAAAACTTTCAAGGTTATGAAAGCTCTTAATTTTTCTTAAATCTCAATCAATTCCTTGTCACTGAAAATATTCAAACCTCACAAAATATTGAGGTGATAAATTGGATGTTGATGAAGATATCGTTTTAATGTTAACATATTGTATCATTAGTGAACTTGAACGTCGTGGGGAAAACTAAAAGAAAACATCAAGTGAAGAAGCTATATGATGCAAATGAGTCGGAAAACCTAGGAAAACTTGGTAATAGGAACATAGCTCAAATGAAAGGTCGTTATAAACGACTTAATGAAAATGCCAACAAATGAGTTGGTGTTTACTGAGAAGCATATAGCAAAAAAGAAGTGGAATGATTATGAAAGATGTTGATAATGAAATTCATAAATTGTATGAGACAAGTGGAAACAAGTTTAATAACAATTGTTTTTAATGAGGTTATGTGTGACCATTGAAAATGGGATTTACAACTAGATCACGACGCAATACAATCACATCCAGAATGTGACGTGGGTGATGAAGAAAGTGGTGATAGCATAAAAAGATCAAGTAGTACAGAAGAAGGAGACTATTATGTCAAATCTAATACAGAAGCGCCAAATAAAACATTTTGTCAAATTAGTCTACCAATCATTAAATAAGCCGAATTCCATATAATATGTGATTATGTGTGTCGGCTTACATTTTTAACTTTTTAATTTTTTTTTTAAATTTCTAGATTTGACAAATTTTGTTGTAATTCAGTTCGTTACAAAATACAGCTAATGAAATCAAATGACAACCCTTCTTTAATCACAATTTTAATTGACAAACTCTTGTGTTATGTCATTTGTTGTAGTTGTTTGGGAATTAACAACATTTTTATTTTTACATGTAACATAATAACAATAAAAAACATTAGATCATAATTATATTGCATTACTATACAATGCATTGTAAACTATTTCATACATCTATGACATTGGGCATATTGTTTGCCATCTCTATCCTCTACATGCTCAAAATTCTAATCTTGGAGTTTCAATATGCTTTGCTGTGAATCTTCAAGCTGATTGAACATTGCAAGATGAAGCTATTTTTCTTAATCGATTTGAGATAGCAAATACAATTAGAGAGAATTCTCATAGAGGTGATACTAGAGAGAAGTGATACGAAGGGTATTATAATGACTATAATACCCCTAAAACTAACCGTATGGGCACATTTGAAAAGTATAAATTTAAAAAAATAAAATAATAATAAACTAAATAAAAAATATCTAACTATCTCTTGTTATTATGGGTAATAGTCAAACTACATTTCTTGACAATGAACCGAAACACCAATTGTCAAGTTTGAATTTAAACTCCACTTCTGATATCGGATTCAATAAACTGAATAAAAAACACTATCTAGTTTGAGAAGAATAAAATATGTTATTATATTTTTATATAATTTTGTCTAAGATATATGAATAAATAAACATCGAAAAACATCTCGATAAAACGAATAGCATCTTTTGAAAAGTGGTGGGTCGTCTTCAAAAACTTACATCCTCCTGTTCTCCATCAATCTCAAGGCGATCTGATTCCCTCGTTTGAATCTTTTGGTAGAATCCATGTTTTTATTCCAAACATGTTTGTTTTCTTCTTTGGGGCTTATGATCAACACCTCTTTTGTCTCTTTTCCTTTTATTTATTTAATTTTTATGGTCTCTAAAGAATTATATTTTATGATTAACGAATTTCATACCAACTTTGTTTCCACATAGATCATATAAGATTTGAATATTTTGGTATGTTGGACTAAGCTAATTTGTTAATAAAACTAGTTTATTATTTTTAATTTATTAATTAAGCTAACTTTTGATAGTTAATTTGAGATAGTTTTTGATAAACTTATGAAGCTATTTTATAGATATTTTAAATATATCTTTAATAATATTTACTTTTTTTTTTCTTTTAGTTAAATATATAAATGTTTATCTATATCATTTTACATTGCAATCTAACTTATAAACTATTTTTTTTTACCAAACACTATTAATTGTAAGTTAATTTATCAGCTAGTTTGCCAAACAACTAGTTAACAATTAGTTTTTAAATAAAAAATAACCTAATAAACTAACTTAGAAATATTATTTTAGCTAATTTGCCAAACATGTCTTTATCATATTATTTATCTACTTATATGGCCTCTAGAAAATAGTTTTTCTTGCATCAGTTTCTTTTCCTCTTCTGTATATAATTATTATATATGATTAATTTGACTTTATAAATTTAGAATGTAATAATTATTATATATCTTCATGTATGTAAGATTGTAAGTATCCTATGTACGTTATTATAATAGGATTTGAATAGTACGTTTTGGATAAACAATATTAAATATTTACTTGTATGCTCTTTAAAAAGTTAAAACATTCATTAAAACTAGAAATGAGGCCCGTGCGTTGCACGGGTCGGATTTTTTTTATTGATGTTTGGCGGGTCACGAAAGTAGGATGCTATAATATCATTCAAATACAATATAGCTGGATAGATTGAAGAGTATAATGTCGTAATGTAAGAAATGAAAGTAATCAAATAAATTAGTGTACGTTGCTGTTTTTTGCGTTTAACGCACAATCCTTTGATATATGAACCATCATGGTCCTACACAATACAAATTACATCATATCAGCAGAAGCAAAATGACATTTTTTGGTATTAAATTTGAAAGATTTCGGTTTTCCAGTTATGCCTCTATTAAAAAATTTTTACCTATTCGAATATAGCCCTCACTCCACCAATGACGGACAATGGTCTATTAGAATCATATGTAAGCGATTATTCACAAAGTTCATTAATTTATAGGAAAATTTTCATAGTGATTATAGAGAAATGGTTTACCTAGTGCACATAAGATTTGTAGGTGGAAGAAAATAAAAAGGAAAAATGAAAATGAAATATAACTAAAGAATTAGGATGACAAATAATTACATACCTTCACCTTTTTCGTTTTCTTTTTCTTCTTTTTCTCAGCTACATCACCTAATATGAGAGATGGTTGCACTTCATCCATCTGAAGAGAAAATGAAAAGTTGTCAAACATGGTAAAACTGTAAACGTATATTTAAATGAATAAATGATTACAAACCAAAAATTTCTGAAATACCTGCTAGAACAGCAAGATTCATGTCCTCCACCATCATCTTGTCCTTCCACCCTAATGGCAGCAATCTTCCACCGGTTCCTATATATTAAATAATTAATTACCATCTTAACCCTTTATTATTTTATTGAAAAATAAAAAACAAAAATGTGTCGAATTTTGTTGTTTTTTTTTGAAATTATATTACCGTTTAATCCAAAAAATACATAACTGATCCTACTTCTTGCTCCATTGTGAAATGGTAATTCAGTGACATCTCTTGCATCCTTTTCAAAAACCATTCATCAGAGTTCACTGCAAGCAACCTCATCGCGTGTTAAATAAGTTACTGGGTATTTACAAATGGATCATAATCAAATATGTTGTATTGCAGGATAAAGTGGAAGTGCAACAGCAGCATACATTTGTTACAAATACTACTTCAAAATATAGGAAGAAATAAATAAATTAAAAAAAAATGAAGGTGATGAGCATAATTGTGAAATAACGATTGGTTAAATCAAATCTTCCCAGCTAAAGAATGTAGATGCATAGACTTAACAAACTGAATTGCAAATTAATAAGGTAGTTTATATGTATAGCTAGACCGGTGATTCTAACATTGTTGGCGTGCATCATTTGTTTGATGGAAAAATCATTGTAATGCACTTTTAATAGAAGGAAGTATTCTAATGGATAAAACCGAATTTCAAAATTAAAAAGCATTTTTCAAACACGAAGCACAATTTTCCAAAGCACCATTAACATGCCTCAAACTTATTGAAGTAAAGAATGAAATCAATCAACGAAAAGCATAGATTTGCGCTATCTGACAACATATACACACAGATAGTACATAAAGACACATACTGATCCAAGGTAGTGAATACCTGCTTCAAAGCAATAACAAAATTGTAAACAAATAAATCAAAAAAAAATTCATAGCAGTTTAGTAATCACCTCATAGGCAATGCTATTCTTGCAACCAAGTGATTCCTAACTTGAGCAATAAAAGGTAGAATAGCAGGTACAGAAGAAAAAATATTTAAAAAAAATATCAAGTAAAAAAATGAAAACAACTAAAGATATAATAACAGGTGGTCTAACCTGAGACGTAGCGGTCGAAAGGCAGCCAACAACAGCTTCTAATCTGTCCGAATTTGTTGGTCTGCCCGGTCCATTGAAGGAAAACATGGAATTCCAAATGGCTTTACTAAAACATGTTAGGATCGAGACACTTAACACACGACTCTAAACACACACACAACTCACGAAAAACAAGAACACAAGGATGAACACGAGAGATTTAACGTGGTTCGGTCCTTCTCTGACCTACGTCCACCGGTAACTAGGAATTTATATTTCTTGGTGCTAATCTGCACTCTTTCTGTGTTACTCTAGATACAAGTTTTACAAATACAGATGGATCTCTTATATAGAGATGGAAATCAGAAGTAGTCAAAAAACACAACCGGGTCTTCAGCCAACCTTTGAAAAAACTTCACATTCAACAATTGTGGCTTCACGTTCAACAATTGTGGCTTCACATTCAACAATCTCCCACTTGAAGCCACGGAACAATCTTCACCTGTGCTTCAACTGTGCATCTGTATTTTAAAAAATTTGATCTTAACTCCTTCCTAGTTACCCGACCTTCTCTTCAATTTACATGTTCTCTGTCTCCACCGGCTCCCACTAAAATGAACTGCCCGATCCTGAAACATCCTGAGAACAAACGACACTCTCCATGTGAAGCAGATAATCTGGAGAGACTTTTACAGATGAAATACTGGTTCTCTTAACCCATTGTGTTTTGGGTATTCTAGCTGAAACAAAGCCCATGCTCCCACTGCTATGAATGCCCTTGACTGGTTTTTCTGAACCGTTCCAAACACGTTCAACCTGAATCTGACCTGTGACTCTGGGTTTGCCATATGCAAAGCAAACCTTCTTCTGTCCACGAGACTCTATGAACCGGATTTTGTTTTTCTTCTGAACTGGGACGGTTACTCCCTCAGACGGTAAACTGACCATATATAATGAACCCCTCTTATGTCCACGAGCTATCACAAGATTTCCTTTGACAACCTTCCACTGCCCATTCCTGAACTTAACCTCGTGTCCCTGTTCATCCAACTGCCCAACAGAAATCAACTGTTTCTTCAGACTTGGAATTACCCGGACATCCTTCAAAGTCCATGGACCGACTGGAGTCTTCATATCTAAGTCACCTATGCTCGTCACATCAAGAACCTCATCGTTCGCCAGTCTTACCTTACCAAAATCCCATTCTTTCAGATTCCGCAGTGCTTCACGGATGTGGGTAGCGTGAAATGAAGCACCCGAATCCATAACCCAGGAATCCACATTGCTCTCCACACTACAGATCAAAACATCATCATCTGAATGGTCTACTGCAACGTTAACTTCTTTCTTGTCTTTTGGACATTGATTCCTGAAATGTCCAACCTTTTTACAGTTCCAAGAAGTCACATTATTTCGAGTCCTCGACTGACTCCTTCTCCTGTTCCCGCTCCCACTACCTCTGTTATTTCTTCTACCTCTGACCGCATTCAATTGTTCACTTGATGATTCCCCGGAATTTCTTCGTCTGACGTCTTCGCCTAGAATTAAATCCCGAATTCCCTCATAAGTGAGCTCTTTCGATCCTGCGGAACTAGTAACGACTGTAACTGTTCCGGACCAACTGTCAGGTAATGATGATAACAGTAGTAAAGCTTGAACTTCGTCCTCAAATTTTATTCCCACGAACCCAAGTCTGGATAAAATCGAGTTCAAATTGTTGATGTGTACTGTAACTGAACTTCCTTCCCTCATCCTCGTGTTGACTAGTTCTCGAATCAGGAAGACTTTATTTGCTGCCGACGGCTTCTCGTACATATTAGACAATGCCTCCATGATTCCCTTTGTCGAGGTCTCCTTCAAAATATTGAAGGCAACATCCTTTGACAACGTCAGTCTAATAAATGCCTTGGCCTTCTTATCCAAAGTCTCCCAGTTTGCCTGTGTCATCGCCTCCGGATTTTCACCTAAAACTGCGTCCAAGTCTTTCTGTACGAGCAAATCTTCAATTTGCATCTTCCACCAACCAAAATCTTTCCCATCAAACTTCTCAATCTGAAGCTTACTGCTTTCTGCCATTTTCTGAAAGAATAATGACCTATCTTGCAATTTTCAAATCTGCTACAGTGTTGCTACAGTGCATGCTACAGTGTCTGCTGACGTCGTGCTACAGTTCCTGCTACAGTGTCGTCTTCTCCGGCGGACTGCTACAGTGTCTGGTGCTACAGTGTCGTCTTCTCCGGCGAACTGGTTTTCCAGGTCACTATTCCGGCAAACCTTTGACCGGCGATTTGGACGTCTTCCGGTGGTCAAAAAATTCAGAAAATAATATTTTCGGAATCTTCGGAACGAGACATTTCCAACGGTATACACCAAAATCGTTTTTGACGAAAAAAAATTTCGACCAAAAAAACAGAAAATCACCCTCTGGAGCTAAACCAAGGCTCTGATACCACTTGTTAGGTTCGAGACACTTAACACACGACTCTAAACACACACACAGCTCACGAAAAACAAGAACACAAGGATGAACACGAGGGATTTAACGTGGTTCGGTCCTTCTCTGACCTACGTCCACCAGTAACTAGGAATTTATATTTCTTGGTGCTAATCTGCACTCTTTCTGTGTTACTCTAGATACAAGTTTTACAAATACAGATGGATCTCTTATATAGAGATGGAAATCAGAAGTAGTCAAAAAACACAACCGGGTCTTCAGCCAACCTTTGAAAAAACTTCACATTCAACAATTGTGGCTTCACGTTCAACAATTGTGGCTTCACATTCAACAAAACATATAATAGCAATGTACAAACGTACGCTTTCATCATTTCAAATAGGAGATAGTGGAGTGCATAACAAAAATGATGAACTAAGAAGGGCAAGGAAATGGCAGTTGAGCAAAGTGCTAATATCAGAAGGATTTTTCTCTGAAGAATTTCATTGAGCACCTTATGTGCACAACTCATTCTTCTCGCTTTTTACTGGAACATGCGCTAGATTCATCGTTCTTTCAACCTTTCAATCGAGCAAATAAGACAAAATACTGTATATGGGTATCCTGGTGAAAGAAAATATGGCCATCACTACTTTTGTGCAGTGAGAAACAACATAGATAAAGAACTTAAGAGATCAATGGTCAATTTAGGCTACCTGAAATCGATTCTATATAAATAAAATCTGAAAAATCATAAAGAAAAAAAAAATCAAACCAGAATGTTTGGTCCATATTGTTAATTAACCCAGCATAAAAGATAACCCACGAACAGTAAAACACGGGAAAAAAAGTCAATTACTATAATGAATCGAACATGAAGAGATATAGATTTACCTCCGATGGCATAAAAAACAGAGCAAAATCCGCTTGCATATGTTCTTTGGTAATATAACAACCTTCAATTTCTCCGTATCTTTGTATGTGATGCATCCAACGGAAGATAAACGTCAACAAATCCAACGGAAGGTACTGGAAGATGGACTAACCTACGGGTGTAGGAATAAAATGAGAGAAAATGACCGGAAACCGGAACTATTCCCCACATCTGTCCACACAAAAATATAGGTATTGACACAAAATGACCCAAATATAGTTGAGGGACCATTTCTGCCAATCTATTAGGAAAACTTTTCTTTATAACTTTAATATATATATAATAATATATTTATTTAAATAAATAAAATAAAGAATGTTTTTCTAACCAAAAAATAAAACAAAGCGAAACTTTTTTCTTAGGCACCAAGTAATCTATAGCAATACATTTATATTAAGTTTCAGTAGACAAATATACTAAGTTGTCAACGGACTACTCGGTATTATATCATATCATTAATTTAATTGTATATATACCCATCTTATATAACAACATGATAAGCTTTAAGTATTTAATTTGGCGTTGATATGTGAAGCTAGCTGGTTGTATTCAAAGTAATTTTAGATCGTGCAACATATTATTTATAGAAAATTACAGTTAATATATATAATACATATTCTTTGCGGATAGGTTTAAAAAATACATGATTATTTTATTAAGTCACAGATTGTTTCAATAAGTTAACGAATTTAACTGTGTAAAATAATTCCAAAACCTGTTCAGAAAAACTGTAAAAGTATGCATTGTTTCTTTTTAACTTTTGTTTTAATTATCACAAACAATAAATATTAATACAAATTCACAACAAATTATATAGCAGTTATTAAAAAAATGTATTGATAGAATTGATAAAACCCCCCCTGAACACAAGTTGGTTTGATGATTACTTGGCTTTATGTCCCCATCGATCCCTTTCACTTTGTTCTCCATCTACGAGATGACTGATGATGATGATATCAAAATCTAAGCATCTTATTCACTTGTCACACTACCACCTAGGTTACCAGCTTATCATGTTCAGTTTTTTGTTTTTTCTATTTCTTTTTTGTTTTGCTATCACCAAAATTTGTTAGATAAGGATTAGCTAAAAAAAAACTAGAAAAAGCAAAATACAAGGCATGTTCTGTTGCGAATGTTTGATAGCTTTTAAAAAAATGGAAATTGAGTAATTTAGTTTTTTAAAAAAATAACTTTTTTTTTTTGGCAAAATAACCATTTAGTTCGGAATGGGTTGTTCCGGACCCGATTTCAAATTCGGGTAAATGGGTGGTAATCCTGACCCGGTAATCTGGTTCACATATAAATACCATTTAATCCGTTTCGGACTACACTTCGACATCCCTTGTTTCGGACTAAACTTCGACATCCCATTCCGGACACCTCTACAACTGAGAATGTCTCTGATAGCAGTGAAGAAATGCAATTTTTATATGTAAGTTTCAAATTTGTTTCTAATTAAATGCATTTATTTGTGATTATACGTTAAAAAATGTTTAGTTTGCACAATTATATAGGTATTATAAGGTTTTCTGTAAACTTTAATCTTGTTAAGACAATTATAGGATTACATAGTATCATATGTATTTTCACTTAATTATCATTGATATTATTCATGTGTATCTATAACAGAGTACAAGATATCTGAAACTAACTAAGCTAATAAACATGAGTTTAAATCCTATACAACTGATAACTATGTTATCTATCAGGATCATGGTTGTCTTTAGTTTCTAGAATATCGCCAATACCCCCCGCAAGCTGAACGGTGGTGGTCCAACACGAAGCTTGGCACGAAACTGTTCAAACAATGGTCTCGACAAGCTCTTGGTAAATATATTTGCAAGTTGGAGATGAGTGGGAATATATTTGGTTTGAAGCTTGCCAGACGAGACGAGTTCCCGTACAAAATGATAATCAATGTTAATGTGCTTAGCACGTTTATGTGAAATAGGATTTTGGCTGAGGAATAAAGCGCTTTTGTTGTCACAAAGTAAGGTTGGCACAGAAGGCGGAAGAGCATGAAGTTCACGGAGGAGATGTGTTACCCAAATGATCTCAGAAGCGGTGTTAGCTATTACCCGATACTCAGACTCACAACTTGAACGAGAGACTGTTGGTTGCTTTTTAGCACTCCACGACACCAAATTACCACCTAAAAAGATCAAATAACCATAGGTAGACCGTCTTGTTTCAATACATCTTGCCCAGTCAGCATCCGAGTAGCCCATGACAGAGGAGGAATGAGGTCGAGTAAAATGTAACCCAAATGAGAGCGTGCCCTTAACATATCTTAAAATACGTTTGACAGCTTGATAATGATCAATGGTAGGTGCTTGAAGAAACTGGCTAACTTGGTTTACCGCATAAGACAAATCAGGACGAGTGATTGTAAGGTATTGGAGTGCCCCAACAAGCGATCGGTACAAGGTAGGATCAGAGAACTGGGCCCCATCACTGAGCAACTGATCAGTGGCGTGAAGTGGAGTGGACACTGGTTTGGATTTGAGAAGACCTGCACGTGTAAGAATATCATGGGCATACTTTGCTTGAGTGAGAAACAAGCCATTGTCAGTGTAAGATGCTTCTAGACCAAGGAAATAACTTAGCTGCCCAAGGTCTTTAATAGCGAATTCGCCATTTAATCTATTGATAAAACTGAAAATAAGGGATGAGTTGTTGCATGTAAGAATAATGTCGTCCACGTGAACAATTAAGTAAAGCAATGTGGAGCCTCGTTTGAAGACAAAAAGGGACGTATCTGCCCTGCTGCAATAGAAACCAAGTGAAACAAGGAATGCACTCAATCGTTGAAACCATGCTCTTGGAGCTTGTTTAAGGCCATAGAGAGCCTTCTTCAACCGACATACATGAAGAGGAAATTTTTCATCAAGAAAACCAGGTGGCTGTTCATAAAAACTGTATCCGAGAGACACCCGTTCAAAAAAGCATTTTTAACATCTAATTGATGTAAAGGCCAACTTTTCATGACAACTATGGTCAAAACGATGCGTACTGTAAATGCTTTTACAACAGGGCTGAATGTATGAGAATAATCAATTCCATGTACTTGAGTGAATCCCTGTGCCACAAGACGAGCCTTGTACCTCTCTATCGAGCCATCAGAACTGAACTTAGTTCGAAATATCCATTTGGAACCGACAACATTTGAATTAGAGGGTCGAGGAACCAAATCCCATGTGTTGTTGGAACGTAATGCAGCCATTTCTTCTTCCATTTCCATAAGCCACTGAGGATTTTTAGATGCTGATTTGAACCCCTTTGGGACAGTTGTAGAGAACAAGGAGGTAATAAGCAGTGTGCTAGCCAATGAGGCCAAGTCAGCAAAAAGTTTTCGTTTAACAATTCCATCTTTAAGACGAGTAACCATTGGGTGAACAGAGCCGGTATGTTGCGGTACAGAAGAATCATGATGGGCAGGTGATTGTTTTGGATGTGTTGCATCGACAACTGATTCTGCAGATGGCGACGGTGATGACGATGCTGTTGACGATGGTGAAGGAGAGGGTGAAGGTGAGGCATGTATGATTGGTAGATTGGGGGTTGATGGTTGCTGAAGTGGCGGACAGAGAGCACATGTTTGTGGTATCGAACTGGGTTGAAGAGGCTGTGGCAACGGTGGAGAAGGAATATCAACCATTTTCGGTTGTGTTGGTTCATCAAATGTCGAAAATACGGTTTGTGCAAGATCAGTAGCGGATAACACACCAGAAAATGGTAGAGTATTTTTGTCAAACTGGACATGCCGAGATATGTAGACTCGTTGGATGCTTGGATCTAGACACTTGTAGCCTTTATATTGAGTACAGTAACCAATGAAGATACATGGATTGCTTCGTGGGGCAAGCTTATGAGGTGCATAATCCCTTAGATAAGGGAAAACGCTGTAGCCAAATACCTTGAAAACTTTATAATTTGGTACTTGATGAAATAGTACCTCAAATGGACTTTTATGGAAGAGAACTTTGGTAGGCAACCGTTTAATGATGTAAACCGTAGAACTGAACGAGTCTACCCACAGAGAGGCAGGAGCATGGGCATTAAATAACATAGCTAGGCCAGTTTCTGTGATGTGTTTATGTTTTCTTTCAGCAGGTGCATTCTGTTCAGGTGTATATGGACACGAAATACGGTGATGAGTGCCATTAGTGTCAAAGATATGGCGAACACGGTTATTAATGAACTCAGTTCCTCCATCACTTTGAAATTATTTGATCTTCCAGTTAAATTGAGTTTGAACAAAAGTGATGAAGATAGATAGTATGGCTGAGAAATCTGATTTCTTCTTGAGTGGATAGAACCAGGTGAAACGTGAGTGGTCATCAACAAAAATAGCATAGTAGAGATAGCCATCTATAGACGGAATGGGTGCAGGACCCCATAAATCACAGTGAATAAGGTCTGAAACATGCTCAGCTCGTTTCAATTGGATTGAAACTCCTAGATCTTTTGAGATTCATTGAACAATTCAATGGCATGTTTAAATCTCGATTATGCCCTCAAGTTTGTGACTGGGATACCGAGGATCACAAATAAGGTGTGAATAACCATACAAATTACTTGGTACTCTTAATTTTATCACCTAACTGATGTGCCGGTTAACCACACACGCTCCACCGATCTATGATAAACCTTAAGCCACCCTTTGCCACCCTTGTTAAGTCCAAGTTAGTGTGCCGGTTAACCACACACGCTCCATTAACGACTTTAGCAAGGTGAAAAGTGTAATTTTATGGGTTAGCATCAATTTCACATTTTCCTTAAGTAACTAAGATTGGATTTAATAAATGTTTAGTTACTTTATATTTATCATTATACTTTTAATGAGAATTATAATCCTTGCCCTACCCGTTCGGCTAACGACCCTCCACCAGTCAAGGAAGCGGTGGGTGAGAGTGGACACCCATTAAGCTGCCATTTTATAGGCAACAACCTTATACCCCCTTATAGACCGGCTTCGTGAATGAGGCCTACTAACGGTAAGACTGACTTGATGTTATATATATATATATATATATATATATATATTATTAACTTATAATATTATAATAGTATAAGGGTAGAATTCCAAACTTTTAAAACTCTAGGGTTTGGAATTAAAGTTTTCTAAAGTGACTTTACAAATTCCAAAACTTGAGGGCAAGTTTTGAAACTATTCAAAACTTTTCATTTCTAATAACTTATGAGTTTTAATGGATTTAAAGAAAAGACTTTTGGAATTCCATAACTTGAGGACAAGTTATGGAGTCCATTAATTGGCATTAAGATCAAGAATTACACCAACAAACAATTTGCAAATAATTCCTATGATCTACCAAACTCATAAGCATGAACATTCATATCGACAGTTTTCAAGAATCATATGAACATATATAAAACTTGAAACTTTGATAATAACCTTTGAAAATGGATTAGGAAAATCATTACCACATCAGAAAAAGATTTTATAAGTCCAAAACAGTTTAGGGTAACGATTCTAGTCCAATTCCAGCAACAAAACTCGAATTTCTGCACACACGGCCTCCTACTCGCCGAGTGCAAGAACCTACTCGACGAGTAGGATGAGTTTTCACTTGGACTCGTCGAGTCCCCCCATGGACTCGGCGAGTTCACTGAACAGTGAGCAAAATTTTGATTTTTTTCAACAATTTGCATCAAGTATATTGAAAGCAAGCCTAGGCTCTGATACCACTGATGGGTTTTGAGCATTCTAACACTCCTATGGTAAACATGCAACCCTAGAGACCTTGGATATATGTTTTCTCTAATATACATGCAAATTTGATTTTCCAAGTTTCTCATCCTAACTAGCATGTGATTGGGGTACATGAAGTATAAAAACTAGTAGAATGAGATACCTTTCTTGTTGCTTGAGTTCCTTAAGACCTTGTGAGCCTAGCACCCCAAATGTGATGCCTCAAATGCTTCACACAACACCACAACTCTTGGAATAACTTGAGAGAAGTACACTTGTATCACAAATTCGACTAGCCCTCTCCTTTTAGTCTTAGTGGCCGATTTTTTCTAGCTATGGGGTTCTATATATAGTGTGCCACATGTAGGGTTACACCATGTAAACCCTAATGTGCATAGATTTTCATTTCCTCCATGACCCATGGGTTTTAACCTCCATGGAGCATCCATGGAGCACCCAATGAGACTTAGGGGGTGTTTGATATTGTTTCTAATTGGGTCAAATAGGGGACCCGATCCAAAAAAGATAAATTAGGATGTTTGTTTTCGTTTTTACAATCAAGGACTCGGTCCAAGAAAAAGCAATGATTCGGTCCTTCCCTTTGAATCGCTGGACTGGAACGTAGGTTACGTATTTACCGATTTTACCCTACGTTGACAACCTCCACAGAGAAAACGCAGTGACGACCTGCTCCCCACGCTCACCTACTGCTCTCCTGACGGCTTTCTTCCTCCGACCAGTTAACCGGAGACGAGTACATTCTGACCAGGTGTGTTTTTCTTGCATTTTCTCGTTTTTTATTGTTTGATTCTTGTTGAAAAGTTTAATTTTTGCTGTGATTTTTGACTTTGTTCTTCTTTTGCTCCTTTTCAATTTGCTGTGCATGTAAGCAATAATGGATTAGTTATTTTCTCTTTTTCTTTCTCGATTTTTACTGTGATGTTCTCTTCCTGTTGATTTGCTAAATATATACATATTGTGGTTTTAATTGATTAGTTATTTGCTCTTTTTTTATGTCGATGTCTACTGTCATGCATGGTTTCACATACTATTTTTTAATTGCATGGTTTATCTTTGTAAGTTATGCATCTTTTGTGAAGGTATAATAATGTTCTCCTCAATACCAATGCAACAATTATTGCTGGACGTTAAGGAACAACATTAATTCATGCATAATAGAAAGTTTTTATAATATAATCTATTTTTAAGCATTTCATTCTTAGATCTTGTGTTTTCACAGTCTTTTCATGCATTTCTTGGTCAAATTGTAAATGTATTTTTTTTGTTGTTTCTATGATTTATTTTGTTGTTGAAATTACATTGCTTTTAAATGATAGATGCCTTGTTATGTGTATGTGTGTATATTTGTGAGTATTTATGTATATGTGTATATATATGTGTATATGTTATTGAACGTACATATTGTATTTTTATAATTATTTTATACAACACAACATAAGGGTAATATGGTTATTTTTCATCGTTCACCAGAGTCAACCCGATAAATAATCAAACATCATAAACTCAGTCAGACGTTGACTCAGTTAGAACTTACAACCCAGTCAACTTCTAACTCAGTCAGCTCTAACCCAATTAGCAACTATCAAACGACCCCTTAGCCCAATCTAGTGAATCATGGATCATAAGCCCAATATATAAGAATGCTTGATTTACATAATCAATCCTCATATATTCAATTAGCCTCTTTTGATCACAAAATTAATTCCAAATTAATTCTTGAACAATACTAATTAAATAATATGATTTCATATTAATATATTAGAACTTATAATATATTAATAAATCATAAGTGTCCTTTTCTCATTTTGTCTATCCAATTGTTGCGATGTCATGCAACCCAAATGGACCATGCCAAGCCGGGTCAAGTACATACTAAATATAGTTATGGACTTAGACACCTTATCCAACACTTATGAACGTGTTCAATAACTCACTTCATCAATTAAGCAATGAAGACGTGGTGAGAGTCCATGCTGTATATGCTAGAGCAAGGATTTTTAGGGAAATACCCGCGACAGCCAGTTACTAATGAACGCATTACACTCGTATCTAATTTACAGGAGTTTAACAGGTATAACCATTTTTTACCCACATTATATCAAAATGATACATATACTTATTAAGTGTAATTTTTTAACATAGGTACCCATGGGGCATATTGATATGATATTTCACTTACAAACAACTGCGTACTATGTTTGATAAGATTGAGGACCATTTGAACCCAAATTCAGCAAGAATCGGCAGTAGACACACATATACTCTGCAGGGATTTGTCTATGCATTTAAGGTATGTACACTATGTTTAATAAGAGTTTTTTAACAACAAGTATTGTAACTTTGTTAACTTGGTAAGTTGTTTGTGATCTTAATTTTGTAGATTTGGATCTTCGAGACATTTACCAAGAGTAGTATTGTTGGTTCCCCTATATCGGGTGTTATCCCTCGGGCAGTTGCATACCCTATGATGAGGCGTTTTGCATGTACCTGATTGTGAACGTATTCTTGATGTTACTAATCTATGTAGTTTAGTCCGCCTTATAATTTATAAGTTGATATGATATAAATAAGTTACGATTAACCTTTATATATTGTTTTTTATGCAACGTTCCCCCCCCCCCCCCAACGAGTTGTTGCAACCTACTGCGCGTGAGCGTGTTGCTAGGTGGTGGATTTAGAGTGTCGAGTGGATAGATGTTGCATATTACGCTAATGTTTGAGTTATGATTTTCTTTGTTAATGTTTTAAAACAATTTTCCTTCCGAACAACATTTTGTAGAATATTATGATATCGTACATACATCACTACAAGTTTTTTAAATCAACAATATCATACTGGTTGGCTACCTTTTTGACTACGATGTCTACTCTTAGACTGAACATTATTTTGTCCACTTGACTTGGTCCTACTTGAAGATTCACTTTTTGTTGACTCTGTGGGAAACAGAGCTTCACAATTTCTACTTGTGTGACCGATCCTTTGGCAACGACTACGTTTTTTCTGAATCGGACTTTCACCTTGGGATGGGATACGGTTATGGTTTTTAGGTTTTCCGACTTGTCATTTGTCCATCAATGGGGGCAAAACAACCATGTTGTTCGTATTCAGCTGGAAATGACACAGGAAACACAACCTCTGTGTAACGACGCAAAAACAGTAATATTTTTTTTTCATTTAATATATTAATTTCATTCATTTATTGTACCAAAAACCATCAATCATTATGTAACATCCCAAGTTCGGAAGCAAGAAGTTGGAGGGTGCTAAGTGTAAATAAAGGAAGCTACTCGACGAGTAGGTATGCTACTCGTCGAGTCGGAGCGGGATTGATCGCGGGTTAAGTGGCCAACTCGCCGAGTCGGCGGCTTGGACTCGACGAGTTGGTGCTGGAATGAGAAAACCCTAATCCCGAGGGTTGCACCCTATTTAAAGGACTTTATGTCCTTCTCCCAGCCTCCTAATCCCCCAGAGAGTTCCAGAAAACCCTAATTTCGTGTGAGACTTTATTGTTGAGGAGATTGGAGCTTGGAAGAGGAATTTGGTGGAAGGAGCTTGAGAAATTAGAGGCTAGCATCAAGGGGCTTGTGTAGATCTGGGATCTACATCAGTTTGGGCACATCTCAGAGGTAAGGAGCCATTATCTTAAGCTATTTCCTTTTTGGGTTCATCTTTGGTGGTTGATTTGGAGTTCCTTAGCTTGTTTGAGACCTATTTCGGGTTTGGAGTTTAGATCCGAGGTTGCTACTCCAGATCTAAGCTTGTGATGGTCCTTAATGCCATAAAGCTCCTGTCTAAGAGTTATTGGTGAAGCCCCTTTGTCATAAACCCTAGCCCTAGAGTGTTTTGGGCTTATATCTCCTTGGTTTCACGTAAAGTTTGCAACTTTATGTGAGGGTTAGGCTGTAGAAGAGTGGATCTATGGATTGGAGCCCCTGAATGGCTCGAAAAGCCTCTGTATGGATTGAGAACTGAAGAGACTCGGCGAGTCACATGGGTGTACTCGACGAGTTGTATGAACATGTGCATAGACTCGGCGAGTTGGAAGAACAACTCGGCGAGTCTGTTGAAGATTGCCTTGGATTCGGCGAGTCTGTTCTTGGACTCGGTGAGTCAGGTCGCAGAACCCCTAACCTCTTCTGGTTAAGACGCAGATCAGTGAGTCAAGGGGTGACTCAGTGAGTTGGACAGGATGGGACTCGGAGATCGTTGGACTCGACGAGTCTTGGGGTGACTCGGCGAGTTGAGTCGTGTTCTAAGAGTTTTCTGAGTATGAGGACTCGACGAGTCGACGGGTTGACTCGGCGAGTAGAGTCAACCAGGAAGGTTGACTTTGGCTGAGTACTTTGACTTTGACCAAGAGTTGACCAGTTTGACTTCCAAGGGTATTTTGGTAATTTCGGTATTGGTTCTTTGGTAGTGTGCTGTGGTGAAGTTCGTATTGGTGGTCAGAGCAGCTTGGTCGTATCTCTTCAGTTGGCAATTGCAGGTGAGTTATCCTCACTATATCGACAGGGTCTACGGCACCAAGGCCGGCCCTTTATCGGATGGAAATCCGGGTAATTGTTTGATATGTATTGATTGGCTATGTCTGCACCCTGGTATTTAGGGTGGTGTTATGTTAGTGACCTGGTTAAGCGGTATATAGGGTAATGTTATGCTAGTGACCGGATAGGTCGGAATCCTGGTTAGGATGTTGTTATGCTATGTGATCTGTTAGACTGTTTGTCTGGTTAAGGATTTGTTATGTGAATAATTGTTTTATGTGCACATGGTTGTTTGACGGGGTTGGGTTGAGGCGAGTCCTGCTTTGTGCTGTAGGCCAACATACCCATGGCGGACCGGGTATTCCGAAGGCCCAGCGAGCGGTCCGGATAGGCTGAAGGCCCGAAGAGGGTGTACCAGACGTGCCGAGGCTCGGAGAGTGGACCAGGCCGACTGAAGGCCCGGTGTGGGCGGACCAGTCAGACTGTAGACTCAGAGAGTGGACCAGGTGGATTGAAGGCCCGGTGCGGGCGGACCAATCACACTGTAGACTCGATGTACATGGCTAGACTCGGAGGGTGGACCAGGTGGACTGAAGGCCCGATGCGGGCGGACCAGTCACATAGTAGACCCGATGTGCATGGCTGTTATGTATTGTGATATGCTATGAGTATGTTTATGTGTGGTTGGTATTTTGGGGGTAACTCACTAAGCTTTCGGGCTTACAGTTTCAGTGTATTGTTTCAGGTACTTCAGGAGATCGTGGCAAGGCGAAGGCGTGATCGTACCGCTCCTCATGTTTTATGATTTATGTGATATGGTTCTGGGGGATACTCTGATGTTTAAACTATTTTGAAAATGAGATGTATGAACTTAATGGTTTTTGGATGAATTAAAATGTTTTAATTTGGCTCAAATTTTATGGATGTTACACATTACAGTATTCAAAACATTAGAGTACAAATATATCAAGTGCTGAAATCATAAGGGGAGGATGTTGTGCCATCACATCGGGCCATTCCCTTTTGAACTGGAAGTACCTGAAACCATAAACATAAACTGTAAGCATAAAGCTTATTGAGTTCCCCCAAGTACCACATACTACACATAAGGGAAAATAAATTATATGGGCCAAATCGTAGTCTTTCGTTCAGTGTCGAGGGCCAAAATCCCGGTCTTGCATACAAGTGCCAGGGGCCGGATCCTGGTCTTCCAAATAAATGCCAGGGGACAGATCCTGGTCTTTCATACAACTTCCAGGGGCCAGATCCCGGTCTTTCATATAATCATCACAAGACATCAAGCATCCTACACAACAAGCAATGGACCGACATTGGTTCCTTCGACCCATGGATCTAGTGAGGAGACTCAACTCAACTGCTGAAAACCAGATAAATGCTTGGGTTGCTGGACTGGAAAAATCCATGCGCTGACTAAACAAATAAAGCCCTAATTATTAAATGGGGACATAACCCATAACTGAGACTCTACTTAATTTGCCCAATATCTAAGTTAAAAGGGCCAATTTATCCATTTCATTTAAGCCCAAACAAAATCCTAGGCCCAACCCCAAAGATCATCCAAAGTCCATCATGGGCCCAAATTCAGAAGCGACCCAATACCATGAAAGTCTATGGTCCAAGACCAACAAGCAAGCCCAACGATTCAAGGCCCAAAATGACCAAAAGCGGGACTGGGTCGTACGCCCTAAGTACCAACTAGTACACCCTGTGTACTCGACCGATACGGGAACGGATCACGACTGAGTTGCTGTACGCGCAGCGTACTGGGCATTACGCCCAGCGTACACGCCCTATATCAAAATCTCATAATAAGGTCTTAATGCCTTAAGACCCTACGTCCAAATTCCAGATCTAAGCTCAATAAGACCCCTAAGGCCATAAAGTTGCAAACTTTATGCCTTTGCATGGCTACAAAGTGACCAACACTAAAAACTTAACTTGCTCCATTCTTATCAACACTGAAACTCATGCATGGGGACAAACCAAGATCCAAGCTTGCATTTTTATGACTTAGAATACCGTAGAACGTCTGAAAGGACAACTTAAAGGCTTTGGAGTACCTCATACTCACCAAGCTCTTGGTTTTTGGGACAAACATGATGAAAATCAAAGCTTAACTAGATCTAAAGAAATATTACATAACCCAAAAAATAACCCAAAACATCACCTATGTCTAATAGAGGCAATGTGTTACCATATCCATTAAATAATAAAATAGCACTTGAGATAGAGTGTATCATTAGATAAGCCACACTTAATTTAAAATGTTTCATCAGGGCAAAGGTTTTATGTGATGCAAATTGTCTTTTAACAAAATATTTATTAAGATTATTAAACATACTACAAACAAACCCAAATCCTTGATTATATGTTAAAATATCATCAATAAAATCCAATGATATAAACATATAAACACACTACATAATTTTACTGGTATGGTATGAGTTTCATGCCAAAACCATCAAAGTAAAATCATTAGTGAATTAAAATATTAGAGAAAACATTAAGAGGGTGTTTGGATAGGGAAAAAAGAGGGTGCTTATTGTTTATTGCTTATTCCCACAACAATAAGCTAAGTTTAAGTGTTTGGATAGGAATCCTTAAAAATAAGCTTATTGTGGTAGGAATAAGCTAGATAAGCTAATTTTAATAAACATCTCCCCTTGCTTATTGCTTATTCCCACCACAATCACTTTTGTAAAAACTGCTTATTCCCACCGCAATAAGCTAATAAACAATAAGCTAATAAGCTATAAGCTAATTTATCCAAACACCCTCTAAACAAATTGAAAGTCATTAAATATTTATGAAATCAATTTTCTTACTCTTGTTATAAAATTTTTGAAATTATTATGTGTAGATATCATACATACAACTTCCTTTGTATGTACAAGATTATACCTTGTCAAATTCTATCAAAATTGATTTTGTTGATGTGCAAGTAAATATAAGTACAAGTCTCTAATATGAATGTTGGATCATGGTGTTTATTCGAATTGTATAACAAAAAACAAGCAACATAATAATTTAATCAAAATATCGTGATCAAGCCATTGTAGGTAAATGATGATTTGATATCTATATGATTGAGATTGATCTATGATCAAGCCATCGGAGGTTATCTATGTGACACAATCGTTATATGATTGAATTTTCGAAGTCGTCTATGTGATGAAATCACTTTACTCCCCACGGAAACACGAGTCTCGGCTACCAACATCCACCTCCCCCTTTCCCATTGCAAGGGGATTCTTGGGGTTTGTTGTTGTTGTTGCTGATGACTGCGATGGATCTAATATGTAATTATGGACTTATATTAGTGTGTAAGCCACAATAACATGGATTTTTGGTTTGCCCCTTTGTATTTGAGTTGATAAAGAAGAAGAGATTGGTGGAACCTTGTTTGTATTTGAGTTAGATGACTTACACTTTTAACATAAGTTCACAATTACATATTAGATCCATATTAACCATGTAGATTTCAAATCAACATTTACCTATAATATCCAATTATAATGATAGTTTTTAACATTCCAAAACTATCTCGTTTCTTGCTTTCCAAATGATCCAAAAAATCGAACCAAATAAAACATCGATAGGTTTTTTCCATTTGTGTACAGTACGTGTAACTTGTTTTAACAAAACATAACATCAAGTAGAATGCGACTTTTAGGTTGATAAAGAAAATCATAAAACCATAAATCATATTGATAAAAAGACATGTAAGTCAACGTAACAAAACTCAGAGAATTTAATCAGTTGATTAAAATACCAATAGCAACTATATTTTGGTTGTTTCGTGTGGCTAAAGAACTACAATGCAACAATTAAACGAAAATCAAGCAACAAAGCTCTTCCAAACAAAACCAACATGGTGCCAAAAATCTGATTCCCCACACAAGAAGAAATGGGGGCATTAGCGGCGACGCATGACATTAGCGGCGACATGTAATTGACGCGTTACATGTCGCCGCTAAAGGCGTCACCGCTAATGGTCACATAATGGCGATCCACGTCAAATGAGCCCCATCTGTCCGATTTGTTTTCGATCCTAGGGTTGTAACGGAACGAAAAAAGGCGCTTACTTTTCCCTCCAGGGTGTTGCTGCTAATGCCTGTGCGTCGCCAGTAAAGGTCTTCACAGATAACCTTGCTCCAGCTTTCTTTCTGTGTATCGTGTCTTCTGTGAAAAACTCCCACCCGACTTAGTTCCTTCGACCATCCAACACCCATCCAACACCATCCAGCCGTCGGTTCCTACCAGGAGACCGCCATCACCGCCGACCAAACCTCCATTACCGGCGACGTGCATCTCGATTACCGGCGACCAAACCATCCAGATCGAATTCCGCTTTATTTTCTATTATTCTTCTGTTTTCATGGTATTTTGGGTGATGAATGTGTAGTATAATTCTCAGATTTTGTTTGGTTGAGTGATTATATATGTATTTTGAGGTATGAAATGAGGTATGAAATTGTTTATGCATTTTGAGTGATTATATAGGTTTTTTCAGATTTATGCAACATTTTGTATATGTTTTTCAGATTTATGTTTATGCTCAATGTGGTGTATTGGCTTGAAATTGAAATTAGGCATGAAATTGAAATTGGATGTATACATTTGTTTGATTTTTTATTAAGATGTATACATTTGTATGAAATTGAAATTGGATGTCTAAAATGATAGGTGGTATAAGGTATGGTTGTATGAAATTGGATGTATTGCTTAATTGTTTGAAATTGGAATTTGAATTGGATGTATTGTATGCTTAATTATATGAAATTGAAATATGAAAGTTGTATTGTATGTCTAAAATGAAATGAAAATTGGAATTGAATGTATTGTATACATGTATGATTATGTGATATTTAGGATTAATAGTTTGGTATATATAAGATGAAGGGATAAAGTTCTTAATTGATAAGTTATAGTTTTCGTATTTAGATGCTATTGTTTGTATTGTAAAGTTCTTAATTGATAAGTTAAAGTGTTTGATAAGTTGAAGTGTTTGTATTTACATGTATGATTGTATTAGATGTTTATTATGTCTTTATTTTCTTGTTAATATGGTTTCAAAGTGCTTAATTTTGTTTGTGACTTAATGTTGGTCATTAGAACTTTAGCTTAATTAGGTTATTAATAACAACGTACTTTCAATAATTTTAAATTAATTATAAAATAAAGTTAAATTAATTTAAAAAAAATTAATAAAAAAATATTAAATTAATTGTAAAATCAAGTTAAATTAGTTTTAAAATAAAGTTAATAAAATAAAATTAGTTTAAAAAATTAAACTCATAACAAAAAAGAAAATATTAAATTAATTAGAAAATCAGATTAAGTTAATACGTTTAGTGGCGACACCTTCATATTAGCGGCGACTCACTGGGCATTAGCGGTGACGTTTTTGCAGCGACAGGTCGCCGCTAATACCTTTCGCGGCGACAACCCTTATCGGCGGCATTCGTCGCTGCTAATGCCGGCATATCTTGTAGTGCCACTCGTGTTCTATCCGGACTTCTTAAATAAATATTTTTGATAATCATAAAAAATGACCATAATCGTAATTAAAAGTTAATTAAAAGTTAGAACATCTCATTTTGGGTGGTTTGTTGGTTTGTTGATAGCTATGCAGGTCCATATGGCCATGTAGGTTTTTGCATCATATGGTAAGGTGACTATGTGTGGCTGAGCTTTGTTGATTAATTATTTGAAGCAGTCGATCTACACCTATGGAAGCATGATTGTTGGATATACCTCCCCTGTATCATGTTCTAATGGGATCACAAGGTTTGTTGGTGTTGTTGTTGCAATATCCCTTTGATTTGACATGACTGTGTGACATTTATCAAAAGCAATCGCTCTACACACCCATGAAGATATTATTGCTGGCATCTAAATCCCGTCTACCACATTCAAATGACATTACAAGATCTGTTGTTGCTGTTGTTGTTATAATATTCCCTTGACGTGGGCGTGTGACATTTCCGCTTGCCTTGGACGACACATGACCATCTAAATGATACATTGGAATATAACCTCATTTCTTTAAAATAACACCAAAATAACCATAACAAAGTTTTCATCATAGTATCCCATTATTTAACCAAGGAAATATACTGTCACTCACAATTCAAACTAAAGACAATTTCCAAAAAGAGATGAACATTAACTTGCCCAAATATTAAACAAAATGTTAACACAAGTGAATAGGAACATGACGAGGCCAGATAGTGAAAGAAGACTGACTGAAGTCACTGAACCAGCCTTCTGTCACCAAACAAATCCAAGTCACATGAGTCATGACCCGTCCCATGCAAACCGTACGGTGAGTGGCGGCAGGTTCAAGCTGGGCATGGATGGACAAAATCCATCGGTTTGACCCCTGAACGAGGATCCACTGTCACTCTTAACTTTAAAAATTATAAAAAGATTCTCCATGTTGTTACTTCAAATTCCAATAACATAAATGTGATTAATTTATTAATGCATTGTACCTCTTCCACAGACATCTCTTGGTAACATACATATGGGGATGTATCAAACAAACCCGATACTCATTTCTCAATATATTACACTTACCTTGTTATATATATCAAATGGTAAAACGACAATATGGTTATTGTTTAAGATTTTAAATATATTTTTTTATTATAGGAAAATAACTTATAGTATATACTATAAGATTTAAAATGGGAGTCTTCACCCATCTTAAGATAATCTCTCAACAGTTTTTATTGATGTACGAGTTATAGACATATATTCTTCTGGGCAACATATCCTTGAGGATTGATCGGTTATTTACAAAGATTGAAGCCACTCCACAGTTTTATATTCTTATAATTCCTTTCTAACTAAAGAATCTTTAACTTTTTAACCATCACTTGAACCAAATTGAAAACAAACCTAATTCACACACAAACACAAACACAAAACCTCTCTCTCTCTCTCTCTATATATATATATATATATATATATATATATATATATATATATATATATATATATATATATATAACTTAAAAATTTATGAGAACTTGAGAACTCCTAATACGCTCATCATTTTTCAAAATCAAACCCACAAATATTAACGAAATGCAACGTCTAAGAGGGTACAACGCTAAAAAAAAGATTTGACGATTTTTTTTGAAATATGCATATATGCACATCTAAATATGCATGCATGCATATTTTTAGACTGCGGAGGCACCATAGTAATATTGACTACGGACGTAGTTTTATGGACTACAAACACAGTTACATAGATCGCGGACACAGTTATATGGATTGCAGACGTAGTTATATGGATTGTAGACGTAGATATTCATGCACGTATTTATATGAACATTCAAATATGCATACATGTACATTTAAAAAAAAATCATCAAATCTTTGTTTGAGCCTAAATATGGCTTAGACGCTGAATTTCGTTAATATTGGTGGTTTTGATTTTGAAAAATGATGAGCGAATTAGGAGTTCTCAAGTTCTCACAATAATATATATATATATATATATATATATATATATATATATATATATATATATATATATATATAATCAAGATCCATGGAGAATCAAATTGAAGTTGCGAACCTACAAACTTTATATCTGTAATGAGTTTAGGTACCAAATTTCATATGTATATATGGATATCCATATCTAAGAAAATTGAAAAAAAATTACGTGCATGTGCATATGCATATGTTTTTTAAAAATGTGCATATGCACAAAATAGTATGAATATACATTAAAATGCAATTTTTTTTGAAAAAAAAAACTTTTTTTAAATATTATTTTCGAAATATAAGCTTAATTTTCGTAGAATTAAAAAAAAAATAGAAATAATAATTTTTGTTTAAACTCAACGAAAATTAAAATTTATATTTTGAAAATAATAATGAAAAAAGAACTTTAAAAAAATATTTTTAATGCATATTCATATCTGGTCAAACATGGACATGCCTGTAACTTGTAGATGTTTATAAGTCATACACAGACATATATACAACTTGTAGGTGTTAATCGATCATACATAGGCATGTTTGCAACCTGTAGATATTAGTAAATTGTTTTGCGGACAGGTCTACGACCTGTCGGCATTGATGAATTGTACGCAGATGTTAAGGAATCCACATACAGACATGATCACGACTTGTAGGTATGAATGAACTATTCATGAGGGTACTCTGTTCACTCCATGGTTCATCAGGGTACTCTGTTCACCCCATGGTTGTCTTATTAACACATATTGCTAAGGAGTCCCCGAGGTAGTGTTTTCCACTTAGAGATCTTTTAGGATAGATCCCTTGAGATCACCGGTTTAGGATCAGGGAGTGAGAATAACGAGAATAAGTAATCGGGTTATCTGATTGGTGTGGAATATATAATTAAAAAAATTTAATTATATTATTGTGGGTTGAAAACCCTATGTGCTCACCAGGCTTGTAACGACTATGTTTATACTTATGTTTCTTGTATCAGTTATGACATCCCAAATTATGATAATCAATGAAAAACATTTCTTCATAAATACTTTTTATAGGACAAATTCCGCAATATAAAGAATACTCTGTTTAAAATAAGCATAAAGAAAAGGTCTTTTTCGGGTCATAAAAATGGGGATGTCACAGTTGGTATCAGAGCATTAGTTTAAGCAAACTAGGAATATTTAAGGATTTATAGACTTAAACATAGAATGCTAAGATGATCGTCAGATGTGTGTCTATTATATTCTAGGAAGTATACCTGGATTGATAAGAGCACTAGCCTACTTTAGGATAAGATGCCTAATTTGTTGTTATGTGTTAAATGAATTATAACATGCTTTAGGTTGCCTAACTTGCTATTACTTGACTAGATTTATGGTATGTTGCCGACCTTGATTTGAAAATTTTATGTGTTCAGGATTCTAAATGTTTAATTATTGTATTAGAACTGACATATAACTTTTCGGGGAGATAATGAGGATTATATGTCTAAACATTGATGGGTTTTCTAGGTTATAAAAAATTACATATGAGCCGAAAAAATACTTAAACCCTTAAGTTCACATGCAACCTAGAAATGATCTATGTTTTCTCTATTGATAGCAATAAACTATGAATATCAAGAAACCCTAAGGAGAGCCTATGAAAATTGAAAATCATATCACTATTAGGGTTACATACCTTTTGATTATTATAACAAATAATCAAACCAATATCCTCTTGGAGTTCCTTAGAAAGCAAGCACCAAAATCTTGGATGCCTCTAATGGCTCACACCCAAACCTTAGAACTAGAAGACACTTAAGGAGAGAGGAGAAGAGGTCTACTTTTCGTTCATAAGCTTCCAAGAAGGAGTAGACACGAAAATTGATGCCCAAGGGATCCTACTTATAATTTATGTAACTTAGGGACAAAGCAAGATTTGGATAATTAAATAATGGATTTAATTCAAATTCAAATCCTTTCCTTATTAACATCCATGAGGCTTCTGGAAACCGTAGAAGGGCTCCCAAAACCGTCCACCCTATGATGGTTCTAGAATTGCCTCTTTTGTTCAACTATTGAACAATTACAATTCACCCATTGCACCTTTAATTAATTCCAATTAATTCTAGATTAATTCTGATTAATAATTAATTAGTTTTATATTATTTCTCATTAATTTGTTAATCATATAAATCAACAAATCAATTACTTTAACAACTGATCCCATATTGATTAATTAATCACATAATAAATTAACAAATAAACTATCTATTTCCAGTTAATATATTGATCATATTATATATAAACAAATCATTTCCTCATAATTTCCAATTAGTTTATTAATCATATAATAATATAATAAATAATCTTCTCTCATTAAATGTCATTCTAATCAAGTTCTACTTATTATGGCAACCCAAAAAAGACTTTGCTTCTGATTCAAGAATATACCAATTTAGTTATTGGCTTAGACACCTTAATCCAACAGTTTCCCACTTAGATAAGTCTGTAACTACAATTTCAAGTATAGACCTTGAAGTAAACAGCAAACAGTGCTTTCCAAAGCCACTTCCAAAATCTGATTCAAATCAGCTATTGGCCCTAAGATAAGTGATAACATAATCCTTCTACAAGATATCATATGAACTGAGTCATGGATTATATGATCAACCTCACGTTCATTTGGTTGTTTCCCGATTTCCCGATTTATGATCAATTTAGACTACAAAATCGAACACATCAATTTAGTCCGGACCAGAAACCTGGTTCTCATAAATAAACTCAAATCATCGACTTCCCCACAAATATCGCTTTTCCTTATTCAGGCAAAAGGAACGATTTACATTGACTATATAGTCATACGATTTATATATCAAATCCCATATGGAATAACCCTTTATAACATCCAGTTATGAGATGTGTTTGAGCAAACCAATGCACAACTGATTTGTAAACTATGAACTATATATGTCTGTTTTGAGAATAGATGATATTATCGTCTTAGAATTACTTGTGATTGAATCCATGAAGTAATCTCTAAGCTTGGGTTTCTCCAATACTTAAAATCTCTTTTTTCAAAGTACTCATGAATACTGTAGCAATTCCAATTGCAATGTCTTAACCGCAATCGACAATCTACAATCAATTCATGACAATCTTAATTCACTACTTACTTCCAAAAGTATGAACGACTGTGGAATTTTGAATAATATTAAAGTTACTCAGAGAAGTAAAACACAATAATAATTTAATTAATTATGGCATCATACCCGTTCATTATAAATATATCACTATTATTTAATCACCATAAAAATTATGAAATTATTCATTGTATAATGTTTCGAGTAATCAACTAACCACTTGAATTAAATAACATCAGTCATGCCATGCTATGAACATGCATACTATGCCTCTCGATGGTCGTTCCTTTGTGAACAGATCGACTGGACATTACTCCATTGATGCTCATTTCATAATTCCAAATTCTTGTCCTTATCTGAGATGTAGTGGAATTTCATATTTACATGCACTGTCCTTCTGTGATGTCGAGGTTCTAAAGTCACAAAGACTGAACCTTCGATATTACAGAATGTTCCACAAGAACTTCTTACTCTAAACAATTCCATAGTTATGATGTCTCAAATTTAAGGTACACTCCTTGAACACTTCTTTGCATTAAAGTTTCCAACTCACATGTAGATTTTGCAAACCTTTCCCATTATGGAAACATTTCCATATTCCTATATGACCATCGATTCTGACCAAGAATCATCGCAATCCAAAACGTGTCACTATGGTCCTTTCCAAATAATGTCATACTTCTAACTGTCCACAAGCAACCAATCTTCGGTAAAACCTCAGAATGTTCTTGACAGTTTGTTTAATAACTCTAGTCACATGAAATTCTAGTCCTTTTCGCATAATGCTAAAAGAATTTGAAAAATAGAATAATCGAATATTATAGCATATGTAATCGATCCTATATCCGGAGCATATGAGACTCGACTCAATATTACAAGAGTCTAATATTTGTTCAATTCCTTGTTTTAATGTTTCTATATATAGAATATCCAATGTCAAAACATTTCAACATGCTATTTATATATGCCTTTTGACTAAGTTTTATTAAACTATACAATCTAAACCTTTAGATTCGCAATGAAGTATGAGTGCCCTCTCCCTTAAGTCCACTATAGCGAAACAATTCCCACTTTTGCAACTTTCAAACTAACGACCTTGTTCCCTATGAATAGTATTGTCAACATGCAATACCAACATAACAATTATGCTCCCACTAGCTTTGACATGTACCCATAAATCAACTAGACTTCTAGAAATCAATACCTTTTGAATTTCTCATGGAAGTGCAAATTCCTATTTTGAGATGCTTCGTCAAGCCTCTAATTAGGCTTCTTAAGCTTATACACTTTATTTGGATCGTGTATATATTCAAACTCTTTCAAGACGTGATAAACATATCTCCTAAAAGTTTAAACAATTCCTTGGCATTCCTCACAATTAGAAATATGAAGTGGGATGCCGTAATCATATTGTGAATTTGAGAATGCAATTTAACAGAATCAATATCCATATTGATCTTTATCATCTCTTAAAATCTATCAGCGGAAATATTTCCACATAATCATTTTCATGAATTAGAGCGAAACCTTTCCACCAAGATTTTAAAGGTGCATACGTTCCTATCCATGTGAAACTTTCATTTTCAAAATACATTCAAAAGACAAGGTTTCGGACAAACCAAAATCACATTTAGGTCTCCTTCATGGATTGAATTTCGCTTAATCTAAATTTCTTGCCTTCTGGCAGCTCAAAAGGCCTACCAGTGTATCCATGTTGTTAGCAGCTCACCCATATTAATCAATGTACTTTCACTGACCAACGTGCTTAGCATTTTGTGGTTAAATGAATAACATAGAACTCATGGGCGTTGCCAAGTCAACTGGAAGTGCACAAAAAATTAGAATGTGTCAATAAACACAACAGGTTATCAACTTCAGGTCGCGTGCTAGTGATAACTAAAAGGATCATTGTCGGTTGACTCTTGAAACTCTCAAGATCAATACGACTCTCACCAACTTCTTGATATATAAGTTTTCTCTTAAGAAACATTCCTTGATAAGCTAAAACCAATATTCAAAAGTTCGTGCGGATTTCCGACAAGAAAACACTTCATAGAATTGGTCTCATTTTATCTTTTGTTTCTCGATTAACGAAAACATCACAACTCCAATTCCAAATGTGCTAGAGTAAGAAAACATTATTACTCCACATATTACGAGGTGTTATCATCCTTCTTAGTTTTGAAATGACTTTCAAGATATGATTTACAATTACTAAAGCATGGCTCTAAAACATTGATTGGAACAAAGTATGACTCATATATGATCAAACCATCTCCAACAATGTTCGACTCCTCTTCTTAGTCATACAATCGCACTAAGATGTTCTTGGAGGAATAATTGTGATACAATTTCACAATTACTAAGATGATCATAAAACATGATACTACAACACTCTCCTTTCTTTTCAGATTGGAGAATCTTTTATATTTTCGCTTAATAGATTCTTCCATTCATTCTGCTACTCTTTGAATCTTTTCAAAGTATTAGAATTCTGTTTAATCTTATAAACACAATCATATTTACTAAAGCATCAGTAAATCATGACGAATGGAGTTGTCGTCCCTTTTGGTGGACCTGAAGAGTCCATATCAACATGTACCGGATCCATTAGTCCTTCACTTGCCATCACATAAACATGTGATCAATTAATTAATCATAATTTTCCAATGAACAAGATTATCATATATTATACAATTCGAATTATACGACACCAAGTATCTATCCAGTTGGCGATGAAATTTATGTTCACTTGGTCAATTATGACAATACCACAAGCGATATCATAAGAATCAAATCCACAATTAATATTGCCATTATTAAAAACATAACCAACACTTTCAATAATGTCATTGCAAGGAAATAAGATAAGGTAACTATGTAAACCAAAACTTTTCTTTTATTGAAATAAATGAAAATTTTGGAACTTATTCTTACAATGCACGAAATAAAAAACTATATTGCTAAACATCTTCGAAAAGAGTAATAGTAATCTATTAAATTATCCTAACTCCCTAGCAGTAGCTCCAAATTCTGACCATTGAACCATTCGACCAAAGTCCATTTGCCACGATCGGATTTAGCTTACTACGCTCAAGCTTCATTTTTTCTTTTAGATCCTGAAATACCATCAAAATGTGATCATCAAATTATGTATTAAGAGTCTAAGAATAGGAACTTATGGAATTAGATAACAGATGTACCTGAAGTAAAGTCACACGACTTGAATTTACTATCTCTAAGATCTTTCATTGTATTTTTGGCAGCTTCGCTTCCAATTTCCCTTTATTTGGAAATAGAAACAAATGGACTCTTTGGGTTCAACACATGGAATGATCCCAGAACAAGCCTTTGTCTTTACCATAACGATCAAATGATTTGATCTTAGGCGACCCCTTTCCATTGGGAAGAGAAATCTTTTCTGCACCACCAATGTTACCATTGCCAGTGTCCATGGAAACCTTGGAATTAGACCTTATAATCGTTTCTAATTTAGTTGTGTTCTTAAGCATTTCTTCTTCAGCAACCATCCATATATAGGTCAGATCAATTACGGTCACATCAAGATTCTTCATATGAAAGTTCTTAACGAACTGACCATATGACTCAGGAAGAGAAAGAAGAACCAAATCATTGGCTTGCTCCTTTGGGAATACGATACACATCCTATCCAATTTGGCAATGTATGACTTCATTTTAGAATGTGCGCACACACAAAATTTTTATCTTCATGTTTACATGCCAAAAGGGCTAGAGTTGTTTCATATCTTTCAACTCGTGACGTTGGGAGAGCCACATGAGGAGGAGGTGGAATAGTTAAAGAAGGAAGATGTCCAATTCCACCATTAGCCAAAGAAGGGAAGAAATTTTCACCTTGATCAGAATATGGAAGACCATTTCCAGATAATAGAGGAAAAAACATTTCCCAAAGAATGAGGAAGACCATCATTGTCTTGATTTGACATCTAACATTGGGAGAAGAGAGAATTCAAGTTAGTTGATTTTAATTCTTAATTATTAACCCAAATTTAATTAAGGCTAGGATCCATATTTTCAATTCGAACTTTGAAGAGGGATGTCGTAATCAAATTTCAAAATACTAGGGTTTAAAATTAATTTTCGAATTAAACTTTTAATAATTAATTAATTTTAAACAATTAATGATTTACCAAGTATCCTTTAATTTAAATCATTAAGAATTTAAATAATTATCTTCAATTAAACAATAAATAAAAGAATTCAAATTTAAATCATTAGGGATTAAATAATTATCTTCAGTTAAACAATTAATAAAATAATTCAAATTTAATTCTAATCCAATAACCCTTCTAATTTTCGAAAATAAAGGGATTAGGGTTACTAGGTTTTAATTATCTAAATTTTAAGGCATTTAAACTTATAATTAAGAAAAACTAGAAACCCTAAGGGAAACCCTAGCATTTTCGAAAATAGGGGTGGAGGCAAGGGTTTCAAGAACCATAGCCTTTTGCGAAAATTTAAGGCCATTAAGGTTCAATTTCCACAAACCTTAATTTTGATCAATTCACTATTATGCACAATCAATTAGAAAACTAAGGCTCTGCTACCACTGATGATTTTTCTAGGTTATACAAAATTACATATGAGTGTAAAAACACTTAAACCCTTAAGTTTACATGCAACCTAGAAAGGATCTATGTTTCTCTAGTGATAACAATAAACTATGAATATCAAGAAAGTCTAAGGAGAGCCTATGAAAATTGAAAATCATATAAAGATTCGGGTTACATACCTTTTGATTATTTTAGCAAATAATCAAACCAAAATCCTCTTGGAGTTTCTTGAAAAGCAAGCACCAAAAGCTTGGATGCCTCTAATGGCTCACACCCAAACCCTAGACCTAGAAGCCACTTGAGGAGAGAGGAGAAGAGGTCTAATTGTCGTTCATAAGCTTCAAAGAAGGAGTAGTCATGAAAATTGATGCCAAATGGATCCTATTTATAGTTTAGGTAACTTAGGGACAAAGCAAGATTTGAACAATTAAATAATGGATTTAATTCTGATTCAAATCCTTTCCTAATTAACATCCAGGAGGCTTCTGGAAACCCTAGAAGGGCTCCCAAAACCGTCCACCCTATGATGGTTCTAGAATTGCCTCTTTTGTTCAACTATTGAACAATTACAATTCACTCATTGCACATTTAATTAATTCCAATTAATCCCAAGTTAATTCTAGATTAATTTTGATTAATAATTAATTAGTTTTAATTTATTTCTCATTAATTTGTTAATCATATAAATTAACAAATCAATTACTTTAACAACTGATCCCATATTGATTAATTAATCACATAATAAATTAACAAATAAACTATCTATTTCCAGTTAATATATTGATCATATAATATATAAAGAAATCATTTCCTTATGATTTCCAATTAGTTTATTATTCATATAATAATCTAATAAATCATCATCTCTCAATAAATGACATTCTAATCAAGTTCTAGTTATGAGGGCAACCCAAAAAGGACTTGCTTCTAATTGAAGAATATACCAATTTAGTTGATATTGCCATATTTATACACATTTTAGGCAATATTTTAATACATTTTAAGTAATATTTTGGTTAATTGCAAAGATAAGTGATACTTATTGAATTAATTTATATTTTGCTGCTAATTAGGACACTCTTGAAGAATAAGGACCAGAATCCTTGCTCACGATGTGAGACATCAATTCTCACGACGTGAAGAGAGCGTTTCTAGAATATTAGTACGAGGAAGCCAGAATCCTTGCACGATACGAATTAACACCAAGCTCACGACGTGAGACTCCTATTCACGACGTGAGCCACAATTTTGTGAAAACTATATATATATATATATATATATATATATATATATATATATATATATATATATATATATATATATTTGCATTATCGATTGAGAGAGATTTTGGGAGAAGGATATTATGAGAAACTCGAATTCGGAGGTCATAAACCTGCGAAAAACATCTTTGGAAGGAGAGCTTGCTTGAAGATCAAGAATTTGAAGACTATAACTCTACATTCAGTTTGCATTAATTTAATCATGTCAATTTCTTATGAACTTGTGTGTTTGACTTCAGCTATGAGTAGCTAAACTAGTTTACTTTCGTTTAGCTAGATGAAACCTTAGAACTATGGTTTAGCTTGCTATTTTATTGGATTTTATGAAGTTGGTTTGGTGCTTGTGTTTGATTATCATTACCTAGCATGTTAAAGTTTGTATTTTTGTTGCTTAAATTCAAGTTTAGTGTAGCTTAGTGACCATTAAATTACATGAACTTGTTTACTAGTAATTTAGTGACTATTAAACTACTAGAGCTAGGAGTGACCACATATAGATTAAGTAATAAAAGTAACAAACTTAATTGTTCTGGAGAACATAATTGTGACCATAATTGTGTTTGCTTAATTGCCTTAGATAAATCTTACATAGCCCACTTATGATTAATAATTAATTATGTGTTTGTTTGTGTATGACCATACATAGTAGTTCATGAATTAGTGAAAATATTAGTATATTGGACCAAGATTGCTAATTACATAATAATTGGTAACCAACTTTATTAATACATAAATAGTAACTAACCATAGGAAAAGGTGGATTTGAAACTAAATGAAAGTGTTTTTAATATATTGAGTAAACCCATTTTTAGTTGAGTGCTTAAGTTTTTCTGAACTTGAAAAATCAGATAAAAAACCCTTTTTAACAAATGTTTGCTTTTAGATTAATCTTTTAGTAGTTATTTTAGTATACTAAATCCGTTCCCTGAGTTCGATACCCGACTATTCGTGCTATACTATTTGCGATTAGGTCCACTGCCTTAGACGTAATAGTTAGTTAATTAGTTGGTTAAAACTGGAATATAAATTTTACGCATCAAGTTTTTGGCGCCGTTTCCGGGGAACAACTATTTTAGTTTTTAATTTAATTGTTTTAGGTTAATCGATCATTTTTGTAGGGTAAAACCTGCAAAAAGTTACTTTTTAGCACTAGTTAAATTTTCCTAAAATACCGAACTCACGACGTGAGCTCTTAAGGCTTACGACGTGAGATCTGATATCTCAGATTTCATTTCATTTTTACTTTATGATTTAGTTTATCTGCTATACCACGACGTGACAATTATTACCACGTCGTAGTAATCATTCCTTAGGTCTTTATATTTAGTTTTAATTAGTTTTTACGTTTTTGTTTTTGTTTTTGTTTCAGTAGTATATGACCCGCGGATCAAAGACACCATTGACACCACCATTTGAAGATCCTGAGTAAGCTCTTCATAAAAAGAAGGACAAGTATGTAGGAGGACCAAGCAACAAGCCGAAAAACGAAAGTACATTCGAAAGCTTTGAGAGGACTCCTAATAAAAAGGAAGCTGGTTACGACCCCGAGACAGAAACAGACAAAAGTAACGAACCCGAAAGCGAGCCCAAAAACAACATGACAGACATTGCCGACATGAAGATGGAGACATACAAGAAGAGGATACGTGAGGACACCGGTACAGGGCTTGTGTAATCCGCAATTCCTGCTACCGCCACCTTCGAGCTTAATAGACACATCCTTTCCGCGCTAAATGATATTCCATTCTCCGGAAAAGATCATGAAGATGCATACAAACACCTCGATGAAGTCAATGACATCGCCGATTACTTTAATAATCCGAATGTACCGGGAGAAATGGTGTTGTTGAGAATGCTTCCAGTTACCTTCAAAGGAGCAACAAAAGATTGGTTGAAGGCACTTCCACCAGGTACAATCACCACTTGGGTGCAGATGCGTGAAGAATTCCTCCAACAATTTTTTCGCACCATCCAAGGTTGTTAAACTTAAGAAA
The DNA here is from genome assembly GCF_052849685.1 of Lactuca virosa. Classification (NCBI taxonomy): domain Eukaryota; kingdom Viridiplantae; phylum Streptophyta; class Magnoliopsida; order Asterales; family Asteraceae; genus Lactuca; species Lactuca virosa. The sequence goes on along the minus strand of NC_136428.1, from coordinate 169,976,109 downwards.
GCCATAGCCAATTTCAAGCAACAAGTGGGGAAGTCTTTGTATGAGGCATGGGAACGATATATGGGGTTAATAAGGAAATGACCCCAAAATGATCTAAACGAGCAACAAGAAGTCTTGATCTTCTACGATGGGGTGAACGTAACGACAAGGCAACTCCTTGATTCTCAAGGAAATTTAACAAAGAAGAATCCCGCTGAAATTAAGAAATTAATCGAAGAATTTTCAAAGCATTCACATGAGTACCACAACCCTCGTAATAACGGAGCAAAAGGAATCGAAAATGATGCTTTGGAAGACATGGTGATTGTTTTGGCAATGTTAAGTAACATGGATCGAAGAATGTCAAAGATGGACCAATCCATACACACAATACGTGTGGGTTGTGAAAATTGCAATGAGCCACATTTGACAAAGTATTTCCATTTAGAAGAGAACGAGAATAAGAAAGCTAAAGTTTGTTAGTCAAGTGGAGACCGATTTGATGAAGATTGGAGAAAGCCAAAGAAGGAATGGTTTCCGTATGAGGAGTACAAGAAGCAAAAAGAAGAAAAATATAGACAAACCGGCCGGGGCTTTTACCAAAATGAACAACCACAACCCGAGAAAAATGTGGACTTAGAGTTAATGCTTCATAGGTTCATGGAAGCTTCTGAAAAACGCCACGATGCAACTGATGCCACCATGATAAATCATCAAGTGTCCATTAAAAATATTGAGTCTTAACTCGGGCAATTAACTACATTTGTTAACGAACGGTTACCTCCTAAAAATCCCGATAATAAACCACAACCACATGTCATGGCCATAACCACTGAAGAATACACTATTTCTTAGTTCTTGGAGGCATTAGAAGAAGAACCAAAGCAACCTGAATCACATCCAAAGCAGACGAAAATCAAAGAAAAAAATGGTGCTGAAACACCAACCTCACGACGTGAGGATTCAACCCTCACAACGTGGGCTCGGTCTGGGCAAAAAAAAATCTTGTGTTAAAGCTTATCAACCTCCTTTACCATTTCCTTATCGAGCCAGAGTGCATCCTTTGGAACAAGAACATAAAACGTTTATGCAACAAGTCAAGGGTATTCCAATCAATACTCCATTTATTGAATCCTTAGTCAAAGTTCCCGAATATGCAAAATTTCTTCAAGATTTACTCGACACTCGCCAACAATTAGAGAAGACTTCCAAGGTAGTTCTTAGTGAGCAAAGTTCCATGGTTATTATGGAGGGAATACCAAAGAAAATGGTAGATCCTGGACGCCTTACACTTCCATGTGAGTTTGGAAATAACACGAAGACATTTGTGTTAGCCGATTCTGGAGCGAGTATTAATTTAATGCCATATTCGTTTTACCAAAAGCTCAACCTTCCAGAATTGAAGGCTACAAGGATGACAAGTCATAAGTAAAATCGTTCGGTGACTCATCCTCGCTGCATAATTGAGGAGGAAAATTTATTTTTCAAATCGACTTTGTGGTGCTAGATATGAAGGAGGATGAATATGTCCCTATTATCCTTAGACGCCCATTACCAGAAATCGCGCGAGCCTTGGTGGATATTCGTGAGTCCAAGCTTACCTTGCGAGTGGGACATGAGGAGATGACATTTGGAGTTGAAGATGGATTCAAGAAGGATAACGCTCAAAATGTAGTGTTCAATATGGATGAAGATAATGAGATTGAGGACTTAGAAAAATTGATGGAAGAAGAAATTCATACAAGAGAACAAGTCAAGCGTACGAAGCCAAGAGCATAAATTCCAATGTTCTTTGAAGTTTTCGCCTTTACAACACCTAGGTCCCAAGTGAATGAAGGAAGTGAAGAAACTTTGATCTCAAGTGATGATGAAGAAGTAACTGATGGTGAAATTACACAAGACTTAAGCAAGCCTACTTTGGATGAGGTGGATGTTGAAGCTAGGGAACAAGAAAAAGAAAAAGGAGAACCTAAACTTCCTGTGAGGAATAAAGGTGTAGCACCCGATTCCTAGTACGTATTTAAATTCAAGAAAATGTTGCAATTTACTCTGGGACTCGGCGAGTTGGAGGCCCAACTCGTCGAGTAGACTCGACTTTTGATCGGGGTTTAAGTGACCTACTCGACGAGTCGGAAGACCGACTCGACAAGTATGAGCTTTTTGGACAAAACCCTAATATTTAGGGTTTGCACCCTATTTAAACAACTTAACTCGTCCCAAACCAGCCTCCATCGCCCCTCTCACTTCCAAAAAACCCTAACTCGAAACCCTAGCCCTTATTGTGTGTTCTTGAGGATTTTGGTGCCTTTTGTGTGTGCGTTTGAAGTTGAAGGAAGAAGTGGAAGCTTGGGAGTTCTTGAAGAAGCAAGTGGATCCAGAGATTTTGCTCTATTTCTAGTTCATTCAAGGTAAAAAGCTTGAACCTTGACTTATCATTTGATAGATCTCCTTTAAGACTTGGATCTTGCCATTTTTGGGACATTTCTAAGCCACCTTTGGGTTTGGCTCATATTGTGTAGTGTTAGCTTCAGATCTGGAACCATTGAGGGTTCCCATGGCATAAAGGTGCCAACCTTATGGCCATGGGAAGCCCATGCATCTTATAAACCCCATTTTATAGCCTTTTGAGCCAAAAACCCCATGCATGGACATCAAGTTCGTAGCTTTACGTATAAAAGGGACCCTAGGAGGTCAGATCTATGATTTGGATGCATTAAGACCCAGTATAATCGACTATATAGTCTTGGACAAAGAGGGACTCGGCGAGTCACTTGGGTGACTCGGCGAGTCGGGACACTTTTGTTTTCCCCAAAATGACATCTGGGAATGGTTTTGGTTGAGTATAAGGAACACTCAGCCTGCTAGGGGTTTGTCTTGGACCTGGAAATCATTGGACTCGGCGAGTCCAAGGCAATCTCCCAACTTATGAAGACGGACTCGGCGACTTCAATGGGAACTCGGCGAATCATAGACTGAACATCTTCTTATGGATGAAGATGAACTCGGCGATTTCAAGAACGAACTCGACGATTCGATTGAAGATTTTCTGATGTGTTGTTGAAGGCAAAATCGTCGAGCTCTTGATAGACTCGACGAGTAGGAACGGGGTTATGGAATTTTGTGGATATAGGGACTTGACGAGTTGGTGGGCCAACTCGATGAGTCGAGTCAACCAGATGTTGACTTTGACCAAAAGTTGACTTTGGCCATGGATTTGACTTTGACATTGACTGGGATTGAGTGACCCTTGTAAGGGTTACGAGTATGAGTTGATAATTTAGAAGAGTTTTCTTGTAGGGATTGAGGAGTCGGGGAGAGTCGATTTCCATACCGAGATCAGTGCAGACATTACGCGACAGTAAGGTGAGTTACCTTCCAGTAGTGGTGGGTCTACGGCCACAATGACGGCCCACCAGTAGGAGTTGTATGTTAGATGATTGTCTTTGTGATATTCATCTAGGTTTGCTACTACCTGATATGTTTATGTGCTAGCATGATATGTTATATGTGATAGTGGTAGTATGAGGGGAATAGTCCCCAAGTTCGGTTGCTAGGACCGAAGGGCAGTTCGGGCACCCCAGATATGCCTGACAATATGTTTATGCTATGTTATTATGTGGTACTAGTAGGAGGTGAAATAGTCCTCGTATCTCGGTCGTAGGGACCGAAGGGTAGGTCGGGCACCCCAGATATGCCTGACAGTATGATTATGTTATGATATGTGTGATAGTAGTAGTAGGGGGTGAAATAGTCCCCGGAGTTCGGTTGTTAGGACCGAAGCGTAGGTCAGCACCCCAGAGTGGCTTGACATGGGTAGGTCAGCACCCCAGAATGGCTTGACATGGGTAGGTCAGCACCCCAGAACTGCTTGACAGGATAGGTCGGCACCCTAGAATGGCCGGACCGGGTAGGTCGGGCACCCCAGAATTGCCCGGCAGTATGTATGCTATGTGACTGTATGGTATGTGGTATGATGGGGGAACTCACTAAGCTTTGTGCTTACAGTTTCAGTTTTGGTTTTAGGTACCTCTTCATCCAAGGGGAAGGAGCCGGCGGTGTAGCAGCGCATCACATACACACATGAGTTCCGCATTGAGTTTTCTGGGATTGTACTCTGATATTTATTACTATTGATGAAATGGTTTGAGACACGTTGTTACGGTTTTTATAAATTGATATGATATTGGCAATGTTTTTGGTAAACTATTTATTAGTTACTTAATTAAAAATGAAATTTTTGGCCTTGAAATTTGGGATGTTACAAAAGGGGTGAAGCGGAAGCACGAGGAAGGCGATACCAAAACAAAGAAGGAGAATTCTAAAAAGGCGTACTTAAGAAGGGTGCAAGCTTACAAGAAAAGATTGAAGGAACAAAAAGTGCAAATTGATATCATACCTCCAACTAGTACAACATATGGCGGCATGGAGTCCGACTCATGACTCCATAAAAAGAAGCGCTTCTTGGGAGGAAACCCGAGCTTGGTTTGCATTTTCATTTTTCTTTTAGTTTTGCATTTTTTATTTAAGTTTTAGGATCAGTCATCATCATAGTCATCTTAATCTTAATAGATAGTAAAAAAATCAAGTGTGAGGTTAAATTCAAGAGTGGTTAATTGTTTTTAAGAAAATTAATGTTTTTGGTCAAAAACTTCGAAACCACGACGTGGGATTAAGCCCCACGACGTGGAAAATAAAATTGCCGCTTTTTTTTAATCAGTTTACATCTCACGACGTGAGGTTCACCCCTCACGACATGAGATATAAAAAGCACGGGGGACCATTTTATACCTGACTTCAAACATTTGACTATTACTTTAAACTGTTACTTTAAACTCACGAACGACTGGAAGAAGTTGTCCTCACACTTCGCTTTTGTACCGAATTTATTCAAACTTCTCTCGATTTCATGTTTAATCTTCGATTTCGGTAAGATCTCCACACTCTAATCCTTTTAATTTTACTAATTTTGTGCATTTAGAGTTAAGGTTGTTCTTGAGGGTCAAATGTGGAAATTGGTTCCAAATGTTTCAATTTAGTTGCTGCATGTAGGATATTTCCACTTAGAATCACAGCCTAAGCAACCCCCATCATTGATTATAGTTCGATTTGTCCTTCTAATCGACCGATGGCAGACTTTGTTCACGACTCACGATGTGGCCTTAGAGCTCACGACGTGAATTCTGGGTTCACAACTTTTTTTGATTTTCTGCTTATTATTTGATCTGTGGCTTTCGTTTTGGGTTTGTTTGCTGGTTATAATGCATATATTATGGGTCCAAGAGTAGCTTCTTTACAACAATAAAGGAATGTTTCAAGCCTACACCCGTTTTATGAATTTCCTAATGATCTTCCACAAGAAATGTTAAATAACTACAAGAACAAGTTGGGTTGGCTTTACAATTGTGAGTTTGCCATCTCAGCAACCATAGATTGGAACAAGCTGAATGATATTGGGATGTCAGAGAGATTGAATCCGTATCTCCAAAGACATTTTTTGACAACGGGGCATCTTTCACTTGTAACGGATGGAGGAATTTATTTTCAATTAAGGAAGAAGTTTTCAAGGAATTGTGTGTGGAGTTTTTCTCAACGGTTTCTTTTGAGGAAAACACGGTTGATCCTTATTATGCGCATGCCTTGGTTTTTCGTATCGGTGGTCAATATCGTGAGTGTAGCTTGGCCGAGTTTGCTTGGAGAATGGGCTTGTACGAAAAACAAGAAAGAATGTCTCCCATTTTTGATAGGTTTTTACGATCATCCGCTCGAGATTACTCTCAAGGTATAAATGGGTATGGATTTTGGAAGACAATTGCAAATGGCGATTTTCATTCCGGGGTATCACAGGAAAACCAAATCCGGTCTCCAATTCATCGTTTCATCTACTGCCTAGTGACATTTTCGATTAATCAAAAAAACATGGTGATAAAGTAACAATTTTGAACTTTTTTATACGGAGCATCATCACACCAACCGTTTGCTGCAATAGTCCTTCTTTTCTTGCACAATATTTGGCAAGTAACGCGATAACGTCACGAGCTGGGAGTCCTATCGCGGGAGGGCATTTTGTAACCCGATTGGCAAATTCGTATGGAGTATTCGTGCCAAGAGTGATGCGTACTCTAACATGCGTCAAGCATACCAATCTTACAATCGGTTACTTGGAAGCAATGAATGTTGTCGTTAATATAGGCATGCATTGGAGTATTGTGGGTGAGAATGCGGGGGAACAAGTTGATCCACCTGAAGAACAACCGAGGCCAAGGGTGCGAAGGAAGGTGAGAGCTCGAGGTGATAGGGGCCAACAACAACAACAACCTCAATCATTTGAGAGTGGGGTACCAACCGACCCGTTTCAAAGTCGGGTTGGTACATATTTGGATAATCTTCGTGGCAGTGTAAATTATCATAACGAATCCATGGATGTCTTATTTTATCATTTTCACATCGAGAGACCACCCACCATGCCTCCTCATTATCCATATATTCCAACCTGGGAGAAGCTTTGGTCGCAACAAGGAGATGGAACTGGGCTGAGTGGGACGAAAGATGATGCAGATGATTATTGATATTTATCCTTTTTATTTTTATTTTTAGTCATTTTCTTTTCTTAGTTATTTTGGTGTGTTTTATTTTGTGTGTTTTTATTTGGTATGTTTTAAAACTTATAACCGAATGTGTGATGTTTGTTTCTATTTTCCACCAATGTTTGTTTTGTTCGCATAATTATTAGAGTATCGATAGAAAAAAGAGAGAGCGAGAGAAGCCGTGAATTTTAGAGAAAAGAATTGAAGCCCAATATCTTTGATTAGTGTGGGATGACGTCCGTATGAGAGAAGAAATAGTTCATTAAAAATGGGTCTTAAAAAGAGTCTTAATGAATTAAGAGTAAAAGTGAAGATTCCATGCATTGAGACTTGTAGAGAAGAATTATTCTGTGAACTCCAGTTTTCACTGTTGGAAAATTTAGTATAAATATTTATATTTTTACTAACTTTGGACATATATAAATATATACATACGTTGTATATATAACTAACTCTAAGTGGGTTTGTGTTCTCCTCCACGAGGACTTCGAAACGATATATTATATGTCCAAAATAGAGTATATGTGAATGAGATATCAATACTCAAAGATGGGTATTTGAGAATAAGTTTAGCAAAAAGAGAGGAATGTGGGAATGAATCCCACACTGGTAGAAAGACCAAACCAAATAAGGTTTATAAGCTTGAATGCATGAAAGGCTTACAAGCTTGTGTATATGGTTTTACTATAATTCCTACCCGCATGTAGGGGGTGCAAATCTTGGATTTCGTAGACCAAAAACACCGAACTAGTGCATGGGCGCGACCTGCGGACACGAATGCAGCTCCGAAAACTCGAGCGCGCGCCAGTTTTGGTCCCTATTTTTGAATTCTGTAACGGATGCATTATTTGCGTAATTAATGACATTTATTGGCATTAAACGCTCAATCAATTAGTGATTTGTTTCCATTACACGATTCAATTATAAAAGAAGACCTTGCCGTCTCATTCAAACACACGAATGAAAATACTCTTCTTCTTCCTCCTTCTCTGTACTCCTGCTTCTGGCGATCATTTCAGACAAATATCCGGCAATACACAATACTGTTAAGGTTGTTGTACCCTGGGAACAGACGGCGAATCTGTTTAAGGAAATCGAGTCCAACTCGAGCCTCAGCCACATCGTTTGCTGCTAATCTTTTCTTTACAGGAAGCTTTCAAAGAGGAAAACGAAGACATTACACTAACAGTCTTAAACAAAATCATTCTTTGTTCTAATCATTTTGTTTTTCTTTTCTTTTATTCTAAATCGATTTTGTATCGGTTTTTCCTGTAATCTATTTAACTGTGGTTACATTCTTTCAGAATGGCTGGAACTCCCGCTGCTACTGGAACTCCTGTTGTTGGTGCTAACCCTGCTGTGAACCCAAATACACCGGTTCCAAACATCATGGCTAATCATGCTGAGAGACCTGAAAAATTTTCTGGTATGAACTTCAAGAGGTGGAAACAGAAGATGCTATTCTACTTGACCACCTTGAACCTGGCTCGATTACTAACATAAACTGCTCCTGTAATTGCTGAGGGGCAGGCTGATGCTCAATCTGTGAATGCAGTGGATGCATGGAAGCATTCAAAATTTCTGTGCCGCAACTATGTGTTGAATGGGCTGACTGATGCACTTTACAATGTTTATTGTAAAATTGCAACTGCTAAGGAACTATGGGAGTCTTTGTAAAGGAAGTATAAGACAGAAGATGCTGGAACCAAGAAGCATGTTGTTGCTAAGTTCTTGGAATACAAAATGGTTGACTCAAAATCTGTTATGAGTCAAGTCCAAGACCTTCAGGTCATCATACATGATAACAATGCAGAAGGGATGGATCTTAATGAGTCATTCCAAGTTGCATCAATGGTTGAAAAGCTTCCTCCTGGTTGGATAGACTTCAAAAACTACCTTAAGCATAAGCGAAAGGAGATGTCTGTGGAGGAACTGGTGGTGCGTCTTCGCATTGAAGAAGACAATCGAACGGCCTTGAAGAAGGGCAGTGAAGTTGAATCTTCTAAGCTTCATATGGTGGAAGCTGGTCAAACTTCCAAGAGCAAAAGCAAGGGACCTCACAAAGGGAAAGAAAAGGGCAAAAACCTAGGCCCCAAGGCAGGAACTTTCAAGAAGAAGTTCAAGTGCTACAACTGTGGCCAACCGGGTCACAAGGCTTCGGAGTGCCCGCAACCTAAGAGGGAAAACCAAGCAAACATGGTGAATGATAACATGGAGTTGGTGGCCATGATTACTGATCTCATGACTATGGTTTCTGAAGTGAATCTCATGAATACAAATTCAAATGAGTGGTGGATTGACACGGGGGCTACTCGTCATGTGTGTCATGACAAGAGTGTTTTCAACACCTACAAAGAAGTTGAAGATGGTGAAAAGCTCTACATGGGAAATGCAGCTACCGCGGATATCAAAGGTGTTGGTGATGCCATTCTAAAAATGACTTCGGGGAAAGAAGTGAAGCTTAGGGATGTTTTGTATGTTCCTGAACTTCGTAAGAATCTAGTGTCGGGTGGTTTGTTGAACCAATTTGGTTTTAAGCTAGTGTTTGAGTCGGACAAGTTTGTTTTGTCCAAAAAATGGTATGTTTGTGGGAAAAGGATATGCCTTGAATGACAGGTTCAAATTGAATGTAATGGTGACAAACAAAATGAATAATACAAGCTCTAGTTCTGCTTATTTGCTTAAGTGTTCAAATGTTTGGCATGGTCGCTTAGGACATGTAAATTACAATTCTATTAAGCGATTAATTAAACTAGAATACATACCAAAACTTAATATTGACTCAAATCACAAATGCCCTACATGTGTTGAAGCCAAACAAACAAGATTATCTTTCCAAACAATCAAAAGAAACACCGAACCTCTTGATTTAATTCACACTGATGTGTGTGATTTAAAGTCAATTCCTACTCAAGGTGGGAACAAATACTTCATTACATTCATCGACGATAGCACAAAATATTGCTACATATATTTACTTAAGAGTAAAGATGAAGCAATAGACAAGTTTGTCTTGTACAAAAATGAAGTTGAGAATCAACTCAACAAGAGAATTAAAGTGGTTAGAAGTGATAGGGGTGGAGAATATGTTTCTCCTTATGCTGAATTTTGTGCGAAAAATGGAATTCGTCATGAATTCACATCACCCTATTCAGCTCAATCCAATGGAATTGCTGAAAGAAAGAACCGTACCTTGAAAGAAGTGGTCAATGCCATGATAATTAGTTCGGGTGTAAACTAGTCAATGTGGGGGGAAGTTATTTTGTCGTCTAACTATCTTCTAAATAAGATACCTCGCAAAGAAAAGAATGAAACACCGTATGAACTTTGGATGGGAAGAAAGCCATCACATAAGTACTTACGAGTGTGGGGGTGCCTAGCTAAAGTTGTAGTACCACCGCCTAAGGTACAAAAGTTAGGGCCTAAAACAGTGGATTGTGTATGATGGGTTTGAGCCATAAGAACTTTCCTATGTGCACATGCAAACCCTAATGCTTGGATCTAGGTTTCTCTAATTGAACATGCAATGTTTCCAAGGCTTACAATGCTAGATCTAGAGATAACAATTGAATCATAACACATGAAATCAGATCTAGAAGCATACCTTAAGTTGCTTGCTTGAATCTTCTTGTTCTTGGAGCTTAGAGTCACAATTGTCACTCCTCTAATGGCTTACAAACACCAACTAGCAAGAGGATGATTTGGAGAGAGAGGAGGGATGAGAAAATCGGCTCTAGGGTTTCAATCTTACAAGAGTGGCCGATTTCCCTCACCCGTAGGGTCTATTTATACTATGAGCTACTAGGGTTACATCCTTAACCCTAATTGAATAACTTAGGCCCTAAGCAATCCAAGGATCCTTCTAGATATGAGGCTTGGACGAATTTAAGATATCCTAACCCTAAAATTTGGCCACCCTAATATCCATAAGGATTCATAGCCCAAAAAAACACAACTATCACACATTTGACAGTTTAAGCCCCTTTATTCAATTAACCTCTTTTAGTCACCAAATTAATTCATAATTAATTTATGACTAATATTAATTAAATAATATTATTATTCCTTTAATATATTATTCTTATAACATATTAATATAATAATATCTCTTCTCTCTATATAAATGAATCTGTCAAGTTGCTATGGTGAAGGCAACCCAAAAGGACCATGCACAACCGGGTCAAGTACTTACCAAATATAGTTACGGGCTTAGACACTAATCCAACAGTCTCCTACTTGGATAAGTCTAGTAACTATAGATGCAAACACAATCCGATTAGCAATCGTAGCTCTCAAAGACACTGTCAAACTCTGATCTTATCAGTATCCTGTCCTTCAGATAAGGGATCGTATAATCCTCTATTCTAGATATCGTGCGGACAATTACATGGAACATGGTCATACTTATTGTCCTGCAATTGGTTTCTCGATCTCAGATTCATTTGACATAGAACTTAATTGAACACATCAATTCAGTCCTAACCGGGCCCGACACATAAGTCAAATCAAATCATCGAGGGGCCCTGATATCGCTTTTACCCTCTTAAGATAAAAGGAACAGATAAACTTCGACTTATATGCATCTACTATCCACTAATCAAATCACACACAACAATGTGTTTTATAACATCAAGTTACTGATGCGTTTGCGCATTATCAACGCATAACCAATTAACAAACAATAAACCATATATCTAGGTTTTAAGACCATATGATATTACCATCTTGCGATCACTCGTGATAAATTCCATGAAGTGATTCCAGCAAGTGTGGGTTTATTCCAATGCTCAATCAAGTTCATAAGCACTCATGAACGTTGTAGCAAACCTTTGCTATGTCTAATACACTTTAGACAATCTACACACCAATTCATGATAGTCTTCAATCATATCTACTTCCAACATATGAACGACTGTGGACCATTCGAATAATTCGACTATTATCAAATAACTTAATTATTCAGGAAGTCAAAACATGCAAAATGAAACAATAGGTAAAATATTAACATAAGACAGTAACATTACTAATAAATAATACTCCTTTATTTAATCATCAAATGTTAATAACAACTTATCTATTACATGTTTCCAAACTATCTAATCTAAACTAATATCGTCCTTTAGCCCAATGCTCCTAGCGTGCTGCAAATGCTTAACCCTGCTCAGTCCCTTCGTAAGCGGATCTGCTGGGTTATCTTCTGACGATACCCTCTTCACTACGAGGAGTCCTTCTTCCACCCGATGTCGAATAAAGTGATATTTTCTGTCGATATGTCGAGATCTACCGTGATCTCTTGGTTCCTTGGTCAAGGCAACCGCTCCTTCATTATCACAGGAAATCTCCATGGGCTCCTTTATGGCTGGCACAACTCCAAGGTCTCCAATGAAGTTTTTCAACCATATTGCCTCCTTTGACGCTTCACTTGCTGCAATGTACTCTGATTCACACGTTGAATTAGCTACAGTTTCCTGCTTGGAACTCTTCCAAGTTACTGCTCCTCCATTGAGGGTAAAGACCCAGCCCGACTGTGAACGATAGTTGTCCCTGTCGGTCTGAAAACTTGCGTCGCTGTACCCTCGCACCTTTAAGTCATCACTCCCACCGAGGACTAGAAACCATTCCTTGGTCCTCCGAAGGTACTTAAGAATATTCTTGACTGCAATCCAATGTGCTCTGCCAGGGTTCCCTTGATATCTGCTGACCATGCTCAAAGCGAAGGCCACATCAGGGCGAGAGCAAGTCATAGCGTACATGATCGAGCCGACTGCGGAAGCGTAAGGTACGCGGCTCATTTCTGCTATCTCGACTTCAGTACTCGGACTCTGAGTCTTACTCGACTTGGCATTACTTTGGATTGGTAACTCCCCTTTCTTTGAATTCTCCATACTAAAACGTTTTAGTACCTTGTCCAAGTAAGTGTTCTGACTAAGTCCTATTAGTCTCTTACTTCTGTCTCTCACTATCCTTATTCCCAGAATATAGGAAGCCTCTCCAAGGTCCTTCATAGCAAAGCACTTCCCGAGCTAGGACTTAACCTCCTGCAGTGTCGGGATGTCGTTTCCTATGAGTAGTATGTCATCGACATACAATACGAGGAAGTTTACTACACTCCCACTGGCTTTGACATATACACAAGACTCATCTTCGCTTCGCAGAAAACCAAACTCTTTGACCTTCTCGTCGAAACAAAGATTCCATCTGCGAGACGCTTGCTTAAGTCCATAAATAGACTTCTCAAGCTTACACACTCTATTGGGATGCTTCGCATTGACAAAACCCTCTGGCTGAGCCATGTAAACTTCCTCAGCCAACATTCCATTAAGGAAAGCGGTTTTGACATCCATTTGCCATATTTCATAGTCATGAAATGCAGCAATGGCCAGCATCACCCTGATAGACTTTATCTTCGCAACTGGTGAGAAGGTTTCGTCGTAGTCAACTCCAGGAGTTTGAGTGAAACCCTTCGCAACCAATCACGCCTTATAAGTGTGCACGTTTCCATCCACGTCAGTCTTCTTCTTGAAGATCCACTTGCACCCGACCGTCTTACGACCTGGTACATTGTCAACCAAATTCCAAACTTGGTTGTCATACATGGATTGGATTTTGCTATCCATAGCTTCTTTCCAATTTGCAGACTCTGGGCCTGCCATGGCTTCCTTATAGCTGTTAGGTTCGTCCATATTTACTAGTGTACTATCACTAATGAACGTATCCCCTTCCATAGTAATATGAAAACCATAAAACTGGGGTGGAACACTAACTCTTTCGGAACGTCTAAGAGGTAAGGATTCGTCAATCGGTTCAACTGGAGTTTCCTCCTCGGGTTGAGCGCCAGTGTTAGAGGTTCCTTCATTGCTCGATTCTTGAAGCTCTTCAAGATCGATCTGCCTCCCATTGTCTCCTTGGCTTATGAGTTCTCGCTCTAGGAAAACCCCTCTCCTCACAATGAAGACAACATCGTCACTCGGTCTGTAGAAGAGATATCCAAAGGATTTCTGTGGGTAGCCGATGAAAATACATCGCTCACTACGAGGTTCGAGCTTGTCGTGAGTTTCCCGTCTTACGAAAACCTCGCAACCCTAAACCTTGATATGTGCTAACGAGGGAGCCTTCCCTGTCCACATATCGTGAGGTGTTTTGGCAACCTTCTTCGTAGGTACTAAGTTAAGGATATGGCCGGCAGTCTCTAAGGCATACCCCCAGAAAGAGATAGGTAGTGAAGCACGACTCATCATGGAACGAACCATGTCTAGCAAGGTTCGATTACGCCTCTCAGCTACACCATTCAACTGTGGTGTCCTAGGTGGCGTTAATTGTGAAACTATTCCACATTCCTTGAGGTAGTCGTGGAATTCAAGACTTAGGTACTCTGCACCTTGATCAGATCGAAGCATCTTGATTTTCCTGCCCAATTGATTCTCCACTTCTTGTTTAAACTCTTTGAACTTTTCAAAGGTTTCTGACTTGTGCTTGATCAAGTAGATATACCCATATCTGCTATAATCATCTGTGAAAGTCACATAGAAGCGATTTGCGTCCCTTGTGGTGGATCTAAAGGGTCCACATACATCTGTATGTATGAGATCCAATAAACCCTCACCCCTCGCACAAGTGCCAGTGAAGGGTGACTTGGTCATCTTTCCAAGTAAACAAGACTCGCATACATCATCGTCCCTAAGGTCGAATGACTCCAACACTCCATCCTTTTGGAGTTGGGCTATGTGTTTCTTATTGACATGTCCAAGACGACAATGCCACAAGCATGCTCTATCCATACTATTGGAAGAATCCACACATAATACATCATTTCCTAAGTTGTCTACAACCATCACAGTTTCATATATTCCATTACAAGGCAATGCTTCAAAATATAAAACATTATTAAAATAAGCATAAATAGAACCCTTTTCATTATCAAATGAATATCTAAAGCCTTGTTTATATAAACCATGAAATGAAATGATGTTTCTAGCCATATCTGGAGAATAGCAACAATTATTCAAATTTAAATCTAAACCATTACTAAGCCTAAGGAATAAACTCCAATCTTGGTCACAGGCGACGATCTTCTGTTTCCCATGATCAGATTCATCCTTCCACGCTCCACATCCCTATTTCTTCTTAGTCCCTGCAAATCAGAACATATGTGAAAACCACATCCTGTATCAAGAACCCAAGAAGTAGCATGTGACAAACTATTAGATTTAATTGTGTAAATACCTGTGAAAGATGGCTTGATCTTTCCATCCTTGATGGCCTGCAGATATTCTGGGCAGCTTCTCTTCCAATGCCCTATCTTGTGGCAGTGGTGGCACTCTGCCTCCTTGGGGTTTGAGTTGGGTTTAGGAGAACCAACTTTGGTTCCACTAGAAGAGGTGCCATCTTGAGACTTTCCCTTGTGGTGGCTCCTTGAGGAGACCTTCCTCTTCTTACCCTTCCCTTGCCCTATTGCCAAGACAGGGGCAGCAGCTGGAGTGGGAGGTGATGCAACAGATTTATCCTTGAGGTTGATCTCAGCAGTCCTCAACAAGCCCTGAAGCTTGCTCAAGGTTACTTCTTCCTTATTCATATGATAGCTCATGCGGAACTGGCTATAGCAGGAAGGCAATGAGTGAAGGATAATGTCAATTGCTAGCTCTTCATCGAAGTTCACATTCAACTTCAGCAGGCGATCAACATATCTCTGCATCTTTTGCAGATGGGCAGTAAGAGACTCTCCATTTCCCATTTTGGTAGTGATCATCGAAGTGATGATCTCATACCTTTCTTGCCTGGCGCTCTGGTGGTAGCGTTCCAACAGATCCTGATGCATCTCGTAGGGGTACTTGTCCTCATAGGACTTTTGAAGTTCAGCAGTCATAGTCGCGAGCATGATGCAATGGACTTTCGTGGCATCACGCTCGTGGGCCTCGTACGCCGCGATCTCATCGGCAGTAGCAGTTTCAATGTCAATCTTCTTAAGCTTCTCGTCGAGGACATACTCTTTGTCCTCGTAGCGAGTGACCATGCAAATGTTGCAGATCCAATTACTGAAATTGGTCCCATCGAAGATCACTTTCCCACACAAGTTCATGAGTGAGAATGAACCAGAGGAGTTTGACCCAGAAGTGTTGTTGTTTGCGTTCGACATCTGAAATGGAAAAAGAACAAAGTTGATTAGAAATGAATTTCCCAAATTAATCACCCAAATGAAAAATTAGGGCTAGGAACCAACAACATTATTCACTAATTAGAAGAGGGATGCCGTAATCTAATAAGTAAATAACTTGAAGGCAAGTGAATGTCGATTCACTAATTCTCCACCATGAAAAACGAAAAGAAATTAGGTTTTAAATGTATTGAAAACTCCTAGATCTTTTGAGATACATTGAACTTTTCAATGACATGTTTAAATCTCGATATGCCCCTCTCGTTTGTGATTGGGATGCCGAGGATCACAAAGTGGGTGTGAATAACCATGCAAATGTACATGGTGCCCTCATTGTTACAGTTACCTATTCAATGTGCTGGTTAACCACACACGCTCCATTGAACTATAACAAACAACGAGTCACCCTTTGCCACCTTTGCTTAGAACCCAATTAATGTGCCGGTTAACCACACGCGCTTCATTAACGTCTTAGCAAGGGTACAAAGTGTAATTTCATGGAATTGCATCAATTCACTTTTGCCTAAAGTAACTAAGATTGGGAATTTTGTAAAAATATTTAGTTACTTAATATAGATTCATTATACTTTTAATGAGGAAAGGTTTGCCCGATCCTACCCGTTCGGCTAACGACCTTCCACCAATCAAGGAAGCGGTGGGTGAGAATGGACACCCATTAAACGACCATTTTATAGGCCATAACCTTATATCCCCCTTATAGATTGGCTTCGTGAATGAGGCCTACTAACGGCAAGACTAGCATTTAAGTTGTACATATATATATATTAATCTTATAATATTATAAGTATAGGGTTGAATTTTAAAACTTGTAAAATTCTAGGGTTTGAAATTTAAATTATTCAAATTAAACTTTTAATCACAAAACTTAAATTTCAAAACTTGAGGGCAAGTTTTGAACTTTTCAAAACATAAAGGATCAAATAGCAAATAATGTAAATCAACTAATTAATTTAATGATTATCTAAATTTGACATAGTCAATATTACTTGCAAGACAATTTACCAATTTAATTCAAATAATCAATTATTATCATATAAGGAAATTATTGTTCAATCAAATGGTAATTATCTTTTGTTTGGTCAAGGATATACTCAAATATATGATAAAATTCGGATTTTAATGACCCAAAACAATTAAGGCAAGTATCCTCAAGCAAAACAGCAAGAAATCCCGAAATCTACTCTAACTGATGCTTGAACTCGCCGAGTTCCATTATGAACTCGCCGAGTTGGTGCTACTCGCCGAGTCCACAATGGGACTCGCCGAGTTCATCAGTCAGGGGCACAAAAATGATTTTTTTTATGCAAAAAGCAATCAACCAAAACATCAATTCAATAGAAATCAATCAAGGCTCTGATACCACTGATGGGTTTCAGCCATAAGAACTTTCCTATGTGCACATGCAAACCCTAATGCTTGGATCTAGGTTTCTCTAATTGAACATGCAATGTTTCCAAGGCTTACAATGCTAGATCTAGAGATAACAATTGAATCATAGCACATGAAATCAGATCTAGAAGAATACCTTTAGTTGCTTGCTTGAATCTTCTTGTTCTTGGAGCTTAGAGTCATAATTGTCACTCCTCTAATGGCTTACAAACACCAACTATCAAGAGGATGATTTGGAGAGAGAGGAGGGATGAGAAAATCGGCTCTAGGGTTTCAATCTTACAAGAGTGGCCGATTTCCCTCACCTGTAGGGTCTATTTATACTATGAGCTACTAGGGTTACATCCTTAACCCTAATTGAATAACTTAGGCCCTAAGCAATCCAAGGATCCTTCTAGATATGAGGCTTGGACGAATTTAAGATATCCTAACCCTAAAATTCGGCCACCCTAATATCCATAAGGATTCATAGCCCAAAAAAACACAACTATCACACATTTGACAATTTAAGCCCCTTTATTCAATTAACCTCTTTTAGTCACCAAATTAATTCCTAATTAATTTATGACTAATATTAATTAAATAATATTATTATTCCTTTAATATATTATTCTTATAACATATTAATATAATAATATCTCTTCTCTCTATATAAATCAACCTGTCAAGTTGCGTAGGTGAAGGCAACCCAAAAGGACCATGCACAACCGGGTCAAGTACTTACCAAATATAGTTACGGGCTTAGACACTAATCCAACAGTGTTTTCATTGGATATGCACAAAGTAGTAGTGCTTATCGGTTCCTTCTGCATGATTCTAAGAATCCTGAAATACACAAGAATACCATAATGGAATCAAGGAATGCTTCATTCTTTAAAGATGTGTTTCCTTGTTTGAACAAGGAAGTTGAAAGCCCATATTTACCAAACAACGAAGTTGTTTGAGAGGAAGAACAAGCTTAATCCGAGGAAGAAGAGATAGAACTCAGAAGAAGTAAGAGGGCTAGAGTTGAAAAATCATTTGGTGATGATTTTTACACCTATGTGGTGGAAAGTGAACCTAAAACCTACCAATAGGCGGTTACTTCTTCTGAGGGACCTCAATGGAAAGAAGCCATAAAAAATGAGATAGAATCTATCTTACAAAATCATACGTGGGAACTAGTGGATCTACCTCCAGGTAGCAAGCCACTGGGTTACCGTTGGATTTTTAAGAGAAAGATGAAACCTGATGGCAGTATTGATAAATACAATGCAAGACTAGTAATCAAAGGTTATAAACAAAAAGAAGGTCTAGATTACTTTGATACGTATTCACCGGTAACACGGATAACATCCATTAGATTAGTTCTTGCCATTGCAGCTATCAGAAACTTGCAAGTTCATCAAATGGATGTGAAAACGGCTTTCCTAAATGGGGAGTTGGAAGAAGAAATTTATATGGAGCAACCTGAGGGCTTCATTGCCTCGGGACAAGAGAACAAGGTTTGTAAACTTGTTAAGTCTCTATATGGATTAAAACAAGCTCCTAAACAATGGCATCAAAAGTTTGATCAAGTCATGATGGAAAGTGGCTTTAGAATCAATGAGTGTGATAAGTGTATCTATGTGAAAAACACCACTCATGGTTATGTCATCTTGTGTTTGTATGTTGATGATATGCTTATCATTGGTAGTGATGACAAGATAATTAGATCCACGAAGGATATGTTGGAATCCAGGTTCGACATGAAAGATATGGGTTTAGCGGATGTGATTCTTGGAGTCAAGATCACAAGAACCCAAAGTGGTTTGATTTTAAGTCAAACACGCTATGTGGATAAGATTCTTGAAAATTTTGCTAAGGGAGACACTAGCATAGCTAGAACTCCAATTGACACTAGTCAACATCTACGTAAAAATAGAGGTGATAGTGTTAATCAAGTGGAATATTCAAGAATTATTGGCAGTCTGATGTATCTAATGAGTTGTACCAGACCTGACTTAGCATATGCTATGAGCAGACTAAGTAGATACACTAGTAAACCCAGTTCTGAACACTGGAAGAGTATTACTAGGTTTCTAAGGTATGTGAGATACACACGAGAATATGGAATGCATTATGGCAGACATCCAACAGTTATCGAAGGATACACAGATGCAAATTGGATATCTGACATAAAAGATTCCAGATCTACAAGTGGATATGTATTTACACTTGGAGGTGCTGCTGTAGCATGGACATCATCTAAACAAACAATTATATCTAGATCCACGATAGAATCTGAATTTATCGCCTTAGATATTTGTGCTGAAGAGGCGGAGTGGCTACGTCAATTTGTAGAGGACATTCCTGAATGGCCTAAGCCGGTAACGGCCATATGTATACATTGTGATAACCAATCGGCAATTGGTAGAGCTCAAAGTACATTGTATAATGGGAAATCAAGGCACATTAGACGTAGACATAAAACGATACGACAACTAATCTCTACAGGAGTTATCACGGTTGACTGGGTGAAGTCAAAGGATAACATTGCGGATCCACTTACAAAAGGCTTGAGTAGAGATGTAGTTTATAAGTTGTCAAGAGGAATGGGACTAAAGCCCATGAATGAATAAATTCATACGAAGGAAACCTTACCCAGAAGACTGGAGATCCGAAGATCTGGGTTCAAAAGGATAACCTAACTGTATGAGTAAGGCATGTCACTGTGGGGGAGTTAACATTACTTCCTAGTCCATTCCTATATGTAGTGACAATATTAGGCTAAACATATGGTTTTTAATGATTCTTGGAATCACATATGTGAGAAGAAAAGTGGGGTCGCTTCGAAGGGAATTATAGGGGCACAATTCCTAAAGCTCTTGCAGAACCAGGCTAGTGTTCAGGACCAAAAACGAACACGTCTATGAGGATATGACCTTGTCAGGGAGAATCCTGTGAGATTTACATTGTCGTCTGCATAAATGGCAGCTTAGTTCAAAGACATCGACATCTACCAACTGCTAGGAGATTAAGTGTAACTTCTTAATGGAGGGTTCAAAGGGTAATACCTACCTATCCTATGCAGGATTTAACTATTGAAAATTTCGTTTGGAAATTGGATGTGCAGAGATCGATCTCCATTCATGTGGGGGATTGTTGGAAAATTTGGTATAAATATTTATATTTTTACTAACTTTGGACATATATAAATATATACATATGTTGTATATATAACTAACTCTAAGTGGGTTTGTGTTCTCCTCCACGAGGACTTCGAAACGATATATTATATGTCCAAAATAGAGTATATGTGAATGAGATATCGATACTCAAAGATGGGTATTTGAGAATAAGTTTAGCAAAAAGAGAGGAATGTGGGAATGATTCCCACATTGGTAGAAAGACCAAACCAATAAGGTTTATAAGCTTCAATGCATGAAAGGCTTACAAGCTTGTGTCTATGATTTTACTATAATTCCTACCCACGTGCAGGGGGGTGCAAATCTTGGATTTCGTAGACCAAAAACACCGAACTCATGCATGGGCGCGACCTGCGGACACAAATGCAGCTCCAAAAACTCGGGCGCGCGCTACCCTCGTTTTTGCTGAACTTGACAGTTTTGGTCCCTATTTTTGAATTCTGTAACGGATGCATTAATTGCGTAATTAATGACATTTATTGGCATTAAACGCTCAATCAATTAGTGATTTGTTTCCATTACACGATTCAACTATAAAAGAAGACCTTGCCATCTCATTCAAACACACGAATGAAAATACTCTTCTTCTTCCTCCTTCTCTGTACTCCTGCTTCTGGCGATGCTTTCAGACAAGTGGTAATATCCGGCAGTACACAATATTGTTAAGGTTGTTGTACCCTGGGAACAGACGGCGAATCTATTTAAGGGAATCGAGTCCAACTCGAGCCTCAGCCACATCGTTTGCTGCTAATCTTTTCTTTACAGGAAGCATTCAAAGAGGAAAACGAAGACATTACACTAACATTCACGACGTGATGGTATACTTCTCACGTCGTGAGGTCGTTTCACTCACGATTTTCAAACTTATTTCAGTTGTGTTGCATCGTGAATTCTCAATTTTCACATCATGAGTGATAATATATCATGTCACTTCTCTTCTTTCGACCTTACAACGTGGCGTATGCTTTCGCACATTAAGATGCTTTGCTTTGAAAATTTTATGCACCACACTTTTTGAAGGTGCAAGTTTCTGATTCATATCTTTCCGGCACATTCACGAGTACCAATGAGGTCCAAGTTCCAGTTATCTATTCAAGATGTTCGAGTTTTATTCGAGTTTTCCACACACCTTCTAGTTATCGATCTCACCACTACTACCAAGGGGAGTCTGTAACGCACGTGTTTCTAGGCTAGGCATTAATATTGACATAATAGTCTAAGTTAACCTTTGAAACTCATTTTGAAGAAATGAAAATGAATTATGTGAATATTATGTGAATTATGTGTTTTATGCTTAATTATTACGATTTAATTAATTAAGAATAAAAATGAGCGTCGAAAATAAATATTAGATAAAGCCGATATTTATTAAGAAAGTTGTAGTGGTCGTGACAAGGATTACGGATATATAAAGAATACCGAAATCCGAGTTATAACGAAGAAGTTATGACCTGTCGAAGTTTCGCGACAAAACCGGCACGGTGCCGAATGACGTAAAAAGTGAGTTTTTGATAAACTACTTTTTAGCCTTGGCGATATAAACGAAAGTCGTAGTGTTCGTTAAACCGAGAGTATGTATAAAAAGAACGCCCAAATCTGACTTCGTATGAGGAAGTTATGATTTTTCTAAGTTTTAGCTTAGCAGTAGACAGCTAAAAACTCGAATTTTAGATCGAGTGATTTTTAGCCAACACAACCTAAACGATAATCGAAGGTCTCGTCATTAGTAGTACAACGGTAAAAAGACAGACGAAAACGGACGTCGGATGAAGAAGTTATATATTTTTAACGGATTTCCTGTCCCGATCTGTTAAAAATGATAATATAAAAATTAAAGTCAAAATTTGCCGACGAAGTCTAAACGAAAGTTGTAGAGCGTAATTTTACCTACGCGTGCATATAAAGAACGTCAAAAGCGGAGCTCGTATGCGAAAGTTATGGATTTTAGAAGTTTGGGGCACAAAAATCGAGAATAATTGCGAAATTCGAGAAAAATCGCATGGTTAGGATTCGGCCACGTCACCTCACGTATGAACTCGCCCCGTGTTCCGATCTGCTGACGAGTCCGAAGTGGTCCAATAAGAATCCGACGCGTGTGCCTTGGTGGCGAGCCCTCGCATCCGACGCGTGTCGCGATGACTCTCGCATCCAAGCCAGCTGCTTCGCTCCGCGGACGCCACGTGCCTTCGCCTCCTGCTGCCCGTGCCCTCGCTGCTGACTCACTCCTCTCGGCCGACCTTTGAACCTCCCCTATAAATAGAAGGGTTGCGAGATCTTCCGACTACTTTTGGAAAATTCTCATTTTTCACCTCTTTTTCAATATTTTTATTATTTCCACTTCCCCCGAAGCCCCGATATTATACCAAACACCCGAAACACGTCCCGGAGTGCCCGAGAAGCCCGATAAATTTATCTTTTCGGTTTCGAAGCCCGACCCTCGCAGAGCCCGGTTTTCAATAAAACATCCCGGTTTTATCGAAAACGATTGTTTTAGGAAACGAAGTGCTGCCCGATTATCGTTAAATCAAGTGAGTGTATAGTTACTTTCATCTTACACATAGATATGAAGTATTTTATATAAAATACGTGCTATGTGAATATATATTGTTTGTTTATTTGAGATGGATATTGAAGGAATGATTTATACAAGTTTTAAACTGTATATGTATTTTTATCTACAAATATGTTGGGTAAAACATGGGTAGATGAATTAGATGATGTGTGATGAAATAAAAATTGATGAGAGGTATCGATGTTTAAGATGATCTAGTCGTCTAGCAGAGTATAAACAACGACCACAGACTACTTTAGATAGTCTAGTGGAACGTTAACAGATTCGTAACCGTTAGGTATGTTTGAACTATATGTTCATAAGGTGTTCTCGAACTATATGTTCATTAGGTGTTTTTGAACTATGTGTTCATCCGATAGTTCTTCTTTTTGAAACTATTACGTGTCGGGGTACGGGAGCGTACGGGAGTACTTTATTAGTATTTTCCCTATACTTTTTATTTTGAAGAGCTTTGGAGTCTTCCTTTCTTTTATGAAGTGATCAGACGAGCTTCATGAGTCAGCGTTTCCATTCACGATGCCGGATAAGGTGAGTCCGGGGGTAAAATACCTCACGATATTCAGCCCACTGCCTAGGCAAAGTTCGATGCTGGATAGGGTGAGTCTGGGGGTTACATACCTCACGATATTCAGACCACTGCCTAGGCAAAGTTCGATGCTGGATACGGTGAGTCTGGGGGTAAATTACCTCACGATATTCGGACCACGGCTAGGCATTGATAACTACCCCTGACTTAATTGTCTTGTGGTTCTTTCTTTTACGAACGAAGGTTTGTGGTTAAAGTTATTCCATTCATTTGATGTCTTTATCGATCCTTTTTTGCTGCTAGGGAATTTCTTAAGCAGTTTCGTTAGTTGGTTGTTCATATCGATCCTTTAGGCTAGATCTAGTAAGATCACTGTATAGGATCAGTATGTGGGGATCGACGTTTGTTAGTGCTTGTAGTATAAACCTTGGGCAGCGATGGACTTCGTGCCTATTCCTTAGGATGAATCCTCAGGAATGAGTGATAGTTGATTCTTAGGGTAAATCCTTAAGAAATAAATAAGATAATGGGGATTGGGTATTTGGGTTGATTGTTTGATGTTTAAACATAATAAGTTTATTTATTGTGGATTGAAAACCCTATATGCTCACCAGGCTCCCAAGCCTGACCCACTCAGTTTATTTGTATCACAGGTATCGATACGAAGTTGCTTTACACTGAGAGATTAAAAGAGAAGTAGATCACTAGTGTAAATGAATGTAAGTTTTGTTTATGCTTATGTTTTTGTATTGACGATGACATCCCAATGGTTTAAATGAATAAAATACATTTCTTCGGAAATGATTTGATAACATATTTATCATGTTTTTCCGAAAACAAATTCCGCAACACTTTTAATCAAATGATTACTCTGAAATTATTTTAAAAGCATAAATTAAACTGGTATTTTCTGGCCGTGAATTGGGGATGTCACAGTTGGTATTAGAGCATTAGTTTAAGCGAACTAAGAAATTTGTAGGATTTCTAGACTTAAACTTAGAATGCTTAGCGATGATTGTGAGATGAGTGTCTGCTATATTTTAGACACGAGCACAAGTTTATTTTAGGAAAGATGACTAAAATGTTTTATGTGTTAAATATTTTATGTTATAGCTATAAAGATGCCTTATATGCTATTATTTGTTCGGATCTATGGTCTGTTGCCGACCAGATCTGGAAACTTTATGTGTTTAGGATTCTAAGCGTATGACTACGATATTAGAACTAGCATGTAAACGTTTCAGAGTGACAAGGAGATTTATACGTCTATCGTAAATAAAGCTTTCCTATCTTAAATCCTCGCCTAGTACACCGAACGTCTGCTTGGGTGTACGAAACGTTATGGTGAAGACTCGTAGAGAATTGAGTAGATGGAGGAAATGAAAAGCTTATGATAGTGAATGATACCTATTAGAAGATATCGTAAGAGTGGTATCTTGCCTTTAGAATATGTCAGATAAAATAACGAAACGTTTAGAGGGGTACGGTACGTCTGAAGTACACCTTCGATTGGCAGGATGATGGAATGATTGGTGTAATTCTTGAAGTTGTCCCATCGTCTAGAATTTCCATCACCAACCAAGTTGAAGTAGAATTGATGATTGAAGATACGCATGGAAGAATTCCTAGTAGAGTCTAGGAAAATTTTATGATTAATTGGACACATTCGTATGTGTTAAATTGTTTTGTGATTTTAGGACTTGGGGACTGCGAGACAATACTTGGGACGAGTATGAGTAGGTGTGAATAGTAGTAGAGATCTATACTACTGGAAGCATAGGACTCACACTTGGATCAAGGAAAGTCACAAGGTTACCAAGGAACTAGTAATTGATTCCGTCTTATTCTAGTCTGTCGTTACCATCGTTTCGGTAATGACTAAGAAGATGATTGTTATTCTGACCCCAGTGGTCATATCAAATTGAGTCCGACTACGATGAGTTTGTTACGTGGTTCAGAGAACCAAGATCGATGTAGCAGTTGACTTAAGCCAAATTGAAGTAAAGGATGATCAAAGCTGTAAGGTCCTAAAAACGGATCTTAACCAATGATCAAGCAATCAATCAATCAATATAACAAGAATTGAGTAGAAGAAGAATAAAATCAAGCTTGCACACGTTTATATATCAAAACGTCTGGTACAACTCGAATACTCTTGGCCGTGAACACTAGACGAACAACCCATACAAATGACCTAGACAAGCCCTATATATAGAAGACACTGGCCGTAAACAGAGTTTACGGCCGTAAACCTGTTTACGGCCATAAACACAAGCCCTGGCCGTAAACACATCAAACACCCTGAAAATACACAAAATGACTCAATAGACCTTATACAATGGAAAGCCTAGACCAAACCATAGACTGGACCCTTCAATCTCCCCCTTGGTTTGGGGCTAGCTGTAACTCAGTCTTTTTCAATTACAAGAACATCGGACCCTCCCATTGCCCCTTGCCACGTCCCCTTAGCAATAATCTCGGCAACCATTGTTGTGTACTCTTTAGCAGCTGGCTCAAATATGTCTTCTGCAACCTTAATCTGATGAAGGTTCAACTGATGAATATCCCATTTCCTAAACTGAAACAGATCTCTTTTGTCATATAAACGAATGCATCCATCTTTAAGCTTTATGACAGCGGAGGCTGTAGTTTCATCAAACACCCAGTAAAGCATGGACTGTAATGATCTATCTGGATAATTCTGAAGCACAGGAATCTGTTTTACTTGATTGGTAGCAGGCCACATCACAGATCGAATAGGAAGATTGGTTTTGGGATCAAGTACACTTGGGTATATTTTGATAATTGACTCTGCAGTCTTCATTGAAGGAAAACCCTTTACCACTTGATCTTCCAAAAAGAGCTTGAATTGTGTTGCCTTGGGATTTTGTGAAGGATTTGCAAAAGGAGCTCTCGATAATTCTGAAAGATCAACCCTGGTCCAGGAATGGAAATCATGAACATCTTTATAGAATTCTGTGTTGCCACTCTTGCGTCTCACGAGCCACATGTTTAGTGTATCATGAAAGCTCCATGAAACAATTCCTGACCTATCACCGTATATGTCTCTAAAACATCTTTCTTGAAGATCTGTGACGGTGATTTTGGGCTGATCTCCAGGAGCATTTTGATCTGAGCTCCTTTTAAACAAAAGTTGACCTTTCTCAGCTGCTTTGGCCAATTTGGCACGTTTCAGAGCTACGGCATTTGGAGCTTGAACTGGTTCTACTTCAAAACGATCTACAACTCGAGATGTTTGAACAGGTGGTGGCACAATCGTGGGTGCTTGAGAAGGCAGATACATCCTTGACTCATCAACAGAGGATTTGAACTTGTCACCAAGTTCCTCTTCCAACTTCTTCTTCAAATCAAAGTAGCTAGCTGTGAGGAGACCAAAGTGAGTCTGAAGATCAGTGATCTGTTTAGTCTTTAGAGTCTTATCCTCTTCAAGATCAGTAACTTGAATCTTGAGCTTGGCATTTTCACTCACAAGATCAGCTACCTGAATGTCAAGCTCAATGTTCTTTTGATTAAGCACGTTTATTTCCTTTTGAAGCTCAACAATAGTGGGATTATCTTCTCCTGAGTCGCCTTCTCCAATAGAAATTCCTTTAGCTCTGGGAGAAGGCACTGAGCTTTGTTCTTTAGCCAAAAACATAGCAAGCCTCACAGAGGCAGCATCATGATTAGGCCTAGGAAGAGAAAAATCTATAGGTTCTGAAGAACCACCAACATCAAAGGTGGTGCTTGGTCCTTCATGAGATGGTCCAAATGAGTCAGCAGTAAGAATAGGTGTTGAATGAATGGGGAGACCTTGAGATAGTTCAGAAATTAGTACACCAGGTCTTGGATCAAGTCTTCTTCTTTTAACCGGAGGCGAGGAGGTCAGAGTTGTTGTGGGATCACTCTCAGGAGGCTCTGAGGTAGGAAGAACATTAACAAGGGGAGGAATCCCTGAAACTGTCTCCTTATGAATTGAATCATCAGCCATCTGATCGGAGGTAGGAGGCATGGTTTCGAGAACATCTTCAGTTTCTCGTATCTCCGTTGCTGGATGAGCAACATCATAGATACTATCAAAGAACACGTCGAGGATTTCATTGGACAAAAGATTTTCATTGCTTCCAAAATTCAGGGGAATATCATCCTTGTCATAGCCAGTAAGATCGAGATCCTCGAATGAATCATGAGCATCTTCAGTGTTTGCAGATGCAGTTTCCTTAGTTCCTTCACTGTAGTCACTTTGAATAGGCACCGATGTCATATCATGATCTTCTGCCACAAATGCACTAGGAGTAGCTTCCTTGTCATGATCTGATACAGTTATGACATCATCATCTGAAAATACTTGCTCTGAAGAAACATGCTCAGAAGATATTTTGTCAGAAGACCCATGAGATTCAGATGCATCATTTAGCTCAGCAAACTTTCCAAACTTCATCAAAGGAAACTTTCCTTGAAAGACAACTTTACCCTTGCGATTCTGTTTAATCAGTCCAACAGTTTGTGGACCAAGAGATTTCATATCTAGGATCTCTCCTTCTTTGGCCATCTCTGGGAATTGCAAATCGACGAACACCTGAATAAACCTAGGATACATCAAGAAAGTATCTCTAGTCTTCGTGTTGATGTTTACAACGAATTCGTCCAGAATAAACCTTGAAAAGTTGAACTTTATCCCTTCAGCAAGCGCGGCGATAGCTCCTGTGTTTCTTAGAGAAATTTCATCCACACCAGTTCGTCTTCCAGATATACAGGTCACAAAGGTGTGAGCCAGGAATCTCCAGTAAGGCGGCAGAAGCTTCTTTATGGTGGGAGGAAAAACGCCTTCGTAGCCCATTTTGTTAAGAACCTCTTGGACTTCATCAACAACAATCTCAGCAGGGTAGGTTGATTGATCATCAATTTGTAATGCATCTCTGATGGTTTGCTCAGTAATGATAATTTTGCATCCTTTCACCTCAGCCTCAATGGACACAGATCTGTCATCTCCTCGTTTCATCTTAGCAGACATCCAAAATTCTTTAATGATTCCTTGATACACAACAGGACTCACGGTGAGAGCAGTGGACAAACAACACTCCTTTAGCCCATGAATCATTGATTTGAACTCTCCATGAGCAAAAGGAGGTTCCACCAGCAGAATTGCAAGATTGTAACTGTCAGCGAACTTGAGACTTGCCATTTGAACTGCACACAACGGGCCAAGTGAGAAAACAAAGTATTTAAACGATATAAAATTTATGGTTTTCTCAATCAAACAATTTAATCTTTGGCCTTAAGATACAAATCAACAGATTATTGACCAAAATGAATTTATTAACAAAATGGATTTTTTCGGCCGTACACGGCCTGGCCGTACACGGCCGGGCCGTAAACGCCGATAATCAAAAATCGTCGATTAATCCCTCAAAAACCCATCGATTTGATGAAAAAACACATTTCACCAGTCGATTTTAGCCTACCTACGAGAATCACGACTCAATTTCACGGAAGAACACGAAATTTTTTTTGAGTGGGAGAGAAAGTTGGAGGGGTTTACGGCCGCAATCACGAAAATGAAGAGTGAAATATTGATTTCGGTTGTAATCTCCCCTTTTATACCTTGTTCGAGTTTAGCTGTTATCCACACAGTGTAAGATGAAGTCCAAATCCCAAATTTTTTTTTTAAAATTAAAACATTTTGAGGATTAAAATTTTAAAATTAAAATAATAATAAAAATTTAAAAGTTTAAAATTTTAAGAGAAATTACAAATTTAGACAATTAAAAATAAAATAAAATAAAAAAAATAAAAAATAAAATAAAATAAGAGTGAAAATGAAATTAAAAATTAAGAATTAAAAATTAAAAATAAAAACAAACTTAATTCATCTCAACTAATACTGAACATAATTTTGTGCTACTGGGATCAAAGTTATTAGATAGCCTTAATCCATTTGTCGGTACCTTTACCTTCTTGTCTATGTCTGGTCGATCGCGGGTATTGTGGTCCACTTAAACATAAAGGATTTGTGATAAAATTTAGGACAAATTAATAGTGACAAGACAATAAATTCTGTAAACTTAGATACTTTTCTTAAAGACCATTCAGCTGACGACGACCAAGGATATTGTTGTCCACCTAAATCAAGCAGTGAGATCTACATACAACCTTTAAATGGTTCGATTTTAGTTGCACTAGAACGTGTTCCCCACTTCCCAATATACCCTGGTTATCAAGAACTTCCAAAGAACTCCTTACTTTAGGTGAGTAAACAATTATTAAGGAGGAAGTCAGATTTAGAAATGGGTGCATATGTTGTGTCCCAGGTCGGATATATTTCAATCATGCAGAGGGGACAACATGTGGCTAACTAGGATAGAGGGATTGAGAGGTAGAATGTTGCATATGTTGTGTCCCAGGTCGGATCTTCCGATCACGCAGAGGGGACAACATATGGCTAACAGATATAGATAGATAAGAAGATGAGTAAAGATAGAGTTGCATATGTTGCATTCCAGGTCGGATCTTCCGATCACGCAGAGGAGGTAACATATGACTGACAGAAAGAAAGCAAGAAAAAAATTTCCTACAGACCTACTTTATCAGAACCCCCAGTCGCCCTATCAAAGCCAGAATTAAGGACATAAGTCTGTACATCAAGGAAAAATTGAGCCATAGATCTAGATGCGTATTAATTTAGTGTATCCGCAGATTCCCATGTATATCTCTCTGCTCAACCTATCCAAGCGTCGTATTGTCAGACTCAATGGAACTATCTAGGTTAAAGTTTGTCAGGTCTCTAAACTTCTCAAGTTCATCTGATCCTAGTCAAGTCCATTAAAAGATCCTTCATGTCTACCAGCGCATCAAACATAGAGCACAGACAATTCGACTTAGTTACCTTACACAGATTCAGATTATCTGTTATCACATGATTATATCACCTCCCAATAAACAAAACTAAAATAACAGCATATATTTTTTTATTTTCTGATTTTCTAATGTTTTTGGATTTTTTTTTAGTATTTTCAAAAAAAATAAAGCAGAAATAACACTATTTTTGGATTTTTTTTATTTCTCCCCCTAAATTTGTGCATGGGTGAGAATGAAATTAAAATTTGCAAATTTAAACTAACCTAAAACAAAAATTAATCCTCAAAACGAATCACTTTCAAAATGCTCACAAGCACATCAAATCGAGCTTTGTTAAATGGCTTTGTGAACAGATCAGCCACATTGTTAGCAGTGGGGACCTGTTCCAGCCGAATGAGCGAACGCTCATAGCAGTCTCTGATAAAATGAATTTTGATATCAATGTGCTTGGTTTTGGAATGCTGGACAGGATTTTTAGTAATCTGAATAACAGCCTCATTATCACAAAAGATAGGGGTTTCTAGATAGTTCAAAACGTAATCCAACAGCTGATGTTGGATCCATATAACTTGAGAACAACAAGCAGAGGCAGCAACATATTCCGCTTCTGCTGTTGAGGTTGAGACGGTGTGTTGTTTCTTGCACTGCCACGACACCAGCCTGTCTCCAAGGAATTGACACCCTCCAGATGTAGATTTCCTGTCAAGCTCACAGCCTCCATAATTACTGTCAGCAAACGCATATAAATCAAATTCAGAATTTTTCGGATACCAAAGACCCAATTTTGGGCTGCCTTTGATATACCGAAAGATTCTTTTGACAACAATAAGATGTGAAAGTTTAGGATTAGCCTGATAACGGACGCATTGACAAACTGCAAACATGATGTCTGGGCGGCTTGCAGTTAGATACATCAACGATCCGATCATCGATCTGTAGTGTGTCTGATCTACGGATTCGCCATCAGAATTTGGATTAAACAGGGGTCTTTCGGCCATCGGTGTTGATGCAGGTTTTGCGTCTTGAAACCCGAATTTCTCAAGTATATCCTCCACATACTTTGATGGATGGAGCAAGATTCCGGTTGACTTCTGTTGGACCTGAAGCCCCAAAAACATGGTCATTTCCCCTAACGAACTCATCTCAAACCTCTTTTTCATCACGCCTTCAAACTCTTTACAGAGCTGCAGACTGGTAGACCCGAAGATAATGTCGTCAACATAGATCTGGACTAGAATCTGATCATTATCCACATGCTTGATGAATAAAGTTTGATCGATAGTGCCACGAGAGTATCCATGCTCGAGCAAGTGCTTTGTGAGAGTCGCATACCATGCTCGAGGAGCTTGATGTAACCCATACAACACCTTGTCTAACTTGTAGACATGATTAGGAAACTTCGAGTTAACAAACCCAGGGGGTTGATCAACATATATTTCTTCCTTCACCTTGCCATACAAGAAAGCTGTCTTAACATCCATCTGATAAACTGTGAAGTTCATGTAAGAAGCATATGCAAGGAAGATACGGATAGCCTCCAAGCGAGCTACTGGAGCATAAACCTCAGTGTAGTCAAGACCCTCGATCTGTCTAAACCCGCGAACCACCAATCTTGCCTTATTGCGTACTATGACTCCGGAATCGTCCTGCTTATTGCGGTATACCCAACGTGTGCCAAGAGACTTTTTGCCCTTAGGTAATTCAACCAGTTTCCAAACCCCGAGTTTTTCAAATTGATTCAGCTCTTCGTGCATAGCATGTACCCAGCTGGGCTCATTCAAAGCTATTTCAACGTTCTTTGGATCTATTTGAGAGATAAAGCAAGAATAGAGACATGTGTTTACATCTCCACTCTGACTTCTAGTTTTAACACCATCACCCAGCTAGCCAATGACATTCTCGATCGGATGATCGCGTTGAATACGTGAGGGTATCTCCTGGATGATGTCATTGAGGGAAACTGGAAGATTGTGAATGTTGATAACTTCATCATTTGCTGAATGTTCCACATCAGATGAACCTGTCCCATTTGATGGATCTGCTACAAACTCATTAGCAATTTGTTCAGGAAAGAGTAGTTCCATGAAAGTTGAAGTAACAGCGGAAGCATCTCTAGACATAAACTCTCTTTCAACAGGAGTAAGAGGTGTAGCATCAGCATCTGGAGCATCATGTTGAGCGTGAGATTCTGGACTAGTAAGTGGAACAGATGACTCCCCCTGAGGAAGTGAAGAGGATACCGGTGGAGGTCTGTAAACAACTTCTTCGTCTTCGTCTTCAGGAGCAATCTTCGAACCAGAGGAAGAACCAGATGAACCATCTGAAAACATATTGAGCGATTTGAACAATGATGTGTAATCAAACAGCCAATCAGGTCCCACTCTAGCATCCGTTTCATTTTCCTCTAACCAGCGGACGTCGAAGGATTCTACAATCTGCTTCGTCTTCTTGTTGTAAACCCTATATGCAGTGCGAGCAGCATACCCCACGAAGTAACAATCATCGGCTTTGGCATTAAATTTTGGGTTGGACTCCAGGTGAAGAAGGGTGCAAGGGCAGCCAAATACACGAAAGTGACTGACTGAAGGCTTATGACCATAAAGAATTTCATATGGAGTCTTCATCTGGGTTTTGTTGATCAAAATACGATTCTGAACGTAGCAAGCAGTGTTAATCGCCTCAGCCCAAAAGAAAACAGGTAACTTGGAGTCACAAAGCATCGTCCTTGCAGCGTCTTTCAATGTTCGATTTCTCTGCTCAGCAACACCATTTTGTTGAGGTGTGCGAAAAGAGCTGTATTGACGCACGATTCCCTTCTCTGCGCAAAAGTGATCAAGAACTGCATTCTTGAATTCTGTTCCATTATCAGTGCGAAATGCCTTAACCCGGTTATTAGTTTGGTTCTCAATCATCACAATGAACTTCTTTATAAGATCAGGAATCCCACGTAAAACGAGAGAAATCATCGATCACAACCAGACAATACGAGTTTCTGTTGATGCTTAGGACATTGACCGGACCGAATAATTCCATGTGCAATAATTGGAGCAGCTGGCTGATTGAATTGACCTGTTTTGGCAGGTGTGGTTTTCTATGATGCTTTCCCTGAGCACATGAAACACACTTCTCAAATGTTATAAAGTCTCTAACAGGTAAACCACGTACCATATCATTCTTTGCAAGACGATTCAGATTCTTAGCGTTAGCATGACCGAGTCGTCGGTGCCACATCATTGCATTTTGTTCTGAGACCTTCGAAAAGAGGCAGGTGACTTGTTCAGGAATGTTACTGTTCATATCTATGATATATGCATTGCCATCCCGCTTTGATTTGACAAGGATCCACTCTTCCGGGATGACAATGCCTGGCTTGAGGATAATGCACTCTTTATCAGTAAAATGCGTTGAATATCCTTTGTCACAAATTTGAGAAACACTTATCAAGCTATGTTTTAACTCGGGAGCAAAGTTGACATTCTCGAAACTTAGCACTCCATTTGTTACGGTTCCTCTCTGAGTGATTTTACCACCTTCTCCGCCCGCAAAGGAAACATAACCCCCATTAAAAGATTGAATGTTGCTCAATTGGGAGATGTCTCCAGTCATGTGCTGGGAGCAGCCGCTATCGACATACCAAGGTCTGACGACATTCCTCCGCAACTGTCCCTGCAAGATGAGCAGAATTATTTAGATTTGGGGACCCATATCATCACTTTCCTGGGTTGACCCTTCACATTCATAGATTTATCCTTGAAAACTTTCAACTTGGAATCATCATGTAAAGCACTTTCAGAGGATGGCGATGATTGGTTGGAAGTTAATTTGGGCATCCACTGATATGTAGGTTTCTTAACAATCACATGCGGTTTTGAAATAGTTTTCTTTTCATTTTGCATTGAGCGCTTGGATTTTCTACCAGAAGTGGTTGAAGATCCAGAACCGCTCTTTGATGAAACCGATCTTGGCGGAGCCTTGTTCGATTTTGACAAACTGTTTGTGACTTTGTTATTAAAAACCTATTTATTTTTTTGAAAAAAAATGCCTTTTTCTTATTTTGATCATTCTTCCAATCATCATCTCGAGAATGAGCTCTTGAGAACTTTCTAGTTAAAGACCTTCCTCTAGACTCATTCTCTCCTCTTGGTGACAGATAATGCACAAAAGCCCTATTTGGACAATTCCTAGCTATATGACCACCAATTCTACAATTGAAACAAATCTGTTTGTTGTTATTGAAACTGGTACTGCGTTTTTCAGATTTATTTTCTTTAATGACACCCTTACTTTTCCCACAAGAGCAAGTGCAAGAACCAAATTGTGCAATAAGTGAGGGTGCATCAGGTTGTGTGGCTTGTGGAATGGGTGTGCTTGTAACAGAATCATCAGAAGTATCAGGATTATCAAACAAATCATCAAATATGTCAAAAAAATTCAACTCAACAAGATCTGATGCAGTATCATCAATTTTAACATTAGAAACATTAAAGTTTTCATTCAAAACAGAAACAGCAGGTTCAGACACAGTTTAATTATCAAGTCCAGACATAGTTTTATTATCAGAAACATATCCTTCAGCTTCGTGCTTTGACTGATCTAAGGATTGATCTGCAGGAGAAGTAGAAACATTAGTACTTTCAATATTAATAATTCCTCCTGAAACAAAACCAGTTGGTTTGCCATAAACCATGAATGGTTCGTTGGCAATCTCCTCTTTAGTCAAAGGGTGATATTGATATGTGTGATTGAAAGGAGGAGACACTTTATCATACCCTAAACCCTTTGACTGATTATGTTTAAATTGCATGCAATGGTCTATCATGTTGGCAACTACTTCGCTTGACACATCAAATTTTCTAAAATCAAAATTTGCAGTTTCAAATTTGCCTTTTAATGTGTCAAGCTCAGTAGTCAATTTAGCAAGTTGTCTTCTAACATAGTCATAATTCTCACATTTATTACTGTAATCTTCCTGAAGTCTCCTAAAGTCTTTTATTTTTGTTTCTAATTCAGCCTTTAGGGGTTTCTGTCCTTTCCTGAGTTGATAACCTTCATATCTCAGGTCCTCATTTTCTCTACGTAATGATGCTATTTCCTCACGAAGAATTTTAACATAATCAATGCATGCTTGAGAACAGGAAGGTAGACTTATCTCTTTCTGCTTGGATTCTGAAGTAGTAGATACCATTAATGCAAACTGCAACTCCATCATCTTTTCTTCTGGATCAGCCTCATCATTCTTCATAGGAACATCATCAATTACTTGGGCCAAGTGAGCATTTTCAGGTCCTGAAATATTCAGGGCTTGAATCTGGTCCTCCCAGTTAAAAGACTGAGCAACCATTGCAGTCTCACTGTTGACCGTGGCACCTCCACGATTATTTCCCATAACAACTATCGTTCTGTCATTGTTCATCCTTCGATCTGGTTTCGGGCACTCACGAGCAAAATGACCTGGCTCGTGACAGTTGAAGCATCGCAACTTTCCTTTGTTAAATCCCACTTTCTTGTCAGCATTCATTCCCCAGTTATTCTTTCGTGTCTTTTTTGCGAACTGCTTCGCCCTGAACACTGCCATAGCTATTTGCCATGTAATATCCATCTCTTCCACGTCTTCTGGATGAATTTGATCTAGGTCAGCAAATGATAGTTGAGGTGGAAGCTCTCCGGCTAAAAGGGCATTATAACAGTTGACAAGTCCAGTGGCAAGAGCAAGATTTTCATCATTTTCTTTGGAGTTCGAGGAAGAAGCCACAACTAGTATATTAGAGGAGGGAATAGCTTGTGGAACAACAGATGGAGACACGGATGACGCAGCAGGAAGAGATGTTGTTGATGGAGTAGCAAAAGTCTGAATCTGAGGTTGTTGAACAGCAAACGCTTGGCCTGGAGAGGAGATGAGTGATGAAAGAGCATTGTTTGAAGAAATCCCGAGATTTGCAGTCGAATAGGAATTCACATGATTAATCTCTCGCTGCTTATCATCAAGATCGCAGGCTTTGATAATCGCCATTGTTTCAGCAAGAGTGAGACGATTTAGATCTTTTGTCTTCTTGATAACAACTACATTCATATCCCATGATTTTGGAAGTCCATTCAGTAGCTTTTTATTTATCTCGGACTTGGTCAAGAAGATCCCAACTATATTCATCTCAGTAGTGAGAGTGGTAAATCGTTGTAGCTGAGCCTCCAGGGTTTCTCCAGGAATATAGTTGAACATGTTGAATTTCTGTCGTAGCATATCCTGACGACTTTCTTTCATGTCTTCATTTCCCTCATAGACCTCGATCAATGCTTCCCACAAAGCTTTTGCTGAAGTATATTCTCTAAAACCCTGAGCTATATTAGGAGATAAAGCTATAGTCAGAGTGGCTAAAGCCCGTTCCTGTTCTTCAACTTTCTCAAAATCCTCATCAGTATAATTTCCAACTGCTTTGTCAACTTGTTGTCCTGCAATTCCGGTGGTAATTCTGACTGGACCTTTGATAATGCTTCGCCAAACTTTGAAGTCTTTCATCTTGATGTACTTTTCAATTTGGTATTTCCATTCAGGAAACCCATCTGCAGACAACAATCTTGGAATACGCATGGATGTTCCCATAACAGAGTCCAGTTCGTGATGATGTGCTTGACTTTGAGAATCCATTTTAATTTTAATTAAATTTTAAATAAAAAAGATTAAAAATAAGAAAAGTCAAATGTTGGTTTGCGTTCAATGGTCTTTACGGACGTAAACCGAGTTTACGGTCAAGGGGTTTGCGGTCAAACGGAGTTCACAGTCAAATTGAGTTTACGGTCAATTGGAGTTTACGGTCAACGGAGATTCTTGATTTCACGGTTGAAAGTTAGTTCACGGTTATTGAAGATCTTGAGTTTTCGGTTGAAAGTCGGTTCACAGTTATTGAAGATCTTGAGTTTACAGCCGTAAACACGTGGCTGTAAACTCATAGAATGTTGACGAAAAACAGTGATTTGAGCAGATTCGATCCCCTCTTGTCACGAAATCACTAAAAGCAATCTCGAATAGTGATGAAGTTAATATCCTTTGGACGAAAACTTGATTGAAAGATGTTTTTCACACCGGTTTTGCTCTGATACCAATTGTAAGGTCCTGAAAACGGATCTTAACCAATGATCAAGTAATCAATCAATCAATATAACAAGAATTGAGTAGAAGAAGAATAAAATCAAGCTTGCACACGTTTATATATCAAAACGTCTGGTACAACTCGAATACTCTTGGCCGTGAACACTAGACGAACAACCCATACAAATGACCTAGACAAGCCCTATATATAGAATACATTGGCCGTAAGCAGAGTTTATGGCCGTAAACCTGTTTACGGCCATAAACACAAGCCCTGGCCGTAAACACATCAAACACCCTGAAAGTACACAAAATGACTTAATAGACCTTATACAATGGAAAGCCTAGACCAAACCATAGACTGGACCCTTCAAAAGAGATCAATAGAAGTATCGCGTTCGTTGTTAAAGAAGTTGGGTTAGGTTGTGTTCTGACCCAAAGGGATAAAGTGATAGCGTATGCATCGAGGCAATTGAAAGAGCATGAAAAGAACTACCCCACTCATGATCTGGAGTTGGCAGCGGTAGTATTCGCCTTAAAGATATGGAGGCACTATCTTTATGGCATTAAATGCAAACTTTTCATTGATCATATATCTCTTTAATCAGAAGGAATTGAACATGAGGCAACGACGCTGGCAAGAGTTACTCAAGGACTACGACTGTGAGATACTTTACCACCCTGGTAAAGCAAATGTTGTTACTGATGCTCTCAGTCGGAAGGTAAATCTTGAAAAGAAAAGGCCAAGAGCGTTGAGAATTGAAGTTATCTCGACCATTGTGGAAAGTATAAAGAAAGCTTAAGAGGAAGCTTTAGAGAAAAATGACCGAAAGGAGGAACGTTTGGGTAAAACATTAGTGTTTGATACAAACGGTCAAGGACTGAAGGTATTCAAAGATAGGATTTGAGTACCTAAGACGGGAGAAGTAAGAGATCTTCTGATGGAATAAGCTCACAAGACCATGTACTCGATTCATCCCGGCAGTACAAAAATGTATAGGGACCTAAAACCCTATTACTGGTGGCTGACGATGAAGCTCGATGTTGCTAAGTATGTGGCCGAGTGTGTAACATGTGCTAGGGTTAAGGCACAACATCAGAAACTGTATGGGAGTTTAGAACCTTTCCCTATACCCATGGGTAAATGGGAAGACATCACCATGGATTTTGTGACTAAACTGCCCAGAACAAGGAACGGTCACAACATGATTTGGGTGGTCGTTGATTGCTTCACTAAGAGTGCGCATTTCATAGCAGCCAACGAGAAATGGTCTATGGATAAACTTGCGAATTCTTACGTGAAGGAAATTGTGAGGTTTCACGGTGTTCCGTTAACGATTGTATTCGATCGTGACAGCCGTTTTACCTCAAGGTTTTGGAGGAGTCTACAAGAGGAATTGGGTACTAAGTTGTGTTTGAGTACAACTTACCATCCGCAAACCGATGGTCAGAGCGAACGAACAACTCAAACGTTGGAGGATATGCTGAGAGCATGTACCCTGGAATTCCAAGGTAACTGGGGTGAACACTTACCTCTACTAGAATTTTCCTATAATGATAGTTTCCACTCGAACATCAAGATGGCACCTTATCACGGTTTGTATGGAGAAAAGTGTCGAACGCCGTCATGTTGGCTGGAAGCTGGGGAAAAGCAGTTTATGGGACCTGAAATAGTCCATCAGACTGCTGAAAAGTTGAAAGTGATTAGAGAAAGGATGTTAGCAGCTCAAGATCGTCAAAAGAGCTATGCTGACAAGAAAAGACACCCGATATCATTAGAAGTTGGAGATTCGGTTTTACTTAAAGTCTCGCCGTGGAAGGGACTTGTAAGGTTTGGTAAGAGGGGAAAATTGAGTCCAAGGTTTATTGGACCGTTTAAAGTTCTTCAGAGGATTGGGAATCAAGCTTACAAGCTACAATTACCAGAAGAACTAGAGGGTATTCATAATACCTTTCATATGGGTTATTTGAGAAAGTTCACGGGAGATGTGCCTGACATAATTCACATTTCTGAATTAAGGTTGGATGAAAACAAGAGGTTAATTGAAGAACCTGAGGCAATCGTTGACCGTAAGACTAAGAAGTTGCGACGCAAGATGGTCGATTTAGTGCTTGTGCGTTGGAAACATACAAATTGGCCAAATCTCACCTGGGAAAAAACGGAGAGTGACATGATGAGTCGCTACCCGTATTTGTTTGCTGATGTGTGATTCCGGGCACAGAATCATTCTAAGGGGGAGAGAATTGTAACACCCGTATTTCTAGGCTAGGCATTAATATTGACATAATAGTCTAAGTTAACCTTTGAAACTCATTTTGAAGAAATGAAAAGGAATTATGTGAATATTATGTGAATTATGTGTTTTATGCTTAATTATTACGATTTAATTAATTAAGAATAAAAATGAGCGTCGAAAATAAATATTAGATAAAGCCGATATTTATTAAGAAAGTTGTAGTGGTCGTGACAAGGATTACCGATATATAAAGAATACCGAAATCCGAGTTATAACGAAGAAGTTATGACCTGTCGAAGTTTCGCGACAAAACCGGCACGGTGCCGAATGACGTAAAAAGTGAGTTTTTGATAAACTACTTTTTAGCCTTGGCGATCTAAACGAAAGTCGTAGTGTTCGTTAAACCGAGAGTATGTATAAAAAGAACGCCCAAATCTGACTTCGTATGAGGAAGTTATGATTTTTCTAAGTTTTAGCTTAGCAGTAGACAGCTAAAAACTCGAATTTTAGATCGAGTGATTTTTAGCCAACACAACCTAAACGATAATCGAAGGTATCGTCATTAGTAGTACAACGGTAAAAAGACAGACGAAAACGGACGTCGGATGAAGAAGTTATATATTTTTAACGGATTTCCTGTCCCGATCTGTTAAAAATGATAATATAAAAATTAAAGTCAAAATTTGCCGACGAAGTCTAAACGAAAGTTGTAGAGCGTAATTTTACCTACGCGTGCATATAAAGAACGTCAAAAGCGGAGCTCGTATGCGAAAGTTATGGATTTTAGAAGTTTGGGGCACAAAAATCGAGAATAATTGCGAAATCCGAGAAAAATCGCATGGTTAGGATTCGGCCACGTCACCTCACGTATGAACTCGCCCCGTGTTCCGATCTGCTGACGAGTCCGAAGTGGTCCAATAAGAATCCGACGCGTGTCGCGATGACTCTCGCATCCGAGCAAGCTGCTTCGCTCCGCGGACGCCACGTGCCTTCGCCTCCTACTGCCTCGTGCCCTCGCTGCTGACTCACTCCTCTTGGCCGACCTTCGGACCTCCCCTATAAATAGAAGGGTTGCGAGATCTTCCGGCTACTTTTGGAAAATTCTCATTTTTCACCCCTTTTTCAATATTTTTATTATTTCCACTTCCCCCGAAGCCCCGGTATTATACCAAACACCCGAAACACGTCCCGGAGTGCCCGAGAAGCCCGAGCAATTTATCTTTTCGGTTTCGAAGCCCGACCCTCGCAGAGCCCGGTTTTCAATAAAACATCCCGGTTTTATCGAAAACGATTGTTTTAGGAAACGAAGTGCTGCCCGATTATCGTTAAATCAAGTGAGTGTATAGTTACTTTCATCTTACACATAGATATGAAGTATTTTATATAAAATACGTGCTATGTGAATATATATTGTTTGTTTATTTGAGATGGATATTGAAGGAATGATTTATACAAGTTTTAAACTGTATATGTATTTTTATCTACAAATATGTTGGGTAAAACATGGGTAGATAAATTAGATGATGTGTGATGAAATAAAAATTGATGAGAGGTATCGATGTTTAAGATGATCTAGTTGTCTAGCAGAGTATAAACAACGACCACAGACTACTTTAGATAGTCTAGTGGAATGTTAACAGATTCATAACCGTTAGGTATGTTTGAACTATATGTTCATAAGGTGTTCTCGAACTATATGTTCATTAGGTGTTTTTGAACTATGTGTTCATCCGATAGTTCTTCTTTTTGAAACTATTACGTGTCGGGGTACGGGAGTGTACGAGAGTACTTTATTAGTATTTTCCCTATACTTTTTATTTTGAAGAGCTTTGGAGTCTTCGTTTCTTTTATGAAGTGATCGGACGAGCTTCATGAGTCAGCGTTTCCATTCACGATGCCGGATAAGGTGAGTCCGGGGGTAAAATACCTCACGATATTCAGACCACTGCCTAGGCAAAGTTCGATGCTGGATAGGGTGAGTCTGGGGGTTACATACCTCACGATATTCAGACCACTGCCTAGGCAAAGTTCGATGCTGGATACGGTGAGTCTGGGGGTAAATTACCTCACGATATTCGGACCACGGCTAGGCATTGATAACTACCCCTGACTTAATTGTCTTGTGGTTCTTTCTTTTACGAACGAAGGTTCGTAGTTAAACTTATTCCATTCATTTGATGTCTTTATCGATCCTTGTTTGCTGCTAGGGAATTTCCGAAGCAGTTTCGTTAGTTGGTTGTTCATATCGATCCTTTAGGCTAGATCTAGTAAGATCACTGTATAGGATCAGTATGTGGGGATCGACGTTTGTTAGTGCTTGTAGTATAAATGAATGTAAGTTTTGTTTATGCTTATGTTTTTGTATTGACGATGACATCCCAATGGTTTAAATGAATAAAATACATTTCTTCGGAAATGATTTGATAACATATTTATCATGTTTTTTCTGGGAACAAATTCCGCAACACTTTTAATCAAATGATTACTCTGAAATTATTTTAAAAGCATAAATTAAACCGGTCTTTTATGGCCGTGAATTTGGGGATGTCACAGAGTGTGTTCCTTTTTCTTCTTTTTTTTAATTGTTTTTATAGTTT
This sequence comes from Lactuca virosa, assembly GCF_052849685.1. Taxonomy (NCBI): domain Eukaryota; kingdom Viridiplantae; phylum Streptophyta; class Magnoliopsida; order Asterales; family Asteraceae; genus Lactuca; species Lactuca virosa. Next base: position 169,933,944 of record NC_136428.1, on the reverse strand, counting down.
TATGCATACAATGAGGGCATTGTATGAAATAAGTGTGGGGTAGGGGGTCGAAATAGGAAATTAAGTATTAAAAATAAAAATTGCTATTAAATTTAAAAATTTCTAATAAACTTCAAAAATGGTTTAAAAATTTAAATCTAGTAATAATTAAAAACATAAATTGCTAGTGTTGAATGAGACGATCCAATGCGAGCTCAAATGTTTAACTGAGCCAAGATATGTTATAGTATATTTGTGGCTTCTCAAGTCCTAGTGAAAAGTCATGAGATATGAAAGATAATCTGGTAGTTTATATGATATAATAAATTTTGCAGTGTGTACCTGAAATCTATTCAGAAGAGCTTATGTAGTCATTGCACTTAGACTAATACCTCTAACCAATAAAGGTTGAAGCTGAGCTCCCTTGATTAAGCATGTATGACATGAGCAAAAAAAGTGAGTTAAGATAAAAAGAAAAAAAGAGAGAAAATTTACCAAAAGTTGTAAGAATTTTGGAGCTATCAAAGTATGAAGATCAAAAGTATCAAAAATTCTGAAGAATCAAAAATTGAAGATACCAAAAATCAAATAAGAAGATGGTGAATTCAAAGAAATCAAAGAGCAATTATCAAATAAGAAATGAATTCAAGGAGCTCCATTGTGGTATCAAAGTTGTATTTATTTCTAGATATTATGTATGTTTGGGTAGCTTAACCAAAAATACATTGAGGTTAAGAAATATTTATGGGGATGGATTCGGAGGGTTGCAAAAATAAGTGTCGTATAAACTAAGGGGTGAAGGTTCATAATGATTGTGAGTAGTTAAGATTGGGAAGTTTTTAGGAATTATAGACACAAATATGTGCATTGAGGTCTTGGTATAATGGATGAGTTCAAAATGGATTGTCTTACGTGATATTGGTGATGAAAGTTTAACTTAAAAAATTAGTTTTGCTTGAGTGCAAACAAAATATAAGTGTGGGGTATTTCCATTAGTTATTAGCTTAAACATCTTAATCCAACAATCTCCTACTTGGATAAGTCTGTAACTACAATTGCAAGTATAGACCTTGAAGTGAACAACAAATAGTGCTTTCAAAGCCACTGCCAAACTCTGATTCAAATCAGCTATTGGCCCTAAGATAAGTGATAACATATTCCTTTGTTCTACAAGATATCGTATGAACTGATTCATGGATTAAATGATCAACCTCATGTTCATTTATTTGTTTCCCGATTTCCTGATTTATGATTGGTCACTATGGGAGATGTACCAATTAATGAGTTCTGGGGATAGGGATACCAATGAGGCAAAATGGTGGGATAAGTGCAGGAAGAAACACTTCGGGAGATGCACCAATGAGGTGACTTGCTTCAATTGTGGAAAGATTCGTCACTATGCCAGTAACTTGTGACATCTCCATTTTCACGGGCAGAAAAGTACATTTTATTTATGCTTATTTTAAAATAACGTATTTTTTATATTGCGAAATTTGTCTCATAAAAGTATTTCCGAATAAATGTTTCTCACTGATTTATTAAAAACTTGGGATGTCACCGATACAAGAAACATAAGCATAAACATAGTCACTACTGGCCTTACAACATCTAATGGCCTATATTTCCTCGAATCTCTCATCAGATCCAAACATCATATACCTTCGTACATCTACATGTGATTCAAAAAAACTGAGTGGGTCCGGTTTGGAAACCTGGTGAGTACATAGGATTTTCAACCCAACATGTTATAATTAATTTGTTATAATTATATACTTCACATCAAAAAAAAATAACCTAATTACCTATTCCCATTATTCTTATTCGTTGATCCTAAACCAATGATCTCAAGGGATCTATCCTAAAGGATCTCTAAGTGAATAATATTGCTTCGGGGATTCCTTAGCAACATGCGCTAATAAGACGACCATGGGGTGAATGCAATACCCACATGAATAATTCAGCCATACTCATAGTTCGTAGTCATGTCCGTATAAGGTTCCTTAACATCTACAGGTCGGGGACCTGCCTATGTATAGTTCAGTAACACCTACAGATCGTGGACCTGTCCGCATACTATTCATCAATTCCTACAGGTCGTAGACCTATCCACATTAAATTCATTAACATCTACAGGTTGTATACCTACTCATGTATGATTGATTAACACCTACATGTTGTAGACCTGCCCGTGTATGGCTTATAAACATCTACAAGTTGTAATCTTGTCCATGTTTGACCCCACTTGTCTAGAATAGTATGTGGTCATCATCAGTAACCTACTATGTGGCTACATTGCTAGTCTGGTTGGTGTCACAATCTACCAGATCTCTGTAAATGTTTTAAAGAAGACGGTTCAAGGAGTTTGTAGTTTTCGACAACAAGAGGTTGGTGTGAAGAAAAGGTTTTGCATGAGAGATCTTTCCTATACATTGGTGTATAGTTACACTACCTCAAACCAGAGATTTGCAAATACATACAAATTGATTTTCGAATCAAAGACTGAAACTAACACATTTTTATTATTCGGATTATTCTCAGAGGCTTTGAACCGGAGGTTTACTATTTAGATAATAACAAATTTATTATATACTTACTCTAATAAATAAAGATCTATTTTGTCACATGTCCATCTGTCATGAATTTTGACACTTGTCATTTTGTGGTATTTTTGAAATAAATAATATCCACATGTTAATTTTTGGTTTTTTTAGTTTATAAAATTAGAAAGTCGCATAATACTTATACTTATATATGTAAAGTATTAAATGTAATAAATGTGATAGTAAATTGTAATGAATATGTTTTGTCCTTCCTTATTTTAAAATTTTATTTCAAAAAATACGTAAACGTAATGTTACCCTTTGATATATATATATATATATATATATATATATATATATATATATATATATATATATATATATATATATATATTTTAACCACTATGGAATTTGATTTTATTTTTTAAAAAAACACTACATGAAATTTTCATACTTTGAATTCTATAAAACTAATATATATGTTCTGTTTAACTATGTTGAACTTTTTTGTTATTTTATTTTTTATTATTTTACTATTTTACCATTAAAAATTTGAATTAAAAAACAAACGTTAACAGAAAAAAATATTTACATAGTTTTTTGTTATTCATTACTAATAAACGTTTTGAGCAAGGTTGTCAAAATCGCGATTTTAATTATAAGATTGTACGGTCTTACGACCCTAGGTATGAAAAATGAGTCGGATCGTATTTGTGATACGATCGCAGGTAAGATCGTAAGATTGTAGGTAGTATCGTAGAATCGGGATCCGATGTAATAATACATTCCCTTGATTTTTTTTAAATGAAAAAAAAATGAATTTATCACTTTTTGTCTTTTTTTCATTACTAGTTTACCATTTATAATTTGTGTTTGTGAGTTGTGACTAATATTTTAAAGTTTTTATAGATTTTAAACGGAAAAGTGAATGTTTAAGATATTTTTTATGTTTTAAAATTATAAGTTAAAATTATGTCTTATTTTGTGGGATCTTAAGATTCAGATCCTGATCTTACAAACCCAAAAATGATCCAATGTCGAATCTTAATTTTGATAACCTTGGTTTTGAGTGATTGTTTTTTTGAAAGAAAATATTAAACTTCCGATGGTTAAAGTAGAGAAAATTTTATGATAATTAAAAAAATCAAACCGTAACGATTTTTATAAAATTTCATTAAAATATAAATATTTTAACTTTAATAATCTATGAAATTCTATTTAGGTTGGGATCAGATCAGAGGTTTTTTTTTATATACGGTTCCTATTTTTCCTCTTATTTTTATATTTATATTTGAAATTTCACAAAAAAAAAAAAAAAAAAAAAAAAAAAAAACTAAAAACTGGGAGATGATATTTGGAGACTCTGAGCCTCGTGATCGGAGAACGCCATATTGGCATATCCCTTCTCTGTCACGTGCCTTTTTTGACCATCAACTCTACTTTGACTCTCTTTACAAATATCTTTACAAATATTCTCCTCATCTTCCAAAAATATTCATTAAATACAATGCCATTAAATACCATATGAATTAATTTAATAACTTATAAAACTCACAGTTCTTATATCATAAAATTGGGGCGTGGATTGTTGCATAGAAAACAGTTGATCGTTTGTGTATTCACTAATTAAAATAAACTATTTTCTATAGTCACTACAAAAGTTATGTTTTGCTTGGAAAACAGTTAATATATCACTTACACACTAAAAACTGATGTTTCATTACCTTTGTGTTTCACACAATGCATTTGTTTTCCAAATTTCATAAGGAGTGCACTCGGTCTTTTCTGGTCCTTTTGTTTTGTCTTGTATTTTGTAAGTGATAGCCCCAAACCCAACTAAACATCAATTTAACCAAAAATATATGTACGTTAAGGTCACACACTATAAAATGTGTTCAACACCTCGGGGTTTTGTGTGATCTTTGCATTCACACGTACAAATATTCAGGTGTTTGTATCGAATGATGGAGTTCAGAGAGATTACATGTATACACATATGTGTTTAATGTGTATAAGTTGGTAAAACAAAAAAAGACTTCATATGTTTACATTGTATGAAATGTGGAGCAAAAAAATGTCCAAACTAAATATCGCTTGCTATTTTTTTATAAAATTAGTGTCGAATGTAAATATTTATTTTATTTTTATTATTTTTTTATTTTTTTACATTGTCGTTTTCGCTCTACCTTTCATACATAAACATTAGTCATTTGTTTAACCAACTTACACACATTAAACATATACGTACGTGACAATGAACCTTAGCTCCATGACCCGATACAAAACTCTTTAAGTATTTGTATGCATGCATTCCTCAGAATCCTAAAGTGTTGGACATAATCTATAGCGTGCAACCTTTAATGTACATATTAAATTTAGTCAAATTGACGCTTAAGGGTACTTCATTTTATAAAGCATAAATCAAAACATATGAAAAAAAAAAACCGAATATAGTGCACGCACATGATATATGTTGATGAGGCAGGGTGAGACTAAGGTAAGACAAGGTGAGTCATTTCACCCACCTAAATTTAAAATTTTTATATACAAGTTATATAATAAAAATATTTAGGATCTACTTTAAATATTTTAAAGGACCCATTTTAATATGTTTGACAAAAAAAGAATATGTTTGACAAAAAAAGAAGGAAAAAAATATGTACACTATATACAACATAAGACATATCATATTAGTTTAGACCGACTTATTCCAAGTAAAAGTTGATTTCATTTTAAAAAAGAAAATTAAAGAATTTTTTATTTAGGCTTGGTCCTTCAACCACTATTTTTGTACATGTTGAACCTGATTTTGTATTAAACTGGGCTGGTTGAACTTGGTTAGCGAAACATGTTATTTTTTATTCTAGGTTCGCCAATGATGGTGATGAATGTCTTGCGAAGTACATATTGTAATAATAATATAAATATTTAATTTATTAATGATGCATCACCATATACCATCCCACCGTCTTTTTCTATCTTCTCTTACCTTGTCGTGCCACCATATCACCGCAACACTTGTAACATCCCAAAAATCATGACAAAATTTTTTCGTTTTTCAGAAACCATTTTCATAAATCATACGTCATACAACAATCCTCATTCCAAACAAGAAGTGGTCAACCAACAAAACGACTCGACTTGACCCATGCATGTGTTGTGATCCTCTTACAGCCCAACAACCACTCCTACAATGGCCTATCTTATCCTGGTGAATGTTACGACTCCATCACAGACTTACCACACTTCCCCGACATCCTATGAACCTTGTGTATGCTACGACTACCCCGTGGTATTACAACACTCCCTTAACAACCATATGTTAGCCCATGGTCTTGCCCTCCATCTACCATATCAAACCATAATCAATCAAGAGTCGAAACCGCATCTGACTATACCCTAATTAGGTGTTTAAGTCATGTTTCAAACCCCAAAGCCTTTATCAGACAAGAATAGATAGAGAGGCTCTAACACAACCCTCAACATGAATCTAAGCACATATCTGCCATGCGCCACAACTGATGCACCACCAATGCGGCGAAAGGTCCTGAAGCCCCCATTCTTGAGCAAACCTCAATCCAATCTGCAACTTGAACTGGCTCTCCACTTGATTAGGGTATGGAACTCCTCCTTGTTCCGCACCTGGAACTATTCCCAATAATCCAAACGGTTCTCCCCCACTTGGATTCAACTGAGCTCTGCCAACCTTAATGACAACGAATGTTAAACCCTTCACCGGAACGGACGAATCACCAATCAAATAACCCACTTGCCGGAAGATCGATGCACTTCGAACATATACAATTTAATTTCTATTGACAATCTTGGCGTCTGAGCAAACCCATAGGCCAATTCATCATCCACACTTTGGATTGATTGGTCACTATTGCTCTTGCCCTACTAGCAGTAGTGATCAAATCAAAAGCCTATTAACAATCAGCTGACATCCATCTAGAGCAACACAAGCACTTCAGAACTCTGACTTCGTTGTCCCGAATGGGAAAACCAACTTCCATGAGATCTTTTCCTTAAAGCTTCTTATGCGAGGACCACCCTCACAATCCTGAAAACATCACACTGGTAGTAACTCCCTTGTACTCGTATTCTGACCAATCACTTACACCCCACACCTATCTTGAATTCTAATAATCAAACTAACTTGCACTGCAACTCCCTCTGACCCATTATGCTGAACTAAAATGTCGATCCGACTGTTGATCCTCTGAGCAGGACCCCTAGCTCGCTCCCACCAAGGGCCCATACTAAAATGGTTGACGACCTAAATCTAGCTCAACAATATGTGCTCCACCCATGACTCTCGGTATGGATAAATGGCATAAGATGATCCCTTGATAATAATAATGACCAGTCAATTTAAAGAACTGCAATCCTTAGGTAGGTACTTGACTAAACTTGACATAACGTTTCACATGTATATATATATATATATATATATATATATATATATATATATATCACACATACACACATAAGCACACGATCAAAAGCAAAAATAGAATAAGGCATAAAGAAAAAGAAAATGGAACATACCCGGGATAACATCTGATGGAACTCGGATCTCCTCAGCCTGCAACTGAGATGCCCGACCCCTCCCCACAGGAGCCTCCGTCCTGCCCTCGTGGCCATAAGTAATCCTCAAAGTAACTAGAGCAGGTGCTTTCACAGCTCCACTCATCAACCTCAAATAGTCGGTCTTCTTGTGGCCCACCTGATTGTAGTGAAAACACATCGGAACCAAGCCTCAAGGACAATCCCTACTAAAATGACCAATCTGACCGCAACTGAAACATCCCCTTCCTTTCTCCCGACAGCTCCCCTCGTGAGTCCTCCCACACTTGGCACAACGGTCCCGAACCTGATGGCCACCTACTCGCGAATTCTAATTCTTAGGCCTTTTCGCAAGACCCCTAGGTGTCAGAACCTGATATGTCTTCCTCTTCCCGATGTGCTCCAAGTTAATCACCCGTTCTCGGGCTCTAGCGATCATATCCTCCGGGGTCTTGCAGTTGGACATGCTCACAAATTTCCTAATATTATCCCGCAACATATCATGGTACCTCGTCTTCTTCATCTCCTCACCCGCAGCATACTACGGAACCGATAGGGCCATCTCCTTGAATTTGGAAGTGATCTCCGCCATAGTCTCAGTCATCTGGTGAAGGTCCTGAAACTCTCTCGCCAACTGTTGTACCTCAATGGCTGGTGCAAACTCCACCCTAAACCGGGTCATGAAATCATCTCACGTCATTTTCTCAATGGTCTCGTTTCCCAAAGAGAATTCTACATCTTCCTACCAATCTCGATCTCTGTATTTCATAAGACAGGAAGCAAATCTGACCTTCGACCCCTCGGGGTAGAAGCTCGTCTAAAAAGCGTTAACCACCTCCTACTAGCAATGGGGTCCTTCTCCCCAAATAAGTCGGGAGCTCCACAAGCACGAACTCGTAGAAAGAAAGAGTATGAGCTCCCATAATAGTCATAATCTCAGTGCAGAACGTGCCCACGTGCTCATCTAAAATCTCCATGATCCCCTCCTCGACCGTACCGAAGATTACAAGAGTCTGCTCCAAAATACTGTAGGTGATCTACGACGAGATGAACTCCCGCATCCGATCATCAAACGACTCAGTACCAGCACCTGAGCCTGAAACTCCTTTATGCGTGCTCATCACTATACTGAAAAGCAATCATACAAATGATCAGAAAATACCCAAAGAATCCTCATCCCACAGGCTTCCTAGATTCTCCGTTACTTTCCTTAATTCGCGTACGGATCATATGCTTTCAGTAGTACGAGCCCAATACTACCTTCCACACCTATTCATACTTTCCTTAAGAATCATAGCGAATCCTTTAAGTTACCTTCTCAAACTAGCACTCCAAGTACCCTGCTAAACAATGCATCTAATCCTACTAAAACACTTCCTAGGCTCTCCTAGGTTTCTTACCTCACCCTGCCATCAGCTGTTGAGGACCCCCTACTAATGCCAGCTAGCTACTTCATGAATACAATTACATGCAACAAAGCTTAGATAATCCTTTGACTAAAAGACTCATCCCAACCACAGTTGGACTCAGATAAGAGTTGCGCAATAGGGCCAAATAAATTAATCTGAAACTATTTAACATTGGCAGCATGTAACTTAATGTATTCAAATCAATCACTCTGAAATTATTTAACCTTTACAACATGTAACTTAATGGTTAACTCACATCAACAAGAATCCCACAAAGCACAAAGTAGTCAACATTCGGGCATCGGAAAATCTAACCAGTACATAACTTAATCAGACCATTCTATCCAATCACCAGATATCCATTCAAGCATTCAACTCAAAAGCTCAAAAAACAGGCATATCTCCTAGCATTCTATCATGCAATCCTGAGCAGATCATTTGCCTTACTCTAGCATGCAATTCTCATAACATATAACATATCAACATGTATGGGTATTCTGGGAACCACTTACTTGAGTTCAACTGATTGCACGCATCACACGCCCTTTCTCTTTATAAATATCTTTTTAGAACTTTGTTTTCTTTCAAAAGATTACAAATTCCTTAATTTGAGTTCAGTCACACCCAAGAGTGTGCCCGAATTCCTCAAATCAAGGCTCTAATACCAACTTGTAACGTCCCAAAAATTCAGATTAAAATTTTCATTTTCAAAACACTTAAACCATAAAATTAATTTGTTCCAAAACTAGTTACAGTGATTAAATCATTTTAAAATCATGGTAAAAATAATAAATCGCCAATGCGGAAAATGTTGGGGGGAGGGGGGGTGTTGTGCAGTCTCGCCGAGTCCTTCCCTTTGCAAGCGAAAGTACTTGAAATAGATAACAGCACAAATATTAGTGAGTTCCCCCAAAATAAAATACCATACATATCATTGGGCCTAGACCGCACATTGGGCGCAACCCAAAATATAAATAGGCCTAGCCTGATATACAATGGGCCCGCCCCACTCATACAAAGGGGTCCTATCCCTACATATATGTCAATGGTCCCAACCCAACATACAATGTGAGAGTCACGAAGATAGCTAGCATCCTACATAACACATTCCAATGGGTCGGCATTGGTGCCTTCGATCCACGAGTACAGTGAGGAGACTCACCTTAATCTAAAGATAATTGAATCACACATGCATTGCTGCTATAAGGGCTCCTCACACTGAACATATTCAAAATCAACCCTAATTAATAATTAGGGTAATAACCCATACTCAAGGTCCAATTTATATTCTCTCATCCTAAGGGTAAAAGACCATTTTACCCTTCCAAGGTTATACCTAACCAAATATGGCCCAAGGCCCTAAAGCAATTCTAAGAGTACACCCTGCATACTCTCTTATTACGCCTAGCATACTGAGATATCATCGAGAAGGAAACGGGGCAGAACCCGTTACACCCAGCGTACTCTAGGGTTATGCCCCGCCTAATCCAGCTAGTGCCAAAACCTACTTTCAAATTCTTAATACCTAAAGTCCACACGTCCAGCTCTCAGATCTGACTTTATGGGACGACTTAAGTCATAAAGTTCCTGAACATATTCAAAATCAACCCTAATTAATAATTAGGGTAATAACCCATACTCAAGGTCCAATTTATATTCTCTCATCCTAAGGGTAAAAGACCATTTTACCCTTCCAAGGTTATACCTAACCAAATATGGCCCAAGGCCCTAAAGCAATTCTAAGAGTACACCCTGCGTACTCTCTTATTACGCCTAGCATACTGAGATATCATCGAGAAGGAAACGGGGCAGAACCCGTTACACCCAGCGTACTCTAGGGTTACGCCCCGCCTAATCCAGCTAGTGCCAAAACCTACTTTCAAGTTCTTAATACCTAAAGTCCACACATCCAGCTCTCAGATCTGACTTTATGGGACGACTTAAGTCATAAAGTTCCTGAACATATTCAAAATCAACCCTAATTAATAATTAGGGTAATAACCCATACCCAAGGTCCAATTTATATTCTCTCATCCTAAGGGTAAAAGACCATTTTACCCTTCCAAGGTTATACCTAACCAAATATGGCCCAAGGCCCTAAAGCAATTCTAAGAGTACACCCTGCGTACTCTCTTATTACGCCTAGCATATTGAGATATCATCGAGAAGGAAACGGGGCAGAACCCGTTACACCCAGCGTACTCTAGGGTTACGCCCCGCCTAATCCAGCTAGTGCCAAAACCTACTTTCAAGTTCTTAATACCTAAAGTCCACACGTCCAGCTCTCAGATCTGACTTTATGGGACGACTTAAGTCATAAAGTTCCTGAATTTATGACTTTGCATGACTTAATGGAGTCTAAACCAAAACCCCAGTTTCATATCTTCATAAAATGACCAATAATTCATGCATGGAAGGAAGGGAGTGTCCAAGTTCCCATTTTTGTGGATCATCAACCTCAAAAATACCAAGAAAGGACCATCACAAGTTCTGGAGTAGCTTTTACTGACAAGAACCAAACCATGGGGCCAAAAACATGCCAAAACACAACCCAAACCTAGATCTAAGCTAAGGAGCCATAAAGTTAAGAGCTTTTGTAACATTCCAAAAATCAATAAATTTAAAATTTTCAAAATCAACCATTTAACATCATTGTTACAAAAGATTCATTATTTCCAAAACATTATTTCAAAATCAGAGCCATAAAACAGGAAGTTGTGCACGATCACACCTTTTCTTTCCCACGGTCCTCTGAAGTACCTGAAACCATAAACTAAAACTACAAGCACAAAGCTTAGTGAGTTTCACCCAAAGTACCACCACATAGATAACATATACAAACAAGCATGTCAGCTCCAATCAACCATCGGGTTGGAATACCCCAAGCCCAATCAACCTCCGGGTCTAGTCAACCTCGGGATGGAATACCCCCGGTTGGAATGCCAAAATACAAAGGGTCAAGTCATCCTTGGGGTGGAAGACCCTCGGGCCCAATCAACCATCGGGTTGGAATGCTCCCGGTTTGTTGGCTCACGCACAAAGCAGTAAAGGCTCAACCACAGCTCAAAATATGTCGACATATACGTAACAGATAAACATATAATCAGCCAACAGACAAGCAAGCAAATTTACATATCACTACCGCATAGCAACATCCTATAAACTAGGATACAAATCTAACATATCACTACAACATAGCAACATATGGTAAACCAGGATATCAATCTAATGGGCCGGCCTTGGTGCCTTCGACCCGAAAGTATAGTGAGGAAAAACTCACCTCATAGTCTGACGAATAGCTGAACAATACATTGCTCCGAATACCGACTCTACATGTCACCTATTCAACAGATAGAGACCAAGGCTTAACTATAGATCAAATTACCCAAAATACCCTTAAGTCAAATTGGGTCAACCCTGGTCAAAGTCAAAGTCAACGGTCAAGGTCCAAAAAGTAAATATTTCTTCCCAGCGGAGTACGCCCTGCGTACCAAGAGAGTACGCCCAACATACTCTGATGTTGACCCAAAAGCGGGGCGCTGACCGCGTGCACGCAACATACCACCAGGTACGTCGAGTCCCGAAACTCAATTAAGAGCTTATTCCATTAAGCCCTTACGTCCAAAACTCAGATCCAAACCCAAAATGATATCCTAAGTCATAAAGTTTCCAACTTTATGACTTTGCATGGCTATAAAGTGCTTAATAACCAAAACCCTAAGTTCTTAGCCCAATAAGACATCACAACTCTAGTATGGAAGGGATAGAAGGGCCAAGATCACATTTTTGTGGTTTATAATAGTTCCATAATGGATAAAGTTTCCAATGTTATCCACTAGAATGGTCCCAACAAACAAGATCTAGTCTTTAAGTCTCAAAGGGACCCAAAAGTGCATCTTTTTCAACTTAATCTATTAAGTCCGAGTCTCGAACCTTCAGATCTGAATCGAAATGATGTTTAGATGCATAAAGTTTCCAACTTTATCCATAACGAGGTCATAAACCTTCAAGATCTAAATTTTATGCACTTAAAGTGACCAAAAGCTCATAACACTCAAAATTAGCTAGATCTAACAGTTTCATCATCAAGATTCAAACTTTATACCTCTAGAAGAAAGATCAAGGTGAACAAAGTCCAGATCTACAAGGTCCAATGCAACCAACACTTCTTCAATGAGTTTCTTCTTCTCCAAGGTGCACCAAGAACACTCTAAAGAACTTAAAAACACATTCTTTTTCCTCACAAGGCTCAATCTAGGGTTAGGGTTTCAAGAGAGGGTGTTGGAGAGGTGGAGGTTGAGAATGGAATGGGTTTGGGGAAGTTAAGGAGCTTAAATAGGGCTCAAACCACGAAAATAAGGTTTGGGAACTGATCGCGTACGCCCAAATTACGCAATTTATGCCTAGCGTACTCAGACATACTCATGACGCCCAACGTACTCAATTTACGCCCAACGTACGCGGCTGAGCCAAAAATCATCCTAACTTCAAACGGTCGTAACTTCTTCGTTGCAACTCCGTTTTCGACGTTCTTTATATCCACGGAAAGGTATTGAAGAGATATACAATATTATCTAAATATCTTGGACTAAAAACGTCTCGAACAAAAATCCATATTTCATGCAAGAACACGGCCTATGAATTTTCCCTTTCTACCCTTCGGCCCAAAACACAATTCAAGGGTTAAATCTCTTAACCAACATCACCTCCTTCCACAAGGACTAAAATTTGCCTCCTTAAGGACCAAAACCTTACACAATCAACTTCCGGTCCATGGCTTAGAAATGACAGGAAACAGGATGTTACAACTTTATACCTCAAGAAGATGTTAGATGAAAAACCAAGTCTGGATCTACAAGCTCCAATCTCCCTAACACCTCTCCAATGGACTCCTTATTCTTCAATATGTACCAAAACACACAAAGTATCACTCTAAGAGCTCAACAACCTTACAAGATAGCTAGGGTTTCAAAATGACTGCCTTGGGGAGAGTGGGGGCTGATTATGAAGAGGCATCAAGGGAGTTAAGGTGTTTAAATAGGGTCTCAACCCTAAAATTTAGGGTTTGTACATTGCGGCTCTACGCGTTGCGTACTGTAGGTAAGCCCAACGTAGATCACTAAATACCCGTGTCACAATTCTCAAGCTACATCATGCGTACGAATAAGTTACGCCCGACATACTCTTTATTTCGGAACAACCACCATGTGTTCGCATCGAAACACCCATCGCAATGAGTACTATCGCTCGCATCTGATCCCTCATTCGCATTCGGATACTCCCTTTGCATCCGATCACTCCCGTTCGCATCCAATCGCATCTGGATACTCCCTTTCGCATCCAAACACTCACATTCGCATCCAATCGCGTCCGAATATTCCTTTCTCACATCCAAACACTCCCATTCACATCCAATCGCATCCGGATACTCCCTTTTCGCATTCCAAACACTTGATCTTTTCGAAAAATCAAACTTTTGAATCCTTAACACTCCAAATCAATCAATCTTGGAAAATGGGTGTTACACAAAGCCACCCGCTTTACCGTTTTCTTTCAATCTTATCAAACGAACTGAATCCAAAGCCACCTACTTTGATAAATCCTTCATGTCCGCTTTTCACGCACATATGTTGGTTTTTTTTAGAACGGCAGAAAATTTATCAGAAAACTAGCAAGAAGCTAGAAAAAGGAAGTCATCAGAACAAATTACAAGCTAAAAGAGGATTATGTAACCAAGAGGTCCAACCAATTTTAGCTTATCTACACCTATTGGAACTCCAAAAAAGATCTATCTATCTCCTCATCTAAAATAAAAGATTTCCTAGGTTGAGCCGTTCCAAAAATGGAGGAATTACGAAAATTCCATAAACACCATAACGTAGTCAAAATGACCGCATCAAAGGCTTGACGTTGCCCTCTTTTTAAGGAAATTGAATCAGACCACGAAAGGAGTTGATCAATAGAGCAAAGATGAGGAAATTGGACGCCCCACCAAATAGCAACACGAGTCCATATCTCTAGCAGCTGGCTACAAACCGACAAAAAGGTGATCAATAGACTCAACGGTATTGGAACAAACGGGGCAAAGAATCGAATCCATAGTAATCCCTCGGAGAGAAAGATTATCTCTAGTAGGAACACTTCGTAACTGCAATCTCCAAATAAAGATATTCACCTTGATTGGCACCCAATTATTTCATCGAGTTTCAAAACCACCCGAAAACAACATATGACTATCCAAAAAAGCTCTGAGTGAAGAAACAGTAAAGGAATCAGAAACATCAATAGTCCACCCCAAACGGTCCGGGATGGAATGAAGATGAACATCCTACATCAAGGAAGTAAAAGCAAGCCATTGAGTCTCCTCAATGCCCCCTCTAGGAGTCCGCCTGAGAAGAACAGAATCTCATCCAAGAAGCACTCTATCACGAACCGATAGAGATTTATGAGGATCGAGAGCAAAAATCCTATGAAAAGAAACAGCCAGGGGAGCATCCCCCTTCCACACATCATGCCAAAAAGAAGTCATATTCCCATCACCAATCCTAATAGGACAAAAAGTTTGGAGATCTAGACCACGATTTTTAAGCTGGACCAACATCCAAATAACACCATTCCAAGGACCAATCAACCCTCTCCTTTGAGAAAGAGAGTTGCAACCACTATCGGGCCCGTAAAGAGCTTTGACAACTTTAACGCAGATTAAATCTGGATTATGAAAGAATCTCCAACGCCATCTAAAAAGTAAAGCCCGATCGAAGGAATACAAATTGCCAATACCAAGCCCCCCCCCCTTTCTTTTTTATGAGCTAAAACTCTATAACATATGTTGGTATCTCCTTATCACGAACAAACCGATTAAGAACTGTGAAATCCCGACAACAACACCCCTGCTGAAAATGTCTCGAAACAAACCATTCTTTAATCGTAACTAACAACCACATACCATCTATGTTCATCATCGGTCACCCCCGTCGTCTTGTACGATGCTCCCCGTCTCCCCACAACAACGGTCGACCCGAAAACACTTTACCGTCTCCATCTTCTGAATAGTCTCGAAACAGCCCATGCTGTCTCGAACCTTCTTGTGCGATCAAACCTTCGGTTTGCTTCTGCTTGCAGAAAAAAATCATTGCCATACACCCCGCTTTCGTTGCGATGGCAACCCCGCACCCGAAGGCTCCTCCCCTTCGAAATTCGACTCTCAAACCAACCCTCCTCAACCTTTGTTCTGATACCAAGTGTAAGATATAAACCTTGTAATACCTTGATGCACAAGGAAAAGTAACGAGCAAAAAGAAAAAAGAACAAAGGAATAACATGGGAGTAATAAGAAAGAAAACAACTTTGACATTCTTTGTTAACAAATACTTTTATTGCTTGAAAAACTTCATTTCATATGTTCCTATATATACTAGACAAAAAAAAGTATCCTACTTAAATTATAAAACTATGCGGGAGATAAAAACTTAAATACGGCAAGGAAACTGATTAATCTACTCGCATAGAGTGACGTCAAAACCAACAACTAGAATAAGGAAACCGATTAATACAACATTACCAAAAAGCACAGCGAGGGCCTAAACGTGTCATTACCTTATAACCAACGTGACCTTACATAGAGCGACATCAACCATCAAGAAACATTTCACCTTTTCAAAGTAATTCAGGCCCTTATTTATGAAAGCTCTACATAAGCGTTACACCATAAGAATAGCAATGTGTAGTTTTTCTTCTTCACTAATTAACCCATAGAAATCATTACTTGTATGCATTTTTCGTCATATATTTTTGACGACAAGCCCGTCTCTATGTTGAAAGTACATTTGTGATTACACTTCATAGTTATATGCTCGTTATAACTTAATTGATCACGATAATAGTTATAATCAAGTTAGTTATTCGTAGAGAACAATGTGTATATATGACAACTTGGTAAATGTAGTGTAATTTATGAAATAGTTGATATTATTTCTTATAGTTAGGCTGAAGGGTGTGGGCGCTGTCCCAGACCGCAGTTTGTGCCACGTCAACCAAGAACACCGCCCCCAGACCGCGGTCTGGTGCGGTCTTAGCCGCAGTGCGGTCCTTAAGTGCCGCGTTTTCTGATTGGTGGATGGGAAAATGGGAGGATTGACCGGTTGTTGGGTATTTAATTTTTTTTTTTACTTTGCTTTTTCTTTCTTATATATACATATCTAACTTCATTTTTTTTTTCACAACACAATCTCTTCTCTCTCTCAAAAAACTTTTTAAAAAAAATCAACACTCTCTCAAAAATGTCATCTTCTTCATCTTCTGAAGAATTTCAGACTATTTTTGATACCGCTATTGCGTGTGTTCAAATGGCGGAACAAACTTTTTTATTTTTTTTTGGTAATGCAATGTAATGTTTTTTTTTAATTTTCAAGTAATGAAAAATTATGTTTTTTTTATTAAACTAGAAGTTTTATTAAATTAAAATAGTTAAAAAAAGGAAGTTTTATTAAATTAAAATAGTTAAAAACAACAAAAAACAAAAAAAAAATGTGTGGCACCACTCCCTTGACGTGGCAAGAAACCACACTTGAGTGGTAAAAAATGACATGACTCTTATGTGGCGGGGGAGGAAGTGCGGTTTCGATGACACCTCACCCTCCAGCCTTATAACATATGATCATTAGTAACAACTACCAAATTCCTAAACATCAAACAAATGCTAAATAAGAATAGGATGTAACATCTAAATTTACCACCTTACCCCCACCACCACTCGTGTATGCCTATATATATAAATAGGTAATCCTCTGTTGCCAATGCATACCCTATGTTAACAAGTACCATTTTTAGATCTCCCCTTATCTACTTTTGTATGTGTTCTGTGTTGGGTCCCATACACTGTCCACTCTCTGTTATATCTATATATGCATCAATACTACATATACACACAGTGGCAAAGGGAGTACTACTGATGAGTAACAGTGCCCTTTGACGACAACCCCGTAGACTGCAACTTCTTGACTCTTATTTCATCTTATATAACACATTCCCCCATTCACCCTTCACCATCTTCACACAGACAAACACATACACACGCACACACATAACCATGCACAGATGCTCATGTGGTCTCTTCCACAATCATCAACCCAACTCCTGTTCCATTTTCTTCACCATGCCTTACGATCAAAACATGTGTCCCTACGCCTCATCTTCCCCTTCTTCGGTTGATTGTACACTTTCTTTAGCTACGCCTTCAACTCGTCTAGCCTCCGAAGACTTCGACTCACCGGAATCACGACCTTCCTCCCGTTTCTGCTGGGACTTTTTACAGTCCGATAACCACTCACCTGCTCCGCCTTCTTATAAACCTAACCGCGGAAGCGCAACCAACATCGCCACCGTTGACTCGCTTCTTGCTCGGAGGTGTGCTAACTGCGATACCACTTCTACTCCACTTTGGAGAAACGGTCCTCGTGGTCCTAAGGTAAGAAATAAGAACAAATTAACACAAATGCATGACAAAATATATATATATATATATATATATATATATATATATATATATATATATATATATATATATATAGTGTTTATAAATCGACTGAAAACTTGCAGTCGCTGTGCAATGCGTGTGGGATAAGATTCAAGAAGGAAGAGAGGAGAGCGAACGCCACAGCAACGGCAACGGCGGTTGGTGGTGGAGATGCGACGGAGGAGTATAACGGGAACACGTGGATGCACCACATACAAGGGTCGACGCATAAACTGCCGTCATACTACTCACCGGCGGGGGTAGGGAACGAGTTTAGGTTTATAGATGACGTGGACGACAGAGATTCTACGTTCCTGTCGTGGCGTCTCAATGTGACTGACAGAGTAGGGTTTGTGCATGATTTTACCCGCTATTAAAATCCACGTCGAGATCCACGACAGTGACGTGGAAAATATTATTTTTTTTGGATGATTATGTCATTTTGCTTTTGTCAGTCAAATATATAAACATATGAACTCCTTTTTCTTTAATCAACTCTCAATATCTTTTACTTTTCTTTATTCTTTCTGTTCCTCCCTATTTTAATATTTATCGCTGTTTTTATATATACATGTTATTAAAGAAAAGCCTTATTCATCTCTTGCTTTCTTTATTATATCATTTTAATTTTTTCTATGTCGAATGTTCAAAATATTGTACAAACTTAATTATTCTGATTTGTTAATGATGATATCAGATTCATATAATCTGAGTTCTTAGAATTTAGGGGTGTTCATGATTTAAGTGTAATTTATAAAGTTAAAGCAGAACTATCGGTTCTTTCATGAACCTAAACTTAAATAGCAAAAAATCGATTAACTGCTTTTTTTTTTTTTTTTTTTTTTTTTTTTTTTTTTTTTTAAATTTGTTTTGCAGTTGGATTATTGGTGATCAGTTAACCGTTTATTAATAAACAGATATATTGTAAAACTAAAAAACTACACAAAAATGATTTCCAAAATAAGTATAATCTTATGATATTATCTTTTTAAAAGCCAAAATATTATTATAATAAAATGAGAAATTAACCGAGATGAATTTGTTGGATAACCAAATAAATAAATCAAATATGATCATCAGTTAGGACATCTTCATATAGATAGGACATTCATGTGGAAGTCCTAACCAAGATGAATTTGTAGGGTAACCAAATAAATAAATCAAATATGATCATCAATCATCAATTACGACATCAATACATTGTTAGAACATCCATAATACATTGTTATATCATTTTTTTTTATATTTTATATAATTCTATCATTTTTTTTTCATACAATATATCGAAGTTTACAAAATTCAATAAAAAAATTACAAAAGTTAATTTATAATATACATTTACAAAATAGAAAACTTTTTTTTTCAATTGAAGAGTAATAGTCATTGAATGTAAATCTAACATCTCAAAAATAATATTATGGTAAAATTTCATCCATTAAATAACAACTAGACTTGTTGCTTCATTACACTTTCCCGTTGAACTCGCCATTAAGATTTCTCTTAGAGCATTGGGTATGTGTCACACCCATACTCATCCACAACATTGCCACATCACCAACAACTCTTCATGACTTTTAGAAGGGGTGGTATTCCCAGTCTTAACCTCGTTGAGGTGAAGCAAAAAAAGAAGAAAAACAGAGGAAAGAAAAAAAGGAAGAAAGAAAGAGTATGACGTTATGGGGCGTTATGCCGGCAACGAGAAGCAACAAGCAACACCAAAACGAGAAGCAGGGGCGGTATTTGTGGTGTTATGGCACCTTCACAGCGTTATGGTCCCATATTATATGCTCTTAGGAATTTGCAATTTGGGATGGATAATGATGATTAATTAATCGTTATTATTATTTGGTTTTTATAATTGGACAATAAACGGGTGCTTGGGATTGTATACTTAGAACAATTCATCATTTTAAAAAAAAATCATTTTATCCAATGTCAAAACAGGAGTTATGGATTATTTTATCTGCTATCCAAACATAATAAGGTGACAAGTTACCTTTTGGGTTTGAAAATGTCATGTTTGTAATTTGTAAATCAAAAATGAAACGAAATAACTTATCAAAAATTTATTATTCAGGTCAATAAAATAAGTAAGGGACATCTAATATGGTAATGTATGATATAATATTTTTAGAACCACCGGATATATTAAGTTACAAAGATAAGATGTTAGAAAAAAACAGGGAATGTGATTGACTTTTGAAGCTAATTAAGCAAACCAAGTTTAATTTTAGTATTTGCACAAACAATGTAAACGAAATCGCGATTATTCTAAGTAATACTATCAAAGACAACATCCCGTCTAGCAAACACCGAAAAATTTATGAGTCTCCATATGATCTGCCACGAAAACAATAATAGAATCCAACCCCATAATAAAAAAGGTAATAAACTAAAATGAAAAATTGAATATGGCAGTGCTTAAATGAAAATGGCAATCACTAATAAATAATAATTTACTTTTTGTTCAAGTTTAATTATTATGATTTTGCAATGATAATGAATAATTATGGAATAAAAGTCTTAGATTTTGATTATGTGCTGTTAATTTTTGTTGCATGTTATCTATGTCTCTGATGCTATGAGATTTGCCAAATTTGAGTATTTGAGACGATAAATTAGAATGCTATTATACATAACATAGTTAATCCAAAAATTTTATACCACCACGATTTCTAAAATAAACTGAAGATGAGTAGTCCATAGAGAATCTCAAAGTTGGGCAAGTATAAGCCCAATTTAATATGCTTTTTAATTTTCGATTCCGAGTTGTATTGTATGGAGTTTTCACTATTTTTTTAAATTAATTTTTTAGAATTTTTAAAATTTCCAATAACTAATTTTATATTTTGAAAGTTAATAATCTGTATGGTTACTTGTTATCTTAGGTTGAAAAAATGGTTCTTTTAAATTGGATACTTTTTGATTCAGATTTTAAATTTTATAACAAATTTAATTTTTTTGTTACAAATTCTACCAATTTAAAATAAGAGTAAATTATCGTCCCTATGTTTTGGTCGAAATTGTACGTTTGGTCACTAATTTTTTATGCACTCGGGTCTTCCCTATGGTTTGATTTTGTTGCGTTTTTCATCCATTACAGACATAAAAAGACTATATTGTCCTTATTTATTTATTTGAAAAATTATTTATATTGTGTTTACTTACTATAAATATTTCACATTTAACAAATAAAATAAGAAATAGGTGGCCCACCGGACCGCCGTGATGATTCAACCTCAAGTTCCTAAATTGGAGGAAAAGTGGTGTTGGTGATTCAAGCCTAAGATCTGATATATCACTTTCTGTCGGCCGTCGAAAAATCTGATTCCTTACCAGAAAACCCCCTAGGCCACCGTGGTGATTCTACCTCAAGATCCAGAACTGGCGGAGGAGTGATGGTGGTGATTCAACCTCAAGATGCACAGCTGGTGGAGTGGTGGTGGTGATATCTAGATCTGTCCAATCTCTCTTTCATGTCAGACCGCCGCCTTGAAACAAGATCTTGATCTTGATCTTTCTTCTTTGCCATCTCTCTTGGGGTTGTCTTCACCGGAAACACGCTTCCTACGGGTCTCTCTTTTCTGCCATCTCTCTTTTCCATTGCTTTCTCTCTACTTCTCCTCTCTCATCCAAAATATATATCATTGCAGCCATCGAACACCATCAGTTTTCACTGGAGGATGAGACAACCGAACAATCTCTTCCCTGTCTCCATATCTTTTTTTTTCTTTCTCATTTCTTCCTTTTCCAGATCTGTGGATGTTGTGGTGGATTTTATTTCTGGTTCTCAAGTGGGTGTGGTGGAGGATTTGATTTGAGGTTTGCTTGAGGGGTTTTCAGGATATGATTTCAGGTTTCCATTGGTGGATAGTGGTGGTTGTCGGTGATTATTGTTGGTAGTGGTGTTTTCCGATGATTGGTGGTGGTAGTAGTGGTTTCCTATGACTGTTGGTGGTCATGGTGATCTTCTGGTGACTGATGGTGGTAGTGGTGGTTTCTAGTGTCCGATGGTGGTAGTGTTGGTAGTGGTGAGAGTGAGAGTGGTCTCACTTGTCTTTAAATTACTTAATTAATTTTTTTTAATTAATACATAATCTAATTAAAAAACTGAAAAAAAAAATATAAGGGTAATATAGTCTTTTTATGTCTGTAAGTGACAAAAAAACGCAACAAAATCAAATTACAAGGACGATCTGAGTGCAAAAAAAACTTTAGGGACCAAAAGTGCAATTTTGACCAAACCATAGAGACGATTTTAGTAATTTACTCTTATAATAATAATAATAATAATAATACTTTTAGAAAATAATATATTTATATTATATATATTACTATTATGATACTTTTGGTCTTTTTAAATTGCCTGCCTAGGAGTTTTTTTTTTTTTTTTTTTTTTTTTTTTTTTTTTTTTTTAAGAATGAAGTATTTACAAAACAACATACGGAGTTAACAACACAAGTCTTTGTAAAACTTGAAAATCAACTTCATCAAACTTGATACAACTAATAATATTTGTGTCAAATAAACATGAAATTCATTAGTTTTTGTAATTGAAAATCAACGGCTTCAATATCAATAAACAATTACTCATTTGAATCAAATAATTTGTCTTTAATGTAAAAAAAAATAGTTGTAGCGTTTCTTCAAACATTTTTGTGGATGTAAACGTACAAACAAATTGATATGATCAATTATATGCTCATAAAATAAAATGGAGTTACAATTTGAAAATGATTAATAAAATTGGAGTTAGAAGACGACAAACAACTTCAATAAAATACCATTATTGACAATGAAGTTTTAATCGAACAAATTCGAAGAAAAAACCATCGGTCAAATTTTATCTCAGACATGAAGGAATAAAACGAAAACGAACCTTGGTAGTATCATTAAAGTATGAAACTAAACCAAGAAATTAAGTGAATTCATCGATGTGATTAAATCATTCAAAAACGAAATTAAACAAAGAGAAACGATTGCAGAACCTAGCTGCAAGAAAGATGAAGCATGAAATTAGAAAGATACAACCCTAGTAGTCGATTTCAAAACCTGAAAACAAGAAGATGGAGATGCTTACTTATGGTACGCCGTTGATGAGCAACAAGGAGGTGGTATGTGTCATCGATGAAGCAACAACGACGGAGATGAAAGAATAAAGCGATGGAACATACCTACGACGAGTATGCAACTGCTTCCTTGGCGTCGAGTTTTTTTTTTCAGCAAACCTGTCAGTCTTTAGGTGGTGCAGTAGCTGAATGAGAGTGGGGAAGGGAGACGAGCAAAGAGGGAAGAGAAGGACGTATGCGATACAAAGAGAAAAAAACAACGTCGACATTTTGAAAGGGTTAGAATATGTATGAAAATGTGGGAATGTGTTGGTCCATGTTTGCTCCAAGAAGATGATGTTTAGACTTTTTTATATCTGTAGTCTTCTAAAAAACAAACAATTTATGAGAGCAAACGTCCACGTGGCGCAGATAAAAGAGGTTAGGAAGAGCTTTTGGCAAAAAAACAAACATCCCCTATAAGTATCGTCCATAGTTAATAAAACAGTTCTTGATCAACCGAACAAATTAACCAAAACCACATTGACCATTCATGCAATTTACTCAAAACTTAAAGAAATCATGCCCCAACCCCATAACTCAACGCCTCCAACCCAGAACAGTCCCATTGCAGACACACCGACCTCTTCGGCACACCAGACAACTCCATCTCTACGCTTAAGAAATGCAATTATCTAAACCCTTATAGCTTCTTCGCCACCCACGCACCATCACACTGTCACCACCGTCCGTTGCTCCACAGCGTTGTAACGCCCGTGTTTCTAGGCTAGGCATTAATATTGACATAATAGTCTAGGTTAACCTTTGTAACTCATTTAGAAGAAATGAAAAGGAATTATGTGAATATTATGTGAAAATTATGTGTTTTATGCTTAATTATTAGGGTTTAATTAATTAAGAATAAAAATGAGCGTCGAAAATAAATATTAGATAAAGCCGATATCTATTAAGAAACATGTAGTGGGCGTGACAAGGATTACGGATATATAAAGAATACCGAAATCCGAGTTATAACGAAGAAGTTATGACCTGTCGAAGTTTCGCGACAAAACCGGCACGGTGCCGAATGTCGTAAAAAGTGAGTTTTTGATAAACTACTTTTTAGCATTAGTGATCTAAACGAAACTCGTAGTGTTCGTTAAACCGATAGTAGGTATAAAAAGAACGCCCAAATCTGACTTCGTATGAGGAAGTTATGATTTTTCGAAGTTTCAGCTTAGCAGTAGACAGCTAAAAACTCGAATTTTAGATCGAGTGATTTTTAGCCGACACAACCTAAACGAGAATCGAAGGTCTCATAAATAGTAGTACAACGGTAAAAAGACAGACGAAAACGGACGTCGGATGAAGAAGTTATGAATTTTTAACGGATTTCCTGTCCCGGTCTGTTAAAAATAATAATATAAAAATTAAAGTCAAAATTAACCGACGAAGTCTAAACGAAAGTTGTAGAGCGTAATTTACCTACGCGTTGTGACAACCCGAAACTCTTATCCTGTTCAATTGATCTGTATATCAATATTAAACTCGAATTTATCATCTTTTAACGAAATTGTGGGTCCATATGAGTGCTCTAGGCTTACTATAACCTAGATATGAATCTTAACAAGGATTAGAAAGTGTGTAGCATCACAAAATCAGGCCAAACACACCAAAGAAGGTGTGTGCGGCCGCACACCCGCGTGTGCGGCCAGCCAGCCGCACACCTAGCCGCACACACCCTCCAGCCTCACACCCGACCCTATATATTGGAGGAGACCCCCTTCATTCACTCTTTTCTTCTTTTGGTTGCACCCTACTCTCTCTCTCTACTTTCTCTCTCTAGAAACATCATCCAAGAACACTCTAAGGGCCTCAAAAATGTGAAGTACTCCATCGTTCAGCTTGTTATATTGGTAAGACACCTAAATATAAGCCTAAAAATCATAGTGTTCTTTGTCACTTGAAGGTGTATGGCCGCACACCTTCATAAGGTGGCCGCACACCCCCTTAAAGCTCTCCAAAGTGAAGAGTTTGGCCTTCATTCACTAGTAGGACTTGGTATTAGCACAAGAACACCTCAAAATCGACATTTCGGGAACAAATGAGGAGTGTACGGCCGTACACTCCTGTGTACGGCCGCACACACCCTCTGTACGGCCGCACACTCCTGTGTGCAACCGCACACGCAGCCTGGCCGCACACCCACTCAAATGGCCGTACACCTCCCTTATTTGATCATATAGAGTCCCGACAAGCATTTCCAAGTCCTTAGGGTGGTTTTCCGTCATGTTTAGCCATGAAACACCCTAATTCTAACACACATAAGTGTTATCACATGTTAATAGGATCCACTTGCGTACGAAACATCGGTTGACACTCAGCATTCGTAACCGATCATACACCCAGATCCTACGTCAAATGGTGAGTTCATACCCCTACACTTTTTCGAGTTTTTCATGTTTTCAGGGGGGAATACAAGCAAAAGTACAACGAAACTTGTACTTAAATTATCTCGTTTTGCATAAAATGATTTTATGTTCAGTGTGCTTTTAACTCCAAAAACCGTTTTACCAATCGATTAAAGAAATCAACTCGTAGAAACAGTTTTCATATCTAAATCAAGAAACTCATGAATCATGTAATAATATGTATTATCTTACAAAGGATTCATGCAAAACGTAAACAGGATTTCGTACAATTACTTGTAAATTTGTTAGGCTAAGTTTGAGACATGTCCTCGGTAACACTCCCCCGGATTCGTGAGTGGAGAACTACGACTTATAACCAGAATCTCTTGGAGGGAGAGCGTGACTATTGTGTATAGATCTATATGGGACTGACTATCCCGCACCCTCGCTGCTAGCTACAGCGGAACCGTTAGGTTCAGGGGTGACAAAGTCATAAAAGATACTGGCCCCCATTCGTGCCTTATCCAGTCTAAGTACGGTTATGACACTCACAACTTAGGTAACGAGAATTTACTTTTGTAATAATAAAACAAGTAAACTAACCTCAAAGTAATAACTGATTTGATTACTAGAGGTCATCAGTAACGCCCTTAGGATCTAGTTCACTACCTATTTTATTAGTTTTATTTATGTAATAAGGCTAATACTGTTGGGTTTTGAGCATTCTAACACTCCTATGGTGTACATGCAACCCTATAAACCTTGGATCTATGTTTTCTCTATTATACATGCAAATATTAACTATTCCAAGGTTTCATCCTAACTAGCATATTATGAAGCACCTATACTACAAAGTTCTAGTTAGATGACATACCTTTTGATGTAGCTTGATGTCTTCAAGCTTTAAGAGCTTAACCCCAATAGTGTGGAAGCCTCAAATGGAATCACAAATCACCAAAACACCTTGGAAGAACTTGAGAGAATATGTATGCACACTAAAATCGGCCCACTCTTATTTTCACACACTTGTGCCAATTTTGTGAGCCAAGGACCCCTTTATATATTATGGAGGATTATGGTTACATCCATGTAAACCCTAATACCCATGACCTTTCATTTACATAGGATCCATGGGTTAAAAGCTCCATGGACCATCCATGAAAGCTTAGCCCAACCTAAATGAACTTGGCCCATTCCATATATATAAGAGTCCATATTTAATTAGTTCTTTTTGATCACTTAATTAATTCTAAATTAATTCTTGATCAATACTAATTAAATAATATGATTCCATATTAATATATTAGAACTTATAATATATTAATATAAATCATAAATATACTATTCTCAAAAGACTATCCATATAAATTGTGCCGGTGAAGTGCAACCCAAATGGACCATGCCGGGTCGGGTCAAGTACATACCTAATATAGTTATGGACTTAGACATTAATCCAACAGTCTCCCACTTGGATAAGTCTAAAACTATTATTGCGTATGACTTCAAAACCTAACTGGCAATCGTAGCTCTTAAAGCCACTGTCAAACTCTGACCTTGTCAATGACTTGTACATTAGATAAGGGATCATATATTCCTCCATTCTAGATATCATATGGACTGAGACATGGATTATCAATCATTCTCTCTGTCCATTTGTTGTTTCCCGATTTCCGATTTATGATGACTAACTGATTGAACAAATCAAATCAGTCCTGGCTTGGCCAAGCACTCACATGTGTCATCGCTAAATCATCGAGGGGCCCACATATATCGCTTTTATCCCGAAGGTAAAAGGAATGGATAAACTTCGACTCATATGGCTTGTTCTACTACTTGTTGAATCATACACAAAGGCACGTTTTATAACATCGAGTTACCAAATGGGTTTTCGTGCAATCAATGTATAACCAACTCATAGTAACAACTCATATCTCTAGGTTTGAAGAATATAAGATATTATCGTCTCATGATCACTCGTGATAAAATCCATGAAGTGATTCAAATGAGCGCGGGTTGAATCCAATACTCAGAACTTATGAGCACTCATGAGTGTTGTAGTACCACTTTGTCTACCAACTTGGACCTCTACAAACCAACCCATGACAGTCTTGATTCATATCTACTTCCAACATATGACCGACTGTGGATGGTTTGAATAACTTAATCATTTAGGAAGAGCGACTTAGTTATTCTGGAAGTCAAAACATGCAAAGTGAAACACAAGAATAAATGAATCAAATATGGTATCAAATCCTATGAATATAAATAAACACTTTTATTTATCACCATACTGATTACTCATTATTCATTGTTTCGGTTTTATCAACTTTATACTTGAATTAAAAACACTAGTTGTCCCATGCTCCAAGCATGTACACTATGTTTTTCTTAAACAATAGCTTTGCCATACACCAAGTATGCACTCTATGTTTGTCTATGATCCTTACTTTGTGAAATAAACCAATTGAACATAATTTCAATGATTCTAATTTCACACTCCCAAATCCTTATCGAAAAATGTGAGAATTTCAAATTCCTATCATTTATCGAAATCTGTTTAGATTTTAAACTTATATGTACTGACCCTCCTGTAATGAATATGTACAAAGTCACAAAGACTTGTCAACAGTCATTATAAGGTATTCCAATGGAGATCAACTCCATGGAAACTAAGTCTCATATTCAAAGTACATTGCTTTGGACATGCTTCTTGCATTTAGTTTTCTAATCTTACACAGATAACTTCCACCTATGGAGACAACTCCATATTCTCATTTTGACTATCACTTCTGAATAAGAGATGCCTCTTTTCAGAATATGTCAATATGGTCCTTCCAAAATTAGCACTATACTTCCAACTGTCTCTGAGCAACCAATCTTTGGTAAACCTCAGATTGTCCTTGACAATTGCTTAATCATTTTAGTCATATCCAATTCTAGACCTTTTCCCTTCTTAATGCCTCTGGGCATTTGGAAAAATTTAGAAATGACAAATATTATAGCACATGCAATCGATCCTGTACCCAAAGCAAATGGTACACGATTCATGATGTCTCACATAAAGATATGATTCTAGACCAGTCTTTTGCTACAATATTTTTATTTGCCATGTTTTCAAAATTTGACTATGAAGAGGGATGTCGTAATCATAATCGAATTTTGAGAACGCAATATATAGAATTTCCTTAAGTTGAACCAATCCAACATGAAATTCATATATATATTCTTGACTAAAGATGATTAAGGTCTCAATCTAAGCCTTTAGAACTAAAATGAAGTATACCTTCTCCCTTAATTATAGCAAAACAACTTTTTCAATCCCTGCAGCCTCACGAATTGAAACTTTTGTTTTCTATAATTAACATTGCTAACTTGCAACACTAACAATAATTATCATGCTCCCACTAACATGATGATTATTAGCATAACACTTATGCTCCCACTAGCTTTGACATGTACTCAAAAATCAGCTGGACTTCTAGAAATCAATACTTTATTGACTTTCTTACCAAAGTTCAGATTTCTGATACGAGATGCTTTGATAAAACTTTATCAAAATCATACACCTTTCCTTAGATAGCATGCATGTGTGTCTAAACAATTTCAGAACTATGAAAAGGGATGCCGTAATCATAGTCTCAATTGTTTAGACCTTTTGCCATCTGCTTCAAATCTACTTGGTGGAAGTGTTTCCTCACCATCATTTTCATGAATCAGAGAGAAACCTTATGACCCTTAGATTTTATGGTGTATGTGTTCTTATCCATGTGAATCGTCAAAACCATAGTCACAAGACAAGGATAATGACAAATCCAAACTCATATGGACTGAACTTATGCAATCTTAACTTCTTGCCACCTGGTTGTACAGGGCCTGCCATTGCTTCCAAGTTGTTATGCAACCAATTGAGAACTTTCAGAACTCCTATGCAAAGCCAACTTTAACTGGAATGGGCACAGAATATGTCAACACGATAGGTTATAAACCTCAAGTCGTGTGCTAGTGAAGAACCTCAGGTTTTATTCTTGATTAGTTCTTGAAATTCTTTTTAGGATCTTTAAGACTCCCACTATCCTCTTGACATATAAGACTATCTTGCCAAATATTCAAGAGATAGTGCGGATTCTTTATCAAGACAAACACTTCACACAATTGGCCTTAGTTGGTCTTTGTTTTATCCAAAACATCACAACTTACCAATTTCAAATGTACAAGAGTAGGACACTTTTACTCTTACATTTGACAAGTGTTTTAAACCTTTCTTTAAGATATGTCACTCAAGTTACAATCTTGGAGTATGACTCTAAGAATTGTTTTGGAACGAAGTATGACTCATCTTCCTGATCTAACCATTTCAACAATTCATAACTCCTCTTCTTAGTCATAAGAATGCACTAAGATGACCTTTAGAGGACTAATTGTGATATGATTTCTAAATCATTAAGATGATCACAAACATGATACTAAAGTACTCTCCCATCTTTTCAGATTTGAGAAACTTTTATCTTTCTGCCTAATTTGATTCTTCCCATTCGTTCTGCCATACATTGAGACTTTTCCAATGTTTCAGAATTATACTTAAACTTGTAAGTATAACCATATTTACTAAACTTTAGTAAATCAAATAGTCTTAACGAGCTTTGTGGTGGACATGACCAGTACACAAGAATGTGTACTCGATCCCTTTAGTCCTTCACTTGACTCACACATCCATGTGAACAAGTAATTAGTCTTGATTTCCCAATGCTTGAAAGTTCTCATTCATCATACTATTCAACTTGCATGATTCCAAGTTTCGGTCCAATTGAAACTTGGGCGATGAGGAACTTTCCTGATTTGGTAAATTTAGACACTACCACAAATGAAAGAATCAAATCCATTTTCCAATATTGCTGTCAGTGGAATCATATAAGCAACAATTTTCCACAAATGTCATTGTAAGGATACTTCAAATAAATAAAATTAAACAATTTTCTTTTATTTTAAAACTTTGCGGAAAAACTTATACTTACAATCCACATGGAAAATTGTTGTTATCTATTCCTTAGCAATATATCATAACTTCTTAAGCAACTGCTCAAAATTCTGATGCGATCGAAATCCACCTTCGCTATCAGAATCAGAATATACTTCCTTTAAGATTTCTCTCTATTCTTTGATTCTTAAAACATCAACATGTGACCCAGTCACATCATGTAATGAGGATCTCAGAATAGAACTTAACAGAGTTAGATAATGGGCTCTACCTGATGTAGAGTCAAACTTATCGACTTTAACATCCTTATGTAAATTTGGCAGCTTTGCAATCAACGCCCCTTCCTTTGGCAAAATAAACATATGGACCCTTTGGTAATGGGACTATCTCAGACTTAGCCTTTCTCTTTACCATTTGGTCAACCGGGTTGACTATGGCCAATCCCTTTCCATTGGGAAGAGAATGTTTTTTCTGGATTTCCAGTGTCACCATTGTCACTGTCCATAAAGTTTTTGGGAAGTTGATCTTCTAATCAAATTTGCTTTACTATCGTTCCAAATCATTGCTGATTCAGCAGCACCAAGCAAATAGATATGATCATTAAGGTTCATGTCATAGTCTGTTTCATGGTAGTCCCAAAGGAACTCACTATGTGACTTAGAAAGTGATTGAACATCCAACTTTCTCAAGACTTTGACACCTAACTCTCCCGGCTTGTCAATATGTGACTTCATCTCTAAGATGTGATCACGCATAGACCTTGCTTGCCATTAGGGCTTGAGTGACCTTGAACTTGTGGGTTAGGGAGAATAATTGGAGGAGGTGGAGGAAGAGAAGTATGACTTCCATGAGCCAAACTCGGGAAGTCATATTCATTAGGAAAGCTTGGTTTGGGAAGATCATTGTTGTCTAAACCAGACATCAACAATGGGAGAAATTCACGTAAAGTTGATTTAAGTCCTTAATATAACACCCAATATGATATATTAAGGCTAGGACCCAACAAACTATTTTATAACTTGGAAGAGGGATGCCGTAATCCAAGCTATAAAATATTTGAAGGTAGGTGAATGATGATTCACCAATTTCCACCAAGATAAACGAAATGTATTATTAGGTTTTAATTGGTTTTGAAACTCCTAGATTCTTTTGAGATTCATTGAACTTTTCAATGGCATGTTTCAATCTCGAGTGTGCCCTTCAGGTTTTGTGACTGGGATGCCGAGGATCACAAAACAAGGTGTGAAGTAACCATGCAAATATACTTGGTACCCTTAATATTTACCCCTCAATCGATGTGCCGGTTAACCACACACGCTCCAACGATACTAGGATAAACATTAAGTTACCCTTTGCCTACCTTGTTAAGTCCAGGTTAGTGTGCCGGTTAACCACACACGCTCCACTAACAGCTTAAACAAAGTGCAAAGTGTAATTTCATGGATTAGCACCTTATTCACATTTTCCTAAGTAACTAAGATTGGGAATTTATAAGTGTTTAGTTACTTAGTATTTATCATTATACTTATAATGAAGGGAGAATTATAGTCCTTGTCCTACCTGTTCGGCTAACGACCCTCCACCAGTCAAGGAAGCGGTGGGTGAGAGTGGACACCCATTAAACTGCCATTTTATAGGCAGTAACCTTATACCCCCCTTATAGACCGGGTTCATGAATGAGACCTACTAATGGTAAGACGACTTGCTCTTATACATATAATATATTAAACTTTTAATATTATAATAGTATAAGGGTGTATTTTAGACATTTAAAATACTTGGTGGTTTAATCTATTAATTAAACTATACTCTTAATTTAATTAAATTTAAACCATGTCATTATGGAATTATTAATTCTCTTTTAATTAAACACTTTAATTATCTATTAATAAAGTCCATAAGAGTTAATTGAATTATTCAATAAAACCATCATAATTCCAATTATTAAATTCAAAATTAAAACCATTTAATTAATTGTTTAAGTTATGAACCCAAGAGTTTTAGAATTCAATTCTTTTTTTTATCATAAAAAACTTTTTCCAAATTCCAAAACTTGAGGGCAAGTTTTGTAACTCTTGAAAACTTTTGGATTCCATAACTTATGGAGTTAAATACTTGTTTTATGATGAAACTTTTCATGTTCCATAACTTAAGAACAAGTTATGGAATTCTTTAAAACATTAAGACCAAGTTTTGTAACTCCATAAAAAACTTTAAATCAATTTTTTTAAAAACCTTTTCATATCCATAACTTATGGAGGTTTCAAAAAACTCTTTAGATCAAACTTTTAAAACTAATAAAATAATCATATCATTTTATCTTTTACTAAATTTGATCTAATTCAACTCATATAGCAAATGATTCAAATTTTACAAATAATTAGTTTTTCACAAAAACAAGTAATTATCTTAAAATTTGACAAACGTCATGTTTTTTTTTCCTTTTTTTTCAACTTGAAAATAAAACATTTGCATCAATATAACAGAAAACAACCCATGGCTCTGATACCACTGTTGGGTTTTGAGCATTCTAACACTCCTATGGTGTACATGCAACCCTATAAACCTTGGATCTATGTTTTCTCTATTATACATGCAAATATTAACTATTCCAATGTTTCATCCTAACTAGCATATTATGAAGCACCTATACTACAAAGTTCTAGTTAGATGACATATCTTTTGATGTAGCTTGATGTCTTCAAGCTTTAAGAGCTTAGCCCCAATAGTGTGGAAGCCTCAAATGGAATCACAAATCACCAAAACACCTTGGAAGAACTTGAGAGAATATGTATGCACACTAAAATCGGCCCACTCTTATTTTCACACACTTGTGCCAATTTTGTGAGCCAAGGACCCCTTTATATATTATGGAGGATTAGGGTTACATCCATGTAAACCCTAATACCCATGACCTTTCATTTACATAGGATCCATGGGTTAAAAGCTCCATGGACCATCCATGAAAGCTTAGCCCAACCTAAATAAACTTGGCCCATTCCATATATATAAGAGTCCATATTTAATTAGTTCTTTTTGATCATTTATTTAATTCTAAATTAATTCTTGATCAATACTAATTAAATAATATGATTCCATATTAATATATTATAACTTATAATATATTAATATAAATCATAAATATACTATTCTCAAAAGACTATCCATATAAATTGTGCCGGTGAAGTGCAACCCAAATGGACCATGCCGGGTCGGGTCAAGTACATACCAAATATAGTTATGGACTTAGACATTAATCCAACAAATACATCTCACAACGAGTAACCAGGGTTTTTCAAAGAAACTACATCTATCGATACAAGTATGGTAGATACTTGTACACCTCGTATCAGAATCGGAAATCAACTATCGACTTTTAAGGAAAATATAGGTTTTTCCTGGGATAACTTAATCTTTCATAAACAGGCTGTTTAACGTGTAACCAATGGATAATCAAACCTCTTTCATAAGAAAATATGGGATTTTCTTGGGAAACAACTTTTCAAATAATCAAAGAAACATTTCTTTCACCAGAATCAAACGCTTATGAACTCACCAGCTTTATGCTGAAATTTTAAAACTGCTTGTATTCTCAGGGCATCAATAGACAGGTACTCTTGCCGACTTTCGGAGAAGACGGAATATTCTGAAGTCACGTCTTTTACTTTTGCTATATATTGTTATGTACAAATCATGTTTTGAACAATGTAAATATTCATATTATAATGTAATGGTTGTGTTTACTTCGCTTACTATGATACAACTGTTGTGATACTACGCATGACGTCCTCCGCCCCGGAACGTTTCCGCCATCGGTTTCGGGGTGTGACAAATTGGTATCAGAGCTATTGTTTATAGTGAACTAAGTATATCGAACCTTACATGGTATACAACTATAAACACTAAGGGGCTGAAGTGCTCTGAACTAAAAAGTATACTTTTAAAATATAAGTATTTTTACAATGAATATACAAGTATACCCGAGTACCAGAATCCGTGTCACAAGTAGAACAAAACAAAAGTATTTTGGATGTTGAACACTGCGGTTAAACCTGGGCAGTTATGTAATCATGTCTAAGGTCAATATAGCCTGATCAACTATATTCATTCGAGACATGACCAACATGTGCTTGGGAGTGACTTTGGTGTTGCAACAGGCCTAAAACTTACCCGGTATCCATGCAACTTAAAATACTATAGGAATATTTTAGTCAGAGCCGAATACATTGTAGAAATTCATTCCTAGTGTTGCTACCTATTCGTTGCTTAGCAATAACTTACTTGCATTAGTAACTTTCCTTTTGCTTATCGCTTGGTAGAACACTTATTTATCAGGATGAGATATATTCTTGCTTCATATCTCTTGGTTTGATTCAGAGGACTTACCATCCTCTTCCTCCTGATTCTTTTTAGAACAAGATCCCTCCCCGAAAAAGACATATCAGAAGGA
Source organism: Lactuca virosa (assembly GCF_052849685.1). Taxonomy (NCBI): domain Eukaryota; kingdom Viridiplantae; phylum Streptophyta; class Magnoliopsida; order Asterales; family Asteraceae; genus Lactuca; species Lactuca virosa. The sequence continues at coordinate 169,899,049 of NC_136428.1, read as the reverse complement.
ATAACGACACTTCACCACCACCACCGCCCCCTCAGTTCGATCCCGTTATGTTCCAAGCAGCTGTTACTGCTGCTGTGGCTGCCGCAATGACACAAGTAAATTCTGGCGGATCTGGTGGGCAGGGAGGTGTTACGCATCCCCAAAATCATGAAGGTGGTCAGGGACACCAGAAGGAGTGCTCTTATAAAGACTTCATGAATACGAAACCCACATCCTTCGACGGCACTGGAGGTGTTATTGCCCTGAATCGATGGTTCGAAAAGATTGAGTCCATCTTCGAAATCTGCTCTTGTTTTGAAGCTAATAAGGTGAAATTTGCCGCTTGCACCTTCGCCAACAAAGCATTGACCTGGTGAAATGGCTGGGTCAAGTCCCTAACCCTGCCAATAGCAAATGCTATGGGTTGGGAGAGCTTGAAAGAGCTCATGCTTGCTGAGTACTGCCCACGGGGCGAAATGCAGAAACTGGAGCACAGACTCTGGAACCTAAAGATGAAGGGTTCCGACATTGTTGTTTACACGTCTAGGTTTGAAGACCTATCACTTCTTTGTCCGGGGATGGTCACCCCGGAAAGCAAAAATATTGAAAGATACATTTGGGGGCTGACCCAGCCGACCAAAGGAAATGTCTTGGCCGCTAGGCCAAACACCTTTGACAGTGCTAAGTGCCTGGCGCAGACTCTAATCGATCATGGAGTCGATCTCAATGAAGTAACCGCCACTCCTGAACCGGCTAAAGGGAGTGGTGAAAGAAAATCTGGAAGCAGAAAAAGGGTCAATCTTCGCAGGATCCCTCAAATAAGCAACACACGGTGGCAGTTCACGCTGCTACTACCCCGGTCGCTACTCCTGCAACTCAAGCACCTACCAGTAGGTATACTGGTACCCTCCCTTGGTGCAATAAGTGCAGTTATCATCACCGCATCCCTGGTCCATGTCGTGAGATGCTCTGCAACAACTGTAGTAAGAAGGGCCACCTGGCTCGAGACTGCAGAAACCCAGTCCAACCAACCGATCGGGCCTCTAGAGCAGGTGTTGGTCAAGCCTGTTACGGCTGTGGGGGAAGTCGGGCATTACAAGAGGAACCGCCCCAAAGCAGCAACAACTGGCAACACCGGGAGAGTACTAACTATAGGGCAAGAGGAGGCCGTGGCTGACCCTACTGTTGTGACGGGTACGTTCCTCCTCGATAACTCTTATGCATGCATTCTTTTCGATTCTGGAGCTGAAAGAAGTTTTGTTAGTCATGCATTCAAGCATTTTCTTAAACATAAATCCCAACCATTAACCGAAACATTTACCGTCGAAATGGCTAACGGTGAGAAAGAGAGCGCTAATGACATATTCGTGGGTTGTATCCTTACTCTGAACGACCATTCATTTCCCATCGATCTTTTGCCAGTCTCTATAAAAAGCTTTGATGTCATCATCGGCATGGATTGGTTGAGCCCCAATCGTGCTGATATCCTTTGTTTCGAAAAAGCTATCCGTCTCAATCTTTCCCCGGATGAAACTCTTGTAATCTACGGCGATAAACTCAGTTCAAACCTTCGCATCATTTCGTGCATCGAAGCCCAGAAACTCCTGCGGAAGGAGTGTTATGCATTCCTAGCCCACGTCATTAATGAGAAGCAGGAAGTTAAAGACCTCGAGAGCATCCCCGAAGTCTGCAACTTTCCCGATGTTTTTCTCGAAGATCTTCCGGGAATCCCTCCTGAACGCCAAGTCGAGTTTCGTATCGACTTAGTCCCCGGAGCTACTCCCGTAGCTAAATCTCCTTATCGCCTAGCACTAGCAGAAATGCAGGAGCTATCTAGTCAGCTCAATGAGCTGCTCAGCAAAGGATTCATCAGACCGAGTTCCTCACCCTGGGGAGCCCCGATCTTGTTCGTGAAAAAGAAGGATGGATCCTTTCGAATGTGTATCGATTATCGGGAGCTGAACAAGCTCACTGTCAAAAACCGTTACCCTCTTCCTCAAATCGACGACCTCTTCGATCAACTTCAGGGAGCCAGCTACTTCTCAAAAATAGATTTAAGATCAGGGTACCATCAGCTATGAGTCCATGAGGGTGATGTTCCTAAAACAGCATTTCGGACTCGATATGGTCACTACGAGTTCGTAGTTATGCCCTTCGGTCTAACCAACGCACCGGCTGTGTTCATGGACCTGATGAACCGGGTGTGCCGTTCTTTCCTGGACAAGTTCGTCATCGTATTCATCGACGATATACTTGTCTACTCCAGAAGCGAGGAAGATCACAAACAACACTTGAGATCGGTGCTGGAAACCTTAAGGATGGAGAAGTTGTATGCGAAACCCGGAGAGTTGACTTTTGTTGACTTTTAGGGTTTGGTCAACTTTAGGGTCTTTGAGCCATGAGAGGGGTAAAATGGTCTTTTACCCTTCTAAGAGTACTAAGAGAGGGAATAGTCTAGCCTTGAGAGATGTATTGATTTAGAGTGTTTATTTCATATGATTAGGCGGAGGCTAGACCGGATTTTACAGAGTTCGGGATTACCGAGTTACCCGAGGTGAGTCTTCTCACTATACTTTACCTAGAGTGGTAATTAGAGTTATGTGACAGAGTATCTTGTATGCTATTTATGTGATTGTGATACACTGCATTATTTCTATGTGATTCATGCCGTGTATGTTCCAGCGTTACAGAGTTAGAACCGGAAGGTTCACAGAGTTAGGACCAGAGGGTCCACAGAGTTAGGACCGGAGGGTCCACAGAGTTAGGACTGGAGGGTCCACAGAATTATAGCCTCGAGTGGCTAATATGTGTTATATGTGGTATTTTGGGGAACTCACTAAGCATTTATGCTTACCGTGTTATGTGATATGTGTTTCAGGTACCAGCGAGAGTCGCGGGAAGGCGCCGGCATGATTTGTACACACTGGCAGAAGATTAAGTGTTGAGATTCTGGGATATGTTTTATGGTGATGACATTGATATATGAGATTTTGAGAATATTATATGATTTTTATTATGTTTGAAAAATGAAAAATTGTTTTAAAAATTTACGTCGTTACAACCTTCCTAGGTCACATAGTAAGCGAAGAAGGCATACACGTGGACCCCTCCAAAATCAAGGCGATAGAGAACTGGTCAGCACCGAAGACGCCCACAGAAATCCGTAAATTCTTGGGTCTCGCTGGCTACTATCGTAGATTTATCCAAAATTTCTCCAGAATTGCCAAACCCTTAACCACTCTGACTCAGAAAGGCGTACCCTTTTGTTGGAGTGAGAAGCAAGACACTGCGTTCCAAACATTGAAGCAGGCCCTATGCAGCGCACCTATCTTGTCTCTGCCCGAAGGGACGGAGGACTTAGTTATCTACTGTGATGCATCCAATCAGGGCCTGGGCTGTGTGCTCATGCAACGGGGAAAAGTCATTGCTTATGCCTCAAGACAGCTGAAAGCACACGTAGTCAACTACACAACGCACGACCTGAAATTGGGAGCAGTGGTCTTCGCATTGAAGATATGGAGACATTATCTCTACGGAACCAAGTGCACTATCTTCACTGACCATAAAAGTCTGCAGCATATCTTCGACCAGAAAGAGCTGAACATGAGACAACGACGATGGGTTGAGCTACTCAGCGATTACGAGTGCGAAATCCGCTACCATCCCGGCAAGGCCAATGTGGTGGCAGATGCCCTCAGCCGGAAGGAGTATTCAGGTCGTAGAGTGAAGGCACTGACCATGACTATCCATTCCCATTTATCTGCGTAAATCAAGGAGGCTCAGCTGGAAGCCTTGAAACCAGAGAACATGTCGGGTGAAGCCTTGAGAGGAATGGAAAAGAACCTAGAAATCAAGGGAGACGGAGTCTATTATTTCATGGACCAGATCTGGACCCCAAAGTTCGGTGGTCACAGAGAGGTCGTAATGAACGAAGCTCACAAGACCAGATACTCCGTTCACCCAGGATCGGACAAGATGTACCTCGATCTCAAGAGACTGTATTGGTGGCCGAACATGAAAGCAGAGATCGCTACCTTCGTGGGCAAGTGTCTGACTTGCGCCAAGGTGAAGGTCGAATACCAGAAACCCTCAGGTCTACTCCAACAACCAGAAATACCTGAATGGAAGTGGGAGAGGATTACTATGGATTTCATCACCAAATTACCTAAATCTCCGAGTGGGTATGACGCCATCTGGGTAATTGTCGACCGACTAACTAAATCCGCTCACTTCCTGCCAATCAAGGAAAATTTCAAAATGGAGAGACTCACACGAATCTACATCCAAGAGATAGTTCGACTGCACGGTGTACCTGTATCCATTATCTCTGATCGAGATAGCAGGTTCACTTCGAGGTTCTGGCAGTCACTGCAGAAGGCTCTTGGAACTAAGCTGAATATGAGCACAGCTTACCACCCTCAGACAGATGGGCAGAGTGAGAGGACCATCCAAACCTTGGAAGACATGTTGAGAGCCTGCGTCATTGATTTCGGCGCGTCATGGGACACTCATCTTCCTTTGGTTGAATTTTCCTACAACAACAGTTATCATACCAGCATTAAGGCTGCGCCTTTCGAAGCCCTCTATGGTCGCAAGTGCAGATCCCCTCTGTGCTGGGCTGAGGTGGGCGACACGCAGCTAGCCAAGGGGCAAGTCCCAGATAGCACTCTCACTGGCCCAAAAATCATCCGCGAAACCACAGAAAAGATCGTGCAAATCCGAGAACGACTGAAAGCCTCACGCGATAGACAAAAGAGCTACGCCGATAAACGACGAAAACCCTTGGAATTCCAGGTTGGAGACCGTGTCCTGCTAAAAGTCTCACCCTGGAAAGGCATGATACGCTTCGGAAAGCGTGGAAAGCTAAATCCAAGATACATAGGACCATTCGAGATCCTCGCTAGGATCGGTCCTGTAGCCTACAAACTCCGATTACCTCAAGAGCTTAGTAACATTCATCTCGTCTTCCACGTCTCGAACCTTAAAAAGTGCTTATCCGACGAAACTCTTGCTATCCCTCTCGATGAGATTGAAATCAACGAGAATATGAACTTTGTGGAAGAACCAATCGAAATCATGGATAGAGAGATCAAACGAACAAAACAAAGTCACATCCCGATAGTGAAGGTTCGCTGGAATGCCAAGCGAGGACCGAAATTCACTTGGGAGCGCGAAGATCAGATGAAACAGAAGTATCCGCATCTCTTTTCTAATCCATGATTTGTATTCTATATTCAAATTTCGGGACGAAATTCCCTCTAACGGGGGGATGATGTGACAACCTGAAACTTTTATCCTGTGCAATTGATCTGTATATCAATATTAAACTCGAATTTATCATCTTTTAACGACATTGTGGGTCCATATGAGTGCTCTAGGCTTAGTATAACCTAGATATGAGTCTTAACAAGGATTAGAAAGTGTGTAGCATCACAAAATCAAGCCAAACACACCAAAGACGGTGTGTGCGGCCGCACACCCGCGTGTGCGGCCGCACACCCGCGTGTGCGGCCAGCCAGCCGCACACCTAGCCGCACACACCCTCCACCCTCACACCCGACCCTATATATTGGAGGAGACCCCCTTCATTCACTCTTTTCTTCTTTTGGCTGCACCCTACTCTCTCTCTCTACTTTCTCTCTCTAGAAACATCATCCAAGAACACTCTAAGGGCCTAAAAAACGTGAAGTACTCCATCGTTCAGCTTGTTATATTGGTAAGACACCTAAATCTAAGCCTAAAAATCATAGTGTTCTTCGTGTTCTTCATCACTTGAAGGTGTATGGCCGCACACCTTCATAAGGTGGCCGCACACCCCCTTAAAGCTCTCCAAAGTGAAGAGTTTGGCCTTCATTCACTAGTAGGACTTGGTATTAGCACAAGAACACCTCAAAATCGACATTTCGGGCACAAATGAGGAGTGTACGGCCGCACACTCCTGTGTACGGCTGCACACACCCTCTGTACGGCCGCACACTCCTGTGTGCAACCGCACACGCAGCCTGGCCGCACACCCACTCAAATGGCCGTACACCTCCCTTATTTGATCATATAGAGTCCCGACAAGCATTTCCAAGTCCTTAGGGTGGTTTTCCGTCATGTTTAGCCATGAAACACCCTAATTCTAACACACATAAGTGTTATCACATGTTAATAGGATCCACTTGCGTACGAAACATCGGTTGACACTCAGCATTCGTAACCGATCATACACCCAGATCCTACGTCAAACGGTGAGTTCATACCCCTACGCTTTTCCGAGTTTTTCATGTTTTCAGGGGGGGAATATAAGCAAAAGTACAAGGAAACTTGTACTTAAATTATCTCGTTTTGCATAAAATGATTTTATGTTCAGTGTGCTTTTAACTCCAAAAACCGTTTTACCAATCGATTAAAGAAATCAACTCGTAGAAACAGTTTTCATATCTAAATCAAGAAACTCATGAATCATGTAATAATATGTATTATCTTACAAAAGATTCATGCAAATCGTAAACATGATTTCGTACAATTACTTGTAAATTTGTTAGGCTAAGTTTGAGACATGTCCTCGGTAACACTCCCCCGGATTCGAGAGTGGAGGACTACGACTTATAACCAGAATCTCTTTGAGGGAGAGCGTAACTATTGTGTATAGATCTATATGGGACTGACTATCCTGCACCCTCGCTGCTAGCTACAGCGGAACCGTTAGGTTCAGGGGTGACAAAGTCATAAAAGATACTGGCCCCCATTCGTGCCTTATCCAGTCTAAGTACGGTTATGACACTTAGGTAACGAGAATTTACTTTTGTAATAATAAAACAAGTGAACTAACCTCAAAGTAATAACCGATTTGATTACTAGAGGGCATCAGTAACGCCCTTAGGATCTAGTTCACTACCTATTTTATTAGTTTTATTTATGTAATAAGGCTAATACATCTCACAGCGAGTAACCAGGGTTTTTCAAAGAAACTACATCTATCGATACAAGTATGGTAGATACTTGTACACCTCGTATCAGAATCGGAAATCAACTATCGACTTTTAAGGGAAATATAGGCCTTTCCTGGGATAACTTAATCTTTCATAAACAGGCTGTTTAACGTGTAACCAATGGATAATCAAACCTCTTTCATAAGAAAATATGGGATTTTATTGGGAAACAACTTTTCAAATAATCAAAGAAACATTTCTTTCACCAGAATCAAACACTTATGAACTCACCAGCTTTATGCTGATATTTTAAAACTGCTTGTATTCTCAGGGCATCAATAGACAGGTACTCTTGCCGACTTTTGGAGAAGACGGAATATTCTGAAGTCACGTCTTTTACTTTTGCTATATACTGTTATGTACAAATCATGTTTTGAACAATGTAAATATTCATATTATAATGTAATGGTTGTGTTTACTTCGCTTACTATGATACAACTGTTGTGATACTACGCATGACGTCCTCCGCCCCGGAACGTTTCCGCCATCGGTTTCGTGGTGTGACACGCGTGCATATAAAGAACATAAAAAACGGAGCTCGTATGCAAAAGTTATGGATTTTAGAAGTTTTGGCGCGAAAATCGAGAAATTATTTCAAAATCCGGGAAATTCGCTGTATGAGTGCCACGTGTCCGAAATGGCTGAGTCATGCGAGCCACGTGTCCGAGCCGAAGACCCAGCTGATGACGCGTCTCCTTCTGATTCGTCTGAACAGCGGTCCAATGCGCGTCCGACGCGCCTCGCTTCTGACTCATCATCCTCGCTTCGCAGGTCCAATCCGAGGGCGCCCCGTGTCCGACGCGTGTCTTCCTCCGGATCCGAGCACGTGGCCTTCGCTGCTGCTGCCACCTGCCTCGCTGACTCGCCCTTCCGTGGGAAATACCGTCGATAAATAAGAGCTATGGACTTAGCACATGGAAAACCCATTGACATGTACTGTCGATAAATAAGAGCTATGGACTTAGCACATGGCGACGATGTGACTTCGTGCCTATTTGACATAAATTGCTGAAGGAAAGCAATGTTGTCACCCCGATGTTTGTCTTATTTGACAGATATTGCAGAGGGAAGCAATGTTGTCACCTTGTTGGTTGTTTTATGTTAGGATGTCTTGTTTGACATAAATTGCTAAGGAAAGCAATGTTGTCACCCCTAGTGATAATCCTTAGGCTAGGTCCCTTGTGATAGTTGTTTTAGGGACGTAAAGTGAGGATAATGGGAATGAGTGATTAGGGTTATTTTGGTTGATGAAATTAATAAATTTATTGTTGATTGAGAACTTAATAACTTTATTATTTATTGTGGGTTGAAAACCCTATATGCTTACCATGCTCCCAAGCCTGACCCACTCAGTTTAATTGTATCACAGGTATCGATACGAAGTTGCTTTACACTGAGAGATTAAAAGAGAAGTAGATCACTAGTATAAATGAATGTAAGTTTTGTTTATGCTTATGTTTTTGTATTGACAATGACATCCCAATGGTTTAAATGAATAAAATACATTTCTTCGAAAATGATTTGATAATATATTTATTATGTTTTTCTGAGAACAAATTCTGCAACACTTTTAATCAAATGATTACTCTGAAATTATTTTAAAAACATAAATTAAACCGGTATTTTCTGGCCGTGAAATTGGGGATGTCACAGGCGTAGTCTCCCTACGCCGTCTCACAGCTTTGCTTCATCTTTGTTGTTCGTTCTTCATCATATCCTCCTTAACTTGTTCCTTCTTTTTGATTAAAATATTTAATACTACAATTTTTAATGGCAAAAATTGCAAAATATGGGTTCTTTTATATACTATTACGAAGGACGGGGTTAAAAAAATTATTCTTCGTCGAGTTCTTTACCTGCAATATGATATGATTGGCGTAAAACTGAAGTTACTTTTTTTGTGATTATTGAAGGATTATCCCATGTTTTAATCCATGTCGATTAGAAATTAACAGTCGATAAACAAGAGTCCCCGATAGCATATATGATTGTAAATTACCTGTTTCCATGTTTCTTGATTTCATTGATTGTAAATTCCATGTTTCCTTGATTTCATTGCTTTCCTGTTCTGATCTTTATACATGGGATAGTGCAAATTAAATGTAGTTTTCCATGTTTTGATCATATACATATTAATTTGCTGTTTCTCCGAATTGGATTTTATACTTAAGATAATAAATAATTACAATTTTACAATGGTATATGAATGCTAATATCATAAAATGATATTTCTACACAATCTTGCTGATGTGACAATGAAGTTGATGTAAACATTCCAAATCAATAAAGTGAATCCACATTATTTTCCTTATTCCATATAACACGTGTTCAAAAACCCCTAATTCCATAAAAAAGAATGAAGATTTTCAAATCCTCAATCCCATCCTTGAAACCTAATTTCAAAATCAAATACTTCTCATCATCTCCGAAACCCCAACCTGACAATGTTAGTCCAATGGCTTCTCTCCTCAAAACCCGATCCGTTATCCGGTTCAGAGGCCCCGACACAATCAAGTTCTTACAAGGCTTATTGACAAACGATGTCCGCAGGTTTGCTGATGAGAAATCGATCTTGGTTACCCGGTCTCTGTATGTCACCATGTTAACACCATAAGGGAGGTTTTTGTACGATTTGTTTCTCTACAACCCGCCCCGACCCGATGAAAAGCTTGACCCGATTGGGTCTGGGTCGAGACCTAGACTCGAACAAGATGAAGTGGAGCTTCTTGCTGATGTTGATTGTTCTGTGCTGGACGAGCTGGTGGAGACACTAAAGAAGTAAGTTGCAATAATCAATCTGTATGTTTGCAATCGTTTTTTTTTTTTTGTGAGGTTGTTGTTTGTTTATCTTGTGGTAGATATCGATTGAGGTCAAAGGTTGATATCGAGAATGTGGGAGAATCCTTCTCTTGTTGGCAACGATATGGTGTCAATCATAATCAACGTTCTTCACAAGGAAATAGCATCGGGTGGAAATGGCATAAAGATCCCCGATTGGATTGCTTAGGGTTCCGAGGAATCTTTCCCTCAAATACAACACGTAACTTCTCTTCTCAGTTCTCCCAACAATGGTTTTTTTCACAAATTATAGTAATCGACTGGAAATTTGCAATTGTAGCACCTATGGTGGAGGGTGATACAGAAACCAAAGAAGAAAACTACATTTTATGGAGATTAGAAAATGGAGTTGCAGAAGGCTCGATTGAGATCCCAAAAGGCACGTTTCATTTGGTTTGCTTAATGTTTTCAGAATCAAATCAAAAAGTGTTTTATACGCATACGCTCTTTAGGTGAGGCAATCCCACTGGAGTACAATCTTGCTGGTTTAAACGCGATAAGCTTTGAGAAAGGGTGTTACATAGGCCAAGAACTCATTGCTCGATCACATCATCGTGGTGTTATCAGGAAACGTTTGGTTCCAATCAAGTTCCTCAATCAATCTGGAAAAGGTACGAATCAAATCACTATCCAATTCAAGAATTATCACTAATCTTTTTGAACTTTTTTTTCTTCAGAGGTAGAGCAAAAGGTTGGTCGGAGTTCAGAAGTAATCTCTATGAAATCCGGGAAGAAAGTAGGAATGGTGACAATGGCTGTTGGGTCTAGTGGGGTTGGGGTACTTAGGGTTGAGGAAGCTTTTAAAGGGTCAGGGAATTTAGTGATGAAAGGAGAAGAAGATGTAAAGGTGGAGGTGGTTTGGCCTGAATGGTGGCCAAGGGAGTGGTTTTTGGAGCATGAGTAATATAAAATTTTGTTGCAATTGGTTAAGTTTTGAAGAAATAAGGGTAATGTGTAAAACTTTTATTATGAGTTATGGTGTATGTATACTTTTGAGTATAAGTAAAAGTAAACATAAATCCAACACTTGGAGGGTTTTAGCCGTTATCTTAACTATTATATAAAGCATATTGATATAACACTTGCCATTGTCGAACTCTACCAAGCTTGATGATCGTTAACCGTAGGCAAAATTACCAATCACATATGAAAGTTCATCTGGATGTTCAGCGCACAGAGTACAACGAATACGTTAAAGTCTGGACAACAAACAATCATTAACATTAGTTTGTCTCTTATTATACATCCTAAAAAAGTACGTATAATAGTTTATCTAATTGTGTATTACCTCAAATCCTATAATTCAAACGATTAGTAGATTAACCATCCTCTGTAGTCAACATCAAATCAGTATACCCTGTTACAACACCAACACCAGTGATATCTACAAAACGATACACCATGTATATTTGAAATCAGGGAATAGAACACAAAACGAAAAGAGGATGTGTGTTCTCGATAATGATGACTACTTACTAACTGCACACTCCTCCAACATCATCGAAAATGATATCTACAAACTTCGAAAAATAAAAGGAACTCAAAGTACGTAGGAAGCGAGTTGTCATGGTTTTCACGGATGTGTTTTTATGAAATATTATTTTAAATTTGTGGCTTACCGTATTTAAAATAACAAGTTTATCACCAACAAAGAAATTTGAAATTGCATACACATCGCTTTCCTTCAACAATTCATCAAACTTTCTAATTACACCCGTTTTGATAGTAGTAAAAATATGTTTTCCCTAATATTATCATATTAACAAACAAAGGATAAAAAACTATATAAATATAGACAAAAACGATAAAACTTAGATATGACATGTTGCTACCTCCTCATCCATTAAAACCATATCAAGGTTATTCAATTCAAAAAGCTTCATGTATACATATTGCTTCTGTAAATGAACAAGGCATCCCTTGAACTTCTAGCTGTCAGCATCAGTTTTACAACTAACTAATCAAATGATACCTTGTGAACCCATGTCTCCAACAGTGATACCTACAATTGATAGACCACATGCATCATTTATTAAGACATCATAAACAAAGTTACATATATACAAAATTAATAAGGTGTTAGCTGAACAATCCAACCACAACCGCCAATCAGAAGATCAAAAGCTCTTATTACAGCTAAACCGTAACCGCAGCCAACCGAAGAGTAACCCACAATTGAACGCCACACTGGAAAACGAAGGCTTTCCAAAGACGAACATTCGAAAACAAAGCTCAATAAGGCATTCCACATGGCATACACACATTCTTCTTGTGACACATCAACAAAAATTCTTCTATAACGATATAGCTTAAAATGGTTTATATTATTATATACAAAGTATTATGTATCAAGGAAACCATAATGTCTAGAGATATGCCACTTTTAGCGATATGTACATTTTCATGTTTTAAGCTAACGTAGATTATAAAGAATGTTGGCGAACGTAGTGATATATCTATATAATCAAACGGTTAGCTTACTTTGTTTTTAGAAGAAAAAATATATTATATATTTTTTTTAGAAAAAAAAAATGTATTATATGACGAAAAGCCTAATGTTCCACAATATGTCATTTTCCTTTTTATTAAGGTATTAGTGAATTAGTTACAATATGGTGAATATAGTAATATATCTCATAACCAAGATATTAGTTTACATTCTTTTTTACCAATACAATGTGTCGTGAAAACTACTAGTGTGTTTCTTACAATGTGTCGTGAAAACTACTAGTGTGGTGCTTAATATATAAACCGTTAGAAAAAGTTGCAGCTCTATTCAACGTTATCTTCGGCAAATATATGCTACCTATGTGGTAGCAACATGCTTGTTGACATGTGAGGATGGTGGGCCTAACAAATTAGACAAATGATAGAATATCATGACAATTATTTGTAATGAAATCTATGACAATAATGTAGAAAATAAATAAGAAATTATTGAAACTTGCGTTTAACACTAATTTGTACGATGTTTGTTTTTCAAGATACAACTAGAAGTTGTTCTTTTATACTATCTAAACCTAGCAAATTCCGAATTACACCTTGAATGTAGCAATATAACACAAGAAAGAAGTAGACGATGAGAGTTTTTAGTAGCATTTGGTATTTATACACTACAAGAAAAATCATAAATAGTTACGAAAACTTGCTACGGAATTGAAATCCGTAGCTATTCTATTACGGAATGTGCTACAAAATGGCTTTTCGTAGCTAGTTTGCTACGGAAATGACTACAGAGTTACATTCTGTAGCTAAACTAGGAATAACTACAAAAAGTTACTACGTAATCAAAATATGTAGATATTATACTACGGAATATGCTACAAAATAGCTGGCCGTAGCTATTTTTCTACGGAAATAGCTAGGGAGTTGCATTTTCGTAGCTAAATCTTGAATTGTTGCTACAAAATCAAAATTTGTAGCTATTTTACTATGAAATATACTACGTGGTTGTTGGTTGTAGCTAGTTTGCTACGGAACTTGTTATGTAATCCATTTTCGTAGTTAGTTGGCTACAAAATCGGTTACGAAATAAAAATACGTAGCTAGTTTGCTAAATAATAGAAATCCATAGCTACTTTGTGACGAAAATTTGCTACACAATAAAAATTTGTAGCTAATATACAACGGAACTTATAATGGAAAGGTTAACCGTTGTTATTTGTGTATCTAAGTTGTTTTTGAATTTGCAAAATAGCTACAGAATCTTAATCCGTAGCTATGTGGCTACGGAATATTTCGTAGTCAATTAGTTACGGAATATACTTCCGTAGTAAAATAGAAAAAAATATTTTACCAAAAAAAAATAAATTACTGTTTTTAATTGTGTTATGATTTTTAATTATAATTTAATTATGATTAATAAAATTCTTTACATATTATTACGGAATATCGCCTCATGTGGTTGTAGTTAGATAAGTCACTTTTCTATTTATTTGAGATTGGCCACATTTTTTTAATCATTTAGTCAGTTTCCGTCCAATTGTTTGTGGTTTCATACGTTTACTCCCCCACGCGTTTTCTACTGTTACTTCTAGTCCAATTGTTTCTGGTGTTATACCTTTAGTCCCTCCACTATATTCTAAGGTTTGCCGGTTTATTTCTGATCCCTCCACCTGCTTCCACCGCTTTTTTTTTTTGGTTCCATCTAAACATTTTTGGAGAAACTGGAGTAGAAGTCGGTGAGCCACCGTCCATCATTGCTTTCCGATTCCTTTGATAATCAACTAGAATTCATACATCGATCGATTGAGACTTCCTTCTCTCCTTTGGAAGCCTGCGATGCCCGTTGTGATCTCCGACGCTCCCCTTTCTTGCACCTCAAACCCCTCCCCCTTTCTCTCAGCCTCCACCACCACCTGTCGCCGACGCCTTCTTTAGTTCAGTTCAATTGGTCGTTGTTTACTTTGTGGTTTTGCCGTTCGTCTTATTCTATCGCCTCTTCTGATTTACTTTTGTGTCGGAGGTTTCGTTGTTGTTGTTGGGTGCCGATTTTTGAGGGACCGGTTGATTATGTGTGTAAGAGGCATACACCAAAGTATTTTACTTATTGTCGATTTTTTTGACATGATGATTTCTGCTTTTATGATTTTCAATTTATGAGGAGTTGCTATGGGTTTGTTGTCTACGATTCAGATATGTGTACATTGTATTAATTATTGCCTATTTCTAAGAATATTTGTAAAACATTCCCCCTATCGAGTGAATGCCTCATTGATATTGTCAGTCTAATTGCAAATACTCTCATCTCATATTGACCTCGAATCCTTTTTAAGTTGTTGAATCACTGCATTCAACTAGGACTTTGAGAGGTCTCCATGAAGAAGGTCGTACAAACACAAGATTCGCTAACCGATTTTGTTTATTTTATTATGACCTTTTGTGTGTTCTTTCAATTTTAGATGAGATATTCTTATGTACGTTAAGGGAAAGATAAACCGGTAAACAGGTGTGGAGTTTTTTTTCGAATCACGAACAACAGTAGGTCTCATGTCAATTTCAGGGTAAACTATGTAGCAAGTTCAGTAATAACATGTTTCTTCAACCTACATCTAATCTATTTGGCGATCTGTTGATTTGATTGCATGTTGCAGGTGAAGGATGTTATGAAGAAGCAAGATGAACTTCCAGTATGTGGTGAAGGAGACCTGATAATGGAATAATTGGTGGAGCTAACAAATAAAGGATGTGATTGTCTTCTGGTGATTAATGATGATTGCCACTGATAGTGATCTTAGGCATATACTCAAAGCTAGCAAAAGGGGATCATTAAACTTACTGTTGGTGAGATGTGGAACAGGTAACATTGATCATAAATAACTTTGATTTTGTGGAAAAGAGGATGAAATCTATGTGTTTAGCACTTATTTTTTTTTTTTGATAAAGATTAGAAATGTATTGTGATTATAGGAGCCTAAGAACCATATGTGCAGAAAGAATGGCTGTTGAAGCAATGAAGAAGATGGAGGCTCCTCCATCCCTATTCGGTTCTTGCATGTAATCAATGAAGACAACATGGTGTCACCTGGTCCTTGAAGGTTAGATATAGATGCAACAACTACAATGTGTTAATGGTAAATGATAGTTTCGTCCAAGGTTTTTTTTTCTTTAGGGGCCTTGGTTTATCGTTTTAATTTTGTATTGAGAAATTGTTGGTTTGTTTTTTTTTATTCGATTGAAGCTGAACTTGGTCTGATTTTGAATCAGACTAAATGACTCTTTTACCCTTACATTCCAAAATAAAATTTCACAATACTCATCAAATTAAAACGTAACAGCCACTTATATGCATTGAAATGAGCTTCCATTAACTTTATAATCTCACTTTTTATCTTTAGCTTTATTTGCAACTCTTGTGATATGAATTCAGGATTACAGATCAGATAAAAGGGGAGAGTGGATACTTAACCAAAGAATGAGGAACTATAGAAGCCGTACAGAATGTATGGGGGATATACAAAGGCTAAATGCATATTTTCTTGCAATTTATGTGTCACTGATTCCACCGGAATAAGAGAACGAAAAACAGAAGCAACTCATGGCATTATTGGATAAACATGTTACAAAATAATGGCCCGAAGCTCGATTATTTCCTTATGGATCATGTGCCCATTCATTTGGATTTCGTAAAAGTGACATTGGTGTTTGTCTTGCAATGGGAAATGCAGATATTGACAAAGCAGAGATTTTGTTGAAGCTTCCAGATATTTTGAAATATGATAATCTTGGGAATGTTCACGTAATTCTCTTGAAGGGTAAATTGGTCTTTTTAGGTTTTGTTTTCAAAACAAATTCAATCAATCTCATTATCTTAAACATAAATCCTAAAATTATGCAAAACATAATCAATTCTCAGTTCTCAAAATCTCAAATGACCATTTTGCCCTTATTTCTGTAGGCACTGACTCGAGCCAGGTTCCCATAGTGAGGCTTATGGATCTTACTATTGGAATCTGTTGCGATATTTGTGTAAACAACTTGCTTGCTGTTATAAATACAAAGCTTCTACGTGACTACTCTAAGATAGATGTATGATTGAGACAATTGCCCTATCTCGCTATGTGTGAGTTAACCGACGCTAGGAGAGGAGAGCAGAAATGAAGACTTCAAGAATTGTTTGGTCCGATAACAACGCATCAGAGGATACGACTTTATAAGGTTAGGGTTTATAATTTCTTTAATTTTGGTTTTAGATTTCAAAGATTAATGAAATGTTTGAAATTTAAATTTTGAAATTGTTTGGAGGGAATGATAACATGTTATGAAATTATGACTTTTTTAAAGAAAAAATTTCCATTGTTAAAAATGGATCCGTTTGTTTTTTAAAATAAATAGTACGAACTGTTATCTGAAATAGTTGATATGGGTTAATAAAAGAGTGCAATTTCATTTTTTTCTCATCTGATACAATTAAAGAATTCCATAATAGGTTAAAAAACATAGGAAAGATGAACGGATTTTATTTTTTTAGCTACTTTTATGTGTGTATTGGATTGTAGATGTTTGTGTGTGCATTGCTATTATTGTCATAAAGGAAAGTTGTGTTAATATATATATATATATATATATATATATATATATATATATATATATATATATATATATTGTAACACCCAAAAATTTCAAACAGATTTAAACTTTTAAAACATGTCAAGTTCATCAAAACATTACAACTTCGTTTTCAAAATATTATTTATCAGAGTATTCCCAGAAACATAAACATAATATGAGGAGCTGTACGATCATGCCTTCGCCTTGCCGCGGTCCCCTGATGTACCTGAAACAATAAACTGAAACTGTAAGCCCGAAAGCTTAGTGAGTTACCCCCAAAATACCGATACACATACAGTCCACATAACCATGTCAACAATAACATATCATAACAAACTGAACATAACAGCACATAACGGGTCCACAGCCCTACAGACTGTAATACCCACGAGCCCACAGTACGACTCTCCCTTAGCCCGTAACTAGAATGCTCCCGAGCCCACAGTACGAGTCTCCCTTAGCCCGTAACAGGAATGCTCCTAGGGTTTGTTGGCTACCGCACGAAGCAGTACAACCTCAACCCATCCCATATAACAAACACATAACATAACCACTTAGCATGCAATAATCACATAACATCACAGGTAGTCCTACAGATCCACCTAACTGGCATAACCACTAGCATGCAACACTAACTCGTACTCAACCTCTAACACTGATAGGATAATATATCCAATGGGCCGACCTTGGTGCCTTAGACCCCTTAGTCTAATGAGGATAACTCACCTTGCAACTGCCGTCTGAAACTAGAAAGCTCAACTCCCGGATCACCAACACGAACTCCACCACCTATAGTTACCATAAAACCCTTTTTCATAAATCTCCAAATTACCGGAATACCCTCAGAAGTCAACTGGTCAACCCTTGGTCCAAGTCAAAGTCCACAGTCAAAGTCAACAGTCCATGTTGACTCGACTCGTCGAGTGCAGTTCACCGACTCGTCGAGTCCTTCCTGAACTCGAGAAGTCGTGAAATCCTTGATTGGCTCGTCGAGTTCCCCTTTAACTCGCCGAGTTCATACGTGTCCAAGAATTGGGAGAAACCCTAGCCGACTCGCCGAGTCTTCGAACGACTCACCGAGTTCAAGGCAATCTTCAACGGACTCGCCGAGTTGTTCATCCAACTCGTCGAGTTCATGGCCATCTTCAACGGGCTCTCTGAGTTGTTCATCCAACTCGCCGAGTCCTTGCAGACCTTCATCCATGCATATGCTATTTAAGCCATGGCAAGGTTCCAGATTACAGATCCAAGCTTCTAAGGCATGTTTATCACGTAAAGTTGCAAACTTTACGCACATGCAAGGCTCTAAAGGCCCTAAATGACTAATCTAAGCTTCCAATGGAGCTTTACACCTTGGGAGAGTCTCATTCTTGCACAAGCTGGAAACTTTATGGACTAAGAAGCCCAAGGGAGCTCAGTTCTGAAGTTACAACTCCAGATCTTAGCTTGCACACAAGAATAACTTCCATTCATACCATTAAAACCCTAGAATTTGTCCAAAGAGGGGATCTAGAATGAAATGAGGTCAGGGTAACGATTTATACCTTCCAGAAGATGCCCAATAAGGTAGATTTCAGATCCCACAAGCTCCTTGCTTCTGAATACTTGCTCTCCAAGCTCCCTTCTCCACCAAATCCTCTTCCAAGCTCAAAAATACACAAATGGAACACACACACTCGATTAGGGTTTGAGAGGGACAAGAAGCAGTAAAGGGGAGGCTGGGGGAGGCCAATGATCCTTTAAATAGGGTGCAAAACCCCGAGATTTAGGGTTTCATCTGCCAGCTCCTACTCGTCGAGTCCCTTCTTGGACTCGACGAGTAGGTCATTAAAATACGTGGACCAACCCGCTGTTACTCGACGAGTAGGGCAATCAACTCGTCGAGTAGCCCTTGAAATCAAGAAACTCACACATTAAATCAATACCTGAGAATCGGGGCGTTACAATTCTCCCCCACTTGAACTAGACTTCGTCCTCGAAGTCTGTTGCAGCGAATAACTCCGGGTAATGCTCCCGCATTTCAGCCTCCGCCTCCCACGTCCACTCGGACTCCCTCCGATGCTCCCACTGTACCTTCACCAAGGTATCTCCTTATTCCTCAGAATTTTCATCTTTTTCTCCAGTATGGCCATAGGCCTCTCTACGTAATTCAGGCGTTCATCAACCTGAATATCATCCACACGATGGAATACCCTAGATTGAAATACCACTTTATACGTAACTCGGGTCTAACCCATAACTTGAAATCCAAGGACCTATCCTTGCATCTCATCCAAAATCCTCTGATTCTTCACAACTGAGTAACACTCATATTAAATACCGGGTTCCGGCCCGGTCGCGGAGCTAAAGGATTCCCACATAGTTGCCTCACATGAATTCCGAACGAAATCCTTCCCTGGAACTAGTTGGCACTAGATATCATGCCTCTGCGACTCTAACAACCTCCTGATCCAATCGATCGGATCCATGCATCAAATCCTGACGTCACCAAATCCAGGGCTAAAAGTGATTGCTACCTGACCAACGGTAGACTTATATCACAACGACCTTAAGCAATTCCTTGCTCCCTTGATCTCTTAACTGTAGTGGCATTCCTACAGTCTTATCGCTGGCTTAACCAGGTCTGATCCCTCTGGGGAAACCCATAACCAATCTGTGGATTTCCATATCCTCACTGCTACACCCGAACTGGTGGATACTATTGTTCCCTTCGCGTCCTAGCAACGCGCTCATACTATCCACCAACCTAGTGAATGTTGCGGCTACACCCACAGACTTACATCACTCTAGCACTATTTGCTGCTAGTGAATGCTACGGCTACCCCCGCAGTCTTACAACACTTGCCTACCGGTCGAACACGCGATCGACCTAACACACAACTGAACTTAATTCATGGCTAGAATCCCATCCTGTTTTTCCCCAAGTTCTGCTATCAAGCGTCGAGAAGACTCGATTCACATGTTGGGGAGCTTTACCGAACTCCCAACTCACACAACACTCAAACCAAGCAGCCACTTGGGTTGTTTTCCTTCCTGTCAACGATGCGAAACTTATCCCATTTTTAAAACCGATCCTGCTTCTGCATTCCGGTTCGATTCTCCCCCACTTAGATTCAACTAAGTCTTCACAATACATGGAAATTTGAAAATTCCCAATCCTTCTTACTTCCAACGATCGATCTGATGACAATCAGACCCCACCCACTGGTACTCCTTACTAGCTGCCCCAAATGATCACACACTTCTAATAACTAGATGAACACTTCTTGAATCCCAGTGAAACCGACAGTCCCTAATGCTTGGATGACCCCACGTTCAAGTCCTGGAGACCAAAAGATAGATGCTCCAACTAATACCTCGTCGACGGGTTACTTCCCTTAGCGCCTTAGTCCGTCAACCACCAACGGCTGCTAGAACCACTGAATCCTGACAAAGCTGAATAACCATCCTGTGGAACCCTGTCCGTAGACCTCCCACATAATACTCTTCTTCCCAAGATGCTCCAAACAAGTTTCCCATTATCGGGCTCTAGAATCATTCTCTTCAGGGTTCGCATCCTGACTCACTTACCAGCTTAAACATCCACAGTTGAACTGCAGCAGCCGAAACAACCTTTGCCCTAAACCGGGCTACAAACCACTCCCAAAACAGAGTCTGCAATCCCAAAAGTGCAATAGACCGCACAATCAATCCTTACCACCTAATAACAGGTATCCAAGGCAAACCGAACCTCACAAAATACGTATGTCACATCGACTCACCTGCGCTCACCGACGCTGAAATAATATCGCCATTCCCTACAACGAACTGACCCGAGCTGGAATACAGTCTGATCAAGGGATCACAAGCCTGCTCACTCCTTCGAACTCGAAACACTGAAAGAGCACTACCCTTGCCATAGATGATAAAATTCTAATCAATCACTCTACCTCCCCTCTTCTAATGAATCCCTGAACTCTAATCACCTACAATTCTTTGATAATAAAATTTATCCTGACACCTCCAATGTCCTAACAACTCATGAAACTCTGCAACACATAAATCAGACATGACAGGTAACTAACCCGAAATTACTGCTTATCCATATTCAACAATATTACCAGACAAAAATAAATACCAATCATGGACGATTGACCACAATATTATTACAGAATGGGGGTTTTCCAATTACATACCAGAGACTTCTTGTGGCTCGACCTTGACCTCCTGAGGAACGATGACCGCTGGAATCTGAATTCCTTCCGTCCTCAACGCAGGACAGCTGGACCTGAAATGACCTGACTGGTGACAGTGAAAGCATATCGGATCCTTCTTGCAATCCCGTTGCACATGCCCTCTCTCCCCGCACTTGTAGCACCTGAATTTATGACAAAAAAATCCGTGGGTTCCCCCACACTTGCCACACACCTCCTGACCCTCCTGACTTCCAGTACTTAGGTTAGCTGTCTCCAACTCTTCGTCCTCTATTGAAAAGTCCCTCCTCCTCTTTCCTAGTTGTGACCCCACCACCGGCACTCCCCCAGTAGCCATCCTGGTAGCAACATCTCTCACAGATTGCAACGCTGCAACATGCTCCTCGAACTTGGCGATCACCCTGGCGGTGACCCGGTCCACGACACCGAACAATTCTTCTCGCAAAATCTGAGAAACCTCCACGGAAATTATCTCCCGTATCTGATCGACGGAAAATACCGGCCTATCCTGGCCACTCGCTCCCGATCCTGATCCGGATCCCGCCTCAAATCGATTCGCCATCACCATACTAAACATATACCAGAAAGATATCAGATAATCCGCATACACGACGGGGAACCTACTCCCAACCAAACCCTCAGGGTTGTGATTTCCTTGATACGCGTATGGGTCCTGTGTTTTCAGTAGTACGGGCCCATACTACCATCCACACCTACCCATATTTGTCTCAAGTATCACCACAACACCCTACAATATACATATACATAGCGAACGATAAATCCTCACTCCTAGAGGAATGCTAAATATCTCATAACTGGCCTCCCGGCCTCTCACTACCCACCCATCCACCAACTGCCACACGACCCTCCATTGGTGCCAGTTAACTATTGCATGAATACAATCACATACCACACGACTTAAACAATCTTAGACTAAAAGATTTAACCCCACAACGGTTGGACTCAGACAAGATCTGCGCAGCAGGACCAAATCCCTTACCCCAAGACCATTTAACCCATGTAGCATGTGACTTAGAGTATTCACCCAATAGTTAGTTCACACGCAAAAGAGTCACAAACAATCAATTGAGGTACTCTACATAAGATAAGGCATCAAAGATAAGGTAATTCTATCATACGAGTCCTGAGGATCCATATCTTATTACTAGCATGCTGTTCTAACATATCACATAATATCAAATAACTTGTATCGTATTTTGGGGTCTACTTACTGGCTCTGACTGATCGTACACCCTGCATCCTCCTTTATTTTTTTTGAAAGCCATTTTAGAAATTATTTTGAAAACCTTTCCTTGATTTGAGACTGGATTCACACGAATGTTCCTCCAATTCACTCAAACCAGGCTCTGATACCAACTTGTAACACCCAAAAATTTCAAACAGATTTAAACTTTTAAAACATGTCAAGTTCATCAAAACATTACAACTTTGTTTTCAAAATATTATTTATCAGAGTATTCCCAGAAACATAAACATAATATGAGGAGCTGTACGATCATGCCTTCGCCTTGCTGCGGTCCCCTGATGTACCTGAAACAATAAACTGAAACTGTAAGCCCGAAAGCTTAGTGAGTTACCCCCAAAATACCGATACACATACAGTCCACATAACCATGTCAGCAATAACATATCATAACAAACTGAACAGAACAGCACATAACGGGTCCACAGCCCTACAGACTGTAATACCCACGAGCCCACAGTACGACTCTCCCTTAGCCCGTAACTGGAATGCTCCCGAGCCCACAGTACGAGTCTCCCTTAGCCCGTAACAGGAATACTCCTAGGGTTTGTTGGCTACCGCACGAAGCAGTACAACCTCAACCCATCCCATATAACAAACACATAACATAACCACTTAGCATGCAATAATCACATAACATCACAGGTAGTCCTACAGATCTACCTAACTGGCATAACCACTAGCATTCAACACTAACTCGTACTCAACCTCTAACACTGCTAGGATAATATATCCAATGGGCCCGCCTTGGTGCCTTAGACCCCTTAGTATAGTGAGGATAACTCACCTTGAAACTGCCGTCTGAAACTAGAAAGCTCAACTCCCGGATCACCAACACGAACTCCACCACCTATAGTTACCATAAACCCTTTTTCATAAATCTTAAAATTACCGGAATACCCTCAGAAGTCAACTGGTCAACCCTTGGTCCAAGTCAAAGTCCACAGTCAAAGTCAACAGTCCATGTTGACTCGACTCGTCGAGTGTAGTTCACCGACTCGTCGAGTCCTTCCTGAACTCGAGAAGTCGTGAAATCCTTGATTGGCTCGTCGAGTTCCCCTTTAACTCGCCGAGTTCATACGTGTCCAAGAATTGGGAGAAACCCTAGCCGACTCGCCGAGTCTTCGAACGACTCGCCGAGTTCAAGGCAATCTTCAACGGACTCGCCGAGTTGTTCATCCAACTCGACGAGTTCATGGCCATCTTCAACGGGCTCTCCGAGTTGTTCATCTAACTCGTCGAGTCCTTGCAGACCTTCATCCATGCAGACGCTATTTAAGCCATGACAAGGTTCCAGATTACAGATCCAAGCTTCTAAGGCATGTTTATTACATAAAGTTGCAAACTTTACGCACATGCAAGGCTCTAAAGGCCCTAAATGACCAATCTAAGCTTCCAATGGAGCTTTACACCTTGGGAGAGTCTCATTCTTGCACAAGCTGGAAACTTTATGGACTAAGAAGCCCAAGGGAGCTCAGTTCTGAAGTTACAACTCCAGATCTTAGCTTGCACACAAGAATAACTTCCATTCATACCATGAATACCCTAGAATTTTTCCAAAGAGGGGATCTAGAATGAAATGAGGTCAGGGTAACGATTTATACCTTCCAGAAGATGCCCAATAAGGTAGATTTCAGATCCCACAAGCTTCTTGCTTCTGAATACTTGCTCTCCAAGCTCCCTTCTCCACCAAATCCTCTTCCAAGCTCAAAAATACACAAATGGAACACACACACTCGATTAGGGTTTGAGAGGGACAAGAAGCAGTAAAGGGGAGGCTGGGGGAGGCCAATGATCCTTTAAATAGGGTACAAAACCCCGAGATTTAGGGTTTCATCTGCCAGCTCCTACTCGTCGAGTCCCTTCTTGGACTCGGCGAGTAGGTCATTAAAATACGTGGACCAACCCGCTGCTACTTGACGAGTAGGGCAATCAACTCGTCGAGTAGCCCTTGAAATCAAGAAACTCACACATTAAATCAATACCTGAGAATCGGGGCGTTACATATATATATATATATATATATATATATATATATATATATATATATAATAGCAATCTACTTTGTGTAAGTTTACATGTTTAAAATGAAAGTAAGATGCTATGATGGGTTAAAAAGGAAAGTAGGCTGCTATTATAGGTTAAAGTGAAAGTAAGATGCTATGATTGGTTAAAAATTAAAGTATGTTGCCAATATAGGTTAAGAATGAAAGTTGATTGTCATTATGGGTCAAAACGAAATGACATCCTCAATAAAAAAAACATAAAATTATCTTTTTGAATAATTCATAATTGCAAAATAAACATTTATATATTGTTAGTTTAATAATCAAGGAAACATTTATATATTGTCAGTTAGAATCTTAATTTTTTTTTGAACAATACTTAGTGGCATCCTATTTTTTTTTAAATAAAGTATAGCAATTTCTATGCACGACTCATTCTACTGTTCTAGCACAAAAAGACTAAACTACAAGAATTTCCCCTGTGCATTGTCAGGATTATTCATTACATCACAAAAAGAAAGAAGAAATTATATACTAAAATTATAATAGTTTTATGTTAATGCAATAAATACTTAAAAACAATTGAATTAGTTATTATTCTGTTTCTTGTGTATATGGTAATACTGTATCAACTAGAAGAGTTAGATTGTTTTTTTTTCTATTTTTTGTTTATTTTCAGATTTTAAATCTCTAGTTGGTCAAAAACTAGAGATATAATGAGATTTCATACAGGAGATTTGAATGTTAATCAAGTTGTTTATAAATTTGATTTTGCAGGTTTTGCCATTTTTCTTGAGCATCTATGGTTGTTTGTGTGTTTATGTTGGTTCCAATATGAATTGTGTGACAATATTTGTAACGATATTTGTAACGAATATTCAGTTTTGATGATTAGGGAACCATATAAAAGGATTTTCAATTATGTAATATATCTATAAAAATCTATGTAACTATTAAAATTAAATTTATTGCGTGTATTTATATTTCAACGAATATTATAACTGGAAATTGGATTTTGTTGAATATTTTTATTGTTATGAATTTGTTTTGGAACCTATTTTTGCTACGGAACAAATGGTTACGGAATTTGCTACAGGACAAATGGCTACGGAATTTGTTACGGAACAAATGGCTACGGAATTTGCTACAGAACAAATGGTTACGAAATTCGTTATGGAACAAATGGCTACGGAATTGGTTATGGAACAAATGGTTACGGAATTTGCTACAAAACAAATGGCTACGAAATTTGTTACGGAACAAGTAGCTACGGAACTTGCTACGCACCCCATTGTTACGTAATTGTTATGGAAGTGTGTTATAGTTAAATTGCTACGGAATAAACGTCGTAGCAAAACTGCTACGGAACTATAATTCTGTAGCTAAACAGTTTGCTACAAGAAATATACCTACGGAATCTCATTGACAAATTCCGTAGCAACTTCTGTAGCTATTCAGGTTTAGCTACGGAATTTTAGCTTTTAGCTACGAAATTTTTTCGTAGCTAAATTGAAATTTTCTTGTAGTGATACTTTCAAAACCTGTAACCGACAAGCTGACATAAATGACCTACAAACTTTTTAGGGTTTACCCATTTAGTCCCTAAACTTTTTTTTCGGGCTTTATGGGTTCCTAAACTAGGATATGACCTGCTCTTTTTAATCCATGTCAACCTGTAATAGCCGGTTCAGTGACATGTTAGACCAAAAAACTCACATTGTGCCCCTATAAAACCAAAAAAAAAAAAAATAAGTTCGGGGTTTAATTCGTAAAAGAAAAACTCTCACTCTTTTATTCTAAAGCCGATTCACACTCAAACACCCTTTTGGGCCAAACCAGTTTGATGAGTCCGATAAAGGGGAAAAGACCCAAATGGTTGCTTTCTTCAGCTAGTTCTTCTTCTTCATAAGTATCGGGTCACTTGGGGCAGTTACTATTCTTGTTTATATCCAGGATAATCTTGGTCGTCGGTGGGGGTATGGGATCGTGGCTTTGGTCATTGTTATGGAGTTGGTGATCTTCTTGTTGGGTACAAAAAAGTATTGTTTCAAGAAGCTTGTGGGTAGTCCGTTAACACAAATAGCTTTGATATTCTTGGGGGCATGGAAGAAGAGACATGTGGATCTTCCTTCAGATCCTTCCTTATTGTTCAATGTGGATGATATTGTAATTAATGAAGGAGCTAATAGCAAGAAAAGCAAGCAGAAGTTGCCACACAACAAAGAATATCGGGGAGTCTTTTTTATTTTCTGTTTATTTGTCTTTATAATTAGATTTAGCTTCTGCATTTAATAGATGATTAATTATGCCATGGTAAATATTATTAATTTATTTATTGGAAAGGTTGATGAGTTATGAGAATATGTGTGACCAATAGAATGTAATTTCAACATTTTTTCTTGTATAAAATAGTTTATTCTTAATTTCCTTTTAGCATAATTAAATAAAAATCATCCATACTATATTTACAAGTTGGCCTTTGTTTTAGTTTTCTTTTTCGGTTGATTATTAAACATTAGATGATCAAGAATATTGACTTAATTTGATGCATTTTCTTATTAAAAGAATGTACATATTATTAGATAAATATAACATGCAATATATGAAACATAGTCGACTCTCATCTTCTCAATATGGTATGATTGAGTATTTATGAAAAATATATTATTACTAGTTAATTATTTAGGAGAAAGGATGGGGAGTTTTTTTGGTACGAACTAATCCCCAAACTAATTTTTTTGTCTTTATAGGGGCACACTGTGAGTTTTTTTCGTCTAAAAGGTCACTGAACCGGCTATTACAAGTTAACAGGGACTAAATGAGCAAGTCATATCCTAGTTTAGGGACTCATAAAGCCCGAAAAAAATTTTAGGGGCTAAACGGGTAAACCCTAAAAAGTTTATAGGACATTTATGTCATTTTCCCATTCTGTAACAAACATAGTTAAACACAATATTAATCACAAGATTAATGATATATTTTAATGTATGTTTGTAACCGGAATTCTAATAATTTTTTAGTTACGAAAAACTATTTAACAAAACGTAATTGAACCTTTTATAGTTGATCGGTGGAGCATTCATGTCCATAGGATGCGGGTACAAGTTAAGCAAGTCCAAGCCATTTTGGTTCATATTTGCACCATATGTGCAAGAGATAGTCTTGGTGCTATTAGTCTTACAAGGCTAAGGAACCATTTGACTTATATGTTGGTTTCTTTTTCCTCATCCCACCTATATAAGATTGCTTAAACCCATTCACCCTCTTTATCCAAATTTTCGAACTACATCATTTTATAGATTAATTTCTGATTTACTTAATTCTCTTTCAGGACATATAATATACCAAAATGAAGTTGAAAAGAAAACAAATGTATGGCCGATGATTTATTTCCATAATGAATTAGGTTTGAATTTTTGTTCAAAATGGGAAAACCCCATTTTTGGAAAATTCATAAACCCATTTTTTCCAACTTAGCAATTAATTAAAGGTTAAAGAAAACTAATCTTAAGTGCTTGTTAGTATTAAGACTTATAAGGACTAAGATAAATATTCTAGATCCAAACCATATAAACTTATTATATGCAAATGTACACCATTTAAAGAAGAAAAAACTTACATGAATATGTATATTTTCGTTTTCAGTCATTACCCGAGTTGAGGACGTCCCTCAATTATTGGTTATTTTTTTGACTTAGATATGGTAGACCATTTTTGTTGACGTCTTGGTAGTGGCACCAAATTTAACAGTATAGTCCGGCAAAATGTGTGATTATATTTGGTAACATGGTTAATTGTTGGTTATTTTTGGCAAATAATTAAAAAAGCTAACAATTTTTGTTATTTTCTCAAATATTAATTTGATGGTATGTATTAATTTTTTAACAATTACCAATCATTTATGTTATAATATTATTAACTCACATAGTATTATATTCAATTAACCTTTTATTACTATCCACGACTAAAAACTAGAAATTTATGATACTATTATGTATTTTTTTTATTGTTTGGAATAAAATTATTTAAATATTTATGCGCAAGTTATATTTTGACTGTATACACAAAGGTCAACCCTAATTAAACTTATTGGTAGTTGCTGGTAGGAATGTGGTTGATCAAATTAACGACCCATGCATATGCACACTTGAGTAAAGAAACAAAAAGTTGTATGTATATATTGATGGTTGGTGATATGTTATCTCTCACTTAATAAATAAAACCCAAGACTTTATGCCTTGAAAAAAAATTTCAATTTCGTGCAAGAAAGGACAAAAATAAAAATTTCCTTAAGTAATAATCAACAAAACCGAGAAAGTTTTGGGCAAGTATTGTTATTTTATAGGTAAATTGTAAAATATTTATTGAGTTTTTATAAAACTTTGATTTTCACACTCTATTATTTTTTATTTCAATTTAGTCACTAAGTTATTATTATTATTATTATTTATTTTTTATTTTTTTACAATATTGTTCACTTGACCGCAACCCGACTATCCGCTGACGTAACATGTTGACATGTCAGCTTTTGGTGATGTGGCATGACATGCCCGGTTATAAGCAGGGACAAGCGAGACATGTGCACATGACCCATTTTATTAAGAGGCACAAATTTTTTATACTATATTCAATAATCGACAATCGGGCCAAAATGCAAAGGAATGAAGGATAGTCCAAAGTCCAGACCAACTCCTTTAATCGACCAGTCGTAGACTCATAGTCCACACACAAAGGGCGAAGACAGATTGTAGATTGGCAGAAGTGATCATTCAAGCGAGGGAAATCAATCGATTACTAAAAAACACTCCTGGCTCCTGCAGGTTGCAGTCCTGCTATTGCTAATCAGGTAATCGATCAATCATATATTTATGTTAACATGATAATGAATACTTCCACTTATCATATTTCTAGTTTTCTTTTTGTTACACATGCAAAGGACCAAGATCCTACACCATTTCAAGGTTAGTACTCTTTAAACCCTATCCACACATATGTTTGCTTTTTTGGAGGTCATAGGTCTCTGACCATCTCTCTTTCTTTCTTTTTTTTTTCTCTCTCTCCCTCTCTCTCTCTCTCTCTATATATATATATATATATATATATATATATATATATATACACACACACACACACACACACACACACACACACACACACACACACTGACACTGCAGAACCATGGGGCAAGCACTATTAATTTACATTTTATGAAAATACAAGTTGTTTTTAGCGATTTTAAAGGGTACTTTTCGGTCGATTATGTAACACTCGTAAATTGAAGCTACATATAAAAAGTAATAATTATTAAAAACAAATCCTTATTAGGATAATCTATAATCGTGCGCGCTGCAGACTATATAATACGAGTTTCGTATTAAGGAAAAATAGGAAAAATCAGCCAAATCGTACGTAAGTCGTAAAAATAAGTACACCAAAACACACACACACACACACACACACACACACACACACATATATATATATATATATATATATATATATATATATATATATATATATATATATATATATATATATATATATATAAAGTACACGTCGTCCCGATCCCGAAAATATAAATTTCGTAAAAATCCTACTCCGTATGAATTAGATATGATTTTTATAAAATATAAAAGTCAGCCACGCATAATAAATGTATGACGTTAAAAGGTTCGAAAAGAAAATTATTGACTTTTGGGTAAAGTCACAAAAAGGAAAATCATAGTACTCATTAAGATATGAATTTTGGTAAAAAGAACACCAAAATCCGAGTCCATACGAGAGAGTTATGATTTTTGCAAAATCATTAAATCTTATAAAAATAGGGACGAAAAATAAGGTCATAATTAGCTGATAAGGAAAGTTGTAGATATCGTCGAGAGCTTATCCGGGAAATAAAAAATGTCAAAAATAGAGTCTGTATGAAGAAGTTATGAAATTTACAAAATCTGCGATTTGCGCCCCGCACAGTGCGCGCCAGGTGCGCGACGTGCGCTTCTAAAAGGTGAAAATGCGAACCATGGAGAGGCCGCCATTTGGCACAAAGAGGCTGGGGGATATAGCATTAAAATACGCGACATGCACCCCTTTTTCACGCCATGCACCCCCAAAACGGTTATAAATAGGAGGCCAAGCCTAACCACCACCCATACATCCGACCTGATTTGCTTTGATTGCAATCAGAGGGGCCACAAGTGTAACATCCTGATGTCAAGGTAATTCTGTTTCCATTCCTTTAATATAATTATATTGCAATTGGTCTTAAAGTTCAAGAATTATAAGCATAAGGGCCTTAATGGCATTTTGCTAATTATGGCTTTGGAGTACGCCATACGTACTTGGTGTATGCTAAGTGTACTAGGGCGCGCCCTAGTTAGCTGGGCGTACTTCCTAAAAGTGGAAACCCTAATTTTTAGGGTTTGGCAAGTATTTAAACATCCTTAAGTCTCATTCCTTCCCTACTTTTCAGCCTCCATTAGCAGAAATCGAGTTCCCCTGAAACCCTAGCCTCTTTTGATTCTGTTGAAGGTTGAGTGTGAGTTTGTGAGTGCTCCATAAGAAGAAGAAGGTGGTGATAAAGCTTGGAAGCTTGAAGCAAGTTTTGGATCTGGAAGTTTTGCACCTTTCTCCATCATTTCAAGGTATAAAGTTCATACCTTGATGACTTGTTTGCTAGATCTCATTTTTGGGTGTTTTTATGTTACTTTTTGGTCCCAAAAGCCTCATTTTGTGCATGGTTTGTTCTGGACGTTTTGAGCTGTCCTTTCAGACCCTAGGAGGTGTCCTAAGCCATAAAAATGAGGTCCCATTTGTTAGATTTGCTTCATGCATCATGTAGAAGGTCTTACTGGATTAAGACCTTGTGTTAAGCACTTTTTGGAATTGTAAATTCATAAAGTTGGAAACTTTATGAGTCTAGAGTGTATTTGGACCTTGGATCTGAAATATGGACTTAAGTGCTTAAGCCATTAAGCACTAAATGGAGTTTGGAGGTTGCGAGGGTACGCCCTGCATACATGGGAGTACGCCCCGCATACTCGGTCAACCACCCTGATGGTGGTCAACTACGAGACTTCGTGTACGCCATGCGTACCTCCGGAGTACTCCCAACGTAATCGCACTGGGTCAGCCTTGTTGAGTTGACTCGACTGTGTTGACTCAGTTGACTTAGTGAGTTTGACCAGTTGACTTTGACCAAGTTTGACCTTAATGGTAGTTTGACCTTAAGGGTAATTTGACCTTATTGGTTTGGTCACTTGGATGGGATAGGAGGCAGTCGGAGCTGAGATTCGGAGTCAGGACCTTATCAGCTTCTGTTCAGTTTGCGAGGTGAGTTTTCCTTACTATACTTACGAGTCGAAGGCACCAAGGCCAGCCCATTGGTTTGATAACCTGATATTCGTTGATATGCTGAGTATGGAATATATATGCATGCTAGTTTTGATATGCTAGCCTGGTAGATCGGTAGGACTACCTGTGATACTTCCTGTATGATTATCTATATATGTTATTATATGTTATATGTCGACATATTTTGTGGGTTGGGTTGAGGTTGTACTGCTCCGTGCGGTAGCCAAGAAACCCTGGAACAATACAAATATGAGTTGAGGACCGGGTAGGGCATGCCAGACTCATACTGAGGGCTCATGAGCATTCCAGATACGAGCTGAGGGTCGGGTAGGGCATGCCAGACTCGTACTGAGGGATTGGTGGTATTCAATCCAAGGATTGATCTGGTTAGGGAGCAAGCCAGACATAAGCGGTGGGCCCCGAGGGCAAGACATACTTATGCTGTGGACTCAGGGGTAATTTAGTCTTTTAGATATGGACTCATTGCATGCTGTTATTATATATGCGTTATTTGTTTATGTGTTGGTACTTTGGGGGAACTCACTAAGCTGTGGGCTTACAGTTTTGGGTTATGTTTCAGGTCCTTCAGATGATCGAGGGAAGGCGAAGGCGTGACCATACACATCCTCGTGTTTTGACTTATGATTTTGGGAAAATCTGATATAGAATATGTTTTGAAAACTATGTTATAAACAATTTATGATTTTGGGTTGGTTCTAAAAGTTTGAATTTTTGATGATTTTTATGGGTGTTACAAGTTGGTATTAGAGCCTTGGTTTGAGTGAACTGGCAAAACACTCGTGTGAATCCAGTCTCAAACTAAGGAAAAAGATTAAAAAAATGATTTTCAAAGTGTTTTCAAAATAATCAATGAGGATTCGATGTGTAGGATCAGCCAGAGCAAGTAAGTAGACCCCAAATTACCACACTGTTATTTGATATTGTGATATGTTAGAACAGCATGCTAGTGATAGGCTAGTGATCTTTAGGGATTTGCATGATAGAATTGCCTGATTATATGATGTCTGATAGCCTAGGGTTCTTCCTTATATGGAATTGACATCATTATTGTAGTTGCTTAGTGTATGCATCATGGTTATACATAACTAAGATTCTATAGCCTGAGAATGTTTGGTTTGGCCTTATTTCCTGTTCTTATCGGATGAAGGGCTTAGGGTAGGATCAGATATTCGACTGTCTAGAAGATCCAATGTTATGTATGATTATCATAAACGAGTGCTGCAGGGTTAGTGGAAGTTTCATGAATGAGTTGTGAGGGGTCAGCCGGCCAGTCTCGAGATGTTTAGCCTTTCTCTAGGGTGTGAGGATTTCGTGTGTGCGTATGCTAGTATTTATTGTTAGGGTTGTTGTGATGATCCTTCAGACAAATACGGGTAGGTGTGGAAGGTAGTATGGGCCCGTACTACTGAAAGCACAGGATCCGTACGCGTAACAGGGAAGTCACAACCCCTAGGGCTTGGTTGGGAGTTGGTTCCCCTGATATGATATGTGTGTTATCTAATTTATCCCTGGTTTATTTTCAGTATAATGATGATGAGACGATTTGAGGTTGGATCCAGATCGGTATCGGGAGCTGGCAGTCAGGGTGGGCCAGTTGTGTCTTAGGACAGGCTAGGGAGACTCTTCAGGAGGAGTTTGTTGCTTGCTTTCGAGCATAATTTCTAGAGATGTTCAGGTCTATTAAGACCACCATGGTGGATTACTTTGATGAGTGTTATGTTGCTTTGTCTGAGGCTGCTGCTGCTACAGCCAACACAGCTGTTGCCGCTGCTGGGGTTGGTACTGGGAGAGTATTCCAGTACCGGGACTTCAACAATATGAAGCCCCCGAAATTTGATGGAGTTCGGGACCCGATCATATCCATGAGTTGAATGTCGGACATTGAAGGTTGTTTCTTCACTTGCTCTTGCCCAGCTGACCAGAAGGTCAGGTGTTCTCTGAACCTTCTGAGTTCCGGAGCGAAGGATTGGTGGAGACTTGCTACTGGTTCATAGTCTTTTGAGCAGAGAGTTGCTGTGTCTTAGGAGCAGTTCTTGAAGATGTTCCGCTCTAGATATGTGTCGTTGGTGGAGTGTGAGAGGTTGGCCCAGAAATACCTGGATTTGAGGTAGGGGAAGGAATCGGTGACGGAGATCACCAAGATGTTCACGGAGAGGGCCATGTTTTGTCCTGATTTTACCGCTTCTGAGCAGGCTCAGATAACCCGTTACTTGACCATGCTCAAGACGGAGATCATACAGTTTGTATCCACCCAACACTATGTTTCTTTGTTGGAGTTGCAGGAGGCCGTCAGGAGGCGTGAGCAGAGACCGACCCCGACGTAGTCACAGCCTTCGCCAAAGCGGTTCAAGGCCTCTGATGTTACATCTGGAGGTTGGAAGGGCCGCACTTGTGGGAAGTGTGGCAAGGTTCATGAGCGTGCTTGCCGATCATCTTCTGGGTGCCACAATTGTGGCCGATAGGGCCATATGACGAGGGATTGCCGCCAGCATGCCCCAACACTCAGCTCCAGGATTTGTTACCATTACGACCAGGTTGGCCATGTGAAGACCAACTGCCCCTCGCTTGCTGCTAGGCCGGCGCAGGCTCCAGTGTCGACTACTTTGAGGATTAGAGATGGGAGTCAGGGTAGGGTAGAGCTCCCGAGGGCTCGAGGTCGCGTTTTCCAGCTCACTGCCGAGGAGGCTAGAGCAACTCCAGATGTTGTGACTGGTATGTTTCTATCCATTATTTTGTTGATTATGTTTTTGTGTGATGCAGTGGGAGGTTCCAAAATCTCCCTCAGGTATCAGGAGTTTCCTGGGTTTGGCAGGGTAATATTGTAGATTCATTTAGGATTTCTCCAAGATTGCGGTACCCCTCACTCGTCTGACGAGGAAGGGGTGGATTTATGATGGGGCCCTAAGCAGCAGATGGCGTTTGAGACTCTTCGGCAGAGGTTATGTGAGGCCCCGGTTTTGACCCTCCTAGAGGGAGTTGAGGACTTTGTGGTATTCTGTGATGCATCCATCACCAGTTTGGGGGCAGTCCTCATGCAGAGAGGACGAGCGATTGCTTATGCTTCTCGACAGCTGAAGCCGTACGAGACACGATATCCCAGTCATGACCTGGAGTTGGGGCAGTGGTTTTTGCCCTCAAGATTTGGAGGCACTATCTTTATGGGGTCTGTTGTACTATCTACACGGATCACAAGAGTTTGAGGCATATTATGGACCAGCCGAACCTGAACATGAGACAGCGCAGGTGGCTGGACGTAGTCAAGGATTATGACTGCGAGATCCCTTACCATCTGGGTAAAGCGAATGTGGTGGCGGATGCTTTGAGCCGCAAGTCAGCTAGATCTTAGGATAGGGAGATGTGTATGAGGATATCAGTTGATTTCCCACTTTTGTGATTAATCAGGGAGTCTCGGGCCGAGGGAGTTCGGAAGGAGAACTGGAAGCAGGAGAGGTTCAGAGGTGAGATTGATAGATTCGTCACGGATAGTCGAGGGTTATTGACCCAGTGTGGTCGGGTGTGGGTTCCAGTTTCTAGTGGGACCAGACAGATTGTGTTGGAGGAGGCTCATAAGTCTCAATTTTCTATTCATTCGGCGGCCACCAAGATGTACCAGGATTTGAGATTAAGCTATTGGTGACCGTGTATAAAGAGGGAGATAGCATGGTATGTCGAGAGATGGTTGACCTGTAGGATTGGCAAGGCTGAGCATCAGAGGCCGCATGGAAAGTTGCAGCCTCTGGAGGTTCCCATGTGGAAATAGGAGATGATATCTATGGATTTTATCACCAAGTTGCCGAAGATGGCAAAGGGTTATGATGCTATATGGGTAATTGTGGATTGATTGACCAAGAATGCCCACTTTTTGGCGATTCAGGAGAGTTCTTCGGTCGAGAAGTTGGCTGATGTGTATGTTCGCGAGATCGTTGCTCGGCATGGGGTTTTGGTCTCCATTGTTTCAGACCGTGATGTTTGATTCACTTCTCGTTTCTGGAGGAAGTTCCACGAGGAGCTGGGCACAAGGTTGCACTTCAGCACGACTTATCATCCGCAAACCGACGACCAAAATGAGAGGACGATGCATACCCTTGAGGATATGTTGTGGGCCTGTGTTATTGATTTTGGTGGGAGTTGGGATTCCTACCTACCTCTTACGGAGTTCTCCTACAACAACAGTTATCACTCCAACATTGGTGCTCCGCCGTTTGAGCTCTTGTATGGGCGGAGATGTCGTACCACGGTTTGGTGGGGCGAGGTTGGTAACAGGTTTATGGGGAGGACCGAAGTGGTCCTTCAGACCACGAAGCTGATTCAGCAGATCAGGCAGAGATTGTAGACCGCTCAGAGTCGGAAGAAGAGCTATGTTGACCGACGCCGATCCGAGTTGGAGTTTCAGGTCGACGGTATGGTATTACTGAAGGTCTCACCTTGGAAAGGTGCGATACGCTTCAAGAGGTGGCAGAAATTGGGTCAACGGTATAGTAGGCCTTTTCGGATGGTTTCCAGGGTTGGCAAGGTTGCCTACAGGTTGGATCTACCTGTGGAGCTCAGTCATATCCACGCCACTTTCCATGTTTCACAGCTGCGGAAGTGCGTATTGGATGAGGATGCAGTGGTTTCCTTGGATGATATTCAGGTCGATGAGTGCCTAAACTATGTGGAGAGGCCAATGGCTATTTTGGAAAGAAAGATGAAGGTCTTGCGCAACAAGGAAATACCTTTGGTAAAGGTGCGGTGGCAGCATAGGAAGGGCTCTGAGTGGACCTGGGAGCCGGAGGCTGAGATGCATGAGCATTATCCTAAGCTATTTGCAGCAGCCGACTTCGAGGATGAAGTCTAGATCAAGTGGGGGAGAATTGTAACATCCTGATGTCAAGGTAATTCTATTTTCAGTCCTTTGATTTAATTATATTGCAATTAGTCTCAAAGTTCAAGAATTATAAGCATAAGGGCCTTAATGGTATTTTGACAATTATGGCTTCGGAGTACACCATGTGTACGTGGTGTACGCTAAGCGTACTAGGGCGCGCCCTAGTACGTTGGGCATACTTCCTAAAAGTGGAAACCCTAATTTTTAGGGTTTGGCAAGTATTTAAACATCCTTAAGTCTCATTCTTTCCCTAGTTTTCAGCCTCCATTAGCAGAAATCGAGTTCCCTTACAACCCTGGCCTCTTTTGAGTCCTTGGAAGATTGAGTGAGAGTTTGTGAGTGCTCCGTAAGAAGAAGAAGGTGGTGATAAAGCTTGGAAGCTTGAAGCAAGGCTTGGATCTGGAAGTTTTGCACCATTCTCCATCATTTCAAGGTATAAAGTTCATACCTTGATGACTTGTTTGCTAGATCTCATTTTTAGGTGTTTTATGTTACTTTTTGGTCCCAAAAGTCTCATCTTGTGCATGGTGTGTTCTGCACGTTTTGAGTTGTCCTTTCAGACCCTAAGAGGGGTCGTAAGCCATAAAAATGAGGTCCCATTTGTTAGAGTTGCTTCATGCATCTTGTAGCAGGTCTTAATGCATTAAGACCTTGTGTAAGCACTTTTTGGACTTGAAAAGTCATAACGTTGGAAACTGTATGACTCTAGAGTGTATTTGGACCTTGGATCTGAAATATGGACTTAAGTACTTAAACCATTAAGCACTAAATGGAGTTTAGAGGCTGCGAGGGTACGCCTTGCGTACTCGGTCAACCACCCCGATGGTGGTCAACTGCAAGGCTTCGCGTACGCCATGCGTACCTACAGAGTACGCCCCGCGTACTCGCACTGGGTCAGCCTTGTTGAGTTGACTCGGCCGGGTTGACTCAGTTGACTTAGTGGGTTTCTCTGGTTGACTCGACCAAGTTTGACCAAGTTTGATCAAGTTTGACCTTAAGGGTATTTTTGGTATTTTGGAAATTCTAATTGGTTTGGTCACTTGGATGGGATAGGAGGCAGTCGGAGCTGAGATTCGGAGTCAGGACCTTATTAGCTTCTGTTCAGTTTGCGAGGTGAGTTTTCCTCACTATACTTACGGGTCGTAGGCACCAAGGCCTGCCCATTGGTTTGATAACATGATATTCGTTGATATGCTGAGTATGGAATAGATATGCATGCTTGTTTTGATATTTGTATATGTTATTATCTGTGATACTGTCTGTATGATTATCTGTATATGTTATTATCTATTATATGTGTTGGGTTTTAGTATACTACAACATCCTATGGTGCACATACAACCCTAAATACCTTGGATCTATGTTTTCACTAATTATACATGCAAATGGTTTCCAAGGCATTAAACCTATAACTAGCATACATTTGACATAAACCATATAAGATACTAATTAAGATAACATACCTTTTGATGGAGCTTGAAGTCTTGGTGTATTTGGCCTTAAAGAGCTTAGCCCTAATAGTGTGGAAGCCTCAAATGAAGTCACAACACATCATGGACATGTTGGATAAGGTGTCTAAGTCCATAACTATTTCTGGTATGTACTTGACCCGACCCGGCATGGTCCATTTGGGTTGCATGGCACCATGCAATTGGATAAACTAAAATGAGAGAAATAACACTTATGGTTTATTAATATATTATAAGTTCTAATATATTAATAATATTATTTAATTAGTTTGATCAAGAATTAATTTAGAATTAATTAAGTGATCAAAAGATAACTAATTAAATATATGGGTAGATCCTCGGTATCCCAGTCACAAAACTTGGAGGGCACACTTGAGATTGAAACATGCCTTTGAAAAGTTCATTGAATCTCAAAAGAATCTAGGAATTTCTAAGAACCAATTAAAAACCTAATATTTATATTTCGTTTTTCATGGTGGAAATTGGTGAATCGTCATTCACCTACCTTTCAAATATATTATAGCTTGGATTACGTCATACCTCTTCTAAGTTATAATATATTGTGATTGGATCCTAGCCTTAATATTACATTTGGGTGTTTTATTAAGGACTCTCTTAATATCTAAACTAATCTTGTTCTCTTTTTTCAGATGTCTTCAAACAATGCTGCTTCTGGCTCTAATCCTAATGGCTCCTTTACCCTTATGAACTTGTGTGGGAAAGTCACTTTTGATGGATCCAACTTCAATGAATGGATCAGAAACATCAGGATGATTACCCGCTACGAGGACAAAGAATATGTCCTTGACAAGGAGCTTAAGGAGATTGATGAGACCACTGCAACTCCCCAGGAGATCGCTGACTTTCGGGCACATGAAAGGGATGCTAGAAAAGTGGCATGCATCATGTTGGCCACCATGACAGCGGAACTCTAAAAGTCCTATGAGGACTTCTACCCTTTTGAAATGCACCAAGATCTGATGGAAAGATACCATCAAAGTGCACGACAAGAGAGGTATGAAATCATATGCTCTATCATAACAACCATGATGAAGGACGGGGAATCCGTCACGAGCCACATGCAGAAAATGCAAAGGTATGTGGATCGGTTGCTGAAGCTTAATGTGAACTTCCCTGAGGAGCTTGCAATAGATATCATTTTGCACTCCTTACCATCGTGCTATGATCAATTCTGCATGACATATCACATGAATAAGGAAGAGGTCACACTCAGCAAACTTCAGGGACTCCTCAAGACCGCAGAAACAGGTCTTAAGGGTAAGTCGGTTGTTAACACTCCTACTCCAAACTCCGCCCCGGTTTTGGCAATCGGGAAAGGTAGAGGGAAGAAGAGGAAGAGCTCTTCGAAGGGTACCAAGGCTAGGACCCTTGATGGCTCTTCTTCAAGTGGAACCAAGAAAGGTTTTGTCACTCCTTCTTCTGACCCTAAAGAGGTTGAATGCTTCTATTGCCATGAAAAGTCACATTGGAAGCGGAACTGCCCAAAGTACCAGCAAGATGTGAAGGATGGGAAAGTTAAACCCAACCATGCAGGTATTTACACTATCTTATCTAATAACTCACCCCATTCTAACTCTTGGGTCCTTGATACCGGTTGTGGTATTCATATCTGTTCTGATTTGCAGGGACTAAGAAGAAGTGAGAATGTGGAGCATGGAAGAATAAACTTAATCATGGGGAATAGGAAAGCTTTACCTGTCACCAAGATTGGAGTTTATACTTTATCGCTAAGTAGTGGGTTTAGTTTAGATTTGAATAAATGTTGTTATTCGCCAGAAATGGCAAGAACTATTATTTCCTTTCATGCATTGTATAAACAAGGTTTCACCTTTTCATTTGATAATGAAGTTGGTTCGATTAATGCTTTCTTTAATAATGTTCTTTATTTTAAAGCATTACCTTGTGATGGTGTGTATGAAACTGTATCTGTGGTTGATAACGTAGGAAATAATGTATTGCGTATTGATTCTGTTAATGATAATAACTTGGATAAAGCATCATTATGGCATTGTCGTCTTGGACATATAAGCAAGAAACGCATAGGCCAACTCCAAAAGGATGGAGTATTGGAGTCATTTGACCTAAAGTCAGATGATAGTTGCGAATCATGCTTACTTGGAAAAATGACAAAGTCACCCTTCACAGGTTCTTGTGAGAGGGGTGAAGGTTTGTTGGATCTTATACACACGGATGTGTGTGGGCCCTTCAAACATGCCACAAGGGATGCTAATCGTTATTATTTGACTTTTACTGATGATTACAGTAGATATGGATATGTCTACTTAATCAAGCATAAGTCAGAGACTTTTGAGAGGTTTAAAGAGTTTAAACAGGAAGTCGAGAATCAATTGGGCAGGAACATTAAGATGCTTCGATCCGATCGAGGTGGTGAGTATCTTAGTTCAGAGTTCCTCGACTATCTTAGGTAATGTGGGATTGTCTCACAATTGACACCTCCCAGGACACCGCAGTTGAATGGTGTAGCTGAGAGGCGTAATCAAACCTTGTTGGATATGGTTCGTTCCATGATGAGTCGAGCTTCGCTACCAATCTCATTTTGGGGGTATGCCTTAGAGACTGCCGCCCATATCCTTAATCTAGTTCCCACAAAGAAAGTTGCCAAAACTCCTCATGAGATGTGGACTGGTAAAGTACCCAAACTAGACCACATTAAGATTTGGGGTTGCGAGGCTTTCGTGAGACGCGAGACTCATGATAAGCTCGAACCTCGAAGTGAGAGGTGTATTTTCATCGGCTACCCACAGAAATCCTTTGGTTACCTCTTCTACAGACCTAGTGAGAATGTGGTCTTTGTAGCTAGGAGGGCTTTCTTTCGAGAGAGAGAGTTCATAAGCCAAGGAGACAGTGGGAGGCAAGTTGACCTTGAAGAAATTTAAGAGTCAAGTGGTGAAGGAACTTCAAACCCTAGCACTTAACTTGAGGAGGAAACTTCTGTTGAGCCAATTGACAAGTCTGTACCTCTGAGGCGTTCCACAAGGGTTAGGAATGCACCTGAGCATTACTATGGATTCCATATTAATGCGGAAGGTGATACACTTATCAGTGATGAGACACTGATAGGTCTGGATGAACCTAACAGTTACGCGGAAGCCATGGCAGGCCCTGAGTCAGCCAAGTAGAAAGAGGCAATGGACAGCGAGATACAGTCCATGTATGACAATCAAGTTTGGAACTTGGTTGAGAATGTACCAGGTCGTAAGACTGTAGGGTGCAAATGGATCTTCAAGAAGAAGACCGACATGGATGGTAATGTACACACTTATAAGGCACGACTGGTTGCAAAGGGTTTCTCACAAACTCCGGGAGTTGATTATGATGAGACCTTTTCTCCAGTGGCCAAGATTAAGTCTATTAGGGTTCTGTTAGCCATAGCCGCATTTCATGACTATGAAATATGGCAAATAGATGTCAAAACCGCTTTACTTAATGGAAAGTTGGCTGAGGATGTTTACATGAGTCAGCCAGAGGGTTTTGTCAACACAGAGTACCCTAATAGAGTGTGTAAGCTTGAGAAATTCATTTATGGGTTAAAGCAAGCACCTCGCAGATGGAATCTTTGCTTTGATGAGAAAGTCAAGGAATTTGGCTTTTCTAGGAGTGAAGATGAATCTTGTGTATATGTCAAGGCTAGTGGGAGTATAGTTAGCTTTTTGGTATTGTATGTGGATGACATACTACTCATAGGAAATGACATCCCAACTCTGCAGGAAGTTAAGTCCTGGATTGGGAAGTGTTTCTCTATGAAGGACCTAGGAGAAGCTGCCTATATTCTAGGGATAAGGATCTTGAGAGACCGGAGTAAAAGACTAATTGGACTTAGTCAGAGTACTTACTTGGATAAGGTGTTGAAGAGATTCGACATGCAGGACTCCAAGAAAGGAGAGTTACCCATCCAGAGTAATGCCAGATTGAGTAAGACACAAAGCCCAAGTACTGAGGCTGAGATAGCAGAAATGAGTCGAATACCTTATGCTTCGGCTGTAGGATCGATCATGTATGCTATGACGTGTACTCGACCTGATGTAGCCTTTGCTTTGAGCATGGTTAGCAGGTATCAGGGGAACCCTGGCAAGGCACACTGGACTGCAGTAAAGAATATCCTCAAGTACCTACGGAGGACTAAGGACTGGGTCCTTACCCTCGGTGGGAGTGAAGACTTGAGAGTTGTAGGGTATAGTGATGCTAGCTTTCAGACTGATAGGGATAATTTCCGCTCTCAGTCAGGCTGGGTCTTTACCTTAAATGGAGGAGCAATTTCTTGGAAGAGTTCCAAGCAAGAGACAGTGGCCGATTCAACTTGCGAATCAGAGTATATAGCAGCTAGCGAGGCAGCAAAGGAGGCGATATGGCTGAAGAACTTCATTGGAGACCTTGGAGTTGTACCAACTATTAAAGAGCCAATGGAAATTTTCTGTGATAGTGAAAGTGCCGTTGCCTTAGCCAAGGAACCAAGGGATCACGGGAGATCCAAACACATCGACAGAAAATACCATTTCATCAGACATCGAATAGAAGAAGGACTCCTCGTGGCAAAGAGGGTATCATCGGATGAGAATCCAGCAGATCCCCTCACGAAGGGACTGACTCGGGTTAAGCATCTCCAGCATGCTCGGAGCATAGGGCTGAAGGATGATATTAGATTTAGTAGTTAGATAACCTTGAAATTTGTAAAGTGTAATTGACATTAGATGATGAATAAAAGGTGTTTTATTTATGAGTAAAGTGTTGCTATCTCTTGTCGATCGTTTACTATATTTCTTTTGCATGTTTTGACTTCCAGAATAATTATGTTTGGTATATCATATTATTCGAACCTCCACAGTCGGTCATATGTCGGAAGTAGGTATGAATCAAGACTGTCATGATTGGTTGCAGAGGTCTAAGCTGTTGGACATGGCTACAACACTCATGAGTGCTCATAAGTTCTGAGCATTGGACTCAACCCACGCTCACTGGAATCACTTCATGGAATTTATCTCGAGTGATCGTGAGACGGTAATATCATATAAGTCTTCAAACCTAGAGATATGATTTGTTACTTATGAGTTGGTTATGCATTGATTGTACGTTAATGCATTGGTAACTCGATGTTATAAAATGTGCTTTTGTGTATAATTCAATGAGTGGTAGAACAAACATATGAGTCGAAGTTTATCTGTTCCTTCTTGGATTAGAAGCTGATATCTGGGCCCCTCGATGATTTTGTTTTGACCTATGTACCGGGCCCGGTCAGAACTAAGTTGATGTGTTCAATTAAGTTCTTTGTCAAACAAATCGGAAATCGGGAAACAAACTGCTGGACAATAAGTAAGACATTGTTCCATGTATTTGTCCGGCTGATATCTAGAACAGAGGATTATATGATCACTTATCTTAAATGGCGTATCATCATCTTCTCAGTTCCGAGAGACCTTGAAAGAGCTACGATTGCCGATCGGTTCCTGAAGTATTGCAGTTATAGTTATTAGACTTATCCAAGTGGGAGACTGTTGGATAAGGTGTCTAAGTCCATAACTATTTCTGGTATGTACTTGACCCGACCCGGCATGGTCCATTTGGGTTGCATGGCACCATGCAATTGGATAAACTAAAATGAGAGAAATAACACTTATGGTTTATTAATATATTATAAGCTCTAATATATTAATAATAATATTTAATTAGTTTGATCAAGAATTAATTTAGAATTAATTAAGTGATCAAAAGATAACTAATTAAATATATGGGTAGATTATGTAAATCTTCCATATCTTATATAGTGGGCTAAGAGGCTCCATGGATTATTAAGTTGGGTTCCACCCATAGGATGCTCCATGGATGCTCCATGGGAGTTACAAACCCATGGGTCATGGAAATGAAGAGTCATGACACATTAGGGTTTACATGGTGTAACCCTAGATGTGTCAACACTATATAAGAAACCCATTCTCCACCAAAATCGTCTACACATAAGAAACAAGAGGGCTAGGCCGATTTTAGAAGTGTGTATTCTCTCTAAAGTCATTCCAAAAGCATTTGGTATTGTGTGAAACATTTGAGGCATCACACTTGGGGTGCTAGGCTCACAAGGTTTCAAGGATCATAAGCAACAACAAGGTAAGTTATTCTATCTTTCATGCAAGTTAAAATTTGTTCCCCATGTATGCTAGATAGGAATATAACCTTGGAATTCAACTTTGCATGATAATTAGACAAACATAAATCCAAGGTTATTAGGGTTGCATGTACACTTAGGAAGTGTTAGAATGCTCAAAACCCATCTGGACAAAGGTAGAACTTGAGAGAGAATTCCATGCACCCAAAAACACCCATGAACTATAAGAATGACTCAAGTGGCGTTTTTGAGGCTAAGAGCATGTATTGATATGTGCGGATTCCAAGGGTCATGGGTATAACCCAAATCCATACCCATGGGTTTTATGATCCATGGTTCATGTGGCCCAACTCTTTATGTATCCATACATAAACTTGGTCCAACATGGATCATGATGAGTTAAAAACTCTTTAGATCGATAGATCTTTAACAAGTTAATAAGCAAGAACAATAAATACTAGAACACACAATGAA
This sequence comes from Lactuca virosa, assembly GCF_052849685.1. Lineage (NCBI taxonomy): Eukaryota > Viridiplantae > Streptophyta > Magnoliopsida > Asterales > Asteraceae > Lactuca > Lactuca virosa. Next base: position 169,854,425 of record NC_136428.1, on the reverse strand, counting down.
TCAATCCGTATGTCGAATGATTAAAATGCAGTCACACCTCAGCCCAAGACGCAACACAATAGGCCCGACAATCTCCCCCTTTACGTCAATTGAGGCGAGAGATCAAACTGGTTGAGCAACGGAAACCTTCTTCACAGTCTTGAAGATCTTCAGTATGATGGCAAGAAGAGTATGATGAAAATCTATGTACCACCGAAGCATATCCGTGAAGTTCTTCTTATCTGCTGCTCCGTTCTGTTTGCACCTGTAGATGATATCCAAAATATGCTCTAAGAAAGCCGTGGAAAACATGTGTTTATCTTCAAGACAGAACACACACTTCTGATTGTCTTGTCTGGTGAACATAACAGCCCGATACTTAGAATCAATCTTGCCCATCTTCATCTTGGTGGCATCACATGAAGTTCCAATGGGTTTGACTGTAGGCTTTTTCCTCATGACAAGAGCAACCTCCTGATCCATCTTAGCAACCTCATGAATGTAGGAAGCTAGCATTCTCTTGATATGATCAATAATTGGCTCATACTGCTGTGGATTGGAGAGTAGGATGTTGTTTAGAAGAATCCAATCATGGGGATCCAGGTTCGGTAGATCAGCCAGTGTAAACATATGAACCGAATCATCTGACCCTCGGGTCACCCTGAAACCAACATTGACAAAAGGCCCTGCCGAAGTAGGCTTCAGTACCTTGACGGATGTAATTTTCTGAGCACTCCACGTCAAGTACTGGGGTTGATAATATTTGAGATAAAAATCAAGAAGATCTCGATCAACCTTCGGGTCTGGAGAAGGAATATTTACAGTGGCATCAAAACTGTGAAACACAAAGGACTTTCGGGTTATAGGCATATCAAACTGTGACGCCTTGGTGTTTTCACAATCAAACGAAGTAACCGGTTCCAACCAATGAGTGCTTGGAAACTCAATTTCTTCTTTTATCAACTTCTCCTCGGTCCATAAAGGGAATAGAGCTTTCTTGCACTCCAGCGTATCATGTGCCTCTTTTTCCCTTTTTTTTCTCTCTCTCTCTTCTTCTTCTCTAGCCACTTTCAGAGTTTCCTCAAGTTCTTTATCACATTTCTTTCTTTTCAGAGCTTCTTCCTCAGTTTCTTCTTCATCATCACTGTCACCCATAATGCCCTTCTTTTTGTCCAAGACACTAGAACCCGAAGCTTCATTACCCTTTGGTTTAGTGGTGACTTTTGGCTGATTCGGTTGTTTGGGAGGATGTTGATCTTCTCCCCCTTGTTGCGGAGTAGTAATCGGTTCCGTAACACCCTCTATTCGGCTTAACATTTCCAAAGCAGGAAGAACTTTTTCCTTTAAGTGCTGCCGGACAGTGATTGTAAGAACCGAATCATGAGCATCCAAAAGACTGGAAAGAAGTAGATGCACATCACTCACATAACTTTTAATCACTGTGCGTTCGGTCTTGAGGGCTTCAATCTCCTTCTGCTCTTGACTAAGTCCTAAAGTGAGATTGGCAATCTGGGATTGGGAGAGTGCAAGATCTTCCCTCACTTGATTATCTAGGGCAAGGTCTGCTTGAAATTTAGCAAAACGTGTATCAATAGAAGAAAGAATAGTAGCACCATCAGCTTGAAGACCTTGACGAACTGTTTCAAAATTTTCTCTTTCAGCGTTAAGAGATTTTGACAGAGAGGCAATGGCTTCATTTGCTTTAATGGTATTGGCCTTTGCAGTGGTTTGATGAGATTCCGTAAAAGACTTTGAATCAGAAATAAGAGTTTTAACCTCAGCAATAGCGTTGTTGGAAGAGAGAGTGGCAGACTCGATAGCTTGAGTAGCTTTATCAATAGACTGATCATGCTGTTTGATCAAAGTCTCAACCAAAGCCTTTACAGCAACATCAGAGTATGCTGAAGTGGAAGAAGCAGCAGAAGATCCCAGTAGCTGATTAAGCTTGGCATTGAGATCCTTCAAGTGGCGTTTGGTAAGAGGAACATCATCATCATCGTCGGATTGAACTCGAAAAGGACTATAGTAGAATGACTCAAAGTCCATATCAGCTCCACCAAGAACATGTTCAGACTCGGTTGAGGGTGACGGTGATGGAGGTGGGTTTGTAACTGGGGTTTCGGTTCCTGTGGTAAGTACCCCCGTATCAGATACGTTGACACGAACCAGAGGTTCGGTTGGGGTTGTTGTTGTTGATGTTGCTTCAGTAATGATGGGTGGTGGTAGAAGTATAGTGGAAGTGGGTATAGAAGTAACATGTGGTGGAAGTGTAGTGGAAGTGGGTACAAAAGTAACAGGTGGTGGAAGTGGTGCAATGGTAATTGGAGCTGAAGTATGATTTGGAGAAATAGGAGGGGTTGGAACCGAGTCATTGAGTGTTACCTCTGGAGTGGGAGAACGGGGAGGCGTATTTCCCCTCGGTGAGTCTTCATTGTGAACATCTTCACCGTCGGCGGTCTTCTCGTGATCATCATCAGAGGGAACATAATCTGAGTCATGTCAGCTTTCGGTTTCTTTGCCATCTTCTTCACAATTTTCTTCTTTGGAGCCGAAGGGGCTGCCTTGTCAGCTTTACGCTTTTTGGGCGTTTCAGCTTGTGATGAAGGACCTTCGGTCTCTTTCTTCTTGGGATCCGGTTTCTTCCCTCGTTTGGTTGGTTTCTCAACTATATCCAGAGCACTCTGCATCTCCGAAGTCAATTCTCTCGGCCCTGTAGGAGGAAGCTTTATGTATTCAGCCATGACATTGCTTATGGTAGCAACACTTCTGTACATCGATTCAGGAATGAAACCAATAAACATGAACTTTGTGGGATCAGTAACTATGATCTTCTTTATGCGAAAAGTCGCAATTGAAGAGCGTAAGGCATCCGCCATTACTGGAATATGAAAGGTCTCAATCGCTCTTTAAGTGATGAGCGTCCAGAACCGACCACATGAAATTTCTGAGTCACTTGAAGACGAATTGAGACTCTGTACCACTTGAGCCCAGATAAGCGTTCCATAGTCGAGGTTTAGACCATGGTAGAGACCATAGAGAATAGTCATAAACCCTTTGCTTGCCCCGTCTGAACCTGCAACCCTTTCTGATAAACCCTTAACAAGAAGGGTAAAAATTCCATTCCATTGTGGTGGAAGGCAGGATTTCTTGAACTTCGTTACTGTAGTGAGGACATCAGTATACCCCATATCGTAAAACATGGTGAATAACTGAGTATTAGAGATGGAATCAGGATTCCCGAAAGAATCACCAGTAGGAAGCCCTAACAATGAACAGAAAAGAGCTTTAGAGACTGAAGTCTTGTGATTGAAGATGTCGAAAAAGATTCTATCTTTGCGCTTGTCATAGACGGCAGAGGTATATACTTGAGAAAGCAGAGACATTGGCACCGATTCCACCTTTGTGAGAGTAGTGACGCGTGGTGAATATTTCAGACATTCAACCATCTGAAGCATATAGGAATCATATAGGAAGGGATTCAAGTCGATAAGAAGATTCTGATTTGGTTTGATGACTAGTAGATTTGTTGAAGCAGTTTGTTCATAAACCGAAGAAGAGTCAGCCATTGATGCAGGTTTGAAGAAGAAGATGAACAGTATTTTCGCCGGTGTGATCGTGAGAGAGTAGGAGTAAATAGTAAAAAGGGGAGAGAGGAAAGTCTGAATCTTTTATACGATTACCATGAGAGAGAAGATCTGTGTAATCATTCCCTGATCTTCGGAAACGTCGCCTGAAATAGCACGATTTGACTGCTGTGTTTCCCTATGAAGACGTCATCAGGCGTGATGATGAAAACCGTTTCAAATTCACGCGCGCATACCAATTCTTATCCAGTTACTGCCTCTTCAACTTCAAAGACTCTTCAAATTCATTGACCAACATTAACCCATCTGAAAATAGTCATTAGTAACCCGAACTAGACTTGTGAAAATCACTTGGATTCTCGTGCAAGAGTGTGCCAATAAAAAGAAATAAAGCAAAATGATTTGTGGGAATGTAAGTGATGTCAATATAGACACAAAACTGTTGATCCCGGGCACGGATCTCTTCCTTCAAAGTCAAGAGAGACTTAGAAGTGTCTGTTTGGTTTCCCGATAAAATACGATCAAATGTTTATAAAGAAACATTGAAAGGCTTCTTTTTAAAATAAGGCGTTAAAGGGTGGTTTAACTTCAACCGAACTTCAATGCTTGAAATAAGACCGAAAGTTGGATAAAGTACTTGTGAGACCGATGTGGCCTGTTGAACAAGTAGGTTTGATATAATATTCAGTGACTTGATGTGTTTTAGAAATCTCAAAAAAAAATAAAACTGGATCCTATGGGAAGAAACGTCTTGGTATTAGACAATTTCATAAAGATCATGCAAAAAGAAAACGAGATTTCTTGAGGTAACGAGTAATAGCTTGAACATTAGAGTATTCACCGTCAATTCATTCAAGGTATTGGATATTAGGTTTCACTTAGCACGTGGTGAACGAAACTAAGATCACTAACATAGATGTTGTGTAACCATAAACCTCAGTGGTAATTGCTGAGAGTCTCAAGGGTTACTTTTATGGAATGAACATAATGGAGAAACAAGTGGAGGTGGTTAAGGAACCGAAAGTACCTCTGCTATATGAAAATGACAAAGCAGACAACTCTTTACTTAGTATGAGAAGAGTAAGGTAGCTCATGACTTGAGTGATATTAACAGCCTGATTTGGAAGAAATGATTGGTGTTTATTGAATCATTAAGGCTTCACTCAGAGTTTTGGAGGCTTCGGTCTACATGCAGCAGCATGCTTCTAGGGACACCTAGCTAGTACAAAGATAAGAAAGTTATACCTGCCCCAACATCATTTTGTGTCGCATCTGTGAACTTGAAACAAGATAAGAATAGAGAGAAAATACTAAAACAAATAAAAATATTTTTGTAATTTTGGATTTTTAAAGATTCTGAAAGATAAAATAAAATAAAATATTTTTGGTTTTTTGTAATTTCTGAAAAATAATAAAAACAGAAAATAAAATATTTTCGGATTTTTGTAATTTCTGAAAAATAATAAAAACAGAAAATAAAATATCATAGTAAAGCAAGAGAAAGGATAAACAAGATATACAAGAATATACGACCGAACCCAATCCTGAGATAAGATGAAGCGAAATGGACTGAGCGTTCGGGTCAATTCGGTTCCTAAAAATTCCAGAGCCGAAATAGACCGATCGTTTGGTTCATTTCGGTTCCTGAAAAATTCTAGAGCCGAAATAGACCGAGCGTTCGGTTCATTTCGGTTCCCGAAAAATTCAAGAGCCGAAATAGACCGAGCGTTCGGTTCATTTCGGTTCCCGAAAAATTCAGGAGCCGAAATAGACTGAGCGTTCACTCTATTTCGCTTGTACAATTTTAATTAGAAGAAAGGGGGTTCGGTACAGACTCAGCTTCCATCATTCCCAAGCCTTGGAGTATCTTATTAAAGCTTGCTTCAGGTAAGGCTTTGGTGAATATATCAGCCAGTTGATCAGCAGATCTAATGAAATGGACTCCGATGTTACCATCTTCAACATGGTCCTTTGATAAAATGGTATCTAAGTGCAATATGTTTTGTCTTGGAGTGTTGCATTTGATTGTGACATATTCTAATCGCGCTTTCAGAGTCACAATAGAGGGGAATCTTCTTCATGCTTAGTCCATAATCCCTGAGTTGGATTTGTATCCATACAACTTGTGAAGTACAGGATGATGCGACAATGTACTCAACTTCAGCTGTAGAAAGACACACAAGTTTGTTTCTTTGATTGCCAACTGACGAGTTTACCATCAAGGAATTGGCACCCGCCCGTAGTGCTCTTTCGATCCAGACCACATCCACCAAGATCAGCGTCAGAGAAGGCTTGAACGAAGAAGCCGGATTTTGCAGGATACCAGAGACCGAGAGACGAGGTTCGTTTCAGATACCGAAAAATATTCTTCACGGCCATCATGTGAGGTTCGCGTGAATTAGCTTGAAACCTGACACAATAACAGACAGAAAACATTATATCTGGTCGACTAGCTGTCAGATACATTAAGGACCCTATCATTTGTCGATAGAGGGTCATGTCAACAGCCGGTTTTTCCAGAGAAGGTGTTAACTTCGTGCCAAACGCCATAGGAACCTTCACTTTTGAGTCTCCCATTATACCGAACTTTTCTAGTAGAGTCTTCGTGTAAGCCTCCTGATTAATAAAAATTCCTTCTGGTCCTTGTCTAATATTCAGTCCAAGGAAAAAGTTAATCGGACCCATTGCGCTCAATTCAAATTTAGTCCCCATCAACTTCCTGAATTCGGCTGTTAAGCTAGGATTCGTGGAGCCGAAGATGATGTCATCGACGTAAATTTGAACTATCATTAAATGTTCGCCTTCTTTCTTGCGAAAGAAGGTTGGGTCAACCAAACCTTGTTTGAATTTGGACAACTTAAGAAAGCGTGTTAGAGTTTCATACCATGCTCTCGGGTCTTGTTTCAAACCGTAGACTGCTTTTTCCAGAATGTAGAAATGATCTGGATACTTCTCCTTCACAAATCCAGGTGGCTGCTCAACATACACCGTTTCTTCGAGTTCCCCATTCAAGAAAGCACACTTGACGTCCATTTGGAAAACTTCGAAGTTTTTGTGTGCAGCATACGCCAGAAAGATTCTTACTGATTCCAACCTTGCTACGGGAGCGAAGGTCTCTTCATAGTCTATCCCTTCTTCTTGACAATATCCCTTCATAACCAGCCTTGCTTTGTTACAAATTACATTACCTTCTTTGTCCATTTTGTTTCGAAATACCCATTTCAGTCCAACTACAAATACATCCTTTGGTGTAGGAATCAGTCTCCATACCTTGTTTCGCTCAAACTTGTTGAGTTCGTCTTGCATTGCCTGTACCCAATCTGAGTGATCGAGTGCAGTGTTGATAGTCTTCGGTTCAATTTTGGAGACAAACGAATTAAACATGCAAAAATTCCACTTGAGAGAATAATGTAGTTTGCTTCGCTTTCAGTTGAGAACGAGTAAGAACTCTTTCTGATGAATCACCAATGATTTGGGGTTTTGGATGATCTTTTGAGAGGGGGGTAATTTGGATCATAGGAGGGATCCAACTCAGCATTTACTTCTTCTTCGAATTCTGACTGAGTATCATCATTATTTGTATTTGCATTCTCCCCCTCAAATGATGAGACAGTTTTGCCTTCAGGTTTTGAATTCTCCCCCTCAACTGGACGTTCGGTTGATATGGTAGTTGATGGGTTCTCCCCCTGGAATGATAAATCAGGGTTATCAGATGAAGATGAACCCTCCCCCTAAAATGTAGAATTTTCTTTTGGAGGTTCGCTTGGACTAGGCTGTTCGGTAGTTCCCGGTTGTTCTTTTTCCATAACCTTCGCTGCATCATCAATGATTTGCTTCAAGGAATCAATCTTATTGTCAGCAGCCTTTGCTTCAGTGTGAATGGCTTTCTTTGTTTCATCGAACAATGACATATATTGCTCAAATAAATTCGAAATGGAAACAGTGACTTGACCAGACGTTGGAAAGATTTCCTCCATTGAACCTTCGTTTGTTTGTAGCTTTTTGACGTAGTTGTCATCGAATGTGACATAATAGGTTTCTTCAATTTTATTGGAACGTTTGTTCAGAACCCTATATGCCTTGGAGTTTAAGGAGTAGCCAAGAAAAATCCCTTCGTCAGCTTTGACATCAAACTTGTTTCGGTGCTCCTTTGAATTGAAAATAAAGCATCTGGAACCGAACACATGGAAGAACTTGACATTTGGCTTACGACTGCTCAAGATCTCATATGGAGTAATAGAAAAGTGCTTGTTGAGAAGAGATCTGTTCTGTGTGTAGCAGGCAGCAGCAATAGCATCAGCCCAGAAATATAAAGGCAATGATTTTGAACGACACCGTTTTGTTGTGGAGTGTAGGGAGCAGAAAAGTTGTGAGATACTCCCTTTTCAGCAAGAAAGTCTTCAAATTCATTGATTTTGAACTCCAGCCCATTGACACTTCGAATATTTCTTACCAGCTTTCTCAGTTGAAGCTCTATTTTCTTGACTGTAACATCCGGATTTCCAGGCATGACAATTTGAGTATTTCTTTTGAGTTATGAGGAGGGACTCGACGAGTTGACGCCTAGACTCGTCGAGTAGGATCGCGATTTGCTGACTGGATTAATGAAGGGACTCGACGAGTCGATGGGTGGACTCGACGAGTCCACGCTGTGGGCAGAAACCCTAAATCTTTGCGCCTGTGCCCTATTTAAGGGTCCTTATAGCCCTCATTTGCAGCTACCAGTCCAGAGAGAGAAACCCTAGAGAGCTTGGGCAAGTTGTGTGTGAGAGCAAGCCATTTTAATCCTTTTTGGTGTTGTTTTGCAAAGAAGAAGGTGTTTCCAGCTAGAGGAGGTCAAGAGGATTGCTAATCCGTGGTTTTCAAGCTTGGATTTGTAGTATTGAGGTAGCAAATCGAACTCTCCTTCTGTTTTGGTTAAGATCTATGAATCTAGGGTTTTCTATACCCTTTTTATGGCTTGAATTGATGAGTTTATGGTCCCTTTATGTGTTAGACTTCAGATCTGGACCCATAGAGGTCCAGAGAGCATTATCCATCTTGCTTTATGAAGTGTTATGGAAGGAATGAACTTAGGTTGCCATTTTTGAGGCTATTTCTTCAAAAGGAACCATATTGTGTTGCATGAGTGTAAAGGTTTCACCTTTACGTGATTAGTGGGTATGGAAAGGTCAGATCTATAGGTTAGAGAAGAGGATCTGACCTCAGAAGGTCATTTGAGTGTTGCCATGGACGCTACTCGCCGAGTTCAAAAGTGGACTCGACGAGTGGAGTCGGGGTTGCCCCGCGATTCGTGACAGGAGTAACCCGTCGAGTGAAGGGATGACTCGACGTGCCAACTGAGGCTAGAAAGATTCAGAGGACCCGCATGGACTCGCCGAGTCGCCCATGTGCACTCGACGAGTCGGGTCAAAGTTTGACCGTTGACTTCAGTTGACCTTAGGGTTTTGGTCAAGCTGATTCAGGAGAGTCCAGGGAGGGGTAGAATGGCCTTCTACCCAATCTTTAGAGATGAGACTATGAGAGGGTATTGATCAGGAATGTTATTCGGATGATAGGAGGAGGCTAGGTCGGGACGTCAAGCACGAGAGTTTATCCGACTTCGTACGAGGTGAGTCTTCTCACTATACTGTACCTAGAGTGGTACCTATGTGTGACCAGAAGGTCTTATATGCTATGAGATGTATGTGCTGTATGCTGTTATATGATATGGATGTGTTATGTATGTTATGAATGCTAAGGACCGGAAGGTCATTATGATATGGACCGGAAGGTCAAGATGATATGGACCGGAAAGTCATTACAGGTAGGACCGGAAGGTCTACCAGGGTTGTGGGACGGAAGTCCTCTGAGACACAGTGACCGGAAGGTCTTATAGCCTTGAGTGGCGTATGTGCGTATGTGGTATTTTGGGGAACTCACTAAGCATTTATGCTTACAGTTGTTGTGTTATGTGTTTCAGGTACTAGCGGGGTTCGCGGGAAGGCGCCGACATGATCCGTACACACTCATGGAGTTTATGTCTTGAGATTCTGGGATATGTTTTGTTATGATAACATTGGATACATTATGTTTTGATATTACCTTATGAATAAAAGTATGTTTTAAAAATGAAAAATTGTTTTGGAAATTTACGTTGTTACAAGTTGGTATCAGAGCCTTGGTTTGAGAGATTCGGATGCACCTTCGGGCGTATTTGAACTCAAACTGAGGATTCGAGAAAGTTTTTCATAAAAAGGAACAATTTTTCTAAAAGAGTAATAGACTTTGAGAAAAGCAGAAAGGAGCAGTGTGTACGATCAGCCAGCGCCCGAAAGGTGATTTCCCAAAATACCCTTACATTATGTATTATGAGATATGATATGATATGCTATGCATGATAGAGTAGGCTAGGTATTCATATTACGACTAGAGTGGCCTGATTTGTGATGCCTTAGCCTAGGAGATTACTGCTGCTATGTGATGCTTCGAGAGTGAGTAGGTAGAAGTGAGGAGCTTACGAGAAGTCTACCGAAGGGTAGCCTATGCTTAGCGAGATGTAGAGTACTTGTGATCTGGGATCCTAGGAGCAAGACTTGGAATGAGCGCAGCTGCGGTTTGGAAGGTAGTATAGGGCCCGTACTACTGGAAACACCGGATCAGTGAGCAGTCCAAGTAAGAATCCTTAGGGTACCAAGGAACAAGTAGGGTTGGGTGATCGAGTGTGAGTATACTCGATCGAGTCTCTGGTATCTTTGTGTTGTGTTTCAGAGACATCATGGTTGGTACACCACACACATCGGAGAGCAGTGGTGATAGCGATGATGAGATTCGCCGTGTGATTCATGACGAGATGACCGTAGCAATCCGAAAGGCTAATCCGGAGGATTTTAAAGTAGCGGATTGAGAAGTGATGTCATGGTTCGAGTACCATGATAAGTAGTGGATTGAGAAGTGATGACATGGTTCGAGTACCATGATAAGTAGCGGATTGAGAAGTGATGTCATGGTTCGAATACCATGATAAGTAGCGGATTGAGAAGTGATGACATGGTTCAAGTACCATGATAAGTAGCGAATTGATAAGTGATGTCATGGGTTCGAGTACCATGATAAGTAGCGGATCGAGAAGTGACATCATGGTTCGAGTACCATGAGTTGTATCAGGTCGAGAGGTGATGTCATGGTTCGAGTACCATGATTCGTAGAAGATTAAGAAGAGATAGCATGGTTCAGGTACCATGATTCATAACAGATCGAGAGGTGGCCACACGGTTTGAGTACCATGACATGTGGCGGTTAGTATTTCTGGTTTTTACCGGTTATTCCGTGGGGATTTTCTAGACTGAGAGCAGAGGTGAATGAGCATGAGGCCAGAAGGCCACGATGAACAAGTTTTAGTGGAGCATCCCTTAAAAAGGGAAATCGAGTGAGCTCCGAGGGATTGTGGGTGATATGCCAGTTGGAGTCGCAAGACTTAGGGATGAGTAGGGATGGTGCATTATGGGAGAATACGGTATAGGCTGGGTAACAGGCCGATAGTAGAGAGGTCACTTTCTGTGACCCGAGTGGTGCTATTTCCGTTTCCTGTGGGAGACGTAAGAGGTGTTGAGATTTCGGTTTTTGAGCCCTGTGGGATTGCACGGATGGTGATCTTCAACCAGAGTATATGGCAGTAGGTCTCCCCGCGAGGTAAAGATATAGCTTGAACAGGTCGTCAGTGGGGACTGAGATGGGTCAAGGAACAGGATACACCCTAATTGAGTATAGTAGGGCATGTGATAGCTGCAGCGTCAGACGATCAAGAGGAATATATCAGGGCGGTGGCCCTTATTGTCTTTGATGGGTATTAAGAGTGGAAATATGGTTTCTGCTCTTATGATGAGTGACGTGATGGAACGCTGGTTAAGGAGTCGATGATGAGGAGTACGGTAGATCATTACTTCCAGACTAAGAGTCAGGGTTAATACTGGACAGTTGGGAGGTCCGGTGATGGAATGGTGTGAGATTCTGAATGACTAGAGGCAGTCATGGTGGGAAGTTCTGAGGATTTCATCTGAGTTGCGGGGAATTTGGAGTTGCTCGATCTCTGCCGGGAGATCATCGAGCATTGTGTAGCACCTTCCAAGAGTAGGTGCGATGTTACTGGTGGAAACAGTCTGTGGGATAGATTGCTGGTGCGCCGATTGGGGATGGTTCGAACCCTAAGTGGGGGAGAACCGGGTATTTTGTTGAGGAGATCAGAGATTCGATCGAGGATGGTTAGAGATCTGGATATAGAGACTGGCGGTGCGAATTCATGAGCCCAGGGTTATTGGTGATTGAGACGAGGTGCAGAGCGAGATAATGCATGTGTTATGTTTGAGTGCCTCCACGGCAAGTGGCCGTTGGTCGGAGACCTTGGGGTGCACAAGAATTCTTCGAGGTCATAATGGTGAATTTGAGATGGTTGACTCGCAAGGTGAGTTCGGCGGTTGAGAAATTCTGGTTCAATGATGGGGCTGTTATTCAGCGTGGGAAGAGCAGAAGTTGATTAGACAACCAATTTCTGGTTGTGGAACAGGAAGATCAGTGGATGAGACGAGACGTCGTGAGGTTCTATGTGGTGTATCGAGGTATCCGAATTTAATGCATTGGATTTCGGAGAATTTTGAGTCTTGAGTGGAGACGACAAGTGGTGGGTCAAGCATCGATGATTCCAGTGGGAGCCCTTCAGTTAATGACAGCAAGTGAGAGTGTCCGAGAATATGGATTGTAGCAGAGAATGGTGTTTTGTTATGACGATTGACGCCAGATATAGTGATGCATAATTTGGGTAAGTGCATGCACCTATCTATGTTTGATCCGCAGATTGTGAGCCAGTTAGTGAGAGGTTGTTGTGATGCTACGGGAAGCTGTAGTACTCACTAGTCAGAGGTTGTTGTCATGCTACGGGAAGCTGTAGTACTAACTAGTCAAAGGTTGTTGTGATGCTACGGGAAGCCGTAGTACTCACTAGTCATAGGTTGTTGTGATGCTATGGGAAGCCGTAGTACTCACTAGTCAGAGGTTGTTGTGATGCTACGGGAAGCCATAGTACTCACTAGTCAGAGGTTGTTGTGATGCTACAGGAAGCTGTAGTACTCACTAGTCAGAGGTTGTTGTGATGCTACGGGAAGCTGTAGTACTCACTAGTCAGAGGTTGTTGTGATGCTACGGGAAGCTATAGTACTCACCAGTCAGTGAGAGGCTATGGTGATACTGCGGGAGGCCGTAGTACTCACCAGTCAGTGAGAGGTTGTGGTGATACTGCGGGAAGCCGTAGTACTCACCAGTCAGTGAGAGATTAACGTGATGCTACGGGAAGACGTAGTGCACACTAGTCAGCGAGAAGTTGTCATGATAAAGTACTATTTGATCAGAGCAGGGCGCAGAAGAGTTTTAGGCATGGGGTGGCCCTAATTTATGAGTTTTCTTGGGAACCTGGTGGTCGGACCAGGGGCGAGACCGGGGTCTCCTCAATGATAGGGAGTTATTATGTTCTGAGTAAGGTGGTAATCGCAATCCAACAGAATGGGATAAGCGAGGTACGCATGGGTTGCGGGAAATGAGCTCTGAGTTGAGTGCTTCATTGGGACGAGTGGTTCCCACTCTGGGTCGGACCAAAATCTTGAGTTTGAGTTTGGCTCTGGTGGTGCGTTGGATAGGCGAGATGAGATTCTGGATTCTGAGGTGGGTCCCATGTTGAGGAGTATTGTTTGTCATCTGATGTCTTAGGCCTGTGTGGGTCAGTACTCGGGTACGGGAGGTACCGCAAGTTGCATGGAACGATGAGTAACAGATGACAGAGGTCAGGGCTGAGTCGATCTCCAGTTGGAAAGGTAACATTCGCTTAGGGTTAAGCGAACTTCGTTACTTGTGTGTCACATTGGGCCGATGTGGTTATAGTAAGAAGGAAACCATGGAGGCGGTTGGGATAATGCAACGGATGACCTGGAGGTTCAACTGTTGGGTCGAGATCAGACCTGGTACTCAGTGTTAAAAAGGGATACGAGGGATGCAGCCGAGGCTTATGATTTTAGATGTATGAAGACTTTGAGCGAGCATGATTATCTTGTGGCAGAGAACAGGATGTTGAAAGTTTATTGATCGGATGGATTCTGATAGTAGTTCAGTGGATGAGCCCTGGTGGGATGTGAACCCTTTCGTTCCTTGGGGCGTGATTCGGACTGTTTTGTTACGTTGGTACGAGTGATCGGTAGCCGATTGTTGGATTTTGTCTTGTGAGAATCAGCGGATCAGTGAGTTATCTGGGTTTGATGTTCGAGGAGCGAATATCATGGTGATAGCGTGAGTGGTCGGTCTGGCGGCAGGCCAGGCACTAGAGTTTCCCGATTCTGGGAAGGTCAACAAGGGGTATTTTAGTGACAGAGGGGCCGATTGTTCCAAATTTGGAGTTCCTGGTCGGATCCAGGTATTCATGGAGAAAGATATCGTTTTAGTGTGAGAACCTCTCAGTGGTGCTTTTCGAGTGTTTGGTTTCTATCTATGTGGTTGAGGAGCGATTTCGAGGGCGAAATCTATTTCAAGTGGGGGAGAATTGTAACATCCGGATTTCCAGGCATGACAATTTGAGTATTTCTTTTGAGTTATGAGGAGGGACTCGACGAGTTGACGCCTAGACTCGTCGAGTAGGATCGCAATTTGCTGACTGGATTAATGAAGGGACTCGACGAGTCGATGGGTGGACTCGACGAGTCCGCACTGTGGGCAGAAACCCTAAATCTTTGGGCCTGTGCCCTATTTAAGGGTCCTTATAGCCCTCATTTGCGGCTACCAGTCCAGAGAGAGAAAGCCTAGAGAGCTTGGGCGAGTTGTGTGTGAGAGCAAGCCATTTTAATCCTTTTTGGCGTTGTTTTACAAAGAAGAAGGTGTTTCCAGCTAGAGGAGGTCAAGAGGATTGCTAATACGTGGTTTTCAAGCTTGGATCTGCAGTATTGAGGTAGCAAATCGAACTCTCCTTCTGTTTTGGTTAAGATCTATGAATCTAGGGTTTTCTATACCCTTTTTATGGCTTGAATTGATGAGTTTATGGTCCCTTTATGTGTTAGACTTCAGATCTGGACCCATAGAGGTCCAGAGAGCATTATCCATCTTGCTTTATGAAGTGTTATGGAAGGAATGAACTTAGGTTGCCATTTTTGAGGCTATTTCTTCAAAAGGAACCATATATGTGTTGCATGAGTGTAAAGGTTTCACCTTTACGTGATTAGTGGGTATGGAAAGGTCAGATCTATAGGTTAGAGAAGCGGATCTGACCTCAGAAGGTCATTTGAGTGTTGCCATGGACGCTACTCGCCAAGTTCATAAGTGGACTCGACGAGTCGAGTCGGGTTTGCCCCGCGATTCGTGACAGGAGTAACCCGTCGAGTGAAGTGATGACTCGACGTGCCCATGTGCACTCGACTAGTCGGGTCAAAGTTTGACCGTTGACTTCAGTTGACCTTAGGGTTTTGGTCAAGCTGATTCAGGAGAGTCCAGGGAGGGGTAGAATGGCCTTCTACCCAATCTTTAGAGATGAGACTATGAGAGGGTATTGATCAGGAATGTTATTCGGATGATAGGAGGAGGCTAGGTTGGGACGTTAAGCACGAGAGTTTATCCGACTTCGTACGAGGTGAGTCTTCTCACTATACTGTACCTATAGTGGTACCTATGTGTGACCGGAAGGTCTTATATGCTATGAGATGTATGTGATGTATGCTGTTATGTGATATGGATGTGTTATGTATGTTATGAATGCTAAGGACCGGAAGGTCATTATGATATGGACCGGAAGGTCATTACGGGTAGGACCGGAAGGTCTACCAGGGTTGTGGGACGGAAGTCCTCTGAGACACAGTGACCGGAAGGTCTTATAGCCTTGAGTGGCATATGTGCGTATGTGGTATTTTGGGGAACTCACTAAGCATTTATGCTTACACTTGTTGTGTTATGTGTTTCAGGTACTAGCGGGGATCGCGGGAAGGCGCCGACATGATCCGTACACACTCATGGAGTTTATGTCTTGAGATTCTGGGATATGTTTTGTTATGATAACATTGGATACATTATGTTTTGATATTACCTTATGAATAAAAGTATGTTTTAAAAATGAAAAATTGTTTTGGAAATTTACGTTGTTACATTGACAAAAACCTTGAGCTTTGGTGTAGTCTCTGATTTCTGTTTAAGAAAAAATACCCAGGTGAAACGAGAAAAGTCATCTACTATTACTAGTATATATTTGTTACCACCAATGCTTTCAATAGCCGAAGGTCGACATAAATCTATATGTAGAAGCTCAAGTAGTTCAATGATCTTCGTGTTGACACGTGTTGGACGAATTTTCCTACTTTGCTTTCCCATTTCACATGCAGCACACAGATTTTATTTATCAAACTTAAGTATTGGAAGTCCTCGCACATGATCACCAAGAACTAGCTTGTTGATGTCTTTGAAGTTGAGATGCGAGAGCCTTCGGTGCCATAACCAACTTTCGTCTGAGTGTGCTTTCGTTAGCAGACACACAGCTGGCTTCCCTCGAATGGAATTGAGATTCAGTGGGTACATTTCGCCTTTTCTTTTGGATTTTAATAGAACTGATTTGGTCTTCTTCTCCACTATTTCAGATCCTTCATCATCGAATGAAACCTTCAGTCCAGTTCCCACCACCAGTTGTGAAATACTGATGAGATTGTGTTGTAAGCCCTCTACGTATGCTACTTTTCTGATCGAGAATTCGCCATTTGTGATCATTCCATAGCCTTTTATTGTGCCAAATGAGTTGTTGCCATATTTGACACATCCACCGTCCTGAATAGCTCGAAACTCCCGAAGCTCTTCCTTTCTCCCTGTCATGTGACGTGAGCAGCCACTATCAATGTATCATTCGTCGTCGAACTGCTCGTCACACATAACCTGCAAAAATCATGCAGATTTAGGAACCCAAAGTTTCTTGGGTCCAAGTGAGCCTTTTACAGAACAGGATATAACAATAGAAGAGTCAACCATGTAAGTTCGTTTGATTAGGGTTGTTTCATCTTTTCTTTTGTAAAAACTTTGATTTTATTATTTTTTGATGCTTCAACCTTAGGTTTAGGAATTGGATCTTTATTGTTTTCTAACTTTTGGTTTTGTTTCCTTTGGTTAGTATTCATCTTCTTTTCATCTCCAGAGACGATCTTCCCTTTTCCCTTCACATCTTCTTTAGGATTGTGCTTTGAGAGAGAGGAATGTGTTTTAGAAGCGAAACCTTGCTTTCGGGTCCTTTCGCTTGTGGATGAGGAACCGAAACTTCCCTTTCGGTTGTTGAGTGGAGAGCCGAAACCACTCTTTCGGTTTCTTTCGCTTCTATTTTGGGGACCGAAACTTCCCTTTCGGTTTGCCTGGCTACATGAATAGCATTGAGAACAAGAAGTAGCTTGATTATTTGACACTCCTTTATCCTTAGCGGTTGGACTTCTGTCTGATTGAACGTAATTTGGGTTTTAAGACCGCCAAAACTATGTCCTTTCAGCGAGATTCTTCTTGTATCTCCTGTTACGTTGATGTTTCTTTTCAAACACCTGTTTGGGTGTTTTATGGATGTTGGCCTTCGGTTTCGATCTTTTATCATGAGTTTCGCTCTTTAACGAGGAGGTTTCGCTTGTCACCTTAACTGATTCGCTTGGAATCTTTTTGGTGCCACTGGTTGTTGGCATATCAAAATGTGCAGGCTTGTTGAGTGGTTCTGCCACATATTTGCCTTTAACCCTCCATGATGTTTTCTCAGATAGACCGATCGTTTCATCAGCATTGTCTATTGGTGCCGACCATAAGATTTCATCACATCCATCAGCATTATCTTCATTCACTAATGCTGTGAGTTCGGTTGTTTGCTTCTGTGTAACGTCGGTAACTGCATAAACTTGATGTGGCGTGGTTTGGACCTTCTGATACACCACAACATTTTCTTTCATAACTTTGGACTTATTTTGGGACAAACGAGCGAATTCAACCGAGTTTTCAGAAATGAGATTTTTGGTAGGTTCGGGTTCGCTCTTGACAAATTCAGAACAGTCCACCTCATTTTCTACAGATATTTCACTCATATCATCATCCTCATCAAATTCAGAAGTATTTTCAACGTTAATTTTTGTTTCTGAACTCAATTTGGCATTCAACGAATGAAATTTCTGCACAGTTTCGGTTTTAATTTTCAATTTATCATTTTCGTCCAATAAATTCTTAAGCATGTCCTTGTGGTCTTTAGACTGGATAAAAGATTGAATTTTGTCAAGACCAATTTTATAGCCAAGAGAAACTTCATCAGACGAGACTACAACTTCACAATCATAAGCATCAACATCAATTACGTCCTCCTTTAATTCAAGGAAAGGAAGAATCATACTGTGAATTTTCCTGCCTATTTCACAATCCAGATGCAATTGAGTGATATTGGAATACAAACGTTTAGCAATTAAACAAAAAACATTTCTCTGTTTTAAAAGCTTCAAATTATCCCTTTGCAAATAAATTGTTTCATCCTTAATTCTAATTAACTCTTTCTCCTTTTGCTCAATCCACATTCGCCTCTCCTCACTCTTCAAAGACACCCTGCTGAGTTGATCAGTAAGGTTAGAATTTGTGAGGCGATTTTGGGTTAAACTACCACTTAAACTAGAAAATTTAGATTTTAATCCGTTCAATTCTTTTTCATAGTTTGTGACAGGGATTTTTAATGATTCGAGAATAGATTGTACCTTCTTGATCAACTGGTCGCACTCATTGATCTGCTCACCAACATGCTTGGCAGCGAAGCACCTGTCTTCTCGTTCCTTCGCTTCATCTTTACCCCTATCAGTGGTGTAACCCCTCATCTGTGACACTCCAGCTGTCACCATTAAGCACTTTCCTTCAGCAACATACTCATCCCCTTTCGCCACGAAAGCTCTGCCATGTGTAGGCCTTCTCACCTATTCATCTTCTGAGTCAGTAGACCAGACTTCCACACCACTAAATTCATCATCTGCAACATTTTCCTGTGCAATAAGAACATTCATAGTGTTATTTGCAGCAGCTTTCTTCTTCTTAATCTCTTCCAGCTTTAGCAGGTGGTATGCTTCATCGTCTTCACTCTCATTCTTCTCAGTCATCTTCCTCAACATACAGTCCTTGGCAAAGTGGTTTTTGCCTCCACAAAAGTGACAATTAAATCCTGAGTCACTTGACATCTTGCTCTCCTTCTTTGGTTCTTCTTACTGGGGAGTGATCTTCGGTTCCTCCTTTCCCTTTTCTGAACTGTAGTTTCCTTGCCAGTTTCGGTTCTTATTGGTGGGAAACTTTCTGCGAATGAACTTCTTTGGGTTTGAAACCATCAAAGCATAATCTTCATTGGTCAGATCAAATTCAGAGAGATCCAAATCTTCTTCTTCTTCAACTACATTCTTTCCTTTGGAAATTAGGGCCAAAGAACCCATGCTAGAAACCACATTCGTTTCTTTAGTCACTACACCTTCATGTGACTTTAGTATACCCACTCGTTTCGCCAAAGAGTAAGCCTTGAATTGTTCATGGGCCTTTACAGTAGAAACTACAGCCATCCATTCAGATCTTAGGCCATTCATGAATGTGACCTTCTGCTCAATAACTTTCCTCTCTATGCCATGCTTTATCATTTTGCTAAGAAGATGATTAAAGCGATCAAAGGCTTGGATAAGCTTCTCTTCAGGTTTCTGCTTGAAGTCTCCAAACTCTGAAAGCAATAGAGTCTGGATCGAATGCTCAAGATCCTCATCGGTAGAATACATCTCTTTCAACCTGTCCCAAACCCCTTTCGCCGTCGTGCATGAGCTAACCAACCGAAAGGTGTCAGACTGTAGGGCAAATCTGATCATTCTTAGCGCTTTAATATTGCATACAAACTTCTCCTTTTCATCTTGAGGAACATCTTTAACATCAACCACAAGTTGGTTGTACTCCTTTTGAGTCTTTATGATTTGGTTTGTGCCAGTGTGAGCGAACAGACCTACAGTGATCGCTTCCCAGATTAAGTACTCATTGTCTTCAGAACCGATCACATAGTCTTCAAAGTGATGCGTCCATACTTCGTAATCTTGAGTATATAGAATGGGAATCCTAGTTGTGGATCCAGTGCTATTGGAGATATTGATAGGGTTTGCGTTGGAATCGTCGAGTGACATGATGATATTGCGAAAAACCTGTTCAAGATCAGACTTGTAAACAAAGTCAGGGTTAAATCAAAATCCAAGAACTACGTCAATAACAAGATGACGGCTTCTAACAGAGATCGATATTAGCGTAAAACACTGAAACCTTCTTCGACAGAAGAGATGCGTATAGATTACACAGTCTCCTGCTCTGATACCAATTGATGAGTTAAAAACTCTTTAGATCGATAGATCTGTAACAGGTAAATAAGCAAGAACAATAAATACTAGAACACACAATGAATCAATCCGTATGTCGAATGATTAAAATGCAGTCACACCTCAGCAGAGCTTGATTAAGAACTTCCACTGTAGAGGTGCGCTAGGGTTTACAGTACACTTGATAAAATAATAATGAAAGCGTTAATGACAAGGATGCATGCATGCACCTTATATACTAAACCCTAAAAAAAACACACGGGTGGACAGGCCCAAATCGGTGACAAAACTGGACTAACAACCGAGCCCAAGACGCGACACAATAGGCCCAACACATATAAATATAACTAATTATCATAATTAGTCCCCATGGATTTAATTAGTCTCTTTTGATCACTAAATTAATTCCAAATTAATTCTTGATCAATACTAATTAAAACATATGATTTCATATTAATATATTATAACTTATAATATATCAATAAACCATAAATAACCTTCTCTCAAAAGTCCATCCTAACAAATTGTCCTGATGATATGCAACCCAAATGGACCATGCTACTCTCGGGTCGAGTACACACCAATAATAGTTATGGGCTTAGACATCTAATCCAACAGTCTCCCACTTGGATAAGACTAAAACTATTATTGCAAGTACGACTTCATAACCCGACTAGCAATCGTAGCTCTTAAAGCCGATGTCGAACTCTGAACAAATCAATGACGCGTCCATTAGATAAGGGATCATATATTCCTCCATTCTAGATATCATATGGACTGAGACATGGATTATAATCATTCTCTCTGTCCATTTGTTGTTTCCCGATTTCTGATTTATGACGACCGACTAATTGAAAAAATCAAATCAGTCCAGGCTTGGCCAAGCACTTAGGGTGCCATCACTAAATCATCGAGGGGCCCACAGATATCGCTTTTATCCCTTTAAGGGTAAAATGAATGGATAAACTTCGACTCATATGGCTTGTTCTACTACTTGTTGAATCATACACAAAGGCACGTTTTATAACATCGAGTTACCAATGCGTTTTCGTGCAATCAATGTGTAACCAACTCATAGTAACAACTCATATCTCTAGGTTTGAAGAATATAGGATATTATCGTCTCATGATCACTCGTGATAAAATCCATGAAGTGATTCAAATGAGCGTGGGTTGAATCCAATACTCATAACTTATGAGTACTCATGAGTGTTGTAGCAACTCTTGCCATGTCCAACATCTTAGACATCTACAAGCCAACTCATGACAGTCTTGATTTAATACCTACTTCCAATGTATTAACGACTGTGGATGGTTTGAATAACTTAGTCATTCGGGAAGAATGACCTAGTTATTCTGGAAGTCAAAACATGCAAAGTGAAACAGAAGAATAATACTAATCCTATATGGCCCCAACACTTTGAGAGTAAATAAAACACATTTTATCTAAGCACCATATTGATTACTCATTATTCAATGTTTTGATTTTATCAACTTTATACTTGAATTTAAAAAACACTAGTTGTCCCATGCTCCAAGCATGTACACTATGTTTTTCTAAACACCAGTAATGCCATACACAAAGTATGCACAATATGTTTGTTTACGATCCTTACTTTGTGAAATAGATCGATTGAACATAATTCCAATGATTCTCATTTCACACTCCCAAATCCTTATCGAAAAATGTAAGAATTCCAAATTCCTGCCATTTACCGAAATCTATTAGATTTTAAACTTATATGCACTGATCCTCTGTAATGATTATGCACAAAGTCACAAAGACTTGTCACCAGACATTACAGAGTATTCCAATGGAGATCAACTCCATGGAAACGAAGTCTCATATTCAAAGTACATTACTTTGAATATCCTTCTTGCATTAAGTTTTCTAATCTTACACATATTGAATAACTTCCACCTATGAGAATATTTCCATATTCCCATTTTGACTATCACTTCTTAACAAGAGTTGCCTCTTTTCAGAATATGTCAATATGGTCCTTCCAAAAATAACACTATACTTCCAACTGTCCCTGAGCAACCAATCTTTGGTAAACCTTAGATTGTCCTCGACAATTGTTTAATCATTTTAGTCATATCCAATTCTAGACCTTTTCCCTTCTTAATGCCTCAGGCATTTGGAAAATTTAGAAAGGATAAATATTATAGCACATGTAATTGATCCTATACCCGAAGCATATGAGACACAATTCATGCTATAAAATTTTTATTTGCCATGTTATCAAAATTCGAACTATAAAGAGGTATGTAGTAATCATAATCGAATTTTGAGAATGCAACATATATAGAATTTCCTTATGTTGAACCATTCCAACATAACATTCATATATATCATTGACTAAAGTTTATTAAAATCTCAATCTAAGCTTGTAGAAATGGAATAAAGTATAAAATCCTATCCCTTAATTATAGCAAAAGAACTTTTCAAAGCGAATTGAAACTTTTGTTTTCTATAATTAACATTGCTAACTTGCAATACTTATCATAATTATCATGCTCCCACTAACATGATGATTATTAGCATAACACTTATGCTCCCACTAGCTTTGACATGTATCAGAAAACAGCTGGACTTCTAGAAGTCAATACTTTATTGACTTTCTTACCAAAGTTTAGATTGCTGATACGAGATTGCTTTGACAAGACTTTATCAAAATCATACACCTTTTCTTAGATAGCTCACATGTGTGTCTAAACAATTTCAGAACTATGAAAAGGGATGTCGTAATCATAGTCTCAATTGTTTAGACCTTTGCCATTTCTCATAAGTCCATGTTAGTGTGCCGGTTAACCACACACGCTCCACTAACGACTTTAAGAATGCAAAGATCACAATTGTTATCTACTTAAAATCTACGTAGTGAAAGTGTTTCCTCACCATCATTTTCATGAATCAGAGAGAAACCTTATGACACTTAGATTTTTTATGGTGTAAGTGTTCCTATCCATGTGAATTGTCATAACCTTAATCACAAGAATATGTCAACACAATAAGTTACAAACCTCAAGTTGTGTGCTAGTGATTAACAATAGGTTTACTCTTGATTAGTTCTTGAAACTATTCAAGATCTTTAAGACTCCCACTGTCCTCTTGACATATAAGATTCTTTTTGTCAAGAACCATTCCTTGACAAAACAAATATTCAAGAGTTAGTGCGGATTCCTATCAAGATACACACTTCACACAATTGGTCTTAGTTGGTCTTTGTCTTATCCAAAACATCACAACTTACCAATTTCAAATATACTAGAGTAAGAAAACATTTTACTCTACATTTGACAAGTGTTTTAAACCTTTCTTAAGATTATGTCACTCAAGTTACAATCTTAGAGTATCACTCTAAGATTTGATTTTGGAACGAAGTACGATTTATCTTTTGATTTAACCATTTGAACAATTCATGATTCCTCTCCTTAGTCAAACAAATGCATTAAGGTGTCCTTAGAGAATCAATTGTGATATGCTTCCATAATAACTAAGATAGTCATAAAGCAAGATACTCAAGTACTCTCCCATCTTTTCAGAATGGAGAAACTTTTATCTTTCTGCCTAATTTGATTCTTCTTATTCGTTCTGCCAATCATTGAAACTTTTCCAATGTTCAGAATTATACTTAAAGTTGTAAGCATAACTATATTTACTAAACTTTAGTAAATCATGACAAATAATCTTATCATTCCTTGTGGTGGACTTGACCAGCACACAACCAAGTGTACCCAATCCTTTAGTCCTTCACTTGACTCACACATACATGTGAACAAGGACTTTGTCTTAATTTCCCAAAGATAAAAAATTCTCATCCATCACAAAATACAACTTGCATGATTCCAAGTTTCTATCCATCTGAAACTTGGGTGATGAGAATCTTTCCTTATTTGTTAAATTATGACACTACCACAAATGAAAGAATCAAATCTATTTCCTAAGATTGCTTTCAATGGAAACATATAAACAACAATTTTTCATAATTGCCATTGTAAGGATACTTAAAATAAATAAATCAAAATTTTTTTTTCTTTTTATTTTAAAACTTGCAGAAAAATCTTATCCTTACAATGCAAATACATATGAAAACTATGTTGATATCTATTCCTAAGCAATCTATCGTAACTCTTAAGCAGTTGCTCAAAATTCTGATCACCGAACCATCTTCGCGATCAGAATCAACATACTCTTTCTTTAAGCTTCCTTTGATTCTCTAAAACATCAAAATGTAATTAGATTACATTATGTATTAAGAATCTCCAAAAGATACTTAATAGAGTTAGATAATGGACTTTACCTGAAGTAGAGTCAAACTTTTGACTTTACCAGATCTTTCAGGTAAATCTGGCAGCTTCGCAACCAATGCCCCTTCTTTTGGCAAAAGAAACATATGGACTATTTGGAAATGGTACATGAGACTATATCAGACTTATCCTTTCTCTTTACCATTAAGTCAAATAACTTGACCATGGCCGATCCCTTTCCATTGGGAAGAGAAAGCTTTTTTGGACTTCTAATGTTACCATTGTCAATGTCCATGGAAGTTTGGGAAGTTGATATTCCAATCAAATTTTGCTTTACCAGTTCCCCAAATCATTGCTGATTTAGCAGCATCAAGCAAATAGGTAAGATCATTAAGGGTCATGTCTTGATCTGTCATCAGTGTGTGACTGAAGAATCAAGTCAACAACTAGCTACCTCGAGACTTCGACACCCGACTCTCCCGACTTGCCAATAGGGATTGAGTGACCTTGAACTTTTCAAGTATTTGAACTTGGGGGATAGGGAGAATAATTCGAGGAGGTGGAGGAAGTGAAGCATGATTTCCAGTCCTATTACTGCACAACAAAGGGATTAATCTTTCACCTTGATTGCCATGTGGGATATCATCTTCAATAGGAAAGCTTGTTCCTAAAGATTTGGGAAGACCATAGTTGTCTTAACTAGACATCTATAATGGGAGAAATTCAAGTTTAGTTGATTTAAAGTCCTTAATATAACACCCAATATGAAATATTAAGGCTAGGATCCAATAACCTATTTATAACCGGAAGAGGGATGCCGTAATCCAAGCTATAAAATAGTTGAAGGTAGGTAAATGACGATTTACCAATTTCCACCATGAAAACGAAATATAATTAAGTTTTAGTTGGATTTGAAACTCCTAGATCTTCTGAGATACATTGAAATTTCAATAGCATGTTTGAATCTCGATTGTGCCCTCTCAAGTTTGTGACTGGGATGCCGAGGATCACAAACAAGGTGTGAATAACCATGCAAATTGACTAGGTACCCTCAACTTTATCACCTAATTGATGTGCCGGTTAACCACACACGCTCCACCAATCTATGATAAACTTAAGTTACCCTTCGCCACACATTGTCAGTCCCATCTTAGTGTGACGGTTAACCACACACGCTCCACTAACGACTTAAATAAGGTGCAAAGTGCAATTTCATGGGTTAGCACCATTTCACATTTTCCTAAGTAACTAAGATTGGTAATTTATAAGTGTTTAGTTACTTAGTATTTATAATTATACTTTTAATGAAGGGAGAATTATAGTCTTTATCCTACCCGTTCGGCTAACGACCCTCCACCAGTCAAGGAAGCGGTGGGTGAGAATGGACACCCATTAAACTGCCATTTTATAGGCAGTAACCTTATACCCCCCCTTATAGACCGGCTTCGTGAATGAGGCTTACTAATGGTAAGACCGACTTTTTACTTATACATATAATATATTAAACTTTTAATATTATAATAGTATAAGGGTGTATTTTAAACTTTTAAAATACTAAGTCTTGATTTGGAATACTAAGTCATATCATTCTATCTTTTAATAAATTGACCTAATTCAACTCTTGTAGTAAAATGACTCAAATTTTACAAATAATTAGTTTTTCATAAAATCAAGTAATTATCATAAAATTTGACAAACTTCATGTTTTTTCCTTTTTGTTTTCAACTTTGAAAATCAAACATTTGCATCAAATATAATAGAAAACAACCCATGTCTCTGATACCACTGTTGGGTTTTAGTATACTACAACATCCTATGGTGCACATACAACCCTAAATACCTTGGATCTATGTTTTCACTAATTATACATGCAAATGGTTTCCAAGGCATTAAACCTATAACTAGCATACATTTGACATAAATCATATAAGATACTAGTTAGGTTAACATACCTTTTGATGGAGCTTGAAGTCTTGGTGTATTTGGCCTTAAAGAGCTTAGCCCCAATAGTGTGGAAGCCTCAAATGAAGTCACAACACATCATGGACAAAGGTAGAACTTGAGAGAGAATTTCATGCACCCAAAAACACCCATGAAATCCAAGAATGACTCAAGTGGCGTTTTTGAGGCTAAGAGCATGTATTTATATGTGTGGATTCCAAGGGTCATGGGTATAACCCAAATCCATACCCATGGGTTTATGATCCATGGTTCATGTGACCCAACTCTTTATGTATCCATACATAAATTTGGTCCAACATGGATCATAAGCCCAACACATATAAATATAACTAATTATCATAATTAGTCCCCATGGATTTAATTAGTCTCTTTTGACCACTAAATTAATTCCAAATTAATTCTTGATCAATACTAATTAAAACATATGATTTAATATTAATATATTATAACTTATAATATATTAATAAACCATAAATAACCTTCTCTCAAAAGTCCATCCTAACAAATTGTCCTGATGATATGCAACCCAAATGAACCATGCTACTCTCGGGTCGAGTACATACCAATAATAGTTATGGGCTTAGACATCTAATCCAACAATATGTCGACATCTTATGTGGGTTGGGTTGAGGTTGTACTGCTCCGTGTGGTATCCAACAAACCCTGGAGCAATCCAGATATGAGTTGAGGGCCAGGTAAGGCATGCCAGAATCATACTAAGGGCTCATGAGCATTACAGATACGAGCTGAGGGCCGGGTAGGGCATGCCGATCTCATACTGAGGGCTTGGTGGTATTCATTCCAAGGACTGATCAGGTTAAGGAGCAATCCAAACATAAGCGGTGGGCCCCGAGGGCATGCCAGACTTATGTTGTGGGCTTAGGGGTAATCTAGTCTTTTAGCTGTCGACCCATTACATGTTGTTATTATATATGTGTTATTTGTTTATGTGTTGGTACTTTGGGGGAAATCACTAAGCTTTGGGCTTACATTTTTGGGTTATGTTTCAGGTACTTCAGACAATCGCGGGAATGCGAAGGCGTGACCGTACACATCCTCGTGTTTTGACTTATGATTTTGGGAAACTCTGATATGGAATATGTTTTGAAAACTATGTTGTAAACAATTTATGATTTTGGGTTGTTTCTAAAAGTTTGAATTTTTCATGATTTTTATGGGTGTTACAACAAGAAGGCCAACTGCCCGAGTTTAGCATCAGGGGGACCAGTAGTACCACGTGATCCAGCGACCCTACGAATTACTGATGGCTGCCAGCGCAAGGAGGATGCACCCGTTGTGAGGAGTCGGACTTTTTAGTTGACTGCCGAAGAGGCGCGTGATGCACCAGATGTGGTGACGGGCATGTCTCTTCTCCTTAACTCTTTATTTATGTTGATTTCTCTTCTTATATTTGTTTGTTTTGTTTTAGGATAGTTCCTTGTGAACGATATCCCTACTTTGATATTATTTGATTCAGGGGCTACCCAATCTTTCGTGTCTTTTACGCTCAGCAAGAGGTTTGTTGGAGCTCTGGGAGAGCTGGATCATCCATTAGATTTTGAGATTACGGATGATCGATCTGTTTGAGTATCGAGGGTTCATCGGGATTGTGTTCTGGACACTACAAGAAAAACACGATTTTGCTATGGAAGGAATCCGTTGCGAAAAGCTGAAATTCTGTTGCAAAATATGATTTGCTATGGAATTTGCAACGGCCCATTTCCGTCCTTAAAAACGCCGTAGCGAGGGTTTGCAACGGAAACGATAATTTCGTCACAAATGTGACAACAGAATGAAATTCGTGGTCGGTGGTATTTTGTCGTGTATTCCGTAGTAGGATTCCATCACATAATCCGTGGTAGTTATTCCATCACAAATTTTGTGGTGGTGATTCCCTAGCAAATTATGTGGTGATGAATCCCTAGGAAATTCCATGGTGGTGAATCCCTAGTAAATTCTGTGGTGGTCATTCCCTAGTAAATTCTGTGGTGGTCATTCCCTAGCAAATTCCATGGTGATGAATCCCTATCAAATTCTATGGTGGTGATTCCCTAGTAAATTCTGTGGTGGTCATTCCCTAGTAAATTCTGTGGTGGTCATTCCCTAGTAAATTATGTGGTGGTGATTCCGTAGCAAATTTCGTTGTGCTAAATCCCTAGCAAATTCCGTTTGATGACTTCCTGACAAATCATGTGGTCATGAATCCCTAGCAATTGTCGTGGTGTATATTATTTACCAGATTCCATATGGACCGATGGATAATTGATTTATAAATTATATCCAAATTATTTTGTAATACTATATGAAAAACAAAAATAACAAAAAAATCAAAAGATTATATCATAAAATAATACAATAATTATTTATTACATGGAAAAAGGAAAGTTGCTAATCTAAAATAAATACTCTACAATAAACATATATCAACACTTTATGACCTACTAGTGTTGTTGCTTTGTAAAGACATTAACAAAATCCATTGACGTTTGAATTTGTTTTTCAAGATGCCCAACCCTTGCTTTGTTTTCTTCTTGTTGGGCGTTCATCATTTCTTTAAGCTCTTCGTTTTGCTGTTTTTGTTTAGCAACAAGCACCCCCATTTCTTCTATTTCATCATTTTTTCCCGGAATGTAAGATACATTCGCTTTACCGTTCCTATTAGAAACTGCCTTTGCAAAAGAGCCTAATCCATAAAGTCTTCTTTTTTTTGTCATGACCACCAACAACATCATAAAATAGCTTGTCCTCCTCAAATTCAGTACCTTCAGCTTCCAACTCTTCCTGTTTTTCTGTATAGGCCGCCTACAAAATAAAAATAATATAAGTTAAAAGATATCAAATTTATGAATGATATTATGGACTAGCTACAATATAAAAGTTTAACACTGAAATGAATATTACATGAATTTGTCTATCTTTTTCATTTGTGAAAGTGACTCCATCGTGATTCTTTGTGTGTATACAGGAACAATTCACTATGGGGTGGATCACATCCTAATTTCCTCTTTTGCATAAATACCATATAAAATGTCAAATATATAGATAAAAATATATAAACATTGATACGATGTACCATTAAAAAATTACCAAATCAGAAGCTATCATCAAATGACTTGTGGATCCAGCGTTATGTGTAGGTTCTGCTACTCCATTAGCCACACCGTTACGCCTATTTTTCTTGTTCTGCTCAGATTTTAGCTTGTATTCATCTGTATTCCATTTTAATAGCCACGAGTTCCAGACTTCCTGTGGAATATCAGCTGGTTTAAAGCCATGTTTGTTTCTTTTTGGGCTTCGCATGTTGAAGAGATATTGACCATAAATTTGTGCCTCTTTCCTTGCCCAAGCTTGCCTCACCAGTGAGTCTATTGTTTCATCCCAACAACATTTTTTCTACACATTAACAATATAAACATAAGTTTATGTGTAAATGTTTACCAAACAACAATTTATCACATATAGTTAATTACCTGAAACTCCTCCCAATATAATTCGCGCATTTCTTTGGTTACTTTTCCCCAAGCATACCCTTGTGGATCTACTCTTTGTAAAAAGGACCGACTAATAAAGTGTATACAAGGGTCTGGTGGAATGATCCTACAAGTAATCATGTGATGGTTTAAGTTTTGAATTGATATATACGTGTAAACGAAAAGGTTATACATAGAAAAAGTTGTAAGATATGATTGGTAACTCACGTTTTTTTTTCCAAACATGAACAATTAAACGTCCATCTGGTCCACAATCTTCAGAGGAATTGTTTTCGCCTTGTACATTTTCCACTACAGATCCATTCATGGTTGGTTGTGTTGGTGATGTGGTAGAGTCTGGGATAAGTGTTGTTGATGGTGTATATTGTGGGGTAGTTGTTGGGATAAATGTAGATGTGGTAGTTCCTTTACTTAAGGAGGATGATGTAGTTATTGTAGTTGTAGATGCAGGTTTTGAGGGTGTGGTAGTAGATATAGGTGTTGATGATGTGGTAGTGGGTGTCGGTGTTGAGGATGGTTTAGATGATGTAGGTGCTGAAGTTTTGGTTATTGTTGTAAGTTGAGGATTGTGTTGTTCCAGTTTCTGAAGTTTTAGATGTATTTTATAAGGACGGTGTGGATGTTGTAAGTGATTCCGAGGAAGTGGTAGTCATGGTTGGTGTTAATGATTTAGGTTTAGGGGTTTTGTTGGTAGATATATAGGTGCATTGGATGTGGTTGTTGGTATTGGGAAGTCGATTTCTTCATCATGTAATCGTCTGCTTATGAATTTTGCAGTTGATGTCCTGTTGCGGTTCATACCTGTGGTGTAATGAATTTAGTTGGCTTCACACTGGATGCTCCTTTTTCTTTCAAGTTTGACATCTTTCTTGCTTAAAAATAAACAAAAAACTTTAGTCAATACCAATATATTAAAGATGATAAACTACTGATGAGAAGAGAGAACAAACAAACAATAAAAATAAATTATATATGAAGGCATTACTACGCATGCAAACTGTTGAATACAATCAAAACCAATTTAACTGTAATTTTCGATGATAATATACATGAAGATGATCAGAGAAGAAGAAACGATCATCACGACAACAATAAATTAAATAAAAATAAATTTTAGATGAGTGACAACCTATATCGCCAAAGTCAGTGCACAAACGTATAATGAACAAGGATTTCGATCAATTAGATGCCGGAGATGATGATTACAAAAAATGTAAACCCTATTTCTAATCAGTAAACTTACCCTAATATGCAGCCTAAACGTGTGTAGGTTGGAGGGAAAGGAATTGCGAAATATTTTGAAGCTCCGCTAATGAAAAATTCGAAATGTGCTAAATAGCGCTAAATATTTAGTAATTCAAATTTATTAAATTAGTTATAAATTGATAGATAGGGTATATACATATAACGTCAAGAAAGAACATAGACTAACGAGGTGTTCATAGCATAATTTTAATTTACAATTATAAACTAGGATTAAACATTAATAAACTATACATCTTTATGCTGTTATGTTTAAAGCAAAATTTATATATAAAAGACGTATGGGTCATGTCAATATATATGGTACTTGCTTATGGTGTCACGGTATCACCCATGGATGAAATATGGGTCATTGGTCAACATATGGTAGTTGCTTGTGGTGTCCATGAATGAAATATGGGTCATTGGTCAACATGGTAGTTGCTTATGGTGTCCATGGATGACATATGGGTCATTGGTCAACATATGGTAGTTGCTTATGGTGTCCATGGATGGCATATGAGTCATTGGTCAACATATGGTAGTTGCTTATGGTGTCCATGGATGACATACGGGTCATTGGTCAACACATGGTAGTTGCTTATGGTGTCCATGGATGACATACGGGTCATTGGTCAACACATGGTAGTTGCTTATGGTGTCCATGGATGACATATGGGTCATTGGTCAACATATGGTAGTTGCTTATGGTGTCCATGGATGACATATGGGTCATTGGTCAACATGGTAGTTGCTTATGGTGTCCATGTATGACATATGGGTCATTGGTCAACATATGGTAGTTGCTTATGGTGTCCATGGATGACATATGGGTCATCGGTCAACATGGTAGTTGCTTATGGTGTCCATGGATGACATATGGGTCATTGGTCAACACATGGTAGTTGCTTGTGGTGTCCATGGATGACATATGGGTCATTGGTCAACATATGGTTGTTGCTTATGGTGTCCATGGATGACATATGGGTCATTGGTCAACATGGTAGTTGCTTAAGGTGTCCATGGATGACATATAGTTGCTTATGGGTGTCCATGGATGACATATGGGTCATTGGTCAACATGGTAGTTGCTTATGGTGTCCATGGATGACATATGAGTCATTGGTCAACACATGGTAGTTGCTTATGGTGTCCATGGATGACATATAGGTCATTGGTCAAAATATGGTAGTTGCTAATGGTGTCCATGGATGACATATGGGTCACTGGTCAACATGGTAGTTGCTTATGGTGTCCATGGATGACATATAGTTGCTTATGGTGTCCATGGATGACATATGGGTCATTGGTCAACATGGTAGTTGTTTATGATGTCCATGGATGACATATGGGTCATTGGTCAACATATGGCAGTTGCTTATGGTGTCCATGGATGACATATGGGTCATTGGTCAACACATGGTAGTTGCTTATGGTGTCCATGGATGACATATAGGTCATTGGTCAACATATGGTAGTTGCTTATGGTGTCCATGGTTGACATATGGGTCATTGGTCAACACATGGTAGTTGCTTATGGTGTCCTTGGATGACATATGGGTCATTGGTCAACATATGGTAGTTGCTTATGGTGTCCATGGATGACATATGGGTCATTGGTCAACATGATAGTTTCTTATGGTGTCCATGGATGACATATGTGTCATTGGTCAACACATGGTAGTTGGTTATGGTGTCCATGGATGACATATGGGTCATTGGTCAACATATGGTAGTTTCTTATGGTGTCCATGGATGATATATGGGTCATTGGTCAACATGGTAGTTGTTTATGGTGTCCATGGATGACATATGGGTCATTGGTCAACACATGGTAGTTGCTTATGGTGTCCATGGATGACATGTGGGTCATTGGTCAACATATGGCAGTTGGTTATGGTGTCCATGGATGACATATGGGTCATTGGTCAACATGGTAGTTGCTTATGGTGTCCATGGATGACATATAGTTGCTTATGGTGTCCATGGATGACATATGGGTCATTGCTCAACATGTTAGTTGCTTATGGTGTCCATGGATGACATATGGGTCATTGGTCAACATATGGTAGTTGCTTCTGGTGTCCATGGATGACATATGGGTCATTGGTCAACATATGGTAGTTGCTTATGGTGTCCATGGATGACATATGGGTCATTGCTCAACACATGGTAGTTACTTATGGTGTCCATGGATGACATAGGGGTCATTGGTCAACATATGGTAGTTGCTTATGGTGTCCATGGATGACATATGGGTCATTGGTCAACATATGGTAGTTGCTTATGGTCAACATGGGCTGCAATATTAAAGAACATAATATAAAGGTTATTTAATTTGAAGAAACGGAAGTTACTTTAGTTTAGCTGGAAGACGCGTCTTATGTCTTACCCGAAGTCGCAGGTTCGAATCCTACTTCTGTCAATAATTTTATTTAAATTCGTCTTTTTAAATTTAAACAATAATTTTATTTAACTTCGTCTTTTTAAATTTAAACTGTCAAAGTTCCACATTAACCTATAAAAAGTTAGAATGTTTGAATAATTTATTTTTACACAAATGCCCATAGGTATTGACAAAAATACCCTAACCGTTTACGTATTAACCTTTGTACGTTTAAGGGCAATTATGTCAATTCATAGTCTAAACACTTAGGCGCCATAATTTGGAGTCAGAGTCATCTCGTCGTTTCAGTTTATCGGCGATAGATCAACTACAATCCATTCCCAACCATTAAACTTCCGGCACGTTTATCAATAAACCCTAAAATCGTTGTTGTTACATAATTTGAATTACACTCGAATCAGTTCAACATAATGGCATCGAGTTCTTCATCAGAAAGAATGCGAACAAGACAACAAGGAACAAGGATCACTGCTTTGCCATCACACTTGATCGAAAAAATAGTAACTACGGTTGGGGGAAAATCACCAATCCATGCTTTTAAGTGCCAGTTAGTGTAAGTATGTTGTACATTACTTCTATTATACTTGTATACATAGTTAATATATTGTTTGATAGATGAATTTCGTTGATTTTTGTGAATTATAGTTGCAAATTCTTTAGGGATTCTATAACATCAGTCGCAATATTTAAAACCATAGACACAAATTGATTAAGGTTTCGTCCATTTAGTGTTCATACGTATGAAGTCTAAAGCAGATGCAGAAAGTTGAACAACCCACACGTACTCTTCAACGATGGAATGGTACTCTTCTTTTAAGCATACGGATAATTACGAATGCAATTAGTTTTCTATATTTGTATTATTAAAATTGTATGATTACTTATTGTATGTCAGGCGAAATATTTTTCATTAGGGGAAGAAATAGCAGGGAAACAGCTGCTTCAAGATGCAGTCGATAAGGGACAGTTGGATGCGATCTTCGTTCTGGGAATGATGTTGATGACCGAAGGCAGTGACAGGAAGCAAGAAGCTCTGATCATGTTGAATAATGCCTACATTAATACGAGAAGAAGTTGGAATCTGAGACATACCAGTTACAAGGTTCAAAGCCACTTGGTAAGGAGATCAAAGCAGATACAATTCCACGGCTTACATAAAAGTTGTGCAAAGCATCCTTCTGTGAGCAGTTATGGAACAGCTTTTATGTATCAATACAGTTGGTTGTTTAATTGTGATATTTGTTTTTGGGATGCATGTTTGGTTAAGTTTGCTAGGATGTTTGACATTAGTTTAGAGTAGTTATATGATGGTTGTTTGATTCACACAATTAGTGATGCATATTGTATATGTATTTTGGTGTAATGTGAATACATACTTTTAATTTTATTAAATGTTAATATATATATATATATATATATATATATATATATATATATATATATATATATATATATATATATATGTGTGTGTGTGTGTGTGTGTGTGTTATTTTTGATTAAATGTTAATATATATGTTAATATAAATGTATTATATTATGAATTATGATGTATATGTTATTTTTGTCATTTTCATTTCAATAACCTAAAGTCCACTGTGACCCATAAAAGGTTATAATGTCTGAATAATGTGTTTTGACTCAAATACCCTTAGTAATCACATATTTTGAATGATTTCAAGGGCACTTGGGTGTATTTGCAATCTCAAAAGTGAAGGCACCATTTTTGCTATGGAAATAAAAATAAGTGTGTAATCAAGTTGTTATTAAGGAAAATACTTTGTAGATATTAATCAATACCAGGTTAGAACCCATGTAGTATACGGGTAATTATAAATTTAAATAACATTCATAATATATATATATATATATATATATATATATATATATATATATATATATTATGAATGTTATTTAAATTTATAATTACCCGTATACTACATGGGTTTTAACCTGGTATTGATTAATATCGACCCAATAATTTGACCTAGTATCCATCCAACACATCGAAATCAAGGGTTGTCGAAGGTTCCCTAATCGAGACACACTTTGTTTGAATATGTGTTCTGCAAGTGTCGATCTCAATTAAACCATTCTACTAATATTCTAAGCCATTATCAAATTATCAAAGTTATTCAACCATTCAAATTATAAAACTTTGAAGATTGGTTCAGCATTCGGTCATTAGCTTTGTGAAAGGAGTTGTTGTTAAGGTACATTTGCAATGTTTATATTGTAACTATATATTTACTTCAAATGTCATCTATTAATTCAAATCAACATTAATGAACATACAATATTGTGTTATTTAAATTTTTACTTTACAAATTTAACACAATGAACAATCAAAATAGAAAGTGGATGTATGAAAGAAAAGATAATCGTAGTTGTGTATCGCTTGTTTTCGTACAAGGAGTGAAAAAAATTATAGATTTTGCTACCAGTCAACATAGGTTCATGGACGAAGATAAAATCAAATGCCCATGCATCAAATGTCGTAACATACCATAGAGTGACGTTGATACTGTTAAGCATCATTTGTACAAGTTTGGTTTTGTTGAGGAATATTGGTTTTGGGATAAACATGGCGAAACATCCATTGATGATGACAATACGTTTTTAGGGGGGGATGATTCAAACACAAATTTTAATGAAGGTGCATGTTCTTATAGAGAAATGGTCATAGATGCAATGGATCCTGATTTAAATACTAGTAATCCTGAAGAAGAGCCAAATGCACTAGATAAAAAATCTTTGATATGCTAGATGCAGCCGATAAAGAATTATGGCGTGGATGTAAACAAGTGATGCCACCTTCTATGTGCATGAAAGAGCCTTACATCTTTTTGACCGCACTTGTGCCAGGACCGTCAAACCCTAAGCATAAAATAGATGTATTGTTGCAACAAGTTGTTGCAGAGTTGGAGCAGTTATGGGAAGAAGGCGTAGTAACATACGATATATCTTTAAAACAAAATTTCCATTTAAGAGCAGCTTTGATGTGGACAATTAGCGATTTTCCAGCATATGCAATGTTGTCCGGATGGTCTACAACAGGTAAGCTATCATGTTCACATTGTGGGAAACATATACACACATTCAGACTAAAGAATGGTAATAAGATGTCATGGTTTGACTGCCATAGAAGATTTCTACAGGTAAATCACCCATATAGAAAGGATAAATATAAGTTCAAGAAGAATCATGAAGTGACAGAAGGTCCTCCTCCAAGTAAGAATGGTGAACAAACTTTAAAGGAGATTGAACAATTAGGTTTGGTAAAAGTGACTGAACTAAATGCTGATGATGTAAACAAAAGATGTGGGGATCATGGTTGGAAAAAGAAAAGTATATTTTGGGATTTACCATATTGGAAAACAAACCTCATTAGACATAATTTTGATGTTATGCATATTGTGAAAAATGTATTTGAAAATGTTTTGTACACTATAATGGATGTCAAAGGGAAGACAAAGGACAATGTAGCAGACAGAAGAGATCTGAAGCTCTATTGTAGGAAGAGAAAAGGAGTCGAAGATAATGAAAGAGCGTACTATGCTCTGGACAAAAATCAAAAGAAAGCCATATGCAAATGGGTGGAGAAATTGCGTTTCCCCGATGATTATGTTTCTAATTTGGGGAGGTGTGTTGATTTAACAGGGTGTAGACTGTTCGGAATGAAAAGCCAAGATTGTCATGTTTTTATGCAAAGATTGATGCCAATTTCATTTCGTGAGATGTTGCTAAAACATGTGTGGGAAGCATTAACAGAGTTGAGTATTTTCTTCAAAACATTAACAACAACATCAATCACAACAAAAGACATGGAAAGGATTGAAACCGAGATCGCAATAATTCTATGTAAATAAGAGACCATCTTTGTCCCTGGTATTTTTAACTCCATGGAACATTTACCGGTACATTTTCCATACGAAGCAAAGATAGTCGGTCCCGTCTAATATCGGTAGATGTATCCGTTTGAAAGGTTTGTATGGTACATCATAATTAATGTATGTCGCTATTTTTGTAAGCTAATTTAAATAATCTTCACTATAGATATCTAAACCAGTTGAAACAAGATGTGAAAAATAAAGCTTGAGTGGAAGGGTCCGTTGTTAACGCGTACTTGCTACGTGAAGCATAAATATTTTGCTCTCATTATTTCGAGACTGGTGTCTCCATACGTAATAAAAAGTTGCCTCGAAATGATGATGAAGGAGGAGATGAGCAACCGGATGCTAACAATGAAATGTTAGATATATTTTCATATCCTGGGCGTCATTATGGAAGATTCACGTATAGAATGATATCTGATGAGGAAGTGCATGCTGCCAAACTTACATACTCCTTAACGAAGATAAGATCAAGCATTACATCAGGTACGTAACATATGCATCACTTTTTATTATAATAATCATTTGTTGTGAAATTGCTCTGAATAACATTTACATGCATGATTTTGTTTATTACATCATAATAACTTTAAAAATGTTATTCAAATGGTGATACAGAATATTTGAAGAAGATATGATCGAACTTATTGGGGATATGGATGAACATGAGCTTGCAGCCGAAGTTGAGAAGAACTTTACAGTATGGTTTCAAAACTATGTGGGTGTTAATTTTGTATTTTTTATTTTTATTATTTTTTGTTATGGTTATAATTAACTCTAATTAAGTGTTTTGCCAATTTTCATATAGGCACGTAAGATCCGGATAAAAAACAAGTATATATCTGACCTTTCCAAAATGCCATTCAAAATAGTGAAATTATATAGTGTATACTTTGTCAATAGTTACAAGTTTCACACAGAAGCTCATGGTCTGAACAAATCAACAACCAATAGCGGAATGTGTGTTAGTAGCCAAGGATGTGATTATTATGGTAAGGTAGAGGAAATTTTAGAAGTCGAGTACCCAGGTTACCCAATTAAAACCATAGTTTTGTTTAAATGTCATTGGTACGATCCAACACCTAACATAGGAGTTAAGGTTCACAAACAATATAACTTGGTCGAGATAAACGTCAAAAGAAAATACAACAAGTTCGAGCCGTTTGTTTTAGCCATGCAAGCCACTCAGGTGTGTTACATTCCTTACCCAAGTTCAAAAACAAACAACTCGGACTGGTGGGCTGTATTTAAAGTTAAACCTCGTGGTTGGATCGATGAAAATCATCCTCAAAAATACGTTGCTTTCCAATAAGATGAGGTTGAATCAAATGAAATCATTATACCAAGTGCAACCGATACAGACAATAATGATGATCACGACATGTCAAGCAGCATTTCGGATAATAAAAATAACATTGATGAAGAAGGTGAAATTCATGAGGACGACAATGATGGTATTCCTGACAGCGAGGGTAGTTATGATTATAGTATATCGAGCAATGAAGAAGAAGAGGATGAAGAAGAAGAGGAGGAAGAAGATAATGACTAGATGTTTTTGTTTCTTTACAAAAGGATGGTTAATATACGAATATATAGTAGTTTACTTGATAAGTAATTAATTGATGTTGTTACTTGATAAGTAAATATGTTGTGTTGTTAATAAGGGACTAAAAGAGTAAAAGTTTGGAAAGTCGTATGGCAAAATGAAAGTCAACAAAAGTTTACTTGGTCAAGTTATAATATGTATATATCACATACTTGGAATGATGTTTGAATAATGTTATATATATATATATATATATATATATATATATATATATATATATATATATCACATATTTGGAACGATGTTTGAATGATGTTTGAATAATGTTTGAATAATGTATTTTGGACTTTCAGTGTCAGTGTTTATATTGTATTGTGATTATAGTTGTATGTAACAAATATTTATTCTTTCCCAGTATTAAATACATATAAAATACAATAAAACAAACAAAATATATTACGAATTCAAAAACATATCATTCAAACCATTTCTTACCAATTTGGTTTAATATCAATACATGAATACATACTTGTAATTTGATTAAATGCTAATATGTATTAATTTGTAATTTGGTTTATTATTAATACATAAATGTATTTTATTTTGGATATGATAATTTGGTTTAATATCAATACATGAATATATACTAGTAATTTGGTGAAATGTTTATATAAATGTATTACATTATTGATTATGATATATATGTTATTTTTGTCTTTTTCATTTCAACAATCAAAAGTCCACTGTTACCTATAAAAGGTAATAATATTTGAATAATGTGTTTTGACACAAATACCCTTAGTATTCACATATTTGGAATGATATCAAGGGCAATTTGGTCTCTTTGCACTCTAAATCGTTAAGGCGCCATCATACCTATGATGTCACGTCGGCGTTTCAGTTCTTCAACCATTCAGAACATCTTAACTTTTTTGGACGATAAATCTGCATACAAACACTAAAACCACCAAATCATTGAAGGATAATCGTTCTTAAAATCGATTTTCTCTGATAATAGAGACTCATGTACTCCTCGCGACCAGATCATCATAAAGCAAGTTTTTTTTCCATACCCTGTTACACTGACTTTCATAGTTACGCTTAATTTTAAAAAAAAAAATTGAAATCAACTACTCCAATGTGTATTTTGTAAGTAGAATGTCGAATAATAGAAGTTGTCGTTCGTTAGATGATCTCCCATTAGAGATTTTGAGTCGGATATTTGTAGTATTAGGGGCAGAATCTGCGAAAGACATCGTCTCTACAAGACTTTGGTAATTCTCAATAAACATCAACTAATGAATGTATATTTTATGAAATACAACTTTATTTATTTGTTATTTACTATTTATTTAAATTTTTGAAGTTCAAAGAAGATGTATGAAGCGGGGGGGGGGGGGGGGTTGATCCTCAAGTGTTCATAACAACATGCATTGACATGTTTGAAGGAATGGGTTCCAAAAATCTGAAAGCTGATTTATTTATACGCACATGTGCATTGCATAATGACATTGAAGCCATGTTCAGACAAGGAATTGTATGTGTAATTTCAGTAATTATATGTAATCTATACCATTTATTAATATTTAGTGTCATTGATGTTATATATTGATATTGTTATTCTGTCAACAGGATGAGTGCTTTTATTATGGCAATTTTGATTTAGGATTGACTTTGTTGAGACAAGAAACAGATGAATATCATATTGAGGCAATTTATTTTCTTGGAATGATCTACATTTTAAGAGGGCCTCATCAATGTGATGAAGGTATGTATGGTATATATGTAAATTAAATTTTATATATAGTTAATTAATGCATGTTTGTAGTTTGGGGTTAGTATTTAGCTATTTTGTGTTGTATAATGTTTACTGTTGTGTTGAAAAGGATACATTGGATTAATTGATGGTTATTTTAATGTGTATGTTTACAATTACTTGATGCCTATTTTGGTTGGGCAGTTCCGGACGATGGGGAGACATAGGTGTTGTTGATAGTGTCAAAGAGTTGTTGCGGGCTGTTGATGTTGTTCATATACTTACAACGAACGACATCACATTCCAATATGAACACCCACATCATTCTATTAAAGGGGCATTTGCGATAGGCCATGAAGAGGATGAGGATCGACAAAGATATTGCATGGTTTGTCGTTGGTATGTAGAGTATGGTAGGCTTTGTATATTTCTTAAAAATATAAATGGTTGATAATAGATTGGACTTTGAATATTAGTGTTCATATTGTATTGTATATGAAGTTGTATATAATTTTATTTTCGGTTTATGTTTACATCATTCTGTTAAAAGGGCATTTTAGTCATTTTTTCTTGCTATGTTGTTTGAGTAGGATGAAGTATAGTTAAAACCCATGTTATTTTGGTGATGAAGTATATTTAAGTGTTTTAAAATTTTTCATATAGGCACGTAAGATCCGGATAAACAACAAGTATATATCTGACCTTTCCAAAATGTCATTCAAAAAAGTGAAATTATATAGTGTATACTTTGTCAATGGTTACAAGTCTATACTCCTTATCAACGTTGCTATGGAATATAATTTCGTAACAAATGCCGTCACAAATTAGCTAGGCTTTTTGTTCCATAGCAAAACAAGCAAACGAAATCAAATTCCATAGCAGAATTCCCTAGAAAATACCTACGAATGGTGCTTCCATAGCAAATCAACTATGGAATTGGTTGCCGTCACAAACTCCATTGCATAGTAACCACGATAATTAATTCCAAAGCAGCACTACAACGGAAAGTAATTCCGTAACAAATGTCGTTGAAAAATTGCTACAAATTTTTGTTCCATAGAAATATCGGTAGCATAATACCAACGGATATGGAGTCGGTAGCATTTTCCCTAGCAAGTCCCATTCTCGCTACCAGAAATAAAATCCGTAGACAATGTGGTAGCAACATTGCTATGGAACGACATTCCATAGCACGATCCATTGCAGATTAACAACTAAAATACGTTCCATAGCGACCTTCCCTAGCAAAATCACATTTTTCTTTTAGTGGGAGATGTTTAGCAAGCAAGTATCTGATCGACTTGGTTCCTATTTCTTCGTGCGAGAACGAGGTTATAGTTCAGATGGATTGGATGAGCCCTAATGGGGCGGTGATTGATTGTGAGCGTTATATGGTGTGTGTTCCGACCCAAGTGCGGTAGAGTTGGTGGTCCATGGAGAGGGCGCTCAACGCGGGCCAATCCTATGCTCAACCACTAGGGCCAGACAATATCTTCATCAAGGTTGTTTCGGTTTCGTCGCCTATGTTATGGATACCCGGGAGGAGGGTAAGGCGTTGGTTGATGATGTGCCGATTGTGCGGGAGTACTTAGATGTGTTTCTGGAGGATTTTCCTGGAGTGCCTTCAGAAAGGAAGGTGGAGTTTCGGATTGACTTGGTTCCTGGTGTGGCTCCGATAGCCAAGGTGCCATATCAGTTAGCTCCACTAGAGATGCAGGAGTTGTCTACACAGCTGCAGGAGCTATTAGACAAAGGATTCATCTGATTGAGTAGTTCGCCTTGGGATGCACCGATCCTATTTGTAAATAAGAAGGCTGGGTTGCATCGGATGTGTATTGACTACCGGGAGCTGAATAAGATAAGCGTGAAGAACCGGTATCCACTTCAGGGCGCATATTGGTTTTCCAAGATTGATCTTCATTCAGGTTATCATCATATGAGGTTTAGAGAGGACAATATGCAGAAGACGGTATTTCAGACTCTTTATGGTCATTACGAGTTCGTGGTGATGCCCTTCGGGCTCACCAATGCTCCAACCACGTTCATGGACCTCATGAACCGCATGTGCCGACCGATGTTGGATCGGTCTGTGATTGTATTCATCAATGACATCCTGGTCTATTCGAAGACCCATGAGCTGCGTGAGGAGCACTTGATGGAGGTGTTGGAGGCACTAAGGAGGGAGAGATGTAACGCCCGGGTTTCGGGGCTAAGCATTTTTAGACGATGTAATAGTCTAGGTCAACTATTGTAACTCTTTTGATGTAATAAAAAATGAAATATTTGAGTATTTTGTGAATTTATGTGCTTATTATTTAATTATAAATGTATAATTAATAAAGAATAAAAATAAGCGTCAAAATTAAAATATGAGATAAGCCCGATATCTTTACATAAAG
The DNA here is from genome assembly GCF_052849685.1 of Lactuca virosa. NCBI lineage: Eukaryota > Viridiplantae > Streptophyta > Magnoliopsida > Asterales > Asteraceae > Lactuca > Lactuca virosa. Next base: position 169,811,548 of record NC_136428.1, on the reverse strand, counting down.
TTGTAGTGGTCAAAACAAGGATTCCGGAGATATAAAGAACGCCGAAATCCGAGTTATAACGAAGAAGTTATGACCCGACGAAGTTTCACGTCAGAACCGGCACGATACCGGGAAGCGTGAATAGTGAATTTATGATAAAGCGAGTTTTTAGCCGACACGACCTAAACGAGAATCGAAGAGCTCTTTAATTGTGGCGTAACAATAAAAAGACAGACGAAAACGGACGTCGGATGAAGAAGTTATGAATTTTTAACGGACAAATCATGTCCCGACCTGTTAAAAATATAACTTTTAAAATAAATTCGAAATTTGCCAACGGAGTCTAAACGAAAGTTGTAGATTACGTTCCCGCCTTCGCGTGGATATAAATAACGTCAAAAACGGAGCTCGTATGCGAGAGTTATGATTTTTCTAAGACGGGAGGCCGATACGCGATATTGGGTGACGTGGCACCACCAGAAATTGGACATGTGGCACCACCAGAAATTGGACACATGGCACCACCAGAAATTGGACATGTGACACCACCAGAATTTGGACAAGTGGCACCACCAGAAGGCCACCACATGCCCCAACTCACTATAAATAGAAGTGTCGGGTTCTCTCATTTCTTACACCTTTCCTCTTCCACTTTCTCACTCTAAACTCTCTCTCTAAGCTCCCTTGAGCCCCTAAAAGTCTAGGTAAACCCCCTAGCACCCGAAGGAAGTTCCGAGGCTCCCGGAGTCCCGAGAAAAGAACCTTTCGGCTCGGAAACGCTACTCCAGCGAAGCCCGGTTTTGAGAAAAACCCGCTGTAAGTAAGGTACGCCTACGAAATTTTTAATATAACTTTTAAATAATTATAGTAATGTTATTAGGTCCTTCAAATAATTATTTGGGCTATTATTATTTATATATTGAGTGTTATTTAACGCTTATATAATAATAATAATAGCTAGACTATTAATTAGTCACGGTTAACGTTAAAACTAAACTCTAGTGGTATTAATACTAGGTTTTGGTCAAGGAAAAATTGTTTTGAGATAACGAAGTGCTGTTCAAATACCGAGTCACCACCTAATCAGGTGAGTGCATAGTTACTTTCATCTTACACATAGATATGAAGTATTTTATATTAATTACGTGCTATGTGTACATATTATCTGAATACTTGCTGCCTATGCTGATGAAAGATTTTTATACATGTTTTAAATAATTTAAACTGTATATGTATTTTATATCTACAAAAATGTTGGGGTAAAACATGGGTAGATGTAATAAGACAATGTGTGATAAAATGATGAGAGGCCTCGATGTTGTTGTTGTTGATTCTGTCATCTAGCGGAGTATGGATGACGACCACGGACTCTTCTAGACAGTCCAGTGGAACGCTAGTAGGCTCGCAACCTGTAGGTGTTTTGTGAACGATGTGTTCACCGGTGTACTCCATCCCCCTCATGGTTGCCTTTAGGACATTTATTGCTGAGGAAACCCCTTGGCAGTAGTGTCCATCCCGATGTTGATCCTTAGGCTAGGTCCCTTATGATATGTGTTTTAGGGACGTAATGTGAGGATAACGGGAACGAGTAATCGAGTTATTATTGGTTGATGAAATTAATAAACTTATTTATTGTGGGTTGAAAACCCTATGTGCTCACCAGGCTCCCAAGCCTGACCCACTCAGTTTCTTGTATTACAGGTAGTGGCGCATAAGCATAGATATGATGCTTGGGATGAGAGATTATGAATAAATGTAGTAAGGCTTATATTGTACTGTTTATGCTTTTGATCTGTATTGAACATGACATCCCGAGGTTTTTAATGAAATACATTTCTACGGAAATGCTTTGATAAATCTTTATCATATTTTATTTTGGGAACAAATTCCGCAACACTTTTATTTAAAATGTTACTCTGATTTTTAAACAAAGCATAAACAAAATCGGTCTTTTCTGGCCATGAAAATGGGGATGTCACAGTTGGTATCAGAGCATTAGTTTAAGCGAACTAGGAATTTGTAGGATTTCTAGACTTAAACTTAGAATGCTAAGCGATGATTGTGAGGTGTGAGCACTTACTTATTTTAGGAATTGTGCCTAAAATGCTTTTATGTGCTAAATGCTTTGTGCCTGATATGATGATATTTGTTCGGATCTATGGTCTGTTGCCGACCGGATCTGGAAACCTTATGTGTTTAGGATTCTAAACGTACGACTACGATATTAGAACTAACATGTAAACGTTTCGGAGTGATAATGGGAATTTAAACGCCTATCGTGAATAAAGATCTAAATTCACCTAATTTGGTGTATAGATCGAAATGGCAAGTACCCGAAGTGGAGCTGGAAACGCAAATGGAAACAGGAATCAGCAGCCTCTTCCCGAAGTGATTGAGCAGGTGCCGATAGTCGAAGTTGCACCTGAGCCAGTCACAATGGCTGGAATTCAAGCCATGATTCGAACTATGATGGCGGAAGAGAGGGAAGAAATGAGACAATTGTTGTTGAATAACAGAAGTGAACCTTCAATGCCTGTTGAACAACCCGAACGAAATGATGGAGAGTCGGAAGAAGGGAATAACAGTCGCACTGTCAGTCAAATGGAACCCCCAGTGGTAAGAAGGAATGACCCGGGGATGGAAATCGACCGAGAGGGACGTATGTACAAGAATTTCTTGGGTGCGAAACCACCAAGTCTCTCAGGAAGCCCAAATCCTGTTGAGATTATGGATTGTATCTCCGAGATGGAGATGGTGTTTGAGAGCTGCGACTGCAGCGAGAAGCAGAAGACCGTCTTCGCTGTGAGACAATTGAAAACTGGAGTCTTAAGCTGGTGGAAGCTATTGGCGGATACAATGCCGCGAGGAGAAGCTCTGAAAATGTCATGGGATGAGTTCTTGGAACAACTGAAGGCGCAGTATTGTTCAGAAATAGATCTGATTGATCTGAATAATGAATTCCAAAACCTGAAGAAAGGAAGAATGAGCGTTGACGACTACGCTACTGCATTTACAGAAAAGATGAAGTTGTTTCCATATTTAGTGCCAACCGAAATTTCCAAGGTTGAGAAGTTCGCAAATGGACTGCCAGCCGACTATGGCCCGACAGTCAAGATGGCAACCACTCTGAAATCAGCTGTTCAAGCAGCTAAGAATGTGGAGACCCAACAAAAGGAAAGGGGTCTGGAGAGGGCCGAGGTTGGTGAGAAAAGGAAATTCGATGGATCTTCAAGGTCCAACAAGAAAAGTAAATTCTCAAAGTCCGGTTCGAAGGGAGGAGGAGCCGAAGCAAAGTGGTGTGACAAGTGCAAGAAGAAACACTCCGGAAAATGCGACGAAGAAGTCACCTGCTTTAAGTGTGGAAAGACCGGGCACTATGCCAATGAATGCACCCTCACCAAGAAAGTCTGTTATGGGTGTGGCGAGGAAGGGCACATTTCAAAGGATTGCCCGAAGAAAAAGGAGGCAGGAAGACCCAACATACCGCCGAAGCCGAAGGCGAGAGCCTTCCAGATGACGCTCGAGGCTGCAAAGGAGGCAGCAGACGTCGCTTCAGGTACCTTTCTTGTAAATGGATTACCTGCCAATATACTATTTGATTCCGGAGCAAACTATTCCTTTGTATCGCATAGATTTGGAGGGAAATTAGCATTGCCTGTAGAAAAACTTGATAATTCCCTAATTGTGGAAGTTTCCAGTGGCAAATTTGTACCTGTTAGTAATCGTATTAAGAACATCGTCATCGACCTAAATGGAAACGAATTCCACGAGGAGCTATTACCCATAGAGTTAAACGGTTTTGACATCGTTCTGGGAATGGATTGGCTTAGCGCCAACGATGCTGAGATTCAATGCCGAAAGAAGATAGTAAGGGTAAACCCACCCGGAAAAGAATCATTTATGGTGTACGGGGACAAACGCCGAGTAAATTCTGGAATCATCTCCCTGATGAAAGCCAGAAAATGTTTGTCCAAGGGATGTGCATCATACTTGGCATTCGTAATCGATGCTAAGAAGGAAAAGAAAAAGGTGCAAAATATACCGGTCGTGTGTGATTATCCAGAGGTCTTTCCCGAAGATCTTCCCGGATTACCACCTGATAGACAAGTGGAGTTCAGAATAGACTTGTTACCAGGTACAACACCGATATCGAAAGCACCATACCGATTAGCACCGACGGAGATGAAGGAGCTTATGACGCAACTTCAGGAGTTGTTGGACAACGGTTTCATTAGACCGAGTTCATCACCCTGGGGAGCTCCGGTGCTATTCGTGAAGAAGAAAGACGGAAGCATGAGAATGTGTATAGACTACCGAGAGTTGAACAAGGCAACAGTGAAGAACAAGTATCCATTGCTAAGGATTGATGACCTATTTGATCAGCTGCAAGGCTCGAGCTACTTCTCAAAGATCGATCTTAGGTCAGGATATCATCAGCTGAAGGTGAGAGATCAGGATATTGAGAAGACTGCGTTCAGAACGAGATATGGACACTACGAGTTCTTGGATTGTGTCGTTTGGACTAACCAATGCTCCAACAACATTCATGGATCTGATGAACAGGGTTTGTAAACCATTCCTCGATAAATCCGTGATAGTGTTCATAGATGACATTCTCATCTACTCGAAAAGCCAGGAGGAGCATGGCCAGCATCTACGAGAAGTGTTGGAAGTCTTGAAGAAGGAGAAATTGTATGCAAAGTTCTCCAAGTGTGATTTTTGGATTCGAGAAGTCCAATTCTTGGGTCACGTGGTCAACCAAGAAGGGATAATGGTCGATCCAGCAAAGATTGAAGCGGTAATGAAGTGGGAACAACCAAAAAGTCCCACGGAGATCCGAAGCTTTTTGGGATTAGCCGGATATTACCGAAGGTTTATCCAAGGATTTTCTTCAATCGCTAGTCCATTAACAGCGTTAACCCACAAAGGAGCTACCTATGCTTGGAGTGATAAGCATAAAGAAGCATTTGAGAAGCTAAAGAAGAAACTATGCGAGGCACCGATACTTTCTCTACCCAATGGAGTTGAAGACTTCGCTGTTTATAGCGATGCGTCTAGTGTTGGGTTGGGTTGTGTTTTGACCCAAAGAGAAAAGGTGATCGCATATGCGTCTCGACAGTTGAAGGAACATGAAAAGAACTACCCGACTCATGACTTGGAGTTGGCGGCGGTAGTTTTCGCTCTAAAAATATGGAGGCATTAGCTCTATGGCACGAAGTGCAAACTTTTCACCGATCATAAGAGTCTCCAATATCTCTTTAATCATAAAGAATTGAACATGAGGCAACGACGCTGGCTAGAATTACTCAAGGACTATGACTGTGAGATACTTTACCACCCCGGTAAAGCAAACGTTGTCGCTGATGCTCTCAGTCGAAAAGTCAACCTTGAAAGAAAAAGGCCAAGAGCGTTAAGAATAGAATTTGTCTCGACCATTGTGGAAAGTATCAGGGAAGCTCAAGAAGAAGCTTCAGAGAAGAGTGACCGAAAAGAAGAACGTTTGGGAAAAACATTAGTGTTCGGTACAAACAGTCAAGGACTAAAGGTATTCTAAGATCAGATTTGGGTACCTAAGACTGGAGGAATAAGAGATCTTATGATGGAAGAAGCTCACAAGACCATGTACTCGATTCATCCCGGTAGCACTAAAATGTATAGGGACCTAAAACCCTACTACTGGTGGCCGACGATGAAGCTCGACGTTGCGAAATATGTGGCCGAGTGTGTAACTTGTGCAAGAGTTAAGGCCCAACATCAGAAACCATATGGGAGTTTAGAACCCTTACCTGTACCCATGGGTAAATGGGAAGACATCACCATGGATTTTGTGACTAAACTACCCAGGACGAAGAACGGTCACGACATGATTTGGGTGGTCGTGGATCGTTTCACAAAGAGTGCACACTTCATAGCTGCCAATGAAAGGTGGTCTATGGATAAGCTTGCAAATGCTTACGTGAAGGAAATTGTGAGACTTCACGGTGTTCCTCTAACAATTGTATCGGATCGTGATAGTCGTTTCACGTCAAGGTTTTGGAGAAGTCTACAAGAGGAATTGGGTACGAAGTTATGTCTGAGTACAGCTTACCATCCGCAGACTGATGGTCAGAGTGAAAGAACGATTCAAACGCTTGAAGATATGTTGAGAGCATGTACCCTCGAGTTCCAAGGTAACTGGGATGAACACTTACCTTTGGTAGAATTTTCCTACAACAACAGTTTCCACTCGAGCATCAAGATGGCACCCTATCAAGCTTTGTATGGACAAAGGTGTCGTACGCCTTCTTGTTGGCTTGAGGCTGGCGAAAAGCAGTTTATGGGCCCCGAGATAGTCCATGAGACTGCTGAGAAGCTGAAGGTGATCAGGGAAAGGATGTTAGCAGCTCAGGATCGTCAGAAGAGCTATGCTGACAAGAAAAGACGACCGATGACCTTCGAAGTTGGGGATTCCGTTTTGCTTAAAGTCTCACCGTGGAAAGGACTTATATGATTCGGGAAACGAGGAAAGCTGAGTCCAAGGTTTATTGGACCGTTCAAAGTTCTTCAGAAGATTGGGAACCAAGCTTACAAGCTGGAATTGCCCGAAGAACTCGATGGTATTCATAACACCTTCCATGTATGTTATCTGAGGAAATTCACGGGAGAAGTTCCCGACATAATTCCGATCTCGGAGTTAAGAATGGATGAGAATAAGAGGCTAATCGAAGAGCCCGAGGCAATTGTTGACCGTAAGATTAAGAAGTTACGACGCAAGATGGTCGACTTAGTGCTAGTCCGATGGAAACATTCGAATGGGCCGAATCTCACTTGGGAAACAGAGGATGACATGATGAGTCGCTATCCGCATCTGTTTGCTGACGCATGATTCCGGGACGGAATCATCCTAAGGGGGAGAGAATTGTAACGCCCGGGTTTCGGGGCTAAGCATTTTTAGACGATGTAATAGTCTAGGTCAACTATTGTAACTCTTTTGATGTAATAAAAAATGAAATATTTGAGTATTTTGTGAATTTATGTGCTTATTATTTAATTATAAATGTATAATTAATAAAGAATAAAAATAAGCGTCAAAATTAAAATATGAGATAAGCCCGATATCTTTACATAAAGTTGTAGTGGTCAAAACAAGGATTCCGGAGATATAAAGAACGCCGAAATCCGAGTTATAACGAAGAAGTTATGACCCGACGAAGTTTCACGTCAGAACCGGCACGATACCGGGAAGCGTGAATAGTGAATTTATGATAAAGCGAGTTTTTAGCCGACACGACCTAAACGAGAATCGAAGAGCTCTTTAATTGTGGCGTAACAATAAAAAGACAGACGAAAACGGACGTCGGATGAAGAAGTTATGAATTTTTAACGGACCAATCATGTCCCGACCTGTTAAAAATATAACTTTTAAAATAAATTCGAAATTTGCCAACGAAGTCTAAACGAAAGTTGTAGATTACGTTCCCGCCTTCGCGTGGATATAAATAACGTCAAAAACGGAGCTCGTATACGAGAGTTATGATTTTTCTAAGACGGGAGGCCGATACGCGATATTGGGTGACGTGGCACCACCAGAAATTGGACATGTGGCACCACCAGAAATTGGACACATGGCACCACCAGAAATTGGACATGTGACACCACCAGAATTTGGACAAGTGGCACCACCAGAAGGCCACCACATGCCCCAACTCACTATAAATAGAAGTGTCGGGTTCTCTCATTTCCTACACCTTTCCTCTTCCACTTTCTCACTCTAAACTCTCTCTCTAAGCTCCCTTGAGCCCCTAAAAGTCTAGGTAAACCCCCTAGCACCCGAAGGAAGTTCCGAGGCTCCCGGAGTCCCGAGAAAAGAACCTTTCGGCTCGGAAACGCTACTCCAGCGAAGCCCGGTTTTGAGAAAAACCCGCTGTAAGTAAGGTACGCCTACGAAATTTTTAATATAACTTTTAAATAATTATAGTAATGTTATTAGGTCCTTCAAATAATTATTTGGGCTATTATTATTTATATATTGAGTGTTATTTAACGCTTATATAATAATAATAATAGCTAGACTATTAATTAGTCACGGTTAACGTTAAAACTAAACTCTAGTGGTATTAATACTAGGTTTTGGTCAAGGAAAAATTGTTTTGAGATAACGAAGTGCTGTTCAAATACCGAGTCACCACCTAATCAGGTGAGTGCATAGTTACTTTCATCTTACACATAGATATGAAGTATTTTATATTAATTACGTGCTATGTGTACATATTATCTGAATACTTGCTGCCTATGCTGATGAAAGATTTTTATACATGTTTTAAATAATTTAAACTGTATATGTATTTTATATCTACAAAAATGTTGGGGTAAAACATGGGTAGATGTAATAAGACAATGTGTGATAAAATGATGAGAGGCCTCGATGTTGTTGTTGTTGATTCTGTCATCTAGCGGAGTATGGATGACGACCACGGACTCTTCTAGACAGTCCAGTGGAACGCTAGTAGGCTCGCAACCTGTAGGTGTTTTGTGAACGATGTGTTCACCGGTGTACTCCATCCCCCTCATGGTTGCCTTTAGGACATTTATTGCTAAGGAAACCCCTTGGCAGTAGTGTCCATCCCGATGTTGATCCTTAGGCTAGGTCCCTTATGATATGTGTTTTAGGGACGTAATGTGAGGATAACGGGAACGAGTAATCGAGTTATTATTGGTTGATGAAATTAATAAACTTATTTATTGTGGGTTGAAAACCCTATGTGCTCACCAGGCTCCCAAGCCTGACCCACTCAGTTTCTTGTATTACAGGTAGTGGCGCATGAGCATAGATATGATGCTTGGGATGAGAGATTATGAATAAATGTAGTAAGGCTTATATTGTACTGTTTATGCTTTTGATCTGTATTGAACATGACATCCCGAGGTTTTTAATGAAATACATTTCTACGGAAATGCTTTGATAAATCTTTATCATATTTTATTTTGGGAACAAATTCCGCAACACTTTTATTTAAAATGTTACTCTGATTTTTAAACAAATCATAAACAAAATCGGTCTTTTCTGGCCGTAAAAATGGGGATGTCACAAGAGACTATATGCGAAGTTCTTCAAGTGTGAGTTATGGTTGCACGAGGTGCAGTTTCTGGGGAACCTTGTAAGCTAGAGTGGTATTCTGGTCGATTCGGCCAAGGTCGAGGCCATGATGAGGTGGGAGGTTCCGAGGTCTCCATCTGAGATTCGGAGTTTCCTTATGGAAGGTTAATATTGGAGATTCATTCAGGATTTCTCCAAGATAGCGGTTCCTCTGACATGAATGACGAAGAAGACTGCCACTTTTTGCTGGGGGCCTGAGCAGCAAACATCGTTTGAGACCCTGAGACAGAGATTGTGCGAGGAATCGATTCTAACCCTGCCATAGGGTGTTGAGGATTTTTTGGTTTACTATGACACGTTTATCATGGGTTTGGGTGTGGCTTTGATGCAGAGGGTTCGTTTTTTAGCTTACGCTTCAAGGGAGTTGAAGCCTCATGAGGCGAATTACCCGATGCATGATTTGGAGCTGGGGGATGCCGTTTTCGCCCTCAAGATTTGGTGACATTACCTCTATGTGGTCCATTATACTATCTATACAGATCACACGAGCTTGAGGTGCTTGATGGATCAGTCGAATCTGAATAAGAGGCAGCATCGGTGGTTAGATGTGGTGAAGGATTATGATTGTGAGATCTTTTACCATCCGGGGAAGGCCAATGTGGTGGCCGATGCTCTCAGCCACAAGGCGGTTGCGGCTCTGATTAGGGATATTTGTATGAGGATGACGGTGATTACTCCACTCTTAGAGCAAATTCGGGAGGCTCAGGTCGACGCTATGAAGGAAGAGCACCAAAAGAGAGAGCGCGTAGTGGGTTAAGTGGATTCCTTCGATTATGATAGTCGGGGGTTTGTTAACTCTCCATCGGAGAGTGTGGGTTCCTTATTGGGGAGGTGCGCTTCATATTCTGATGGAGGAGGCGCACAAATCGAGATTCTCCATTCATCTCGGGGCGAAGAAGATGTATAGAGATCTTCATCCTGACTATTGGTGGCCCTGCATGAAGCGGGATGTAGCTTGGTGTGTGGAGAGGTGCTTGACTTGCAGGAAAGTCAAGGCCGAGCATTAGCGACCTCATGACAAGATGCAACTGTTAGATATATCTGTTTAGAAATGGGAGGAGATTGGCATGGATTTTATTACGAAGTTGCCTCGGACTGCACACGGAGTGGATTCGATTTGGGTCATCGTGGATCGATTGACCAAGAGCGTGTATTTTATCTTGATTCAGGAGAGTATCTCTGCAGAGAAGTTGGCTGAGGTATACATCAGGGAGGTTGTTGCATGACATGGGTTGCCGGTTTCTGTGGTTTCAGACAGGGACGTCCGGTTTACTTCTAGATTTTGGAAGAGGTTTCATGACGAGTTGGGTACTTGTATGCATTTCAACACGACCTTTCACCCGCAGACAGATGGTCAGAGTGAGCAGATCATCTAGACATTGGAGGATATGTTGTAGGCGTGTGTTCTAGATGTTTGCGGTAGTTGGGATACGTATCTTCTGTTAGCGGAATTTTCATATAACAATAGCTACCACGCCACCATCGATCGACCTCCTTTTGAGATGCTCTATTTGAGGAAATGCAACACCATGATATGCTGGGGAAAGGTCGGTTAGCGAGTCACGGGGAGTACCGTAGTGGTACTAAAGACCACCAAGTTGATTCAGCAGGTTCAGAGTAGACTTTAGACCGCTCAGAGTCGGAAGAAGAGCTATGCCGACAAGCGTTGATCAGACCTAGGGTTTCAGGTTGGAGATATGGTTCTCCTGAAGGTGTCACTTTGTAAAGGTGTCATTCGATTCAGAAGCAGGGAAAGCTGGTCCGCAGGTATATCAGTTCTTTCTGGGTTATAGCCCGGGTAGGCAGGGTAGTGTATCGGTTGGATCAATAGGAGGAACTCAGTCAGATTCGTAGTACTTTTCATGTCTCGTAACTGCGGAAGTGTTTGGTTGATGATTTCATAGTGGTTCCATTGTAGGATAGGTGGACGACCGCTTGAACTACATTGAGAGACCTATAGCGATCGTCGACATGAAGACGAAAACATTGAGTAACAAGGTTGTGGAGTTGGTTAAGGTGCAGTGGCAGCACCGCAAGGGTTCAGAATGGACGTGGGAGCCGGAGGACGAGATAAGGGAGCATTACCCAGAGTTATTTCTACCAGCGGACTTCGATGACAAAGTCTGATTCAAGTGGGGGAGAATTGTAGCACCTGAGTCGCCATATATGAAATCGATCTAGTAATTCTATTTAATTCAAAAGGTGGTAAAGAGGTTCGTGAGTACGTTGGGCGTACATTATGTACACACGAGGTACTCGGTGCATGTGCATCTGCGGGTGATACGCAATGTACGATGGGCATACCCATACGTACGCTGGGCGTACTCAAGTCAGGGGAAAACCCTAATTTTTAGGGTTTGCACCATATCTAAAGACCGTAAGTCCATCAAGTCCTTTACCCTTTCAACCTCATTGTCGTTTTAGTGCAAATCTCAAACCATAACCATATTGAGTGCCTTTGTGAGCTTTCATTGAGTATTTTGGTGTTCTTTGGTGGTTTTGAAGAAGAAGGAAGTTTGAGAAGAAGCAAAGGAGAAGAAGGAGCCTATAGATCCAGAGTTTGTGCACCATTTCTAGCCTATTGAAGGTATGAAGTCTAAATATTGATCATTTTAAGCTTACATCTAGGTTTAGGGTAGATTTTAGCACGTTTTGGTCCCATAACTTGGCTTCTTGGAATATGAGCTACTCCAGGCCATTTGAGATGTCCTTTTGGACTATTGGAAGTGTATGCAGTCATAAAAATCGTATCTTGGAGGTTAAGACTCAACCATGCATGTATTAGTAACCACCTAAGTGAGTTAGTGGGCTTAATTCATAGTTTGATCCCCAACAAGGCATGCAAAAGCATAAAGTTTGCAACTTTATTTCTTAAGACGTTATATTGAGCTTGGATATGAGTTTTGGACGTTAGCGCTAAATAGATTAAGTCTTGGGGGGATTTTTGGCTGACTGGCCAGTACGTTGGGCGTACTCTAGAGTACGCTGCGCGTACTAGGTCCGTGTCCCGATCCCGGATGGTCAATAGCGTACTAGCCATGTACGCCTCGCGTACACAGTCTGTGGACTTAGAAGACTTTTGGGCTTGTGTTTTGGTTGGGCTTTGGACTTGTTTAGGTTGGGCCTCAGGCCCACCTGTTGTAGCTAGACATTTTTGGGCCGAAGGCCATGATTAGGTGTTCTTTGGCCTTAGAGGCCTTGTACTTGGGCTTGGATGACTTTTTGGACTTTGTATCGATTTAGGCCTTGGTGGGAGGCATGCCTAATAAGGAAGGGTAAAGAATCCCTTTTTTCTTTAAGTCAAGAATTAGGGTTTGGACCTTCGGGTTAGAATGTGGTCTAATTTCTAATTAGGGTTTTATGCTTGTGCGCTAGGGAGAGGATTCTGTGAGTCATCCTCCGAGTGCGATTTGATACCTTCAGTCTTAGGTGAATCTTCCTTCGCAGTATCCATGGTTCGAAGAGACCAATGTCGGACCACTATTTTACGATGTAGTGTGATGATAGTTTCTGTGATAATTGTCAGTTCTTCCTGTATTTTCTTGATGAATCTGTGATTCCAGTTATGATATTATGTGGTAATAGTAGGGGTGAAATAGACTCGGTATCCGATTAAAATAGACCGAAGGGGATTGGAAGTACCCAGATATGATTGATATTATCTGGTTGAAATGGACCGAAGGGGATTGCAAGCACCCAAATATGCTTGACAGTTTCGGTTGAAATAGACCGAAGGGGTAGGCAATCACCCATATTTTCTTGATAGTATCCGGTTGAAATAGACCGAAGGGGTAGGCAAGCACCTAGATATGTTTGACAATATGTTCGTTTAGTATTTGGTATTTTGGGGGAACTCACTAAGATGTGTGCTTATAGTTTTCATTTTATGTTTCAGGTACTTCCAGTTCGAAGGGGAAGGGTCCGACCTGATCGCACCGCATCACCCTATGGTTTCCGCATTTAGAGATTTTGAGAATTTGTACTCTGATAACATTTTATTATGACACTCTTTTTACTATTTTGATAATAGTATCATATGAATAGAATGAATTTAAAAACAAAAATTGTATTCGTATTTTTGGGTTGCTACAAAGACTCACCTCACAGACTGACGAAATATCTGAACAGCATGTTGCTCTAAATACGAACTCTACTGATCAACTTCATAATAACCAGTGACCAAATCTCAATCCACAGCTTAAAATACCCAAAATACCCATACATCAAACTTAGTCAAAGTCTTGGTCAATGTCAAAAGTCAAAGGAGTCAACCGAGTCGACTTAGCTGAGTACACCCATCGTACTCAGCTTGTACATGCGACATAATACATATTGACCAGATTGCGGGGAGTTGACCACGTATGCGCAGCGTACCATCAGGTACGCCCAACGTACAGGTCTGGCATCTTTCCTTTCTAATAAGTTCTTAATTCATTTAGACCCTTCGTCTAAAACCTAGATCTAGTCCCAAAACAACATTCTAGATTTATGACTTTGCATGGCTAGAAAGTGCCCAATACCAAAAACCCTAACTTCTTAACTCGTTAAGACCTCATAGCCCATGCATGGAAGGAAACTAAGGACCAAGATTACACTTTTATGACTCTAAACACTCCAAAACGTCTGAAAGGACAACTCATATGATTTAGAGTAAACAATACTCATAAATACCAAGCCTATCGGACCAAAATGAACACAAATCCATGGCTAACAAGATCTAAATAAAACTTCATCAAGATCAGAGGTTTTGAAACATCCTAAAAATACAGTCCAAAAATTTCATTTTTAATTATTAAATAACCATAGCTATCCAACCCATTTCATAACAAAACATAAATCATAATATCAAATCAGGTTTCTCATCAAAACTCAAATCAACATATATCAAAGTGAAAACATCCCAGGCTAAACAAATGGTGTGTGCACAACAATAATCCCGAGCTCCTCTTTTGAAAACCGAAGTACCTGAAACCAAAACTGAAAACTGTAAGCATGAAGCTTAGTGAGTCTCCCCAAAACTACCACATACCATACACATAACATGCAACTAGGAGATAAGGGCCCCGCCCACTCTCATGGATATTCGGGCCCCACCCACACTCTGCTGTCTAGGAGATTCGGGCCCTGCCCATACTCCCTTATCTAGGAGATTCGGGCCCCGCCCACACTCTGCTGTCTAGGAGATTCGGGCCCCACCCACACTCCTCTACTAACATGCGTACAAGTATCACACAGACAACAAGTATATCTATTTCTATCAAGCAGTCACATATCCATACTCAAATAATACTATGAGATCCGGGCCCCGCCCACACTTGGCTACTATGATATTCGGGCCCCGCCCACACTCAGATACTAACATATCACATATACGGGCTAGCCTTGGTGCTGTAGACCCATTCCTACTGAAGGAAACTCACCTCACACTGCTGAAATCCCGCAGACAAAACTCTAGCTGCTGAATGACAGATTCTCAAACTGTCAACAATAAAATAACACCCAATTAATAATTGGGTTCCAACACATAACCATAAGTCCATGCTTGGGGTAAAATACTACTTTACCCCCAACTTAGCTTGGTTCAAGCCCAAGGCCCAATCTAAAGGCCCAAAAGTCCGCCAATGAACCAAAGCCCAACATATGGCTCAATTTTCCAAATTGGGCCCAAATCTCTACATGGTCTTACCTTAAGGCCCAACCATTTATTCTGGTCCAAAAACTTGGCAGTCCACTGGTCCAATATCTCATAATCATCAAGGGCCATTTATGGCCCATCTATGGCCCAATTTTCCCAATTGGGCCCAATCCTGTCCAATGGGCCTTATCCTAAAGTCCAATCCAAATATTCTACTCCATACATTTGTTATTGGATGGCCCTTCAACTTAATCACTAAAACCCAACAGAAAGGCCCAACTCAAGTATTCTTACTTAACCCATTAAGGACTTAATATGTTAAGTCCATCACTCCATTAGGCCATTCATACATTATAGTCATGCGTAAATCAAAATTTCCAATCCAACGGTCCAAACATGGGTCCCGGAAAATCCCAAACCAACATTTCTAAAATTAGGGTTTTCTAAACCGTAATTAGGGTTTTCAACCCAATCACAAACCAACGAAGTCCAAGATCAAGATATTGGGCCAATTAGGGTTTCACTATGTCGAGCACCACCCGCTGCGACCCCGGGTGGTGGTGGTCGACAGGGGCTCGTGGCGGCAGCCACCACCTCACGGCGACGGTGGTGGCCTTTCTCCACTTTTGACTAAGAAAATTGATACAAAAATTATCCATTGAGCACACACACTCACACACCATACTATACACACAGCCACCTCTATACGGTGGCTGGTGGCGGTAATGAGTGGCAGAAAATGGCAGCCACCATGGTTGGCTGCCATGGTGGTGCGCCTACCTTCGGCCAACACTCTTCACGAGTTCCAACAACATCACACATAAAAAAGCGACGAGAAACACGGACCTCATCCACTGACCAGACGGCAGGCGTCGTCGGAAAATGCAACAACATCCCCACGGCCACCGACAAAGGCAGTGGCGATTTCTAGCATCACCTACTGAAAAGAACGAGAGAATGAGAAAGATGAGTTGCAGGTGGACTTACCATGCGGTTCCGACGAATCACGACCCTCACACGACGACGACGCATCCCTCCTTTGGTCATCAAAGATTTTCCGGTGGTTCTCGACGTCACTGGCGGAAGCGGGAGTTGTTGTGGTGACACTCGTTGGCGAGGCAACCGCTTAGCGGCCCTATCTGATCGGAACAGCGAATGAAGGAGGGTGGTGGAGGCTGAACATCATGCATGGCGGCTAGGTAACAATGCTAGGGTTAGGGTTTGGAAGTAATAAGGTGACGGGTCATGATCATCCGTCCATTCTCAACAGATTTACCATATTGACGCTTTTAATCCCTCCTTCCTTTATTCTTTCAAGACAAATCCACAATTTACCCTTTTAACCCCAGCCATCCAAAATCCTTTAAATTAAGTCCAACATTTTACCAAGCAGCCCCTCCCTCTACAAATTATTTTCAATTGAAGTCCTTATGTTACCAAATGGCCCCTCCTCTACAAAACCTTTTCAACTTAGGTCCATAATTTACTCTTTAGCGCCTACTTCCATAAATCCTTTCATATTAAGTCTCATACTTACCAAACACCTCCTGTCTTCTAAACATATTTACAAAATAAACCTAGAATTCACACTTTAACCCCCGAATAATCCAAATTATAACATTTGGCTCCCCAAACCAACACCCCACTAAATATTGTGGATTTTAGGGCTACTGTTTATATTAATTTGTCTATTTATTTATTTAATAAACGAGGTGTTACAGCTTTTTACCTCCATGTGGTGCAAAATGATGATGTGCTTTTGGATCTAGGTTGTCTTTGAGCTCCCAAGATGATTCCACTTCATTCTGCCTCCTTCATGATAACTGAAATACACACTCAAGGTCAAAAATGCTCACATAAGAGATTAGGGTTAGCTAGGGTCGAGTTGGGAGATATAGACTAATGAAAGAAAGGGTGTTGAGGCTATAAATGTGTTTAAATAGTGCACAAACCCTAAATATTAGGGTTTTGGTCCACGCCTCGTACGCCCAGTGTACAAGGAGTACGCCCATCATACCTAGTGAAACACGCGTTTCTCCAAAATGCTACAAGGGACCGATTTTGCAATCAATTTTCATACCATGGGTTAAAGATGTAAATTACTTGAATCAAGATGTTAAAAATTAACTAAAAAATCCAAATACCAAGGAGTAATTGCAAATTATTGGTTTAATATTGTTTGTTATATAATGTGAGAAATAATTAGATATTGATATTGTAGTATATTTAGAGGCAAAAGATAAAATTAGGTTGTATTTTTTTGTATATTAAAGCCTTCATTTCTTTTTATATGATGACAATCATCATTAATACAAAGAATAAATGAAAATGAAAATTTTGGAAGATTAAATACAGAAACCAAAATATGCTAAAATAAAAAAATGACAATTTTTAAACTTGCTACACGGCAAGCAAAAAAAAAGATTTAGCAAACCACCGAGATAATTTTTGCAATTTGTTTGAAAAGTTTTTCAAGTAAATTAGATATTATAAAAACAATTATAATGTATAATATTATAAAACAAGAAGTTTACGTTGAGTTTGAATTATATTATATACTAAGAAAAAGGTGATAAATCAATTTTTTATTGTTTGCTAAATTAGGTTTACATATGTATAATATAATTTTTATTTCGTAAACTAGGATTATATATAGTGACCAAAAAACATGGTTAAAAAGGTAAATTTGAACATATTTTAATATTTTAAAATTGTCACAATGACGATTTTAACTATATGATTGCAAACGTGTGCAACGCGCGAGATTACGTCTAGTTAATCATGTAGCTAGATTTTATGTTTTTATCAATACAAATTATATTTTCATTGTTATTTTCTTATTTTAGTTGTTAGTCGGTTAATCTATTTATGATTTGTAGTTGGAAATTGTTCAATTTCAATGACAAATTATAATATTTACCTTAACAATTCATATTTTATTTAGCACCTGTCGTGTAACACCAATATTTTTTAACTTTTAAACTTTACCATGGTTGTCCAATTACAATAAAAATCAATCACAACAAAATATGGTTTTGGTTTTACAAAAAGTTTTCCATTTAATTTTTTAGAGTTACAATTGTTTGGTGTTACAACAAAATATCAACAACCATATTAAAAGAGAAGGGATCAAACCACATGTAGACTTCGCTAAGCCTTATATAAACCTTCTCTGCCAGCATCTCTCTAAGCTTTACTTTGACATCATCTCTCTAAGTTTTACTTTGATACCTGAGTACATAACGCATGTTAAAATAACACGTAAGTCGAAAAGACTTGTGAACCAAATGGGTTTTAACCCAACAAAACAATTCAAGAATGCTTTCAATATGAAAATTAAAACATACTAACAACCATTTAACAATTAACATGTCATGATAAATAAATATGGGAATCCCATGTCCCCAATCATAACCTTACGGATAAAATTGTACACACTGGGATTGCATATCCCAAGACATTAACGTGTAGATAGAACTGCGCTCCTAGACATAATCTTGTAGATAAAACTACACTCAAAACATAATACTGTAGATACGACTACACTCAAAACATAATCATGCAGAGAAGGCTGCACACAAAGCATAATCCTGCTAATAAGACTGAACTCAAAACATAAACTTGGAAATACAGGAATAAACACCCCTAATTAGTTTATAATCAAATCTTTACTATCATCGGGAATACAAATTATCCCAAATCCAAAGAGGAATAATTACCGGGAAGTGGAGTAATCTAACCCTTATTTCGGGTGTTTTTAAAAATATAACCCATTTTTTTATTTTTTTGCAAAATAACCACATATTCCAGAATGGGTCGTTCCGGAACGTATTTTAGATTATTTTTTAGGTGGCCCGGCCCATTTCATTGGATCCGGAATGCCTATTCTGGATCAACCGTATATGTTCCGGATCAGGATTTTGAATTTCAAAATCCGTAATATAATTTGAGGCGGCAACTTAATTCCAAAAAGGCGCATTCTGATTCCGATGTTCCGAATCGATACCGACACACAA
Source organism: Lactuca virosa (assembly GCF_052849685.1). NCBI lineage: Eukaryota > Viridiplantae > Streptophyta > Magnoliopsida > Asterales > Asteraceae > Lactuca > Lactuca virosa. Next base: position 169,792,782 of record NC_136428.1, on the reverse strand, counting down.
CTCTGATCTCCGACACCCATGTCCGACATGGAAGACGAGCACTACTACCCTGTTATTTTACGTGCACGTCTTCGTTTTCTCTTTACATAGTTTCCTTGTTTGTTTAAGGTGCCTATTCTTCTAATGTTACTATTCCAGAATTTGTAGAACACCTCCAAAATGAACTGAAAACATTCCAGAGTTTAAATTAAAGATGTCATTGTTGTAGGACCAACTGAAAAGTAGTTTAGATGTTTATGTATTGTTGATTTACATCGAAATGTAGTGTTCCAGATCTTAAAAGTTCATTCCGGAAGCCTCCAGAACGTGAGGAACTGCTCCAGAACATGATGAGCTCGTCCGGAACATTAGGAACAAGTCTAGAACTGCTCCGGAACTGGTCCAGAATATTGGTCATTTTCGTTTCGGAATGAAGAGATAACACATTTTTTATTTGTACAACACGACATGGTTTTTGATGCATCAATTACACTCAGTGACGGATCCAGTATAGGGTCAGGGGGACCAAGGCCACCCCGTTTTTTTGCCTCACTAATATAACTGTACAAGTTGTGTACATGTAATTAAATCAAAAAATTAAAAAACCAAGGACCCTGAGGTGTATAAAATGCATCTAAGAAAACCAAATAAATTAGGAACTAAATTAATAACTAACAAAAATCCAAGAATTACGGAAAGAATCTAGAGCAATCCTAGTAAAAATATAGGATATTGAGTTCTATAAAAATCTAATGTACAATTTATTCATGTAATCTTGTGAAAATACAAAACTCTGAAAAGTTCTTTCTCTCACCGGAAAAAGAGCCTTCATATCTCACAAATAGATTCCTTCAACGACTAAGTGCTTACTTTCTTTGTTCACCGAAATAGTGACCTCCGCACACGCTCTCTTTGTTCTTCGCCCTTGTTATTCACCTCCGTGCAATCTCTCTATATGTGCTCTGCCCTTTTCCGAGCTGTTCACCATCTCTGACCGACGACCTCCGTGCACACCTTAATAGTGATTAAGAGTGATGGGAGATAAGAAAAAAAGAAGAGTGTGAATTCTGAAAAGGTAAAAGGTCTCCTGACAACTTTTAAATATTTATTATTTGCTTGTTTGATAAGAGAAAAAGTTTACTTGTTATTTAGTAACTTATTAATTATAACTAAGACATCAATCTTATTTTATTCTCTTTCTCTCTCTCTCTCTCTATATATATATATATATATATATATATATATATATATATATATATATATATATATATATATATATATATATATATATATACAAGGGCCGGCCGCGAGATTTCGGAGGCCCCGTTCAATTTAATAAAAAATGGCTCTAAAACTTAAAAGACCTAAAAATTTAAGCAAAATTTTTCCCATGCCCTATTATGAAATACATAAATAAAAGTTCATTGAAATATTACACAAAAAACGAAATTTGATTCAACTTAAAAATTGTCATCCTTTGACAAGGTTTCTCTTGGTCTTCAATGGCCTCTTTATAAATAACTTTATCCGAAAAGTTTCTCTAAATCTTCATCAAAACCAATCCATTAAATTGTTATTGTGTAATAGTACATCATAGGTCTTCAATATGCATGCAAATTTGTAAGTGATTGCTTGGTTATCGATTCTGAAAAGAAAAAAAAACTTTGGTTTGCTTAAAATAAAACTATATGAAAAATCATAAATGAAATCAACAAGTTACACTACCACGAAAAAATAAACTCAAGACTTTCTTCTAATTAAAAAATTAAAAATTAGAAAAGTTACTTTCTGATTATCTACACTTCAAAAGTATATGAAATTAAAATTTTATAAATCTAAATGCTTGATTGATATTCATCAGATTATTGCTTCAATGAGTCTAAATTCAAGAAAATATGACAGAAAGAAACGAAAGAAAAAAAACTGATTTACTTATTGATCAGAAACTTAACAGAAAAAAAAAACGAACATAAAGGAAAAACACATATTTTAATTTGTTTGTATAACTGTACCTTCAAAAATCAGATATTAATTTCCTTCTTCCTTATGAATTTCGAAACTGATTTCCTTGTGCCTTTTGATTTTCGAAATCGATTTGCTTGTACCTTTAATAAAACAAACCAGAAATTAAAGTTAAAAAAGGAACCTGTATAAAAAAACAAACAAGAAAAAAAAAATCAGAAATGTCTTACCTTTTTATTTCGAAACCTCAACCAAGATTGATTTTGGAGCTTCTAGAATTTGCTTTTCGAGAAGAAACAAGAATGATTCTAACATTCAAGTTTTTTTTTTCATAGATTATAAGCATAAAACACTCAAAGCTGATTTTTGAGAATAAAATAGAATTGATGCTTCTTATTTTCGAGTAGAAGGAAGAAACAATAGGATTGTGAGAACTGAAAGCTCCTGATTTGATTTTCCTCTGAAATCGTCTATTTGATTTGCCTCTGAAATCGTCTGATATTAAACAAACAATAACACAGTTGTTGTCAAGGATTGGAGATGATTAACTAGGCATCATTAATTTGTTCCCCATGTGTAAGAGAAATCGAAGAGTTTTTTTCTTTTCCCAAAGTTTTAGATTTCCCGCTCATTGTGCTCCTGTGCTCCTGCGTCTTGCATATATGCTATTGTTAACCTAATTTGATTCGGTCTAAAACCATATACAGGATAGTTTACATGATTTTAGGGCCCTATAATTTATTGGGCCCTGTTCAAGGGCACTGTTTGAACTCCCCATGGGTCGGCACTGATATATATATATATATATATATATATATATATATATATATATATATATATATATATATATATATATATATATATATATATATATATATATATATATATATTTGGACGTATATTGAATATTGAAGACGTCTAAGATATTCATCATCCCTTATTATTGGTTGTTAGTAAGTATAATTAACTTTTTCTAAAGCCTTTACTAAGGTCATAATAATTACTTTGACATTTTTTAGCTACCTAGAGAATTATACGAAGTTTATGAAGTTTTAGTTTCAACCCCTCCACTTCTAATGCTTGTGTTCCGTCAAAATCGGCAAACTAATTCTTTCGGTATTCATAGGCTGACCCGAATGCGAGACTATCTTCCGGAATACATGTTTTGGGAGGTGGTTATACATTCCTAATGTAGATGGGGATCCTTTGCTTCTACATTACGTCTTTTGCCACAAATTTGTCACCGACCCCCAAATCCAAGTACAGGAAATGGTTTTTGAGATTGGAGGTTACGAGCTGTCTTTCGGGAAGAAAGAATTTTGTGATCACCAACCTCCAGTTTGGTGACTATTTTTCTGCTTTTGCATCCGGCGACCGGCGCCGCCTTCTGTTCCTGTTCCTTTCCTATGGTCCCATGGATTGTCTCGGTCAAATTAGACGATGTTATGACGGCGGTTAAATATTCACTCATTCAGTTATAGGACGAGGATAGACTGTGTATGTCTTCTATACCTGTTAGAGAAGGGTTTCAATATGCGATTGCCTAAACAGCTTGTTACAGAAGAGTATTTTGCTTTCCTATCCAACCTTGATTAATTCAACAGGTATAATGTCATCTATTTCATAAGTACTGATTATAATTACTTATCGTTACTAATATTTTTTAGAAATTTAATTATAAACTAAATTTTTACGTGGCATATATCCATGGGGGAGATAATTTGGGATCAATTGTACAAACAATTATTTACTGTATTCAATAAGGTTGACAACCTTTTACATCCAGACGAACCAAAAGAGAAACAACCACAAATAATGACCTACACCCTTAACGAGTTTGTATACGCTTTTAAGGTAAGTATATAATGAAAAATTTATTATTTTTTTGTTTGCTAATAATCTAACAATTTATTTGTTTGCTAACATTCAGATATGGATTCTTGAGACTTTTCCGTTGATCATTTTGTTTGGTACCCAACAACAGAATGTGATCCATCGGGTTGTTGCATGATCAAAATTGAGGACTTTACAAAAGACTCACTGCAACCAGTTTTAACAAATTGGCGACGTATGGTTACTTTATTATTTAAATATTTATTTATTTTATAATTTATGTTTATTTATAATTTTATAATTTTGTTAGCAGGATAATAGACTCATACAAAAGTTAGAGCTGACAGAAGATGAGATGCGTGCTGAATGGTGGATAGTTAGCTAGGCATGGCTTGATGGCCCTGATTTTCCCGACAGTGAAGTTCACAGGGCACCTTTCCTAACACCATCACCCAAAACTCCCTTACCCATGATCCTTGAGAAAAGAAGGCACATATAGATGATCCATCTCACCCGCCACCACCACCACCGTCGGCCGCTGACCCATCAACTAACAAGGACCAAATTATCCGTGACTTGCAAAACAAGGTCCGTCAATTGAAAAATGAGGTCCGTGAATGTCACAACTAGTTGAGGTGCCAGGATGAGCGTTTAGTAGCGCATGATGCTACTTTAGCCATGGTTTCAAAACTTATCAATAAGACTCCAGAGACATGTACCTCGTAGGGGATGGAGGTACATTTTTTATTATTTCATTGTTTATGGTCGTTATGTTTTTACATCGTTTACAAGTATAGATTATTGTATTGTACATGGATAAGATAATGACAATGAGTTATGGGAGGATGATTATGTCTTAAGCACCCCTGAGCAGCCGCTAAATGACGGTCCTGAGCAGCCTTCTCCGGTTATTCGATCGCCGTATGTAACAGATATTCGGCGGGATGAATACAAAACATCGTCTCCAGCACCTTTTAGGCGTTCTAAGCGCCAAAAATTTATGTCCATATGGTATAAGTCGCCATGGATACAAATGAATACGAAAGGTGTTACACGGCAACAATCAGCATCGTTGGACAATCTTCTAGAGTCTACCGTACATAGTGTATATAAACAATGGGATGGTCCGTTGTTGTTTGGTCACAATTATTTGACCGGATTTGCTACGATTGAGTTTTCGACATGGTTATATGCAGATAGTCATGAAACATGGTTGTCACGTGATGTAAGTAATATAATTATTTTCTCATTACATACTACGCTTCTAAAAACTATACTTACTTTATTGCAAAAAAATAATAATTGGCATCACATTATGATATGGATCTTATTGCTTTTAGAACGTAGAGCGGATGATGCTCGGTGGACGGTTGTGCCGCTAGCTTTCAATACTAATACATTTGACTGGAGTGACATGGTTGACGGATCCATTTACCCAGCTTGGACAGAGTGTGATACGTTATAATTTTGTTTGGATTACATTAAATGAGTATTTATATACTAATTAATTATTTCTAACCTTTTTTGTAGCTTTACATCCCAATCAATATACCACATGCTCATTGGTTTTTGGGTGCTTTGGATTTGAAGACATTCAAAATGACTATGTACGATAGTCATTGGAAGGGCCGCTACTGTTTGGAAAATGAGTATTGGTTTATAGGTATGAGAGCCCGCATCCACAAACTGCTAGTGAGAGTCAACTACTGGGGTACCAAACCAACTTATTCAATCCCACTTGAGAGCTTCAAGATAACCCTCGAAAAGGCCCTAGATGTACCACAACATATTGGCAACAGAGGGGATTGTGGGTTGTTTTTGTGTTGGTTCCTGGTTGCGTTAATCACCGGGAAATCGATTTCTATAGAGGGTAAAACCGGTCCATAGGCTATGGGTTATCGAAAACGACTAGCAACAATTTTTTTGGGGTACAAGGACAAAGATAATTTGAACATCATATTTGTATTATGACCTACAAACACATCCTTTATTTAGTTTATGTATTTAATAGTTGTTTGTTGATTCTAATTTCATTATATATATTTTATTAAACCAAAAGTTATACATTTTATACAAGCAAAACTTATATATTATATAAAACCAAAACTTATACTAAAAGAAAAACCACATGTTACACGCAAAAAAAACAAGTAAAACGTATTCTGGAACCATGGTCTGAAATCATACTCCGGAACAATGTATTCTGGAGAATGTGGTTGCTTTACATAAAAAACATTTTGGCTCATTTTTGTCAAAAAAGTCATTTATAAAGGTTAGATTACTCAATTTCCCATAATTACCTCTAGTCACTTTGTCTTACTACTAGGATCTATAAACTGGGTTTCTCTATAAGAAACATAAGCATAACCTATCATTAGGTGACTTGTGACTGTAACCCGTCACTAGGTTCTATAACATGAAATCATGAATACATACACTGGCAACTACTGCAATGAAAAATAATGTAACACCCTGACCGACGGTGGCAACATCGGGGTTGCGACGCCAACGTTGGATCACAGTTAACAACACATATTGAATAATACAAAGATTTATAATATCATTACATTCTTCTGTAAATCCAGTACGAGAAATTACATTGTTGAGAATTCAGAAGGTGATACTTACTAGAGCATGTTCAGCTGAACGTAAGATAACATAAAGCAAAAGCGCCTAACATATCGGTCAACCATTAAAAACAAAGAAATGCATTATTCCATGACACACATGGTGTGTCTTCTAGCTCATAAGTTCTTGAAGATACATACGTTTAAAATACATCAACAATAATGTTGGTGAGCTTTACAGGTTTTGCCTCTGTATGTTTTTATAATCAAAAGTGCGTTTAGACTAATGAATTATAATAGTATAAAATGCAACATATTTTACCATTGTAATCTCATACAAGTAAAAGAGATTTGTTTATGGTTTTAACCACGTGTGTTTTTATAATTGAAAGTTTGTTTAGAGTAATGAATTATAAAAGTATAAAATGCAACGTATTTTACCCTTTGTAATCCCATACAAGTAAAAGAGATTTGTTTATGGTTTAGACTCCGGGTGTTTTTTATAATCAACAGTGTGTTTAGGCTAATGAATTATAAAAGTAAAAAATACAACATAATTTACCCTTGAAATCCCATACAACTAAAAGAGTTTTGTTCATGGTTTTTGACTTCGTGTGTTTTTATAATCAAAAGTGTGCTTACACTATTGAATTATAAAATGCAACATGTTTTACACGTGTACTCCCATACTAGTAAAAGAGATTTGTTTATCTACATAACTTATTATACCTGAGTTATAATTCGATTGAATGTCGTGTCGAGCATTTGAAAAGATTTATTTGTTTTATTAAATCAATATTTGACACTTCACCATTTGAATAAATCATTCTCATTTTATTCCTGGCATTTTATAATGAATTTTCGTGGTTTTATAATGGGCCAATAACCGAACTATGGACGAGAAGCCTATTAAAGACACAATGAAGGATGTGCCGATATCACCACTAACGCTGCATCAACGTTGTAAAAGTATTTAGAGACTGAACAATTACGTCTTTTTTGACTCGTCAGACGTTTTTTTGTAGCTAGCAACCACAATCGGGGCTGTCAACTCGTATTGATCTATACCAATAAGTTCCATGCTCCTTACGGATTAACAGTTATAGCACATAGGGCTTTTAATATTTTTTCTTGTTCTTAGTGGATGAAGTGTATTAATCTCATATAAAGAGTCCCGTAATTATCATATCCAAAATTGTGTGTGTGTTCAAGTCCTAAACTTAAGTGGAAGCTTATTTGACTATGTCATTTAAATTGTTAAAATGTAACAAAAGAAATTGTAAAACTGAAGTTATAAAGTCTACCATACTTAGGATTTAGTTTTATAATATAATTTTCTGATAAAAATCGGGCTGCATAATACCTGCATTTTGACTAAAGTTCAGATTTCAACCAACAATTAAAGAATTTGAACACAAATATACAAGTAAAGTAATTATCAAATCGACATAACAAATAATTTACTTTTACACATTTTTGTTTATAATGTAGTTAAATCCATTTTGTTTATATAGCTCATGTTTTTGGTTCGTGTGTGTATATATATATATATATATATATATATATATATATATATATATATATATATATATATATATATATATATATATATTGTTTTGACAACGAATATAATTATGTATAACTAGTCCGTTGAGTAATAAACACACACACTCATATATATATATATATATATATATATATATATATATATATATATATATATATATATATATATATATATATATATTAGTTTATAACCCGTGGAAATCACAGTACAAAATTAAACTTTCATAATAAAACTTAAAACTATTAATCAATTATTTTAAATAAATTATTAATTAAGATATATATTTTTTAGTTATATAAAATTAGAATCGTTGATTTAAATAAATACATGAAATTATATTTAATTTAATTTAATTATAATGAAAAATTTTAAATTTGAACATTAAATAGAAAATTATTAAGTTGACAAGTGGAATGACATTAATTAAAAGTTTTAATAGGATGACATATGTCAAAATGAGAATAAACCTATTTTTTTATTCTTATATTAGAATAGGAATATATATATATATATATATATATATATATATATATATATATATATATATATATATATATATAATGATTTATAAAAAGATACATATCATTAAGTTGTTACAAAGTTGCATGTATACCTACTAAATCATTATTTTATATATTCAAAATCTTGTACTATATCCATTTTTGTGCAAGACTTTTATATATATATATATATATATACCATTATATGTCCATTTGTTATATATATGTTATATACTTATATATATAACTTGTTTTTGTCTTATAAATTTTCAACTTACGTTTTATGACATAAAATGAACTTAAAACAACGGAAATTACAAACATATAAATAATAACATATTTATAAACGAAATGAACATAACTTAAGTGCAAGAAACAAAATAACCATAACAAAATGTAATGAACTTGACCTAATCTTAAATCATACAATAAACACAAATAAACATATTATTAACATGTATAAGCGTATAAAGAGTCGTAAAAACTCATCCTAGTTGCGTTAATGTTAAGACACTGTCATGGGCATCCTAAGCAAATAAAATATTACTTCTTGGTTGCACTATTAAGTAGCACAGGGAAGTCGGGTTGAATGCTCAGGAACATAGCTTAAGAGTCAATGTCTCTTTGCGTATGACACATTCTAGTCATAAAACAAAGAAATAAAAAAAATAGGGATTTTGATTATTATATAAACTAAAAATAACAACGAAAATAAACTAAAATAAAATTTTGTAATAAAAATGAGTTTAGTTCTGCTACGACTTTCCTAATCATGCGATCAACATCGACCCGCTTATTCAAAATGTGTTCTATCTAAGCAGGTACTAAAAATAACTAATAAGCTCTAATACATCCGCTTTTACCTAGTTAATTAACTCAAACAAGCTCTTTAGTTAACGCTAACTTTTTACTAACTTAATTGAACAAACTCTTAATTAAATTAGTAAAAGCAGCATTATGATATGTGTAAAATTCCAAGCAATATTTAATACTTCTCACAACCTCAAAAACGTAAAAATATGATATTTCAGTTTATATCAAAATTAAATCCTAACACGGAACCAATCTGATACGTGTTACTTATTACTAGTTTATTAGAACAATTACGGATTCCATTAACTGATTAACTAGAATGATTTAATCATAAATTAGGTGATCAGGCTAAAAAGAACTAAAATCAAATATTCATTAAGCAAAACTAAAAAATCTAAATAGAATCACAAATCAAAAACCAAGTCTAATGATTGACTACATGAAAAGTACTAATTTACACAGAACTGATATCTAGGGTTTAGCCAGACATGACTAAAAACGAGTCTCGAGGAATGATAAGATATATTAAACTACTAAATCTTACTAAACTAATTGAAGGAGATGATCCACCGCCTCCAGATCTTCAATTTTGATGTAAAAGTGCAACAATACCTCCAAAATTCGTTTTCGTTGTCTGGGAACGTCTATGGTTTAAACTGATCAGATAGGGAGTCTTTATATATGAGCTATAAAAAAACATGTTTTTTCAAAAAATGTGATCACATTTTTGGAAAAAATACGATCGTATTTTTCATTCGAAGTCCCAAAAATTTCCGTTTAATGAAGTACCCTGTTATATCTGACAAAACGTGAAAAACATGATCGTGATTATTGAATAGCACGACCGCGTTTATGCTTAAAGGTCTTGAAACTCTAATTTTTGGCTTGGAAAAGTTGTGAAGGTAAAGTACACTCAAAAGCACAATCATATAGGAAAAACACGATCGCATTCTCGCTAAAACGCGCGTTTTGGATGCGAACTCTTCAGTTTCAGTAAATAAACATGACCTGAACAATATTTAAACTAATACACACAAAAATGCATAAAATATGATGCCAAATCATAAAAAAACTAATATAAACGATGCAGAAAATGGTATCTAACAGTGAACGTGTGTTAGATTCGTAGATCGGGGATTGGATCGTGATTTTCTCGACTTTTACCTTGAAACTTTTTGAACCAAACGAAAACTCGGGCTTGTGGATCTTTACTTGAGGAACTAGAAAATCAATCCCTTTAAACCCAAATTAACTACACCCGAAAGATGGTGGAAGGTGGCGAGATGGTGGCTGGACAGTTGCAAAAAGGGAGGGGCAAACAATTTCCAGCGACCCTTTGTGGGTCATCTCCTCGTTGCCAGCAATAGTAAACCGGAGGGAAGAAAACAACTATAGCAGCGACGAAAGGGGGTGTTTGGCTGCTATGATCGTCGAAGAAGGAGGGAGGAATGGGAGAGGGACTATTTCCCTCGTGTGGTGACCGAAAAACACACCTCCAGTGCAGGTTCTTCTAGCCGAGAGCAAGAAAAATGAAGGAGAGAGTGAAGAGTATAGAGAGTTTGATGATTGATTAGAGAGATGAGAAAGAATGAAGAGTACGATCAAAAATGGTTGGACATTTAAGCTCAATAATGTATGTACTCTCCAAGTACCAATGGTGATGTCACACTTGTTGCATTACCATTATGTCATCTCTAAGTGTCTCGATTCGCGTGCCATCAATCCTCACTCATTAGAATTTTTCTGAAAGTACCTCTTGATTGTCTCAATCATGGTGATTCTAAAAATGAAAAAAAAAAAATCAATTCAAATATACGAAACTCCTGAAAATGGCGTTTAAAGTTTCCCGATTAATTGGTTCCGGTTCAATAGATTTTACGAATTTGACTTTGCTAGGGATTAAAAATGTCATAAAAATGAAATCAAATAAAAGACCATAGTCTGAGTTCAAAAACGTGATATAAAACAATTTACGAGGTTCATAGATATTCCAAACGAAGCAGTGTAGAGTTCGTTTAAGAAAAATCAGATAAATATTGGTTTTATAACTTAAAAATGGTGTAACTTCCTTATATGATCTCCGTTTTGGACGTTCTTTATATCCATGCAGAGGTGAGAACATATTCTATTAAATTTATTATATATAACTCTTAAGTATACACGATGAAATTTTTTATTTTTAGGACATTAATTAATACTTATTTTATGAATTGTTTTTTGTTTGTTAACGACAGTCAACTTTAAGAAATTTGGATTGATATAAGTGCAACTATGAGTGAAATAGCTTTAACTGCATATACAAGCTTAAAACAATCATATGATAGGTCCTATTACAGAGGGTTCGCGGTGCTTTGACCAACAAATTATGACCTATTTATACCAATTGTTACAAATAAAATATCGATAATTGTCATGTATCCCAAACTATAATCTCCAATACTCATTGTGGAGTATATCACAGTACTAGCATATATATAATGCAATCTAATACCCATTCTCTTAAAAGCCAATAAGCTCATTTACAAATATACACATAATAACATCAACTGTCCCAATAGTCGGTATTAACCATATGCCATGATAAAACTTTCATAACATAACTAGTAGCACTACCCTATAACCAACAACAAAAATGTATGCTAAAACTGCTAGCAATGCCCTTTTAATCTCAACTTGAGAACATAATCATTTAAGTGATAAAACACTTTGTAACACTCCAAAAATCATAGAAATTTAAAAATTTTAAAAACAACAAATATTCATAATTGTTTACAAAAAGAACCATTGTTTTAAAAGTAAAGTCATATCAGATTGTCCCAAAAATCAATATCATTAAAATAGGAAGATATGCACGATCAGACCTTCCCTTTCCCACGACCCTCTAAAGTACATGAAACAATAAACTGAAACTGTAAGCCAAAGTTTAGTGAGTTCCCCCAAAGTACCACCACACAACATATAATATACATAAATTAGCATGTTGGGTCCACAACCTCCCGGTTGGATTGCCCTGCATACCACATACTAGATCCACAACCTTATGGTTGGATTACCCTGGCCCACAACCTCCCGATTGGAATGCCCTGGCCCACAACCTCCCGGTTGGAATGCCCTGTCCCACAACCTCCCGGTTGGAATGCCCTGTTCTGTTGACTTACAACACAAAGTAGTAGTCTCAACCCATATAACATGTCGACATATAATAGACATCAAGCATACTCAGCAAACAGATAATCATACAACCAATAATCACAGGTAGTCCTACATGTCTACCAGTATAACACCTATTAGCAGCTATCAGATAGTAATACAAGTCTACCACATGATCAACATATCAAAAAACAGTATTAAACAGGTTATCAAACCAATGGGTCGGCCTTGGTGCCTTTAACCCACAAGTATAGTGAGGAAAACGCACCTCTCATGTAACGACGTAAATTTCCAAAACAATTTTTAATTTTTAAATCATACTTTCAATCACACGATAATCACAAAACATAATGTATCCACTGTGTCATAATAAAACATGTCCCGGAATCTCAATAACATAAACTCTATAAGTGTGTACGGATCATGCCGGCGCCTTCCCGCGATCATCACTAGTACCTGAAACACATAATATAACAACTGTAAGCATAAATGCTTAGTGAGTTCCCCAAGATACCACATACAACACATACGCCTTTCCAGGCCATAACTCTGTAGGATCTTCCGATCTATGTGTCTGAGGGGACTTCCGTCCCGAATCCCGGTAGACCTTCCGGTCCTACCCGTATCGACCTTCCGGTTCGTAACCACTTGACCTTTCGGTCCATATCATCTTGACCTTCCGGTCCATATCATCTTGACCTTCCGGTCCTTATCGTACATAACATACATAACACATACATATCACATAACAACATACAACTCATACATCTCATACATCTCATAGCATATAAGACCTTCCGGTCACACATAGGTACCCTTCCAGGTACAGTATAGTGAGAAGATTCAACTCAATGAAGTCGGATAAACTTTCGTGCTCAACGTCCCGACTTAGCCTCCTCCTATTATTCAAATAACATCCCCGATCAATATTCTCTCGTGATCTCATCTCTACAGATTGGGTAGAAGGCCATTCTACCCTTCCCTGAACTCTCTTGAATCAGTCTTGACCAGAACCCTAAGGTCAACGAAAGTCAACGGTCAAACTTTGACCCGACTCGTCGAGTGCACAAGGGCGACTCGGAGAGTCCATGCGGGTCCTCTGAATCCTTTCAGCCTCTCTTGGCTCGTCGAGTCATCCTTCCACTCGACGGGTTACACCTGTCACGAATCGCGGGGCAACCCCGACTCGACTCGTCGAGTCCACTTATGGACTCGGCGAGTTGCTCCCATAACAACTCTCAAAGGACCTTCTGAGGTCAGATCTGCTTCTTTAAACTATAGATCTGGCCTTCAAGTGCTCAAAGGTCACGTAAAGGTGCAACCTTTACGTGCATGCAACCCACATCAAGTCATAAATGGAGAAATAACTCTAAAAATGGCAACCTAGTCTCCAATCCTCCATGAACAAGCATAAAGCAGAATGGGAAAGGTTCTCTGGACCTCTATGGGTCCAGATCTGAGGTCTAACCCAGCAAGGGACCATAACCTCAACCTTTCAAGCCTAAAAAGGTTTATAGAAAACCATAAATCATAGATCTTAACCCAAAACAGAAGGGAAGTTCGATTTGATACCTCAATAGTGTAGGTCTGAACTTGAAAACCCTGGATCCACAGCTCCCTTGACCTCCTCTTGTTGGAAACTACTTCTCGTTTGCTAAAACACACAAGAAATGGTGAATTAGCCTTCCTCTTGCACCACAAACGTTCTCTTTCTCTCTCTAGGGTTTCTCAGGGGTGAAGTGACCACAATGGAGGCTATAAAGGCCTTTAAATAGGGTACAAGCCCCGAGAATTAGGGTTTCACTTAACAGCGCGGACTCGCCGAGTCCACGCATCGACTCGTCGAGTCCTTCATTAAATCAGACCAGAAATGCGCGATCCCACTCGGCGAGTCTGAGCGCCTACTCGCCGAGTCCCTCTCTAAAATTCAATATAAATACTTAAAATAAGATACCTGGGAATCCGGATATTACAATTCTCCCCCACTAGAATCAGACTTCGCCCTCGAAGTCCTGCTCGGCAAACAACTCTGGATGCTGCTCCTGCATCTCCAACTCCGGCTCCCAAGTCAGCTCGGACCCTTTCCGATGTTGCCACTGGACCTGCACCAGGGACACTTCCTTGTTCCTAAGAACCTTGATCTTCTGATACCGGATCGCGATTGGTCTCTCAGCATAATTCAGGCTCGCATCCACCTAAATATCCTCCAGCGATACCACCGCTGATTCGTCGGCTATACACTTCCTCAACTAAGACACGTGAAAGGTATCATGAATCTGTCTCAGCTCCTCAGGTAGCTCCAACCGATAAGCTACCCTGCCCACCCTCGCGGTCACCCTAAATGGCCCGATATACCGGGGCCCCAGCTTGCCCTTCTTCCTGAATCGGATCACTCCTTTCCAAGGAGACACTTTCAGGAGTACGAAGTCTCCCACTTGGAACTCAAGCTCGGATCGTCGCCTATCCGCATAACTCTCCTGACGACTCTGAGCCGTCAATAACCTCTTTCTAACCTGCTGTATCTGCTCTGTCGTCTGAAGCACTATCTCAGTGCTACCCATCACACGCTGTCCTACCTCTCCCCAGCAAATGGGAGTCCGACACCTCCTACCATACAACAACTCGAAGGGAGGCATACCAATACTCGAATGGTGGCTGTTGTTGTAGGAAAAACTCATCCAACGGCAAGTACGTGTCCCAACTTCCTCCGAAGTCCAACACACATGCTCGAAGCATGTCCTCGAGTGTCTGAATCGTCTGCTCACTCTGTCCGTCCGTCTGGGGGTGGTAGGCGGTACTGAAATGCAACCTCGTACCCAACTCCTCGTGGAACTTCTTCCAGAACCTGGAAGTGAAACGTACATCTCGATCTGACACAATCGAGATCGGTACTCCATGACCCGATACCACCTCCCTCTCATACAACTCTGCCAACCTCTCAGCAGAAGAGCTCTCACTGATAGCAAGAAAATGCACGCTCTTCGTCAGCCGGTCGACGATCACCCAAATTGCATCGACACCCCTCGCGGTCCTCGACAATTTGGTGATGAAATCCATGGAAATTTGTTCCCACTTCCACTGGGGAACCTCAAGCGGCTGCAACTTGCCATGCGGACGCTGGTGCTCGGCTTTAACCTTGCGACATGTCAAGCACCTCTCGACAAACCACGCGACATCCCTTTTCATACAGGTCCACCAATATTCTTTCTTCAGGTCCAAATAAATCTTAGTGGCCCCGGGATGGATCGAGAACCTCGATCTATGCGCCTCCTCCATCAGAATGGTACGTGCCTAGACCTGCATACGACACCCAAATCCGACCTTGAAAGGTCATCAGCCCTCGACTACCGATAACGAACTCGGACACCTGCCCGATCACCCGCTCCCTCTTGCGGTTCTCCGGCATCACGGCCTCTGCCTGGGCCTCCCGAATGGTGTCCAACACCGGAGTCATCACTGTCAGTCGCATGCAAATGTCTCGAATCGGGCACTCTCCGCCCTACGGCTCAGGGCGTCAGCTACGACATTAGCTTTGCCCGGGTGGTACAGGATCTCATAATCATAATCCTTTACCACGTCCAACCATCTCCTATGGCGCATATTCAGATTGGGCTGATCCATCAAATACTTCAAGCTCTTGTGGTCCGTGTATATGGTACACCGAACCCCATATAAATAATGACGCCATATCTTGAGGGCAAACACCACTGCCCCCAACTCCAGATCGTGGGTGGGATACCTCGTCTCATGAGGCTTCAGCTGCCTCGATGCATACGCTATCACATGCCCTCTCTGCATAAGCACCGCACCCAACCCTGATATCGATGCGTCACAATACACCACAAAATTCTCCATCCCTTCCGGGAGGGCTAACACAGGGGCTTCGCATAACTTCTGGCGAAGTGTCTCAAACGAGGTCTGCTGCTCCGGACCCCATGAAAAAGCAACACCCTTCTGGGTCAACCTGGTGAGAGGCACGACGATCTTGGAGAAATCTCTGATAAATCTCCGATAGTAACCGGCCAATCCTAGGAAACTCCTGATCTCGGTGGGAGATCTCGGCACCTCCCAACTCATCACTGCCTCAATCTTGGTCGGATCGACCAAAATCCCATCCTGGTTGACGAGATGCCCCAAGAACTGGACCTCCCGTAACCAGAACTCGCACTTGGAGAATTTGGCATAAAGCCTCTCCGTCCTCAATACCCCGAGGATCTCTCTCAGATGCTCCTCGTGCTGCTCTCTAGATCTCGAATACACCAATATATCGTCGATGAACACGATCACAGAACGATCCAACATCGGTCTACACACCCTGTTCATGAGATCCATGAACGCTGCTGGTGCATTGGTGAGCCCGAAAGGCATCACCACGAACTCGTAATGCCCATAACGAGTCCTGAACGCCGTCTTCTGGATATCCTCATCGCGCACTCTCATCTGATGATATCCAGACCTCAGATCAATCTTGGAGAACCAAGACGCTCCCTGCAACTGATCAAACAAATCGTCGATCCTCGGTAATGGGTAACGGTTCTTGACCGTCAACTTGTTCAACTCCCGGTAATCAATACACATCCGGTGTGAACCATCCTTTTTCTTGATAAAAAGGATCGATGCTCCCCAAGGGGAACTACTCGGTCTAATAAACCCCTTCCCCAGCCGCTCCTGAAGTTGCGAGGATAACTCCTGCATCTCTGGCGGCGCAAGGCGATAAGGCGCCTTGGCGATAGGCGCTGCCCCCGGAACCAAATCGATGCAGAACTCTACCTGCCTCTTGGGAGGCACACCCGACAACTCCTCGGGAAAAACATCTGGGAACTCACGCACTATCGGAATGTCATCCATCGAACTTGGCCTCCCAGCGGCCTCTCGTGCGTCCATCACATAGGCTACAAACCCGCTGCAGCCCTGCTGTAAACTCTGTCTCGCTCTGGCAGCCGAACAAATCGCCGACCCACATCGGGTACCCTCACCGTACACCGTAAGTACTCCCCCACTAGGGTCTCGTATCGTCACCAACTGTCGCTCGCATTCTATAACAGCCCCAAATCGGCTCAACCAATCCATGCCCACTATGACACACACGTCCCCCATCGCTATCGGGACCAGATCTATCGGGAACTCAACACTGAAGATCTCGAGTACACATCCTTGTATCACATCCGTAGCATACACCGCTCGCTCGTCAGCTATGGAAACTCTTAGAGGTCGACTCAACGCCTCTCGTCTGCTACTGATGTATCGACTAAACGCTATCGACACAAATGATCGACTCGCACCCGAGTCAAATAACACTAAGGCAGGTACAGAACTCACAAGAAAAGTACCTACGCATATCATCATATAAGCACAATATCTCAACTCAGCATAAATAAATAAGAATACATACCAACCACTACATCGGGCGCTGCGCGGACCTCCTCCGCTGTCAACTAGAAAGCTCTCCCGCGAGCCTTTGGTGCCTTGGCCTTCGATGGCCGAACCTCGGTAACCCTAGCAGCAGGGGAAGATCCCTGTGCTGATCTCTGATGTAACTACGGGCACTCGGCCTTCCGATGGCCAGTCTGGTTGCAATGAAAGCAAACCATAAATCCCTTGGGGCAATCCTTGGCGATATGCCCCTCCTTGCCACATTTGTAGCAAGCACCTGATCGACAAACCCCATCATGTCCCTTGCCGCACTTCCCACAAGTGCGGCCCTTCTGGCCTCCAGATCTCGTATCAGCGGACTTTGCCCGCTTGGCTGCCGGCTGAGACTGTGCCGGCCGCCGATCCATCCTCTAAGACTCGGCCTCCTCCCTGACCTAAGTCTCCAACTCAATCTCCCTCTTCCGGGCATTTTCCTGGAGCTCAGCAAATGTCAGGTAAGTCGAGTTCGACACGAACTCCCGAATATCCCTCCTCAAAATGCCCAAATATCGGCTCATGCGTGCCTGCTCAGTAGACACCTGCTCAGGGCAGAACATCACCCTCTCATGAAACTTCCTGGTAACCACGGTAACCGAATCAGTACCCTGCTTGAGGGTCAAGAACTCTTGAACCAATCGTTCCCTCTCCACCGGGGGAACATACTCGTCTCTGAACATGGTGCTGAACCTCTCCCAGGTCACCGCTGAAATCTCTGCAAGAGTGAAGCTCGCCGTCACGAACTTCCACCAATCCTTCGCTCCCAAGCGAAGCTGGTTCAACGCGAACCGTTCCCTCAGATGCTCCGGACATGAACACGTGTAGAAGCATCCCTCGATATCAGAAATCCATCTCATCGCAGCGATCGGATCCTGCGTCCCGTCAAACTCTGGTGGCTTCGTGTTGCTGAACTCTCGAAGCAACAACGAGTCACCTCCCTGAGGTCTGGCAGCAGCTACAGCTGCAGTAGCTACAGCAGCCTCAGTCACCGCTACGTACCGCTCATCAAAAGTCTCAATCAATGTGGTCTTGATAGACCCAAACATCTCTGGAATCTCGGCTTGAATCGCCGCTGCCACCTCATCGTGGATCATCTGACGAAGCTCCTCGTCACTCACGCCACTCGGCTCAGGTCTGTGACGTGTCCCAACCATGATGTCTCTCAAATACAACATAAAAATCTCAGAGACTCGCTCGAGCATACTTGCACTCGATAACTCAACCCTACTTGTTCCTTAGTACCCAAAGGATTCTTACTTAGAGTGCGCACTGCTCCGGTGTCTTCAGTAGTACGGGCCCTATACTACCGTCCACACCGCATCAGTATTCACCCTAAGTCCTCTTCCTTGGATCCCAGATCACAAGTACTCTATATCTCACTGGCATAGGCTACCCTTGGTAGACCCCTCATCAGCTCCTCACTGCTACCTACTCGCTCTCAAGCATCACATAGCAGCAAAATCCTTCCTAGGCTAAGGCATCACAAAATCAGGCCACTCTAGTCCTAATATGAATACCTAGCCAACTCTATCATGCATATCATATCATAACATATCTCATAACATATAATGTAAGGGTATTTTGGGAAATCACCGTTCGGGCGCTGGCTGATCGTACACACTGCTCCGTTCCGCTTTTCTCAAAAGTCCTTTACTCTTTTGGAAAAATTGTTTCTTTTATGAAAAATTCTCTCAAATCCTCAGTTTGAGTTCAGATACGCCCGGAGGTGTATCCGAGTCTCTCAAACCAAGGCTCTGATACCAACTTGTAACGACGTAAATTTCCAAAACAATTTTTCATTTTTAAATCATACTTTCAATCACACGATAATCACAAAACATAATGTATCCCCTGTGTCATAATAAAACATGTCCCGGATTCTCAATAACATAAACTCTATAAGTGTGTACGGATCATGCCGGCACCTTCCCGCGATCATCACTAGTACCTGAAACACATAATATAACAACTGTAAGCATAAATGCTTAGTGAGTTCCCCAAGATACCACATACAACACATACGCCTTTCCAGGCCATAACTCTGTAGGATCTTCCGATCTATGTGTCTGAGGGGACTTCCGTCCCGAATCCCGATAGACCTTTCGGTCCTACCCGTATCGACCTTCCGGTCCGTAACCACTTGACCTTCCGGTCCATATCATCTTGACCTTCCGGTCCATATTATCTTGACCTTCCGGTCCATATCATCTTGACCTTCCGGTCCTTATCGTACATAACATACATAACACATAGATATCACATAACAACATACAGCTCATACATCTCATAGCATATAAGACCTTCCGGTCACACATAGGTACCCTTCTAGGTACAGTATAGTGAGAAGACTCACCTCAATGAAGTCGGATAAACTTTCGTTCTCAACGTCCCGACTTAGCCTCCTCCTATTATTCAAATAACATCCCCGATCAATATTCTCTCGTGATCTCATCTCTACAGATTGGGTAGAAGGCCATGCTACCCTTCCCTGAACTCTCTTGAATCAGTCTTGACCAGAACCCTAAGGTCAACGAAAGTCAACGGTCAAACTTTGACCCGACTCGTCGAGTGCACAAGGGCGACTCGGCGAGTCCATGCAGGTCCTTTGAATCCTTTCAGCCTCTCTTGGCTCGTCGAGTCATCCTTCCACTCGATGGGTTACACCTGTCACGAATCGCGGGGCAACCCCGACTCGACTCGTCGAGTCCACTTATGGACTCGGCGAGTTGCTCCCATAACAACTCTCAAATGACCTTCTGAGATCAGATCTGCTTCTCTAAACTATAGATCTGGCCTTCAAGTGCTCAAAGGTCACGTAAAGGTGCAACCTTTACGTTCATGCAACCCACATCAAGTCATAAATGGAGAAATTTTTGGATTAATGTCTAAGTCCATAACTATATTTGGTATGTACTTGACCCGACCCGGCATGGTCCATTTGGGTTGCACTTCACCGGCACAATTTATATGGATAGTCTTTTGAGAATAGTATATTTATGATTTATATTAATATATTATAAGTTCTAATATATTAATATGGAATCATATTATTTAATTAGTATTGATCAAGAATTAATTAAGTGATCAAAAAGAACTAATTAAATATGGACTCTTATATATATGGAATGGGCCAAGTTCATTTAGGTTGGTCTAAGCTTTAATGGATGGTCCATGGAGCTTTTAACCCATGGATCCTATGTAAATGAAAGGTCATGGGTATTAGGGTTTACATGGATGTAACCCTAATCCTCCATAATATATAAAGGGGTCCTTGGCTCACAAAATTGGAACAAGTGTGTGAAAATAAGAGTGGGCCGATTTTAGTGTGCATACATATTCTCTCAAGTTCTTCCAAGGTGTTTTGGTGATTTGTGATTCCATTTGAGGCTTCCACACTATTGGGGCTAAGCTCTTAAAGCTTGAAGACATCAAGCTACATCAAAAGGTATGTCATCTAACTAGAACTTTGTAGTATATGTGCTTCATAATATGCTAGTTAGGATGAAACCTTGGAATAGTTAATATTTGCATGTATAATAGAGAAAACATAGATCCAAGGTTTATAGGGTTGCATGTACACCATAGGAGTGTTAGAATGCTCAAAACCCAACAGTGGTATAAAAGCCATGGGTTGTTTTCTGTTATATTCATGCAAAATGTTTGTTTTTCAAAGTTGAAAAAAAAAAAGAAAAAAAAAGAAAAAAAAACATGAAGTTTGTCAAATTTTAAGATAATTACTTGTTTTTGTGAGAAACTAATTATATGTAAAATTTGAATCATTTGCTATATGAGTTGAATTAGGTCAAATTTAGTAAAAGATAAAATGATATGATTATTTTATTTGTTTTAAAAGTTTGATCTAAATGTTTTAAGGAGTTACATATTTTGTCATAAAATTTTGGAGCTCAAAAGTTTTTTTTTAAAGTTGTGATCTTAAGGGTTTTTGAAACTTCCATAAGTTATGGATATGAAAGTTTTTTTTAAAAAAAAAAAATTGATTCAAAGTTTTTATGGAGTGACAAAATTTGGTGTTAATGTTTTAAAGAATTCCATAACTTGTTCTTAAGTTATGGAACATGGAAAGTTTCATCATAAAACACCATTAATTCCATAAGTTATAGAATCCAAAGGTTTTCAAGAATTACAAAACTTGCCCTCAAGTTTTGGAATTTGAGAAAAGTTTTTTATGAAAAAAAGAATTGAATTCTAAAACTCTTGGGTTCAACTTAAACAATTAATTAAATGGTTTTAATTTTGAGTTTAAGAATTGGAATTATGATGTTTTGTTGAATAGTTCAAATTAACTCTTATGGACTTTATTAATAGTTAATTAAAGGGTTTAATTAAAAGAGTATTATTAATCCATAAATATATGGTTTGAGTTTAATTAAATTAAAAGTCTAGTTTAATTAATAGATTAAACCACAAAGTATTTTAAATGTCTAAAATACACCCTTATACTATTATAATATTAAAAGTTTAATATATTATATGTATAAGAGCAAGTCGTTTTACCATTAGTAGGCCTCATTCACGAAGCCGGTCTATAAGGGAGTATAAGGTTACTGCCTATAAAATGGTAGTTTAATGGGTGTCCACTCTCACTCACCGCTTCCTTGACCGGTGGAGGGTCGTTAGCCGAACAGGTAGGACAAGGACTATAATTCTCCCTTCATTATAAGTATAATGATAAATACTAAGTAACTAAACACTTATAAATTCTCAATCTTAGTTACTTAGGAAAATGTGAATAAGGTGCTAATCCATGAAATTACACTTTGCACTTTGTTTAAGCTGTTAGTGGAGCGTGTGTGGTTAACCGGCACACTAACCTGGACTTAACAAGGTAGGCAAAGGGTAACTTAATGTTTATCGTAGTATCGTTGGAGCGTGTGTGGTTAACCGGCACATCGATTGAGAGGTAAATATTAAGGGTACCAAGTATATTTGCATGGTTACTTCACACCTTGTTTTGTGATCCTCGGCATCCCAGTCACAAAACCTGAAGGGCACACTCGAGATTGAAACATGCCATTGAAAAGTTCAATGAATCTCAAAAGAATCTAGGAGTTTCAAAACCAATTAAAACCTAATAATACATTTCGTTTATCTTGGTGGAAATTGGTGAATCGTCATTCACCTACCTTCAAATATTTTATAGCTTGGATTACGGCATCCCTCTTCCAAGTTATAAAATAGTTTGTTGGATCCTAGCCTTAATATATCATATTGGGTGTTATATTAAGGACTTAAATCAACTTTACGTGAATTTCTCCCATTGTTGATGTCTGGTTTAGACAACAATGATCTTCCCAAACCAAGCTTTCCTAATGAATATGACTTCCCGAGTTTGGCTCATGGAAGTCATACTTCTCTTCCTCCACCTCCTCCAACTATTCTCCCTAACCCACAAGTTCAAGGTCACTCAATCCCTAATGGCAAGCAAGGTCTATGTGTGATCACATCTTAGAGATGAAGTCACATATTGACAAGCCGAGAGAGTTGGGTGTCAAAGTATTGAGAAAGTTGGATGTTCAATCACTTTCTAAGTCACATAGTGAGTTCCTTTGGGACTACTATGAAACAGACTATGACATGAACCTTAATGATCATATCTATTTGCTTGGTGCTGCTGAATCAGCAATGATTTGGAACGATAGTAAGCAAATTTGATTAGAAGATCAACTTCCCAAAAACTTTATGGACAGTGATGATGGGTTTTGAGCATTCTAACACTCCTAAGTGTACATGCAACCCTAAATACCTTGGATCTATGTTTTCTTTATTATACATGCAATTATGAACTTTCCAAGGTATTACCCTATCTAGCATACAATACTTGATACTTGGGTAATCAAATGGATAGAATACATACCTTTGTTTGATGTAGCTTGTCTCCATGAAGCTTGAGTGCCTAGTACCCCAAGTGTGACACCTCATATTCACACATTAGTGCCCGATTTCTTGAGCCATGAGATTCTTTTATATGGTGGCTATTAGGGTTACACCATGTAACTCATAACTTTACCCATTCCTTATGCTCCATGGATTTTAACCTCCATGGAGTATCCATGGGTCACCCTATGGACTTAGTCCAACATAAGGAATCTTGGATCACAAGCCCACATATATAAGAATGAATGATTTACACAATCAACCCATATATTTAATTAGTCTCCTTTTGATCACTTAATTAATTCCAAATTAATTCTTGATCAATACTAATTAAATAACCTTATTAATATATTAGAACTTATAATATATTAACCAACCTTAAGTGTTATTTCTCTCATTATAGTCTATCCAAATGCATGATGCCATGCAACCCAAATGGACCATGTCGGGTCGGGTCAAGTCTTACCAGTTATAGTTATGGACTTAGACATTAATCCAACAGTCTCCCACTTGGATAAGTCTAAAACTATTATTGCGTATGACTTCAGGAACTGATCAGAAATCGTAGCTCTCAAAAGCTTCTGTCGAACTCTGACCTTTGTTAATGACTTGTCCATTAGATAAGGGATCATATATTCCTCCATTCTAGATATCATATGGACTGAGACATGGATTATAATCATTCTCTCTGTCCATTTGTTGTTTCCCGATTTCCGATTCATGATGACTGACTGATTGAACAAATCAAATCAGTCCTGGCTTGGCCAAGCACTCACATGTATCATCTTTAAATCATCGAGGGGCCCACAGATATCGCTTTTATCCCGAAGGTAAAAGGAATGGATAAACTTTGACTCATATGACTTGTTCTACTACTTGTTGAATCATACACAAAGGCACGTTTTATAACATCGAGTTACCAATGCGTTTTCGTGCAATCAATGTATAACCAACTCATAGTAACAACTCATATCTCTAGGTTTGAAGAATATAAGATATTATCGTCTCATGATCACTCGTGATAAAATCCATGAAGTGATTCAAATGAGCGCGAGTTTAATCCAATACTCAGAACTTATGAGCACTCATGAGTGTTGTAGCACCACTTTGTCCTACAACTTGGACCTCTACAAACCAACCCATGACAGTCTTGATTCATATCTACTTCCAACATATGACCGACTGTGGATGGTTTGAATAACTTAATCATTCAGGAAGAGCGACTTAGTTATTCTGGAAGTCAAAACATGCAAAGTGAAACACAAGAATAAATGAATCAAATATGGTATCAAACCCTATGAATATAAATAAACACTTTTATTTATCACCATACTGATTACTCATTATTCATTGTTTCGGTTTTATCAACTTTATACTTGAATTGAAAACAATAGTTGTCCCATGCTCCAAGCATGTACACTATGTTTTCTAAGCACTAGTCATGTCATACACCAAGTATGCATACTATGTTTGTCTATGATCTTTACTTTGTAAAATAGATCAATTGAACATCACTCCAATGATCCTCTTTTCACAGTCCCAAATCCTTACTGCAAATGCAAGAATTCCAAATTCATGCCATTTACTGAAATCTGTTAGATTCTAAACTTATATGCATTGATCCTCTTAATGATTATGCACAAAGTCAGAAAGACTTGACAACAATCATTACAGAGCATTCCAAAGGAGATCAGCTCCTTGGAAACATCCTTCTTTCATTAAGTTTCATAATCTTACACAGATTGAATAATTTCTAACTTTGAAACATTTCCATATTCCATTTTGACTATCACTTCTGAACAAGAGTTGCCTCCTTATAGATTATGTCAATATGGTCCTTCCAGAATTAACATTATACTTCCAACTGTCCTTGAGCAACCAATCTTTGGTAAACCTTAGATTGTCCTCGACAATTGCTTAATCATTTTAGTCATATCCAATTCTAGACCTTTTCCCTTCATAATGCCCCAGGCATTTGGAAAATTTTAGAAAGGATGAATATAGCACATGTAATCGATCCTATATCCGAAGCATATGGGACACGATTCATGATGTCTCACATAAAGACTAAACCAGTCTTTTGCTATAATATTTCCATTTCAATTTGCCAAGTTCTCAAAATTCAGATTATGAAAAGGGATGCCGTAATCATAATCGAATTTTAGAACGCAAATAATGGACCCATATATAGAATTTCCTTATGTTGAGCCATTCCAACATGAAATTCATATATATCCTTGATTAAATAGGATTAAAATCTCAATCTAAGCTTTTAGAATTGAAATGAAGTATAATTTCCTCTCCCTTAATTATAACAAAACAACTTTTTCAACCCCTGCAACCTCACGAATTGAAACTTTTGTTTTCTATAATTAACATTGCTAACTTGCAACCTTTGTCATAATTATCATGCTCCCACTAACACGATGATTATTAGCATAACACTTATGCTCCCACTAGCTTTGACATGTACTTAGAAATCAGCTGAATTTCTTACCAAAGTTCAGATTTCTGATACTAGATTGTTTTGATAAAACTTTATCAAAAGCATACACCTCTCTTAGATAGCTCACATGTGTGTCTAAACAATTTTAGAACTATGAAAAGGGATGCCGTAATCATAGTCTCAATTGTTTAGACCTTTGCCACTTCTCACAAGTCCATGTTAGTGTGCCGGTAAACCACACACGCTCCACTAACGACTTTGAGAATGCAAATATCACAATTGCTATCTAGCTAAAATCTACTTAGTGAAAGTGTTTCCTCACCATCATTTTCATGAATCGGAGAGAAACCTTATGACACTTAGATTTAATAGTGTATGTGTTCTTATCCATGTAAATTTGTCAAAACCATAATCACAAGACAAGGTTAGTGACAAATCCAAACTCATATTGATTAAACTTGTGCAATCTTAAATTCTTGCCATTTGGCAGCTCAGGTGCCTGCCATTGCTTCCAAGTAGTTGTGCAACCAATTGAGAACTCTCAGAACTCCTATGCAAAGCCAACTTGAATAGGCACAAAAATTTCAACACGATAGGTTATAAACCTCAAGTCGTGTGCTAGTGAAGGACTTTAGGTTTTATTCTTGATTAAGTCTTGAAACTTTCAAGAGCTTTAAGACTCCCACTGTCCTCTTGACATATAAGACTCCCTTGTCAAATATTCAAGAGATAGTGTGGATTCTTTATCAAGACTAACACTTTACACAATTGGCCTAAGTTGGTCTCTGTTTTATCCAAAACATCACAACTTACCAATTTCAAATGTACAAGAGTAGATAACCTTTTACTCTTACATTTGACTAGTGTTAACAAACCCTCTATAAGATATGTCACTCAAGTTACAATCTTGGAGTATGACTCTAAGAATTGTTTTGGAACGAAGTATGACTCATCTTTTTGATTTAACCATTTCAACAATTCATGACTCCTCTTCTTAGTCGTAAGAATGCACTAAGATGACTTTAGAGGACCAATTGTGATATGGTATCTTAATCATTAAGATGATCATAAACATGATACTAAAGTACTCTCCCATCTTTGCAGATTTGAGAAACTTTTATCTTTCTGCCATACTTTGATTCTTCTTATTCGTTCTGTCTCACATTGAAACTTCTCCAATGCTACAGACTTATACTTAAACTTATAAGTATAATCATATTTACTGAACTTAAGTAAATCATGACGAATAGTCTTCTTGATCTTTTGTGGTGGACTTGACCAGTGCACAAGAATGTGTACTCGATCCCTTAGTCCTTTCCTTATTCACATAAGGAATTAGTCTTAATTTTCCAAGCTGAAAGTTCTCATTCATCATAATATACAACTTGCATGATTCCAAGTTTCGGTCCAATTGAACCTTGGGTGATGAGAATCTTTCCTTATTTGGTAATATTAGACACTACCACAACTGAAAGAATCAAATCCATTTTTCCAATATTGCTATCAATGGAATCTTATAAGCAACAACTTTTCACAAATGCCATTGTAAGGATACTTAAAATAAATAAAATCAAAACCTTTTTCTTTTATTTTAAAACTTTGCGGAAAAACTTATCCTTACAATCCATATGAAAACCTTGTTGTTATCTATTCCTAAGCAATATAAATATCATAACTCTTAAGTAATAGCCCAAAATTCTGATCACCGAACCATGCGATTGAAATCCATCTTCGCGATCAGAATCAGCATGTACTTAATAGAGTTAGACAATGGACTTTACCTGAAGTAGAGCCAAACTTATTGACTTTAACATCCTTAGGTAAATTTGGCAGCTTCGTAACCAATGCCCCTTCCTTTGGCAATAGTTACCTATGGACCCTTGATAATGGGACTATCTCAGAATTCGCCTCTCTCTTTACCATTGGGTCAACCGAGTTAACTATGGCCGATCCCTTTCCATTGGGAAGAGAGAGCTTTACTGGATATCCAATGTCATCATTGTCAATGTCCATAGCGTTTTAGGAAGTTGATCTTAGCAAATAGATAAGATCATTAAGGGTCTTGTCTTAGTCTGTTTCATAGGATTCCCAAAAGAACTCACTATGTGACTTAGAAAGTAGTTGAGCCACCAACTTTCTCAAGACTTTGACACCCAACTCTCCCGGCTTGTCAATATGTGACTACATCTCCAAGATGTGATCACACCTAGACCTTGCCTTGCCAATAGGGCTTGAGTGACCTTAAACTTTTTAGGAACTTGTGGGTTAGGGAGAATAATTGGAGGAGGTGAAAGAATTATGATATCCATGGGATATCATCTTCATTTAGGAAAGCTTGTTTCAAGAGATTTGGGAAGATCATAAATGTCTAGACCAGACATCTTTTTTGGGAGATATTCAAGATAGTTGATTTAAAGTCCTTAATATGACACCCAATATGAAATATTAAGGCTAGGACCCAACAAACTATTTTATAACTTAGAAGAAGGATGTCGTAATCCAAGCTATAAAATATTTGAAGGTAGGTGAATGATGATTCACCAATTTCCACCATGAAAAACGAAATAATTTATTAGGTTTTAATTGGATTTGAAAGTCCTAGATCTTTGAGATTCATTGAACTGTTCAAAGGCATGTTTCAATCTCGAGTGTGCCCTTCAGATTTTGTGACTGGGATGCCGAGGATCACAAAACAAGGTGTGAATAACCATGCAAATATACTTGGTACCCTTAATATTTACCCCTTAATCAGTGTGTCGGTTAACCACACACGCTCCACCGTTACTATGATAAATATTAAGTTACCCTTTGCCTACCTTGTTAAGTCCAGGTTAGTGTGCCGGTTAACCACACACGCTCCACTAACGACTTAAACAAAGTGCAAAGTGTAATTTCATGGGTTAGCACCAAATTCACATTTTCCTAAGTAACTAAGATTGGGTATTAATAAGAGTTTAGTTACTTAGTATTTATCATTAATACTTTTAATGAAAGGAGAATTATAGTCCTTGTCCTACCCGTTCGACTAACGACCCTCCACCAGTCAAGGAAGCGGTGGGTGAGAGTGGACACCCATTAAACT
Organism: Lactuca virosa; assembly: GCF_052849685.1. Taxonomy (NCBI): domain Eukaryota; kingdom Viridiplantae; phylum Streptophyta; class Magnoliopsida; order Asterales; family Asteraceae; genus Lactuca; species Lactuca virosa. The sequence goes on along the minus strand of NC_136428.1, from coordinate 169,763,579 downwards.
GCCATTTTATAGGCAGTAACCTTATACCCCCCTTATAGACCGGCTTCGTGAATGAGGCCTACTAACGGTAAGACTGACTTTACTCTTATACATATATATATATATATATAAATATTATTAACTTATAATATTATAAAGTATAAGGGTTGAATTTTAACTTTTAAAATTCTAAGGGCTAACTTGGAATTAAAGTATTCATAAGTGAAAACTTTTCAAATTCCAAAACTTGAGGGCAAGTTTTGAATCTTTTCAAAACTAATTAATTCCATAACTTATGAGTTTAAAGTAGTTTTAATTAAAAAAAACTCTTCAAGTTGCATAACTTGAGGACAAGTTATGGAAGACTTTAAACTAATTAATAAAAAAAATAACTTTTTTTTTATTGTAACTTATGGAACTAATTAAGGTTACACTTTTTTTTTTTAATTTAATGAAGAGACTCTTGAACCTCCATAACTTGAGGACAAGTTATGGAGTCATAAAACCATTTAATTAGAACTAGACTCTTCATTTTGTAACATTTGCCAACTTTTATGAGTTTTATGATTCTTAAATGTGACTTTTCATATAACTTGAGGACAAGTTACAAAAACACACTTTGGAATCAACTCTTAGATTAAAATGGATTGAAAACAACTATTTCACACAAATTTTCTATTAATCTAAGAACCTCATAAGAACAAGATAATTCAAATCATCAATCTTCAAGAAATTAGCATGAACATACAAACTAATACAAATCTTGAAATTATGACAATTATCTTAGAAATTGGATTAGCATGAACATTACCACATCAAAAACAAGTTTATAAGTCCAAAAACATCTTAGGGTAATGTTCCTAGTCCAATTCCAGCCAAAACAATTGAATATATGCATCCAACTCGATTTTTCAGCTACTTTTGCAAGTATAACAAGAAAACAAGCCTAGGCTCTGATACCACTGTTGGGTTATGAGCATTCTAACACTCCTAAGTGTACATGCAACCCTAAATACCTTGGATCTATGTTTTCTCTATTATACATGCAATTATGAACTTTCCAAGGTATTACCCTATCTAGCATACAATACTTGATACTTGGGTAATCAAATGGATAGAATACATACCTTTGTTTGATGTAGCTTGTCTCCATGAAGTTTGAGTGCCTAGTGCCCCAAGTGTGACACCTCATATTCACACATTAGTGCCCGATTTCTTGAGCCATGAGATTCTTTTATATGGTGGCTATTAGGGTTACACCATGTAACTCATAACTTTACCCATTCCTTATGCTCCATGGATTTTAACCTCCATGGAGTATCCATGGGTCCCCCATGGACTTAGTCCAACATAAGGAATCTTGGATCACAAGACCACATATATAAGAATGAATGATTTACACAATCAACCCATATATTTAATTAGTCTCCTTTTGATCACTTAATTAATTCCAAATTAATTCTTGATCAATACTAATTAAATAACCTTATTAATATATTAGAACTTATAATATATTAACCAACCCTAAGTGTTATTTCTCTCATTATAGTCTATCCAAATGCATGATGCCATGCAACCCAAATGGACCATGCCGGGTCGGGTCAAGTCTTACCAATTATAGTTATGGACTTAGACATTAATCCAACAAGTGACAATGGTGACACTGGAAATCCAGAAAAAGCATTCTCTTCCCAATGGAAAGGGATTGGCCATAGTCAACCCGGTTGACCAAATGGTAAAGAGAAAGGCTAACTCTGAGATAGTCCCATTACCAAAGGGTCCATATGTTTATTTTGCCAAAGGAAGGGGCGTTGATTGCAAAGCTGCCAAATTTACCTAAGGATGTTAAAGTCAATAAGTTTGACTCTACATCAGGTAGAGCCCATTATCTAACTCTGTTAAGTTCTATTCTGAGATCCTCATTACATGATGTGACTGGGTCACATTTTGATGTTTTAAGAATCAAAGAAGAGAGAGAAATCTTAAAGGAAGTATATGCTGATTCTGATTGCGAAGGTGGATTTCGATCGCATCAGAATTTTGAGCAGTTGCTTAAGAAGTTATGATATATTGCTAAGGAATAGATAACAACAATTTTCCATGTGGATTGTAAGGATAAGTTTTTCCGCAAAGTTTTAAAATAAAAGAAAATTGTTTAATTTTATTTATTTGAAGTATCCTTACAATGGCATTTGTGGAAAATTGTTGCTTATATAATTCCACTGACAGCAATATTGGAAAATGGATTTGATTCTTTCATTTGTGGTAGTGTCTAAATTTACCAAATCAGGAAAGTTCCTCATCACCCAAGTTTCAATTGGACCGAAACTTGGAATCATGCAAGTTGAATAGTATGATGAATGAAAACTTTCAAGCATTGGAAAATCAAGACTAATTACTTGTTCACATGGATGTGTGAGTCAAGTGAAGGACTAAAGGGATCGAGTACACATTCTTGTGCACTGGTCATGTCCACCACAAAGCTCGTTAAGACTATTTGATTTACTAAAGTTTAGTAAATATGGTTATACTTACAAGTTTAAGTATAATTCTGAAACATTGGAAAAGTCTCAATGTATAGCAGAACGAATGGGAATAATCAAATTAGGCAGAAAGATAAAAGTTTCTCAAATCTGAAAAGATGGGAGAGTACTTTAGTATCATGTTTGTGATCATCTTAATGATTTAGAAATCATATCACAATTAGTCCTCTAAAGGTCATCTTAGTGCATTCTTATGACTAAGAAGAGGAGTCATGAATTGTTGAAATGGTTAGATCAGGAAGATGAGTCATACTTCGTTCCAAAACAATTCTTAGAGTCATACTCCAAGATTGTAACTTGAGTGACATATCTTAAAGAAAGGTTTAAAACACTTGTCAAATGTAAGAGTAAAAGTGTCCTACTCTTGTACATTTGAAATTGGTAAGTTGTGATGTTTTGGATAAAACAAAGACCAACTAAGGCCAATTGTGTGAAGTGTTTGTCTTGATAAAGAATCCGCACTATCTCTTGAATATTTGGCAAGATAGTCTTATATGTCAAGAGGATAGTGGGAGTCTTAAAGATCCTAAAAAGAATTTCAAGAACTAATCAAGAATAAAACCTGAGGTTCTTCACTAGCACACAACTTGAGGTTTATAACCTATCGTGTTGACATATTCTGTGCCCATTCCAGTTAAAGTTGGCTTTGCATAGGAGTTCTGAAAGTTCTCAATTGGTTGCATAACAACTTGGAAGCAATGGCAGGCCCTGTACTGCCAGGTGGCAAGAAGTTAAGATTGCGTAAGTTCAGTCCATATGAGTTTGGATTTGTCATTATCCTTGTCTTGTGACTATGGTTTTGACGATTCACATGGATAAGAACACATACACCATAAAATCTAAGGGTCATAAGGTTTCTCTCCGATTCATGACAATGATGGTGAGGAAACACTTCCACCAAGTAGATTTGAAGCAGATGGCAAAAGGTATAAACAATTGAGACTATGATTACGACATCCCTTTTTATAGTTCTGAAATTGTTTAGACACACATGCATGCTATCTAAGGAAAGGTGTATGATTTTGATAAAGTTTTATCAAAGCATCTCGTATCAGAAATCTGAACTTTGGTAAGAAAGTCAATAAAGTATTGATTTCTAGAAGTCCAGCTGATTTCTGAGTACATGTCAAAGCTAGTGGGAGCATAAGTGTTATGCTAATAATCATCATGTTAGTGGGAGCATGATAATTATTGTTAGTGTTGCAAGTTAGCAATGTTAATTATAGAAAACAAAAGTTTCAATTCGTGAGGCTGCAGGGATTGAAAAAGTTGGTTTGCTATAATTAAGGGAGAGGATATACTTCATTTCAGTTCTAAAGGCTTAGATTGAGACCTTAATCATCTTTAGTCAAGAATATATATATGAATTTCATGTTGGATTGGTTCAACTTAAGGAAATTCTATATATTGCGTTCTCAAAATTCGATTATGATTACGGCATCCCTCTTCATAGTCAAATTTTGAAAACATGGCAAATAAAAATATTGTAGCAAAAGACTGGTCTAGAATCATGTCTTTATGTGAGACATCATGAATCGTGTACCATTTGCTTTGGGTACAGGATCGATTGAATGTGCTATAATATTTGTCATTTCTAAATTTTTCCAAATGCCCAGAGGCATTAAGAAGGGAAAAGGTCTAGATTTGGATATGACTAAAATGATTAAGCAATTGTCGAGGACAATCTGAGGTTTACCAAAGATTGGTTGCTCAGGGACAGTTGGAAGTATAGTGCTAATTTTGGAAGGACCATATTGACATATTCTGAAAAGAGGCATATCTTATTCAGAAGTGATAGTCAAAATGAGAATATGGAGTTGTCTCCATAGGTAGGAGTTATCTGTGTAAGATTAGAAAACTTAATGCAAGAATGATGTTTCCATGGAGTTGATCTCCATTGGAATACTCTGTAATGTTTATTGATAAGTCTTTGTGACTTTGTACATATTCATTACATGAGGGTCAGTGCATATAAGTTTAAAATCTAAACAAATTTCGATAAATGTTAGGAATTTGAAATTCTCACATTTTTCGATAAGGATTTGGGAGTGTGAAATTAGAATCATTGAAATTATGTTCAATTGGTTTATTTCACAAAGTAAGGATCATAGACAAACATAGAGTGCGGTGTATGGCAAAGCTATTGTTTAGAAAAACATAGTGTACATGCTTGGAGCATGGGACAACTAGTGTTTTTAATTCAGGTATAAAGTTGATAAAACCGAAACAATGAAATAATGAGTAATCAGTATGGTGATAAATAAAAGTGGTCTATTTATATTCATAGGGTTTGATACCATATTTGATTCATTTATTCTTGTGTTTCATTTTGCATGTTTTGACTTCCAGAATAAACTAGGTCATTCTTCCTGAATGACTAAGTTATTCAAACTATCCACAGTCAGTCATATGTTGGAAGTAGATATGAATCAAGACTATCATGGGTTGGCTTGTAGAGGTCTAAGATGTTGGACAAAGCGGTGCTACAACACTCATGAGTGCTCATAAGTTCTGAGTATTGGATTCAACCCACGCTCATTTGAATCACTTCATGGATTTTATCACGAGTGATCATGAGACGATAATATCTTATATTCTTAAAACCTAGAGATATGAGTTGTTACTATGAGTTGGTTATACATTGATTGCACGAAAACGCATTGGTAACTCGATGTTATAAAACGTGCCTTTGTGTATGATTCAACAAGTAGTAGAACAAGCCATATGAGTCGAAGTTTATCCATTCCTTTTACCTTCAAGATAAAAGCGGTATCTGTGGGCCCCTCGATGATTTAGCGATGACACATGTGAGTGCTTGGCCAAGCCAGGACTGATTTGATTTGTTCAATCAGTCAGTCATCATAAATCGGAAATCGGGAAACAACAAATGGACAGAGAGAATGATTGATAATCCATGTCTCAGTCCATATGATATCTAGAATGGAGGAATATATGATCCCTTATCTAATGTACAAGTCATTGACAAGGTCAGAGTTTGACAGCGGCTTTAAGAGCTACGATTGCCAGTTAGGTTTTGAAGTCATACTCAATAATAGTTTTAGACTTATCCAAGTGGGAGACTGTTGGATTAATGTCTAAGTCCATAACTATATTAGGTATGTACTTGACCCGACCCGGCATGGTCCATTTGGGTTGCACTTCACCGGCACAATTTATATGGATAGTCTTTTGAGAATAGTATATTTATGATTTATATTAATATATTATAAGTTCTAATATATTAATATGGAATCATATTATTTAATTAGTATTGATCAAGAATTAATTTAGAATTAATTAAGTGATCAAAAAGAACTAATTAAATATGGAGTCTTATATACATGGAATGGGACAAGTTCATTTAGGTTGGGCTAAGCTTTCATGGATGGTCCATGGAGCTTTTAACCCATGGATCCTATGTAAATGAAAGGTCATGGGTATTAGGGTTTACATGGATGTAACCCTAATCCTCCATAATATATAAAGGGGTCATTGGCTCACAAAATTGGAACAAGTGTGTGAAAATAAGAGTGGGCCGATTTTAGTGTGCATACATATTCTCTCAAGTTCTTCCAAGGTGTTTTGGTGATTTGTGATTCCATTTGAGTCTTCCACACTATTGGGGCTAAGCTCTTAAAGCTTTAAGACATCAAGCTACATCAAAAGGTATGTCATCTAACTAGAACTTTGTAGTATAGGTGCTTCATAATATGCTAGTTAGGATGAAACCTTGGAATAGTTAATATTTGCGTGTATAATAGAGAAAACATAGATCCAAGGTTTATAGGGTTGCATGTACACCATAGGAGTGTTAGAATGCTCAAAACCCAACAGAAATAACTCTAAAAATGGCAACCTAGTCTCCAATCCTCCATGAACAAGCATAAAGCAGAATGGGAAAGGTTCTCTGGACCTCTATGGGTCCAGATCTGAGGTCTAACCCAACAAGGGACCATAACCTCAACCTTTCAAGCCTAAAAAGGTTTATAGAAAACCCTAAATCATAGATCTTAACCCAAAACAGAAGGAAAGTTCGATTTGATACCTCAATAGTGTAGATCTGAACTTGAAAACCCTGGATCCATAGCTCCCTTGACCTCCTCTTGTTGGAAACTACTTATCTTTTGCTAAAACACACAAGAAATGGTGAATTAGCCTTCCTCTTGCACCACAAACGTTCTCTTTCTCTCTCTAGGGTTTCTCAGGGGTGAAGTGGCCGCAATGGAGGCTATAAAGGCCTTTAAATAGGGCACAGGCCCCGAGAATTAGTGTTTCACTTAACAGCGCGGACTCGCCGAGTCGACGCATCGACTCGTCGAGTCCTTCATTAAATCAGACCAAAAATGCGCGATCCCACTCGGCGAGTCTGAGCGCCTACTCACCGAGTCCCTCTCTAAAATTCAATATAAATACTTAAAATAAGATACCTGGGAATCCGGATGTTACATCTCAGTCTGAAAAGATCTCCGACAGAACACAACTACGAATGACAGCTCAACTGGTCACCTAAACACCAAATAATGACCAATCTCAAATACCACTCAAATTACCCAAAATACACTTAGGTCAAACTTGGTCAAATTCAAAAAGCCAAAAGTCAAAGCTGGTCGATTAGTGTCTAAGTCCATAACTATATTTGGTATGTACTTGACCCGATTGGCATGGTCCATTTGGGTTGCATGGCATCATGCATTTGGATAGACTAAAATGAGAGAAATAACACTTAAGGTTTATTAATATATTATAAGTTCTAATATATTAATAATATTATTTAATTAGTATTGATCTAGAATTAATTTGGAATTAATTAAGTGATCAAAAGGAGACTAATTAAATATATGGGTTGATTGTGTAAATCATCCATACTTGTATAGTGGGCTAATGCTCCATGGATTATCAAGTTGGGCTAAAACCCATAGGACGCTCCATGGATGCTCTATGGTGTTTTTGTACCCATGGATCATGGAAATGAAAGGACATGACAATTAGGGTTTACATGGTGTAACCCTAATTGTGACACACTATATAAGCATCTTATTCTTCCCAAAAATCGGCCACTGTGAAGGAATAGTGAGGGCTAGCCGATTTCATGAAGTGTATCATTTCTCTCAAGTTATTCTAAGTGTATTTGATGTTGTGTGAACCATTTGAGGTGTCACACTTGGGGAACTAGGCTCTTAAGCTTCATGGAATCAAGCTACAACAAAGAGGTATGTAAATCTACTAGATTTTATATTACATGTACTTTATATTATGCTAGTTAGAACAATACCTTGGAAAAATGATATTTGCATGTATAATAGAGAAAACATAGATTCAAGGTATTTAGGGTTGCATGTACACTTAGGAGTGTTAGAATGCTCAAAACCCTTCAAAAGCTTGGTCAACACAGTTGAGTATGCTAGGCGTACCCAGCCTGAACGCGGGGCATACTCAACCCTTGACCAGAATCGCAAAGCTGACCTTGTACGCTCAGCGTACCAATTTGTACGTCCATCGTACGAAGCCTTCCATTAATCCTTCTATTAAGAGCTTATTCCTTTAAGCTTTTTTGTCAACTTCTCATATCTGACCCTAAACTAACTTCCTTCACCATAATGTTTCCAACTTTATGGTGTTGCATGGCTAGTAAATGCCCAAGAGTTAAAACCCTAACTTCTTATCCCATTAAGATACCTCAACACTTGAATGCAATGAAAGGAAGGTCCAAGATCACTTTTTTATCATTCAAACTACTCTAAAACGTCCTAAAGGACAACTCATTGGGTCTAGGGTAGCTCATATCCAAAAGGACCAAGATTATAAGCTAATAAGCACAAACTTTTAACGTAAACAAGTTCTAGTAATATGATCATCAAGTTTAGAACTTTATAAATCAAAATGAAGCTCGAAGGTGAGGTGTTCCTGGATCTATGTGGTCTTGATCTCCCAAGTTGGTGTTTCTCTCTTCTCTTTGCCTCAAGGGCACCACAAACGCACACTTTCAAGCTCAAAGGAATACACACAAGAGATTAGGGTTGCAATGGAGGAAATGAGGGTTGGAGGTTGGTGAGGGAATGAGCATTGGAGAGTTAATGATGTTTATATAGGGTCCAAACGCTAACATTTAGGGTTTGTGGATCAGGCACGTACGCCCAACGTACGTTAGCTCGGCCCCAAAATTATAAAAATGCCACTATGGGCCATTTTGCAACATTTTTCATACATAAGGGCTAAAATGTAATTAATCTTCATTCTTAGAGTTAAAATTGAAAATACCTCTTCATCGGAATGTTACAAACTTAATATCAAACATTTACACATAGAAAATTCATTTTCTATGAAGTCATAAATATCCACATGCACTCATTTGGACAGTTAGTGAAAACTAACTTTTTCTTTAGCCTCTAGTCTGTGCCGTCTAGTAACTCAACAACTTGCCCAAACCTGATTAGAAAATATATCAAGTTCCTCAGGACTTGTCCCAGTACACTAAGAGTTAACCTTAGTAACCATACGTCATCAGGCTAATTAAACTCCATATCACATCTACTAAACGAACTAATCCCATAAGCCACTAGCTCAATCTCATATATCTAAAGACTAGTGCTCGCAACCCTGGTCATCCAAGTCTAGAATCCTATAAGATGATTTATCTGTCAACATTACCATTAAGCTCATAATATCACCATATCATGACTCTAGTAATTACACCGGATTCTAACAACCCTACACAATTAACGCTGCGTAAATAAAATTACATACTAACAGGTCAAGAGGATACCTTATCGCGTTCAACGATCGTACCCTCACAAACTGGCCTCAAAATCACTTCCTATAAGCCGTAACAATTATTCACCGACTATGGATTCAATTCCCCAAAAGAACCCATCATAGAAGCTCTTGAGCTATTTATACTAGGTTGAGAATCTGATTATGCACCATGGTATATCTAAGGTCGTATTGCAGTCCACGTGTCGAGCTCCGTATTAGCTTTGTGTCGGCATATGTGACAGAGTATGCCATGTATCATAAGGCACACCACGCCTTATCAAAAAGTGCATCGTGCTTTTCGACATGTCCCTTGCCATGTGTCATGTCCTTCTGCCATGTGTCCCCTGACTCTCCTTAGTCGTCACGCCATGTTCTTACTGCTGCATGTCACGATCATAAGTTTGACTTGACTTTTCCCAAATAGCAATGTACTTTTCAAACGATCATAACTTTCTTATATGATTTGCGTTTTTTAGAAAATTTATATTTGTGGAATCGTCTCAGAGTGAATTACAACTTTCTTAATATTACTCCTGCATAGAGTAAATTTATTCTCAAATTTATGGTTCATTACAATCTCTCCTCTTTAAGAAGATTCCATCCTCAGAATCTTTAGGAAACTCCTATAATCAATTTCCGATTTGTAATCGGTTTACACTTTATAACAATATACTTTGTTCTCTCACATCCACATTAGACACAATGTTCTTTTATTGAACCATTCATAATATGTTTCATATAACCATTCTATTGATCATACTATTATTGTTTACTCAATGCTTTGACATGACTTGTACCGTTCCTTACTAACAGGTTATACAAACCTTGTTGATATTAATCTCCAACTGTCGACTTGACAAATTGTATCTCTATTTTACAATGCTCAAGGGTTTCAACAGTTGTATCAGTACCTCCTATACTTTAATTTACTCATAAACTTCACTTTCTTTTTACCATTTTTTTCCACAGAACGGTTATTCATTTACACTAAGATTCTAAAAAGATTCTTCAACATAAACATCATTTGGAAGACATTTCATTAACTATATCACACTATCCATGAATTGTTGGCATCCACAATACAATAATCATAACCAAATGAGTAACAACATCTCTTATACTTCACTACCTTATTCCTACTCTAAGAATTACCAAATAAAATGCTAAGAGAGAACTGTAAACAATTATAACCACTATCAATCTATTAATATCTCTCTTGGTATTATATTTAGCCAATATCCCCATATATAATTCACATATACCATCATATTTACCTACACACAATGGAATATAAAACCACATAATATTCCCAACTAAGGGCCATATAGTAAAACTTTACTATATCCTACCAATCATTATTTTCTTTGCTTGCGATGTCAACATCAATCAAATATCATTCATATGTTAACCAATAGTTTCCTCCGATTGTACTTAAAATGATTTAATATTTTCTTATGAATTTAAACAAGATTGCCAACTTTCATGATCATTCTTCTTGATATACTAAATCAGAATGTAACGTTTCAAATTTCAATAAAAAAATTTCGTTTAAAAATAAAAGCATTTGCTCCAATTACATCAAAGATCTAAATAAAACCGTTTGATTCAAAACTTTTATCAAAGTATAGATATACAAGTTATAAAGTGTGGAAATCTCCAATGGATGCGATGCAATCAAGCCGCACCCTTCCTTTAATATAAGAAAACATGCAACATTTAAACATAAAACCGTAAGCACAAAATTTAGTGAGTTCTCCAAGATACCACATACCAATATAGGCCTCACCCAACGCACGTAACGGGTGTTACCCAATAATATAATGGGTGTCACCCAAACTGCATAACGGGCCCCGCCCAAGCTGACCCCGCCCAAACACATAACATACATGCAAGAGTTACAAAGACAATATAGTATTCTACATAGTATAGTAAGAAGACTCACTTGACTACTCAACAAAAGCTCAACAACACCCTTAGCAATAGAACACGTAACCCAAGCTTCGTAAAGCCAAACCGAGACCAGTCCTTAGTCAAATACTCAATTATATCCAAGTTTGACCAAAAGTGAAACCGCCAATACATGACCACGTCGTGGTCACTTAAAAAGGGTTACCACTCAAAAGTCGTTGTCACGTCGTGGTTTTTCCTTCACCATGTCATGAACATCAAAACTTCAAAGGATTGAAGCACAAACTCATACCTGAAAACTGGGTGTTTCACAAAAGTTCGTATTTTTCTTGTATTCGTGATCTTTTCTCTAATCATGTCTTTCATTGGAATTATCTAATTCCATATTCCATCTATCTGGCATAATTTTTTACAATTTATGACTATCGTGAATAAAACATACTCTTCTATAGAATATCACATGACTCTAAATGTCACATTTTGTTCTAAATATACTAGGAAGTAACCCTTCTCCATTGAGCCTTTATGATAAGAATACGAATCTCTGTTGCAAATAACTCTTCTTACCAAACACTATTAACACTAGAAATAACTTTTCTAATTTAAATACTATCAAATATTTTTGGAAGTAACCTCTAGCCTACAACTGTTTTAGTGTGGGATACCACACTCCCTGGTTGACACAAAGCCAGTTGTTTTATGTGACCTTTGTTCGTCACAAAGCTTTATTGTAAGAAATTGGGGTATAGAAAGGCTTGGAAATTCTGAGAATTGTGGTTTCACTTTCAAATTAAAGTATTTGGGTGGTACTCCTAATCTTAATCGGATAAGACTCAAAATTAAGAGCACCAACAAAAAATATGGTTGTTATGAATTTCGTGATTTTTGTTGTACCAGGAAAAATGATGACCAAAATGATTAAGTAGTTCATTTGTCTGAAAACTGTCAAGGCAGCTTTTTTTGTCCAAATGTAAGAAATTGGGGTATAGAAAGGCTTGGAAATTCTGGAATTGTGGTTTCACTTTCAGATTAAAGTATTTGGGTGGTACTCCCAATCTGTAATCGGATAAGACTCAGAAGTGAGAGCAAGAACAAAAAATATGGTTGTTATGAATTTAGTGATTTTTGTTGTATCGGGAAAAATGATGACCAAAATGATTAAGTAGTTCATTTGTCTGAAAACTGTCAATACAATTTTCTTTATCCAAAAAACTACTCCAACTGTGAAAACCAATAACAATCACTAAAACGGGATCATTAATAAAGGTCAAAATGAAGTCAAAATCCGGGTTCAAAATTCGACCCCAGCCAGGGGCTCTGCCGCTTGGACCCCGCCAGGGGTTGCCGCCCCTTGGACCCCGCTCCCAGGGGCGCTGCCCCCGAACCTCCGTTCGTTTAGGGGCTTCGCCCCTAAATGACAGTCTACTTTGAATCTTGAATAAACTTAAACAAATGTGCACTCCGCACCTTCCTTACTTGTTTAATATTCATCAAGATTGAGTTTTGGTCATCAAGTCAATCCATTACACTTAAATACACATTGATGATACAAAATCACCAACATTTATCATGTATGACCCTTGTTCGGTCATGGAGCTTTATCATGTGTTACACATGTACAACTCATCACTGTTCCAACAATTTATTATTTACCGGTTGGAAGTAACCCTTATATATATATATATATATATATATATATATATATATATATATATATATATATATATATATATATATATATATATATGTTCAAATGTTTTTCTCACATCTATTGTGTGCTACAATGCACAAATAAGTATTTAGTAAAAATTATATGTATATTAAATGATATCCATACTTATAATTATTTTTTTTATGGAAACTAATTAAATTTGTCATTAATATCAACAATAATATTCTCTCAGAATGAATTCGTATCTAGAAAATTGAGAGCGTATTCTAGCAGAATGAGTAAAATACACTCTCATTCTTTATATTCCATTCAACTTTATTGTATTTTAAGTGAGTGAGTCCTGAAACAAAAAAACAAACTCATACATAAATTATGGAAACAAAAAAACAAACTCATACATAAATTAATGACGAATTTAATTTAGTTTATAAAAAGAGAATTATAATTATAGATATCATTTAATATACATATAATTATGGAAATCATTTAATATCTATCTTTTTTAATTAAATAATTATTTAATTTTACTAAATTCATGTTGGTGCATTTTAACAAACAATAAATGTAAGAAACAAATTAATCTAGCCCTCAATATATATATATATATATATATATATATATATATATATATATATATATATATATATATATATATATATATATATGGAAAAGAATTTGAATTGGAAAGTTTGAAACAGATGACTTGCCAACACCAACTCTACCTTCCCTCTTGTACTTAATATGCCTAGCACCCTCCTCCCACTTTCACTCCATTCACCTCTCCTCTTTACTCCTGTCTGAAATCCGAGCGCCAAAAATGGTGAACTTAGTAGCCATACAGGAGCCACTGATTATCATGTTGATGAAAATGGCCGGAGTCCAGACCCACGCCATCGAAATTGAGCCTGGAACCATCATGAACTTCTGGGTACCAAATGAAACCATTCAAAAGCCCAACAAAAAATCAAAAACCACCGTCGTCACCACAATCAACCCCAAACCGGAGAAGCCGGTGGTCGTCTTAGTCCATGGTTTTGCTGCAGAGGGCATAGCCACATGGCAGTTTCAAATTGGCTCGCTCTCAAAGGAGTACTCTGTATACGTGCCGGATCTTCTCTTCTTCGGAGGATCAATCTCTGATAGCCCCGATCGGTCTCCGACGTTTCAGGCGGAGTGTTTGGTCAAAGGGTTGAGAAAGCTGGGAGTTGAGCGGTGTGTGGTGGTGGGTTTTAGTTATGGTGGGATGGTGGCGTTTAAGATGGCTGAATTGTACCCGGAGATGATTCGAGCTATGGTGATTTCAGGGTCGATACTTTCTATGACGGATTCAATAAGTGAGTTGACATTGAAAGAGTTAGGTTTTTCATCGTCGTCGGAGCTTCTGTTGCCGGATTCGGTGAAGGGTTTGAAGGCGCTTTTATCTGTTGCGACACATAAGAAGCTATGGTTCCCTGACCGCCTCCATAAAGATTACCTCGAGGTTTGGTTTTACCATTTTTACCCTTTAACTATTCTTTCTTGTTACAATAAGTCCCTCGTTAACATCAAACTTCAATTATATGCCCGTACAACATATTTTACTACACATAAATGAGTTGTTACAATAAGTCCCTCGTTAACATCAAACTTCAATTATATGCCCGTACAACATATTTTACTACACATAAATGAGTTGACAAGATGGAAATTTACACAAGCCATTAATATACATAGTTATAATTAATTGGAAATCATAAGTTTGAAAAATGAATTTAAAATATTTCCATGACAAATCATAAAATATCTACTATGCTGTAGAAACCTAATGGTTTGTGAGTGAAATTCAACACAGGAGGTCTAGGGTTCAAATACATAAAATATTAAATATTATTAGTGTTGTGCAATCAATTAACATCTCAGATGTGCTTTGAGACATGTTATGTGCATTGCTTAGATTGTACGGTTTACTTTTAAAAAAAATTAAGCTCTTGGTGTATGTTTTACAGGTTATGTTTAACAACAGAAAAGAAAGAGGTGAGCTACTAGAGGGATTGATAGTTAGCAACAAGGATATTACCATTCCGTATTTTCCACAGGTATGAGAGCATATATATCCCGTAAGAACGACTATATATCTTTTATATATACTTTAAACTATCAACTAATTATTTATTTGTGCTAATTTTATAGAGAATACATCTTCTATGGGGCGAGAATGATCAAATATTTAAGATGGAGCTTGCTCAAAACATGAAATGGTAACATTAACTGATGATAGGATCAAAGATCCACTTATTTTGGTTTGTTAGGTCTTATAGTGAAACGTAATTAATTTAGTTTTGTGATTGTTTAATTAACAGGGAATTAGGAGAGAATACAACAGTTGAAGGGATACCAAAGGCTGGCCATCTTGTTCATATAGAACGACCATGTGTCTATAGTCGATGTCTCAAGAAGTTTCTTGCTTCACTACCAGCTGAAGAACCACTACACAAATAATCGTTTATCACTTTGTATTTTTTTTCTCTATACCATGTTACTATATAACGATTGTTTTGTGTATTAATTATGATTATGTTGATTAATTGCTCTTTTAAAATGAAAGCTTTTGTAACAATGGTGCCTTGAGCAGTTGTCACAATAAAATGAATGATAGTTTTTGTTTTCCCGTTGATATTGTTTGGCTTCTTTTATTTTTCTATTCCTGTCGGTTAAAACACGAGCAATTTTGATGAGCACTCATGAGTATTTACAACACATCCAATGCTAATCAATTGTTTTGTTATTTTAGGAACATGTGATGTATTATAAATATATAAAAATCTTAAAAAAAACCCCGGATCTTATAGTAGTGAAATGTAAACAAATTTGAAATTAGTGTAACACATGATCTTCTCAAACTTGATTACAACTAATTAAAACGTTATTAGATGCATACATCAAACACTTAATATATAGACATCAAGATATCAACGATCATCTTAATCAACTAGATTAAAAACAATAACTCCCCGACAATAAGATTATATAAGCATATATTCTCACAATGTGTTTGAACTCGCTTTCAATCACTTATCATAGCCTGATATCAGTTGCTCACTTTGATTACGTAATCACATGTAACACCCCAAATTTATAATAAGTTAACAGCTTGATAATTTCAAATAATAATTGCTACGGTAGAAATTGTGACATTAAAAAAGAAGTCCAGGGACCTTTTTGTCAATAGGGTAAAGATCTTAAATTGACCCACATATAGACACACAGGAGGTTTGGTTAGATTACGATCTCTACTTCGATTTTACCAAATTTAATTTAGAACTCTTGTTTTTTTCTTGTTGATGTACTATTTCCACAAGCATTACAACAAGTGAATAAAAAATTCAAAATAAAGATTCATATCTTGGTGCTAGTTTTCTTCTTAATTTTTTCATCAGTTATTGAATTTGGCTTCCATTATCGTAACAAATTGGAATCAAAGATTCTCAAAAGAGGATAGATTAAATTTTCTTCAAAAATCATTGACTGTGATTTCTTGAGCAATGATTGAAGAATTGAAATGTTAATAGAGTGATGATCCAAATTGGATTTTTTCAAGGGTTTCTCAACCTAAAGATATAGTCAAGTTTGGGGACATTTTTGGTCTTCAAATGGTAACAAAAAGCTTTTTCGATCTTCTTTTACTATTTTTAGGTGTCGATCGAAAATGGAGTCCATCTATGGTTGATTTCCGCATCTAGGTGGAGTTTTTTTGGTGTTGTGCAGCAAGTGTTCAATCGAAATCCCAAAAAAGGTATACTGCATTTTATGAAGCTACATAAAATGTAAGGTCCTGAAACGGATCTTTACCAATGATCAAGCAACAAACAATCAATAGCAATCACAATAGAAGTAAAAGAAGAAAAGAAATCAAGCTTGCACACGTTTATTGCATAAAACGTCTGGTACAACTCGACAGAATGAACCGTGAACACTATGACATCAACAACTAGACAAAGACCTACAACTCCTCTATTTATACTTGACTTGGGCCGCAAACTGGGTTTACGGCTGTAAACAGGTTTACGGCCGTAAACTCACTCTTGGGCCGTAAACAGCTAAACAACACCAAAAACACACTAAAGACTCATTAATGAACTATTACAATGAAAGCCTAGACCAAACCATTAACTGGACCCTTCAATCTCCCCATTGGTTTGGTGCTAGCTTGGACTCAGTCTTTGTCAATTACCAGCACATCAGATTTTCCCATAGCTCCATTCCACATCTCCTTCTGAATAATCTCAACAAATTTTCCGAATTTCACAAGAGGATGTAATCCTTGGAAGACGACCTTGCCCTTGCGATTCTGCTTAATAAGACCAACAGTGTGGGGGCCTAACGACTTCATATCTAGTGTGTCTCCCTCTTTGACCATCTCCGGAAATTGGGTGTCAATGAACAACTGAATGAACCTAGGATACAGCAAGAAAGAATCTTTGGTCTCCCGGTTTATAGCATTGATGTTTACTATGAACTCATCCAATAAGAACTTTGAGAAGTTGAAGTTGATTCCTGCAGCTAGCGAAACAATTGCCCCTGTGTTCCTGAGCGAGATTTCATCAGCACCTGATCTTCTGCCCGAGATACAACTCACAAACACATGAGCCAAGAATCTCCAGTAGGGTGGCAGAAGCTTTTTCATAGTGGGAGGATAGATGCCTTCATACCCCCATCTTCTTGAGAATCTTTTGCACATCTTCAATCCCGATTTCAGTAGGAAAATCAGGTTGATCATTAATCAGCAATGTTTCTCTGATGTACTGCTCAGTGATCATAATCTTGCATCCTTTCACAATAGCTTCAACGGTAACTGCTCCATTGTCTCTTGTCATCTTAGCAGTCTGCCAGAACTCTCTGACAATTTTCTGATAGATGACTGGGTTCACAGTAATGGCAAAGGCTAGGCAGCATTCTCTCAGCCTGTAGATCATCCACCTGAAATCTCCATGAGCAGCAGGAGGATCATCCAGTACAATAGCCAAGTTATGCATGTCAGCAAACTTCAAACTTGCCATTGATCTGCACTAAACCAGGCCAAGTAAGAAAAACAAAATATTTGAGTAGTTAAAGCTTTAAGTTTTCTTAATTAATTAATTTCATTTTGGCCTTAAGAAGAAATATTTTGATCAAAAATTTTGAGTTTACGGTCAATCATGGTCAAAATTGGGTTTACGGTCCAAATTGGGTTTACGGTCAAAAATGGTCAAAATAGGGTTTACGGTCCAGATTGGGTTTACGGCCGTAAACCCATTGCAGTAATCTCCTGACCGTAAACGGAGTTTACGGTCGTAAGCTTCTAGGCCGTAAGCTCAGACCGTTTACGGTCGTAAGCCTTCCCTAAACCGTAAACGCCGACGAACTGAAAAACCTCGATTAATCCCCCAGTATCAGTCGAATCGATGAACAAACACCATTTCCTCAGTCGGTTTTAGCATACCTTTGATGTGGACTAAACGATTTTGCAAAAACACACACAAATTTTTTTCGAGATGAGAGAGAGTGGAGAGGGTTTGCGGCCGGAAGGATGAATAGTAGGGTGGAAAGGGTTTCCAACAGTAAACTCCACCTTTTATACCTCCTTTGAATTTTACCTGTCTCCCACACAGTATAAGGCACAGTCCAAATCCCAATTAATTTTTCAAAAATAAAGCTTTTTGAGGATTTTAAAATTAAAGTAAAATTAAAATTAAACTAAAAATAAAATAAAATAATTTCTAAAATTTAAGAATTAAAAAATTAAATTTTGACAATTATAAAAATAAAATAAAAATAAAATAAAAATAAAAATGAGATAAAATAAATACAGACAAAAATTTATCTCAAAAGTCACTGAAAATAATTTTGTGATACTGGGATCAAAGTTGTTAGACAGCCTTAATCCACTTGTCGGTACCTTTATCTTTACGTCTTTGTCTGGTCGATCGCCGGTATTGTGGTCCACTTAAACACGAAAAATTGTGACAGAATTAGGACATACCATTAGTTACAAGACAAAGTGATCCTAAGTTCCTAGATAATATTTCTTAAGGACCATTCAGCTGACGACGACCAGGGATATTGTTGTCCACCTAAATTGAGCAGCGAGATCTATAGACAATCTGTAAGTGTTCAATTTTAATTGTACTATAACATGTTTCCCGCTTCCTGATATGCTCCAGTAATCAAGGACTTCCAGAATACTCCTTACATCCGGTGAGCAGACAATTATTAAGAGAGAAGATAGATTTAGAATGCATATGCTATACACCCAGGTCGGATCTCTTCCAATCACACAGAGGGTGAAACATATGACTAACTGAAGTTTTTAGAGGGATTGAGAAAAAGAATGATGCATATACTGTGTACTAGGTCGGATTGTGAGTCACGCAAAGGAGACAATATATGGCTAACAGATAGAAAGAATTGCATAGATAGAGGATGCAGAGAAATAGAGTTGTATATGTTACAGTCCAGGTCGGATCTATCGATCACGCAAAGGAAGAAACATATGACTAACAGACAGATAGAGAGAAAACAATTTTCTACAGACCTAATTTATCGGAATTCACCAGTCACCCCATCAATACCGGAATTAAGGACAGAATCCGCACATCGAGGAAAACTTAATCCACGGTTCCAGATACAGGTTCTTTTAATGTGACCAGTAGATTCCCATATTTATCTCCCTGCTCCACCTATCCAAGCGTCGTATTGTCAGGCTAAACGGATCTAACTAGGTCAAGATTTGTCAAGTGTATGAATTCCTTAAGTTCAACTCTGCCTAGTCAAGTCCTTTTAGAATCTTTCGTGCCTACCAGCGCATCAAACACAGAGCATAGACAATTTAATTTTGGGTACGTTACACAGACTCAGATTGCCTGTTATCACTTGATAATATCACTTCGCAGTACCATATCTACAAGCAAAACTGTTAGCGACAATATTTTTGATTTTTCTGAATTTTCAATGTTTTTGGATTTTTGAATGTTTTCTGAAAAAAATAAAACAGAAACAGAAGGTTTTTGGATTTTTTAATTTTTCAATTTTTTTGTTTGGTTTTTGTTTATTTCTCCCCCTAAATTTGTGCATGGGTGAGAATGAAATCACTAAAATGCGCAAATTTAAACTAACCCAACCAATAATAAAAATTTAATCCTCAAAACGAATCATTTTCAAAAATCCCACAAGCACATCGAATCGAGCTTTGTTAAAAGGCTTGGTGAACAGATCCGCCACATTATTAGCAGTGGGAACCTGTTCCAGCCGAATGAGCGAGCGCTCATAACAATCTCTGATAAAATGAATTTTGATATCAATGTGCTTGGTTTTAGAATGTTGGACAGGATTTTTAGTAATTTGAATCGCGGCCTCATTATCACAGTGAATGGGGATTTCTAGATAATTCAAATCGTAGTCCAACAGATGATGTTGGATCTAGATAACTTGAGAATAGCAAGCAGATGCAGCAACGTATTCCGCTTCTGCTGTTGAGGTGGAGACGGTATGCTGTTTCTTGCACTGCCACGACACCAGCCTATCTCCAAGGAATTGGCACCCTCCTGATGTAGATTTCCTGTCAAGCTCACAGCCTCCATAATTACTGTCAGCAAAAGCATATAAATCAAATTCAAAATTCTTCGGATACCAAAGACCCAATTTTGGGCTGCCTTTGATATACCGAAAAATCCTTTTGACAGCAATAAGATGAGAAAGTTTAGGATTAGCCTGATAGCGAGCGCATTGACAAACTGCAAACATGATGTCAGGACGGCTTGCAGTAAGATACATCAACGATCCGATCATCGATCTGTAGTGTGTCTGATCTACGGATTCGCCATCAATATCTGGATTCAGCAGGGGTCTTTCAGCCATTGGTGTCGATGCAGGTTTTGCGTCTTGAAACCCGAACATCTCAAGAATATCCTCCACATACTTAGCTTGATGTAGCAGAATTCCGGTTGAATTTTGTTTGACCTGAAGCCCCAGAAACATGGTCATTTCGCCCAGTGAACTCATCTCAAACCGCTTTTTCATCACGCCTTCAAACTCTCTACATAGCTGTGGACTGGTAGACCCGAAGATAATGTCGTCAACGTAGATCTGTACTAGAATCTGATCATTACCAACGTGCTTGATGAATAAGGTTTGATCAATGGTGCCGCGAGAGTATCCATGCTCGAGCAAGTGTTTTGTTAGTGTCGCATACCATGCTCGAGGAGCTTGATGCAACCCATACAACGCCTTGTCCAACTTGTAGACATGATTAGGAAACTTTGAGTTGACGAACCCAGGGGGTTGATCAACGTAGATTTCTTCCTTCACCTTGCCATACAAGAAGGCTGTCTTGACATCCATTTGGTAGACCGTGAAGTTCATGTAGGAAGCATATGCGAGAAAGATACGAATAGCCTCCAATCGAGCAACCGGTGCGTAAACCTCAGTATAATCAAGACCCTCAACTTGTCGAAATCCGCGAACCACCAACCTTGCTTTATTGTGCACTATTACACCAGAATCGTCCTGCTTGTTACGATAGACCCAACGCGTGTCAAGAGACCTTTTGCCCTTTGGTAACTCAACCAATTTCCAAACCCCGAGCTTTTCAAACTGATTTAGCTCTTCATGCATCGCATCTACCCAGCTGGGCTCATTCAAAGCCATTTCAACGTTCTTGGGCTCTATTTGATATATAAAGCAAGAATAGAGACATGCATTGACATCTCCACTCTGACTTCTGGTTTTAACTCCACCACCCAGCTCGCCAATGACGTTTTCGATCGGATGATCGCGTTGAATTCTTGAAGGTATGTCTTGGCTGATATCATTGAGTGAAACAGGAAGAGTGTGAATGTTGAAACCTCCATCATTTGCTGATTGATCCACATTAGATGAATCTGCTACAAACTCATTAGCAATTTCTTCAGGAAAGAGTAGTTCCATAAAAGTTGGAGTGACAGCGGAAGCATCTCTAGACATGAACTCTCTTTCAATAGGAGTAAGAGGTGTAGTGTCAGCATCAGGAGTTTCCTTTTGAACTTTAGACTCTGGACTATCAAGTCGAACAGATGACTCCCCTTCAGGTGGAGCAGAGGACTCCCCCTCAGATGGAGCAGAGGACTCCCCCTCAACCGTTGGAGGTCTGTAAACAACTTCTTCGTCTTCATCTTCAGAAACAATCTTCGAACCAGAGGAGGATCCATTTGAACCATCTGAAGACACATTTAAGGATTTGAAAAGCGATGTGTAATCAAATAACCAGTCAGGACCCACTCGAGCGTCTGTTTCATTCTCCTCCAACCAGCGCACATCATAGGATTCGACAATCTGCTTAGTCTTCTTGTTGTAAACCCTATACGCGGTACGTGCAACATACCCTACAAAATAACAATCATCGGCTTTGGCATTGAATTTAGGGTTGGATTCCAAGTGAAGAAGGGTGCAAGGGCAGCCAAATACACGGAAATGGCTGACTGAAGGCTTGTGTCCATAGAGAATCTCGTACGGTGTCTTCATCTGAGCTTTGTTGATTAGAACACGATTCTGCACGTAGCAAGCAGTGTTAATCGCCTCGGCCCAAAAGAAAACAGATAATTTAGAATCACAAAGCATTGCCCTTGCAGCGTCTTTTAAAGTTCTATTTCTCCTTTCAGCAACACCGTTTTGTTGAGGCGTGTGAGCAGAGCTGTATTGACGCACGATCCCCTTTTCTGCGCAAAAATGGTCAAGAGCCGCATTCTTGAACTCAGTGCCATTGTCAGTACGAAGCGCCTTCACTTGGTTGTTGGTTTGATTCTCAATCATCACAATGAACTTCTTTATCAGATCAGCAACCCCAGCTTTGTTGGATAAGAAGAAGACCCACGTAAAACGAGAGAAATCATCGATCACAACTAGACAGTACGAACTTCTGTTGATGCTAAGGACGTTGACCGGACCAAATAAGTCCATATGCAATAATTGGAGCACCTGACTGATTGAGTTGACTTGCTTTGGCAGGTGTGGTTTTCTATGATGTTTTCCTTGGGCACAGGACACACACTTCTCAAATGTAATAAAGTCCCTGACAGGTAAGCCTCGGACCATCTCATTCTTAGCAAGGCGATTTAGGTTTTTCGTGTTAGCATGACCGAGTCGTCGGTGCCACAGCATTGCGTTTTGTTCGGAGACTTTTGAAAATAGGCAAGTGACTTGTTCAGGTATGTTACTATTCATGTCAATAATGTAAGCATTCCCATCCCGCTTAGATTTGACGAGAATCCACTCTTCCAGGATGACAATGCCTGGCTTGAGAATCATGCATTCTTTATCGGTAAAATGGGTAGAATAACCTTTGTCGCAAATTTGGGAAACACTCAACAAGCTATGCTTTAACTCGGGAGCAAAGTTGACATTTTCAAAGCTTAGCACTCCATTTGTAGAGGTTCCTCTCTGAGTGATCTTGCCACCATCTCCGCCCGCGAAGGAAACATACCCCCCATTAAAAGATTGAATGTCACTCAATTGGGAGATGTCTCCTGTCATATGCTGGGAGCAGCCGCTGTCGACGTACCAAGAACGGACGGCATTCCTCCGCAACTGTCCCTGCAAAATGAGCGGGATCATTTAGATTTGGGAACCCAGGTCATCACTGTCCTGGGTTTCCTTTTCGCTTTCTCTGATTTATCTTTTAATGTTTTCAATTTAGGATCCTCATTTCTAATCACTTCAGAGGATGATGATCATGGATTAGAAATTGATTTGGGCATCCAATGATATTTAGGTTTTATAACATTCTCAGGTGGTTTTGAAATAGGTTTCTTATTAGTTTGCACTGAGCCTCTGGATGTTCTACTAGAAGTGGTTGAAGATCCATAACTGCTTTTTGACGAAACCGATCTTGGCGGAGCCTTGTTCTGTTTTGGCAAACTATTTGGAGCGTTGTTATGAAAAACCTTTTTATTCTTTTGAAAAACAGCCCTTTTTCTGCTTCGATCATCTTTCCAATCATCATTTCGAGAATGAGATCTTGAGGATTTTCTAATTAAAGACCTTCCTCGAGATTTGTTCTCTCCTCTTGGTGACATATAGTTCACAAAGATCATATTTTTGACAATTCCTAGCTATATGACCACCAACACCACAATTAAAACAAATATGTTTATTATTTGAACTTGTACTGCATTTCTTAGATTTATTTTCTTGACAGACACTCTTACTCTTCTCAGAAGAACATGCATGAGAAATAGGTTGTGAGATAAGTGAGGGTGCCTCAGATGGTGTGACTTGTGGAATTGATGGGTTTTCATGAGAATCACAAGCATCAGAATTACCAAACAGTTCATCAAACATGTCAAAGAAATCAAATTCAACAGGAGCAGATGTGGAAGCATCACACGAAACATTCTCAGTTTTAATATCAGAAACAAAAACTTTTTCATTTGAAACAAAAATATCAGAATCAGCAACAGAAATAGAAACATATTCTCCAACTTCACGCTTTGCTTGATCTAAGGATTGATCTGCAGGGGAAGTAGAAACGTTAGTACTTTCAACATTTATAAATCCTCCTGAAACGAAACCAGATGGCTTGCCATAAACCATGAATGGTTCGTTGGCAATCTCATCCTTGGATAGGGGTTGATACTGATATGTATGACTATAAGGAGGAGGTACACTATCATATCCTAAACCCTTTTGTTGGTTTCGTTTGAACTGCATGCAGTGATCAATCATGTTGGCAACTACCTCGCTTGATCCATCAAATTTTCTAAAATCAAAATTTGCAGTTTCAAATTGTCTTTTTAATGTATCAAGCTCAGTAATTAACTCATCATTTTGTCTCTTAACATAATCATAAAGTTCACATTTTTCACTGTATTCTGTCTGAATTCTTTTAAAATCTTTTATTTTTGTCTCTAACTGGGCCTTAAGGGGTTTTTGTCCTTTCCTGAGTTGATAGCCCTCATATCTAAGGTCCTCTACTTCTCTACGTAATAATTGAATTTCATGATGAAGAAGTTTAACATATTCATTACATGCCTGAGAGCAAGAAGGTAGATTTACCTCATTCTTCCTGGGCTCGGAAGTAGAAGACACCATCATAGCAAATTGCAGCTCCATCATCTCTGCTTCAGGATCAGCTGCATCATTCTTCAGGGGAGCATCATCAATTTGAGCTAGGTGAGCGTTTTCTGTCCCTGAAATATTCAAAGCCTGAATCTGGTCCTCCCAGTCAAAGGATTGAGTGACCATAACTGTCTCACCATTAACTGCAGCACCTGCACGATTGTTTCCCACTGCAACCATTGTCTTGTTGTTGTTCGTCCTACGATCTGGTTTTGGACACTCACGAGCAAAGTGACCCGGCTCGTGACAGTTGAAACATCGCAGCATGCCCTTGTTGAATCCCACCTTCTTGTCAGCATTCATACCCCAATTGTTCTTCCCTGTCTTTTTAGCAAACTGCTTGGCCCTGAAAACAGCCATAGCAATCTTCCATGTAATGTCCATCTCTTCCACGTCTTCTTGATGAATCTGATCCAGGTCAGCAAATGACAGCTGAGGTGGAAGCTCTCCAGCTACAAAAGCATTGTAGCAGTTAACAAGCCCAGTGGCTAGAGCCAGATTTTCATCAGTGTCTTTCGTGTTTGAGGAAGAGGCTACAACTGGCACATTTGGAGGAGGAATAGCTTGTGGAGTGACAAATGGTTGGCTTTGAGAATGAGGAATGGACGATGCAGCAGCGAAGGTCTGAATCTGAGGTTGTTGAGCAGCAAATACTTGACCTGAGGAAGACATGATTGATGAGAGAGCATTGTTGGATGAGATTCCAAGATTTGCAGTTGAGTACGAGTTCACATGGTTAATCTCTCTCTGTTTGTCATCAATATCACAAGCTTTGATGATCGCCATGATTTCAGCAAGAGTGAGGCGATTTAGATCCTTGGTCTTCTTAATCACAGCAACATTCATGTCCCATGACCTAGGAAGAGCATTCAGAAGCTTCCTGTTAATCTCTGACTTGGTCAAGAAAATCCCAGATATATTCATGTTAGTGGTAAGAGTTGTGAACCGCTGCAGCTGCGCCTCAAGAGTCTCTCCGGGAATGTAGTTGAACATATTGAACTTTTGTCGCCACATGTTCTGGCGACTCTCCTTCATATCTTCATTGCCTTCATATACCTCAATTAGGGCTTCCCACAAATCTTTAGCTGAAGTATACTCTCGGAAACCTTGAGCAATATCAGGAGATAATGCCATGGTTAGAGTGGCTAAAGCCCTTTCCTGTTCTTCCACCTTTTCAAACTCTTCATCTGTGTAGTTTTCAACAGCTTTGTCAATCACTTGTCCTCCAACCGTCATAGTGATTCTAACAGGGCCTCTAAGAATGCTTCTCCAGACTTTAAAGTCCTTCATTTTAATGTACTTTTCAATCCTGTATTTCCACTCAGGAAAACCATCTGCAGGCATTAATCTTGGAATACGCGTAGTAGTGCCCATGACAGTATCAAGTTTGTGAAAATGAGTTTGACTTTGAGATTCCATCAGAAATTAAAGCAAATTAATGTCAGAAAGAAGTTTACGGTTGATGTGATTACGACCGTAAACTGCGTTTACGGTTAATGAGTTTACGGCCGTAAACGGCGTTTACGGTTAATGTGTTTACAGCCGTAAACTGAGTTTACGGTCGGATGATTACGATTTGGATCTTTACGGTTTAAGTGTTTACGGTTATTGAAGCTTAGTTTACGGTTAATGAAGATTCACAGTTTACGGTTGATTAAAGTTCTTGAGTTTACAGCCGTAAACTGAGTTTATGGTCGGCAGTAAACTCCCAAAAGTTCTTCGAAAACGCGATTTTGGAGTAGATTCAATCCCTTTAACCACGAAAACACCAAAACCAATCTCGAACAGTAAGGAATGATCAATCTAAACAGCCGAAAACTCGATTGAATGAAGCTTTGACACCGGTTTTTCTCTGATACCAATTGTAAGGTCCTGAAACGGATCTTTACCAATGATCAAGCAACAAATAATCAATAGCAATCACAATAGAAGTAGAAGAAGAAAAGAAATCAAGCTTGCACACGTTTATTGCATAAAACGTCTGGTACAACTCGACAGAATGAACCGTGAACACTATGGCATCAACAACTAGACAAAGACCTACAACTCCTCTATTTATACTTGACTTGGGCCGCAAACTGGGTTTACGGCCGTAAACAGGTTTACGGCCGTAAACTCACTCTTGGGCCGTAAACAGCTAAACAACACCAAAAACACACTAAAGACTCATTAATGAACTATTACAATGAAAGCCTAGACCAAACCATTAACTGGACCCTTCATAAAATTTTCCCCACCTCGTAAAATTTTCTCCATAGCCATGTGCTTTTTTTCCCTGACAATGAGTTTAATGTATTAACCAAAAAGGTTTTGAGTCAGAATAACGCGTATAAGTCATGGCCAATGGTCATTGAAAAAGTGCAATGGTTAATATCATAAAACACATTATTGAGTTTTTCTAAATTAAACTTCAATTTTATATTTTTCTTATTAAAAAAGACCTTGTAATTTATCATTTTTCAAACAAAACTCTCTAACTTTTTGTTTTTTTTTTTCACCAAAAAACCTACATTTTTCATTCTAAAAAGCATTTAGGGAAAGTACTTTATATATATATATATATATATATATATATATATATATATATATATATATATATATATATATATATATATATAATCGTATCATATAAAAAATCGTATCGAACCGATGTG
The DNA here is from genome assembly GCF_052849685.1 of Lactuca virosa. NCBI lineage: Eukaryota > Viridiplantae > Streptophyta > Magnoliopsida > Asterales > Asteraceae > Lactuca > Lactuca virosa. Next base: position 169,735,965 of record NC_136428.1, on the reverse strand, counting down.
AGATACAATAACATTTTCTCATAGAGATGGAGACTCGAGGTCAGACAATGATGTGTCAAGCGATAATGGTACAGACGTCGACGTTGATATCATAAGTTTAAATTTGTCTATTTTTAAAAATCTTTTATGATAATAAAAAACAATATACATTATAAAGATATAAAAGACTATAGTATTGACATGAGCTAATATTATCATCAACTTAAATATTTAATTATGAAACCATGTGCAAATGAAACTCATGAGCATTCTCGTCAAAGACTTTTCGACACCGTCAAAATCGAGATAGTAGGTGAACAAGATTATGATTTTATTTTAAGGCTATTTAGAGGTTGCGAACTTCTCAAGGTATTTGTTAAATAAATACCATTGAATAATTATCGATGAAAATGAATAGGTTCTCTATTTTAGGAAAAATTACACATTTTACGTTGGGTTAACTGAAAAACAATTTTCCTTTCTTATAAGTAAACTGTAACGTCTAAATTTCTATACAACAAATCACATCCAAACAAAATAATCACAATATCACATAACTTCATATCTAGCGACAAATCTAAAACTAAAACCAATTGGTCTTCTCGTTAAAAATTAGGTAGGTCGTTCATTTTTTCCAATACTATAAGATAGATCCTAAAAAATAATATAAATTTTTTAAAAAAATATTAAAATTTAGGTAGATCCTAGGATCCACCTTAAATGTATGTAGTTTCGCCCATGTTCACACCTTAATAATTTTTTTTGAAGAATAAACAAGTTTCTCAACATCATATCATGATTCATAAACGTAAAATCTAATATCATGGTATTTAATTATTATTATTTTCAAACTTGTATATTTCGTATATGTCTCGTCAAACATAAAAGCAAACAATCCCTTAGAACATTGGGTATGGGTCGGTGTTATAACATCAATTTACATGTCACCCCACCTTTAACACCATATCGTTCCTACGTTATAACATGTTATAACATTTTAAGAGAGAGAGAGAGAGAGAGAGAGAGAGAGAGAGAGAAAGGTCCAATTAATGTGGTTTGGTATAGGCTTTCAATGTAATAGTTCAGTATGAGTCTGTAATACATTTTGAGAGTTGTTTAGGTGTTTACTGTTGGAAAGTGTGTTTACGACCGTAAACAGAGTTTACGGCCGTAAACACGTTTACGGCCGTAAACCCTGTTTACGGTCGTAAACCCAGTTTGCGGTCCAGTCTAGTATAAATATAAGAGGTGTAGGTCATTGTGCAATTGTTGATGCCATTGCGTTTACAGAGTGTTCCATCGAGTTGTACCTGACGTTTTTCTGAATATAAACGTGTGCAAGCTCGATTTCTTTTCTTCTTCCTCTTCTATTGTGATTGTTTGTTGCTTGATCATTGGTAAAGATCCTTTTCAGGACCTCACAATTGGTATCAGAGCAAAAACCGGTGTCAAAGCTTCATTCAATCGAGATTTGGGGTGCTTAAACTGATATTCTTATTGTTTGAAGATTGGTTTTAGTGTTTTAGTGGTTAAAGGAACTGAATCTACTGCAAAAATGTGTTTTTGAAGGCTTTCTGGGAGTTTACTGCCAACCGTAAACCCTTTTTACGGTTGTAAACTCAAGATCTTCAACAACCGTAAACTGTGAATCTTCAAAAACCGTAAACCAAGCTTCGTTAACCGTAAACGCTTAAACCGTAAACGTATAAACCGTAAACTCATCAACCGTAAACGTAGTTTACGGTCGTAAACAGCTCAACCGTAAACCCAGTTTACGGTCGTAATCACTTAAACCGTAAACCAAGTTTACGGTCGTAAACTCTTCAACCGTAAACCCAGTTTACGGTCGTAATCATCATCAACCTTAAACTTTTTTGTGACTTCAATCTGCTTTAATTTTAAATGGAATCTCAAAGTCAAAATCATTTTCACGAACTTGATACTGTCATGGGCACTACTACGCGTATTCCAAGATTAATGTCTGCAGATAGTTTTCCTGAGTGGAAGTACAGAATTGAAAAATACATTAAGATGAAGGATTTCAAAGTCTGGAGAAGCATTCTTAGAGGCCCTATTAGAATCATTATGACAGTCGGAGGCCAAGTGATTGACAAGGCTGTTGAAAACTACACTGATGAGGAGTTTGAGAAAGTTGAAGAGCAGGAAAGGGCTTTAGCCACTCTAACCATGGCATTATCTCCTGATATTGCTCAAGGGTTCCGAGAGTACACTTCAGCTAAAGATTTGTGGGAAGCCCTAATGAGGTATATGAGGGCAATGAAGATATGAAGGAGAGTCGCCAGGACATGTTGAGACAAAAGTTCAATATGTTCAACTACATTCCAGGAGAGACTCTTGAGGCTCAGCTGCAGCGGTTCACAACTCTCACCACTGACATGAACATATCTGGGATTTTCTTGAACAAGTCAGAGATTAACAATAAGCTTCTAAATGCTCTTCTCAGATCATGGGACATGAATGTTGCTGTAATTAAGAAGACCAAGGATCTAAATCGCCTCACTCTTGCTGAAATCATGGCGATCATCAAAGCTTGTGATATTGATGACAAACAGAGAGAAATAAACCATGTGAACTCGTACTCTACTGCAAACCTTGGAATCTCATCCAACAATGCTCTCTCATCAATCATGACTTCCTCAGGTCAAGTGTTTGCTGCTCAACAACCTCAGATTCAAACCTTTGCTACTGCATCATCCAATCCACAAAGCCAGCCATTTATCACTCCACAAGTTGTTCCCTCTCCAAATGTGCTCGTTGTAGCCTCTTCCTCAAACACTAAAGACACTGATGAAAATCTGGCTCTAGCCACCGGGCTTGTTAACTGCTACAATGCCTTTGTAGCTGGAGAGCTTCCACCTCAGCTGTCATTTGCCGACCTGGATCAGATTCATCCTGAAGATGTGGAAGAGATGGACATTACATGGCAGATTGCTATGGCTGTTTTCAGGGCCAAGCAGTTTGCTAAGAAGACAGGGAAGAGCAACTGGGGCATGAATGCTGACAAGAAGGTGGGATTCAACATGGGCATGCTGCGATGTTTCAACTGCCACGAGCCGGGTCATTTTGCTCGTGAGTGTCCAAAACCAGATCGTAGGACGAACAACAACAGGACGATGGTTGCAGTGGGAAACAACCGTGCAGGTGGTGCAGTTATTGGTGAAACTGCTATGGTCGCTCAGTCTTTTGACTGGGAGGACCAGATTCAGGCTTTGAATATCTTAGGGCCAGAAAATGCTCACCTAGCTCAGATTGATGATTCTTCCTTGAAGAATGATGCAGCTGATCCCGAAGCAGAAATGATGGAGCTGCAGTTTGCTCTAATGGTGTCTTCTACTTCCGAGCCCAGGAAAAGTGAGGTAAATCTACCATCTTGTTCTCAGGCTTGTAATGAATATGTCAAACTTCTTCATGATGAAATTCAATTATTACGTAGAGAAGTAAAGGACCTTAGATATGAGGGTTATCAGCTTAGGAAAGGACAGAAACCCCTTAAGGCCCAACTAGAAACAAAAATAAATTACTTTAAGAGAATTCAAACAGAATATAGTGAAAAATGTGAACTGTATGATCATATTAAAAGACTACTTGATGCTGTAACTGAAGAACTTGACGCTTTGAAAATTAAATGGGAAAAACAGATGTTAGTTTCAAAAATTATACTGCGTCAAGTAAGACAGTCGAGTCCTTATTTGAAACTCAATTGCAGTTCAAACGAAATCAGTCAAAGGGTTTAGGATATGATAGTGTACCTCCTCCTTATAATCATACATATCAGTATCAACCCCTATCCAAGGATGAGATTGCCAATGAACCGTCTATGGTTTATGGCAAGCCATCTGGTTTCGTTTCAGGAGGATTTATTAATGTTGAAAGTACTGACATTTCTACTTCCCCTGCAGATCAACCATTAGATCAGGCAAAGCTTGCAGCTGGAGAATTTGCTTCTGTTTCTGTTTCTAATTCTGATATTTCTGTTTCAAATGAAAATGTTTGTGGTTCTGATGTTAAGACAGATAATGTTTCATGTGATGTTTCCACTTCTGCTAATGTTGAACTTAATTTCTTTGATATGTTTGATGAATTGTTTGGTAATTCTGATGCTTGTGATTCTCATAAAAACCCATCAATTCCACAAGTCACACCATCTGAGGCACCCTCACTTATCTCACAACCTATTTCTCATGCATGTTCTTCTGAGAAGAGTAAGAGTGTCTGTCAAGAAAATGAATCTGAGAAATGTAGTACAAGTTCAAATAATAAACAGATTTGTTTTAATTGTGGTGTTGGTGGTCATATAGCTAGGAATTGTCAAAATAGGATCTTTGTGAACTATATGTCACCAAGAGGAGAGAATGAATCTCGAGGAAGGTCTTTAATTAGAAAATCCTCAAGAACTCGTTCTCGAAATGATGATTGGAAAGATGATCGAAGCAGAAAAAGGGATGTTTTTCAAAAGAATAAAAAGGTTTTTACTAACAAAGCTCAAAATAGTTTGCCAAAACCGAACAAGGCTCCACCTAGATCAGTTTCGTTAAAAAGCAATTCTGGAACTTCAACCACTTCGGGTAGAACATCCAGAGGCTCTGTGCAAACTCATAAGAAACCTATTTCAAAACCACCTGAGAATGTTGTAAAACCTAAATATCATTGGATGCCCAAATCAATTTCCAATCCATCATCTCCATCCTCTGAAATGATTAGAAACGAGGATCCTAATTTGAAATCTTTAAAAGATAAATCAGAGAAAGCGAAAAGGAAACCCAGGACAGTGATGACCTGGGTTCCCAAATCTAAATGATCCCACTCATTTTGCAGGGATAGTTGCGGAGGAATGTCGTCCTTCCTTGGTACGTCGACAGCGGCTGCTCCCGACATATGACTGGAGACATCTCCCAATTGAACAACATTCAATCTTTTAATGGTGGGTATGTTTCCTTCGCGGGCGGAGATGGTGGCAAGATCACTCAAAGAGGAACTGTTACAAATGGAGTGCTAAGCTTTGAGAATGTCAACTTTGCTCCCGAGTTAAAGCACAACTTGTTGAGTGTTTCCCAAATTTGCGACAAAGGCTATTCTACCCATTTTACCGATAAAGAATGCATGATTCTCAAGCCAGGCATTGTCATCCCGGAAGAGTGGATTCTCGTCAAATCTAAGCGGGATGAGAATGCTTATATTATTGACATGAACAGTAACATCCCTGAACAAGTCACTTGCCTATTTTCAAAAGTCTCTGAATAAAACGCAATGCTGTGGCACCGACGACTCGGTCATGCTAACGCGAAAAACCTGAATCGCCTTGCTAAGAATGAGATGGTCCGAGGCTTACCTATCAGAGACTTTATTACATTTGAGAAGTGTGTGTCCTGTACCCAAGGAAAGCATCATAGAAAACCACACCTGCCCAAGCAAGTCAACTCAATCAGTCAGGTGCTCCAACTATTGCATATGGACCTATTTGGTCCGGTCAACATCCTGAGCATCAACAAAAGCTCATACTGTGTAGTTGTGATCGATGATTTCTCTCGTTTCACGTGGGTCTTCTTCTTATCCAACAACGCAGGTGTTCCTGATCTGATAAAGAAGTTCATTGTGATGATTGAGAAACAAACCAACAACCAGGTGAAGGCGCTTCGTACTGACAATGGAACTGAGTTCAAGAATGCGGTTCTTGACCATTTTTGCGCAGAAAAGGGGATCGCGCGTCAATACAGCTCTGCTCACACGCCGCAACAAAATGGCATTGCTGAAAGGAGAAATAGAACTTTAAAAGACGCTGCAAGGACAATGCTTTGTGATTCAAAATTACCTGTTTTCTTTTGGGCCGAGGCGATTAACACTGCTTGCTACATGCAGAATCGTGTTCTAATCAACAAAGCACAGATGAAGACACCGTACGAGATTCTCTATGGACACAAGCCTTCAGTCAGCCATTTCCGTGTATTTGGCTGCCCTTGCACCCTTCTTCACTTGGAATCCAACCCTAAATTCAATGCCAAAGCCGATGATTGTTACTTTATAGGATATGCTGCGCGCACCGCGTATAGGGTTTACAACAAGAAGACTAAGCAGATTGTTGAATCCTATGACGTGCACTGGTTGGAGGAGAATGAAACAAACGCTCGAGTGGGTCCTGACTGGTTATTTGATTACACATCGCTTTTCAAATCCTTAAATGTGTCTTCAGATGGCTCAAATGGATCCTCTTCTGGTTCGAAGATTTTTTCTGAAGACGAAGATGAAGAAGTTGTTTACAGACCTCCAACGGTTGAGGGGGAGTCCTCTGCTCCATCTGAGGGGGAGTCCTATGCTCCACCTGAGGGGGAGTCATCTGACCAACCTGATAGTCCAGAGTCTAAAGTTCAAGATGGAACTCCTGATGCTGATGCTACAGCTCTTACCCCTATTGAAAGAAAGTTCATGTCTAGAGATGCTTCCGCTGTCAATCCAACTTTTATGGAACTACTCTTTTCTGAAGAAATTGCTAATGAGTTTGTAGCAGATCCATCCAATATGGATCAATCCGCAAATGATGGAGGTTTCAACATTCACACTCTTCCTGTTTCACTCAATGATACCAACCAAGACACTCCTTCAAGAATTCAACGCGATCATCCGATCGATAACATCATTAACCAGCTGGGTGACGGAGTTAAAACTAGAAGTCAGAGTGGAGATGTCAATGCATGTCTCTATTCTTGCTTTATATCTCAAATAGAGCCCAAGAACGTTGTCATGGCTTTGAATGAGCCCAGCTGGGTAGATGCGATGCATGAAGAGCTAAATCAGTTTGAAAAGCTCGGGGTTTGGAAGTTGGTTGAGTTACCGAAGGGAAAAAGGTTTCTTGACACGCGTTGGGTCTATCGTAACAAGCAAGACGATTCTGGTGTAATAGTGCGCAATAAAGCAAGGTTGGTGGTTCGCGGGTTTCGACAAGTTGAGGGTCTTGACTATACTGAGGTTTATGCTCCTGTGGCTCGATTGGAGGCTATCCGTATCTTTCTCGCATATCCTTCCTACATGAACTTCACGGTCTACCAAATGGATGTCAAGACTGCCTTCTTGTATGGCAAGGTGAAGGAAGAAATTTATGTTGATCAACCCCCTGGGTTCGTTAACTCCAAGTTTCCTAATCATGTCTGCAAGTTGGACAAGGCATTGTATGGGTTACATCAAGCTCCTCGAGCATGGTATGCGACTCTAACAAAGCATTTGCTCGAGCATGGATACTCTCGCGGCACTATTGATCAAACTTTATTCATCAAGCATGTTGGTAATGATCAGATACTAGTCCAGATGTACGTTGACGACATTATCTTCGGGTCTACCAGTCCACAGCTTTGTAAAGAGTTTGAAGGCGTGATGAAAAAGCGGTTTGAGATGAGTTCACTGGGTGAAATGACCATGTTTCTAGGGCTTCAGGTCAAACAAAATTCAACCGGAATCCTGTTACATCAAGCTAAGTATGTGGAGGATATTCTTGAGAAGTTCGGGTTTCAAGATGCGAAACCTGCATCGACACCAATGGCTGAAAGACCCCTGCTGAATCCAGATATTGATGGCGAATCCGTAGATCAGACACACTACAGATCGATGATCGGATCGTTGATGTATCTTACTGCAAGTCGTCCCGACATCATGTTTGCAGTTTGTCAATGTGCTCGCTATCAGGCTAATCCTAAACTCTCTCATCTTATTGCTGTCAAAAGAATTTTTCGGTATATCAAAGGCAGCCCAAAATTGGGTCTTTGGTATCCGAAAAATTCTAAATTTGATTTATATGCTTTTGCTGACAGTAATTATGGAGGCTGTGAGCTTGACAGGAAATCGCCATCAGGAGGGTGCCAATTCCTTGGCGATAGGCTGGTGTCGTGGCAGTGCAAGAAACAGCATACCGTCTCTACCTCAACAGCAGAAGCGGAATACGTTGTTGCATCTGCCTGCTGTTCTCAAGTTATCTGGATCCAACATCAGCTGTTGGACTACGGTTTGAATTATCTAGAAACCCCAATTCACTGTGATAATGAGGCCGCAATTCAAATAACTAAAAATCATGTCCAACACTCCAAAACCAAGCACATTGATATCAAAATTCACTTTATTAGAGATTGTTATGAGCGCTCGCTCATTAGGCTAGAACAGGTTCCCACTGCCAATAATGTGGCGGATCTGTTCACCAAGCCTTTTAACAAAGCTCGATTCGATGTGCTTGTGGAATTTTTAAAAATGATTCATTTTGAGGATTAAATTTTTGTTATTCATTAGGTTAGTTTAAATTTGCGCATTTTAGTGTTTTCATTCTCACCCATGCACAAATTTAGGGGGAGAAATAAACAAAAACCAAACAAAAAATTAAAAATTAAAAAAAAATCCAAAAACATCTTGTTTCTGTTTTATTTTTTTTCAGAAAACATTCAAAAATCCAAAAACATTAAAAATTCAGAAAAATCAAAAATATTGTCGCCTTCATTTTTGCTTGTTGATATAGTACTGGGAAGTGATATAATCATGTGATAACAGGCAATTTGAATCTATGTAAGGGACTGAATCTGAATTGTCTAGGCTCTGTGTTCGATGCGCTGGTAGGCACGAAAGATTCTAAATGGACGTGACTAGGCAGAGTTGAACTTAAGGAATTCATAGTCTTGACAAATCTTGACCTAGTTAGATCCGTTTAGCCTGACAATACGACGCTTGGATAGGTTGAGCAGGGAGATATATATGGGAAGTCTACTGGTCACATTAAAGAACCTGTACTTGGAACCGTGGATTAACTTTTCCTCGATGTGCGGATTCTGTCCTTAATTCCGGTATTGATGGGGTGACTGGTAAATTCCGATGAATTAGGTCTGTAGAAAATTGTTTTCTTTCTCTATCTGTCTGTTAGTCATATGTTACCTCCTCTGCATGACTCAAAATCCGACCTGGACTGTAACATATGCAATTCTATTTCTCTGCATCCTCAATCTATGCACTTCTTCCTGTCTGTTAGTCATATGCTGTCTCCTTTGCGTGATTGAAATACATCCGACCTGGTACACAGCATATGCACAATTCTACTTCTCAATCCCTCTAAATCTGGTTAGTTATATGTTTCACCCTCTGCGAGATTGGAAGAGATCCGACCTGGGTGTATAGCATATGCATTCTAAATCTGACTTCTCTCTTAATAATTGTCTGCTCACCCGATGTAAGGAGTATTCTGGAAGTCCTTGATTAATGGAGCATATTAGGAAGCGGGAACCATGTTCCAGTACAATTAAAAATTAAACACTTACAGATTGTCTATAGATCTCGCTGCTAAATTTAGGTGGACAACAATATCCCTGGTCGTCGTCAGCTGAATGGTCCTTAACATATAGTATCTAGGAACTTAGGATCACTTTGTCTTATAACTAATAGTATGTCCTAAATCTGTCATAATTTTTCGTGTTTAAGTGGACCACAATACCGGCGATCAACCAGACAAAGACGTGAAGATTGTCGGTACCGACAAGTGGAGTAAGGTTGTCTAACAACTTTGATCCCAGTATCACAAGATAATTTTCAGTGAATTTTGAGATAAATTTTGTCTGTGTTTATTTTAATTTAATTTTTATTTTTATTTTATTTTAATTTTATTTTTATAATTGTCAAAAATTTAATTTTTAAATCTTTTAATTCTTAAATTTGTAATTAGTTTATTTTATTTTTAGTTTAATTTTAATTTTACTTTTATTTTAATATCCTCAAAAGTTTTATTTTTGAAAATTTAATCAGGATTTGGACTGTGCCTTACACTGTGTGGGAGACAGGTAAAATTCAAGGGAGGTATAAAAGGTGGAGTTTACTGCTGTAAACCCTTTTCACCTTCCCCTCTCCCTTTACAGCCACAAACTCTTTCTCTCTCTACTCTCTCTCATCCTCGAAATTTTTGTGAAGATTTTGCGAAATCAGTTAGTCCACTTCGAAGGTATGCTAAAACCGACTGGGGAAAAGCTATTGGTTCATCGATTCGACTGAAACTGGAGGATTAATCGTCGTTTATGTGTTCGTCGGCGTTTACGGTTTGGGGAGGGTTTACGGTTTGGGGAGATTCAAGAACCGTAAACTCCTTCTGGGCTTACGACCGTAAACTCCTTTTGGGCTTACGACCGTAAACTCCTCTGAGTTTACGACCGTAAACTCAGTTTACGGTTAGGTGACCATTGCAATGGGTTTACGGCCATAAACCCACTTTGGACCGTAAACTCTTGTTTGACCAATATTGACCGTAAACTCAATTTTTTTTTAAATAATTTTTTTTAAGGTCAAAATAAAATTGTTTAATTAAGAAAACTTAAAGCTCTAACTGTTTAAATACTTTGTTTTCTTACTTGGCCTGGTTTAGTGCAGATCAATGGCGAGTCTTAAGTTTGCTGACATGCATAACCTGGCAATTGTGTTGGATGAACCTCCTGTTGCTCATGGAGATTTCAGATCAATGATCTACAGACTAAGAGAATGCTGCCTGGCTTGTGCCATCACTGTGAATCCAATCATTTATCAGAACATTGTCAGGGAGTTCTGGCAGACGGCCAAGATGTCAAAAGACAATGGTGCGTTCGCTGTTAAAGCTGTGGTTAAAGGATGCAAGATCATAATCACTGAGCAGTATATCAGAGAAACATTGCTGATCAATGATCAACCCGATTTTCCTACTGAAATTGGGATTGATGATGTTCAAAAGGTTCTCAAAAGGATGGGATATGAGGGCATCTACCCTCCCACAGTGAAGAAGCTTCTGCCTCCCTACTAGAGATTTTTGGCGCATGTGTTCGTGAGCTATATCTCGGGGAGGAGATCAGGAGCTGATGAAATCTCTCTCAGGAACACAGGGGCAATCGTTTCACTGGCTGCTGGCATCAAATTCAACTTCTCGAAGTTCATTTTGGATGAGTTCTTGGTAAATATCAACGCTATAAGCCGGGAGACCAGAGATGCATTCTTGCTATATCCGAGATTTATTCAGATGTTCATCGACAACCAATTCCCAGAGATGATCAAAGATGGTGACAAGCTGGATATAAAGTCATTAGGCCCGTACACGATTGGTCTCATTAAGCAGAATCGAAAGGGCAAAGTCGTCTTCCAAGGCTTACATCCTCTCGTGAAATTCGGAAAATTTGTTGAAATAGATGAATCTTCCGAATCTCATGGAATGTCTGACAAGATGTCTTCAGAGCCCACTTCCTCCGAGAGAGTTGTTTCTGAAGATGTCATCACAGTTTCAGATCATGATGAAGAAGAAACTCCAGCTAATAATGCTCAAGTAGCTGAGGAACACGAATTGACATCTGTTCAGGTACAAGGAGATTACAATGAGGGGTCTGGAATGGAGACTGATTTGTACGAAGGCCTCGACCTCACAGGATTCGATAACGATGAAATTCCTCTCAACTTCGGTAGCAATGAAGATTTCATGACCGACGTAAACCTCAACACACTGCTTAAAAATATCGATGAAGTTGCTCATCAAGCAACGGAGATAAGGGAAAAGGAAGACGTTCTCGAAGCCACGCCTCCTCCTTCCAATCCAACGGCGGAAATAGCAATTCCTATGGTGACAGTATCAGGGATTCCTCCCATTGATGTTGTTTTACCTACTTCTGAGCCATTAGAAAGTGATCATACAACTACACAAGCCTCTCCTCCTCCAACAAAAAGACGAAGACTTGACCCTAGACAGGGAATTCTTGATTCGAGTTCACTTCAAAGTTTTACAGCTCCACCAATAACAACTCCAGTTATCGTCTCATCTGAACCTATCAGTGAAGGTCCTAGTACCTTCTATGAAGCTGGTGGATCTTCCTTCCCCACAGATTTCTCTCCTCCCAGGCCAGAGCATGATGCTGCCGCGGTTAAGTTAGCCAGGTTTTTGGCCAGAGAACAACTCACAACACCTCCCTCACATGGCAAAGGAATTTCTATTGGGGGTGGCAGCTCAGGAGAAGAGAATCCGCCACTTCTTGGACTCCAGAAAGGGATCGATGCTCTAAATCAGAAAAATGTTGATTTAGATCAGAGAAATATTGAGCTGGATATCAAGGTCGCAGACCTTCAGACTGAAAATACAAAGCTCAATATTCAAGTGGCCGAACTTATCGAAGATAAAGCTCTGAAGACGAAACAGATTACGGATCTTCAGACACATTTTGGCTTACTGACCGCCAGCTACTACGATCTAAAGAAGAAGCTGGAAGAAGAATTTGGCGACAAATTCAAGTCATCCGTTGACGAGCCAAAGATCTATCTTCCCGACCAAGATGCTCCCATAGCTCCACGACCTACAAGAACAACCACCGTTGTTGACTGTTTTAAAAAAGAACCGGCTCAGGCTCCAAGTGTAATGGCATTAAAACGCGCTAAATTGGCCAATTCAGCTGAAAAGGGTCAAATTTTATTCAAAAGGATCTCAGAACATAATGCCCCCTGGGATCAACAAAAGATCACCGTTACGGATCTGGGCGAACATCGTTTCAGAGACGTTTATGGTGATAGGTCAGGAATCATCTCGTGGGGATTCCATGACACTATGAATATGTTTATGGTGAGAAGAAAGAGCGGCAATACTGAATTATACAAAGATGCTCACGATTTTCATTCCTTTACTAGGATTGATCTTACGGATCTGTCTAAAGCTCCTTTCTCAAATCCATCAAACAATCCCAGGGCGACTCAGTTCAAATCATTTTTGGAAGATCAAGTAGCTAAGGGTTTCCCTTCAATGAAGAATGCAGAGTCTATTATCAAGATTTATCCTAGCGTCATTGATCCCAAAACAAGTCAGCCACTTCGATCAGTGATGTGGCCCGCTACTGCTCAAGTAAAGCAGGTTCTCGTTCTTCAAAATTATCCAGATGGATCTCTCGCATCCATGCAATACTGAGTGTTTGATGAATCTGATGCTGCTGCTGTCATCAAGCTTAAAGACGATTGTATCCGCTTGTATGACAAGAGGGATTTGCTTCAATTTGGCAAGTGGGACATACATCAGCTCTCCATTCATCAGATCAAGGTGGCTGAAGACATTTTTGAGCCCGTTGCAAAGGAATACACTTCGATGGTTGCTGAGATTATAGAGAAGGAGATGTGGAACGGAGCTATGGGAAAATCTGATGTGCTGGTGGTCGACAAAAGTTGAGTCCAAGCTAGCACCAAACCAAGGGGGAGATTGAAAGGTCCAGTTAATGTGGTTTGGTCTAGGCTTTCAATGTAATAGTTCAGTATGAGTCTGTAATACATTTTGAGAGTTGTTTAGGTGTTTACTGTTGGAAAGTGTGTTTACGACCGTAAACAGACTTTACGGCCGTAAACACGTTTACGGCCGTAAACCCTGTTTACGGTCGTAAACCCAGTTTGCGGTCCAGTCTAGTATAAATAGCAGAGGTGTAGGTCATTGTGCAGTTGTTGATTCCATTGCGTTTACAGAGTGTTCCATCGAGTTGTACCTGACGTTTTTCTGAATATAAACGTGTGCAAGCTCGATTTCTTTTCTTCTTCCTCTTCTATTGTGATTGTTTGTTGCTTGATCATTGGTAAAGATCCTTTTCAGGACCTCACAGAGAGAGAGAGATTATTAGATTGGTTAATACTCCCGTTGCAAAATGCCATAATGCAAACAAGACACACCATAACATCTTGAGGGGGGGGGGTGTTCATGGTGTTACGACGACGTTATGGAGGTGCCACATAGGCACCTCCATGCCGTTAATGTAACATCTCAAAAATCATGACAAAAGTTTTGCTTTTAAAACCATGTCAAAATCCATAAATCATACAAATCATGGTTTACAAAAGTCATAATCATAAATCAGAGTATCCCAAAATCATGGATCAAATAAATATCAAGGATGATGTGCACAATCACGCCTTCGCATTCCCCCTGTCCTCTGATGTACCTGAAACCATAAAATCAAATTGTAAGCCAAAGCTTAGTTGTAACATCTCGATTTTCAGGTATTATTATATTTCTTTTATCTTTATATAAATGGCACCTTTGGTCCCTCGGAAGAAAAGTCTTGTGATTCTAGTCACACGATCGGCGTACGTAAGGGTACGCACAGCATACCCATGCAGAGTGTGGATCGGGGGTGGCCAGCTAGTACGCTGGGCGTACGTGTTGTACGCCGGGCGTACTAGCCCAGACTCCAAAAACCTAATTGCTTAGTTGCTCACTATATAAAGAACATTAAGTCCCCTTTTTGGTCACCCTTATTAGCCTCCAAACCTTCCCTAAATCCTAATCCCGAGTTTGAGTGTTGTGTGAGCCTTGCAAGTTCAGTTGGGTATTGGAGAATTTAGTTGAATAAGGGAGCTAGTGAAGAAGAAGAAGGTGTTAGCAAGCTTGCAGATCCAGAAAACTTCCCTCCTTGTGCATCATTCTCAGGTATAAAGTTTGTACATTGGCAAGTCTTTCATTAGATCTCCATGTTTGATGGTTTAAGGGTTTTGTCCCCAAAGATCGGACCTTTATTAGTTTGGGGCACTCTAGGGGTTTATAGCTGTCCTTTCATGTATTATAGGAATTTTGGATGCATAAAAATGGAAGCTTGATCACTCCTTTTAGTTCATGCATGAACAAAATGGATTTGGATATGTTGGGAGTTTATGAATGTTGCTTTGGGACTTTTCTAGCCATACAAAGGCTTAAAGATGATAAATTTATGGTTTTAGACGTCATGGAATGGCCAGCTCTATGGTTGGGAGGAAATGTCTTAAGGATTTAAGACACAAGTTGGTAGAAATAGAAATAGACGGAGTACGTTGAGCGTACTCCTGGCTACGCCCCGTGTAACCGGTCCCATCCCAGTTATTCGCTGATCCAAGTTGTACGCCCCACGTAGATTGTGGCACGCTCAGCGTACACGTTGAGTGATGACTTTTGTTGACTTTGACCATTGGTCAAGATTTAGGGTTCTTCGACCATTTGAAGGGCATAATGGTCCTTTTGCCCTTAGAAGGTTTAGCTGTGGGATTTGGATTCGTGAGTGAGTTTTGAACCTTAATTATTAATTAGGGTTTATTGTTTTGGTGACTAGGCGGAGTCTAGATCCGGTAGTTCGGGTGCTAGGTTTTTCGTGTCATCAGCATCAGGTGAGTCTCCTCACTTATTCTAACCTATGTGGTACAATAGTTGTATATGTGATGACCATCTTTTATTATCTATTGCTGATTCTTTGTGAGTGAGACTGCTGATAGTCTCCAGGGTGGCTGACAACCCATCGGGCGTGCTGTTAGCTCACTGGGACCGCTAATAGTCCCCAAGATTGTTGAAAATCCATAATTGTTTATTTTATGTTGTGCTATATGTGGTATTTTAGGGAACTCACCAAGCTTTGTGCTTACAGTTGATTATATGTGGCAAGTATTTCTGAGGACCGCAGGAAAGCGAAGGTCTGATTGTACACACTCGCTAGGATGTTTGCTGTTGGGACGGATGTGAACTCTGATATTATGGAAATGAATATTTTGAATAATTATGTTCTTGAAAACTTGTTTTACAAAACCTTGATTTTGGTAATTTAAATTGAAAATTTTGGTTTGAAATTTGAGGTGTTACATTATTGAGTTCCGCCAAAGTACCACACACAACAGAACATATACAAACATTGCATGGTGGGTCCATATCCTCCCGACCGGATTACCCCTGGCCCACAGTCTCCCGAATTGAGTGTCCTTGGCCCACAATCTACCGAATGGATTGTCCCTGGCCCATAATCTCCCGACTGGTTTGCCCCATGTTTTTTGGCCTACAACACAATTTAATATCGCGTTAACCCACCCACAATATGTCGACATATGCAACAGATAAACACATAACCAACAAGTACAGGTAATCATACAGATCTACCAATCTAACATGCAACCGACAAATACAGATAATCATACAGATCTACCAGTCTAACATATAACCATCATAACATCGTCCAATTTACCAGGATACCTAACCTAGTGGGCCGACATTGGTACCTTCGATAGCTGAACTGATCACTGCTCCAAACACTTGCTCTACGGGTCACCTGTACAACACATGGACCAAACCTCAATCTACTACTCAAAATACCCCAAATGACCTAAAGTCAAACTTGGTCACATGTACTTGAAAACTTGTTTTACGAAATCTTGATTTTGGTAATTTAAATTGAAAATTTTGGTTTGAAATTTGAGGTGTTACAATTTGGTATCAGATCCCTCGTTTGAGGGATTTGGGTGAACCTCGGGGTGATTCCAAACTCAAACTAAGGGCCTGAGAGATTTTAAAAAGAACCTAACAAAGAAAAGAAGAGTTTTACAAGAGAAAAACCCAAAGAAGCAGTGTGTACAATCAACCAGCACTCGAGCGGCAGTTTCCCAAAATACCCAAATCTATATTATAAATATTGCAGAGTAGTTGTACTATGAGCTGGTAGAATTGCATGCTAGTTAGAGATATGCTAAGGAATCTTACAGAGATAGTGATGTGATGTTACCTGATTTGTGATGCCTTAGCCTAGGAGTTCACTCTTATGATATTGAATTTATCATTATTGTTTGCTTTGTGTATCCTATTGTGACATCCCCAATTTCACGGCCAGAAAAGACCAATTTGTTTATGCTTTATTTAAAAATCAAAGTATTCTTTTGAAGAATAATATTGCAGAATTTGTTCCCAAAATATGATAAAAGCATTTCCGAAGAAATATGTTTTAATTATATTAAAAAACGTTGGGATGTCATTGTCAATACAGTACATAAGCATAAACAGAAATAGTACAGGCCTTACAAACATCTATTACTCTAATGGCCTATAATCCATAGATCTTTCATCAGATCATCACTCCTGTGCTCTTTCGCCACTACCTGTAATACAAGAAACTGAGTGGATCAGGCTTGGGAGCTTGGTGAGCACATAAGGTTTTCAACCCACAATAATTAAGTTCTTTAATTTCATCAAATCATTCAACTCGATTACCCATTCTCGTTATCCTCACTTTATGTCCCTAAAATATCTAATTTAAGGGACCTATCCTAAGGATTATCGTCGGGATAGACAATGCTGCTTAGGGGATTCCTCGGCAATATAAGTCAGTAAGGCAACCATGAGGGGATGGAGTACACCTGGTGAACACGTCGTTCACAAACACCTACAGGTTGCGTGCCTACCAGCGTTCCACTAGACTGTCTAGAATAGTCTGTGGTCGTCATCTATACACCGCTAGATAACTCGGTCAGCTTTCAACGTCGAGGCCTCTCGTCATTTATCTCATCTTTCATCATCTATATCATCTACCTATCTTTACCCAGTATATTCATAAGTATAAAATACATATACAGTTTAAATCAAGTAAAACATGTATAAATCGTTCATCCAACATAGATATCAAAAACACAGATAATAGGCACATATAGCACGTAAAATATATTAAATACTTCATATCTATGTGTAAGATGAAAGTAACTATGCACTCACTTGTTAAAGTGATGACTCGAAATTTGAGCAGCGCTTCGCTTCTAACAATTATCTTTTCCGTTGACGAAACCTAGTATTATTATCGCTAAACTTTAGTCTAATATTTATTGCGACTAATTATTAGTCTAGATTCATCATTAACTCAAAGTCTACTTTCATGATCTATCAAGTAAGGAACAACCAGGTAGGATCATATCGGAGGTAGGGTCCGTTTGGTATACGGAGTATACTGTTTGGAAATCCCACTTTAAACACCTCCCTAAATCACAGCCTAGACATCATCCCCGTAAGTAGATCAATCAGTCTAACGACTTTGAATCACTGATAAATCTTGTTTATAGGTTCATAATAACGATAATGAACTTAAACATAAGTTATACTTAAAGTACGGTAAGCATAACTCACTTACAAGGGGGTTTAGCGAGAACCGGGCTCTGCGCGGGCAAAACTTCTGAGCCGAAAGATCTTCTTCTCGGGGCTTTCCTGTGCTCCAGGACTCGCTACTAAGACCTAGGAGGTGCTAGGGAAAGGCTTAGAGGGTTTGGGGGTGTTTGAGAGAGAATGGGTTTGAAAGGTGTGAGGAAAATAGTGATTTGCGCCTTCTATTTATTGGCTGTCTAGGGGCGTTTCGCGTCATGAAATTTACATTCGCGTTGTGACCTTGCGTAGGCACCAAGGCTTCGCCTAGTGCTGCCACGTGGCGCAGGATGCATGTAAAACAACCAATTTTAAAAAATTCATAACTTTCGCATAAAATCTCCGTTTTTGACGTTCTTTGTATCCACGCGTAGGTATTGACAAGCTCTACAACTTTCGTTTAGACTCGATCAGCTAATTTTGACTTTATATTTAAAGTTATATTTTAACAGGCTTAGACAGTTAAAGTCCGTTAAAAAGTGATAACTTTGTCATCCGACGTCCGACGTCCGTTTTCGACTGTCTTTATATCGTTGAGCTCCTATTAACGAGATCTTTAATTCTCGTTTAGGTTGTGTCGGCTAAAAATCCATCGATCTGACATTCGGTTTTCGGGCTATATACTTCTATGCAAAATCTTAGAAAAATCATAACTTCGTCAAACCAAGTCAGATTTGGACGTTCTCTATATGCACGCACTCGGTTTAACATATACTACGACTTTCATTTAGATTGCTAAGTCTAAAAGTAGCTTATCAATAGTTCACTTTTTACGATATGTGGCGTTGTGCCGGTTTAGTCGCAAAACTTTGACGGATCATAATTTCTTCGTTATAAGTCGGATTTCAGCGTTCCTTATATCTCTGGAATCCTTGTTACGACTACTTCAACTTTCTTCAAAGATATTGGGTCAATTTTTCATTCTATTTTTGATGCATATTTATTATTATTATTTTATTATGTCGTATAAGCACATATGATGCACATAAATCACATAATACTCAAATATTTCTTCTTCATTACTTCGAAATAGGTTACAATTCTTAGCCATATGATGCACATATGATGCACATAAATCATAATGATGCTTAGCTAGAAACGCAGGTGTTACAATTCTCTCCTCCTTAGGATGATTCCGTCCTAAAATCACGCTTCAACAAGCAGATGTGGATAGTGACTCATCATTTCACTCTCTGTCTCCCAGGTAAGGTTCGGCCCATTCGAATGTTTCCATCACACAAGCAACAACATCATCCATTGAATTAATAGTATAATTCAATACAAGTGTGTTATGTGTATAGTTTGAAAGACACCAAAATATGAATGAAAAATAAAAGACGAGTCTTGAACATGTTCCGTCTTCTCAAAACCTGGTCATCGGTACCTGTCTACTGGTGACCTGAGAATACAAGTTATTTTGAAAGCATAGATCAGCATTTAAGCTGGTGAGTTCATAAGTATTTTAGTGTCATTGATTGTATAAGTTTAATGAAAATGTTTGTAAATGTTTGATGTAAATGTTTGTCAGTGTTTGATGTAAATGTTTGTATACTTCCTAGAAAATCCTATATTTTCTACTAAAGTAGTCTTCTACCAAGACCCGACTATTTTGTAAGTTTGTTCTTTTGTAAAAGTGAGTGTTTTTCCCAAGTATGACTATTATTACCAGAAAATAGTTTACATTACCGTTTATGTGAGAAGATCACAATATTAATGTAATGGGAAAACGACGATGTACAATAGTATTGTATATAAGTAACTACAACTGTACTAACTACCTTAAACCAGTTTGTTTAATTAAGGTAAAATGTGATGAGATTATAACCATACTTGATTGACTAGAAAACACGACGATCAAAGACGTCGAAATGGTATGACATTCGTCACCCGTAGACCTGCAGGTCCCACTATAGCTAGCAGCAAGGTGTAGGATGGTCAATCCCGTATAGATCTATACACAAACTCACGCTCTCCCTCCAGGAGACTCTGGTTACAAAACGTGACACAACAGTATATTATAGTGCCATGAAGTAGTGGCTCACATTAATGTTATCTTTGTTATTGTCTTAGTGTAGTATGTTCTCTCTGTTCTAGTGTATAGTATGTTCTCTCTGTTCTAGTGTATAGTATGTTCTCTCCGTTCTAGTGTATAGTATGTTTGAACTGACTCTTGTATGAACTTACTCTTGTATGTTTCATTGTTCTAGAAATAGTAAGTAGTAACTTCCTAAACTATACTTATTATAGTTTACTAGTACTGTTGTTTGAATGACTGATCATGTATGTACACCTTTGCTACCCAAAGGTATTGAACTGAATGGAAGAACTTTTACATCTATATACATATACATAATATATAACTAAGATTCATATGACACTCGGACAAACAACCGATACCCCTAAGTCCACAACCAAACAAGGAACAAGAAATAAGGCGAGTTATCAGTCCTAAGCCCTTTCAACCTTATTTATATAATTATATCTATATAGACATGATTTTGACAATATATAAATTTAAAAGAGTTTTGTAAAATGATAAAGAGTTTAACATATAAAAGAGTTTATAAAACGATTTGAAACAGTTTGTTTGATAACACAGTTTTGAAGAATAAGAAATCCTCTTGTTTGATAGTTATTAATCACATGTGATTGATACAATAACTATAATGTTTTCTACTTGTATTCCCCCCATAAAAGCATTTAAAATCATTTAAAAGATAAGTTAAGGGGTATGAACTCACCTGTAGTGAGTGATTCGAGTGTAAGATCGATATAGGATGCTGGGAGTCAAGTGAAGTCTTGAGTACAAACGGATCGATTTGGAAGCTAAAAGAGGTGATTACGGCCCAAAGAACTAGTGTGTTCTTGGTGTTCTTGAAGATAAATTTTTCGAGAAATAGAAGCGTTCTTGATGATACTTGAGAGAGAATTGAGTGTTCTTGAGTTGGGAGTGTGAGAAGTGAAGGAAAATGAAGGAATATCACCCTTATCGGTGGAATTCACGGCCAGCCAAGAGATTACGGCCATAAACTCCAAGTGATGGAGTTTTCCGGCTTGAATGCTGCATAATGAACTCACGTAGATACTTCCTAACACTTAATCCTTGAATGTACTAGGCTTAGAACACTCAAACAGACCCTTAACAATGCTAGAAGATAACAAAAACAAGTCTGACTTTTGATTGAATTGAATGGCTTTACAAGATAGAAATTTCGGGTTGTCACATCATCCCCCCGTTAGAGAGAATTTCGTCCCGAATTTAGAGTTTAAGAAAATACAGATAACTAAGTAAAAAGATGAGGATATTTCAGTTTCATTTGATCCTCGCGCTCCCAAGTGAATTCAGGTCCCCGCTTGGCATTCCAGCGAACCTTCATTATTGGGATACGACTCTGCTTCGTTTGGTTGACCTCTTAGTCCATGATCTCTACTGGTTCTTCCACGAAGTTGAGGCTCTCGTTTATCTCGATCTCGTCGAGTGGGATTACAAGAGTCTCGTCGAACAGCACTTTTTCAAGTTTGAAACGTGGAAAGTAGGGTGTACGTTACTAAGTTTTGAGGTAATTTGAGTTTGTAAGCTACAGGGCTGATTCTAGCGATAATCTCGAGAGGCCTTACGTATCTTGGATTTAGCTTTCCACGCTTTCTGAGCGTATCAAGCCCTTCCAGGGTGAGACCTTTAATAGAACACGGTCACCAACCTGGAATTCCAAAGGTTTCCTTCTCTTGTCTGCGTAGCTTTTCTGTCGGTCTCTAGAGGCTTTCAATCGTTCACGAATCTGAACGATCTTCTCTATCGTTTCCCGAATGATTTCCGGACCTGTGAGAGTGCTGTCAGGAACTCGTCCTTTAGCTAACTGTGTGTCACCCACCTCAGCCCAGCACAGAGGGGATCTGCACTTTCGGCCATAGAGGGCTTCAAATGGAGTAGCCTTTATGCTCGTGTGATAACTGTTATTGTAGGAAAAGTCGACAAGGGGTAAATGAGTATCCCATGCTTTCCCAAAGTCTATCACACAGGCTCGCAACAAATCTTCCAAAGTTTGAATAGTCCTCTCACTTTGTCCATCGGTTTGCGGATGGTAGGCCGTACTCATGTCCAGCCTAGTTCCTAGGGAACCTTGTAGCGACTGCCAGAACCTTGAAGTGAATCTACTATCTCTATCAGAGATAATGGATATGGGAACACCATTAGTCGTACAATCTCCCTAATGTAGGTTCTTGTTTATTTCTCCATCTTGTCAGTCTCTTTGATAGGCAGGAAGTGTGCAGACTTTGTTAAACTGTCTAGGATCACCCATATGGTATCGAGACCACCCGATGTCTGGGGCAACTTGGTTATGAAGTCCATCGTGATCCGCTCCCACTTCCATTCAGGTATCTCCGGTTGTTGAAGTAAACCTGAGGGTTTCTGGTATTCGACCTTAACCTTGGCGCAAGTAAGGCACTTGCTTACGAAGGTAGCAATATATGCTTTCATGTTAGGCCACCAGAATAACTTTTTAAGATCCATATACATCTTATCTGAACCTGGGTGGACGGAATATCGAGTGTTGTGTGCTTCGGTCATGACCAAGTTTCTGAAAGCATCGTGCCTCGGTGTCCAGATCTGATCCATGAGATATAAGGCTCTGCCACCCTTGACTTACAAATTTTTATCCATCCCTCTCAAGGATTCACCCACCACATTTTCAGGTTTCAAAGCTTCAAGCTGAGCCTCCTTAATTTGTGTGGACAGATGTGAATGGATAGTCATAGTCAATGATTTGACTCTACGACCAGAGTATTATTTCCGACTTAGGGCGTCAGCTACTATGTTAGCTTTACCGGGATGATAACGAATTTCGCATTCGTAGTTACTTAGTAGCTTGACCCACCGTCGTTGTCTCATGTTGAGTTCCTTCTGTTCGAATATATGCTGAAGGGTTTTGTGGTCTGTAAAGATAGTGCTTTTTGTACCATACAGGTAGTGTCTCCAGATCTTCAGAGCAAATACCACTGCTCCTAACTCAAGATCATGTGTGGTGTAGTTGACTTCGTGTGTCTTTAGCTGTCTTAAGGCATAGGCGATGACCTTACCTCGTTGCATAAGAACACAGCCAAGCCCTTGGTTGGATGCATCGCAATAAACCACGAAGTCTTCTATCCCTTCTGGGAGCGATAGTATCGGTGCGCTGCATAAGGCTCGCTTCAGCGTTTGGAACGCCATTTCTTGTTTCTCTTCCCAGTCAAAGGCCTCGTCTTTCTGGGTCAATGTAGTAAGCGGTTTCGCAATCCTAGAGAAGTTCTGAATGAACCTGCGATAGTAGCCTGCGAGGCCTAGAAATTGACGAATTTATGTAGGCATCTTCGGAGCTGACTAGTTCTCAATGGCCTTTATTTTGGAAGGGTCCACGTGAATTCCCTCTTCGCTAACAACGTGACCCAAGAATTCGACTCTTCGAATCCAAAATTCGCATTTAGAGAACTTCGCATAGAGCTTCTCCGATCGTAGCGTTTCTAAGACCTGACGTAGATGTTGATTGTGCTCCTCCTTACTACGAGAGTAGATAAGTATGTCATCGATGAATACAATGGCGAACTGATCCAAGTAAGGACGACACACGCTATTCATTAAGTCGATGAATACCGCGGGCACATTGGTTAATCCGAATGGCATCACTACAAACTCGTAGTGTCCATAACGAGTTCGGAAGGCTGTCTTCGGAACATCCTCCTCTAACACTCGTAACTGGTAATAACCGGATCTCATATCAATCTTTGAGAAGTAATTCGCCCCTTGCAGTTGGTCGAACAAATCGTCTATGCGAGGTAGAGGGTAACAATTCTTGATGGTAAGCTTGTTTAGTTCTCTGTAGTCGATGCACATACGGAACAATCCGTCTTTCTTCTTGACGAACAACACCGGTGCTCCCCAGGGTGAGAAGCTTGGTCTAATAAAGCCCTTGCTGAGTAGTTCGTTAAGTTGACCGCATAGCTCCTGCATCTCAGCTGGTGCTAGATGATAAGGCGATTTGGCTACTGGGGTAGCCCTTGGAACTAAGTCGATTCTGAACTCGACTTAACGCTGCAGAGGTAATCCTGGTAGTTCTTCTGGAAAGATGTTGGGAAAGTCACGTACTTCTGGAACGTTCTTTATGTCTTTCATCTCTTGGCTCACATCGACAACATGAGCATGGAATGCGTGACATTCCTTTCGTAAGTACTTCTGGGCTTGTATGCTCAAGATAATATGAATGTTCGTGCCTGGTTTGTCGTCGTAAATGACTAGGGTTTCGCTAGATGGTAGATTAAGATGAACAGATTTCTCATAACACATGATGTCGGCACGATGAGAACTCAACCAATCCATGCCGATAATGACGTCGAAACTTTTAATTGAGACCGACATGAGGTCGATTGGAAATGAATGACTATCTAGAGTTAGGGTACATCCTATGTATATGCAGCTAGTGCTCTCAGTTTTTTCATTAGCCATTTCTACAGTGAACGGTTCCTTAAGTGCGCGTGATTGTTGTTTAAGTAAGTGTGCAAATTTCTGGTTCACGAAACTCCTCTCCGTTCCATTATCAAACAGTATGCATGCATATGAGTTATCGAGGAGAAACGTACCAGTGACCACTGTAGGGTCGGCTACTGCTTCCTCGTGGCCTATAGCCAAAACTCTTCCCACTCCGTCGGCATTCCCTGCCTTCGGGCAGTTCCTCTTGTAGTGGCCCACCTCGCCACATCCGTTGCAAGCCTGGCCGACACCAACGTCGGGAACTTGGGTGATTGGCCTTGCCAGAGCCTTGCAGAAATGGGTAGTGTGCCCCTTCCTGTTGCAGTTAGAGCACTGCATTTCCCGGCAGGGTCCATTATGGTGGAAGCTGCACTTGTTGCACTTGGGCAAGCTCCCAGCATATTGCTTCATTGGCGCAGTAGCAGTGGGTGCTATCGCGGCATGAACAACCACGACCTGCTACTTTTTGAAAGAGTTTTGCGTCACATTCTTCTTCTTGTTATCCCAGAACTTCCGCTTGTTGTCAGCAGCTTTGGACGGTTCTGAGACGGCAAGGGTTGTTGTCGTTGTCGAGGTGCGGACTCCATGGCGATGAGCCGCTGTGCCAAACGCTTGGCACTGTCGAAGGTACTGGGGTTTGAAGCTAAGACATTCCCCTGAAATGGAGGCACCAGCCCCTAGATATACCTCTCAACTTTCTTTCCCTCAGTAGGGACCATTCCAGGACATAGTGCCACCAGATCGCTGAACCTGGCAGTGTAGGCAACTTTGTCGGAGCCCTTCATGGTTAGGCTCCAGAGTTCCTGTTCAAGTTTCTAAACCTCACCCCTCGGGCAGTATTCTTCTATCATGAGCTCCTTCAGAGCTTCCCAGCCCATAACATTTGCCACTATTAAGGTTAGTGACTTGACATGGCTATTCCACCATGTCAGGGCTCTGTCCGCGAAGGTGCAGGCAGCAAATTTAACTTTGCTCCCTTCCGGACAGGAGCAGATCTTGAAGATTGACTCCGTTTTCTCGAACCATTGCGAGAGGGAAATGATTCCACCAGTCTCGTTAAAGGTCCTGGGCTTGCAGTTGGTGAAGTCCTTATATGAACACTCTCTAGAGCGCACTGGAGCATCACCTTGAGTGGAATGCATAGTTGTTCCACTCCCGCTAGTACCACTAGCACTGAATTGAACTAGGGCTGCCGTAACAGCCACATTCACTGCAGCTTGGATAGCTGCTGGATTGTATTGCGGAGGAGGTGGTGGTTGTTGATTTGGTGTTATCGGAGTAGTGCGTCTCACTGATCGACGTGGAGGCATCTTTCAACTAAAAGTTTACAAAGATGAAGATATTGGTAAGAATTCAATAGTGAGAAAATGAGAGTGATCCATGGACTAAATCACCATAGCCCAACAAAACAGATGAGAGTATGATTGTAATACAGATCTAACAATAGAAGGATGGAGGCATTTGGATAACGATTTCCCATGAGATTAGATATATGTCAATAATATTGGTATTAAAGATGTAACGAGTTCGGGAAAATGACCTAGGAGTAGGTCTTACATCAAACTAGAATAAGAAAATTTTGACAGCATAAAAGACCTAGTAGACTGAAAGTTCAAGGTCATAAGATAAACAGAAAATTACAGGGAAAAGCGCTACTTAGAGCATAGATAAGAAGGATATTCCTTAAACAAACAGGAAGGATGAGTAGAGCATCTCCTAATGGCGACGGGCACCCCTCTGACGTACCCCCAAGTCAGCCAGCTGACGCTCCACATCAAGAAGGTGTCGCTCATACACTGTCTGGCGTGCTCGGATCTCTATGACTTTGGCTCGGGTTACAGCTAGTTCTTGCTGTAGAGCCTCATTGTCCCTCATAGCTCTCCCGTGAGCAACTTCAAGATTGCGAATACTATCCACATTGGCGTTTGTGTCAGCATCTAGCTTGATAGTTTGCTGAATGGTTGTTGTTCCCAGCTCAACATTGCGAGCCACACGGCGAACCAAAATGGGAAGAATTCTGTCTACAGATCCTCCCTCGCTTATGTTGTAGAAGCTTCTGTCTCTGTTGTATGGTAAGGGTTGATCCTGTTCGCGGCTCCACCTACTCAAGTTCTCAGCCCACTGAGGCGGCGGACCTTGAAAAGTCGGACGAGGGTTAGGATTTAGGATTGGAGCTGCTTGGGGTAGATCATTGACTTCTGGCTCCAAGTCAGAATCCTCAGGGAAGTCTTCTATGAGGTCATCATCTAATGGAATTGTAAGATTCTCTTCTGGCTCTGCATCGAGCCATCTACCATTTCCTTGGTTGGGAAAGTACGGGTCGCCGTGGGGATGGAATCCCACCATGTTATCTACGTGAGAATAGGGGTAAAAGAAATAGTTAATAGATGTACTACTTAAGATAATTATAAGATGATCCTTACCAGTTACTCCAACATCTGCGTAGTCCATACCAGTCACATATAACCAAGATAGAATAGACCTTCGAATAAGTGACCCTAACTCTAAGTCCACAACCAAACAAGGAACATGAAGTAAAGAAAAGATCACAGATTCTAAGTCTATGACACCTTAGTCACATATAACCTTAGCGTATCCACTCAGCAACTATTGACATACTAATAAAGACCTTTTAGTTTGCACATAAATAATTATAGTAATACAAAATACTCCTATAGTATTTTAAGTTTATGTTTTGTTCTAAAGTTTTCATTGTAGTAGTGTTGGTAAGTTTTTAGACTTGTTGCAACACCACAAGCATTCCTAGGCACATGCTAATCACTTCTCGAAAAGATATAGTTGATCAGGCTATATCACTCCCAGATCTGATCATATGTACCCAAGCCTACTTGTGATGTCCAACAATCGCAATGCTTTTGTTCTGTTTTAGTACGACACTGATCCTAGTATGAATGCTTGTATGTATATTGTAACGCCCGCAGATTCGAGCTAGTCAATTTAGAGACAATGAGCGTCAAAAAATGACTTTTTGATGGAAGATTATTTAGAAGGAGTAATATTAACCAAGTTATAGTATATGTCACAAGGGTTCCGTACATATAAATAACGCCGAAATCCGAGTTATAACGAAGAAGTTATGACTCATCGAAGTTTTACGGCAAAACCGACATGACACTGGGAATCGTAAAAAGTGAATTTACAGTAAAATTGTTTCTAGCCTTAGAGATCTAAATGAAAGTCATAGTATATGTTAAACCGAGAGTGTGCATAAAAAATAACGTCTAAATCTGACTTCGTATGAGGAAGTTATGATTTTTCTAAAATTTAGCATAGCATTGCACAACCCGAAATTCGAATTTTAGATCGGTCGATTTTTAACCAAAAAAATCTAAACGAGAAATGAATACATCGTTAATAGGAGTTCAACGATAAAAAGACAGTCGAAAATGGAGCTCGTATGCGAAAGATATGGACGAAACTTAGTCCCTACTCTTCTACCGCGGCGAATTCGATACAGATTTGTAAATTCGAGATAGAATGAGAATTAGCCGATGGAGTCTAAATGAAAGTTGTAGTACTCATAAATACCAACGCGTGGATATAAAGAACGTCGCGAATAGAGCTCGTATGTTAAAGATATGGACGAAACTTGTTCCCTACTCTTCGAGCGCGACAAATTCGATACAGTTTTGTAAATCTGAGATAGAATGAGAATTAGCTGACGACGTCTAAATGAAAGTTGTAGTACTCGTAAATACCAACGCGTGGATATAAAGAACGTCAAAAATAGAGTTCGTATGAACGAGTTATAATTTTTAATAGCACATTTACGTATTAAAATAAAGCGTAAATCATATATACGTCTACATATATATATACATATGTATATATCATTAGAAAGGTATCGACGATGCAGTCATTATAAGACTAATGTTGAGTACTTTCGACATTAGTTTAGTACAAATATCATTAAATATATTTAAAATAGTATTATAAAGGAGTGTTTAGTCATTTAAGTAAATATAGAGGGTGGTTTTTGAAAATTCAATTACTATAAATAAGAGCCTCTAGGTTATCATATTTCTTGCACCATTCTCTTGATTCAAGAGTCTTTCTCTTCTTATCCCCCGAGCATTTCGGTACCTCGTGATTCGACTTCTCTTTCTGTAGTTTTAGTATAGTAAGGTGAGCGCTAAAGCGCTGCAAGAATCTTTCTTCGAAAGATTCAGCGACGAAGTTCTGCCCCTGCAGATCCCGACTCCTAGCTAAAACACCCTTGTAAGTAAGTTATGCTTATCCTATTTTAAATATAACTTATATTCAAAATTAGTATTGTTATTATGAACTTATAATAAATATTTGGGCTATTATTATGTCAAAATGGTCGCATAGGGTTGTTGGATTTCAGAAGTGCTATATGTCAAAATGGTCCTGCCCTCCGGTGTTTTATGTCTGGCCCCTGTCTGTAACGACGTGAACTTCCAACATAATTTTTTTTCATTTTTAAAACATAATTTCATTCATAATAATTATCAAAATCCAATGTAACACATGTCCTCCAAATAAAACAATCCCAAGATCTCAAATACATAAAATTCCATCAATGTGTACAGATCATGCCGGCGCCTTCCCGCGATCCTCGCTGGTACCTGAAACACATATCACATAAACAGTAAGCATAAATGCTTAGTGAGTTCCCCAAAATACCACATACGCACAAACGCCACTCAAGGCTATGAGTCTACAAGACCTTCCGGTCCATGTTGCACACGGGACTTCCGTCCCAACCCTGGTAGACCTTCCGGCTCTACCCGTAATGACCTTCCGGTCCGCATCATCTTGACCTTCCGGTCCATACACTGTTGACCTTCCGACCCATATCATAATGACCTTCCGGTCCATACCATACTATTCAAATCATGCATAGCACATACAATCCATATAACAGCATACATCACATTCTACTCATAGCACATAAGACCTTCCGGTCACACATAATTACCACTCTAGGTAAAGTATAGTGAGAAGACTCACCTCACATGATGTCTAGAAAACCTTCTGGCTTGATAACCTCGATCGAGTCCCCGCCTAACACATAAGGCAAACATTTCTAATTAATACTTCCTCTTGTCCTCATCTTTAATGAATGGGTAGAAGACCATTCTACCCCTTCCTGACCTCTCTTGATTCAGCATGACCAACACCCTAAGGTCAACTGAAGTCAACCCAGGTCAATGGTCAAATTTTTGACCAGACTCGTCGAGTGCACTTGCGTGACTCGGCGAGTCCATGCGTGTCCTCTGAATCCTCATAAAGCCTCACTCAACTCGCCGAGTTAACCTTTCACTCGACGGGTTACCACTGGACACGAATCAGGGCAACCCAACTCAACTCGCCAAGTCCCCTTATGGACTCGACGAGTTCCTTCCATGGCAACACTCAAAAGACCTTCTGAGGTCAGATCTGTTTCTCTAACCTATAGATATGACTTCCCAATGCTCAATAATCACGTAAAGGTCCAATCTTTACACTCATGCAACACACATAAGGCTTCTTTTGGTGAAATAGCTTCTAAAATGGCAACCTAGGCTCATATCTCCAAAGGAACAGCATAAAGCAGAATGGTTGGGACTCTCTGGACGTCTTAAGGTCCAGATCTAAGACTTTTTCCACATTGGGACCTCATATGCATCATATACTATCCAAGAAAGGGTAAAGAAAACCCTAGATTCAAGGATTATACACAAAACAGAAGGAAGGGGCGAAATACTACCTCAGAATGGAGATCCTTGCTTGGATGTCTCAGAATAACAATCTCCTTTGGTCCTTCTAGCTGAATCTCTTCACTTCCTTTGCAAAATCACACCAAAATTACTTGATTTCATCACAAGAACTCTCCCATGGCTCCAATGACGATTTAGGGTTTCTCACAAGGGATGTGAGGCGCATCTAAGGTCATAAGTTCCTTTAAATAGGCTCCAACCCCGGAACTTAGGGTTTTCTCTGCCCAGTACCTACTCGGCGAGTCCATACTTGGACTTGTCGAGTCCGCTCATTAAATCCACGTGGTCAACTCGACGTGACTCGGCGAGTCAGACCTACGACTCGTCGAGTCCCTCCTAAATCCTCGAAATTGAAAGACGAACTATCATACCCGAAATTCCGGATGTTACAAATCTCACCCACTTAATTTAATTTCGCCCTCGAAATCGCTTCTCGAACCACATATATAGAAACCAAACACCCGAAAAGCACCACTGAAAGGATCTCACACCAAAACGATATCTTCCTCTATGAATATCTAAACCCGACCAGGAACTCCTGAATTCGAAACAAATCCAGCCCCTCTGCCACTAAGATATCCCTTCTGACTTCCAAATACAAACCCAACAATCGGTTACCGATCACCCATGCCATACGTATCGAATACACTTCCAAAGGTTACTCATAACATATTCCTAGTGTCTCACTGACTTCCTTCTCACATCAACTATCTCGGCCCAATGACACACAAGTCACGAAGTTCTCTTTACCCCAACGAATACTATACTCCCAACTGAAATTGTTTCACCCTCGACCTCAGCCGAAATAATAATCATTTGCCTCATGTACCTCTTGGTATCTCCCGTACCAACGAACTGACCTCACTCGGGTCTAAGATATCGGGTGACAACAATACCCCTCAACCAATAATCCACCTCAGAATCCAGAATCTCCTCCCGCCTACCCAATGTACTACCAAAGCCAAACTCAAACTCGAGAGTCTGGTCCGACCCAAAGTTGGAACCACTTGTCCCAATGAAACAATCATCTCATGACTCAACCTGCAGTCCGCGCGAATACCACTTTTTTTTTCCAATTCCCTCATGATGCGACAACCACCACTCAAGTCAGAAGTTAACGATTCCCGACAAATATAGGGACCCCAGTCTCTTTCCTGGTTCGACTGCCAGGCTCCCAAAAACTCAACTATTAGGGCTACCCTCGCCCAAAACTCTTCTGCGTCGTGCTTTGATCAAAGAGTACTTCCTCATAACCACTTCTTGCTGACTCAAGAGTACTACAGTTCCCCGTGGCATCGCAAGAACCTCCCTCTGACTAGTGAGTACTACGGCTCCCTGTAGCAATCACGACAACCTCTGACTAGTGAGTACTACAGCTCCCCGTAGCATTACAACAACCTCTAACTAGTGAGTACTACGGCTCCCCGTAGCATCACAACAACCTCTAAATAGTGAGTACTATGGCTTCCCGTAGCATCACAACAACCTCTGACTAGTGAGTACTACGGCTTCCCGTAGCATCACAACAACCTCTGACTAGTGAGTACTACGGCTTCCCGTAGCATCACAACAACCTCTGACTAGTGAGTACTACGGCTTCCCCTAGCATCACAACAACCTCTGACTAGTGAGTACTATGGCTTCCCGTAGCATCACAACAACCTCTGACTAGTGAGTACTACGGCTTCCCGTAGCATCACAACAACCTCTGACTAGTGAGTACTACGGATTCCTGTAGTATCACAACAACCTCTGACTAGTGAGTACTACGGCTTCCCGTAGCATCACAACAACCTCTCTTTCCTGAAATCCTCATTCTTAAATAATACCTCCTGATGTCAATACCCAAGGGCTCCCACTGGTACCGCAGATACACAATACGCCACTTGCAGTCTCAACCCAAGACTCAAAACAAATCCGAACTTCAGGTCATCATACTCGGATATCTCAGCAAATTACCACAGAACCTCATGATGTACTGCCTCAACCCCTGATCTCCTTCATCATTCACAGATATACCCACACATTCCCTTAAAATCTCACAACAAATTTTCCTTTCATCTCACGCCACTATGGAGTATCCCAACTCTCAATTGAAACATGAAGGAATCGCCAATGACCCAGAACATGTTGACGACAATCCAAAACTTCCTTCTATATAGCTCAAAACTCATGCAAGAATACTCATAATGACCTCGAAGTTGTTGCTTAATCAGTTCCTACCCTTTCCCGAACTGCATAACAGCCCATACAATGAACCATAATTCTCTCCACTGCCGGACAAATCTTACGAGCCAACCATCTCGAGTTCACCATAGTAATCTCGAAGAATTTCCTAACCACCTCAAGGTCTCCGACCAACGGCTACTTGCCGTGGGGACACTCATCCGTTCTCAACATGCACTACATGCATTATCTCGCTCTACGTCTCGCCTCGACCACCAATACCCATGATCTCATGAACCTGAACCGCATATCTCTATATCCGAATCTCTAACCGCTTTTGAACAAATATCAGATCCCCTCAATAAAGTACCCGGTTCTCCCTCACTCAGGGTTCGGCCCATCACCAATTGGCGTATTAACAATCTATCTCACAGACCGTTTCCGCCGGAAACATCACACTTACTCTAGGAAGGTGTTGTGCGATAATCTCCCCGATGAAGATTAAGCAACTCCAATATCCCGGATTTCTGATGAAATCCTTAGAAACTTCTCATCATGATTGCCTTTAATCATTCCGAATCTCATACCAATCCATTCCCAGACATCTCGACTGTCCAGTAAAAACCCTGACTCTTAGCTCGGGAATAATGAATCATCATACCCCTAATCCTTGACTCCCAAACCATCGTTCCATCCCATATGCTACAAACCCTTTACAGCCCTACTGTAAAAACTCTGTCTCGCTCTGGCAGCCGAGCAAAATGTTGACCCACATCGGGTACCCTCGCCATATACTGTCAGTACTCCCCCACTAGGGTCTCGTATCGTCACCATCTGACGCTCGCAGTCTATAACAGCTCCAAATCGGCTCAACCGATCCATTCCCACAATGACACAAACGTCCCCCATCGCAATCGGGACCAGATCTATTGGGAACTCAGCACCGAAGATCTTGAGTACACATCCTCGAATCAGCTCAGCAGCATACACCGCTCGCTCATCGGCTATAGAAACTCGTAGAAATCGACTCATCGCTTCTCGTCGGATACTGATGTGCTGGCTAAATGCTAATGACACGAAAGATCGACTCGCACCCGAGTCTAATAACACCAAAACAGGTATGGAATTCACAAGAAAAGTACCAGCCACAACATTAGGTGTTGTGCGGACTTCCTTCCGTTGTCATCTGGAAGGCTCTCCCTCGTACCTTCGGTGCCTCGACCTTCGCTGGCCGACCCTCAGTAGCTCGTGTAGCAGCAAGGGCAGATCCCTGTAACAGCTGCGAACACTCGGCCCTCCGGTGGCCAGTCTGGTTGCAATGAAAGCAAACCATGAATCCCTTGGGGCAATCCTTGGCTATATGCCCCTCCTTGCCACATTTGTAGCAAGCACCTGCTCGACAAACTCCATCATGTCCCTTACTGTACTTCCCACAAGTGCGACCCTTCTGGCCCCCAGATCTCGTATCAGCGGGCTTAGCCCGCTTGGCCTCCGGCTGTACCTGTACCGGTCACCTGTCCTTCCTCTGAGACTCGGCCTCCTCCCTTGCCTGAGTCTCTAGCTTAATCTCCCTCTTCCGGGCATTTGCCTAGAGCTCAGCAAATGTCTGGTAAGTCGAGTCGCCACGAACTCCCGAATGTCCCTCCTCAGAATACTCAAATACCGACTTTTTCGTGCCTGCTCAGACGACACGTGCTCAGGGCAAAACAACACCCTCTCGTGGAACATCCATGTAATCACAGTCACGGACTCCGTCCGCTGCTTGAGGGACAAGAACTCCTGTGCCAACCATTCCCTCTCCACCGGGGGAACATACTCGTCTCTGAACATGGTGGTGAACCTCTCCCAAGTAACCTTTGAGATCTCTGCAAGAGTGAAGTTTGCCGTCACAAACTTCCACCAATCCTTCGCTCCCAAGCGGAGCTGGTTCAGCGCAAACCGTACCCTGAGATGCTCCTGGACACGAGCAGGTGTAGAAGCATCCCCCAATATCAGAAATCCATCTCATCACAGCAATTGGGTCCTGAGTCCCATCAAACTCTGGTGGCTTCGTGTTGCTGAACTCTCGGTACAGCAATGAGTCACCCTCCCCCTGTGGCCTAGCAGCTGCGACAGCTGCGGTGGCTGCAGCAGCAGCAGCCTCCGTAACAACAGTGTATCGCTCATCAAACGTCTCAATCAACGTGGTCTTAATAGATCCAAACATCTCCGGTATGGCCTCTCGTATAGCTGCGGCCACCTCGTCATGAATCATCATGCGAATCTCGTCATCGCTGACTCCGCTGCTTTCTGGTGTGTGACGTGTACCCATCATGACGTCTCACAACATAAAAGAAATCAGAGACTCGTTCGATTATACTCGTACTCGATCACCCAATCCTACTTGTTCCTAGGAACCCTAAGGATTCTTACTTGGAGTGCTCACTGATCCGGTGTTTTCAGTAGTACGGGCCCTATACTACCTTCCACTCCGCATCAACATTCATTCCAAGTCCTCCTCTTAGGATCCTAGATCACAAGTACTCTACATCTCGCTAAACATAGGCTACCCTTCGGTAGACTTATCATAAGCTCCTCACTGCTACCTACTCACTCTCGAAGCATCTCATAGCAGCAGTAATCTCCTAGGCTAAGGCATCAC
Source organism: Lactuca virosa (assembly GCF_052849685.1). Taxonomy (NCBI): domain Eukaryota; kingdom Viridiplantae; phylum Streptophyta; class Magnoliopsida; order Asterales; family Asteraceae; genus Lactuca; species Lactuca virosa. The sequence goes on along the minus strand of NC_136428.1, from coordinate 169,701,025 downwards.
AAATCAGGCCACTCAAGTCCTAATAGGAATACCTAGCCTACTCTAGCATGCATATCATATCATATCTCATAACACATAATGTAAGGGTATTTTGGGAAATCACCGTTCGGGCGCTGGCTGATCGTACACATTGCTTCTTTCCGCTTCCCTCACATTCCTTTACCATTTTTTTAGAAAAAAAAATTGTTTCTTTTATGAAAACTTTCTCAAATCCTCAGTTTGAGTTCAAATACACCCGAAGGTGCATCCGAATCCCTCAAACCAAGGCTCTGATACCAAATTGTAACGACGTGAACTTCCAACACAATTATTTTCATTTTTAAAACATAATTTCATTCATAATAATTATCAAAATCCAATGTAACACATGTCCTCCAAATAAAACAATCCCAAGATCTCAAATACATAAAATTCCATCAATGTGTACAGATCATGCCGGCGCCTTCTCGCGATCCTCGCTGGTACCTGAAACACATATCACATAAACAGTAAGCATAAATGCTTAGTGAGTTCCCCAAAATACCACATACGCACAAACGCCACTCAAGGCTATATGTCTACAAGACCTTCCGGTCCATGTGTCACAGGGGACTTCCGTCCCAACCCTGGTAGACCTTCCGGCTCTACCCGTAATGACCTTTCGGTCCGCATCATCTTGACCTTCCGGTCCATACACTGTTGACCTTTCGGCCCATATCATAATGACCTTCCGGTCCATACCATACTATTCAAATCATGCATAGCACATACAATCCATATAACAACATACATCACATTCTACTCATAGCACATAAGACCTTCCGGTCACACATAATTACCACTCTAGGTAAAGTATAGTGAGAAGACTCACCTCACATGATGTCTAGAAAACCTCCTGGCTTGATAACCTCGATCGATTCCCCGCCTAACACATAAGGCAAACATTTCTAATTAATACTTCCTCTTGTCCTCATCTTTAATGAATGGGTAGAAGACCATTCTACCCCTTCCTGACCTCTCTTGATTCAGCATGACCAACACCCTAAGGTCAACTGAAGTCAACCCAGGTCAATGGTCAAATTTTTGACCAGACTCGTCGAGCGCACTTGCGTGACTCGGCGAGTCCATGCGTGTCCTCTGAATCCTCATAAAGCCTCACTCAACTCGCCGAGTTAACCTTTCACTCGACGGGTTACCACTGGACACGAATCAGGGCAACCCGACTCAACTCGCCGAGTCCCCTTATGGACTCAACGAGTTCCTTCCATGGCAACACTCAAAAGACCTTATGAGGCCAGATCTGTTTCTCTAACCTATATATCTGAATTCCCAATGCTCAATAATCACGTAAAGGTCTAATCTTTACACTCATGCAACACACATAAGGCTTTTTTGGTGAAATAGCTTCTAAAATGGCAACCTAGGATCATATCTCCAAAGGAAGAACATAAAGCAGAATGGTTGGGACTCTCTGGACCTCTTAAGGTCCAGATCTAAGACTTTTTCCACATTGGGACCTCATATGCATCATATACTATCCAATAAAGGTTAAAGAAAACCCTAGATTCAAGGATTATACACAAAACAGAAGGAAGGGACGAAATACTACCTCAGAATGGAGATCCTTGCTTGGATGTCTCAGCATAACAACCTCCTTTGGTCCTTCTAGCTGAATCCCTTCACTTCCTTTGCAAAATCACACCAAAATTACTTGATTTCATCACAAGAACTCTCCCATGGCTTCAATGATGATTTAGGGTTTCTCACAGGGGATATGAGGTGCATCCAAGGTCATAAGTTCCTTTAAATAGGCTCCAACCCCGGAACTTAGGGTTTTCTCTGCCCAGTACCTACTCGGCGAGTCCATACTTGGACTCGTCGAGTCCGCTCATTAAATCCACGTGGTCAACTCGACGTGACTCGGCGAGTCAGACCTACGACTCGTCGAGTCCCTCCTAAATCCTCGAAATTGAAACAGGAACTATCATACCCGAAATTCCGGATGTTACACTGTCTGTACATAGTGGTTGGAAAATATTGTTTAAACGCTTATGTAATAATAATAATGCTAAGACTAATAAGTAGTCACGGTAAATATTAGACTAAAATCTAGTGGTAATTATACTAGGTTTCGTCGAAGGAAATTATATTGTTAAGAAGCGAAGCGCTGTCCGAGTTTGGAATCATCACTTTAACAAGTGAGTGCATAGTTACTTTCATCTTACACATAGATATGAAGTATTTTATATAAATTACATGCTATGTGTGCATATTATTTGAATACTTGCTTTCTATGCTGGATGAACGATTTTATACATGTTTTAAATAATTTAAACTGTATATGTATTTTATATCTACGAATATGTTGGGTAAAACATGGGTAGATGAATGATGAGAGATGAAAGATGATATGAGTGAACATTGGCAGCTATAGACTTAGTGTCTAACAAATAACATCGATAGCTATGGACTTAATGCCTATCGAATAAACATTGATAGCGATGGACTTAGTACCTGTTAGATAAACGTTGGTAGCTATGGACTTAGTACCTGTTAAATAAACGTTGGTAGTTATGGATTTAGTACCTATTAGCTGAACACTGTTAGCTATGGATTTAGTACCCGATGAATAAACTTTAGCAGCTATGGAATTAGTGCTTTACGAACAAGCATTGGCAGCTATGGACTTAGTGCCTATCATATAAACCCTGGAAGTAATGGGCTTCGAAATGAACGAATGCAGGATAGATGATTCTTAGGGTAGATCCTTAAGAGTAAGGAAGATAATGGGGATGGGTAGTTGGGTTGATTGTTTCATGTTTAAACATAATAATTAAATTATTGCGGGTTGAAAACCATATGTACTCACCAGGTTTGCCAACCTGACCCACTCAAGCTTATTTGTATCACAAGTGTCGATATGAAGCTACTTTACACTGAGGGATTTAAAAGAGATGTAGATCACTAGTGTAAATGAATGTAAGATCTGTTTATGCTTATGTTTCTGTATTGACGATGACATCCAAATGTTTTAAAATGGACAAAAATACATTTCTTCGGAAATGCTTTGATAACGTATTTATCATGTTTTTCTGGGAACAAATTCCGCAACGTTTTTATTAAAAGAGGTACTCTGATTTTTATAAAGCATAAAAAAAATCGGTCTTTTCTGGCCGTGAAAATGGGGATGTCACATATACATTGGCTAAATATTTTATTATTTAAAAGTATAAACTCTTGGTCAGAGTATTTTTTATCCCAATGTGTTTATAGTTGTATATCTTTTATGGGTTGATATACTCAATTCACTATAAACAAAGCTCTGATACCAATCTGTTAGACCCCCAAACCGGAACGGCGGAAACGTTCACGGGCGGAGGACGTCATGTACAATATCATAACAATGCATAATAGTAAAACAAGCAAAAACATCATCCATTGCATTAATAGTATAATTCAATACAAGTGTGTTTTGGGTATAGTTTGAAAGACACCAAAATATGAATAAAAAATAAAAGACGAGTCTTGAACATGCTCTGTCTTCTCAAAACCTGGTCATCGGTACCTGTCTACTGGTGACCTGAGAATACAAGTTATTTTGAAGGCGTAGATCAGCATTTAAGCTGGTGAGTTCATAAGTATTTTAGTGTCATTGATTGTATAAGTTTGATGAAAATGTTTGTAAATGTTTGATGTAAATGTTCGTCAGTGTTTGATGTAAATGTTTGTATACTTCCTAGAAAATCCTATATTTTCTACTAAAGTAGTCTTCTACCAAGACCCGACTGTTTTGTAAGTTTGTTCTTTTGTAAAAGTGAGTGTTTTTCCCAAGTATGACTATTATTACCAGAAAATAGTTTACATTACCGTTTATGTGAGAAGATCACAATATGAATGTAATGGGAAAATGACGATGTACAGTAGTATTGTATATAAGTAACTACAACTGTACTAACTACCTTAAACCAGTTTGTTTAATTAAGGTAAAATGTGATGAGATTATAACCATACTTGATTGACTAGAAAACACGATGATCAAAGACGTCGAAATGGTATGCCATTCATCACCTGTAGACCTGCAGGCCCCACTATAGCTAGCAGCAAGGTGTAGGATGGTCAATCCCGTATAGATCTACACAAAAACTCACGCTCTCCCTCCAGGAGACTCTGGTTACAAAACATGACACAACAATATATTGTCGTGCCATGAAGTAGTGGCTCACATTAATGTTATCTTTGTTATTGTATTAGTGTAGTATGTTCTCTCTGTTCTAGTGTATAGTATGTTCTCTCTATTCTAGTGTATAGTACGTTCTCTCCGTTCTAGTGTATAGTATGTTTGAACTGACTCTTGTATGAACTGACTCTTGTATGTTTCATTGTTCTAGAAATAGTAAGTAGTAACTTCCTAAACTATACCTATTATAGTTTACTAGTACTGTTGTTTGAATGACTGATCATGTATGTACACCTTTGCTACCCAAAGGTATTGAACTGAATGGAAGAACTTTTATATCTATATACATATACATAATATATAACTAAGATTCAAACGACACTCGGACAAACAACCGATACCCTAAGTCCACAACCAAACAAAGAACATGAAATAAGGCGAGTTATCAGTCCTAAACCCTTTCAACCTTATTTATATAACTATATCTATATAGACATGATTTTGTCAATATATAAATTTAAAAGAGTTTTGTAAAATGATAAAGAGTTTAACATATAAAAGAGTTTATAAAACGATTTGAAACAGTTTGTTTGATAACACAGTTTTGAAGAATAAGAAATCCTATTGTTTGATAGTTATTAATCACATGTGATTGATACAATAACTATAATGTTTTATAATTGTATTCCCCCCATAAAAGCATTTAAAATCATTTAAAAGATAAGTTAAGGGGTATGAACTCACATGTAGTGAGTGATTCGAATGTAAGATCGATAGAGGATGCTAGGAGTCAAGTGAAGTCTTGAGTATAAATGGATCGATTTGGAAGCTAAAAGAGGTGATTACGGCCCAAAAAACTAGTGTGTTCTTGGTGTTCTTGGAGATAAATTTGTCGATAAATAGAAGCATTCTTGATGATACTTGAGAGAGAAATTAGTGTTCTTGAGTTGGGAGTGTGAGAAGTGAAGGAAAATGAAGGAATATCACCTTTAAGGGTGGAGTTCATGGCTAGCCAAGAGATTACAGCCGTAATCTCTAGATTACGGCCGTAAACTCCAAGTGATGGAGTTTTCCGGCTTGAATGTTGCACAATGAACTCTCGTAGATACATCTTAACACTTAATCCTTGAATGTACTAGGCTTAGAACACTCAAACAGACCCTTAACAATGCTAGAAGATAACAGAAACAAGTCTGACTTTTGATTGAATTGAATGGCTTTACAAGATAGAAATTTCGGGTTGTCACAACGAACATCTTGCGTCGTAATGTCTTCGCCTTACGGTCAAAAATCGCTTTAGGCTCTTCAATTAACCTCTCATCTTCATCCACCCTTAACTCCGAAAGTGGATTATATCGGGAACTTCTCCCGTAAACTTCCTCAAATAATACACATGGAAAGTGTTATGAATACCATCCAGTTATTCTGGCAATTCTAGCTTGTAAGCTTGGTTCCCAATCCTCTGAAGAACCTTGAATGGTCCAATAATTCTTGGAATCAACTTTCCTCTCTTTCCAAATCTTATAAGTCCCTTCCACGGTAAAACTTTGAGCAACACCGAATCTCCAACTTCGAATGTCATTGGTCGTCGCTTCTGGTCAGCATAGCTCTTTTGGCGATCTTGGGCCGCCAACATCCTTTCTATAATCACTTTTAGCTTTTCAGCAGTCTGATGGACTATTTTGGGACCCATAAATTGCTTTTCTCCGGAATCAAGCCAACAAGACGGCGTACGAAACTTCTGTCCTTACAAGGCTTGATAAGGTGCCATCTTAATGCTCGAAAGGTAACTATTGTTGTTGCAAAACTCTACCAGGGGTAAATGCTCATCCCAGTTACCTTGAAATTCTAGTGTACATGCTCTTAGCATATCCTACAGTGTTTGAATTGTCCTTTCGCTCTGACCATCAGTTTGCGGATGGTAGGCTGTACTTAAACACAACTTCGTACCCATTTCCTCTTGTAGACTCTTCCAAAATCTTGATGTGAAACGACTGTCACGATCTGATATAGTTGTTAAAGGAACACCGTTAAGTCTTACTATCTCCTTCACGCAAGCATTTGTAAGCTTATCCATAGACCATCTCTCATTGGCTGTTATGAAGTGTGCACTCTTTGTGAAATGATCCATGACTACCCAAATCACTGTTGGATTTGGTGTTTAAGCCCATAACTATAACTGGGATGTACTTGACCCGATTGTAGCATGGTCCTTTTGGGTTGCCTTCACCAGTGCAAATTGATAGGATGGACTTTTTTACAATAAGGGTATTTATGATTTATTAATATATTATAAGTATAATATATTAATATGAAATCATATTATTTAATTAGTATTGCTCAAGAATTAATTTTGTGATCAAAAGAGACTAATTAAATATATGGGGATTGATTGTGTAAATCAATGATTCTAATAGTGTGGGCTAATGATCCATGATTATTTAGGATGGGCTAAACCAATGAGATAATCCATGGTTAGTCCATGGAGGTTAACCCATGGATCCTAAGTAATATGAAAGGTCATTAGGGTTTACAAAGTGTAACCCTAGCATTTGCCACACTATAAATAAACCCCTCATGGCCAAAATCGGTTACACAATTTAGCCACAACATTCTTGGAGAGTGTGTATTTATTTTGTGCAAGTAACTTATTCTCTCAAGCCTCCTCTTGCATATTGGTGTTTGTGAACCATTAGAGGCATCACACTTGGGGTGCTCAAGCTTTCAAAGGTCAAGAACTACAAGTCCTTCTAAGAGGTAAGTCATCTAACTAGTTGTATTGTTCATTTGACAATTTGTATGCTAGTTAGGAGAATGCTTTGGAAAAATTGAAAAATGCATGTATAATTAGAGAAAACATGGATCCAAAGCATTTAGGGTTGCATGTGCACCATAGGAGTGTTATAATGCTCAAAACCTAACAGTGGTATCATGGCCTAGGATTGTTTTCTGTTATACTTGATGCTTGTTAGTTTTCCAAGTTGAAAAAATCAAATTTTGGCATCTGACTGATGAACTCGCCGAGTTTTCTGGCGGAATTGACGAGTCCACTCAGTAACAGAGCAACTCGACGAGTCAGTTCATGCACTCGACGAGTTGCAGGCTCTGGTTGCAGAAATTCGAGGTTTTTGACCAAAATTGGATTAGGATCATTACCACAAACTGTTTTGAATCATAAAATATGTTTTTCTGATATGGTAGTGATCATTCTCATTCAGTTACAATATATTTGTCAATGTTTTAAGATAATTGTTTGTTTATATGATAAATAAAGTTGCTTGCTAATTGTTTACTTGATATTATCTTGTTTATGAGTTTAACTAAACCAATCTAGAATCATATGATAATTTTAGTTGTTGAAAAATTGATCTAAATGAATTTTAATGACCTCCATAACTTGTCCTCAAGTTGTGGAATTTGAAAAGTCTCATACATTAAAATGACATTAAACTCATAAGTTATGGAAATGAAAGGACAATTGTCAAATATTAAGATAATAGGTTAATTATTTGTATTATTTGATATGAATTGCCTTGCTATATGAATTAGATTAGATCAATAGAATATTATATGATAATTTTCCTTGTTAGAATTGATCTAAATGTTCCTTAATGAGTTCCATAACTTGTCCTCTAGTTATGGAACATGAAAAGTCTTTTCTTAAATGTTTTAATGAACTCCATAACTTGCCCTCAAATTATGGAATATCAAAAGTCATTTCATAAAACCAACATTAACTCATAAGTTATAAAAATGAAGAGTTTTGACAAGTTTCAAATCTTGCCCTCAAGTTTTGGAATTTGTAAAGTCTCACTAATGGAACTTTAATTCCAAACCCTAGACTTTTAAAAGTTAAAATTCAACCCTTATACTTTATAATATTATAAGTTTAATAATATATATATATATATATATATGTAAGACAAGTCGGTCTTACCGTTAGTAGGCCTCATTCACGAAGCCGGTCTATAAGGGGGTATAAGGTTACTGCCTATAAAATGGCAGTTTAATGAGTGTCCACTCTCACCCACTGCTTCCTTGACTGGTGGAGGGTCGTTAGCCGAACGGGTAGGATATGACATTAATTCTCCCTCATTAAAAGTATAATGATAAATATAAAGTAACTATAAACTTTTATTAAATTCCCAATCTTAGTTACTTTAGGAAAATGTGAAATGGTGCTAATCCATGAAATTATACTTTGCACCTTGTTAAGTCGTTAGTGGAGCGTGTGTGGTTAACCGGCACACTAATCTGGGACTGACAATGTGTGGCAAAGGGTTGTTTGATGTTAATCATAGATCAATGGAACGTGTATGGTTAACCGGCACATTGATTAGGTGATTTGTAACATTGGGTGTACCAAGATAATTTGCATGGTTATTCACACCTTGTTTGTGATCCTCGGCATCCCAGTCACAAAATTAAATGGCACAATCGATATTTAAACATGCCATTGAAAAGTTCAATAAATCTCAAAGGATCTAGGAATTTCAATCCAATTAAAACTTAATAATCTATTTCTTTTTTCTTGGTGGAAATTGGTAAATCGTCATTTACCTACCTTCAAATATTTTACAATTGGATTCCGGCATCCCTCTTCGCAACTGTAAAATATTGTGTTGGGTCCTAGCCTTAATATTTTGTTTTGGGTGTTATATTAAGGACTTAAATCAACTAACTTGAATTTATCCCTGGTAGATGTCTAGTTCAGACAACTATGGTCTTCCCGAATCTTTTGAAAAAGCTTTCCAGATGAAGATGATATTCCACAATATCATACTTTACTTCCTCCACCTCCTCCAATTATTCTCCCTGGCCCAAAAGTTCGAAGACTTGAAAAGTTCAAGGTCACTCAAGCCCTATTGGCTAGTAAACACCAAGATGGAAGGTCTGTGTGTGCACATGTCTTGGATATGAAGTCACACATTGACAAGTTGGGAATGTTGGGTGTCGTTATCCCGAGGAAGTTGGATGTTGACTTTGTTCTTCAGTCACTTCCTGAGTCGTATAGTCAGTTCGTTAAAGACTACTATATGACAGACTGCGACGTGACCCTTATTGATCATACCTATTTGCTTATTGCTGCTGAATCAGAAATGATTTGGCGCAATGGTGAAGCAAATTTGATTGGAAGATCTACTTCCCAAGCTGCCATGGACATAGGCAATGGCATAGATAGTCCAGAAAAGATCCCTTCTCCTATGGGAAGGGAATTGACTATGGTCAAAAGATTTGACCATAAGAGAAAAGCCAGTTCTGAGATAGTTCCATGTGCAAATGCCAAAGAGTCCACTTGTTTCTACTGCCATTGGAAGGGACATTGGAAGCAAAGCTGCCCTGAATACTTGAAAGATCTAAGAGAAGGTCAAGTCAAAAAGGTTTGACTCTAGTTCAGGTAAGTTCACTATCTAACTCTATTAAGTTCTTGTTTGAAGATTCATAATACATGATGTGATAAGATTACATTTTGATGTTTTGTAGGATCAAAGGAAGCTTAAAGGAAAGGCATGCAGAGTCTGATCGTGAAGAGATGGATTTCGATCGCATGGTTCGATGATCGGATTTTTTGAGCTGCTGCTTAGGAGTTATGATAGATTGCTTAGAAATATGTAGTAACATAGTTTTCATTTGTAATTGCATTGTAAGGAAAGGTTTTTCCACACCTTTTATAAATAAATAAAATTTTGATTTTTTATCTTATTTATATTTCCTTTCAATGGCATATGTGAAAATTGATGTTTGTATTTTTTTTAGCAATATGGATTTGATTCTTTCGTTTGTGGTAGTGTCTTAATTTACCAAATAAGGAAAGGTTCTCATCACCCAAGTTTCGATTGGACAGAAACTTGGTATCATGCAACTTGTATTGTATGATGAATGAGGACCTTCATCTTTGGAAAATTCGGACTAATTCCTTGTTCACATACAGAGGTGAGTCAAGTGAAGGACTAGGGGATCGGGTACACTTGGTTGTGCGCTGATCAGGTCCACCACAAAGGACGATAAGACTATTTGTTATGGTTTACTAAAGTTTAGTAAATATGGTTATGCTTACAAGATTAAGTGTAATTCCGAATCATTGAAAAATGTTTCAATGTATAGTAGAACAAATAAGAAGAATCAAAGTCGGCAGAAAGATAAAAGTTTCTCCAATCTGAAAAGATGGGAGAGTACTTGAGTATCGTTTTTTATGATTATCTTAGTGATTATGAAACCACATCACAATTGATTCTCTAAGGACATCTTAGTGCATTTGTATGGCTAAGAATAGGAATTGTGAATTGTTGAAATGGTTAAATCAAGAAGATAAATCATACTTCGTTCCAAAATCAGGTATTAGAGTCATACTCCAAGATTGTAACTTGAGTGACATAATCTTAAGAATGATTTATAACACTTATCAAATGTAGAGAAAAATGTTTTCTATTCTTGTACATTTGAAATTGGTAAGTTGTGATGTTTTGGATAAAACAAAGACCAACTAAGACCAATTGTGTGAAGTGTTTGTCTTGATAAGAAACCACACCAACTCTTGAATATTTGTTTGTTAAGTAATGGTTCTTGACAAAGAGAATCTTATATGTCAAGAGGTTAGTGGGAGTCTTAAAGGTCTTGAAAAGTTTCAAGAACAAATCAAGAGTAACCTTATTGTCAATCACTAGCACACGACTTGAGGTTTGTAACCTATCGTGCTGACATATTCTTGTTTTTTTGGCCATTCCAGTTAAAGTTGACTATGCATGTGAGTTCTATGAGTTCTCAATTGTTTGCATAACAACCTGGAAGCAATGGCAGGCCCTTGAGCTGCCAGGTGGCAAGAAATTAAGATTGAACAAGTTCAGTCCATATGAGTTTGGATTTGTCACTAACCTTGTCTTGTGATTTTGGTTTTGACAAATTCACAAGGATAGGAACACATACACCATAAAATCTAAGTGTCATAAGGTTTCTCTCCAATTCATGAAAATGGTTGTGAGGAAACGCTTTCATTAAGTAGATTTTAAAGAGTTGGCAATTGTGATATTTGCATTCTCGAAGTCGATTATGACTACGACATCCCTCTTCATAGTTCGAATTGTGAGAAATGGCAAAAGGTCTAAACATTTGAGACTTATTGCTATAAGTTCTAAAATTTTTTAGACACACATATGAGCTTTCTAATAAAAGGTGTGTGAGCTTAGATAAAGCCTTATCGAAGCATATCGTGTCAGAAATCTGAACTTTGGTAAGAAAGTCAATAAAGTATTGATTTCTAGAAGTCGAGCTGATTTCTGGATTTATGTTACAGCTAATGGGAGCATAAATGTTATGCAAGTAACAAAATAATTGTTATGCTAGTGGGAGCATAATTATTATGGTAAGTGTTGCAAGTTAGCAATGTTAAGTATAGAAAAACAAAGTTTTCAATTCACAAAGTTGCAGGATTAAAAAGTTGTTTTTTTTTATAATTAAGGGAGAGGAACTTATACTTCATTTCAATTCTAAAAGTTTAAATTGAGATTTTAATCAAATTTAGTCAAGGATTTATATGAATACCATGTTGAAATGCTTCAAACATTGGAAATTCCATATATGGAAATATTATAGCAAAAGACTGGTCAAGTATCATGTCTTTTTGTAAGACATTATGAGTCGTATCCCATATGATTGGGGTATAGGATCGATTGCATATGCTATAATATTCATGTGTTATAATTTTCCAAATGCCTAGGGCATTAAGAGGGAAAAGGACTAGAACTGGATATAACTAAAGTTATTAAACAACTGCTAAGAACAATCCAAGGTTTGCCAAAGATTGGTTGCTTATGGATAGTTGGAAGTATAGTAATGGATGGACCATATTGACATTATTACGAATAAACAAGATTCTATTAACAATGAGTTGTCATATGGCAAATATGGAAATGTTTCCATAATGGGAGATGGATATCAATAATCTATGAGAAGGTTAGAAACTTTTATGCAAGAAGGATGTTCAATGGAATGTGCTTTGAATATGAGACTTCGGATCTATGGAATTGTCTTGTAACAATCTCCAATGGAAAGTTTTGTAATTGACAAAGTCTATGTGACTTGTGTATATAGTCATTACAAGAGGATCACTGCATATTAGTTTAGAATCTAAGAAATTACAGTAAATGACAAGAACTTGGTATTCTTATACTTACGATAAGGATTTGGAATTGTGAAATGAGTATGGTTGGAAATGTTTACAATTGATCTATTTCACAAAGTAAGGACTGTAGGTAAACATAGTGTGCATGCTTGGAGCATGGGATAGCTATTGTTTTAATTCAAGTATTAGTTGATAAATCGAAACAATATACAATGATAATGTGTAATCAATATGGTGATTAAATAAAATGTGTTTTATTTACACTCAAAAATTTTGGGGCCATATAGGATTAGTATTATTCTTATGTTTCACTTTGCATATTTTGACTTCCCGGATAATAAAATTATTCAAACTATCCACAGTTGATCATACGTTGGAAGTAAGTATGAAAAAAGATTGTCATGAGTTGGCTTGTAGATTGTCTAAGGCATTAGACATATCAAAAGTTTGCTACACCATTCATGAGTGCTCCTGAAATAAGATTTGAGTATTGGATTAACCCACGCTCACCTGAATTACTTCATGGAATTTATCAAGAGTAATTGTGAGATGATAATATCATATAATCTTCAAACTAAGTTATATGAGTTGTTGACTACGAGTTGGTTGTGCATTGATGATACGAAAACGCATCAGTAACTTGATGTTATAAAACGCATCATTATGCATGACTTAATGAGTAGTTAGTTCAAGCATATAATGTATAAGTTTATCTGTTCCTTTTATCCTAAGAGGATTAAAAGCGATATCTTATGCCCCTCAATGATTCTATTTTGACTATGTGTCAGGCCCGGTCAGAACTAAATTGATGTGTTCAGTTATGTTCTATGTCAGATGAATTGGAAATATAGTAAACAAATTGCAGGACAATAAGTATGACTTTGTTCCATGTACTTGTACGTATAGATATCTTGAGAACAGAGGAGTATTTGATCCCTTATTTGAAGGACGCGTCACTGACTAGGTCAGAGTTCGACAACGGCTTTTGAAAGCTTACGATTGCTAAGTCGGATCGTGAAGTTGCATTGCCAGTTATAGTTATTAGACTTATCCAAGTGGGAGAATGTTGGATTTGGTGTCTAAGCCCATAACTATAACTGAGATGTACTTGACCCGATTGTAGCGTGGTCCTTTTGGGTTGCCTTCACCAGTGCAATTTGATAGGATGGACTTTGGAGAATAAGGTTATTTATGATTTATTAATATATTACAAGTATAATATATTAATATGAAATCATATTATTTAATTAGTATTGATCAAGAATTAATTTGGAATTAATTTCGTGAACAAAAGAGACTAATTAAATATATGGGGATTGATTGTGTAAATCAATGATTCTAATAGTGTAGTCTAATGATCCATGATTATTTAGGATGGGCTAAACCAATGATATAATCCATGGAAGTTAACCCATGGATCCTAAGTAATATGAAAGGTCATTAGGGTTTACAAAGTGTAACCCTAGCATTTGCCACACTATAAATAAACCCCTCATGGCCAAAATCGGTTACACAATTTAGCCACAACATTCTTGGAGAGTGTGTATTTATTTTGTGCAAGTAACTTATTCTCTCAAGCCTCCTCTTGCATATTGGTGTTTGTGAACCATTAGAGGCATCACACTTGGGGTGCTCAAGCTTTCAAAGGTCAAGAACTACAAGTCCTTCTAAGAGGTAAGTCATCTAACTAGTTGTATTGTTCATTTGACAATTTGTATGCTAGTTAGGAGAATGCTTTGGAAAAATTGAAAAATGCATGTATAATTAGAGAAAATATAGATCCAAAGCATTTAGGGTTGCATGTGCACCATAGGAGTGTTATAGTGCTCAAAACCCAACAATCACGTCATGACCCTTCTTCGTCCTGGGCAGTTTAGTCACAAAATCCATGGCGATGTCTTCCCATTTACCCATGGGTACAGGCAAAAGTTCTAATTCCCATATGGTTTCTGATGTTGTGCTTTAACTCTCGCACATTTTACTCACTTTGCCACATACTTTGCAACATCGAGGTTCATTTTCGGCCACTAGTAGTAAGGTTTCAGATCCCTATATATCTTAGTGCTTCCGGGATGAATTGAGTACATGGTCTTGCGAACTTCTTCCATCAGAAGAACTCTTATTCCTCCCATCTTAGGCACCCAAATCCTATTTTGGAATACCTTCAATCCTTGACTATTTGTATTGAATACCAATGTTTTGCCTAAACGTTCTTCCTTTCGGTCATTTTTCTCCAAAGCTTATTCCTGAGCTTTCTTGATGCTTTCCATAATTGTTGAGACAACTTCTATTCTTAACGCTTTTGGCCTTTTTCTTCCCAGGTTTACTTTTCGACTTAGAGCATCATCTACGATATTTGCTTTACCAGGGTGGTAAAGTATCTCACAGTCATAATCCTTGAGCAATTCTAGCCAACACCATTGTCTCATATTCAATTCCTTTTTATCAAAGAGATACTGGAGACTTTTATGATTAGTGAATAGTTTGCACTTTGTTCCATAAAGATAATGCCTCCATATCTTTAATGTGAATACTACCGCTGCCAACTCCAAATCATGAGTGGGGTAGTTCTTCTCGTGCTCTTTTAATTGTCGAGATGCATATGCTATCACTTTATCTCTTCGGGTCAGAACACAACCTAACCTAACTCCAGATGCATCGATGTAGACTGTAAAGTCCTCAACTCCGTCGGGTAAAGAAAGAATCGGTGCGTCACACAACTTATTCTTTAATTTGTTGAATGCTTCTTCATGTTTCTCACTCCATGTATATGTAGCTCCCTTATGGGTCAAAGCTGTCAATGGAGCAGCTATCGAAGAAAAGCCTTGGATACCTTCGGTTATATCCAACTAATCCCAGAAAACTACGAATCTCAGTTGGACTTTTTGTTCGTTCCCATTTCATCAAAACTTCAATATTTGCTGGATCAACCATTATTCCTTCTTGGTTAACCACATGACCCAAGAATTGGACTTCTCGAATCCAAAAATCACATTTGGAGAACTTTGTGTAAAACTTCTCCTTCTTCAAAACTTCTAATACTTCTCGCAAGTGCTTGCCATGCTCTTGTTGGCTCTTTGAGTAAATCAGAATGTCATCTATGAACACTATTATAGATTTATCGAAGAATGGTTTACAAACCATGTTCATCAAATCCATAAATGTTGTTGGAGCATTGGTTAGTCCAAATGACAAAACCAAGAACTCATAGTGTATGTATCTCGTTCTGAATGCGGTATTCTCAATATATTGCTCTCTCACCTTCAACTGATGATATCCTGACCTAAGATTGATCTTTGAGAAATAGCTTGAACCTTACAGCTGATCGAATAGGTTGTCAATCCTTGGCAATGGATACTTGTTCTTTACCGTTGCCTTGTTCAGCTCTCTATAGTCTATGCACATCCTCATGCACCCATCCTTTTTCTTCACGAGTAACACCGGAGCTCCCCAGGGTGATGAACTAGGTCTAATGAAACCGTTGTCCAACAAATCCTGAACTTGCATCATAAGCTCTTTCATCTTTATCGGTGCTAATCGGTATGGTGCTTTTGCTATTGGCGGCGATCCGGGTAACAAGTCTATTCGAAACTCTACTTGTCTATTACGGGGAAATCCAGGAAGATCTTCGGGAAAGACTACCGGATAGTCACACATCATTGGTATTCTTTGCATGTCTTTCTTCTCCTTCTTTGCACTGATCACAAATGCCAAGTATGATGTGCATCCTTTGGACACACACTATCTAGCTTTCTTCTTGGAAATGATTCTAGAATTTACTCTCTGTTTGTCCCCATACACCATAAATGACTCTTTTCTAGGTGGGTTTACTCTCACCATCTTCTTCCTGCATAGTATCTCGGCATCATTTTCACTAGTACGAAGTCGAACCCGTTCAACTCAATGGGTAACAACTCCTCGTGGAATTTATTCCCGTTCAAGTCGATGACGATGTTTTTAATGCAATTGCTAATAGGTATGAATTTGCCATTAGCAACTTCTACAACTAGAGCATTATCAAGTTTATCTACAGGAAATGCTAGTTTTCCACCAAATTTATGCGATATAAAGGAGTAATTAGCTCCAGAATCAAACAATATATTGGCAGGAAATCCATTTACAAGAAAGGTACCTGAAGCGACATCTGCTTCATCCCTTTCTGCTTCCAGGGTCATATGGAATGCTCTTGCCTTTGGCCTCGGTGGAACGTTAGGCCTTTCCGCCTCTTTCTTCTTCGGGCACTTCCTAGAAATATGCCCTTCTTCATTACATTCGTAACACACCTTCTTGTTGAATGTGCACTCATTGGCGTAATGCCCAGTCTTTCCACACTTGAAACAAGTCACTTCTTCGCCACATTTTCCAAAGTGTTTCTTTTTTCACTTCTCACACCATCTTGCTTCACCTCCTCCTCCTCCTCCTCCAAATTTCTTGGAACCAGACTTCGAGAACTTTTTTTCTTGTTGGACCTTGAAGATCCTTCAAACTTCCTCTTCTCGCCAACTTCAACCATGCTGGCGACTCTACTCTTGATCATCTCTTCAACAGACTAAGCAGCCCAGATGGCCGCCTCAAGAGTAGGTGTCTGGCGTACTGGAACAATGTACTTCCATGGTAGCCCCTTTGCATACTTATCAATTTTTGTTAGCTCGTCAGGGACGATGCGCAAAGCAAACTCCATCTTGTCTATGAAGGAATTGATATACTCATCAATGGACAGGTTTCCCTTCTTCAATGTCAAAACGCGGTTTTCTAGCTCTAGCAGGTTTTGGGCCAAGCAGAACTTGCGTATAAAGTGTACCAAGAATTATGCCCATGTCAGTTGTAGTGGCTCATTGGGGCTTATGGTCTTTACTAAAGTGATCCACCAACGAACATCCCCATCCCTAAAGTAGCACACAACATCCAATCCATAACTCCGATTGGATCTTCTTTCCCAATAAAAGTTGATGGTTTTCAAGTCGTGAAGTCTTTATACTTGCATCCATTCCTTTCAATTCCTTCATCTTGGTTATTTATTCTAACAATTGGCGGTTCAACTTGACTAACGGTTCTACTGTAATTCCCTTCATCTGACTACTCGATGTTCAGTTCATGCTGCACAATAGGCACAATAGGTTCATCCCTATTCCGTTGAAGTAGACGCCTTGTCTCTTCCATCAGACGATCCAACATCATTTGTATCAATGCTTGTACTCCTGCCATCGCGATTGGCTCGGGTGCAGCTACTACCTCTGGTGCACGCTCAATCACAGGTTGCTGATTACCATTTGCATTTCCAATAGTGTTTCCTAATCCGCTGCGAGTTCTCACCATGTCGATCTATACACCAAAGCAGGCGAATGTAGATCTTTATTTATGATAGGCATTTAAATCCTCATTATCACTACGAAAAGTTATATGCCACTTCTAATACCGTAATAAGACGTTTAGAAATCTGAACACATAAAGTTTCCAGATCCGGTCGGCAATGGACCATAGATCCGAGCAAATAATAGCATTATAAGGCATTTTATATGTAACGCCCATTTTCTAGGCTAGGCATTAATATTGACATAATGGTCTAGGTTAACCTTTGTAACTCATTTAGAAGAAATGAAAAGGAATTATGTGAATATTATGTGAATTATGTGTTTTATGCTTAATTATTAGGGTTTAATTAATTAAGAATAAAAAATGAGCGTCAAAATTAAATTTTAGATAAAGCCGATATCTATTAAGAAACTTGTAGTGGGCGTGACAAGGATTACGATATATAAAGAACGCCGAAATCCGAGTATAACGAAGAAGTTATGACCTGTCGAAGTTTCACGACAAAACCGGCACGGGGCCGATTGTCGTAAAAAGTGAGTTTTTGATAAACTACTTTTTAGCCTTAGTGATCTAAACGAAACTCGTAGTGTTCGTTAATCCGAGAGTATGTATAAAACGAACGCCCAAATCTGACTTCGTATGAGGAAGTTATGATTTTTCGAAGTTTCAGCTTAGCAGTAGACAGCTAAAAACTTGAATTTTAGATAGAGTGATTTTTAGCCGACACGACCTAAATGAGAATCGAAGGTGTTGTCATTAGTAGCATAACGGCATAAAGTCTGATGAAAACGGACGTCGGATGAAGAAGTTATGAATTTTTAACGGATTTGTTGTCCTGGTTTGTTAAAAATAATAATATAAAAATGAAAGTCAATATTAGCCGACGAAGTCTAAATAAAAGTTGTAGAGCGTAATTTTACCTACGTGTGCATATAAAGAACGTCAAAAACGGAGCTCGTATGCGAAAGTTATGGATTTTAGAAGTTTTGGCGCGAAAACCGAGAAATTTCGCATGAGTGGCTTCGGCCACGTCACCTTCGCTGTATGAGTGCCACATGTCCGAAATCAGTGAGTCATGTGAGCCACGTGTCCGAAATTGATGAGTCACCTCGCATGAACAGTAGCCACGTGCTCGCTTCTGATTCGACCGAAGGGAGGCCCAACCGAAGCAAGCCGCGTGTCGCCCTTGTTCCGATTTGCTGATGAGTCATTCGAAGCAGGTGAGTCATCCGGAGCTGACCAATCCGAAGCTCCCAGCTGGTCCGAGCCTCGCACCGCCTTAGCCTCCGAAGCTCGCAGACTGCGACGCGTGTCTGCTTCTCGCTGCTTCGGGTCCGAACCTCGGGCCTATATATACAAGGCTTGCGAGATCTTCCGGGTACTTTTGGAAAATTGGCAATTTTGGCCCCTTTTTCAATATTTTAGCCATTTTCGCTTCCCCCGATGCCCCGAGATCATTTCCAACGCCCGGAACACGTCCCGGAGTGCCTGAGAATCCCGGGAAATTTATTTTTTTCGGTTTTGAAGCTTGACCATCGCAGAGCCCGATTTCTCAATAAAACTCCCGGTTTTATTAGAAATGATCATTCTAGGCAACAAAGTGCTGCCCGGTTATCGTTAAATCAAGTGAGTGTGTAGTTACTTTCACCCTACACATATATATGAAGTATTTTCTTTAAAATACGCGCTATGTGTAATTATATTGGTTGTTTAATTAAGGTGACTGTTGAATAGATGTTTTATACAAGTTTTAAACCGTATATATATTTTTATCTACAAATATGTTGGGTAAAACGTGGGTAGATGAATTAGATGATGTGTGATGAAATAAAAGTGATGAGAGGTATCGATGTTTAAGATGATCTAGTCATCTAGCAGAGTATAGACAACGGCCACAGACTATTTTAGATAGTCCAGTGGAAGGTTAGTAGACTTGTAATCGGTACGTATGTTTGAACTGTATGTTCATAAAGTGTTCTTGAACTATATGTTCATTAGGTGTTTTTGAACTATGTGTTCATCCATTAGTTCTTCTTTTTTACACTATTACGTGTCGGGGTACGGGAGCGTACGGGAGTACTTTATCAGTATTTTCCCTATACTTTTATTTGGAAGAGCTTTGGAGTCTTTGTTCTTTTATGAAGTGATCGAACGAGCTTCATGAGTTAGTGATATAGATCATGAGTTGAGAGTGAGTGGTGAAATATGAGAAAAGCCCTTACCGAAACGTTGCCATGAGTGGTGCAATATGAGAAAAGCCCTTACCCAAACGTTGACCCCCGTCATTCAGGAAAGTATGGATGACAACCATGGACTGTTCTAGACGGTCTGCGGAACACTAGCAGGCTCGCAACATGTAGGTGTTAATGGACTTGAGTGTTCATTCGCTGTACTCTATTCCCCTTCGTGAGGGGTGCAATATGAGAAAAGCCCTTACCCAAACGTTGACCCCCGTCATTCAGCAGAGTATGGATGACAACCATGGACTGTTTTTGACGGTCTGTGGAACACTAGCAGGCTCGTAACCTGTAGGTGTTAATGGACTAGAGTGTTCATTCACTATACTCTATTCCCCTCACGAGTTCCTTTAGGGCATATATGGCTGGGGAAACCCCTTAGTATGTTCATCAGCTGTATGGAAAACCCATTGACATGTATTGCGGGGGGGAACTCCCGTGGGAAATACCGTCGATGAATAAGAGCTATGGACTTAGCATATGGAAAACCCATTGACATGTATTGCGGGGGGAAACTCCCATGGGAAATACCGTCGATGAATAAGAGCTATGGACTAGCACATGGCGACGATGTGACTTCGTGCCTATTTGACATAAATTGTTGAAGGAAAGCAATGTTGTCACCCCGGTGTTTGTCTTATTTGACATATATTGCAGAGGGAAGCAATGTTGTCACCTTGTTAGTTATTTTATGTTAGGATGTCTTGTTTGACATAAATTGTTGAGGAAAAGCAATGTTGTCACCCCTTGTGAAAATCCTTAGGCTAGGTCCCTTGTGATAGTTGTTTTAGGGACGTAAAGTGAGGATAATGGGAATGGGTAATTAGGGTTATTTTGGTTGATCAAATTAATAAATTTATTGTTGATTGAGAACTTAATAAGTTTATTATTTATTGTGGGTTGAAAACCCTATATGCTCACCAGGCTCCCAAGTCTGACCCACTCAGTTTAATTGTATCACAGGTATCGATACGAAGTTGCTTTACACTTAGAGATTAAAAGAGAAGTAGATCACTAGTGTAAATGAATGTAATTTTTGTTTATGCTTATGTTTTTGTATTGACAATGACATCCCAATGCTTTAAGTGAATAAAATGCATTTCTTCGGAAATGATTTGATAACATAGTGATCATGTTTATCTGGGAACAAATTCCGCAACACTTTTAATCAAATTATTACTCTGAAATTATTTTAAAAGCATAAATTAAATCGGTCTTTTCTGTCCGTGAAATTGGGGATGTCACATTATGGCTGTACATAAATCATTTAGCACATAAAAGCAATTTAGGCATCTTTCCTAAAATAAGCTAGTGCCCGTGTCAAAAATATAGTAGACACTCATCTCACAATCTTCGCTTAGCATTCTAAGTTTATGACTAGAAATCCTACAAATTCCTAGTTCGCTTAAACTAATGCTCCGATACCAACTGTGACATCCCTAATTTCACGGCTAGAAAAGACCGATTTGTTTATGCTTTATTTAAAAATCATAGTATTCTTTTGAAGAATAATATTCAGGAATTTGCTCCCAAAATATGATAAAAGCATTTCCGAAGAAATATGTTTTAATTATATTAAAAATGTTGGGATGTCATTGTCAATACAGTACATATGCATAAACAGAAATAGTACAGTCCCTACAAATATCTATTATTCTAATGGCCTATAATCCATAGATCTCTCATCAGACCATCACTCTTGTGCTCTTTTGCCACTACCTGTAATGCAAGAAACTGAGTGGGTCGGGATTGGGAGCCTGGTGAGCAGATAGGGTTTTCAACCCATAATAATTAAGTTCTTTAATTTCATCAAATCATTCAACCCGATAACCCGTTTCCGTTATCCTCACTTTCTGTCCCTAAAGCATCTAAATTAAGGGACCTATCCTAAGGATTATCATCGGTATAGACAATACTGTTTAGGGGATTCCTCGACAATATAAGTTAGTAAGGCAACCATGAGGGGATGGAGTACATCTGGTGAACACATCGTTCACAAACACCTACAGGTTGCGATCCTGCCAGCGTTCCACTAGATTGTCTAGAATAGTCTGTGATCTTCATCTATACTCCGCTAGATGACTGGGTCAGCTTTCAATATCGAGGCCTCTCATCATTTATCTTATCTTTCATCATCTATATCATCTACCCATCTTTACCCAACATATTCATAGGTATAAAATACATATACATTTTAAATCAAGTAAAACATGTATAAATCGTTCATCCAACATAGATATCAAGAACACAGATAATAGGCACATATGGCATATAATTTATATTAAATATTTCATATCTATGTGTAAGATTAAAGTAACTATGCACTCACTTGTTAAAGTGGTGACTCGAAATTCGAGCAGCGCTTCGCTTCTAACAATCATCTTTTCCGTTGATGAAACCTAGTAATATTATCGCTAAATTTTAGTCTAATATTTATTGCGACTAATTATTAGTCTAGATTTATCATTAACTCAAAGTCTACTTTCATGATCTATCAAGTAAGGAACAACCAGGTAGGGTCCGTTTGGTATACAAAGTATACTGTTTGGAAATCCCACTCTAAACACCTCACTAAATCACAGCCTAGACATCATCCCCGTAAGTAGATCAATCAGTGTAACGACTTTGAATCACTGATAAATCTTGTTTATAGGTTCATAATAACGATGATGAACTTAAACATAAGTTATACTTAAAGTAGGGTAAGCATAACTCACTTACAAGGGGGTTTAGCGAGGAACCGGGCTCTGCACGAGCAGAACTTCTGAGCCGAAAGCTCTTCTTCTCGGGGCTTTCCGGCGCTTCGGGACTCGCTACTAACACCTAGGAGGTGCTAGGGAAAGGCTTGGAGGGTTTGTGGTTGTTTGGGAGAGAATGGGTTAGAAAGGTGTGAGGAAACGAGTGATTTGTGCCTTCTATTTATAGGCTGTCCAGGGGCGCTTTGCGTCGTGAAATTTACATTCGCGTCGTGACCTTGCGTAGGCACCAAGGCTTCACCTGGTGCTGCCACGTGGTGTTGAACGCAGGTAAAACAACCAATTTTAAAAAATTCATAACTTTCGTATACGACCTCCATTTTTGATGTTTTTTATATCCACCCGTAGGTAGTGACAAATCTAAAACTTTCGTTTAGACTCCGTTGGCTAATTTTGACTTTATTTTTAAAGTTATATTTTAACAGGCTTAGACTATTAAAGTCCATTAAAAATTCATAACTTTGTCGTCCGACGTCCGTTTTCGACTGTCTTTATATCGTTGAGCTTCTATTAACGAGATCTTTAATTCTCATTTAGGTTGTGTCTGCTAAAAATCGATCGATCTAAAATTCGATTTCTAGGCTGTATACTGCTATGCAACTGATGGGTTCTATACAAAGAATCCTATGTGTTCATGCAACCCTAGAATTTGATCTATGTTTTGCTATTAGATATACAACATTATGAACACATGAAGAACCCTAGCATGCTCCTAGTAATTTCGAAAATCATAAAGGAGAATGGAATACATACCTCTTGTTGTTATGTTGTAATAACAACTTGTATCTTGAATCTTCTTGTCTTTGAAAGCAAGTACCACAAGTGTAGTACCTCTAATGGCTCACAAACACCAAGAGCAAATGGAGAGGCAAGAGAGAGAGAGAGGAGAGGTATGGAATTCGGCTCTAGGAACCCTAGGTGTCAAGTACACTAATTTCTTATGCCAAGGGGTCTTTATATAGCTGTAGGAATTAGGGTTTCAATCCTTATCCTTATCTGATTGCTTAGCCACCAAGCAGCCCAAAGGATAACCCTAGAAACCTTATCATGGACGAATTCTAAGGCCTTATCCCCTTGAATTCGTCCACCCTATCATATAGGGCATCCTTTGCCCTACTTTGCAACTATCACATAATTACAGTTCAGTCCCCCTAGTTCAATTAACTTCTTTTGATCACAAAATTAATTCTTAATTGATTCTTGACCAATGTTAATTAAACAAATGTGATTTCTCTTTTAATATATTATTCTTATAATATATTAATAAACGATAATAACCTATTTCTCTATTTTTTCTCCAGTCAAGTTGCTTTGGTGAAGGCAACCTAAAAGGACCATGCACAACCGGGTCAAGTACTTGCCAAATATGGTTACGGACTTAGACACTAATCTAACAGTCTCCCATTTGGATAAGTCTAGCAACCATAAATGCAAGTAGAATCCGATTAGCAATCGTAGCTCTCAAAGACGCTGTCGAACTCTGATCTTATCAGCAACCTGTCCTTAGATAAGGGATCATATATTCCTCCATTCTAGATATCGTATAGACATGAGACATGGATTGTAATCATTCTCTCAGTCTATGTGTTGTTTCCTGATTTCCGATTTATGATGACTGACAACAGACTACAGTTGAACACATCAACTTAGTCCCGGCTTGGCCAAGCGGTTAGGGTGTCATCACTAAATCATCGAGGAGCCCACATATATCGCTTTTATCCCACTTTGGGTAAAAGGAATGTATAAACTTCGACTCGAATGCTCGCTTGTACCTACTCATCAAATCACACACAACAATATGTTTTATAACACCAAGTTACTGGTGCGTTTACATATTATCAATGTGCAACCGACTTGCAGAATACAACTCACACATCTCGGTTGTAAGAATATAAGATATTATCGTCTCACCAATCACTCATGATAAAATCCATGAAGCGATCCAAGTGAGCATGGGTTTAATCCAATACTCTAATCCTATAGCAGTACTCATGAACTCTGTAGCAAACTTGTGCTATGTCTAAACCCTTTAGACAATCTACAGACGGATTCATGACAGTCTTCTTTCATACCTACTTCCAAAGTACGAGCGACTGTGGAGGATTTGAATAATAATATTATTCGGGAAGTCAAAACATGCAAAGTGAAACACAAGAATAATACTAATCCCATATGGCCCCAAACTTTTGAGTATAAATAAAACACCTTTTATTTAATCACCATATTGATTACTCATTATTTGTTGTTTCGGGTAATCAACTTCTTACTTGAATTATAACAACAGTTGTCGCATGCACCAAACATGCACACTATGTTTACCTATGGTCTTTACTTTGTGAAATAGATCAAATGAACACATTTCCAATGATGCTCATTTCACAATTCCTAGTCCTAATCAAATAGTGTAAGAATACAAATTATCGCCACTACTAGAATATGTCAGATTCTAACATTTTATGCAACGGTCCTTTCGTAATATCACAGCGCCAAAGTCACCAAGATTTTGCCAATGAAATTACAAAGTACTCTATTGGAGATTGTTACAAGACAATCCCATAGATTTGAAGCCTCACATTCAAAGCACATTCCTTTGAACATCTTTCTTGCATGAAATTTTCTAATCTAGACATAAATTCTTAACGTCCAACTCCTAATAAGGAAACATATCCATATTTTCCATACGACAACTCATTCCAAATGGAATCTTATCTATTCATAATAATGCCAATATGGTCCATCCATGACTATACTTCCAATTGTCCGCAAGCGACCAATTCTTGGCGAACCTCAGATTGTGCTTGACAGTTGTTTAATTATTTTAGTCAAACCGGTTCTAGTCCCTTTTCCCTCTTAATGCCCTAGGCATTTGGAAAATTTTAGAACGGTCGAATATTACAGTATATGCAATCAATCCTATACCCGAAGCATATGGGATATGATTCATAACGAAAAACGTGATAATTTATCAGCTTCTTGCTATAATATTGTCATAATGTTCCTATTTGTCGTGTTCTCAAAATTCGAACTATGAAGATGGATGCCATAATCATAATCGAACTTTGAGAATGTAAATAATAAATATACCATTGACTAAATTCAATTAATATTTCTCGATCTAAGCTTTTAGATTGGAAACGAAGTACAACATTCTCTCCCTTAATTGTGGCAAAAACAACTTTTCAACCCCTGCAACTTTGCAAAGTGAAATTTTTGTTTTTCTATAATTAATATTGCCAACTTGCAATACTTAAAATAATAATAATCATGCTCCCATGATGATTATATCCATTCCAACATAATATTTATACTCCCACTAGCTTTGACACGTATTCAGAAAACAGTTGGACTTCTAGAAGACAATACTTATTGACTTCCAAAGTTTATATTTCTAATACGATGTGCTTCGATGAGCTTTTTATCTAAGCTTTTCAAACTCACACACCTTTAGACAGCTCACATGTGTGTCTAAACTAACTCAGAACTTATATTACTAAGTCCCAAATGTTCATACTAATTGCCAAATCTCACAATTCGAACTATGAAGAGGGATGCCGTAATCATAATCGAATTTGAGAATGCAATTTACATAATCGCTATCTCCTTAAAATCTATCTTAGTGAAAGCGTTTCCTCACAATCTTTTTCATGAAGGAGAGAAACCTTATGACACTTAGAATTTATGGTGCATGTGTTCCTATCCATGCAAATTTGTCATAAGCATAATCATAAGATAATGTTTGTGACAAATTCAAACTCTTATGGACAAAACTTGTTCATTCTTAATTTCTTGCCATCAAGATTCACACCATTGCTTCCAAGTTATTTAGCAGCTCACCTATGCTAGTCAATGTACTTTCATTGAACAAGGTGTTTGCCCTTATGCAGTCAATTGAGAACTCGTAGAACTCATATGCATAAGTGACTTAACTGGAATGGCATAAAATTTTGTCAACACGATGGGTTACAAACCTCAAGTCGTGTGCTAGTGTTTAATAGGTTTACTCTCGATTAGTTCTTGAAACTTTGCAAGATCTTTAGACTCCCACTGACCTCTTGACATATTAGATTCTCTTATCAAGAAACATTTCTTGACAAAACAAATATTCAAGAGTTAGTGTGTGTCTATATCAAAACAAAACCTACATGCAATTTGGTACTAGTTGACCTTTGTCTTATTCAATACATCACAACTTACCAAAATGTGCAAGTGTAAGAACATTCCTACTTAAGATTATCTCACTCAAGTCACAATCTTGGAGTTTGACTCTAAGACTTGATTTTAGAACGAAGTACGATACATCTTATGAACTTAACCATTTACACATCTCTCCATTCCTCTTCTTAGCCAAAGCAGTGCACTAAGGTATCCTTAGAGGATGAATTGTAATATGGTTCTTACGATTACCAAGAAGATCATAAAACACGATACAAAAGTACTCTCCCTTCTTCTTAGATTGGAGAAACTTTTTATCTTTCTGCCTAAATGATTCTTCTTATTCGTTCTTCCATTCATTGAAACTTTTCAATGATTCAGAATTACACTTAATCTTGTAAGTATAACTACATTTACTAGACTTTTAGTAAATTATGACGAATAGACTTATTGTTATTTGTGGTGGACTTGACTAGTGCACAACATTATGTTCTAGTCCTTTAGTCCTTCACCTAACTCACATACTTGTGTGATCAAGGAATTTTTCTTAATTTCCTAAGTACCAAGATTTCCATACATCACATGATTCAAATCATATGATTCCAAGCTTCTGTCCAATTGAAACTTGGGTGATAGGAATCTTTCCTTACTTAGAAATTTTTTGACACTACCATAAATAACATAACTAAGAATCACATCCATTTATAGAAATACACAAACATCAATTTTTCATAACGATTTCATTGCAAGGATATATATATATATAAATAAGCCAAATCAAAAAAAGTTATTTTATTCATAAAAGCAGCGGAAAACATGTCCTTACAATGCAAAATCAACTGAAGAACTATGTAATCAAATATTCCTAACAAATCTATCATAACTTTCTAAGCTCAAAATCTGATCTTCGAATCCATGCGATCATGATCCATTTCTTCGTGATTAGACTCATCTTACTCTTCCATCAAGCTTCCTCTCTTTTCTCTGATCCTGCAAAACATTCAAATGTAATCTTCTCACATTATGTATTAAGAATCAATGAATAGGAACTTAATGGAGTTAGATAGTGGATTTTACCTGAAGTAGAGCCAAACGTCTTGACTCTCCCATCTCTTAGATCTCTCAGGTAGACTGGGCAGCGTCGTCTCCAATGCCCCTTCTCTTGGCAATAAAAGCAAATTGACTCTTTTGGAACAGCACACGGAACTACTTCAGACTTTGTCTTTTTCTTATGATCAAACTTTTCAACCATGGCATGCCTTTCGTTGCCATTGCATATATCCATATAGGTCTGGAAGGCAGATCCACCATTTAACTTTGCTTTTCCAGTGCGCCAAATCATCGTTGATTCAGCATCAATAACCAAATAGGTGAGATCGATGAGGGTCACGTCGTGGTCTATCATATAGTACTCTCTTACGAACTCACTATATGAGTCAGGAAGCGACTGAAGAACCCAGTCAACAGCCAGCTCCTCACAGACAATGACTCCCAACATTCTTAACCTATCAATGTGTAACTTCATCTCTAAGATGTGTGCACACACTAACTTTCCATATTCATGTTTAATCGTCAATAGGCCTTGAGTGAGCTTGAACTTTTCAAGCCTTTGAGCTTATGGGTTAGGGAGAAAAATAGGAGGAGGTGGAGGAAGTGAAGCATGATCTCTTGTTCCTCGATCGAATTGTGGAATATCATCTTCATGTGGAAAGCTTGTTCCAAGGGATTTGGGAAGACCATAGTTAGAATCAGACATCTACAAAACGGGAGAAAATTCAAGTTAGTTGATTGATTGAGTCCTTAATAAAACACCCAAATGAGATATTAAGGCTAGGACCCAACACAATATTCTACAACTCAGAAGAGGGATTCCGTAATCCAAATTGCAGAACATTTGAAGGTAAGTGAATGACGATTCACTAATTTTCCACCATGAAAAACGAAAAAATGATTAAGTTTTAAAAGTATTGAAAACTCCTAGATCCTTTGAGATTCATTGAAATTTTCAATGGCATGTTTAAATCTCGATATGCCCCTCATTTTATGACTGGGATGCCGAGGATCACAAAACAGGATGTGAATAACCATGCAAACTTACATGGTGCCCACAATGTTACAGTCACCTATTCGATGTGCCGGTTAACCACACACGCTCCAACAAACTATGACAAACATTGATTCACCCTTCGCTACCTTTTCTTAGAACCCATTTAGTGTACCGGTTAACCACACACGCTCCACTAATGTCTTAGCAAGGGTACAAAGTGTAATTTCATGGAATAGCATCAAATTCACTTTTGCCTAAAGTAACTAAGATTGGGGATTTTTTAAAAACATTTAGTTACTTTTATAATTCATTATACTTTTAATGGAAAGGGTTTGCCCTATCCTACCCGTTCGACTAACGACCCTCCACTAGTCAAGAGTGCGGTGGGTAAGAGTGGATACCCATTCAATCGCCATTTTATAGGCAATTTCCTTAAACACCCCTTAGAGACCAGCTTCGTGAATGAGGCCTACTAACGGTAAGACTGACTCTTTACTCATACATATATATAATATGTTAAACTTTTAAATGTTATATAGTATAAGGTGTGTTTTATACTTTTAAAATACTAGGTGGTCTAATTTAACAAAATTGCTCTTTTAATTTAATTAAATGTAAACCATATCATTATGGATTTATTAACTCTCTTTAAATTATACACTTAATTAATTTAATAAAACCATAAGGGTGTAATTTGAACTTTTCAAAAAATTAGGGTTTTAGAATCTAAAATTAAAACCCTAAAATCTAAATATCATATCTACCCTTCTTAATCATTTAAAATATCATATTTGCCCAAATATATTTTTTTAGTATTTTTTAATATTTTACAATCAGTTTTCTGTTTTGAAATCATTAAAATTAAAAAGAAATTTTTAATTGACCATATTGCCCTTACCCTGTCAACTACAGTAACTAAATCGACCTTATGCCCAAATGCTAAGTTAATAATTTATTTGCTTCTAGGTTTATGAAGAACCTTGGTTGGCGTTGTATATGGAGTGATGTTGAGTTTTATTATCACTAACTGTTTGACACATTTCCTCAAAGAGCAACACAAATATCAATACATTTAAATTACATTAAAGATTTTTTTTTTTCTGTTTTGATTATAAGTTCTTAGTTCAAACATAATTGCGAATTGAATGATGTTTTTTAGAGACGAAAAGAATGATAACAATGGGATTTGAAGGACCGGTCAACAAGATCGATGTTGGTGTAGTGATTATAGATGGCAAAATCTTATCAAACCCAAGACACACCTACATTATGAGGTGAAGGATTCCTCCCTCGTGAAATTGTCCAACACCATCTACAAGATATCCTTCCCCTAATAAAGAAGATTTAGTTCACAAATAATGTTTAATAAAAAAAGAAATATTGGCTGATTGGAACAAGAAAGATGCCGAGAAGGCTATAAAAAAAGAAGAAGAATAGAGGTTAAGAAGAGTTAATCGCAGCAGGTAAGGGCATAAGGTTAATTTAGTTTCTGCACTTGAGAAGGTAAGGGCAATATGGTCCATATACTTTTTCTTTTAATTTTAATGATTCCAAAACATGAAAATAATTATAAAATATTATAAAAAAATATATTTGGGCAAATATGATATTTAAAGGATTAAGAAGGGTAAATATGATATTTAGGTTTTAAGTTGGGTAAATATGATATTTTGACATTTAATAAGGGCGTATATGAAATTCTCCCTAAAATTTAAATTCCAAACCTTGAGGGAAAGTTTTGAAACATTTCAAATCATTAGGGTTTTAATCAAATTTAAAATTTCTGAAAATTAAAATCTTTTTATTTGAATTTTTGAATATTAAAACTCTCTTGATTTAATAATTATCCCAAAAATAAACAATTTATTTTAATTATCAAATCTTGAAGGATTATCTTTTAAATCCCCTAGAATCGAAAATATAGGATGGGATAATTCAAAATCTTTAACTACCATATTTTAAACACTTAAAAGATAATTACAACATAAGGTATTATCCAAATCCCTAAAATTTAGGATCTTATCTTGGGGAGGAGGCTAAAATCGAAACCCTAGGGTTTGCATACCCTAGATTTCGAAATCTTGGGGGCTAAGGAAAGGGTTTGAAAAACCCTTATCAATTTTCGAAATTTAGGGTTCAAGAACCCTAATTTCGAAATCTTGCCTCCTAGGTTTTATTGGCCATAAACCCTAAAGTGTCCAATTCATACTTTTGTATAAACTAATTGAAAACAACAAAACCTGGCTTTGATACCACTGATGGGTTCTATACAAACAATCCTATGTGTGCATGCAACCTTATAATTGGATTTATGTTTTGCTATTAGATACACAACATTATGAACACATGAAGAACCCTAGATTGCTCCTAGTAATTTCGAAAATCATAAAGGAGAATGGAATACATACCTCTTGTTGTTATGTTGTAATAACAACTTGAATCTTGAATCTTCTTGTCTTTGAAAGCAAGCACCACAAGTGTAGTACCTCTAATGGCTCACAAACACCAAGAGCAAATGGAGAGGCAAGAGAGAGAGAGGAGAGGTATGAAATTCGGCTCTAGGAACCCTAGGTGTCAAGTACTCTAATTTCTTATGCCAAGGGGTCTTTATATAGGTGTAGGAATTAGGGTTTCAGTCCTTATCCTTATCTGATTGTTTAGCCACCAAGCAGCCCAAAGGATAACCCTATAAACCTTATCATGGACGAATTCTAAGGCCTTATTCCCTTGAATTCGTCCACCCTATCATATAGGGCATCCTTTGCCCTACTTTGCAACTATCACATAATTACAGTTCAGTCCCCCTAGTTCAATTAACTTCTTTTGATCACAAAATTAATTCTTGACCAATGTTAATTAAACAAATATGATTTTTCTTTTAATATATTATTCTTATAATATATTAATAAACCATAATAACCTCTTTCTCTATTATTTCTCCAGTAAAGTTGCTTTGGTGAAGGCAACCCAAAAAGACCATGCACAACCGGGTCAAGTACTTGCCAAATATGGTTACGGACTTAGACACTAATCCAACAGCAATATCTTAGAAAAATCATAACTTCGTCAAACGAAGTCAGATTTGGACGTTCTTTATATAGAGGCTCTCGGTTTAACATATACTACGACTTTCATTTAGATTGCTAAGGCTAAAAAGTAGCTTATCAAAAAATCATTTTTTACGATACGCGGGGTTGTGCCGGTTTAGTTGCAAAACTTCGACGGGTCATAACTTCTTCGTTATAAGTCGGATTTCAGCGTTCCTTATATCTCCGGAATCCTGGTTACGTCTACTTCAACTTTCTTCAAAGATATTGGGTCAATTTTTCATTTTATTTTTGATGCATTATTTTTATTATTATTTTATTATGTCGTATAAGCACATATGTTACACATAAATCACATAAATCACATAATACTCAAATATTTCTTCTTCGTTACTTGAAAATAGGTTACAATTGTTGACTCTAACTTTTACATAATCATAATAATGCTTGGTCAGAAACGCGGGTGTTACAGCTATATAGTTGTACATAGTTAGGATTTTATAGCCTTAGAATGCCCTATTTAGCCTTTTGTTCATGTTCCTTGTTTGGTTGTGGATTTGAGCTAGGCTCATTTATTTGAATGTCTATTGAGTCTCGTATTATGTATAATTGGCATACGCAAGGCAAACGGCGATAATATCGGAGGTCTCGTGAGGAGGAGCGGTGCTGGAGAGTAGTCCAGAATTAGTGTCTAGATGCTTAGTAGTGGTTCCAAGGAACCTACAATACTACTAAAAGCACTAGACCCGTATTTGGCTCGGGGAGGAACCTTAAAGAATTACGGAGATTGTAGTAGTATGTGTCGGTTGTGCGCTTTTGCCAGATTTCTGATGATTTTCTTGTGTGTTTCAGTATGGTGGTTACCCGAGGTTCAGGCTCTTGGGACCCCGAGAGGCTGAGTGCTAGCGATGATGAGATCCGCAGGATTGTTGCCGCAGAGGTGCCCACAACAGTCAGAGGAGCTGTTCCAGAGGTGTTTGGGTCTGTCAAGACCTCTTTGATTGAGATGTATGATAAGAACTATGCTGCTGTCACTAAGGCTACTGTTGCCAAAGCCACTGCAGTTGTTGTTGCTGCTAGACCACAGGGGGGTGATTCATTGTGGTACCAAGAGTTTACCAACACGAAGCCACCCAAGTTTGATGGGACCCGAGATCCGATTGTTGCTATGTGATGGATCTCCGATGTTGAGGGACGTTATTATACTTGCTCCTATCCGGAGAATTTTAGGGTTCATTTTGCACTGAACCTGCTTCGGTTGGGAGCAAAGGAGTGGTGGAAGTTTGTGACAACCGACTACACACTTGTAGAGCATCCTGCAATGACTTGGCAAAGGTTAAATGTGATGTTCAGGGATGAGTTTGTACCCGCAGTTGAGTGGGAAAGGTTGGCCCCGGAGTTCCTGTCCCTCAAGGAGAGGACAGATACGGAGACTGAGATCACTAGGATGTTTCATGAGAGGCCTTTGTTTTAACCTGAGCAGGTGTCCACGGAGCAGGCATGTGTGAGTCGGTATTTGAGCATTTTGAGGAGGGATATTCGTGAGTTTGTAGCGAACACCAAGTATCGGACATTGGCTGAGCTGCAGACCAATTCCAAGAGGAGGTAGATTGAGCGGGAGACTCAGGCTAGAGAGGAGAGGGAGACCCAAGGGAGAGACAGGAGGCCAATACAGTTGCAGCCGGTGACTAAGTGGGCTAAGCCTGCTGATCAGAGAGTTGGAGGCTAGAAGGGCCTCACTTGCGGAAAGTGCGGCAAGGGACATGATGGAACCTATCGATCCAGGTCAGCATTCTACCTGTGTGGCAAGGACGAGCATTTGGCTAGGGATTTCCCCAAGGGGATTCAGTTTTGATTCAGCTGCAACCAGACGGGCCACATGAAGGCAGATTGTCCTCGGCATGCATCCAGGACAAGTTCAGACTCCGGCCCGAACGACCGTGCATATCACTGATGGCCGACAGGGGAAGGTCGAGGCTCCGAGGGATCGAGGACGAGCATTTCAGTTGACAGCAGAGGAAGCCCGTGTAGCTCCAGACGTCGTGGTTGGTATGTGTTATTTATATTTCTGATAGATTTATTTATGCTGATTATATTATCGATTGTGTTGGTACTTTTTTGTGAATTATGTTCCTGCGCTTGTGTTGTTTGACTCGGGCCCGAGTCAATCATTTGTGTCGTCATCATTTTTTCGTGATTTTAGTATTCTATGAGATACCTTGAACTGGCCCTTCAGAGTCTTGAAACCTAATGAGCGTCCCGTATCTGTTACTGATGTCTACCAGAGTTGTGTATTAGAGATCTTCGGGGTTGGATATCCGATAGATATCATCCCTATCACGATGGGTGATGTTTGTGTGATCGTGGGTATGGATTGGTTGAGTTGGTTTGGGGATCTGATTGACTGTGATCGTCAGCTGGTGACAGTTCGAGACCCTAGTGGGGGAGTGCTGACTATCTATGGCGAGGGTACTAGGTCAGGATCAGCTTTCTGTTATGCCGCCAGGGCAAGGTAGAGTTTGCAGCATGGATGTATAGGTTATCTGACATATGTAGTGGATACTCGGGTTGAGAAGAAGGGATCGACCTCTATTTCTGATGTTCTGGTAGTATGTGATTTTACTGATGTTTTTCCTGAGGAGTTACCGGGTGTGCCGCTTGAGAGGCAAGTGGAGTTACGATTCGATCTGATTCCAGATGTGGCGCCGATCGCCAAGGCACTGTATCGTCTTGCATCTCCTGAGATGCAAGACTTATCCTCTCAGCTGCAGGTGCTATTGGGAAAGGGGTTTATTAGGCCGAGCAGTTCTAATTGGGGAGCCCCGATCGTTTTTGTTAGGAAGAAGGATGGTTCCCACCGGATGTGCATTGATTATCGGGAACTGAACAAGCTAACGGTGAAGAACAGTTACCTATTTGTCGAGGATTGATGATCTTTTTGATCAGCTTCAGGGGGCATCTTGGTTTTCCAAGATTGATTTGAGGTCCAACTATCATCAGATGAGGGTTCGGGAAGAGGATATCCCGAACATGGCCTTTCAAACTCGCTATGGCCATTATGAGTTTGTGGTGATACCTTTCGGGATCACCAACACACTGACAGTGTTCATGGACCTCATGAACCAGGTGTGTAGGCCCATGTTAAATCAATCAGTGATCGTTTTTATCGATGACATTCTGGTATATTTAAAGACTAGAGAACAATATGAGGAGCGTCTACGATCGATACTTGGGGTTTTGAGGATGGAGAGGCTTTATGACAAGTTCTCCAAGTGTGACTTCTGGTTGCACGAGGTTCAGTTTCTGGGACACCTCATCAATTAGAATGGTATCTTGGTCGACCCTGCCAAGATAGAAGCGGTGATGCAGTGGGAGGTGCCGAGATCTCCATTTAAGATTCGAAGCTTCCTCAAATTGGCAGGTTATTATCGGAGATTCATCAAAGACTTCTCCAAGATTGTTGTTCCTCTTACCAAGTTGACAAGGAAGGATGTTGCTTTCCGTTGGGGGCCTGAGCAGGTATCATTTGAGAATCTTCACCAACGATTGTGTGAGGCGCCAATACTTTCCCTTCTTGAGGGAGTGGAGGATTTTGTGGTCGACTGTGATGCATCAATTGCAGGATTAGGTGATGTGTTGATGCAGAGGGGGCATGTGATAACATATGCTTCGAGGTAGCTGAAGCCTCACGGATTGAGATATCCTACTCATGATATGGAGGTGGGGGCGGTGGTCTTCGCCCTCAAGATTTGGCGCCACTATCTCTATGGT
Source organism: Lactuca virosa (assembly GCF_052849685.1). Taxonomy (NCBI): domain Eukaryota; kingdom Viridiplantae; phylum Streptophyta; class Magnoliopsida; order Asterales; family Asteraceae; genus Lactuca; species Lactuca virosa. The sequence continues at coordinate 169,665,427 of NC_136428.1, read as the reverse complement.
GTTCGGTGTACCATCTACACGGACCATAAGAGCCTGAGATATCTTATGCATCAGCCTAACCTGAATATGATGCAAATGAGGTGGTTGGATGTAGTAAAAGATTATGATTGCGAGATTTTGTTTCACCCGGGCAAGGCCAATTTGGTGGCCGACGCCTTGAATCGGAGGGCAGTGAGTGACCCAATTTAGGATGTGTCTATGAGGATGATCGTGGTGACTCCGGTTTTAGGGATTTTGACTCTTCATGGGTGGGCTTGGGTACCATATGTGGGTGTGGCCCGACAGATATTGATGGAGGAGGCCCACAACTGAAGATTTTCCATCCACCCGGAGGCTACAAAGATGTATCTTGACTTGAAGCATTATTATTGGTGGCCACATATGAAGAGAGACATGGCATGGTTTGTGGAGCGATGTTTGACCTACCGGAAGGTCAAGGCTAAGCACCAACACCCTCATGGCAAGTTGTAGCCACTGGAGGTTCCCCTATGGATATGGGAGCAGATTAATATGGATTTCATTACAAAACTACTGAGGACTGCGACAGGTGTTGACACTAACTGGGTGATAGTGGACCGTTTGACGAAGAGTGCTCACTTCTTAGCCATTAGTGAGAACTCTTATATAGAAAAGTTTGCTGAAATTTACGTTCGAGAGGTGGTAGCTCGGCATGGGGTGCTGACGTCTGTTGTGTCTGACCGGTATGTGCGCTTTACTTCCAGGTTCTGGAAGAGATTTCATGAGGAGTTGGGTACCCGACTACTCTTCAGTACCGCATACCATCCGCAGACAGACGGGCAGAGCGATCGAACAATTCAGACGCTCGACGATATGTTGCGTACTTGTGTTATCGATTTTGGTGGGAGTTGGGACTCCTATCTTCCGTTGGCTGAGTTCTCATATCACAACATCCATCATGCCAGTATCGGTATGCCCCCGTTCGAGCTCCTTCATGGTCGGAGATGTGAGACTCCTAATTTTTGTGGCGAGGTGGGGCAGAGGGTCATGGGGAGTACGGAGGTAGTGCTCAATACGACTGAGATTATACAGCATGTTCGACAGCAATTGCTGACTGTGCATAGCCGCCAGAAGAGCTATGCGGATCGGCGATGCTCTGAGCTGGAGTTTCAGGTGGGGGATCTTGTGCTCCTAAAGGTATCTCCCTGGAAGGGTGTTATCCGCTTTAGGAAGCGGGGCAAGCTGGGCCCCAGGTTCATTGGCCCTTTTCTAGTTTTAGCTCGTGTGGGTAAGGTGGCCTACCGGTTGGAGCTACCGGAGGAGCTGAGTCAGATCCATGATACCTTCCATGTTTCTCAGTTGAGGAAGTGTATAACCGATGAGATAGTTGTGGTCCCTTTGGAGGACATTCAGGTAGGTGATCGTCGGAATTATGTGGAGAAGCCTGTAGCCATTTTGGATCGGAAGGTGAAAATCTTGAGGAACAAGGCTGTGAACTTGGTCAAAGTTCAGTGGCAGCACCGGAGAGGTTCAGAGTGGACATGGGAACCTGAGTCCGAGATGCGTGAGCAATATCCGAAGCTATTTCCAGAGGATGACTTCGAGGGCGAAGTCTGATTCTAGTGGGGGAGACTTGAAACATCCCGATTTTCAGGTATTATTATATTTCTTGTATCTTTTTATAAATGGCACCTTTGGTCCCTCGGAAGAAAAGTCTTGTGATTCTAGTCGTACGTCGGGCGTACGTAAGGGTACGCACAGTGTACCCATGCAGAATGTGGATCAAATAAATATCAAGGATGATGTGCACAATCACGCCTTCGCATTCCCCCTGTCCTCTGATGTACCTGAAACGATAAAATCAAACTGTAAGCCAAAGCTTAGTTGTAATATCTCGATTTTCAGGTATAAAGTTTGTACCTTGACAAGTCTTTCATTAGATCTCCATGTTTTGATGTTTTAAGGGTTTTGTCCCCAAATATTGGACCTTTATGTGTTTGGGCACTCTAGGGGTTTGTAGCTATCCTTGCATGTATTATAGGACTTTTGGATGCATAAAAATGGAAGCTTAATCACTCCTTTTAGTTCATGCATGAGCAAAATGGATTAGGATGTGTTGGGAGTTTATGAATGTTGCTTTGGGACTTTTCTACCCATGGAAAGGCTAAGATGATAACTTTATGGTTTTAGACGTCATTGAATGGCCAGATCTGTGGTTGGGATCAAACATCTTAAGGGTTTAAGACACAAGTTGGTAGAAATGGAAACATATGGAGTACGATGAGCATACTCCTGGCTACGCCCCGTGTAGCCGGTCCCAACCCCGTTATTTGCTGATCCAAGTTGTACACCTCGAGTAGGTTGTGGTACGCTCAACGTACACGCTGAGTGATGACTTTTGTTGACTTTGACCCTTGGTCAATATTTAGGGTTTTTAGACCATTTAAAGGGAAAAATGGTCCTTTTTCCCTTAAAAGGTTTAGCCATGGGATTTGGATTTGTGAGTGAGTTTTGAACCTTAATTATTAATTAGGTTTAATTGTTTTGGTGACTAGGCAGAGTCTAGATTCGACAGTTCGGGTGGTAGGTTTTTCGTGTCATCAACATCAGGTGAGTCTCCTCACCTATTCTCACCTGTGTGTTAGAATAGTTGTATCTGTGATGACCGGTTGGATCTTGCTGCTTTTATTATGTATTGCTGATTATTTGTGACTGAGACTGCTAATAGTCTCCAAGGTGGCTGATAACTCATCGGGCGTGCTGTTAGCTCATTGGGACTGATGATAGTCCCCATGATTGCTGATAATCCATAATTGTTTATTTTATATTGTGATGTATGTGGTATTTTGGGGAACTCACTAAGGTTTGTGCTTACAGTTGTTGATTATATTGGGCAGGTACTTCTGAGGACCGCGGGAAAGCGAAGGTCTGATTGTACACACTCGCTGGGATGTTTGCAGCTGGGACGGATGTGAACTCTGATATTGTGGAAATAAATATTTTGAATAATTATGTTCTTGAAAACTTGTTTTACAAAACCTTGATTTTGGTAATTTAAATTGAAAATTTTGGTTTGACATTTGAGGTGTTACATTATTGAGTTCCCCCAAAATATCACACACAACAGAACATATACAAACATTGCATGGTGGGTCCATATCTTCTCGACCAGATTACCCATGGCCCACAGTCTCCCGAATTGAGTGCCCCTGGCCCACAATCTACCGACTGGATTGTCCCTGGCCCATAATCTCCCGACTGGATTGCCCCATGTTTTTTTTAACCTACAACACAATTTAATATCGCCTTAACCCACCCACACTATGTCGACATATGCAACAGATAAACACATAACCAACAAGTACAGGTAATCATACATATCTACCAATCTAACATGCAACCAGCAAATACAAATAATCATACAGATCTACCAGTGTAACATATAACCATCATAACATCATCCTATATACCAGGATACATAACCTAGTGGGCCGACATTGGTGCCTTCGATAGCTGAACTGGTCACTGCTCCAAACACTAGCTCTACGGGTCACTTGTAAAAACACATGGACCAAACCTCAATCTACTACTCAAAATACCCCAAATGACCTAAAGTCAAACTTGGTCAAAGTCAACAGTCAACGGTTAAAAAGTCAAAGGTCAACCTTTAGTTGGTCGCCACATCGTGGCAGTGAAACGACAAAACAGATGATCCCTTTCCTAGTCACCACGTTGTGGCGACCTAAGGCCACGTCGTGGGCACTAAGTTCCTAACAGCTTAACGGTTCAAGTCGTTTTCTTCGATTCTAAGGGCTCCAAAGCTCAGATCTGGACCATTCTTTGGTGTAAATGGATAAAGTTTCCAACTTTATCCCTTAAGAATCTCCAAGAGATACATATCTCAACTCATAGGTCCAAAAAGGGCAAAAACACAACATGGCTTAATCATTAAACACTTAATCTTGAAGGTGTTTTGTCTAACAATTTTAGAAGGGTTTATAGCATCATTACTAACATAAAAATCCATGCTTTTCAGACATGCATGTCCAATGCATGCCTTGAACTCCCATTAGGTCAAAACAAGGGTTATGGAACAAAATTCCATGCATGACACCAAAACTCATTCCTACTTCGATTCCAAAGCAGCAAATACTCCAAATCGTATGGAGATTCATAAAGTTGCGAACTTTGTGAGATCTCACCACCCAAACCCATCAAGACATGAAGAAAAGGGACAAAATTTAAAGATCGGACAACTTATCAAGGAAAAGGTTGGATCTTGAACACTCACCAAATTCCAGGAGATATGCTAGAAGATGCAGATGATGCTTTGTAAGGTAAATCACCACACTAAAGGCTTCTTTCTACTTCAAAGATGACCAAAATACCAAAATGAGTTCACAAATGCAATGGAGGCTAGGGTTAGGATTTCTGAGCTTGAGAGGGTGATGGAGGTTGAATGATCATGAAACCCTAACTGTAATGTCCTTTAAATAGGGCCCAAAGCTCAAGGATTAAGGTTTCCTCCAAAATCAGTTGTCACACCATGGCGGGTCATTTAAATATGCGGACATAAAAATACAATCATGCCGTGGTGAAGCTCCACCACGCCATGACCATCCAAAATAAAAGTTTAACATTTATAAATTAGCTCATACCTGGAACTAGTGTTACAGTTAATGACTCATACCGTATGCTCTTAAAAATTTTGCAAAAAAACATTTTGGGTAAAGTAAAAAAATAAAATAAACCTATTGATCAGTACTTATCTGAAGACTTTTTTTCAAAATGTTTGTGAATTTATAAATTCGCACATTAAGTTTTTCGTTATTTTCTTTATATTTTATTTTTTACTTTTTATATTGTAGTTGTTTTTTATTAACTTAACGCAAAATAGATATGTGTATAATTTAAATTTATAGCATCTTTTTAATTTTATATATATATATATATATATATATATATATATATATATATATATATATATATATATATATATATAAAAGTTAAAACGTTTATAACTTTTCTTTTTTATTTATAGTATTGATATATTGGAAATTAAGTAAATCAAACCATATAAATGAAGTATTTGGAAAAAAATAACCTACACATTTTATAAAATTTGTAAAATAATCACTTGCTCTAGAATGTGGCATTCTGGAGTATTTATAACCATTTTGGAGTTGGTGGTGGTTGGTAGATTCCAAGTCCGAAACTTGACACCCTCATATTTTCGTATTTATACACATTTTTTGCAATATCTTAATACATTTTAAGTAATATTTTGGTTATTTGCAAAGATATTTGGTACTTATTGAATTAAATTGTATTTTGCAGCCAAATGGAACACTCTTGAAGAATATGGACTAGAATTGACAAGGATTGGAACTTTGGAGGATTGAAGCTTTAAAGAAGAAAATTCCAGAGAAAAACCAAGATCACGACGTGGAAGTCAACCCCACGACGTGAAGAGAGAATTCTGGAAGATAACTACGCGGGAAGTCGGAATCCTTGCCTGATACGAATTTTAATCAAAGTCATGACGTGAAACCCTAGTTCACGTCGTGAGCCATGTATTTTCTAAATCTGTAAATACTCTTCCACACTTACAATTTGGGGAGCTTTTGGAAGAGAAGTATTCTGAGATAACCGATTTTGGAGGCCAGAGAAGTGCACAAAATATTCCTTGGAAGGAGAATTAGCGTGGATATTAAGAGATTGAAGAAAATATCATCACATCGGTTTGATTTACTTTAATCATGTTGATCTATGTTGAAATTATGTTTTCGTTTTCAGCCATGAGTAGCTGAACCTAGTTGCTTTCGTTTAGCTAGATGATAATTTGACTTTATGGTTTAGTTATTTAATTTATGGATTTTAATAGTTGGTTTTGTGGATGTGTTTGATTATCATTACCTAGCATGTTAAAGTTGTGATTTAGTTGCTTAAATTCAAGTTAAGTGTAGCTTAGTGACCATTAAATTACATGAACTTGATTACCTAGTGATTTAGCGAACATTAAATTACTAGAGCTAGGATCGACCAAATGTTAGATAAATAATAAAAGAAACAAATTTTGTAGTGTTGGAGAACATAAATTGTGACCATAATTGTGTTTGTTTAGATAAATCTTACATATCACATCTATAATTAATAACTAATTTTGTGTTTTTCTTGTGTATGACCATACAAGGTAGTTCATGAATTGGTGAAAATATTAGTAAATTTGGACTTGTATTGCAAATAAAATAAAATTGGTAACCAACTTTAATAATCCATAATTAGTAACTAACCATAGGGAAAAGGTGGATTCAAACTAAACGAAAGTAATTTGAGTATATTGATTAAATCGTTAGTAAAGTGTTTAAGTTTGTCTGAACTTGCAAAATCAGATAAAAACCCTTTTTAAATTTTGTTTGTTTTAGGTTAATTTTTATTAATTATTTTAGTTAATTAAATCTGTTCCCTAAGTTCGACCTCATCTTACTTTACTATACTATAATCTGACTAGGTACACTACCTATAGGTGCAATAGTAGATATGTAGTTAGGATATAAATTTTAAACTAGATAGGTGATAGCTTTTGCAAACATCACCCGTACGTTTCGAACTAGAAAAGCGTATTTCAAATTTTATTCTAAAATGTATGGGCATCATGGAGTGGTAAAATTAGGTTATTTGAAGGTTCTTTGGTTATGTAATGTGTTTATTAGATTTTAGATAAGGGTTGTAATTCTTTAGTGGTAAAAAAATGAGTCCGTACAAGGAATTTTATCGAGTGCCAGTTTCTAGTGGAAGACAATGGCAGTGAATCGATGGATCTATGCGATTTATTGATCTGGACTACATATGCTTTGGTGTAGATATAATCAATGATATTAACTTTATTGGGTTAATCACGTTGGTTGCTTCCAAGTCCAGGTTACACACTAATCAAATACGTCAATCTTTTCAATATTCGGGATCAAATATAGTTATGCAGATTCTTGACAATAGTGATGTCAAATATTTTCTCATATTTATTAGTAGTATGCCTCCTAAAACATTATAATTGTTTGTTGTTAATAATGTTATGGAAAGAGGTATTCAACTATTTCCTGGGGAAAATCCTTCGAGTGGCAATGGGTCTTTTTGTGTTGGAAGTAACCAAATTTGTAATGTATTAACTATAACATGCAATCATGTTCCTTTTTACAATGGGCATGCAGATTGGTGATTTTAGGTATAAAGGTAAGGTTGTTGATGATGCTTCTCCAACATTTGATGTTGATGAATATGTAAATGATCAGACAAAACTAATGTTGTTGGTTGATGATGGTAAATAATTCCACACGGAGAGCTAGTTGGACAATTTCAGAGTTTCATAGAATTTAATGGGGATTATATTGAACCTGAAGAGGAGGAAACTGAGCCCCTAAAACCCAGAGAAAAACCCAAGAGGAAACGTTTCCTTATTATTTTTCTGATTCTGAAGAAATACAAACCACTCATTGGGGGATGCATGAACCTTTACCATTACCCGAATTATCTCAACAATAACGTAAAGGTGCCACATCCCATAATTATACTTCTTATGTGAAACTCTATTAAATATTCAAAATCAAAGAAGAACTTAAGCTTAATTTAGGATTCAAATATGTTACCGAGGGATTTCAAATTAGAGTGAGAAAATCAACAAGAGACATGTTTGAAGTCGTTTTCTTTGCAAAAAGTTATAAATGGCGGCTACGGGATACAACAGGTAAAAACACTGATTTGTTTCAAGTGATAAAACTATCAGAAAGCCACACTTGTTCAAACACACAACTCCTTCCCATCATCTTCAATCCAACAAAAAAGTATTGGGTCATTTCTTGAAGGGTATACAAGTTGATAGTACATGTAATATTTTGCGGGAAAAACAGATCCAACGAACTTTAAATGGTTGTTTTAGTGTACATATTTCATACTGGAAAGAATGGAGTGCAAAAATGTATCCTCTAAACCTGTTGTAAGTGACTCCTAAAGAAAGCTTATATATTGTTACAATTTGGAGAGGAATAATTAAGGGATTGTTAGACATTTAAAGACGGGTCACAACAACAAATTTGAATACTTTTTCGTCGCTATCAGTTGTGCGGTAATATTTCTTATACAATGAGTAATTTCAATTATTGTTTTATGTGTATTCGATTTAATGACTAATCTATTAAGTTATAGCGTAGGTTCGAGCGTGTCAAACATGTTTGCCTCCTATTATTATCATTGACGGAACACATCTTAAAGGAAATTACTTAGGCATAATGTTCATAGCAGTAGGCATGGATGGTAATCACCAATCCTCCAAATAGCATTTTGTGTTGGAAAAAATAGAAGTGGGTGTTCATGGATATGGTTTTTATCAAGACTCGAAGAATGTTTTGGGGAGATGGAGCCTTTAGCTATCATATATGATAAATCCAATTCCATTGAAATGGCTATTCAAGCCATGTTACCGAACGCATATCATAGAATTTGCTATCACTATTTGTTGATGAATATGAGAACAAAGATCGGTAAACAAGGAAGAACCGAAATTTTGTTTTGGGAGGCTGCAAAAACTTACCGAGAGTCTGTTTCAAAGAAAGCTTGGCTAGTCTACGTCGTGTCCTATTTGATGGCTATCGTACATGGATAGACATAATTGGTAACCACAAATGGGCAAGGTCATGTTTCCATGTGGGTTGTTATAACTTATTGACATCAAAAAGTGTCAAGTACATCAATACGTTATCCAAAGACGCACGAAAACTACCAATAACAATGCTATTTGACTTCTTTCGTGAAACAATGCAACAATGATGGTGTCAACAATCTAATGCTAGATGTACCTTATATAAATTATAGTAATTTCAAATTACTATACCATAATTTATTGTTCATGACAATATGTTGGTATTTAATTTGAAAAACATGTTACTAGATGTACCTTATATAAATGAAAAACATGTTACTGAGTATGCTGAGAAGGTTATTGAAAGGAGGATCAACAAATCCCCAGGTTTTCGGGTATACCAGATTGATCAAAAGAATGTATGAAGTGACTTACCAAATGAAAAATGGTATATTAAACTTGTAATCTCATTCCTATACATGTGGGATATAGCAAGTTTCTGGTATACATTGTTCTCATACTTCATAATGGAAACATATCGAGCAACATATAAAGAGGTTGTGTTTCCTGTGTCAGTTCCAACTGAATATGAACAACCAGATGAAGTAATGGTTGTATTACCACCATTGATGGAAAAATGACAAGTCGGACGTCCATGAAACCATAACTGTATCCCATCCCAAGGTGAAGATTTGATTCGGAAAAAATGTAGGCGTTGCCAAAAGGATCGATCACACAAGCAGAAATTATGACGCTCAGTTTCCCGTAGATTCAACAAAAATGAATTTTCAAATAGGAGTAAGTCAAGTGTCAAAATTAAGGGTAAGTCTAAGAGTAAACCTAATGTTAAAAGTAGTCAAGGGTATGATAATGTTAATCAAAATTACTTGTAGTCATATTTGTACCGAATTAGAAAATTCTAAAAATTAAAAAAAGTATGTTCAATCAGATAAACTTGTTTTTGCTACATCATAATAAGGAAATTGTTTCAAAAATACACAAAATACACAAATATGTCAGATAAATATGCAATCTCTATCCATGTCCAACTCTCATACCACCACAAAACAGCACGCTCCTATAGAGTAGGCTGCAACATCTCGTTGGGGGGAAGTTGCATAAAAAAATAAATAAAGGTTAATGGTATCTTATTCTCTCATAGAAAGTTATAGATTATAAGTTAAGTTAATATACATGCATTTGTAACACCGAGAATGCATGAACAATAGTCAACCATTAACGCCTCTTCCTAGGGTATGCAATTTCCTGAGGGATCACACTCGGTGTAAGGGCACCAGCTATCCTACTGTTGGGAAATGTCTTCATGATCCAAATCTACAAAATTAATATATCAAACAACTAACTAACATAATAATGTTACAATACTTTTTGCATAAAAAGTATTATGAAACATAGTGGAGATACCTTAAATGCATAGACAAATACATGCACGGTAAATGTAGCTCTACTACCAATTCTTGGATGGTTGGGGTCCAAATGTTCCTCAATCTTAAAAAATATAGTATGCAATTGTCTATAAGTCAAATCCCATATTGCACTTCCCCATGGGTACATGTCAACAATTGTATTTAATAAAAATAAATTAAAATAATCATTTGATATAATATAAATAAATTTATAGTTATTAAACTCGTTCAATTAAAAAACGAGTGCAAGATATTCATCATGAACTGGCTGTTGAGGGTGTCTTCCACAAAATCCTTGCTTTAACATATACAACAGGGATACTCGCACAACATTTGCATATGATAATTGATGAAGTGAATTATTTAATACGTGAATAATGTCAACAACCTTCACCGACTCGGAAGCCAAGACAAATGGAAATACACGTTGTCTGAATTGTGTCGAAGATGAAGTAGCCAAGAAATACTCCCAAAACTGCAAGCCGGTAACAAGACATAACGCTCTCCTGTCAAACCAAACCCGATAGTCGTGTACCGAAAATAGAAGCTCCTTAAGGTGAACCCGAGGATAAGTAGTAGCTTCCTTGCACATGAGGAAATGACATAGTAAAGGGTGACATTATACATCCATTTACTCATTTCAGAATCATTGTTTCGATAAATAAAAACATATAATCATAAGAAGAATCGAAACACACCCATAAAAAGTGAATCTCTTCACTCCTAGAAGAAGACATTCTATGAATTTGTTGTAGTCCGGAACAGTGAGTTCGAAACGAAGTCCGAAACAATGATTTCGAACACGGGGTGAATGGGGATTTCGGAATCATTGTTTCGAAATGAGTAAACGGGTAAAGTGAAAGTTGTTGACATTATTGGGGGACCAAATTACCGGGTCATATCACTTTACCAGTTTACTCATTTCGGAATTTGGGTTCTGAATGGGGATTTCGGACCAAATGACCATTTTTCAAAAAAAAATAAAAAATCGAAGTGTTTATTAAGGAAACTCACTAAAAAGTGGTTAGATTACTTAATTTCCCTTGTTACTAGGTCAAGAGATTTTAACCCATTTAATTACATTGGTTGACACTACACAACAAAATAAATAAATTAAATGAGTAATGTTAGAGTCTAAACTTTCAACACAAAAATGACTCGTTTATTTATATGAAAATTCATTCAATCTTTTAGGTAGTTGGTCATGCCCAAAAACCAAAACCCAATGTAAACAAAAACTTTAGGTTAAACCCATTTGTAATATGAAATACATGAATTAGTTGTCCCGGTTAGTACTTATAATTAGTTTTTCACATTTTCATTAATATTTTATACTCCAAAATCTCACTGGCCTACTTCCCTTTGAATGTGATTTTCATCATCTAAACTTACTGTGAATTTAGTATGCCCGCTCCCCAACTATTGCTTCATGTTTTTCATATTTTATTTTTCACCTACTTTTTAACCTATTTAATTATTTATTGTTTCAATATAGCATGACACACATATTTAAAAGATCTAAACCCTAAATCTATAAACACAATATGAACTAGACATGAAAATAAACATAATGATACGACAAGATACGACTCGACATTGTAGTTAAACGGATCAAGCTATAGTCAATCTATTTCGACAAATTTATGTTTAAAACAGACATGAACACTACATGAAACGAAACGCTTGTCACTCCTAATATAAAGTTATTGAACTTATTTTTGTCTAGAGAATGCCATTAAGCTTTCTTTTTTGTTATCTAAGAAATGCATCACAATTTGTTTTTATAAATTCATTTCTACTTGGTTTTTACACATGTTTTTGTAATCTGTTTTTACAACGTTATCTTTTTACTTCATTTTTATATGTTATTTTTTTTACAATATTTTTTACTTCATTTTTTAAAACTTCAATTTTTTATTTGGTTTTTACATTTATTTCACAATTTATTTTATAAATTTGGTTTTACGTTTATCTTTCACAATATCTTTATAACTTCATTTTTTATATATATATTTTTTTCAAAAATAACATCATTTTCTACTTATTTTTTACACATTTTTGTGACAATCTGTTTTTACCTCATTTTTTTTCTCAAAAATTCCATCTTTACATGTTTTTAATAAACCATTTTCAAAATATCATTTTTTTTACTTCGGTTTTACATGTTTTTGTTACAATTTGTTTTTACAACTTTGTTTTTTATTTTGTTTTTGTTGAACACGACTCTTTGTATGGGAAACAACAAGACTTGTATTAAGACACTTAAGAAGACCTGACACTTTGTGAGACTACTACACACTTTGCTCTCTTTGAGGCTTTCTTGGATGGTTTGGAGCAAATGAGCTCCACACCTATTTATAGGCCTCTTAGGAAGGTTCTAGGTACTAGTAAACACTTACTACATACTAGATAACTCTAGAACTATGTAACATACTTTATATGCTTCCATATGTTTCTAGAATATTCTACCATGTTCTGGAGAGGTCTAGGTTGCTCCAGTGTCTTCTAGAATGATCCATAACCTTCCAGGGTCTTCCATGTCGTTCTAGAGTATTCTAGAATCTTCCAGCATCTTCTAGACTCCTCCATAATATTCCATAATGGTCTATAATCTTCCAGATCTTTCTAGAACATGCTAACTTCTTCTAGACAATAACATGATTCTATTGGGCTAGTGATGACCTTCAACACTCCCCCTCAACACTAGCCCCTATTCGTTGTACCATGTTGAGCTGATAATTAAAGCCCTCATATTTTTCAGTACTTAACCCTTTGTGAACTCCGTCTGCTACTTGGTCATTAGTCTTTATATGTCTCATATTGACTTCTTCCTTGAGAACTTTTTCTCTTCCACATGCTTTGTTTTTCCTCAGCTGCTGCAACCGTTGCTTCATATATTGTTTCCATAGTTGACAACGACATTCGTGGTTGCCTTTTGTTGCAACATAATATTGTTCCTGACCCCGTTGAACTCTCTTATATAGTTTCTTAGGCCTCCCTTTGGTAAACTTGTAAGCATTTGGGTTGTCCCTTTTACAAGCTTTGGAAAATTTCCGTAATATTAACATGTTATGACGTAATCCTTTATTGATCTACTCATCTCGTTTAGATGTTGCTCCGTTGAGAGATTCTACTTTGATCTTACGAATTAATGTGTTTTTCTTCTTTTTCGCCTTATCCAGTTTCTCCATCACATGTTCCATTTTTCGTCTAAGATGCGACTTTTTATGCAACTATGGTGACTTCAGGTTCTTATTCTCCTTTGGAACGTCCATCTTCGAGGGAATAACTTCCTCATTCAAGGTTGTCATAAACTTTGTCTCACTTTTCTTGAGACCTTTTTCGAGTTGCATAGTTGATAGAATTTGGGATCCAATCCTATTTCTCATCAAGGGTACAATGTGAATTATTGAACCCTTAGTGATACGCATGGTATCATCTCTCTCAAATGACCAGGGTCGTACGTTTTCTAGGAAATCCATTCCTAATACCATACGTTAGTCATCCATATGCACCACTGTCAAGTCTATGGTGCCTTCCCATTCTGCTATCTTAAGATGTACTCCACAAACAACACCAATGATAGGCTTGGATAAAGAGTTAACGACTTTCAACTGGCCTGGATTTTTAGTGTATTTGATGCCCAGCTTCCTAGCTTCATCTTCAGCAAGGAAATTATGAGATGCACTTGTATATACCAATGCCTTGGTGTATCCTCCATTTACCCTGGCCTCTAGGAACATTAAACCGTCCTTTTTTAGTCTTTTTTTCTTCTATAGCAAATAGTGCCTCAGCATCCCATTCATCCTCTATTTCCTTTTTGGAAGTTACGACATTGCTTTCCACAGACTTTTTCTTTGACCAACAATCCTTGGACATGTGGCCCCACTTTCCACAATTGTTGCAGTTGCCTTCGAACCACCTCCCCCGAGAACTCTTATTGTCGGTCTTTTGAGATCTCCATGGTTGTGAGGTTCCTGGCTGACTCTTCCCTTTGTCAGCATTTTTGTATCCTTCTTTAGAAGGTGGCTTGAAATTCCTCCGACTTTTACTTGTGTAGAGTGCTTCTTCTTCACTCTTCAGCGTGATGCCTCCCATTTGCTTAGCCATAGCTTCTTGGTTGGCCAACAAATTCTCAAAATCTACAAGTGATGGTTGAACGGGCCATCCTTGTAAAACAGTAACGAAGCTTCTATATTCCGACCTCAGTCTATGGATGATGATCCTCTTCATTCGAGCTTCTGTAATGACGGATTGCGGATCTAGTTCAGTAATCTCCCGACATATCGTCTTGACCTTGTGGAAATATTGAGCAATCGTCATGTCACGTTGTGAGATTGATAATAGCTCGTTCTCTAAAAGATGTAGTCTCGTATCATTCTTCTTTGAGAAAAGCGTCACAAACGTGTCCCAAGCTTCTTTCGGTGTGTTCTCGTCCCGAATATGCTCCAACATCTCTTCTTCGATTGTTGTCTTCAAGGCAAACATTGCTTTGCCTGCTTTGATTTTCCATTTGCGTAGAGCGCCATTAACATCTTCCTCCGGCGGCGTAGTTTCGCTTCCGCCAACGACCTCCCATAGATCTTGTCCTTGTAAGTAGGACTTCATACATGTTTCCCATGTTTTGTAGTTGTTGTTGTTGAGTTTCTTGATTCCTCCGACGACTTGGAGATCACCCATCGTGTTGGCAGTACCTCGGTAATACCAAACAAGCTAGTTTCGACACCGAACTTGCAGAGTCATAGACTACTCACGATACAAAGAGAATCACTCGTTCTTACTATCAAGAAACCTTGCCCTGATATCAGATTGTTGAACACGACTCTTTGTATGGGAAACAACAAGACTTTTATTAAGACACTTAAGAAGACCTTACACTTTGTGAGACTACTACATACTTTGCTCTCTTTGAGGCTTTCTTGAATGGTTTGGAGCAAATGAGCTCCACACCTATTTATAGGCCTCTTAGGAAGGTTCTAGATACTAGTATACACTTACTACATACTAGATAACGCTAGAACTATCTAACATACTCTATATGCTTCCATATGTTTCTAGAATATTCTACCATGTTCTGGAGAGGTCTAGGTTGCTCCAGTGTCTTCTAGAATGATCCATAACCTTCCAGGGTCTTCCATGTCGCTCTAGAGTATTCTAGAATCTTCCGGCATCTTCTAGACTCCTCCATAATATTCCATAATGTTCTAGAATCTTCCAGATCTTTCTAGAACATGCTAACTTCTTCTAGACAATAACATGATTCTATTGGGCTAGTGATGACCTTCAACAGTTTTTACATGTTTTTTTCACAATGTATTTTAAAAACTTTATTAATACTTTGATTTTATATATTATTTTTATAATTTGTTTTTACAACTGATTTTTTCTAAATTACTTTTATATTTTTTTTACAATCTATTTTTAAAACTTTCATTCATTATTTCACTTTTATATTTTTTTCCCAGTTTATTTTTAAAACTTAGTTTTTACACATACACACACATACATATATATATATATATATATATATATATATATATATATATATATATATATATATATATATATATATATATATTGAAAAGGCAATAACATAAAAGGGCACACCCAGCAAGGAGCTGGGAGGCACAAAACCAACAATTACATAGGTTTGATAGCTAGTCTAGGAGAAAAAAGCCAAACACTCCCATCAATCACCACTTTTAACAGCCTACTATCAATCCACAGAAGAGAGTCCCTTTGTATAAGGGCGAAAATATCCTCCGCCCTTCTCATCTGAGATTGAAAAGTAGCATCATTCCGATTCCTCCAAAGATTAATAAAAGTTGCACACCCGACCGCGAAAAGAGCTTTGCCTTGCAAACAGTCATCAGCAGCCTCCTCAAGCCATCGGAAGAAGTCATCCATAGAAACAATGTCACGGCTGTTAATCCTCCACCAAGCTTGCACTTTAGCCCACACCTCTTTAGCCAAAACACACTCTTTAAACACATGAAAAATGGACTCCTCACCGGCCTTGCACACCTCACAAAGAGTAGAACCATGATTATTACCCATCTTTTCCAAGATCGTTTTCACAGCAATTCGATTATTAATCAGTCTCCATACGAAGATGTTAATTTTCCCATCATCAAAACATCACGAATGGTCCACGTAGTTTTTCAGAATTTGAGTTTTACTCCCTAACTTCATAAAACTTTATAAAAAATCCATCTGGTTTTCAATTTCTATCTTCAACCACATAAATAGACTTATATATCATTTTAATTTCTTTTTATAATTGATTTTATGTAAAACTATTTAAAACAAAGTAAATAATCCCACCCTTCGGCATATATATATATATATATATATATATATATATATATATATATATATATATATATATATAACAAAAGAACATCCCACCATAATCTCCCCTCTCTCCTTGGTCACCCACCTTCCAAGCTCCCACCATTATGTTCTTCACGAAACAAAAAACTGAAACCAAATAAGAAACCATTCATCCCTTTTAATTTCACTGTCGAATAAAGTTTCAAACTGAAACCAAACAAGAAAATGCATAATAAAACTAACAAAAATAAATCTAAAAGCATGTTCTTCACAAAACAAGAATCTGAAACAAACGGAAAAAAAACCCCAAAATCAAACTATCACAGATCTTTCATATAGCCAAAATAATTGACATGACAATAGATGGGTATCTATAAATCACGACTAATGCATTCACAGATATTTTGCATTCTATGAATTCTAATATGATTATTTCAAGATGTGGTTGGAACCAAAAGCCACTTCCCTAAAAAATCACAAAGTTTCAAGATTTCTGAAAAGTGTTTAGTCATAAGTTTCATTCTGGTTACTTCTAAGGACATGATGAACTTGTAGGCTATGAACTTTTGAACAAAATTATTTCAAACTTCATCCCTGAAAAGATCAGGTTATTTGCAGAAATCAAGTTCTTTTGTAGGAAATCAAAAAATTGATCTTCATTTCGTAAATTAATATAAATCAATTTCATATTCCGCAGTTCCTCTTTATATAAATTTGATTTTACCAGTGGAAAAGAAAATCAAATGGAACCTATATTCATGTGTTCATTTGTGTGCACAACTTTATGGGAATTCCCACCCTATGATGGTACACCCAAATCGTTTATTCTCATTTGATTGGTGCAGGTCGGTGGTGAAGAGGGAGGGAGGGAGGACATGTAACCGTCATTCATCTCAACGTTGTCGGTAATTATGGAGACGATCAGAGAAAGGAAAGCAGATAGCACTGACAAGAAACAGAAGCTATTGGAAGCAAAGTGTTTGGGAGGAGATGAAATTGGGCGTCATAACTGAAATAACTTCATCACTTTTATTGTAAAGGTGGTGCATTTTCCGAAGATGACGATTTTTGAAAATAATGATACACAATCAGAGAGAGGGAAGCGGGAATGAAGATGGTGGTTGTTGGAGAGCATGATGAAGAGGGCAGGACAAATGGGAGAGTTTATTTCATTTTTTTATATAAATTATTTCATTTTTTGTTTTAAAAAAATAATTTTATTTAAAGAAATATACAAAAAAAATTTTAAAAAGTATATAAGTCTTTTTATGTGGGTAAAAGACAAACCGCGATAGAAATTAAAAACCACATAGACTTTTTACGAAGTTTTTTGAAGTTAGAAACTAATATCAGATTCTAGAAAATCATAGTGACCTTTTATGAAGATTTATCTTTTTTTTTTCCGCATTACATGTTTGTCACAACCTGTTTTTATAATCTCATTTTTCACTTCATTTTTACATGTTTTTTTGTTGACAATTTATTGTTAGACCGTTATTTTTTATATTATTTTTAATCTTATTCAAAATTCCGTTTTTTCAAATTATTTTTATAATTTTTCCTTTTTACTTCATTTTTATATATTTGTTCACAATATACTTTTAGAACTTTATTATTTTTATTTAGTTTTTATATGTTTTTTTACGATTTAGTATTTACATGTTTTTTCACAATCCTTTTTTACAATTTCATGTTTTACTTCCTTTTTACATGTATTTTATACAATCATGTTTTACGGTGTGATCTGGTTTAACATGTCGGTGAGGTGACTGGCTCTGACATTCAGGTTTCTTTTTCGTAGTGTGAGGGTTTGAAGAAAAAGAAGACGATGTTAAGAAGGGGCAGGGATTAGGTGTAATGGTTGTATTGAAGCTTAGAGTACTTCACTTGTTCCACCCTTTTATTGTAATGACCCAAGTTTTATCTACAAATGCGGAATTCTACTAAATGAAAACACTTTAAATCTCAGGTTTAATCACGGGTTTACAATAAAATCTATATATTAATTGAATCATACACTTTGTTTCCGAAGGACCCTCTATCTTATTCCTAAATGAATCATCTTTCTACTCATCTCTATCTATATTATGTGATTCGTCTCATAATACTTGTCCCATGGTTATTCTATCTTTTTATCTCATCAAAAGATCTTCTAATACACATCTAATACTTAACTCATTAAGTACTTAATCTTTATCTATGTCTAATAACATACATGTATTCTACACAATACCATTAATGTGTAGACATATACATATATACTCTTGTGATTATATTGTATATAATCATCTTCTGTCAATTTATACTATCTGTTGGTTATCACAGATACCCTTCCCATCTACTTTACATACTCTAGGTATACTTACATGCTCTGCTACATGTTTCTAGCATATATCTCATACATACTCTAAATATAAGTACATGCTCTGATACATGTTCTTACACGTATAACCATCATCTATCTTGGAGGCATTCACTTAGTGCCCCAAGATCCAACATACATTCATATATATAAAAATATAAACATACATAATCTAAAGAGAAAGTGAGAGTAATAACTCACTTATTAGTTAGTGAGGACTAACTACCACTTGGCTCCTTTCTTCCATTGATGCAGCTTGATCCATATTCTTTGCTCTCAGGCATATTCATACACATATACAAGTATCTCATTACTTTTCTTTGACTATTAATATCTTAATGACTCTCTTGTTCAAAATGACCACTTAATGGATCGATATTCTAACTTCTTAATTTCTACCTCTTAATCTATTCCAACCAATGAATTAAGCATCTCATCCTACCTAATTCATTATAATCTATATGTAATGCATTAATTCATAATGTCACTACTTAGGGTTTCAAATCCTAACTTCACATATACAAATTTCACCTTGGAAATTACACATAAAGCTTATTCAAGGGTTCTAGACACTTGATTAAACATTACTAACAATCTTTCTTAACATAATTTTGCATAACTATCTCAAATCACCAAAACACCATGAAAGCCCTAACTAGATTAAAAATGGAGGAAGTGATTACCTCATGAGATTTCAATCTTAAATCCAAGCCATAAACACCCTTAATCGCCACTTGATCGTCTTCACATCTCATGATATTTCAATCTGTTTACTACATCGTGCCGCAGTGAAGCCTCTACCGTGCCATGGTATACGTAAGTTGGCCGTGGTCAACCACTTACCAATCTGTGGTGCCTTCTCCTCATATCATCCTACTTTGGCCACCACGTCATGACATCTATATACCACACTACATGGCAAAGTACATTACACTCAACTTATGACGAGGATATGACCCATTCTCCTTCAACCTCACCGCACCGTGGAAATGTACTCTATAACTTAGTTAGGTCATTTATCATTGACTTAATATGGGTATTAATTTATTAAGTCACAAACTTGGCCCCAAAACATAAAATTTTCCATTTTACCCTTTTGGTCAAAATGCATTTTCTCATGCATTTCTTATCTTGAACTTACTCATCTAACCTTATCTTAGTTACTTCAACTTATCTTGGACATTTTCATGAAGTCACAACTCCGTAAACTCTTATAATTCTTCTAAATGATCATTTTTCCCTTTTAGTCAATATTTGACTCTAAATTTTGGGTTCTTACAATCTACCCTCCTTAAAGAGATTTCGTCCTCGAAATATTTTCTTACTTTCCTTAGCTATTTGCTCTTTCTTTGGCTCACTTCTAAGGTTATCTTCTACTTATCGTTTAATCAAAAATAGCAATCTACTTTCCGTTTCTTTGCATTTTCAATGTAATGGCCAAAATTTCTTCATCTATCTACTTGAAATGGTTGTTAAGGGATATCTACTACTCTATCTACTATTATGTAATCACATTAAATACTTAACACCATTTCATATTTTTGTCCTACTCTACTCACCCATAAGCATAAACTTACCATTTTTATTCTTTTTCTCACAAGTGTGGTTCCAAATCAACACACTTCTTAACCATCTACTCTAAGGTAAGTTACCACTCCACTGTGCTTCCACTACTCCATTCTCACTCTATAAGTGGTTACACAACCACTTTTCTAACTCTTTTATTCCTCTTTGTAACTCTTAGTGAATTATTTCATTTAATCACTCGACTCTCATTCTAAAGTGTTGTATCTAACTACAACTGTTTTCGCTCATAAATGTCTTAGTGCTCGTGTCATACATTTCACATCTATCTTCCTACTATTTCCGAGACATACAAGTCTCATTCTAAAGATGGAATATTCTTCCAAGTACCATGTTAATCTTCTTATTCCACCACCCGATCCTCAGGTAGCTCCATGATTCAATAGAATCACAATAAATACAATGTGTCTGTAGTGCCCATACACTACATGCACATAATACTTATGTAGACACAATATCACCATTCAATTCCCTATTTCATGAGTATTATATCTCTTTCATGGTAAATGCTTCCCATATTACCATGCTATCGCTTTTCATTTCAATCCACTTGATCCTCATACAACTTAATGTTTCCATTGAACCACAATAAGCACCATGTGTTTGCAACACCCATACACTGCATACATATCATACTTATCCCGTTTTGATATTACCACTTCATAACCTGATTCACAACTACTCCATCTCTTTTCTCGTAACCCATTTCTCCACTTGAAATTTTTAGGCACTTATCTTCTTTGTCCCTCAACTGCTCACAAACTTGCTCATGTGACTTTTTCTTTTCTTCTTACATACTCTATTCTTGATACATCTAAAAGATGCATTTTCACATACTTACTCATCTCTTAAATTGGGAAGTCACACACTCCCAATGTTTCTAACTTTCCACTTCTATATGACACCTAGTCATCTCATTCTCTACTGGGACTCTACACCTAATATTAGGCTCTTCTCATGAGTCCACCATCTTCTCACCATTCTTTATAACTTCACCATCTTCCCACTTCTCTATGCCACTTTTTACTTTTTTTTGTCTAACTCTCCCTTATTACATATAAGGTTCAATTTTATTCTTTCTCTAACAGTTACTCACAAATAAATTGTTACATAACATACACATATACATAATTTCACAAGTCTATCTCCTCTCACTCTAGGGTTCACACAACCTCTTCTTTCTCTCTTGTCTATCTCCTCTCACTCTAGGATTCACATAACCTCTTCTTTCTCTCTTGTTGACACACTACCAAAGCATCCTCTTACTCTGCATTCTCTATGTCTTACTTCCAATAAAGTCTTCATCTGTTTTCTCATGTTCCTTAGTTCTTAACACAACAATATGGAACATTTTATACTATCTCTCTCTCTCTCTCTCTCTCTCTCTCTCTCTCTTAAGTGTCCATCAGGACACTTCTTTCACCACTTTATCTTTATCAACATATCCATATCCTCTCTTTTCTAATCTATCTCTGTTCAGTGCTATCACTATAGTATAAATGACATGGTGCAAGCTTTACTCTCCATATCTCATACACTTTCCGTTTAACAATGGACTTTTTTTTCTGTATGGCTACTTGCTCTCAAGTAATGTCAATCTACTCTTGTATGATGGAAAACGTAGGTTACAAAATAATACTCTAAGCTAAAAAACATTTAACAATTAAATGATTAGGGCACATAAAGTCTAAGAGGATCTATGTCTTTCACATAATGGCAACATACTATGAACTATCAAACTACAAAAAAAAACTAATGAAATCAGAATTCATAAAGGAAGATTACATACCTCTTTGTTTGTTATAGTAAACAAACCTAAAATCCTTCTTGAAAGCTTTTGGAAGTGAGCACTAGAAATCCCGTGCCTCTAATGGTTCACACCCAACCCTAGCAACTAGGAGACTTGAAGAAAGAGGAGAGGGGAGCTCAAAATTTTGGCCTTGGTTTATGAGAAAGGAGTGGTCGAAATAATTAGGCTAGGGAGGAGTTTATATTGCTGAAAGAAACTTGGGTCCAAAGATAGGGTTTTGTGGATAAGGCCTAGATTAATTAATATAATAATCAAGTTGTCTTATCTCCTTATCCCAAGCCCCTTGGACGAAAAGTTTAGGCTATCCCTAGCTAATTTTCGTCCACCCCATCCCATGGGGTTCTAGAGTCTTCCTGCTTCAACTTCCAATAAATAACCAAACAGTCCCTGTACTTTTAAATAATCCAATTAATCCCAAATTTAATTCTAATTAATTTCTGATTAATTATTAATTAAATAATAAAATTTCTAATTAATATATTATTTTCATAACATATTAATAAATCCATTTATTTTGATTTCTAATTAATTTATTAATCACATAAAAATTAATAAATTAGTCTCTCTCTCTCTCTCTCTCTAAAAGTCATCCTTTTCAATTACTAGGTTTGAGGGCAACCTAAAAGGACTTTTGTCACACCCCCGAACCAGACGGCAGAAACGTCCGGGGGCTTGCGCGTGACTTCATCTTGAAATATCATTACAGTAAATATAAATGAAACATAACATCATCATTACCATGCATAATATAATACAACTGCCATTGTCTACATCAAGTACAATCTTTTAAATAACATGACCAAAACATTCAATGTATGATGTTTAACAGTACACAAAACAAAATCCCGTATTCTTGTTGATTCTTTTGCTTAAGGAGTCCCTGAGAATACAAGTTATTTTGAAAACGTCAACATATATAATGTTGGTGAGTTCATAAGTATATCAAAAATGATATGTATAACTTTGTAATCACAAGAAACTCATGTATTTTCTTAAAATAGTTTGGTATGTTTATGTCCGATCTTTTATTAATGCATGTGTGATATTGTTTAATAGAATACCAAAAGTGATAGAAGAAAATGTAAATAGAATGCCCCCAGACAACCCGATATTGCCCGAAAAAGAAGAATAGAGAATGCTGCCGTACCAACCCCGAGGTTGAGTACCAGTGTGAGTAAGTTTCCGAGAAATCCAACATAAAAGAAAATAGTCTTCCACAAACTTCATAACGTTAATTCCTCTAAGTGATCCGTCATAAACATACTAAATAATGACAATTTCACCTGACTTGGCGTTTGTGAACGCCGACTGAAAAATAGAATAAGGTTATAGTCATCCTAGACCGATGTAGTCTAACTGTAGCGAACAGCTCAGGTGTGGGGTGTCATCCCCGTATAGATCTATACACAAAACCCCGCTCTCCCTCAAAGAGACTCTGATTATAACTACAGGCTACGATTGTACACTCAATAGGTGTCAACCGACAAAACTCACTAGATCCTTAATCGAATTTATACGAAGAAAAACGTATACAACTCATCCCAAGCCCAACGAACCATGTAAGTGAGCCACTAGGGCATCGCTAAACATGTGAGTCATTTCAAAACCTAATATGAATGAGATTATATAACATGGGCCCGAAATATATGTAAAAGGACAACTAAGGCCCATTTCACATTTAAGTTATTTATTGGCCCAAATAGCACGCAAATAGTATACAAGGTCCGTCGCGCATGTTAACAGGTCAGTGAGGCCCAATAAACAATTACATAGTATTCAGGACCTATCAAACATATAAATGGGCCACTAAGGCCCGATAACCTAAAGATGATCAAAATTAATCCGTTTATTAGTTTATTGTTGGTTTTGGTTCAATTGTTCACTAAAATGTCATAAAAGGCCCACTTTTTGTAAAAATGACGTTCTTGGCCCAATAAGCCAAAAATTTACAATTAAGGCCCAATTTCAGTAAAAAATAGCACTTTAGTCCCCATTTTGTTCAAAATTGTATTTACGACAAGTTTTTGGTAAAAATAACATTTTAAACCCATTTTTGTCAAAAATATCATTTTTGGCTTGATTTTTTTGTGAAAATACACATTTTCGGGTTTTTGGCTTTTCTGACCTAGTTGTTGGAAAATTTGTAGAAAAATCATCGTAAGTCGAAATTTGGATCCGTAAATTGTGTAAGTTTGGAAATTTTGTCTAATTTGTTCACAATTTTTCTCATAATTTGTAATGGCCTCTAACAAGTGTGAAATTGCTCACCTTCACATGTTGGTCCAAAATTATTTCAAATCTGATAGGCAGTTTTGTAAAATTCGCCAAAAATTGTAGAAAAATCGTATAAAACCGTGAGAGTATTTTAAAGGTATAAACCTGATATTTTTTCATATAAAACAGTTTTGAAAAATATTATCATTAAGGTGGTCAAAACAGTTCGAGATTGGACCAAAACTTTTCTGTCAATGGCTGATTTTTGAGTTTAAGTTATCCATGTTTGTACACAACACTTGTTTTTGCTATTTTAAGTGTATAAATCCCAGATCTACAAGTTTACATGTATTATATGTGATAATACATACTTTTCTAAAGGTTTTCATGTAGATCCAAGTGATAAACTTCATATTCTTAACATAGTTTTAGATTTATGAAGTAAATAACACATAATCACCAAATAAATCATGAAAAACACACATATTCATGCATATACACATAGATCTACACTAAGCAACTTGTATTCTCCCCCAAAACAAAGTAAAAATCGAAAATAGGGGGTATGAACTCACCTTGGGGTGATGGATCGGTTTTGATGAAGAAGTGGAAGAAGATTTTTGATCCTAGCAAGCTTTCTTGAGTAGATCTTGAACTTAGGAGGGTTCAAGAGAATAATCACTTTTGGTGGTGAAAACCTTCTTGAAGATGCTCAAAATCTCGAAAATTAGAGAGGAAAGGGAGGAGTTTTCTTGGGTGGTTGAGGGATTATTTGAGAGAAATTTATAAGTGAAGTGTGTGTGTGTGTGTGTGTATCTTCGGTCGAGAGTGAAAGGAGAGGGGAGAGAGACTAGTCTTGAAGCATGTTGGATCATACAAGCTTGCATGGAAGTATGAGATGCAATTGCCTTGTTACATGGTGGATAATATAGAGGTGGCACCACCAAAGTCAACCCCCATTTCATTTTTTTTACTCATGGGCCGAGAATTTTGGGGCTAGGAGAAAGGATGGAGTAGTTTGGGCCTTTAATTGTCTTTACTCGAATCATGAGGTCCAATGATTACTTTTCGGCCCAATGGGCTCATTAGATGGGTCACAGCCCAAATAGAATAAAAGAATGGATTTATGGCTCACTAAGGTTAATTGGATTAGTTATGGCCCAATAAGGCCCATTAAGGGTAAACCAATCTATTTTGGACCCATTATGGCCCAAAATGTTACGTTTCAAGAAAGTAGGTCCAATTAGAGCCCATTTAAGGGTCCTAAGCCCAAAATAGTCAAATTGGAAGCTTATTGGTCCATTAGGCCCAATAAGGAAATCCTAGCCCATAATGGACTTAAAGTGGGATTTTTAGGGTTTTAAATCCCTAATTTGACTATTGAAACGTTTTGTATAGAGTTTTGAATTTCGATTGTCAATCTTGATTAGGTTAGTTGTCATAGAATGCATATAGTGTATAATCTCAGGTTAGAACTACAAGTATTATCATGGATGATATTTACATGATCATAGAACTTCCTGGCTAAATTGCCAGTTGTGACATCATCCCCCCGTTAGAGGGAATTTCGTCCCGAAATTCTTTCGAAAGGTAGGTTCGTGAATGAGAGAATCAATGAGCGCACTTCTGCTTCATCTGGTCCTTGCGTTCCCATGTGAATTCCGGTCCACGCTTAGCGTTCCATCGAATCTTCACAATTGGAATGCGACTTTGTTTAGTACGCTTCACTTCCCTGTCCCTAACTTTGACCAGTTCTTCGAAGAATAGCAGGTTCTTGTTTATCTCGTTCTCTTCCAAAGGAATGACAGAAGTCTCATCTGATAGGCACTTTTTCAGATTCGAGACACGGAACACGGGGTGTACATTGTTGAGTTCGGCAGGTAGCTGCAGCCTATAAGCTATTGGACCAATCCGGGCAAGAATCTCGAACGGTCCAATGTATCGCGGGTTGAGTGTTCCCCGTTTCCTAACGCGAATCATTCCTTTCCAAGGAAAGACTTTCAATAGTATCCGGCCTTCGACTTGGAATTCAGAAGGTTTTTGTCATTTGTCAGCATAACTCTTTTGTCTATCTCGTGATGCTTGAAGTCGAATTCTGATTTGGATTATCTTCTCTGTCGTTTCGCGAATGGTTTCTGGTCCCGTGAGAGTACTGGCGAGTGGTCTGCATTTTCGACCATAAAGAGCCTCGAAAGGAGCAGCCTTGATGCTCGTGCGATAGCTGTTATTGTATGAGAATTCAATCAAGGGCAACCGGGTATCCCATGACTTGCTGAATTCAAACACCCAGACTCGGAGCATGACTTCAAGTGGTTGAATGGTCCGTTCGCTTTAGATATTGGTTTGAGGGTGGTAAGCAACGCTCATGTCTAGCTATGTTCCCATAGCCTTCTGAAGTGACTGTCAAAATACTGAAGTAATTCCGTTATCCCGATCCGAGATAATAGATACTGATATTTCATGGAGTCTCACGATCTCTTTGACATATATCCATGCTAATCTTTCCGTCTTGTTTGATTTCTGTATTAGCAGGGAAATGGGCAGATTGGGTTAACCTATCGACGACCACCCGGATAGCGCCCAACTCAACTCTTATAACAATAAGCTTCTTCTTTGACTTCAAGCATTTTATCCCATCCAAGCAGTGCTTCCTTCGCGATATTCTCAGGCTTCGATGCCTTCAAGGCCGGTCGTAGGTGTTGACAGTGTTTTGTTCTTGCTTCGTGAGCAGGAGAGTATGTTATTGATGAAAATAATTAAAAAGGCTAACTAGGAATGGTTGGGAAAACTCGGTTCGTAGGATCCATGAATACCGTGGGGGCATTCGTTAGACCGAAGGATATCACAATGAATTCGAATAGACGTATCGAGTTCGGACAGCAGTTTTTGGAATGTGCTCTTCTCGGACTCGGAGTTGATGATAACCGGATCTTAGATCTATTTTGAAGAAGTAGATAGCTCCTTGGAGCTGGTCAAATAGGTCGTCAATCCGAGGGAGTGGGTGTCGGTTTTTGATAGTGAGCTTATTCATTTCCTTATAATCGATGCACATTCTGAAGGATTCGTTTTCTTGACGAACAAGACTGGAGCTCCCCAGGGTGAGAAGCGTGGTCTGATGAATCCTTTGCTCAACAATTCTCTTAATTGACTTGATAACTCCTGAATTTCGGCGGAAGCTAACCTGTAGGGTAAATTAGCAATTGATGTGGCTCCTGGTATTAGGTCGATTCGGAATTTGATCTGCCTTTCTGAGGGTATTCCCGGAAGGTCTTCTGGAAATACGTCCGAGAATTCGCATGCCACTGGGATGTCTTTAACATTCACTTCTTCTCTGGATTTATCCACAGCATAAGCGAGGAAAACATAGTTCTTGTTGTGTAGGCACTTTTGTGCCTTGATGCACGAGATAAGACAAGGATTGGCGCCAGGTTTATCACCATATATTATTAGAGTTTCGTGACTGGGGAGGTGAAGTCAAACGGCCTTCTCGCGACACATAGTATCAGCATGGTGGGGGCTTAACCCAACCACGCCGGTTATCACATCAAAGCTCCTAATATTTACTGGCATTAAATCTATTTGAAGTGAATGGTTGTTTAGTGTTAAGGTGCACCCTACATAAATATCTTTGGTTGATTCGGTTTTTCACATTAACCACCTCCACCGTGAAGGCTTCGTTTAGCTTATGGGGTTGTTTTTTTAGTAAGTGTTCGAATTTGTTACTAACAAAGCTTCGCTCAGCTCCACTATCAAGTGAGGTGCAAGAGAAAGAGTTGTTAAGTGGGAATGTACCAGTAACAACCGTCGGGTCTTGAATTGCTTCGCCTTGACCTAGGGTTAGGACCCTTCCTGATCCTCCTGCCCCTTGATTGTTATCCTTGGGGCAATTGCGTCGGAAATGGCCGATTCCTCCACACCCATAGCAGGTGTGACTGGCCCCAACATTGGTGTTGTTGTTGCGATTGTTGTTCTTGTTTGGCTGCTGATTCTGTTGTGTATAAGTTCTACAGTATTTGGCGGTGTGACTCTTTCGGTTGCATCTATTACAATACGGCTCCCAGCAGGCTCCCTTATGATGGAAATTGCATTGGTTGCATTTTGGAAGGCTTCTAGAATATGATCTCGCTGGTGTTGATGTAGTAGGTGTCACGGTCGCATGGATAGCAACAACATGTTGCTTCTTCGAGAACCCTTGAGTTGGCTATCCCTTTATCTTATGTCCAGACTTTCGCTTCCTGCTCTTAAGCTTGGGGTTTGGAGTGCCTTGATAAGTTGTCACTTGTTGGTTTCCATGCTCGTTCCTTCGGCTGGAGTTGTCGATGCTATTTCCACCTCCATTGGTGTTGTTTGCGTTAAGTTGTGCCATAGCAGCGATTACTACCGCTGTTACAGCAGCTTGGAATGTAGCAGAGTCCATCTGCAGGAGCGGTGTCTTGCGGGTGTGCTTGTTATTTCTGTGGAATGACATTTTCCTGCTGCACGATGATAAGCCAGATCGTAAGTAACGATCGTCATTCCTGGTTGCACTTTATAAATTTCGCATCTTTTCGTATGATTCTCATTGTTTCCATCTACATCCATATGATGTCTTTACGGTAGTAGGTAATCACAGTTTTTGCACGAATATTACGTCTATCCTTAGAGTATATAGGTTGTTTTGGTTTCGATATCCTTAAGTATCTAGTGGTTTCGGGTGGTTCGGTTGTGCATATAATTGAATTTATGCAATACTATGAAATAAAGATAGCACATAATTGTTTCATTGCTAAGTACCGTCTTAGTACACGAAAGAGAGTCATATCGGATACTAGGGGGAATCTGATCCTAATCGTGGCGGAAAGCGTCTGGTGGTGGTGCTGATGAAGTATATGTTTCCCCGAAGACGAGCTACTTGTCATTCGGTATCTCGTAGTCGTACCTCCCAACTAACTGTCTTACTTGGGAGTCCCCGGTCACTCCTCGTGTTTGTCTCTCAGCTCTTTCCACAGTAGTCCGCATTTGGTCCATTTGATTGGGGGTGTTCTGAGCTCGGTTGCTAATGTCTCGAGAGGTCCGGTCCATGCCTGGGAGGGCCCGGTCAGTTGGTCCTTGATGACTAAGACCGAAAAGACCTCGGTTTATACCGTAGGGCGGTCGTATCCCCTGCTGACGACTCCATCTCCTAACATTGTGTACCCATGGGGGCGTGGGGCCATCAGGGCCCTTACGATAAACCGGTACTTTAGCCATGTATGGAAGATTGATGACCTTGGACTCTGCATCCGAGTCATCATCGTCATTTCCCTCGAGCTATTCCTCTTCGAGGTTCACTACTGGCTCGACGGGTTTATCTGTAAGTTCTACTTCATGTCCTCCTCTGGTTCTTCCTTTGAGTCTTCTTCTGGGTCAAGCCACCCTGCATTTCCTTGACTAGGGAGATAGGGGTCTCCTGGCTAGTGATGCCCGTCCATAGTGTATTGCACAAAGTGGTATAAATACTAGAAGCAAATATCACACCCAATACTCCTATAGTATTTTAATTTTGTTTAGGTTTGGTTCTATAAGCTCTTTGGATAATTAAATGGTAAGTTTTTGATTCATTGTCCATCACGATTACTCCCGAACACATTTTGGTCGTATTTTGAATGAATGTAGTTGATCAGGTTACATTCATCCCCAATACGACTGCATAACTGCCCGGGTATAATCGCGATGTTCGAATCCTCCAAAGACTTTTACTGTTCTTGTTGTGTTATTACTCTAAAACGCACACATAAGTATGTATTTTAATTATTATGTTCAGAGTAGTTTAGTCCCAATTGTATTTATAGTTACATATCTTGTATGGTTAGATATGTCAGTTCACTATAAACAATGCTCTGATAACAATCTGTCACACCCCGAACCAGACGGTGGAAACGTTTGGGGGCTTTCGCGTGACTTCATCTTGAAATATCATTACAGTGAATATAAATGCAACATAACATCATCATTACCATGCATAATATAATACAACTGCCATTGTCTACATCAAGTACAATCTTTTAGATAACATGACCAAAACATTCAATGTACGATGTTTAACAGTACACAAAACAAATACCCGTATTCTTGTTGATTATTCTGCTTAAGGAGTCCCTGAGAATACAAGTTATTTTGAAAACGTCAACATATATAATGTTGGTGAGTTCATAAGTATATAAAAAAATGATATGTATAGCTTTGTAATCACAAGAAACTCCTGTATTTTCTTAAAATAGTTTGGTATGTTTATGTCCGATCTTGTATTAATGCATGTGTGTTATTGTTTAATAGAATGCCAAAAGTGATAGAAGAAAATGTAAATAGAATGCCCCCAGACAACCCGATGTTGCCCGAAAAAGAAGAATAGAGAATGCTGCCGTACCAACCCCGAGGTTGAGTACCAGTGTGAGTAAGTTTCCGAGAAATCCAACATAAAAGAAAATAGTCTTCCGCAAACTTCATAACGTTAATTCCTCTAAGTGATCCGTCATAACCATACTAAATAATGACAATTTCACCTGTCTTGGCGTTTGTGAATGCCGACTGAAAAATAGAATAAGGTTATAGTCACCCTAGACTGATGTAGTCTAACTATAGCGAACAGCTCAGGTGTGGGGTGTCATCCCCGTATAGATCTATACACAAAACCCCGCTCTCCCTCAAAGAGACTCTAATTATAACTATAGGCTACGATCGTACACTGAATAGGTGTCAACCGACAAAACTCACTAGATCCATAATCGAATTTACGCGAAGAAAAACGTATAAAACTCATCCCAGGCCCAACGAACCATGTAAGTGAGCCACTAGGGCATCGCTAAACATGTGAGTCATTTCAAAACCTAATATGAATGAGATTATATAACATGGGCCCGAAATATATGTAAAAGGACAACTAAGGCCCATTTCACATGTAAGGTATTTATAGGCCCAAATAGCACGCAAATAGTATACAAGGTCCGTCGCGCATGTTAACGGGTCAGTGAGGCCCAATAAACAATTACATAGTATTCAGGACCTATCAAACATATAACTGGGCCACTAAGGTCCGATAACCTAAAGATGATCAAAATTAATCCATTTATTAGTTTATTGTTGGTTTTGGTTCAATTATTCACTAAAATGGCATAAAATGCCTACTTTTTGTAAAAATGACGTTCTTGGCCCAATAAGCCAAAAATTTACAATTAAGGCCCAATTTCAGTAAAAATAGCACTTTAGTCCCCATTTTGTTCAAAATTGTATTTACGACTACTTTTTCGTAAAAATAACATTTTAAATCCATTTTTGTCAAAAATATCATTTTTGGCTTGATTTTTTTGTGAAAATACACATTTTCGGGTTTTTGGCTTTTCTGACCTAGTTGTTGGAAAATTTGTAGAAAAATCATTATAAGTCGAAATTTTTATCCGTAAATTGTGTAAGTTTGGAAATTTTGTCTACTTTGTTCACAATTTTTCTCATAATTTGTAATGGCCTCTAACAAGTGTGAAATTGCTCACCTTCACAGGCTGGTCCGAAATTATTTCAAATCTGATAGGCAGTTTTGTAAAATTCGCCAAAAATTGTAGAAAAATCGTATGAAAACGTGAGAGTAGTCATTTTAAAGGTATAAATCTGACATTTTTGCATATAAAACAGTTTAGAAAAATATTATCATTAAGGTGGTCAAAAAAGTTCGAGATTGGACCAAAACGTTTCTATCAATGGCTGATTTTTGAGTTTAAGTTATCCATGTTTGTACACAACACTTGTTTTTGCTATTTTAAGTGTATAAATCTCAGATCTACAAGTTTACATGTATTATATGTGATAATACATACTTTTCTAAAGGTTTTCATGTAGATCCAAGTGATAAACTTCATATTCTTAACATATTTTTAGATTTATGAAGTAAATAACACATAATCACCAAATAAATCATGAAAAACACACATATTCATGCATATACACATAGATCTACACAAAGAAACTTGTAATCTCCCCCAAAACAAAGTATAAAGTCGAAAATAGGGGGTATGAACTCACCTTGGGGTGATGGATCGGTTTTGATGAAGAAGTGGAAGAAGATTTTTGATCCTAGCAAGCTTTCTTGAGTAAATCTTGAACTTAGGAGGGTTCAAGAGAATAATTACTTTGAGAGAAATTTGTAAGTGAAGTGTGTGTGTGTGTATCTTCGGCCTAGAGTGAAAGAAGAGGGGAGAGAGACTAGTCTTGAAGCATGTTGGATCATACAAGCTTGCATGGAAGTATGAGATGCAATTGCCTTGTTACATGGTGGATAATATGGAGGTGGCACCATTAAAGTCAACCCCCATTTCATTTCTTTTTTTTTACTCATGGGCCGAGAATTTTGGGGCTAGGAGAAAGGGTGGAGTAGTTTGGGCCTTTACTTGTCTTTACTCGAAATCATGAGGTCCAATGATTACTTTTCGGCCCAATGGGCTCATTAGATGGTTCACGGCCCAAATAGAATAAAAGAATGGATTTATGGCTCACTAAGGTTAATTGAATTACGTAGGGCCCAATAAGGCCCATTAAGGGTAAACCAATCTATTTTGGACCCATTATGGCCCAAAATGTTAAGTTTCATGAAAGTGGGTCCAATTAGAGCTCATTTAAGGGTCCTAAGCCCAAAATAGTCAAATTGGAAGCTTATTGGTCTATTAGGCCCAATAAGGAAATCCTAGCCCATAATGGACTTAAACTTGGATTTTTAGGGTTTTAAATCCCTAAGTTGACTATTGAAACGTTTTGTATAGAGTTTTGAGTTTCGATTGTCAATCTTGATTAGGTTAGTTGTCATAGAATGAATATAGTGTATAATCTCAGGTTAGAACTACAAGTATTATCATGAATGATATTTACATGATCATAGAACTTCCTAGCTAAATTTCCAGTTGTGACAACTTTGCTAATAATTCAAGATTATACTAATTTAGTTATTTGCTTAGACACCTATTCCAACATTGTACTCATAATTACACTCTTTGACTCTCATGTCATTCTAAGATAAACTATCTCTATCTTTATTCTCCTTCTCTGGGCATACCAGCTCTCCAAGGTTTTTCTACTCTTTCTGTTCTCTTTCTTTCCACTCTTTCTCTACATATTTTTCTTTCTCCCTTTCTATCCCTATTTTTGTCCCCCATTCTTTCTAATTCTTTACTAACTCATATTCATTGGGATACATGCTCTATATGTTGTCCACTCACTAGGACACACTATCTCTAATACATCTTTGTTTCATGATACCACAATATCATTCTTTCTACATACTCTTGGGATATCTTTACCTAGAGATATCATTCTTATGTCATTTCACAAAATGAACGTTCTTTTTTTTCTAACATTCTAGACCCAAACCTTCTAGGTTGCTCTATTTACTAATCACAAACTGTAACACTCCAAAAATCATTATAAATTTTAACTTTTCAAAAACAGCCCAAAACCATAATTGATTAAAAAATCATTGTTTCCAAAGTGTATTTCAGTAATCAGAGTATCCCAAAATCCAAACAACATAAAACAGAAGGATGTGCACGATCAGGCCTTCGCCTTGTCGTGGTCAACTGAAGTACCTGAAACAACAAACTGTAACTGTAAGCCAAAGCTTAGTGAGTTCCCCCAACGTACCACCACACAAACATATATCATATACAATTTTGCATGCCGGGTCCACAACCTCTCGGTTGGCTTACCCTGGACCATAACTTCCAGGTTAGATTGCCTTGAATATAACGTATTGGGTCCACAACCTCCCGGTTGGATTACCCTGGCCCATAACCTCCCAGTTGAATTGCCCTGGCCCACAACCTCCTAGTTGGATCGCCCCGGTCTTTTGACTGACATCACAAAGCAGTATAATCTTAACCCCAAACATACCCTGTCGATATATAACAGATAACAAAAATATTTATCAGACAGCTAATCATATAGCCAGTATTTACAAGTAGTCCATATCTCTACCGGTTTAACGTGTACCACAAATCGTCAGATAATCATACAGATCTACTACATACTCAACATAACATCATACAATGTTCTAGGATATCAAATCTAGTGGGCCGGCCTTGGTGCCTTCGACCCACAAGTACAGTGAGGAAAACTCACCTCTCAGTCTACAAAATATCTGTAAATAAGAAACAGCTCTGAATATCAACTATATCGATCACCTATTTATCAAATAGTGACCAATCTCAAATACAACTCAAAATACCCTTATGTCAAACTTGGTCAACCTTGGTCAAAGTCAAAATCATTTAACACTTGAACGTCCCATAGCCGCTAGTCATGTCGTGACCCCTAGTGGTCACGTCATGACCTAATAAGTCCAAATAGTCGAGGAACCCCATCCTCACGTTGTGACACCCCTTGTGTTTACGTCGTGAGAATGCTCTGATCAGAAGTTCTTAATGTAGCTCATAATCTCTTTTTGACCCATCAACCAAATCCCCACAATGTCTTATTTACTCTAGAACATCATAAAAATCGTGGATTTTTGGACATGGATGTCCAGTGCATGTCCCAAACACTAGTTAGGGCATGAAAAGGGAAAATGACACCAAATCTCATGCAAGAGCCATAAAACTCAACCATCTTCCAGATCTAGCATCTATACAACTCAAGGGACATTGGAGATCCATAAAGTTGGCAACTTTATGTATTTCAACCACTACATCAACTCGAATATGAAGGATTGAGCATAGAAACCTATATCTAAGCTTATCGACTCATAACGCAATGAACTTGAAATTCACAAAAGGTCCAGCAGATGTGCAAATGATTGGTGGTGAGACTTGAATGCAAAAATAATGGACTAGATGCTCTTCCTCTTATTTTCCTTGGCTAAAATCATCATAAATAAGCTTCAAGATCAAATATGGATGCTAGGGTTTCAAAGGGGAGTGAAAAGAGGTGATGGGGGCTGAGGGTGGGCTAACCCTAGCCCTCACTTCCTTTAAATACGGAAATAAAACCCCTAAAATTAGGGTTTCCTCTCAGGAAGCTCTCACGTCGTGAACCAATATGTTCTCATGTTGTGAGCCCCAAAAGTGGTGCTCATTCTCATTAATCTCCTCACAACGTGACATACATACCTCACGTCATGAGTAGGGTTTAATCCTTTGAAATTTTAAATTTGACAATTGCTCACTTGAACTGAATGTTACAATTTTCCCCCACTTGAACTAGACTTCATCCTCGAAGTCTGGTGCTGTGAACAACTCAGGGTAATGCTCCCGTATCTTTGATTCGGGTTCCCACGTCCATTCGGAACCTTTCCGATACCGCCACTGAACCTTGACCAATGACACTAACTTGTTGTGCAAGGCCTTCATCTTTCGATCCAAGATTTCCATTGGTCTCTCAATATAATCCAGGTGATCGTCAACATGCACATCATCCAGAGGAACAATTGCTGAAACATCAGCCACGCACTTTCGAAGCTGCAAAACGTGGAAGGTGTTGTGGATCTGTCTGAGATCCTTGGGCTAATCCATCCTGGAAGTTATCTTGCCAACCTTGGTAATCACTCGAAATGGCCCAATATATCGGGGCCCCAACTTGCCCCTCTTCTTGAAGCGTATCACACCCTTCCAGGGTGATACCTTCAGTAAAACCAAGTCTCCAACCTGGAACTCCAGCTCAGATCGACATTTGTCGGCATAACTCTTCTACAAACTCTGATCTGTATGAAGTCTCTGCCTAATCTGTTGAATAAGCTCTATTGTCTGAAGGATTACCTCAGTCCTTCCCATAACTATGTGATCAACCTCTCCCCAACAAACAGGGGTACGACACTTCCTCCCATAAGGAGCTCAAAAGACGATGCGTCGATACTGGAGTGATAACTATTGTTGTATGAAAACTCAGCTAGGGGAAGGTAGGAGTCTCAACTCCCACCAAAATCTATGACACAAGTTCTCAGCATATACTCAAGTGTCTAAATGGTCCTCTCACTCTGACCGTCAATCTGCGGATGATAAGAATTGCTAAAGTGAAATCTTATACCCAATTCCTCATGGAACTTCTGCCAAAACCGTGACGTAAAGTGAACATCTCGGTCTGAAACAATAGAAACCAGAACACCATGTCGAGTGACAATCTCACACACATAAACATTGGTCAATTTCTCGGCCGACAAGCTCTCACGGATGGCTAGGAAATGGGCACTCTTGATCAGCCGATCCACTATCACCCAAAATGCATCAGGTCCCTTAGCCGTCCGAGGTAACTTGGTGATGAAATCCATAGTAATATGTTCCCATTTCCACATGAGAACCTCCAGTGGGTGCAACTTGCCATGCGGCCTCTGGTGCTTGGCCTTAACCATCCGACAAGTCAAGCACCTCTCAACATACCATGCTATCTCTCTCTTTATGCATGACCACTAGTAATTAAGTCTCAAATCCCAGTACATCTTGGTGGGTCTAGTGTGTATCGAAAACCTAGACTTGTGCGCCCCCTCCAGCACAGTCTGCCTGATCCCACAAAAATCTGGCACCCAAACCCGTCCATACCGGGTCAATAATCCATGATTGTCAGTACCAAACCTGTCAAGCTCACCCCTGAGTCTCTCCTATTTCCACTTTTCTTTCTTGACTTCCTCTACCTAAACCTCCCTAATCATACCCAACAATGGTGAGTCAATCGAAATCCTCATGCAAAGGCCCCCAACAGCAGAACTAGCTGTCGTGCGGCTCAAAGCATCAACAACCACATTTGCTTTCCCAGGTCGGTACAGAATCTTGCAGGCATAATCCTTGACCACATCAAGCCACCTGTGTTGCCTCATGTTCAGATTCAGCTGATCCATGAGATATCTCAAACTCTTGTGATTCGTGTAGATGGTACAATGGACCCCCTACAAATAATGTCACCAAATCTTGTGAGTAAACACTTGCTCCAATTCCAAATCATGAGTCCGATAACGAACCTCATGTGGCTTCAGTTGCTGAGAAGCATAAGCAATAACCCTCCCCCTCTGCATAAGCAATTCCCCCAGACCGGTGATGGTCGCATCACAAAACACAATGAAACCCTTAACACCCTCGGGGAGAGTCAACACTGGGGCCTCACATAACTTCCACCTCAATGTTTCGAAAGCAGCCTTCTGCTTGGGCCCCATTGGAAATCCATGCCCTTCATTGTCAAACCAGTGAGGGGTAACACAATATTGGAGAAGTCCTGAATAAATCTCCCATAATACCCTGCTAATTCCAAGAAAATTCTGATCTCCATGGGAGACTTCGGAACCTCCCACTGCATCACAACCTCTTGGCCGGATCGACCAAAATCCCATTTTAGTTAACGAGATGCCCTAAGAACTGGACCTCTCGTAACCAAAAATCATACTTCGAGAACTTGGCATACAACCGTTCTCGCCTCAAAACTCCCAGAAGTTCTCAAAGGTGCTCCGCATATTGATCCTTGGTCTTGGAATATACCAATATATCATCAATGAAAACAATGACTAGTCGATCGATCATTGGCCTGCATACCCGATTCATCAAATCCATAAATGGCGCAGGCGCATTGGTGAGCCCACATGGCATCACCACCAACTCGTAATGACTATAACGAGTCTGGAATGTTGTATTCTCCACATCCTCCTCTCTAACCCTCATCTGATGATACCACGACCTCAAATCGATCTTGGAGAACCAAGATGCACCCTGCAACTAATCGAAGATGTTATCAATCTACGGAAGGGGATAACGGTTCTTCACCGTCAACTTGTTTAACTCCCACTAGATCTAGCATACATATTTCGAAATTAACCTAATAGATCAGATCTAGATGATTACCTTTCTTGAATGGCTTGAATCTTCAACTCTTAGAGCTTAGTGTCACAAATGTCACACCTCTAATGGCTTACAAACACCACAAGCAAGAGGATGATATTGGAGAGAAGGGGAGAAGGCATAATTTCAGCTATGAACTCTCTAGGGTTTCCAGTGGCCGAAATCTGATACCCCTAGGGTTCTATTTATACATATGTTGCTAGGGTTTCAGTCAAAACCCTAATGGACATCTTAGGCCTTAAGCAATCCAAGGAACCTTTTGGAATAAGGCCTCCTTGGACGAATTCAAGATGGACCCCATCTTAATTCCGTCCATGCCCTAATCCATAAGGATTCTCAGCCCAATAACTAACTATCACACAATTGACAGTTTCAGTCCCCTTTATTTAATTAATCTCTTTCAGCCACATAATTAATTCTTAATTAATTCTTGACTAATATTAATTAAACTATATGATTTCTCCTTTAATATATTATTCACATAATATATTAATAAACCATAATAACCTCTCTATCTCTATAAATCATCCTGTCTAGTTGCTTTGGTGAAGGCAACCCAAAAGGACCATGCACAACCGGGTCAAGTACATACCAAATATAGTTACGGTCTTAGACACTAATCCAACAGTCTCCCACTTGGATAAGTCTAGTAACTATAAATGCAAGCACGACTTCAAGATCCGATTAGCAATCGTAGCTCTCAAAGACGCTGTCGAACTCTGATCTTATCAGTAACATGTCCTTTAGATAAGGGATCGTACAGTCCTCCATTCTAGATATCGTGCGGACAATTAGATTGAACATAGTCATACTTACTGTCCAGCAGTTTGTTTCTCGATCTCTGAATCGTCTGACATAGAACTTTATTGAACAAATCAATTCAGTACTGATCGGGCCCGACACATAAGTCAAACCAAATCATCGAGGGGACCAGATATCGCTTTTACCTTCTTAGGATAAAAGGAACGGATAAACTTTGACTTATATGCATTTACGATTCACTCATCGAATCACAGACAACAGTGCATTTTATAACATCAAGATACTGATGCGTTTACGCATTATCAATGCACAACCAACTTGCAAATAATAAACCATATATCTAAGGTTTAAGACCATATGTTATTATCGTATTGCGATCACTCGTGATAAATTCCATGAAGTGATGCTAGCAAGTGTGGGTCTAATCCAATGCTTAAATCTTATTCATAAGCACTCATGAACATTGCAACAAACCTTTGCTATGTCTAATACACCTCAGAAAATCTACAAACCAATTCATGACAATCTTCTTTCATACCTACTTCCAAAGTATGAGCGACTATGGAACGTTCGAATAATCTTATTATTCAGGAAGTCAAAACATGCAAAGTGAAACAATAGGTAAACAACTAACATAATACAATAACTTTACTTATAAATAATACTCTTTTATTTAATCATCAAATGTCAATTACATTTATCTATTACACGTTTCTAAGATATCTAATCTAAACTAATATCGTCCTTCAGCCCAATGCTTCTTGCGTGCTGCAAGTGCTTAACCCTACTCAGTCCCTTCCTAAGGGGATCTGCTGGGTTATCCTCTAACGATACCCTCTTCACTACGAGGAGTCCCTCTTCCACCCGATGTCGAATAAAATTATATTTCATGTCGATATGTCGAGATCTGCCATGATCCCTCGGTTCCTTGGTCAAGGCAACCGCTCCTTCATTATCATAGAAAATCCCCATAGGCTCCTTTATGGCTGGCACAACTCCAAGGTCTCCAATAAAGTTCTTCAACCATATTGCCTCTTTTGACGCTTCGCTCGCTGCTATGTATTCTGATTCACACGTTGAATCGGCTACGATCTCCTGCTTGGAACTTTTCCAAGTTACTGCTCCTCAATTTAGGGTAAAGACCCAGCCCGACTGCGAACGGTAGTTGACTCGGTCGGTCTGAAAACTGGCGTCACTATACCCTCGCACCCTTAAGTCATCACTCCCACCAACGACTAGAAACCATTCCTTGGTCCTCCGAAGGTACTTAAGAATATTCATGACTGCGGTCCAATGTGCTTTGCCAGGGTTCCCTTGATATTTTCTGACCATGCTTAAAGCGAGGCCACATCAGGGCGAGTACAAGTCATATCATACATGATTGAGCCAACTGCGGAAGCGTAAGGTACTCGACTCATCTCTGCTATCTCGACTTCGGTACTCGGACTTTGAGTCTTACTCAACTTGGCATTACTTTGGATCGGTAACTCCAATTTCTTGGAATTCTCCATACTAAAACGCTTTAGTACCTTGTCCAAGTAAGTATTCTGACTAAGTCTTATTAGTCTCTTACTTCTGTTTCTCAGTATCCTTATTCCCAAAATATAGGCAGCCTCTCCGAGGTCCTTCATAGCGAAACACTTCCCAAGCTAGGACTTAACCTCCTTTAGGGTCGGGATGTCGTTTCCTATGAGCAGTATGTCATCGACATACAATACGAGGAAGCTAACTATACTCCCACTGGCTTTGACATATACAGAGGATTCATCCTCGCTTCGCAAGAAACCAAACTCTTTGACTTTCTCGTCAAAACAAAGATTCCATCTACGAGATGCATGTTTCAATCCATAAATGGATTTCTCAAGCTTACATACCCTATTAGGATGCTTCGCATTGACAAAACCCTCTGGCTGACTCATGTAAACATCCTCAGCCAACTTCCCATTGAGGAAAGCGGTTTTGACGTCCATCTTCCATATTTCATAGTCATGAAATGCAGCAATGGCTAGCATCACCCTAATAGACTTTATCTTCGTAACTGGTGAGTGATGGGTTTTGAGCATTCTAACACTCCTAAGTGTACATGCAACCCTAAATACCTTGGATCTATGTTTTCTCTATTATACATACAAATATGATTATCCAAGGTATTATCCTAACTAGCATACCAAAACATTGATACTAGGATAATAAAATAGATAGAATACATACCTTGTTGTTGTTGCTTGACTCCATGAAGCTTGAGAGCCTAGTGCCCCAAGTGTGACACCTCAAATGGTTCACACAACATCATGAACTCTTGGAATAACCATGAGAAGAAGACATACATGTTCAAATCGGCTAGCCCTCAAAATATTTATCACTAGTGCCAATTTCTTAGACTAAAGGGGTTCTTATATAGTGTGGCTATTAGGGTTACACCATGTAACTCATGACTTTTCCCATTCCTTATGCTCCATGGGTTTTAACCTCCATGGAGTATCCATGGATCACCACATGGGTTAAACCCAACATAAAGGAATCTTGGATCATAAGCCCACATATATAAGAATGAATGATTTACACAATCAATCCCCATATATTTAATTAGTCTCTTTTTTATCACTAAATTAAGTCCAAATTAATTCTTGATCAATACTAATTAAATAACATGATTTCATATTAATATATTAGAACTTATAATATATTAATATGTCTCAAAATGTCTTTTCCTCATAAACGGTCTATCCAAATGTTCCGATGCCATGCAACCCAAATGGACCATGCCGAGTCGGGT
This sequence comes from Lactuca virosa, assembly GCF_052849685.1. NCBI lineage: Eukaryota > Viridiplantae > Streptophyta > Magnoliopsida > Asterales > Asteraceae > Lactuca > Lactuca virosa. Next base: position 169,623,761 of record NC_136428.1, on the reverse strand, counting down.
CAAGTACATACCAATTATAGTTATGGACTTAGACACTAATCCAACAGTCTCCCACTTGGATAAGTCTAAAATTATTATTGCGTATGACTTCAGGAACCAACTGGCAATCGTAGCTCTCAAAAGCCGCTATCGAACTCTGACCTTGTAGATGAACTCTGACCTTTGTCAATGACTTGTCCATTAGATAAGGGATCATATATTCCTCCATTCTAGATATCATATGAACTGAGACATGGATTATAATCATTCTCTCTGTCCATTTTTTGTTTCCCGATTTCCGATTTATGACGACTGACTAATTGAACAAATCAAATGAGTCCTGGCTCGGCCGAGCACTTCCATTTGTCATCATCAAATCATCGAGGGGCCCACAGATATCGCTTTTATCCCGAAGGTAAAAGGAATGGATAAACTTCGAATCATATGGCTTGTTCTACTACTTGTTGAATCATACACAAAGGCACGTTTTATAACACCGAGTTACCGAATGCGATTTCGTGCAATCAATGTACAACCAACTCATAGTAACAACTCATATCTCTAGGTTTGAAGAATATAAGATATTATCGTCTCATGATTACTCGTGATAAAATCCATGAAGTGATTCCAATGAGTGCGGGTTGAATCCAATACTCAGAACTTATGAGCACTCATGAGTGTTGTAGCCCCTTGTCCAACATTTTAGACCTCTACAAGCCAACCCATGACAGTCTTGATTCATATCTACTTCCAACATATGACCGACTGTGGATAGTTTGAATAACTTAGTCAATCAGGAAGAATGTCCTAGTTATTCTGGATGTCAAAACATGCAAAATGAAACACAATAATAATAGAATCTAATATGGTATAAAAACCTATGAACATAAATAAAACACCTTTTATTTATCACCATATGATTACACATTATTCATTGTATACTGTTTCAGCTATCAACTTTATTCTTGAATTTAAAACAATAGTTGTCCCATGCTCCAAGCATGTACACTATGTTTTCTAAACACTAGTCATGCCATACACCAAGTATGCATACTATGTTTGTCTATGATCTTCACTTTGTGAATAAGATCAATTGACCATAACTCCAATGATCCTCTTTCACAGTCCCAAATCCTTACTGCAAATGCAAGAATTCCAAATTCATGCCATTTACTGAAATCTGTTAGATTCTAAACTTATATGCATTGATCCTCCTGTAATGATTATGCACTGAGTCAGAAAGACTTGACAACAACCATTACAGAGCATTCCAAGGAGATCAACTCCTTGGAAACATCCTTCTTGCATTAAGTTTCCTAATCTTACACAGATTGAATAATTTCCAACTTTGAAACATTTCCATATTCCATTTTGACTATCACTTCTAAACAAGAGTTGCCTCCTTACAGATTATGTCAATATGGTCCTTCCAAAATTAACACTATACTTCCAACTGTCCTTCAGCAACCAATCTTTGGTAAACCTTAGATTGTCCTCGACAATTGCTTAATCCTTTTAGTCATATCCAGTTCTAGACCTTTTCCCTTCTTAATGCCCCACGCATTTGGAAAATTTTAGAAAGGATGAATATAGCACATGAAATCGATCCTATATCCGAAGCATATGGGACACGAGTCATGATGTCTCACATAAAGACTAAACCAGTCTTTTGCTATAACATTTCCATTTCTATTTGCCATGTTCTCATAATTCAGATTATGAAAAGGGATGTCGTAATCATAATCGAATTTTAGAACGCAAATAATGGACCCATATATAGAATTTCCTTATGTTGAGTCATTCCAACATGAAATTCATATATATATCCTTGACTAAATACGACTTAAAACCTCAGTCTAAGCTTTTAGAATTGAAATGAAGTATAATTTCCTCTCCCTTAATTATAGCAAAACAACTTTTTCAACCCCTGCAGCCTCACGAATTGAAACTTTTGTTTTCTATAATTAACATTGCTAACTTGCAATCTTTATCATAATTATCATGCTCCCACTAACATGATGATTATTAGCATAACACTAATGCTCCCACTAGCTTTGACATGTAATCAGAAATCAGCTGGACTTCTAGAAATCAATACTTTATTGACTTTCTTACCAAAGTTCAGATTTCTGATACTAGATTGCTTTGATAAAACTTTATCAATATCATACACCTTATCTTAGATAGGTCACAGGTGTGTCTAAACAATTTTAAGGACTATGAAAAGGGATGCCGTAATCATAGTCTCGATTGTTTAGACCTTTACCACTTCTCACAAGTCCATGTTAGTGTGCTGGTTAACCACACACGCTCCACTAACGACTTTGAGAATGCAAATATCACAATTGCTATCTAGCTAAAATCTACTTAGTGAAAGTGTTTCCTCACCATCATTTTCATGAATCGGAGAGAAACCTTATGACACTTAGATTTTATGGTGTATGAGTTCCTATCCATATGAATTTTGTCAAAACCATAATCACAAGACAAGGTTACTGACAAATCCACACTTATATGGATTAAACTTGTGCAATCTTAAATTCTTGCCATTTGGCAGCTCAAGGGCCTGCCATTGCTTCCAAGTAGCTGTGCAACCAATTGAGAACTCTCAGAACTCCTATGCAAAGCCAACTTGAATAGGCACAGACATGTCGACACGATAGGTTATAAACCTCAAGTCGTGTGCTAGTGAAGAACTACAGGTTTTATTCTTGATTAGTTCTTGAGACTTTCAAGACCTTTAAGACTCCCACTGTCCTCTTGACATATAAGACTTTCTTGTCAGATATTCAAGAGATAGTGTGGATTCTAATCAAGACAAACACTTCACACAATTGGCCTTAGTTGGTCTTTGTTTTATCCAAAACATCACAACTTACCAATTTCAAATGTACAAGAGTAGAAAACTTTTACTCTTACATTTGACAAGTGTTTTAAACCTTCTTTAAGACATGTCACTCAAGTTACAATCTTAGAGTATAACTCTAAGAATTGTTTTTGGAACGAAGTATAAATCATCTTCTTGATTTAACCACTTCAACAATTCATAGCTCCTCTTCTTAGCTACCAGAATGCACTTAGAGGATGAATTGTGATAAGGTCTCTTAATCATTAAGATGATTATATAACATGATACTAAAGTACTCTCCCATCTTTTTATATTTGAGAAACTTTTATCTTTCTGCCTAAGTTGACTCTTCTTATTCGCTCTGCCATACATTGAAACCTTTTCCAATGTCTCAGAATTACACTTAAGCTTGTAAGTATAACCATATTTACTGAATTTTAGTAAATAATGACGAATAGTCTTAACGATTATTTGTGGTGGGCTTGATCAGTGCACAAGAATGTGTACTCGATCCTTTACTTGACTCACACATCCATGTGAACAAGTAGTTAGTCTTAATTTTTCCAATGCTTGAAAGTTCTTATTCATCATGCTATACAACTTGCATGATTCCAAGTTTCTATCCAACTGAAACTTAGGTGATGAGAATCTTTCCTTATTTGGTAAATTTAGACACTACCACAAATGAAAGAATCAAATTCATATTTCCACTCTTGCTCTTAATGGAATCTTATAAGCAACAAAAGTTTTCACAAATGCCATTGTAAGGATATTTTAAAATAAATAAAATCAAAAAAAAAATTCTTTTATTTTAAAACTTTGCGGAAAAACTATCCTTACAATGCAAAAGCACATGAAAACTTTGTTGTTATTTATTCCTAAGCAATATATCATAACTCTTAAGAAGTAGCTCAAGAATCCGATCTTCAAACTATGCGATAGAAATCCATCTATGCCATCAGATTCAGCATATTCTTTCTTTAAGTTTCTTCACTTTTTCTTTGATTCTTAAAACATCAACATGTGACCCAGTCACATCATGTATCAAGAATCTCAGAATAGAAACTTAGCAGAGTTAGATAGTGGACTTTACCCGAAGTAGAGTCAAACTTATTGACTTTAATATCCTTAGGTAAATTTGGCAGCTTCACAACCAATGCCCCTTTCTTTGGCAATAGACCCTTGATAATGGGACTATCTCAGAATTAGCCATTCTCTTTACCATTTGGTCAACCGAGTTGACTATGGCCGATCCCTTTCCATTGGGAAGAGAGAGCTTTACTGGATATCCAATGTCATCATTGTCAATGTCCATAAAGTTTTAGGAAGTTGATCTTAGCAAATAGATAAGATCATTAAGGGTCTTGTCATAGTCTGTTTCATAGGAGTCCCAAAGGAACTCACTATGTGACTTAGAAAATAGTTGAGTCACCAACTTTCTCAAGACTTTGACACCCAACTCTCCCGGCTTGTCAATATCTGACTACATCTCCAAGATGTGATCACATATAGACCTTTGCTTGAGTGACCTTAAACTTTTCAGGAACTTGTGGGTTAGGGAGAATAATTGGAGGAGGTGAAAGAAGTATGATTTCCATGGGACATCATCTTCATTTAGGAAAGCTTGTTTCAAGAGATTTGGGAAGATCATCTTTTGGGAGATATTCAAGAGAGTTGATTTAAAGTCCTTAATATAACACCCAATATGAAATATTAAGGCTAGGACCCAACAACCTATTCATAACTGGAAGAGGGATGCCGTAATCCAAGTTATAAAATAGTTGAAGGTAGGTAAATGACGATTTACCAATTTCCACCATGAAAAACAAAATATAATTAAGTTTTAATTGGATTTGAAACTCCTAGATCTTTTGAGATACATTGAACTTTCAATGGCATGTTTGAATCTCGATTGTGCCCTCTCAAGTTTGTGATTGGGATGCCGAGGATCACAAACAAGGTGTGAATAACCATGCAAATTGACTTGGTACCCTTAACTTTATCACCTAATCGATGTGCCGGTTAACCACACATGCTCCACCGATCTATAATAGAGTCAAGTTACCCTTTGCCACTCTTACTAGTCCTTATTAGTGTGCCGGTTAACCACACACGCTCCACTAATGACTTGGTAAGGTACAAAGTGTAATTTCATGGGTTAGCACCTTTTCACATTTTCCTAAGTAACTAAGATTGGGAATGTACAAGTGTTTAGTTACTTAGTATTTATCATTAATACTTTTAATGAAGGGAGAATTATAGTCCTTTCCTACCCGTTCGGCTAACGACCCTCCACCAGTCAAGGAAGCGGTGGGTGAGAGTGGACACCCATTAAACTGCCATTTTATAGGCAGTAACCTTATACCCCCCTTATAGACCGGCTTCATGAATGAGGCCTACTAACGGTAAGATTGACTTTATCTTATACATATCTATATAATTAAAATTATAATAATAGTATAAGGGTTTGAATTTTAACTTTTAAAATTCTAAGGGCTAACTTGGAATTAAAGTATTCATAAGAGAAAACTTTTCAAATTCCAAAACTTGAGCGCAAGTTTTGAAACTATTCAAAACTAATTAATTCAATAACTTATGTGTTTAAATTAGTTTTAATTAAAAAACTCTTCAAGTTCCATAACTTGAGGACAAGTTATGGAAGACTTTAAACTAATAAAAGAATGTAACTTTTCTTTATTTTGTAACTTATGGAATTAATTAAGGTTACACATTTTATTACTTAATGAAGTGACTCTTGAACCTCCATAACTTGAGGACAAGACTCTTCATTTTTGTAACCATTACCAACTTTTATGAGTTTTATGAAACTTAAATGTGACTTTTCATATAACTTGAGGACAAGTTACAAAAACACATTTTAGAATCAACTCTTAGATTAAAATGGATTGAAAACACATAATCAATTAACTTTTCTATTAATCTAATCAACTCATAAGAACAAGATAATTTAATCAAACTTTTCCATGTAATTAGCCTAATCACTAAACTAATACAAAACATGAATCTATTGACAATTATCTTTGAAATTGGATTAGTATGAACATTACCACATCAAAAACATGATTATAGGTTCAAAAACAGCTTATGGTAATGTTCATAGTCCATTTCTAGCCAAAAAACTCAAAGATATGCTGTCAGGGGCTCCTAATCGTCGAGTGTATCAACCTACTCGCCGAGTAGGATGATTTTCTTCATGGACTCGGCGAGTTCATCAGTGGACTCGGCGAGTCCAGTGCCCAGAATGCCCGAAATTCGACTTTTTCAGCATTTTTCAGCAATTTGCATCAAGTATAATTGAAAACAAGCCTAGGCTCTGATACCACTGATGGGTTTTGAGCATTCTAACACTCCTAAGTGTACATGCAACCATAAATACCTTGGATCTATGTTTTCTCTATTATACATACAAATATGATTATCCAAGGTATTATCCTAACTAGCATACCAAAACATTGATACTAGGATAATAAAATAGATAGAATACATACCTTGTTGTTGTTGCTTGACTCCATGAAGCTTGTGAGCCTAGTGCCCCAAGTGTGACACCTTAAATGGTTCACACAACATCATGAACTCTTGGAATAACCATGAGAAGAAGACATACATGTTCAAATCGGTTAGCCCTCAAAATATGTATCACTAGTGCCAATTTCTTGAACTAAAGGGGTTCTTATATAGTGTGGCTATTAGGGTTACACCATGTAACTCATGACTTTTCCCATTCCTTATGATCCATGGGTTTTAACCTCCATGGAGTATCCATGGATCACCACGTGGGTTAAACCCAACATAAAGGAATCTTGGATCATAAGCCCACATATATAAGAATGAATGATTTACACAATCAATCCCCATATATTTAATTACTCTCTTTTTGATCACTAAATTAAGTCCAAATTAATTCTTGATCAATACTAATTAAATAACATGATTTCATATTAATATATTAGAACTTATAATATATTAATATGTCACAAAATGTCTTTTCCTCATAAACGGTCTATCCAAATGTTCCGATGCCATGCAACCCAAATGGACCATGTCGAGTCGGGTCAAGTACATACCAATTATAGTTATGGACTTAGACACTAATCCAACAGTGAGAAGGTCTCATCATATTCAACTCTGGGAGTTTGAGTAAAGCCCTTCACAACCAATCGCTCCTTATAAGTGTGTACTTTCCCATCCATGTCGGTCTTCTTCTTGAAGATCCATTTGCACCCGACCGTCTTACGACCTGGCACATTGTCAACCAAATTCCAAACTTGGTTGTCATATATGGACTGAATCTCGCTGTCCATAGCCTCTTTCCATTTCGCAGACTCCGGGCCTGCCATGGCTTCCTTATAGCTGTTAGGTTCGTCAAAATTTACTAGTGTACTATCACTAATAAACGTATTCCCTTCAGTAGTGATATGGAAACCATAAAACTGGGGTGGAACACTAACTCTTTTGGAACGTCTAAGAGGTAAGGTCTCGTCAATCGGTTCAACAGGAGTTTCCTCTTCAAGTTGAGCGCTAGTGTCAGAGGTTCCTTCATCGTTCGGTTCTTGAAGCTTTTCAAGATCGATTTGCCTCCCACTGTCCCCTTGGCTTATGAGTTCTCGTTCTCGGAAAACCCCTCTCCTTACAACGAAGACAACATTGTCACTCGGTCTATAGAAGAGATAACCAAAGGACTTCTGCGGGTAGCCGATGAAAATACACCGCTCATTACGAGGTTTGAGCTTGTCGTGAGCCTCTCGTCTTACGAAAGCCTCGCAACCCCAAACCTTGATATATGCCAACGAGGGAGCTTTCCCTGTCCACATCTCGTGAGGTGTTTTGGCAACCTTCTTCGTAGGGACTAAGTTAAGGATATGGGCGGCAGTCTCTAAGGCATACCCCCATCAATGAGATATGTAGTGAATCACGACTCATCATGGAACGAACCATGTCGAGCAAGGTTCGATTACGCCTCTCAGCCACACCATTCAACTGCGGTGTCCTGGGCGGCGTCAATTGCGAAGCTATTCCGCATTCCTTGAGGTAGCCGTGGAATTCAAGACTAAGGTACTCTCCATCTCGATCGGATCGAAGCATCTTGATTTTCCTGCCCAACTGATTCTCCACTTCTTGCTTGAACTCTTTGAACTTTTCAAAGGTTTCTCGCTTATGCCTGATTAAGTAGATATAGCCATATCTGCTATAATCATCGGTAAAAGTCATGTAGAAGCGGCTTGCATCCCTTGTGGTGGATCTAAAGGGTCCACAAACATATGTATGTATGAGATCCAATAAACCCTCACCCCTTTCACAAGAACCAGTGAAGGGTGACTTGGTCATCTTTCCAAGTAAACAAGACTGGCACACGTCATCGTCCCTAAGGTCGAATGACTCCAATACTCCATCCTTTTGTAGTTGGGATATGCGTTTCTTGTTGACATGTCCAAGACGACAGTGCCACAAGCATGTTTTGTCCAAACTATTGGAAGAATCGATACACAATACATCATTTCCTAAATTGTCTACAACCATCACAATTTCATATATTCCATTACAAGGCAATGCTTCAAAATAGAAAACACCATTAAGATAAGCATAAATAGAACCCTTTTCATTATCAAATGAATATCTAAATCCTTGTTTATATAAACCATGAAAAGAAATGATGTTTCTTGCCATATCCGGTGAATAGCAACGGTTATTCTAATCTAGTCCTAATCCATTTCTAAGCACTAAAGAGTAAACTCCAATCTTGGTGACATGCGACGATCTTCTGTTCCCCATGATCAAGTTTATCTTCCCATGCTCCACATCCCTATTTCTTCTTAGGCCCTGCAAATCAAAACAAATGTGAAAACCACATCCTGTATCAAGTACCCAAGAAATAGCATGTGATAAATCATTAGATTGAATAGTGTACATACCTGTGAAGGATGGCTTGATCTTCCCATCCTTGATGTCTTGCAAGTACTTCAGGAAGCTTCGTTTCCAATGCCCTATGTCGTGGAAGTGATAGCACTCTTCATCCTTTGAGTTTGAGGTGGGTGCAGCGGGACCAGCCTTGGTTCCACTAGAAGAGGTGTCATCACGGGACTTTCCCTTATGGTGGCTCTTTGAGGGAGTCTTCCTATTCTTACCCTTCCCTTGCCCAATAGCCAAGATGGGGGCTGCTGTAGCGGGAGTTGATGCAATAGATTTATCCTTGAGGTTGCTCTCAGCAGTCCTCAACAATCCTTGAAGCTTGCTCAACGTGACCTCCTCTTTGTTCATGTGGTAGGTCATGTGGAACTGGTTGTAGCATGGAGGTAAGGAGTGAAGAATTATGTAAACTTCCAGCTCCTCATTGAAGTCCACATTTAACTTCTGCAGGCGATCAACATATCTTTGCATCTTCTGAAGATGAGCAGTGACAGACTCTCCGTCTTTCATCTTGGTCGTGATCATCGAAGTGATGATATCGTACCTCTCCTGCCTCGCGCTTTGATGGTATCTATGTAGGGTTTTGAGCATTCTAACACTTCCTAAGTGTACATGCAACCCTATTAAACCTTGGATCTATGTTTGTCTAAGATACATGCAAAATATTATTTTCCAAGGTTTATAACCTATCTAGCATGGCATGGGGTACTTTTAACCATAAAGGAACTAGATGAATTACATACCTTTTGTTGATTGTTGATTCCTTGGAGTTTGAGAGCCAAGCACCAATAATGTGAATGCCTCAAATGGAAATCACAAATCACCCAAACTTGGAAAATATATGAGAGAGTATTCTAACTCTTGGTTTTGGCCACCACACTTACACACACACTTAGTGTCTTTTTCATGCAACATAAGCTTGTTTATATAGTGTACATGGTTAGGGTGAAACCCTAATAACCCATGTCTTTTCCTCTTCCAAGGATCCATGGGTAAAAGCTCCATGGATCATCCATGGACTTCCATATAAGCTTAGCCCATTCCAAATGAGTGTTAGCCCACACCATATAAATATAATAGCCCATGATTTAATTAGTCTTCCTTTTAATCACTAAATTAATTCATAATTAATTCAAGATCAAAAACTAATTAAGTAACATGACTTTATATTAATATATTATAACTTATAATATATTAATAAATCGTAAGTATACAACTCTCATAAAATTATCCATAACAAGTTCGGGTGAAGTGCAACCCAAATGGACCATGCCGGGTCGGGTCAAGTATATACCAAATAAGTTATGGACTTAGACACCTTATCCAACAGACTCCCACTTGGATAAGTCTAATAACTGTATTTGCCTACATTACTTCAGGAACCAACCGGCAATCGTAGCTCTCGAAAACTCTTGTGAACTATGAAGCGCCATTTTAGATAAGTGATCATATAATCCTCTGCTCTCATGATATCAGCCGGACAAATACATGGAACAAAGTCTTACTTATTGTCTAGCAGTTGTTTCTCGATTTCCGATTTGTTTGACAAAGAACTTAACTGAACACATCAATTTAGTTCTGACCGGGCCCGGTACATGGGTCAACACAAAATCATCGAGGGGCCCAGATATCGCTTCTATTTCTAGAAGGAACAGATAAACTTCGACTCATATGCTTGTTCTACTACTTATTGAATTGCACACAAAGGCACGTTTTATAACATCAAGTTACTGATGCGTTTACGTGCAATCAATGCACAACCAACTCATAGGTAACAACTCATATATCTAGGTTTGAAGACTTATATGATATTACCGTCTCACGATCACTCGAGATAAATTCCATGAAGTGATACAAGTGAGCGTGGGTTTATTCCAATACTCATAACTTATGAGCACTCATGAACGTTGTAGCAACCATTGCTATGTCTAAACACCTTTAGCCATCTACAAACCCAATTCATGACAATCTTGATTCATACCTACTTCGGACGTATGACCGATTGTGGAGGTTTGAATAAAATGATTATTCTGGAAGTCAAAACATGCAAAACTGAAACAATAGTAAATAATTGACAATGATAGTAACACTTTACTCATAAATAAATCACACATTTTATTCATCATCAAACGTCGATTACATTTTACAAGTTTCAGAAAAAAGGCTATCTAATCTGTAAAACTAATATCGTCCCTCAGCCCGATACGCCTCGCATGCTGCAAATGCTTAACCCTCGTCAGTCCCTTCGTAAGGGGATCCGCAGGGTTCTCATCTGACGATACCCTCTTTGCCACGAGGAGTCCCTCTTCTATCTTGTGTCTTATGAAGTGATATTTTCTGTCAATGTGTCGGGATCTGCCATGATCTCTTGGTTCCTTGGCTAAGGTAACCGCACTATTGCTGTCACAGAAAATCTCCACAGGCTCCTTAATAGCTGGTACAACTCCAAGGTCTCCGATGAAGTTCCTCAGCCATATTGCCTCCTTTGCCGCTTCACTCGCTGCTATGTACTCTGATTCACAAGTCGAATCAGCTACAGTCTCCTGTTTGGAACTCTTCCAAGTGATTGCCCCTCCATTTAAGGTAAAGACCCAGCCCGACTGAGAGCGGAAGTTATCCCTATCAGTCTGAAAGCTAGCATCACTATACCCTACTACTCTCAAGTCACAACTCCCACCAAGGGTAAGGATCCAATCCTTAGTCCTCCGTAGGTACTTGAGAATATTCTTTACCGCAGTCCAATGAGCCCTGCCAGGGTTCCCCTGATATCTGCTGACCATGCTCAAAGCGAAGGCCACATCAGGACGGGTACAAGTCATAGCATACATGATCGAACCAACAGCGGAAGCATAAGGTAATCGACTCATCTCAGCTATCTCATCTTCTGTACTCGGGCTCTGAGCCTTGCTCAGTTTGGCATTGCTTTGGATCGGTAATTCTCCTTTCTTGGAATTCTGCATGTTGAACCTTTTCAACACCTTATCCAAGTAGATACTCTGACTAAGTCCAATTAGTCTTTTACTCCTTTCTCTTAATATCCTTATCCCTAGGATATAAGTAGCTTCTCCAAGGTCCTTCATAGCAAAGCACTTCCCAAGCCAGGACTTAACCTCCTGCAAGGTTGGGATGTCATTTCCTATGAGTAGTATGTCATCCACATACAGTACCAAAAAACTAACTATACTCCCACTAGCTCTGACATACACGCAGGACTCATCTTTACTTCTTGAGGAACCAAACTCTTTGACCTTCTCATCGAAACAAAGATTCCAACTTCGAGATGCTTGTTTCAATCCATAAATGGATTTCTCAAGCTTGCACACTCTATTGGGGTACTCTGCACTGACAAAACCTTCTGGCTGATTCATGTAAACATCCTCAGCCAACTTTCCGTTAAGGAAAGCGGTTTTGACATCCATTTGCCATATTTCATAATCATGAAATGCAGCAATGGCTAGCATAACCCTAATAGACTTAATCTTTGCTACTGGTGAAAAGGTTTCATCATAATCAATACCCTGAGTCTGAGTAAACCCCTTCGCAACCAGTCGAGCCTTATAAGTGTGCACCTTCCCATCCATGTCGGTCTTCTTCTTGAAGATCCATTTGCACCCGACTGTCTTACGGCCTGGTACATTGTCAACCAAGTTCCAAACTTGATTGTCATACATGGACTGTATCTCGCTGTCCATAACCTCCTTCCATTTAGCAGACTCTGGGCCTGCCATGGCTTCCTTAACAATGTTAGGTTCATCCAGATTTACCAGTGTACTATCACTGATAAATGTATCACCTTCCGTACTAATATGAAATCCATAATAAAACACAGGTGTGTTCCTAACCCTTGTGGAACGCCTCGGAAGTACAGACTCGTCAGCTGGATCAACAGGAATTTCCTCCTCAAGTTGATTGCTAGTGTTTGAGGTTCCTTCACCAATTGAGTCTTGAATTTCTTCAAGGTCAATTTGCCTCCCACTGTCTCCTTGGCTTATAAATTCTCTCTCTCGAAAGACTCCTCTCCTAGCCACAAAGACCACATTCTCACTGGGTCTGTAGAAGAGGTAACCAAAGGATTTTTGTGGGTAGCCGATGAAAATACACCTTTCACTTCGAGGTTCGAGCTTGTCATGAGTTTCACGCCTCACGAAAGCCTCGCAACCCCAAATCTTGATATGGTCTAGATTGGGAACTTTCCCAGTCCACATTTCATGAGGTTTTTTGGCAACCTTCTTTGTAGGGACTAGATTAAGGATGTGGGCGGCAGTCTCTAAGGCATACCCCCAAAAAGAGATTGGTAGCGAAGCTCGACTCATCATTGAGCGAACCATGTCCAACAAAGTTCGATTGCGCCTCTCAGCTACACCATTCAGCTGTGGTGTCCTGGGAGGTGTCAATTGTGAGACAATCCCACACTCCTTAAGATAGTCGAGGAACTCAGTACTAAGATACTCACCACCTCGATCGGATCGAAGCATCTTAATGTTCCTGCCCAATTGATTTTCTACTTCCTGTTTAAACTCTTTAAATCTTTCAAAAGTTTCTGACTTATGTTTGATTAAGTAGACATAACCATATCTACTAAAATCATCAATAAAAGTCACATAATAGCGATTAGCGTCCCTTGTGGCGGTTTTGAATGGTCCACATACATCAGTATGTATAAGGTCCAACAAACCCTCACCCCTTGCACAAGTACCAGTGAAGGGTGATTTTGTCATTTTTCCAAGTAGACAAGACTCACAACTATCATCCGACTTGAGGTCGAACGACTCCAAGACTCCATCCTTTTGGAGCTGGCCTATGCGTTTCTTGCTTACATGTCCAAGACGACAATGCCACAAAGATGCTTTATCCAAGCTAGTAGAAGAATCAATACACAATACATTATTCCCTAAATTATCTACAACCGATACAGCTTCATACACACCATTACAAGGTAATGCTTTAAAATAAAGAATATTATTTAAGAAACCATTAATACTACCAACTTCATTATCAAAAGAAAAGGTAAAACCTTGTTTGTACAAAGCATGAAAGGAAATAATATTCCTCGCCATTTCAGACGAGTACACACATTTATTCAAATCTAACTTTAACCCACTATCTAGCAACAAAGTATAAACTCCAATCTTGGTAACAGGTGCAACCTTCTTGTTCCCCATGATTAAGTTTATCTTTCCGTGCTCCACATCCTCACTTCTTCTTAGGCCCTGCAAGTCACAACAGATGTGAATACCACAACCTGTATCAAGAACCCAAGAATTAGAATATGGTGAGTTATTAGACAATATAGTGTAAATACCTGCATGGGATGGTTTCACTTTCCCATCCTTGACATCTTGCAAGTACTTTGGGCAGTTTCGCTTCCAGTGCCCCTTATTTTGACAGTAGAAGCATTCAGCATCCTTAGGGATGGCAGAAGGAGTGATAGAACCACCTTTGATTCCAGATGAGGAGCCTTCAAGGGACTTTCCCTTGGTACCCTTCGAAGGGTGCTTCCTCTTTTTCCCTTTGCCTTGCCCGATAGCCAAAACAGGGGTAGTAGTAGGAGTAGGAGTAGCAACCGACTTACTCTTAAGACCACTTTCGGCAGTCTTCAGAAGTCCTTGAAGCTTACTGAGTGTGACTTCCTCCTTGTTCATGTGGTATGTCATACGAAATTGATCATAACACGATGGCAAGGAGTGCAAAATGATATCAATTGCCAACTCCTCAGGGAAGTTCACATTCAGTTTCATTAGACGGTCCACATACCTTTGCATTTTCTGCATGTGGCTCGTAATTGGTTCGCTATCCTTCATACGGGTAGTGATCATGGAGGAGATTATTTCATACCGCTCTTGACGAGCACTCTGATGGTACCTTTCCATCAGATCCTGATGCATCTCAAAAGGGTAATAGTCCTCATAGGACTTTTGGAGTTCAGCTGTCATAGTAGCCATCATGATGCATGCCACCTTGGTGGCATCTCTTTCATGTGCCTGATACTCAGCGACCTCCTTAGGAGTAGCAGTGGACTCATCAAGCTCCTTTAGCTCCTTATCGAGGACATATTCTTTGTCCTCGTAACGAGTGACCATCCTGATGTTCCGGATCCAATCCATGAAGTTGGAACCATCAAAGATGACCCTCCCACAAAGGTTCATGAGGGAAAAGGAGCCAGTAGGGTTAGAGCCCGAAGCTTTGTTGTTGGAAGACATCTGAAAAGAAGAAAACAAGTTTAGATTAGATATATCGAATCCTTAATAATACACCCAAATGTAATATTAAGGCTAGGATCCAACACAATATATTATAACTTAGAAGAGGGATGCCGTAATCTAAGTTATAATATATTTGAAGGTAGGTGAATGACGATTCACCAATTTCCACCATGAAAACGAAATGAATTATTAGGTTTAATTGGTTTTGAAATTCCTAGATTCCTTTGAGATTCATTGAAATTTTCAATGGCATGTTTCAATCTCGATTGTGCCCTTCAAGTTTTGTGACTGGGATGCCGAGGATCACAAAACAAGGTGTGAATAACCATGCAAATTCACTTGGTACCCTTAATATTATCACCTAATCAATGTGCCGGTTAACCACACACGCTCCACCGATCTATGATAAACATTAAGTCACCCTTCGTGATCCTTACTAGTCCAAGTTAGTGTGCCGGTTAACCACACACGCTCCACCAACGACTTGGTAAGGTACAAAGTGTGAATTTCATGGGTTAGCACCATATTCACATTTTCCTAAAGTAACTAAGATTGGGAATTTATATAAGGTTTAGTTACTTTATAATATTCATCATACTTTTAATGAGAATTTATAAGTCCTTGTCTTACCCGTTCGGCTAACGACCCTCCACCAGTCAAGCAAGCGGTGGGTGAGAGTGGACACCCATTAAGTTGCCATTTTATAGGCAACAACCTTATACCCACCTTATAGACTGGCTTCGTGAATGAGGCGTACTAGCGGTAAGACGACTTTAATCTTATACATATATATAATAATTAACCATTAATGTTATAAATAGTATAAGGGTTGAATTTTAACTTTTAAAACTCTAAGGGTTTGGAATTAAAGTATATTAAAGTGTGTGTAACTTTACAAATTCCAAAACTTGAGGACAAGTTTTGAAACTATTCAAAACTTTTCATTTCATAACTTATGAATTAAAGGTTCATAAAAATGAAGACTCTTCATTTCCATGTAACTTATGTGTTTTAAGTGTGTGTTTAAAAGAAGTGACCTTTGGATATCCATAACTTGAGGACAAATTATGGACTCCATTAAAACACATAAATGATCAAGAATTAATCCTAAACAATTCAGCAAATAATTCCTATCATCTTCTAAATTCATAAGAACATGAACATGATCATCAAAGCTTCAAGAATTATATGAACACATACAAAACATGAAATTTTGATATAAGCTATTATAAATGGATTAGAACAACCATTACACCAACTAAAACAAGTTTTAAAACACCAAAACAGTTTAGGGTAATGTTTCTAGTCCATTTCCAGCAGCAAAAGTCGAAAATCTGCATTCTGAGGCTCCTACTCGCCGAGTGCACGAACCTACTCGCCGAGTAGGATGAGTTTACACATGAACTCGGCGAGTCCCCCCATGGACTCGGCGAGTTCATCAGTCAGAAAGCAAAAAAACGACATTTTATCACTATTTTGCATCAAGTATCAAACAAACAAGCCTAGGCTCTGATACCACTGTAGGGTTTTGAGCATTCTAACACTTCCTAAGTGTACATGCAACCCTATTAAACCTTGGATCTATGTTTGTCTAAGATACATGCAAAATATTATTTTCCAAGGTTTATAACCTATCTAGCATGGCATGGGGTACTTTTAACCAGAAAGGAACTAGATGAATTACATACCTTTTATTGATTGTTGATTCCTTGGAGTTTGAGAGCCAAGCACCAATAATGTGAATGCCTCAAATGGAAATCACAAATCACCCAAACTTGGAAAATATATGAGAGAGTATTCTAACTCTTGGTTTTGGCCACCACACTTACACACACACTTAGTGTCTTTTTCATGCAACATAAGCTTGTTTATATAGTGTACATGGTTAGGGTGAAACCCTAATAACCCATGTCTTTTCCTCTTCCAAGGATCCATGGGTAAAAGCTCCATGGATCATCCATGGACTTCCATATAAGCTTAGCCCATTCCAAATGAGTGTTAGCCCACACCATATAAATATAATAGCCCATGATTTAATTAGTCTTCCTTTTAATCACTAAATTAATTCATAATTAATTCAAGATCAAAAACTAATTAAGTAACATGACTTTATATTAATATATTATAACTTATAATATATTAATAAATCGTAAGTATACAACTCTCATAAAATTATCCATAACAAGTTCGGGTGAAGTGCAACCCAAATGGACCATGCCGGGTCGGGTCAAGTATATACCAAATAAGTTATGGACTTAGACACCTTATCCAACAATCTATCCATCAAATCCTGATGGATCTCGTAGGGGTAGAAGTCCTTGTAGGACTTTTAGAGTTCTGCGGTCATGGTAGCGAGCATGATGCAATGGACCTTCGTAGCATCACGCTCGTGAGTTTCACAAGCAGCAATCTCCTCGGGAGTAGCAGTTTCGAGGTTTATTTCCTTCAGCTCCTTGTCGAGGACATATTCCTTGTCCTCGTAGTGGGTAACCATCCTTATGTTGCGGATCCAATCATTAAAAGTGTTTCCGTCAAAGATTACCCTCCCACACAAATTCATGAGTGAGAAAGAGCCTGAAGCGTTGTTGTTGTTTGAGTTCGACATCTGAAAAAGAAAAGAGACAAAGTTTGATTAGATGAGAATCTCCAATTAGACACTCAAATGAGAAATTAGGGCTAGATCCAACAACATTATTTACAACTTAAAAGAGGGATGCCATAATTTAAATTGCAAATAATTTGAAGGTAAGTGAATGACGATTCACCATGAAAAACGAAGACAAATAAGTTATAACTGTATTGAAAACTCCTAGATCTTTTGAGATTCATTCAACTTTTCAATGGCATGTTTAAATCTCGATATGCCCCTCAATTTTGTGACTAGGATACCGAGGATCACAAACAGGGTGTGAATAACCATGCAAATATACATGATGCCCCCAATGTTACAGTCATTTAATCGATGTGCCGGTTAAACACACGTGCTCCATCGATCTATGACAAACATCGAGTCACCCTTTTCCACCTTTGCTTAGACCCAAATTAGTGTGTCGGTTAACCACACATGCTCCACTAACGTCTTAGCAAGGGTACAGAGTATAATTTCATGGAATTGCATCAAATTCACTTTTTGCCTAAAGTAACTAAGAATGAGAATTTTATATAACATTTAGTTACTTTATAAATCATTATACTTTTAATGAGGAAAGGGTTGACCTATCCTACCTGTTCGGCTAACGACCCTCCACCAATCAAGGAAGCGGTGGGTGAGAGTGGACACCCATTAAACGACCATTTTATAGGCCATAACCTTATACCCCCCTTATAGATCGGCTTCGTGAATGAGGCCTACTAACGGTAAGACTAGCATTTATGTTAGATAAATATAATAATTATTCATATAATATTATAATAGTATAGGGTGAATTTTAAACTTGTAAAATTCTAGGGTTTGGAATTTAATTATTTCAAAATTAAACTTTTAATCCAAAAATTTTAATTCCAAAAATTGAGGTCAAGTTTTGAAACATTTCAAAACAATCTAGATCAAAATTCTAATAAATAATTAAACAATTAATATTGGTGATTATCTAATTTTGACCTAATCTAATTTCATGCAAGATAATTGACCAAATAATTCAAATAATTAGCATTTATCATATAAGGAAATAATTATTCAATTAATTTGACATTATCTTTTATTTTGGCAAGCATAATCACATAATATCAATAAAATTCGTATTTTATCAATCAAAAACGGTTTGGTAATTATCCCACAACAAAATAGTCATAAAATCCCGAAAATCCCTCTATCTGACTGTCCGACTCGGCGAGTCCCTTACTGGACTCGTCGAGTTCATCCTACTCGGCGAGTCCTCTTTGGGACTCGGCGAGTCTGTCAGACAGAAAGCCAAAAAATCGAATTCAAGCAATGAACAATCATACAATACATTAAATACAATAGAAACTAATCAAAGCCCTGATACCACTGATAGGTTTAGAGCATAAAAACAATCTTTTGTGCTAATGCAAAACCCTAAAGCTTGGATCTAGGTTTCTCTATTGTACATGCAAATCATCCAAGACTTTTGAACCCTAGATCTAGCATACATATTTCGAAATTAACCTAATAGATCAGATCTAGATGATTATCTTTCTTGAATGGATTGAATCATCAACTCTTGGAGCTTAGTGTCACAAATGTCACACCTCTAATGGCTTACAAACACCACAAGCAAGAGGATGATATTGGAGAGAAGGGAAGAAGGCATAATTTCGGCTATGAACTCTCTAGGGTTTCCAGTAGCCGAAATCTGATGCCCTTAGGGTTCTATTTATACATGTGCTGCTAGGGTTTCAGTCAAAACCCTAATGGACAACTTAGGCCTAAAGCAATCCAAGGAACCTTCTGGAATAAGGACTCCTTGGACGAATTCAAGATGGACCCCATCTTAATTTCGTTCATGCCCTAATCCATAAGGATTATCAGCCCAATAACTAACTATTACACAATTGACAGTTCCAGTCCCCTTTATTTAATTAATCTCTTTCAGCCACATAATTAATTCTTAATTAATTCTTGACTAATATTAATTAAACTATATGATTTCTGCTTTAATATATTATTCATATAATATATTAAGAAACCATAATAACCTCTCTCTCTCTATGAATCATCCTGTCAAGTTGCTTTGGTGAAGGCAACCCAAAATGACCATGCACAACCGGGTCAAGTACATACCAAATATAGTTACGGTCTTAGACACTAATCCAACAGTCTCCCACTTGGATAAGTCTAGTAACTATAAATGCAATCACGACTTCAGGATCCGATTAGCAATCGTAGCTCTCAAAGACGCTGTCGAACTCTGATCTTATCAGTAACATGTCCTTTAGGTAAGGGATCGTACAGTCCTCCATTCTAGATATCGTGCGGACAATTGCATGGAACATAGTCATACTTATTGCCCAGCAGTTTGTTTCTCGATCTCTGATTCATCTGACATAGAACTTTATTGAACACATCAATTCAATCCTGATCGGGCCCGGCACATAAATCAAACCAAATCATCGAGGGGCCCAGATATCGCTTTTACCTTCTTAGGATAAAAGTAACGGATAAACTTTGACTTATATGCATTTACGATTCACTCATCGAATCACAGACAACAATGCGTTTTATAACATCAATTTACTGATGCGTTTACGCATTATCAATGCACAACCAACTTGCAAATAATAAACCATATATCTAGGTTTTAAGAACATATGATATTATTGTCTTGCGATCACTCGTATGAGCGACTGTGGAACGTTCGAATAATCTTATTATTCAGGAAGTTAAAACATGCAAAGTGAAATAATAGGTAAACAATTAACATAAGACAGTAACTTTAATTATAAATAATACACTTTTATTTAATCATCAAATGTCAATTACATTTATCTATTACATGTTTCTAAGCTATCTAATCTAAACTAATATCGTCCTTCAGCCCAATGCTTCTAGCGTGCTGCAAGTGCTTAACCCTACTCAGTCCCTTCGTAAGTGCGTAAGGCGATCTGTTGGGTTATCCTGTGACGATACCCTCTTCACTACGAGGAGTCCCTCTTCCACCCGATGTCGAATAAAATTATATTTCATGTCGATATGTCGAGATCTGCCATGATCCGTCGGTTCCTTGGTCAAGGCAACCGCTCCTTCATTATCATAGAAAATCTCCATAGGCTCCTTTATGGCTGGCACAACTCCAAGGTCTCCAATAAATTTCTTCAACCATATTGCCTCTTTTGACGCTTCGCTCGCTGCTATGTATTCTGATTCACACGTTGAATCAGCTACGATCTCCTGCTTGGAACTTATCCAAGTTACTGCTCCTCCATTTAGGGTAAAGACCCAGTCCGACTGCGAACGGTAGTTGTCTCGGTCGGTCTAAAAACTGGCGTCACTATACCCTCGCACCCTTAAGTCATCACTCCCACCAAGAACTAGAAACCATTCCTTGGTCCTCCGAAGGTACTTAAGAATATCCATGACTGCGGTCCAATGTGCTTTGCCAGGGTTCCCTTGATATCTGTTGACCATGCTCAAAGCGAGGCCACATCAGGGCGAGTACAAGTCATATCATACATGATTAAGCCAACTACGGAAGCGTAAGGTACTCGGCTCATCTCTGCTATCTCGACTTCGGTACTCGGACTTTGAGTCTTACTCAACTTGGCATTACTTTGGATCGGTAACTCCCCTTTCTTGGAATTCTCCATACTAAAACGCTTTAGTACCTTGTCCAAGTAAGTATTCTGACTATGTCTTATTAGTCTCTTCCTTCTGTTTCTCACTATCGTTATTCCCAAAATATAGGCAGCCTCTCCGAGGTCCTTCATAGCGAAACACTTCCCAAGCTAGGACTTAACCTCCTTTAGGGTCGGGATGTCGTTTCCTATGAGAAGTATGTCATCGACATACAATACGAGGAAGCTAAATATACTCCCACTGGCTTTGAAATATACAGAGAATTCATCCTCGCTTTGCAAGAAACCAAACTCTTTGACTTTCTCGTCAAAACAAAGATTCCATCTGCGAGATGCATGTTTCAGTCCATAAATGGATTTCTCAAGCTTACACACCCTATTAGGATGCGTCGTATCGATAAAACCCTCTGGCTAACTCATATAAACATCCTCATCCAACTTCCCATTGAGGAAAACAGCTTTGACGTCCATCTCCCATATTTCATAGTCATGAAATGCATCAATGGCTAGCATCACCCTAATAGACTTTATCTTCGTAACTGGTGAGAAGGTCTCATCATAGTCAACTCTGGGAGTTTGAGTAAAGCCCTTCGCAACCAATCGCGCCTTAAAGTGTGTACTTTCCCATCCATGTCGGTCTTCTTCTTGAATATACATTTGCACCCGACCGTCTTACGACCTGACACATTGTCAACCAAATTCCAAACTTGGTTTTCATACATGGACTGAATCTTGCTGTCCACAGCCTCTTTCCATTTCGCAGACTCCGGGCCTGTCATGGCTTCCTTACAACTGTTAGGTTCGTCAAAATTTACTAGTGTACTATCACTAATAAACGTATCCCCTTCAGTAGTGATATGGAAACCATAAAACTGGGGTGGAACACTAACTCTTTCGGAACGTCAAATAGGTAAGGTCTCGTCAATCGGTTCAACAGGAGTTTCCTCTGCGACAAACCGATATTTCGAGTCAAAAAGTCAAATATTATAAACTATTTTGAACCAATAAAAATAGCGTAAAAAATGAAGTGTTCTAAAGTCTCAATTGGGATACATAAAGTGATAGATATCGCAACAAGGTTTTCATAAATATAAAGAACACTAAAATCCGAGTTATAACGAAGAAGTTATGACCAATCAAAGATTCGCGACAAAATAGGTAAAACATTGTTAAGTGTAAAAAGTGAAATTTCAATAAAATACTTTTTAGCCTTAAGTATCTAAACAAAATTCGTAGATTATGTTAAACCGTAAACGTACATAAAAATAACGTCCAAATTTGACTTCGTATGAGGAAGTTATGATTTTTCTAAGTTTCGGATATAACAGTAGACAGCTAAAAACTCGAAATAAAGATCGAACGATTTTTAGCCGACGCAACCTAAATGAAAATTGAAGATCTCGACAATAGTAGTATAACGGTAAGAAGACAGATGAAAACGGACATCGGATGAAGAAGTTATGAATTTTTAACGGATTTATCCTGTCCCGGCCTATTAAAAATTATATAATTAAAAATAACGTCAAAATTTGCCGACGAAGTCTAAATGAAAGTTGTAGAGTATATTCTCACCTACGTGTGGATATAAAGAACGTCAAAAACGGAGCTCGTATGCGAAAGTTACGCATTTTTGAAGTTATGGACACACACTTCGAGGCTTATCCGAAGGGTTACGCCCCGTGTACTTCGGAGTACGCCCAGCGTACCCAATACAAGGCCTCGGATCGGCCACATCGCCCCTATACCCTCTACTCCCGTCCCATCCGAAGACCGGCGACCGGTGACATCATCGCTGACGTACGCCCCACGTACGAGGGTACGCCCAGCGTACGGGGTAAGCCCCGCGTACTTCGGAGTACGCCCAGCGTACGCAGCCTGGCAGCCCTCCTATAAATAGAATGTGAGACTTCCGGGATTTACTTGCTCATTCACCAATTTCTCTCCCTAGTTTCATACTTCTACTATCTCGAGACTACCCCGACGCCCCAGTTCCGTATCCAAGTTCCGACGAAGGTCCGAAGCTCCGAGATTCCCGAAAAATTCACCACTTTCTGGTCGAAGTGCCGCCCGAGAAAATCTTGTTTTCTTCGAATCACCACACTTTCCAGGTGAGTTCATACCCCTACATTTTCACGTCTTTTTCATGTTTTAAGGGGGGGGGGGGAATACAAGTGAAACACGAGAAAAAAACTTACGTTTTAAATACGCATCGTTACATATGGTTTCAAATACTTTACTTACGTTTTGTTTATAAACGTTAAACAACATTACTACCAACATTACACTTTACATGCAAAGTTGGTATTACACCGAATTTTCATCACCAAATGGAACACACTTCCAAAAACCTATAATGCGTATAGTTTACAAGTTTTTCATGACATCTTTACATAAACACTGTAAAAAGGAAATACTTTCATTTACAAGAAATGTAGACTTGTCATTCCGTAAATCTATTGATACTAAGTTTTATGAGACATTCGGCTTCAACGTACTCGTAAGTACGCATTTCAAGTCATGTATTATAAACCATAATCTCTTGGAGGGAGAGCGTGATACTTGTGTATAGATCTATACAGGATTAACAATCCCGCACCTAAACTGTTAGCTACAGTTAGACCGGCAGGTCTGGGGTGACACACGTCATAACACTGCAACGCCTGAAGATCGTTGTTACAGGCAGTCTGGGTCAATAGCATGGTTATAAAACTCACATGGAGTATCAAAATACTTTTGATTTACGAGACCCTTAAATGCATTCAGTAATTACATTATATATGCATAAATCCACTTTCACCATTTTAGCATGAAAGATACTATTGCATTCCAGTCTTTGGAACTTTTTCAAACTACCACACATACATGGAAAATATTTGATTTTCTGGAAACACGCTCAGTCATTTTTACCCAAGGACATAAAATTTTTTGTACAACAACTCTTATGAACTCACCAACTTAATTGTTGACATTTTTTCAAAACTACTTGTATTTCTCAGGGAATCGGTAATACAGGTAAAACATCAGCTTTTGGAGAAGGAAAGCTAAGGCGTCAGTTATCAAAACATCTTAAATCATCATATTTGTAATATTCTTTTGAAACATGTATCGCATGCAACAATGTAACTCTTAAATTATATTTATGATGGTTATGTTTACTTTCTTTACGAATATTCAACTGTTATGATACTACGCGAAGTCACCCACCCCCGAATGTTTCCGCCATTTTGGTTTGGGGGTGTGACAGATTGGTATCAGAGCATTGTTTATAGTGAATTAAGTATATCAAAACACATAAGATATACAAACTATAAATACAAAGGGACTAAAACCCTCTGACAGAACGTTTTCACAAACTATACTTTTAAGAAAATAAACTGCTAGTTTTATAAAAGTATAAGTACATGCATGCATCGGTCTAGTATCATAGCCAAAAATTTTCAAAAAGTATTGAGAGAAGTTGGACACTACGATTAGGCCTTGAGGTATGTAATCAGATCGAGGATAAATATAGCCTGATCAACTATATTTATCCGAGATATGACCAACGTATGTCGGGGAATGGTCGTAGTGAGCAACAAGTCAAGAACTTACCAAATGAAATACTAGAATAAAACTTACAAATTTGAAATACTATAGGAGTATTTTGTAAAACTAAAAGAACTGTTATAATCATGTGGACCTCGATATTTAGTTAGAAATAGGAATCGTCAAATAAATAAAATTATCCTTATCAAAAATTACCCTTTTTACTCCCAAGTTTTATATAAAATTCTCTTACCTCTATTCTCGACCAGACGAAATGGAAGGATTTCACATTCCCGAGGATCCCTACTACCCTAACCAAGGTAATGGAGGCTGGATTGAGGAGGACCCAGAGGAAGATCCCGAAGAGATTCCCGAGGAAGAGCCAGAAGAGGATCCCGAAGAGATTCCCGAGGAAGAGCCAGAAGAGGATTCCGAAGAGGATCCCGAGGAAGACCCAGACGAAGATTCAGAAGAAGAAGGAGATGGTGGGAGCACTGACTCAGAACCGGAGATCTACAATCCTTCCCGAGAAGCAGCAATTCTCCGACGGAACTTTCAGGGCCCGGCGCCCCGCTGGGCTGTGGACCTGAAACGATGGAGCAAGGAACAAGGACAACGACCACCTTACAGCATGGAACGAGGCGTTTATAACCTCAGCAACGGGGGTTCGGCTTACAGGGCACTCCCTGTCATGGTTCGTCGCATCGCCAACCAAGGCGAGCAAGCAACAGTGAATTCCAGCCAACTCTTGGACATTGGGACCACCACTGCTGTCACTGCGGTACGTCTTCGTCGTCTGGACGAAGAACATGAGCGAACAATTGAGCACACCTTTTCCTTTCAGAAGGACATTACTGCTTCTAGAGCCGAAGTAAGGGAGTTCCGTAAAAGCCAAGTCGCATTGGAAAGGCGCGTCATCGAGGCTGAACGTCAAGTAGCCCGAGCTAAGGCTTCCACAACCACATACCATGGTCCGCAGCGTACCACCCGCTCGGAGTAGAGCGCGTACTTCTGGCGCTATGTATATACTTATCGACTAAGCCTTGGTGTTACTCTTTTTTTTAATGTAAACCCGACGGATTGTGAGTGCACAATTCGGGGGTCGGAATGTTGTCAAATTTTCCCATTTTCATTGATGTACCCTAGACCTATGTAAGGTCAAATTTTCCTGATCATTGTATCTAATATTAATATCAATGAGATTGACACGCATTTATTATTTCTTTGAGTATTCCATTAAGTTCTTAAAATACTGAGGAAATCATACACTTATTATTGTAAGTTTCCATTAACTTACAAAATTCGGTAATGTTCGGATCGCAAAACATATAATGCTAAGACTTTCCATAATCATTTCTGAAGACTTATCAAGAATTCGTCTCTTAACTTATGGTAGAATCATGCCGCCAAGAAGGAATCCCCGACGCTTCAATACTGCAGGAGCACCAACACCACCTCCACCACCACCTCCATCGATGGATGCTGCTACCTTTCAGGCCGCTGTAACAGCTGTCGTAACCGCAGCAATGGCACAAATGAGTAACAACGGATCAGGAGGAGGAATAAATAGCTCTACTAATGGCCAAAACTAGGGTCGTTCCAGGGAATGTACTTACAAGGACTTCACCAACAGCAAACCCATACCCTTTAATGGATCTGGGGGAGTAATGGCTCTATCCCAATGGATAGAGAAAACGGAAGCCGTATTCGAGATCTGCTCATGCCCAGAGGAGAGCAAAGTAAAATTTGCTGCCTATACTTTCTCCGAATAAGCCCTAACGTGGTGGAATGGCCACGTTAAGTCACTAGCTCTGGTGGTGGCAAAATCCATGGGTTGGGAGAACCTGAAGCAAATGCTAATGCGAGAATACTCCCCAAGGGGCGAGATTCAGAAGCTTGAACAAGAGCTTTGGGGCCTGACTATGGTGGGCTCGGACATCACAACCTATACAAATAGGTTTAGTGACTTGACAATACTTTGCCCATGGATGATGGCCCTAGAAAGCACGAAGGTGGAAAGGTATATATGGGGGTTGTCGCCCCAGCTTCGAGGAAGTGTGCTAGCTTCCAAACCCAGGACGTTCGATTGTGCCAAACAACTGGCACAATCCCTCGTTGATCATGGAGTCTGCCAAGACGTCATGACCGTCGTCCCAAAACCAACTAGAGGAAGCAACAACAATACCAGCAATGCCAACAACAACAACAACAAGAAGTTTTGGAACAAGAGAAAAGGTCAATCTTCACAAGAACCTGCAAAGAAACAACAGATAGTGGTGGTCCATGCCGCTACTGCCCCCACTGCTGTCCCCGTTACCCCTACGCCGGCAAAACAATATGTTGGGAACTTACCAAAGTGCAACAAATGCAATTACCATCACTACGGAAATTGCCGGGAGATGCACTGTAAAAACCGCGACGGGAAAGGGCACACTGCCGGTTTCTATAAGGCACCGGCGCGACCAATCACCCAAGTTCCTGGTGCTGGAGTGACCCAGGCATGTTATGGGTGTGGGGAAACTGGGCACTACAAGAGGGATTTCCCTAAGGCAAAGAATGCTGGCGGTGTAGGAAGAGTGCTGGAAATAGGGCAGAACGAGGCAATAGCCGATCCCACAGTGGTTACGGGTACGTTTCTCCTCAACAACATTTATGCATGCATACTCTTTGACTGTGGTGCGGAGAGAAGTTTCGTGAGTCATAAATTCAAACACTTACTTAATCAAAAACCCTAAGCACTCAGTAAGACATTTACAGTAGAAATGGCAAACGGTAAAACAGAAAGCACAAACGATCTGCATGTAGGCTGCATACTAGCTCTAAATGAACACTTTTTCCAAATCAACCTAATGCCGATCACCATAAGAAGCTTTGATGTCATCATTGGTATGGACTGGTTAAGCCTTCACCATGCCGATATTCTGTGTCATGAAAAGGTTGTTCGCCTAAATCTGCCAAGTGGCGAAACTCTTGTCATTTATGGTGACAAACCCGGTACCAATTTACAAATCATCTCTTGCGTCAAAGCCCGAAAATATCTACGCAAAGAATATCATGCCTTCCTAGCCCACGTAGTAGACAAGAAACGAGAAGTGACAGTCATTAAAGAGATTCTATAAGTCTGCAATTTCCCCGACATTTTCCCTGAAGATCTTCCAGGAGTCCCACCAGAACGTCAAGTCGAGTTCAGAATCGACTTGATTCCCGGAGCTACCCCAGTAGCACAATCGTCGTACCGTCTAGCACCAGCAGAAATGCAGGAATTATCCAGCCAGCTGAACGAGCTCCTAAGCAAAGGATTCATCAGACCGAGCTTCTCACCTTGGGGAACACCGGTTCTGTTCGTAAAGAAGAAGGACAGATCTTTTCGCATGTGCATCGATTACCGGGAACTGAACAAGCTCACGATCAAGAACTGATATCCCTTACCACGCATAGACGATCTGTTCGACCAACTACAAGGAGCGAGCTACTTCTCAAAGATCGATTTAAGATCTGGGTATCACCAACTGCGAGTTCTAGAAGGAGACGTTCCCAAAACGGCATTCCGAACTCGCTATGGTCACTACGAGTTTGTAGTAATGCCCTTCGGATTGACAAATGCACCAGCGGTGTTCATGGACTTGATGAACCGAGTATGTCGTCCTTTCCTGGACAAATTTGTGATCGTGTTCATAAACGATATACTCATCTATTCAAGAAGCAAAGAGGAACATAGCAAACACCTCCGACAGGTCTTGGAAACATTACGGACAGAGAAGCTATACGCAAAATTCTCAAAGTGCGAATTTTGGATTCGGAGAGTAGATTTCCTAGGTCATGTGGTCAGCAAGGAAGGGATACACGTGGACCCTTCCAAAATCAAGGCAATCGAGAACTGGACAACTCCAAGGACTCCAACGGAAATCCGACATTTCTTAGGCCTCGCTGGGTATTACCGAAGGTTCATACAAAACTTCTCGAAGATTGCTAAACCACTTACCACCCTGACTCAGAAAGGTGTAACCTTCAGCTGGGGAGAAAAACAAGATGCTGCGTTCCAAACACTGAAGCGAGCCCTATGCAACGCACCTATATTATCCTTACCAGAAGGAACAGAAGACTTTGTGGTCTACTGTCATGCGTCAAACCAGGGACTTGGATGTGTCCTAATGCAACGAGGGAAGGTCATCGCATACGCCTCGAGACAGCTCAATACGCACGAGGTCAACTATACCACGCACGATCTCGAACTAGGAGTAGTCGTTTTCGCTCTAAAGATCTGGAGACACTATCTCTACGGCACAAGATGTACAATCTTCACCGATCATAAGAGTCTTCAGCACATCCTCAATCAAAAGGAACTCAACATGAGGCAAAGAAGATGGGTAGAACTACTAAACGATTACGAATGCGAAATTCGTTATCATCCCGGAAAAGCTAATGTAGTAGCTGATGCCCTCAGCCGAAAGGAATACTCGGGCCGCCGAGTGAAATCCTTAACCATGACGATCCATTCAAGCCTGTCCACACAAATCAAGGAAGCTCAAATAGAAGCCTTGAAATCCGAAAATGTGACAGGAAAGGCCTTAAGAGGAATGGATAAGAATCTTGAAGTCAAGGATGACGGAGTTCGTTACTTCATGAATCGGATCTGGACGCCGAAGTTTGGCGGATTCAGAGATGTTGTCATGAATGAAGCCCATAAGACTCGATACTCCGTACATCCCGGTTCAGACAAGATGTATCTGGATCTCAAGAAACTGTATTGGTGGCCAAACATGAAAGCCGAAATTGCTACCTATGTAGGCAAATGTCTGACTTGCGCCAAAGTCAAGGTAGAGTACCAAAAGCCCTCAGGATTATTACAACAACCTGAAGTACCCGAGTGGAAGTGGGAGCGGATAACCATGGATTTCGTAACCAAGTTACCCAAGACAGCGGGTGGACTTGACACCATCTGGGTGATCATCGACAGGTTAACCAAATCCGCGCACTTCCTACCAATAAAGGAAACAGATAAACTGGAGAAACTAACTAGAACATACATCAGGGAAATTATGCGACTACATGGTGTACCAATATCCATTATCTCGGACCGAGATAGTAGATTCACCTTGAGGTTCTGGCAGTCACTACAAAAATCTCTAGGAATGAGGCTAGACATGAGTACCGCCTACCACCCACAAACCGACGGCCAGAGCGAGAGAACCATTCAAACCTTCGAAGATATGCTAAGAGCTTGTGTGATCGAATTTGGTAAGGCTTGGGATACCTATTTACCATTGGTCGAGTTCTCGTACAACAATAGCTACCACACTAGCATCAAGGTTGCCCCATTCGAAGCCCTCTATGGCCGCAAGTGCATATCACCTCTGTGCTGGGCTGAAGTAGGTGACACGCAACTATCTAGAGGTCAAGTACACGACATCACTCTCACTGGCCCGGAAATCATAAGGGAAACTACCAAGAAGATGTCCAAATCCGAGAACGACTAAAGGCTTCAAGAGACAGACAAAAGAGTTATGCGGATAAAAGACAGAAACCCTTGGAATTCCAGGTTGGGGACCGGGTGCTATTGAAAGTCTCACCCTGGAAGGGATTAATACATTTTGGAAAACGTGGGAAACTAAACCCAAGGTATATCGGACCCTTCGAGATCCTTGCCAGGATCGGCCCGGTGGCATAAAAACTTCGATTACCGCAAGAACTCAATAACGTACACCCTACCTTTCACGTATCGAACCTAAAGAAATGCTTGTCCGATGAGACCCTCGCCATCCCCATGGACGAAATTAAAATCAACGAGAGTCTCCACTTCGTAGAAGAGCCAGTAGAAATCATGGATCGGGAAATTAAAAGAACTAAACAAAGTCGCATACCCATTGTGAAGGTTCGTTGGAATGCCAAGCGAGGACCTGAATACAGCTGGGAACGCGAGGATCAGATGAAACAAAACTACCCGCATCCTTTTCCTAGTCCATAAACTCTGTCTTAGATTAAATTTCGGGACGAAATTCCCTTTAACGGGGGGATGATGTGACAACCCGATATTTCGAGTCAAAAAGTCAAATATTATAAACTATTTTGAACCAATAAAAATAGCGTCAAAAATGAAGTGTTCTAAAGTCTCAATTGGGATACATAAAGTGATAGATATCGCAACAAGGTTTTCACAAATATAAAGAACACTAAAATCCGAGTTATAACGAAGAAGTTATGACCAATCAAAGATTCACGAC
This sequence comes from Lactuca virosa, assembly GCF_052849685.1. Classification (NCBI taxonomy): domain Eukaryota; kingdom Viridiplantae; phylum Streptophyta; class Magnoliopsida; order Asterales; family Asteraceae; genus Lactuca; species Lactuca virosa. The sequence continues at coordinate 169,592,808 of NC_136428.1, read as the reverse complement.
AAAACCGGTAAAACACTGTTAAGTGTAAAAAGTGAAATTTCAATAAAATACTTTTTAGCCTTAAGTATCTAAATTAAAGTCGCAGATTATGTTAAACCGTAAACGTACATAAAAAGAACGTCCAAATCTGACTTCGTATGAGGAAGTTATGATTTTTCTAAGTTTCGGATATAGCAGTAGACAGCTAAAAACTCGAAATAAAGATCGAACGATTTTTAGCCGATGCAACCTAAATGAAAATTGAAGATCTCGACAATAGTAGTACAACGGTAAAAAGACAGACGAAAACGGACATCGGATGAAGAAGTTATGAATTTTTAACGAATTTATCCTGTCCCGGCCTATTAAAAATTATATAATTAACAATAACGTCAAAATTTGCCTATGAAGTCTTAATGAAAGTTGTAGAGTATATTCTCACCTACGCGTGGATATAAAGAACATCAAAAACGGAGCTCGTATAAGAAACTTACGCATTTTTGAAGTTATGGGCACACACTTCGAGGCTTATCCGAAGGGTTACGCCCCGCGTACTTCGGAGTACGCCCATCGTACCCAATACAAGGCCTCGGATCAGCCACGTCGCCCCTATACCCTTTACTCCCGTCCCATCCGAAGACTGGCGACCGGTGACGTCATCGCTGACGTACGCCCCGCGTACGAGGGTACGCCCAACGTACGAGGTACGCCCCTCGTACTTCGGAGCACGCCCAGCGTACGAAGCCTGACAACCCTCCTATAAATAGCATGCGAGACTTCCGGGATTTACTTGCTCATTCACCAATTTCTCTCCCTACTTTCATACTTCTACTATCCCGAGACTACCCCGACGCTCCGGTTCCGTATCCAAGTTCCGACGAAGGTCTGAAGCTCCGAGATTCCCGAAAAATTCACTACTTTCCGGTCGAAGTGCCGCCCTAGAAAATCTTGTTTTCTTCGAATCACCACACTTTCCAGGTGAGTTCATACCCCTACATTTTCACGTCTTTTTCATGTTTTAAGGGGGGGGATACAAGTGAAACACGAGAAAAAAACTTACGTTTTAAATACACATCGTTACATATGGTTTCAAATACTTTACTACTTACGTTTTGTTTATAAACGTTAAACAACATTACTACCAACGTTACACTTTACATGCAAAGTTGGTATTACACCGAATTTTCATCACCAAATGGAACACACTTCCGAAAAACTATAATGGGTATAGTTTACAAGTTATTCATGACATCTTTACATAAACACTGTAAAAAGGAAATACTTTCATTTACAAGAAATGTAGACTTTTCATTCCATAAATCTATTGATACTAAGTTTTGTGAGACATTCAGCTTCAACGTACTCATAAGTACGCATTTCAAGTCATATATTATAAACCATAATCTCTTGGAGGGAGAGCGTGATACTTGTGTATAGATCTATACAGGATTGACAATCCCGCACCTAAACTATTAGCTACAGTTAGACCGGCAGGTCTGGGGTGACAAACGTCATAACACTGCAACGCCTGAAGATCGTTGTTATAGGCAGTCTGGGTCAATAGCATGGTTATAAAACTTACATGGAGTATCAAAATATTTTTGATTTACGAGACCCTTAAATGCATTCAGTAATTACATTATATATGCATAAATCCACTTTCACCATTTTAGCATGAAAGATACTATTGCATTCCAGTCTTTGGAACTTTTTCAAACTACCACACATACATGGAAAATATTGGATTTTCTGGAAACACACTCAGTCATTTTTACCGAAGGACATACAAATTTTTGTACAACAACTCTTATGAACTCACCAACTTAACTGTTGACATTTTTTCAAAACTACTTGTATTTCTCAGGAAATCGGTAATACAGGTAAAACATCAGCTTTTGGAGAAGGAACGCTAAGGCGTCAGTTATCAAAACATTTTAAATCATCATATTTGTAATATTCTTTTGAAACATGTATCACATGCAACAATGTAACTCTTAAATTATATTTATGATGGTTGTGTTTACTTTCTTTACAAATATTCAACTGTTATGATACTATGCGAAGTCACCCACCCCCGAATGTTTCCGCCATTCTGTTTTGAGGGTGTGACATCCTCCTCAAGTTGAGCGCTAGTGTTAGAGTGTGACACCAGTCAAATTTTGGTCAAAAATAAATTGATCAATAATCGTAATTGGGATGAACCAAGTGGTAGAGTTTGTAACAAGGTTTCCAAAAACATAAAGAACACTGAAATCCGAGTTATAACGAAGAAGTTAAGACCAATCGAAAATGCGCGACAAAACCAGCAAAACACTGTTCAGTGTAAAAAGTGAATTTTCGATAAAAGGCTCTTTAGCCTTAAAAATCTAAATGAAAGTTGTAGAATATGTTAAACCGAGAACGTTCATAAAAAGAACGTCAAAATCTGACTTCGTATGAGGAAGTTGTGATTTTTCTAAGTTTCGGTTTAGCAGTACACAGCTAAAAATTCGAAATATAAATCAATCGATATTTAGCCGACGCAACTTAAACGAGAATCGAAGGTCTCATCAAAAGTAGCACAACGGTAAAAAGACAGACGAAAACGGACGTCGGATGAAGAAATTATGAATTTTTAACAGATTTCCTGTCCCGGTCTGTTAAAAATAATAATATTAAAATAAATTCAAAACCAGCTGATGAAGTCTAAACAAAAGTCGTAATGTATGATTTTACCTACGCGTGCATATAAAGAACGCCAAAACCGGAGCTCGTATGCGAAAGTTATGAATTTCACAAGTTTTTGGCACGAAAATCGAAAAATCTAGAAAACCAGGAAATTTCGCATGAGTCATCTTCGGACACGTCACCTCGCATGCGAGGCCTCCACGTGTTCGCTTCTCATTGGACCGCAGCCTCGCGTGGCAACCGCTGATTGGTCTGAATTCGTCACCCTTCTTCCCCATTGGACCGAAGTCCGGTCCACTTAGAAGACCCCACCTGTCCGAAGCACGTGCCTCGCACCGGGTCCGAATCCGCACCGCCTTAGACTTCGCACGTGGCCTTCGCAGGAGCTGCCGCGTATTCTGCTGACTCGCCTTCGCCTCGCCAGATGTCCAAACCCTCTCCACGTGGCTGCTGACTCACCTCCTTCGGCCGAACCCTCGCACCCCTATATAAAGGGTGCGAGCCTTCTCGGATTTGAAGGATTTTTCACCCCTAAATTCCCCATTTTGTACCATTTCACCCCCTCGACTTTCTCACGACCCCCCAAGGCCCCGGTATCATATCTAAAGCCCGAAACAAGCCCCGGAGCCCCGTAATTCTCGAGAAGTTATCCTCTCTCTTGTCGAAATTTTTCCCGATTTGAGCCGGTTTTTCGTCAAACAAACTCTTTACGGGAAACGAAACGCTGCCTGAATCACCGCTTATCAAAGTGAGTATATACCCCCGTATTTTCATAATTTCTACTGTTTTAAGGGGGGGGGGGGAATACAATCATAACACAAGAACTTTGTGTTATAAAATCATGATTTCAAATCATGATAAAACAACATTAAATCATTAAAAATACTCAAAATATCAAACTCTTTTATAAACTTATATTTTTCCATAAAATTAATATTTGTATATATATATATATATATATATATATATATATATATATATATATATATATATATATATATATATGTGTGTGTGTGTGTATATAAATAAGATTTAAAAGACTTAGGACTGATAACTCATATTGGGTCCTTTTCCATGTTTGGATGTGGGCTTATAGTACCGGTTATTTGTCCGAGTGTCGTTTAAATTTTACTTATATATAAAATTGTATATGAATATAAATATAATAGTTATTTCATCAGTTTAACTACCTTTGTAACATGCTGAGCAAGGGATTACGTGCAAACATGGTTAAATACACATTCTGAAAGTACATATAAATTTTAATAGGTATAATTTATACAGAGAACAATAATTCATGATTCAAGTATACTAGAATACACAGTCTTACAAGAAACAAGGGTTTTGATTCAGAACAAATCAAAGGTTTAAACTTATCAAATACATGTTCGGAATACTAATTCAAGAACATACTGTCAATCATTTATTTCATAATGATTGGGTTTTGATCCAAGAACATACTGTCAATCATTTATTTCAGAATGATTGGGTTTTCATAACTAATATACATGTAACGTTTATATGCTTTTTATGAGACACTCAATTCAGGTTGTTTAATTCATTTTAGACAACATAGGAAAAGCCCTGATATTATAACCAGAATCTCCAGTCGGGGATCGAAACAAGTGTGTGTAGATCTATATCGGGATTGACAACCCCGCACTCAGGCTGCTAGCTACAGTCAGGCATACACGCCGATGAGTGACAACTGTTATCACTAGTTTAAACGCCCACAAAGCGTTTGTTTCAGGCCATCAGTCATAGTATGGTTATAATAACTCATTAAAAAGATATTAACAATACCTTAGTGTATAAACAACTAAACGAAAGTACACCTTCAAAGTACCAGTTTAAGGAATACAAAATACAATGGTTCAATACAGTTTTCAATAACAGGTGGTGGAGCCAGGCACACTCTCAGTTACAAGTTTTCATAAAGGAATACAAATACAAAACATTAAAACAAAGAGAACGGTTTATGGGATTAAACCACTTTTACAAATGGGAATCTAGTCATTTACTTTCGGTAAACAAGTATAACATAAAGGACCTTTAGTGTCTAATTCTATAATTCCTTAGTTGCTACATCATAGTTATACATAAGTAATATCCGATTGATAGTGAAATGTGTGACTTCCGCCTTACTTCCTGTTCCTTGTTTGGTTGTGGACGTAGGGCAGATACACCCATTTAACTGTCCATTCGATATTGGGTTATATATAATCAGTATAAACTAAGTAATTACAGAAGGAAACTATTGAGGTTATCTGTTAATCACCTCAGGAAATATAGGATTTCCTGGAGAAACCAGTGAACTTATCCAAAGAACTTAGGGTATACTTAACAGAACTAAAATATTTATGAACTCACCAGCTTAAATGTTGATCTACTCTTTCCAAATAACTTGTATTCTCAGGAATCCTAGTAGACAGGTACACTCCCGAAGCTTTTGAGAAGACTACCTAGTACTGTACCACGACTCTTGTCTTCTACTGTACCTACTTTAGTGTTTGAATATGTAATGTTTAAACACTTATGTAAAACTTATACTTATTAATGCAATGGTTGTTTGTACTTTGATTACTATATTGCATGAGTTGTGATACTTACGTGAAGTCCTCCGCTCCCGAACGTTTCCGCCATTCCGGTTTGGGGGTGTAACAGAGAGGTTCCTTCATCGTTCGGTTCTTGAAGCTCTTCAAGATCGATTTGCCTCCCACTGTCCCCTTGGCTTATGAGTTCTCTTTCTCGGAAAACCCCTCTCCTTAAAACAAAGACAACATTGTCACTCGTTCTATAGAAGAGATAACGAAAGGACTTATGTGGGTAGTAGATGAAAATACACCGCTCATTGCGAGGTTCGAGCTTGTCGTGAGTCTCTCGTCTTACGAAAGCCTCGCAACCCCAAACCTTGATATGTACCAACGAGGGAGCTTTCCCTGTCCACGTCTCGTGAGGTTTCTGACTTATGCCTGATTAAGTAGATCTAGCCATATCTGCTATAATCATCGGTAAAAGTCATGTAGAAGAGGCTTGCATCCCTTGTGGTGGATCTAAAGGGTCCACATACATATGTATGTATGAGATCCAATAAACCCTCACCCCTTTCACAAGAACCAGTGAAGGGTGACTTGGTCATCTTTCCAAGTAAACAAGACTCGCATACGTCATCGTCCCTAAGGTCGAATGACTCCAATACTCCATCCTTTTGGAGTTGGGCTATACGTTTCTTGTTGACATGTCCAAGATGACAGTGCCACAAGCATGCTTTGTCCAAACTATTGGAAGAATCGATACACAACGCATCATTTCCTAAATTCTCTACAACCATCACAGTTTCATATATTCCATTACAAGGCAATGCTTCAAAATAGAAAACACAATTAAGATAAACATAAATACAACCCTTTTCATTATCAAATGAATATCTAAATAGTTGTTTATATAAACCATGAAAATAAATGATGTTTCTTGCCATATCCGGTGAATAGCAACAGTTATTCAAATCTAGTCCTAATCCATTACTAAGCACTAAAGAGTAAACTCCCATGTTGGTGACAGGCGATGATCTTCTGTTCCCCATGATCAATTTTATCTTCCCATGCTCCACATCCCTATTTCTTCTTAGGCCCTACAAATCAGAACAAATGTGAAAACCACATCCTGTATCAAGTACCCAAGAAATAGCATGTGATAAATCATTAGATTGAATAGTGTACATACCTGTGAAGGACGGCTTGATCTTCCCATCCTTGATATCTTGCAAGTACTTCGTTTCCACTAGAAGAGGTGTCATCACGGGACTTTCCCTTATGGTGGCTCTTTGAGGGAGTCTTCCTATTCTTACCCTTCCCTTGCCCAATAGCCAAGACGGGGGCTGCTGTAGCGGGAGTTGATGCAATAGATTTATCCTTGAGGTTGCTCTCAGCAGTCCTCAACAATCCTTGAAGCTTGCTCAACGTGACCTCCTCTTTGTTCATGTGGTAGGTCATGTGGAACTGGTTGTAGCATGGAGGTAAGGAGTGAAGAATTATGATAATTTCCAGCTCCTCATTGAAGTCCACATTTAACTTCTGCAGGCGATCAACATATCTTTGCATCTTCTGAAGATGAGCAGTGACAGACTCTCCGTCTCTCATCTTGGTCGTGATCATCGAAGTGATGATCTCGTACCTCTCCTGCCTCGCGCTTTGATGGTATCTATCCATCAAATCCTGATGGATCTCGTAGGGGTAGAAGTCCTTGTAGGACTTTTAGAGTTCTGCGGTCATGGTAGCGAGCATGATGCAATGGACCTTCGTAGCATCACGCTCGTGAGTTTCATAAGCAGCAATCTCCTTGGGAGTAGCAGTTTCGAGGTTTATTTCCTTCAGCTCCTTGTCGAGGACATATTATTTGTCCTCGTAGTGGGTAACCATCCTTATGTTGCGGATCCAATCATTAAAATTGTTTCCGTCAAAGATTACCCTCCCACACAAATTCATGAGTGAGAAAGAGCCTGAGGCGTTGTTGTTGTTTGAGGTCGACATCTGAAAAAGAAAAGAGACAAAGTTTGATTAGATGAGAATCTCCAATTAGACACTCAAATGAGAAATTAGGGCTAGATCCAACAACATTATTTACAACTTAAAAGAGGGATGCCATAATTTAAATTGCAAATAATTTGAAGGTAAGTGAATGACGATTCACCATGAAAAACGAAAACAAATAAGTTATAAATGTATTGAAAACTCCAAGATCTTTTGAGATTCATTGAACTTTTCAATGGCATGTTTAAATCTCGATATGCCCCTCAAGTTTGTGACTGGGATACCGAGGATCACAAACAGGGTGTGAATAACCATGCAAATATACATGGTGCCCCCAATGTTACAGTCATCTAATCGATGTGCCGGTTAACCACACGTGCTCCATCGATCTATAACAAACATCGAGTCACCCTTTTCCACCTTTGCTTAGACCCAAATCAGTGTGCCGGTTAACCACATACACTCCACTAACGACTTAGCAAGGGTACGGAGTGTAATTCCATGGAATTGCATCAAATTCACTCTTTGCCTAAAGTAACTAAGAATGAGAATTTTATAAAACATTTAGTTACTTTATAAATCATTATACTTTTAATGAGGAAAGGGTTGCCCTATCCTACCCGTTCGGCTAACGACCCTCCACCAATCAAGGAAGCGGTGGGTGAGAGTGGACACCCATTAAACGACCATTTTATAGACCATAACCTTATACCCCTTATAATCACATAATATCAATAAAATTCGTATTTTATCAAATCAAAAACGTTTTGGTAATTATCCCACAATAAAATAGGCATAAAATCCCGAAAATCCCTCTATCTGACTGTCCGACTCCTCGAGTCCCTTACTAGACTCGTCAAGTTCATCCTACTCGACGAGTCCTCTTTGGGACTCGACGAGTTTGTCAGACAGAAAGCCAAAAAATCGAATTCAAGCAATGAACAATCATACAATACATCAAATACAATAGAAACCAATCAAAGCTCTGATACCACTGATGGGTTTAGAGCATAAAAACAATCCTATGTGCTCATGCACAACCCTAAATCTTGGATCTAGGTTTCTCTATTGTACATGCAAATCATCCAAGACTTTTGAACCCTAGATCTAGCATACATATTTCGAAATTAACCTAATAGATCAGATCTAAATGATTACCTTTCTTGAATGGCTTGAATCATCAACTCTTGGACCTTAGTGTCACAAAGGTCACACCTCTAATGGCTTGCAAACACCACAAGCAAGAGGATGATATTGGAGAGAAGGGAAGAAGGCATAATTTCGGCTATGAACTCTCTAGGGTTTCCAGTGGCCGAAATCTGATGCCCTTAGCGTTCTATTTGTACATGTGTTGCTAGGGTTTCAGTCAAAACCCTAATGGACAACTTAGGCCTTAAGCAATCCAAGGAACCTTCTGGAATAAGGCCTCCTTGGACGAATTCAAGATGGACCCCATCTTAATTTCGTCCATGCCCTAATCCATAAGGATTCTCAACCCAATAACTACCTATCACACAATTGACAGTTCCAGTCCCCTTTATTTAATTAATCTCTTTCAGCCAAGAATTAATTCTTAATTAAATCTTGACTAATATTAATTAAACTATATGATTTCTCCTTTAATATATTATTCATATAATATATTAATAAACCATAATAACCTCTCTCTCTCTCTATAAATCATCCTGTCAAGTTACTTTGGTGAAGGCAACCCAAAAGGACCACGCACAACCGGGTCAAGTACATACCAAATATAGTTACAGTCTTGAACACTAATCCAACAGTCTCCCACTAGGATAAGTCTAGTAACTATAAATGCAAGCACGACTTCACGATCCGATTAGCAATCGTATCTCTCAAAGATGTTGTCGAACTCTGATCTTATCAGTAACCTGTCCTTTAGATAAGGGATCGTACAGTCCTCCATTCTAGATATCATGTGGACAATTACATGGAACATAGTCATACTTATTGTGCAGCAGTTTGTTTCTCAATCTCTGATTCGTCTGACATAGAACTTTATTGAACACATCAATTTAGTCCTGATCGGGCCCGACACATAAGTCAAACCAAATCATCGAGGGGCCCAGATATCGCTTTTACCTTCTTAGGATAAAAGGAACGGATAAACTTTGACTTATATGCATTTACGATTCACTCATCGAATCACAGACAACAGTGCGTTTTATAACATCAAGTTACTGATGCGTTTACGCATTATCAATGCACAACCAACTTGCAAATAATAAACCATATATCTAGGTTTTAAGACCACATGATATTATCTTCTTGCGATCACTCGTGATGAATTCCATGAAGTGATGTCAGCAAGTGTGGGTCTAATCCAATGCTCAAATCTTATTCATAAGCACGCATGAACTTTGCAGTAAACCTTTGCTATTTCTAATACACTTCAGACAATCTACAAACCAATTCATGACAATCTTCTTTCATACCTACTTCCAAAGTATGAGCGACTGTGGAACGTTCGGATAATCTTATTATTCAGGAAGTCAAAACATGCAAAGTGAAACAATAGGTAAACAATTAACATAAAATAGTAACTTTACTTATAAATAATACTCTTTTATTTAATCATCAAATGTCAAGTACATTTATCTATTACTCGTTTCTAAGCTATCTAATCTAAACTAATATCGTCCTTCAGCCCAAATGCTTCTAGCGTGCTGCAAGTGCTTAACCCTACTCAGTTCCTTCGTAAGGGGATATGTTGGGTTATCCTCTGATGATACCCTCTTCACTACGAGGAGTCCCACTTCCACCCGATGTTGAATAAAATGATATTTCATGTCGATATGTCGAGATCTGCCATGATCCCTCGGTTCCTTGGTCAAGGCAACCGCTCCTTCATTATCATAGAAAATCCCCATAGGCTCCTTTATGGCTGGCACAACTCCAAGGTCTCCAATAAAGTTCTTCAACTATATTGGCTCTTTTGACGCTTCGCTCGCTGCTATGTATTCTAATTCACACGTTGAATCGGCTACGATCTGCTGCTTGGAACTTTTCCAAGTTACTGCTCCTCTATTTAGGGTAAAGACCCAGCCCGACTGCGAACGGTAGTTGTCTCGGTCGGTCTGAAAACTGGCGTCACTATACCCTCGCACCCTTAAGTCATCACTCCCACCAAGGACTAGAAACCATTCCTTCGTCCTCCGAAGGTACTTAAGAATATTCTTGACTGCGGTCCAATGTGCTTTGCCAGGGTTCCCTTGATATCTGTTGACCATGCTCAAAGCGAGGCCACATCAGGGCGAGTACAAGTCATAGCATACATGATCGAGCCAACTGCGGAAGCGTAAGGTACTCGGCTCATCTCTGCTATCTCGACTTTGGTACTCGGACTTTGACTCTTACTCAACTTGGCATTACTTTGGATCGGTAACTCCCCTTTCTTGGAATTCTCCATACTAAAACGCTTTAGTACCTTGTCCAAGTAAGTATTCTGACTAAGTCTTATTAGTCTCTTACTTCTGTTTCTCACTATCCTTATTCCCAAAATATAGGCAGCCTCTCCGAGGTCCTTCATAGAGAAACACTTCCCAAGCTAGGACTTAACCTCCTTTAGGGTCGGGATGTCGTTTCCTATGAGCAGTATATCATCGACATACAATACGAGGAAGCTAACTATACTCCCACTGGCTTTGACATATACAGAGGATTCATGCTCGCTTCGCAAGAAACCAAACTCTTTGACTTTCTCATCAAAACAAAGATTCCATCTGCGAGATGCATGTTTCAATCCATAAATGGATTTCTCAAGCTTACACACCCTATTAGGATGCGTCGCATCGACAAAACCCTCTGGATGACACATGTAAACATCCTCAGCCAACATCCCATTGAGGAAAGCGGTTTTGACGTCCATCTGCCATATTTCATAGTCATGAAATGCAGCAATGGCTAGCATCACCCTAATAGACTTTATCTTTGTAACTGGTGAGAAGGTCTCATCATAGTCAACTCCGGGAGTTTGAGTAAAGCCCTTCGCAACCAATCACGCCTTATAAGTGTGTACTTTCCCATCCATGTCGGTCTTCTTCTTGAAGTTCCATTTGCACCCGACCGTCTTACGACCTGTCACATTGTCAAACAAATTCCAAACTTGGTTGTCATACATGGACTGAATCTCGTTGTCCATAGCCTCTTTCCATTTCGCAGACTCCGGGCCTGCCATGGCTTCCTTATAGCTGTTAGGTTCGTCCAAATTTACTAGTGTACTATCACTAATAAACATATCCCCTTCAGTAGTTATATGGAAACCATAAAACTGGGGTGGAACACTAACTCTTTTGGAACGTCTAATAGATAAGGTCTCGTCAATCGGTTCAACAGGAGTTTCCTCCTCAAGTTGAGTGCCAGTGTCAGAGGTTCCTTCATCATTCGGTTCTTGAAGCTCTTTAAGATCGATTTGCCTCCCACTGTCCCCTTGGCTTATGATTTCTCGTTCTCGGAAAACCCATGTCCTTGCAACGAAGACAACATTGTCACTCGGTCTATAGAAGAGATAACCAAAGGACTTCTACAGGTAGCCGATGAATATACACCACTCATTACGAGGTTCGAGCTTATCGTGAGTCTCTCGTCTTACGAAAGCCTTGCAACCCCAAACCTTGATATATGCCAACGAGGGAGCTTTCCCTGTCCACATCTCGTGAGGTGTTTTGGCAACCTTCTTCGTAGGGACGAAGTTAAGGATATGGGCGGCAGTCTCTAAGGCATACCCCCATCAATGAGATAGGTAGTGAAGCACGACCTATCATGGAATGAACCATGTAGAGCAAGGTTCGATTACGTCTCTCAGCTACACAATTCAACCGCGGTGTCATGGGCGGCATCAATTGCGAAACTAATCCGCATTCCTTGAGGTAGTCGTAGAATTCAATACTAAGGTACTCTCCACCTCGATCGGATCGAAGCATCTTGATTTTCCTGCCCAACTGCTTCTCCACTTCTTGGTTGAACTCTTTGAACTTTTTAAAGGTTTCTCACTTATGTCTGATTAAGTAGATATAGCCATATCTGCTATAATCATCGGTAAAAGTCACGTAGAAGCGGCTTGCATCCCTTGTGGTGGATCTAAAGGGTCCACATACATATGTATGTATGAGATCTAATAAACTCTCACCCCTTTCACAAGAACCAGTGAAGGGTGACTTGGCCATCTTTCCAAGTAAACAAGACTCACACACGTCATCGTCCCTAAGGTCGAATGACTCCAATATCCATCCTTTTGGAGTTGGGCTATGCGTTTCTTGTTGACATGTCCAAGACGACAGTGCCACAAGCATGCTTTGTCCAAACTATTGGAAGAATCGATACACAACACATCATTTCCTAAATTGTCTACAACCATCACAGTTTCATATATTCCATTACAAGGCAATGCTTCAAAATAGAAAACACCATTAAGATAAACATAAATAGAACCCTTTTCATTATCAAATGAATATCTAAATCCTTGTTTATATAAACCATGAAAAGAAATGATGTTTCTTGCCATATCCGATGAATAGCAACAGTTATTCAAATCTAGTCCTAATCCATTACTAAGCACTAAAGAGTAAACTCCAATATTGGTGACAGGCGACGATCTTCTGTTCCCCATGATCAAGTTTATCTTCCCATGATCCACATCCCTATTTCTTCTTAGGCCCTACAAATCAGAACAAATGTGAAACCACATCCTATATCAAATACCCAAGAAATAGCATGTGATGAATCATTAGATTGAATAGTGTACATACCTGCGAAGGACGACTTGATCCTCTCATCCTTGATGTCTTGCAAGTACTTTGGGCAGCTTCATTTCTAATGCCTTATGTCGTGGCAGTGATAGCACTATGCATCCTTTGGGTTTGAGGTGGGTGCAGTGGGACCAGCCTTGGTTCCACTAGAAGAGGTGCCATCACGGGACTTTCTGTTGGAACCTGAAAGTGAACCGCTAGCAATCTGAAGTACTAATTCTGAAGTGTATGTTTCAAAGAGGAGAGTGGTCCGGAATCCGTCCGGACCAAGTAAGAAGATGTGAAGACTGAAGACATTCCAGAGCCGACTCTCATGTTCGGAATGATGCTGATCCGGAATGAAGTTGTTTTGTCTTTTGTGCTTTTATTGTATTTGTCTTTGTATTGATGTAACGTTTCATAGGACTAAGTCTATAGTTGTATTTGGACATTCAGAATGTCAGAATCATGTCTTTTGTCTGGTACTATGTAATCACTTCAGTTAATTCGGTGTAATATTCTCTCATATAAATAGGAGTATTCAATACAAGTCAACTACGGATCTTTCACTCACTTTTGTTATTCTATTCAAGTTTACTTCAAACATTCTTCTTGTTCTTCATTTATTAGCTTTACTTTGATCAGTTATTCTTGTTGCTTATTAAATGACTTGATCATTTGCTGAAAACATCATCTAAGACTTGACTGATCTTTCCAGGCTTGACTTGAACAATTATTAGCAAGCAGACATTGATCTAAAGCATTTACTCAAGGTTTGAGTTCTCAAACCTTGTCCCAGCGCATAAGTAAGATCTTGTTCTCACAATTGGTATCAGAGCTTGAGTGGTTGTCCTTTGAATCCATAAAGATCAGATTATAGTTGGTTTGAAATTACCTTGGTGTTTCAACCATTTATGTGTCAAGGATAAAAGTTCTTCTATATACCACTTTAGCTTGAAGATATCTTAACTTCAATGGCTGCTTCTAATTCTCAGCAAATGATTTCAATGCAAATCGCAAATAGTGTAGGTGGCCCTACTTGTGCCCCATTACTAGTTGTGGAAGAATATGATCACTGGAAAGTTAGAATGGAAAGATTTCTAATTGCCAAAGAAAAAGGTGAAGAAATATGGAGATCCGTCACTGAAGGTCGACATATTCCTATAAGAACAATTGTAAGAGATGCAGCTGCTCAGCTCATGAGAGAAGATGAAACTCGCCCTGCTCCTCTGACTGCAGATGATATCGAAAAGCTTCATGCGGATCAAGTTTCTTTCTCTGAAATGGTGTTTGGTGTTCCTCTTTCACTCATTAAGCACATCAAGTTGTGTAAATCTGCCAAAGATATTTGGGATAGTCTTCAGGACCTAATTGAAGGTTCCGAAAACATGAAGGACAAGCGCCTCACCTCAGTTGTCAACGACTTCGACACCTTCACTACCACTCTAGGTGAATCTGTGGCCTCAGCTTCCAGCCATTACCGAATTGTTGTCAACAACATGACTGATCATGGGATTGTCCGAACTCCTTTGGAGTACAATCTCAAATTTATAAACAGTCTCGGCAAAGGATGGGGAAATGTGAAATCTTGTCTCCAAAGCAATGGTTCCTTGAAAAAATTGAAGCTCTATCAACTTTTTGATGAACTTCAAGGACATGAGTCAAATGTCGCTCAAAACATAAGGGAACTCTCCGGAGGTCCTCTTGCCCTTGTCAGTTCCTTTGCATCAACTATTCCGAACTCATCTACTTCGGATCCCTTCAAACCCATTGTTCCATTGGTTCAAACATCTGCACCTACCTTACCCACACAAACCTATCATGTTGATGAGTTCGAAGCATGAACTCTGAACTCCGTTTCCAGCAGGAGTTCACCCTACTCTCAATGAAGTACAAACGTCCGTTAAATTCCTCTTACAAACCATACCAAAACCGATTCAATGCTCCTCACCATAACAATCCTCAACTTAACTCAGCTCCGGAACCTAAACCAACTTCCGAAAATCCTCCAGCATACAAACCAAACATCATTAAACCAAACACTACTCCGGAACCCTCTCAGAGTTCCAAATCGGACAAACCAAAAATTGTGTGTCATAAGTGTGGACATGCAAATCATTTTGCTAAAGATTGCCTGGCTGAAGCTCCGCAGAAACCAAAAATAAAGGATTCTGCTTACTACGTCCGAAAAGCACAAGAGATGGCTGAAAGCGAAAAAGCCTTTATAACAACAGTTTCAAGAGATGTTGAAGGGTATTGGTCATTTGGAGATGATGATGACATGGTAACTGGAAGAAACATGTGTCTGATGGCAAGACAAACGGTTGAATGTGATTAAGGATATTGGTCTTCTGGGTCCGAAGATGAAGATGATGCTGTTGAACCTCACCACTGCTACACGGCCACCAATGATCCACCTGGTCGAAGCATCGTTCAGCAGGTAAAATATATGATCTCTGATAATAATTTTGATTTATCTCTTTGTGAACCTTATCTGACCCAAATCCAAACAGATATAAGCACCATTTATAAAGCCTACGAGTCTGCCATAGAAGCCAGTGAGAAGAAGAACTGTGAACTGACTCGTCTTAGGTTATGTTTTGAGGATAAAAAATTGAAAATCGAGTCTTTAGAGCATGAGCTTGTAATGTCAAACGATGAATGTATCATTTTGAAAGATAAATGTGAAATCACATATTCTGAACGAAATGTTTTAATTGCTGATAACAAACGTCTCAATGCAAAAATTGATGTTTCGCATAATTCTCTAGATATGCTTGAAGCGGATATTCGGATGACTCATAATTTTTATCATACATGGTCTAAAGCACCTGGTCTCGGAAGCGAGTTTCCGAAACCAATTGTTAGTCCCTTGAAGGAATTGGAAAATTTGACATTCATGGGAGAGGTTCCGAATATCAAACATTCGGACACCCCTGTTTCTCCCTTTTCTCCACTTCCTAAGACTACAGACCGTTTTGAGTCCCTAATTCCTGAGTTCAAACCAATAGTTGTCAATTGTCCTGATTCCACGCCTCTTCCGCCTCTGACAAACCTGGACCTGAATCGGACCACGGATTTATATCACAATCTTACAAATTGTGTAGATCATGTTCCTAGAGGTAATCATGTGAACAATTGTGTGATTGAAGAAATCATTCCGAAGACAACTGAATCTATTGCCTCTAAGTTTGTATGGGCATCCTTAGATGACAAAGTTGACGTCTCAAGCTGTGTGTCCTCTGATTCCTGCAAATCGGATTCCTTAGTCATCTCAAAAACTAAATTGGTTCCCTCCTGAGTTTAAAAATCCATCAGTAGGACAAACTTCAAAATCCTCATCTCATCCTAAGAGAAAACCAATGCTGAATAGGAAGGATATTGTAGATCCCAAAGTAGAAGCTCGAAATGCACTTAAAAAGGAAGTTAAGACTAGACAAAACTCCAGGTTCCTTGCAAACTCCAAACCAAGTTCATCCCGGAATTCTCATGCATCAACTCATAGTCAAAACTCCTTTGTTCCCACTAAGATCCTCAAAAGACCTTCCGAACCTCTTGGTCATCTAGAACCTAAGAAAGTCATCAGCTCTACTCAGTCTCAAGCTCATGTAACTGCCAAGACCGTCCGAAATACTTTAACAGAATCTCGGACTGTTTCATCTGTCCTTATTGCAAAATCTGATGGCACAATTTATAAACCAAATCTTTCAAAAACCAATGTGTCATCAAGAAAATCCACAAATGAAAAGAAAACATCTTCAAAATCTTCTAATAAAAATCGTGTGTGGAAATTCAAAACTCCCATTGCTGAAACAATAATTCCGGAGGGAACAAATGTTACCAACACTCCGGACGTCAAAGGTCCTAAGAAGCCAGTTCGGAACCTTCAAGTCATTGAATATTACTACTGGATAGATGAAAAGACATTAGCATTCTGTCTGTTTCCAAAGAATTCCAAGAATATCACCTAGAAACACAAAGTTGTTCCTAAGTCACAATCAAAGTCCAAAGCCCGTGTCTACGTCCCAAAGTCTAATTCGGAGCCTAAAAACTCCATTACTCACTAACTCTTCAGGCACTTTCTGCTTCGGAGCAAGAAATAATATGGTATATTGATAGTGCTTGCTCCATGCACATGACGGGGCAGAAAGATTTTCTGCGAGATTTAAAGCTTTCTCCAAATGTTGGTTACGTGACGTATGGCAACAATTACAACTCTCAAATTCGTGGTTATGGAACTCTCACCAACGGAAACTTCTCTATTTCACATGTGGCTTATGTGGCTGATCTAAAACATAATTTGATAAGTGTTGCTCAGCTCAGTGATTCAAATCGACGTGTGGAATTTTGCAAAAAGTACAACTATGTAATGACCGAAGACCGGAAAGAGTGTTTAATCAAGTCGCTTCGCAACAATAACATGTACCCGCTCGACATCAACATCATTATTGGCAAACCGCAACTCTACCTTCTCTCAAAAGTTGTTCCTGCCGTCAGTTGGTTATGGCACTGAAGGCTCGCTCATCTAAACTTTCGATACATGAATGATCTTGTATCCGGCGAAATGGTGAGAGGTTTACCACTTCTCAAATTCGAAAATGATCATTTGTGTGCTGCTTGTGAGTGTGGTAAGCAATCAAAGAAGTGTCATCCTATTATCATCAAAAAGTCCATTTCGGAACTATTGGAGCTTCTACACATTGATCTTTGTGGACCATCCACTGTAGAAAGTCTTCATCATAAGAAATACATTCTTGTGATTGTTGATGATTTTACAAGGTTCACTTGGGTCTTCTTCCTAAGGCTGAAATCCGAAACAGCCTCAGAGCTCATAAATTTCATCAAAGGAATAGAAGTTCTTATAAAACTCCCAGTTAGGAGAATCCGAAGTGATAATGGATCAGAATTTACTAATTCCACCATTGAGAAATTTCTCACAAAAAAGGAATCGACCACAACTTCTCAGCTCCCTATACTCCACGACAAAACGGTGAAGTCGAAAGACGCAATAGAACTCTCGTTGAAGCTACTCGATCTATGCTGAATTTCGCAAATCTTCCACTCTACCTTTGGGCTGAAGCCGTGTCTACTTCTTGCTTCACTCAAAATCGGAGTATAATCAATCGACGCGTCAACATGACACCGTACGAAGCAATGAATGGTAGGAAGCCATCAATCTCGTTTCTGCATATTTTCGGATGTAGGTGCTTCATCAAGAACAATCGTGATCAGCTTACCAAGTTCCAACCTAAAGTTGATGAAGCCATTTTCCTTGGGTACTCTTCAAAATCGAAAGCTTACAGAGTTCTTAACCGGAGAACTCATGTTCTGGAAGAAAGCTTTGATATTACCTTCGATGACAACTTCGTTCGGAATTCTGGCCCCACTCACATTACAACTCACATCATGGAGTCTGATGCTCCTCCGTCAGGATGTCCGAACCCTCAAACAATTCTTGAAGTTGACTTTGAATCCCTCTTTGGTCCTTCCAAAACCGCTCTTGATTCGGAATCTCGATCAAGACCATCTCTCATTCCAATTCCCTCTTCGGAAGCTTCAGTCTCACAAAATGTCTCCGGTCTGATCCGAAGCCTATCTCCATTTGATTCCGTTCCATTTCAACCTTCTCAGGTTAAGGGGGAGAATGCTAGTCCCTCTCTTGAATCAAATGTGGATGGCTTCCAAGATGCAGCTGCTGATTTCGATGATTCCAATCCTCTCAACAATGATGAAAATGAAAACTTCTTTGAGTTCCCTTCTGATGATGATGTCAACCTCTCTGGTTCAGAAGTTCAGGGGGAGCATCATCTCAACATTCAAACCACTCAGGGGGAGAACATCAATTCCACTGTTGATATCGGTTCGACGGCTGCCCAAGAACTCCCATGATTACATGTTTGGACGAAGGATCATCTTCCGAACCAAGTAATCGGAAACCCCAATGCTGGTGTACACACTCGTTCCGCCACTAATATTCAAAATGAATGGCATTTCTCAGCATTCATATCCATGGTTGAACCCAAATCCATCAAGGAAGCATTGGAGCATGCTGACTGGATTACAGCCATGCAAGAAGAACTGGCAGAATTTGACCGAAATGAAGTTTGGACTCTTGTGCCTCCTCCTCAGAATCATCCCATTGTCGGTACGAGATGGGTGTTTCGCAACAAACTGGATGACACAGGAGTGATCATTAGAAATAAAGCAAGGCTGATGGCTAAAGGATTCACTCAGATCGAAGGGCTCGACTACGATGAGACCTTTTCTCATGTTGCACGTCTTGAAGCCATCAGAATGTTTCTTGCTTATGCTGCTCATAAAGGCTTCAAAGTTTACCAAATGGATGTTAAGAGTGCCTTTCTTAACGGTGAACTTGACACTGAGGTATACCCTCAACAGCCCCCTGGATGTATTAATCTCTCATTTCCGAACTACTGTTATAAACTCTGGAAGGCTGTCTATGGACTCAAGCAAGCTCCTCGGGCATGGTACGAGACACTCACTGATTTTCTCAAACGCTCCGGTTTTCAAAGAGGAATTCTAGATCCCACTTTATTCCGAAGATCAAATGGAAAGCATCTCATGCTGGTACAAATTTATGTTGACGACATCATTTTTGGATCTACAGATTCATCTATGGTTGCTGACTTTGCGAAACTGATGATCAATCGATTCCAAATCAGCATGAATCGCGAGTTAAGCTTCTTTCTTCGCCTCCAAGTCAAACAGACTAACAGAGGAATCGTCATTCACCAAGAGAATTACATTTCAGAACTCCTCAAGAAATACTCCATGGACACATGTGCCTCCGCAAAGGTACCAATGGGTTTCGGACACAAGATCTTTGCCGACCCTTCAGGTGTTCCTGTTGATGAAAAGAAATATCGCGGGATGATTGGATCCCTACTCTATCTCACAGCAAGTCATCCAGATATTATGTTTTCTACATGCCTATGTGCCAGATTTCAAGTTAACCCAAAGATGTCTCATCTCTTGGCTGTGAAACAAATCTTCCGATATCTTAAAGGCACAAAAAGTCTCGGAATCTGGTACCCAACGAATGAGAGCTTCCTACTTCAAGCCTATTCGAATTCAAACTATGGTGGTCTTTAACTTGATAGAAAAAGCACTTCAGGTGGCTGTCAATTCTTAGGTGGTCGGTTGGTCAGTTGGTCTTCCAAGAAACAGAACTGCATTGTTCTCTCTACAGCCGAAGCCGAATAAATTGCTGCTGCCAGCTGTACATCTCAGGTTCTATGGATGAAATCTCAACTCTTGGATTATGGTTACCATTTTCAACGCATTCCTATCTATTGTGACTCTCAAAGTGCCATTGCGATTTCCCACAATCCAATTCAACACTCAATGACTAAGCACATTGACATAAGGTACCATTTCATAAAAGATCATGTACTAAATGGTAACAGTGAACTCATTTTTGTTCCATCTGATGATGAGATTGTTGATGTCTTTACCAAGACATTAGACGAAACCAAATTCAACGGGTTTCTGTACAAGATGGGTATGATGATACCGGATCCTCAATTCTTTCAAGAGACTTGTTCTCTTTGATAGACGTATTCGAAAGAAAATTAATTCTGAACTAAACTTTTTCATCTCGGAACTACTTTCTCTCTAAATACATAGGATCATTTTACTTGTCTTTATTTCTGACCATCTCTTGAGTTTTTTTTAAGCTGTACAGTTCACCCTGATTGTTTGCCATTTAAAGTCCACATTGTCAAAAGCACCCCAGAATTATACTCCGGAAAAGACATTACATTCCGGAATTTCAAAATGCGTTCCGGAATTTTCAAAATGCGCTCCGGAATCTCTAAATGTGCTCCGGAATTTTAAAATTTACTTCGGAAGGTTTCTCAAATTTCAACCAGGAATGTTTTACAAATTTTGCTCTGGAATCTTTAACCCTCACTCCGGAAGGCTCTCACAATCATGTTCCGGAACCATTTTCAAATTCACTCCGGAATTTCTTGAAAATCACATTTCCGTAATTTTTCAAAACAAACTGAGTTTCTGCTCCGGAATTTCCACAAACAAACTGAATCTCTGCTCCAGAATCAAAACTCACTCCAGATTATCTTCGCATTCCAGATCCCATTTCAAAACAAGTATGTTCCGGAACACAACTCTTTACCCTCCAGATCATACTCTGTCCGGGACAGCTCATCCGGAATGCCAAAGGGCAATAAGGTGAAATGTTTTTCTTAATGGTTACTCTCTAGGAAAATCCTTATCCTATCCTCCTTGATATGCGTGACATGATTGCACGCCCCCATAAAAATAGCCATCGAATCGCCGGTTGAGTTCTCTATTTTTAGCCACAAATCACTTTACCTTTCACCTCCCAAGTCAAATCAATATCCCTAAATTCATCTATCATTAAATGCGACCGATTTTCTCATTCGGATCTTCATCATTACTTTCACCGACCCGACCCAACATCTCACCTATAAATACCTTTCAAACCCCTCTTTTACCTCTTTACGCGCCCAATACCTCGAAACCCTCGATTTCTCTCTGTGTTCTTGGTGTTCTTCAAGCTTTCATCCTCCTGCAACAATGGCGTCTCCACAGAACTCCACTCAAACTGCCTTAATCCCAAAGAAATCGATTGCAAAGAAGAAATCTTCCAAAGGTTCGAAAGGTTCCTCGTCTTCTGCCAACCAAGAACCCTTTCTGAGAGACACTACCCAACTGTTTTCTCTTAATCCACTGGATTATGATGAATCGACAAGAGTAATGATCGAGTTCATCGCAAATCACCCTATCTCAATTCCCCTCACCAAAATCCCTGAACCTCCACTACCACTTCATCACATTCATCGCGCTTTCACCAGTATCAGATTCGTAGATGGTGCTCTAGAAACTACAATTATCGGTGACAGAATCGTTCCTATCTACAAATCGACCTTTCTCAAGGCGATTGGTGTCAAAGCAAACCCAAGGGGTTTCAAAGTCGTTGAACCAACGACTGAAGAGTTTCATACGTTCCTAAATTACATCGGGTACTCCTACGACTACAACGCCAAAGATTTCAAAAAGTCTGATGTGTTCGGATTATGGACCGTACTCATGCACCTCATCCTCAGAGGGCTGTCCGGAAAGCATGGAGGAACTGACACCTTAAGCGAGGACTGGCTCAACGTCGTCTTTAGTATCTACGTCGGACGCGACAATGTTGTGGATCTTCCGGAAGTCTTATGGCAAGACTTCTGCAAGTTTGCCACCAAGAGGAAGAACAATGAAATTTCGAGCCCTAGTTTCTGGGCACTGACACTTCAACAAATCTTTAAGGAGCTTTCCGAACCACTTCCGGTTAACACCATTCCTCCGGAGGTATGTGTCTCGTTCAAACTTATAAAGGCTTATAGGATTCCGGACCAATCCTCTTTTGGTCCGGTCATACGTCTTTCGGACCACATCTTGGCCCTCATTCCTTCCGAGTCCTCTTATTTAAAACAACACTTAGACACTACGGTTATGTTCAACCCAACACAACCTGCCCTTGTCTCTGTTGATCCCATTTCGGAAGAGGCCAAACCCACTTCGTCCGGACCTAAGGTTAAGAAACCAGCCAAGCAAAAGGCTTCTCCCACAAAGCCAAAGACCAAAAAGAAAACGAAAGTCAGTGCCTCCTCTCAACAGGAAGGCACCCATGACATTCCGACTGATTCTGGCCGTCCGCACACCCTACCTACCCACTCATCTGAGGTACCCCTCGATGTTTCAATATCATCTGCACACACTCACGGGGAGTCTCCACATAATCCACCCTCACCTTCCCAAAAAGGTGATGCCGGTGTTGATCATAGTTCCTTGCAGCCCCCTGGAACACACCCACGAGTCTCTTTTGATGATCCCATTATTTCTTCTACACGCACACACTCCAGAACCCCTGTTCCAGACCCTAAGCTTCCCGGAGCTGGATCAGTCCCTCCACCTCTGAATTCCCCAACTGGTCTGATACCCGGAAGGCGTACAGGACGACCAGGTGTTAATGATCCCCAATGGGAAGACTTTGTCAACAGGGTCGCATCCAAGCGTCCAGATCTCACCAGAGCTCAAGTGGAGTTAACTCTTATCTCCATGAGGAACAGGGTCATCCAAAGCAACATGCCTTATGTTCTTCCTACTGACGCCGATGCTGTAAATGAGCTCACTACGGAACTACCACCCATTACAACTCACCAAAGCATCTTCCATACCGATCCGGATGAAGAGGTCTCCGAAGAAGTCATGCTGGATGATGAAGCAAAAACCGTTCCGTACACCAATCTCATGACTTCATTCCATTTTCAATAAAAGGCTTCTGTATCCAAGTATGCCTATGACTTCGGATCCTCCTCCTCAACCACTCCGTACGGAGGTTCAAACTCCAAATTGCAAGAAGATGATGTTGCAACTGTAATGCCCGTGTTTCTAGGCTAGGCATTAATATTGACATGATAGTCTAGGTTAACCTTTGTGACTCATTTTGAATAAATGAAAAGGAATTATGTGAATATTATGTGTTTTACGCTTAATTATTAGGGTTTAATTAATTAAGACTAAAAATGAGCGTCAAAAATAAATATTAGATAAAGCCGATATTTATTAAGAAAGTTGTAGTGGTCATGACAAGGATTACGGATATATAAAGAATGCCGAAATCCGAGTTATAACGAAGAAGTTATGACCTGTCGAAATTTCACGACAAAACCGGCGGTACCGAATGTCGTAAAAAGTGAGTTTTTGATAAACTACTTTTTAGCATTAGTGATCTAAACGAAACTTGTAGTATTCGTTAAACCGAGAGTAGGTATAAAAAAACGCCTAAATATGACTTCGTATGAGGAAGTTATGATTTTTCGAAGTTTCAGCTTAGCATTAGACAGCTAAAAACTCAAATTTTAGATCGAGTGATTTTTAGCCGACACAACCTAAACGAGAATCGAAGGTCACGGAAATAGTAGCACAACGGTAAAAAGTCTGACGAAAACGGACGTCGGATGAAGAAGTTATGAATTTTTAACGGATTTTCTGTCCCGGTCTGTTAAAAATAATAATATAAAAATTAAAGTTAAAATTAGCCGACGAAGTCTAAACGAAAGTTGTAGAGCGTAATTTTACCTACGCGTGCATATAAAGAACGTAAAAAACGGAGCTCGTAAGCGAAAGTTATGGATTTGAGAAGTTTTGGCGCAAAAATCGAGAAAAAAAATCTCAAAACCGGGAAATTTCGCATACGTGGACTTCGGCCACGTCACCTCGCTTAAAATATGCCACGTGTCCG
Source organism: Lactuca virosa (assembly GCF_052849685.1). Lineage (NCBI taxonomy): Eukaryota > Viridiplantae > Streptophyta > Magnoliopsida > Asterales > Asteraceae > Lactuca > Lactuca virosa. Next base: position 169,568,593 of record NC_136428.1, on the reverse strand, counting down.
AAATCTGCTGAGTCACCGAAGCCACCTGGCGAGGCGTGTCACGTTCTTCTCGAGTCCGAGGTTCGGTCCAATAGGAGGCTGCCCCGTGTCCGATCTCGGTGTGTCATCAGGAGCGTGTCTGAACCGGAGAGCCGTCCGAAGTGGTCCAATCAGAAGCCTCCAGCGAGGCCCTCGCATGCGCAGCCCACATGCGAGCCCCGTGCTGCCCCCTTCGGATCTGCTGCCGCGTGTCTCCTTCCCAGCCATTGATCCTCAGCCTCGCATGCTATAAATAGGAGGGTGCGAACCCTCCCGGCTAGAATTTAAAATTTGGCAATTTTGCCCCTTTTTCAATATTTTGGCTATTTTCACATCCCCCGAAGCCCCGGTATCGGTTATAGCACCCGAAACACGTCCCGAAGTGCCCGAAGACCCGGAAAATTTATCTTTTCGGTTTCGAAGCCCGACCCTTTGCAGAGCCCGGTTGCTCAATAAAATCCCGGTTTTATTAGAAACGATCGTTTTAGGAAACGAATTGCTGCCCGATTTTCATTAAATTAGGTGAGTGTGTAGTTACTTTCACCTTACACATAGATATGAAGTATTTACCTTAAAATACGTGCTATGTGTAATTATATTAATTGTTTATCTGAGGTGATTGTTGAATAGATGTTTTATACAAGTTTTAAACTGTATATGTATTTTTATCTACAAAAATGTTGGGTAAAACATGGGTAGATGAAATAGTGGGTGTGATGAAAGGTGAGTTGGATAAATGAAATGATCAGTGATATTGATCATGAGTTGAGGGTGAGTGGTGAAATTTGAGAGAATCACTTATCCAAAATGTTGGCCCCCGTCATTCAGCAAAGTATGGATGACAACCATGGACTATTCTAGACGGTTTGTGGAACACTAGCAGGCCCGCAACCTGTAGGTGTTTGAACTATATGTTCATCTGTTGTACTCTAAAAACCCATTGACATGTATTGCAGGGAGGAATACCTGTGAATAATACTGTCGATAAATGAGAGCTATGGACTTAGCACATGTTGAATAAACCTTGGCAGCTATGGACTTAGTGCCTGTTATATAAACCCTGGTGACGATGTGACTTCGTGCCTATTCCTTAGGATGAATCCTTAGGAAGGAGTGATAGTTGATTATTAGGGTAAACCCTTAAGAAATAAATAAGATAATGGGGTTGGGGTAATTTGGTTGACTGATTGATGTTTAAGCATAATAAATTTATATATTGTGGGTTGAAAACCCTATATGCTCACCAGGCTTCCAAGCCTGACCCACTCAGCTTTTTATATTACAGGTAGTGGACCCCGAGCATAGTCGGATGATGATGATGAGTGATCTTTGGATTATAGGCCAGTAGTTATAAATAACTGTTGTAAGGCTTATAATGTCTTGTTTATGCTTTTGATCTGTATCGGAACATGACATCCCGAGGTTTTGATATAAAAGGAAATTATATATTTCTTAAAGAAAGGTTTTGACCAACTTTTATCATGTTTTGTTTTGGGAACCAATTCCGCAACATCTTTTAAAAAGATTTCTCTGATTTTATTTTAAAAAGCATAAATTAAATCGGTCTTTTCTGGCCGAGAAATTAGGGGATATCACAGTTGGTATCAGAGCATTAGTTTAAGCGAACTAAGAAATTTGTAGGATTTCTAGACTTAAACTTAGAATGCTAAGTGATGATTGTGAGATGAGTGTCTACCATATTTTAGACACGAGCACTAGTTTATTTTAGGAAAGATGCCTAAAATGCTTTTATGTGCTAAATGCTATATGTTTGCCATATATGCCATTATTTGTTCGGATCTATGGTCTGTTGCCGACCGGATCTGGAAACCTTATGTGTGTAGGATTCTAAACGTATGATTACGATATTAGAACTAACATATAAACGTTTCGGAGTAATAACGAAGATTTACCGTTTATCGAAAATAAAGATCTAAAATCACCTACGATTGGTGTATAGATCGAAATGGCGAGTACTCAAAGTGGATTCGGAAACGATAATCCGCAGCCTGAGCCAATCATGATGACTGGGGTGCAGGCAATGGTGCGTACGATGTTGGATCAACAGATGGAAGAAACAAAACGTTTACTTAACCAAAGTAAGGATGAACTTACTGTGCCAGTACGTCAGGCATCTGTTCTTGAGGCAACTATCAGGGTTGCTAAGTCTATTGAAGAAATGATCAATGACAGGACCGCCAACAAGGTTGAAGTTGACAAAAAGAGGAAATTTGAGGGGTCTTCAAGGCCCAACAAGAGCAACATATCCTCAAAGTCTGGCAAAAGAAGAGGTAAAGGAAAATGGTGCGGGAAGTGCAAAAATAAACACTCTAGGAATTGTGACGGGAAGGTGAAGTGCTTTAGGTGTGGAAAAATAGGGAATTATGCCAATCAGTGTACGATTCTCAAGGGGGTGTGTTATGTATGTAAGGAAGAAGGCCATATTTCTAAGAACTGTCTGAAGAACAATGAAGTAACAAGGCCAAGTGTACCGCCAACGCTAAGGGAATTTTCAGAATATCCTTGACGAAGCAATTAATAATGCTAGGAAGTAGAAGTAAAGACTTGATACACGAAGATCAAGTTACGAAGTAGTAATGTGAATAGTAACAAGTGGTTTAGCCTATTAGAGGCATTGTATAGGGTAAACTTGAACTCTTATGTAATCGTTTCAAGGAAATAATATAAACCCTGGTTTTGTCATCTGATGAATGGAATGGTTGGTGTAATTCTTGAAGTTGTCCCATTGTCTGGAATTTCCATCACCAACCAAGTTGAAGTAGAATTGATGATTGAAGATACGCATGGAAGAAGTCCTAGTAGAGTCTAGGAAAATTTTATGATTAATTGGACACATTCGTATGTGTTAAATTGTTTTGTGATTTTAGGACTTGGGGACTGCGAGACAGTACTTGGGACGAGTATGAGTAGGTGTGAATAGTAGTAGAGATCTATACTACTAGAAGCACAGGACTCACACTTGGATCAGGGAAAGTCACAAGGTTACCAAGGAACTAGTAATTGATTCCGTCTTATTCTAATCTGTCGTTACCATCGTTTCGGTAATGACTAAGAAGATGATTGTTATTCCGACCTTAGAGGTCATATCGAATTGAGTCCGACTAAGATGAGTGTGTCACGTGGTTCCGAGAACCAAGTTCGATGTAGCATTTGACTTAAGCCAAATGATTGAAGTGAAAGATGATCAAAGCGATCAATAGAAGTATCGCACTCATTGTTGAAGAAGTTAGTAGTTAGAAATGATACATGTTGAACTGTGATTGTATCACATTAGAAGATGGAGGTAGGTATAGTTTGTTCTGAAATTTGTCCCTGGGAGATCTGAGTCTAAGTAGTGCATTATACAATGAGAGATCATTAGAACATGACCCATCGGTCTGTTACAATAAACGAAGGAAAATACTTATTCTAAGAAGAAGAAGGAGTCCTCAATAAGGATTTATTTTGTAACTCGAAGGTTACAATTGAAAGTCCTACGGAGATCTGAAGCTTTTTAGGATTCGTCGGATATTATCGAAGACTTATCCAAGGCTTTTCTTCGATCGCGACTCCATTAATAGCTTTGGCCCATAAAGGAGCTGTTTATACTTGGAATGAGAAGTATAAGGAAGTTTTTGAGAAGTTAAAGAAGAAGTTGTGTGAAGCACCTATTCTTTCGTTACCTCAAGGAGTTGATGACTTCACAGTTTGTAGTGATGCCTCTGGAGTTAGGTTAGGTTGTGTTCTGACCCAAAGGGATAAAGTGATAGTGTGTGCAACGAGGCAATTGAAGGAGCATGAAAAGAACTACCCCACTCATGATCTGGAGTTGGCAGCGGTAGTATTCGCCTTAAAGATATAGAGGCATTATCTTTATGGTACTAAATGCAAACTTTTCACTGATCATAAGAGTCTTCAATATCTCTTTAATCAGAAGGAATTAGACATGAGGTAATGGCGTTGGCTAGAATTACTCAAGGACTACGACTGTGAGATACTTTACCACCCTGGTAAAGCGAATGTTGTAGCTGATGCTCTTAGTCAGAAGGTAAATCTTGAAAAGAAAAGGCCAAGAGCGTTGAGAATTGAAGTTGTCTCGACAATTGTGGAAAGTATAAAGAAAGCTCAGGAGGAAGCTTTAGAGAAAAATGACCGAAAGTAGGAACGTTTGGGAAAAACGTTGGTGTTTTATACAAACGGTCAAGGATTGAAGGTATTCAAAGATAGGATTTGGGTATCTAAGACGGGAGGAGTAAGAGGTCTTCTGATAGAAGAAGCTCACAAAACCATATACTCGATTCATCCCGACAGTACGAAAATGTATAGGGATCTAAAAACCCTATTACTGGTGGCCGACGATGAAGCTTGATGTTGCTAAGTATGTGGCCGAGTGTGTAACTTGTGCTAGGGTTAAGGCACAACATCAGAAACCGTATGGGGGTTTAGAACCTTTACCTATACCCATGGGTAAATGGGAGGACATTACCATGGATTTTGTGACTAACCTGCCCAGAACAAGGAACGGTCACGACATGATTTGGGTGGTCGTTGATCGCTTCACTAAGAGTGCGTATTTCATAGCCGTCATCGGGAAATGGTCTATGGATAAACTTGCGAATTCTTACGGGAAGAAAATTATGAGGCTTCACGGTGTTCCGTGTATCTGATCGTGATAGCCGTTTTACCTCAAGGTTTTGGAGGAGTTTATAAGAGGAATTGGGTACCAAGTTGTGTTCGAGTACAGCTTACCATCCGCAAACTGATGGTCAGAGCGAACGAACGATTCAAACATTGGAGGATATGCTGAGAGCATGTACCCTGGAAATTCCAAGGTAACTAAGATGAACATTTACCTTTAGTAGAATTTTCCTATAATAATAGTTTCCACTCAAGCATCAAGATGGCATCTTATCACGCTTTGTATGGGGAAAAGTGTCGAACGCCGTCATGTTGGCTGGAAGCTGGGGAAAAGCAGTTTATGGGACCTGAAATAGTCCATCAGACTGCTGAAAAGTTGAAAGTGATTAGGGAAAGGATGTTAGCTGCTCAAGAGAGCTATGCTGACAAGAAAAGACAACCGATATCATTCGAAGTTGGAGATTCGGTTTTACTTAAAGTCTCGCCGTGGAAGAGATTTATAAGGTTTGGTAAAAGGGGAAAGTTGAGTCCAAGGGTTATTGGACCATTTAAAGTTCTTCAGAGGATCGGGAATCAAGCTTACAAGCTAGAATTACCGGAAGAACTGGAGGGTATTCATAATACCTTTCATGTGTGTTAATTGAGAAAGTTCACGGGAGATGTGCCCGACATAATTCCCATTTCTGAATTAAAGTTGGATGAAAACAACAGGTTAATGGAAGAACCTGAGGCAATCATTGACCGTAAGACTAAAAAGTTGTGACGCAAGATGGTCGATTTAGTGCTTGTGCGTTGGAAACATACGAATGGGCCAAATCTCACCTGGGGAAAACGGAGAGTGACATGATGAGTCGCTACCCGTATTTGTTTGCTGATGTGTGATTCCGGGGACGGAATCATTCTAAGGGGGAGAGAATTGTAATGCCCGTGTTTCTAGGCTAGGCATTAATATTGACATGATAGTCTAGGTTAACCTTTGTGACTCATTTTGAATAAATGAAAAGGAATTATGTGAATATTATGTGTTTTATGTGTTTTATGCTTAATTATTAGGATTTAATTAATTAAGACTAAAAATGTGCGTCGAAAATAAATATTAGATAAAGCCGATATTTATTAAGAAAGTTGTAGTGGTCGTGACAAAGATTACAGATATCTAAAGAATGCCGAAATCCGAGTTATAACGAAGAAGTTATGACCTGTCGAAGTTTCACGACAAAACCGGCGGTACCGAATGTCGTAAAAAGTGAGTTTTTGATAAACTACTTTTTAGCCTTAGTGATCTAAATTAAACTCGCAGTGTTCGTTAAACCGAGAGTAGGTATAAAAAGAACGCCTAAATCTGACTTCGTATGAGGAAGTTATGATTTTTCGAAGTTTCAGCTTAGCAGTAGACAGCTAAAAACTCGAATTTTAGATCGAGTGATTTTTAGCCGACACAACCTAAACGAGAATCGAAGGTCTCGTAAATAGTAGCACAACGGTAAAAAGTCTGACGAAAACGGACGTCGGATGAAGAAGTTATGAATTTTTAACGGATTTCCTGTCCCGTCTGTTAAAAATAATAATATAAAAATTAAACTCAAAATTAGCCAACAAAGTCTAAACGAAAGTTGTAGAGCATAATTTTACCTACGCGTGCATATAAAGAACGTCAAAAACGGAGTTCGTATGCGAAAGTTATGAATTTTAGAAGTTTTGGCGCGAAAATCGAGAAAAAATCTCAAAACCGGGAAATTTCGCATACTTGGACTTCGGCCACGTGTCCGAAATCTACTGAGTCACCGAAGCCACCTGGCGAGGCGTGTCATGTTCTTCTCGAGTCCGAGGTTCGGTCCAATAGAAGGCTACCTCGTGTCCGATCTCGGTGTGTCACCAGGAGCGTGTCCGAACCGGAGAGCCGTCCGAAGTGGTCCAATCAGAAGCCTACAGCGAGGCCCTCGCATGCGCAGCCCACGTGCGAGCCAGGTGATGCCCCCTTCGGATCCTGTGTCGCGTGTCTCCTTCCCATCCATTGATCCTCAGCCTCGCATGCTATAAATAGGAGGGTGCGAACCCTCCCGGCTAGAATTTAAAAATTGGCAATTTTGGCCCCTTTTTCAATATTTTGGCTATTTTCACATCCCCCGAATCCCCGGTATCGGTTATAGCACCCGAAACACGTCCCGAAGTGCCCGAAGAGCCGGAAAATTTATCTTTTCAGTTTCGAAGCCCGACCCTTTGCAGAGCCCGGTTTCTCAATAAAACTTCCGGTTTTATTAGAAACAATCGTTTTAGGAAACGAATTGCTGCCCGATTTTCATTAAATCAGGTGAGTGTGTAGTTACTTTCACCTTACACATAGATATGAAGTATTTACCTTAAAATACCTGCTATGTGTAATTATATTAATTTTTTATCTGAGGTGACTGTTGAATAGATGTTTTATACAAGTTTTAAACTGTATATGTATTTTTATCTACAAAATGTTGGGTAAAACATGGGTAGATGAAATAGTGGGTGTGATGAAAGGTGAGTTGGATAAATGAAATGATCAGTGATATTGATCATGAGTTGAGGGTGAGTGGTGAAATTTGAGAGAATCACTTACCCAAAATGTTGGCCCCCGTCATTCAGCAGATTATGGATGACAACCATGGACTATTCTAGACGGTATGTGGAACACTAGCAGGCCCGCAACCTATAGGTGTGTGAACTATATGTTCATCTGTTGTACTCTAAAAACCCATTGACATGTATTGCAGGGGGGAATACTTGTGAATAATACTGTCGATAAATGAGAGCTATGGACTTAGCACATGTTGAATAAACCTTGGCAGCTATGGACTTAGTGCCTGTTATATAAACCCTGGTGACGATGTGACTTCGTGCCTATTCCTTAGGATGAATCCTTAGGAAGGAGTGATAGTGGATTCTTAGGGTAAACCCTTAAGAAATAAATAAGATAATGGGGTTGGGGTAATTTGGTTGACTGATTGATGTTTAAGCATAATAAATTTATGTATTGTGGGTTGAAAACCCTATATGCTCACCAGGCTTCCAAGCCTGACCCACTCAGCTTTTTATATTACAGGTAGTGGACCCCGAGCATAGTCGGATGATGATGATGAGTGATCTTTGGATTATAGGCCAGTAGTTATAAATAACTGTTGTAAGGCTTATAATGTCTTGTTTATGCTTTTGATCTGTATCGGAACATGACATCCCGAGGTTTTGATATAAAAGGAAATTATATATTTCTTAAAGAAAGGTTTTGACAAACTTTTATCATGTTTTGTTTTGGGGACCAATTCCGCAACATCTTTTAAAAAGATTTCTCTGATTTTATTTTAAAAAAAGCATAAATTAAATCGGTCTTTTCTGGCCGAGAAATTAGGGGATGTCACAGCAACCAAACCGGGTCCTTCCACAAATCCTTCCTCACACCAACCTCCTCCGCAACACTCAGATTCCGATTCAGAACCATCAGTTGGTGACTATGTTGACCCCTTTTCTCTCCTCGAGATACGAACCAACATCTCAAACACCATGAAGAAAATGTCATCCATGGAATCATCCGTAACAGAGATCAACACGAAAATGGATCAAAAAGTCCCCGGACTTGATTCCAAACTTGATGCCACTCTCCAATCACTATCCTAGCAGTCCGAACCATCTGTTGCGAAATGCGAAGCTCAATTGGATCAGTTAATCTCCCTCCGGCTCAAGCATACCATTGAGGAAGTCGACACCAAATACGACATTTTGGTTGATCATTATCTCAACACCATCACTTCCATGCTCAAGGTTCATGATGATCTGGTGTCTGCTACCAACGACCTAATTAAGCAGACCCACGTTCGTCATGAGAAGCAGATTCAAAGGTTGGAGAAGGAGATCCGGAAGAAGGATGAAATGAACATGATCATTCAACAAGTCCTCATTAAACTTCTTCGCTCAACTTGGAATAATGTTGATGTTCCGAACCAGAAGTTTGATGAGATGATTGCTATCCTCAGCAACATGTTCAAGCACCTTTCTGATCAAGCCCTCACGGCCGAAGCCTATGATAACCTCACTCTTCAACTCACCACAGGCCTTCAGAAAGTCTTCTCCAAATTCGATGATCTCAAGGAAAATTTGCTGCTTGCACCGGTTCCGAGATCCACCGATGCAAGAGGGGGAGAAGGACCAAACAAACCTTGGAAACCTACCTCGGAGTTCATACTCCGCGATAAAGATCTGAATTCCGATGATGAAGTCCAGGTTGTGTCCGGACTTATAGGAAACTCCTCTACTAAAGAATAAGACAGTGACAAAGACAAATACGTCACAAATGGAGTTCTAGGCCTTGAAGCTCCAAAGAAAATAACTCCAAAGGTGCTGACTGAGGAAGAGAAGAGGATTTGGTCCGCAGTCTCTTGGCCATCCTCCTTGTCGGATGCTTTTCAAAGGGTCGTTCAAATGGCTAAGGCAAAATCAATTTTAACCGCTCAAGCCTTCCGAGCCACTCCTTCAATACAGCCTCCCATACCGGAACCAAAAATCGCTCCAATCGACCAGGGCTCTCCTCTCCGGATCCCTGATGAAATTCCAAAAGAACCACTTCCAATTCCCACTCCGGAATTCACAATTGATGAGAATATGAAGCTGGTTATAAATGCTCTTCAAAGAGACAAAGGGAAGAAACCAATGACTTCCGAACAACAAGTCCTTCACTCCGGACCTCCTCTCAAGCACAAACATGGATGGTCTCAGGAGGAAATCAATCAGGCATTAGAGCATAGTATCCGGATCCAAGCCCTAAAAGACAATCCTGATCCGATGCGTGCCATTTCTCCTCTTTGCCGTGAAGGCATTCTCAAGGTTCAAGAAATCATTATGTGCCTCTACTACGATCTTCCCACCAATGACTCCGATCAGCTGGATCTTCCTCTCTCTCCCTACATCAAATTTTATACCAAGTTTGCCCCTCTTCATCCATCAGACAATCCGGAAGAAATCATCCGGACTGAGAGAGAAAGGCTTAAAACCTTCTACTCTAAGCACACTCAACCTTTCAAGGAAGTATGGACGAGGAAGAGGATTACCAAAGTACAGGGCTTCGAAAGAAAAATTCTGGTGAAATTCGAACTGAACTGCCCTCTATTCCGTTTTCACCTCCTCCGGAAGAAGCCAACACCCTGGACCGTTACTGATGCTGATTTTCCTTCCATGAATCCCAATGACATCCTCACTCTAGCTGCTTACTTCAGAGAAAATCAAAAGGATGACATCAGTATGGGAGCTTACCACGCAACTCTGAGCTTTCTGAAAGATTATGTTGCTGATTTTTGCCGAGGTGATTATGAGCTTGCACACCTCTACGGAACGGAACAATTCGTTGCCAAAATCGACTTTGTTCTTCCGGAAGCTGAAGTTCTTGCAGATGGTCCCATTGAAGAACCGGTTCTAGGGTTTGTCTACACAACCAGAAAGACAAACAAAAAGGACTTCTTCCGAGTCCTTGACAAACATCTAGTTCCGACCAAAGCTCTGAAGAAGTTCATATCCCGGGCGTCCAAGTCTGATGTTCCGGAACAGGTCAAGGCAAAGTTTGTGAGTCAATTGGCATGGTACATTGCGGTCCGAGAATGGTTGTTCAGAGCCTACACCTTCATCAAGGAAGAAATGAACTAAGCTTGTTGGATTGCTAAGTTCACTTAGCGGGGAGATTGTTGGAACCTGAAAGTGAACCGCTAGCAATCCTAAGTACTAATTCTGAAGTGTATGTTCCGAAGAGGAGAGTGGTCCGGAATCCGTCCGGATCAAGTAAGAAGATGTGAAGACTGAAGACATTCCGGAGCTGACTCTCATGTCCGGAATGATGCTGATCCGGAATGAAGTTGTTTTTTCTTTTGTGCATTTATTGTATTTGTCTTTGTATTGATATAACGTTTCATAGGACTAAGTCTATAGTTGTATTTGGACATTCAGAATGTCAGAATCATGTCTTTTGTCTGGTCCTATGTAATCACTTCAGTTAATTCGGTGTAATATTCTTTTCTTATAAATAGGAGTATTCAATACAAGTCAACTACAGATCTTTCACTCACTTTTGTTATTCTCTTCAAGTTTACTTCAAACATTCTTCTTGTTCTTCATTTATTAGCTTTACTTTGATCAGTTATTCTCGTTGCTTATTAAATGACTTGATCATTTGCTGAAAACATTATCTAAGACTTGACTGGTCTTTCCAGGCTTGACTTGAACATTCATTAGCAAGTAGACATTGATCTTAAGCATTCACTTAAGGTTTGAGTTCTCAAACCTTGTCCCTGAGCATAAGTAAGATCTTATTCTCACACTTTCCCTTATGTTTGCTCTTTGAGGGAGTCTTCCTATTCTTACCCTTCCCTTGCCCAATAGCCAAGACGGGGGCTGCTATAGTGGGAGTTGATGCAACAGATTTATCCTTGAGGTTGCTCTCAGCAGTCCTCAACAACCCTTGAAGCTTGCTCAACGTGACCTCCTCTTTGTTTATGTGGTAGGTCATGTGGAACTGGTTGTAGCATGGAGGTAATGAGTGAAGAATTATGTCAATTTCCAGCTCCTCATTGAAGTCCACATTTAACTTCTGCAGGCGATCAAAATATCTTTGCATCTTCTGAAGATGAGCAGTGACAAACTCTCCGTCTCTCATCTTGGTCGTGATCATCGAAGTGATGATCTCGTACCTCTCCTGCCTCGCGCTTTGATGGTATTTATCCATCAAATCCTGATGCATCTCGTAGGGGTTGAAGTCCTTGTAGGGCTTTTGGAGTTTTGCGGTCATGGTAGCGAGCATGATGCAATGGACCTTCGTAGCATCACGCTCATGAGTTTCATAAGCAGCAATCTCCTCGGGAGTAGCAGTTTTGAGGTTGATTTCCCTCATCTCCTTATCGAGGACATATTCCTTGTCCTCATAGCGGGTAACCATCCTTATGTTGCGGATCCAATCATTGAAATTGTTTCCGTCAAAGATTACCCTCCCACACAAATTCATGAGTGAGAACGAGCCTGAAGCGTTGTTGTTGTTTGAGTTCGACATCTGAAAAAGAAAAGACACAAAGTTTGATTAGATGAGAATCTCCAATTAGACACCCAAATGAGAAAGTAGGGCTAGATCCATCAACATTATTTACAGCTTAAAAAAGGGATGCCATAATTTAAATTGCAAATAATTTGAAGGTAAGTGAATGACGATTCACCATGAAAAACGAAAACAAATAAGTTATAAATGTATTGAAAACTCCTAGATCTTTTGAGATTCATTGAAATTTTCAATGACATGTTTAAATCTCGATATGTCCCTCAAGCTTGTGACTGGGATACCGACGATCACAAACAGGGTGTGAAGTGTAATTTCACACCCTCCACTAACGTCTTAGCAAGGGTACGAAGTGTAATTTCATGGAATTGCATGAAATTCACTTTTTGCCTAAAATAACTAAGAATGAGAATTTTATAAAACATTTAGTTACTTTATAAATCATTATACTTTTAATGAGGAAATGGTTGCCCTATCCTACCCGTTCGGCTAACGACCCTCCACCAATCAAGGAAGCGGTGGGTGAGAGTGGACACCCATTAAACGTCCATTTTATAGGCCATAACCTTATACCACCCTTATAGATCGGCTTTGTGAATGATGCCTACTAACGGTAAGACTAGCATTTATGTTATACATATATAATAATTATTCTTATAATATTATAATAGTATAGGGTGAATTTTAAACTTGTAAAATTCTAGGGTTTGGAATTTAATTATTTTAAAATTAAACTTTTAATCCAAAAGTTTAAATTCCAAAACTTGAGGGCAAGTTTTGAAACATTTCAAAACAATCTAGATCAAAATTCAAATAAATAATTAAACAATTAATATTGGTGATTATCTAATTTTGACCTAATCTAATTTCATGCAAGATAATTGACCAAATAATTCAAATAATTATCATTTATCATATAAGGAAATAATTATTCAATTAATTTGGCATTATCTTTTATTTTGGCAAGGATAATCACATAATATCAATAAAATTCGTATTTTATCAATAAAAAACGTTTTAGGTAAGTATCCCACAGCAAAATAGGCATAAAATCCCGAAAATCCCTCTATCTGACTGTCCGACTCGTCGAGTCCCTTACTGGACTCGTCGAGTTCATCCTACTCGGCGAGTCCTCTTTGGGACTCGACGAGTCTGTCAGATAGAAAGCCAAAAAATTGAATTCAAGCAATGAACAATCATACAATACATCAAATACAATAGAAACCAATCAAAGCTCTGATACCACTGATGGGTTTAGAGCATAAAAACAATCCTATGTGCTCATGCAAAACCCTAAAACTTGGATCTAGGTTTCTCTATTGTACATGCAAATCATCCAAGACTTTTGAACCCTAGATCTAGCATACATATTTCAAAATTAACCTAATAGATCAGATCTAGATGATTACCTTTCTTGAATGGCTTGAATCATCAACTCTTGGAGCTTAGTGTCACAAATGTCACACCTCTAATGGCTTACAAACACCACAAGCAAGAGGATGATATTGGAGAGAAGGGAAGAAGGCATAATTTCGGCTATAAACTCTCTAGGGTTTCCAGTGGCCGAAATCTGATGCCCTTAGGGTTCTATTTATACATGTGCTGCTAGGGTTTCAGTCAAAACCCTAATGGACAGCTTAGGCCTTAAGCAATCCAAGGAACCTTCTGGAATAAGGCCTCCTTGGACGAATTCAAGATGGACCCCATCTTAATTTCGTCCATGCCCTAATCCATAAGGATTCTCAGGCCAATAACTACCTATCACACAATTGACAGTTCCAGTCCCCTTTATTTAATTAATCTCTTTCAGCCACAGAATTAATTCTTAATTAATTCTTTACTAATATTAATTAAACTATATGATTTCTCCTTTAATATATTATTCATATAATATATTAATAAACCATAATAAACTCTCTCTCTCTCTATAAATCATCCTGTCAAGTTGCTTTGGTGAAGGCAACCCAAAAGGACCATGCACAATCGGGTCATGTACATACCAAATATAGTTACGGGCTTAGACACTAATCCAACAGATCTATCTCCATAGATTTTACATTACAATAATGTAATCTTGTCTTTTTTAAGTCTTTCATCTTATAAATACTTTTCGAGTCAAGGCGAAAGAACCTTGCATAGTCGGAATGTAATCTCTTATGATTAAGTACGTCTCATTCATATAAGATTAGGAATATCATTAGTGCTCCCACTAGTTCTTTGTAAACATAGACATTATCTTCATTATGATATAAAAGCATACCTTGTGTTTTCAAAATAAAATGACGATTTCAACCTTGAGATGTTTTCTTTATATATCCACAAATGGATCTTAAGGCTTACACATTTTGTTAGGATAGCTTGGATTAATAAAACCTCCAGGCTAAACTATATAGACATCTTCAAACAGGTGTCTATTAAGAAAAGCGGTTTTAGCATTATGAAATTCATGTAGTATTGCCGTGTCAAGTACCTCGTCAATAGAAGGACCAGGCTGATGCACATCACATATCACAACCCCTTCATATTGCAATATCATATTGTGTAATATAATGTAAATCAGTGATGCAGAAATCGGCCTTGGCGGCCGATTAATCGTTTGGCGGCCTCGAATCGATTTCGATTAGGGTTCTTGCCGGAAATTGGTCAAAATCGGTCAAACTCGGGCTTTTCGGTCCTTGGCGGCCTTGGCGGTCCTCGGCGGTTATAGGCGGAAAATATTTAAAAAATTCTTAAAAAAAATAATTTTCAAATATTACACCAAAATTTTAAAATTTTAAAATTTTAAATTTTTAAGCTTTCGAATTTTAAAATGTTATACTAAAATTTTTAAAATTTCAAAATTTTAAAATTTAAAATTTCCGAATACTTAATTTTTTAGGAAATATTAATTTTTTAAATAATTTCATTAATAATTTAGGGTCCCCGATTAATCCCCGCCGAGTCTGATTAATCGCTTATTGTCAGTCGACCGCCGAACGATTTTTACAATCTTGACATAAATATACATTATAACTAATTTGTTCTCTTCGACGACATTTACCATGTCGACTATTGTAATATGGCCTAACATGATTTAAAGACCCCACAAGCACGTTCTACATCTTTTATTATGCCTTCTTAAACAATTTCTTTTTATCGGTTATTAGAGGTGAATATGATTATATAAATACCGTCCAAGTTGAATATATCTCATCCTTAAGGTAGTAACCATGTTTGTAATTTTGGTCGTTCATATTAAATGAACACTCGGGTTGGAATGGAATTGACAAAAGTTGGAATGAAATTGAATTATAGAAAGAAAACGCATAGAATTAAAGAAAGTTGGAATGAAATCGAAGACGGCTGGAATAATATTGAAAAAAATGTATGATTGTTTAAAGAGATGGAGGTGATTATTTATAATAGTAAAAAAAATTAATTTCTTGTTGATCAGTCAAAAAAGAGAAAAAAGAGGGATAAAAGATGCGAGTTGAGGAACCCGCCCAACACCCCTTTCACGGTACGGCTATAATCGTTGTCATGACAGTACCGCCCGAGACCAACTCCGTCATCGGTGCTGTTTTTTTTAAGAGTTAAAACGTCTGCAGTCTGCGGACCACAACTGCAGACATCTGCAGAAGAAGAGATGAACTAAACGTCTGCGGTCTGCAAGAAGAAGACTGTTTATTTTTTTAAAGTCTGCAGGCTATATAAAAAACAAAGTTAAAAAAAAAACTAATTTTTTTAATCTTAAAAAATATTTTCAATAATTTTAGTTGTAGAGCCATACTTTCACTTCTAGAAACATAGTAACATACTTTATTTTTAATCTATAATGTGTGTTTGTGAATAAGAATACACTTCCATATCTAAAATATAATTAACCTAAGTTCAAGATTTAAAAAGAACTTCATCATTCAAGTAGAAACTCAAAAACAAGTAAATATTCCTACAAGAAATAATCATCGCAATTATCACATTTTAAAACAAAAACACCTTCATTCCTCAAATATCCATCAAAGCAATCTCTTGCTCCATCACAGCTCCTCCCTAGTTAGCAATGGCACCACTAGCCTCTACAACAAATATATAGCTGAATTCTTATAAAATTTACAATATGTTTACATAATTACCAGACTTAACATTATATTGTAAATGAATCAGATGCTTTTGATTCACTGTTTGAAGTATTTAACTCAAATTACACAGCAACCTATTCCTTATTTGCAGAATAACCTATTTGTTACAAATTGTTCTATTTTTTTTATGTAAATGAATCATATCTAACTCGATTCACATGCTTTATGTATTAAGAGTTGACTACAACCCAAATGCCTAATTTGATTGACAAAACTTATGGTTGTCATGTTAATATATAACCTAATTGAAAATTCTAGTAACACATAATGAATCAAATATCCTGTTTTTCCATAGAGAAATGTGAGAGACAAAGTTGATGTTATCGATTATTTCATAAATTAAATTAGCGGGTCGCAAATTCTGGAAAAAAATCAAACCAGTGGTCACCGATTTCATAAATTAGACCTTGGCAATGAATCCGATTTCAGAAATTAAACCTAGAAAAGAACCAATTTCAGAGAAAATATTTCATACTTGTGAAGAAGAAGATGAATCTGACCGACGACGACTTTTGTATTGGGGAGAAACCGCTGATGGTTGACGACGCTGGGGGAGAAGCAGTTCACGGCGGCAGATGGAAGTTCTTACGCAGGCGACGACGGCAGGGAAGGTGACGTCGACAGTTGTGAAGAAGAAGGTGCAAGAGATGAAGTCGACGGAGGAGAAGAAGAAAGACGTGAGTTTTGTGGGAGTCGATGATCTGTACGATACTTGTGAAGGACATCATGTTTTTTTTAATCACTCTGTAGAGGTCGCACATACACAAGCCCAAGTCTGCTTGGTGAAGAGCACATACATTTTTAGATCTGTGGGCTTCTAAAAAAACAAACACTCTGCAGGCCTTAACGTCTGTGCGCCGTTGCGTGACGCAGACAAAAGAGGTCAAGAAGATCTGTAGGAAAAAAACAAACAACACCTTAGTCATTAACCGTACTAAAATAACGTTGTCATTCAGAAAGACCATTCTTGCAAAGGTTTTCAAAATAAAGGACCATCTTGAAAATAATTTTTCCATAAGGATTATTTGCCAAATACAAACATAGGGATTTAATGTGTACTTTTGTGTACATAATAATGTGAGACAAAAAAGTCAAACACCTACCTTGATGTTCAGGGTCTCGTCTTGAACGCACGTGACTTTCATCTCCTTCACCACATCCTACGAACATACACCAGTCCCAGCTACCGAAACTCACTACGATCTCTTTCCTTCCTATGAATACCACCATCGCCACCACAACCACCACCACCTCCCCCAATCACCACCATCCACCGCCCATCAACATCGCCGTATCCGCAACTCCCAACTTTACAGCATACCCCATCATGGGTGCAGAAGAGCCTAGACCCCAACCCCCATCATCGCAATCACAATCACCCCTTCTTTCTCAACAACCACCATCGCCGCCGCTTCCACAAACCGAGGAACCATCTTCTAATTCCGATCTTTCCCAGATTCCCCCAACAAACCCTTCCAAAATTCCAATTCGCCCTCAAAAAATCCGAAAACTTTCCTCATTCGCATCTACCGACTCCACAACAACGCTCCCGGAAGAAATTAAACCTCAAACAACAATCGCGGAAGCCGACGCATCAAAGACCATCATCCTTTCAACCACCTCAACCGTCGTAACAAAAAACCGCCGTCGAAACCCTTCACAATCCGCCAAAGATTTACCCAAAATAATAAAACCCTTATCTGCACCAGGCGAGATCACCGCCGCTCTCCACCACCTCCGATCCACCGACCCACTCCTCGCAAACTTAATCGGCAACCACCCACCACCAACATTCGACACACATCAAGCCCCCTTTTTAGCCCTATCAAAATCCATTCTTTATCAACAACTCGCGTATAAAGCCGGGACATCGATCTACACCCGTTTCGTAACGCTCTGCGGCGGCGAGACCGGCGTCGTCCCGGAAACCGTCCTCTCTCTCACAACCCAACAACTTAAACAAATCGGGGTTTCTGGGCGCAAGGCAAGTTACCTTTTTGATTTAGCTAACAAGTACAAAACCGGCATTTTGTCCGATGAATCAATCGTGAAAATGGATGATAGATCCCTCTTCACAATGCTGTCAATGGTGAAAGGAATCGGATCATGGTCTGTTCATATGTTTATGATCTTTTCACTTCATCGACCCGACGTTTTACCTGTCAGCGATTTGGGGGTTCGTAAAGGAGTGCAGTTATTGTTTTCATTAGAAGAGCTTCCAAGACCATCGCAAATGGAGCAACTATGTGTAAAATGGCAGCCGTATAGATCCGTTGGAGCCTGGTATATGTGGCGGTTTGTTGAAGGTAAGGGTGGTCAGCCGGCCGGAGCTGCCATGGTTGGTTTAGCCGGCGATAATTTTCCGGCACAGCAACAATCCGAACAGGCACAACAACAACAACAACAACATCAATTGCAACTTTTAGAACCAATCACCAACATTGGAAATCTCGGGTAGTTTCATCGTTTCTCTAATTTTTTGTTTTTTTTTTTGTCATATGCATTTAATGTTTTGATAATTTGGTGTTTAAAGTGATTATTAGTGTTTGAATAGCTTACTTTTGCTATTTGGATTGTATAATCATTTGATATTAGAATGACTTAATGTGGATTAATAAGTTAAGCACTTAATAACTTTGTACATGATTGTTTCTTTGACTTAATGGGTTAAGCCAAAAAACCTCGCTTAATGTATTTAGACACAAACCTTTTACCCATTTCCCTTCAACTTTTTTCCTCTCTTATGGATATTGTGAAATTATTTCGAATGTAAGGGTAAAATGGTCATTTAGTCTCGTTCAGATAGTTTATCTGGTTAAAAAAGGAACACACACGGTTATTAAGTCTAGAAAATAAACCGACTTTATGTTTACAACACGTTACACATCATTTATTATTAATTATTTGAAAACCATAAACAAGCTTTAATATCTTAAATTGAATTATGATTTATGACATTTATTTCAGGGCTTGCATTTGGGGACAATGACAAGAAGAGTCACCAGTAACACGAGAAGAAAATTGACAAAAAGAAGGGATTCGTGTCGTGTGCATTTGGTATTGTAAATTGAATTATCACGTACAATAATGAGATGTAGATAAAACAATTAAGCCCCATTGCTTTGACATTTTTAATTTCTAGTTTTGTTTGTTTGAATAGAACCAATATCATGTGAATGAACAAGTACTTTATTTTGGAGTGTGTAATATTTATAGCATAAAGTACAAATTGTCAAAAAGGGTGGTGATGATCTCATGATAAGAATTTGTACTTTGGTATGATCTTGAGTATTGATGTATATATATCTTGTAGTGACTTTTGGTTTTAGGATTGCTACAATATTTAAATTATGTATTGGTCTTTTTTCTATTTATGTGTGTATGTATGTGGCAATGAAAAGGCAGAATTGATGTATACACAACTATAATATAACATCCTACTTTTATAATATAATATATTGGGATGTTTTATTATTATTATTATTATTATTATTAGTATTATTTTTTTTTCTATTAAAGCAATGTCTCTTGCTCTTGTGTCAATGTAATCGTTCCTCTTTTAATAAATCAAAGTTTAAATGCAAAAAACGAGCAATGTACTTTTATATATAGTGTACTATAGTATCGTATTTTCATGTTATCTACAAATGTATGGTTTCTTAACCTCATGGAAACATAATGGTTTCTCTCTTACCCTAATGTCAATATAAATACAGGTTAAATGCTAAAATGACAAAGTACTTTCATATATAAGTATATTATAGCATCCTGCTTCAAATTTTTATTACAACATTGTCTTTTACGCTCCTTTCAAAATAATACTTGTGTCAATATAATTAGAGACTAAATGCAAAAAATTGGAATGCAATTTGATATATTAAAAATTATAACATCGTACTTTTGTTTTTATTTTTTCTATTTTAGCATTGCATTTTCAATTATTTTCTTATTAGCGTATTATACTTCAAAATGTGTACGTAGACATAGCTTTGTACATTTACTTTGGTTTTCTTACAAAAATAGTGATAACTTTGGAGTATATGTATATATATATATATATATATATATATATATATATATATATATATATATATATATATATATATATATATATATATATATATATATATATATATATATAGAGAGAGAGAGAGAGAGAGAGAGCTAAGTTCAAATGTGGATGAACATCTATTGTGTGGACGTGTGGACAGTACTATTCTGTGAGAATGACAAAGAAAATATGCTGTTTAATAATATGAATACGTTCAATCTTACATAACTATTGTCATTATCACACATTCTCACTAATTAAATCGTCTATAAGGTTATTATAGACTTTTTAATATTATTCTCATTCTGTCAGAATGTTGTCGGAATGTTTATTGAGTCGTATTCTGTCAGAATGATAATGAGTGAAAAACAATTTGTGAGAACAAAAATGAATAAGAATTAGTAAGAATGCATGAAAATGACGATATTTTTGTAAGGTTGAACGTATTCGCATTACTAAACAATGTATTATCTTAGTAATTCTCATAGAATCGCACTGTCCACACGTCCACACAATAATTGTCCATCCACATTATAACCTAGCCCTATATATATATATATATATATATATATATATATATATATATATATATATATATATATATATATATATATATATATATTACCAAAATGGTCATGTAACGGTTCAGTTTATTCTGTTATTTTTAAATAAAAATGGCTAAAACCAAATCACATTATAACCTTTACAAGATTAATACAACATGCAAAATAAGAGTCTCTTAGGAAATAGAGATTTTGCTTTTGGTCATAACAATTATCACATTTATATATTTTACCCTTCAAGAAATTTTGATCTAACAGTTTTTACGATTCATATTTTTAAAGTTAAAGTCTTGATATTTTATTAGTTGTGATTTTGGTACCTTATTACATTTCAAAGTTACATAAAACTAGGAAAGTGTCCCCGCGTTGCGGGGGTTAGCTGTTGTTGGTTATGTGTTTTGATGTTCCAAAACTTTGTTTTCTTGTATAGTGGATGTTGTAAATCCGTGTAACTTTGTATTTTAATAATAAAATGGTGTACGTTTGTTCATCTATTTTTATCAATGCAAGTATTGCCTTTCTAGTATTAGTGATTTGTTCCTTAATTTTTTTTGTATAGTTCTTATGGTTTTTGTGAATATATTCACATTGTTTTATAAGTATATAAAGTTGTTTACCGATAAAGTAGTTTGGATCGATGATTGCGTTCTGATGTGTGGGAAAACATTGACACTCATCTTCTTCTTGAAAATAACTATTTTAATAATAAAATGTAACGCACAAACAAAATAGATAATATGAACTTATTTATGATTAGGATTAATCACATAGAAAGCAGGTGGATAAACATCATCACCTTTACTGATATAAGCAAAAGATTAGCAAAAGATTACATAGATCTGCATGTAGTTGGTTACGCAAAAGAAAGGAGGTCATTATTTGAAGAGCAGACACCTATGCATAGTTGTATGGGAGCTCTTTGATGATGGTTTTGTAGGTTGCAATTCTCTTCTTCACATTTGCAATCATGGTGGAGATGTTGTCCTGCATGTATCCGTCCTCAGCATTTGCATCTGCTAGAAGTTTTTCACACATGGCGAAGGTAGTGAAGCGTGGATGGCGTTGTAGGTTGGCGTCGTATTCATTCATTGTCCCCATGTCTTCTTCAATATTGGTCATGGCTGCCTCCAACATTTTAATCCTTTTGCGCAAGTAGGTGCATAACGTCTGGAGCATCGTTTCAACGGATGTGCTTTTCATTTTCTGTGTGAGGAGTTGTTTCTGTGTTGGTGTGAGGATTTGGAACGAAGGGTCGTTCTCTTTTATAGTCGATTAACGTGATCTGCTGGCTTAGAAGAGAAGTAATAACATTTATATCGTATTTATGTTTATTCCAATTTTCGGTGTTTAAGAGATCCTCAGGTCTGATTTGGTGGTTAGGAGGAGTTTAATGATGCGATTGCATGGTTTTCAAGGTGGCATCTATTTAATAACTATATTTATGGCAATTGAAGATAGCTTTTATTTGGAAGCTATTAATATAGAAAATATTTTACTAAACACAGGTGTAAACATTATTTGATATACCTTTATTTATTTATTTCATGCTACATGTAGACATAGTTCATGAAAGTGACAACATACATAAAAGGGATATCATAATAGGTATTCGAAAGATGGCCATGCATAAAACAGGTACTCCTCTATGAAGTTCTTCATCAACTGTTTATATTTGCCAATTCTCTTATGAATTGACGCCAACATAAACGATGTGTTATCTTGTATGGACAGGTTCTCCATTTTTGCATATTCGAGAACTTCTTTAGTAATGTTGTAGTTGGTGTCATCTTCTTCTATAGGGATACCATTTTTAAAATCGTTGTAGATCTTCACTCCTTCAATTGTTACCTGAACCGCCTCCATTATGTCCCCAACTTCTTGTAGATGGCTAATTAGTTCTTGCAAAATCTGTCGAACTTGGATATCCTTCATATTTCTATAGTGTAGTATGTATTTTGATGTGTTTATATGAAGTAACGATGTGTTTCTTATATAATTGATTACGTGAATGTTTATTGTTGTTTGGTAAGTGGTGGCAAAGTATTAAGGTTGGTCTTATCACGTGTATACTTAAGGTGAGAATTTGGTGGCAATGCTATACCTATTTAGGAGGAGTAGGTTATAATATATATATATATATATATATATATATATATATATATATTGTTTGGATGGATGTATATATGTTTTTAATGTTACATACAGTAAGTGATGAAAGTATGTTAAAAACTATTGTTTTTGTGTTATCTTTATGTGAGTTGTTATAGAAGTTTTATTTTGTTCTTCATTCGTACGACTAAATTTATTGACATTGGTTTAGTTAATGAAGTCTTTTTCTCTTATATACCGAGGTAATTTGATGGGTTTGGTCATTGGTTAGAGTAGGTTGTGATGACTGGAGATCGTCATATGAGCCGGATTTATCCAAAAATATTAATGTTTTATCTAACGTTTGTTGTTATTTATTATCTCTTGTTAAGTTTTAAATGATCTTACTTTATTTTCGGTAATCATCATTATATCATATTAATTTTTAACTCCTCAAGTATTTGACTGGAATGAAGATGAAAAAAGTGTAAGTATGTTGATCAAATCTATTATTATTAGATTATATATTTTTTAGTTATTGATTTTTTTTTCTGTGCAATATAGCAAAAAATATTTTAGTTGTGATCTTCTGTTACTACTTTCATACAAAAGAGGCATTAGTTTTTGGATTATACCGTAGTGCAAAATAGTGGTTACGTTATTGTAATCCTGTTAGAGTAAATATTTTGGAGACCTAAATACTTTATATATGACATCTACTACTTCAGTTATAGGACGAGAAAAAAAACTGAAGGTTGGAATGATCATGATGTGACGTTGTTATTTAGTCTAGTTTGCGTCCTCGCTTCTGTTGTTTCTTTGGTACGGATTCAGCTGTACATCAATAAAAGCAGATTTGGAAGTTGTCTGTTTTTTATGTGAATAGAATGTATATGTAAATACCAGCGATGTCGTATGTCAATTTTTTTGCTGCATGTGGGGTTTCAGAAGTTGTGGATGTCATTCCAAGGTTAGAATCAATTTAAATATTTGGAGAGGCTGGAAGTTGTGTTGGAGTGACTGGTGTCACTGTCATTGCAGGTACTGAAACTTGTGTTAGTGTAACTGGTGTAAGTGTCTGATTTGGCATGGTGACTTCATGCATGTCAACAATTATGAAACGTATGTTTTTGGTTGTGGAACCTTTTAGCATTTGAATTGACATGTTTTTTGATGTGCCCTTATGATCATTGATGATTGGTGGCAGGAGATTTCTATAACTTTCATGATCATCAGTCATCAGTTTTTCTGGTGTGGTGCCAATTAGTTTTCAGGCCGAAGTATCAGTCATGATTGCAGTGATTGAGCCTGTTGGATCCGTCAGAGTTTCAAATAGTTTATACCAGAACATAGTTAGTATTTATTAATAAAAGTCAGCATAAATTGGTTGTTCAGCTATTATATTTTTGGGGCATAATGATACTTACGGGAATATAAGTGATTGTGATTTTCCATGAGCGCTACAAAACCAAAGTTGCTTTTCCTGAAAATCGGATCTTTGCATATTGCGCACAATACTTGGAACCAGTAATCTTTTGAATGTGATTTTTGTGAGTGCAGCTTTTACATTGAATGTTTTATCCTGTAATTTTAGATTGTTATAGTATTGTGATTGTGTTAATGATATGTTAGAAACCTGTTATTGAAGTAGATGAGTTACCAGTAGGTCAGTATGAATCTTGTTGGTTAGCTCATGTAATGTTGTTAGTGGTCCACATACTATGGACGTTGGTGGTGTGGGGCCTGTAAGGCTGTAGCCAGATTTTGGATTTGAATTTCTGATATTAACATGTAGTGTACCTAATTTTCATTTAAGTATAACAGACAATTAGAATTATTGTCTCCTGGATGGGGGGATTTACATACACATATATGGCAGTTGATGATTCGAATCTTAGAGTTCCTGCAATATGTATGAGTGATGTATGTCATTAGCTTTGAAGAGGTGGATGTAATTATTTTTGAGATTGTTATTAGAGTTTATGTTTCCCTTTCGTTATTGTTACCAACAATTGTTGAAGTCTTTATATTTGTAATGGCCACGACTGTTGTTACAGGGGGAGCTGTCGACTCTTCACGTCTGAATTTTTCATGAATATTAATGCATTCTTTCCATAAACTGATCGCATTTCATCGCCACTGAATTTCATGTATAGGGGAAATATTAGGAGCAGTAAAAACAATCAAGAAAAAGTTAATGATTTGTTATATGTTGTCTACCTTTCATCCACAAGAACTAGAAGAATGAATTCTTCTCCATCATGCTTTGTGCAATTTTGATCTTTGTTAGCACACCAACGAAGTCTGTTTGTTTAAATGTAATGTACTTAGAAGTGGAGTTGATATTAATATTGGATGTTTTATATGTATACATGGATAATACCGGGGGGGGGGGTCACCTAGCTTAAGGAGATGGGCTTTGGAGACACATCGAAACCAGCTTAAGGAGATGGGCTTTGGGGAAGGGGAACAATTATGGAAGCAAGGCCGACATCCACATAGATTTCATTTTCTATAACTTTCTGATATTCATCTAAACAGGGACACATATACTTTCATATTGTATAGCAGCTAGAGATATGAAAATTTGATTATATGTACCCCTGGTTCGTCCTTTGTCCTAATTTTTTTTGGCATCTCCCTAATGTATTGAAATGCAGTTAAATGTTAATAACAGTAAATAATGATAATGTAGTGTTTATATGTGAGGTTGTGTCTGCTTACATATTTGTCTACACTAAGATACCATGTTTCATGGCGACGGTAGTCTGGTTTCCATTTGCCAGTATTAAGCATCCATTCTGCAAAAGTGGGTGTGGATAGGCCGTCACTTACTTCACCGTCATAGTTTGTTAAATGCATGTTCTGATGCAGTCTACAGATCTCAAAATATGACCACATGTATGAATTTGGAAGGGTTAATGCAATAATGTCGGTTCACATGCTTTTTGGGGAAATTGGGAGTGTTTGGCAGAAATCACCACCAAGCAGGATGGAAATGCAACCAAAAGGATGTTTTTCACAGTCTAACACATCTCTAAGAGATCGATCTAGGTACTCGAAACATCGACGATCACTCATAGGTGCCTGATCCCATATAATGATAGACGTCTGTTTCAACAGATCTCCAAGTAATGTCCTTTTTTTGATGTCACAAGACGTTTTTCAGCCAAATTGATTGGGATATTAAATCTTGAATGAGTAGTTCTTCCAGAAGGTAAAAGAAGGGATGCAATTCCAGAAGCATCTACCGCAAGAATAATTTTTCCAATGGACATGAAATATGCAAGCAATGTAGTCCACAAAAACGTTTTTCTAGACCCACCATGTCCATACACGAAAAGTAATACCCGTTTCTTGTTTCGTTCGGATATGAAAACAATATTATAAATACTCATATGATCTTCATTCAATTGGTGTTGCAAAGATTCTTTGTCATAACTTGATTCTTCTAGTAAGATATGGTTTTGCAGGATAGCAAGAGTAGCTGGATTTGGCATGGGTAAATGGAAATCGGATAATGATTTTGAAGGTGTAGAAGATCGGAGTGTGTTTTCCAGTTAAAAAAGTAGTTTTTATTGCACCACATCATCAACTATATGATAGAATTTATCCGGGAAGTCGATTTTCAATTTCAGTAGATAGTTGTCTATCATTTTCTGCCATTCGCTTTCCCAGAGTGACTGTGGATTGCTTACTTCACAAAAGAGCAGTAGATGACAGAAAAAGGAATGCAACTGTGAAGAAGTATCCCATAATGAAGCTTCGGTGAAGGCTGTCAACCACTCAATGTCTTCACCTATCAACCGAGTGCATTACATGCACTTCGGAAAGTTGGGTGAAGATGACCAGACACCGTACGAACATCTTCATAAGACTTGAATCCCTTTTGATGACAGAGTAACATCCGAAAGTAGAATAACTCTCTTAAAGATGGATGCACAAACACATGTCTACCTATACTTTTTGAAGATTCCAAAACTCTATGTCCCCATTCTTTGGATGTAGAATCCCACGTGTATCTATTGGGGTAGTCAATATAAGTAAGATCTCGCCCTTTTGGATCTCTTACATTGCTGTCAAACCATCCAAGTAGGGTTGTTCTAGCAAAACCAGGATTACGAAGAACATCTTCTATTCTACCAGCTTCTTTAAACATAACATGCTGCATGTTTAGTAAGTGAACATGTAATGTCATAACAGGGGGATGCCGCCGATGAATGAAAAAGTTTAAAATTCTCCATGCGACTTCATGTGGACAAATGTAACATGCATCCAGAAAGTTGTGGACCTTATTCAGAACTGGAACCTACGAATTCGGATGATCGGTGGCAGTTACTTCACTCTTTAGAACGAAAAATCTAACGCGCTCAACCCCTTTTGAAATATATTTGAATAAGTATTTCACCATCATATTGCATCTGCAATATTCAACATTTATGTGCGCATCAAACCGAGTACACAGCCTTTTATTATACGGAACCAAATATCTATTATCAATGACCGTGCCACTTTGCATCGTATGACGTATCATTGCATTTCTTTAGTAGTGTGCATAGCCTTCCTTGTCAAAAGTTGTAGCTTCATGAAAGGGTTTAGGAAAATGCTTGCTACATTTACCATCCTTCATACAAGGAGACTTATGATTTAACAGACCACACGTGCCATGAATCATGCACGTTGTCACCGTCTGATACAACAACACTTCTGAAACGGGATCTGGAAGTTCTGCACTTATAAAGTTGTCAATATCAGCAGGCTGTTGAATACTGTCCGATTTCGATACCCATAAAATTGTGCGACAGTGCGGTAAGCCTCTCTTTTGAAACTCTATAGTATACAAATCTGAAATGTAGAAAAAAAGAATACAAACCATTATAAAGCATAAAACTGGAAACACAAGTAATATAAAAGAAAAAGTGATGACACTTACGTGCTTCAACCTCACCAAAAGTTTTATCCTCCTTTAGAAACTTAATAAAGGCCCTCACTTTCATTTCGAAAACTCTAGCTATCACGTCATCTCTACTATGAGTGTCATGTTGACCATAACTTTCCATGTAACGCCTTATCTCTAGCCACTTGACATTACATGTAAATGTAATAAAGTATTGTGGATTTCCATACACTCTACATATTGATAACGCATCCTGATAATGACTGTCACACCCCGATCCTTGTCGGAATCGATCAAGGCGTGATATATTGTTCAAAGTCTCATGACAACTATGTTATAATATGATTAGATTCAATTAAGTACTAAGTATGCAAACAAGATCCACAACATACAAATACAAATCCAAATACGAACAACATTTATTACATCAAATTTAAATAGTCTTGTGGATTTCTAAGGCACAACCTATTTTTCATCAACTTCATTCTTCAAATCTGCATCATGGGTAAAAACAGGTCAACTACGAGAGTTGGTGAGTAATCTAATTTTAGTAGAGAAAATTGTGAAGTTGAAACATTTATAATTTGAAATTTGTTTTCTTTTGAAGTCGGCAAACAATTGTATTTGAGATAACGGTTTATAAATCAAAAATTGATTAACAAATGATAACAACAACAATAAGTCCTCACCCTATATATATATATATATATATATATATATATATATATATGATGATGATGAAGCATCTAATCATCAAACACACTCAACCACGTGCGATCAATCACCTTAGCGTCCCAAGGCGGGGTGGTCAACCCAATAGCGCTATTATTGTCCATAACGTACCTCAAGAATACGGGCATAGTCATGGAGATTAGACTAAAAATGGTAATGCACTACAAGTACATGTAGCGTAAACAAACAATAGTTATACAATTAATGACTCACGTATAAATGTCCCAACAATGTCTCATATGTGATAAAACAATAAAATGAAGTTGGAACATATTAGAACCACATGATACACCCCAAAAGTATTGAAAATTATAAAATATGGGGTAGATTACTCACATTAGTCCCAAAACGAAATGCGTGTGTCGTACGATAGACGGTTCGGGTCAAAATGACGTAGAACCTAATATAATTAATAGTTTTGGTTTAGGAACTGCTAAACGAGAATGAAGTATTAATACAAATAATTAGACACATATTCTTATATTAGATGAATTAACAATAACTCATTTTGATTAGAATATTAAGCTATTCATTTGTTAAATGAATTTTAAATTGAATTAATTACTTTGCATAATTAATTTATATTTTCAATTTAGGCCAGATTTTAATAATTTCTTATTAAAATAGTAACTTGCCCAATTATAATTATTTACAGATTTTAACAATTATTTATATGAAATAATCATTAAAATGCATTTTTTACATGCTTAAATACTTAGGAAAATGGTTTTAAATAGTAAACAGTATTAAAAAATTATGAAATTATTAGGAAATCATTATTTCATACAATATTAATTACTGTAAAATTTTTATATTTTTCTGAACTGTTTTAGTATTTATTTAATACTTTAATGATTAAACAACAACAAAATTCGGGAAAAATAATAAATGATTCGCAAAAATTCTGTAAAATTAACCATAGTTTTATAACATAATATAGAGCCCAGTGTATAAGTTTCAGATATTTGTGACTATGGGAAGTATTTTTTATATATTTCATTATTAATTAATCAATAAAACCATAAATAATAGTAAACAGTAATATAAATGCATGAAACTTCATAAAATATGTTTAATCAATATATGGGTCATCCCAGAATTTTCTCAGAATTTACTGAATGCAAAAAGTATTTTATGTGAATTATTGCCCTACTTTATTACAATAATTATAGTAATTCAATAAAAATAAGTTATTTTCTGAAAATTTCCAGAACTTCTTATTTTATTGATGGGATTCTGAGAAAAAAATCAGGTTTATGCATAAAATGAGTTTTAGATAGTTTGGTGGATTTAATTTGTTTCTTGTATGAATTTGAAACTTTTAACAACATACCTTGTTGAATGCTTCAAGAGGGATGAAGATTGGAGTATAATAGATTGTTCTTGGCTGGAATATGAGTATTTCTTGGATGAATTTCGAGATTGAGAGTGAGAGAAAGAATAGAGAAGGTTTAAGTGGTGAAGAGAATAATGTGTTGGGAGAAAAAGGAAAGGAAAGTGGATGAGAGGTGTGAGTGGGAGACCATGGGAATAATCTTTTTGCTTTTGGTGGTCTTCATAATTTCCCACTAACACAAGCATCTTTTACATAATTAATATAAGAGTTTTATAAAATTTAATGTAAAGTTTATAAAAATAGAGTTTTATAAAAGATAGGTTATTATTTGATTATAACAATCTACTTTGATTTGAAGTTTAATTATAGCATTCAAGTTTGATTCTTTTAATTTAAATAGAGCATTATACTTTGATTTGATTTTAATATGGTATCATAATTTAATTGGATTATAGTTATAACGTTGTACTATACTATGTTGCTATTAACGTCAATTTATATCGTAGTGTATGGGTTTTGATCCTATTAGCGTCAAGTAATCTTGAGTAGGGTTTATTAAATTTCCAATGTTGTTTAGCACTGTAAAGGCTAAGGAAAATCAAACACACGAATTTTCCAAATGATGTTTTCTCATTAAAGTAGCGAATTGTACAGTTATTACATAACGTAAACCCTAACATACAAGGGTTAAGGGAGTTGACCGGTTTGACTTGTTGACTTAGTTTGACTTTGCCTTGACCGAAATTTGACGGTTGTCACATCATCCCCCCGTTAGAAGGAATTTCGTCCCGAAATTTTCATTTTGACTGGGATTTCGAGAGTTTGGGAAGAGATGTGGATACTTTTGTTTCATCTGATCCTCGCGTTCCCAGGTGAATTCGGGTCCTCGTTTAGCGTTCCAGCGGACCTTCACAATGGGAATACGACTTTGCTTTGTTCTTTTGATCTCTCGATCCATGATTTCTACCGGTTCTTCCACGAAGTGGAGACTCTCGTTGATTTCAGTTTCGTCACGAGGTATCACGAGGGTCTCGTCGGATAGATTTTGTCAATCATATCTTCGGGGTTAAAATATAGTTTTATTAGTTACCTATAGCGACGACTCGTTGTCACCACAAGTTTAATCTTTTACGATGACTTGTTGTCGCTATAGGTTTTTAACAAGGGCCAACGACATACCTATAGCGACACACAAGTCATAATTTGCATGTGTGAAGACTTGGAGTACTTTCTAATGAAAAGTGTGCTACTGGGGAAATTGGAAACTGGTACGTAGCTTCAAAGTCAAGAGTATGCAGTAGGTATGTGATGCATTAAATGCATGAGGCACACAAGTCATAATTTTCAGCAACATATACGTATATGTGTGTGAATTGAAGAAGAAGGTTACGGCTCAAAGAATATATATATTCATTTTCTTCTTCATTTGTTAGATACACAATAACCATAACATCATAGACTATATATATTCAATTTCGTTTGTAATTTTCACTAGTTTATATTCCGCGAGTGTTACCGAAATCATTTATCAATTTTTTCAGAAGTGCTTAACTTGTTTTGTTGCATTCCCACAACTTGCTATTAATTACTTCTCCCACTTCACTTATATAAATCATCACATTCTTATCGCGACTTTTAACTTCTCCCTCACAAATGGATCCACCTGCAGATCACCAAAACCCCATAGATGACCTCGATTGGTTTCAATACTTTGATCATCAAGATCTTTTCAGGTATATATAAACGTCACTCATTACACCATCTTTCGCACAGAAAAGTGATTTTGTCGACATTGATCAAAACATGGTTTGGATTTGTAGTGATCAAAACGAGTCTTTCATCGTGTTGGATTTGATTATCTTGAGTTTTTTTTTTTTTTTTTTTTTTTTTTTTTTTTTTTTGGATTTTTGCAGTGGTGACATGCTCGACCATCGTGATTACGATTTGTCGGAAAATTGCATGAAGTGCTCGATCAGAACGTTTCCACAGTACTTAACAAAGATCAAAACATCATTTCTAGAAATGAGTTTCACGATTTTGATCCCCTTAAAGACATAAGCTTATGGGATTGTTGGGAGGATGGTAATTTACCATTGGTTAGTTTTAGTGAAGACTGTAAATCCAGTGGTGAGGCTACATGTAGTTCTAGTGCTGCCACCACTGATCACGGTGGCCGGAAGGTGGCAAAGAGATTGAGACCATTGGAGTTTGAAGAGATAGAGAAGTACTTTGAGATGCCGATAATCATGGCAGCAAAGGAACTAGGGATAGGGTTAACATTGTTGAAGAAAAGATGCAGAGAGCTAAACATAAACAGATGGCCTCATAGAAAACTTACGAGCCTACAATCCCTCATTCAAAATGCCAAGGTAAATTACGAGAATAACCTTCTATACATTACTCATGCATGCATGCCTGCACTTGGTAACCAAAGTAGTTTTGGTATTTTCTAAAATTTTAATTATTAGTTTCTTTATAACATAAACAATGGCCCTAGGCATATTCCACATTAAATCAATTGATTTACTACGATTTCCTGATTTATATTTATATAAACTTAACTCATTGTAAATTTTGTGAACTCACACGAAAAATATATTGCATCTACCTTTTTTTTAAAAAAAAAAACTAGGAGTTGGTATTAAAGGAGGAGATAGAGACGTTAGAAGGGCACAAGAAGATGATGGAGAAATTGCCAGGTATGGAATTGACAGAAAGAACAAAGAAGCTTAGGCAAGCTTGCTTCAAAGCTATTTATAAGAAGAGAAGACTTAACAATCCTTAGTCCTTACCTTTTCTTTTAGCCATTTTGTTATAATTAGTGGATTTTAATCTACATTGTATGTGTTTTTCTCTTGATAGTTTGATACCCTTTTTAGTTTCATTGTGTTTGTCTATTGATTTTTAATGCAAAAAATTTTGTATAATTTGAGTATTATAGTTTGTATTATGTATTTAGCTATGTCCTAGATTGTCGACACGACTACGCTGACGACTCTATACCAGAGGTCTATATAAATAGACTTATGAATTTAGTAGGAATAACTTGATTATAATCTTGTGATTTGTTCCATGTCTGATCCACTCCTAAGATTCACTCGACATGCCCCCAGTTATGTGTAATTAAAATTTTATTAGACTGTTGATCCTAATGAGTCTACCCTGAATATCTTCGATCTTCTTTTCTTTGACCTTTGTTTCCACCACATGGGCTAAGAAAGCCATATATTCTTTTCGTAGATATGATCGAGCTTGAGTACATGACATAAGACTAAGCTTTTTCGAATGAGTCTCGCCATAAATACGAAGACTTTGACCGTCGGCGAGAGGAATACGAATAAACTTATCGTAACATACTATTTCAGCATGGTTTTGGGATAGCCAATACATTCCTACGATGATGTCGAAGCTACCAAGTTCCATAGGAACTAAATTGACAGAAAATTTATGACCGCAAAAATCGAAAGTTTAATCTTGGATGACTGCATTGAGTGAAACGTATTTTCCATCGGCGACTTCTACGGTAAAGTACTCATCAAGAATCGTGCGAGATGTGTGAAGTATGGGCTCAAATTCCAAAGACACAAAACTTTTATCGACACCTGAATCAAAAAGTACTGACGCGTAGCAGTCATTTATGAGAAACGTACCATTTACGACCTTGTTATCGGTCTTTGCTTGGGTTGCGGTAATGACAAAGGCTCGGCCTTTGGGAGCTGGAACCTGCATTGTTGGATTAGCCTGGGCTTGGGTGTTGATGATATTGACTAGCCTAGGACACACGTTTCTGAAATGGGTGGGGTCACCACAGTTGAAGCATGTTCCAGTTGGATATCGGGTTTGTGTTTGCTGATTTGAGGGTAGATAGAGTGGTCGCTGAGTTTTTGGTGCACGACATGTGTCCGCCAAGTGGCCATAGCGACCACAATTCGTACAGAGGCGACACGGGCTGGTGGTCATATGGTGATAGTTACAGTGTTTACAGAGGGGGTGAGGTCCGGTATACGGCTTTTTATTCGGTTGGGCTTGTGGGGTGACTTGGGTGATAGGAGTACCAGGGGTAATAACAGCATGGTTGTGGTGATGACTTTTCCGCTTCTTTTTGTCATGTCGGTGGGAGGACTCGGACTTGACAATTAGGGGGGTCTCAGGGGTCGGCTTTTCAGTTGACATCTTTGAACCCTTGCGTGGGAGGACACCATCGTTCATATTGTCCTCGTTGAGTTGACCTGCTATTTCAATGACAGATTCTAGGGTAGATGGCCTGCTGCTGGTCACCGAATCACGGATCTGGCGTGGTAACCCTTTGATGTAGCGACGTATTGCAGTTTTTATAGGTTGAACCATGTGAGGTAGGAGTCTCGAGAGATCATGGAATCTATTGGTGTAGGTCGCGTTGTCGCCTCCCACCTGTTTCAGATTCCAGAATTCATCCTCGAGAGTTTGCAATTCGCTGTCAGGGCATAACTTCTCCATCATGCGTTCCTTTAGTTTTGACCAGGTCATTGCCAAGGCAACAACCTCTCCATTTGCCCGTTTTTCTAGGTTTCACCATGTGAGAGCATGACCTTGGAGGCACCCTATAGCATGACGGACCATCAGGTCCTCAGGACACTCGCTATGGATGAAAGTACTCTCCATTTCTTCAATCCATGTGCGGAGTGCGGTGGCACCATCGATGCCTTTGAAGTAAGGCGGATTGCAGTTACGAAAGTGCTTGAACGAGCAACGAGGAGTGGTTGCTGGAGCTTGTGGCTGAAGAGAATGAAGTTGGGTTGCAATTGTTGGGATGACGTTTGCTACCTCCTTGGCGATAAGGGCAGCTAGCCTTCGGTTGTTGCGAGCAGCGTATGGGGGTCGTAATGCCATCTACGAGAAACACGCATATGGACTTGTGAGTTATTTGTAAATTGATTATGGAAATAAAGTTTTTAGACATTGTTGGGTAAAATAATTGTAAAACACTTGTTGGGCCATGGTTAGGAGTGTTGGGCACCTTTTGGGCTTTCCATGGTTACTAAATGTGAAACATGTAGCACTTGCGTGGGCCCCCACAAAACTAAGTTTTCACATGTCTTTCCCACTACTAGGCCCATTAGGGAACTTAATAGTCCAATGAGTTGGCCATTTTGGAGTGTATCCTTTCGGATACGTTTGATAAGGTCGGGTATTTTGTTGGCTCAAAAGTAATGTGAATGACGCGCTTTGGCCTATAGGTTTGGGAACTCTCGCCTTTGGTCCCCAGATAAGCAAACTGGTCCCTCGGTTGATTGGGATGTATACGAATGCTTGCCTAGTCAGGACTTTCAGGCTACCGGCACCTCCCCCTTCCAGTTACTACGCGTCCATTACTATGTTCCTACCCAACTAGAGTGGATGACTTTGAATTTCCTATGAGCTCTAAGGAATATATATGTATATACATTTTTTTTAAAACCACTTGAATATGTGTGTGATTTTCAGAGAAAGAGGAGAATATTCACCAGTGTATGCACACATATAAGTGTCAGGAGTAATACGTATGCACTTAAGGGAGCAATTAACACACAAAGGTATTCCTAGGATTTTCTAAGTGTGAATTGCATGCAGTTGTGTGTGCATTTTATAAACTAGCATACGAGAGGACCCTAGAGGCTATAGACTAGGTCAAGGCAATTAACCTAATTCCCTATAGTCAAGGGCTCTGATACCAATCTGTCACACCCCGATCCTTGTCGGAATCGATCAAGGCGTGATATATTGTTTAAAGTCTCATGACAACTATGTTATAATATGATTAGATTCAATTAAGTACTAAGTATGCAAACAAGATCCACAACATACAAATACAAATCCAAATACGAACAACATTTATTACATCAAATTTAAATAGTCTTGTGGATTTCTAAGGCACAACCTATTTTTCATCAACTTCATTCTTCAAATCTGCATCATGGGTAAAAACAGGTCAACTACGAGAGTTGGTGAGTAATCTAATTTTAGTAGAGAAAATTGTGAAGTTGAAACATTTATAATTTGAAATTTGTTTTCTTTTGAAGTCGGCAAACAATTGTATTTGAGATAACGGTTTATAAATCAAAAATTGATTAACAAATGATAACAACAACAATAAGTCCTCACCCTATATATACATATGTATATATATATATATATATATATATATATATATATATATATATATATATATATATATATATATATATATATATATATATATATAGGATGGAGCATCTAATCATCAAACACACTCAACCACGTGCGATCAATCACCTTAGCGTCCCAAGGCGGGGTGGTCAACCCAATAGCGCTATTATTGTCCATAACGTACCTCAAGAATACGGGCATAGTCATGGAGATTAGACTAAAAATGGTAATGCACTACAAGTACATGTAGCGTAAACAAACAATAGTTATACAATTAATGACTCACGTATAAATGTTCCAACAATGTCTCAATTGTGATAAAACAATAAAATGAAGTTGGAACATATTAGAACCACATGATACACCCCAAAAGTATTGAAAATTATAAAATATGGGGTAGATTACTCACATTAGTCCCAAAAGGAATTGCGTGTGTCGTACGATAGACGGTTCGGGTCAAAATGGCGTAGAACCTAATATAATTAATAGTTTTGGTTTAGGAACTGCTAAACGAGAATGGAGTATTAATACAAATAATTAGACACATATTCTTATATTAGATGAATTAACAATAACTCATTTTGATTAGAATATTAAGGTATTCATTTGTTAAATGAATTTTAAATTGAATTAATTACTTTGCATAATTAATTTATATTTTCAATTTAGGCCAGATTTTAATAATTTCTTATTAAAATAGTAACTTGCCCAATTATAATTATTTACAGATTTTAACAATTATTTATATGAAATAATCATTAAAATGCATTTTTTACATGCTTAAATACTTAGGAAAATGGTTTTAAATAGTAAAGAGTATTGAAAAATTATGAAATTATTAGGAAATCATTATTTCATACAATATTAATTACTGTAAAATTTTTATATTTTTCTGAACTGTTTTAGTATTTATTTAATACTTTAATGATTAAACAACAACAAAATTCGGGAAAAATAATAAATGATTCGCAAAAATTCTGTAAAATTAACCATAGTTTTATAACATGATATAGAGCCCAGTGTATAAGTTTCGGATATTTGTGACTATGGGAAGTATTTTTTATATATTTCATTATTAATTAATCAATAAAACCATAAATAATAGTAAACAGTAATATAAATGCATGAAACTTCATAAATTATGTTTAATCAATATATGAGTCATCCCAGAATTTTCTCAGAATTTATTGAATGCAAAAAGTATTTTATGTGAATTATTGCCCTACTTTATTGCAATAATTATAGTAATTCAATAAAAATAAGTTATTTTCTGAAAATTTCCAGAACTTCTTATTTTATTGATGGGATTCTGAGAAAAATCAGGTTTATGCATAAAATGAGTTTTAGATAGTTTGGTGGATTTAATTTGTTTCTTGTATGAATTTGAAACTTTTAACAACATACCTTGTTGAATGCTTCAAGAGGGATGAAGATTGGAGTATAATAGATTGTTCTTGGCTGGAATATGAGTATTTCTTGGATGAATTTCGAGATTGAGAGTGAGAGAAAGAATAGAGAAGGTTTAAGTGGTGAAGAGAATAATGTGTTGGGAGAAAAAGGAAAGGAAAGTGGATGAGAGGTGTGAGTGGGAGACCATGGGAATAATCTTTTTGCTTTTGGTGGTCTTCATAATTTCCCACTAACACAAGCATCTTTTACATAATTAATATAAGAGTTTTATAAAATTTAATGTAAAGTTTATAAAAATAGAGTTTTATAAAAGATAGGTTATTATTTGATTATAACAATCTACTTTGATTTGAAGTTTAATTATAGCATTCAAGTTTGATTCTTTTAATTTAATTAGAGCATTATACTTTGATTTGATTTTAATATGGTATCATAATTTAATTGGATTATAGTTATAACGTTGTACTATACTATGTTGCTAGTAACGTCAATTTATATCGTAGTGTATGGGTTTTGATCCTATTAGCGTCAAGTAATCTTGAGTAGGGTTTATTAAATTTCCAATGTTGTTTAGCACTGTAAAGGCTAAGGAAAATCAAACACACGAATTTTCCAAATGATGTTTTCTCATTAAAGTAGCGAATTGTATAGTTATTACATAACGTAAACCCTAACATACAAGGGTTAAGGGAGTTGACCGGTTTGACTTGTTGACTTAGTTTGACTTTGCCTTGACCGAAATTTGACGGTTGTCACAATGACTAGACATATAACGAGGACCACCAACAAACGATGCAGGTAAGAAAACCCCGTTTACCCACAAAATGATTCTCTCTACCATTTAGAGTGGACATCGTAAAGACCATACACATACTCAGACCGTAAATGGTCCTGGTTATTTAAAATAAAATCTAAGCGATCTGCCTCAATAGAAGTGTAAGCATCGACCAGGTACTGCTAGAAAAGCCGACCTGAATTACGTATAAGAGAGTATAAATCCCGACGTGCATGAATTTGATAACTATAGTACATGTTTACTGTCAGGTTCCTAACACTACTACCCGTGTCGTCACCTAATTTCAAACGTGGAGACCAACCCTCCTCACCAAACGGGAAAAGCAAAGGATATTGTAATGACATATAACTGGGATGAAGTCTACTTACTCGTTGAGGACAACCAGATTTCAAGTAGACAACAATATCATATTTTCTAGAATTACTATCATCACCAGTAACGATACAACCCAAAGTACCAGGTGCTGTCGAAGCATATCTACGATCAGGGACGTCACTATAGAAACGAACTGCATAGGAATCCAAATTCATAGCTTCAACCATCTACTTAGCTGTTTTAAATGTCTCAACATATTCATTATGATTTGAAAGGGATTCCATTAGAATTCGTATAATACTAGCATCCAAATCTCTCCTAGCAGGATTATGAAAGGCCTTCAACCGATTAGAAACTTCATTAGCAGTATCAACAACATACAACTACAAAAACCTTGGACCTTTGGACGCATCAGGGCACAAAGACCCTATCCAATGACAAACCTGACCAGAAACCTTAAAAACATATGGACCACGACCGTTATTAATATCCTTATCAAATACAACCCCAAAAGATGTCATGGAAAACATACTATTATAATCTCTAATATCATTCAAAAAACTAATATTTGCATAAAGGTTATAAATTTCAGGAGGAGGCCTTCGCAGAAGAGGCAACACAATAGAACCTCCTTTACAACAATGATTATACCTAGGACGATTAGTTTCATAACGATTTTCAAGCCTTTCAATATACCAAAATAAAGCCCCACAAAATTCGCAAACACAGATACAATCCCCACAGTCGTAATATGCAGGAAGAGCAGCAAAAGCAAAAACCTGGGATCGTCGAGTCCTGCGCAAAGGAGGACCAACAGATGCAGAAAAAGGTGGCCCACATTCAATAAGCTTACGTTTCCGAGCCTTAGGTATATTGACCAACTGTAACATCCATAAAATTCAAGCAAATTTAAAACTTTTTCAACCATTCAAAAACCATTAATTATTACAAAGTCTTTTCAAAATAGTTTCATGTCAGAGTATCCTGGAAATCAAAATCATAAAATATGAGGAGGTGCACGATCATGCCTTCGCCTTCCCGCGATCATCTGAAGTACCTGAAACAAAATCAACAACTGTAAGCCCGAAGCTTAGTGAGTTCCCCCAAAATACCAATGACATACAAACAATAACAATATCATACAAACAACATGCATATATAAAGTCTACAGTACGACTGGTCCGCCCGCACCGGGCCTTCAGTCTTCCTGGTCCACTCTCAGAGTCTTCAGTATGACTGGACCGCTCTCACTGGACCTTCAGTCTATCTGGCCTACTCTTAGAATCTTCAGCACGTCTGTTTTGCCCTTCCGGGCCTTCAGCCTGTCTGGACCGTTCTCCGGGCCTTCGGAGTGACTAGTACGCCCTACTGGGTCTGCAGTCTATCTGAGCTGCCCTGGGTACGTTTTCCTAGAGCACAAAGCATGACCGCCTCAACCCACCCCCAATCACACAATCAACACATAAATATCATACGTTAGCTAGCATGTACATGTAATCATACATATCTAACATATCACAAATCATAGCATCATCCTATATACCAGGATACCGATCTAACAGATCACTAAACATAACATCATCTTATAACCAGAATACAGATCTAACAGATCACTAACATAGCATCATCCTATAACCAGGATACAAATATAACAAATCACTAACATAGTATCATCCTATCACCAGGATACAATCATAAAGGGCCCGCCTTGGTGCCCTATACCCTATTGATATAGCGAGAAGAACTCACCTCACAAGTAGTGCCGAACTGGACTGAAAGTCTCCGACCGCTGTCTCACCGAAAATCCTGAACTATCCAAAATAACGAATACTAAGTCAACAATTGGGATATCAATCTTGACCAAGGGTCTCACATAGGGTAATAGTCCATTTTTCCTTTTCTCTAATTTGGGCCAAGGCCCAACATCAAATCCATGATCCAAAAGTCCGCATATACAAGGCCCATCATTGGCCTAATTTTCCCAATTAGGCCTCACTCTATAATTCGGGCTCACCCTAAGGTCCATTTCCATAATAGGCCCAAAATACATTTATTCAGAAGTCCAGCAAAGGCCAAAACCATAATGACCCAAAGGTGGCCCAATCCAAAACCCAAATCGTAAAATCCCAATAGAGGGCGTACGCTGGGCGTACTCCGCCTTGCGTTGACCAACATCGGGGTGGTTGACTCAGTACGTTGGGTGTACAAAACTTACGCGGGGCATACGCAACTTTTACCAAAACTCTAATAAGTGTTTAATGGCCTAAGCACTTAAGCCCAAACTCTAGATCCATTGACTAAACGAACCCCAGAACCATAAAGCCTCGAACTTTAAGACTTTGGACGTCCAAAAAGCCCTTAATACATGGTCTTAACCCATTAAGACCTTCCTACTACTTGCATGGGACACTTTTTGCTATTGGGACTTCATTTTTATCATTTAGAACCCTTCCTAGGGTCTGAAAGGACAATTTTTTACGTCCAAAACGCATCATACACAAACTTGGGACTTTTTGGGACAAATAAGGTGTCATAAAGCTAATATGGAAAGATCTACATCATACAAGCATAAAGGTTGGAGCTTTTTACCTCCTAGAGCTTCTAGAGCGCAAAGTAACCTCAGATCTACAAGCTTGCCTCACTTCTCCAACTCCTTGGTGCAATACCTTCTTCTTCAACTACTCAAAACACACAATTTTAGCTCACACACTCAAGAGAGGGGTTAGGGTTTGGGGAAAACAGCTCAAAGATATGGAGTATGAAATGATAGAGGGTTGTGAGCTCATAAGGACGTTTATATATCACCCAAACCCTAAATATTAGGGTTGCCATCTATCGTGAGTACGCCCAGCGTACACAAGTGTACGCCTAGCATACTAGGGTACGCTTAGTACGCTCAGCGTACCTTATGTTACAACTCTCCCCCACTTGACCTAGACCTCGTCCTCGAAGACTGCTGTAGCAAACAAATCTGGATAATGCTCCCGCATCTCAGACTCCGGCTCCCAAGTCCACTCGGATCCCTTCCAATGCCGCCACTGTACTCTTACCAGAGGTATCTCCTTGTTGCACATAACCTTTATCTTCCTCTCTAATACAACCACTGGCTGCTCAACATTATTCATGCGTTCATCGACCTGAATGTCGTCCAAGGACACTACCGCATCCTCGTCCAATATGCACTTCCGCAACTGCGAAACGTAGAAAGTGCTATAAATCTGACGGAGCTCCTCAGGAAGATCCACCCTATACGCCACTTTGCCAACCCTGGCAATAATCCGAAACGGTCCAATAAACTGGGGACCCAACTTCCCCCTCTTCCTGAAGCGTATCACACCCTTCCAGGGTGATACCTTCAGTAGTACCATGTCACCGACCTGAAACTCCAATTAAGATCGTCGCCGGTCGGCTGAACTCTTCTTGAGCATATAGAATTATTACGTAGAGAAAACGAGGACTTGATAATGTTAAAAATCTTCTTGAGCATATAGAATTATTACGTAGAGAGAACGAGGACTTGAAATATGAAGGGTATCAACTTAGGAAAGGACAGAAACCCCTGAAGGATGAATTAGAAGCAAAAACCAAAGACTTTAGAAAACTTCAGGAAGAGTATAGCAATAAGAGTGCGAGTTATAGATATGTGATTGAACAACTTGCTGAGGTAACTGCTGAGCTTGACACATTGAAGAACAAATTTGAAAATGCAGATTTTACTTTTAGAAAATTTGATGTGTCAAGTGAAGTAGTTGCATCCATGATAGAAACTAATTTGAAATTCAAAGAGAATCAGCAAAAGGGTTTAGGATATGACAAAGTGCCTCCTCCTTATAATCATAATTATCAGTTTAAGCCGTTGTCTAAAGAAGAGATTGACAGAGAACCATTTCTTAAATATGGATTTGTGTCAGGAGGTAGTATTAATGTTGAAAATGTTGGGTTTTGAGCATTCTAACACTCCTATGGTGTACATGCAACCCTATAAACCTTGGATCTATGTTTTCTCTATTATACATGCAAATATTAAATATTCCAAGGTTTCATCCTAACTAGCATATTATGAAGCACCTATACTACAAAGTTCTAGTTAGATGACATACCTTTTGATGTAGCTTGATGTCTTCAAGCTTTAAGAGCTTAGCCCCAATAGTGTGGAAGCCTCAAGTGGAA
Source organism: Lactuca virosa (assembly GCF_052849685.1). Taxonomy (NCBI): domain Eukaryota; kingdom Viridiplantae; phylum Streptophyta; class Magnoliopsida; order Asterales; family Asteraceae; genus Lactuca; species Lactuca virosa. The sequence goes on along the minus strand of NC_136428.1, from coordinate 169,526,266 downwards.
TCACAAATCACCAAAACACCTTGGAAAACCTTTAGAGAATATGGATACTTGGCTCACACTATGAAATCGGTTATTGCCCTCTTTAGTGTATCCACACTAGCCACTAGCATAATTTCATGAACCATAAGACCCTTTATATAGTGTGGAGGATTAGGGTTAAACCCTAATACCCATGACCTTTCATTTCCTAGGATCCATGGGTTAAAGCTCCATGGACTATCCATGAAGACTTAGCCCAACCTAAATGAACTTGGCCCACTACACATATATATATCTAAGAGTCCATATTTAATTAGTTCCTTTTTATCACTTAATTAATTATAAATTAATTCTTGATCAATACTAATTAAATAATATGATTATATATTAATATATTAGAACTTATAATATATTAATATAAATCATAAATATACTATTCTCAAAAGACTATCCATATAAATTGTGTCGGTGAAGTGCAACCCAAATGGACCATGCCGGGTCGGGTCAAGTACATACCAAATATAGTTATGGACTTAGACATTAATCTAACAGTCTCCCACTTGGATAAGTCTAAAACTATTATTGAGTATGACTTCAAAAACCAACTGACAATCGTAGCTCTTAAAGCCGCTGTCGAACTCTGATCTTGTCAATGAACTCTGACCTTTGTCAATGACTTGTCCGTTAGATAAGGGATCATATATTCCTCCATTATAGATATCATATGGACTGAGACATGGATTATAATCAGTCTCTCTGTCCATTTGTTGTTTCCCGATTTTCGATTTATGACGACTGACTGATTGAACAAATCAAATCAGTCCTGGCTTGGCCAAGCACTCACATGTGTCATCACTAAATCATCGAGGGGCCCACATATATCGCTTTTATCCCGAAGGTAAAAGGAATGGATAAACTTCGAATCATATGGCTTGTTCTACTACTTGTTGAATCATACACAAAGGCACGTTTTATAACATCGAGTTACCAAATGCGTTTTCGTGCAATCAATGTATAACCAACTCATAGTAACAACTCATATCTCTAGGTTTGAAGAATATAAGATATTATCGTTTCATGATCACTCGTGATAAAATCCATGAAGTGATTCAAATGAGCGCGGGTTGAATCCAATACTCAGAACTTATGAGCACTCATGAGTGTTGTAGCACCACTTTGTCCACCAACTTGGACCTCTACAAACCAACCCATGACAGTCTTGATTCATATCTACTTCCAACATATGACCGACTGTGGATGGTTTGAATAACTTAATCATTCAGGAAGAGCGACTTAGTTATTCTGGAAGTCAAAACATGCAAAGTGAAACACAAGAATAAATGAATCAAATATGGTATCAAACCCTATGAATATAAATAAACACTTTTATTTATCACCATACTGATTACTCATTATTCATTGTTTCGGTTTTATCAACTTTATACTTGAATTAAAAACACTAGTTGTCCCATGTTCCAAGCATGTACACTATGTTTTTTCTTAAACAATAGCTTTGCCATACACCAAGTATGCACTCTATGTTTGTCTATGATCCTTACTTTGTGAAATAAACCAATTGAACATAATTTCAATGATTCTAATTTCAAACTCCCAAATCCTTATCGAAAAATGTAAGAATTTCAAATTCCTATCATTTATCGAAATCTGTTTAGATTTTAAACTTATATGCACTGACCCTCCTGTAATGAATATGTACAAAGTCACAAAGACTTGTCAACAATCATTATAAGGTATTCCAATGGAGATCAACTCCATGGAAACTAAGTCTCATATTCAAAGTACATTGCTTTGGACATGCTTCTTGCATTAAGTTTTCTAATCTTACACATATAACTTCCACCTATGGAGACAACTCCATATTCTCATTTTGACTATCACTTCTGAATAAGAGATGCCTCTTTTCAGAATATGTCAAGATGGTCCTTCCAAAATTAGCACTATACTTCCAACTGTCCCTGAGCAACCAATCTTTGGTAAACCTCAGATTGTCCTCGACAATTGCTTAATCATTTTAGTCATATCCAATTCTAGACCTTTTCCCTTCTTAATGCCTCTGGGCATTTGGAAAAATTTAGAAATGACAAATTTTATAGCACATGCAATCGATCCTGTACCCAAAGCAAATGGTACACGATTCATGATGTCTCACATAAAGACATGATTCTAGACCAGTCTTTTGCTACAATATTTTTATTTGCCATGTTTTCAAAATTTGACCATGAAGAGAGATGCCGTAATCATAATCGAATTTTGAGAACGCAATATATAGAATTTTCTTAAGTTGAACCAATCCAACATGAAATTCATATATATATTCTTGACTAAAGATGATTAAGGTCTCAATCTAAGCCTTTAGAACTAAAATGAAGTATATCCTCTCCCTTAATTATAGCAAAACAACTTTTTCAATCCCTACAGCCTCACGAATTGAAACTTTTGTTTTCTATAATTAACATTGCTAACTTGCAACACTAACAATAATTATCATGCTCCCACTAACATGATGATTATTAGCATAACACTTATGCTCCCACTAGCTTTGACATGTACTCAGAAATCCGCTGGACTTCTAGAAATCAATACGTTATTGACTTTCTTACCAAAGTTCAGATTTCTGATACGAGATGCTTTGATAAAACTTTATCAAAATCATACACCTTTCCTTAGATAGCATGCATGTGTGTCTAAACAATTTCAGAACTATGAAAAGGGATGTCGTAATCATAGTCTCAATTGTTTAGAACTTTTGCCATCTGCTTCAAATCTACTTGGTGGAAGTGTTTCCTCACCATCATTTTCATGAATCGGAGAGAAACCTTATGACCCTTAGATTTTATAATGTATGTGTTCTTATCCATGTGAATCGTCAAAACCATAGTCACAAGACAAGGATAATGACAAATCCAAACTCATATGGACCGAACTTATGCAATCTTAACTTCTTGCCACCTGGCAGTACAGGGCCTGCCATTGCTTCCAAGTTGTTATGCAACCAATTGAGAACTTTTAGAACTCCTATGCAAAGCCAACTTTAACTGGAATGGGCACATAATATGTCAACACAATAGGTTATAAACCTCAAGTCGTGTGCTAGTGAAGAACCTCAGGTTTTATTCTTGATTAGTTGTTGAAATTCTTTTTAGGATCTTTAAGACTCCCACTATCCTCTTGACATATAAGACTATCTTGCCAAATATTCAAGAGATAGTGCGGATTCTTTATCAAGACAAACACTTCACACAATTGGCCTTAGTTGGTCTTTGTTTTATCCAAAACATCACAACTTACCAATTTCAAATGTACAAGAGTAGGACGCTTTTACTCTTACATTTGACAAGTGTTTTAAACCTTTCTTTAAGATATGTCACTCAAGTTACAATCTTGGAGTATGACTCTAAGAATTGTTTTGGAACGAAGTATGACTCATCTTCCTAATCTAACCATTTCAACAATTCATGACTCATCTTCTTAGTCATAAGAATGCACTAAGATGACCTTTAGAGGACTAATTGTGATATCATTTCTAAATCATTAAGATGATCACAAACATGATACTAAAGTACTCTCCCATCTTTTCAGATTTGAGAAACTTTTATCTTTCTGCCTAATTTGATTCTTCCCATTCGTTCTGCCATACATTGAGACTTTTCCAATGTTTCAGAATTATACTTAAACTTGTAAGTATAACCATATTTACTAAACTTTAGTAAATCAAATAGTCTTAACGAGCTTTGTGGTGGACATGACCAGTGCACAAGAATGTGTACTCGATCCCTTTAGTCCTTTACTTGACTCACACATCCATGTGAACAAGTAATTAGTCTTAATTTTCCAATGCTTGAAAGTTCTCATTCATCATACTATACAACTTGCATGATTCCAAGTTTCTATCCAACTGAAATTTGGGTGATGAGAATCTTTCCTTATTTGGAAAATTTAGACACTACCACAAATGAAAGAATCCAATTCATATTTCCACTCTTGCTTTTAATGGAATCATATAAGCAACAATTTTTTTTCCACAAATGCCATTGTAAGGATATTTTAAAATAAATAAAATCAAAATTTTTTTTTCTTTTATTTTAAAACTTTGCGGAAAAACTATCCTTACAGTGCAAAAGCACATGAAAACTTTGTTGTTATCTATTCCTAAGCAATATATCATAACTCCTAAGAAGTAGCTCAAGAATCCGATCTTCAAACTATGCGATAGAAATCCGTCTACGTGATCAGATTCAACATACTCTTTCTTTAAGTTTCTTCACGTTTCTTTGATTCTCAAAACATCAACATGTGACCCAGTCACATCATGTAACAAGAATATCAGAATAGAAACTTAACAGAGTTAGATAGTGGACTTTACCTGAACATCTTTCAGGTAAAGTTGGCAGCTTCGTAACCAATGCCCCTTACCATGTACCATTTTCAATATCCATGGAAGTTTGGGAAGTTGATCTTCTAATCAAATTTGCTTTACTAGTCCTCCTAATCATTGCTGATTTAGAAGCACCAAGCAAATAGATAAGATCATTAAGGTTCATGTCATAGTCTGTTCCATAGTAGTCCCAAAGGAACTCACTATGTGACATAGAAAGTGATTGGACATCCAACTTTCTCAAGACTTTGACACCCAACTCTCCCGGCTTGTCAATATGTGACTTTATCTCCAAGATGTGATCACACATAGACCTTGCTTGCCAATAGGGCTTGAGTGACCTTGAACTAGTGGGTTAGGGAGAATAATTGGAGGAGGTGGAGGAAGTGAAGTTCCAAGAGATTTGGGAGGATCATAGATGTCTGAACCAGACATCTTTTGGGAGATATTCAAGATAGTTGATCTAAAGTCCTTAATATAACACCCAATATGAAATATTAGGGCTAGGACCCAACAAACTATTTTATAACTTGGAAGAGGGATGCTGTAATCCAGGCTATAAAATATTTGAACGTAGGTGAATGACGATTCACCAATTTCCACCAAGACAAGCGAAATGTATTATTAGGTTTTAATTGGTTTTGAAACTCCTAGATTCTTTTGAGATTCATTGAACTTTTCAAAGGCATGTTTCAATCTCAAGTGTGCCCTTCAGGTTTTGTGACTGGGATGCCGAGGATCACAAAACAAGGTGTGAATAACCATGCAAATATACTTGGTACCCTTAATATTTACCCCTCAATCGATGTGCCGGTTAACCACGCACGCTCCACCGATACTATGATAAACATTAAGTTACCCTTTGCCTACCTTGTTAAATCAAGCTAGTGTGCCGGTTAACCACACACGCTCCACTAACTGACTTAAGCAAAGTGCAAAGTGTAATTTCATGGGTTAGCACCAAATTCACATTTTCCTAAGTAACTAAGATTGGGAATTATTAAGAGTTTAGTTACTTAGTATTTATCATTAATACTTTTAATGAAGGGAGAATTATAGTCCTTGTCCTACCCGTTCGGCTAACGACCCTCCACCGGTCAAGGAAGCGGTGGGTGAGAGTGGACACCCATTAAACTGCCATTTTATAGGCAGTAACCTTATACCCCCCTTATAGACCGGCTTCGTGAATGAGGCCTACTAATGGTAAGACGACTTTACTCTTATACATATATATAAATATTATTAACTTATAATATTATAAAGTATAAGGGTTGAATTTTAACTTTTAAAATTCTAAGGGCTTAACTTGGAATTAAAGGATTCATAAGTGAAAACTTTACAAATTCCAAAACTTGAGGGCAAGTTTTTGAATCTATTCAAAACTTTTCATTTCATAACTTATGAGTTTAATGGTTCATTAAAATGAAGACTCTTCATTTTTTATGTAACCTCTTATTCTTTAATAACACTTTTAAAGAAGTGACCCTTAAGCATCCATAACTTGAGGACAAGTTATGGAGTCATAATACTATTTAATGAAAAAGACTCTTCATTTTTTTTATGTAACCTATGGAACTTTTATGAGTTTTAAGATTCATAAATGTGACCTTTTATGTAACTTGAGGACAAGTTACAAAAACACATTTTATGAACTACCTCTAGATTAATTAGGATTGAAAACAACTAAAACACAATTTTTTTTTCATTAATCTAAACTAATTCATAAATCAAGGAAACATAAAACTTTTGGTAATCCATAACTTATGGAGTTAAATGCTTGTTTTATGATGAAACTTTTCATGTTCCATAACTTAAGAATAAGCTATGGAATTCTTTAAAACATTAACACCAAATTTTTTAACTCCATAAAAACTTTGAATTAATTTTTTTTAAAACCTTTTCATACCCATAACTTATGGAGGTTTCAAAACACTTAAGATCACAACTTTAAAAAAAACTTTTGAGCTCCAAAATTTTATGACAAAATTTGTAACTCCTTAAAACATTTAGATCAAACTTTTAAAACTAATAAAATAATCATATCATTTTATCTTTTACTAAATTTGGCCTAATTCAACTCATATAGCAAATGATTCAAATTTTACAAATAATTAGTTTTTCACAAAACAAGTAATTATCTTAAAATTTGACAAACTTCATGTTTTTTTTTTTTTTTTTTTTCAACTTTGAAAATCAAACATTTATATGAATATAACAGAAAACAACCCATGGCTCTGATACCACTGTTGGGTTTTGAGCATTCTAACACTCCTATGGTGTACATGCAACCCTATAAACCTTGGATCTATGTTTTCTCTATTATACATGCAAATATTAAATATTCCAAGGTTTCATCCTAACTAGCATATTATGAAGCACCTATACTATAAAGTTCTAGTTAGATGACATACATTTTGATGTAGCTTGATGTCTTCAAGCTTTAAGAGCTTAGCTCCAATAGTGTGGAAGCCTCAAGTGGAATCACAAATCACCAAAACACCTTGGAAAACCTTTAGAGAATATGGATACTTGGCTCACACTATGAAATCGGTTATTGCCCTCTTTAGTGTATCCACACTAGCCACTAGCATAATTTCATGAACCATAAGACCCTTTATATAGTGTGGAGGATTAGGGTTAAACCCTAATACCCATGACCTTTCATTTCCTAGGATCCATGGGTTAAAGCTCCATGGACTATCCATGAAGACTTAGCCCAACCTAAATGAACTTGGCCCACTACACATATATATATCTAAGAGTCCATATTTAATTAGTTCCTTTCTATCACTTAATTAATTATAAATTAATTCTTGATCAATACTAATTAAATAATATGATTATATATTAATATATTAGAACTTATAATATATTAATATAAATCATAAATATACTATTCTCAAAAGACTATCCATATAAATTGTGTCGGTGAAGTGCAACCCAAATGGACCATGCCGGGTCGGGTCAAGTACATACCAAATATAGTTATGGACTTAGACATGAATCCAACAGAAAATACTAATGTTTCTACTTCCAATTCAGATCAACCTCTAAGTCATTGCAGACAAGCTTCTGAAGATAGTGTGTCTGATAATAAGATTGTTTCAAAGTCTGATGACTTAAATTTCTTCGATATATTTGATGATATCTTTGATAATTCTGTCGTGGATGTGCCAGAAAGTGTTGAGCTGAACGATTCTAATGCTTTCACTTCTTGTGCATGTAAAGTAACGCAAGATGAGAACAAGGAGAAAATTATTGAACAAACCAATGTCTCCTTGAACTCTGAATCTATTGCTTCGAACTCAGTTGCTTCTGATCAACCTGCTGTTGAGAAGTACAGGCCACCAATTCCAGTGAAACAGCCAGCCTGCTGCAATTGTGCTTGTGGGAACAACAAGAGACAAGGCAAGGACACGCCACCAGGCGCAGGAAGAAACAACTCCTACGTGAAGAAGCAGAATTGCTTTCACTGTGGAACACCTGGACACATTGCCAGAAATTGTCCTAATCGTGCATACACTCCGTGTTACGCACAAGGATGGAAAAATGCGCCAAGAGGGAGATTTTCCAAAAGAAACCCCTCAAGGTCACGATCAGACATTGGCGACTGGAATGCCACGAAGGGCAAGAATTCAACTCCCAAGGCCAAGAAATCAACTCCCAACAACAAGAAGGGAATGCCGGCCAAGAAGCAAAGATCAAGAGATGCTCCAGTGAAGCCAAGACTGGTTAGGTCAAAGTCATCTCGAAGATCGGCTTCAAGTTCTGAAACAAGTGCCGGGGCACCCATCGGAGCGAAAACGAAATGGGTTAAACCCAACTATAGATGGGTACCAAAGGTTCAATCTCCTAAATCTCCTAATGCTTATAATATTTCTTCATCTTCTGTTTGTGATGAACATGATATGTCATGGGAGAGAGTACTGTGCAAGGATGACAAAGGTCAACCCAGTTTCAAAATGGACTGGGTTCCAAAGATCAACTAATCCCGCTCTGTGTCGGAGCAGCTATGGAGGCATATCATCAGACTTAGGTTTGTTGATAGTGGCTGTTCTAGGAACATGATAGGAGGCATCTCTCAACTGTACTACATTCATAACTTTGTTTGAGAGTATGTGTCCTTTGCGGGAAGGGAAAAAAGGAAGGGATCATTCATGGGGTCAGTGCTTAATGTCATGAAGAATTTTCAGATCTGTTCTGAGATTATGTGTGCTGTTCTCAGACCTTCTGGATGCAAATTCAATCGGTGACTTACGGTTTGAGTTTTCTTCTCTAGACTCCTGAGCTTATCTTAAACTGATTCATTTTGAAGACAATTTTTTATTTCCTTATATTTCTTTCTTTAGTAGATTATTTTGGGAAGTGATATGAAGTCTAGTGCTAAAGGGCAATATGAAATTCGTGTAATGCACTAAAGCCGAATTGTCTAGACTCTGTATTCAATGTGCTGGTAGGCACAAAGGATTCAAATGGACTAGACATTGATTGACCATGAAAGGACTAGACAATATAGATTTAGATAGTTTCATTTGGACTGACCATACGACGCTCGGGTAGATTGAGCAGTGAGATAAACATGGGAACCTGCCAGATACACTAAAAGTTAATTATCTAGAACTGTGGCTCATATTTCCTTGATGTATGGACTTATGTCCTTAATTCCGGTATTGATAGGCAACTGGGGGGTTCTGATAAAGTAGCTCTGTAGGAAATTATTTTCTTGATTTCTATCTGTCAGTCATATGTTGCTTCCTTTGCGTGATTGGAACATATCCGACCTGGATTGTAACATATGCAGCTCTAATTCTATGCACCTCCTTATCTATGAAATTCTTTCTATCTGTTAGCCATATGCTGTCCCCTCTACGTGATCGGAAGATTCGACCTGGGACACAACATATGCAACATTCTATCTCTCAATCCCTCTATCTATGTTTGTCATATGTTGTTCCCTCTGTGTGATTGGAAGACATCCGACCTGGGATAGAACATATGCACTTCTATATCTGACCTCTTTCTTAATGATTGAATACTCACCTAAAGTAAGGAGTTCTTTGGAAGTTCTTTATTACCGGGGTATATCAGGAAGTGGGAAAAACGTTCTAGTACATCTAAAATTGAACCATTTAATAGGTTGTTTGTAGATCTTGCTGCTTAATTTAAGTGGACAACAATATCCTTGGTCGTCGTCAGCTAAATGTCCATTTAGGAATATATATCACAATGACTTGTCACTTATAATATGTCCAAATTGTCAACATCATTTGTGTTTAAGTGGACCACAATACCGGTGATTCACCAGATCTAGACATGCAGGCATGCGCTGATAAACGATATTGGATTGCTTGACAACTTTGATCCCAAATATTTTCGTTTTTGTTAAATTTGTTCATTGTTTTCCTCTATGCACAAATTTAGGGGGAGAATTAAAAAAAATTCAAAAATCAAACAAAAATCAGAAAATTCAAAAATCAAACAAAAATCAGAAAATTAAAAATCCAAAAATAGTGTTATTTCTGTTTTTATTTCTTGTTTAGAAAATTAAGAATCCAAAAATAATGTTATTTCTGTTTTTATTTCTTGTTCAGAAAAATCAAAAATCCAAAAATATTTTCTTTTAGTTTTGTTTTGTCTTGAAAAGTGAATTCAGTTGTAGATGAGACTCATGGAGACTGAATCGAAAATTTCCAAGCCAAGACTTCATCTGTGAGTGTCGAAGAATTTTCATTCAAAGGAGCAAGAAATGAAGATTATTCTTTCAACATTCAATCCTTCAACCCCAGAAGCAAGGTCAAGCTGTAATTGATGATTATGTGACAGATTGCATTAAAGCCTCCTCAATCAATTTGCTGCTATCTTGTACCTGCTGAAGTGATCCAGAAGATTAGTTCTCTCTGATAGTCTCTCTGAAGATTCTCAAGCTGAAAGCGCTATCTTTCAAGAATCTTTTCAAGAAGCCTCCTCACCCACCGTGCGTTCAAATCCAAATTCTGAAGAAAAGCCCAACTGCTCAAGATGAAGTCATTCATAGAAGACTTATATGTTCATCTTGATGCTGTGAAGAAAATTGAAGATTAATGCTGAAGCCAAGCTCCCAATGAAGATTAACAAGAAAAGCCAGCTACTTTTTAGGGGGAGTTTGTTGAGTCAGTTAGAAAAGAAAGCTATAAACCAAGGGGGAGATTGTTGGGTCTAAAATATGGTTTATAATTTGCTTTTGTAAACAACTGTATTTTTCTAAAGTGTAATATGTGTTTGCGGCTGCGTTTACGGCTAGGTTGGTGTGTACGGCCGTAAACGGGTTTACGGCCGTAAACCCGTTCACGGCCGTGAACATGTCTACTATATATAGGGTGTGGAGTGCATGTAAGGCAAAGGGCCAAGGAGCTTAAGTGTGTGTAACCTAAGGTGTTATAGAGAGAGAAAGGAGAGAAGGTGCAAGTGTGTGTGAACTATGTGTATGGAGCTTCATTCATATTCATTCAATACATCATAGATTCAACTTATTCTTCTTCTCCTTCTTCTTCTTTTGATCTGACATCATCCGTTTGATTGAGATTCCGCACCATCAAACGGATCTGATTGATACACAAGCATATCAGGGACTTATACATCACAGTCTGAAACGATAGAGACCAGAACCCCATGGCGAGCAACGATCTCGCAGATATACACTTTGGCCAGCTTCTCGGTTGATGAGCTCTCCCGAATGGGCAGAAAATGGGCACTCTTGGTCATTCGATCCACGATGACCCATATAGCGTCGAAACCCTTTGCCGTTCTTAGCAATTTGGTGATGAAGTCCATCGTGATCTGCTCCCATTTCCACATGGGAATCTCTAGTGGATGCAACTTGTCATGTGGCCTTTGGTGCTCTTCCTTGACCATCCTATAGGTCAAGAACCTATCGACGTACCAAGTGATCTCTCGCTTCATGCACGGCCACCAATAACTCAAACTCAGATCCCGATACATCTTGGTGGCCCCCGGGTGAATAGAGAAGTGAGACTTATGAGCCTCCTCCACTACAATCTGTCTGAACCCACCAGATATTGGAACCCAAACCCGACTACAATGGTTCAACAATCCCCGACTATCCTGCACAAATCTGGTGATCTCGCCCCTAATCCTCTCTAGCTTCCAGTTATCATGCTGTACACCCTCATACTGAGCTTCCCTGATCAAGCTCACAAGTGGAGAATCCAATTATATCCTCATACATGTCACTGTAATAGAAGATCCAGCCGACTTGCAGCTCAGGGCGTCCGCCATGACATTTGCTTTACCCAGATGGTAAACGATCTCTCAGTCATAATCCTTGACTACATCCAGCCACCTGCGCTGCCTCATGTTCAGGTTCGGCTGGTCCATGATATGTCTGAAACTCTTGTGGTCCGTGTATATGGTACAACGGACCCCATAGAGATAATGTCTCCAAATATTGAGAGCGAATACCACCGCTCGCAACTCCAAATCATGCGTGGGGTATCTCGTCTCATGCGGTTTCAACTGCCGCGATGCGTAGGCTATCAATCGTCCTCTATGCATGAGGACCGCTCCCAGTCCCTTGATGGATGCATCATAGAACACTACAAAATCCTCAACTCCCTCCGGGAGAGTCAAGATTGGAGCCTCACAAAGTCGCTATCTGAGGGTCTCAAATGCCCTTTGCTGCTCAGCGCCCCACCGGAAATCCACCCTCTTCCTCATCAGATGAGTGAGGGGTACTACAATCTTGGAGATATCCTATATGAATCTCCGGTAGTACCCTGCCAATCCCCAAGAAGCTCCTGATATCCGAGGGAGATTTTGGAACCTCCCACTACATAACGACCTCGATCTTGGACGGATCGACCAAAATCCCCTCCTGGTTAACGAGATGTCCAAGGAACTAAACCTCTCGTAAACAAAACTCACACTTTGATAAATTAGAACAAAGCCGTTCTCGTGTAAAGACTCCTAATATCTCCCAAAGATGCTCCTCGTGCTGCTCTCTGGTCTTGGAATACACCAAGATGTCATCTATAAACACAATGACTGAGCGATCGAGCATCGGTCTGCATACCCGATTCAACAGCTCAATAAATATAGCTGGCGCATTGGTGAGCCCAAACGGCATCACCACGAACGCGTAATGGCCATAACGATTCCGGAACACGGTCTTCTCCACGTCCTCCTGCCGTACCCTGACCTGATGGAGCCCGGACCTCAAATCTATCTTGGAGAGCGAAGATGCTCCATGTAGCTGATTAAAGAGATCATCGATCCATGGTAGTGGTAACGGTTCTTCACCGTCAACTTGTTCAACTCCCGGTAGTCAATGCACATTCAGTGTGAACATCCTTCTTCCTGACGAAGAGAATCGGAGCTCCCCAAGGAGAACTGCTCGGACGAATGAACTGCCTGCCTAGCAGTTCCTGCAGTTGAGATGACAACTCCTGCATCTCAGGTGGTGCCACTCGGTATAGCGCCTTAGCGATAGGGGCTGCACCTGGCACAAGGTCGATCCTGAACTCGACTGTTGGATTAGGTGTCTAAGCCCATAACTATAATTGGTATGTACTTGAATAGATAGCAGCACAGTCCTTTTGGGTTGCCCTCAACCTAGCAACTGGACAAGGAAATTATGAAAGGAGAGATATTAATTTATAAGATTAATAAATTAATATATATATAAATGATTTATTAATATGTTAATGGATTAATATATTAATTAGAAATCATTATGTTTAATTAATTGTTAGCCATAAATTAATCAGAATTGATTTTGGGGTTAAAAGAATTAATTATAAGGTGTAGGGACTAGTTTGCAATTATCTAATAGTTGAGTGGAAGGCTCTAGAACCCCCTTGGAAGAGGGTGGACGAAATCTTTAGGGGAAACCCTAATAATTTCGTCCATAGGGGCTTGGATAAGGCCCTTGGATTTGCTTAGGCCCTAAGCAAAGGATAACTAGGGAATATCAATTGTTTGCTATAACAATTGAAAGGTATGTAAACCCTAAACCCTAGTTTGTTAATTTCGAAATTAGCCTCTCTCCTCTAGGGTTCTTGTTTTGCAATTTAAAGTTGTATCTTCAATAGTTAAAACATAGATCCAAAGTAGGTTGCATGTGAACTTAGGAATTGTTTTCTAGTTTATTTGTTGTACCTAAAACCCATCAGTGGTATCAGAGCCATTGTTGTTTTAAATTGAATTGCTACAATTGTTGAATTGCAAATTAGGGTTTATAGCCATTAAACCCTAAAGGCCAAATTTTCGATTTCTAGGGTTTTGGATCAAAGGTTTTTTTCGAAAACCCTAGCCTCCAAAGAACCCTAATCGAAATTAGGGTTAGGGTTTTGAAAACCCTAGCCTCCGCCCTTGTAAATTTCAAAATTTGCTTAGAAGTTTTAGGGTTTCTTGTTTTGGATAATTGTTACTTAATTAGATTAATTGGATAATTATCCTTACCCTATTTTTCGAAATTTAGAGGGATAAGGATTAGGATTAAATTAATGGATTAATTTAATTAGATAATCCTTACAAGATTTAATAATTTGATTAATAGTTAATTAAAAGATAAATATTAAATCTAGTTAATTGGTTTATTTAAATTTAAATTTAATAGCTTAAATTTCGAAATTTATAAACCCTTGAAGTTTTAAAATGTTTTAAAACACACCTTATATATATATATATTATAATTAAAAGTTTAATATTATATATGTATAAGAATATGGTCAGTCAAATCGCTAGTATGCCTCATTCACGAAGCTAATCTATAAGGGGGGTATAAGGAAACTGCCTATAAAATGGTAGTTGAATGGGTGTCCACTCTCACCCACCGCTTCCTTGATTAGTGGAGGGTCGTTAGCAGAACGGATTTGATAGGACAACTACTTCTCATTAAAAGTATAATGATATTAAAGAAAGTACTAGAACATTATTTTCAAAATCCCAACTCTAGTTACTTTAGGAAAAATGTGAAAAGTATGCTAATCCATGAAATTGCACATTATGCTTTATTGGTCGTTAGTGGAGCGTGTGTGGTTAACCAGCACACTAAAAGGCACTAATAAAGAGTAGTAATGGGTATCTCATAATTGTCATTTTGATGGAGCGTGTGTGGTTTACCAGCACATCAATAGTTAATGATAAAGACAATGAGGTTACCAAGCACATTTGCATGGTTATTCACATCTTGTTTGTGATCCTCGGCATCCCAGTCACAAATAGAAGAGCATAATCTGAGATTAAAACATGCCATTGAATAGTTTCAATGTATCTCAAAAGAATTAGGAATTTCACTTCGTTTGTTTCGTCTAATGGTGGATTTGGTGAATCGTCATTCACCTACCTTTATGAAATTTGCACTTGGATCTCGGCATCCCATTTCTAAGTTGTGAATCTTCATAGTTGGATCCTAACCTTGATATTATATCTTTGGGTTATTCTATTAAGGTATCTTGAAATCTAACTAAAACTTTCTTTCTTTTCAGATGTCTACTCCTGGAAACACTTCTGCTTCGTCCTCCTCAAACCAAAACTTCTCTTTGCTCAATATCTGCTCCAAAGTCGTTATGGATGGCTCAAACTATAACGATTGGATGCGCAACATCAAGATGGCTCTTCGTTTCGAGAACAAAGAATATGTTCTTGAAAAGGAGCTCAAAGAACTTGATGAGAATGAAGCTACTCCTGAAGAGCTTGCTGCCTACAAGAAACACTACGATGATGCTACCAAAGTGGCATGCATCATGGTAGCAACTATGTCCCCAGAACTGCAGAGGTACTATGAGGACTACTGGCCTTTTGAGATGAACAAGGACCTTATGGCAAAGTACCATAAGCGAGCTTGTCAAGAAAAGTTTGAAGTAGTCAAGTCACTCATGGCTTGCAAGATGAAAGAAGGGGAGTCAGTTGTATCCCATGTGCAAAGAATGCAACGCTACATAGAGCGTTTGGTCAAGCTCAATATTCACTTTGATGAGGAATTGGCCATTGATATGGTCTTGAACTCACTTCCTGAATGTTATGGTCAGTTTATTCTAACTTACCATTTGAACAATACTGAGCAGACCTTGGCCCAATTGCACAACTTGTTGCAGACAGCTGAGGCAGGGATGAAGGGTAAAAGTATACCCTCCACACCTACGAGTACCCCTGTTTTGGCTATTGGACAGGGAAAGGGGAAAAAGAGGAAAGGTCCTCCCAAGCAAAACTGGAAGAGCAAGGCTCAAGCTGGGTCATCTAGTAATGGCCCAAAGGCTAAGCCCAATGGTTCCACTCCCCATGTTTCTGATCCAAAAGAGGCAGTTTGCTTTTACTGCAACCAAAAGGGGCATTGGAAGAGATCTTGCCCACAATATCTGCAAGATATCAAGGATGGCAAAGTGAAGCCATCTTCGGCGGGTATTTACACAATTTCTGCTAATAACTCATTATCTTCTCGTTCATGGGTCCTTGATACATGATGTGGTTTTCATATCTGTTCTGATTTGCAGGGTCTAAAGGAAAGTGAGGAGATAGAGCGAGGAAGGATAAACCTGATCATGGGAAACAGAAAGTCTTCACCAGTAACCAAGATCGGAGTTTATCAGCTTCTGCTTAGTAATGATGTTAGATTAGATTTAATAAATTGTTGCTATTCGTATGAGATGACGAGAAACATTATTTCATTTCATGCATTGTTCAGACAAGGTTTTACATATTCTTTTAATGATTTGAATGCTTCAATTTCTGTTTATAAGAATAGTGTTTTTATGTTTGAAGCTTTTCCTTGTAATGGTGTGTATGAAACAGTGACTTGTGTTGATAGCCTAGGAAATAGTGTACTTAATATTGACTTGTCTAATAGTGTAGACAAGGCATGCTTGTGGCATTGTCGTCTTGGACACATTAACAAGAAACGCATAACCCAACTCCAAAAGGATGGAGTGTTGGAATCATTTGACCTAAAGTCAGATGATATGTGTGAATCTTGTCTTTTGGGAAAGATGACAAAATCACCATTCACAGGGTCTTGTGAAAGAGGTGAAGGTCTGTTGGATCTCATACACACGGATGTGTGTGGGCCCTTCAGATCAACTACAAGAGATGCTAATCGATTCTATGTGACTTTCACTGACGATTATAGCAGATATGGATATATCTACTTGATCAAGCATAAGTCAGAAACTTTTGAAAAGTTCAAAGAGTTTAAGCATGAAGTCGAAAATGAATTAGGCAGAAAGATAAAGATACTTAGATCCGATAGAGGCGGGGAGTATCTTAGTATCGAGTTTAACGACTATCTGAAAGAATGTGGGATAGTCTCACAATTGACTCCTCCTAGGACACCACAGTTAAATGGTGTAGCTGAGAGGCGCAATCGAACCTTGTTAGACATGGTTCGTTCTATGATGAGTCGGGCTTCGCTTCCCATTCACTTCTGGGGGTATGCCTTAGAGACAACCGCCCACATCCTCAATCTTGTCCCTACAAAGAAGGTTGCCAAAACACCTCACGAAATGTGGACAGGGAAAGTTCCCTCGTTAGCACATATTAAAGTCTGGGGTTGTGAAGCTTTCGTAAGACGAGAGACTCACGACAAGCTAGCAGCTAGAAGTGAGAAATGTGTTTTCATTGGTTACCCAAAGCAGTCTTTTGGATATTTGTTCTACAGGCCTAGTGAAAACGTGGTCTTTGTAGCATGAAGAGGAGTCTTTCTTGAAAGAGAGCTCATATTCAAAGAGGACAGTGGGAGCACTATTAACCTTGAAGAAATTCAAGAGTCAGCCAATGAAGGAACCTTAGATGACACTAGCACTCAACCAGAGGAAACAGTTCCTGTTGAACCAATCGATAACTCATTACCTCTTAGAAGATCCACTAGGGTGAGTGTGCCACCTGAGTTGTATGGTTTTCATATTACTTCAGATGGTGACACATTCATAAGTGACAGAACACTGGTAAACTTAGATGAACCAGTCACTTATAAGGAAGCAATGGCAGGCCCAGAGGCTTCCAATTGGAAAGAGGCAATGGACAGCGAGATTAAGTCCATGTATGACAACCAAGTTTGGAATTTGGTTGATAGTGCACCAGGTCGTAAGACAGTTGGGTGCAAATGGATCTTCAAGAAGAAGACAGACATGGATGGAAATGTGCACACATTCAAGGCTCGACTGGTTGCAAAAGGTTTCACTCAAACCCCAGGGGTTGACTATGATGAGACCTTCTCACCAGTAGCTAAGATTAAATCTATTAGGATATTGCTCGCCATAGCTGCCTTTCATGATTATGAAATCTGGCAGATGGATGTCAAAACTGCTTTCCTTAATGGGAAGTTGGCTGAAGATGTTTACATGAGTCAGCCAGAGGGTTTTGTTGATGCAAAGTTCCCCAATAGAGTGTGCAAGCTTGAGAAATCCATTTATGGATTGAAACAAGCATCTCGCTGTTGGAATCTTTGCTTCCATGAGAAAGTCAAAGAGTTTGGTTTCTCTAGAAGTGAAGATGAATTCTGTGTGTATATCAAGGCTAGTGGGAGTATAGTAACTTTTCTGGTGTTGTATGTCGATGACATATTACTCATTGGTAACGACGTTCCAACCTTGAAAGAAGTTAAGTCTTGGCTTGGAAAGTGTTTTGCCATGAAAGACCTTGGAGAAGCTGCCTATATTCTTGGGATTAGAATATTGAGAGATAGAAAGAATAGACTAATTGGACTTAGTCAGAGCACATACTTGGATAAGGTACTAAAGAGGTTTAGTATGGAAAATTCCAAGAAGGGAGAGCTACCTATCCAGAGCAATACCAAATTGAGTAAGACTGAATGCCCGAGTACAGATGTTGAAATAGATGACATGAGTCGTGTACCTTATGCTTCCGCTGTCGGATCGATCATGTACGCTATGACATGTACTCGCCCTGATGTGGCATTTGCTTTGAGCATGGTCAGTCGCTATCAGGGAAACCCAGGAAGATCTCATTGGATAGCAGTTAAGAATATACTCAAGTATTTGCGAAGGACAACGGACTGGGTCCTTGTGCTTGGTGGCAGTGACACTTTGAGAGTAGATGGTTACAGTGATGCCAGCTTTCAGACGGATAGAGATAACTTCCGTTCTCAGTCGGGTTGGGTATTTTTACTGAATGGAGGAGCAGTTACTTGGAAGAGTTCCAAGCAAAATACGGTGGCTGATTCTACTTGTGAATCAGAGTACATAGCAGCAAGTGAAGCGTCGAAAGAAGCAGCTTGGTTGAGGAACTTCATCAGGGATCTCGGAGTTGTTCCAACCATCCAGGAGCCTATGGAACTGTTCTGCGATAATGAAGGAGCGGTTGCCTTGACAAAGGAACCGAGAGATCATGGTAAGACCAGACATATCGACAGAAAGTACCATTTCATCAGACATAGAGTAGAAGAAGGCCATCTTATAGTAAAGAGGGTGTCATCTGAAGATAACCCAGCAGCTCCTCTCACAAAGGGTCTGAGTAGGGCTAAGCATATTCAGCATGCTCGAAGCATAGGACTGAAAGATGATATTAGTTTTAGTAGTTAGATTAGTTTTTGAAACTTGTAACAAAGTAAATGTAATTGACTTTTGGTGATTAAATAATAAAGTATTATTTATAAGTTTGGCTACTACCTTTTGTCAATTGTTTATCATTGTGTTTCATTTTTGCATGTTTTACTTCCTGAATAATGAGATTATTCAAACTCCACAGTCGCTCGTACTCTTGGAAGTAAGTAGTGAATTAAGACTGTCATGAATTGGATTGCAGATTGTCTAAGGATAGACATGGCAATAGAATTGCTGCAATGTTCATGAGTACTCAGAAATTGAGATTTGAGTATTGGATAAACCCTCGCTCAGAGTATCACTTCATGGAATTCATCACGAGTAATGCTGAGACGATAATATCTTATAATCTTGAAACGAAGATATATGAGTTGTAATTTACAAAGTCGGTAATACATTGGTGATACGAAACCGCATTAGTAACTTGGTGTTATAAAACGTATTGTCATGTATAATTTGATGAGTAAAAGATACAAGCATATGAGTCAACGTTTATTCGTTCCTTTTGCCCTAACAGGAAAAGCGATATCTGTGGGCCCCTCGATGATTTGGTGTTGACTTATGTGCTGGGCCCAGCCAGGACTAAATTGATGTGTTCAATTAGAAGTCCTACATCATCACAAATCAGGAATCGGGAAACATAGATTCTGGACAAAGAGATTGATTACATTCCATGTCTTATGTCTAGGGATATCTAGCAGAATGAAGGATTATATGATCACTTATCTTAGGACACGTAACTGACTGGGTCAGAGTTCGGCAGCAGCTTTTGGAAGCTACAATTTGCTGGTCAAATTTAGAAGGCATACTAGCAATTATAGTTACAGACTTATCCAAGTGGGAGACTGTTGGATTAGGTGTCTAAGCCCATAAATATAATTGGTATGTACTTGAATAGATAGCAGCACAGTCCTTTTGGGTTGCCCTCAACCTAGCAACTGGACAAGGAAATTATGAAAGGAGAGATATTAATTTATAAGATTAATAAATTAATATATATAAATGATTTATTAATATGTTAATGGATTAATATATTAATTAGAAATCATTATGTTTAATTAATTGTTAGCCAGAAATTAATCAGAATTGATTTTGGGGTTAAAAGAATTAATTATAAGGTGCAGGGACTAGTTTGCAATTATCTAATAGTTGAGTGGAAGGCTCTAGAACCCCCTTGGAAGAGGGTGGACGAAATCTTTAGGGGAAACCCTAATAATTTCGTCCATAGGGGCTTGGATAAGGCCCTTGGGTTTGCTTAGGCCCTAAGCAAAGGATAACTAGGGTTTCCCTTAAACCCTAGATCCCTCAGCTATATAAGGGGCCTCCTGGTTCATGTTTTTGGTCACTCTTTCTTTTGAAGAAACCCTAAGGCCGAGATTTTGCATAATCCCTCTCCCCTCTCTCTTCTACTTTCCTTCTTGCTAGTTTGGGTGTGATTCCATTAGAGGCATTACACTTGTGGTGCTAAAGCTTCCAAGAAGATCAAGATCAAGATCAAGGGAATATCAATTGTTTGCTATAACAATTGAAAGGTATGTAAACCCTAAACCCTAGTTTGTTAATTTCGAAATTAGCCTCTCTCCTCTAGGGTTCTTGTTTTGCAATTCAAAGTTGTATGTTCAATAGTTAAAACATAGATCCAAAGTAGGTTGCATGTGAACTTAGGAATTGTTTTCTAGTTTATTTGTTGTACCTAAAACCCATCAGCGACCTGCCTCTCCGGAGGCACTCCGGGTAACTCCTCCTGAAACACATCGGTGAATTCCCTGACGACTGGAACCTCTGAAACTGAGACCTGATCTCTGACCCGCGTATCCACCACATACGCTAGATAACCCGCACACCCGTGCTGAATATACTGCCGAGCCCTGGCAGCTGAACAGAACCCTGAACCCAACCTGGTGCCCTTGCCGTAGATAACCAGTTCTCCCCCACTTGGGGTTCGAACTACCACACGTTGACCCTCGCAATCGATCATGGCACTGAATCGACTTAGCCAGTCCATACCCACTATCATACAAACTTCCCCCATGGGAATCAGAATCAAATCAATCGGGAAAGATACCCCGAAGATATCCAGAACGCTACCCCAATAGACTGAAGAAGCAGAAATCCCATGTTCGTTGGCGATGGAGGCTCGCAACATACACTCTAGCTCTCCTAAGGGCAAACCGAACTCCCTACTAAAAGATTGCGAGACAAAAGACCGACTCGCCCCCGAGTCAAACAACACCAGAGCAGGTAAGGAGTTCACTAAGAATGTACCTAACATGGTACAACACATATAAGCATAAAATAAATATAATCAATAAGATGAGGGATAGAAACATACCAACAACAACATTTGGTGCTGCCCTAGCCTCCTCGGCTGTGAGCAGGAAGGTACGTCCATAAGCCCTCGGGGGCCCTGCTCTACCCTGACTCCAGTCAGTAATCCTCAGTGTAGCCGACGCTGGAGCCTGCGTCGGCCTGGCAGCAAGCACTGGACAGTTGGTCTTCACATGACTAACCTGATTGCAGTGGTAGAAAATCCTCATATCCTGAACCGGGGCTAACTGGCGGTAATCCCTCGCAAAGTGCCCCTCCTTGCTACACTTGCGGTACCCACTGCCTGATTGACAAACTCCCGAATGACCCTTACCGCACTTTCCACAAGTGCGGCCACACTGGCCTCCAGACCTAGAATTGGTGGTCTTAGACCGCTTTGGCGCCGACTATGACTACACTGGGGCTTTCCTCTGCTCTCGTAACTGTAACTCAATCTCAAGCTCACACCGCCTAGTGGCCTCCTGTAACTCCAGTAGTATATCACAACGCTGGGTAGCAAAAAACTGTTGGATGTCAGTCTTGAACATGCTTAGATAACGTGTCATCTGAGCCTTCTCGGAAGCAAACTCCGGGCAAAACATCGCCCTCTCAGTGAACATACGGGTGATCTTCGTCACCGGCTCCGCATCTTGTCTCAACGCTAAAAACTCCTGAGCAAGCCGCTCTCGCTCGACCCGCAGAATGTAGTAGGAGCGGAACATCTCCTTGAATTGATCCAATGTCACTGCAGCTCTCTGTTCATCAGTATACGACCCTGTCATCAATTCCATTAGTCCTTTGCTCCGGACCTCAGCAGGTTCAGAGCACATCTGACCTTCTGGTCAGTAGGACATGATCATGTGAAAAAGCATCCCTCAATGTCAGATAGCCACCTCATGGCTATGATCGGGTCCTAAATCCCATCAAAAGTCTGGGGCTTCGTGTTATCGAAGTCCTGACACTGGAACGCCTGACTGGTTCCACTACCTGCAGCTGCTACGGCTGCGGAAGCTGCAGCGGAAGCCGTCTCAGTGATGGCTGCATAACGCTGATCAAAGTACTCCACCATAGCGGTCTTGATAGACCCAAACATCTCCGATAACTGAGTCCAGAACAACGTAGCAAACTCATTATGCAGGATCTACTGAATCCTGGCATCCAAATCATCTGGCCTTATCTGGCCGATAGTCTCGGGCTATGTTGGTGTACCCTGACTGCCCTGTCCTGATCCTGATCCGGATCCGGTCGGAAATCGCCTTGTAACCACCATACTGAAAATATACCAGGAAGATATCAGATACTCCATATAACAATGGGGAACCAACTCCCAACAAAACCCTAGGGGTTATGACTTCCTTGCTACGCGTATGGGTCCTATGCTTTCAGTAGTACTGGCCCATACTACCTTCCACACCTACCCATATTTGTCTCAAGTATCATCACAACGCCCTAACAATATACATAAGCATAGGTGAGCGCTCAATCCTCACTGCTAAAGGAAAGCTAAATATCTCATAACTGGCCGACTGACCCCGCATAACTCATCCATGAAACTTCCACCAACCTTGCAACACCAGTGTATGCTAGTCATACATAATGCTGGACCCTATAGACTTTCGAATACCTGATCCTACCCTAAGCCCTTCATCAAACAAGAACAGGAAATAAGGCCAAACCAAACATTCTCAGGCTATAAGATCTTAGTTATATACGACCATGATGCATACACTAAGCAACTATAGTAATGATATCAATTTCATATAAGGAAAAACCCTAGGCTATCAGGCATCATATAATAAGGCAATTCTATCATGCAATTCCTGAAGATCCCTAGCCTAGCACTAGCATACTGTTCTAACATATCACAATATCAAATAACCGTAAGGTATTTTGGGGTATACTTAATGGCTCCGACTGATCGTACACTTTGCATCCTCCTTTAATGTTTTGAAAACCTTTTGAAAATCATTTTGAAAACCTTTTCCATAGTTTGAGACAGGACTCACACGAGTGTTCCTCTAATTCACTCAAACCAAGGCTCTGATACCAACTTGTAACATCCATTATATACAAGCTAATTTAAAACTTTTTCAACCATTCAAAAACCATTAATTATTACAAAGTGTTTTCAAAATAGTTTCATGTCAGAGTATCCCAGAAATCAAAATCATAAAATATGAGGAGGTGCACGATCACGCTTTCGCCTTCACGCGATCATCTGAAGTACCTGAAACAAAATTAACAACTGTAAGCCCGAAGCTTAGTGAGTTCCCCCAAAATACCAACGCCATACAAACCATAATAATATCATACAAACAACATGCATATATAGAGTGTACAATACGACTGGTCTTCCCTCGCCGGGCCTTTAGTCTACCTGGTCCACTCTCAGAGTTTTCAGTATGACTGGACCGCCCTCATCGGGCCTTCAGTTTATCAGGCCCACTCTTAGAACCTGCAGCATGTCTAGTCCGCCCTTCCAGGCCTTCAGCCTGTCTGGATGTTCTCCGGGCCTTCGGCCTGACTAGTACCGGGTCTGTAGTTTATCCGGGCTGCCTTGGGTATGTTGGCCTAGATCACAAAGCAGGACCTCCTCAACACACCCCAAATCACACAATCAATACATAAATATCACACACTAGCTAGCATTTACAACTAATCATACAGATCTAACAGATCACTAATCATAGCATCATCCTATATACCAGGATACTGATCTAACAGATCACTAAACATAGCATCATCCTATAACCAGGATACAGATCTAACAGATCACTAACATAACATCATCCTATAACCAGGATACAAATCTAACAGATCACTAACATAACATCATCCTATAACCAGGATACAATCATAAAGGGCCGACCTTGGTGCCTTAGACCCTATTGATATAGTGAGAAGAACCCACCTCACAAGTTGTGATGAACTGGACTGAAAGTCTCCGACCGCTGTCTCACCGAAAATCCCGAACTATCCAAAATAACAAATACTAAGTCAAAAATTGGGATATCATCTTGACCAAGGGTCTCACATAGGGTAATAGTCCATTTTTCCTTTTCTCTAATTTGGGACAAGGCCCAATACCAATTCCATGATCCAAAAGTCCACATATACAAGGCCTATCATTGGCCCAATTTTCCCAATTGGGCCTCACTCTATAATTGGGTCTCACTTTAAGGTCCATTTCCATAATAGGCCCAAAATATATTTATTCAGAAAGTCCAGCAAAGGCCCAAATCATAATGACCCAAAGGTGGCCCAATCCAAAACCCAAATCACAAAAGCCCAACAGAGGGCGTACGCTGCGCGTCTCCGCCTTGCGTTGACCACCATCGGGGTGGTTGACTCAGTACGCTGGGGGTACAAAACTTACGCGGGGCGTACGCGACTTTTACCAAAACTAATAAGTGCTTAATGGATTAAGCACTTAAGCCCAAACTCCAGATCCATTGACTAAACGAACCCCATAACCATACAATCTCGAACTTTAAGACTTTGGACTTCCAAAAAGCCCTTAATACATGGTCTTAACCCATTAAGAACTTCCTACTACTTGCATGCGACACTTTTAATTATTGGGACTTCATTTTTATCATTTAGAACCCTTCCTAGGGTCTGAAAGGATAGCTTATTACGTCCAAAACACATCATGCACAAAATTGGGACTTTTTGGGACAAATAAGGTGTCATAAGGCTAATATGGCAAGATCTACATCGTACAAGCATAAAGGTTGGAGTTTTTTTACCTCCTAGAGCTTCTAGAGCACAAAGTAACCTCAGATCTACAAGCTTGCCTCACTTCTCCAACTGCTTGGTACAATACCTTGTTCATCAACTACTCAAAACACACACTTTTAGCTCACACACTCAAGAGAGGGGTTAGGGTTTGGGGAAAATGGCTCAAAGATATGGAGGCTGAAATGATAGAGGGTTGTGAGCTCATAAGGACGTTTATATAGCACCCAAACCCTAAATATCAGGGTTTCCATCTGTCGTGAGTACGCACAGCGTACACAAGTGTATGCCCAACATACTAAGGCGCGCCTAGTACGCTCAACGTACCTTATGTACACTTAGCGTAGTCTTCTTGATCCCAAAGTTGCAACTTTAGCCCTTAGGCTTTTCATGGCTTCACCCTTGCATCCCCAGGGACCATAAATGATAAAGTAATAATAAAAGAGAGGATTCAGAAATACTTGCAAATCTCGGGATGTTACACTAACCAAACAAATAAAAAATAGAAAACAATTTACCATACACAAGAAAAAAAATTAAAACCCTAACTAAGAAATACTAAAAAGTAAAAGAAGAAGTAGAAGAAAAGTACGTGGAGCAAGCAGAGATAACTGGAAAAGAAAGAAGGTGGGGTAAGATAACCGATGAACAACCAATATACGACACGAAAAAAACACATGGCCCAAATGTAAAGTGAAGTGCATAAAATCAGACCACGTATCAAGAAGACCAAAATCAAGAAGTATTTAAGTAATGGACAAAAAGTGTTAAAAAGAACAATTTTACATGAAGGATAACTTTAATTCCAAGAAAGGAAAAGTGAAGAAAGTAACATGAAAAAAGTAGTAAAACAAAATAAGTAACTGTACATAAGGCTCCTCACAATTAATGTTATATATAATGAGCAAATGAATCAGTTCACAGCTATTTCCATCAATAAGTACTCGGGTTAACAAATCAACCCATGGATCACTGGACACCCGAAAACCCGCTTGTTTAACCTGCAAAGAATCAAGGAAACAAGCCGCAAGCCAGTAAAATTAACAAACACACACAATTGACCACTCCTACACAATGAGACTTCCTAGGTTTATGCATAAACTGACTGAGAACCTGAACAACATATGAAATGTCAGGTCTAGTAATCGTGAGATAAATCAATTTTCCAATAAGCTTTAGAAACTCAGTTATATTTAAAAAAACATCATCATTTTTAACTGAGTCATCATAATTTACAATTAAATTTGTCTCTAAAGGAGTAGTTACAGGTTTGCATCCAAGCATACCATATTCATGCAATAGTTCAAGACAATATTTTCTTTTATGCAATCAAAAACCATTTTCTATATTAACAACTTCAATTCCCAAAAAATACTTCAGAACACCAAGATCTTTTATGAGAAATTGAGTTTTCAAAAAATCTTTAACCCTTTTTAATTCACTTACATGACTACCAGTTAAGATTATGTCATCAATATAAACTAGAAAAACAGTAATAGAACTCCCACTCTTCCTAACAAACAAAGAATAATCACTAACACTCTGTTTAAAACCAAACATAAACAAGGAAGAACACAATTTTTCATTCCACTTCCTTGGGACATGTTTTAAGACATATAAGGATTTAACTAACTTGAAAACCATAATATCATATAAATCTTCAAAAAGATCACAATAAAGAAAAGCATTATTAACATCTAACTGATATAAAGACCAAGAACTATGCAAATTCATAGAAATAACAATACGAACAGTAACAATCTTTGCTACAGAATATAAAGTTTCCTCAAAGTCTATTCCTCCCCTCTGATTGTAACTCTTAGCAACAAGACGAGCCTTATAATGCTCAACTTCTCCATTAGGTTTATAGTTTATCCCATATACCCATTTGCAACCAATGGGTTTTCTATTTTTCGGAAGAGAAGTTATATCCCACGTATGATTACGATGAAAAGCCTTTATTTATTCATTAATGCATCTGATCTAATTTGGATCAGAAGAAGCTTCATTGTAATCTTTGGGTTCAACAATCTATTTAAATTTGACATAAAGCATTTGGTTTCATTATTAAGACATGAGTAATTAACATTTCTCTCTATACCAAATTTATATTTACATTCTACACTATAATCAGCAAACTTAACAGGCACGCAAGACTCACGTCTAGACCTAGAGGAACCAATAGATTGATCAAACGAAGGTAAAGTACTAGACCGACTACTTTCCTCATACAAGAAAAATGAATAAAAATAAGGCCATCAGTACGAGGCATACTTGCCTCGCCACTCGAGTTGCTGACATCACTAGTAGCTGCATCCGTACCATCCCATTAGGGATCTACTCTTAACTCATCAGGATTAATGGAATCATTTATTAGTCATTGGTATCAGGTTCATCATAGGAAAAAGGATCACAAGGACCATTATTGTTATAGGAATTATCAACAGAAGTAGACTTCAATTTGAAAGGAAACACTTATTCTTAGAATTTAACATCCCTGGACCCAAAAGAAGAATTGGTATCATGAAAAGAAGATTATATGCTTTCTTTCTAGCAGAATATCCAAGTAAAATACATTTCTCAATACGTTCAGAAAATTTATCAGAATTATTCATTTTAACCGGAAAGCACAAACAACCAAAAACTCTCAAATGTTGAAAATTAGGTGGACATTTAAAAACAAGTTCATATGGCGACAACCCTTTTAAAACAGAGGTTGAAATTCTATTTATTAAAAAAACTGAAGTTAAAACATCTCCTCAATGTTTAGTAGAAACACCAAATTGAAAAAGAAGAGAACGAGCAACATTAAGAATATATCTATGCTTCCTCTCCACAAATCCATTTCGTTGTGGAGTTTAGGCACATGAAGTCTGATGTATAATACCATTACTAACACAAAATGATTTCATTCTAGGATTAACAAACTTAGTTCCATTATCAGAATGAACAATTTTAATTTTTTGCATCAAACTGATTTAATAAAATCTTTGAAAAATACTTAAAACAGTCAAAAACTTTGTAACATCCAAAAAATTGAGGGTAAAAAAATTCATCTTTTGACTATACTTAAAACACCATTGTGACTTTATACAAACATTTAAAAGCATTTCAAAATAAGACAATTCTCAGAGTTCATCCCCAAAGATCACATTTTACGGAAAACATGGGTGTATGCGCTGTGATCAAGTCGCGCCCTTCCCTTTCGAACCGGAAGTACCTGAAACCATAAACCACAACTGTAAGCACAAAGCTTAGTGAGTTCCCCAAATACCACATACCACACATACCAATCAAGTCATAAATAACATACATATAAACGAGCCATACTTATCATACATATACCATAATCAATAAAGGTGCTATGTGCCATCCATAGTCTTGCCATTATGCCACGAGCCACTTCGTGGTCTTCCTTTCCAGGCTGGGGGCCAAAACCCTGGGTCTTACAGACAAGTGCCAGGAGCCACCTCCGGGTCTTTCATGCAAGCATCACAAAGACAACTAGCATACAATCTACACTACTTAACTACTTAACTGCCAGAGTTCAGACACTAGTCTCGCATACAATTTGTCAGGAGCCGCCTCCTGGTCTTTCATAAAAACTGCCAAGGTTTACCCCTAGGTCTTCCTACAATACATAAACCAAATGGGCCAGAATTGGTGCCTTTGACCAATAGAACAGTGAGGAGACTCACCTCAAATGCAAAAGCTCATAGAAAGAAATCCCTAACTGCTTGTCACACCCCCGAACCGAGTAAACGGCGGAAACGTCCGGGGGCGGATGACGTCATGTACAATATCATAAAAATTGTAAATAGAGATGAAAGCATTACAACCATTATATTGATAAAAAGAATTGTCACACCCCCAAACCAGAACGGCGGAAACGTTCGAGGGCGGAGGACGTCATGCTCAATATCATAACCATAGTGAAGAAAGTAAACACAACCATCATAAATATAATTTAAAAGGTTACATCGTTTCAAAAATACATGTTTCCAAATAAATTACATATGATGTCAAAATATAGCAAAAGAATCTACGCCTTATCGTCTTGATTTCAGAAATCTTGTGATTACCTGTATTACTGATTACTTGAGAATACAAGTTGTTTTGAAAGAGTATCAGCATAAAGCTGGTGAGTTCATAAGCAGTTTATGTATGAAAAACGAATGTTGTTCCTTAAAGTTTGTTACAAGTTTTTTTCCAGAAAATCCAATATTTTCTAAAAGGTTTGTTGTAGTCTTAACTGAACCAAGACTTAGTATGTGTAAGTAAATCGTCATACTTATGTGTGGTTTTATATTTAAATAAAACTCCTTTGTGTAAACTCTTAGAATTTCCATGAACCGTACGTTTTGTTAATACCCCATGTGAGATGTATAACCATATTAAAGACTAGAAGGTCTCGTATGCGACGTTCTTCAGGCGTCAGAATGTTATGACACTTGTCACCCCAGACCTACCGGTCTAGCTGTTGTAAGCAACTTAGGTGCGGGTTTGTCAGACCCAGTATAGATCTATACACAACTATCACGCTCTCCCTCCAGGAGATTCTAATTATAACTACAAGAGTTTTCTATGGTACTTAGGAGTACCCCGAAGGAGAATGCATCACAAATTTATTCATTAACAAGTTCACGTAGTGTGTAATGAAATACTTGTTTTGTAAATCGATTGTGTTACTGTTTTTCTTTGTTAAATGAAGTGCTCAAACTATACCTATTATAGTTTATCAAAAGTGTTGTATGTTTGAATGAAACCTTGTTATGCATGTCTTTGTATCTCAATAAAATGACATTGAAAATACTAAGTGTAAATCTTAACACACCTTGCTCAGCATGTTACAAGGTGTGAATAACTCTTTAAGCTTGTTTTGACAGTTTTATCCTTAACTGTCGTTGTATTAGAGTATTTATAGAAAAGTCATCGTAAGTCGAAAACTGCATCCGTAAACTCGGAGAGTTTGGAAAAAGAGTCTAATGTGTTCATAAATTTTCCTATAATTTTTGGTGGTCTCAAACCAGTGTGAAAATGTTCATCTTCACAACCTGGTCCGATTTTGTTGCTGCAGTGATAGGCAGTTTTGTAAAAATCACCATAAATTGTAGAAAAATCGTATGGAGATGTGAAAGTAGTCATTTTAAAGGTATAAACCTGAAATATTTTATATTGAACAGGTTTGAAAAATATTATGTTTAAGTTGGGTAAAACAGTTCGTGAACAGGTCACAACTTTTCTGTTGTAAGCTGTCAAGTTGAGTTTTAAATAAGTTTTGGTGTTTTAACTTGTATTCCCCCCTGAAAACTAAAGAAAACTGGAAAATGTAGGGGTATGAACTCACCTTGAGTGATTTATTGAAGAGTGGAAGGTCGAAGACGAGGAGTATCAAGTCAAGAACACTCGATGAACACGTGAAAGCTTGAATGATCCTAAGATGATTTTTTGGTGTTAAGATATGTGTCGATGATCCAAGAGTGTTATGAAAATGTGGAATAACACTTGAGTTTAGATTGAATAATTAACAAAAAGTACAGTAGTAGCTCAATAACACTTTCACAAAGTGGTGGGAAGTAGAGAGGAAAAGAGGCTCTTTTGGTGGTTTGAGAAGTGTAAAAGTTTAGAATGATCAAGGTAAGCCAAGAAATCCTCCAGGGATTTCTTTATATAGTGAAGGTTGCTGGAGCAATTTGCAAGTTGAAATGATGTTTACCTTGGTTTGTGTGATGTGGATAAGATTGGGCCAATGAGAAGATGACACATGGCTACAAGTGGGCACACTTGACCCACTTGTGGTGTAGAACACTCTCCTTAATGTAAAATAATGTTATTTAATTTATAAACCCTTAAGAAATGAATAAAATATGAGCTTAGGGAGTTTAAAATGGTAAAAATATGAAATTGGGTGAAAAATCCCCGTCAAAAACGGGCTTAACAGGCGAAAGTTGTCGAAAACCTGGAATTAGGAGCGAACCTGCGAGGTTCGGTCTTTAGGAGATGAGGACCGAAGGTGGGTTCGTTTCTTAGAGCTAGGGACCGAAGGTAGGAGAAGGGACCGAAGTTAGAAGAAGGAAGCGAAGGTGAGGAGGGACCGAAATGGACCGAGGGTTCAGCTTATTTCGGTTCATGGGAGGTTCGGTCCGAGAGGCTTGGTTCGGTCCTGAAAGGCTTCGGTCCACTGAGCTTCAGTCCGAGATGCCAAGTTCGGTTCTCACAAGGGACCTTCGGTTCTATGCAAGGTTCGGCTCTAAGAGGTTCTCCTCTAAGAGGGTTCGGTTCCTAAGAAGGGTTTCGGCCCCATTTAGATGTTTTTCACGTAAACTTCCCGTTTCAAGCGGTTTTTGGCCAAGTTAAGGGTCGGGATGACCCAGATGACTATAAAAAGTTGAGAGAGATTTTGAGAGAGATTTGGGAGAGATTTGATTTTTAGTCATTATTATAGTATAATCTCGCAATGCAAGGTTCGGGAACCCCGTTATGTTTCGTTAATGATCATTTTAAGTCCCCGAAAGGGTCTTTAGTCGTGTTTTGATGCATTTAACTCCCTTTTTAGGGTTTTACATTGCTAAACACGTAAAATATCCGAAACACTTGAATTCTTGGCATACCAATACACATTTTTATAGAATAACTTTTCACATACAAGTATTAGTTAAGTTTGACCGGTTTGACTTGTTGACTTTGACTTTGACTTTGACTTGTTGACTTTGAATTTGACGGTTGTCACATTATCTGTGACATCCCTATTTTCACGGCCACAAAAGACCGATTGTGTTTATGCTTGTTTGAAAATCTGAGTAACATTTTAAATAAAAGTGTTACGGAATTTGTCCCAAAACAAAATATGATAAAGATTTATCAAAACCATTTCCAAGGAAATGTATTTCATTAAAAGACTCGGGATGTCATGTTCGATACAGATCAAAAGCATAAACAGTACAATATAAGCCTTACTACATTATTTCATATCTACAGGCCTATATCCGTAATCCCTCATCCAAGACATCACATCTATGCTCGAGCGCCACTACCTGTAATACATGAAACTGAGTGGGTCAGGCTTGGGAGCCTGGTGAGCACATAGGGTTTTCAACCCACAATAAATAAGTTATTTAATTTCATCAACCAACAATAACCCGATTACCCGTTCCCGTTATCCTCACTTTACGTCCCTAAAATACCTATCATAAGAGACCTAGCCTAAGGATCATCATCAGGATGGACACTACTGCTAAGGGGGTTCCTCAGCAATAAATGTCCTAAAGGCAACCATGAGGGGGATGGAGTACACCGGTGAACACATCGTTCACAAACACCTACAGGTTGCGAGCCTGCTAGCGTTCCACTGGACTGTCTAGAAGAGTCCGTGGTCGTCATCTATACACCGCTAGATGACTGGATTACCAACAACATCGAGGCCTCTCATCATTTTATCACACATCGTCTTATTACATCTACCCATGTTTTACCCCAACATTTTTGTAGATATAAAATACATATACAGTTTAAATCATTTAAAACATGTATAAAAATCGTTCATCGAACATACACAGCAAGCATTCAGATAGTATGCACACATAGCACGTAATATATATAAAATACTTCATATCTATGTGTAAGATGAAAGTAACTATGCAGTCACCTGATTAGGTGGTGACTTGGCACTTGAACAGCACTTCGTTATCTCAAAACAATTTTTCCTCGACCAAAACCTAGTATTAATACCACTAGGGTTTAGTTTTAACGTTAACCGCGACTAATTAATAGTCTAGCTATTATTATTATTATATAAGTGTTAAAAAACACTCAATATAACTCATAATAATAGCCCAAATAATTATTTTAAGGACCTAATAAAATTACTATAACTATTTAAAAGTTATATTAGGAATTGCGTAGGCGTAGCTCACTTACAGCGAATTTTAAAGAAAACCGGGTTTTGCTCGGAGCAGCGTTTCCGAACCGAAAGACCCCTTTTTCTCGGGACTCCGGGAGCCTCGGGGCTTCCTTTGGGTGCTAAGGGTTTTTCCTAGGGTTTAGGGGTGGATTGGGATCTTAGAGAGAGAAAGAAACTAGAGAGAGAATGAGAATTGGTGTGAAAAATCCGGAAACCCTCGCCCCCTTTTATAGCCTGCGAGGCGTCGGACTACGCTGGGCGTAAACCTTGGCTACGCGACACGTAACTTTGGATAAGGGTCCAGCTCGCGTACAGCTGGCTCGCACTCGGACTCGGAAGGATAAGGTCGGGGTACGCGGGGCGTACTCATCTTCGGACGCGGAGCGTAATGCAAGGCTACGTGGCGTTCATCGGATGCGAGGCCGTGCTCTGCAAGCGACAGCTGAGATTTGGCCACGTCACCACCCCTTCGCAGATTTCGCAATTTTCCTTCCCGACTTCTAAAAATCATAACTTTCGAGCTCCGTTTTCGACGTTCTTTATATCCACGCGAAGGCAGGAACGTACTCTACAACTTTCGTTTAGACTCCGTTGGCTAATTTTGAATTTATTTTAAAAGTTATATTTTTAACAGGCCGGGACAGGATTGGTCCGTTAAAAATTCATAACTTCTTCATCCGACATCCGTTTTCGTCTGTCTTTTTATCGTTATGCTACTATTAACGAAATATTCGATTCTCGTTTAGGTTGTGTCGGCTAAAAACCGCTCGATCTAATATTCGAACTTCGGGCTGTACACTGCTAAGCTGAAACTTCGAAAAATCATAACTTCCTCATACGAAGTCAGATTTGGGCGTTCTTTTTATGGACGCTCTCGGTTTAACGTATTCTACGACTTTCGTTTAGATCGCTAAGGCTGAAATTCGCTCTATCGTAAATTCACTATTTACGTTTCCCGGTGCCAAGCCGGTTCCGTCGCGAAACTTCGACGGGTCATAACTTCTTCGTTATAACTCGGATTTCGGCGTTCTTTATATCTCCGGAATCCTTGTTTCGACCACTACCGTTTTATGTAAAGATATCGGGCTTATCTCACACTTTAATTTTGACGCTTATTTTTATTCTTTATTAATTATATATTTATAATTAAATAATAAACACACAAATACACATAATTGACATAGTATTCAAATATTTCATCTTTATTACATCAAAAAGAGTTAAAATAGTTGACCTAGACTATTACATCATCTAAAAATGCTTAGCCCCGAAACCCGGGCGTTACAATTCTCTCCCCCATAGGATGATTCCGTCCCGGAGTCATGCATCAGCAAACAGATGTGGATAGCGACTCATCATGTCACTCTCTGTTTCCCAAGTGAGATTCGGCCCATTCGAATGTTTCCATCGGACTAGCACTAAGTCGACCATCTTGCGTCGTAACTTCTTAGTCTTACGGTCAACAATTGCCTCGGGCTCTTCAATCAGCCTCTTGTTTTCATCCATTCTTAACTCTGAGATTGGAATTATGTCGGGAACTTCTCCCGTGAACTTCCTTAAATAACACACATGGAAGGTGTTATGAATACCATCGAGTTCTTCGGGCAATTCCAACTTGTAAGCTTGGTTCCCAATCTTCTGAAGAACTTTGAACGGTCCAATAAACCTTGGACTTAGCTTTCCTCGTTTCCCTAATCTTATAAGTCTCTTCCACGGTGAGACTTTAAGCAAAACCGAGTCCCCAACTTCGAAGGTCATCGGTCGTCTTTTCTTGTCAGCATAGCTCTTCTGACGATCCTGAACTGCTAACATTCTTTCCCTAATTACCTTCAGCTTCTCAGCAGTCTCATGGACTATCTCAGGGCCCATAAACTGCTTTTCTCCGGCCTCAAGCCAACAAGACGGTGTACGACACTTCTGTCCGTACAAGGCTTGATAGGGTGCCATCTTGATGCTCGAGTGGAAACTGTTGTTCTAGGAAAATTCTACCAAAGGTAAGTGCTCATCCCAGTTACCTTGGAACTCAAGGGTACATGCTCTCAGCATATCTTCAAGCGTTTGAATCGTTCTTTCGCTCTGACCATCAGTCTGCAGATGGTAAGCTGTACTCAGACACAACTTCATACCCAGTTCCTCTTGTAGACTCCTCCAAAACCTCTACGTGAAATGACTATCACGATCGGATACAATCGTTATAGGAACAACGTGAAATCTCACAATTTCCTTCACGTAAGCATTTGCAAGCTTATCCATAGACCACCTGTCGTTGGCTGCTATGAAGTGTGCACTCTTAGTGAAACGATCCACGACTACTCAAATCATGTCGTGACCATTCTTTGTCCTGGGTAGTTTAGTCACAAAATCCATGGTGATGTCTTTCCATTTACTCATGGGTACAGGTAAAGGTT
Organism: Lactuca virosa; assembly: GCF_052849685.1. NCBI lineage: Eukaryota > Viridiplantae > Streptophyta > Magnoliopsida > Asterales > Asteraceae > Lactuca > Lactuca virosa. Next base: position 169,490,986 of record NC_136428.1, on the reverse strand, counting down.
CTAAACTCCCATATGGTTTCTAATGTTGTGCCTTAACTCTCGCACATGTCACACACTCGGCCACATACTTCGCAACATCGAGCTTCATCGTCGGCCACCAGTAGTATGGTTTTAGGTCCCTATACATTTTTGTGCTACCGGGATGAATTGAGTACATGGTCTTGTGCGCTTCTTCCATCAGAAGATCTCTTATTCCTCCCGTCTTAGGTACCCAAATCCGATCTTGGAATACCTTCAGTCCTTGACGGTTTGTACCGAACACCAATGTTTTTCCCAAACGTTCTTCTTTTCGGTCATTCTTCTCTGTAGCTTCTTCTTGAGCTTTCTTTATACTTTCCACAATGGTCGAGACAACTTCTATTCTCAATGCTCTTGGCCTTTTTCTTTCAAGATTGACTTTTCGACTTAGAGCATCAGCAACAACATTTGCTTTACCAGGGTGGTAAAGTATCTCACAGTCGTAGTCCTTGAGTAACTCTAGCCAGCGTCGTTTCCTCATGTTCAACTCCTTCTGATTAAAGAGATACTGGAGACTCTTATGATTAGTGAAAAGTTTGCACTTTGTTCCGTAGAGGTAAGGCCTCCATATCTTTAGAGCAAAAACTACCGCTGCCAATTCCAAATCGTGAGTGGGGTAGTTCTTTTGATGCTCCTTCAATTGTCGAGACACGTATGCTATCACCTTTTCTCTTTGAGTCAGAACACAACCCAACCCGACTCCAGATGCGACACTATAGACCGCAAAGTCTTCAACTCCATCGGGTAGAGAAAGAATCGGTGCTTCACATAACTTCTTCTTTAGCTTCTCGAATGCCTCATCGTGCTTCTCACTCCATGAATATGTAGCTCCTTTGTGGGTCAATGCTGTCAATGGAGCAGCTATCGAAGAAAAGCCTTGGATAAATCGTCGGTAATATACGGCTAATCCTAGAAAGCTTCGAATCTCTGTGGGACTCTTTGGACGTTCCCACTTCATTACAGCTTCGATTTTTGCTGGGTCAACCATTATTCCATCCTGGTTAACCACATGACCCAAGAATTGGACTCCTCGGATCCAAAAATCACACTTGGAGAACTTAGCGTAAAGCTTCTCCTTCTTTAACACTTCCAAAACTTCTCGTAGATGCTTGCCATGCTCCTCCTGGCTTCTTGAGTAGATCAGAATGTCGTCGATGAAAACTATCACGGATTTATCGAGGAATGGTTTACAAACCCTGTTCATCAAATATATGAATGCTGCTGAAGCATTGGTTAGTGCAAACGATATAACCAAGAACTCGTAGTGTCCATATCTTGTTCTGAATGCAGTCTTCTCGATATCCTGCTCTCTCACTTTCAGCTGATGATATCCTAACCTAAGATCGATCTTTGAGAAATAGCTCGAACCTTGCAGCTGATCGAATAGGCCATCAATCCTCGGCAATGGATACTTGTTCTTTACTGTTGCCTTGTGTCAACTCTCTGTAGTCTATACACATTCTCATGCTTACGTCTTTCTTCTTTACGAATAGAACCGGAGCTCCCCAGGGTGATGAACTAGGTCGAATGAAACCGTTGTCCAACAACTCCTGAAGTTGCGTCATGAGCTCCTTCATCTCCGTCGGTGCTAATCGATACAGTGCCTTCTCTATCGGTGTTGTACCTGGTAACAAGTCTATCCGAAACTCCACTTGTCTATCAGGTGGTAATCCAGTAAGATCTTCGGGAAAGACTTCCGGATAATCACACACGACCGGTATATTCTGCACCTCCTTTTTCTCCTTCTTTGCATCGATCACGAATGCCAAGTACGATGCACATCCCTTAGACAAACATTTCCTGCCTTTCATCAGGGAGATGATTCCAGAATTTACTCTGTGTTTGTCTCCATACACCATAAATGACTATTTTCCAGGTGGGTTTACCCTTACTATCTTCTTTCGACATTGTATCTCGACGTCGTTGGCGCTAAGCCAATCCATTCCCAAAACGATATCAAAACCGTTCAACTCTATGGGCAACAGTTCTTCGTGGAATTCGTTTCCATTTAGGTCGATGACGATGTTCCTAATACGATCACTAACAGGTACGAACTTGCCACTGACAACTTCCACAATTAGGGCATTATCAAGTTTTTCTACAGGTACTGCTAGTTTCCTACCAAATCTATGTGACACAAAGGAGTAATTTGCTCCGGAATCAGACAGTATACTGGCAGGTAAACCATTTACAAGAAAGGTACCTGAAACAACATCTTCTGCCTCCTTTGAAGCCTCGAGTTTCATCTGGAAGGCTCTTCCCTTTGGCTTCAGTGGAATGTTGGGTCTTCCTGCCTCCTTCTTCTTCGGGCAGTCCCTCGAAATGTGCCCTTCCTCGTTGCACTCATAACAGACCTTCTTAGTGAACGTGCACTCGTTGGCATAGTGCCCGGGCTTTCCACACTTGAAACAGGTGACCTTCCCGTCACATTTCCCGTGGTGCTTCTTCTTGCACTTGTCGCACCATTTTGCTTTGGCTCCCTCTCCTCTCGAACCAGACTTCGAGAATTTACTCTTCTTGCTGGACCTCGAGGATCCATCGAATTTCCTTTTCTCACCAACCTCAGCCCTCTCCATACCCCTTTCCTTCTGTTGGGTCTCTACATTCTTAGTTGCTCGAATCGCTGATTTCAGAGTGGTTGCCATCTTGACCGTCGAGCCAAAGTCGTCTGGCAGTCCATTTGCGAACCTCTCAACTTTGGAGAGTTCGGTTGGCACCAAGTAGAAGTTCGAGACGAGAATATTAAGATAGGGAAATCTTTATTTACGATAGACGTATAATTCCTCATTGTCACTTCGAAAAGTTACATGCTAGTTCTAATACCGTAATTTATACGTTTAGAAATCTGAACACATAAAGTCTCCAGATCTGGCCGGCAATAGACCATAGATCTGATCAATTAATAGCATATAAGGCATAAATAATTTAGCACACAAAAGCATTTTAGGCATAATTCCTAAAATAAGCTAGTGCTCATACCTCACAATCATCGCTTAGCATTCTAAGTTTAAGTCTAGAAATCCTAAAAATTACTAGATCGCTTAAACTAATGCTCTGATACCAACTATGACATCCCCATTTTCACGGCCAGAAAAGACCAATTTTGTTTATGCTTGTTTGAAAATCATAGTAACATTTTAAATAAAAGTGTTGCGGAATTTGTCCCAAAACAAAATATGATAAAGATTTATCAAAAGCATTCCCAAGGAAATGTATTTCATTAAAAGACTCGGGATGTCATGTTCGATACAGATCAAAAGCATAAACAGTACAATATAAGCCTTACTACATTATTTCATATCTACAGGCCTATATCCGTAATCCCTCATCCAAAACATCACATCTATGCTCGAGCGCCACTACCTGTAATACATAAAACTGAGTGGGTCAGGCTTGGGAGCCTGGTGAGCACATAGGGTTTTCAACCCACAATAAATAATTTATTTAATTTCATCAACCAACATTAACCCGATTACCCATTCCCGTTATCCTCACTTTACGTCCCTAAAACACCTATCATAAGGGACCTAGCCTAAGGATCATCATCGGGATGGACACTACTGCTAAGGGGGTTCCTCAACAATAAATGTCCTAAAGGCAACCATGAGGGGGAAGGAGTACACCGGTGAACACATCGTTCACAAACACCTACAGGTTGCGAGCCTGCTAGCGTTCCACTGGACTGTCTAGAAGAGTCCGTGGTCGTCATCTATACTCCGCTAGATGACTGGATCACCAACAACATCCAGGCCTTTCATCATTTTATCACACATCGTCTTATTACATCTACCCATGTTTTACCCCAACATTTTTGTAGATATAAAATACATATACAGTTTAAATCATTTAAAACATGTATAAAAATCGTTCATCGAACATAGACAACAAGTATTCAGATAGTATGCACACATAGCACGTAATTTATATAAAATACTTCATATCTATGTGTAAGATGAAAGTAACTATGCACTCACCTGATTAGGTGGTGACTTGGCACTTGAACAGCACTTCGTTATCTCAAAACAATTTTTCCTCGACCAAAACCTAGTATTAATACCACTAGGGTTTAGTTTTAACGTTAACCGCGACTAATTAATAGTCTAGCTATTATTATTATTATATAAGCGTTAAATAACACTCAATATAACTCATAATAATAGCCCAAATAATTATTTTAAGGACCTAATAAAATTACTATAATTATTTAAAAGTTATATTAAAAACTGCGTAGGCGTAGCTCACTTACAGCGAATTTTAAAGAAAACCATGTTTTGCTCGGAGCAGCGTTTCCGAACCGAAAGACCCCTTTTTCTCGGGACTCCGGGAGCCTCGGGGCTTCCTTTGGGTGCTAAGGGTTTTTCCTAGGGTTTAGGGGTGGATTGGGATCTTAGAGAGAGAAAGAAACTAGAGAGAGAATGAAAATTGGTGTGAAAAATCCAGAAACCCTCGCCCCCTTTTATAGCCTACGAGGCGTCGGACTACGCTGGGCGTAATCCTTGGCTATACGGCGCGTAACTTTGGATAAGGGTCCAACTCGCGTACAGCTGGCTCGCACTCGGACTCGGAAGGATAAGGTCGGGGTACGCGGGGCGTACTCATCTTCGGACGCGGAGCGTAATGCGAGGCTACGTGGCGTTCATCGGATGCAAGGCCGTGCTCTGCAAGCGACGGCTGAGATTTGGCCACGTCACCACCCCTTCGCAGATTTCGCAATTTTCCTTCCCGACTTCTAAAAATCATAACTTTCGCATACGAGCTCCGTTTTCGACGTTCTTTATATCCACATGAAGGCAGGAACGTACTCTACAACTTTCGTTTAGACTCCGTTGGCTAATTTTGAATTTATTTTAAAAGTTATATTTTTAACAGGCCGGGACAGGATTGGTCCGTTAAAAATTCATAACTTCTTCATCCGACGTCCGTTTTCGTCTGTCTTTTTATCGTTATGCTACTATTAACGAAATATTCGATTCTCGTTTAGGTTGTGTCGGCTAAAAACCGCTCGATCTAATATTCAAACTTCGGGCTGTACACTGCTAAGCCGAAACTTCGAAAAATCATAACTTCCTCATACGAAGTCAGATTTGGGCATTCTTTTTATGGACGCTCTCGGTTTAACGTATTCTACGACTTTCTTTTAGATCGCTAAGGCTGAAATTCGCTCTATCGTAAATTCACTATTTACGTTTCCCAGTGTCGTGCCGGTCCCGTCGCGAAACTTCGACGGGTCATAACTTCTTCGTTATAACTCGGATTTCGGCGTTCTTTATATCTCCAGAATCCTTGTTTCGACCACTACCACTTTATGTAAAGATATCGGGCTTATGTCATACTTTAATTTTGACGCTTATTTTTATTCTTTATTAATTATATATTTATAATTAAATAATAAACACACAAATACACATAATTGACATAGTATTCAAATATTTCATCTTTATTACATCAAAAAGAGTTACAATATTTGACCTAGACTATTACATCGTCTAAAATGCTTAGCCCCAAAACCCGGGCGTTACAATTCTCTCCCCCATAGGATGATTCCGTCCCGGAGTCATGCATCAGCAAACAGATGTGGATAGCGACTCATCATGTCACTCTTTGTTTCCCAAGTGAGATTCGGCCCATTCGAATGTTTCCATCGGACTAGCACTAAGTCGACCATCTTGCGTCGTAACTTCTTAGTCTTACGGTCAACAATTGCCTCGGGCTCTTCAATCAGCCTCTTGTTTTCATCCATTCTTAACTCGGAGATTGGAATTATGTCGGGGACTTCTCCCGTGAACTTCCTTAAATAACACACATGGAAGGTGTTATGAATACCATCGAGTTCTTCGGGCAATTCCAGCTTGTAAGCTTGGTTCCCAATCTTCTGAAGAACTTTGAACGGTCCAATAAACCTTGGACTTAGCTTTCCTCGTTTCCCTAATCTTATAAGTCCCTTCCACGGTGAGACTTTAAGCAAAACCGAGTCCCCAACTTCGAAGGTCATCGGTCGTCTTTTCTTGTCAGCATAGCTCTTCTGACGATCCTGAGCTGCTAACATTCTTTCCCTAATTACCTTCAGCTTCTCAGCAGTCTCATGGACTATCTCAGGGCCCATAAACTGCTTTTCTCCGGCCTCAAGCCAACAAGACGGTGTACGACACTTCTGTCCGTACAAGGCTTGATAGGGTGCCATCTTGATGCTCGAGTGGAAACTGTTGTTCTAGGAAAATTCTACCAAAGGTAAGTGCTCATCCCAGTTACCTTGGAACTCAAGGGTACATGCTCTCAGCATATCTTCAAGCGTTTGAATCGTTCTTTCGCTCTGACCATCAGTCTGCGGATGGTAAGCTGTACTCAGACACAACTTCGTACCCAGTTCCTCTTGTAGACTCCTCCAAAACATCGACGTGAAATGACTATCACGATCGGATACAATCGTTAGAGGAACAACGTGAAATCTCACAATTTCCTTCACGTAAGCATTTGCAAGCTTATCCATAGACCACCTCTCGTTGGCTGCTATGAACTGTGCACTCTTAGTGCAATGATCCACGGCTACTCAAATCATGTTGTGACCATTCTTTGCCCTGGGTAGTTTAGTCACAAAATCCATGGTGATGTCTTCCCATTTACCCATGGGTACAGGTAAAGGTTCTAAACTCCCATATGGTTTCTAATGTTGTGCCTTAACTCTCGCACATGTCACACACTCGGCCACATACTTCGCAACATCGAGCTTCATCGTCGGCCACAAGTAGTATGGATTTAGGTCCCTATACATTTTTGTGCTACCGGGATAAATTGAGTACATGGTCTTTTGCGCTTCTTCCATCAGAAGATCTCTTATTCCTCCCGTCTTAGGTACCCAAATCCGACCTTGGAATACCTTCAGTCCTTGACGGTTTGTACCGAACACCAATGTTTTTCCCAAACGTTCTTCTTTTCGGTCATTCTTCTCTGTAGCTTCTTCTTGAGCTTTCTTTATACTTTCCACAATGGTCGAGACAACTTCTATTCTCAATGCTCTTGGCCTTTTTCTTTCAAGATTGACTTTTCGACTTAGAGCATCAGCAACAACATTTGCTTTACCGGGGTGGTAAAGTATCTCACAGTCGTAGTCCTTGAGTAACTCTAGCCAGCGTCGTTGCCTCATGTTCAACTCCTTCTGATTAAAGAGATACTTGAGACTCTTATGATCAGTGAAAAGTTTGCACTTTGTTCCGTAGAGGTAAGGCCTCCATATCTTTAGAGCAAAAACTACCGCTGCCAATTCCAAATCATGAGTGAGGTAGTTCTTTTCATGCTCCTTCAATTGCCGAGACGCGTATGCTATCACCTTTTCTCTTTGAGTCAGAACACAACCCAACCCGACTCCAGATGCGTCACTATAGACCGCGAAGTCTTCAACTCCATCGGGTAGAGAAAGAATCAGTGCTTCACATAACTTCTTCTTTAGCTTCTCGAATGCCTCATCGTGCTTCTCACTCTATGAATATGTAGCTCCTTTGTGGGTCAATGCTGTCAATGGAGCAGCTATCGAAGAAAAGCCTTGGATAAATCGTCGGTAATATCCGGCTTATCCTAGAAAGCTTCGAATCTCTGTGGGACTCTTTGGACGTTTCCACTTCATTACAGTTTCGATTTTTGCTGGGTCAACCATTATTCCATCCTGGTTAACCACATGACCCAAGAATTGGACTCCTCGGATCCAAAAATCACACTTGGAGAACTTAGCGTAAAGCTTCTCCTTCTTTAACACTTCCAAAAATTCTCGTAGATGCTTGCCATGCTCCTCCTGGATTCTTGAGTAGATCAGAATGTCGTCGATGAAAACTATCACGGATTTATCGAGGAATGGTTTACAAACCCTGTTCATCAAATCCATGAATGCTGCTGGAGCATTGGTTAGTCCAAACGATATAACCAAGAACTCGTAGTGTCCATATCTTGTTCTGAATGCAGTGTTCTCGATATCCTGCTCTCTCACTTTCAGCTGATGATATCCTAACCTAAGATCGATCATTGAGAAATAGCTCGAACCTTGCAGCTGATCGAATAGGCCATCAATCCTCGGCAATGGATACTTGTTCTTTACTGTTGCCTTGTGTCAACTCTCTATAGTCTATAGCACACAAAAGCATGGTTACTTGTTCTTTAGCACACAAAAGCATTTTAGGCATAATTCCTAAAATAAGCTAGTGCTCATACCTCACAATCATCGCTTAGCATTCTAAGTTTAAGTCTAGAAATCCTAAAAATTACTATTTCGCTTAAACTAATGCTCTGATACCAACTGTGACATCCCCATTTTCACGGCCAGAAAAGACCGATTTTGTTTATGCTTGTTTGAAAATCATAGTAACATTTTAAATAAAAGTGTTGCGGAATTTGTCCCAAAACAAAATATGATAAAGATTTATCAAAAGCATTCCCAAGGAAATGTATTTCATTAAAAGACTCGGGATGTCATGTTCGATACAGATCAAAAGCATAAACAGTACAATATAAGCCTTACTACATTATTTCATATCTACAGGCCTATATCCGTAATCCCTCATCCAAAACATCACATCTATGCTCGAGCGCCACTACCTGTAATACATAAAACTGAGTGGGTCAGGCTTGGGAGCCTGGTGAGCACATAGGGTTTTCAACCCACAATAAATAAGTTATTTAATTTCATCAACCAACAATAACCCGATTACCCGTTTCCGTTATCCTCACTTTACGTCCCTAAAACACCTATCATAAGGGACCTAGCCTAAGGATCATCATCGGGATGGACACTACTGCTAAGGGGGTTCCTCAGCAATAAATGTCCTAAAGGCAACCATGAGGGGGATGGAGTACACCGGTGAACACATCGTTCACAAACACCTACAGGTTGCGAGCCTGCTAGCGTTCCACTGAACTGTCTAGAAGAGTCCGTGGTCGTCATCTATACTCCGCTAGATAACTGGATCACCGACAACATCGAGGCCTTTCATCATTTTATCACACATCGTCTTATTACATCTACCCATGTTTTACCCCAACATTTTTGTAGATATAAAATACATATACAGTTTAAATCATTTAAAACATGTATAAAAATCGTTCATCGAACATAGACAGCAAGTATTTAGATAGTATGCACACATAGCACGTAATTTATATAAAATACTTCATATCTATGTGTAAGATGAAAGTAACTATGCACTCACCTGATTAGGTGGTGACTTGGCACTTGAACATCACTTCGTTATCTCAAAACAATTTTTCCTCGACCAAAACCTAGTATTAATACCACTAGGGTTTAGTTTTAACGTTAACCGCGACTAATTAATAGTCTAGCTATTATTATTATTATATAAGCGTTAAATAACACTCAATATAACTCATAATAATAGCCCAAATAATTATTTTAAGGACCTAATAAAATTACTATAATTATTTAAAAGTTATATTAAAAATTACATAGGCGTAGCTCACTTACAGCGAATTTTAAAGAAAACCGGGTTTTGCTCGGAGGAGCGTTTCCGAACCGAAAGACCCCTTTTTCTCGGGACTCCGGGAGCCTCGGGGCTTCCTTTGGGTGCTAAGGGTTTTTCCTAGGGTTTAGGGGTGGATTGGGATCTTAGAGAGAGAAAGAAACTAGAGAGAGAATGAGAATTGGTGTGAAAAATCTGGAAACCCTCGCCCCCTTTTATAGCCTGCGAGGCGTCGGACTACGCTGGGCGTAATCCTTGGCTACGCGGCGCGTAACTTTGGATAAGGGTCCAGCTCGCGTACAGCTGGCTCGCACTCGGACTCGGAAGGATAAGGTCGGGGTACGCGGGGCGTACTCATCTTCGGACGCGGAGCGTAATGCGAGGCTACGTGGCGTTCATCGGATGCGAGGCCGTGCTCTGCAAGCGACGGCTGAGATTTGGCCACGTCACCACCCTTCGCAGATTTCACAATTTTCCTTCCCGACTTCTAAAAATCATAACTTTTGCATACGAGCTCTGTTTTCGACGTTATTTATATCCACGCGAAGGCGGGCACGTACTCTACAACTTTCATTTAGACTCCGTCGGCTAATTTTGAATTTATTTTAAAAGTTATATTTTTAACAGGCCGGGATAGGATTGGTCCGTTAAAAATTCATAACTTCTTCATCCGACGTCCGTTTTCGTCTGTCTTTTTATCGTTATGCTACTATTAACGAAATATTCGATTCTCGTTTAGGTTGTGTCGGCTAAAAACCGCTCGATCTAATATTCGAACTTCGGGCTGTACACTGCTAAGCCGAAACTTCGAAAAATCATAACTTCCTCATACGAAGTCAGATTTGGGCGTTCTTTTTATGGACGCTCTCGGTTTAACATATTCTACGACTTTTGTTTAGATCGCTAAGACTAAAAGTCGCTCTATCATAAATTCACTATTTACTTTTGCCAGTGCCGTGCCGGTTCCGTCGCGAAACTTCGACGGGTCATAACTTCTTCGTTATAACTCGGATTTCGGCGTTCTTTATATCTTCGGAATCCTTGTTTCGACAACTACCACTTTATGTAAAGATATATCGCTTATATCACACTTTAAGTTTGACGCTTATTTTTATTCATTATTAATTATATATTTATAATTAAATAATAAACACACAAATACACATAATTGACATAGTATTCAAATATTTCATCTTTATTACATCAAAAAGAGTTACAATAGTTGACCTAGACTATTAAATCGTCTAAAAATGCTTAGCCCCGAAACCCGGGCGTTACATTATGCCCCCGTTAGAAGGAATTTCGTCCCAAAATTTTCATTTTGAGTAGGACTTCACGGGTTGGGGAAATAGATGTGGATACTTTTGTTTCATTTGGTCCTCACGTTCCCAAGTAAATTCGGGTCCTTGTTTGGCTTTCCACTGGACCTTTACGATGGGAATGCGACTTTGTTTCGTCGATTTGACCTCTCGGTCCATGATTTCAACAGGTTTCTCTACGAAGTGGAGGTTCTCATTGATTTCAATTTCTTCCAAAGGAATGACGAGGGTCCCATCAGACAAATATTTCTTCAGGTTTGACACATGAAAGGTAGGATGAACGTGATTGAGTTCTTGTGGTAATCGCAGCTTGTATGCCACCGGGCCAATCCTGGCAAGGATTTCGAACGGCCCGATATACCTTTGATTTAGTTTCCCACGTTTTCCAAAACGTATTAATCCCTTCCAAGATGATACTTTCAGTAGTACTCGATCCCCAACTTGGAACTCCAAGGGTTTCCGTCTCTTATCCGCGTAGCTCTTTTGTCGGTCTTGCGAAGCCTTCATTCGTTCTCGAATTTGGACGATCTTTTCGGTTGTTTCCCTTATGATCTCCGGGCCAGTGAGCGCGTTGTTAGGGACTTGCCCTCTTGCTAGTTGCGTATCGCCCACCTCAGCCCAACATAGGGGTGATCTGCACTTACGGCCATAGAGGGCTTCGAACGGAGCAACTTTGATGCTAGTGTGATAACTATTATTGTATGAGAACTCGATAAGAGGTAAATGAGTATTCCAAGCTTTAACAAAGTCTATCACACAAGATCTTAGCATTTCCTCTAATGTTTGAATGGTTCTTTCACTCTGCCCGTCAGTCTGTGGGTGGTAGGCTGTACTCATGTCCAGCCTAGTTCCTATAGATTTCTGCAGTGACTGCCAGAATCGTGATGAGAACCGACTATCTCTATCGTAGATAATGGATATTGGTACTCCGTGAAGGCGCACTATTTATTTAATGTAGATCCTGGTCAGTTTCTCCATTTTGTCTGTCTCTTTTATTGGTAGGAAGTGTGCGGATTTGGTTAATCTGTCGACGATTACCCAAAGGGTGTCAAGTCCACCCGTGGTCTTAGGTAACTTGGTAATGAAATCCATCGTAATCCGCTCCCACTTCCACTAGTGTATCTCTGGCTGTTGAAGTAGTCCCGAGGGCTTTTGATACTCTACCTTAACCTTGGTTTAAGTCAGGCACTTGCCCACAAAGGTAGCTATTTCGGCTTTCATGTTCGGCCACCAATACAACTTCTTGAGGTCTAAGTACATCTTGTTTGAGCCGGGATGCACGGAGTAGCGAGTTTTATGAGATTCATTCATGACAACGTCCCTGAATCCACCAAATGTTGGTGTCAAGATCCGGTTCATGAGACAACGAACGCCGTCATCCCCGACTTCAATATTTTTGTCCATTCCTCTCAACGCTTCACCTGTCACGTTCTCTGGCTTCAAGGCTTCCTCCTGTGCCTCTTTGATTTGTGCGGACAGGTGTGAATGGATGGTCATGGTTAACGCCTTTACTCGGCGGCCCGAGTACTCCTTTCTGCTCAAAGCGTCTGCAACCACGTTTGGCTTTTCCGAGGTGATAACGAATCTCACATTCGTAATCATTTAGTAATTCCACCCATCGCTGTTGTCTCATGTTGAGTTCTTTTTGATGAGGATATGCTGAAGGCTTTTGTGATCGGTGAAGATGGTGCACTTGGTGCCGTAAAGGTAATGTCTCCAAATTTTTAGGGCGAAAACTACTGCTCCCAGTTCGAGATCGTGCGTCGTGTAGTTTACCTCGTGCGTCTTCAGTTGTCTTGAGGCGTAGGCAATGACTTTTCCTCGTTGCATTAACACGCACCCTAGACCTTAGTTTGATGCATCGCAATAAACCACAAAGTCTTCGGTTCCATCCGGTAGGGACAAGATCGGAGCACTGCACAGAGTTCGTTTTAGTGTTTGGAACGCAACCTCTTGCTTATCCCTCCAGATGAACGTCACTCCTTTTTGAGTCAAGGTGGTGACGGGCTTCGCGATTTTGGAGAAGTTTTGAATGAATATTTGATAGTAACCGGCGAGTCCTAAAAATTGTCGGATTTCTGTGGATGTTCTTGGTGCTACCCAGCTTTCAATTGCCTTGATCTTTGAAGGGTCCACATGTATTCCTTCCTTGCTGACTACATGTCCAAGGAAATTCACTTCTCGAATCTAAAACTCGCACTTTGAGAAGTTTGCGTACAATTTCTCCGCACTCAACGTCTCCAGGACTTGACGTAAATGCTGGCTCTGTTCTTCCTTACTTCGGGAATATACTAGTATATCATTGATGAAAACAATTACGAACTTGTCTAAGTAAGGTCGACACACCCGATTCATCAGGTCGATAAATGCTGCGGGTGCATTTGTTAAGCCGAAAGGCATCACTACAAAATCATAGTGACCATAGCGCGTTCTGAAGGCTGTCTTGGGAATATCCTCCTCTTGAACTCGTAGTTGATGGTACCCTGCTCTAAGGTCAATCTTCGAGAAGAAACTTGCTCCTTGTAGCTGGTCGAAGAGGTCATCGATTCGAGGAAAAGGGTATTGGTTTTTTAATGGTGAGTTTGTTTAATTCACGGTAGTCAATGCACATACGGAACGATCCGTCCTTTTTCTTGACGAACAAAACCGGTGCTCCCCAAGGCGAGAAGCTTGGTCTAATGAAACCTTTGCTCAGCAGTTCGTTCAGTTGACTGGACAGTTCCTGCATTTCGGCGGGCGCTAGACAATATGGCGACTTGGCTACGGGGGTAGCTCCAAGAATTAAGTCGATTCGGAATTCGACTTTTCTAGCAGGGGGCACTCCTGGAACGTCTTCCAGAAATACATCGGGGAAATTACAGACCTCCGGAATGTCTTTGATGTCTTTCACTTCTTGTTTCTTGTCTACGACGTGGGCTAGGAAGGCGTGGTACTCCTTGCAGAGATACTTTTGAGCCTTAACATAAGAGATGATTTGAAAGTTTGAGCTAGGTTTGTCGCCATAGACGATGAGAGTTTTGCCACTCGACAGATTAAGGCGAACGACCTTTTCGTGACATAGGATTTCTGCATGGTGAGGACATAACCAATCCATACCAATGATAACATCAAAACTTTTTATGGTGACCGACATAAGGTCGATTTGGAAAGAGTGATTGTGTAAGGTGAGGGTACACCCAATGTAAATATCGTTAGTGTTCTCTGTTTTTCCGTTAGCCATTTCTACGGTGAATGTGTATTTTAGTGTTTGTGGTCTTTGTTTAAGCAAGCGCTTAAATTGGTGGCTCACAAAGCTTTTCTCCGTGCCACTATCGAAAAGAATGCATGCGTATGTATTGTTGAGGAGGAATGTACCGGTAACCACAGTTGGATCTGCGACTGCTTCCTCGTGACCTATTGCCAGAACTCTGCCCACTTCACCGGGGTTGGGGTTTCTTGCCTTTGGGCAGTTACGCTTTAAGTGTCCTGCTTCTCCACAACCATAGCAGGTTCGACTTGCTCCGGCGTTGGCAACTTGTGTGTTTTATTGGACGGGAGTTCTACAAAATCGGGTGGTGTGCCCCTTTTTGTTACAGTTGCTGCAATGCATTTCACGGCATGCACCGTTGTGGTGATAGATGCACTTGCTGCACTTGGGTAGGTTCCCGGCGTATTGCCTTATCGGAGTTGGGTTGGCAGTGGTTGTGGCAGCGTGCACAGCAACCACTTATTGCTTCTTGGCAGGGTCTTAAGCAGGTTGGCCCTTCTTCTTGTCCCAGAACTTCCTTTTGTTGTTTCCCCCTTTTGCTTGTTCGGGGGTGGTTGTCATAGTGCCATGGCTGGCTCTATGGTCGATGAGTTGCTGTGCCAGTTCCTTGGCACTGTCAAAGGTAATTGGCTTTGAGGCCAATACGTTTCCTTGAATTTGGGGAGAGAGTCCCCATATGTATCTTTCCACCTTTTTTCTTTCCGTAGGAACCATCCTGGGACACAACATGGCTAGATCACTGAACCTTGAGGTGTAAGACAGGATGTCAGAGCCTGTCATTTTGAGACCCCAAAGTTCTTCTTCCAGCTTCTCTACCTTGCCCCTGGGCAGTACTCCTTCATTAACATGGTTTTCAGATCTTCCCATGTTATCGCATTAGCCACCGGGAGTGTTAGTGCTTTGACGTGGCATTTCCACTAGGTGAGGGCTCTTTCGGAGAATGTGCATGCAGCAAATTTGACCTTGCTTGCTTCAGGGCATGCGTATATTTCGAAAATGGTCTCGGTTTTCTCGAACCATTGTAGCAACGCTATGACACCTCCGCTTCCATTGAAGGTTTTGGGCTTGTCATTAGTAAAGTATTTGTAGGTACACTCTCTCGAGCGTCCCTGGCCGTCCCCGTTGTTAGAATTTGAGGAACCGCTACCCGCACCACCCAAATTACTGGGGTTGATTTGGGCTATCGCGGCTGCCACTGCGGCCGTCACGGCAGCCTGGAACATTGCTGGGTCGAACTGAGGGGGTGGTGGTGGTGGTGGCGCCGTAGTCCCTGCGGTGCTGGTACGTCTAGGATTTCTACGAGGTGGCATTTTCTACCATTAACAAGAATGAAAAGACAATAATTCTTTGATACCACTCACAAGTCGATAGTTAAAACTAAAAATTATTAGTTCTTTATATGCATCATGATTCCGACATGTAAAGATGTTGTAAGAATCCATTCATACTAGAGGTCTATAGATAATGAAATATATACTTTATGAATTTTGATAGTATTGATTCTCATGAAATGTCTGTGATAGCATCCATACCGGGTCCATCCAACAATCGCTTGATGTATAATATTTACATGTAATTAAGATTTAATAAACTTTCGAATCTAATGGGTCTGCCCTGGGCCCACAACCAAACAGGGAACAGGATCCGAGGCGAAATCACCATTTCTAGGTCGACATGGTCTCAATTACATATAACTTTGATTTATACATCAGGCAATCATAGATTGACCACCAGTAAATTTTATCTGAAAATACTCCATGTTATGAATTTGATGTAGTGTTCCCAATAAACAAATAGCGTGTCAATATCATTGACATAACTTAGTATACAATACTTGGGAAAATTTGACCCTACATGGGGTCTATGCTGATGGGTTTTAAGCATTCTAACACTTCCTAAGTGTACATGCAACCCTAATAACCTTGGATCTATGTTTGTCTAATAATCATGCAAAGTTGAATTCCAAGGTTATATTCCTATCTAGCATACATGGGGAACATTTTTAACTTGAATGAAAGATAGAATAACTTACCTTGTTGTTGATTATGATCCTTGAAACCTTGTGAGCCTAGCACCCCAAGTGTGATGCCTCAAATGCTTCACACAACACCAAATGCTAAGGAGTAAACTTTGAGAGAATCTTACACTTGCAAAATCGGCTCTAGCCCTCTTGTTTCTTAGTGTAGCCTATTTTGGTGGAGAATGGGTTTCTTATATAGTGTTGACACATCTAGGGTTACACCATGTAAACCCTAATGTGTCATGACTCTTCATTTCCATGACCCATGGGTTTGTAACTCCCATGGAGCATCCATGGAGCATCCTATGGGTGGAACCCAACTTGATAATCCATGGAGCCTCTTAGCCTACTATATAAGATATGGAAGATTTACATAATCTACCCATATATTTAATTAGTTATCTTTTGATCACTTAATTAATTCTTGATCAAACTAATTAAATAATATTATTAATATATTAGAACTTATAATATATTAATAAACCATAAGTGTTATTTCTCTCATTTTAGTTTATCCAATTGCATGGTGCCATGCAACCCAAATGGACCATGCCGGGTCGGGTCAAGTACATACCAGAAATAGTTATGGACTTAGACACCTTATCCAACAGTCTCCCACTTGGATAAGTCTAATAACTATAACTGCAATACTTCAGGAACCGATCGGCAATCGTAGCTCTTTCAAGGTCTCTCGGAACTGAGAAGATGATGATACTCCATTTAAGATAAGTGATCATATAATCCTCTGTTCTAGATATCAGCCGGAAAAATACATGGAACAGTGTCTTACTTTGTGTCCAACAGTTTGTTTCCCGATTTCCGATTTGTTTGATAAAGAACTTAATTGAACACATCAACTTAGTTCTGACCGGGCCCAGTACATAGTTCAAAACAAAATCATCGAGGGGCCCAGATATCAGCTTCTAATCCAAGAAGGAACAGATAAACTTCGACTCATATGTTTGTTCTACCACTCATTGAATTATACACAAAAGCACGATTTATAACATCGAGTTACCAATGCGTTAACATACAATCAATGCATAACCAACTCATAAGTAACAAATCATATCTCTAGGTTTGAAGACTTATATGATATTACCGTCTCACGATCACTCGAGATAAATTCCATGAAGTGATTCCAGTGAGCGTGGGTTGAGTCCAATGATCAGAACTTATGAGCACTCATGAGTGTTGTAGCCATGTCCAACAACTTAGACCTCTACAACCAATCATGACAGTCTTGATTCATACCTACTTCCGACATATAACCGACTGTGGAGGTTCGAATAATATGATATACCAAACATAATTATTCTGGAAGTCAAAACATGCAAAATAAATATAGTAAACGATCGACAAGAGATAGCAACACTTTACTCATAAATCTAATATCATCCTTCAGCCCTATGCTCCGAGCATGCTGGAGATGCTTAACCCGAGTCAGTCCCTTCGTGAGGGGATCTGCTGGATTCTCATCCGATGATACCCTCTTTGCCACGAGGAGTCCTTCTTCTATTCGATGTCTGATGAAATGGTATTTTCTGTCGATGTGTCTGGATCTCCTGTGATCCCTTGGTTCCTTGGCTAAGGCAACTGCACTTTCACTATCAAAGAAAATTTCCATTGGCTCTTTAATAGCTGGTACAACTCCAAGGTCTCCAATGAAGTTCTTCAGCCATATCGCCTCCTTTGCTGCCTCGCTAGCTGATATATACTCTGATTCGCAAGTTGAATCAGCCACTGTCTCTTGCTTGGAACTCTTCCAAGAAATTGCTCCTCCATTTAAGGTAAAGACCCAGCCTGACTGAGAGCGGAAATTATCCCTATCAGTCTGAAAGCTAGCATCACTATACCCTACAACTCTCAAGTCTTCACTCCCACCGAGGGTAAGGACCCAGTCCTTAGTCCTCCGTAGGTACTTGAGGATATTCTTTACCGCAATCCAGTGTGCCTTGCCAGGGTTCCCCTGATACCTGCTAACCATGCTCAAAGCAAAGGCTACATCAGGTCGAGTACACGTCATAGCATACATGATCGATCCTACAGCCGAAGCATAAGGTATTCGACTCATTTATGCTATCTCAGCCTCAGTACTAGGGCTTTGTGTCTTACTCAATCTGGCATTACTGTGGATGGGTAACTCTCCTTTCTTGGAGTCCTGCATGCCGAATCTCTTCAACACCTTATCCAAGTAAGTACTCTGACTAAGTCCAATTAGTCTTTTACTCCGGTCTCTCAAGATCCTTATCCCTAGAATATAGGCAGCTTCTCCTAGGTCCTTCATAGAGAAACACTTCCCAAGCCAGGACTTAACTTCCTGCAGAGTTGGGATGTCATTTCCTATGAGTAGTATGTCATCCACATACAATACCAAAAAGCTAACTATACTCCCACTAGCCTTGACATATACACAAGATTCATCTTCACTCCTAGAAAAGCCAAATTCCTTGACTTTCTCATCAAAGCAAAGATTCCATATGCGAGGTGCTTGCTTTAACCCATAAATGGATTTCTCAAGCTTACACACTCTATTATGGTACTCTGTGTTGACAAAACCCTCTGGCTGACTCATGTAAACATCCTCAGCCAACTTTCCATTAAGGAAAGCGGTTTTGACATCCATTTGTCATATTTCATAGTCATGAAATGCGGCTATGGCTAACAGAACCCTAATAGACTTAATCTTGGCCACTGGAGAAAAGGTCTCATCATAATTAACTCCCGGAGTTTGTGAGAAACCCTTTGCAACCAGTCGTGCCTTATAAGTGTGTACATTACCATCCATGTCGGTCTTCTTCTTGAAGATCCATTTGCACCCTACAGTCTTACGACATGGTACATTCTCAACCAAGTTCCAAACTTGATTCTCATACATGGACTGTATCTCGCTGTCCATTGCCTCTTTCCACTTGGCTGACTCAGGGCCTGCCATGGCTTCCGCGTAACTGTTAGGTTCATCCAGACCTATCAGTGTCTCATCACTGATAAGTGTATCACCTTCCACAGTAATATGGAATCCATAGTAATGCTCAGGTGCATTCCTAACCCTTGTGGAACGCCTCAGAGGTACATACTTGTCAATTGGCTCAACAAAAGTTTCCTCCTCAAGTTGAGTGCTAGGGTTTGAAGTTCCTTCACCACTTGACTCTTGAATTTCTTCAAGGTCAACTTGCCTCCCACTGTCTCCTTGGCTTATGAACTCTCTCTCTCGAAAGAAAGCCCTCCTAGCTACAAAGACCACATTCTCACTAGGTCTGTAGAAGAGGTAACCAAAGGATTTCTGTGGGTAGCCGATGAAAATACACCTCTCACTTCGAGGTTCGAGCTTATCATGAGTCTCGCGTCTCACGAAAGCCTCGCAACCCCAAATCTTAATGTGGTATAGTTTGGGTACTTTACCAGTCCACATCTCATAAGGAGTTTTGGCAACTTTCTTTGTGGGAACTAGATTAAGGATATGGGCGGCAGTCTCTAAGGCATACCCCCAAAATGAGATTGGTAGCGAAGCTCGACTCATCATGGAACGAACCATGTCCAACAAGGTTCGATTATGCCTCTCAGCTACACCATTCAACTGCGGTGTCCTGGGAGGTGTCAATTGTGAGACAATCCCACATTCCCTAAGATAGTCGAGGAACTCTGAACTAAGATACTCACCACCTCGATCGGATCGAAGCATCTTAATGTTCCTGCCCAATTGATTCTCGACTTCCTGTTTAAACTCTTTAAACCTCTCAAAATTCTCTGACTTATGCTTGATTAAGTAGACATATCCATATCTACTGTAATCATCAGTAAAAGTCAAATAATAACGATTAGCATCCCTTGTGGCATGTTTGAAGGGCCTACATACATCCGTGTGTATAAGATCCCACAAACCTTCACCCCTCTCACAAGAACCTGTGAAGGGTGACTTTGTCATTTTTCCAAGTAAGCATGATTCGCAACTATCATCTGACTTTAGGTCAAATGACTGCAATACTCCATCCTTTTGGAGTTGGCCTATGCGTTTCTTGCTTATATGTCCAAGACGACAATGCCATAATGATGCTTTATCCAAGTTATTATTATTAACAGAATCAATACACAATACATTATTTCCTAAGTTATCAACCACAGATACAGTTTCATACACGCCATCACAAGGTAATGCTTTAAAATAAAGAACATTATTAAAGAAAGCATTAATCGAACCAACTTCATTATCAAATGAAAAGGTGAAACCTTGTTTATACAATGCATGAAAGGAAATAATGTTTCTTGCCATTTCTGGCGAATAACAACACTTATTCAAATCTAAACTAAACCCACTACTTAGAAATAAAGTATAAACTCCAATCTTGGTGACAGGTAAAGCTTTCCTATTCCCCATGATTAAGTTTATTCTTCCATGCTCCACATTCTCACTTCTTCTTAGTCCCTGCAAATCAGGACATATATGAATACCACAACCGGTATCAAGGACCCAAGAGTTAGAATGGGGTGAGTTATTAGATAAGATAGTGTAAATACCTGCATGGTTGGGTTTAACTTTCCCATCCTTCATATCTTGCTGGTATTTTGGGCAGTTCCGCTTCCAATGTGACTTTTCATAGCAATAGAAGCATTCAGCCTCTTTTGGGTCAGAAGAAGGAGTGACGAAACCTTTCTTGGTTCCACTTGAAGAAGATCCATCAAGGGTCCTAGCCTTGGTACCCTTCGAAGAGCTCTTCCTCTTCTTCCCTCTACCTTTCCCGATTGCCAAAACCGGGGCGGAGTTTGGAGTAGGAGTGTTAACAACCGACTTACCCTTAAGACCTGTTTCTGCGGTCTTGAGGAGTCCCTAAAGTTTGCTGAGTGTGACCTCTTCCTTATTCATGTGATATGTCATGCGGAATTGATCATAGCACGATGGTAAGGAGTGCAAAATGATATCTATTGCAAGCTCCTCAGGGAAGTTCACATTAAGCTTCAGCAACCGATCCACACACCTTTGCATTTTCTGCATGTCGCTCGTGACAGATTCCCCGTCCTTCATCATGGTTGTTATGATAGAGCATATGATTTCATACCTCTCTTGTCGTGCACTTTGATGGTATCTTTCCATCAGATCTTGGTGCATTTCAAAAGGGTAGAAGTCCTCATAGGACTTTTGGAGTTCCGCTGTCATGGTGGCCAACATGATGCATGCCACTTTTGTAGCATCCCTTTCATGTGCCCGGAAGTCAGCGATCTCCTGGGGAGTTGCAGTGGTCTCATCAATCTCCTTAAGCTCCTTGTCAAGGACATATTCTTTGTCCTCGTAGCGGGTAATCATCCAGATGTTTCTGATCCATTCATTGAAGTTGGATCCATCAAAAGTGACTTTCCCACACAAGTTCATAAGGGTAAAGGAGCCATTAGGATTAGAGCCAGAAGCAGCATTGTTTGAAGACATCTAAAAGAAGAGAACAAGATTAGTTTAGATATTAAGAGAGTCCTTAATAAAACACCCAAATGTAATATTAAGGCTAGGATCCAATCACAATATATTATAACTTAGAAGAGGTATGCCGTAATCCAAGCTATAACATATTTGAAAGGTAGGTGAATGACGATTCACCAATTTCCACCATGAAAAACGAAATATAGATATTAGGTTTTTAATTGGTTCTTAGAAATTCCTAGATTCTTTTGAGATTCAATGAACTTTTCAAAGGCATGTTTCAATCTCGAGTGTGCCCTCCAAGTTTTGTGACTGGGATACCGAGGATCACAAAACGAGGTGTGAAGTAACCAAGCAAATCACTTGGTACACTTAATGTTTATTACTCAATCGATGTACCGGTTAACCACACGAGCTCCACCGACCTATAATAAACTTTAAGTCACCCTTTACCTTCCTTGTTAAGTCCAAGTTAGTGTGCCGGTTAACCACACGAGCTCCACTAACGACTTAAACAAAGTGTAAAGTGTAATTTCATGGATTAGCACGTTATTCACATTTTACTAAAGTAACTAAGATTGGGAATTTAATAAAAGCATTTACTTACTTTATAATATTCATCATACTTTTAATGAGAATTTATAAGTCCTTGTCTTACCCATTCGGCTAACGACCCTCCACCGATCAAGGAAGCGGTGGGTGAGAGTGGACACCCATTAAGTTGCCATTTTATAGGCAACAACCTTATACCCCCCTTATAGACCGGCTTCGTGAATGAGGCGTACTAGCGGTAAGACGACTTGACGTTATACATATATATATTAGTAACTTATAATATTATAAAGTATAAGGGTTGAATTTTAACTTTTAAAATTCTATGGGTTGGAACTAAAGTTTTAATCAAGACTTTACATGTTCCAAAACTTGAGGGCAAGTTTTGTAAACTTCCAAAACTTTTCATTTCTTATAACTTATGAATTAAGTGAGTAATAAAAATGAAGACTCTTCATTTTTATAACTCTTGTGTTCTTTTAATGGCTTTAATAAAAGTGAGACTTTTGGTTTTCCATAACTTGAGGACAAGTTATGGACTCCATTAAAACACATTATGATCATGAATTAAACTACCATGAAGGTTACAAACAATTCCTATGATCATCTAATCTTCATAAGTTCAAGAACATGAATATGAACACTTTCAAGAATCAAAAATTACACTTAAAAAAAACTTGTAATTTTAATAATTGCCATTGTAAATGGATTAGCATAAGCATTACACCATCTAAAATAAGCTTTAAAACATCAAAACAGTTTAGGGTAATGTTTCTAGTCCATTTCCAGTAACAAATGTGCAAACTTTCATATGAGCAGAAAACAGAAAAAACGATTTTTTTTCAAGCTGTTTGCACACAAAAAAAAAACAACAAACAAACCTAGGCTCTGATACCACTGATGGGTTTTGAGCATTCTAACACTTCCTAAGTGTACATGAAATCCTAATAACCTTGGATCTATGTTTGTCTAATAATCATGCAAAGTTGAATTCCAAGGTTATATTTCTATCTAGCATACATGGGGAACATTTTTAACTTGAATGAAAGATAGAATAACTTACCTTGTTGTTGATTATGATCCTTGAAACCTTGTGAGCCTAACACCCCAAGTGTGATGCCTAAAATGCTTCACACAACACCAAATGCAAAGGAGTAAACTTTGAGAGAATCTTACACTTGCAAAATCGGCTCTAGCCCTCTTGTTTCTTACTGTAGCCTATTTTGGTGGAGAATGGGTTTCTTATATAGTGTTGACACATCTAGGGTTACACCATGTAAACCCTAATGTGTCATGACTCTTCATTTCCATGACCCATGGGTTTGTAACTCCCATGGAGCATCCTATAGGTGGAACCCAACTTGATAATCCATGGAGCCTCTTGGCCCACTATATAAGATATGGAAGATTTACATAATCTACCCATATATTTAATTAGTTATCTTTTGATCACTTAATTAATTCTAAATTAATTCTTGATCAAACTAATTAAATAATATTATTAATATATTAGAACTTATAATATATTAATAAACCATAAGTGTTATTTCTCTCATTTTAGTTTATCCAATTACATGGTGCCATGCAACCCAAATGGACCATGTCGGGTCGGGTCAAGTACATACCAGAAATAGTTATGGACTTAGACACCTTATCCAACATATGCTACATCAATGTATGGAAAATTTTCACCGCCTAACAGATCCCGAAAGTGTAAACACTTAAATTGCGGGATCGGACATAAAATACTAGAAAATAATAGTAATATTTGTCCACAAAGTAGATTAAACTGAAGCGAGCAGTGCAAACACTACTTGTGGCGGTTGAAGCTTTGAGGATCACGAAGTGAAGACACGTAGTTCCTCATTTCGGCTCTGGATTCTACCGCTTGGCGCTCTGCGTCTGCCAGATGTCTTTCTAAAGTGGCTCGGTGTTCTCGGAGTTCTTGCACTTCGGCTCGGGTCGCGGCCATTTCCCGTCGAAGGACCTCGGTGCAGTCTCGAGTCTGATCGTGGTCATCATCCAAACGGCGAATGCGAACGGAGTTGACTTGACTGGTTGAACCAATTTCCATGAGGTGGCGAGTATTTACCCTTGTGTGCTCCTCGTGGTGTGCAACACGGCGAACCATGACAGGAAGGGCTCGGTCGGCTGACCCTCCTCTACCGAGGTCATAGAAACTTCACTCCATCGATGTATAGTTTCGGCCCATTGGGGCGTCGGGTCCTGGAAGTGTTGTGGAGGGATAGGGGCAGGGTGTGGATCGTAAACTTCGGGTTCCGAGTCGGTTCCATCTGATTCTTCTTCTTCTTCTTCACCGTCTACTGATTCTTCCTCTTCCATGGGTTCCTCATCTTCCATGGGTTCTTCGTCTTCCATGGGTTCCTCTTCGGGATCTTCCTCTGGGTCTTCCACAATCCAGCCGACATTCCCTTGGTTGGGGAAGTAGGGATCACCCGGCATGTGAAATCCTGCCATCGCGCATGTACGAGAATAGGGATAAGAAGGATGTCGCGAGAAATTTTGGGAGTAAGAAATTTGTTGTCGCAATTTATGATGTGATTATTACGGCTTTTTGTGTTAAAATACTCCTATAGTATTTTTATGTTTGATTCTCGAAATTTTTGGTAAGTTGCAGACTCGTTGCTCATCATGATCCTTCTTCGGCATACATTGGTCACACCTTGGCTAAATATAGTTTATCAGGCTATATTCATCCAAGATCTGATTACATACCCCGAAGCTGGATCATGATATCCAACTTGTCTCAATACTTTTATGTTATTGCATTTATGATACTGAATTAACGAGTGCGATTGTATGTGTACTTTTTATAAAAATACAAATTTTTATTTTTAAAGTACTTTTGAAAAGCTACGTCAGAGAATTTTTTTCCCGTTGTGTTTATAGTTTGTACATATTACGTGGTTCGATATACTTAATTCACTATAAACAAAGCTCTGATACCAATCTGTCACACCCCCAAACCAGAACGGCGGAAACGTTCGGGGGCTGAGGACGTCATGCTCAGTATCATAACTGATGGGTTTTAGGTAAAACAAATAAACTAGAAAACAATTCCTAAGTTTACATGCAACCTACTTTGGATCTATGTTGTAACTATTGAACATATAACTTTGAATTGCAAAACAAGAACCCTAGAGAAGAGAGAGGCTAATTTCGAAATTAACAAACTAGGGTTTAGGAGTTACATACCTTTCAATTATTATAGCAAACAATTGATAATCCTCTTGATCTTGATCTTGATCTTCTTGGAAGCTTAGCACCACAAATGTAATGCCTCTAATGGAATCACACCCAAGAACTAGCAAGAAGGAAACTTGGAGGAGAGAGGATGGAGAGAGTATGCAATTTCGGCCTTAGGGTTTCTTCCAAAGAAATCAATGACCTCAAATGTGAGCCAAGAGGCTCCTTAAATAGCTGAGGGATCTAGGGTTTAGGGAAAAACCCTAGTTATCCTTTGCTTAGGGCCTAAGCAAGATCCAAAGGCCTTATTTGGACCCCTTGGATGAAATCTCTATGGTTTCCCCTAAGAATTTCGTCCACCTCCTTCCAAGGGGGTTCTGGAACCTTCCACTCAACTATTAGTTAATTGCAAACTAGTCCCTGCACTTTATAATTAATTCTTTTAACCCCAAAATTAATTCTGATTAATTTCTGGCTAACTATTAATTAAACATAATGATTTCTAATTAATATATTAATCTTTTAACATATTAATAAATCATTTATATTAATTCATTAATCTTATAAATTAATATCTCTCCTTTCATAATTTCCTTGTCCAGTTGCTAGGTTGAGGGCAACCCAAAAGGACTGTGCTGCTATCAATTCAAGTACATACCAATTATAGTTATGGGCTTAGACACCTAATCCAACAGTCTCCCACTTGGATAAGTCCGTAACTATAATAGCTAGTATGCCTTCTAAATTTGACCAACAAATTGTAGCTTCCAAAAGCTGCTGCCGAACTCTGACCCAGTCAGTTACGTGTCCTAAGATAAGTGATCATATAATCCTTCGTTCTGCTAGATATCCCTAGACATAAGACATGGAATGTAATCAATCTCTTTTTCCAGAATCTATGTTTCCCGATTCCTGATTTGTGATGATGTAGGACTTCTAATTGAACACATCAATTTAGTCCTGGCTGGGCCCAGCACATAAGTCAACACCAAATCATCGAGGGGCCCATAGATATCGCTTTTCCTTTTAGGGCAAAAGGAACGAATAAACGTTGACTCATATGCTTGTATCTTTTACTCATCAAATTATGCATGACAATACGTTTTATAACACCAAGTTACTGATGCGTTTTCGTATCACCAATGCATGACCGACTTGTAAATCACAACTCATATATCTTCGTTTCAAAATTATAAGATATTATCGTCTCAGTATTACTCGTGATGAATTCAATGAAGTGATACTCTGAGCGAGGGTTTATCCAATACTCAAATCTCAATTTCTGAGTACTCATGAATGTTGCAGCAATTCTATTGCCATGTCTATCCTTTAGACAATCTACAATCCAGTTCATGACAGTCTTGATTCACTACTTACTTCCAAAAGTACGAGCGACTGTGGAGTTTGAATAATCTTATTATTCGGGAAGTAAAACATGCAAAAATGAAACACAATAATAAACAATTGACAAAAGGCAGAAACCAAACTTATAAATAATACTTTATTATTTAATCACCAAAAGTCAATTACATTTACTTTGTTACAAGTTTCCGAACAAAACTAATCTAACTACTAAAACTAATATCATCTTTCAGTCCTATGCTCCGAGCATGCTGAATATGCTTAGCCCTACTCAGACCCTTTGTGAGGGGATCTGCTGGGTTATCTTCAGATGACACCCTCTTTACTATAAGATGGCCTTCTTCTACTCTATGTCTGATGAAATGGTACTTTCTGTCGATATGTCTGGTTTTACCATGATCTCTCGGTTCCTTTGTCAAGGCAACCGCTCCTTCATTATCGCAGAACAGTTCCATAGGCTCCTGGATGGTTGGAACAACTCCGAGATCTCCGATGAAGTTCCTCAACCAAGCTGCTTCTTTCGACGCTTCACTCGCTACTATGTACTCTGATTCACAAGTAGAATCAACCACTGTATCTTGCTTGGAACTTTTCCAAGTAACTGCTCCTCCATTCAGTAAAAATATCCAGCCCGATTGAGAACGGAAGTTATCTCTATCCGTCTGAAAGTTGGCATCACTGTAACCATATGCTCTCAAAGTATCATTGCCACCAAGTACAAGGACCCAGTCCTTTATCCTTCGCAAATACTTGAGTATATTCTTAACTACTATCCAATGAGCTCTACCTGGGTTTCCCTGATAGCGACTGACCATGCTCAAAGCAAATGCCACATCAGGGCGAGTACATGTCATAGCGTACATGATCGATCCGACAACGGAAGCATAAGGTACACGACTCATGTCATCTATTTCAACATCTGTACTCGGGCATTGAGTCTTACTCAATTTGGTATTGCTCTGGATAGGTAGCTCTCCCTTCTTGGAATTTTCCATACTAAACCTCTTTAGTACCTTATCCAAGTATGTGCTCTGACTAAGTCCAATTAGTCTCTTCTTTCTATCTCTCAATATTCTAATCCCAAGAATATAGGCAGCTTCTCCAAGGTCTTTCATGGCAAAACACTTTCCAAGCCAAGACTTAACTTCTTTCAAGGTTGGAACGTCGTTACCAATGAGTAATATGTCATCGACATACAACACTAGAAAAGTTACTATACTCCCACTAGCCTTGATATACACACAGAACTCATCTTCACTTCTAGAGAAACCAAACTCTTTGACTTTCTCATGGAAGCAAAGATTCCAACTGCGAGATGCTTGTTTCAATCCATAAATGGATTTCTCAAGCTTGCACACTCTATTGGGGAACTTTGCATCAACAAAACCCTCTGGCTGACTCATGTAAACATCTTCAGCCAACTTCCCATTAAGGAAAGCAGTTTTGACATCCATCTGCCAGATTTCATAATCATGAAAGGCATCTATGGCGAGCAATATCCTAATAGATTTAATCTTAGCCACTAGCGAGAAGGTCTCATCATAGTCAACCCCTGGGGTTTGAGTGAAACCTTTTGCAACCAGTCGAGCCTTGAATGTGTTCACATTTCCATCCATGTCTGTCTTCTTCTTGAAGATCCATTTGCACCCAACTGTCTTACGACCTAGTGCACTATCAACCAAATTCCAAACTTGGTTGTCATACATGGACTTAATCTCGCTGTCCATTGCCTCTTTCCACTTGGAAGCCTCTGGGCCTGCCATTGCTTCCTTATAAGTGACTGGTTCATCTAAGTTTACCAGTGTTCTGTCACTTATGAATGTGTCACCATCTGAAGTAATATGAAAACCATACAACTCAGGTGGCACACTCACCCTAGTGGATCTTCTAAGAGGTAACGAGTTATCGATTGGTTCAACATGAACTGTTTCCTCTGGTTGAGTGCTAGTGTCATCTAAGGTTCCTTCATTGGCTGACTCTTGAATTTCTTCAAGGTCAATAGTGCTCCCACTGTCCTCTTTGAATATGAGCTCTCTTTCAAGAAAGACTCCTCTTCGTGCTACAAAGACCACGTTCTCACTAGGCCTGTAGAACAAATATCCAAAAGACTGCTTTGGGTAACCAATGAAAACACCTTTCTCACTTCTAGCGGCTAGCTTGTCGTGAGTCTCTCGTCTTACGAAAGCTTCACAACCCCAGACTTTAATATGTGCTAACGACGGAACTTTCCCTGTCCACATTTCGTGAGGTGTTTTGGCAACCTTCTTTGTAGGGACAAGATTGAGGATGTGGGGGGCTGTCTCTAAGGCATACCCCCATAAATGAATGGGAAGCGAAGCCCGACTCATCATAGAACGAACCATGTCCAACAAGGTTCGATTACGCCTCTTAGCTACACCATTTAACTGTGGTGTCCTAGGAGGAGTCAATTGTGAGACTATCCCACATTCTTTCAGATAGTCGTTAAACTCGATACTAAGATACTCCCCGCCTCTATCGGATCTAAGTATCTTTATCTTTCTGCCCAATTGATTTTCGACTTCATGCTTAAACTCTTTGAACTTTTCAAAAGTTTCTGACTTATGCTTGATCAAGTAGATATATCCATATCTGCTATAATCGTCAGTGAAAGTCACATAGAATCGATTAGCATCTCTTGTAGTTGATCTGAAGGGCCCACACACATCTGTGTGTATGAGATCCAACAGACCTTCACCTCTTTCACAAGACCCTGTGAATGGTGATTTTGTCATCTTTCCCAAAAGACAAGATTCACACATATCAT
Source organism: Lactuca virosa (assembly GCF_052849685.1). Lineage (NCBI taxonomy): Eukaryota > Viridiplantae > Streptophyta > Magnoliopsida > Asterales > Asteraceae > Lactuca > Lactuca virosa. The sequence goes on along the minus strand of NC_136428.1, from coordinate 169,461,611 downwards.
CTGATTTTAGGTCAAATGATTCCAACACTCCATCCTTTTGGAGTTGGGCTATGCGTTTCTTGTTAATGTGTCCAAGACGACAATGCCACAAGCATGCCTTGTCTACACTATTAGACAAGTCAATATTAAGTACACTATTTCCTAAGCTATCAACACAAGTCACTGTTTCATACACACCATCACAAGGTAAAGCTTCAAACATAAAAACACCATTCTTATAAACAGAAATTGAACCATTCAAATCATTAAAAGAATATTTGAAACCTTGTCTGAATAATGTTTCTCGTCATCTCAGACGAATAGCAACAATTTATTAAATCTAATCTAACATCATTGCTAAGCAGAAGCTGATAAACTCCAATCTTGGTCACTGGTGAAGACTTTCTGTTTCCCATGATCAAGTTTATCCTTCCTCGCTCTATCTCCTCACTTTCCTTTAGTCCCTGCAAATCAGAACAGATATGAAAACCACATCCTGTATCAAGGACCCATGAACGAGAAGATAATGAGTTATTAGCAGAAATAGTGTAAATACCTGCCGAAGATGGCTTCACTTTGCCATCCTTGATATCTTGCAGATATTGTGGGCAAGACTCTTCCAATGCCCCTTTTGATTGCAGTAAAAGCAAACAGCCTCTTTTGGATCAGAAACATGGGGAGCGGAACCATTGGGCTTAGCCTTTGGGCCATTACTAGACGACCCAGCTTGAGCCTTGCTCTTCCAGTTTTGCTTGGGAGGACCTTTCCTCTTTTTTCCCCTTTCCCTGTCCAATAGCCAACACAGGGGCACTTGTAGGCGTGGAGGGTATACTTTTACCCTTCATTCTTGCCTCAGCTGTCTGCAACAAGTTGTGCAATTGGGCCAAGGTCTGCTCAGTATTGTTCAAATGGTAAGTTAGAATAAACTGACCATAACAATCAGGTAGTGAGTTCAAGACCATGTCAATGGCCAATTCCTCATCAAAGTGAATGTTGAGCTTGACCAAACTCACTATGTAGCGTTGCATTCTTTGCACATGTGACACAACCGATTCCCCTTCTTTCATTTTGCAAGCCATGAGTGACTTGACTACTTCAAACTTTTCTTGACGAGCTCGCTTATGGTACTTTTCCATAAGGTCCTTGTTCATCTCAAAAGGCCAGTAGTCCTCATAGTACCTCTGCAGTTCTGGGGACATGGTTGCCACCATGATGCACGCCACTTTGGTAGCATCATCGTAATGTTTCTTGTAGGCAGCAAGATCTTCAGGAGTAGCTTCAGACTCATCAAGCTCTTTGAGCTCCTTTTCAAGAACATATTCTTTGTTCTCAAAACGAAGAGCCATCTTGATGTTGCGCATCCAATCGTTATAGTTTGAGCCATCCATAACGACTTTGGAAAAGATATTGAGCAAAGAGAAGTTCTGGTTGGAGGAGGATGAAGCAGAAGTGTTTACAGGAGTAGACATCTGAAAAGAAAGAAAGTTTTAGTTAGATTTCAAGATACCTCAATATAATAACCCAAAGATAAAATATCAAGGTTAGGATCCAACTATGAAGATTCACAACTTAGAAATGGGATGCCGAGATCCAAGTGTAAATTTCATAAAGGTAGGTGAATGACGATTCACCAATTCCACCATTAGACGAAACAAACGAAGTGAAATTCCTAATTCTTTTGAGATACATTGAAACTATTCAATAGCATGTTTTAATCTCAGATTATGCTCTTCTATTTGTGACTGGGATGCCGAGGATCACAAACAAGATGTGAATAACCATGCAAATGTGCTTGGTAACCTCATTGTCTTTATCATTAACTATTGATGTGCTGGTAAACCACACACGCTCCATCAAAATGACAATTATGAGATACCCATTACTACTCTTTATTAGTGTCCTTTAGTGTGCTGGTTAACCACACACGCTCCACTAACGACCAATAAAGCATAATGTGCAATTTCATGGATTAGCATACTTTTCACATTTTTCCTAAAGTAACTAGAGTTGGGATTTTAAAAATAATGTTCTAGTACTTTCTTTAATGTCATTATACTTTTAATGAGAAGTAGTTGTCCTATCAAATCCGTTCTGCTAACGACCCTCCACTAATCAAGGAAGCGGTGGGTGAGAGTGGACACCCATTCAACTACCATTTTATAGGCAGTTTCCTTATACCCCCTTATAGATTAGCTTCGTGAATGAGGCATACTAGCGATTTGACTGACCATATTCTTATACATATATAATATTAAACTTTTAATCATAATACATATATAGGGTGTGTTTTAAAACATTTTAAAACTTCAAGGGTTTATATAAATTTCGAAATTCAAACTATTAAATTTAAATTTAAATAAACCAATTAACTAGATTTAATATTTATCTTTTAATTAACTATTAATCAAATTATTAAATCTTGTAAGGATTATCTAATTAAATTAATCAATTAATTTAATCCTAATCCTTATCCCTCTAAATTTCGAAAAATAGGGTAAGGATAATTATCCAATTAATCTAATTAAGTAACAATTATCCAAAACAAGAAACCCTAAAACTTCTAGCAATTTCGAAATTTACAAGGGAGGAGGCTAGGGTTTTCAAAACCCTAACCCTAATTTCGATTAGGGTTCTTTGGAGGCTAGGGTTTTCGAAAAAACCCTTTTATCCAAAACCCTAGAAATTGAAAATTTGGCCTTTATGGTTTAATAGCTATAAACCCTAATTTGCAATTCAACAATTATAGCAATTCAATTTAAAACAAACAATGGCTCTGATACCACTGATGGGTTTTAGGTAAAACAAATAAACTAGAAAACAATTCCTAAGTTTACATGCAACCTACTTTGGATCTATGTTTTAACTATTGAACATATAACTTTGAATTGCAAAACAAGAATCCTAGAGGAGAGAGAGGCTAATTTCGAAATTAACAAACTAGGGTTTAGGAGTTACATACCTTTCAATTGTTATAACAAACAATTTATAATCCTCTTGATCCTGATCTTGATCTTCTTGGAAGCTTAGCACCACAAATGTAATGCCTCTAATGGAATCACACCCAAGAACTAGCAAGAAGGAAACTTGGAGGAGAGAGGATGGAGAGAGTATGGAGAGAGTATGCAATTTCGGCCTTAGGGTTTCTTCCAAAGAAATCAGTGACCTCAAATGTGAGCCAGGAGGCTCCTTAAATAGCTGAGGGATCTAGGGTTTAGGGAAAAACCCTAGTTATCCTTTGCTTAGGGCCTAAGCAAGATCCAAAGGACTTATTTGGACCCCTTGGACGAAATCTCTAGGGTTTCCCCAAAGAATTTCGTCCACCTCCTTCCAAGGGGGTTCTGGAACCTTCCACTCAACTATTAGTTAATTGCAAACTAGTCCCTGCACTTTATAATTAATTCTTTTAACCCCAAAATTAATTCTGATTAATTTCTGGCTAACTATTAATTAAACATAATGATTTCTAATTAATATATTAATCTTTTAACATATTAATAAATCATTTATATTAATTCATTAATCTTATAAATTAATATCTCTCCTTTCATAATTTCGTTGTCCAGTTGCTAGGTTGAGGGCAACCCAAAAGGACTGTGATGCTATCAATTCAAGTATATACCAATTATAGTTATGGGCATAGACACCTAATCCAACAATAACCATAGTGAAGAAAGTAAACACAACCATCATAAATATAATTTAAAAGGTTACATCGTTTCAAAAATACATGTTTCCAAATAAATTACATATGATGTCAAAATATAGCAAAAGAATCTACGCCTTAGCGTCTTGACTTCAGAAATCTTGTGATTGCCTGTATTACTGATTACCTGAGAATACAAGTTCTTTTCAAAGAGTATCAGCATAAATCCGGTGAGTTCATAAGTAGTTTATGTATGAAAAACTAATGTTGTTCCTTAAAGTTTGTTACAAGTTTGTTTCCAGAAAATCCAATATTTTCTAAAAGGTTTGTTGTAGTCTTAACTGAACCAAGACTTAGTATGTGTAAGTAAATCTTCATACTTATGTGTGGTTTTATATTTAAATAAAACTCCTTTGTGTAAACTCTTAGAATTTCCGTGAACTGTACGTTTTGTTAATACCCCATATGAGATGTTATAACCACACTAAAGACTAGAAGGCCTCGTATGCGACGTTCTTCAGGCGTCGGAATGTTATGACACTTGTCACCCCATACTTGCCGGTCTAGCTGTCGCAAGCAGCTTAGGTGCGGGTTTGTCAGACCCGGTATAGATCTTTACACAACTATCATGCTCTCCCTCCAGGAGATTCTGATTATAACTACAAGATTTTTCTGTGGTACTTAGGAGTACCCCGAAGGAGAATGTCTCACAAATTTATTCATTAACAAGTTCATATAGTGTGTAATGAAATACTTGTTTTGTAAATCGATCGTGTTACTGTTTTTCTTTGTTAAATGAAGTGCTCAAACTATACCTATTATAGTTTATCAAAAGTGTTGTATGTTTGAATGAAACCTTGTTATGCATGTTTTTGTATTTCAATAAAATGACATTGAAAATACTAAGTGTAAATCTTACACAGCTTGCTCAGCATGTTACAAGGTGTGAATAACTCTTTAAAGCTTGTTTTGACAGTTTTATCATTAACTGTCGCTGTTTTAGAGTATTTATAGAAAAGTCATCGTAAGTCGAAAACTGCATCCGTAAACTTGCAGAGTTTGGAAGAAGAGTGTACTATGTTCATAAATTTTCCTATAATTTTTGGTGGTCTCAAACCAGTGTGAAAATGTTCATCTTCACAACCTTGACCGATTTTGTTGCTGCAGTGATAAGCAGTTTTGTAAAAATCACCATAAATTGTAGAAACATCGTATGGAGATGTGCAAGTAGTCATTTTAAATTTATAAACCTGAACTATTTTCATATTAAACAGGTTTGAAAAATATTAAGTTTAAGTTGGGTAAAACAGTTCGTGAACAGGTCACAACTTTTCTGTTGTAAGCTGTCAATTGAGTTTTAAATAAGTTTTGGTGGTTTAACTTGTATTCCCCCCTGAAAACTAAAGAAAACTGGAAAATGTAGGGGTATGAACTCACCTTGAGTGATTTGTTGAAGAGTGGAAGGTCGAAGACGAGGAGTATCAAGTCAAGAACACTCGATGAACACGTGAAAGCTTGGATGATCCTAAGACGATTTTTGGTGTTAAGATATGTGTCGATGATTCAAGAGTTTTATGAAAATGTGGAATAACACTTGAGTTTAGATGGAATACTTACCAAAAAGTGCAGTAGTAGCTCAAGAACACTTTCACAAAGTGGTGGGAAGTAGAGAGGAAAAGAGGCTCTTTTGGTGGTTTGAGAAGTGTAAACGTTTAGAATGATCAAGGTAAGGCAGGAAATCCTCTAGGGATTTCTTTATATAGTGAAGGTTGTTGGAGCAATTCGCAAGTTGAAATGATGTTTACCTTGGTTTGTGTGATGTGGATAAGATTGGGCCAATGAGAAGATGATACATGGCTACAAGCGGGCACACTTGACCCACTTGTGGTGTAGAACACTCTCCTTAATGTAAAATAATGTTATTTAATTTATAAACCCTTGAGAAATTAATAAAATATGAGCTTAGGGAGTTTAAAATGGTAAAAATGTGAAATTGGGTGAAAAATCCCCGTCAAAAACGGGCTTAACAGGCGAAAATTGTCGAAAACCGGGAATTAGGAGCGAACCTGCGAGGTTCGGTCCTTAGGAGGTGAGGACCGAAGGTGGGTTCGGTTCTTAGAGCTAGGGAACGAAGGTAGGAGAATGGACCGAAGTTAGAAGAAGGAAGCGAAGATGAGGAGGGACCGAAATGGACCAAGGGTTCGGCTTATTTCGGTTCATGGGAGGTTCGGTACGAGAGGCTTGGTTCGGTCCTGAAAGGCTTCGGTCCACTGAGCTTCGGTCCGAGATGCCAAGTTCGTTCTCACGAGGGACCTTCGGTTCTATGCAAGGTTCGGCTCTAAGAGGTTCTCCTCTAATAGGGTTCGGTTCCTAAGAAGGGTTTCAACCCCATTTAGTTGTTTTTCACGTAAACTTCCCGTTTCAAGCGGTTTTTGGCCAAGTTAAGGGTCGGGATGACCCGGATGACTATAAAAAGTTGAGAGAGATTTTGAGAGAGATTTGGGAGAGATTTGATTTTTAGTCATTATTATAGTATAATCTCGCAATGCAAGGTTCGGGAACCACGTTATGTTTCGTTTATGATCATTTTAAGTCCCCGAAAGGGTCCTTAGTCGTGTTTTGATGCATTTAACTCCCTTTTTAGGGTTTTACACTGCTAAACACATAAAATATCCGAAACACTTGAATTCTTGGCATACCAATATACATTTTTATAGAATAACTTTTCACATACAAGTATTAGTTAAGTTTGACCGGTTTGACTTGTTGACTTTGACTTTGACTTTGAATTTGACTTGTTGAGTTTGAATTTGACGGTTGTCACAAGTATTTACATTTTATTTGAATCATTGCTTGACTCAAAAAGCATACAACAAAAATATAATACGTAACAATACTAAGCTCCGTCTTCACAAAACCTGAGTGGATACCTGTCTACTGATTTCCTGAGAATAAAAGTGGTTTTGAAAAAAAGAGTGTCAACAATTAAGTTGGTGAGTTCATAATCATTTTGTATGAGAAAGATATGTCTTTGTTCCTGTGAAATGATAGTGTGTTCCTCCAGAAAATCAAATATTTTCTTTTTAATGTACTGTAGTCTTAAACACTCTAAGACTAAAAATGTATACATATTGTTGTGCTCTAAGATAGTATAATGTAGTTTTATATATTTATAAAACCATTTATATGCATATTTCCAGAAGTGTGAACTGTATTGTACTGGATAATAGTGTAATGTAGTTTTATATAAATAAAACCATTTGAAGACATGTATGTATTTGTAAACCAAACGTATTGTTAATATCCCTTGTGAGTTATTATAACCATACTTAGCGACTGTTGGTCTGCTACGACGTTTTTCAGGTGTCGGAATGTTACAACATTTGTCACCTCAGACCTACCGGTCTAACTGCAACTAGCAGTTTAGGTGCGGGATTGTCAGTCCCGTATAGGTCTATACACAATTTTCACGCTCTCCCTCCAGGAGACCCTGGTTATAAAAACAGGACTTTTATTGGTACTTAGGTAAGTACTTGAAGATGTGTCTCACAAAGCTATATCGATTGTGTACATGTATTATGATGAAAATTCCTTTTTTCTTGTGAATGTATGTATCACCCTTTTATAGTGGTTACATGGTATAAAATAATTATACTTTCAAATAATTATTTTATATTGTATCTTGAAACAGTAGAATAGTATGTATGTCTCATAAACCATACCTATAATAGTTTATAAAAATGTTTTTACTGAAATGATGAATTCTTTGTATACTATTATAAATTTATCATGATAATAAAATGAAATGAATTAACAATTATATATACGTTTATATAATTATGCCATTTTGCTCAACAGATTACAAAAGGGTTAACGTCTTATAAACTATATTTATATAGTTTATTTATTGAATTCATTTGTACCTGTTTCATATATATATATATATATATATATATATATATATATATATATATATATATATATATATATAGTAAGAAAACCGTAGTGTATTTATATGAAAACATGGTATGTATACTTTCCTAAATTTGGATATAATGATATTTCATGTAGTTTAGCATTCTCGTATAAAATATAAGAAAGCATATAGATATAATGATTTGTATTTTAACACAAATTTTCTTGTGTTTTACTTGTATTCCCCCCTAAAACATATAAAAATCGTGAAAACTGTAGGGGTATGATGTGACAACCCGAAATTTTCATTTGTATAATTTCTACAGTCAAACACGTCAAATTTTAGTCAAAAACATTTCAGTACATTTTTAGCCGGTTTAAAGTCCGTCTGATTATTTTTAATAATTATTCTTGAAACAAACGGATAAAAGGAAGTATTCTCTCGGGTCTCGGAGTAGCAAACACACACGCAACACCTTAATAAGGAGTTCACGGCCAAACTTGTGGAGTTTGGGTCGTAAACTCCCTTAGGACCGCAAACTCATGCATAAAGCATGAGTTTACTCTCCATTCTTTCATTCTCCAACTTCCAACCTAAAGTTTACTCCCCATTCTCTCTCAACTATCATCCCGTTCTTCACCCGATCTTCCGAAAACGTCAGTATTTCTCGACTTGATTTGTTGTTATAACCTAACATCTAGTAGTTATACATCATTTCATCCATTCATTCTTGATTTGCACTTAGATCTTCAAGTGTTCTTCAAAACACCAAGAACACACACTAGTGTTCTTGGACCTTAAACACCCAATCAAGCTTCTATCTTGTAAGTGCACTTGCCCTAGCTTCTTGTGTACTTAACATGATCAATGGAGTTTACGGCCAAGGGATGTTCTTGGGCTGTAAACTCCTCTAAATGAGGATAAATGGACCTTAGTCCCTTCCTAAGCCTTGGATGTAGCCTTGATCCTTCCTAGAAGTGTTTAAGACCTTAAGCAACAATCAAAACACATTCCCATAAGAGTTTACGGCCGTAAACACATAAGTATATGGTCCTTAGGCCGTGAACTCTACAAGGTGGTGTTTTGATGCCCCTAAACACCTTCTAATGCTTGGAAAAGTGGCTAGAAACTTGCATGCATGAACTAGGAACCACAAAATACGAAAAGGATGAAGTGGCCAAGAGTTTACGGCCGTAAACTCTATGGTTTACGACCGTAAACTCCCAAGGAGTGGTCCAAGGACCGCAAATTCCAAAGGAGTGCCATTTCGAGCCCTAACCACTTCCTAAGCCTTTGATTCAACCCTAGGACACTTCTTTGTGAAGCATGAGACCTTAAAAAACACAAATGCACCATTCCCATGTGTTTACGGTCGTAAACTCATGGAGGAAATGGTCCAGAAACCGTAAACACATATAGGGGCTACCATTTGAGGAGTAAACTCCAATGTGAGGCCATACTCTCCTTAGGAGCAACCCTTAGCACTCCTAGCACTTGAAACAAAGTGTTTTCATGCATTAGGGTGTCTTTACTTACTTAATTAGTGATTAAATAACTAATTAGATACATTTGTGTATCACTACATGTTTCATAGGATCCGTGCGTGTGTTCAAGTCCTCACTTGACACGTAGCATCCTACCCGGCACTTCCATCCAAACCACTCACTGTAGGTGAGTTCATACCCCTAAATCAACCTTTTGAATGATTTTAAATGCTTTTATGGGGGGAATACAAGTTGAACTGTTATAGTTATTTTATCAAACGCATGTGATTAATAACTAGAACAGACTATAAGATTTGCTACTGTTTTTCAGATTATCATCAAACTGTGGATTTTTAAGTGTTTCAAACCTTTTATCAAACAGTTTTAAATGTTAAAACTGTTTTCAAACTCTTTTAGATTTGTCTTATTTTCAAACCCATATCTATACTAATATATTTATATAAGTAAAACTTGAAGGACTTAGGACTGATAGCTCACCTTATTTCCTGTCCTTGTTTGGTTGTGGACTTAGGGTATTCTGTTATTTGTCCGACTGTCGTTGAAGTCGTAGTTATATATCATATATATTTGTGTTGGATATAAAAGTATTCACTTCAGTTCAGCACCTTTGTGTAACAAAGGCATGCTACCAACATTACTATTTAACTATAACATGTATAGTTAAGAATTACTACTCATTACTACTATTACCATGACACCTACCAGAGTCAGTACAACTATGAGTCAATACATGCTAAATACTATACCAAGAGAATACTATATACTATACAAGGGAACACTCTATACATTATACAAGAAAATACATTATACTATATACAAGAGAATATACTAATATAGAATGTGACATACTACTTCTCGATAGGACACTTCGTTGTGCTATCACCGTGTAACCAGAGTCTCTTGGAGGGAGAGCGGGCATTATGTGTATAGATCTATACGGGACAGACACTCCCACATCCCGACTGCTAGCTACAGTCCGAGCCGACTAGGCCCAGGGGTGACAAAATGTCACCATGCTACGTATGACCTGGAGGGTCATCAGTTATTCGATAGTCAATCAGCATGGTTACATACGAGTTCACATTCATACCTTTAATTAACACTTTAATAATTAAAGGCAAAACAGACTCCCCGAGGTGTATTGTACATTTAATACTACTTGGAGTCTGCATTTTTACTACATTTAGCCGGCAGTGACACTGCTGGGGTAAAATACTATTTTCCCAATTACTTTACACAAATGAAGCTTAAAACTATATTTTCATATATATTTGTGTTGGATATAAAAGTATTCACTTCAGTTCAGCACCTTTGTGTAACAAAGGCATGCTACCAACATTACTATTTAACTATAACATGTATAGTTAAGAATTACTACTCATTACTACTATTACCATGACACCTACCAAAGTCAGTACATCTATGAGTCAATACATGCTAAATACTATACCAAGAGAATACTATATACTATACAAGGGAACACTCTATACATTATACAAGAAAATACATTATACTATATATAAGATAATATACTAATACAGAATGTGACATACTACTTCTCGATACGACACTTCGTTGTGCTATGACCATGTAACCAGAGTCTCCTGGAGGGAGAGCGGGCATTATGTGTATAGATCTATACGGGACAGACACTCCCACATCCCGACTGCTAGCTACAGTCCGAGCCGACTAGGCCCAGGGGTGACAAAATGTCACCATGCTACGTATGACCTGGAGGGTCATCAGTTATTCGATAGTCAATCAGCATGGTTACATACGAGTTCACATTCATACCTTTAATTAACACTTTAATAATTAAAGGCAAAACAGACTCCACGAGGTGTATTGTACATTTAATACTACTTGGAGTCTGCATTTTTACTACATTTAGCCGGCAGTGACACTGCTGGGGTAAAATACTATTTTCCCAATTACTTTACACAAATGAAGCTTAAAACTATATTTTCATATTGATAGCTTCACTGGGAAAACTTTTACATCTTCAAAGGATTAAACATGCAAACAAACGAGTCTTGATAGAAGGCTACTTTTACTGGAAAACATAGGGTTTTCTAGGGAGCATACTATTTTCGAACATTAAAATCAGTTATTATACTACATCGTTGTAAACATTTTTATACAAGCAATGACACTAAATACTTATGAACTAACCAACTTTATGTTGATACTCGCTTTCAAAATAACTTGTATTCTCAGGTCATCAGTAGATAGGTACAGATGCAACTTTTGAGAAGATGGAGCACATACAAGACTCATCTTTATTTTGATTATACTTTTGATGTCTAACAAACTGTACAGAACACGCTTGTATTACAATTATTATATTAATGCAATGGATGTTGTTGCTTGTCTTTACTATTATGCATTGTTATGATACTGTACATGACGTCCCCCACCCCAGAACGTATTCCGCCGTTCTCGGTTTTGGGGTGTGACAGATTGGTATCAGAGCATTGTTTATAGTGAATCAAGTATATCAACCCATAAAAGATATACGAACTATAAACACATCGAGATTAAAACACTCTGACCAAGAATATATACTTTTAAATAATAAAATATTTAACTAAGTATATATATATATATATATATATATATATATATATATATATATATATATATATATATATATATATATACATCCATTCATACAAAGGGTCAGTATCATACTAGAACAGAACAAAAGTATTAAGAATGTGGAACAGCACAACTAGGCTTAGAGACATATAGTCAAATCTGGGTGAATGTAGCCTGATCAACTACATTTTCCAAGGAGTGACTAGCATGTGCCTAAGAATGGTTGTGGTGTTGCCACAAGTCTAAAAAAAAAAAAAAAAAAAAAAAAAAAAAAAAAAAAAAAAAAAAAAAAAAACTTACCAACACTACTACAAGAGCAATAGAACAAGAATACTATAGGAGTATTCTGCATTACTGAAATTTACATATGTGAGAAGTAAAAAGGTCGTTACTAGTGGGGCAATGGTTGCTAAGCGGATACTCTATGGTTACATGTGACTCAGGCGCTATAGACTTAGAATCTGTGATCTTTGCTTTACTTCCTGTTCCTTGTTTGGTTGTGGATTTAGAGTTAGGGTCACTTATTCGAAGGTCTATCTTGTTTCGGTTGCATGTAATTAGTATGCACTATGCAAGTATTGGATCAATTAATAACGATCATCTTATAAGTATCTTAGATTAGTACGTCTATTAACTATCCTTTTCCCTTTTCTCGCGTAGATAGCATGGCTGACTTTCATCTCCCTGGCGATCCGTACTATCCGAACCAAGGCATCGGAGGATGGCTTGATGAAGTGCCGGAAGATGATCACCCAATCCCTCTGGATGATCACCTCGCAGAAGGCTTTTCAGATGACTCCGACTCCGAACCAGAAGTCAACAACCATCCGCAAGAAGCTCCAATTCAAAACCCCAACCCCCGTTCGGAGTTTGAAGGTCCCACTCCCATGTGGGCAACAACCTTGAATCGATGGAGTGATGAGCAGGGTCAACCGTTACCTTTCAACGGAGACCGAAGCTTCTACAACATAAGTGAGGGAGGATCAGCTGACCGAGTCCTGCCCATCATGGTCCGAAGAATTGCTAGGAACATCGAGCAAGGTCGTGCAGCCATCGAGCGAGTAGTGGAAATTGACGCCAACTCTAACCTTAACACAGTCTGTATTCACCAACTCGAAGAGACGGTGGATAGGACGAGGAGGACCAATGAGGCTCTACAGCAGCAATTAGCCGCATCCCGAGCCGAAGTCATGGAACTCCGAGTGCGTCAGAGAGCGCATGAACGACATCTTCAGGAGGTTGTACGTCAACTGGCTGACCTAAGGGTTCGTCCGAGGGATACCCGTTGCCGTTAGAAGATGTCAACTCATCTTTACTTTTGAATCAGGGAATAGCCTTTCTTTCTGTGCTTTAGGAAGCACTCGTCTGTAAAATATTCCTAACTTTTAAAAGTACCCTAATTAGACTTCTAAGCTGCCAACATTTTCCTTATGGTTTGATGTGAGACCTACTGCTAGGTCAACTTTTCTGAACTCATTTTACATCAGTAATACCAGTAATATTGGCAGTTATCTAATCTACGGGAAAGTTTGTACTCTTGTGTTTCTCCGATCTATTAGTATATTCTATCTAATAGATGGACTATGGCGATCTAGTCCATGAAACACTCCCATCATTCTTACAATTGTTTCTCACCATTATCATCATCTTGGTAAATTTTTAGTAAAAGATGCCTCCTCGCAAGCGCCCGACCAGAAACATGCCTGCAAGTCAAACTCCACCACCACCTCCTCCGCAAAAGTTTGATGCGATAATGTTCCAGGCAGCTGTGACCGCAGCTATGGCCCAAATAAACTCTGGCGATGCAAGTGGAGCCGGAATGGGCACAAACTCTAGACATGGTGAAATCCACCCACGTACACAGGGGTGTACCTATAAGGATTTCATGAACTGCAAGCCAACATTCTTCAACGGGACCGGAGGGATCATCGCACTGTCCCAATGGATCGAAAGAACTGAGGCCATCTTCGAGATGTGCTCGTGCCCCGAAGAGAGCAAGATAAAGTTCGCAGCTTGCACCTTCACCGAAAGGGCCTTGACGTGGTGGAATGGCCATGTCAAATCACTCTCCTTGGTGACAGCCAACGCCATGGGCTGGGATACACTGAAAGACCTGCTGACGAGGGAGTACTGCCCGAGGGGCGAAATTCAGAAGCTTGAGGAGGAACTGTGGGGCCTCAAGATGAAAGACACCGACATAGTGGCTTATACAGCCAGGTTCTACGACCTGGTGACTCTGTGTCCTAACCTGATCCCCACCGAGGGCAAGAAAATTGAACGATACATCTGGGGTTTAGTGCCCCCGTATCGAGGGAACGTTCTAGCATCACACCCTACGACCTTTGACAGTGCCAAGGAATTGGCCCAAAGGTTGATTGATCATGAAGTTCCTTACACTCCATCAGCAACCACAACCGTTGCCACTGCACCGACCAAGACATCCGACAACAAAAGGAAGCGGTGGGACCGAAAGAAGGGTAAATCAGCCCAATCCTCTTCAAAGAACCAACAAACGGTGGCTATCCATGCTGCCACTACTCCTGCTGCCCCTGTACCAGCCAAAACATATGCAGGGAGTGTACCCAAGTGCACCAAGTGCTCTTTCCATCACAACGGCCCCTGCCGGGAAATGCACTGCACTAACTGTGACCGAAAGGGCCATACCGCTCGGTTTTGCCGAACACCACCCAAACCCATTTCCCAGGTCCCCAGTTCGGGAGTAAGACAGGCCTGCTACGGCTGTGGCGAGGTGGGACATTTCAAAAGAAACTGTCCAAAGGCTAGGAATGCGGGAGGAGCAGGCAGACTACTTGCTATTGGCCACAATGAAGCAGTAGCAGATCCCACAGTAGTCACGGGTACGTTCCTTCTCGATAACTCTTATGCTTGTATCCTATTTGATAGTGGGGCAGAGAGGAGTTTCGTAAACCAAAACTTTAAACACTTACTTAAGCAATCACCGCAACCACTAAAAGAAACCTTCGTCGTAGAAATGGCTAACGGAAAGACAGAGAGTTCTAACGAAATCTACATAGGTTGTACCCTCACGCTAGATAATCACTCATTTCCAATCGACCTCATACCGGTAGCAATCAAGAGTTTCGATGTCATTGTGGGCATGGACTAGCTGAGTCTCCATCGTACCGATATTCTATGTTTCGAGAAGGCAGTCCGCCTAAACCTACCGAATAACGAAACCTTGTTGATCTACGGAGACAAACCCAGTACGATCCTTCGTATCATCTCGAGTATTCACGCCCGAAAATATTTGCGTAAGGAATATCACGCGTTCCTTGCACACATCGTCGACACGAGCCAGAAAACAAAAGACCTGAAAGACTTCCCCGTGGTACGTGACTTCCCCGACGTCTTTCCAGAAGAGCTACCGGGATTACCTCCCCAACGTCAAGTCGAGTTCCGAATCGACTTAATCCCAGGAGCCACCCCCGTAGCCAAATCGCCCTATCGTCTAGCGCCTGCTGAGATGCAAGAGCTGTCCGGTCAACTTAACGAACTGCTCAGCAAGGGCTTCATAAGACCAAGCTTCTCTGCCTGGGGAGCACCGGTCTTGTTCGTGAAGAAGAAAGATGGATCGTTCCGTATGTGCATCGATTACAGAGAACTCAACAAACTTACGATCAAAAATCGTTACCCACTTCCTCGTATAGACGACTTATTCGACCAACTGCAAGGGGCGAGTTACTTTTACAAGATTGATCTAAGGTCCGGGTATCACCAGTTACGAGTGCTCGAGGAGGATGTTCCAAAACAGCCTTCCGAACTCGTTACGGACACTACGAGTTCGTAGTGATGCCGTTCGGACTGACCAATGCGCCCGCAGTATTCATGGACTTAATGAATAGGGTGTGCCATCCTTACTTGGATCAGTTCGTCATCGTCTTCATAGATGACATACTTATCTACTCTCGAAGTAAGGAGGAGCATAGCAAGAATCTACGACAAGTCCTTGAAACCTTACGATCGGAGAAGTTGTACGCGAAGTTCTCTAAGTGCGAATTTTGGATCCGAAGAGTCGAATTCTTGGGACACGTGGTTAGAAAAGAAGGAATCCACGTGGACCCATCCAAGATTAAAGCTATTGAGAACTGGTCAGCACCGAAGACGCCTACAGAAATTCGTCAATTTCTAGGCCTCTCTGGCTACTACCGCAGGTTCATTCAAAACTTCTCTCGAATCGCGAAACCTCTTACGACATTGACCCAGAAAGGCATGACCTTTGACTGGGAAGAGAAGCAAGAGAAGGCATTTCAAACCCTGAAGCGAGCCTTATGTACCGCACCGATACTGTCCCTCCCCGAAGGGACAGAAGACTTCGTTGTATACTGCGATGCATCGAACCAAGGGCTCGACTGTGTTCTGATGCAACGAGGTAAGGTCATCGCCTATGCCTCAAGACTGCTGAAAGACACACGAGGTCAACTACACCACACACGACCTCGAATTAGGAGCGGTCGTGTTCGCCCTAAAAATCTGGAGACGCTATCTGTATGGTACGAAGAGCACCATCTATACCGACCACAAAAGCCTCCAACACATTTTCAACCAGAAAGAGCTCAACATGAGACAACGACGGTGGGTCGAGCTACTCAATGACTATGAATGCGAAATTCGTTATCATCCGGGTAAAGCCAACGTAGTAGCAGACGCCCTAAGTCGAAAAGAATATCCTGGCCGAAGAATCAAGTCACTAACAATGACCATCCATTCGCATCTATCCGCACAAATTAAGGAGGCTCAGCTCGAAGCTTTGAAACCTGAAAATGTAGCGGCAGAATCCCTGCGAGGAATAGATAAGAACCTGGAAGCCAAGGGTGACAGAGCCTTATACCTCATGGACCAGATCTGGACACCGAAGCACGGTGGCGTCAGAGACTTGGTCATGAAAGAAGCGCACAATACTCGATATTCCGTCCACCCAGGTTCAGATAAGATGTATCTGGATCTCAAGAAGTCACACTGGTGGCCTAACATGAAAGCAGAAATTGCTACCTTTGTAAGTAAATGCCTTACTTGCGTGAAGGTCAAGGTTGAATACCAGAAACCATCAGGCCTACTCCAACAACCGGAGATACCTGAGTGGAAGTGGGAGCGGATCACTATGGACTTCATAACCAAGCTACCCAAGACATCGGGTGGACTTGATACCATATGGGTCATCGTCGACAGATTGACCAAGTCCGCACACTTCCTGCCTATCAAAGAAACAGACAAGATGGAGAAGCTTACTAGAACCTACATTAGGGAGATCGTACGACTACATGGTGTTCCTATATCTATTATCTCCGATAGAGATAGTAGATTCACTTCGAGATTCTGGCAGTTACTGCAAAGCTCCCTAGGAACGAGACTGGACATTAGTACAGCCTACCATCCACAAACTGACGGATAAAGTGAGAGAACTATCCAAACTCTGGAAGATATGCTGCGAGCCTGTGTGATCGACTTTGGGAAGACGTGGGATACCCACTTACCTCTCGTCGAATTCTCTTACAACAACAGTTATCACACGAGCATCAAAGCTGCTCCATTCGAAGCCCTCTACGGCCGAAAGTGCAGATCCCCTTTGTGATGGGCTGAGGTGGGTGACACCCAGTAAGCTAAAGGACGAGTTCCTGACAGCACTCTCATGGGTCCGGAAATCATTCGGGAAACGACAGAGAAGATCGTTCAGATTCGTGAACGATTAAAAGCCTCCAGAGACCGACAGAAAAGCTATGCAGACAAACGGAGGAAACCTTTGGAGTTCCAGGTGGGAGACCGAGTCCTTTTGAAAGTCTCACCCTGGAAAGGCTTGATACGCTTCGGAAAGCGTGGAAAGCTGAATCCAAGATACATAGGGCCTTTTGAGATTCTCGCCAGAATCGGCCCCGTAGCTTACAAACTCAATCTACCTCGCGAACTCAGTAATGTACATCCTACCTTCCATGTCTCAAACTTGAAAAAGTGCCTATCCGACGAGACTCTTGTAATCCCACTCGACGAAATCGAGATCAACGAGAGCCTCAACTTCGTGGAAGAACCTGTAGAGATTATGGACCGAGAGGTTAAACGAACAAAACAAAGCCGCATCCCAATTGTGAAGGTTCGCTGGAACGCCGAGCGAGGACCTGAATTCACGTGGGAGCGCGAGGATCAAATGAAACTTAAATATCCTCATCTCTTTGCTTAGTTATGTTGTAATAACTTAGTGCTTGAACTCTAATTTCGGGACGAAATTCCCTCTAACGGGGGGATGATGTGACAACCCGAAATTTTCATTTGTATAATTTCTATAGTCAACCACGTCAAATTTTAGTCAAAAACATTTCAGTACATTTTTAGCCGGTTTAAAGTCCTGATTATTTTTAATAATTATTCTTGAAACGAACGGATAAAAGGAAGTATTCTCTCGGGTCTCGGAGTAGCAAACACACACGCAACACCTTAATAAGGAGTTCACGGCCAAACTTGTGGAGTTTGGGCCGTAAACTCCCTTAGGGCCGCAAACTCATGCATAAAGCATGAGTTTACTCTCCATTCTTTCATTCTCCAACTTCCAACCTAAAGTTTACTCCCCATTCTCTCTCAACTATCATCCCGTTCTTCACCCGATCTTCCGAAAACGTAAGTATTTCTCGACTTGATTTGTTGTTATAACCTAACATCTAGTAGTTATACATCATTTCATCCATTCATTCTTGATTTTCACTTAGATCTTCAAGTGTTCTTCAAAACACCAAGAACACCAAGAACACACACTAGTGTTCTTGGACCTTAAACACCCAATCAAGCTTTTATCTTGTAAGTGCACTTGCCCTAGCTTCTTGTGTGCTTAACATGATCAATGGAGTTTACGGCCAAGGGATGTTCTTGGGCCGTAAACTCCTCTAAATGAGGATAAATGGACCTTAGTCCCTTCCTAAGCCTTGGATGTAGCCTTGATCCTTCCTAGAAGTGTTTAAGACCTTAAGCAACAATCAAAACACATTCCCATAAGAGTTTACGGCCGTAAACACATAAGGATATGGTCCATAGGCCATGAACTCTACAAGGTGGTGTTTTGATGCCCCTAAACACCTTCTAATGCTTGGACAAGAGGCTAGAAACTTGCATGCATGAACTAGGAACCACAAAACACGAAAAGGATGAAGTGGCCAAGAGTTTACGGCCGTAAACTCTATGGTTTACGACCGTAAACTCCCAAGGAGTGGTCCAAGGACCGCAAACTCCAAAGGAGTTCCATTTCGAGCCCTAACCACTTCCTAAGTCTTTGATTCAACCCTAGGACACTTCTTTGTGAAGCATGAGACCTTAAAACACACAAATGCACCATTCCCATGAGTTTACGGTCGTAAACGTATGGATGAAATGGTCCAGAAACCGTAAACACATATAGGGGCTACCATTTGAGGAGTAAACTCCAATGTGAGGCCATACTCTCCTTAAGAGCAACCCTTAGCACTCCTAGCACTTGAAACAAAGTGTTTTCATGCATTAGGGTGTCTTTACTTACTTAATTAGTGATTAAATAACTAATTAGATACATTTGTGTATCACTACATGTTACATAGGATCCGTGTGTGTGTTCAAGTCCTCACTTGACACCTAGCATCCTACCCGACACTTCCATCCAAACCATTCACTGCAGGTGAGTTCATACCCCTAAATCAACCTTTTGAATGATTTTAAATGCTTTTATGGGGGGGGGGGGGGAATACAAGTTGAACTGTTATAGTTATTGTATCAATCGCATGTGATTAATAACTAGAACAGACTACAAGATTTGCTACTGTTTTTCAGATTATCATCAAACTGTGGATTTTTAAGTGTTTCAAACCTTTTATCAAACAGTTTTAAATGTCAAAACTCTTTTCAAACTCTTTTAGATTTGTCTTATTTTCAAACCCATATCTATACTAATATATTTATATAAGTAAAACTTGAAGGACTTAGGACTGATAGCTCACCTTATTTCCTGTCCTTGTTTGGTTGTGGACTTAGGGTATTCTGTTATTTGTCCGACTGTCGTTGAAGTCGTAGTTATATATCATATATATTTGTGTTGGATATAAAAGTATTCACTTCAGTTCAGCACCTTTGTGTAACAAAGGCATGCTACCAACATTACTATTTAACTATAACATGTATAGTTAAGAATTACTACTCATTACTACTATTACCATGACACCTACCAGAGTCAGTACAACTATGAGTCAATACATGCTAAATACTATACCAAGAGAATACTATATACTATACAAGGGAACACTCTATACATTATACAAGAAAATACATTATAATATATACAAGAGAATATACTAATACAGAATGTGACATACTACTTCTCGATACGACACTTCGTTGTGCTATCACCGTGTAACCAGAGTCTCTTGGAGGGAGAGCGGGCATTATGTGTACAGATCTATACGGGCAGACACTCCCACATCCCGACTGCTAGCTACAGTCCGAGCCGACTAGGCCTAGGGGTGACAAAATGTCACCATGCTACGTATGACCTGGAGGGTCATCAGTTATTCGATCGTCAATCAGCATGGTTACATACGAGTTCACATTCATACCTTTAATTAACACTTTAATAATTAAAGGCAAAACAGACTCCCCGAGGTGTATTGTACATTTAATACTACTTGGAGTCTGCATTTTTACTACATTTAGCCGGCAGTGACACTGCTGGGGTAAAATACTATTTTCCCAATTACTTTACACAAATGAAGCTTAAAACTATATTTTCCTATTGATAGCTTCACTGGGAAAACTTTTACATCTTCAAAGGATTAAACATGCAAACAAAAGAGTCTTGATAGAAGGCTACTTTTACTGGAAAACATAGGGTTTTCTAGGGATCATACTATTTTCGAACATTAAAATCAGTTATTATACTACATCATTGTAAACATTTTTATACAAGCAATGACACTAAATACTGTGACAACCCGAAAGATATTCCGTTAACATAACCCATGCCGTTAATAAAATTTATTTTATTTTGGGTTTTTCCGTTCACTTTCAAATTAAATAATTCATTTAGAATTATTATTATTATTTCCTATGTATTGAAACGAAATATTTATTTGAGTGAAAACACTCTAAATAATCTTTTGAAAATTTCTAGACTACGACTAATACGGGTAATGGTCATTTACCCGGGTAAAATATTAAGCTCCGTTTAATGTCCGTATTGGGTGGATTCCCACCGGGTCACTAACTCTAGTCATATATAAAAGGGTGGAGTGACCACCATTTGAGCTTTTCCCACACTTCAACTTTCTCTCTCTACTCTCTCTCTAGAAATCGAACTCTCTCAAGAAATCTTCACTTTCAAGCTCCAATTTGGTAAGTGATCCTTCCTAACTAGTTGTTTATCCTATCATGCATGCAAATTTATGTTTGAACCTCCCAAAAATCACCAAAAGTATGTGTTTACGGTTTGGGGGAAACCTCCCAAAACCGTAAACTCCTTCAATGGGGGTTTTGAAGCCCCAAAACCCTTCCAAACCTCTTCTAATGCTTAGATCCTTACATGCATGGAGTTAGAACCACAAGATCATGAATTTTTGGCCATAAACATGAGTTTACGGTTCTTGAATGTTCAAGAACCGTAAACACCCTTTCATGGGGTTTTGATGCTCCTTAACCGTCCCAATGCATGTCTAATGGCCTCGAAACTTACTTAGATGATCTTAGAACCCTAAAACATGTCCAAATGAGCATGAACTTGAGTTTACGGTTTGGGAACGTCTCCCAAAACCGTAAACACCTTCCAAGGGTGTTTTAATGCTCCAAACACTTTGCATGGCTTGTATTTGAGTCTAGAACTTGCATGAATGGCCTACAAAACACCAAAACGTATGGAAAATGGACAAACATGGACAAGGGTGGGTTTACGGCCGTAAACCCATGAGTTTACGACCGTAAACTCCCCAAGGGTGGTCCAAGGACCGTAAACCCATGAGTTTACGACCGTAAACTCCCCAAGGGTGGTCCAAGGACCGTAAACCCTAATTCATAGGCCACTTCATGTCCCGATCACTTCCTAAGCCATCGAATCAACCCTAGATCCTTCCTATGTGCAAGATGAGACCTTGGATCACTCAAACCACCACACCCATGAGTTTATGGCCGTAAACTCATGGGGGATGTGGTCTAGAAACCGTAAACTCCCCCAAGGGTTTACAATTGAAGAGTAAACCCTCCTAACTAGGTCATACACTCCTTAAATGCAACCCGTATCATTCCTAACACTTGGAATCAAGTGTTTTCTTGCATTGAGTGTGTCTACTTGTTTAATTAGTAGTATAATAACTAATTGGATACAATTGGGTATCACCTCATATTACTTAGGACCTTTGCGTGTGACCAAGTCCTAAGTTGTCTTCTAGCAATCAAAAATCGGCACATTCTCGTCAGGTGAGTTCATATCCCTACACCTTTTCCAAGTTTTTCATGTCTTCAGGGGGGGAATACAAGCAAAATCATAAAGGTTTTCATAACTTAAAAGAAACTGATGTAATTATACGATTCTCCGATGAACTTATGTTACTTTATCCCTCTTGTACTAGGCAGAGCATAAGGGATATTTTCTAAATATAATTACATAGTTTTCCTAAAACAGTATGGAACTTATCAAACCTTTCCAATCCAAATGGGAAAAACTTATCAAACTGTGCAAATTATTATGGGAATAATTTGGGGATCTTTACCACTTGTTATACGAATTTCGATTTCATGCAAAGTCAAAAATATAAACTATGTCTGATTTAGTTTATCTATGTCTAATCTAGAGTATCATGCTAAATAATTATGTTGTATTTAATTATTTATACTCTACTATGTTCCAAACTAATTCGAAACTCGAAAACGATTGAATCATCTGAAGATCTGTAAATACTAGCTTGTGAGACTTATCTTCGTTATATCCTTCGGGATACCAATAAATCCTCACCGGAAGTATAACCAGAGTCTCCTGGAGGGAGAACGTGAAATTTGTTGATAGATCTATTCGGGACTGACAATCCCACACCTAAACTGTTAGCTACAGTTAGGCGGGCACGCCTGGGGTGACAAATTTTGTAAATCGAACGACGCCTGAAGAACGTCAAGGAGGTCACGGGTCATATCAGTATGGTTATACGGCTCACAATACGTATTTAACAAACCAACTTGGTTACGGATTTTTCTTACTTTATTTCAACTATAGTTTTATGTATTAAAACTACCTACTTTCGTACTGGATGGTATCCCAGGGATCTAATATATAGTTTTATGTATTAAAACTACCTATTTTCGTACTGGATAGTAATTCCAGGGTCATAACTTATGGTTTTCATATCCTATTCAAATTAACTTACATATAAGAAAATATGGGATTTTCTTGGATATCAACTGTTCATGAAACTAAAGGAAACTGAATCTTTTCCAGAAAACAAACCGCTTATGAACTCACCAGCTTTTTGCTGATATTTTAAAACTGCTTGTATTCTCAGGGCATCCATAGACAGGTACTCCCACTAACGTTTGGAGAAGACGGAGCATATAGAAGACTCGTCTTCACTTTTGTTCTAACGAATGAATCTAAGAAAAACTTGTAGTACTCTATTTTCAAACAAATGTAAAACTTTCTCATGTAATGTAATGGTTGTGTTTACTATGCTTGCTATGTACATTGGTTGTGATACTTTACATGACGTCACTCCGCCCCGGAACGTTTCCGCCATCGGTTTCGGGGTGTGACAAATACTTATGAACTCACCAGCTTTATGCTGATACTCGCTTTCAAAATAACTTGTATTCTCAGCTCATCAGTAGACAGGTACAGATGCAGCTTTTGAGAAGATGGAGCACATACAAGACTCATCTTTATTTTGATTATACTTTTGGTGTCTAACAAACTGTACATAACACGCTTGTATTACAATTATTATATTAATGCAATGGATGTTGTTGCTTGTCTTTACTATTATGCATTGTTATGGTACTATACATGACGTCCTCCACCCCAAAACGTATTCCGCCGTTCTCAGTTTTGGGGTGTGACAGATTGGTATCAGAGCACTGTTTATGTAAGAGTACTTACCAAAGTTCTAGGAATTAATCTTGAGGAAATGGTTTTTCTGGGGATTTTGGATGATGTTCTTGAGGAGTTTGAAGGTTTGAAGAATATTCTGGGGAAACTGTTTGAAGATGTGAAGATATCCTTATGAATTTTGAGAGAAAAAGTGAAGAGAATTGAAGATTGTAATGGAAATTATGAGGATGATTTCGGTCATGGATATATGTATATATATATATATATACATATATATATATATATATATATATATATATATATATATATATATATATATATATATATATATATGGGGTAAGAATTGATTTGACATGTTCATTGAAATGTGTATTTTATCACCTAGAATAGTGTGCCACCAATTAAAATGTGAGATTTTCTGCCTATCTATACCGAAATCTCAAGATTTCGGTCTAAAAGCTCCAACCGATAACCTTGATTTCGGTCCAAAAAGCAACCGAGAACTCAAGGTCTTCGGTCTCTTAGGTTCTCGGCCTTGGGGTTCTCTGTCCATGTAGTTATCGGTCCAAATGGTTGCACAAAGATGTTTTCGGTTTAGGTGATGACTTAGATTCTCAAAACCGAAAACCTCAAAAAGTAATGTGAATTTTCATTAAAAAGTAATGTGAATTTTCATTATTAAATCAAATAATTTTAA
The DNA here is from genome assembly GCF_052849685.1 of Lactuca virosa. Lineage (NCBI taxonomy): Eukaryota > Viridiplantae > Streptophyta > Magnoliopsida > Asterales > Asteraceae > Lactuca > Lactuca virosa. The sequence goes on along the minus strand of NC_136428.1, from coordinate 169,437,227 downwards.
TTATTTGACTTTTGTTTGACATAGTTGACTTGCTTTGACTTTGGTTTGACTTGTTTGACTTTTATTGACCCGTAATAACCGGTTGTTACACTGCTGTCCCGACGACACCTCCGAGCTGTCAGATCAAAATAACATAAAATTAGCAATTGTGTTCCATTCTAAGGCCCATCAGACATCCTTGGGGTAAAATGACCATTTTACCCCTGACCCAACATGCATCAAAACTGAGGCCTAAGACCAAAGATCCACAAAGGCCCACTAATGGCCAAATTTTCAAAATTGGGCCGAATCCCATATGGGTCTTACCCTAAGCCCATAATTTCCTTAATTACAATTCTGATTACCTTAAGTACCCCCTTAGAACTACTTGGTCAAAGACAGGGTCAAAAGTCAAGGTCAACGACCCGAGTTGACCCAACACGTCGAGTTGTCCTTCAACTCGCCGTGTTTCTCCATTATCTACAAAGTCGGGGAAAAACCGAGCCAACTCGCTGAGTTTATCCATAAACTCGCCGAGTTTTCCAAAAACCCACATCTTAATACATTAAGCCGACACTATCGACTCTAAGAGCTTCACAACTCAGATCTCAACCAAAATGAGATCTAAAAGGGTAAAGTTTCCAACTTTACCCCCTAGGAACCATCGAAATGGGTCCAAACCCAAACCCTAGACTTAAAAGAGTCACGACTTAACCATTAAGCACTTAATATTCACAGACAAAGCCCCAAATTACAGATCTAACACCCTAGAGCTGGAAGACCACGTAAAGTTTCCAACTTTACGCTAATGCATGACTAGGAGAGGCTCAAATGTTCAAGAAGGCCTTAATAAGGGACTTAAAGAATGCATAAAGCCCATAAATCCATAAAGTTGGCACCTTTTTGCCAAAAGAGTCCATGAAACACCCAGATTTGAAAGAATAAGGCTTTGAGACGTCCTAATCCCAACATCCAACCAAACCATGGCTAAAAGATGGCAAATTAACCCCAAAGAGAGATCTAAGCATCTAGAAATCAAGATAAGAACTTGATACCTCAAACTCCTTTCAAAATGGATAAAGATTCTGGATCCAAGATTTCCTTCTCTAGGCCTAGAATTTCAAGATCTGCAAACTTCTTCACAATGCACAAAAGTGACCACCAAATTTTATTCCAAGGGTCAAATGCTTGACAATGGAGGCTACAACTCGTTTTAGGGTTTTGGCAACAATGGAGGCTGATAAGGAGGCCTTCCAAAGGAACTTAAGGCCTTTAAATAGGGTGCAACACCCTAGAAATTAGGGTTTCCTTCCTAGCCACCAACTCACCGAGTTGAGGCACCTCAACTCGCCAAGTTGGTTCATTTAATTCTAGCGATTCTTCCATCCTAAACACGCCGAGTTGGTTCCTCCAACTCGTCGATTTCAACTCGAATTAGGTTTATTCTCAACAATTCCTCCTCAAGATTTCAGGCGTTACAACTCCCCCCACTTAAATTAGACTTTGTCCTCAAAATCCGTCCTTACTTTTCTCAACACGCCAAATAATCTGAGTCGCACTACCACAACACGAGAATACTACTGCCTTCCCAAGGCAACTGAAACCAACCCTAGCAGAAACTCACCAACCTGAAGAAGAACGAACCTTAAACCCTCGAAGAAACCACCTCTACTTTTCTTGAAACTCGGAATCTCAAATTGATCTGACTTCCTGACAGACCACCCACTCTGAACCACTATCAAACCAATTCCACAAAAAGCCCAGACTAAACAAATACTTTAAACCCAGATTATATTGATGCTTTATAGAAACAAAATCACTGATCATAAACAGCTGCAGATCATTTACACTTGACAAAAGGCTCAGATAATCTTTCGAGTAGAAGATTCATCCCTGCAACGGTTAGGCTCAAACGAGGTTTGTGCAACAGAGTCAAATCAATTACTCTTAGATTATCTAATCCTACTATAGGTGACTTAGCACTTCCAAACAACAAGCTATTCGACCCACACGAATCTCAAATCACTACTACTGACCAAAACATCACACTGCCTCCTAGTTGCTTTCCCAAAAGCAGCCGAGACCTCCCTGGTCCCAACTTGTCTACCAACTATCTGAAGTACCAGACTCCCGCCTGGTTGCTGGATCAAAAGGTACTCACACAGTCGCCCCACGCGACTTCCAAAAGGAAACTTTGACGGACAATAATTACCCGAACCATCTCGATACTAAACCCGATGCTAAGCTGAACACTACAGGACCAATTGTGGTCTTACCTCATACCCGGTCTCCCGCGACCTACCAATTCCTGATTCCAAACATGATGTGGCCTTCCAAAAACCTTGCGAACAAACTCGCCTTGACCTAAACCATCGGAAGAAATCTGCGATCAAGTCACAGATTTGCCGCAATCTCACCTCTAAATAGGGATCGGTGAATAGTCCGGCCACTCTGAAGTTTTACAACACTCCCACACCAACTGACCACTAATGAATGCTACGGGGCACCCCGCAGTATTACACCACTTCCACACCAACTGACCACTAGCGAATGCTACGAGCCACCCCGCAGTCTTAAAACACTTCCACACCAACTGACCACAACCGACGCCCGATGCCTTACTAGGAGAGGCTCAAATGTTCAAGAAGGGCTTAATAAGGGACATAATGAATGCATAAAGCCCATAAATCCATAAAATTGGAACCTTTATGCTAAAAGAGTCCATGAAACCCTCATATCTGAAAGAATAAGGCTTTGAGACGTCCTAATCCCAACATCCAACGAAACCATGGCTAAAACATGACAAATTAACCCAAAAGAGAAATCTAAGCATCTAACAATCAAGATAAGAACTTGATTCCTCAAACTCCTTTCAAAATGGACAAAGATTCTGGATCTAATACTTCCTTCTCCAGGCATAGAACTTCAAGATCTTCAAACTTCTTCACAATGCACAAAAGTGACCACCAAACTTTCTTCCAAGGGTCAAATGCTTGACAATAGAGGCTACAACACGTTTTGGGGTTTTGACGACATGTAGGATGATAAGGTGGGCAGCTAAAGGAACTCAAGGCCTTTAAATAGGGTGCAAAACCCTATAAATTAGGGTTTCCTTCCCAGCCACCAACTTGCCGCGTTGAGGCACCTCAACTCGCCGAGTTGGTTCATTTCATTCCCGCGATTCTTCCATCCTAAACACGCCGAGTTGGTTCCTCCAACTCGTCGAGTTCAACTCGAATTAGGTTTATTCTCAACAATTCCTCCTCAAGATTTTGGGTGTTACAAACTTATTCTTTTGTTTTTAAGAGAAAAGCCCAAGTGGCCATTGTAAAATCATATGCAATAGTTAAAAAAATACTTAAACCCTTCGATTGTAGCAACTCTATAAGGTCCCTAAGTATCCAAGTGAATAAGCTCACCAAGTTTAGTTGTACTGTGTTGACTAAACACAAATTATTCCATAGTTTGTTTAGCTTTATGAAAAATATCACAAGGAGGTAAAGACTCATTTCCAAGTTTGAAAATAGTTTTTAAAGAGTTTAAGGCTGATTGGCAGGATGACCAAGACGACTATGCCAAGTAATCTTAGAAACATAACACTTAGAGACAGATAAATTCACAGTTATACCTAAGGGAAAATAGTCAAGATAATATAAACCTCCGGATTCTTTACTACTCTCCACCATCTCCTTTGACAGTGAATCCTTTATTTTATAATTATGTTCAGAAAAGACAATTTCACAATCACTATCTTTACAAAGTTTATGCACATATAAAAGATTAACATTGAACTCAGGAACAACACACACACCAAATAAAGTAAGATTTGAAAAAAAAGTGAAAGTTCCTAATTTTGTTAATCTGAGCAGAAGACCCATTATGCTATTTAACAAGAAGATTAAGTTTGGATACATCTAAAGTATCACTGTGTTGTGACTCAGAAACTATCGTATGTTGATTGGCTCTAGAGTCAACAATCCAATTATGAGAGGGTTGAGAACAGACAAAAGAATTTGAACATTGAAACAAAGGAATACATGCCATATTATCAGTATCATAGAGTTCTTCAGTTGTGGACTTATGATTGATAATATGAAGAAAGTTACTATATTGCGCACTAGTGAGATAATGAGCATCATTTCCACTAGCTGATTTAGAACAACTAGATGAAACACTGCCAGAATTAGCAAGGGACAAATTTACATTAAAAGATTTTTTGACCATTTTGATTATTAGAATCATTTCTTGGTTTGAAATCCTTCGGATACCCTTGTAGTTTATAACATTTTTCAATTAGACGACCTTTTAGACCATAATGTTTACACAGGAATCCTCGATTGCTAGATGTATTATGATTTTGACCTCACTTAAAATCGTTAAATCTACTACTAAACACAAAAACTTGTGTGGTTTTAGATGTGCTACTAGAATTAATGAAACAATCTTTTGATGTGATTCTTCCCTAGAAAAAATAGAGAATGCAATTTTAACATTAGGTAAGGGTTCCATTAAAAGAATGTGACTCTTAACTTGATTGTAAACATCATCAAGACCACTGAGAAATTGCATTAGTTTCATCAGTTTAGAATGATTATTAAACTTAGTTGCAGCTTCACAAACACATTTAGTTAAGCTAGTAAGACCATCAAATTCTTTCGAAAGAGAGTCAAGTTTATTAAAATATTATGAAAGAGATGAACCATTTCGTTTTAAAGAATTAACCTATTGATAAATGTTAAAAACAACAGAACCATCATCCTTATTGTAAGTTTCAAATAATTCATTCCAAATATCCTCAGCTTTTTCAGAATAGGCATGACCAATGTAGATAGACTAAGAAATCGACCCTAAAATCCAGAACAGACAACAACATTGACACGTTCCCACTTAGACTCCTTAGCTTTGTCAATTTTATCGAGTTTAAGAGTACCATTAACAAATCCTATTTTATTATGAGCCTTAAGACCCTTATCATAGAAGTACGCCATAAATGAACATTTTCATTTCTAGTTGAATTGATAGTGATAATAGATGTGACAACCCGAAATATCAATCTCGTACGAACCATTCAATCCATTCAAAGTTAGACTTTTTCCTACTAACTTTTAACGTTATGTAAAGTCTATTTGAGCATTCTGAGTTTAGTACATCAAGGGAATAAGGGAACGAAAGTGCCAATTGAAGTTGTAACCCATCAACCAAGCCATAAACCCTCAAAAGAGGAGTTTACGGCCAAGGGTCATGGGTTTACGGCCGTAAACCCATGTAGGCCGTAAACTCCAGCTATATATACGACCCTTAGTCATTTTTCAGCCACTTTTCACTTTCCCAAGCCTAGAACTCGAAATTCTCTCCCAAGGATCTTGAGGTTTTGCTCCAAATCTTCAAAAATGTAAGTGAATCCTTCCATACATGAGCTAATACATCTCTTCTTCTTGATTCACTCTTGATTTCATCCATGAAATCTCTTGTTTTGGTTAGATCTTCAAGTGTTCATTTCACCAAGAACACCAAGAACACACACTAGTGTTTTTGGGCTCTAACCACTTCCTCAAGCTTCTACTACGTAAGTACACTACCCTTAGCTTGTTGTGTACTAAAATCCTTTGTTAAACATTAAGAAATCATGTCCAGAAGGGTGTTTACAGCCAAGGCAATCTCCCTTGGCCGTAAACCCAAATAATGTGTGCATATGGACCCTAACTTCTTCCTAAGGCTTGGTCTTTAGTCTAGAACCCTTCCTGGAAACTTGTAGGACCTTAAACACACAAAATGAATCATGATGACATGAGTTTACGGTCGTAAACCCATTGGGCCGTAAACTCATGGGCCTTACCATTTGGGCCGTAAACTCCAATGTGAGGCCCTACAACCCTTAGATGCAACCCCATGTACTTCTAACACTTGAATCAAGGTGTTTTCCATATCCTAGGGTGTCCTTACTTGCTTAATTAGTTGTTTAATCACTAATTAGATACATATATGTGTCATTATATGTTAAATAGGATCCGTGTGTGCTCAAGTCTTCACTTGACACTTAGCATCCTATCCAACACTTCCATCCAAACCACCCACTACAGGTGCGTTCATACCCATTAATCAACCTTTTAAATGATTTTAAATGCTTTTAGGGGGGGAATACAAGTTAAATTCTTCTAGTTATTGTATTAATCACATGTGATTAATAACTAGAACAAACATAAAGGTTTTCAATTACTTCTTATTGTTATCAAACTTATGGATTTCAAACACTTCAAAACATTTTATTAAACTCTTTTAAATGCTAAATCCTTTATCAAACTCTTTTAAACTTACATTATTGTCAAACTCATATCTATACAGATATATTTATATAAGTAAGGTTTGAAGGACTTAGGACTGATAGCTCACCTTACTTCCTGTTCCTTATTTGGTTGTGGACTTAGGGTATCCTATTATTTGTCCGAATGTCGTTAAAACCTTAGTTATATATCGTAGATATGTGTTTGGATATAAAAGCTTTCACTTCAGTTCAGTACCTTTGGGTAACAAAGGCATACAAACAACATTACTAGTTAACTATAATAGGTATAGTTAATAGATTACTACTCACTATTACTACTACTAACGAAACAGACAAGAGCCAGTATATTATGAGTCATTACATACTATAATGAGAAACAATACCTACTATACACTATACAAGAGAACATACTATACACTATACAAGAGAACATACTATACTCTATACAAGAGGATATACTACATACTAGTACAGAGAAAACATTACTACCCTATGGCTTACTATATAAACATTTGAATACGATAAATAGAATGTGACATACTACTTCTCGATACAATACTACATTGTTGTATCACTTTGTAACCAGAGTCTCCTGGAGGGAGAGCGGGCATTATGTGTATAGATCTATATGGGACAGACACTCCCACACCCCGACTGCTAGCTACATTCCCAGCCGATAAGGCCAAGGGGTAACAAAATGTCACCTCACTACATATGACACCGGAGGGTCATCATTTATTCAGTCGTCGATCAGCATGGTTACATACGAGTTCACATTTAAACCTTTAATTAACCGCCTAAGGATTAAAGGCAAACAGGCTCCCCGAGGTGTATTGTGCATTTGATACTACCTGGAGTCTGCATTTTTATCACTTTATAGCCAGCAGTGTCACTGCTGAGGTAAAACATGATTTTCCCCTATTACATATATTTTGTGATCATCTCACGTAAACAATCACTTAAACTATATTTTTATAATGATAGTTTCACCGGGGAAAACTTTTACATTCACAAAGGAACAAACATACAAACATTCGGGTCTTGGTAGAAGACTGCATTTCAGTAGAAAATATAGGATTTTCTAGGGAGTTCAAACATTTACAAACAGTTACAAATAACTACGAACATTTACACTACATTATTACAAACACTTTTATACAAGCAATGACACTAAATACTTATGAACTCACCATCATTAACGCTGATAAACTCTTTCAAAATAACTTGTATTCTCAGGTCATCAGTAGACAGGTACCTATGAAGCTTTTGAGAAGATGGAGCACATACACGACTCATCTTTATTTTGATCATTCATTTTGGTGTCTTACAAACTATAAAGAACACGCTTGTATTAAAATTATTCTATTAATGCAATGGATGTTGTTGCTTGTTTACTATTATGCTTTGTTGTGATATTGTACATGAAGTCCTCCACCCCAGAACGTTTCCGCCGTTTCGGTTTTGGGGTGTGACAGATTGGTATCAGAGCATTGTTTATAGTGAATCAAGTATATCAACCCATAAAAGATATACAAACTATAAACGCATCGGGATTTAAAATACTCTGACCAAGAGTCTATACTGTTAAATAATAAAATATTTAACCAAAGTATACATACCTACATTTATGCTAAAATCAGTGTCACTAGGACAGAACAAAAGTATTATGATTGTTGGACAACACAATTAGGCTTAGAGACATATGGTAAAATCTAGGGGGATATAGTCTGATCAACTATATTTTCCAAGGAGTGACTAGCATGTGCCTAAGAATGGTTATGGTGTTGCAACAAGTCTAAAAACTTACCAATACCACTACAATGAGAACCATAGAACAGAACATAAACCTAAAATACTATAGGAGTATTTTGTTGCTATAATTACTTATTTGAGAACTAAAAGGGTCTTTACTAGCAGGTCAATAGTTGCTAAGTGGATACACTACGGTTATGTGAGATTAGGGTGTTATAGACTGAGAATCTGTGATCTTTGCTTTACTTCCTATTCCTTGTTTGGTTGTGGATTTAGAGTTAGGATCACTTATTCGAAGGTCTATCCTACTTTGATTCCATATAACTGGTATGCACTATGCAAGTATTGAAGTAACTAGTATGGATCATCTTATAATTATCTTAGATAATACGCCTATTAGATTTAAGATTCTTATACCCCCTTTTTCTCGCGTAGATAACATGGCTGGATTCCATATCCTCGGAGACCCATACTTCCCCAACAACGGCAATGGTGGATGGCTCGGTGATGAGCCAGAAGAGGATCATCCAATCCCTTTGGATGATCACCTCGCAGAAGGCTTTTCAAATGGATCTGACTCTGAACCAGAGGTCAACAACCTACCTCAAGAAGGTCAACTACCAAACCTCAACCCCCGTCCAGCATTTCAAGGTCCCACACCCTTGTGGGCAACAAACTTGAACCGTTGGAGTGATGATCAGGGTCAGCCTTTACCTTTCAACGGAGACCGCATCTTTTACAATATAAGCGACAGAGGCTCAGCTGACCGAGTCCTACCCATCATGGTCCGTAGGATTTCTCCGAACGTCGAGCAAGGTCGTGCAGCCATCGACCGAGTGATGGAAGTGGACGCCAACTCTGGCGTTAACACGGTCCGCATTCATCAACTCGAAGAGGCTATGGAAAGGACCAAGAGAACCAATGAGGCTCTGCAAAACCAGCTAGCTACATCCCGAGCCAAAGTCATGGAACTCCGAGTGCATCAGAGGGCGCATGAGCGACATCTTCAAGAAGTTGTGCGTCAGCTAGCAGATCTAAGGGTTCGCCCGAGGGATACCCGTCGCCGGTAGAAGATGTCGACTCATCTTTTTCTTTTGGGTTAAGGAATAGCCTTTCTTTTCTGTGCTCTATGGAGCACTTTCCTGTAAAATATTCCTAACTTTTAAAGTACTCTAACTAGACTTCTAAGCTGCCAACATTTTCCCTTATGGTTTGATGTAAGACCTACTGTTAGGTCATTTTTCCCGACCTCATTTACATCATTAATACCACTAATATCGGCAGTTATCTAATCTATTGGAAAGTCTTTACTCTGGTGTTTCCCTACTCTATTGTTATGTCTCCATTCGATGGTTGGACTATGGCGATTTAGTCCATGAGCCACTCTTATTATACTTACAATTGGTTCTTACTATTGTCATCATCCCTATCAACTTTCAGTAAAAGATGCCGCCTCGTCCGCATCCGACCAGGGGCAGACCTGCAAATCTAACTCCACCACCACCACCCCCTCCGCAGTTCGATGCGGTGATGTTTCAAGCAGCTGTGACCGCAGCTCTAAACGCAACCATGGCTCAAGTAAATTCTGGTGGTGCCAGTGGAGGTGGAATGGGCACTAACTCTAGACATGGTGAAACCCAACCACGTACACGGGAGTGTACTTATAAAGACTTCAACAGCTGTAAACCAACGTACTTCAACGGAACCGGAGGGATCATTGCGTTGTCCCAATGGATCGAAAGAACTGAAGCAATCTTTGAGATGTGCTCACGCCCAGAAGGAAGCAAGATAAAGTTCGCTGCTTGCACCTTCACCGAAAGGGCCCTGACATGGTGGAATGGTCATGTCAAAGCACTCTCACTAGTAGCAGCTAACGCCATGGGCTGGGATACACTGAAGGACCTGATGACAAGGGAGTACTGCCCGAGGGGCGGAATTCAAAAGCTCGAAGATGAACTGTGGAACCTTAAGATGAAGGGTTCCGAAATAACGGCTTATACAGCCAGGTTCTGCGACATTGTGACTCTATGTCCTAAGCTGGTCCCCACTGAAAGCAAGAAAGTCGAGAGATACATCTGGGGTTTGGTGCCCCCGTATCGAGGGAACGTCCTAGCATCGAACCCTGCGACCTTTGATAGTGCCAAGGAATTGGCCCAAAGGCTTATCGATCACGAGGTTCCTTCTCCTACAACAACAACCACAACTGTTGCCCCAGCACCAACCAACACGGCCGACAACAAAAGGAAGCGTTGGGACCGAAAGAAGGGTAAATCAACTCAACCCTCTTCCATGAAACAACAGACGGTGGCTTTCCATGCTGCCACAACCCCTGGTGCCCCTGTACCAGCCAAACCATACGCAGGGAGCCTACCCAAGTGCACCAAGTGAAATTTCCATCATAACGGCCCCTGCCGGGAAATGCACTGCACCAACTGCGACCGGAAGGGCCATACTGTCCGGTTTTGCAGAGCACCACCCAAACCCATCACCCAGGTCCCTAGTGAAGGAGTAAGCCAAGCCTGCTATGGGTGTGGCGAGACAGGGCACTTCAAAAGAAACTGTCCTAAAGCTGGGAGTGCTAGAGGAGCAGGAAGACTACTTGCTATTGGCCACAATGAAGCCGTGGCAGACCCCACAGTAGTCACGGGTACGTTCCTCCTCGATAACTCTTATGCATGTGTCTTATTTGATTGTGGGGCAGAGAGGAGCTTCGTGAACCAAAAATTTAAACACTTACTTAATCAAGCACCGCAAGCACTAAAAGAAACCTTCGTCGTAGAAATGGCCAACGGAAAGACAGAGAGTTCTAACAAGATTTACATAGGATGTACCCTCATGCTAGATAATCATTCATTTCCAATCAACCTCATACCGGTAGCAATCAAGAGTTTCGATGTCATTGTGGGCATGGACTGGCTGAGTCTCCATCGTACCGATATTCTATGTTTCGAGAAGGCAGTCCGCCTAAACCTACCGAATAACGAAACCTTGTTGATCTACGGAGACAAACCCAGTACGAGCCTTCGTATCATCTAAAGTATTCAAGCCCAGAAGTACTTGCGTAAGGAATATCGCGCATTCCTGACATCTTTCCGGAAGAACTTCCAGGATTGCCCCCGCAACGTCAAGTCGAGTTCCGAATCGACTTAGTGCCAGGAGCTACCCCCGTAGCCAAATCGCCCTATCGTCTAGCACCAGCGGAGATGCATGAGCTATCCGGTCAACTTAACGAATTGCTCAGCAAGGGCATTATTAGACCACGTTTCTCACCATGGGGAGCACCGGTCTTGTTCGTGAAGAAGAAAGACAGATCGTTCCGTATGTGCATCGACTATAGAGAACTCAACAAGCTTACAGTCAAGAATCGTTACCCTCTACCGCGCATAGACGATTTATTCGATCAACTACAAGGGGTAAACTACTTTTCAAAGATCGACTTTAGATCCGGGTATCACTAGTTACGAGTATTGGAGGAGGATGTCCCGAAGACAGCCTTCCGAACTCATTACGGACACTACGAGTTCGTAGTGATGCCATTCGGATTGACCAACGCCCCCGCAGTGTTCATGGACTTAATGAATAGGGTATGTCGTCCTTACTTGGATCAGTTCGTCATCGTCTTCATCGATGATATACTTATCTACTCTCGAAGTAAGGAGGAGCATAGTGATCATCTGCGACAAGTCCTAGGAACCCTACGAACGGAGAAGCTCTACGCAAAGTTCTCTAAATGCGAATTTTGGATCCGAAGAGTCGAATTCTTAGGACACGTGGTTAGCGAAGAGGGAATCCAAGTGGACCCATCCAAAATTAAAGCTATTGAGAACTGGTCAGCACCGAAGACGCCTACAGAAATTCGTCAATTTCTAGGCCTCGCTGGCTACTATCGCAGGTTCATACAGAACTTCTCGCGGATTGCGAAACCGCTTACAACACTGACCCGGAAGGGCGTGGCTTTTGACTGGGAAGAGAAGCAGGAGAAAGCATTCCAAACGCTCAAACGAGCCTTGTGCACCGCACCGATAATGTCCCTCCCCGAAGGGACAGAAGATTTCCTGGTCTACTGCGATGCGTCCAATCAAGGGCTCGGCTGTGTTCTGATGCAACGAGGTAAGGTCATCGCCTATGCCTCAAGACAGCTGAAAACACACGAGGTCAACTACACCACGCACGATCTCGAATTGGGAGCAGTCGTGTTTGCTCTGAAAATCTGGAGACACTACCTGTATGGTACGAAGAGCACTATCTGCACAGACCACAAGAGCCTGCAACACATATTCAACCAGAAGGAGCTCAACATGAGACAACGACGGTGGGTCGAACTACTCAATGACTACGAATGTGAAATTCGTTATCATCCGGGTAAAGCCAATGTAGTAGCAGACGCCCTAAGTCGAAAAGAGTACTCTGGTCGAAGGGTCAAGTCATTGACTATGACTATCCATTCACACCTATCCACGCAAATTAAGGAGGCTCAGCTCGAAGCCTTGAAACCTGAAAATGTGGCGGGTGAATCCCTGCAAGGAATGGATAAGAACTTAGAAGTCAAAGGTGATGGAGCGTTGTATCTCATGGACCGAATCTGGACACCGAGACACGGTGGCTTCAGAGACTTGGTCATGACCGAAGTGCACAACACTCGTTATTCTTTCCACCCAGGTTCAGATAAGATGTATCTGGATCTTAAAAAGTTATATTGGTGGCCTAACATAAAAGCAGAGATTGCTACCTTCGTAAGTAAATGCCTTACTTGCGCCAAGGTCAAGGTCGAATACCAGAAACCATCAGGTTTACTCCAGCAACCGGAGATACCTGAATGAAAGTGGGAGCGGATTACGATGGACTTCATAACCAAGTTGCCCAAGACAACGGGTGGACTTGATACCATTTGGGTCATCGTCGACAGATTGACCAAGTCCGCACACTTCCTGCCCATCAAGGAAACTGACAAGATGGAGAACGTCACAAGAACATACATTCAGGAGATAGTACGACTGCATGGTGTTCCTAAATCCATTATCTCCAACAGAGATAGTAGATTCACTTCGAGATTCTGGCAGTCGCTACAAAGCTCCTTAGGAACGAGGCTGGACATGAGAACAGCCTACCATCCACAGACCGACGGACAAAGTGAGAGAACTATCCAAACCTTAGAATACATGTTGCGAGCCTGTGTGATCGACTTTGGAAAGGCATGGGATACTCATTTATCCCTTGTCGAATTTTCCTATAACAACAGTTATCACACGAGCATAAAGGCTGCTCCATTTGAAGCCCTCTACGGTCGGAAGTGCAGATCCCCTCTGTGCTGGGCTGAGGTGGGCGACACACAGTTAGCCAAGGGACGAGTTCCTGACAGCACTCTCACAGGTCCGGAGATCATTCGGCAAACGACAGAGAAGATCGTTCAGATTCGTGAACGATTGAAAGCCTCTAGAGACCGACAGAAAAGCTACACAGACAAAAGGAGGAAACCTTTGGAATTCCAGGTGGGAGACTGAGTCCTTTTGAAAGTCTCACCCTGGAAAGGCTTGATACGCTTCGGAAAGCGTGGAAAGCTAAATCCAAGATACGTAGGGCCTTTCGAGATTCTTGCTAGAATCGGCCCTGCAGCTTACACACTCAACCTACCTCACGAGCTTAGTAACGTACATCCTACCTTCCATGTCTCGAACTTGAAAAATTGCCTATCCGACGAGACTCTTGTAATCCCGCTCGACGAGATCGAGATCAATGAGAGCCTCAACTTCGTGGAGGAACCTGTAGAGATCATGGACCGAGAGGTCAAACGAACGAACCAAAGCTGTATCCCAATAGTGAAGGTTCGTTGGAACGCCAAGCGAGGACCGGAATTCACTTGGGAGCGCGAGGATTAAATGAAGCTTAAATATCCTCATCTTTTTACTTAGTTATTTGTAATAACTTAGTTGCTTAAACTCTAATTTCGGGACGAAATTCCCTCTAACGGGGGGATGATGTGATAACCCGAAATTTCAATCTCGTACGAACCATTCAATCCATTCAAAGTTATACTTTTTCCTACTAACTTTTAGCGCTATGTAAAGTCTATTTGAGCATTCTGAGTTTAGTACATCAAGGGAATAAGTGAACGAAAGTGCCAATTGAAGTTGTAACCCATCAACCAAGCCATAAACCCTCAAAAGAGGAGTTTACGGCCAAGGGTCATGGGTTTACGGCCGTAAACCCATGTAGGCCGTAAATTCCAGCTATACATACGACCCTTAGTCATTTTTCAGCCACTTTTCACTTTCCCAAGCCTAGAACTCGAAATTCTCTCCCAAGGATCTTGAGGTTTTGCTCCAAATCTTCAAAAATGTAAGTGAATCCTTCCATACATGAGTTAATACATCTCTTCTTCTTGATTCACTCTTGATTTCATCCATGAAATCTCTCGTTTTGGTTAGATCTTCAAGTGTTCTTCATTTCACCAAGAACATCAAGAACACACACTAGTGTTTTTTACCTCTAACCACTCCCTCAAGCTTCTACTACGTAAGTACACTACCCTTAGCTTGTTGTGTACTAGAATCCTTTGTTAAACATCAAGAAATCATGTCCAGAAGGGTGTTTACGGCCAAGGCAATCTCCCTTGGCCGTAAACCCAAATAATGTGTGCATATGGACCCTAACTTCTTCCTAAGGCTTGGTGTTTAGTCTAGAACTCTTCCTGGAAACTTGTAGGACCTTAAGCACACAAAATAATACATCATGACATGATTTTACGGCCGTAAACCCATTGGGCCGTAAACCCATGGGCCGTAAACTCATGGGCCTTACCATTTGGGTCGTAAACTCCAATGCGAGGCCCTATAACCCTTAGATGCAGCCCTATGTACTTCTAACACTTGAATCAAGGTGTTTTCCATGTCCTAAGTTGTCCTTACTTGCTTAATTAGTTGTTTAATCACTAATTAGATACATATATGTGTCATTATATGTTAAATAGGATCCGTGTGTGCTCAAGTCTTCACTTGACACTTAACATCCTATCCAACACTTTCATCCAAACCACTCACTACAGGTGAGTTCATACCCCTTAATCAACCTTTTAAATGATTTTAAATGCTTTTAGGGGGGAATACAAGTTAAATTCTTCTAGTTATTGTATTAATCACATGTGATTAATAACTAGAACAAACAGAAAGGTTTTCAATTACTTCTTATTGTTATCAAGCTTATGGATTTCAAACACTTCAAAACATTTTATTAAACTCTTTTAAATGCTAAATCCTTTATCAAACTCTTTTAAACTTACATTATTGTCAAACTCATATCTATACAGATATATTTATATAAGTAAGGTTTGAAGGACTTAGGACTGATAGCTCACCTTACTTCCTGTTCCTTGTTTGGTTGTGGACTTAGGGTATCCTGTTATTTGTCCGAATGTCGTTGAAACCTTAGTTATATATCGTAGATATGTGTTTGGATATAAAAGCTTTCACTTCAGTTCAGTACCTTTGGGTAACAAAGGCATACAAACAACATTACTAGTTAACTATAATAGGTATAGTTAAGAGATTACTACTCACTATTACCACTACTAACGACACAGACAAGAGCCAGTATATTATGAGTCATTACATACTATAATGAGAAACAATACCTACTATACACTATACAAGAGAACATACTATACACTATACAAGAGAACATACTATACTCTATACAAGAGGATATACTACATACTAGTACAGAGAAAACATTACTACCCTATGGCTTACTATACAAACATTTGAATACGATAAATAGAATGTGACATACTACTTCTCGATACAATACTACATTGTTGTATCACTTTGTAACGAGAGTCTCCTGGAGGGAGAGCGGGCATTATGTGTATAGATCTATATGGGATAGACACTCCCACACCCCGACTGCTAGCTACATTCCCAGCCGATAAGGCCATGGGGTGACAAAATGTCACCTCACTACATATGACACCGGAGGGTCATCATTTATTCAGTCGTCGATCAGCATGGTTACATACAAGTTCACATTTAAACCTTTAATTAATCGGCTAAGGATTAAAGGCAAACAGGCTCCCCGAGGTTTATTGTACATTTGATACTACCTGGAGTCTGCATTTTTATCACTTTATAGCCAGCAGTGTCACTGCTGAGGTAAAACATGATTTTTCCCCTATTACATGTATTTTGTGATCATCTCACGTAAACAATGACTTAAACTATATTTTTATAATGATAGTTTCATCGGGGAAAACTTTTACATTCACAAAGGAACAAACATACAAACATTCGGGTCTTGGTAGAAGACTGCATTTCAGTAGAAAATGTAGGATTTTATAGGGAGTTCAAACATTTACAAACAGTTACAAATAACTACGAACATTTACACTACATTATTACAAATACTTTTATACAAGCAATGACACTAAATACTTATGAACTCACCAGCATTAATGCTGATAAACTCTTTCAAAATAACTTGTATTCTCAGGTCATTAGTAGACAGGTACCTATGAAGCTTTTGAGAAGATGGAGCACATACAAGACTCATCTTTATTTTGATCATTCATTTTGGTGTCTTACGAAGTATACAGAACACGCTTGTATTAAAATTATTCTATTAATGCAATGGATGTTGTTGCTTGTTTACTATTATGCTTTGTTGTGATACTGTACATGAAGTCCTCCACCCCAGAACGTTTCCGCTGTTCCGGTTTTGGGGTGTGACAATAGACGTTATTGCATTATTAGAAGGATGAATATAAAGAGGATAATCAAAATCAATCAAGTTATCTTTACCAGTACCAACATGAATATCAGCAGGACCAGTCATATTGAACAAATAGCAAAATACCAAATAGGAAAAATATAAGACAAGAAATCAGACGATTGTATTGGCTTAGAATCAAGATGGTCACCACAGTATGTTGGGGCCCAAGACAATCAATACAAAGTCGAAGAAAATAATCACAGATCAATAAATAATAAAATAACAACAATTAACTGGTGTACTCAAGAGAACCAGGGTCTCCCACAACTACAACTAGAAAAAAGATATAGAAGGGAACAAGAAACCCTCATAGATAAAATGAGTAGAAACGATGAAAGATCGACTCCCTTTATCCGTTCCCTACTAGAGTTTATCTATGATGAAATACGAACACTAGAGAGTTATTTCAGACGTAGGGATTGGTTCAGTGAAGAACATAACACAAATCTATAGATGGAAAGACACCTCCACAGATCGCGAGTCAACATATCTACAAAGATCACACAAAAATCTTGCAGTACCATAATATTAATTGATAACAAGTTTATGTTTCGACTTAGGAAAAAAATAATGCGGAAACCCTAGTCGAAACTTAGAACCCTAGATTTTCACAGATTATGTCACTGATGTAGAGATTTCAACTGAAACTCCAGATCTAACAAATCCTGTGAAGATCTACAAGGATCTAGAGAAAGAAAAGAGAAAAACAATGAAAGATACCTTTCGAGACGATGAAATGTCGTAACACCATCGTGTGTCAAAAACGAAAATTGGAGCCTTACAACTCTGATACCATGTTAAAAAGTAAAGAACAAATTTCACCTGACATCAACAATTCTTATATCATTTAAAGACAAGGAATCAGAAGGTTTTCATGTACTTAAAATGAAACCTCACCACAAAACACCTACACTACTCTCAAAACAATACACTCAATCTAATCTAAAGGATTATCGATTACAAAATCTAAAGTGTGTAAATGTAAAATGATCGAATGAATCAGTTCACAACTACTTCAATAAGTACACGTGTTAACCAATCAATCCATAGATCATTGGACACCCAAAGAACCCATGTGTTTAAGCTGCAAAGAATCAAAGAAATGAGACACAACCAAGTAGAATAACAAACACACACGATTGACCCCTCATACACAATTCCACTTCACCTTTAGTATAAACCAAGAATACACAAATGAAAAAAACAACCCTTAAACAAAAATAAATAACAAAGAAATCCATGTATAATAAAAATGAGATTGAATATAAAAAATGTTAACATTTTCAAAAAAGTCACAATTAGAATCTTTTCAAAGAAGAAATTTTTACAGAATGTCTTAATCCCAAAAACTACAACAGTATGATACGTCCAAAGCACCCAAATCACAAACATACAAACCGCATCCTACATCCAGTTTTTTGAAACAGATAAACAAGAATTGTCGATCTAATCAAATACCATGACATGATCAGATATATGGATGTTCAAATTGATCCATCGAGAAACTCCGAAACTAACAACCAACAGACATATGCTTCATATCTTCTACTTGGATATCACAAGACGAGCATAAAGTAGTATCGAAATCAATACCACTCCTAGATATGTTATCTTTGGAAGGTAAATGATCCAATATCACTCTCCGAACAAAAATATTAACCTTTTTATGTAATGAAGGTATTCTACTTAGTCTATTTATTGTTCAGGTCAGAAAAATACCATCATCAATATAGTTTTGTGGTGAGCTAAACTTGAAGTCTTCCAACGTATCCACAGACCACACCCACTTATCTCGATAAAAATTAGCTAATATACCAATAATCTTGGTGTATTGTGTCATATCTATCCTTCCTTTAATCGGCCATCTCTACCTCCATCTATACTCGAGACCATCAAACCTATCCACAATAACAATCTTGCTCCAACTATAAAAGAAACTGATGGGAATTACGCAAAACATAATATCATATGTGTACATGCAACACTATAAGTTGATCTACGTTTTCTCTAATTGAACATACAATATTAACAACAATGTAGAAACCCAAGATGTAACGACCCGAAAATCCTTCTGTTAACGATGCTAACCTTCCGTTACTCGAGAATTAATTATAGTAAAGATATTTTGATTCTACAGGAATAAAAAAAAAACTACGCATGGTGTAGTTGCTTAATATTCAAATAATTGGCAATATTGATAATGGCCCAAAAGTTAAGGATTAATTTATAAGACACGTATTAACCAAATTGATAAAAGTTTGAGGCTTAAGTTGTTAATGTGGAAACTATATATATTATATATGACTAAATACTAATAATAATATGTAATAAAAGGTGAGGGTTATGAAAAATTCAAACCAAAGGGAAAGGGCTGTTTGTGAATAAATGCATCAAGGTGAAGGGTCAATGTAAGTAGCTTTTTAAAACCAATTCAATCGAATCTGATTAATTCAAATCGTATCTGATTAATTCAAATAAACGTTTCATGGCATAAACAACATAACCGTCGGTATTGTAGTTAATACACATGGTGTGAAGGCCCCTTGGATCAATTATAAACGCACATATATATACATAAATACATCGTATGATTAGGGTGAGGCGATTTACGCTCCTAATTTTCATGCGACATTAGAGAGAAGGATGATGGCAGTTGTGTTCGTCTTCCGGCGAGGTACAGATTTTCCGGCGAACAGACACAAGTCCGATCAACACCATCTTTGTGAATTAACATGTGAATCAATCATGGGAAGCGGTGGAAAGAAGAATCCGGGAGGGGACGAAGAGTTACGGCTATGAAGGAAATTTCCCGACAAATATTCTGGCAAGCGACTAGGGTTCCAGCAAAAGCCTCTTAAGGCAGCAGTTTGAGGTGTTTCCGGCCATGCACCGGTAGTGGATCTCGTTACAGAAAACTACCAAAGTTGAAGATCAGCCACCGCAATCTATTGGAAATAGGAAGACACAGAGTAGTTGGAAGAAGAGAGCTATAAATATCAATAAGGTTCTGATCGTGAATATTATTGTAAAGGTATGGACGTGATTATATGGAGTTTTGTTCATGTTGCGATAGAGTACTGGAAATCAGCCTGTGTAGATCTCTGTCATTGTTTGTGCGGTGGGTCATAAAGCCAGCGATTATGAGCTAAATTGCATGGTTCAAGAATGGATTGTAGTTGGTATTATATTGACGGTGCAGGTAAGGAAGCCAAAGTATGTAATTTGCTTATTATTAGAAGTTATATGTAAAGTTAATATAACTTAAAAACAATTTCTTATAAGTGGACGTCATTTCTTATAAGTGGACGTAATGCATGAACTTTGTTATGCTTTTAGAATCAATTCAAATATCTCATTGTAGGTTATTAATTAAATAATGGTATAATATGAAGTAATTAAAATGGTGAATCCTAAAAGACGATATATGCATTATAAAGTTACTAGTAGGGAAAAAAAAACTTACGATATGTTTTTATATATTTTAATTACCGCTATATGGTTTAACTAAGTTTATTAAATCATAACTTACTTAGCTAAAGCTTAACCTAAATGTTAGTACTACTATGTTTAGGGGATTTGACGGTCTATGGAGTTTATGGGATGGAAGAGAAATATAAATTCATGTGTCGAAGGTCGAGGTATTTATTGAATAACGGATCTATAAAGTTACGTGTTGAAGCGATAACTCACTAAGGTTGCATGATTGAAACATACAATCCGTAGATGGTGATTTGATTCACTTTAGGATGACCATGTCATTACTTGTGCTTGATGATGATATGATATTTGTGATGCTAATATATGCTTTGTGCTAATGTCATGTTATGAGTTAATTGCTATGTTGCTTGCACTTTGATGAACTTGATGAATACAACATGCTAGCTTAAGTTGTTTGAAATATGATGTATGGTTGTGTTTTCATGTGTTGGTTATGAATACATTGCATGTTTAATACATATTTATATGGTATGCATTACATGCTTTACTTAATGTATAAATGACATTGCGGGGTTATGCGTAGTGGGTTTGGGTAGTTTGATGACCTTTGCCTAAAACCTTATCCGGATCATTGAGGGTGCCTACTAGATTGAAAGAGTACCTATAGGAAGAGCTATAGCTACACCGGTTGTTAGTTGCCGGTCTTTCTAGATGACCGTGTGACATATGGTTTGCAGGCACTTCGGTGTTCGTGGGCTGGAGTGATGTTGGTCCCTCGTTCGCGGCCAGCACAAACATCACGTGGGAATCGGGAGGTGTATCGGTAGAATTGACACCGTTTGTACCGATCCTGAACGACATCGTGAAGTACTTGTACTTTGCAAAGTCGGAGTAGCGAAAGTGGGGTCACGGGGTTGATGTTTCGGGTGGAAGTCATGAGCCACTTAGAGCATTCGGCTGACCGTGCACACAAGTAGTGAAAGGGGTGTTTCTCTTGGGTTAGGTAGCACTAAGGGACACTTTTCTATCAATCGATTGGATAGATATAATAAAAGGTTGAACATGTAACAAAAGGTTGGTTGCATATTAAAAGGTTGAACATGTAACAAAACGTTGGTTGCATATTGAAAGGTTGAATATATAACAAAGGTTGGTGTTAGATGCCATTTTATGCATCTTATAGGTTAGTTTTCATTAGCATATAGGATCATATTTTGTACATTTGCATCCCATTTATTTAAATAATATTCAGCTCATGTCTTTCGTTAGAATTCCCGTACGACTCATGTTTTTTATGTCAATTTTAGATAGTTTGAGTGGAGCAGTGCTTTGGGAGCAGTTGGATGAGCGTTTGGAGCTTAAAATGGAGCTTGGAACTTATGAAGTATGTTGTGGAATTATTGGAAGATGCTTTGGTCAAGAAACATTCGATCAAATTGATCACACGAAGATAGAATATGCAATCTAAAGTTAAAGGATGTTGCTGCCAGCTTTGACCCCCTGTCAGTATTTTGACCATATCTCGAGAACCGTAACTCTGATTGAGGCAATTCAAAATGATCTGAAAAGTAGACGCAATTTCGGACGTCTTAGGCACAACATGCGATCGTAGGTTGCCTTTATGCGATCGCATTGGGCCTTTATGCGATCGCAGGTTAGGTCGCAGCTTGGATTCGAGGTTTTTCAGTGCCAAAAATTCATTCGGAAGCAAAAAATGAAAACCTGCGATCGCAGGTTGTGTACATGCGATCGCAGGTTGCCCAAAAAGTGCCAAAATAGCTACCTACTTCATTAAAAAGGCTCGTGACGTGTTTTCTTCAAAACCTGCGATCGCAGGTTTTCTATATGTGATCGCATGCACGTCGTTTTTGTTGTTGGATGTATAAATAGACCCTGATAACATTCCAGTAACCAAAGTTTGCGATCCTAGAGGTACCAGACGACGAAAATATGATTTTGGAGGTGATTCTTCTCCGATTTCAACGATTTATGAAGATCTGAAGACTGTAGATCATCTCCTTCAAGTAGATTAGTAAGATTAGTTGTTTGATGTCTCTTTTCATATGTTTTCATCAGATTTTGGCCATGTCTGGCTAAACCCTAGTTTTCAGTTATGCATAAGTCAAGTACTTTTCATGTGATTGATCATTAGATCTGGTTTTTGATTTGTGTTTCTATCTAGATTCTTCAGTTTTGAGCTTAATGAATGTTTGATTTGAATTCTTGTTAGTCTGATCACCTAGCTAGGGTTTTATCATTCTAGTTAATCATTTAATAGAATCCGTAATTGTTTTAATAAATTGGTAAAAGTAACAAGTATCAGATTGGTTCCGTTTTGGGATTGAACTCCGGTATAAACTGTAAAAATCATATCGTTACGCTTCCGAGCTTGTGAGAAGTATTGGGTATTGCTGGGAATTTTATAAAGAACTTAATGCAACTTTTCTGATTTAATTAAGACCTTATTAATTGAACAGTAAAAAGTTAGGGTTAATTGAAGAGCTTGTTTTGATTAACTAGTTTAGGTAAAAGAGAAATTACTAGAGTTTTTTAGTTTTTCTCAATACCAGCTTAGATAGAACGCATCTCAAATAATTAGATCTGGATCAGTTGCAAAATTAGGAAAGTCGCAGCAGAACTGGAATTGTTTTTATTATTGACTTTCATTTAATTTAATATAACTGCATTTTAGTTTTTAGTTTACAATTAAAACCCCTTTTATAATTTCTGTTTTGACTAGATGTGATGCAAAAAGGCATTGACTTTTAGGTTGTGTCCCTAAGGATTCGACCCTGCTTCCCTGTGCTATATTTTTAGTGCAACAAGCAGTGATAATTTACTTGTTTACTACGGGCGCGACAGCGTGGACACAATGCTTTCTAATAGTTTTATGCCAATAATTTTTCTTTCAAGTACACCTTTATTTTTTGATCCAGAAATCGAGCGAACTGCAAGGAGACTAAAGAAAGAAGCAACAAGAAAGAAACGATCAGGTGGTCTGTTTGGTTCATCTTCATCCCTACTTCCAGAAACCCCCACACCACAAGGCACTCCCTTGTGGAACGAACCAGATCCGATTTTTCCGAAAGTACCCCCATCTTCTCCTCAAAACAGCCCTTATAAAACTTATTCCCCACCTCCCTCCATTAAATCTAAAACCACAGACTCTTCAGAAACCGAATCTGTAGACTTGGTTATGAGTGGAGACGAAGCAGAAAAGACCCATAGAGAGTGGGCCACTCAAGAGGCCAACCAACAGCCCTTTTTCATTACGTTTCCAGAAGCCCAGAACTTCGAACTTAAATCTGGGCTGATTCATCTTCTTCCCACTTTTAGAAAATTGGAAAACGAAGACCCACATAAATTCCTCAAGGAATTTCATGTGGTTTGTTCAAGAATGAAGCCTCATGCTGTCACAGAAGACCAGATAAAGTTAAGGGCATTCCCCTTTTCGCTTCAAGATTCTGCAAGAGAATGGTTATATGAACTCCCATATGGTTCCATCATCACTTGGACAGATCTCGCGAAGCTGTTCTTAGAGAAATACTTTCCAGAAACAGGAGTCTCCAGTCTCAGAAGGGAAATCCTTGGGATCAAACAAGGAAGACGAGAAGCTCTACATACTTATTGGAAAAGGTTCAAGAAACTTCTAGTTAGGTGCCCACAACATTGGATCAGCGATTATCAACTTTACAACTATTTCTGTGAAGGTCTGACACCCATGGAGAGGCGCCTGATAAATGCTTCCAGTGGTGGTTCCTTGGGTGATATGACACCAACTTAAATCAGAGAGCTTATTGAAAAACTGGCGATCGAGTCTAAACATTTTGGAAATGAAGATGAGTGGTATCCAGATCAGCCAAGGGGAGTTAAGGAAGTCAACAATGTTCATTTGGAAGCTCAGATATCTGAATTGATGAAAGTTGTTCTGCTCCCGACCAAAGAAAAAGCAACTGTAAAGAAACAATGTGGGGTTTGCTTGAAGACTGATCACCCTACTGACATGTGCCCAATATTGCAAGAGGATATAGTTGCAGTAAAATTTGTCGGGGGCTACCACCAGAATTTTCAGAATAATTATCAGCAGAAACAACAATTTCAGCCTCCATCCGGATTTCAGCAGCAAGAAAATTTTCAGCAACCGGGTTTTCAGCAGACAAATTTTCATCAAAATTCTCACTTTCAGCCCAACTTTCAGAACACGAATTTCCAGAATCAAAACTTGCAACATTAACCCAGTAGCTCCAGTGTGGCCTTAGAAGATATAGTAAAGAGTCTTGCTACGAGCACCCAAGCATTCCAGACCGAAACTAGAGCTAGTATCAAGAATCTGGAGCAACAGGTGTCTCAACTTGCCACTTATGTGGGTCGTTTGGAGTCTCAAGGGATGTTACCAGGGCATACTAAAAACAATCCAAAGCATCACGTGAGTGCTATTTTCTTGAGAAGCGGGAAAACATATGAAGGCCCAACCTCATCTGAACCAGAAAACAAAGATGAAGAAGAGTATGAAGAGGTTCTCATAGAAGAAGGAGATGTGGAAGGGATAGAAAAAGAAGCTGAAGCTGAAGAGTTTGAAGAGGTGTAGGTTGAAGAAGAATCTGAAAAGCTAGAAGAAAAGGAAACTTCAACACTACCCAAGCCAATTCTGAAGGAGTACAAGCCATTACCTCCATTCCCATCAAGACTGAAGAGTACGAAACGCGAAAGAGACGATGAAGATATTATGGAAATTCTTCACAATGTTGAGGTAAATATCCCACTTTTAGATATTATCCAACATATCCCTCGCTATACTAAGTTTCTTAAAAATTTATGCAACTCAAAAAAAAATGAAATTTAATGAGATTGTAAAAGCTGGAGAAAATATCTCCTCTATTTTACAAAAAGGGTTGCCTCCAAAGTGCAAGGATCCGGGGATTTTCTCAGTTCCTTGTAAATTAGGGAACCTTGATTTTCCAAAAGCCATGCTTGATCTAGGAGCTTCAGTTAATGTCCTCCCGTTTTCTATTTTTGAAAAATTAAAATTGGGATCTTTGCAAAAGACCGAGACCATCATCCAGTTGGCGGATCATTCAACAGTACACCCAAAAGGTGCGTTGGAGGATGTTCTTGTCCAAGTGGATAATCTGATTTTTCCCGCCGATTTTTATATATTGGAAATGGGAAACTTAGACACTTCTGATGCAAACTCTATTATTTTGGGAAGTCATTTTATGAAAACTGCGAAAACGAAAATTGATGTTTTTAATGGAATGATTTCAATGGAGTTTGATGAGGAAGTGGTTAAATTTTAAATTAATAATGCTGATTTTCCTTCTGAAAATGTTTTTGTCAATTATATGGGTACCAGCAGTCCTTTGTCTGAGGGATGCTGTGAGTTTTCTAATGTCTCTGTGCAAGAAAAATTTTTAGACAGGAATTCATCTGAAAATATATCCAAGGAGCTAGCAGAAGATAAGCTTGGGGAGGTAGAAGAGGTTGAGCTGGAATCTGCTAAGAAACAATTAGAGACAAATTTGAAACGAAACAAACTTTTGGAAGAAAAAGAGGTAAAAGTGATTTCTGGTATGAATCTGAAACGAAAAGAATCTGAAGAGAAGATTTATGGGAAGAAGAAGATCAGAAAGACAAAGAACTCAAACCAACTGGAAGACTTATCTGAAGACAATGTAGAGTCTTTCAAGTCTGTTGCAAAATTCTCAGATCCCAAAATTTTGCCATATTTGAAGGGATCTGGAGTGACAAGAAAAAGAATTGAGCTTCAAGGAAGTCCCAACCACACCAGTTAGTTAATTTGGTTGGGCAAAGTCGAGCCAACGACTTTTAAAAAGGGCGGCTTTCCGGGAGGCAACCCGATGAGTAGTTTTTAGTTTTTTTTTTGCTTTCAATAAAGAGATGGTCACAGTCCCAAGCAAGTTTGGGGAAATCAGAGGATCGACGGAGTTACTGAAATCCATATTTTTCGTCAACATTCATCGTCAAAATCAGATTTCTGCAAACTTATCAGGTACATTCTTTCCTAGCTGCACATTTTTGTTTATTTTCTTTATTGAGCTGTTCATTTCTCTCTGAGCATTGAGTACAATGCATCATTTTAAGCTTGGGGAGGGGATTAGTGTAAAAAATTTGCATTTTTTGTTAAAATTTTAATTTTTCTGTGTTTCATTTAAAATTTTCAAGGTTTATTTTTATTTTTGCATTTTATTCTATTGTATTTGCATATTAAAAAATCTGAAAAATCCAAAAATATTTTATTTTCTGTTTTTATTTTTCTACATCAAAAAAACAAAGAAAACCCAAAAATATTTTATTTTTAGTTATTTTTATTTTTATTTTCTGCATATAAAAATTTTTAAAAAAAATCTTTAAAATCTTTAAAAAAATTTGAAAAAATATTTTACATGAGATGAAGATATTTTTTACATTCGATAGCTCTGTTAAAATGAAGTGTGATGGTTACCAAAAATAACCGTCTCATTAAAATCAATTATAATTAGTATCATATAGTGCTTTAAATGTTTTCAATATAAACCAACATAAGAGTCAGATAATTTTTATAATGGAAGTGTGGGATGGAAAACGAACAGTGTTTTGAAAATAATTTCCTTAGATGCCTTAAAAAGTACCTAGATTGGATAACCCTTATCATTCCTTGAAGTACTGAACCCTATAGTTTCTACGCCTTTTGAGGTTGGGAGCGAACTCTCATTATACCCACAAAATAGTTATCATTCTTGAAGTATTGAAGATATGGTAGGCCTCAAAGTAAAAGTCGTGCCCAGTTAATATATATATATATATGTTAGAAATGGTACACTAAGCTAAGCAACTTGAAGAAATCTCCAATTCAAAGTCAAATCCAAGTCAAGTTCAAGTCGAAATCAAGAAGCAAACAAGTTAAATCTAAAGAGTTGATCAACACAAAGAAGATGTGTGGTATAATGAGATTGATTCCTCGATAGTCGAATAATAGGGGTAAGCTTGGATTTTCTGTCCATAAGGAGCTTACCGCGTTTACTGGACGAGTTCGGAAAAAAAGGAGGGGTTGGTCAAACTAAGTTTTTATAAACGAATTTTCGTTAAATTATTTTTAAAAATACATTGTTTTCACAAATTTAATTCGGTGTAAAAATTATTTGCTCAACCTTGGTTTAACTCATTAAATATAATTATGAATCGTTAATATAAAGTATTGAGACTGTTGTCTAGGTAGTGATTTCATTG
The DNA here is from genome assembly GCF_052849685.1 of Lactuca virosa. Lineage (NCBI taxonomy): Eukaryota > Viridiplantae > Streptophyta > Magnoliopsida > Asterales > Asteraceae > Lactuca > Lactuca virosa. The sequence goes on along the minus strand of NC_136428.1, from coordinate 169,409,788 downwards.
GGGCTTTCTCGTTGTGAAATCTGATCGTGTGAAAAAAAAAGAGTGAAGTGTTTTGATAAAGTTTAAAATTTTAATTTCCTTAATATTGTTTTAGTTTTTATTCTAAGTTTCTTTTTAGATTATCTACATTTCTCCATTTGTTTATAATGCTTTATCTTTTTCTTACTTGAGGGCAAGTAAGGTTTAAGATTGGGGAGATTTGTTAGATGCCATTTTATGCATCTTATAGGTTACTTTTCATTAGCATTTAGGATCATATTTTGTATATTTGCATGTCATTTATTTAAATAATGTTCAGCTCATGTCTTTCGTTAGAATTCCCGTACTGCTCATGTTTTTTTTATGTCAATTTCAGATAGTTTGAGTGGAGCAGTGCTTTGGGAGCAGTTGGATGTGCGTTTGGAGCTTAAAATGGATCTTGGAACTTATGGAGTATGTTGCGGAATTATTGGAAGATTCTTTGGTCAAGAAACATTCGATCGAATTGATCACACAAAGATAGAATATGCAATCTAAAGTTAAAGGATGCTGCTGGCAGCTTTGACCTCCTGTCCGTATTTTGACCATATCTCGAGAACCGTAACTCCGATTGAGGCGATTCAAAATGATCTGAAAAGTAGACGAAATTTCGGACATCTTAGGTACAACATGCAATTGTAGGTTGCCTTTATGCTATCGCATGGGGCCTTTATGCAATCGCAGGTTAGGTCTCAGCTTGGATTCGAGGTTTTTTAGTGCCAAAAATTCATCCGGAAGCAAAAAATGAAAACCTGCGATCGCAGGTTGTGTACATGCGATCGCAGGTTGGCCAAAAAGTGCCAAAATAACATCCTACTTCATTAAAAAGGCCCGTGACACATTTTCTTCAAAACCTGCGATCGCAGGTTGTCTATATGCGATCGCATGCACGTCGTTTTTGCTGCTGGACGTATAAATAGACCCTGATAGCATTCCAGTAACCGAAGTTGGCGATCCTAGAGGTACCAGACGACGAAAATACAATTTTGGAGGTGATTTTTCTCCGATTTCAACGATTTATGAAGATTTGAAGACTGTGGATCATCTCCTTCAAGTAGATTAGTAAGATTAGTTGTTTGATGTCTCTTTTCATCTGTTTTCATCAGATTTTGGCCATGTCTGGTTAAACCCTAGTTTTCAGTTCTGCATAAGACAAGTACTTTTCATCTGATTGATCATTAGATCTGGTTTTTGATTTGTGTTTCTATCTAGATTCTTTAGGTTTGAGCTTAATGAATGTTTGATTTGAATTCTTGTTAGTCTGATCACCTGTCTAGGGTTTTATCATTCTAGTTAATCAATTAATAGAATCTGTAATTGTTCTAATAAATTGGTAAAAGTCACAAGTATCAGATTGGTTCCGTTTTGGGATTGAACTCTGGTATAAACTGTAAAAATCATATCCTTACACTTCCGAGCTTGTGAGAAGTATTGGGTATTGCTGGGAATTTTATAAAGAACTTAATGCAACTTTTCTGATTTAATTAAGAGCTTATTTAATTGAACAGTAAAAAGTTAGGTTTAATTGAAGAGCTTGTTTTGATTAACTAGTTTAGGTAAAAGAGAAATTACTAGAGCTTGTTAGTTTTTCTCAGTACCAGCTTACATAGAACGCATCCCAAATAATCAGATCTGGATCAGTCGCAAGATTAGGAAAGTCGCAGCAGAACTAGAATTGTTTTTATTATTGACTTTCATTTAATTTAATATCACTGCATTTTAGTTTTTAGTTTACAATTAAAACCCCCTTTTATAATTTCTGTTTTGACTAGATGTGCCTGATGCAAAAAGGCATTGACTTTTAGGCTGTGTCCCTGAGGATTTGACCCTGCTTCCCTATGCTATATTTTTAGTGCAACAACAGTGATAATTTACTTATTTAATGCGCGCGCGACATCATGTTAACAGTTGGTTATTAATAAAAGGTTGAACAATTAAAGGTTGCTTAAATATGAAATGTGATTATTTATATGCTATGCGGTTGCTTTCTAAGTGGTATTTGTCTAACATTTTTATGCTTCATCGTAAAATGAATGATTGACCCATTTGGCGTTTGTATGTTTTATGTGCAACTTTATGAACTCACTCAGTAGGGGCTGACACTTGTATCTTTTCTCTTTTGTGCCTTATGATTGGTGCAGACAGTTTAGAAGATTGGACTTGGTGAGAGGGGTTCTTATGAGTAGTAGATTTATATTAACGATACCACTCTTGGACACGTTTTTTATTATTTACTATAAAGTACTATTGCTTAAATTTTAAATGTTTTGGAATTATGGTTGAATTTTTGAAGTAACGTTGTGGTTTCAAAAATGTTTTGAATAAAAAAAACTAAGTCTTCCGCTAACGTATTCTGTTAAATAAATGTGTTAAAAAGAAAAAAAAAATATGGTAAAAATCACGACGTTACACAAGAACACTAGTATATAATCAGAAATACACAATTAGGGCTATGGAAACATACCTTGATTGTTATATAGCAATAATAATCCAAATCCTTAGTATTGTAGAAGCTTTGAAGGCAAGCGTCACAATTGTCACTCCTCTAATGGATCACACCCAATACTAGCAATGAAGAATGATTAAGGAGGGGGAGAGAGGTTGCAAATTTGGGCTAGGTCTTCTAAAGAACAAGTGGCCAAAAATTGTAGGGTTTAGGTTGTTTATATAGTGCAGTCAGGAAACCCTAGATAAACTCTAATACAAGATAATCTTAAACCGGGTAATTATCCACTTTCCTGTTTATATACTAAAGACTATTATAGTAAACCTAAGGCACAAGAAAACCGTCCATGACCTATGGAGGGTTCTAGATTGCCCCTTGCTCAATTATTGAACAACTACAATTCAGTCCCTTCACATTTAATTAATTCTTTTAATCCCAAAATTAATTCCAATTAACTTCTAACTAAATACTAATTACATATTACTATTTCTAATTAATATATTATCTTCATAATATATTAACAAATCATTTATTTCAATTTATTAATCAAATAATAAATCAATCTCCTTCTCCAAAATCATCATGTCTAGTTGCTAGTATTGAGGGCAACCCAAAAGGACTGTGCGACTATCAATTCAAGTATATACCATCTATAGTTATGGGCTTAGACACCTAATCCAACACTCTCCCACTTGGATAAGTCTAATAACTATAGTTGCTAATATATTCTTCAAAATTGATTAGCAAATTGTAGCTCTCAAAGCTATTGTCAAACTCTGACCTAGTCAGAAACGTGTCCTAAGATAAGTGATCATATAATCCTCCGTTCTGCAAGATATCATGCGGATATGAGACATGGAACATAATCAATCTCATTGTACAAAAAACTTTGGTTCTCGATTTCTGAGTTGTAATGACAAAGAACTACTAATTGAACACATCAATTTAGTCCTGACCGGGCCCGACACTATAAGTCAACACCAAATCATCGAGGGGCCCAAATATATAGTTTTTTTTCCCCTAAAGGAAAAAAGGAACAAATAAACTTTGACTTATATGCTTGCACTATTTACTCGTCAAATCACGCATAACAATATATTTTATAACATCAAGTTACTGATGCGTTTACGTATAATCAATGCATAACCAACTCGTTAACAACTCATATATCTCTGTTTAAAGATTATAAGATATTATCATCTCAGAATTACTCGTGATAAATTCCATGAAGTAATTCTCTGAGCGTGGGTTAATCAAATACTTAAATTCTCCATTTCAACGTACTCATGAACATTATAGCAAAGCCAGTGCTATGTCTAAAACTCTTTAGACAATCTACAATCGATTCATGACAGTCTTAATTCACTACTTACTTCAAAAGGTATGATCGACTGTGGATATTTGAATAATCCAATTATTCAGGAAGAAAAACATGCAAAATGAAACACAATAATAAACAATTGACAAAAGATAGTAAACAATACTCATAAATAATTTTGCATTACTTAATCATCAAGAGCCAATTACATTTGTTTTGTTACAAGTTTGTAAACAACTATCTAACTACTAAAACTAATACCATCATTCAAACCAATGCTCCTAGCATGTTGAACATGCCTAATCCTACTCATACCCTTTGTGAGGGGATCTGTTGAATTCTCTTATGACGATACCCTCTTCACGACGAGGTGAGCTTCTTCTACTCTATATTTAATGAAATCGTATTTTCTATCGATATGCCTTCATCTACCATGATCTATTGGTTCCTTTGTTAAGGAAACCACCCCTTCATTATCACAGAAAATCTTCATTGGATCTTTGATTGCTGGAACAATTCCAAGGTCTCCGATGAAGTTCTTTAACCAAATAGCCTCCTTCGATGCTTCGCTTGCTGCTATGTACTTTGATTCATAGGTAGAATCAGCCACCGTCTCTTGTTTGGAAGTTTTCTAGGTTACCGCTCCTCCATTCAAGATAAACACCCAGCCAGATTGAGAACGAAAGTTGTCTCTTTTGGGTTTTGAGCATTCTAACACTCGTATGGTGTACATGCAACCCTATAAACCTTGGATCTATGTTTTCTCTATTATACATGCAAATATTAACTATTCCAAGGTTTCATCCTAACTAGCATATTATGAAGCACCTATACTACAAAGTTCTAGTTAGATGACATACCTTTTGATGTAGCTTGATGTCTTCAAGCTTTAAGAGCTTAGCCCCAATAGTGTGGAAGCCTCAAATGGAATCACAAATCACCAAAACACCTTGGAAGAACTTGAGAGAATATGTATGCACACTAAAATCGGCCCACTCTTATTTTCACACACTTGTGCCAATTTTGTGAGCCAAGGACCCCTTTATATATTATGGAGGATTAGGGTTACATCCATGTAAACCCTAATACCCATGAACTTTCATTTACATAGGATCCATGGGTTAAAAGCTCCATGGACCATCCATGAAAGCTTAGCCCAATCTAAATGAACTTGGCCCATTCCATATATATGAGTCCATATTTAATTAGTTCTTTTTGATCACTTAATTAATTCTAAATTAATTCTTGATCAATACTAATTAAATAATATGATTCCATATTAATATATTAGAACTTATAATATATTAATATAAATAATAAATATACTATTCTCAAAAGACTATCCATATAAATTGTGTCGGTGAAATGCAACCCAAATGGACCATGTCGGGTCGGGTCAAGTACATACTAAATATAGTTATGGACTTAGACATTAATCCAACAGTCTCCCACTTGGATAAGTCTAAAACTATTATTGAGTATGACTTCAAAACCTAACTGGCAATCGTAGCTCTTAAAGCCGCTGTCGAACTCTGACCTTGTCAATGACTTGTCCATTAGATAAGGGATCATATATTCCTCCATTCTAGATATCATATAGACTGAGACATGGATTATAATCATTCTCTCTGTCCATTTGTTGTTTCCCGATTTTCGATTTATGATGACTGATTGATTGAACAAATCAAATCAGTCCTGGCTTGGCCAAGCACTCACATGTGTCATCGCTAAATCATCGAGGGGCCCACAGATATCGCTTTTATCCCGAAGGTAAAAGGAATGGATAAACTTCGACTCATATGGCTTGTTCTACTACTTGTTGAATCATACACAAAGGCACTTTTTATAACATCGAGTTACCAATGCGTTTTCGTGCAATCAATGTATAACCAACTCATAGTAACAAATCATATCTCTAGGTTTTAAGAATATAAGATATTATCATCTCATGATCACTCGTGATAAAATCCATGAAGTGATTCAAATGAGCATAGGTTGAATCCAATACTCAGAACTTATGAGCACTCATGAGTGTTGTAGCACCACTTTGTCCACCAACTTGGACCTGTACAAACCAACCCATGACAGTCTTGATTCGTATCTACTTCCAACATATCACCGACTGTGGATGGTTTGAAAAACTTAATCATTCAGGAAGAGCGACTTAGTTATTCTGGAAGTCAAAACATGCAAAGTGAAACACAAGAATAAATGAATCAAATATGGTATCAAACCCTATGAATATAAATAAACACTTTTATTTATCACCATACTGATTACTCATTATTCATTGTTTCGGTTTTATCAACTTTATACTTGAATTAAAAACACTAGTTGTCCCATGCTCCAAGCATGTACACTATGTTTTTCTTAAACAATAGCTTTTCCATACACCAAGTATGCACTCTATGTTTGTCTATGATCCTTACTTTGTGAAATAAACCAATTGAACATAAATTCAATGATTCTAATTTCACACTCCCAAATCCTTATCGAAAAATGTGAGAATTTCAAATTCCTATCATTTATCGAAATCTGTTTAGATTTTAAACTTATATGCACTGACCCTCCTGTAATGAATATGTACAAAGTCACAAAGACTTGTCAACAGTCATTATAAGGTATTCCAATGGAGATCAACTCCATGGAAACTAAGTCTCATATTCAAAGTACATTGCTTTGGACATGCTTCTTGCATTAAGTTTTCTAATCTTACACAGATAACTTCCACCTATGGAGACAACTCCGTATTCTCATTTTGACTATCACTTCTGAATAAGAGATGCCTCTTTTCAGAATATGTCAATATGGTCCTTCCAAAATTAGCATTGACCCTCCTGTAATGAATATGTACAAAGTCACAAAAACTTGTCAACAGTCATTATAAGGTATTCCAATGGAGATCAACTCTATGGAAACTAAGTCTCATATTCAAAGTACATTGCTTTGGACATGCTTCTTGCATTAAGTTTTCTAATCTTACACAGATAACTTCCACCTATGGAGACAACTCCATATTCTCATTTTGACTATCACTTCTGAATAAGAGATGCCTCTTTTCAGAATATGTCAATATGGTCCTTCCAAAATTAGCACTATACTTCCAACTGTCCCTGAGCAACCAATCTTTGGTAAACCTTAGATTGTCCTCGACAATTGCTTAATCATTTTAGTCATATCCAATTCTAGACCTTTTCCCTTCTTAATGCCTCTGGGCATTTGGAAAAATTTAGAAATGACAAATATTATAGCACATGCAATCGATCCTGTACCCAAAGCAAATGGTACACGATTCATGATGTCTCACATAAAGACATGATTCTAGACCAGTCTTTTGCTACAATATTTTTATTTTCCATGTTTTCAAAATTTGACTATGAAGAGGGATGTCGTAATCATAACGAATTTTGAGAACGCAATATGTAGAATTTCCTTAAGTTGAACCAATCCAACATGAAATTCATATATATATATATATATATATATATATATATATATATATATATATATATATATATATATATATATATATTCTTGACTAAAGATGATTAAGGTCTCAATCTAAGCCTTTAGAACTGAAATGAAGTATATCCTCTCGGTTAATTATAGCAAAACAACTTTTTCAATCCCTGCAGCCTCACGAATTGAAACTTTTGTTTTCTAGAATTAACATTGCTAACTTGCAACACTAACAATAATTATCATGCTCCCACTAACATGATGATTATTAGCATAACACTTATGCTCCCACTAGCTTTGACATGTACTCAGAAATCAGCTGGACTTCTAGAAATCAATACTTTATTGACTTTCTTACCAAAGTTCAGATTTCTGATACGAGATGCTTTGATAAAACTTTATCAAAATCATACACCTTTCCTTAGATAGTATGCATGTGTGTCTAAACAATTTCAGAACTATGAAAAGGGATGTCGTAATCATAGTCTCAATTGTTTAGACCTTTTGCCATCTGCTTCAAATCTACTTGGTGGAAGTGTTTCCTCACCATCATTTTCATGAATCGGAGAGAAACCTTATGACCCTTAGATTTTATGGTGTATGTGTCCTTATCCATGTGAATCGTCAAAACCATAGTCACAAGACAAGGATAATGACAAATCCAAACTCATATGGACTGAACTTATGCAATCTTAACTTCTTGCCACCTGGCAGTACAGGGCCTGCCATTGCTTCCAAGTTGTTATGCAACCAATTGAGAACTTTCAGAACTCATATGCAAAGCCAACTTTAACTGGAATGGGCACAGAATATGTCAACACGATAGGTTATAAACATCAAGTCGTGTGCTAGTGAAGAACCTCAGGTTTTATTCTTGATTAGTTCTTGAAATTCTTTTTAGGATCTTTAAGACTCCCACTATCCTCTTGACATATAAGACTATCTTGCCAAATATTCAAGAGATAGTGCGGATTCTTTATCAAGACAAACACTTCACACAATTGGCCTTAGTTGGTCTTTGTTTTATCCAAAACATCACAACTTACCAATTTCAAATGTACAAGAGTAGGACACTTTTACTCTTACATTTGACAAGTGTTTTAAACCTTTCTTTAAGATATGTCACTCAAGTTACAATCTTGGAGTATGACTCTAAGAATTGTTTTGGAACGAAGTATGACTCATCTTCCTGATCTAACCATTTCAACAATTCATGACTCCTCTTCTTAGTCATAAGAATGCACTAAGATGACCTTTAGAGGACTAATTGTGATATGATTTCTAAATCATTAAGATGATCACAAACACGATACTAAAGTACTCTCCCATCTTTTCAGATTTGAGAAACTTTTATCTTTCTGCCTAATTTGATTCTTCCCATTCGTTCTGCCATGCATTGAGACTTTTCAATGTTTCAGAATTATACTTAAACTTGTAAGCATAACCATATTTACTAAACTTTAGTAAATCAAATAGTCTTAATGAGCTTTGTGGTGGACATGACCAGTGCACAAGAATGTGTACTCGATCCCTTTAGTCCTTCACTTGACTCACACATCCATGTGAACAAGTAAGTAGTCTTGATTTTTCAATGCTTGAAAGTTCTCATTCATCATACTATTCAACTTGCATGATTCCAAGTTTCGGTCCAATTGAAACTTAGGCGATGAGGAACTTTCCTGATTTGGTAAATTTAGACACTACCACAAATGAAAGAATCAAATCCATTTTCCAATATTGCTGTCAGTGGAATCAATAAGCAACAATTTTCCACAAATGCCATTGTAAGGATACTTCAAATAAATAAAATTAAACAATTTTATTTTATTTTAAAACTTTGCGGAAAAACTTATCCTTACAATCCATATGAAAACCTTGTTGTTATATATTCCTAAGCAATGTGTCATAACTCCTAAGTAACAGCTTCAAAATTCTGATGCGATCGAAGTCCATCTTCGCGATCAGAAGCAGCATATACTTTCTTTAAGATTTCTCTCTTTTCTTTGATTCTTATAACATCACCATATGACTTAGTCACATTATGTAATAAGAATCTCCAAATAGGAGCTTAACAGAGTTAGACAATGGACTTTACCTGAAGTAGAGTCAAACTTATTGACTTTAACATCCTTAGGTAAATTTGGCAGCTTCGCAAACAGTGCCCCTTCCTTTCGCAATTTTAACAAATGGACCCTTTGGTAATGTTATTATCTCAGACTTAGCCTTTCTCTTTACCATTTGGTCAACCGGGTTGACTATGGACAATCCCTTTCCATTGGGAAGAGAATGCTTTTTCTGGATTTCCAGTGTCACCATTGTCACTGTCCATAAAGTTTTTGGGAAGTTGATCTTCTAATCAAATTTGCTTTACTATCGTTCCAAATCATTGCTGATTCAGCAGCACCAAGCAAATAGATATGATCATTAAGGTTCATGTCATAGTATGTTTCATAGTAGTCCCAAAGGAACTCACTATATAACTTAGAAAGTGATTGAACATCCAACTTTCTCAAGAATTTGACACCCAACTCTCCCGGCTTGTCAATATGTGACTTCATCTCTAAGATGTGATCACACATAGACCTTGCTTGCCATTAGGGCTTGAGTGACCTTGAACTTGTGGGGTAGGGAGAACAATTGGAGGAGGTGGAGGAAGAGAAGTATGACTTCCATGAGCCAAACTCGGGAAGTCATATTCATTAGGAAAGCTTGGTTTGGGAAGATCATTGTTGTCTAAACCAGACATCAACAATGGGAGAAATTCACGTAAAGTTGATTTAAGTCCTTAATATAACACCCAATATGATATATTAAGGCTAGGACCCAACAAACTATTTTATAACTTGGAAGAGGGATGCCGTAATCCAAGCTATAAAATATTTGAAGGTAGGTGAATGACGATTCACCAATTTCCACCAAGATAAACGAAATGTATTATTAGGTTTTAATTGGTTTTGAAACTCCTAGATTCTTTTGAGATTCATTGAACTTTTCAATGGCATGTTTCAATCTCGAGTGTGCCCTTCAAGTTTTGTGACTGGGATGCCGAGGATCACAAAACAAGGTGTGAAGTAACCATGCAAATATACTTGGTACCCTTAATATTTACCCCTCAATCGATGTGCCAGTTAACCACACACGCTCCACCGATGCTATGATAAACATTAAGTTACCCTTTGCCTACCTTGTTAAATCAAGCTAGTGTGCCGGTTAACCACACACGCTCCACTAACTGACTTAAGAAAGTGCAAAGTGTAATTTCATGGGTTAGCACCAAATTCACATTTTCCTAAGTAACTAAGATTGGGAATTTATAAATGTTTAGTTACTTAGTATTTGTCATTAATACTTTTAATGAAGGGAGAATTATAGTCCTTGTCCTACCCGTTCGGCTAACGACCCTCCACCGGTCAAGGAAGCGGTAGGTGAGAGTGGACACCCATTAAACTGCCATTTTATAGGCAGTAACCTTATACCCCCCCCCTTACAGACCGACTTCGTGAATGAGGCCTACTAATGGTAAGACGACTTGCTCTTATACATATATATAAATATTATTAACTTATAATATAATCAAGTATAAGGGTTGAATTTTAACTTTTAAATTTCTAAGGGCTTACCTTGGAATTAAAGTATTCATGGGAAAACTTTACAAAAATCCAAAACTTGAGGGCAAGTTTTTGAAACTATTAAAAAAATTTCATTTCATAACTTATGAGTTTAATGGTTCATTAAAATGAAGACTCTTCATTTTTTATGTAACCTCTTATTCTTTAATAACACTTTTAAAGAAATGACTCTTAAACATCCATAACTTGAGGACAAGTTATGGAGTCATAATACTATTTAATGAAAAAGACTCTTCATTTTTTTTATGTAACCTATGACACTTTTATGAGTATTAAGATTCATAAATGTGACCTTTTATGTAACTTGAGGACAAGTTACAAAAACACATTTTATGAACTACCTCTAGATTAATTAGGATTGAAAACAACTAAAACACAAATTTTTTTTTTCATTAATCTAAACTAACTCATAAATCAAGGAAACACAAAAAAAAATAACTTTTGGATTCCATAACTTATGGAGATTAATGTTTTGTTTTATGATGAAACTTTTCATGTTCCATAACTTAAGAACAAGTTAGGGAATTCTTTAAAACATTAAGACCAAGTTTTGTAACTCCATAAAAAATTTTAAATCAATTTTTTTTAAACCTTTTCATATCCATAACTTATGGAGGTTTCAAAAAACTCTTTAGATCAAACTTTTAAAACTAATAAAATAATCATATCATTTTATCTTTTACTAAATTTGACCTAATTCAACTCATATAGCAAATGATTCAAATTTTACAAATAATTAGTTTTTCACAAAAACAAGTAATTATCTTAAAATTTGACAAACGGCATGTTTTTTTTTCCTTTTTTTTCAACTTTGAAAATAAAACATTTGCATCAATATAACAGAAAACAACCCATGGCTCTGATACCACTGTTGGGTTTTGAGCATTCTAACACTCCTATGGTGTACACGCAACCCTATAAACCTTGGATCTATGTTTTCTCTATTATACATGCAAATATTAACTATTCCAAGGTTTCATCCTAACTAGCATATTATGAAGCACCTATACTACAAAGTTCTAGTTAGATGACATACCTTTTGATGTAGCTTAATGTCTTCAAGCTTTAAGAGCTTAGCCCCAATAGTGTGGAAGCCTCGAATGGAATCACAAATCACCAAAACACCTTGGAAGAACTTGAGAGAATATGTATGCACACTAAAATCGGCCCACTCTTATTTTCACATACTTGTGCCAATTTTGTGAGCCAAGGACCCCTTTATATATTATGGAGGATTAGGGTTACATCCATGTAAACCCTAATACCCATGACCTTTCATTTACATAGGATCCATGGGTTAAAAGCTCCATGGATCATCTATGAAAGCTTAGCCCAACCTAAATGACCTTGGCCCATTCCATATATATAAGAGTCCATATTTAATTAGTTCTTTTTGATCACTTAATTAATTCTAAATTAATTCTTGATCAATACTAATTAAATAATATGATTCCATATTAATATATTAGAACTTATAATATATTAATATAAATCATAAATATACTATTCTCAAAAGACTATCCATATAAATTGTGCCGGTGAAGTGCAACCCAAATAGACCATGTCGGGTCGGGTCAAGTACATACCAAATATAGTTATGGACTTAGACATTAATCCAACAGTCTCTGTCTGTCTGAGAGCTCGTGTCACTATACCTAGTTACTCTTAAGTTTTTACTGCCACCAAGCACAAGGATCCAATCCTTAGTTCTTTGCAAATACTTAAGAATATTCCTGACCGCTATACAATGAGCTCTACCCAGATTTCCCTGATCACGACTAACCATGCTCAAAGCAAAAGCCATATCAGGGCGAGTACATGTCATAACATACATGATAGATCCAACGGCGGAAGCATATGGAACTCTACTCATTTCTGCTATCTCCGCATCGCTACTCGGACTATGAGTCTTACTCAGTTTGGTATTACTCTGTATAGGCAGTTCTTCCTTTTTGGATTTTTCTGTAACATCCGAATTTCCAGGTATCTCGAATTGAATTTTTATTTTGAATTGAGAAAAGGGACTCGACGAGTTGGCGCCTAAACTCGTCGAGTAGGATCGCGATTGATGACTCAGATTAATGAACGGACTCGACGAGTAGGTGAGGCGACTCGACGAGTCTGCGCTGTTGGCAGAAACCCTAAAGTTTTGGGCCTGAACCCTATTTAAAGGCCTTTATAGTCTTCACTGGCGGCCACCATTCCCCCCAAAGAGAACCCTAGCATACTTGAGCACAGATAGAGAGAGAGAGAGAGTGCCATCTTGATCCTTTTATGGTGATTTTGCTTAGGAGGAGGAGTGATTCAGCAAGAAGGACCCGAAAAGGTTGTTATTCTGAGACTTTCAGGCAAGGAGGCTTCACTTTGAGGTAGCATTTCGGCCCTTTTCTTCTTTATTGTGTAGGCTCCTTGAATCAAGGGTTTCTTTCCCCTTCTTTTAAGTTGAAATAAGAGCATGAGAGGTCCCAATGTGAAATAGACCATAGATCTGGACCTTGAGAGGTCCAGAGAGCCCCCACCATCCAGCTTTATGCAGTTCTATCTTGAGTTTTAGAGCATTGTTGTCATTTTAGGGCTAAATCATCATATAGAGCCATATGAGTGTTGCATGAGCATAAAGTTTGAACCTTTACGTAACTTTCGAGGGTTAGGAGGCCAGATTAATAGGTTAGAGAAACAGATCTGACCTCAGAAGGTCGTTTGAGCATTCTCATGGAAGAAACTCGCCGAGTCCATGAGCGGACTCGACGAGTCGGATCGTGTTGCACCACGGTTCGTGTTTATGGGTAACCCGTCGGAGAAAGGTTGACTCAATGCGGCGAGTGAGGCATTGAAGGATTCAGAGGACACACATGGACTCGCCGAGTCACCCGAGTGCACTCGACGAGTCTGGTCAAAGTTGGACCGTTGACTGAGGTTGACTTTTAGGGTTTGGTCAACATTTGGACATTGGACCATTGGAGCGGTAAAATGGTCTTTTTCCCTTTTGAGAGAATATAGGAAAGGACTAGTCTAGCCTTTGAGAGCCGTACTAATTACAGATAATTATTTCGTGTGATTAGGCGGAGGCTAGATCAGTATTTCGAATTTGAGACTTTCCGAGATTACCCGAGGTGAGTCTTCTCACTATACATTACCTAGAGTGGTAACTATGTGCAGACCGGAGGGTCTTTTGTGTTATGTGTATGTTTGAGTTTATGTTCATTGTGATATATGTATGCTATGTGTTGTATAGACCGGACCGGAGGGTCCTACGATATAGACCGGACCAGAGGGTCCAACGATTTAGACCGGACCAGAGGGTCCAACGAGTTAGACCGGACTGGAGGGTCCAACGAGCTACGGGACTTGAGGGTCCCGCTGAGACACATTGACCGGAGGGTCATACCAAGTTATAGCCTCGAGTGGCTTATGTGTTGTATGTGGTATTTTGGGGAACTCACTAAGCATTTATGCTTACCGTGTTATGTGATATGTGTTTCAGGTGCCAGCAAGGATCGCGGGAAGGCGCCGACATGATTTGTACACACTGGCAGAGGATCATGTTTTGGGATTCTGGGATATGTTATTTGTGATGACATTGATACATGGGATTTTTGAGAATATTATATGAGTTTTATTATGTTTGAAAAATGAAAAATTGTTTTGAAATTTACGTCGTTACATTTTCCATACTAAAACATTTTACTACCTTATCTAAATATGTACTTTAACTAAGTCCAATTATCCTTTTACTCTTGTCTCTCAAAATCCTTATTCCTAGAATATAAGTAGCCTCTCCTAGATCCTTCATAGTGAAACACTTTCCAACCCAAGACTTAGCCTCCTGCAAGGTTGGAATGTCGTTTCCTATAAGAAGTATGTCATCAACATATAAAACCAGGAATGCCACTATACTCCCACTAGGTTTGACATATATACAAGATTCATATTCACTTCTAGAGAAGCCAAACTCTTTGATCTTCTCGTCAAAGCAAAGATTTCATCTGCGAGAAGCTTGTTTCAATCCATAGATTGATTTCTCAAGCTTGCACACTCTATTAGGATACTTTACATCTACAAAACCCTATGGCTGACTGATGTAAACATCTTCAGCCAACTTTCCATTAAGGAAAGTGGTTTTGATATCCATCTACCAAATTTCATAGTCATGAAACGCAGTTATGGCTAGCATCACCCTAATAGACTTTATCTTAGCTACTAGCTGTTGGATAAGGTGTTTAAGTCCATAACTATTTCTGGTATGTACTTGACCCGACCCGGCATGGTCCATTTGGGTTGCATGGCACCATGCATTGGATAAACTAAATGAGAGAAATAACACTTATGGTTTATTAATATATTATAAGTTCTAATATATTAATAATATTATTTAATTAGTTTGATCAAGAATTAATTTAGAATTAATTAAGTGATCAAAAGATAACTAATTAAATATATGGGTTGATTATGTAAATCATCCATAACTTATATAGTGGGCTAAGAGGCTCCATGGATTATCAAGTTGGGTTCCACCCATAGGATGCTCCATGGATGCTCCATGGAGTTAATCCATGGATCATGGAAATGAAGAGTCATGTTACATTAGGGTTTACCTAATGCAACACACTATATAAACCATGTGACATCTCCCAAAATCGGTGACACTAAGTAGAACAAGAGGGCTAGAGCCGATTTTAGTGTGTTATACATTCTCTCCAAGTTTACTTCATAGCATTTGGTGTTGTGTGAAGCATTTGAGACATCACACTTGGGGTGCTAGGCTCACAAGGTTTCAAGGAATCAAAATCAACAACAAGGTATGTTATTCTATCTTACATTTAAGTTAAAATGTTCCCCATGTGTGCTAGATAGGATCATGAACCTTGGCAATCATCTTGCATGAATTTTAGACAAACATAGATCCAAGGTTTATTAGGGTTGCATGTACACTTAGGAAGTGTTAGAATGCTCAAAACCCTTCAGTGGTATCAGAGCCTAGGCTTGTTTGTTTGTTATTTGTGCAAAAATGTGTTAAAAATTGAAACTGCTTGCTGTCTTACGACTGGACTCGCCGAGTCCATGGGGGGACTCGACGAGTCCAAGTGAAAATTCATCCTACTCGTCGAGTAGGTTCATGCACTCGACGAGTAGGAGGCCCTGACAGCAGATTTTCGACTTTTGTTGCTGGAAATGGACTAGAAACATTACCCTAAACTGTTTTGGTGCTTTAAAACTTGTTTTAGATGGTGTAATGGTTATGCTAATCCATTTACAATGGCAATTATCAAAATTACAAGTTTTAAGAGTAATTTATGATTCTTGAAATGTTGATATTCATGTTCTTGAACTTATGAAGGTTAGATGATCATAGGAATTGTTTGTAACCTACTTGGTAGTCTAATTCATGATCATTATGTGTTTTAATGGAGTCCATAACTTGTCCACAAGTTATGGAAAACCAAAGGTCACACTTTAATAAAAGCCATTAAAAGAACACAAGGGTTATAAAAATGAAGAGTCTTCATTTTTTAATACTCAATTAATTCATAAGTTATAAGAAATGAAAAGTTTTGAAAGTTTACAAAACTTGCCCTCAAGTTTTGGAACAAGTAAAGTCATGATTAAAACTTTATTTCCAACCCTTATAATTTTAAAAGTTAAAATTCAACCCTTATACTTTATAATATTATAAGTTAATAATATATATGTATAAGATCAAGTCGTCTTACCGCTAGTACGCCTCATTCACGAAGCCAGTCTATAAGGGGGGTATAAGGTTGTTGCCTATAAAATGGCAACTTAATGGGTGTCCACTCTCACCCACCGCTTCCTTGATCGGTGGAGGGTCGTTAGCCGAACGGGTAGGACAAGGAATTATAAATTCTCATTAAAAGTATAATGAATATTATAAAGTAACTAAGTGTTTTATTAAATTCCCAATCTTAGTTACTTTAGGAAAATGTGAATAAGGTGCTAATCCATAAAATTACACTTTACACTTTGTTTAAGTCGTTAGTGGAGCGGGTGTGGTTAACCGACACACTAACTTGGACTTAACAAGGTACGTAAAGGGTGACTTAAAGTTTATTATAGGTCGGTGGAGTGCGTGTGGTTAACCGGCACATCGATTGAGTAATAAACATTGAGGGTACCAAGTGATTTGCATGGTTACTTCACACCTCGTTTTGTGATCCTCGGTATCCTAGTCACAAAACTTGGAGGGCACACTCGAGATTGAAACATGACATTGAAAAGTTCATTGAATCTCAAAAGAATCTAGGAATTTCTAAGAACCAAATTAAAAACTTAATATATTAATATTTCGTTTTTGGTGGAAGTTAGTGAATCGTTATTCACCTACCTTTCAAATATGTTATTACTTAGATTACAGCATACCTCTTCTAAGTATAATATATTGTGATTGGTTCCTAGCCTTAATATCACATTTGGGTGTTTTATTAAGGACTATATTTATATCTAAACTAATCTTGTTTTTCTTCTTGCTCAGATGTCTTCAAACAATGTTGCTTCTGGCTCTAATCCTAATGGCTCCTTTACCCTTATGAACTTGTGTGGGAAAGTCACTTTTGATGGATCCAACTTCAATGAATGGATCAGAAACATCAGGATGATTACCCGCTACAAGGAAAGGAATATGTCCTCGATAAGGGGCTTAAAGAGATTGATGAGACCACTGCAACTCCCCAGGAGATCGCTGACTTCCGGGCACATGAAAGGGATGCCACCAAAGTGGCATGCATCATGATGGCCACCATGACAGCGGAACTCCAAAAGTCCTATGAGGACTTCTACCCTTTTGAAATGCACCAAGACTTGATGGAAAGATACCAACAAAGTGCCCGACAAGAGAGGTATGAAATCATCTCCTCCATGATAACAACCCGAATGAAGGATGGTGAACCCATCACGGGCCACATGCAGAAAATGCAAAGATTTGTGGACCGTCTGCTGAAGCTTAATGTGAACTTCCCCGATGAGCTTGCAATAGATATCATTTTACACTCCTTACCCTCGTGCTATGATCAATTCCGCATGACATATCACATGAATAAGGAAGAGGTCACACTCAGCAAACTTCAAGGACTCCTAAAGACCGCGGAAAGTGGTCTTAAGGGTAAGTCGGTTGTTACTCCTACTCCTACCAACTCCGCCCCTGTCTTGGCAATCGGGAAAGGGAAGGGTAAGAAGAGGAAGAGCCCCTCGAAGGGTACCAAGGGTAAGACCCTTGAAGGCTACTCTTCAAATGGAACCAAGAAAGGTTTCGTCACTCCTTCTGCTGACCTAAAAGAGGTTGAATGCTTCTATTGCCATGAAAAGGCACATTGGAAGCGGAACTGCCCAAAGTACCAGCAAGATGTGAAGGATGGGAAAGTTAAACCCAACCATGCAGGTATTTACACTATATTATCTAATAACTCACTCTATTCTAACTCTTGGGTGCTTGATACCGGTTGCGGTATTCATATCTGTTCTGATTTGCAGGGACTAAGAAGAAGTGAGAAGGTGGAGCATGGAAGAATAAACTTGATCATGGGGAATAAGAAAGCTTCACTTGTCACCAAGATTGGAGTTTATACTTTATCGCTAAGTAGTGGGTTTAGTTTAGATTTGAATAAATGTTGTTACTCGCCAAAAATGGCAAGAAATATTATTTCCTTTCATGCATTGTATAAACAAGGTTTTACCTTTTCATTTGATAAGGAAGTTGGTTCGATAAATGCTTTCTTTAATAATGTTCTTTATTTTAAAGCATTACCTTGTGATGGTGTGTATGAAACTGTATCTGTTGTAGATAACTTAGGAAATAATGTATTGTGTATTGATTCTGTTAATGATAATAACTTGGATAAAGCATCATTTTTGCATTGTCGTCTTGGACATATAAGCAAGAAACGCATAGGCCAACTCCAAAAGGATGGAGTCTTGGAATCATTTGACCTAAAGTCAGATGATAGTTGCGAATCATGCTTACTTGGAAAAATGACAATGTCTCCCTTCACTGGTTCTTGTGAGAGGGGTGAAGGTTTGTTGGATCTTGTACACACGGATGTGTGTGGACCCTTCAAACATGCCACAAGGGATTCTAATCGTTATTATTTGACTTTTACTGATGATTACAGTAGATATGGATATGTCTACTTAATCAAGCATAAGTCAGAGACTTTTGAAAGGTTTAAAGAGTTTAAACAGGAAGTCGAGAATCAATTGGGCAGGAACATTAAGATGCTTCGATCCGATCGAGGTGGTGAGTATCTTAGTTCAGAGTTCCTCGACTATCTTAGGGAATGTGGGATTGTCTCACAATTGACACCTCCCAAGACATCGCAATTGAATGGTGTGGCTGAGAGGCGTAATCGAACCTTGTTGGATATGGTTCGTTCCATGATGAGTCGAGCTTCGCTACCAATATCATTTTGGGGGTATGCCTTAGAGACTGCCGCCCATATCCTTAATCTAGTCCCTACAAAGAAAGTTGCCAAAACTCCTCATGAGATGTGGACTGGTAAAGTATCCAAACTAGATCACATCAAGATTTGGGGTTGCAAGGCTTTCGTGAGACGCGAGACTCATGATAAGCTCGAACCTCGAAGTGAGAGGTGTATTTTCATCGGCTACCCATAGAAATCCTTTGGTTACCTCTTCTACAGACCTAGTGAGAATGTGGTCTTTGTAGCTAGGAGGGCTGTCTTTCGAGAAAGAGAGTTCATAATACAAGGAAACAGTGGGAAGCAAGTTGACCTTGAAGAAATTCAAGAGTCAAGTAGTGAAGGAACTTCAAACCCTAGCACTCAACTTGAGGAGGAAACTCATGTTGAGCCAATTGACGAGTCTGTACCTCTGAGGCGTTCCACAAGAGTTAGGAATGCACCTGAGCATTACTATGGATTCCATATTACTGCGGAAGGTGATACACTTATTAGTGATGAGACACTAGTAGGGCTGGATGAACCTAACAGTTACGCGGAAGCCATGACAGGCCCTGAGTCAGCCAAGTGGAAAGAGGCAATGGATAGCGAGATACAGTCCATGTATGTGTTGGGTTATGAGCATTCTAACACTCCTATGGTGTACATGCAACCCTAAATACCTTGGATCTATGTTTTATGTATTATACATGCAAATATCAATTTTCCAAGGTATTGTTCTAACTAGCATAATATAAAGTACACATAATCTAAATTCTAGTAGAATTACATACCTCTTGTTTGGTGCTTGATTCCATGGAGCTCAAGAGCCTAGTGCCCCAAGTGTGACACCTCAAATGGTTCACACAACATCATGAACACTTGGAATAACTTGAGAGAAAGTAGAACACTTCTAAAAATCGGTTTGCCCTCCACACATAGACTTAGTGGCAGATTTTGACAAGAATGATATGTTTATATAGTGTGACACTATTAGGGTAAACCCTAATAGTCATGGCTTTCCATTTCCTTGGATCCATGGGTTCAAATACACCATGGAGCATCCATGGGGCATCCTATGGGTTTTAGCCCAACTTGATAATCCATGGAGCATTAGCCCACTATATAAGTATGGATGATTTAAACAATCAACCCATATATTTAATTAGTCTTCTTTTGATCAATTAATTAATTCTAGATTAATTCTTGATCAATACTAATTAAATAATCTTATTAATATATTAGAACTTATAATATATTAATAAACCTTAAGTGTTATTTCTCTCATTTTAGTCTATCCAAATGCATGATGCCATGCAACCCAAATGGACCATGCCGGGTCGGGTCAAGTATATACCAATTATAGTTATGGACTTAGACACTAATCCAACAGTCTCCCACTTGGATAAGTCTAATAACTATTATTGCAAGTACGCCTTCATAACCTGACCAGCAATCGTAGCTCTTAAAAGCTGCTGCCGAACTCTGAACAAATCAATGACGCGTCCATTAGATAAGTGATCATATATTCCTCCATTCTAGATATCATATGGACTGAGACATGGATTATAATCATTCTCTCTGTCCATTTGTTGTTTCCCGATTTTTGATTTATGACGACTGACTAATTGAACAAATCAAATCAGTCAAGGCCCGGCTGAGCACTTACATTTTGTCATCACTAAATCATCGAGGGGCACACAGATATCGGTTTTATCCCTTTGAGGGTAAAAGGAATGGATAAACTTTGACTCATATGCTTGTACTTACTACTTGTTGAATCATACACAAAGGCACGTTTTATAACATCGAGTTACCAATGCGTTTTCATGCAATCAATGTATAACCAACTCATAGTCAACAACTCATATCTCTAGGTTTGAAGAATATAAGATATTATCGTCTCATGATCACTCGTGATAAAATCCATGAAGTGATTCAAATGAGCGTGGGTTGAATCCAATACTCAGAACTTATGAGCACTCATGAATGTTGTAGCAACCACTGCTATGTCTAATGCACATTAGAAAAATCATACAAGCCAAATTCATGACAGTCTTGATTCATATCTACTTCCAACATATGACCGACTGTGGATGGTTTGAATAACTTAGTCATTCGGGAAGAATGGCCTAGTTATTCTGGAAGTCAAAACATGCAAAGTGAAACACAAGAATAATACTAATCCTATATGGCCCCAACACTTTGAGTGTAAATAAAAAACACCTTTTATCTAAGCACCATATTGATTACTCATTATCCAATGTTTCGATATATCAACTTAATACTTCAATTAAAACAATAGTCATGCCATGCTCCAAGCATGCACACTATGTTCGTCCAAACAATAGCTATGCCATACTCCAAGTATGCACACTATGTTTACATGTGGTCCTCTCTTTGTGAAACAGATCGATTGACAATATTTCAATGATGCTCATTTCACAATCCCAAATCCTTTACAATAAATGTAAGAACACCAAATTCTTGTCATTTACCGTAATCTTGTTAGATTCTAAACTTATATGCAATGATCCTCTTGTAATTAATATGCACACAAGTCACAAAGACTTGGTAACAGACATTACAAGGTATTCCAATGGAAAGCAATTCCATGGAAATGAAGTCTCAAATTCAAACTACATTCCTTTGAACATCCTTCTTGCATTAAGTTCTTTAATCTTACACAGATTCAAAGAACAACTTCCACCTATGCAAACAATTCTATATTACCATTTGACCATCACTTCTGAACAAGAGTTGCCTCTTTTCAAAATATGTCAATATGGTCCTTACTCTATACTTCTAATTGTCCATGAGCAACCAATCTTTGGTAAACCTCAGATTGTCCTCGACAATTTGCTTAATCATTTTAGTCATTTCCAGTTCTATTCCTTTTCCATTTTAATGCCTTAGGCATTTGGGAAAATTTAGAATGGATTATAGCACATGTAATCGAACCTATATCTGAAGCATATGGGCACGATTCATGCTATAAAAATTTTAATTTGCCATGTTGTCATAATTCGAACTATGAAGAGGTATGTCGTAATCATAATCGAATTTTGAGCACGCAACATATATAGAATTTCCTTATGTTGAACCATTCCAACATAACATTCTTATATATCCTTGACTAAAGTAGATTAAAATCTCAATCTAAGCTTGTAGAATTGGAATGAAGTATAAAATCCTCTCCCTTAATTATAGGGAAACAAATTTTCAAAGCGAATTGAAACTTTTGTTTTCTATAATTAACATTGCTAACTTGCAACATAATCATCATGCTCCCACTAGCATAATGATTATTATCTTACTAGCATAACACTTATGCTCCCACTAGCTTTCACATGTATCCAGAGATCAGCTGGACTTTTAGAAATCAATACTTTATTGACTTTCTTACCAAAGTTCATATTTTTGATACGCAATTGCTTTGATAAGACTTTATCAAAATCATACACCTTTCCTTAGATAGCTCACTTGTGTGTCTAAACAATTATGAAGAGGGATGTCGTAATCATAATGTTTAGACCTTTTGTCATTCTCACAATTGCTATCTACTAAAAATCTACTTAGTGAAAGAGTTTCCTCACCCTCATTTTCATGAATTAGAGAGAAACTTTATGACACTTAGATTTTATGGTGTAAGTGTTCCTATCCATGTGAATTTGTCATAACCATAATCACAAGACTAGGTTAGTGGCAAATCCAAACACATATGGACTGAACTTGTTCAATCTTAATTTCTTGCCACCCGGCAGCACAAGGGCCTACCATTGCTTCCAGGTTGTTATGCAAACAATTGAGAACTCATAGAACTCACAAGCATAGTCAACCTTTCTGTAATAGACATAGAAATAAGAATATGTCAGCACGATAGGTTACAAACCTCAAGTCGTGACTAGTGATTAACAAAACTCTTGATTAGTTCTTGAAACTATTTCAGGATCTTTTAAATTCCCACTGTGCTCTTGACATATAAGACTCTCTTTCCCAATATTCAAGAGATAGTGCAGATTCTTTTACAAACACTTCACACAATTGGCCTTAGTTGGTCTTTGTTTTATCCAAAACATCACAACTTACCAATTTCAAATGTACAAGAGTAAGAAAACATTTTACTCTACATTTGACAAGTGTTTTAAGCCTTTCTTAAGATTATGTCACTCAAGGCTCAATCTTGGAGTATAACTCCAGGATTTTTTTTGGAACGAAGTATGATTTATCTTTTGATTTAACCATTTCAACAATTCACGATTCCTCTCCTTAGGCAAACAAATGCACTATGGTGTCCTTAGAGGATCAATTGTGATATGGTTCCATAATCACTAAGATAATCATAAAACAAGATACACAAGTACTCTCCCATCTCTTCAGATTGGAGAAACTTTTATCTCTCTGCCTTATTTGATTCTTCTTATTCATTCTGCCATATATTGAAACTTTTCCAATGTTTCAGAATTGCACTTAAACTTGTAAGCATAATCATATTTACTAAACTTTAGTAAATCATAACGAATAATCTTATCAACCTTTGTGGTGGACCTGACTAGTGCACAACCTAATGTACCCGATCCTTTAGTCCTTCGCTTGACTCACATGCGAATGTGAACAAGGAATTAGTCTTAATTTACCAAAGATGAAAAATCTCATTCATCACACAATACAACTTGCATGATTCCAAGTTTCTATCCAACTGAAACTTGAGTGATGAGAATCTTTCCTTATTTGATAAATTATGACACTACCACAAACGAAAGAATCAAATTCATTTTCCAATATTGCTTATCAATGGAAACATATAAACAACAGTTTTTCACAAATGCCTTTGTAAGGATACTTAAAATAAATAAAATCAAAACTTTTCTTTTATTTTTAAAACTTGCAGAAAAACTTATCCTTACAATGCAAATTCATGTGAAAACTTTCTTGTTATCTATTCCTAAGCAATATCTCATAACTCTTATGCAGTGGCTCAAAACTGGTCATCGAACCATGCGATCAGAATCAGCACACTTTTTCTTTAAGCTTCCTTTGATTCTTCAAAAAAAACATCAAAATGTAATTACATTACATCATGTATTAAGAATCTCCAAAAGAGACTTAATAGAGTTAGACAACGGACTTTACCTGAAGTAGAGTCAAACTTTTGACTTTACCATCCTTATGAGGTTTCAGGTAAATTCGGCAGCTTCGCAACCAATGCCCCTTTCCTTTGGCAATAGGCACATATGGACTCTTTGGGAATGGTACATGGGACTATCTCAGACTTAGCCTTTCTCTTTACCATTTGGTCAATCGAGTTGACTATGGCCGATCCCTTTCTATTGGGAAGAGAAAGTTTTTTCTGGATTTCCAGTGTCACCATTGTCAATGTCCATGAAGTTTTGGGAAGTCGATCTTCTAATCAAATTTTCTTTACCAGTGTTCCAAATCATTGCTGATTCAGCAGCACCAACCAAATAGATAAGATCATTAAAGCGTCATGTCGTGATCTGTCATCAGGGAGTGACTGAAGAACCAAGTCAACAGCCAGCTACCTCTAGACTTCGACACCCGACTCTCCCGGCTTGTCAATATGTGACTTAATCTCGAAGACCTAAGCACATATAGACTTTGTTTGTCAATAGGGATTGAGTGACTTAGAACTATTCAAGTCTTGAAACTTGTGGGATTGGGAGAATTATTGAAGGAGGTGAAGTATGATTTCTAGTCCCACTAATGCGCAATAAAGGGATTAGTCTTTCACCTTGATTGCCTTTTGGGATACATCTTCATTAGGAAGCTTGTTCCTAAAGATATGGGAAGACCATAGTTGTCTAAACTAGACATATATAAGGGAGAAATTCAAGTTAGTTGATTTAAAGTCCTTAATATAACACCCAATATGAAATATTAAGGCTAGGATCCAACAACCTATTTATAACTGGAAGAGGGATGCCGTAATCCGAGGTATAAAATAGTTGAAGGTAGGTAAATGACGATTTACCAATTTCCACCATGAAAAACGAAATATAATTAAGTTTTAATTGTATTTGAAACTCCTAGATCTTTTGAGATACATTGAACTTTCAATGGCATGTTTGAATCTCGATTGTGCCCTCTCAAGTTTGTGACTGGGATGTCGAGGATCACAAACAAGGTGTGAATAACCATGCAAATTGACTTGGTACCCTTAACTTTATCACCTAATCGATGTGCCGGTTAGCCACACAGCTCCACCGATCTATAATAAGTTCAAGTTACCCTTTGCCACTCTTACTAGTCCTTATTAGCGTGCCGATTAACCACACACGCTCCCCTAATCGACTTGGTAAGGTACAAAGTGTAATTTCATGGGTTAGCACCTATTTCACATTTTCCTAAGTAACTAATATTGAGAATTTATAAGTGTTTAGTTACTTAGTATTTTTCATTATACTTTTAATGAAGGGAGAATTATAGTCCTTTCCTACCCGTTCGGCTAACGACCCTCCACCAGTCAAGGAAGCGGTGGGTGAGAATGGACACCCATTAAACTGCCATTTTATAGGCAGTAACCTTATACCCCCCTTATAGACCGGCTTCATGAATGAGGCCTACTGATGGTAAGATTTACTTTATCTTATACATATCTATATAATTAAAATTATAATAATAGTATAAGGGTGTATTTTAAACATTTAAAATACTTGGTGGTTTAATCTATTAATTAAACTATACTCTTAATTTAATTAAACTTAAACCATGTCTTTACGGAATTATTAACTCTTTTAATTAAACACTTTAATTAATTTAATGAAGTCCATAAAGTTTGAATTTTAACTTTTAAAATTGTAGAGTTTGGAATTAAAGCATTAATGTGTGTGAGACTTTACAAATTCCAAAACTTGAGGGCAAGTTTTGAAACTATTCAAAACCTTTCATTTCATAACTTATGAGTTTAATGGTTCATTAAAATGAAGACTCTTCATTTTTATGTAACCTCTTATTCTTTAATAACACTTTTAAAGAAATGACTCTTAAACATCCATAACTTGAAGACAAGTTATGGAGTCATAAAATAATTAAATGAAAAAGACTCTTCATTTTTATGTAACCTATGGCACTTTCATGATTTTTAAGATTCATAAATATTACTTTTCATATAACTTGAGGACAAGTTACAAAAACATATTTTATGAACTTCTTTTAGATCAATATGGATTGAAAACAACTAACACATAACTTTTTCATTAATCTAAATCAACTCATAAACAAGGTAACACAAAAACTTTTGGTAATCCATAACTTGAGGACAAGTTATGGACTCCATACAATTTCATTAAGATCAAGAATTATACTAACAAAACAATTTGCACATAATTCCTATGATCTACCAAAACTCATAAGCATGAACATTCATAATCAACATTTTTCAAGAATTACATAAACATATATAAACTTGAAACTTCGATTATAGCATTGAAATTGGTTTAACACAATCATTACCACATTAAAAACAGGTTTTATAAGTCCAAAACAATCAAAGGTAATCATTCTAGACCAATTCCTGCACCAAAACTCGAAGATATGATGTTTGGGGGTCCAACTCGTCGAGTGCAAGAACAAACTCGGCGAGTTGGATGAGTTTACACTTGGACTCGTCGAGTCCCTTCATGGACTCGGCGAGTCTGCTGTGCAGACAGCACCAAAATTTGATTTTCAGCCAATTTGCATCAAGTATAAATGAAAACAAGCCTAGGCTTTGATACCACTGTTGGGTTATGAGCATTCTAACACTCCTATGGTGTACATGCAACCCTAAATACCTTGGATCTATGTTTTCTGTATTATACATGCAAATATCAATTTTCCAAGGTATTGTTCTAACTAGCATAATATAAAGTACACATAATATAAATTCTAGTAGAATTACATACCTCTTGTTTGGTGCTTCATTCCATGGAGCTCAAGAGCCTAGTGCCCCAAGTGTGACACCTCAAATGGTTCAAACAACATCATGAACACTTGGAATAACTTGAGAGAAAGTAGAACACTTCTAAAAATCGGTTTGCCCTCCACACATAGACTTAGTGGCAGATTTTGACAAGAATGATATGTTTATATAGTGTGACACTATTAGGGTAAACCCTAATTGTCATGGCTTTCCATTTCCTTGGATCCATGGGTTCAAATACACCATGGAGCATCCATGGGGCATCCTATGGGTTTTAGCCCAACTTGATAATCCATGGAGCATTAGCCCACTATATAAGTATGGATGATTTACACAATCAACCCATATATTTAATTAGTCTTCTTTTGATCACTTAATTAATTCTAGATTAATTCTTGATCAATACTAATTAAATAATCTTATTAATATATTAGAACTTATAATATATTAATAAACCTTAAGTGTTATTTCTCTCATTTTTGTCTATCCAAATGCATGATGCCATGCAACCCAAATGACCATGCCGGGTCGGGTCAAGTATATACCAATTATAGTTGTCGACTTAGACACTAATCCAACAGTATGACAATCAAGTTTGGAACTTGGTTGAGAATGTACCAGGTCGTAAGACTGTAGGGTGCAAACGGATCTTAAAGAAGAAGACCGACATGGATGGTAATGTACACACTTATAAGGCACGACTGGTTGCAAAGGGCTTCTCTCAAACTCCGGGAGTTGATTATGATGAGACATTTTCTCCAGTAGCCAAGATTAAGTCTATTAGGGTTATGTTAGCCATAGTTGCATTTCATGACTATGAAATATGGAAAATGGATGTCAAAACCGCTTTCCTTAATGGAAAGTTGGCTGAGGATGTTTACATGAGTCAGCCAGAGGGTTTTGTCAATACAGAGTACCCTAATAGAGTGTGTAAGCTTGAGAAATCCATTTATGGATTAAAGCAAGCACCTCGCAGACGGAATCTTTGCTTTGACGAGAAAGTCAAAGAGTTTGGCTTTTCTAGGAGTGAAGATGAATCTTGTGTATATGTCAAGGCTAGCGGGAGTATAGTTAGCTTTTTGGTATTGTATGTGGATGGCATAATATTCATAGGAAATGACATCCCAACTCTGCAGGAAGTTAAGTCCTGGCTTGGGAAGTGTTTCTCTATGAAGGACCTAGGAGAAGCTGCCTATATTCTAGGGATAAGGATCTTGAGAGACCGGAGTAAAAGACTAATTGGACTTAGTCAGAGTACCTACTTGGATAAGGTGCTGAAGAGATTCAGCATGCAGGACTCCAAAAAAGGAGAGTTACCTATTCAGTGTAATGCCAGATTGAGTAAGACTCAAAGCCCGAGTACTGAGGCTGAGATAGCAGAAATGAGTCGAGTACCTTATGCTTCGGCTGTAGGATCGATCATGTATGCTATGACTTGTACTCGACCTGATGTAGCCTTTGCCTTGAGCATGGTTAGCAGGTATCAGGGGAACCTTGGCAAGGCACACTGGACTACGGTAAAGAATATCCTCAAGTACCTACGGAGGACTAAGGACTGGGTCCTTACCCTCGATGGGAGTGATGACTTGAGAGTTGTAGGGTATAGTGATGTTGGCTTCCAGACTGATAGGGATAATTTCCGCTCTCAGTCGGGCTGGGTCTTTACCCTAAACGGAGAAGCAATCACTTGGAAGAGTTCCAAGCATGAGACAGTAGCTGATTCCACTTGTGAATCAGAGTATATAACAGCGAGCGAGGCAGCAAATGAGGCAATATGGATGAAGAACTTCATTGGAGACCTTGGAGTTGTACCAGCTTTAAAGGAGCCTATGGAAATTTTCTGTGATAGTGAAAGTGTTGTTGCCTTAGCCAAGGAACCAAGGGATCACGGGAGATCCAGACACATCGACAGAAAATATCACTTTATCAGACATCGCATAGAAGAAGGAATCCTCGTGGCAAAGAGGGTATCATCAGATGAGAACCCAGCAGATCCCCTCACGAAGGGACTGGGTCGGGTTAAGCATCTTCAGCATGCTCGGAGCATAGGGCTAAAGGATGATATTAGTTTTAGTAGTTAGATAATTTTGGAAATTTGTTAAGTGTAATTGACATTTGATGATAAATAAAAGTTGTGTTTATTTATGAGTAAAGTGTTGCTATCTTCTGTTAATCGTTTACTATAATTTCTTTTGCATGTTTTGACTTCCAGAATATTATGTTTTGTTTTACATATTATTCAAATTTTCCACAGTCGGTCATATGTTGGAAGTAGATATGAATTAAGACTGTCATTAAGTTGGTTGTAGGTGTCAAGTTTTAGGACAACACTTCATTAGTACTCATAAGTTCTGAGTATTGGAATCAACCCACACTCACTGGTATCACTTCATGGAATTTATCTCGAGTGATCGTGAGATGGTAACATCATATAAGTCTTCAAACCTAGAGATATGATTTGTTGCCTATGAGTTGGTTATGCATTGATTGTACGAAAACGCATTGGTAACTCGATGTTATAAAACGTGCTTTTGTGTATAATTCAACTAGTAGTAGAGCAAACATATGAGTCGAAGTTTATCTGTTCCTTCTTGGATTAGAAGCTGATATCTGGGCCCCTCGATGATTTTGTTTTGACCTATGTACCGGGCCCGATTAGAACTAAGTTGATGTGTTCAATTAAGTTCTTTGTCAAACAAATCGGAAATCGAGAAACAAACTGTTGGACAAAAAGTAAGACATTGTTCCATGTATTTGTCCAGCTGATATCTAGAACAGAGGATTATATGATCACTTATCTTAAATGGCGTATCATCATCTTCTCAGTTCCGAGAGACCTTGAAAGAGCTACGATTGCCAATTGGTTCCTGAAGTCATACTTGCAGTTATAGTTATTCGACTTATCCAAGTGGGAGACTGTTGGATAAGGTGTCTAAGTCCATAACTATTTCTGGTATGTACTTGACCCGACCCGGCATGGTCCATGTGGGTTGCATGGCACCATGCATTGGATAAACTAAATGAGAGAAATAACACTTATGGTTTATTAATATATTATAAGTTCTAATATATTAATAATATTATTTAATTAGTTTGATCAAGAATTAATTTAGAATTAATTAAGTGATCAAAAGATAACTAATTAAATATATGGGTTGATTATGTAAATCATCCATAACTTATATAGTGGGCTAAGAGGCTCCATGGATTATCAAGTTGGGTTCCACCCATAGGATGCTCCATGGAGTTAATCCATGGATCATGGAAATGAAGAGTCATGTTACATTAGGTTTTACCTAATGCAACACACTATATAAACCATGTGACATCTCCCAAAATCGGTGACACTAAGTAGAACAAGAGGGCTAGAGCCGATTTTAGTGTGTTATACATTCTATCCAAGTTTAATCCATAGCATTTGGTGTTATGTGAAGCATTTGAGGCATCACACTTGGGGTGCTAGGCTCACAAGGTTTCAAGGAATCAAAAATCAGCAACAAGGTATGTTATTATATCTTACATTTAAGTTAAAATGTTCCCCATGTATGCTAGATAGGATCATGAACCTTGGAAATCATCTTGCATGAATTTTAGACAAACATAGATCCAAGGTTTATTAGGGTTGCATGTACACTTAGGAAGTGTTAGAATGCTCAAAACCCTTCACTAGCAAGAAGGTCTCATCATAGTCAACCCCCGAGGTTTGAGTAAAGCCTTTCACAACCAGACGAGCCTTGAAGGTGTTTACCTTTCCATCCACGTCGGTCTTCTTCTTGAAGACCCATTTGCACCCAACTGTCTTACGACATGGTACATTGTTAACCAAATTCCAATTGTCTTTCCAATTGGCCGACTCAGGGTCTGTCATTGCTTCCTTGTAGTTAGTTGGTTCATCCAAATTTACCAGTGTACTATCACTGATAAACATATCACCATCTATAGTGATATCGAAACCATATAACTCAGGTTGCATTCTAATTCTAGATGAACACCTAAGAGGTAATGACTCGTCAGTTGGTTCAACTGGAATTTGTTCCTCAGGTTGAGCGCTAGTATTTTCAGAAGTTCCTTCATCATTTGACTTTTGAATTTCTTCAAGATCAATAGTGATCCCACTGTCCTCTTTGCATATGAGCTCTCTCTCACGAAAGACTCCCCTTCGTGCTACAAAGACCACGTTCTCACTAGGTCTGTAGAACAAATATCCAAAGGACTTATGTGGGTAGTCAATGAAAATACATCTCTCACTTCGAGATTCGAGCTTGTCGTGAGTCTCTCTTCTAACGAAAGCTTCACAACCACAAACCTTGATATGTGCCAATGAGGGAACCTTCCCTGTCCACATTTGGTGAGGTGTTTTGGCAATCTTCTTAGTTGGGACAAGATTATGAATGTGGGCGGCAGTCTCTAAGGCATACCCCAAAAAAGAGATTGGAAGTGAAGCTCGACTCATCATGGAACGAACCATGTCCAACAAGGTCCGATTATGCCTCTCAGCCACACCATTAAGTTGTGGTTTTCTAGGAGGAGTCAATTGTGAAACTATTCCACATTACTTGAGGTAGTCGTAGAACTCGATAGTAAGATACTCACCGCCTCTATCGGATCTATACATCTTTATCTTCCTGCCCAGTTGATTCTCGACTTCTAGTTTAAACTCTTTGAACTTTTTAAAGGTTTCCGAATTATACTTGATTAAATAGATATAGCCATATCTGTTATAATCATCAGTAAAAGTCACATAGAATCGATTTGCATCCCTTGTGGTGGATCTGAATGCTCCATACACATTTGTGTGTATGGGATCCAACAATCCTTCACCTCTTTCACAAGAACCAGTATTGGTAACAAGTAAAGACCGCCTATTGCCCATGATATCGGCTAACCATGCTCAACGCAAAAGCCACATCAGGGCGAGTACATGTCATAACGTACTTTATCGAGCCAATGGTGGAAGCATATGGTACTCGACTCATTTTCGCTATCTCGACATCAGTAATCGGACTCCGAGTCTTACTTAGCTTGGTATTACTTTGGATTGGCAGTTCCCCTTTCTTGGAATTCTCCATACTAAAACGTTTCAGCACCTTGTCCAAGTAAGTACTTTGACTAAGTCTTATTAGTCTCCTACTTCTATTTCTCAAAATCCTTATCCCCAGAATATAAGCAGCTTCTCCTAGATCCTTCATAGAGAAACACTTCCCAAGCCAGGACTTAACCTCCTGCAAAGGTCGGGATGTCGTTTCCTATGAGCAGTATGTCATTGACATATAATACTAGAAAGCTAACTATACTCCCACTAGCCTTGACATACACACAGGACTCATCCTTGCTTCTCGAAAATCCAAACTCTTTTACTTTCTCATCGAAACAAAGATTCTATCTGCGAGATGCTTGATTTAATCCATAAATGGATTTCTCAAGCTTGCACACTCTATTTGTGTACTTCGCATCTACAAAACCCTCTGGCTGACACATGTAAACATCTTCAGCCAGCTTCCCGTTAAGGAAAGCAGTTTTGACATCCATCTTCCATATTCCATAATCATGAAACACAACTATGTATAGCATAACCCTTATAGACTTGATCTTTGCTACTGGTGAAAAGGTCTCATCATAGTCAACCCCTGTGTTTAAGTAAAGCCCTTCGCAACCAGTCGTGCCTTGAACGTGTGCACTTTCCTATCCATGTCGGTCTTCTTCTTGAAGATCGACTTGCACCCGACCGTCTTACGACCTGGCACATTGTCAACCAAGTTCCAAACTTGATTTTCATACATGGATTGAATCTCGCTGTCCATTGCCTCCTTCCACTGCGCAGACTTCGGGCCTGCCATGGCTTCCTTGTAGTTGTTAGGTTCATCCAAATTTATCAGTGTACTATCACTGATAAATGTATCTATCACCTTCAACAGTTATACGGAAACCATATAACATAGGTGGAACACTAACTCTACTAGAACATCTCAGAGGTAAGGACTCGTCAACTGGTTCAACATGAATTTCTTCTTCAGGTTGAGCGCTAGTGTTAGAGGTTCCTTCATCGCTTGACTCTTGAAGCTCTTCAAGATCAATTTCCCTCCCACTGTCCTATTGTCATATGAGTTCTCTCTCGCGGAAAACCCCTCTCCTTGCTACGAAGACCACGTTGTCAATAGGTCTGTAGAAAAGATATCCAAAATATTTCTGTGGGTAGCCGATGAAAATACATCGCTCACTACGAGGTTCAAGCTTGTCGTGAGTCTCTCGTCTTAAGAAAGCCTCGCAACCCCAAACCTTTATATGTGCCAACGAGGGAACCTTCCTTGTCCACATCTCGTGAGGTGTTTCGGCAACCTTCTTAGTTGGGACTAGATTAAGGATATGGGCGACAGTCTCTAAGGCATTCCCCCAGGATGACATAGGTAACGAAGCTCGGCTCATCATGGAATGAACCATTTCTAACAAGGTTCGATTGCACCTCTCAGCCACACCATTAAGTTGTGGTGTCCTAGGTGGCGTCAATTGTGAAACAATTCTACATTCCTTAAGATAGTCATGGAACTCGATACTAAGATACTCACCACCCCTATCGGATCTGAGCATCTTTATCTTCCTGCCCAATTGATTCTCCACTTCTTGCTTAAACTCTTTGAACTTTTCAAAGGTTTCTGACTTGTGATTGATTAAGTAGATATATCCATATCTGCTATAATCGTCGGTAAAAGTAACATAGAAGCGGTTAGCATCCCTTGTGGTGGATCTGAAGAGCCCACACACATCTATGTGTATGAGATCCAACAAACCTACACCTCTTTCACAAGTACCAGTGAAAGGTGATTTAGTCATCTTTCCAGGTAAACAAGATTCGTACGTGTCATCTGACTTTAGGTCAAATGACTCCAAGACTCCATCCTTTTGGAGTTGGGCTATGCGCTTCTTGTTGACATGTCCAAGACGACAATGCCACAAGCATGACTTGTCTAAACCATTAGAGGAATCGATATGCAACACATTATTTCCTAAGTTATCTACAACCATCATAGTTTCATATACACCATTACAAGGCAATGCTTCAAAATATAAAGTACCATTATAGAAAGCATTAATAGAACCAACTTCATTATTAAATGAAAATCTAAAACATTGTGTGTACAAACCATGAAAATAAATAATATTCCTCGTCATTTCTGACGAGTAGCAACAATCATTCAAATCTAATCCTAACTCACTACTAAGCACTAAAGAATAAATTCCGATCTTGGTGACAGGCGACGATTTCCTATTTCCCATTATCAGGTTCATCTTCCAATGCTCCACATCCCTACTTCTTCTTAGCCCCTGCAAATTAGAACAAATGTGAAAACTACATCCTATATCAAGGACCCAAGAACTAGCATGTGATGAGTTATTTGATTGAATAGTATAAATACCTGCGAAGAAGGGCTTTATCTTCCCATCCTTAATGTCCTCCAAGTATTTCAGCCAGCTTCGTTTCCAATGCCCCTTCTTGCGACAGTAGAAGCATGTTGCTTCTTTAGGATCGTATAAGGGAGTAGCAGAACTGGTTTTACCTTTGGATCCATTTGAAGTAGATCCATCATGAGACTTTCCCTTGTGGCTTTTAGAGGAAGCTTTCCTCTTCTTCCCTTTTCCATGTCCTATAGCGAGGATGAGGGCAGCAGCAGTAGGGGTGGACTCGGTGGCTTTGCCTTTAAGTCCACTTTCAGTAGTTTTTAACAAACCTTGAAGTTTGCTCAAGGTGACTTCCTCCTTGTTCATGTGATAAGTCATCTTGAACTGATCATAAGAAGGAGGTAAAGAGTGTAGGATAATATCAATCGCCAAATCTTCGTCAAAGTTGACATTCAAATAAATTAGACTTATTAAGGTTACATTTTAATCGTGATGCAAGATAAACCATATTTGGATACATACCAGATTCTGAATATTTTTTGCATCCCATTCCTCTTAAAAGAGCATCATCTACGTAAAAAATTTGACATAGTAAGACCTCCACTCCTTGTAGCCACACCTTTATAGAAACTGTGAGCCACCGCTTCTTCCATAGCTATATGAAACCCCTCCATAATCTGAAATAAATAAAAAAGGATAAACTGGATCCATTTGTTTAAATCCATTATGAAATTGAAACTCACTCATTGGACTCCATCTATCTATCTATATATATATATCTATATATCTTATAAAATAAACATTTTTTTGCATCACATTGATTTGAAACCCCTCTAACTCTTATTTCTAGTGTGTGTGTGTGTGTATATATATATATATATATATATATATATATAGTTCATATTGGTAGCTTATGTTGATAGGATTTGAAGAGTTATGGGTAGACTGAAGATTTTAAAAGAAGACATACAATTCTTTTTTAGAGGTTATAACATAAACAATAGTTTAGTTTTTGTGATAAACATGTTGGTCAAATAAACTATTGTTATGATTTTCTCTTTGTTATTTTTTCATATAAAACTCTATTTTTTTTTGTATTTTCATATATTGTTTCTGTTATTAGATTGTATGTATTTATTTGTTTTTTTATAAAAATATACTTTACAAACATAAGCAACAATTTAGTGTTTTTTTTATTGACATGTTGGTCAAATAAATTATTATTAGGGTTTTCTATTTGTTTTCTCTTCATATTAAACCTCTTTTTGTATTTTTCATATTGTTTATGTTATTAGAATTTAGTTTTTTGTTTTTTATTTTAATATAATTTGTTGATTCCCAATTTTCAAGTTGAAAGCTATATAATTTGTGGTCATTTCACAAATTATTAAAAACAGGAAACTTAAAATAATCTAAAAGTTTGTTAGGAGGTGATGTATGACATGAATACTACATAATGAATAATTACATATTCTTCACATAAAAGTCATGAAAAATTGAAATTTGAATGATATGTTCAAACAAGTTACATTTTGTATTATCATTATGTTATTATATTTACTATTTTTTTTTACATTTCACTAGGTTTTAAAATTGATCAATAAATTACTTTTAAAACTAATTAACCATAACAATAATAAAAAATAATACTTAATCAAATTCTTAGTTTTTAAATTAATAAATCATAACAACTGTTAAAAGTAGCATTAAATCGATAATTGTATTTAATTTTATGAATGCATAAAACGCAGATAGAGGATATTTGTAAAATATGATTCAAATATATGTCTATCTAATCATATTGTTAAAAAAAGTTACAATTTTATCTATCAACTTAATATAAAAATTATTATTATATAGGTAATGTCAATAACATAATATTTTTAACCACACATATTTTTCAAAATTTTAACCATATAAGTTTGATCCGCACAATGTGTTGACATTCGTCTAGTTGATTAGAATAGAATCATGAGAAGATTGTATAAAGCTCATCTATTTTATCCACCTCAATCTGAATCCCAAAGAAATTATGAGTTGCAAAAGATAGTTCTAACTACCAAATTTTTATGGAAGACGGTTGCTCCGTACTAATAATAGTATATGTCACCCACCCGAACAAGTCTATTAGCTTAGCCGCCAGTTTAGCTATAATTTTATATTTCGAACTAATAATACTAATAGGACAACAATCTTTAACATATATTGGATTATCACTTTTCAGAAATTAGCGCCGACGACTGGCACATATTTGAAAAGTGTCGTCGACGATGGAAATCAACGTCACATCTAGGATTTTTACCACTACATCTCAACCATAATACAGAGTTTTTAGCTTATCATGTTATAATACGATGAAATTAAAGTTGAATGATATAGAAACACATATACGAAGGTGTGTTGCGGTTTTTTGTATTTCATTTAAGGGAGATTACATTTATATCATCATAAGCTTTCATAATTATGTATATTTCATTGTAAAACTTCAAATTAAATGTATATCATTATAAAACCTATAAACCCACGTATATACCAAAATACTTAATTTAATCATATTTAATATAATAGAAAATAAAAAACTATCTTTAAATTGATTTTTTAATATCAAGAAAATAATTTAATTGTAATATCTTTAAATTGAGTATATGTTCACAATATTCACGATATAATGTTAAAAATGTAACTAAAAGTTATCAATAATCATAATAAAAGTAATAACGCGTGAGTATAGATCATTTTTATTTGTCGGTGTATATAAACAACACTAATGAGAAACCATTAAACATGTCGGTAAAGATAACTTATGCTGATAGCTTAATAGAATTTGTGTTTCTACAAATAAAGAATGATTGCGATAATATTTATAAATGGTGACTATAAGTTAGCATTTATTACTCTCTAGAAAAAATATATCATTGCAAGTGTGTTATTAATAACGGTTATCAAAATAAGATATATAAATGTTCAAAACCACCGTACCATATAATGATGAGTTTGACGTATAACAACGAATTTTTATGGGTTATACTCATCATATTGAAATGACAGTATAACTTATCATTAATGACGCGACCTTTCATTACATGTTGAATGAAAAAAAACCAACATAAAATGTCTATAATGATGGGTTTTTACGTGGATAAAGCCTAGTTTTGTACTAGTGTTCATGAATCTTACAAAATATCGACATTAACATTGAAATTAGTTTTTTTGTAATTTTACATATAACTGAAGAATGAGAGGAAGAGAAAATTTGTTTAGAAGAGAATAATCGTAGGTCTCGTAAATTGATAGTATAAAATCAAATATATTGTTTAGCAATTGATCACGAATATGCAATTATCGGGTTTTGCTAATCGATTATGAAAAATATATAGTGACAAAGAATTAGATCGTAAATAACCATATTGTGAATAAGGAGATCGATTATGAAATAGATTGAAAATGAACATTTTAGTAGTATGGTTATAATCTAGTTTAAAGATAACATTTTTCATTTTGAAATATATTAATTATTGTAAAATTAAGCAATTGGGTATATAGGTTGAGATCGATTGAGAACTCATAGTTTCCCGAGAACCCGAGAACTAAAACTGGAGTGCTGGATCAAAAATAATTCATTAAGGACATGATCGTTATCTTAACAATCTCATTTAATGTTTAATTTTTTTGTGTTATTTAATATATTAATATAAATGTCTAAAAATTACATCATAAATCAAATTTTCATATTTTTTTTAAAAATATTATTTTTTCATTTTTCTTTAAGAAAAAATACAGATTTTTTAATTTGTTTATAGAAAACAATAATTTTTGAAAAAAATTGAAAAAAATTATTTTTTCAAAAGAACTGCAATTTTTTCAAAAAACAGCAATTTAAAAAAAAACTGCATTTTATTTCAAAAAAACTGCATTTTTTAAAAAAAAACTGCAATTTTTTTTAAAGAAAACTACATTTTTTTCAAAAAAAACTGGAATTTTTAAAAAAAAAACTGCATTTTTAAATAACAAAACTGCAAGTTTTTTTTTAAAAGAAAGTTACATTTTTTTCAAAAAGAACTGTATTTAAAAAAAAAACTGCAAATGCATATATGTATATTTCTTATACTGTAATATTCATAAAAAAATAACAACAAATCTCATTTTTATTAATTAATCTATAAACATAATAGTCCAAGTATTTTATTCGATACAAAATAAAATATAAAAAATAAAAAATGCTACAAATTTCAAAGCATTTTCATGTCTTCGTGTCAATATTTCTTTATTTTCTTCAATTTATCATTTTTCATCTCTTTAATACTCACCAAAATTTCTTCCAAATCTACAAGAAAATTAAAAAAAAATGATTAATGCAAAAATACTCACAAAAATACATATGTGATTTTCATGTGATTAACATATGAATCAAATGCGATTCACATGTGATTAACATGTGAATCACATGTGATTTACATGTGAATCACATGTAATTCATATGCGCTTCACTTGTGATTTACATGTGAATCACATGTAATTAATATGCGATTCACTTGTGATTTACATGTGAATCACATGTAATTCATATGTGATTTACAAGTGAATCACATTTAATTTATATATGATTCGTTTGTGATTTACATGTGAATCACATGTAATTCATATGTGATTCGCTTGTGATTTACATGTGAATCACGTGTAATTAATATGTGATTCACCTGTGATTTACATGTGATTCATATGTGATTTACATGTGAATCACATGTAATTCATATGTGATTCACCTGTGATTCACATGTGATTTACATGTGAATTTGTGAATTACATGTGATTCACATGTTAATAACACGTAATTCATATGTGAATTAAATATGATTCATCAAATACTAACTATGTTCTTATAATCTGTAGGTAGGTTTTGCTCCCATTGTAAAGTTATCAAATAGATGTAATATAATGTGTAAATTAGATATTTGCATAATCAATGGAAATGTAGTTGCACTAGTAAAAGAACTTATACCTTGACAAAAAAAATTGGTAGTTTTGTGTATTAAGCAGATCAATGGTTGGGCCACATGTGAGGGGACTCAAATATAATTTATAAAGCAGTTGTAGGAGAATATAAAACTTGTCCATTGTAAGTCCCCAATCTGCTTGTGTATCAATCAGATCCGTTTGATGATGCGGAATCCCAATCAAACGGATGATGCCAGATCACAATAAGAAGAGAATGAGAAGAAGAAGATGATGAATCTTGTATGATTTGATTAGAATGAAGATCCAGATACAAGATACACACACACACACACACACTAACACACTCACTTCTTCTCTCTAACTTTCTATCTCTACAATATGCTCTCTTCTCTCTTCTAGCCGTACACTCCTCTACCCATTACATCTATTTATATGGACGTCCAGCCGTACACGTGTGTACAGCCGCACACCCTGTGTACGGCCGTACATAGGGTGTGCGGCCGTACACACGTGTACGGCCGTACACAGCTACTAAATTACATATTACATTATAGAAAAATATATTTTCTAGAAAAGCAAAGTATAAACCATATTTTTGACCCAACAATCTCCCCCTTGGTTTATAGCTTTATTTTCTAATTGACCCAACAAGCTCCCCCTAAAAAGGTAGCTGGCTTTTCTTGATAATCTTCATTGGGAGCTTGGCTTCAACATTTATCTTCAATTTCTTCACAGCTTCAAGATGAACATGATGAATCTTCAATAATTGACTTCATCTTAAGCAGTTGGGCATTTCTTCAAGATTTGACTCTGAACGCACATTGGGTGAGGAGGCTTCTTGTACTGATTCTTGAAAGATAGTGCTTTCAGCTTGAGAATCTTCAGAGTGAACAATAGAGAAATCTAATCTTCTGGATCACTTCAGCAGGTTCATAGATAGCAACAGATTGATTGAGGAGGCTTCAATGCAAGCTGTCACATAATCTTCAAGTACGGCTTGACCTTGATTCTGGGGTTGAAAGATTGAATGTTGGAAGAATAATCTTCATTTCTTGCTCCTTCGAATGAGAATTCTTCAATGATCACGGATGAAGCCTTGGCTCAGAAACTCTCGATACAGTCTCTATGAGTCTCATCTACACCTGAATTCATTTTTTCACGACAAAACAAAACTAAATGAAAAACTTAGCACACAATATTTTTGGATTTTTTATATTTTCTGGAAAAATAAAAACAGAAACAAAAATATTTTTGGATTTTTGATTTCTCTGAACAAGAATAAAACGGAATATAACACTATTTTTGGATTTTTAATTTTCTGATTTTTGTTTGATTTTTGAATTTTTTTTAAATTAATACTCCCCCTAAATTTGTGCATAGAGGAAAACTATGAACAAATTTAACAAAAATAAAAATATTTGGGATCAAAGTTGTTAGACAGTCTTAATCCGTTTGTCAGTACCTTCCCCTTCATGAATAGATCTGGTCGATCGCCGGTATTGTGGTCCACTTAAGCACGAAAAATTGTGACAAATTTTGGACATGCTATAAGTGACAAGACAAGTTGATCCTATGTTCCTAGATAAAACTTCCTAAGGACCATTCATCTGACGACGACCAAGGATATTTTTGTCCACCTAAGTTGAGCAGCGAGATCTACAGACAACCTAGTGATTGTTCAATTTTAAATGTACTAGAACATGTTTCCCGCTTCCTGACATACCCCAATAATCAGGAACTTCCAAAGTACTCCTTACTTTAGGTGAGCAGACAATTATTATGAGAGAAGTCAGATTTAAAATGCATATGCTATACACCCAGGTCGGATCTCTTCCAATCTCGCAGAGGGTGAAACATATGACTAACCAGATTTAGAGGGATTGAGAAGTAGAATGGTGCATATGCTGTGTACCAGGTCGGATGGTTAATCACGAAAGGAGACAACATATGGCTAACAAGCAGGAAGAATTGCATAGATAGAAGATGCATAGAAATAGAGTTGCATATGTTGCAGTCCAGGTTGGATGTATTTCAATCACGCAGAGGAGGCAACATATGACTAACAGAAGGAAAGCAAGAAAATAATTTCCTACAGACCTACTTTATCAGAATTCCCCAGTCGCCCCATCAATACCGGAATTAAGGACAGTGTCCGTACATCGAGGAAGAGTTAAACCACAGTTCTAGATACGGATTATTTTAGTGTGACCGTTGGATTATCATGTATATCTCCCTGCTCAACCTATCCAAGCGTCGTATTGTCAGGCTAAATGGATCTATCTAGGTCAAGATTTTTCAAGTCTGTAGATTCCTTAAGTTCATTAATGCCTAGTCAAGTCCATTTTAATCTCTCGTGCCTACCAGCGCATCGAACACAGAGCCTAGACAATTCAGATTCAGTCCCTTACACAGATTCAGATTGCCTGTTATCACATGATTATATCACTTCCCATCACATCACCTGCAAGCACATTCCATAACCAACATATTTTTAGATTTTTTTTTTAAAAAAATTTTCTAATTTTTGTTTTGTTTTTATTTCTCCCCCTAAATTTGTGCATAGGAGAGAAACGAAAGTAAATGCACAAATTTAAACTATCCTAAAACAAAAATTAGTCTTTAAAGTGAATCAGCTTAAGAAAAACTCAGGAGTATCGAGAAGAAAACTCAAACCGTAAGTCACCGATTGAATTTGCATCCAGAAGGTCTGAGAACAGTACGCGTAATCTCAGAACAGATCCGAAAATTCTTCATGTCATTAAGCATTAACCCCATGAGTGATCCCTTCCTTTCTTCCCTTCCCGCAAAGGACACATACTCTCAAATAATGTTCTGAGTGTTGTACAGTTGAGAGATGTCCCCTATCATGTGCCTGGAACAGCCACTACCAACAACCCGAAGTATGATGATATGCCTCCATAGCTGCTCCGACACCGAGCAGGATCAGTTGGTCTTTGGAACCCAGTCCATTTTGAAACTGGGTTGACCTTTGTCATATGTGCACGGAACTCTCTCCCATGACATATTCTGCTTATCACAAACAGAATATGTAGAAATATTAGAATCATTAGAAGATTTGGAAGAGTGGACCTTCGGAACCCATCTGTAGTTGGGTTTAACCCATTTCTTGTTCGATCTGATGGGTGCCTCGGCACTTGATTTTGAACTTGAAGTCGATCTTCGAGTTGACTTTGATTTTGGATTGGCCTTTTTGGCCGACATTCCCTTCTTGACCTTGGGAGTTGGATTCTTGGTCTTGTGGGATTGATTTTTGGCCTTCATGGCATTCCAGTCGCCATTTTCTGAACGTGGCCTCGAAGGGTTTCTTTTGGAGTAACTCCCTCTTGGCGCGTTTTGCAATCCTTGTGCGTAGTAGGGAACGTATGCGCGATTTGGACAGTTTCGGGCAATGTGACTAGGTGTTCCACAGTGAAAACATGTCTTTTTCTTCACTGTGAAGTTGTTTCTTCCTGCCCCTGGTGGCGTACCCTTGCCTTGTCTCTGGTTGTTCCCACATGCACACTTACAGCAAGCCGTCGGTTTCTCTTGTTTTGGAGGCCTGTATTTCTCAACAGTAGGTTGATCAGAAGCAACTGAGTTCGAAGCAACAGATTCAGAGTTCAAGGAGTCATTGGATTGTTCAATAGTTTTCTCCTTGTTCTCATCCTCTACTACTTTACCTGCACAGGAAGTAGAATCATTAGTATCTTTCATTTCAACACCCTCAGTTGCTTGTTCAGCAGTTGGTTTACCGTATACCATAAATGGTTCTCGGTCAATCTCTTCCTGAGTCAAGGGATTAACATAATACGAATGGTTAAATGGAGGAGGGACACTCTCATATCCTAAACCCTTGGTTTGATTATCTTTAAAACTCAATTGCTTTTCAACTAAGGACTCGACTGTCTTACTTGACACAGTATAATTTTTGAAACTAACATCTGTTTTTCCACACTTAATTTTCAAAGCGTCAAGTTCTTCAGTTACAGCAACAAGTTTTTTCTTAATGTGATCGTAATTTTCACACTTGTTAGTGTAATCTTCTTGTAATTTCCTAAAGTCCTTAGTCTTGGCCTCTAATTGAGCTTTCAGAGGTTTCTGACCTTTCCTAAGAGTATAGCCTTCGTATTTGAGGTCCTCATTTTCTCTTTTTAATAATCAATTTGATCTCGGAGAAATTTAATAGTAGTTTCACAAGATGGAGTACATGAAACTTCATTTACCGGAATTGATGCGGAACTCATTTTTTTTTTATTATTTTTTTATTGCCCTTTGACTTAAAAACCGAGAAAGTCAACCTTCAAATTCAAATTTAAAAGTCAAACTTAAAAAGTCAAGCTTGAAAAGTCAAACTTAAAAGTCAAACCGAAAGGCTAAATTTGAAATTTTAAAAGTTAAACGAAAAAGTCAAAGTTTAAAGTCAAAGGTCAAACTTGAAAGTGAAAAGCCAAATTTTAAAGTCAAAAGTCAAAATAAAAATAAAAAATTGAAAACTAAATTTTTTTTGGTTGAAAATTGAATTTAAAAATAGAAGAAATTGAATTTTGGGTTAAATGTGTCAATTGGCGAAATTTAGTGCGCAGATACGATATTTGAATTAAGAAGCGA
This sequence comes from Lactuca virosa, assembly GCF_052849685.1. NCBI lineage: Eukaryota > Viridiplantae > Streptophyta > Magnoliopsida > Asterales > Asteraceae > Lactuca > Lactuca virosa. The sequence goes on along the minus strand of NC_136428.1, from coordinate 169,365,630 downwards.
AGGAGTTTATCATCCAGCAAGCTAGAGGAGTTGGTTAAGGCGCTTGGTGAGTTGGGAGGAGACCCGGGTTCGATCCCCGACACCTCCAAAAATCCTATTCTTTTTTAATGGAAGCTGCTGTGCGAGGTTGCTGAGTGCGAAAACTGCTACGAAGCTTGCTGAATGAGATGCGAGACCGAGGACGAGGCTGCTAGTCGCACACCGAGGACCGCACACTCCGCGGCCGTACACCTTCAACTGGCCGCACACCTTCAATCAGATCGCGACGTTTTTCACCATTTTTGCTCCAAAACTCGATCAAAAACTCGTTTTTATCAAATATGCAAAGAACAAACCCCCCTTATTTTGCCCCGATCTATCCAAAAACGCAAAAACCCTTTCAAAATAGGATCAAATAAGCTCCAGATCTGACAAAATTGATTGATACAATCCAAGCTTTGATACCAATTGTAAGTCCCCAATCTGCTTGTGTATCAATCAGATCCGTTTGATGGTGCGGAATCAAAATCAAACGGATGATGCCAGATCACAATAAGAAGAGAAGGAGAAGAAGAAGATGATGGATCTTGTATGATTTGATTAGAATGAAGATCCAGATACAAGATACACACACACTAACACACTCACTTCTTCTCTCTAACTTTCTCTCTCTACAATATGCTCTCTTCTCTCTTCTAGCCGTACACTCCTCTACCCATTACATCTATTTATATGGACGTCCAGCCGTACACGTGTGTACAGCCGCACACCCTGTGTACGGCCGTACACAGCTACTAAATTACATATTACATTATAGAAAAATATATTTTCTAGAAAAGCAAAGTATAAACCATATTTTTGACCCAACATCCATAAAAATCATAAAAAAACCTAAGAAATCTAAAATTAGTTGAGACCAAAAACCTGGAATCCAAATTCATGAAGCATTGCATTGACATCTGGCTTTGGTAGCATTTCCAGAATATCAAGAATAACCTACAAACGACTGATATGAATAAGGCTCTAAATAACAATCTTACAGCAACAACAAAAGTCAAAAGGAGCATATATCTGGAACAAAAGTTATCAAATAGTGGGAGCCTATATCATAATCATGTAATCAACTTGAAAACATAAACATTGAAAGCTTAATCTGCACAATTCTCAAATTGACTACAGAGTGATTTAACCTAATTCTGATATACGAATTCGAAATTTTATTCAATCATCCAACCAAACAACAATGAAGTAATTTGATAAATTGCTATAAAATGTTAATTAGCAGGATAAATTGAATCAATGGCAACTCATGTTACTAACAGAATGAAGCTACAACTTAAAACAAATAACACATATTCAAGAGAATTTCTGATGCGCGAATCTGCTGATTTACTCAAATTTAGGGCTTGATCGATGAAACTTAACGGATCGTCATAATCTCTGTTCAATATTTCCAATTCAGCAAGAGATCTTTAGGAATTAATAGTAATAGCAAACGAAAGCTAAGAGGAAATCTAAGATCGTTGTGCAGATGTCTAGATGATCGATACCTGATTTAGTGTGAGGGCGACTGGTTTTGCAACGCCTAGGGTAGGGCAAACTACGTTCGATACGGAGTTGACCTCAATCAGACACGTTCGACTTCGATTGTCGGAAGAAAATGAAGATTAGCAACACACAACGAAATTACTTTCCACCGAACAACTTGATGTCGACCTCAATACGTTCAACTACCAAGCCCCAAACCATATGAAATCAATTACGATGCTAACGATCCCAAGTAATTCGTTCGATTCCAAGCAAAGACTAAAGCTCATTGGCGTCATTTCGGAGCCCTAACTAATCAATTAGGGCTTGACTCTCAACTTCTTCTTTGTTTTTGATAATGGATTAGGGAGATTGGCGATGTAGGCGGTGGTCTCTGATAATGACCTAGATGCGGTGCTGAAGATTCGAATCGCCGGCGTCGGCTGTGGGAGAAGCGGAATCGCGACACCAGAATCGGAGAAGGTGAGGAGCGTTTGGGGAAGATCGAATGTTACGTCTGGAATAGTTTGGGGAATTTTTTTTCTTTTTAGTGATTTAACAAATGTAATAAACTAATAATATACTTGTTTCCAATAATACCCTTCAGTAATTTAATTGGTAATACCCCCGCCTCTTTAGTTTTCTGATTATTTACAAAAATGCCACCTTCCATATTGACCGTCCTTTATTTTGATCCAACGTTCCACTTTTAGTTCTCGGGTTCTCGGGAAACTATGAGTTCTTAAATGATCATTCCTCTCTCTCTCTCTCTCTATATATATATATATATATATATATATATATATATATATATATATATATATATATATATATATATATCCCTATTCTAATAAACGAATAGTTTTAATCTCCATTTGACATGTGTCACTCTAATAGAACTCTTCATTAATATTATGCCACATGTCAAAGAGATATATTAGGCAACTCTTCAAAATTCAAATTTACTTTTTTTAATTAAATGTTAAATTTGAAGTTATAATAACTTTAAAATTTTGGTATATCTCATAATTAATGATTTATTTAAAGTAATTGATATATTTTTTTTTTTAATTTTTACTATAAAAATTTAATTTATTTTCTAACCGTGGTTCGCATGGGTTATAAACTAGTATATATATATATATATATATATATATATATATATATATATATATATATATATATATATATATATATTAAGGATTTACATGTAATTTTAAGTTTACACATAAATATAATTATAATATAAGGATATAAATGAAATTTTTTTTTTTTAATAATATATCCAAAATTGGTTATTAGACATTAATTGGAACCTTATCAAAACGTTTTGTGAAACAACCCAATTTTACAAAAAAGATTTAGACTACCCTATTTTTACATATAGCATTTTCGAAAGAGCTCTACATTTGCAAAATAAAAAATTCCACTACACGTTTGTGTTCCACGAATTTTCATATGCATTCACATATTTCATGAGGTTTCAACAAATCACTCATATACTGAACTAGAAAATATTCTTTCTGAGACCAATATATCGATATAATAAATACATTAGATATGCTATGAATCAATATTATTCGCTCTAAACCTCATGCACCTTCTCTTTCCTGGAACACTCTTACTTTATCTTCACCTGAAAAAAAAAATATGATTTCATGAATGCTAAACTCAGATGTCAACAAAACTTGAAAAGTTATATGTACTTACTTGTAGATAACGTCCCATCTGCTTTGGGTTCCCGAATGATTATTCCACCAGGTTTTCGAAAACCGTATAACTCATCATCATTACCAATGGCTCGAGAGGATTCACATTCATCAGAAGATATGGTACAGTTACAGTCACATGAATCACCATCAACACCATTATTGCCATCTACAAGAAGAAGTAAAAGACTTGGGATATCTCCCACTTGAAAGGACCATAACTGCACCACCATAGTCTCTCCGAGTGCATTCTCCTTAACAACTTTATTCCAACCAGCCTTTAACACGAAGTTTTGATTTGTGGACATGTCCCAATGGGTCAAACACACGTGATAATGTTGTAGCCTTGATAGTACATAAAGACGCACCGCTCCTGTTTTCTGCATTAGCTTCAAAATATCTGGTCTACGAACTTGCTTTGACGGCATCAACAGACGGCCTTGCGAGGGGTTCACATCGCTATAAGTTAGCTTCTTTTCAAAGACCAATTCTACTATCTCAGCACCTTGGATCTCTTCTATATACTTCTTAACTTTACGACACTTGCCACCACAATGATTGAATCTTGATGTGGGTCTTGAATCCATTGAGTCAAAGTTACTAGTTGTGATCGACTCATCACATTTGACTTTGTTGATTTCACCAACAACACTTTCTGGAGAATTTGAATCTTGACTCGCGAGTTTACTTTTCTTGATCTCATTAAGTTTGTGCTCCGCCTCTGCGCGTAGAATAGTGGCATCCGTCTTAGGACATTGGAATCCAATCAATCGCAGCAACTCACAAATCCTTATCTTGCAGTTTCTTTCTTTCTCCTCGTCGCTTCTCTTAGTTCTTGTAATTTTCTTAGCCATTGGAGGTTGGAGATCGAGTTGATATTATTGCGTAAGAAATCAATTAAAAGACGAGGTAGTGTGATTGTTTATTGTATATACATTTATAATATATAAGACATGTTGATAAGCCTTGGGAAAGAAGTAATTATATATGTATGGTTTTCATATATACGAGTTTTTTTGTATCCCAAAAGGTTTCTAAACCCTCTCATCAATTGGAGAATTCCATGTTTATCGGATGCAACAGAAAATAAAGCTATGCAAGAATTGGAATCCTTTGGTGAATTGTATGCATGATTTAATGTTTACTAGATATGCTCCGCTTTTTACGTAGTTGCTACATGTCAAATAATCACATATCTTCCTTTTTGTTACCAGACAATAGTTCATAAAGGAATTTAATTGTCTGTTACCGTTTATGCCTACAAATATTTTTATCCACTAACATTATAACACGTGTCATCATTCCACCATTCAATTTAATTTTATTTGATCTAGACTGAAGAAAACGAGTCTGGCCTAAGCTCGGACAATGCCAATTAGAGAAAAAAAAGTCTAGTCCGATCTGAGATGGAGCAAAAATAAACTTATAATCGCGGTGAATGAGAAAAGCCATTTTCGGTCTATCCCGATCTGCATGGTTGCAAAGTCATATTGCTTAAGTACCAATGATCTTGAGTGGTAGGGGTGTTTGTGTGGAAAGATCGGTTTGATCAGTTTGATCGTTGCGACAGATTCGGCAGGAACGACGACTTTTTTCGCGGTCTTCTGAAAACCTATGCCGACGACATGTTGTCGGTATAGGTTACGACGAATGAAAATTTCATTTATTTTTATTCCATAGTACAGGAAATCGAAACGATGTAGTTTTTTTAGAAAGCTATCCCAACGACTTGTCGTCGGCATGCCATGTGGCTATCCGCGTGAAATATATATCCCGACGACTTGTCGTTGGCACATATTTTTTTTTTATTTCAGCAAAAAGAAGGAACGACGTAGTTATGTAAACCCTATATCGATGACTTGTCATCGACATAGGGTTTTACCCTAACAGAAGACATCAGTTCATCGTTCATTTTCGTTCATTTGCAAGGACAATACACCATTTCTCTCTCGATCTGCAACAGCAGAAATCAAATTGGCGCTCCTCTTCAACGACAACGAGCATGAGGTAGATCATTGGTCTTTGTTTTCTTCTTTGTTACTGATTGCTCAACGTTTAACTCCAAATTTGGGGTTTTTTTTATGGTTGGTTGTGATAGCTGTCCACCACCCTCGACTCTTCACCAACGTCGTTCCTTCACCACCGTTGGCCACCAACGACTCCTTCCGGCTTCTCTCCTTCATTACAGCAGGCAAGGATGAAGTGGTTTTTATCCCTTTTTTATTTCTGATTTTGTGTTTTTCCGGTGACCATCAGCCACCATCGGAGGACCACCATCAAGTCCAACCACTGGAATCCGTCCATCACATTGATTGCTACCTATAGGGGTTCGAGCAAGTCTCCCACCAAATATTTCAAGAACAATCATTGACATGTGTATACTATTTAAAAAAAATTGTGCACGGTTATTGGATGTTTACAACATTGGAAATGCCAGAGCAGAAGTGCTGAAGATCTTACGCAATCTCGAGTTGATATATCCTCCAACATATTTCGACATAATGATTCATTTTGTTCTTCATTTACTTGAAAAAGCCATTCTTGGAGAGCCTCTACACATTAGATGGATTTATCCTTTTGAAAGATATATGAAAGAACTTAAAAATTATGTCAGAAACAAAGTCAGGCCAAAAGGTTCAATAGTAGAGGGTTATGTTGTAGACAATGCTTTGACATTCTGCTTTATGTATGTTGAGGGTATGAAAACTAAATTCAACCGTGCTGATAAAAATGATGATCTCTGCCTTCCAAAAAGGAAATTTTATGTGTTCTCATCACAATATTGAACAATGGCGGCTAAGAAAATCGTCGAACTATGTAAAGAGGCCAAAAAATCATTGCATTGGTTTGTACTAAACAATTGCGATCAGGATGAGATGAGAGACTACAAATCTTAAGTTTTTTTATCTATTAACTACATTTGGGATAATGTTATAATATATTTTAACTATTCTAATTGTTTTGTACCACATCCAGTGAATTCAAAATCAGAATTGCCTGAAAGTGGTTTCAAAATGAAATTTTCTTCATTGTTCAAAGAAAAGATAAATATGTTATATATATATTATAATGTAAAACTAATTTCTTTGTTAAACATATAAACTTATATTACCTTACAGATTTATAGTCTCCAAAAAGATATGCCTTTGGACTGTACTGACGAATTAAAGGCGTTGTCACATGGTTCGTTGAATGCATATTCTTACACTGCGTGCATAGTAAATGGTGTCCGATTTGTCGTGAGTAGCCGTGATCTCCGACGCACTACTTAAAATAGTGGTGTTGTTACATTAGGAGAAGACGATACACCATACTATTGTCAATTAGAGGAGATCATACAGTTGCATTATTTATATGGTAACTCAGTTGTACTCTTTCGTGGTAAATGGTTCAATGTTTCATTACGTAATGGACGTTTAAAGACTATAAATAACATGGTTGTTATTGATACTAGTCACGAATGGTATGTCGGTAAAACATGGTATGATGATCAACAATACATCTTAGCCAGACAAGCTAAACAAGTGTTGTATCTCCAAGATCCTACTCAAAACAATAACTGGAGAGTTGTGGAAGAGGTTCATCATTGAAAACTTGAGATCATCCAAGTATCGGTGTTGTTAATGAGATAGATGTCGTGAACGACACTCAATCAATTGATTTTACCTTGGTTGTCGACTTATACACCTTGCCTATGCAGACGAATTTAGGTGAAATTGGTGAATCAAGTGTGGTTTCTAGGACGAATGTTGCTCCTACTATAAACGATGACGATTTCATTAATGATGATGATGACGGTGGTGATACGTACTCTTCAGATGAAGAAATAAATAACGAAAACTATGATAGTGACGATGATGTTGTACATGTATATTGTTCTATTGAAGATTCTGATTGACGGTATGTTACAGTTAATACATATCCTGATTGCTTATAATATTTTTTTAAATTTCAAATGTTGTTTATTTATAAGTAGCTTTATTATATATTTTTAATGTTTATAATATTTGTTAAACATATGGCAGAAATCGTGAGGGGACATGGAGGAGATGATAGGGATATCCACACAGGGTCGCACACAGTTTACCATTGGGTTGCCAATCTTGTAAGTTACATGAAATTCTTAAGTATTGGATATATTTTTAAACTTTTAAATTTCAAAATTTCCAATTCTACATGTAAATGTAGCAAAAGTGAATAATGTGAATGTATGTGGCAGAGGGAGAAACTTAAATTTATACAATGAGTTTGAAGATAACGGTATGAATCATGTGGTCGTGAGACTTGATACCTCAGGGAGGACATATCGATTCGTGGGGAACAACGGTCAATTGTTTGTCAAATTGATCTCAAATATGGTGGGATCAGAGGTACCGTTGCATTATCATTCTTGACCCTGTGTTCCTATCAAGTACAAATATAGTTTATATCCCAAGCTAGAATTAAGTATAAAATATATTTTATATGTATTGAATTTTACACTTATTAAATATTTCTTTTACTAATCAAATATGTTTTTTGCAGACTTATTTTAATCTTGATAGGTATCGGAACATAGACTTGTGGGAACCCATTCGAGTGGGTATCCAAGAAGATATGCAAAGATCTTATCGAGATCGCAAGCATGACATGAAAAAACATTTTGACGGAATCGGTGGATATGTAGATGTGGAAAGGGCAAGAAGACATCTACCAACTGATTGGTCTGCCAAAGCTTGGAATAAGATGATTGATATGTTGTTTTTGACCGATGAACATGTACGCACGTCGGCCATAAATAAAATTCCTAGGTCGAAACTTACGCACACAAGTGCTCACGGATGTAGGTCCTATGCTCAACAACGTCATTTAGAGGTAATAAAATATATTAGTATTATTTAAAATTGTTATTAACATTTGTATAAATATATTTATTGTTTTTGACTTATTATAGGAAAAACTAGGACTGAAGTCGCAACATATTCAAGGTTGGAGACAGATGCGCTACAAAGAAAACTCGGGTTGGTGTACAAGTCGAGCACAAAAAGATTAGGTAAGTGATAAACGAAATTAATACGTTTTTTAAACATGTTATTAATATTAGTTATAGTTTTTTTTTTGTTTAAGGTATATTATTATTATTTTAGTGTTTAAATTTAGTTGTATGTTTTAAATATAATATGTTTATTGTTTTCTTTATTTTAGGAGAAAATTCAAACGAATAGAAGAAAATGCAAAGCGAGGTCGGGGAAGGCGGAGAAGTAAATGAGGAAGAATCTTTAGCACGTGCCCTTGGGACGAGACGCGGGCATGCTCGCAGAGTGGGTAGGAGACCAACTGCCAACTTCGGTTTAATTCCAAATGAACAAGCTTCCACTTCCACATTTTCCCAATCTCAATCCAAGTCTCAATCACAGTTTGATACACAACAAATGTAAGAATACTTGCAATAATATAATTAGGCCTGGCAATGGAGCGGGTTTTGACCCTGATCCGATCCAAACCCTCAACAATTATACGGGTTTGGAGCATAGTTTTTGATCCGTTTACCCATTAACGACCCGTAGCCGTTAACCCTTTTATTAAAAGGGTCGGGTATGGATCATCACCGATCCGCTCCATTTATAATCCGCCCCATATAAATTTTAGAATTATACATTTATAGTTTATACTGCCTAAATTTTACTTTAAATTCCAATCGAAAGTCCAAAGAGAAAAAGCCAAAGACTAAACTATTTATACATGGGACTTGGGGACTCAACTTCTAGACTTCCAGTCTTCTCCCAATAATCATGATGTCATTTCATTTATATTTCATCATGCAAACACCAATTTCATTTATAAATCAATAAATTCATTTATCAACCGGAAGAAAGTTTGTAATTGTTATTCTCTATCAATACAATCGAGGGTCAAAAACCAATTGGAAGTAACTACAATAATGATTTTAATTCCAATTGAAAGTCTTCGAGTACATAACGTGTTTTCTAAATCAACATTTGTTTTATTTAACAAATGTGATTTTATGATTTAAGTAAAATGTGTGATTATTCAAAAAACATACGGGTTACGGGGCGGGTTTGGATATCTGTTGATTCGGTGGATAAGGGTATGAGTTTGATTATTCAAAACCATGTGGGTTATGGAGCTGGTTTGGATCGGGTTTTTGGAATTTGTTAAAAGGGTTTGGGTCAAGGTCGATTCACTCCAAACCCGCCCATTGTCAGGTCTAAATATAATGCATTATTGGCGGCATGTTTTCCTAACTTCCAACAACCACCATTTTCTAGCTTTCTATTCAACTCTAACACACAAGAAAGTACCTCACAAGGAAATACCTCTCAACAAAATGTCAAGCCCGAGAGGATGGAAGAAGAAGATGAATATGATAATGATGGTTGATGTTTTGTGCTAGTTTGAACAATGTTAACTACTTATTCTATCTAATTTGGAATGTAATATTAAACTTGAATTTGATGTTTTGAATTTGAACAATGATAGCTCGTTATTGTATCTCAATTGATATATACTGCAAAATGTTTGGATTTGTTAAAAATGCAGGAATGATAAATATACAAAATCTATAAAAAAACAAAAAAAAAAAAAAAAAAACACCCGGTAGCTATCCAGACGACTAGTCGCCGCAATAGGTGTTTGATCGGAAATTGTGAAAAAGTTGTGGCGACAACATGTTGTCGTTATAGGTATTTGATCGACAAATTTGAAAACCCTATGGCGACGACTAGTCGTCGCTATATGTGGTATCTATACCGTCAACAAGTCGTCACTATAGGTTTCACCTATCCAAATAACATGTCGTCGCCACTTATAATTAATAAAGCATTTTTTGAAATCATTATCAATAATATTTGTATCGACAACATGTCGACGGTATAGGGGTACCTATCCCGACGACACCTATACCGACGACGTTTTTGACATATCCTGACATGCCTGTGCCGACGGCGCTATGCCGACGATTAGTCGTTGACATACCCTATGCCGACGATCTGTCGTCAGTACAGTCGTCAAAAATTATCGTCGCCCACAAAGGGTTAATGTTAGTGATTTAATCAAATATATCCAAATTGAGTTCAGTTTTTAAAATATGGATATAATAATAAATTCTAACATAACCAAACCAATCCAAACCCAATTTGGTTGGATCGATTTATACAATTTAATTTTCAAAGTGTCTGTACACTTAAAAAAAATACATAACTTTAACATTAGCCAACTTGAAAAAAAAACAATTTTTAGTTGAATATTAAAATTTATATACAACTACTGAAAAGTATATTATAATTTTATATATTACATAATATAAAGAAAACATTTTTAGAAAAATATATGTATTAAGGATTTTATTGTGTGATACTCAATTAAAAATTATTTGGCAAATTAGTACATGATTATATATACCGAATGAAATAGTACAATCGAGATTGTGCACTTAAACAATTCAATTTTATTTAGATAGTGAATAATCTTATTGATTTCAAATTGTTAATTTGTAAAGAAGGTTAGAGCCTTTGTTTTCCAAAAATAATGTTAAAAGCCTTTTCCGGATTCATTATAGTTTGGGGTGAGCATGCAAATTACTTGATTTCACATACAATTAGGAAATATTAAGGTGCATCAGTGTTAAATGATTTGATCTCACGAATCATTACGTTTTCAGAAGTTCAAAAGCTGTAAATCATATATATCAAAAAATTAAATATAAATATACACCAACTAAAATATTGGAGAAGATATAGGAGGATAAACATTTAATATATCAAAATTCCAATTATAGCATATCTAGATTTTCCAGTTGAATTAGATATTCATAAAATATAATATAATTATATTCCTTCTTCTCCAACTAAAAACGTCGCCAAAGGCGTTGATCATCAGTTCATCACGATCACTCCCTCGTCTTTTCATTTGATCATCAGTTCATTTGATTTCTTTCACAATACAAACCAATTACCTCCCGTAACCTACCATGGCGAAGAACAAAACTAGTGTTTCTAGTAAAAGAGAAAGAAGCGATGAAGAGAAAGAAATAAATTGTAAAAGAAGGATTAAGGGTTTACTACAATTGATTGGATATCAATGCCCTACTACTGATTCCGCTACTCTACGTGCAGAAGCCGAACGCAAGCTGAATGAGATCAAAGAAAGAAAACAAATTCATCAAGATTCCAGTTCTTTAAACATCGTCGCTTGTGAAATCAAGAAAAGAAAACTCTCAACAACAGGTAGGGTTTATAGTTTGGATTCAAACCTAACGAAAGATCCATCAACGTCAAGATTACATAATCGTGGTGGGAAATGTCGTAAAGTTAACCATGATGAGAATACGATACAGCAGACTGAACTTCCACCGACAGTGAAGAGTTATATAAAGAAGATAAAAGGTTCAGAGAAGGTTGAATTCGTGTTTGAAAAGCTGTTAACAAGAAGCGATGTGAACAAGGGGCAAGGCCGCTTATTGATGCCATTAAAGCAAGTTAAAAGACGAGATGTTTTGTTTCAAATGGAGAAATTAAGAGAAGTGGTGCGTGTTTATGTGCCATCAAGGGAAGAACATTATGAAGTGTGTTTGACACAATGGGATATGAATGGAAATCAAAACTTTGTGTTGAAGTCCGGTTGGAATCAGGTTGTTAACGAGAATAAACTTGATGTGACTAAGGTGGTGCAATTATGGTCGTTTCAAGTCAGAGATACTCCATCCCTTCTACTTGTTCCTGTGGATGGCGACAATGGTGATGAAAGTGACGATGGTGATGAAAGTGACGATGATGGTGGGATCTATGGCGTTCCAAGATCCCGTGGAGTGATCATTCGGGAATCCACGATGGGTGTGACATCATCTACAAGTAAGTACATATAAGTTATATGTGTATTACAATTGCTAGTTTTGTATTTGAATTTAGTATTCATATGGAGAATATCTTGTTTTTTTTACAGGCGAAGATGAAAAAAGATTGAGATCAAGAAAAGGGAAAAAGAAGTTGTATGAGTTCTAAAAGCCAGAGAAGTTATAGTAAAACGATCTGTTTGATAACGATTGATCAATTTTTATAGTTCTTTTTTGGAGTCATTTAAACAATAATATTAATTGTTTATTGTATTAAATGATATCGATTATTATCTTGAGTTGCACTAGGTCTTTTTTTCTGTTGGACATAATTTCTATGTGTTAGATTAGTTGAAAGCTCAAGAAATATATGAATGAATATGGAAATACAAAGATTATAAGATTAGTGAATATAGTGTAATATCCATGAAATCTGTTAATGAACATATATAATAAATGGAAGTGTTTTGTTTAATGGCATTTTCAGAGGTGGGAAACTGGATATCTATTAAATTCTAACTAGTTTTAAAACCGGCAAAAAAATATTTATTTGTCTTATAAAGAAAAACCAAGATGCTTCTAAACTGGTTTTGAGATTTATATGTAGAAAGGTGTAGCCAGTTTGAACATGAAGCCAGTTTTATTCGAGTTTCCAACAGTTTTTTCTGATTTTTTTTACCCGATCTCGTGATCAATTTCAATTAATTTCGTCTTAATTGGGTTTCCAACATAAAATATAATCCATTTAAATCAGACCGGTCCAAATAAATCGAACCAACTTCATATAAATGGGTTTGGAATTGGATTCGAATCCAAATACCAAATAAGACATCCTCACAGTTAAGGTCTGTCAAGTCTTATTTTATTGTTCTTTTGAAATTTGAATAGTAAATTACCGATTTCAAATATATAAATAGTAAAACAAAATTCCCTCATATTTTGGATTATTACTATGCAATTTACTCTTTATAAGATATGGATATACATAAGCGGTATAGATATTTAAAGACAGCTACACAATAGCTATCGTGTTAAAACATTCAACCGTTATTTTGGTTAACCCTTGAAGGTTGTGGGTTTTGTATTTATCTACATCAATCCTTTTAATGTGAATTCTCGAAGGTAAAAAAAAAAAAAGTACAAATCAGTCGACTTATCTACATAAAGGGATTTGGGCTTTATGTTGGCCCAAACCTAGGCTGCTGAGGGTGTTTGTAAGTGCAAAAAGAAAATAATAATTTATTATCGGTTTATATCGGTATAAATTAAAGACAAAATTTTGTATATGTTTTTGCTAAACAGCTAAATATCATATTTTTCCCGTCTAAACTTTAAATGTCATATTTGTCATTCTTAATGTTTTTTAATATCATATATACCAAAATCTATTTTTTTTATAATTTTTATTGATTTATAATATTTCTTACCATTTTAAAATCATTAAAGCTAAAAACAACAACCAAATTGACAATATTGCCCTTAGCTCTAAATTGCAATACAACCGATCAGGTGTTCCCTATGGCAGCCTCTTAATACATACAAGCAGCCTCCTATTCCCCTGTTGTTGTCTTCAATCTTTATATTTTCACAGATTAGCACCATGGATTTTCAGATCTACAGTGCATTAGGGATCTTCTTCTTCATATTGTATCTCATACCACCTGCATCCATCAATGCAATTGAGACACCTCAACAACACACCAAATTTGGCTCTACCCAGATCAATTTAAACTCGTGCTTCTGGATTCGCACTACACCGAGCTCGTTGAGAAAACCCTTCTTCTATAGACCCTTAAGAAAGTAGTTTCTCGTCATAACATCACGTTTTTGAAGCAGCTTTGGAGAGACATTTAGATCCTAAGTTCAAATGGTTCTTACTTGAACATGGGAATCTCAAATCTCTATATGCTAATGTAGATATCTTTTAAAATTCTATAATCCTAATTGTCTCAATGACTTCTACATGCAGGGTACTAATGAATAAAATTAAAAATAATATATGGTTTAATGATATTAATAGTTGTTGTTAAAACATCAAACATTGTTTTTGTTTTTAAATGTAACCATATAATTTTTGTAAATAATGTTAATTTTAACTATTTTTGTCGTAAGTTATTTTAAATAACGTATTTTGAAACTCTTAATTATTTTAATTTGGTTTCAGAAATTTAATTTTTTAAAATTTATTTGATGATTGTTGTTAATTTATTTGATTGTAATTATTTAAAACAACAAATATTATTTTTATTTTTAAGATAACATTATAATTTTTTTATATATAATATTACATTTAACTATTATTATTGTAAGTTATTTTTAAGATACTTATTTGAAAATTCTTACTCATTATAAAAAAATATTTTCATGTTTTTTTTTGTTAATTTAGGATTACAATTTAGATTTAACACTATAACTTATAACTTTTAACTATTTATAAAATAGTCTCTTGATTTTTTTTTTTTTAAGTTTGATTGAAATTTTAATAGTTAACTGTATAACATTATATTGAAATTAATAATTTAACTATTTTGCAAAAATCATAAACTATACAAAAGTTGTGACTTTAAAATGACAATTGTTCATATGCTACAATATATCTAAACTAATAAGTTAACTATAATATGTTAAAAAGTTAAAGTCATAGTTTTATAAATAGAAGTAAAATATGGTATTTTAATATTCTAGTTTAGTTAATTTAATTTACGATTAGAATTTAGTTTTTTCATGAGTTTAACATTATTAACCAATTTATAATAATTATTAGAAAGAAATTGACAAGTCATGGAGGTTTCAAATGCATGTGCCGCAAGTAAAAATGTCTTTTTTATAAGTATATATAGATATATAGATATAGATAGATATGATAATGTATACTTATAAATAATGCAAAATTATTTTATTAAAGTACGTACGAGCAAAATCAATTGTTCATTCATGTCATGCTCTAAATTTACCATCCATAGTTCCATTCCTAGCTACAAAATTTCAGTTATATAAAGTGTATGACGTGTTATTAATAACCTTGAATGTGAAAATGTGTAGGGGTTTCAAATGCATAAGGTGTTTGAAAATTTGTGGGGGGGGGGGGGGTTCAAATGCATGAGATGATTGGAAAAATGCATCATTTGTAAGTATACTAGGTGAATATTCACGCGTTGCGCAAAATACAATAATATATTTAAAATCTTTACAAATATATGTTTTTTAAATATATCAATAACGTTGTTGTTAGCTCTTATATAATAAATTTTATAATAAATTGTTATAAACATTATTTGTTTTGAATTATAATATGGACATCTTTTAAAATTCTATAATCTCAATTGTCTCAATGGGCTCCACCTGTATGTTACACATGAATAAAATTAAATATAATATATGGTTTAATTATATTTATAGTTCTTGTTATGATTAATTAATTTTAAAAAGTTTATTTGCTAAAGATTTTAATTTATATCATTGTAATTATTTAAAACTTCAAAAATTGTTTTTGTTTTTAAAGGTAACAATATAAATTTTGCATATAATATTACTGTTAACTATTGTTGTTGTAAGTTATTTAAAATAAAGTATTTGGAAACTCTTAATTATTTTAATTTGGTTTCAGAAATTTAGCTTTTTTAAAATTTATTTGATGAATATTGTTAGTTTGTTTGATTGTAATTATTTAAAACAATAAATATTATTTTTGTTTTTAAAGAAAAAATTATATTTTTTTATATAATATTAGTTTTAACTATTCTTATTGTAAGTTATTTTTAAGTTACTTATTTGAAAATTCTTAATGATTATAAAAATAGTTTTATGTTTTTTTTTGTTAATTTAGGATTACATATTAGGTTTAACATTATAATTTATAACTTTTAACTATTTATAAATTAGTCTCTTGATTTTTTTCAATTTTAACTTAAATTTTGATTTAAGTTAACCGTTTAACATTATATTGAAATTAATAATTTAACTATTTTGTATAAAATCATAAAATCTACAAAAGTTGTGACTTTAAAATAACAAGTGTTCACATACAACAACATATTTAAACTAATAAGTTAACTACAATATGTTAAAAAGTTAAAGTCATAATTTAATAAATAAAAGCAAAAATGTGATTTTTATAATATTGTACTTAAGTTAATTTATGATTAGAATTTACTTTTTACATTAATTTAACATTATTAACCAATTTATAATAATTATTAGAATGAAAATTGAAAAGTCATGGAGGTTTCAAATGCATGTGGTGCAAGTAATAATGTCTATTTTATAAGTAACCTAGACAAATTCCTGTGCATTGCGCAACGTAGATTAAAAATATATTGTTAAAATATTGAAGAATATATGTTTAAAATGGTTATGTTATTGACATTAACTTTGACATAATATTTTGAACAATATTATTCATTGACATCAACACACCTTCATCATTAATAAAATTAAATATAATTATACATTTAAAATTATTTTTAACAATTGTTATGATTGATTAAATTAAATTTTTACTTATGCAATTATTTTCTAATTTCGATAATGATGTTCATTTAAAATACAATTTATTTGTTGTTAACATTATGTAATTTATAAATTGATGTTATTATCATTTAAAATTATTGTTCTTTAGTTTTAAATCACTTATTACTATTAATAAGTTAAAAAAAACTTTTAAGAACCACTTAATATTACTATTAAAATGTGAAACATACACTAAATAATAAACCGATAAGATAAGACAATTTGCGTTTCAAAAGAGACTTGCATGAATAATATGACATATTCATGATTTTTATAATTTGATTTTTTTATTTATAATTATGGTTCATTAGTTTTAAAACCACTTATTATTATTAATAAACGAAAAAAAACTTTTAAAAGAAACTTATTATTATAATTAAAATGTTAAACATATACTAAAATATAAAGTGATATTATAGACAATTTGCATTTTAAAAAGACTTACATGGATACTATGGATAATATTGCATATCCATGTTTTTTTTATTAATTATTACTTTGATACAACACAAACATACAAACATATATACAAATTTAATTAAATATTATCTATATCACTTTCCATAACATATGATCGATAATATGAATCTAATCTAATTTACATTAAAGTTTCAACCACAACATACAATGATTGTCTTAATAAAATACTTAAACCAAGAAAAATATAAAAAAAGAATTAGTATATAACAAACTTACAAATTAAAAACTTTAACATAATAACATGGCTCGAAAAATGGTCCAAAGCCCTCAAACAAACACAAAACCTTTAAATTTGTTTTCTTTGTGAAATTTGTATGTGATTTGTATTTGTGTATCTACTAAAAAAGAATGACATTTTTATATTAGACTATCCATTAATTGTTTTTAAACATATTATATAAGTTATAAACCTTTCATGATGTGTGATTAATTACTCTGAAGGTGAAAAGGTGTGAGGGTTTCAAATGCATGAGGTGCTTGGAAATTTGTGTGGGGGTTTCAAATGCATGAGGTGATAGGAAAAATGTCTCATTTATAATTATAGTATGATATGATATGATATAGATAGATAGATAGGTAATATGATCTTTTGTGCACTAAAACGGTAAATAAGGGCTATAAAAAGGCTAAAAAGGCCGATTTTTAAATGTGGTTAGTCCACAGCTATAAAAAAACTCCGGTTAAAACCTATTAGAAAAAAAACCGGCCTACAGAATATAAAGATAGCCGATGAAAAACCGATATACAAATTATAACCGTATCGGTTATAAATGAACCAATTATGAAAAATATCGATGTGTTTTTTTTAAGCGGTTAAAAAAACAATTCGGAAGTGCACCTCTAACTTGGTCCATAAACATAAAATTAGTTGCAAAATCAGGGGTACCAAGTGTTGTCCTCTCTTCTTGAGGTTGAGGGTTCATGTCCTGTCCGGGACATATGTGGTATCGGGAGTAATTTAGGAGTATGTTAGATTTGCTGTTTAAGAAAAAAAATCATTTTTCATCCATTACTTAATTTAGACCTGTTGAAGTTGTACAAAAAAGTATTGTATCAAAAGTCTGGACTTTTCATACTTGTAGAGCTTTTTAAAAACATTTTTTTAAAGATCAAAATTATATTGACAAGAAACCTGATAAAAAATGACATTACAAAGAAAAAATAAGGAAAATTGAATAATCTAACCATTTTTTGGTGTATCAGTGAATAAAATAACATCTATATTTTTTTTCATAAAATAACCAACGTTTCCGGAACAGGCCACTCTGGAGTACATTTTGGAGTAAGTAGCTGGGTCGGACAATCAGAGCCCTTCAGGAATATCCAGTTCGAACTAAAAAGACAGAAAATCATTTTCAGAGTTTATTCTGACACATTTCGGATCTCGATTTATAAAAACATTCTAGGCACTACTAAACATTTCAGACTAAAGATATGAAACACGATCATAATGACCTGGTTGTTTTACCGGTAGGTCTTTTACTCTTACACTTTTAGTATTTTAATTTTAAGATTTTATGTAGTAAGTTAGTCGGAAATACAAAGAACATTTCCAGAATGCACAAAACACGTTTGGAAGTAGCAATACATGTTAACATTACATTAGGACCAACCCAAAACTAGTTTAATTATTTGTATTAAGGTATTATACATCATAAATTAGTATTACAGAACAAAAAATAACATTCCGGAATGCGAGGAACATGTTCGAAACATGAAGAACATTCTGGAACATGACCGGAACACGAAGAACAAAAAAAATACCATGTTTAGAATGTTCATCACTTTTCGTTCTAGAATAAGATTTAAACTTATAACACATTTTATATTTGCAGCAACACCAAATTTTTTATGCGTCAATTACACTTACTTGCAAACCCAAACTCGCTTTGGATATTTTTGCGGCATTCAGAGACAGAAAGACATCCAAGACTATGTTCCAGAATTCATGTTGTGGAAGGTGGTTAGATATTTCTGAGGCAGATGAAGATCCTTTACTTCTACATTATGTGTTTTGCCACGAAGTTATCATGATCCCTCGAAGAGAACTAGAGGAAATGGTTTTTGAGATCATGGGTGACGATCTGTCTTTCAGGAAGAAATGTTTTTTTTTTCTTTTCACTGGCCTCAAGTTTGGTAACTATTTTCCTGCCTTCGTTTCGGGTGCCACCTTCCGATCCCGTGTATTTCCTATGGTCGCAAAGAATGTGTTCGTCAGATTAGAACATTTGGTTGATGTGTTTGAAAATTCGCTTAAAGACTTATCGGACGCGAATAATGTCAGTGTATGTATTTTATATATGTTAAAGAAGGTTTTCAAATGGTGGTTTCCTCGTTAGCCTATGATAAAGGAGTATTTCACTTTCCTATCCAACCTTGATGAGTTTAACATGCATCATGTTATTAAGTTAGAGTAATCGTCACTAATCATTAATTCTTTTTTAATAAAACATACTAATCCCTAATTCTATTGGGTTTAATTGTGAAATTTTGTATGTTGTAGATATCCACAGGGGAGGATAATTTGGGATCAACTGTACTCTCAGCTACTCATTATATTCATTACGTTAGATAATATTATACATCCGGTGGAACCAAAAGCTAAAAAACCTCAAAAATTGACGTACACCTTAAACGGATTTTAATACGCTTTTAAGGTAAAATACATGATTAACAATTTAATATTTTTTTGATTGATAATATTCTAATACATGTTTCTTTCAGATATAGATTCTTGAGAGTCTTCTTGTGAGCAGTGTGTTTGGTACCTGACAACCAAATGTGATCCATCGGGCTGTTGCATGGTCGAAACTGAAGAAGATGCATGCGGACTAGTTAAACCAGTTTCTTATCATCAATGACATATTATTACTCATATAATTTAAAATTTTCATCTACATGTAAACTTTAAGTTTATTTATAATTTTATAACTTTGTTTAGCAGGATAATAGGCTTATATAGAAGTTAGAGCTGACAGTAGATGAGAGTGATGCTGGATGGTGGACTTGTAGCTCATCATGGATTGAGCGCCTTCATCTAGCTACCACAGATGTTCACATGGTACCTTTGTTGGGTTTTGAACCAACCAGCAATCGTAGCTCTCGAAAACTCTGTTGAACTATGAAGCGCCATTTTAGATAAGTGATCATATAATCCTCTGTTCTCATGATATCAGCCGGATAAATACATGGAACAACGTCGTACTTATTGTCCAGCAGTTTGTTTCTCGATTTCCGATTTGTTTGACAAAGAACTAAATTGAACACATCAATTAGGTTTTGACCGGGCCCGGTACATAGGTCAAAACAAAATCATCGAGGGGCCCAGATATCGCTTCTAATCCTCCAAGGACTAGAAGGAACAGATAAACTTCGACTCATATACTTGTTTCTACTACTTGTTGAATTATACACAAATGCACGTTTTATAACATCAAGTTACTGATGCGTTTACGTGCAATCAATGCACAACCAACTCATAGGTAACAACTCATATCTCTAGGTTTGAAGACTTATATGATATTACCGTTTCACGATCACTCGAGATAAATTCCATGAAGTGATACAAGTGAGCGTGGGTTAATTCCAATACTCATAACTTATGAGTACTCATGAATGTTGTAGCAACCATTGCTATGTCTAAACACGTTTAGCCATATACAAACTCGATTCATGACAGTCTTAATTCATACCTACTTCCAACATATGAACGACTGTGGAGTGTTTAAATAACTTAGTCATTCGGAAAGAATAACCTAGCTATTCTGGAAGTCAAAACATGCAAAGTGAAACACAATAATAATCGAATCCAATATGGTCTCAGAACCCTTTTGAATAAATAAAACCACCTTTTATTTATCACCATATTGATTACACATTATTCATTGTATAATGTTTCAAATAATCAACTTAATACTTGAACAAAAACAACAGTCGTCCCATGCTCCTAGCACGTACACTTTGTTTTTCTAAACAATAGTTATGCCATACTCCAAGTATGCACACTATGTTTGTCTATGATCTTTACTTTGTGAAATAGATCAATTGAACATGATTCCAATGATGCTCATTTCACAATCCCAAATCCTTATTGTAAATGTAAGAATTCCTGATTCCTACAATTTACCAAAAAAACTGTTAGATTTTAAACTTATATGCACTGATCCTCTCGTAATGATTATGCACAAGGTCACCAAAACCTTGTCATCAGTCATTACAGAGGATTCCAAAGGAGATCAACTCTATGGAAACGAACTCTCATATTCAAAGTACATTGCTTTGAACATCCTTCTTGCATAAAAGTTTCTAACTTTCTCATAGATTCTTAATATCCAACTCCCAATATGGAAAATTTCCATATTCCTATTTTGATTATCATATCTGAACAAGAGCTACCTCTTTTCAGAATATATCCATATGGTCCTTCCAAAATTTAACACTATACTTCCAACTGTCCCTGAGCAACCAATCTTTGGTGAGCCTTAGATAGTCCTCGACAATTGCTTAATCATTTTAGTCTTATCCAATTCTATACTTTTCCCTTCTTAATGCTCTGAGCATTTGGAAAATTTAGAAAGGATGAATATTATAGCACATGTGACCGATCCTATACCCGAAGCATATGGGACACGATTCATGATGTCTCACATAAAGACCTGATACTGGATCAGTCTTTTGCTACAATATTTTTTTATTTTCCATGTTTTCAAAAATCGACTATGAAGAGGGACGTCGTGATCATAATCGAATTTGAGAACGCAATATATATATAGAATTTCCTTATGTTGAACCATTCCAACATAAAATTCATATATATATCCTTGATTAAAGATGATTAAGAACTCAATCTAAGCTTTTAGAATTGAAATGAAGTATAATTTCCTCTCCCTTAATTATAGCAAAACAACTTTTTCAACCCCTACAACTTTACGAATTGACACTTTTGTTTTATATAATTAACATTGCTAACTTGCAACACTAAACATAATAATCATGCTCCCACTAACATGATGATTATCAGCATAACACTTATGCTCCCACTAGCTCTCACATATTTCCAGAAATCAGCTGGACTTCTGAAATTTAGATTCGTACACCCTTTCTTAGATAGCTCACATGTGTGTCTAAACAATTTCCAGAACTATAAAAAGGGATTTCGTAATCATAGTCTTAATTGTTTAGACCTTTGCCATTTCTCACAAGTCCATGTTAGTGTGCCGGTTAACCACACACGCTCCACTAACGACTTTGAGAATGCAAACATCACAATTGCTATCTACTTAAAATCCTCTTAGTGAAAGCATTTCCTCACCATCATTTTCATGAATCGGAGAGAAACCTTATGACACTTAGATTTTATGGTGTATGAGTTCCTATCCATGTGAATTTGTCAAAACCATAATCACAAGACAAGGTTAGTAACAAATTCAGCCTTACATGGATTGAACTTGTTCAATCTTAATTTCTTGTCATCTGGTAGCACAAGGCCCACCAATGCTTCCAAGCTGTTATGCACACAGTTTAGAACTAACAGAACTCGTATGCATAGTTAACTCAATAGGAACAGACACAGAAACAAGAATTATGTCAACTTAATAGGTTGCAAACCTTAAGTCGTGTGCTAGTGATAAAACTCAGGTTTTACTCTTGATTAAATCTTGAAATCCTTTCAGGATCTTTAAGACTCCCACTGTCCTCTTGACAAATAAGTTTCCCTAGTCAAGAACCATTCCTTGACAAAACAAATATTCAAGGGATAGTGCAGATTCTTATCAAGATAAACACTTCACACAATTGGTCTTAGTTGGTCTTTGTCTTATCCAAGACATCACAACTTACCAATTTCGAATGTACAGGAGTAGAAAACATTTTACACTACATTTGATAAGTGTTTTAAACCTTACTTTATGTCACTCAATGTTACAATCTTGGATTATGACTCTAAGAGTTGTTTTGGAACGAAGTATGATCCATCTTCTTGATTTTTACCATTCCAACAATTCATGACCCCTCATCTTAGTCATAACAATGCACTAAGATGTCCTTAGAGTATGAATTTGTGATATGGTTTCATAATCATTAAGATGATCATAAAAACATGTATGATCCATCTTCTTGATTTTAACCATTCCAACAATTCATGACCCCTCATCTTAGTCATAACAATGCACTAAGATGTCCTTAGAGTATGAATTTGTGATATGGTTTCATAATCATTAAGATGATCATAAAAACATAATACTAAAGTACTCTCCCATCTTTTTAGATTTGAGAAACTTTTATCTTTCTGCCAAATTTGATTCTTCTCATCCGCTCTGCCATACATTGAAACTTTTCCAATGTTACAGAATTATACTTAACCTTATAAGTATAACCATATTTACTAATCTTTAGTAAATCATTACGAATTGATCTTTGTGGTGGACCTTGACCAGCACACACCCAGTGTACCTAATTCCTTTGTCCTTCAATTGACTCACATATGCATGTGATCAATGAATTAGTCTCAATTTTACAAAGATGAAAATTCTCATTCATCATACAATACAAATTGTATGATTCCAAGTTTCTGTCTAACTGAAGCTTGGGTGATGAGAACCTTTCCTCATTTGGTAAATTCAGACACTACCACATATGAGAGAATCAAACTCATATTTCCAATATTGCTAGAAACATACAAACATCAATTTTCCATAAATACCATTGTAAGGGGATATAATATAAAATAAACTAAACAGAACTTTTATTTCTTTATTAAAATGCGGAAAAATATTCCTTACAATGCAACTTTAAATGAAAACTATGCTATTACATATTTCTTAGCAATCTATCATAACTTTTAAGTAGTGGCTCAAAAATCCGATCCTCGAACCATGCGATAGAAATCCATCTTCGTGATCAGATTCAACACACTCTTCTTTTAACCTTCATTTTGCTCGATCCTGCTAAACATCAAGATGCAACCTAGTCACATCATGTAATAAGAATCAACAATTAGGAACTTTAACAAAGTTAGATAGTGGATTTACCTGAAGCCGAGTCAAACATTTGTCTCTACTTGCTTTCAAATATTTTAGGTATTCAGGGCAGCTTCGCTTCCAATGTCCCTTCTCATGACAATAAAAACATATAGACTCTTTGGGAATGGTACACGAGACAATCACAGACTTAGCCTTTCCCTTTACCTTTTGGTCAACCGGGTTGACCAAGGCCGATCCCCTTCCACTGGGACGAGAAAGCTTTTATGGACTTCCAATGTTACCATTGTCCATGTCCATGGAAGTTTGAGAAATAGATTTTCCATCAATATTTGCTTGACCATTGCGCCAAATCATTGCTGATTCAACAGCAACAAGCAAATAAGAAAGATCTATTAGGGTTATGTCGGGATCTGTCATATGGTAGTCTTTAATAAACTCACTATATGACTCAGGAAGTGACTGAAGAACCCAGTCAACAGCAAACTTCCTTGAAATAACAACACCCAACATTCTCAACCTGTCTATGTGTGACTTCATTCCTAAGACATGAGTGCACACAGGTCTTCCATCTTTATGTTTCATTTCTAGTAGAGCTTGAGTGATCTTGAACCTTTCAAGTCTTCGGGCTTGTGGGTCAGGGAGAATAAATGGAGGAGGTGGGGGGAGTCAAGCATGATGTTGAGGGACATCATCTTCAGGAGGAAAGCTTGTTTCAAGCGATTTGGGAAGATCATAGTTGTCTGAACCAGACATCTACAATGGGAGAAAATCAAGTTAGTTGATTCAAGTCCTTAATATAACACCCAATATGAAATATTAAGGTTAGGACCCAACACAATATTTTATAACTTGGAAGAGGGATGCCGTAATCCAAGCTATAAAATATTTGAAGGTAGGTGAATGACGATTCACCAATTTCCACAATGAAAAACGAAATAATTTATTAGCTTTTAATTGGATTTGAAACTCCTAGATCTTTTGAGATTCATTGAACTTTTCAATGGCATGTTTCAATCTCGATTGTGCCCTTCAAGTTTTGTGAGTGGGATGCCGAGGATCACAAAACAAGGTGTGAATAACCATGCAAACTCACTTGGTACCCTTAATATTATCACCTAATCGATGTGCCGGTTAACCACACACGCTCCACCGATCTATGATAAACATTAAGTCACCCTTCGTGATCCTTACTAGTCCAAGTTAGTGTGCCGGTTAACCACACACGCTCCACCAACGACTTGGTAAGGTACAAAGTGTGAATTTCATGGGTTAGCACCATATTCACATTTTCCTAAAGTAACTAAGATTGGGAATTTATAAAAGGTTTAGTTACTTTATAATATTCATTATACTTTTAATGATAATTTAAAGTCATTGTCCTACCCATTCGGCTAACGACCCTCCACCGATCAAGGAAGCGGTGGGTGAGAATGGACACCCATTAAGTTGCCATTTTATAGGCAACAACCTTATACCCCCTTATAGACCGGCTTCGTGAATGAGGCCTACTAACGGTAAAACGACTTGATCTTATACATATATATAATAATTAACCATTAATGTTATAAATAGTATAAGGGTTGGATTTTAACTTTTAAAACTCTAATGGTTTGGAATTAAAGTTTATTAAAGTGTGTGAAACTTTACAAATTCCAAAACTTGAGGGCAAGTTTTGTAACTATCCAAAACTTTTCATTTCATAACTTATGAATTAAAGGTTCATAAAAATGAAGACTCTTCATTTTATGTAACTTATGTGTTTTAAATGTGTGTTTAAAAGAAGTGACCTTTGGATATCCATAACTTGAGGACAAATTATGGACTCCATTAAAACACATAAATGATCAAGAATTAATCCTAAACAATTCAGCAAATAATTCCTATCATCTTCTAAATTCATAAGAACATGAACATGATCATCAAAGTTTCAAGAATTATATGAACACATACAAAGCATGAAATTTTGATATAAGCTATTGTAAATGGATTAGAACAACCATTACACCAACTAAAACAAGTTTTAAAACACCAAAACAGTTTAGGGTAATGTTTCTAGTCCATTTTCAGCAGCAAAAGTTAAAAATTTGCATTCTGAGGCTCCTACTCGCCGAGTGCACGAACCTACTCGGCGAGTAGGATGAGTTTACACATGAACTCGGCGAGTCCCCCCATGGACTCGGCGAGTTCAACAGGCAGACAGCAAAAAAACGACTTTTTTCCACTATTTTGTATCAAGTATCAAACAAACAAGCCTAGGCTCTGATACCACTGTTGGGTTTTGAGAATTCTAACACTTCCTAAGTGTACATGCAACCCTAATAAAACTTGGATCTATGTTTGTCTAAGGTACATGCAAAATATTATTTTCCAAGGTTTATAACCTATCTAGCATGGCATGGGGTACTTTTAAACATAAAAGGACTAGATGAATTACATACCTTTTGTTGATTGTTGATTCCTTGGAGTTTGAGAGCCAAGCACCAATAATGTGAATGCCTCAAATGGAAATCACAAATCACCACAAACTTGGAAAATGTATGAGAGAGTATACTAACACTTAGAAATCGGCCACCACTATTACACACACACTCGGGTCTTATTTCATGCAACATGAGCTTGTTTATATAGTGTGCATGGTTAGGGTGAAACCCTAATAACCCATGTCTTTTCCTTTCCAAGGATCCATGGGTTAAAAGCTCCATGGATCATCCATGGACTTCCACATAAGCTTAGCCCATTAACAAATGAGTATTAGCCCACACCATATAAATATAATAGCCCATGATTTAATTAGTCTTCCTTTTAATCACTAAATTAATTCATAATTAATTCAAGATTAAAACTAATTAAATAACATGACTTTATATTAATATATTATAACTTATAATATATTAATAAATCGTAAGTATACAATTCTCATAAAATTATCCATAAACAGTTTGGGTGAAGTGCAACCCAAATGGACCATGCCGGGTCGGGTCAAGTATATACCAAACAAGTTATGGACTTAGCCACCTTATCCAACAACCTTCTCTAACACCATCACCCCAATAGTCGCCTACCCATGATCCTCGACAAAAAAAGGAACAAACAGTTGTTGTGAAAGGTTCAAATGCATCTAACCCACCACCACCACCACCCATTGTACCATTGTAATGTCCCAAAAGCAATAGTAAAAAATTTTCATTTTCAATAAACATTTTTTCAAAATACAATCATAGAAATTAGAGTATCAATAACATCTCTCAGGTAAAAATCAACAGGATGATGTGTACGATCACGCTTTCGCCTTTCCTCGATCCTTTTAAGTACCTGACATATTTAAATCCACAAATATAATCCAAATCTTAGTATGTTCCCACAAAATACCCCACACAACAATCCACATACAATGTATGCACACATAAGCTTACATTCTAACTTGACCACGTCACAAGGCCTACAGTACACTTGGACCACTCTCCTTGGGCCTATAGTCCGACTGGACCACCTCGCAATGCCTACAATACACCTGGATCGCCTAGACATCTTGGCCTACAGAACAAAGCAGGATAACCTCAACCCAACCACAATATGTCGACATATGCATATAGATAAAAAAATAACCAGCAAAGCACAGGTAATCATAACAGATCTACCAATCTAATAGATCACTACAATATACTAACATCCAACATACAAGGATACATACTGCAGTACAAAGTATAAAGATAAAACTCACCTTACAATCAAGCAGATAAACAGTACAGCTCACACGGATCCCAGAACTGGTACTACGTGTCACCTATACCACAAACACGGAAAAATCCTTAATCTACAGCCCAAACACCCTTAAGTTGACCAAAAGTCAACAGTCAACAACCAGCCACCATATCGTGGCAACTCCATGAAGAAACAGTCACAACCAGCCAGCCACCACGTTGTGACATCAACCTAAACGATCAATTACGAACAACCTCCTTCTCCACGACGTGGTGAGTAAGATGCCACGCCATGGGAATTTCTTTTGAACAAATTAATGGATTGAGTTCTTAATCCATTAAGCTACACTCTCATCTCTTACAGAAAGCTACCTAACGTCCAGTAGCTTCATAATAACCCTTGCTTTATGGACATACATGTCTAACGCATGTCTTGAACTTGGTTAGGTAAAAAAGGGTGAAAACAAGGTCAAATCCTCATGCATGGAACCAAAACTCAACCATTATTTAGATCTGAAACAGTAAACCTCAAAGAGACCTCAAGAATCCATAAAGTCGCCAACTTTACAGAATCCATCTACTCAAACTCTCCCAAACATGGAAAAGATGCATAAAATCCTAGATCTAGCATGTTTGAACACAAAAGGTAGAAGATTAAGGACTTACAAGATTCCAGAAACAATACAAGATGATGAGGATAGGATTTTCTTGCTGGAACAATACACCCAAGATGTCTTCTTCTTCTTTAAAGGACCTAAACCACCACAAAATCTCACGAGGTCAACAATGGAGGCTAGGGTTTTCTTTAGATTGAAAAGGGGGTGATGGAGGTTGAGGATGAGAAAACCATAGCCGTCATAACCCTTAAATAGGGGTACAAACCTCAGAAATTAGGGTCTAGCATAAAAAAAGCTGCCACGCCGTGGCCACGACCTTGCCACACAGTGGCGTGCACCAAAATGTGCATTTCTTAACGGATAAGGCCATGTCGTGGTGCCTTCCCCACCATGTCGTGCCCAACCAAAACTTCATATTTTAGTTTTTAAATGCCAAAAATACAAAAGGAAATATACCTAGAACTGGAGTTACAATTCTCCCCCACTCGAACTAGATTTTGTCCTCGAAATCCTCAATTTAAAACAGATCCAGGCAGCACTCACGCATCTCCCTCTCAGGCTCTCAAGTCCATACTAAGCCCTTCCGGTGATGCCGATGCACCTTGACCAAGGGCACCGCGTTGTTGCGTAAGGCCTTCTTCTTCCCGAATAATAAGATTATTCAAACTCCACAGTCGCTCGTACTTTTGGAAGTAAGTAGTGAATCAAGACTGTCATGAACTGGATTGTAGATTGTCTAAAGGATAGACATGGCAATAGAATTGCTGCAACATTCATGAGTACTCAGAAATTAAGATTTGAGTATTGGATAAACCCTCGCTCAGAGTATCACTTCATGGAATTCATCACGAGTAATACTGAGACGATAATATCTTATAATTTTGAAACGAAGATATATGAGTTGTGATTTGCAAGTCGGTCATGCATTGGTGATACGAAAACGCATCAGTAACTTGGTGTTATAAAACGTATTGTCATGCATAATTTGATGAGTGAAAGATACAAGCATATGAGTCAACGTTTATTCGTTCCTTTTGCCCTAACAGGAAAAGCAATATCTGTGGGCCCCTCGATGATTTGGTGTTGACTTATGTGCTGGGCCCAGCCAGGACTAAATTGATGTGTTCAATTAGAAGTCCTACATCATCACAAATCAGGAATCGGGAAACATAGATTCTGGACAAAGAGATTGATTACATTCCATGTCTTATGTCTAGGGATATCTAGCAGAACGAAGGATTATATGATCACTTATCTTAGGACACGTAACTGACTGGGTCAGAGTTCGGCAACAGCTTTTTGGAAGCTACAATTTGCTGGTCAAATTTAGAAGGCATACTAGCAATTATAGTTACAGACTTATCCAAGTGGGAGACTGTTGGATTAGGTGTCTAAGCCCATAACTATAATTGGTATGTACTTGAATTGATAGCAGCACAGTCCTTTTGGGTTACCCTCAACCTAGCAACTAGACAAGGAAATTATGAAAGGAGAGATATTAATTTATAAGATTAATGAATTAATATAAATGATTTATTAATATGTTAAAAGATTAATATATTAATTAGAAATCATTATGTTTAATTAATAGTTAGCCATAAATTAATCAGAATTAATTTTGGGGTTAAAAGAATTAATTATAAAGTGCAGGGACTAGTTTGCAATTAACTAATAGTTGAGTGGAAGGTTCCAGAACCCCCTTGGAAGGAGGTGGACGAAATTCTTAGGGGAAACTCTAGAGATTTCGTCCAAGGGGTCCAAATAAGGCCTTTGGATCTTGCTTAGGCCCTAAGCAAAGGATAACTAGGGTTTTTCCCTAAACCCTAGATCCCTCAGCTATTTAAGGAGCCTCCTGGCTCACATTTGAGGTCACTGATTTCTTTGGAAGAAACCATAAGGACGAAATTGCATACTCTCTCCATCCTCTCTCCTCCAAGTTTCCTTCTTGCTAGTTCTTGGTGTGATTCCATTAGAGGCGTTACATTTGTGGTGCTAAGCTTCCAAGAAGATCAAGATCAAGATCAAGAGGATTATCAATTGTTTGCTATAACAATTGAAAGGTATGTAACTCCTAAACCCTAGTTTGTTAATTTCGAAATTAGCCTCTCTCCTCTAGGGTTCTTGTTTTGCAATTCAAAGTTATATGTTCAATAGTTAAAACATAGATCCAAAGTAGGTTGCATGTGAACTTAGGAATTGTTTTCTAGTTTATTTGTTTTACCTAAAACCCATCAGTGGTATCAAAGCCATTGTTTGTTTTAAATTGAATTGCTATAATTGTTGAATTGCAAATTAGGGTTTATAGCTATTAAACCCTAAAGGCCAAATTTTCGATTTCTAGGGTTTTGGATAAAAGGTTTTTTTTTTCGAAACCTTAGCCTCCAAAGAACCCTAATCGAAATTAGGGTTATGGTTTTGAAAACCCTAGCCTCCTTCCTTGTAAATTTCAAAATTGCTAGAAGTTTTAGGGTTTCTTGTTTTGGATAATTGTTACTTAATTAGATTAATTGGATAATTATCCTTACCCTATTTTTCGAAATTTAGAGGGATAAGGATTAGGATTAAATTAATTGATTAATTTAATTAGATAATCCTTACAAGATTTAATAATTTGATTAATAGTTAATTAAAAGATAAATATTAAATCTAGTTAATTGGTTTATTTAAATTTAAATTTAATAGTTTGAATTTCGAAATTTATATAAACCCTTGAAGTTTTAAAAATGTTTTAAAACACACCCTATATATGTATTATGATTAAAAGTTTAATATTATATATGTATAAGAATATGGTCAGTCAAATCGCTAGTATGCCTCATTCACGAAGCTAATCTATAAGGGGGGTATAAGGAAACTGCCTATAAAATGGTAGTTGAATGGGTGTCCACTCTCACCCACCGCTTCCTTGATTAGTGGAGGGTCGTTAGCAGAACGGATTTGATATGACAACTACTTCTCATTAAAAGTATAATGACATTAAAGAAAGTACTAGAACATTATTTTTAAAATCCCAACTCTAGTTACTTTAGGAAAAATGTGAAAAGTATGCTAATCCATGAAATTGCACATTATGCTTTATTGGTCGTTAGTGGAGCGTATGTGGTTAACCAGCACACTAAAGGGCACTAATAAAGAGTAGTAATGGGTATCTCATAATTGTCATTTTGATGGAGCGTGTGTGGTTTACCAGCACATCAATAGTTAATGATAAAGACAATGAGGTTACCAAGCACATTTGCATGGTTATTCACGTCTTGTTTGTGATCCTCGGCATCCCAGTCACAAATAGAAGAGCATAATCTGAGATTAAAACATGCCATTGAATAGTTTCAATGTATCTCAAAAGAATTAGGAATTTCACTTCGTTTGTTTCGTCTAATGGTGGAATTGGTGAATCGTCATTCACCTACCTTTATGAAATTTACACTTGGATCTCGGCATCCTATTTCTAAGTTGTGAATCTTCATAGTTGGATCCTAACCTTGATATTTTATCTTTGGGTTATTATATTGAGGTATCTTGAAATCTAACTAAAACTTTCTTTCTTTTCAGATGTCTACTCCTGGAAACACTTCTGCTTCATCCTACTCCAACCAGAACTTCTCTTTGCTCAATATCTGCTCCAAAGTCGTTATGGATGGCTCAAACTATAACTATTGGATGCGCAACATCAAGATGGCTCTTCGTTTTGAGAACAAAGAATATGTTCTTGAAAAGGAGCTCAAAGAGCTTGATGAGTCTGAAGCTACTCCTGAAGATCTTGTTGCCTACAAGAAACATTACGATGATGCTACCAAAGTGGCGTGCATCATGGTGGCAACCATGTCCCCAGAACTGCAGAGGTACTATGAGGACTACTGGCCTTTTGAGATGAACAAGGACCTTATGGAAAAGTACCATAAGCGAGCTCGTCAAGAAAAGTTTGAAGTAGTCAAGTCACTCATGGCTTGCAAGATGAAAGAAGGGGAATCGGTTGTGTCACATGTGCAAAGAATTCAACGCTACATAGAGCATTTGGTCAAGCTCAACATTCACTTTGATGAGGAATTGGCCATTGACATGGTCTTGAACTCACTACCTGATTGTTATGGTCAGTTTATTCTAACTTACCATTTGAACAATACTGAGCTGACCTTGGCCCAATTGCACAACTTGTTGCAGACAGCTGAGGCAGGAATGAAGGGTAAAAGTATACCCTCCACGCCTACAAGTGCCCCTGTGTTGGCTATTGGACAGGGAAAGGGGAAAAAGAGGAAAGGTCCTCCCAAGCAAAACTGGAAGAGCAAGGCTCAAGCTGGGTCGTCTAGTAATGGCCCAAAGGCTAAGCCCAATGGTTCCACTCCCCATGTTTCTGATCCAAAAGAGGCCGTTTGCTTTTACTGCAATCAAAAGGGGCATTGGAAGAGATCTTGCCCACAATATCTGCAAGATATCAAGGATGGCAAAGTGAAGCCATCTTCGGCAGGTATTTATACTATTTCTGCTAATAACTCATTATCTTCTCGTTCATGGGTCCTTGATACAGGATGTGGTTTTCATATCTGTTCTGATTTGCAGGGACTAAAGGAAAGTGAGGAGATAGAGCGAGGAAGGATAAACTTGATCATGGGAAACAGAAAGTCTTCACCAGTGACCAAGATCGGAGTTTATCAGCTTCTGCTTAACAATGATGTTAGATTAGATTTAATAAATTGTTGCTATTCGTCTGAGATGACGAGAAACATTATTTCATTTCATGCATTGTTCAGACAAGGTTTCAAATATTCTTTTAATGATTTGAATGGTTCAATTTCTGTTTATAAGAATGGTGTTTTTATGTTTGAAGCTTTACCTTGTGATGGTGTGTATGAAACAGTGACTTGTGTTGATAGCTTAGGAAATAGTGTACTTAATATTGACTTGTCTAATAGTGTAGACAAGGCATGCTTGTGGCATTGTCGTCTTGGACACATTAACAAGAAACGCATAGCCCAACTCCAAAAGGATGGAGTGTTGGAATCATTTGACCTAAAATCAGATGATATGTGTGAATCTTGTCTTTTGGGAAAGATGACAAAATCACCATTCACAGGGTCTTGTGAAAGAGGTGAAGGTCTGTTGGATCTCATACACACAAATGTGTGTGGGCCCTTCAGATCAACTACAAGAGATGCTAATCGATTCTATGTGACTTTCACTGACGATTATAGCAGATATGGATATATCTACTTGATCAAGCATAAGTCAGAAACTTTTGAAAAGTTCAAAGAGTTTAAGCATGAAGTCGAAAATCAATTGGGCAGAAAGATAAAGATACTTAGATCCGATAGAGGCGGGGAGTATCTTAGTATCGAGTTTAACGACTATCTGAAAGAATGTGGGATAGTCTCACAATTGACTCCTCCTAGGACACCACAGTTAAATGGTGTAGTTGAGAGGCGTAATCGAACCTTGTTAGACATGGTTCGTTCTATGATGAGTCGGGCTTCGCTTCCTATTCACTTCTGGGGGTATGCCTTAGAGACAGCCGCCCACATCCTCAATCTTGTCCCTACAAAGAAGGTTGCCAAAACACCTCACGAAATGTGGACAGGGAAAGTTCCCTCGTTAGCACATATTAAAGTCTAGGGTTGTGAAGCTTTCGTAAGACGAGAGACTCACGACAAGCTAGCAGCTAGAAGTGAGAAATGTGTTTTCATTGGTTACCCAAAGCAGTCTTTTGGATATTTGTTCTACAGGCCTAGTGAGAACGTGGTCTTTGTAGCACGAAGAGGAGTCTTTCTGGAGAGAGAGCTCATATTCAAAGAGGACAGTGGGAGCACCATTGACCTTGAAGAAATTCGAGAGTCAGCCAATGAAGGAACCTTAGATGACACTAGCACTCAACCAGAGGAAACAGTTCCTGTTGAACCAATCGATAACTCATTACCTCTTAGAAGATCCACTAGGGTGAGTGTGCCACCTGAGTTGTATGGTTTTCATATTACTTCAGATGGTGACACATTCATAAGTGACAGAACACTGGTAAACTTAGATGAACCAGTCACTTATAAAGAAGCAATGGCAGGCCCAGAGGCTTCCAAGTGGAAAGAGGCAATGGACAGCGAGATTAAGTCCATGTATGACAACCAAGTTTGGAATTTGGTTGATAGTGCACCAGGTCGTAAGACAATTGGGTGCAAATGGATCTTCAAGAAGAAGACAGACATGGATGGAAATGTGCACACATTCAAGGCTCGACTGGTTGCAAAAGGTTTCACTCAAACCCCAAGGGTTGACTATGATAAGACCTTCTCGCCAGCTGCCTTTCATGATTATGAAATCTGGCAGATGGATGTCAAAACTGCTTTCCTTAATGGGAAGTTGGTTGAAGATGTTTACATGAGTCAGCCAGAGGGTTTTGTTGATGCAAAGTTCCCCAATAGAGTGTGCAAGCTTGAGAAATCCATTTATGGATTGAAACAAGCATCTCGCAGTTGGAATCTTTGCTTCCATGAGAAAGTCAAAGAGTTTGGTTTCTCTAGAAGTGAAGATGAGTTCTGTATGTATATCAAGGCTAGTGGGAGTATAGTAACTTTTCTGGTGTTGTATGTCGATGACATATTACTCATTGGTAACGACGTTCCAACCTTGAAAGAAGTTAAGTCTTGGCTTGGAAAGTGCTTTGCCATGAAAGACCTTGGAAAAGCTGCCTATATTCTTGGGATTAGAATATTGAGAGATAGAAAGAAGAGACTAATTGGACTTAGTCAGAGCACATACTTGGATAAGGTACTAAAGAGGTTTAGTATGGAAAATTCCAAGAAGGGAGAGCTACCTATCCAGAGCAATACCAAATTGAGTAAGACTCAATGCTCGAGTACAGATGTTGA
Source organism: Lactuca virosa (assembly GCF_052849685.1). NCBI lineage: Eukaryota > Viridiplantae > Streptophyta > Magnoliopsida > Asterales > Asteraceae > Lactuca > Lactuca virosa. Next base: position 169,330,447 of record NC_136428.1, on the reverse strand, counting down.
AATAGATGACATGAGTCGTGTACCTTATGCTTCCGCTGTCGGATCGATCATGTACGCTATGACATGTACTCGCCCTGATGTGGTATTTGCTTTGAGCATGGTCAGTCGCTATCAGGGAAACCCAGGTAGAGCTCATTGGATAGCAGTTAAGAATATACTCAAGTATTTGCGAAGGACAAAGGACTGGGTCCTTGTACTTGGTGGCAATGATACTTTGAGAGTAGATGGTTACAGTGATGCCAGCTTTCAGACGGATAGAGATAACTTCCGTTCTCAATCGGGCTGGGTATTTTTACTGAATGGAGGAGCAGTTACTTGGAAAAGTTCCAAGCAAGATACGGTGGCTGATTCTACTTGTGAATAAGAGTACATAGCAGCGAGTGAAGCGTCGAAAGAAGCAGCTTGGTTGAGGAACTTCATCGGAGATCTCGGAGTTGTTCCAACCATCCAGGAGCCTATGGAACTGTTCTGCGATAATGAAGGAGCGGTTGCCTTGACAAAGGAACCGAGAGATCATGGTAAAACCAGACATATCGACAGAAAGTACCATTTCATCAGACATAGAGTAGAAGAAGGCCATCTTATAGTAAAGAGGGTGTCATCTGAAGATAACCCAGCAGATCCCCTCACAAAGGGTCTGAGTAGGGCTAAGCATATTCAGCATGCTCGGAGCATAGGACTGAAAGATGATATTAGTTTTAGTAGTTAGATTAGTTTTGTTCTGAAACTTGTAACAAATTAAATGTAATTGACTTTTGGTGATTAAATAATAAAGTATTATTTATAAGTTTGGTTTCTGCCTTTTGTCAATTGTTTATTATTGTGTTTCATTTTTGCATGTTTTACTTCCCGAATAATAAGATTATTCAAATTCCACAGTCACTCGTACTTTTGGAAGTAAGTAGTGAATCAATACTGTCATGAACTGGAATGTAGATTGTCTAAAGGATAGACATGGCAATAGAATTGCTGCAACATTCATGAGTACTCAGAAATTGAGATTTGAGTATTGGATAAACCATCGCTCAGAGTATCACTTCATGGAATTCATCACGAGTAATACTGAGACGATAATATCTTATAATTTTGAAACGAAGATATATGAGTTGTGATTTACAAGTCGGTCATGCATTGGTGATACGAAAACGCATCAGTAACTTGGTGTTATAAAACGTATTGTCATGCATAATTTGATGAGTGAAAGATACAAGCAAATGAGTCAACGTTTATTCGTTCCTTTTTCCCTAACAGGAAAAGCGATATCTGTGGGCCCCTCGATGATTTGGTGTTGACTTATGTGCTGGGCCCAGCCAGGACTAAATTGATGTGTTCAATTAGAAGTCCTACATCATCACAAATCAGGAATCGGGAAACATAGATTCTGGACAAAGAGATTGATTACATTCCATGTCTTATGTCTAGGGATATCTAGCAGAACGAAGGATTATATGATCACTTATCTTAGGACACGTAACTGACTGGGTCAGAGTTCGGCAGCAGCTTTTTGGAAGCTACAATTTGCTGGTCAAATTTAGAAGGCATACTAGCAATTATAGTTACAGACTTATCCAAGTGGGAGACTGTTGGATTAGGTGTCTAAGCCCATAACTATAATTGGTATGTACTTGAATTGATAGCAGCACAGTCCTTTTGGGTTGCCCTCAACCTAGCAACTAGACAAGGAAATTATGAAAGGAGAGATATTAATTTATAAGATTAATGAATTAATATAAATGATTTATTAATACGTTAAAAGATTAACATATTAATTAGAAATCATTATGTTTAATTAAAAGTTAGCCAGAAATTAATCAGAATTAATTTTGGGGTTAAAAGAATTAATTATAAAGTGCAGGGACTAGTTTGCAATTAACTAATAGTTGAGTGGAAGGTTCCAGAACCCCCTTGGAAGGAGGTGGACAAAATTCTTAGGGGAAACCCTAGAGATTTCGTCCAAGGGGTCCAAATAAGGCCTTTGGATCTTGCTTAGGCCCTAAGCAAAGGATAACTAGGGTTTTTCCCTAAACCCTAGATCCCTCAGCTATTTAAGAAGCCTCCTGGCTCACATTTGAGGTCACTGATTTCTTTGGAAGAAACCCTAAGGCCGAAATTGCATACTCTTTCCATCCTTTCTCCTCCAAGTTTCCTTCTTGCTAGTTCTTGGGTGTGATTCCATTAGAGGCATTACATTTGTGGTGCTAAGCTTCCAAGAAGATCAAGATCAAGATCAAGAGGATTATCAATTGTTTGCTATAACAATTGAAAGGTATGTAACTCCTAAACCCTAGTTTGTTAATTTCGAAATTAGCCTCTCTCCTCTAGGGTTCTTGTTTTGCAATTCAAAATTATATGTTCAATAGTTAAAACATAGATTCAAAGTAGGTTGCATGTGAACTTAGGAATTGTTTTCTAGTTTATTTGTTTTACCTAAAACCCATCAGTGCGACATTAAAATGTTGGATTTCAGGCCACAAACATACATTGAGAAATGCACTTATATATTAAACAAATTTGTGAATCACCGGGGTTACCTCCTTCTTCAACCGGGTTCACTCTCCTGAGAATACATGTGGTTTTTGAAAGGTCAACATAATGTTGGTGAGTCCACATGTTTTATTGTTATAAAACGTTGTGTGGTTATTTTAGTTATCTTGTTTCCTAGTAGTAGTAGTATAGGATAGTTAGTTTTAGCTTAACAAAGTTACAATGAGTTCCTATAATCGAGCTATGACTGTTGACCCCTAAAAACCACGACGCTTCATCAGGCGTCGCAAATGTGTTTAGAAAGTTATGCCTGCTTCGACTTGTCGTTAGGTTGTAGCTAGAAATCACAGGTAGGAGTGTGAATCCAGTATAGATTTACACATTTCTCTCTCGCTCACTTAAGATTTAACGATTATATGAAGGGGGCTAGCTGAAAAAATCTTTCAGCGTGTTGATGAATCGTGTCTCATCTAACTCTTGTTGTGGGGGCCTCCCATGGTCGGTCATGTTGTTACTCCTTGTTATATTTATACGAGTTACTTATTATATACATATACATATATATATATATATATATATATATATATATATATATATATATATATATATATATATATATATATATAATTAGTGTGTTTTGCATAGTCGAGTATTTGGGCAGAGTAATCACTAGCTACTAAACTTATCCAAAGTGTGGCTATAATATGACTAGAGTATTGGCATTTCCTGACACTTGGCTAGCGTAACAACTAGGTATGATATTATCTATCAGTGTGAATCAGTATAACAAGGAAGTATATTAGCTAAAAAGTTTAGGCAGAGTTTCTACCGACATAATATCATCCTAAAGTTATGAGCATAATTATCTAACTAATTTTATACAATTGGTAATAACTATGTAATGTTTGTATTTTAAAATGCATTCCCCCTGAAAAGGTTTAGAAAACATGTGAGTTATGATACCATTGTTGTAGGGTGGAAACCAAAATTCCGAACTTTAAGAGGCGCTCAGGGGCAGTGGCACACAAATGTAGAGAGTGAGAGAGCGAGTTTGAGAGGTGTAGAATGGAGACTGCTGAAGCCTGCTATTTAGAGTAGGTTTTGGTGTGCACACTGCAAAATGCGCGTCATGCCTTTGCGAGTGAGCCACATGGGGGGGGGGAGCTACCATGTGTCAACCTCTCCTTGTGCCACGTCACCCCGTATCTATGCAGATCGAGTGCCAGGTTGCGCGTGGTGTACCGCACGCGACGGTAAAAATCAAACTTTGAAATTCCGTAACTCTCCCATACGAAATCCATTTTCAATGACTCTTATATATTCGTTTAGGTCTTGACATTCCCTATAACTTTCCTTTTGGTCGTTTGGGCTAGTTTTGAATTTCGTTTTTCGACTAGTTTTTGTTATCGTTATGATTTTATAAAAATCATAACTTTCTCATACGCTTTCTGGTGTAGGCATCCTTTGTCTCAAAATTCCTACTTTGATTAGTACTACAATTGTCTTGTTGGTGACTTTTTCCAAAAGTCAATCATTCTCCTTCTAGTTTTCGTCGTTGTAAATTCTTACGTACGATAGATATTTATTTACTACAAGAGTCATATATCGTCTATACTGAGTCGAATCTATGCGAAATTTATATTTCTGGGATCGCGGTAGCTTATATAATCTAAAAATGCTAACCTGCTCTCGAACTGATGTGACTTTTCGTGCACTTATTTTTTAGCCTAAAGGTTGACGAAATTAAGAACGAAAATTTGAATATATTGAAATATATTGGATGGTTACAAGATTGTCCTTATTATACTTTTGTGTTTTATCATTAAATACTAATGGCGGTCGATGACATATTTTCTATTTTGTCACATCCTCCCCCTATTAAAAGAAATTTCGTCCTGAAAATTTTAGCTTGTAGTTCGGGTGTTTTCAAACAAGTGGGGATACTTGCTTTTCATTTGATCTTCGCGTTCCCATGTGTACTCCAATAATCGCTTAGAGTTCCATCGTACCTTGAGTATAGGAATACGACTTTGCTTAAGTCTCTTGACTTCACGATCCATGATCTCAATTGGTTCTTCGACGAAGTTAAGTTTTGTGTCAATCTGGATTTCATCGAGAGCTATAATTAACGTGTCCTCAGAGAGACTTTTATTGAGGTTTGATACATGGAAAACATTGTGTATGTTGTTGAGCTCTTAGGGAAACACGAGTTGGTAGGATACTAGGCCTATTTTAGAAAGGATCTCAAAAGGTCCTATGGATCTCGGGTTGAGCTCTTAGGGAAACACGAGTTGGAAGGGTCTATGTGAATGCCTTTGCTGCTGACCATATGTCAGAGAAAATGTACTTCTCTGATCTAAAATTCACATTTTGAGATTTGGCGTACAATTTGTCCATCCTCAACAATTCCAAGATGATGTGAAGGTGTTTACTGTGTTCTTCCTTTGTCCGTGAGTATATCAATATATCATCGATAAACATAATCACAAATTTGTCCACGTATGGTTTACATACACGGTTTATTAGATCCATAAAGACTGTTGGAGCGTTGGTTAAACCGAGAGGAATAACTAGGAACTCGTAATGGTTGCAGCGAGTTCTAAACACTGTTTTTGGGATGTCTTCTTCTTATACTCGAAGTTGATGGTACCCTGATCTTAAATCAATCTTTGAGTAGAATTTGGATCCTTGTAGTTGGTCGAATAACTCTTCGATCCTTGGGAGTGGATATTTATTCTTGATTGTCAGTTTATTCAGCTTCCGATAATCGATGCACATTCTGAAGGTTCCATCCTTCTTTTTGACGAATAGCAACGGGGCTCCCCAATGTGAGAAGCTTGGTATTATGAAGCCCTTATCCAATAGCTCTTCATGTTGTCCAGAAAACTTTTACAACTCCGAAGGGGCTAATCAGTAAGGAGATTTTGCCACTGGTGCTGCCCATGGATCTGGCTCAACTGCTCAGGTAGAATTTGGCTCTACTCCACACAAACATGGAAAGTGCTATAAATTTGGTTCAACTCCTCAGGTAGATCTAACCAATAGGACAACTATAGCTAAGCCTCAAGTATCTATATATTTTCGTGGCTCTAGGGTGACTCGAGAACATGGACTTATGCACTTCCTCTAACAATGTATGATTGACTCCACCGGAAACTGGAACCCAAACTCGTCGACACTTGGTCAATAACCCCCGATCGTTGGTGATGAATCTGTCAATCTCCCCATGGTCTTCTCTTTCTTCAAGTTCTCCTTCTTGATTCCCTCTTCCCGGGCCTCTCTGGTCAAATATTGAAGTGGTGAATTGATGGTCATCCTCAAACATAAGCCTCAGATAGGAGCACTAGACATCTTGCAGCTCACGACCTCAACGATCACATTGGCGTTCCCCATATGGTAAAGGATCACATTATTATAATTCTTGACCACCTCAAGCCACCTACGCTGCCTCATATTTATGTTCGGATGGTCCATGAGATATCTCATACTCTTGTGATTCGTGTATATGGTTCATCGTACACCATAATGATAGTTGTGACATCCCCTAATTTCTCGGCTAGAAAAGACCGATTTATTTTATGCTTTTTAAAATAAAATCAGAGTAATCCTTTTAAAAGATGTTGCGGAATTTGTTCCCAAAACAAAACATGATAAAAGTTTATCAAAACCTTTCTTTATGAAATATATATTTTCATTTCATATCAAAACCTCGGGATGTCATGTTCCGATACAGATCAAAAGCATAAACAAGACATTATAAGCCTTACAACAGTTATTTACAACTACTGGCCTATAAACCAAAAATCACTCATCATCATCATCCGACTATGCTCGGGGTCCACTACCTGTAATATAAAAAGCTGAGTGGGTCAGGCTTGGAAGCATGGTGAGCATATAGGCTTTTCAACCCATAATAAATAAATTTATTATGCTTAAACATCAACAATCAACCAAATTACCCGAACCCCATTATCTTATTTATTTCTTATCGGTTTACCCTAAGAATCAACTATCACTCCTTCCTAAGGATTCATCCTAAGGAATAGGCACGAAGTCACATCGTCACCAGGGTTTATACAACAAGCACTAAGTCCATAGCTGCCAAGGTTTATTCAACATGTGCTAAGTCCATAGCTCTTATTTATCGACAGTATTATTCACAGGTATTCCCCCCCTGCAATACATGTCAATGGGTTTTTAGAGTACATCAGATGAACATATAGTTCACACACCTACAGGTTGCGGGCCTGCTACTGTTCCACAGACCGTCTAGAATAGTCCATGGTTGTCATCCATACTCTACTGAATGACGGGGGCCAACGTTTGGGTAAGTGATTCTCTCAAATTTCACCACTCACCTCAACTCATGATCAATATTACTGATCATCTCATTTATCCAACTCACCTTTCATCACACCCACTATTTCATGTACCCATGTTTTACCCAACATTTTTTGTAGATAAAAATACATATACAGTTTAAATTATTTAAAAACCTGTATAAATCATTCCTTCAACACCCATCTCAAATAAACAAACAATATATATTCACACAACACGTATTTTATGTGAAATACTTCATATCTATGTGTAAGGTGAAAGTAACTACACACTCACCTGATTTAATGAAAATCGGGCAGCAATTCGTTTCCTAAAACGATCGTTTCGAATAAAACCGGGAGTTTTATTTAGAAACCGGGCTCTGCGAGGGTCGGGCTTCAAAACCGAAAAGATAAATTTTCCGGGCTTCTCGGGCACGTCGGGACGTGTTTCAGGTGCTATAATCGATACCGGGGCTTCGGGGGATGTTAAAATAGTGAAAATATTGAAAAGGGGGCCAAAATTGCCAATTTCTCAAAATTACCCGAGAAGGCTCGCATCCTTCTATTTATAGGGGGAGGCTGCTGATCGGACGGTTGAGAGGAGGCCACGCGGCAGAAGATCCGAAGGAGGCAACACCTGGCTCGCACGTGGGCTGCGCATGCGAGGGCCTCGCTGGAGGGTCCTGATTGGACCGAAGTCCGGGTCCGAGGTTGGTGGCTGGTGGCTCCTGCGAAGCTCGGATGGATCAAGGCAACATGCGTCAGACTCTCTTCTGCACACGCATCACTCCTCGGATGCTTCCACTGCTTCGGATGACTCAGCATATTTCGGACACGTGGCACACATGCAGCGAAGGTGACGTGGCCGAAGTCCACGTATGCGAAATTTCCCGGTTTTGACAATATTTCTCGATTTTCGCGCCAAAACTTCTAAAATCCATAACTTTCACATACGAGCTCCGTTTTTGACGTTCTTTATATGAACGCGTAGGTAAAATTACGCTCTACAACTTTCATTTAGACTTCGTTGGCTAATTTTGAACTTAATTTTTATATTATTATTTTTAACAGACCGGGACAGGAAATCTGTTAAAAATTCATAACTTCTTCATCCGACGTCCGTTTTCGTCTGTCTTTTTTTACCGTTGTACTACTATTTACGAGACCTTCGATTCTCGTTTAGGTCGTGTCGGCTAAAAATCACTAGATCTAAAATTCGTGTTTTAAGCTGTCTACTGATAAGCTGAAACTTCGAAAAATCATAACTTCTTCATACGAAGTCAGATTTAGGCGTTCTTTTTATACCTACTCTCGGTTTAACGAACACTACGACTTTCGTTTAAATCACTAAGGCTAAAAAGTAGTTTATCAAAAACTCACTTTTTAACATTCGGTACCGTGCCGGTTTTGTCGCAAAACTCCGACATGTCATAACTTCTTCGTTATAACTCGGATTTCGGCATTCTTTATATATCTGTAATCCTTGTCACGACCACTACAACTTTGTTAATAAATATCAGATTTATCTAATATTTATTTTCGACGCTCATTTTTAGTCTTAATTAATTAAACCCTAATAATTAAGCATAAAACACATAAAACACATAATATTCAGATAATTCCTTTTCATTTCTTCAAAATGAGTCACAAAGGTTAACCTAGACTATCATGTCAATATTAATGACTACCCTAGAAACACGGGCATTACAATTCTCTCCCCCTTAGAATGATTCCGTCCCCGGAATCACACATCAGCAAACAAATACGGGTAGCGACTCATCATGTCACTCTCCGTTTTTCCCAGGTGAGATTTGGCCCATTCGTATGTTTCCAACGCACAAGCACTAAATCGACCATCTTGCGACACAACTTTTTAGTCTTACGGTCAACGATTGCCTCTGGTTCTTCAATTAACCTTTTTTTCTCATCCAACCTTAATTCAGAAATGGGAATTATCTCGGGCACTCCTCCCGTGAACTTTCTCAAATAACACACACGAAAGGTGTTATGAATACCCTCTAGTTCTTCCGATAATTCTAGCTTGTAAGCTTGATTCCCGATCCTCAGAAGAACTTTAAATGGTCCAATAAATCTTGGACTCAATTTCTCCCCTTTTACCAAATCTTATAAGTCCCTTCCACGGCGAGACTTTAAGTAAAACCGAATCTCCAACTTCGAATGATATCGGTTATCTTTTCTTGTCAGCATAGCTCTCTTGAGCAGCTAACATCCTTTCCCTAATCACTTTCAACTTTTCAGCAGTCTGATGGACTATTTCAAGTCCCATAAACTGCTTTTCCCCAGCTTCCAGCCAACATGACGGTGTTCGACACTTTTCCCCATTCAAAGCGTGATAAGGTGCCATCTTGATGCTTGAGTGGAAACTATTATTATAGGAAAATTCTACTAAAGGTAAATGTTCATCCCAGTTACCTTGGAATTCCAGGGTACATGCTCTCAGCATATCCTCCAATGTTTGAATTGTCCGTTTGCTCTGACCATCGGTTTGCGGATGGTAAGCTGTACTCGAACAAAATTGGGTACCCAATTCCTCTTATAGACTCCTCCAAAACCTTGAGGTAAAACGGCTGTCACGATCGGATACAATCGTTAACGGAACACCGTGAAGCCTCACAATTTTCTTCACATAAGAATTCGCAAGTTTATCCACAGACCATTTCCCGTTGGCTGCTATGAAATGCACACTCTTAGTGAAGCGATCAACGACCACCCAAATCATGTCGTGACCGTTCCTTGTTCTGGGCAGTTTAGTCACAAAATCCAGGGTGATGTCCTCCCATTTACCCATGGGTACATGTAAAGGTTCTAAACTCCCATATGGTTTTTGATGTTGTGCCTTAACCCTAGCACATGTTACACACTCGGCCACATACTTAGCAACATCGAGCTTCATCGTCGGTCACCAGTAATAGGGTTTTAGATCCCTATACATTTTCATACTGCCGGGATGAATCGAGTACATGGTTTTGTGAGCTTCTTCCATCAGAAGACCTCTTACTCCTCCCGTCTTAGGTACCCAAATCCTATCTTTGAATACCTTCAATCCTTGACCGTTTGTATCAAACACCAACGTTTTTCCCAAACGTTCCTCCTTTCAGTCGTTTTTCTCTAAAGCTTCCTCCTGAGCTTTCTTTATACTTTCCACAATTGTCGAGACAACTTCAATTCTCAACGCTCTTGGCCTTTTCTTTTCAAGATTTACCTTCTGACTGAGAGCATCAGCAACAACATTTACTTTACCAGGGTGGTAAAGTATCTCACAGTCGTAGTCTTTGAGTAATTCTAGCCAGTGCCGTTGTCTCATGTTCAATTCCTTCTGATTAAAGAGATGTTTGAAGACTATTATGATCTATGAGAAGTTTGCACTTAGAACCGTAAAGATAGTGCTTCCATATCTTTAAGGCGAATACTACCGCTGCCAACTCCAGATCATGAGTGGGCTAGTTCTTTTCATGCTCCTTCAATTGCCTCAAGGCATTCGCTATCACTTTATCCCTTTGGGTCAGAACACAACCTAACCCAACTCTAGAGGCATCACTATAAACTGTGAAGTCATCAACTCCTTCAGGTAACGAAAGCATTGGTGCTTCACACAACTTCTTCTTTAACTTCTCAAAAACTTCCTTATGCTTCTCATTCCAAGTATAAACAGCTCCTTTATGGGTCAAAGCTGTCAATGGAGTCGCGATCGAAGAAAAGCCTTGGATAAGTCTTCGATAGTATCTGATGAATCCAAAAACCTTCAGATCTCTGTAGGACTTTCAATTGTAACCTTCCAGTTACAAAATAAATCCTTATTGATGACTCCTTCTTCTTCTTAGAATAAGTACTTTCCATCATTCATGTAACAGACCGATGAGTCATGTTCTAATGATCTCTCATCGTATAATGCACTACTTAGACTCAGATCTCCTAGGGACAAATTTCGGAACAAACTATACCTACCTTCATGTTCTAATGTGATACAATCACAATTCAACATGTATCATTTCTAACTACCAACTTCTTTAACAACAAGCGCGATACTTCTATCGATCGCTTTGATCATCTTTCACTTCAATCTTCTGGCTTAAGTCAAATGCTACATCGAACTTGGTTCTCGGAACCACGTAATAAACTCATTGTAGTCGGACTCGATTCGATATGACCTCTAGGGTCAGAATAACAATCATCTTCTTAGTCATTACCGAAACGATGGTAACGAAAGACTAGAATAAGACAGAATCAATTACTAGCTCCTTGGTAACCTTGTGACTTTCCCTGATCCAAGTACGAGTCCTGTGCTTCCAGTAGTATAGGCCTCTACTACCATTCACACCTACTCATACTTGTCCCAAGTATTGTCTCGTAGTTCTCCAAATCACCATACAAGAATTTCACATAGTCATTCAATTCATCAGATGACAAAACCAGGGTTTATATTATTTCCTTGAAACGATTACACAAAGGTTCAAGTTTACCCTATACTATGCCTCTAATAGGCTAAACCACTTGTTAGTATTCACATTACTACTTCATAACTTGATCTTCAGGTATCAAGTCTTTACTTCTACTTCCTAGCGTTATTATTTGCTTCGTCAAGGATATTCTGAAATTCCCTTGGCGTTGGCGGTGCACTTGGCCTTGTTACTTCATTTTTCTTCGGACAGTCCTTAGAAATGTGGCCTTCTTCCTTACATACGTAACACACCCCCTTGAGAATCGTATACTGATTGGCGTAATGCCCTATTTCTCCACACCTAAAGCACTTCACCTTCCTGTCACAATTCCCAGAGTGTATATTTTTGCACTTCCCGCACCATTTTCCTTTACCTCTTCTTTTGCTAGACTTTGACAATATGTTGCTCTTGTTGGGCCTTGAAGACCCCTCAAATTTCCTCTTTTTGTCAACTTCAACCTTGTTGGCGGTCCTGTCATTGATCATTTCTTCAATAGACTTAGCAACCCTGATAGTTGCCTCAAGAACAGATGCCTGACGTACTGGCACAGTAAGTTCATCCTTACTTTGGTTAAGTAAACGTTTTGTTTCTTCCATCTGTTGATCCAACATCATACGCACCATTGCCCGCACCCCAGTCATCGTGATTGGCTTAGGCTGCGGATTATCGTTTCCGAATCCACTTTGAGTACTCGCCATTTCGATCTATACACCAATCGTAGGTGATTTTAGATCTTTATTTTCGATAAACGTTAAATCTTCGTTATTACTCCGAAACGTTTATATGTTAGTTCTAATATCGTAATCATACGTTTAGAATCCTACACACATAAGGTTTCCAGATCCGGTCGGAAACAGACCATAGATCCGAACAAATAATGGCATATATGGCAAACATATAGCATTTAGCACATAAAAGCATTTTAGGCATCTTTCCTAAAATAAACTAGTGCTCGTGTCTAAAATATGGTAGACACTCATCTCACAATCATCACTTAGCATTGTAAGTTTAAGTATAGAAATCCTACAAATTTCTTAGTTCGCTTAAACTAATGCTCTGATACCAACTGTGATATCCCCTAATTTCTCGGCCAGAAAAGACCGATTTATTTTATGCTTTTTAAAATAAAATCAGAGTAATCCTTTTAAAAGATGTTGCGGAATTTGTTCCCAAAACAAAACATGATAAAAGTTTATCAAAACCTTTCTTTAGGAAATATATATTTTCATTTCATATCAAAACCTCGGGATGTCATGTTCCGATATAGATCAAAAGCATAAACAAGACATTATAAGCCTTACAACAGTTATTTACAACTACTGACCTATAATCCAAAAATCACTCATCATCGTCATCCGACTATGCTCGGGGTCCACTACCTATAATATAAAAAGCTGAGTGGGTCAGACTTGGAAGCCTGGTGAGCATATAGGGTTTTCAACCCACAATAAATAAATTTATTATGCTTAAACATCAACAATCAACCAAATTACCCCAACCCCATTATCTTATTTATTTCATAAGGGTTTACCCAAAGAATCAACTATCACTCCTTCCTAACGATTCATCCTAAGGAATAGGTACGAAGTCACATCGTCACCAGGGTTTATACAACAGGCACTAAGTCCATAGCTGCCAAGGTTTATTCAACATGTGCTAAGTCCATAGCTCTCATTTATCGACAGTATTATTCACATGTATTCCCCCCCTTCAATACATGTCAATGGGTTTTTAGAGTATAGCAGATGAACATATAGTTCACACACCTACAGGTTGCGAGCCTGCTAGTGTTCCACAGACCGTCTAGAATAGTCCATGGTTGTCATCCATACTCTGCTGAATGACGGGGGCCAACGTTTGGGTAAGTGATTCTCTCAAATTTCACCACTCACCCTCAACTCATGATCAATATTACTAATCATCTCATTTATCCAACTCACCTTTCATCACACCCACTATTTCATGTACCCATGTTTTACCCAACATTTTTTGTAGATAAAAATACATATACAGTTTAAATTATTTAAAAACCTGTATAAATCATTCCTTCAACACCCATCTCAAATAAACAAACAATATATATTCACACAACACGTATTTTATGTAAAATACTTCATATCTGTGTGTAAGGTGAAAGTAACTACACACTCACCTGATTTAATGAAAATCGGGCAGCAATTTGTTTCCTAAAACGATCGTTTCGAATAAAACCGGGAGTTTTATTTAGAAATCGGGCTCTGCGAGGGTCGGGCTTCAAAACCGAAAAGATAAATTTTCCAGGCTTCTCGGGCACTTTGGGACGTGTTTCGGGTGCTATAATCGATACCGGGGCTTCGGGGGATGTTGAAATAGTGAAAATATTGAAAAAGGGGCCAAAATTGCCAATTTCTCAAAATTACCCGAGAAGGCTCGCAGCCTTCTATTTATAGGGGGAGGCTGCTGGTCGGACGGTTGAGAGGAGGCCACGCGGTAGCAGAGCCGAAGGAGGCAGCACCTGGCTCGCACGTGGACTGCGCATGCGAGGGCCTCGCTGGAGGGTCCTGATTGGACCGAATTCCGGGTCCGAGGTGGGTGGCTCGTGGCTCCTGCGAAGCTCGGATGGATCAAGGCAACACGCGTCAGACTCTCTTCTGCACACACGTCACTCCTTGGATGCTTCCACGGCTTCGGATGACTCATCATATTTCGGACACGTGGCACACATGCAGCGAAGGTGACGTGGCCGAAGTCCACGTATGCGAAATTTCCCGGTTTTGACAATATTTCTCGATTTTCGCGCCAAAACTTCTAAAATCCATAACTTTCGCATACGAGCTCCGTTTTGACGTTCTTTATATGCACGCGTAGGTAAAATTACGCTCTACAACTTTCGTTTAGACTTCGTCGGCTAATTTTGAATTTAATTTTTATATTATTTTTTTTAACAGACCGGGGCAGGAAATCCGTTAAAAATTCATAACTTCTTCATCCGACGTCCGTTTCGTCTGTCTTTTTACCGTTGTACTACTATTTACGAGATCTTCGATTCTCGTTTAGGTCGTGTCGGCTAAAAATCACTCGATCTAAAATTCGAGTTTTTAGCTGTCTACTGCTAAGCTGAAACTTCGAAAAATCATAACTTCTTCATACGAAGTCAGATTTAGGCGTTCTTTTTATACCTACTCTCGGTTTAACGAACACTACGACTTTTGTTTAGATCACTAAGGCTAAAAAGTAGTTTATCAAAAACTCACTTTTTACGACATTCGGCACCGTGCCGGTTTTGTCGCGAAACTTCGACAGGTTATAACTTCTTCGTTATAACTCGGATTTTGGCATTCTTTATATATCTGTAATCCTTTTCACGACCACTACAACTTTCTTAATAAATATCAGCTTTATCTAATATTTATTTTTGACGCTCATTTTTAGTCTTAATTAATTAAACCCTAATAATTAAGCATAAAACACATAATATTCACATAATTCCTTTTCATTTCTTCAAAATGAGTCACAAAGGTTAACCTAGACTATCATGTCAATATTAATGCCTAGCCTAGAAACACGAGCATTACAATAGTGTCGCCAAATATTGAGAAAAAACACCACTGCCCCTAACTCCAGATCATGCGTCGGATACCTAGTCTTATGAGACTTCAATTGCATGGAAGCATACGCAACAACCCTACCTCATTGCATGCGCATTGCTTCTAAACCTATGATCGAAGCATCACAATAAAACATAAAGTCCTCAACACCCTATAGAAGGGTCAATATCGGGGCCTCACATATTCTCTGCCTTAGAGTCTCAAATGTAGCATGCTGCTCAGGCCCCTAACTAAAATACACATTCATCTTCATCAAGTGAGTGAGAAGAACAACAATATTGGAGAAATCATGGATAAACCTCTGATAGTAACCTGCCAGCCTATGAAAACTTTGGATCTCAAATGAAAGCTTCGGGACCTCCCACTGCATAACAACCTCAATTTTGGCCGAATCGACCAGAATGTCATTCTGATTGACGAGGTTCCCCAAGAATTGGACCTCTTATAACCAAAACTCACACTTGGAGAACTTGGAATACAACCTCCCCTTCCTCAACACTCAAAGTAACTCTTGTAGTTACTCCTCATGTTGCTGTTTGGTCTTAGAGTAGAGCAAAATATCATCAATGAACACAATGACTGACCGATAAAGCATTGGCCTGCATACTCGATTCATCAAATCCATAAAATGATGCAGGTTCATTGGTGAGCCCAAACGACATCACCACGAACTCATAGTGACCATTTCAAGTTCGGAAAGCTGTCTTCTCGACATCATCCTCTCTAAATATCATCCAGTGGTATCCCAACATCAAATCAATCTTAGAGAACCAAGATGTACCATGTAGTTGATCGAAGAGGTCATTAATCCTTTAAAGTGCATAACGGTTCTTCACAATCAAGTTGTTCAACTGACGACAATCTATGCACATTCGATGGGAACCGTCCTTCTTTTTCACAAATAAAAGAGGTGCTCCCCAAGGTAAACTTCTCAATCGGATAAATTGCTTGCCCAACAACTCTTGGAGCCTAGAGGATAACTCATGCATCTTTGGTGGTGCGAGGAAATACGACGCCTTAGTAATCAGGGACACACCTGAGATAAAATCGATCCTAAACTCCACCTATCTCACTGGAGGTACACCTAGTAGATCTTTCGCAAAAGCATCCGAAAACTCCCTAACCTCTGACACATCCGAAACTGAGTTCTTCTCCTCAACTCGGGTGTCGACCACATATGCAAGATAACCTGAACATCCATGTTGCAGATACTGCCTAACCCTAGCAGCAGAAACAGAAAGCTGAACCAACCCTGGTACCCTCACCATAGATGGTTAGTTCTGTTGGGTTTTGAGCATTCTAACACTCCTAAGTGTACATGCAACCCTAAATACCTTGGATCTATGTTTTCTCTATTATACATGCAAATATGACTATCCAAGGTATTATACTAACTAGCATACAAAACCTTTGATTCATATGAAATAAAATAAGTTAGAATACATACCTCTTTGATGTAGAATGACTTCATGAAGCTTGAGTGCCTAGTGCCCTAACTGTGACACCTCAAATCTTTCACACAACACCAAATACACTTGGAATAACTTGAGAGACCATACACACTTCATGAAAATCGGCTAGCCCTTATTCTCATACTTTAGTGGCCGATTTTATCAACAATAAGATGCTTATATAGTTAGTGACAATTAGGGTAAACCCTAATTGTCATGGCTTTCCATTTCCTTGGATCCATGGGTTCAAACAAACCATGGAGCATCCATGGAGCATCTTATGGGTTTTAGCCCAACTTGACAATCCATGGAGCATTAGCCCACTATACAAGTATGGGTGATTTACACAATCAACCCATATATTTAATTAGTCTTCTTTTGATCACTTAATTAATTCTAGATTAATTCTTGATCAATACTAACTAAATAATCTTATTAATATATTACAACTTATAATATATTAACAAACCTTAAGTGTTATTTCTCTCATTATAGTCTATCCAAATGCATGATGCCATGCAACCCAAATGGACCATGCCGGGTCGGGTCAAGTCTTACCAATTATAGTTATGGACTTAGACATTAATCCAACAGTCTCCCACTTGGATAAGTCTAAAACTATTATTGCGTATGACTTCAAGAACCGACTGGCAATCGTAGCTCTCAAAAGCTTCCGTTGAACTCTGACCTTGCCGATGATCTCTGACCTTTGTCAATGACTTGTCCATTAGATAAGTGATCATATATTCCTCCATTCTAGACATCATATGGACTGAGACATGGATTATCAATCATTATCTCTGTCCATTTGTTGTTTCCTGATTTCCGATTTATGACGACTGACTGATTGAACAAATCAAATCAGTCCTGGCTTGGCCAAGCACTCACATGTATCATCATTAAATCATCGAGGGGCCCACATATATCGCTTTTATCCCGAAGGTAAAAGGAATGGATAAACTTCGACTCATATGGCTTGTTCTACTACTTGTTGAATCATACACAAAGGCACGTTTTATAACATCGAGTTACCAACGCGGTTTCGTGCAATCAATGTATAACCAACTCATAGTAACAACTCATATCTCTCGGTTTTAAGAATATAAGATAATATCGTCTCATGATCACTCGTGATAAAATCCATGAAGTGATTCAAATGAGCGTGGGTTGAATCCAATACTCAGAACTTATGAGCACTCATGAGTGTTGTAGCACCGCTTTGTCCAACATCTTAGACCTCTACAAGCCAACCCATGGCACTCTTGATTCATATATACTTCCAACATATGACCGACTGTGGATAGTTTGAATAACTTAGTCATTCAGGAAAAATGACCTAGTTTATTCTGGAAGTCAAAACATGCAAAGTGAAACACAAGAATAATTGAATCTAATATGGTATCAATGTTGGATATACTATCTAAGTCCATAACTATATTTGGTATGTACTTGACCCGACCCGGCATGGTCCATTTGGGTTGCACTTCACCCGAACAATTTATGGATAATCTTTTGAGAATAGTATAAGTTATGATTTAATAATATATTATAAGTTCTAATATATTAATATAAAATCATATTATTTAATTAGTGTTGATCTATAATTAATTTAGAATTAATTTAGAGATCAAAAGTATGACTAATTAAATATGGGTTCTTGTATTTATATAGTGTGGGCTAATGCTTATTTGGAATGGGCTAGGCTTGCATGGAAAGTCCATGGATACTCCATGGAGCTTTAACCCATGGATCTCATGGAAATGAAAAGACATGGGTATTAGGGTTTACATGGATGTAACCCTAATCCACCACACTATATAAAGGAGGCTTTGGTTCTTGAAATTGTACTAGTTGGTGTGTGTAAACTAAGAGGGCCGATTTCAAGAAGTTTGTGACTATTCTCTCAAGTTTCCAAGTTTGTGGTGATTTGTGTCTTCCATTTGAGGCATCCACATTATTGGTGCTAGGCTCTCAAACTCCAAGCAATCAACTACTACTAAAAGGTAAGTAATTCTACTAGTTTTATTTGATTCAAGTACCCCATGTCATGCTAGTTAGGATAAGAACCTTGGAAAAATAATTATTTGCATGTATCTTAGTCAAACATAGATCCAAGGTTTCTAGGGTTGCATGTATACCATAGGAGTGTTAGAATCCTGAAAACCCATCAGTGGTATCAGAGCCTGGTTTGTTTATTTGATACTTGATGCAAAAAAAAAAACTTGAAAATCGAAGTTTTGTTCAAAAGCTCGTATCAAAATTTCAAGTTTTGTATATGTACTTACGATTCTTGAAATTTTTGATATGAACATTCATAAACATATGAGTTTAGAAGATCATAGAAATTATGTGCTAATAATCGATTAGATTAATTTTTGATCTTTATGTGTTTTAATGGAGTCCATAACTAGTTCTTAAGTTATGGATAACCAAAAGTCACATTTATAAATAACCATTAAAAGAACACATAGGTTACAAAAAATGAAGAGTCTTCATTTTTAATAACCATTAACTCATAAGTTATGAGAAATGAAAAGTTTTGAAAGTTTACAAAACTTGCCCTCAAGTTTTGGAACATGTAAAGTCATATTAAAAACTTTAGTTCCAACCCCTAGAATTTTAAAAGTTAAAATTCAACCCTTATACTTTATAATATTATAAGTTTAATAATATTTATCTATGTATAAGATCAAGTCGTCTTATCGCTAGTACGCCTCATTCACGAAGCCGGTCTATAAGGGGGGTGTAAGGTTGTTGCCTATAAAATGACAACTTAATGGGTGTCCACTCTCACCCACCGCTTCCTTGATCGGTGGAGGGTCATTAGCCGAACGGGTAGGACAAGGACTTATAAATTCTCATTAAAAGTATAATGATAATACTAAAGTAACTAAACTTTATTGAATTCCCAATCTTAGTTATTTTAGAAAAATGTGAATAAGGTGCTAATCCATGAAATTACACTTTACACTTTGTTTAAGTCGTTAGTGGAGCGTGTGTGGTTAACCGGCACACTAACTTGAACTTAACAAGGTAGGTAAAGGGTGACTTAATGTTTATCATAGTATCGATGGAGCGTGTGTGGTTAACCGGCACATCGATTGAGGGGTAATACATTAAGGGTACCAAGTAATTTGCATGGTTACTTCACACCTTGTTTTGTGATCCTCGGCATCCCAGTCACAAAACTTGAAGGGCACACTCGAGATTGAAACATGCCATTGAAGAAAGTTCAATGAATCTCAAAGAATCTAGGAGTTTCTAAACCAATTAAAACCTAATTAAATATTTCGTTTTTTCATGGTGGAAATTGGTGAATCGTCATTCACCTACCTTCAAATATCTTATAGCTTAGATTACGGCATCCCTCTTCTAAGTTATAAAATATTGTGTTGGGTCCTAGCCTTAATATTACATTTGGATGTTTTGTTAAGGACTATCTCTATATCTAATCTAATCTATTCCCTCTTCTTTTCAGATGTCTTCCAATAACAATGCTTCTGGCTCAAACCCTACTAGCTCCTTCTCTCTCATGAATCTTTGTGGGAGAGTCATCTTTGATGGGTCCAACTTTATAGATTGGATCAGAAACATTAGGATGGTCACTCGGTATGAGAACAAAGAATATGTTCTCGACAAGGAGCTGAAGGTACCCGAGCCAACTGCTACTCCTGAAGAGCTTGCTGAATATGAGGTACATGAAAGAGATGCTACAAAAGTGGCATGCATCATGATGGCCACCATGACAGCCGAGCTCCAAAAGTCCTATGAGGACTATTATCCTTTTGAGATGCACCAGGACTTGATGGACCGCTACCATCAAAGTGCTCGTCAATAGCGATATGAAATAATCTCCTCCATGATAACAACCCGAATGAAGGATGGTGAACCCATCACGGGCCACATGCAAAAAATGCAAACGTATGTGGACCGTTTACTGAAGCTGAATGTGAACATCCCTGAGGAGTTAGCAATAGACATCATTTTGCACTCCTTGCCATCGTGTTATGATCAATTCCGCATGACATATCACATGAACAAGGAAGAAGTCACCCTCAGCAAACTTCAAGGACTCTTGAAGACCGCCGAAAGTGGTCTAAAGGGTAAGTCGGTTGTTACTATTCCTACTCCTACTCCAACTGCGGCCAATGTCTTGGCAATCGGGCATGGCAAAGGGAAGAAGAGAAAGAACCATTCTAAGGGTACCAAGGGTAAGACCCTTGAAGGCTCCTCTTCAAGAAAAACCAAGAAAGGTTTTGTCACTCCTTCTGCTAACCCTAATGAGGCTGAATGCTTCTATTGCCATGAAAAGTCACACTGGAAGCAAAACTGCCCAAAGTACCAGCAAGATTTGAAGGATGGGAAAGTAAAACCCAACCATGCAGGTATATACACTATATTGTCTAATAACTCACCTCATTCTAAGTCTTGGGTCCTTGATACAGGTTGTGGTATTCACATATGTTGTGATTTGCAGGGACTAAAAAGAAGTGAGAATGTGGAGCAGGGAAAGATAAACTTGATCATGGGAAACAGGAAAGCTTCACCTGTCACCAAGATAGGAGTTTATTCCTTAGTGCTAAATAGTGGGTTTACATTAGATTTGAATAAATGTTATTATTCGCCAGAAATGGCAAGAAATGTTATTTCCTTTCATGCATTGTATAAACAAGGTTTTACCTTTTATTTTGATAATAATAATGGTAGTATTGATGCTTTCTTTAATAATGTTCTTTATTTTAAAGCATTACCTTGTGATGACGTGTATGAAACTGTATCTGTTGTAGATAATCTAGGAAATAATGTATTGTGTATTAACTCTTCCACTAGCTTAGATAAAGCATCCTTATGGCATTGTCGTCTTGGACATGTAAGCAAGAAACGCATAGGCCAACTCCAAAAGGATGGAGTCTTGGAGTCATTTGACCTTAAGTCAGATGATAGTTGTGAATCTTGTTTGCTTGGTAAAATGACAAAGTCACCTTTTACTGGCACTTGTGCTAGGGGTGAAGGTTTGTTGGACCTCATACACACGGATGTGTGTGGACCCTTCAGAACCGCCACAAAAGATGCTAATCGGTTCTATGTGACTTTTACTGATGATTTTAGTAGATATGGATATGTCTACCTAATCAAGCATAAGTCAGAAACCTTTGAGAAATTCAAAGAGTTTAAGCAAGAAGTGGAGAATCATTTGGGCAGGAACATTAAGATGCTTCGATCCGATCGTGGTGGTGAGTATCTTAGTACTGAGTTCCTTGACTATCTTAAGGAATGTGGGATTGTTTCACAATTGACACCTCCTAGGACACCACAGTTGAATGGTGTAGCTGAGAGGCCCAATCGGACCTTGTTGGACATGGTTCGTTCCATGATGAGTCGAGCTTCGCTACCAATCTCATTTTGGGGGTATGCCTTAGAGACTGCCGCCCATATCCTTAATATAGTCCCTACAAAGAAGGTTGCCAAAACACCTCACGAGGTGTGGACTGGAAAAGTTCCCAATCTAGACCATATCAAGATTTGGGGTTGCGAGGCTTTCGTGAGAGGCGAGACTCACGATAAGCTCGAACCCCGAAGCGAAAGGTGTATTTTCATCGGCTACCCACATAAATCCTTTGGTTACATCTTCTACAGATCCAGTGATAATGTGGTCTTTGTAGCAAGAAGAGGATTCTTTCGAGAGAGAGAATTCATGAGCCAAGGAGACAGTGAGAGGCAAATTGACCTTGAGGAAATTCAAGAGTCAAGTGGTGAAGGAACCTCAAACCCTAGCCCTCAACCTGAGGAGGAAACTCCTATTGAGCCGACTGAAGAATCTATACCTCTGAGGCGTTCCACCAGAGTTAGGAATGCACCTGAGCATTATTATGGTTTTCATATTACTGCAGAAGGTGAGACACTTCTCAGTGATAACACACTGGTAAATCTGGATGAGCCTAACAGCTACACGGAAGCCATGGCAGGCCCTGAGGCTGCTAAATGGAAAGAGGCTATGGATAGCGAGATACAGTCCATGTATGACAATCAAGTTTGGAAATTGGTTGACAATGTACCTGATCGTAAGATAGTTGGGTGCAAATAGATCTTCAAGAAGAAGACCGACATGGATGGTAATGTACACACTTATAAGACACGACTGGTTGCAAAGGGTTATTCTCAAACTCCGGGAGTTGATTATGATGAGACCTTTTCACCAGTGGCCAAGATTAAGTCTATTAGGGTTCTGTTAGCCATTGCTGCATTTCATGATTATGAAATATGGCAAATGGATGTCAAAACCGCTTTCCTTAATGGAAAGTTGGCTGAAGATGTTTACATGGTTCAGCCAGAGGGTTTTGTCAGTACAGAGTACCCCAGTAGAGTGTGTAAGCTCGAGAAATCCATTTATGGATTAAAACAGGCACCTCGCAAATGGAATCTTTGCTTTGATGAGAAAGTCAAAGAATTTGGCTTTTCAAGGAGTGAAGATGAATCTTGTGTCTATATCAAGGCTAGTGGGAGTATAGTCAGCTTTTTGGTACTGTATGTGGATGACATACTACTCATAGGAAATGACATCTCAACCCTACAGGAAGTAAAGTCCTAGCTTGGGAAGTGTTTCGCTATGAAGGACCTTGGAGAAGCTGCCTATATCCTAGGGATAAGGATTTTGAGAAACATGAGTAAAAGACTAATTGGACTTAGTCAAAGCACCTATGTGGACAAAGTGTTGAAAAGGTTCAACATGCATAACTCCAAGAAAGGAGAGTTACCCATCCAGAGTAACGCCAGATTGAGTAAGACACAAAGCCCTAGTACTGAGGCTGAGATAGCAGAAATGAGTCGAATACCTTATGCTTCAGCTGTAGGATCGATCATGTATGCTATGACGTGTACTCGACCTGATGTAGCCTTTGCTTTGAGCATGGTTAGCAGGTATCAGGGGAACCCTGGCAAGGCACACTGGACTGCGGTAAAGAATATCCTCAAGTACCTACAGAGGACTAAGGACTGGGTCCTTACCCTCGGTGGCAGTGAGGACTTGAGAGTTGTAGGGTATAGTGATGCTAGCTTTCTGACTGACAGGGATAATTTCCGCTCTCAGTCGGGCTGGGTCTTTACTCTAAACGGAGGGGCAATTACTTGGAAAAGTTCCAAGCAGGAGACAGTGGCTGATTCCACTTGTGAATCAGAGTATATAGCAGCAAGCGAGGCAGCAAAGGAGGCTATATGGCTAAAGAACTTCATCGGAGACCTTGGAGTTGTACCAGCTATAAAGGAGCCAATGGAGATTTTCTGTGACAGCAATAGTGCGGTTGCCTTAGCCAAGGAACCAAGAGATCATGGGAGATCCAGACACATTGACAGAAAATATCACTTCATCAGACATCGAATAGAAGAAGAAGGAATCCTCGTGGCAAAGAGGGTATCATCGGATGAGAACCCAGCAGATCCCCTCACGAAGAGACTGACTCGGGCTAAGCATCTCCAGCATGCTCGGAGCATAGGGCTGAAGGATGATATTAGTTTTAGTAGTTAGATAATCTTGAAATTTGTAAAATGTAATTGACATTTGATGATAAATAAAAGCTGTTATTTATGAGTAAAGTGTTGATATCTCTTGTCAATCGTTTACTATTATTTCTTTTTGCATGTTTTGACTTCCAGAATAATTATGTTATGGTTTATATCATATTATTCAAACTCTCCACAGTCGTTCATATGTTGGAAGTATATATGAATCAAGACTGTCATGGGTTGGCTTGTAGAGGTCTAAGATGTTAGACAAAGCGGGGCTACAGCACTCATGAGTGCTCATAAGTTCTGAGTATTGGATTCAACCCACGCTCACTTGTATCACTTCATGGAATTTATCTCGAGTGATCGTGAGACGGTAATATCATATAAGTCTTCAAACCTAGAGATATGATTTGTTGCCTATGAGTTGATTATGCATTGATTGCACGAAAACGCACTGGTAACTCGATGTTATAAACCGTGCTTTTGTGTGTAATTCAACAAGTAGTAGAGCAAACATATGAGTCGAAGTTTATCTGTTCCTTCTAGGATTAGAAGCGATATTTGGGCCCCTCGATGATTTTGTTTTGACCTATGTACCGGGCCCAGTCAGAACTAAATTGATGTGTTCAGTTAAGTTCTATGTCAAACAAATCAGAAATCGGGAAACAAATGCTGGACAATAAGCAAGACCATGTTCCATGTATTTGTCCGGCTGATATCTAGAACAGAGGATTAATGATCACTTATCTAAAATGGCGCTTCATAGTTCAACAGAGTTTAAAGAGCTACGATTGTTGATCGGTTCCTGAAGTCATACTTGCAACAATAGTTATTAGACTTATCCAAGTGGGAGACTATTGGATATAGTGTCTAAGTCCATAACTATATTTGGTATGTACTTTACCCGACCCGGCATGGTCCATTTGGGTTGCACTTCACCCGAACAATTTACGGATAATCTTTTGAGAATAGTATAAGTTATGATTTATTAATATATTATAAGTTCTAATATATTAATATAAAATCATATTATTTAATTAGTGTTGATCTATAATTAATTTAGAATTAATTTAGAGATCAAAAGTATGACTAATTAAATATGGGCTCTTGTATTTATATAGTGTGGGCTAATTGTTTTTTGGAATGGGCTAGGCTTGCATGGAAAGTCCATGGATACTCCTTGGAGCTTTAACCCATGGATCTCATGGAAATGAAAAGACATGGGTATTAGGGTTTACATGGATGTAACCCTAATCCACCACACTATATAAAGGAGGCTTTGGTTCTTGAAATTGTACTAGTTGGTGTGTGTAAACTAAGAGGGCCGATTTCAAGAAGTTTGTGACTATTCTCTCAAGTTTCCAAGTTTGTGGTGATTTGTGACTTCCATTTGAGGCATCCACATTATTGGTGCTAGGCTCTCAAACTCCAAGCAATCAACTACTACTAAAAGGTAAGTAATTCTACTAGTTTTATTTGATTCAAGTACCCCAGGCCATGCTAGTTAGGATAAGAACCTTGGAAAAATAATTATTTGCATGTATCTGAGTCAAACATAGATCCAAGCTTTCTAGGGTTGCATGTACACCATAGGAGTGTTATAATGCTGAAAACCCATCAATCAAAACCTATGAATATAAATAAGACACTTTTATTTATCACCATACTGATTACTCATTATTCATTGTTTCGGTTTTATCAACTTTATACTTGAATTAAAAACACTAGTTGTCCCATGCTCCAAGCAAGTACACTATGTTTTTCAAAACAATAGCTTTGCCATACACCAAGTATGCACTCTATGTTTTTCTATGATCCTTACTTTGTGAAATAGATCGATTGAACATAATTTCAATGATTCTAATTTCACACTCCCAAATCCTTATCGAAAAATGTGAGAATTTCAAATTCCTATCATTTATCGAAATCTGTTTAGATTTTAAACTTATGCACTGACCCTCTTGTAATGAATATGTACAAAGTCACAAAGACTTGTCAACAGTCATTTATAAGGTATTCCAATGGAGATCAACTCCATGGAAACTAAGTCTCATATTCAAAGTACATTGCTTTGAACATGCTTTTTGCATTAAGTTTTTCTAATCTTACACAAATAACTTCCACCTATGGAGACAACTCCATATTCTCATTTTGACTATCACTTCTGAACAAGAGATGCCTCTTTTCAGAATATGTCAATATGGTCCTTCCGAAATTAAACACTATACTTCCAACTGTCACTGAGCAACCAATCTTTGGTAAACCTCAGATTGTCCTCGACAATTGCTTAATCCTTTTAGTCATATCCAATTCTAGACCTTTTCCCTTCTTAATGCCCCAGGCATTTGGAAAATTTTAGAAAGGATGAATATTATAGCACATGCAATCGATCCTATATCCGAAGCATATGGGACACGATTCATGATGTCTCACATAAAGACATGATACTAGACCAGTCCTTTTGCTACAATATTTCTATTTGCCAAGTTCTCATAATTCAGATTATGAAAAGGGATGTCGTAATCATAATCAAATTTTAGAACGCAAATAATAGACACATATATAGAATTTCCTTATGTTGAGCCATTCCAACACAAAATTCATATATATCCTTGACTAAAGATGATTAAAACCTCAATCTAAGCTTTTAGAATTGAAATGAAGTATAATTTCCTCTCCCTTAATTATAGCAAAACAACTTTTTCAACCCCTACAACTTCACGAATTGAAACTTTTGTTTTCTATAATTAACATTGCTAACTTGCAACCTTTATCATAATTATCATGCTCCCACTAACATGATGATTATTATCATAACACTTATGCTCCCACTAGCTTTGACATGTACTCAGAAATCAGCTGGACTTCTAGAAATCAATACTTTATTGACTTTCTTACCAAAGTTCAGACTTCTGATACGAGATGCTTTGATAAAACTTTATCAAAATCATACAACTTTCCTTAGATAGCATGCATGTGTGTCTAAACAATTTCAGAACTATGAAAAGGGATGCCGTAATCATAATCTCAATTGTTTATACCTTTTGCTATCTGCTTCAAATCTACTTGGTGGAAGTGTTTCCTCACCATCATTTTCATGAATCGGAGAGAAACCTTATGACCCTTAGATTTTATAGTGTATGTGTTCTTATCCATGTGAATCGTCAAAACCATAATCACAAGACAAGGATAATGACAAATCCAAATTCATATGGACTGAACTTATGCAATCTTAAATTCTTGCCACCTGGCAGCTCAAGGGCCTGCCGTTGCTTCCAAGTGGATATGCAACCAATTGAGAACTCTAAGAACTCCTATGCAAAGCCAACTTTCACTGGAATGGGCACAGAATATGTCAACACGATAGGTTATAAACCTCTAGTCGAGTGCTAGTGATGAAATACGAGTTTTATTCTTGATTAGATCTTGAGACTTTCAAGACCTTTAAGACTCCCACTGTCCTCTTGACATATAAGACTATCTTGCCAAATATTCAAGAGATAGTGCGGATTCTTTATCAAGATAAACACTTCACACAAATGGTCTTAGTCGGTCTTTGTTTAATCCAAAACATCACAACTTACCAACTTCAAATGTACAAGAGTAGGACACTTTTACTCTTATATTTGACAAGTGTTATAAACCTTTCTTTAAGATATGTCACTCAAATTACAATCTTGGAGTATGACTCTAAGAATTGTTTTGGAACGAGGTATGACTCATCTTCTTGATTTAACCATTTCAACAATTCATGACTCCTCTTCTTAGCCATAAATTGCACTAAGATGTCCTTAGAAGACCAATTGTGATATAGTTCTTTAATCATTAAGATGATCACAAAACATGATACTTAAAGTGCTCTCCCATCTTTTCAGATTTGAGACACTTTTATCCTTCTGCCAAATTTGATTTTTCTCATTCGCTCTGCTATACATTGAAACTTTTCCAATGTCTCAGAATTATACTTAAACTTATAAGTATAACCATATTTACTAAACTTTAGTAAATCATGACGAATATTCTTAACGAGCTTTTCTGGTGGACTTGATCAGTGCACAAGAATTGGTACTCGATCCCTTAGTCATTCACTTGACTCACATATACATGTGAACAAGGAATTAGTCTTAATTTTTCCAAAGCTGAAAGTTCTCATTCATCATACTATACAACATGCATGATTCCAAGTTTCGGTCCAATTGAGAACTTGGATGATGAGAATCTTTCCTTATTTGGTAAATTTAGACACTACCACAAATGAAAGAATCAATTTCATATTCCGATGTTGCTATCAACGGAATCATATAAACAACAATTTTCCACAAATGCCACTGTAAGGATACATATAAAATAAATAAAACAAAACTTTTTTATTTAAAACTTATGGAAAAACTTATCCTTACAATGCAAATGCATATGAAAACTATGTTGTTATCTATTCCTAAACAATCTATCACAACTCTTAAGCAGTAGCTCAAAAATTCTGATCACCGAACCATATGATCGAAAACTATCTTCACGATCAAAATCAGCATATACTTCCTTTAAGTTTCTTCACATTTTTTTGATTCTTAAAAAATTAACATGTGACCCAGTCACATCATGTAACAAGAATCTCAGAATAGAAACTTAACAGAGTTAGATAGTGGACTTTACCTGAAGTAGAGTCAATCTTCTTAACTTGATCAACCTTATGATCTTTCAGGTAAATAGGCAGCTTCGCAATCAATGCCCCTTCCTTTGGCAAGAGAAACATATGGACTCACTGGGAATGGTACATGGGACTATAGCAGACTTAGCCTTTCTCATTACCATTTGGTCAACCTAGTTGACTATGGTCAAACCCTTTCTTTGGGATGAGAAGGTTTTTCTAGATATCCAATGTTACCATTGTCAATGTCCATTGGGAAGTTGATCTCCTAATTAATTTGCTTTACTAGTCCTCAAATCATTGCTGACCAAGCAAAAAGATAAGATCATTAAGAGTGATGTCATAGTCTGTTTCATAGTAGTCCCAAAGGAACTCACTATGTGACTTAGGAAGTGATTGAACATCCAACCTTCTTAAGACTTTGACACCCAACTCTCCCGGCTTGTCAATATGTGACTTCATCTCTAGGATGTGATCACACACAGACCTTGCTTGCCAATAGGGCTTGAGTGACCTTATACTTTTCAAGAACTTGTGGGCTAGGGAGAATAATTGGAGGAGGAGGAGGAAGTGAAGTTCCAAGAGATTTAGGATGATCATAGATGTCTGAACTAGACATCTTTTGGGAGATATTCAAGGTAGTTGATTTAAAGTCCTTAATATAACACCCAATATGAAATATTAAGGCTAGGATCCAACAACCTATTTATAACTGGAAGAGGGATGCCGTAATCCGAGTTATAAAATAGTTGAAGGTAGGTAAATGACGATTTACCAATTTCCACCATGAAAAACGAAATATAATTAAGTTTTAATTGGATTTGAAACTCTTAGATCTTTTGAGATTCATTGAACTTTTCAATGGCATGTTTCAATCTCGAGTGTGCCCTTCAGGTTTTGTGACTGGGATGCCGAGGATCACAAAACAAGGTGTGAAGTAACCATGCAAATAAACTTGGTACCCTTAATATTTACCCCTCAATCGATGTGCCGGTTAACCACACGAGCTCCACCGATACTATGATAAATATTAAGTTACCCTTTGCCTACCTTGTTAAATCCAGGTTAGTGTGCCGGTTAACCACACACGCTCCACTAACGGTTTAAACAAAGTGCAAAGTGTAATTTCATGGATTAGCACCTTATCCATATTTTCCTAAGTAACTAAGATTGGGAATTTATAAAGGTTTAGTTACTTCGTATTTATCATTAATACTTTTAATGAAGGAAGAATTATAGTCCTTGTCCTACCCGTTCGGCTAACGACCCTCCACCAGTCAAGGAAGCGGTGGGTGAGAGTGGACACCCATTAAGCTGCCATTTTATAGGCAACAACCTTATAATCCCCTTATAGACCGACTTCGTGAATGAGGCCTACTAATGGTAAGACTGACTTGCTCTTATACATATATATATATATATATATATATATATATATATATATATATTATTAACTTATAATTTTATAAAGTATAAGGTTTGAATTTTAACTTTTAAAATTCTAAGGGCTTAACTTGGAATTAAAGTATTCTTGAGGGAAACTTTACAAATTCCAAAACTTGAGGGCAAGTTTTGGAACTATTCAAAACTAATTAATTCCTTAACTCATGAGTTTAAAGTAGTTTTAAATAAGAAAACTCTTCAAGTTCCATAACTTGAGGACAAGTTATGGAAGACTTTAAACTATTAAAGAATGTAACTCTTCTTCTTTTGTAACTTATGGAACTAATTAAGGTTACACATTTTTATTATTTAATGAAGTGACTCTTGAACCTCCATAACTTGAGGACAAGTTATGGAGTCATAAAACCATTTAATGAGGACAAGACTCTTCATTTTGTAACCTTTGCCAACTTTTATGAGTTTTAAGAAACTTTAATGTGACTTTTCATGTAACTTGAGGACAAGTTACACAAACAGATTTTAGAATCCACTCTTAGATTAAAATGGATCAAAGACACATAATCAATCAACCTTTTCTATTAATCTAAGCAACTCATATGAACAAGGTAATTGGAATCAAACTTTTTCATGTAATTACCATAACACTTAAACTAATACAAAACATGAATCTATTGACAATTATCTTTGAAATTGGATTAGCATGAACATTACCACATCAAAAACAGGTTTATAGGTTCAAAAACAGCTTATGGTAATGTTCTTAGTCCATTTCTAGCCAAAAAAACTCGAAGATATACTGTCAGGGGGTCCAACTCGTCGAGTGCATGAACCAACTCGACGAGTTGGATCGTTTTGAACACTTTTAAGGCATGGACTCGTCGAGTCCCTTTATGGACTCGGCGAGTCTGCTGTTCAGACAACAAAAAGCTTCGATTTTTAAGCCATTTTTGCAAGTATAACAAGAAAACAAGCCTAGGCTCTGATACCACTGTTGGGTTTTGAGCATTCTAACACTCATAAGTGTACATGCAACCCTAAATACCTTGGATCTATGTTTTCTCTATTATACATGCAAATATGACTATCCAAGGTATTATACTAACTAGCATACAAAGCCTTTGATTCATATGAAATAAAAGAAGTTAGAATACATACCTCTTTGATGTAGAATGACTTCATGAAGCTTGAGTGCCTGGTGCCCCAAGTGTGACACCTCAAATGGTTCACACAACACCAAATACACTTGGAATAACTTGAGAGAACATACACACTTCATGAAAATCGGCTAGCCCTTATTCTCATACTCTAGTGGCCGATTTTGTCAACAATAAGATGCTTATATAGTTAGTGACAGTTAGGGTAAACCCTAATTGTCATGGCTTTCCATTTCCTTGGATCCATGGGTTCAAACATACCATGGAGCATCCATGGAGCATCTTATGGGTTTTAGCCCAACTTGACAATCCATGGAGCATTAGCCCACTATACAAGTATGGGTGATTTACACAATCAACCCATATATTTAATTAGTCTTCTTTTGATCACTTAATTAATTCTAGATTAATTCTTGATCAATACTAATTAAATAATCTTATTAATATATTACAACTTATAATATATTAACAAACCTTAAGTGTTATTTCTCTCATTATAGTCTATCCAAATGCATGATGCCATGCAACCCAAATGGACCATGTCGGGTCGGGTCAAGTCTTACCAATTATAGTTATGGACTTAGACATTAATCCAACAAGTTCTCCCCTACGTGGGGTTCCAACCACAACTAGCTGCCTCTCATAGACAATCATAGCTCCAAATTTGCTCAGCCAATTCATCCCTATAATCACACACACATCCCCTACATGGATAGGAATCAAGTCAATCGGGTAGGGCACCTCGAGTATCTCTAAGGTAAAGCCATAAAAGACGCTCGGAGAAAAAACTTTGTTCTTATATGTAATGGAAAATCTCAACAGACACTCCAAATCCCCATGGGTCATATCAAAATCCCTTCTAAAAGACCGAGACATAAAAGAACGACTAGCACCCGAGTCAAAAAGCACCAGAGTAGGAAATGATTTCACTAATAAGGTACGTAACAGAAACATAAATTTAAGAATATAAAAATTAATTTGATAGAATATAAATTAATACATATTAGTAATGAGGTTGGGAGCCGCACTGGCCTCCTCTGCAGTCACCTGAAATGGACAACCTCTAACCATCGGGGACTCAGGCCTCCCATGACGGCGATCCGTGAACCGAAGAGTAGTAGGAGGCCATTCCTACACGGGCCTAGAAGCAAGAAATGGATAGATGTCCTGTACATGGCCAACCTGATCACAATGATAACAAATTCGAGTGCTCTATTGTGGAGGTTGCTGTTGTTGACGACAATCTATGACAAAGTGGCCGTTATTGGCAAAATTGTGGCACCCTGTTGCTGAACAACACACTCCATCGTGCACCTTCCCGTACTTGCCACAAGTGTGGCCTCTCTGTCCTCCGGATTGGGAATCAATGGGCTTGAACCGCTTAATTGTAGGATGATTCTAGACAGAGTCCTTCCTCATCTCTCTCTCTCCTGGGTCTTAATCTCAATATCATTCCTCTAGGAAAATTACTAAAACTCTGAAAGGGAATGATACTATAGAGTCGACACAAACTCCCAACCCACCGTCTTGACCATCCTCAAGTATCGTGACATCTGAACCTGCTCCAAAGCAGCATACTTGGGGAAAAAGAGGGCTCACTAAGTAAACATATTGTTGATCTTCGTCACAGATTCCGTCGTCTACTTCAGGGACAGAAACTCATGCGTTAATCTCTCTCTCTCTCTCTCTCTCTCTCTATATATATATATATATAGATATATATATATATATATATATATATATATATATATATATATATATATATATATATATATATATATATATATATACATCGTAGTCGAAAATACTCAGTACAAAACATCTCAGTAAACTGCTCGCATGTCACAATGGCCCGTTCCATAGTAGAAAATCCAATGTGGGAAACTTCCACCAGTGTTTCGCCCACAGGCGAAGAAGGTTCAATGTCAACTTCACCTTCTATTTCTATGGACATGAACACGTGTAAAAACACCCCTCAACAGCAGATATCCATATCATAGCGATAATCAGGTCCTTGAACCCGTCTAACTTTGGGTGCTTCGTGTTTATGAACTCCCAGTACTGCATAAACCCTCCTCCTAGAAGTCCTGCAGCTGTGGTGGCTCTAGTGTCTGTGGTGGCAACAGCCTCAAGGACGATAACATAACTCTCATCGAACATCTCTATCAAAACGGTTTTGATAGACCCAAACACCTTTGGGATCGCCTCCCTAACTGCCAAAGTCACCTGAGTAGTGATCAACTCACGGATCTCATCATCACCCAAACCTGGCCTCTCTAGGCCACCTGCACTTGATCTTGAACCTCTCATAGTCACCATACTGGAAATAAATTTGAACAAGTCAAAAAATCACATTATACCTTAACACATCTCTACTCGACTACTCATCCCTTCGAACCTGTGACATCCTTGATACATGTATGGGTCTTGTGTGTTCAGTAGTACGGGCACATACTACCTTCCCCACCTACCCGTATTTCTTTCAGAGGATCGCCACAAAAATCCTGGGCTACTAGGCCTAGAGAAACTAGGGTATGCATACACCTTACACCCACTCTCTCAATAGTAACTACAAATTCCTTACTTCAGCTAGCACTCTAAAGTTTACATGCCCAATTCATGAAACTTTCACTAACACTATAGTCGCCTTGCGTATGCTAATCATACGTAATTCCAAATTCAATAGACAGTCGAATAATTTATTCTACACTAAGCCCAGAACTGAACAAGGAACAATAAATAAGGCTAAATCAAGCATTCTAAGGTTATAAAATCCAAGTTAGGTACAACCATGATGCATACACTTAGAAATTACAACAATAATGTTAGTTTCATATGGCATAACAATAAATCCATTAGGCTATCAGGCATCCTAAATCATGCAATTCTATCATGCAATTACTAAAGATCCCTAGCCTAGGAATTAGCATACATTTCTAACACTTAACATATCACACGTATACATATAACAAATGTGGCAATCTTGGGGAATAACTTTCTTTTGAGATCTGGTTGATTGTACACATCACATCCTCATTTCTTAGTTATTTAGAAATTATTTATGAAAAATCTTTTGTGGATCCATAGTTTGAATCTGGACTCACATGGATGTTCATCGAAATCCATCAAACTAAGGCTTATATACCAACTTGTAACGTCCCAAAAACCATAGTAATTTTTTTTCATTTTCAAAAGACAAGTCTATAAAAACCATAAATTATCCAAATAATTGTTTGAAAACATAATAAAAAAAATCGAAGTATCAACATATCTAAAGTAAAAATCAATAGGATGATGTGAATGATCACACCTTTGATTTTCCCCGATCCTCTAAAGTACCTGAAACATTTAGATCCACAACTATAAGACAAAGCTTAGTGAGTTTCCCCAAGATACCCTACACAACAATACACATACAATGCATGCACACATGAGACTACAATTTGACTGAACCGCCTTGTAAGGATTACAGTACACTTGGACTGCTCTCCTAAGACTACATCATATAGATGGACCACTCCCTTAGGGCGATAGTCTGACCGGACCACCTCACAAGGCCTACAGTACACATGGACCTCCCGAGTATCTTGGCTTACAACACAAAGCAGTACTACCTCAACCCAACCATAATATGTTACCATATGCAATTAAATAAACAATAACCAACAACGCATAATTAATCATAACAAACCTACTAGTCTAATAGATCACTACAACATACCAACATCCTACACACAAGGATACATATTATAGTACAAAGTATAGTTAGAAAACTCACCTTGCAATCTATCAGATAAATAGTACAGCTTACACAGATCCAAGAACTGGTACTACGAGTCACCTATACCACAAATAGGGACCAATAGTCAATCTACATCACAAAAACCCTCAAGTTGGTGAAAAGTCAACTTCATCAAAAAGTTAACGGTCAATAGCTAGCCACCAAGTCATGGCCACCCACTAGCCACATCGTGGCAGCTCCATGATGAAATAGTCCCGACCAGACCAGCTACCATGCCATGGAAATCATGCCACCACCCCGTGGTAGTAACCCAAACGATCATTCGTTAAGAACCTCCTCGACCACGACATGGCGAACAAGATGTGATGTCGTGGGAATTGCTTATGGATATCTTAATGGATTAAGCCCTTAATCCATTAAGCCACACTCTCATCTCTTTTAGAAAGCTTCCTAACATTCATTAGCTTCATAAAAACCCTTTATTTATGTACATGTGTGTCCGATGCGTTTCTTGAACTTGGTTAGGTCAAAAAGGGTGAAAATAAGCTCAAACCTCATGCATGGAACCAAAACTCAACCGTTATTCAGAGCTAGAACATTAAAGGATTCATAAAGTTGCCAAATTTATGGAACCCATCTACTCAAATGTTCCCAAACAAGGAGAAGATGCATAAAATCCTAGATCTAGCATGCTTGAACACAAAAAGTAGAAGATTAAGGACTTTCAAGAATCCAGAAACAACATAAGATGACGAGTAGGAGATTTTCTTGCTCGAAAGATTCACCAAAGATAACTTCTTCTGCTTTAAAGGACTAAAAACCACTACACAAGTTCACAAGGTCAATAATGGAGGCTAGGGTTTTCTCTAGCTCGAAAGGGAGGTGATGGAGGTTGGGGTTAAGCAAACCTAGCCATCACATCCATTAAGTAGGGGCGTAAACCCCATAAATGAGGGCTTAGCATAAAATGGATGTCACGCTGTAATGCACATCAACATGTACATTTATTAATGGGTGAGGCCACGTCATGGTGCCTTTCCCCAACATGTCGCGGCAACCCAAAACTTCATATTTTAATCTTTAAATGCCAAAAACATAAAGGGAAATATACCTGGAAATGGTGTTACAACCATCAACTCATAAGGGCCGAATTATTACTGAGTTGCAAAACGAGGTCAGTAATGTTGTGAGTAGTTGAAAGCACATGGGATGCGTTTTGTAGAACTTGAAGCTATGAAATCCATGATTTTAAAACTTAATAATAAGGTTGATGGAGATGATGTTGGTTCCGCAAAGGGGGTGGAGGTAGTATGATTTAATATTTCACTCCCGTACATTTTTTTATTTAACTTTATGGTATACCCATTATTGCATCGTTTATAATTAAATACTATTGAACCGTACATTCACTTATCGTGGAATATGTTTGTACCACTAAAAAAATGAGTTTTCGAAGCATGGTTATAAGTTCGGTACACCTGAAAGCCGCTAAATGACGGACCTAAGCATATATCGGTATAAAATGACCCGTCAGATATAAAAGTGATTCCCTGGGAAGAATATAAAATGCCTGCAGCACCTCATAGGAATATTCTATGGCAAAAAGTTATATCCACATGGTGTAAGTCCCCATTAATACATATGAAGAAGAAAGGTGTTGCATGCCAACATCCAGCACCGTTGGACAGCCTTTTAGACCCTACCATTCACATTCTATATAAAGAACGGGATGATTCATTGTTGTTTTCGTACCCTTATACTACTGGTATATCGAGGATTGAGTTTTGGACGGGCTTATATGGGGATAGTGAAACAGGGTGGTTGAAATGTGATGTAAGTTATGTAACTTGTGATCATTTGATGAGTTGAATAACTCTTAGATCGATTAGATCTTTCAACAGGTTAAACAAATTAAGCAAAACAAACACAATAAGCAAGATATAGAATCAAATAGTGCTTAATGATTCAAATGTAGTCACGCCTCAGCAGAGCTCGACAAAGAACTTCCACTGTAGAGGCGAGCTAGGGTTTACAGTACAAAATCAATAATTATCCAATCGATAATCACTAAGGCTGCATGCATGCACCTTAAATACTAAACCCTAAACAAAACAATCACAGTTGGACAGGCCCAAACTGGATAGCAAAACTGGGCTATAGACCGAGCCCATGACGCAACACTTATTCAACCCAAAAATCTCCCCCTTTGCGTCAAATGAGGCGAGAGATTATTTTTGTTGTGTAGCCTTCACTTTCTTCACAACCTTGAACAGCCGAGGAATGATAGCAAGAAGCGTCTGCCAAAATTGAATGTACCATCGTAGCATATCAGTAAACAACTTCTTGTCGGCTGCAGAATTCTGATCACAACGGTGAATGATCTCCAAAATATGCTCCAAGCAAGCTGTTGAGAACAGGTGCTTATCAACGAGAGCAAAGAGACATTTTTGAATTTCACCTCTAACAAATATCACCGTGTGAAATTTTAGGTCGATTTTACCCTTGACCATTGTGTTCACATTGCCAGTTCTTCCAATGGGTTTGATCGTTGGTCGCTTGTGAATGGCAGATGTGATTTCTTTATCCATCTTCGCTACTTCATGAATGTAGCAAACAAGCATTCGCTTGATGTGGTCTATAATCAGCTGATACTCCTGAGGATTTGACAGCAGAATGTTGTTGATGAGTATCCAGTCGTGAGGGTTAAGGTTCGGTAGATCAGCCAGGGAAAAATTATGAACAAAGCCTTCAGAGCCTCGGTTCACTTTAAATTTGACGTTGATAAATTTATCGGCTGAATAAGGCTTCAGTACCTTGACAGTAGTAGTCTTCTGTGAGCTCCATGTCAAGTACTGTGGCTGAGCGAATTCCAGATAAAACTCCAACAGATCCCGAT
Organism: Lactuca virosa; assembly: GCF_052849685.1. Classification (NCBI taxonomy): domain Eukaryota; kingdom Viridiplantae; phylum Streptophyta; class Magnoliopsida; order Asterales; family Asteraceae; genus Lactuca; species Lactuca virosa. Next base: position 169,292,796 of record NC_136428.1, on the reverse strand, counting down.
CCACCTTCGGGTCCGGAGAGGGAATGACAACAGTTGTGTTGAAGCAATGAAAGATAAATGCCTTTCGAGTGATTGGCATATCAAATTGAGTGTCCTTCGAGTTTTCAAGGCCGAACGACATAACAGGTTTGAGCCAATGAGTACTCGGTTCATCTATAGCTTCTCTCTGGAGCGAATCAATGGTCCATTCTGGAAAAATGGACTTCTTTTTATCTAAGAGCTCCTTTTCTTTTTACGTCTTCTCGAGCTCAACTGATTCCTTTTCGATCTTTTCCTGAAGCTCCTTATCAGTAGGGTTAGTTTTCCTAAAGGGCTTAGAGGGATTTTCACCCAAGATATCTTCAAAGTCATCATCATCATCTACATCATCTTCACCAATTTTCTTCTTCTTCTTATCCCTTTTGCTGACCGAAGCTACATTAACCTTCGGTGCAGCTGTTGATTTGGGTTCGGGAGGAGGTTGAGTATCATCCCTGCCAGTTTGAGTAACCTTTTCCTTTTCCTTTTCTCCCCCTTGTTTCGGCTTGACAGAAGTCACCGGAACACCCTCTATCCGACTCAAGATATCCAACGCAGGTCTGAGTTTATCTGCTAAATGGCGTCTGATGGATATAGTCAGAATAGAGTCATGGGCGTCAAGAAGATGTAACAAAATGGAATGAACGTCACCCACAGAGCTTCTAATTACTTCTCTTTCAGACTTTAAATCATTAAGATCAGTTGTGGCAGAACGAAGCTTAAGATTTTGAATTTTGAGCTGAGAAGTACGTTTGTCAAGCTCATCCATAATTCGATTTTCAACAGCCAGTTCGGTTTCCAGCTGAGTCAGACGCTCCTTGACATTATCATGAAGATTTTCATTGGCAGCTTCAATGGCCTGTCGAGCGACTTCAAGATTAGTCCTTTCGGTTTCAAGAGAACGCTTGAGATTATCACCGAAGCATTAATTGTCTGAGAGTTCTTTTGAGCGGCAGCTTGCAACGAATCGAGGAATAACTAAGCCTCAGAAATTAGTTTTTCGACTTTTGCGGTCGCATCTTTGCATTCTTTCGTTGAGGCCTCAACAGCAAGCGAGGCCTTCTGACATTGGGAAGTGGAGGCATCAATGGCCTTTGTTGTGGCAGAGAGAGATGCATCATGCTCTTTGACAACAGAAGAAAATAATGCCTTTAGAGCAGCTTCGGAATAAGCACCAGTTGATGTGGAAGAAAGTAGTTGATCGAGTTTGTCTGTAACCGTCTTTAGATGACGCTTGGTAACAGGAGCATCGTCATCATCATCACTTTGAACACGGTAGGGACTGAAGTAAGTGGAATCAAACTCCAAGTCCTCTCCTCCAAGAACAGTGTTGGTTTCGGTAGATGGGGTAGGGGATTGTGGTTCGGTAGTAACTGGAGGTTCGGTAGTGACAGGGGGTTCGGTAGTGATTGTACGTTCGGGTGATGAAGAACGAGCCCCCGTATCAGATACGTTGGTTCGAACTCCAGTAATGGTGGTAGTAGTGGACTCAGTGAAGATGGGTGCAGGAATGGGAATAGTAGAGGATGGTTGAGAGGTAATGATAGGAAAAATAGGAGGGATGGAGACAGGAACAGAAACAGGTGGAGGCGAAGGTGCTTTGGAACGAACAGGTGCCTCGGGTGTAGGTGAGCGAGGTGGTGTATCACCACGAACCGTACCTTCATCCTCTGAGCTTTCACTTTCAGATTCACTGGGAGGAATTGGTGGTTGATTAGGAGGCACGTACTCTGAGAGAGAATCACTTGAGGATTGGAGAATTAGCCGGCGGGCAGGTTTCTTGCCTTTCTTCGCCTTAGGCTGAGCCGGTGCTGCTTTCTCCGACTTTCGCTTCCTAGGGGTTTGAACTTTTGAGACTTGGCCCCCCTTATCTCCCTTTTTGACTTCTGGCTTTTTTCCTCTTTTGGCAGGTTTGTCTGCGTCTTCGATTGATTTCACCATGTCAGCAGTGAGTTCCCTTGGACCAGAGGAGGGAAGCTTCTTGTATTCCTGAAGAATCTTGCTTGAAGGAGGCACAAAGGCAGACATCGACTCAGGAATAGACCCAACAAAAGCAAATTTTGAAGGATGAGTAACAATGATGTTGGTGGTGTGAAACGTAGCAATGGAAGAAAGCATCGAGTCCGCCATGATAGGAACATGGAAACGATCTATTGCCCACTGAGTAACAATGGTCCAGAAGCGAGCACAAGAGATTTCTGTGTGGCGAGATGAAGATGATAAACTCTAAATGAGTTGAAGCCATAACACCATGCAATAATCCAGATTGAGACCGTGGTACACACCGTAAAGCAAAGTCATGAAGGACTTGCTTGCACCATCAGAGCCAGCACTCCGTTCAAAAAGCCCTTTGAACAGTAGAGTGAAGAGGCCATTCCATTAAGGAGGAAGGCAGGACTTTTTGAATTTAGTCACAGTGGTTAGGGTTTCAGTGTACCCCATGTTGTAGAACATAGAAAAGAGCTGACCTGTGGCAATGGAATCGGGATTAACCATAGAATCCTCATACGGAAGCCCTAGAAGAGAACAGAAACGATTCCTGGAGATTGAGGCCTTCTGATTAAGAATGTCGAAGAAGATTTTGTCTGCTCCCTTCTCATACGTTGCAGAGGAGTAGATTTGTGAGAGACAAGACATCGGCACGACCTCGACGGTGGTTAGGGCTTTAACGAGTGGGGAATATTTCAGGCATTCCACCACTTGATACATGTAGTTATCGTAAAGAAAAGGGGAGATATCAATCAGCAAGTTCTGATCGGGCTTGATGGCAAGAAGAAGGGAGCGTGCAGTAGTTTCTTGAACTGAGGATGACTCTGCCATTGATGAAGCTTGTCAAAGAAGAAGATGAACAGTAAGAAATTGATCGCCTGCCTTTGCTCTAGAAGATTGAAGTGTGGTAAGGAACAGTCACACTGAAATCAGCCCTTATATACGATCTTGGAGAGAGAAAAATTAGAAGTTATTATTGCTTGAATCTTGGAAACGACTCCTTAAAAGGCGTGATTTGACAGCTTACAACCCCGATAAAGTAGTGATGACGCAGGATGATGACCGATTCAAATTCTGGCGCCTTCCAACCTTATCCATAAATCAAATCAGACGTTTAAACTTCCTGCTGAGTCAGCGGGTGAATCTCCAATAAAATTGCTAGTACCATAAAAATTCAAAGACGTTACACCAAACCATCGCTTTTAATTTCGAAACCGTCTGCATTAACTTGTTAAGAACTGAACAAGACTTCTTTGAGAATATAGAATGTGTATGCATAAGGGTGTAAATGAGAAAGAAATAAAGCAAAGTCTTTGTGGGAAGTTGTGATGTCTATTAAGACATAAAGCAGTGGATCCCGGGCACGGATCTCTTCCTTCAAAGTCAAGAGAGACTTTAAAGTGCTTGTTTGGATTCCCGTTGAATTACGATCAAGTACTTGTTAAGAAGCATTGAAAGGCATCTTTTTAATTAAGGCTTTTAAGGGTGGCTTTCGCTTCAATTCTTGATTTCGATACTTGATGTAAGACCGAAACAGAACGAAGTACTTGTGAGACCAAAGTGGCCTGTTAAACAAGTAGGTAGGAAACATATTCAGTGACTTGGTGATGAATGAGAACAGGAAATCTCAAAAAATAAAAAAACTGGATCCGTTTGGGAAGAAAAAGTCTTGGTGAAAAACAATTTCATAAGGATCGCTCAAAAAGAAAATGTAGATTTCATAAGGTGACGTATAATAGCTAGAACATTGAAGTGTTCACCGTTAATGCATTATGGAAGTTGGATTTTGGGTTTCACTTAATTCGTGGTGGACGAAAGTAAGATCATCAACACAGAAATTGTGTAACCATAAACCTCAGTGGTTATTGCTGAGAGTGTCAAGGGTTACCAAATATGAAACGAACCATGATGGAGAAAAATGACATGGTTAAAAGAACCGAAAGTGCCTCTGCCATAAAGGATTGACAAAGCAGAAAAAATCTTAAATCAATTTGAGAAGAGTAAGGCAGCTCATGATTAGAGTAAATTTGACAGCCTGATTGGGGAGACAAGATTTGTATATATCAAGTCATTAAGGCTTTACTCAAAATCGATCGAGGCTTTGGTCAACATACATCAGCATGCTTCTAGGGACACTTAGCTAGTACATAGATAAAGATTGATACCTGCCCCAGCTCCATCAGTGAGAGAAAGTAGTGTACATAAAGTAAACATAGCAAATTTTTTATGTGATAAAAAAATATTTTTGTATTTTAGGAAATTTTCTGAAAAAGAATAAAAATAGAAATAAAAATATTTTTGGATTTTATGAGATTTTCTGAAAAAAAAAATTAAAAACAGAAATAAAAATATTTTTGGATTTTATGAGATTTTCTGAAAAAGAATTAAAAACAGAAATAAAAATATTTTTGGATTTTAGAAGAATATAGAAGAAATACGTAAAGAAATATGTGAAGAAAGTTCTAAGAAAATAATATACATACTATACAACCGAAACCATACGACATAAATTAGAGACGAAGCGAGACCGGTGAAACCGAACCCGAAATGGACCGAGCATTCGGTGCATTTCGGTTCCCAGAAGAACCGAACCCGAAATGGACCGAGCGTTCGCTCTATTTCGCTTCTAACTTTTATTGAAACACAGGAGATTTCGGCTCGGATTCAGCTTCCATCATTCCTAGGCCATGCAATATTTTATTAAAACTTGCTTCAGGCAAGGCCTTAGTGAAGATGTCAGCTAGTTGATCAGTGGTTCTTACAAAATGAATTTCGACATTACCGTCTTCCACATGATCTTTGATAAAATGATACCTCAGCGCTATGTGTTTCGTCTTTGAGTGTTGCACTGGGTTGTGACAAATCCTAATTGCACTTTCAGAATCGCAATATAGTGGGATTTTCTTCATATTCAGGCCAAAGTCACGAAGTTGACTTTGTATCCAGATGACCTGAGATGTGCATGATGCTGCGGCAATGTATTCTGCTTCGGCACTGGAGAGAGAAACACATGTTTGTTTCTTAGATTGCCAGCTTACGAGTTTGCCGTGCAAAAACTGAGATCCTCCAGTGGTACTTTTCCGGTCTAGACCACATCCCCCAAGATCAGCATCTGAGAATGCCTGGACAAAGAATCATGAGTTGGCCGGGTACCACAACCCGAGAGAAGTAGTTCGTTTTAGATACCGAAAGATGTTCTTTACTGCCAACAGATGTGGTTCGCGTGGATTTTCTTGAAACCTTGCACAATAACAAACAGAGAACATTATATCTGGTCGACTTGCAGTGAGATACATTAGAGACCCTATCATTTGACGGTAAAGAGTCACGTCAACAGCCGGTTTATCCAGAGAGGGTGTTAGCTTTGTGCCAAACGCCATAGGAACCTTCACTTTTGAATCTCCCAACATTCCAAACTTGGCAAGCAATGTCTTCGTGTAGGCCTCTTGATTAATGAAAATGCCTTCGGGTCCCTGTCTTATATTTAGACCAAGGAAAAAGTTAATGGGACCCATTGAGCTCATGTCAAATTTAGTTTCCATCAGCTTCCTAAACTCAGCAGTTAAGCTAGGATTTGTGGAGCCGAAGATGATGTCATCAACGTAAATTTGAACAATCATAAGGTGGTTACCCTCTTTCTTACGAAAGAAGGTTGGGTCAACCGAACCTTGTTTAAATTTAGACATTTTCAAAAATCTAGTTAGAGTTTCATACCAGGCACGTGTAGCTTGTTTGAGACCATATACCGCCTTATCCAGGATGTAACATTGATCTGGATATTTTTCGTTCACAAAGCCCGGTGGTTGTTATACATACACAGTTTCTTCCAGTTCACCATTTAAGAAGGCACACTTTACGTCCATTTGGAAGACTTTAAAGTTTTTGTGTGCAGCGTAGGCAAGAAAAATGCGAACCGATTCTAACCGTGCTACTGGAGCGAAGGTCTCTTCATAGTCTATGCCCTCTTCTTGACAGTATCCTTTCACGACCAACCTCGCCTTGTTGCGTATCACATTCCCTTCCTTATCCATCTTATTCCTGAACACCCATTTTAATCCAACCACAGAGGCATCCCTTGGTGTTGGAATCAGTGTCCACACTTTATTTCGTTCGAATTCATGTAGTTCGTCCTGCATTGCCTGTACCCAATCAGAATGATCAAGTGCATTCTTGACTGTCTTCGGTTCGACTTTTGAGACGAAAGAATTGAACATACAAAATTCTACTCTTGAAAAGAGAGCTGTTCGTTTCTCTTTTAATTGAGATCGTGTAAGAACTTTTTCTGAGGAATCACCAATAACTTGTGATTGAGGATGATCTTTGGTCCATTTGATGAGTGGAGGATAATTAGGATCGAATGAAGGATCCAGTTTAGCGTTCACTTCTACTTCAATCTCCGACTGAGTGTCATCATCGTTAATGTTCACATTCTCCCCCTTGAACGATGATACTTCCTCTGTTGTAGGATTAGAGTCTTTCACTTCGAAAGATGAGACTTCCTCAGTTTCAGGATCAGAATGTTCCATTTGGACTTGACTTTCGGTTGCAGAGTTCTCCCCCTCGAATGTTGAATCTGGGTTGGGAAGATCAGACGAACCCTCCCCCTGAGCATGTTTGCAATCCTTTTGAGGTTCACTCGTGTCTGTCTTGTTGGTTTCAACATGTTGGTTTTCTTCTATGTTTGCTGCAGCTTCATCGATGATCTTCTTCAAGTTATCTACCTTGTTGTCTGCAGCTTCAGATTCACAGTGAATGGCCTTTTCGGGTTCATCAAACAACAACATGTATTGTTCAAATAGGTTGGAAATTGGTATTGAAACTTGAACAGAAATTGGAAATATATCCCCCACAGATCCTTCGGTGGATTTGAGTCTCTTGATGTAGTTATCGTCGAAGGTAACATAATAGGTCTCCTCGAATTTCTTTGAACGTTTGTTGCGAACCCTATATGCTTTAGAGGTTAAGGAATAGCCTAGAAAGATTCCTTCATCTGCTTTCACATCAAACTTATTTTGGTGCTCCTTTGAATTAAAGATGAAGCACCTTGAACCGAACACATGGAAAAACTTGACATTAGGCTTTCGGTTGTTTAAAATCTCATATGGAGTGATCGAAAAGCGTCTATTGAGATAAGATGTGTTCTGCGTAAAGCATGCAACAGCAATGGCATCAGCCCAGAAATACAGAGGTAATGAAGCGAAGCTCAACATAGTTCGGGCTGCTTCACACAGAGATCGGTTTCGCCTTTCGACAATATCATTCTGTTGTGGAGTATACAGAGCCGAGAAGTTGTGTGTAGTTCCTTTCTCTGCAAGAAACTCTTCAAATTCTTTATTCTTAAACTCCAAGCTGTTGTCACTTCTTATGTTACGAACGACCTTTCTTAGCTGGACTTCTATTTGCTTGATGAAGAGTTTAAGTTGAGGAGTGGCCTCCGATTTCTACTTCAAAAAGAATACCCAGGTAAATCGAGAGAAGACATCTACTACAACAAGTATATACTTGTTGCGACCAACACTTTCGATTGATGAAGGACCACATAGATCAACATGAAGTAATTCAAGTGGTTCGATAATTTTTGTGTTGATGCGAGAAGGATGACTCTGTCGACTTTGCTTTCCCATTTCACATGCAGCACACAGGTGTTCTTTATCGAATTTCAGAACAGGAAGACCTTGAACGTGATCCCCAAGTACCAGTTTGTTGATGTCTTTAAAATTCAGATGGGAAAGTCTTCGGTGCCATAGCCAGCTTTTGTTTGAATGAGCCTTTGACAGCAAGCAGATTGCCGGTTTTCCCCATATGGGATTGAGATTCAGAGGGTACATCTCTCCTTTTCGCTTTGATTTGAGCAGAATATTGTTTGACTTCTTTTCAATAATCTCTGATCCCTCATCGTCGAATGACACCTTTAGCCCAGTACCAACTACCAATTGAGAAACACTGATAAGGTTGTGTTGCAAACCCTCAACATACGCCACTTTTCTTATCGAGAACTCGCCATTGGTAATCATACCATAACCTTTGATCGTGCTATAAGAGTTGTTACCATACTTGACACATCCACCATTTGTAAGGGACCGAAACTCCCTAAGTTCTTCCCTTCTTCCTGTAATGTGACGCGAGCAGCCACTGTCTATGTACCATTCATCGTCAAACTGCTCGTCACGTATAACCTGCAAAATTTAAGCAGATTTAGGAACCCAAAGTTTCTTGGGTCCTCGTGAGACTTTTACAGAGTAGGGAATTGTAAGCGAAACCTCAACTAAAAAGGTTCTTTTTCTTAACGTTGTTTCATCTTTTCTTTTTAAGGTGAAAACTTTGATTTTATCTGATTTAAGCACTTTAGGTGGTGTTGCCGAATATGTGTATTTTACGTTAGCGTACTTTCGATCAACATCAGGCTTGAATGACGAATTATTTGCATTTTCTGAACAAAGTTTTTCTTTTCCCTTTTGATCATTCTGTGAGTGATGGTTAGAACTACGGAAATGAGATTTGGAAACGGAGTTAGCTTTTCGGATGTAGCTCTTTTGTGGATGAGAGCCATAATTACTTTCCCTTCGGTTCTTCTCGCTGATTAGTCTAGAACCGAAACCACTCTTTTGGTTTTTCTCCTCTCGAGAACCGAAACCTTGAGTTCGGTAGATATTCTTTGATGGACCGAAACTCTGTTTTCGGTTGGATTGATGATTAGGACCGAAACTCTTCTTTCGGTTTTGTTGGTTCTGAGGACCGAAACTCTTCTTTCGGTTAGATTGATTTTGAGAACCGAAACTCTGTCTTCGGTTGTTTGCTCCATGCTGAGTGTGAATGCTGGAGTTTTCTTTTCCTTCCACCTTTTGCTTAGAAGGTTTTTCATAGCGAACGTAGTTGGGATTTTGAGATCGCCAGAACTGCTTCCTTTCAGTGAGGTTATTCTTGTACCTCACATTCCTTTGATTCTTTCGTTCTTTCACCTGTTTAAGATTTCTGTGGATGTTGGCCTTTTTCTCAGATATTTGAACACAGGCTTCGCTCTTGAGTGAGGAGGTTTCACTTGACACTACGACTTGTTCATCTGAAGGCGTTTTGGTACCACTTGTGCTAGGCTCATCAAAACGAGAAGGATCATTAAGTGGTTCTGCCACATACCTTCCTTTTACTCTCCACGATGTTTTCTGCGACAGACCTACTGTTTCATCGACATTATCAATAGGTGCTGACCAGAAATACTCATCACATCCTTCAGCATTATCTTCTGCTACTATTGCCGTTAGTTCGGCTGATTGTTGCTGAGTAACTCCATTAACTTTGTACACCTGATTTGGAGTCGTTTGGACCTTTTGATACACTATGGCCTTTTCTTTAAGGACTTTGGTCTTGTCTTTGAAGAAACGAGCGAACTCAACCGAATTTTCAGAAATAAGATTTTTGTTAGTTTCGGGTTCGCTTTTGACAAATTCTGAACAGTCAACCTCATCTTCCACATAAATGACGCTCATATCATCATCCTCATCGAATTCAGAAGTATTTTCAACATCAATCTTATTTTCTGAACTCAACTTAGCATTCAACGAGACAAATTTCTGTACAGTTTCGGTTTGGATTTTCAATTTGTCATTTTCATCCAACAAATTTATGAGCATGTCCTTATGGTCTTTGGACTTTATGAAGGACTCTATTTGGTCAAGACCAATTCTGTAAGTAGGAGAAATATCCTCAGAAGAAACAACATTTTCGCAATCATATGCATCGGCATCGATTTCATCCTCCTTTAACTCAAGGAAGGGTAAAATCATACGATGTATCTTCTTCCCTATTTCACAATCGAGATGTAATTGAGTAATATTGGTATATAAACGCTTAGCAATTAAACAAAAAACATTTCGTTGTTTTAAAAGCTTCAAATTATCTCTTTGCAAATAAATTGTTTCGTCCCTAGATCTAATCAACTCCTTCTCCTTCTACTCAATCCACATTCGCCTCTCCTCACTCTTTGATGACACCCTGCTGATTTGATCAGTTAGGTTAGAGTTTGTGACGCGAGTTTGAGTTAAACTTCCACTTAGACTAGAAAATTTGGATTTTAATCCATTGAGTTCCTTTTCATAGTTGGTGATAGGGATTTTTAGAGAGATAAGAATAGATTGTACCTTCTGGATCAACTCGTCGCATTCGTTGATCTGCTGACTGACAGGCTTCGCTGCAAAACAGCGGTCTTCTCTCTCCTTATCTTCATCATGTCCCCCTTCAGTGGTATAGCCTCGCATGTGTGACACTCCAGAAGTCACCATCAAACACCTTCCTGCAGTGTCCTCTTCCTTCACCAACAGAGCCTTGCCATGAGTCGGCCTCCTCACTTCTTCGTCCTCTGAATCAGTCGACCAAATTTCAATACCTCCAAATTCATCATCGACTGCATTTCCCTGCACAATAAGAGAATTCATGGTGTTGTTAGATCCTCCTTTCTTCTTCCTGATTTCCTCCAAACGCCTTGTGAGGTTCTCTTCCTCGTCCTCTTCTTCGTTCTTCTCAGACATCTTTCTGAGAATGCAGTCTTTGGTAAAGTGATTTTTACCCCCACAGTAGTGGCAGGTAAAGCCCGAGTCACCTCCAAGTTTCGTTTCCTTCTTTGGTTCTTCCATCTGAGAAACACTTTTCGGTTCCTCATTTGCTTTCTCGGCGCTGTAACTGCCTTGCCAGTTTCGGTTCTTGTTTGTTGAGAACCTTCTCTTGATGAACTTCTTGGGATTTGACACCATCAGAGCATAGTCTTCTCTTGTTAGATCATATTCGGATAGATCTAAATCTTCTTCTTCCTCAGCAGTATTCTTTCCTTTTGAGATTAGGGCTAAGGATCCCATGCTAGAAACCACATTCATTTCTTTAGTCCAGGCATTCTCATTCGACTTCAGTATCCACACCAGTTTTGCAAGAGAATAACTTTTGAACTGTTCATGAGCCTTTACTGTTGACACTACAGCCATCCATTCCAATCTAAGACCATTCATGAATGTTACCTTTTGTTCAATGACCTTCCTTTCGATCCCGTGCTTGATCATCTTACTTAAGAGATGATTGAAGCGATCGAAGGTTTGAACAAGCTTCTCTTCAGGCTTCTGCTTGAAATCACCAAATTCTAAGAGCAACAGTGTTTGGATTGAATGCTCAAGATCTTCATCGGTAGAGTATAATTCCTTCAACCTGACCCATATTTCCTTTGCTGTCGTGCAAGAGCTTACCAACCGAAACGTGTCTGACTGTAATGCAAACCTTATCATCCTTAAAGCTTTGATATTACATTGAAACTTTTCCTTCTCATCTTGAGATATATCTTTCACGTCACTGATGAGTTGATTATATTCCTTTTGAGTTTTAACAACTCTTGAGCTACTTGCATGAACAAATAGACCTACGGTGATCGCCTCCCAGATCAAGTATCCATTATCTTCTGAGCCAATCACGTAATCTTCAAAGTGATGCGCCCAGACCTCATAATCTTGAGTGTACAAAATCGGAATCCTTGTCGTCGATCCTATGCTGTTTGAGATGTTGATTGGGTTTGACTGAGTATCATCCATGGATGCGTCGATGATTGTTTAAAAACCTGCTTAAGATCAGACTTGTAGATAATGTTAGGGTAAGATCGAATATTTAAAGAACCACGTCAATAGCAGATGACGGCTCTAGTAATATCAATCTAAGCGGAAAACCCTAAGATCTTCTTCAACAGAAGAGATGTGTATGAATTACACAGTCTCCTGCTCTGATACCAATTGATGAGTTGAATAACTCTTAGATCGATTAGATCTTTCAATAGGTTAAACAAATTAAGCAAAACAAACACAATAAGCAAGATATAGAATCAAATAGTGCTTAATGATTCAAATGTAGTCACGCCTCAGCAGAGCTCGACAAAGAACTTCCACTGTAGTGGCGAGCTAGGGTTTACAGTACAAAATCAATAATTATCCAATCGTTAATCACTAAGGCCGCATGCATGCACCTTAAATACTAAACCCTAAACAAAACAAACATAGTTGGACAGGCCCAAACTGGATAGCAAAACTAGGCTATAGACCGAGCCCATGACGCAACACTTATTCAACCCAACATCATTATGTAGTACGCCTCTAATAACAATACTTAATGTATTGTATACATGTGTTGATTGGTAGCACATCGTGATGTGGATCTCATTGTTGATAGAGCGTAGACCGGATGATGCTCGGTGGACATTTGTGCTGTCAACTTTCAGCACAGATTGATATGATTGGAGTCACAAGGCTGATTGATGCATTTACCCAACTTGGTCTGAGTGTAATGAGGTATAATTGTATTTTGATTACATTACCAATGTAATAGTCATTTATAACAAAATATTATTTGATGATTACATAATTCCAACCTTTTATACAACTTTACATCCATATCAATATACTGAGTTCTCATTGGTGTTTAGGTGTTTTGGATTTGAAGACATTTAGAATAACCATATACGATAATCATTAGGTGGACGATTATTTTCCAGAAAATGCATCTTGGTTTTCACCTATACGAGCCCGTATCCACAAACTCTTAGTAGGTATCAACTTGTGGAGTGACAAACCCATTCATATACCGACCCCATAGAGTTTCAAAAGCACCCTTGAAAAGGGCGCATGCATACCACATCAGTGTAACAGTAAAGTGGATTGTGGAGTACTTTGTGATGGTTTACTGATATGTTGATAGCAGATAAATCATATAAGATATAGGGTTCAACCGAATCCTAAGCAACAATATATCGCAAGCGACCTGCTGAATGTTTTTTTGGAAAACAAGAAAAAATAGTGTTTCATTTGAACAATGTAGTATTATTTAAAACATATGAGACACTAGTTATTATTTTTGGTATATTTAAAAATTATTAGTTTTGTTAGATTTATGTAATTATTTAAAACATATTTACCTTTCAGTAATTATTAGTTTTGATAGAGTTAAAAATTATCAAACACTATTATTTTTTGTAGCATATACATTTTATAAAACAAAACATATCTAAACACACATAAAACAAATTGACTGTTCCGGAACGCTACTCCGAAATACATATTCGATATCCTAAAGTTTATTCTGAAATGCCCTGTTCCGAACATAATGGCTATTTTTCAAAAATTGAAAATTTTTGGTTATTTTTTTCAAAATTTTCACCTATATGGGTTAGATTCCTCAATATCCCAAAAAATAATACATTGTTGGGATTATGTAACCATCCAACAAACTAAGTTTAACAATCCAAAAATAAGGCTATAACTCCTTCTTGAAAGGGATAATGACTGAAAAGGGTAATATATTTTTCGATTTGTACACATTTTGTCACTGAGTTTTTTTTCATCTACATTTGTCCCTTTAACTTGTTTAATTGTACACACTCAATTCTTATGACGGCTACTCTAGGTATGCCGAACAAGTGAATTAATAGGGTAATATATTTCTCACTTTGTACATATTTAGTCATTAATATTTTTTTGGACATTTAGTCCTTGTTATTATTTTTGTTGCAAAATAAGTTATTGTTGTTTGTTACACATACAATATTTATGATCGATTTTTTTAGAAGTTTTTTCTCATGGTATCATATATGAGACAATCATTAAGGATGTGTTCAGGCCTACTGATGCTTATAGCCACCGCGTCCTTGGCTGTTTGGTTGCTTAGGTGTTATGGTTCGACTTAGGTCTTATGTTTTGAACATCGCAACTTCTTCATACAATCTCGGATTTTAACGATCCTTATCTCCACTCGTTCGTATTTGAGTCTCTACAACATTCGTTTAAACTACTTCTGTTAAAAAACTATATATTTTTACTTATTATCTTTATATACACGCGTTCTTTACAAATGTATGTATGAACGTTTTTAATAAAATTATAAGTAAAAATATATTATTACTTTTTAGCGGTAGTAATCTAAACAAAAATTATAGTAGACTCAAATACGAACATGTGTACATAAAGATCATTAAAATTCAATATCATATGAAGAGGTTACGACGTTCAAAACACAAAACCTAAGCAAAGTCAGAAGACGTAAGCAACCAAGCAACCAAGGCCGTTGTGGCCATAAGCATCAATAATCATGAACACCACATTAATTATTGTCTCATGTAGGATATCGTGGGAAAAACTTAAAGAAACTGGTCATAAGTATTTAATGTATACAAAAACAATTGGACTTATTTTGTAATAAAAAATATTAAAGACTAAATGTGCAAAAATATATTAAGGACTAAATATGTACAAAGTGATAAACATATTACATTTTCCGGCTTACCTAGAGTAGCCGGCTATAAGGAGTAAATGTGTACAGTTAAAAAGGTTGAAAGGGACATATATAAACAAAAAAAAATGCGACTAAATATGTACAAATTAAAAAATATATTACCGTCTTATCCTTTCGTGAAATCTATATAACAATGGCGTACCAGGTCACCATCTGTGACCATACTTGAAACATATTCTTTGATTCTTTGCAAGGTCCAAAGAGGGCCTATGTAAGTCATTATGAAGTCGAGCCAATCCATAAATTATTTGTTGAAATTAATATTTACGGAGGGTCACACTAAAAACATAAAACATATTGATAATAATTAAATACTAATATTTGTAAAATATAAATTCATTATTTATCAAGTTAAAATAAATAATAGAATAACATGTTTTATTATTTATTGATATAAATAAATAAATGGTTTAATTTTTGTTAATCTAATAATGCTATTTGTTTAATGTATTGTAAGGTATTAAACTGGTAATACCTTGATGCCCACCACCAAAAAAAAGGAGGAAAAGGAAAAACTGTCACGAACGATTTTATTGCTATATAGCTCTATCTAAACTAACGAATACATGTCCTTATTTATAGTAATGAAAGCAGTAACCTAAACCAATACGTAATACTTCTTAAGCAAGCAGACAACTTCCTAATCTAAATCAAATACTTAAAATAAAAAGGATTTTTCCGAAATACCCATACACTGATAAATCGGATTAACCCAAAAATCACCCCTTTAATCGAATTGGTCATACCTCTCGTTCACAAAAGTGTTGAATCACCGTCTTCCCGAACCATCCTGACTATTCCCGAACACCCAAATTCCATCTTGGTTACGTCCAATGTCCTCCATACCCTTTTGATTGCTCACAATAAATGTAACATGTAACATGGCATCTCGTTGGATATGTTCATTACCATCTAGACTTTTCCTGGATTCACGACCTCTCCCCAGCCAAATCCAAAGCCGTCCGATTTGAACTTCCATCATCATAATGTCCACACCGTGTTGTTTTTCCATTACCTTCCTTTGTTCTGATCACTTTTGCTCAAAGACGCATCTCCACCGACCAAGAAAACAAAGCAACATGCTTCACCATTTTCTTTCAATCTACCAAACGAACTGAATCCAAAGCTACATGCTTTGACAGATCCTTCCTACCCACTTTTCACGCACCTACGTCGGTATCCCCTTATCACGAACAAGTCGAACTTTCTTCCTCGCTAATCACTGTTGTCTGATTAATGTAGACACAACCCTTTGATTTTTTCTGCCTTTTGATTTCAACCGATCAACGTCTTCTTCTCTTTTTTGACAACCCCGAACTCTTTAATCAAGCTTTTTCTGAGAGCACTCTTCCACAGATCAACAAAACAAGGTCACGACCACCTTTAACGTCTTCCATCACCCTCAAAACGAATCGATTCAAAGTCACCCGCTTTGACGTCTTCCCGTCCATTTATTTCGTGCCCCCGTTTAGTCTCTCTCTACCCTAAAACAAGTCGATCAATAGAAATCGAGGCTGCCATTGAGATGCTTAAGCTCGCACTCAAAAACGCTTCACACCCCCCTTAAACTGAACCCGATTCCCGCTGCGTCTGCCCCGCAACGAAAGGCTGCAATTTTCCTGAAACCGACTTTCAAACCGGTTGCCCTACGCCTTCACGAGCACTAGGCTCTGATACCAAATGTAAGGTATTAAACTGGTAATACCTTGATGCCCACGACCAAACAAAGGTGGAAAATGAAAAACTATGACAAAGGATTATATATATATATATATATATATATATATATATATATATATATATATATATATATATATATATCTAAACTAATGAATACATGTACTTATTTATACTAATGAAAGTAGTAACCTAAACCAATACGTAATACTTGTTAAGCAAGCAGACAACTTCCTAGTCTAAATCAAATACTTGAAAATAAAAAGGGTTTTTCCAAAATACACATGCACTCATAAATCCGATTAATTTAACATGTATTTGCTAATTTAAAATTAATTAAAATAAGTTTTGGGGTTTAATGTTTAATTGGTAAACATGGGTAACTAAATATCAAGAAGGTTTTGAATGGTCATAATCAATATACGAAATGAAAAAAATGATTTATATGCCATACATGTAAAAGATGCTAACAATCTCTCTCTCTCTCTCTCTCTCTCTCTCTATATATATATATATATATATATATATATATGTCGAATTCAAGGATAAGGAAGAACAGAAGTATGGTGATGATCTTGGTTACAATCTAGCAATTGTTTAGTCATGTGTAGTATGGATCCACTGTGAAATTCATTTAATTTGGTAACTAGTCTCCAACATCAAATTATCACATAATCATTGAGTTATTATTCTAAACATCAAAGGACTAGTCCATGAAACGTTTTTGAACATGATTAAATGTATAATTTTTGCTAAAAAAAAGTTTTCTTGTTTGAATAGTTGAATTTGTTATTAGATGTTCTTAAAGTATTCATACTATTGATATAGTTAGTGCTGTAAATTTTAAATTTCATGTAATTTTGTAATTTTAGGAGGCTGGAATGAGATGAAATCTCTAAATCTGAAGTAGACCAAGATCAAGATGGAGAACTAACCCAACTAGACCATCGAATCATGTAACATCGACTCAATGACAAAATCAACAAGAAGTGTATTGATTTCTCAAATGATCATGCATTAGGCTTGATGAAATACCCTTCTTTTGATATTGTATTGTAAAAATGATCTGAATCACTTTTAAAAGTAAATTTCATTGTTTTCAAAATTCGTTCTAAAAGTCTTAGAAAGTTTTCACAAAATAGTTAAGCATTGAAGAGGTTATAGATGAGGGTTAACAATTTAAATATTATACATAAGATAAGAAACCCCTATATCACACTGGCCTTAAAAATATATTGAATCCTCTAGTCCTCATTTTCGACGGAAACCTGAATACATGTTAAAAAAAATAGTAGGTTAGGTATTGAGAATGTCTAGTGAGTAATACAGACTTCACCAAGTTTGTAGTCAATAATTAACTCAATCCTTGACCTATGATAAATTCTCCAAAATCTTTTCAAAAAACATAATTCTTTATTTTAAAACTCTTGATGGCATCTTTAAAATATTTGAAAGTAATTACTCTTAACTATTTAAAAATAGTTAACATATATAAACATTTAATTTCATCATAATAGAAAGAACGAAATTCAACATGAAGCTACACATATTCATGTTCCTATATTTGTTTCACTCCTTATTCTCTTCTTTAAAATAACCATCATCGGATTTGGTCTTTACCCCAAACCCTAGGTTCGAATCCGGAGAGAAATATGGAGAAGATTATACCTTCAAGTTTTTTAATGAAACCCTAGCTTCACAATCCCTTCAATCCTTCACAAACTAGCTCTACATCTTCATGAATCCATCAAGATCTCCAAATGAATTCTTTACCCTATCAAATTCATGTTCTTTAACAAATAAGGGAAAAGACCCACTAACTAGCCTCTAATTTTCGACATTTTGTGGTAATGGCTCTAATCTTCATTGTTCTCATATTTAACACCATTTGACCAATCCTCATATGAAACTTCTACTTTTCACACTTTAGCCCCTAATAATACTTCTTTTTCACCAATTGGTCATTGACTAAGTCAGCATTAGTCATCAAGTCCCTCATCTATGTTCTTCTTAACTTTTGAAGTCTAATTAATTCTCCTTCCAAGATCTTATTCTGAATCTTCAACTTTTCTATTAAAATTATTACTTTAATATATTTTCTATTTAGATTTTATTTTTATTTATTTATTTTATTTTATTTATTTAAACATGAAAAATTCTGGTCCCAAATTTATGATGTTACACCTGATTCCGATGTTTTCTTGGCCCATACATATATTGGGCTGCCTACGTTGTCGGAGATACAATGGTCTTCCATGACCTTCTGATAAACTGTTGTTGATAAGGTGGGGTAGTGTCAAAGCTAACCCATGTTGATTCATAAAACATGGAGTAACGACATGTGGAACATGACGATGAAGCGTGTTAGATTTTTCCTGGAATATTTCAAAATGTATTGGGAAGAAACATCACCTTATGTATAATACAAACTACTTGTATTATGAAAAGAATTGACATTAGAAGCGTAACTGCCTCTTTTATTTGGAAGATGTGAAAAAATCAAGACTCGTTAGACCAACTATTAAGGTAGTCGATTTCTTGTTACGCCTTAAGAACCTGACTTAATAGAGAATAGAAGATCGGACTAAAAGAGATCATACTTTTCACAATTGAACTCCACTATAAGATGGATTTTTCATTTTTTTTATTTCATGTGTATAAGATTCTAACATGTGATGATATATGTAGGAATGGAGAATAGTTGAAAAGAAGCTAAAAATGAGTGGGCAATGTTGATTTGATCACCATATTTACCGCGTTTTAGCTTAGAGATAACTTTCAGTCTGCATATATGTTTTTTGATAAGTAGTTTTTTGGTTTGGAACCTAATACTTTGAGTTTTTAAAGAACCATTTCATTTGATAATTCACTTATTGGTTTTTATTGGATGCTCATATCATGTTCCTTTCTCATGATGATCTTTAATGAAATATGTACTCTTAACATTTTAAGGCAACGAATGTAGGATGATGTCAATAGCCAACTCTTCATTGAAGTTCACATTCAACTTCAGCAAGCGGTCTACATATCTATGCATCTTTTACAAGTGGGCCATGATGGACTCTGCATCCTTCATTTTGGTTGTGATCATTGAGGCAATGATCTCATACCTTTCCTGCCGAGCAATTTGATGGTACCTTTCCATCAAATCTTGGTGCATTTCGTAGGGCCAGAAGTCCTCATAGTACTTTTGACGCTCAACAATCATGGTAGCAATCATAATGCATGACACCTTTGTCGCGTCCCTCTCATGAACCCTGTATTCCTCGATTTGCTCGGGAGTAGCAGTTGTTCATCAATCTCCTTCAGCTCTTTATCGAGAACATATTATTTTTCCTCGTAGTGAAGGGCCATACGAATGTTTCTAATCCAATCATTAAAGTTTGACCCATCGAAGATAGTTCTCCCAACCAAGTTCATGAGGGAGAATAAGCTAGAAGGGTTGGAGCCTGAAGCATTGTTTGGGATAGACATCTGAAAAGAAAAGGAACAAGTTTAAATTAGATGAGAGTCCTTAATATAACACCCAAATGAAATATTAAGGTTAGGACCCAACACAATATTTTACAATTTGGAAAAGAGATGCCATAATCCAACTGCACAATATTTGAAGATAAGTAAACGACGATTTACCAATTTCCACCATGAAAAACAAAATTGATTATTAAGTTTTAATTGGATTGAAATTCCTAGATTCTTTTGAAATTCATTGAAGTTATCAATGGCATGTTTAAATCTCGATTATGCCCTTCAAGTTTGTGACTGGGATGCCGAGGATCACAAACAAGGTGTGAATAACCATGCAAATGTGCTTTGTACTCTTAATGTTACTAATCACCTAATTTATGTGTCGGTTAACCACACACGCTCCATTGATCTATGATTAACATCAAGCTACCATTTTCCACCCTCGCTAGTCCCAAATTAGTGTGCCGTTTAACCGCACACGCTCTACTAACGACTCAGCAAGGTCCAAAGTGCAATTTCATGTAATAGCACCATTTTCACATTTTTCCTAAAGTAACTAAGAATGGGAATTTAATAAAACATTTAGTTACTTTAATAATTATCATTATACTTATAACAAGAATTAATGTCCTGTCCTACCCGTTCGGCTAACGACCCTCCACCAGTCAAGGAAGCGGTGGGTGAGAGTGGTCACCTATTAAACCACCATTTTATAGGCAGTAACCTTATACCCCCCTTATAGATCGACTTTGTGAATGAGGCCTACTAATGGTAAGACTGACTTGTCTTATATATATATATATATATATATATATATATATATATATATATATATATATATATATATATATATATATATATATATATATATATATATAGATATATATACATATATATATATGTGTGTGTGTATATATACACACACACACACACACACACACACATATATATATATATATATATATATATATATATATATATATATTATTAAACTTATAATATTGTAATAGTATAAGGGTTGAATTTTAAACTTTTAAAATTCTAAGGTTTGGAATTAAATGTTTCAAAAGTGAGTCTTTACAAATTCCAAAACTTGAGGGCAAGTATTCAAACTCTTCAAAAATTTTGGTTTTCAATAACTTATGAACACTTATGAGTTTTAATGTTCATGAATGAGGCTTTTCATATAACTTGGGGACAAGTTACAAAACTCTCTTCAAGAACACTTTTAGATCAATTTTCACTAACAACATTATCATATAATTTACCATTAATCTAATCTAACTCATATAGCAAGGCAATTCATATCAAATAATAAAAATAATCATCTTATTATCTTAAAATTTGACAATTGTCCTTTAATTGTATGAGGATCATCATTGCCAAATCAGAAAATACGATTTTTATGATACAAAACAGTTTGTGGTAATGATCCTAATCCAATTCTGGCCAAGAACTCGAAATTCTGCAAACAGAAGCCTTTACTCGACGAGTACATGAACTGGACTCGTCAAGTTTCCCTTTTAGTGAGTGGACTCGTCGAGTCAGATCATTGGACTCGGCGAGTTTATCAGTCAGAGGCCAGAAAATCGATTTTTTTGAGCTTTGAAAAATAACCAAGTATCAAATATAATAGAAAACAATCATAGGCTCTGATACCACTGTTGGGTTTTAAGCACATAACACTCCTATGGTGCCCATGCAACCCTAGATTCTTTGTATCTAAGTTTTCTCTAATTATACATGCAATTTCATTTTTCCAAAGCATACATCCTAACTAGCATACAATAGAGGATATACAACATAAAAACTATGTTAGATGAATACCTCTTGATGTAGTTTGTAGTTCTTGGCCTTAGAAAGCTTTAGCACCTCAAGTGTGATGCCTATAATGTGTCACAAACACCAAATGCAAGAGAAGGCTTGAGAGAATAGGCTAGTTCACTTCAAAATTGATTATCACTCTCTTAGAATGAATGGGCAACCGATTTTAGGGATAGGGGTTTGCTTTTATAGTGTGGAAAAGGCTAGGGTTTCATCCATGCAAACCCTAATACACCATGACCCTTCATATTTCTTAGGCTCCATGGGTTAAACCTCCATGGACTATCATATTGGTTTAGCCCATCCTAATCAGCCTTGGATCATTGTCCCACACTATAAGAATCATTGGTTACTTAATCAGTCCACATATATTTAATCAGTCTCTTTTGATCACTAAATTAATTCCAAATTAATTATGGATCAATACTAATTAAATAATATGATTTCTCAATTAATATATTATACTTATAATATATTAATAAATCACAAATAACCTTTTTCTCAAAAGTCCATCCTATCAAATTGCTCAGGTGAAGGCAACCCAAAAGGACCATGCTACTACCGGGTCAAGTACATACCGGTTTTAGTTATGGGCTTAGACATCTAATCCAACAGTGGTGCCGGAATAGCACACAATTAAGTTCGAACTGGGTCAAGATCTTCCTTCCAAATCTGGAAATTTTGGTGATTCTTTTCCAAGACCAGACTTCTTTTTGAGGAATTGCGTTCTTGGAATAGAAGGTATTCAATCTTTCACTTTCGGTCCGGATGATCATTTGACGGTCATATTTCGGATGGAGAGGAGCAAACTTTGCGTAGAACTTGCTGAAGGGAGAGAGAAGAAAATCGATTTGGTCCGAGTCTTGGTTCGGAAGATCATAGTACATGAAGGGCACTATGTCTACATCTTTCAATATTCCATATCTGCAAAGAGGAGACATCCCTAGCATCAGATGGGGATTATCATCCTTGAAGGATTGGATCCGGCTGTTTTCCTCAAGAGCTTGAATGATCTCTTCCTGAACCCAACCACTTTTTTCTTTCAACCGAGGAGCGGAGTAGGAGAAGTCTGAAATGGGCTTCTTTCCTTTGTCTTTCTGTTTTTGGAGGGTGGAGAGGATGTGTTGCATGTTTTTATCAACAACAAACTTCGGAGGAGAGGAAGACAAGGGCTCTTCCAGAATATCATCCGGCTTTCGGAGTGGAGAACCTTCATCAATAGGAGCTATTTTCGGAGAAGGAATCGGAGGCAGCATGGATGTTGTGGCCCGGAAGGCATCAGCGGTTACTTTTGTTTTTGCCTTAGCATCTTCTATGCTTCTGTGAAGAACATCAGCTAGGTTAGATGGCCAAGAGACTGCTGACCAAATTCTTTGCTCTTCCTCCGTTGGCACTTTAGCAGGATATTTCCTTGGAGTTTGAAGTCCTACTACTATGTTCTTAACATACACATCTTCTTCATCACTTTCATCATCATCATCATCATTATCATCATCATCACCAGGAGAACTGTCACACTCCCAAACCGGAACGGTGGAAACGTTCGGGGGCGGAGGACGTCATGTCAAGTATCACACCACATGAATTATAGTAATCAAAGTACAAACAACCATTACATTAATAATGTATAAGTTTTTACATAAGTGTTTAAACATTACATTTCAAACATCAAAAGTAGATATAGTAAAAGACGAAAGACGCAGCACGGTACTAAGCTGTCTTCTCAAAAGCTCCAGGGGTGTACCTGTCTACTGGATTCCTGAGAATACAAGTTATTTTGAAAGAGAGGATCAGCATTTAAGTTGGTGAGTTCATAAGTATTTAGTTATGGTTGTTTTAGTTTTAAGAAAATGACTGAGTTTGCTCTAGAAAGTCCTATACTTTCTGCTTTACAACGGAAAAGTAGTTTTACTCCATACAACCGTTCTGATTAAATGTTATTGTACTTATAACGTAGATTGACATATTTTTAACTCTCCATAAAATTATAAGATGAATGTTTTCCGTTTCATTTGTTAAAAGTAGTTTTAATCCCATAAAACCGTTTTCTTTGTTATGGAGAAAGACTAATACAGTAGTATTTATTAAACATACGCTACTGGTGTAATAACAACCCTGTAATTAGGTTTATTAATTAGTGTTAAATGTGATAAGGTTATAACCGTGCTAATTGACTAGTATAAACACGACGACCTTCTGGCGTCGAAACTAATGTGACATTTGTCACCCCTTGGCTTGCCTGCCAGACTGTATTAAACAGTTCGGATGTAGGATTGTCAGTCCCGTATAGATCTATACACACAATGCCCGCTCTCCCTCCAAGAAACTCTGGTTACAAAACGCGACATAACAAGTATATTGCTATGCCATGAAATAGTTTTTCACATTCAAGTTGTTTTGTTCTTGTTATAGTATATATGTTCTATTCTGTTCTTGTTATAGTATGTATGTTCCTTCCTGTTCTAGTTATAGTATGTATCTTCCTTCCTGTTCTAGTTATAGTGTGTATGAACTGACTCATGGATGTTTCACTGATCTAGAAGTAGTAAATAGTAATCTCCTAAACTATACCTATTATAGTTTATTAGCATGATTGTGTGACTGTTTCTGATTTGTAGAAGAGACTCAATTACTCACCACAAGCAACTAAGTTAAGTATAATCCTTAAAAATGGGTTTATTATTCATATATGTATTTAATTAGCATAACTATGATTTAGCCGACAGTCGAACTAGTGATCCTACCTTAGACCCATAACCAAACAAGGAATAGGAGTCAAGATATTTAGCAGTAGTCATAATTCCGTTAAAGCATACTTATACGTTAATAAATAGAAGAATATGATTTTGATATAAAAGAAGTCTAAAATAGTTTAAAAGAATTTTTAAAAGATTTTTTAGTATAAGAAATCATTTTGTTTACTCTTTTCACACGTAAATGGTTAACACATTAGTATTGTGTTTTACTTGTATCCCCCCCCCCCCGAAAAGCATTTAAAAGTGTATTTGTAGGGGTATGAACTCACCTTATGTGAGGGATTCGATTGAAGACTGGAATAAGAGTGTTACTCCTACGAGTGAAGTTACAGAGTACAAATGAGTCAAAAGGAGGATTGGAAGCAAGTTAGGAGGTTGAATGAGGGTTCACAGCCCTAAGGATTGATCACGGCCCACTTGAATGTTCGCGACCCAATATGAAGGGTTCACGGCCCAATGATGAATGGTTCACGGCCCAAAGCTTGAAGATATTTTTGAGGTGATAGAAGGTCCTTTTATGGATGATACTTGAGAGAGAACTCAAGTTCACGGCTGGAAGGATGAGAAATGAAGAGAAATAGAGTCAAAACTCATATATATAGCATGAGTTCACGACCCTAGGATGGGTTCACGGACATGAACCTAGTTTGCGGTCGTGAACCACTTTTGAAGGTGTTCCTGGCTCGATTGCAACTCACTGATCTCAAGCTAACACTTCTTAACACTCAAACCTTGAGTGTACTAGGCTTAGAAACTCTCAAACAGACCCTTAACACAGTAAAAAGGTAACGGAAACAAGTCTGACTTTTGATTGATTAGATTGACTTACAAGATAGAAATTTACGGGTTGTCACATCATCCCCCCCTCCCCATTAAAGGGAATTTCGTCCCGAAATTAAGTCTAAATGATACACTTGGACGAAGGGAAAATATGTGGATACTTATGTTTCTGATGATCCTCACGCTCTCAAGTGAATGCACCTAAGCGGACTCTCACTATCGGGATAGAAATCTGATTAGTCCTAACGACTTCGCTGTCCAGGATTTCTATAGATTCTTCCACAAAGTTGAGGTTCTCGTTTACCTCGATGTAATCGAGTGGGATTACAAAAGTCTCGTCGGACAACCATTTTTAAAGATAAAGACGTGGAAAGTAGGGTGTATGTTATTGGATTCTTGAGGTAGTCGGGGTCTATAAGCTACTGGATCAACTCTAGTAAGAATATCCAATGATCTTATGTACCTTGGATTTAGTATTCCACGCTTTCCGAAGCGTATCCTGCCCTTCCGGGTGAGACCTTCACATGACGAGGTCACCAATCTGGAATTCCAAGGGTTTTCTCTTATCGAAGGCGTAGCTTTTCTGCCTGACCCTGGTAGCTTCACGTCGCTCCTGTATTTGTACTCTCTTCTCGATAATTTCTCGGATGAATTCCGGACCATCGAAGGCGCCGTATGGAAATTGAACCTCTAGCTAGTTACGTGTCACTTACTTTAATCCAGTGCAGAGAGGATCTGCACTGGCGACCATAGCAGGTTTCGAATGGAGCAACTTTAAATTCTAGCATGGTAAAGGGCTCGACTAGTTGGTAAATGGGTATCTCATGCTTTACCAAAGTCGATCACATATGCTCTCAGCATGACTTCAAATGCTTGAATCTTTCTCTCATTCTGTCTAATGGTTTAAGGATGGTAGGCTATGCATCATGACTAGCCTAGTTCCCTAAGATTTATGAAGTGACTGCCTGAACTAGAATATGATTCTACTATCTCTAGCGGAGATAACAAATATTGGAACACCGTGCAGTCTAACTAATCTCTCGGACACCCGTTCTTGTTACTTCTCTATTTTTCCTGTTCTTTAAAATTACATGAAGTGCGCGGACTTGGTTAATCTGTCGACGATCACCCAAAATGGCATCAAGTCCACCCATTGCCTTGGGTACATGATTATGAAGCCCAATGTAATCCACTACCACTTCCACTCAGGTATCTCCGGTTGTTGTAGTAAGCCTTCGGGCTTTTGCTCCGAAATTCATGATAAGACTCATACTTAGCTCATCCACCTTCACTTTGTGTATACAAGTCGTATATAATTTAGACTGATAAAACATTCGGATGGGTGGCTCTGACCCAAGTCCACAACCAGACAAGGAACGGGAGATAGGGCGGAATCACACATCCTAAATCTTGTTGAGTCTAATTTATATACTACTCTCGCGTATACACTTAGCAGCGATAGATTAACCTAACGATTTCTTAGTCTCTATTCTTGAACTTGACCTGCGGTACAAGTGATCTTCCTATGAGATCTATTGGGGATACTTCGGTGGTTACTGACTTCTGAGACTTCTTTGCTACTTTTCGCTTCAAGTTTTCTATCTACTGAGCAGGCTAGAAGGTGTGGTACCCCTCGCATGGGTACTTCTAAATTTTTGAAGTGAGAGATGATATAAGGTTTTGCGTTAAGGATTGGAAGAACTTTATCTGATGGCTTATTAAGGAAAAAGTTCTTTTACACAGCATAATAATTTTGTATGGTAACGACCAAGCCAAACCATGTCGGATGAGGATGAGGATGTCAGAATTCATCGACGTAATTGATATTAAGTCGACTTGGAAGGAGTGATTACTAGGATGATGAACTATACTACGTACATATGTTTTTAGTGCTTTCAGTTTTATCCTAAGTATTATTACTAAGAACCTTATTGTACCGAAATTAACAAGTACAGAGTAAACGAGGGTTTGGTTAATTTGAAATAATGAACTTTCATGAAATAATCCCTACCAGGTCTCTCTATAATCGCTTGGTGTACACAAGTCATGTATAATTAAGATTGATAAGACAGTTGACTGAGCAACCCTGCCCTAAATCCACAACCAAACAAGGAACAGGAAATGAGGCGGAATCACTCACTCTAAGTCTACAAATCTTAATTATAAATGACCCTAATGTATACACTAAGCCATCATAGCTTTACTTGTTAGGGTTCCGAGTTTTATATGAGTGGTGTGATTTGGTTCGAACGAGGTAGTAATTATAATTATAATTAACTATTGGGGTTTGGAAGCGTACCAAAATTATAGCAGGGTTCTTTGATGCTTCCTCATATTCTGGGGTCAAACTTCTCCTGCTCCCCCGCTATTCTTCTCTATTGGACAGTCCTTCTCGAAATGTCCTATTTCACCACAAAGGTGGCATATTGGAATGGTTCCAACATTGGTGGTGGAAGTAAGGTGCCGGATCAGAATTCTGTAGAAACAGGTAGTGTGCCCGTTCCTGTTGCAGTTCATGCAATGCATCACTCGACAATCTCCATGATGATGGTAATTGCACTTTTTGCACTTAGTCAGGTTTCCAGCATATTGCTCTGCGGGAATAGGGGTAACCGGGACCTCAGTAGGAACGGTAGTAGGAGGAACAGATGTCATGGCTGTAGAGGCTGCCATTTTTGTTGTCTCTTGGCTAACGTTTGAGATGTTTTGCACTTCTTCTTATCCCAGAATATTCGTTTCTTGCTCTTGAGTTTGAGGTTCAGAGTGTCTTTACAAGTAGGCAATTGTTCCTGAAATTGATTATCACCACGATCGGGATTGCAAATTACATTTCCACTAACATTTGCGTTGTTAGCATTAAGGTGAGCCATGAAAGCTGCTACGGCTGCTGTGACTGCAGCTTGAAACGTAGCCGAATCTATCTGAAGGATTGGTGTTTTATTGGAGGGTTGGTTACGTTTCTTCGGAGGCATGATTCTGTTACACGATAAGAAAATGAGCTCGTGAGTGGCTATGGTTGGCTCGAGATGTATTCTAATCATTTATATCTACATATAAATTTTTTCGTTTTGTTATATTGTTCTCAATGATTCGACCTACATCCCTATGATGCAGTCCCGGTAAAGAGTAGAAGTAAATTTCTAGAAGGGTTATAAGACGAGTGCCTTCCGAACTAAGTTATCTTTGGTTGGTGGATATCATGATCCAACTTTCGAAAAGATTTGAAAGTAATTCATAATGGAAACTACATAAAAATAGACTTATGAATTTGAGAAATAATCACTCTCAATTGAGATTTCGTGATCCGATTTATTGTTATTAGTCGTGATAGGAAAAGATGATAAGCTCAATACCTAATGTGAGTAATGCAATCACCAACTCACTATGTTGAATTAATTTATTAGTTATCCTGTGACGAAAAGGCACTCAAACACTTCGTATGTAACACGCGTGGTTTTCCTCTGTTCTCCATTCTATTCTGGGCGGTAATGATTTGTTCTATCCTGGTATCTCTATGGTCTCCTTCTCCTCCTAAGGTATATTGAATTTTTGTGTCGTCTTACTTCCAATTCTAACACTGATCCCCATTACTTCATAATGCAGAGTTCGAATCCCGGAAGTTCATGCGAACCTCTCAGTGGTGCCCTTAATAAGGTAAAGGCATTTGGTGTTTTCTATAGTTTCTTTACTCTTCATCTGTTTCCTTCTCGGAATTCTCCTAATGAAACTCTACTGGATCCTCATTGATTCCTCTATTGGTTATTGTGGTGAGGTGGTTACATTTATCTAAGTGTTTTACACGATAATGGGAATGTCTAAAGAATCTATGAGATTAATAAAAATTAAATTTTTTTGAAGATGATCCTTTCTGGTCTTTCTATAATCACAAAGTGTGTACAGATTATATATAATCCAGATCAAATAGACCTTCGAATAAGTGAGTCTTCTCTAAAACCACAACCAAACAAGGAACAGGAAGTAGGGTGAAAATCACCTATTCTAAGTCTATAAAATCTCAACTATATATAACCTTAAAGTATACACTTAGTAATTATAGACCTACCACAACAGGTCAATCTAACAATTCCATAAAGTTATTTATGGTACCTAAAATACTTCTATAGTATTTTAATTATATGTTTGATTCTTGAACTTCTGGATATATAAAGTTAATAAGTTTTCAGTTTTGTTGTTATAGCATCCTAAAATACTCTTATATTATTTTAACCTTTATGTTTGGTTCTAGAATTCTTCTGGTACCTAGGTAAGTTTTAGACTTGTTGAAACACTACAATCACTCCCAAACACATGTTGGTCATATCTCAAATAAATATAGTTGATCAGGCTATATTGATTCCAGATATGATTACATAACTGTCCAGGTTTAACTGCAGTGTCCAACATCCAAATACTTTTGTTTTGTTCTTCTTGTCATACTCGTTCTAGTATATATATATATATATATATATATATATATATATATATATATATATATATATATATTCTGCATGTATTTATACTTTTATAAAATATTGTTATATTTTAAAGTATAACTCTTGGTCAGAGTGTTTTTATCCTAATGTGTTTATCATTGTATATCTTTCATGACTGATATACTGAGTTCACTATAAACAATGCTCTGATACAAATCTGTCACACCCCCAAACCGGAACGGCAGAAACGTTCGGGGGCGGAGGACGTCATGTCAAGTATCACAAAAATTGCATTATAGTAATCAAAGTACAAACAACCATTGCATTAATAATGTATAAGTTTTTACATAAGTGTTTAAACATTACATATTCAAACATCAAAAGTAGATATAACAAAAGACGAAAGACGCAGCACGATACTAAGCTGTCTTGTTAAAAGCTCCGGGGGTGTACCTGTCTACTGGATTCCTGAGAATACAAGTTATTTTGAAAGAGAGGACCAACATTTAAGTTGGTGAGTTCATAAGTATTTAGTTATGGTTGTTTTAGTTTTAAGAAAATGACTGAATTTGCTCCATAAAGTCCTATACTTTCTGCTTTACAACTGAAAAGTAGTTTTAGTCCATAAAACCGTTCTGAATAATTTTTATTGTACTTATAACCTATATTGACATATTTTTAACTCTCCATAAAATTATAAGATTAATGTTTTCCGTTTCGTTTGTTAAAAGTAGTTTTAATCCCATAAAACCGTTTTGTTTGTTGTGGAGAAAGACTAATATAGTAGTATTTATTAAGCATACACTACTTGTGTAATAACAACCCTGTAATTAGGTTTATTAATTCGGGTTAAAATGTGATAAGGTTATAACCATGCTAATTGACTAGTATAAACACGACGACCTTCTAGCGTCGAAACTAATGTGACATTTGTCACCCCTTGGCTTTCCTGCCGGACTGTAGCTAACAGTTGGGATGTAGGATTGTCAGTCCCGTATAGATCTATAAACACAATGCCCGTTCTCCCTCCAGGAGACGCTGGTTACAAAACGCGACATAACAAGTATATTGCTATGCCATGAAATAGTGTTTCACATTCTAGTTGTTCTATTCTTGTTATAGTATATATGTTCTTTTCTGTTCTTGTTATAGTTTAAAATAGTTTGAACAAGATTTTTGAGTATAAGAAATCCTTTTGTTTACTGTTTTCATACGTAAATGGTTAACACATTAGTATTGTGTTTTACTTGTATTCCCCCCTAAAAGCATTTAAAAGTGTATTTGTAGGGGTATGACCTCACCTTATGTGAGGGATTCGATTGAAGACTGGAATAAGAGTGTTACTCCTACGAGTGAAGTTCTAGAGTACAGATGAGCCCAAAGGAGGATTGGAAGCAAGTTAGGAGGTTGAATGAGGGTTCATGACCCTAAGGATTGATCACGGCCCAATAACACATGAAGTGTTCACGGCCCACTTGAATGTTCACGGCCCAATATGAAGGGTTCACGACCCACTTGAAGGTTCACGACCCAATGATGAATGGTTCACGACCCAAAGCTTGAAGATATATTTGAGGTGATAGAAGGCCCTTTTGTGGATGATACTTGAGAGAGAACTCAAGTTCACGGATGGAAGGATGAGAAATGAAGAGAAAATGAGCCAAAACTCATATATATATATATATATATATTATATATATATATATATATATATAGCATGAGTTCACGGCCCTAGGATGGGTTCACGACTGTGAACCTTGTTTGTAGCCATGAACCACTGTTGAAGGTGTTCCTGTCTCGATTGTAACTCACTGATCTCAAGCTAACACTTCCTAACATTCAACCCTTGAGTGTACTAGGCTTAGAAACTCTCAAACAGACCCTTAACACAGTAAAAAGGTAACAGAAACAAGTCTGACTTTTGATTAGATTGACTTAGAAGATAGAAATTTACGAGTTGTCACAAGAACCTGAAAGGATTTGTAAAGAATCATCAGAGTTTTCATCTCAGAGTCTGAACTCCGAGACAAGTTTCCAGGGTTGAGTTCTTAAACTGGTTCCTTCTCCCTCTCTTACAACGGAAGGCCCAGGAACCGGTGCAAGTATAGATTATTCCTTCAGGTCCAAAAACTTGTCAAACGCCTTTTAAAAACTGGTGTTGAGCTGGAGAGTCAGGGCATCATAAGCATCAGCTGCGGGAGCCTGAGTTGTGAGATGATCAAATAACTTGGAGAGAACAGAGAGCATCTCGTCGAACTTGTGATTCGGAACATCCACGATGTTCCAGCTGTTGGATAAGGTGTCTAAGTCCATAACTTGTTTGGTATATACTTGACCCGACCCGGCATGGTCCATTTGGGTTGCACTTCACCCAAACTGTTTATGGATAATTTTATGAGAATTGTATACTTACGATTTATTAATATATTATAAGTTATAATATATTAATATAAAGTCATGTTATTTAATTAGTTTTAATCTTGAATTAATTATGAATTAATTTAGTGATTAAAAGGAAGACTAATTAAATCATGGGCTATTATATTTATATGGTGTGGGCTAATACTCATTTGTTAATGGGCTAAGCTTATGTGGAAGTCCATGGATGATCCATGGAGCTTTTAACGTATGGATCCTTGGAAAGGAAAAGACATGGGTTATTAGGGTTTCACCCTAACCATGCACACTATATAAACAAGCTCATGTTGCATGAAATAAGACCCTAGTGTGTGTGTAATAGTGGTGGCCGATTTCTAAGTGTTAGTATACTCTCTCATACATTTTCCAAGTTTGTGGTGATTTGTGATTTCCATTTGAGGCATTCACATTACTGGTGCTTGGCTCTCAAACTCCAAGGAATCAGCAATCAACAAAAGGTATGTAATTCATCTAGTTCTTTTATGTTTAAAAGTACCCCATGCCATGCTAGATAGGTTATAAACCTTGGAAATTAATATTTTGCATGTACCTTAGACAAACATAGATCCAAGGTTTATTAGGGTTGCATGTACACTTAGGAAGTGTTAAAATGCTCAAAACCCAACAGTGGTATCAGAGCCTAGGCTTGTTTGTTTGATACCTGATGCAAAATAGTGATAAAAAGTCGATTTTTTGCTGTCTGACTGATGAACTTGCCGAGTCCATGGGGGACTCGCCGAGTTCATGTGTAAACTCATCCTACTCGCCGAGTAGGTTCGTGCACTTGGCGAGTAGGAGCCTCAGAATGCAGATTTTCGACTTTTGCTGCTGGAAATGGACTAGAAACATTACCCTAAACTGTTTTGGTGTTTTAAAACTTGTTTTAGTTGGTGTAATGGTTGTTCTAATCCATTTACAATAGCTTATATCAAAATTTCATGTTTTGTATGTGTTCATATAATTCTTGAAACTTTGATGATCATGTTCATGTTCTTATGAATTTAGAAGATGATAGGAATTATTTGCTGAATTGTTTAGGATTAATTCTTGATCATTTATGTGTTTTAATGGAGTCCATAATTTGTCCTCAAGTTATGGATATCCAAAGGTCACTTCTTTTAAACACACATTTAAAACACATAAGTTACATAAAATGAAGAGTCTTCATTTTTATGAACCTTTAATTCATAAGTTATGAAATGAAAAGTTTTGGATAGTTACAAAACTTGCCCTCAAGTTTTGGAATTTGTAAAGTTTCACACACTTTAATAAACTTTAATTCCAAACCCTTAGAGTTTTAAAAGTTAAAATTCAACCCTTATACTATTTATAACATTAATGGTTAATTATTATATATATGTATAAGATCAAGTCGTTTTACCGTTAGTAGGCCTCATTCACGAAGCCGGTCTATAAGGGGGGTATAAGGTTGTTGCCTATAAAATGGCAACTTAATGGGTGTCCATTCTCACCCACCGCCTCCTTGATCGGTGGAGGGTCGTTAGCCGAACGGGTAGGACAATGACTTTAAATTCTCATTAAAAGTATAATGAATATTATAAAGTAACTAAACCTTTTATAAATTCCCAATCTTAGTTACTTTAGGAAAATGTGAATATGGTGCTAACCCATGAAATTCACACTTTGTACCTTACCAAGTCGTTAGTGGAGCGTGTGTGGTTAACCGGCACACTAACTTGGACTAGTAAGGATCACGAAGGGTGACTTAATGTTTATCATAGATCGGTGGAGCGTGTGTGGTTAACCGGAACATCGATTAGGTGATAATATTAAGGGTACCAAGTGAGTTTGCATGGTTATTCATACCTTGTTTTGTGATCCTCGGCATCCCAGTCACAAAACTTGAAGGGCACAATCGAGATTGAAACATGCCATTGAAAAGTTCAATGAATCTCAAAAGATCTAGGAGTTTCAAATCCAAATAAAACCTAATAAATTATTTCGTTTTTCATTGTGGAAATTGGTGAATCGTCATTCACCTACCTTCAAATATTTTATAGCTTGGATTACGGCATCCCTCTTCCAAGTTATAAAATATTGTATTGGGTCCTAGCCTTAATATTTCATATTGGGTGTTATATTAAGGACTTGAATCAACTAACTTGATTTTCTCCCATTGTAGATGTCTGGTTCAGACAACTATGATCTTCCCAAATCGCTTGAAACAAGTTTTCCTCCTGAAGATGATGTCCCTCAACATCATGCTTCACTCCCCCAACCTCCTCCATTTATTCTCCCTGACCCACAAGCCCGAAGACTTGAAAGGTTCAAGATCACTCAAGCTCTACTAGAAATGAAACATAAAGATGGAAGACCTGTGTGCACTCATGTCTTAGGAATGAAGTCACACATAGACAGGTTGAGAATGTTGGGTGCTGTTATTTCAAGGAAGTTCGCTGTTGACTGGGTTCTTCAGTCACTTCCTGAGTCATATAGTGAGTTTATTAAAGACTACCATATGACAGATCCCGACATAACCCTAATAGATCTTTCTTATTTGCTTGTTGCTGCTGAATCAGCAATGATTTGGCGCAATGGTCAAGCAAATATTGATGGAAAATCTATTTCTCAAACTTCCATGGACATGGACAATGGTAACATTGGAAGTCCAGAAAAGCTTTCTCGTCCCAGTCGAAGGGGAACGGCCTTGGTCAACCTGGTTGACCAAAAGGTAAAGGGAAAGGCTAAGTCTGTGATTGTCTCGTGTACCATTCCCAAAGAGTCTATATGTTTTTATTGTCATGAGAAGGGACATTGGAAGCGAAGCTGCCCTGAATACCTGAAATATTTGAAAGCAAGTAGAGACAAAATGTTTGACTCGGCTTCAGGTAAATCCACTATCTAACTTTGTTAAAGTTCCTAATTGTTGATTCTTATTACATGATGTGACTAGGTTGCATCTTGATGTTTAGCAGGATCGAGCAAAAGGAAGGTTAAAAGAAGAGTGTGTTGAATCTGATCACGAAGATGGATTTCTATCGCATGGTTCGAGGATCGGATTTTTGAGCCACTACTTAAAAGTTATGATAGATTGCTAAGAAATATGTAATAGCATAGTTTTCATTTAAAGTTGCATTGTAAGGAATATTTTTCCGCATTTTAATAAAGAAATAAAAGTTTTGTTTAGTTTATTTTATATTATATCCCCTTACAATGGCATTTATGGAAAATTGATGTTTGTATGTTTCTAGCAATATTGGAAATATGAGTTTGATTCTCTCATATGTGGTAGTGTCTGAATTTACCAAATGAGGAAAGGTTCTCATCACCCAAGCTTCAGTTAGACAGGAACTTGGAATCATACAAATTGTATTGTATGATGAATGAGAATTTTCATCTTTGTAAAATTGAGACTAATTCATTGATCACATGCATATGTGAGTCAATTGAAGGACTAAGGAATTAGGTACACTGGGTGTGTGCTGGTCAAGGTCCACCACAAAGATCAATTCGTCATGATTTACTAAAGATTAGTAAATATGGTTATACTTATAAGGGTAAGTATAATTCTGTAACATTGGAAAAGTTTCAATGTATGGCAGAACGGATGAGAAGAATCAAATTTGGCAGAAAGATAAAAGTTTCTCAAATCTGAAAAGATGGAGAGTACTTTAGTATCATGTTTTTATGATCATCTTAATGATTATGAAACCATATCACAAATTCATACTCTAAGGACATCTTAGTGCATTGTTATGACTAAGATGAGGGGTCATGAATTGTTGGAATGGTTAAAATCAAGAAGATGGATCATACATGTTTTTATGATCATCTTAATGATTATGAAACCATATCACAAATTCATACTCTAAGGACATCTTAGTGCATTGTTATGACTAAGATGAGGGGTCATGAATTGTTGGAATGGTTAAAATCAAGAAGATGGATCATACTTCGTTCCAAAATAACTCTTAGAGTCATAATCCAAGATTGTAACATTGAGTGACATAAAGTAAGGTTTAAAACACTTATCAAATGTAGTGTAAAATGTTTTCTACTCTTGTACATTTGAAATTGGTAAGTTGTGATGTCTTGAATGAGACAAAGACCAATTAAACCAATTGTGTGAAGTGTTAGTCTTGATAAGAATCCGCACTATCCCTTGAATATTTGTTTTGTCAAGGAATGGTTCTTGACTAGGGAAACTTATATGTCAAGAGGACAGTGGGTGTCTTAAAGATCCTGAAAGGATTTCAAGATTTAATCAAGAGTAAAACCTGAGTTTTATCACTAGCACACGACTTAAGGTTTGCAACCTATTAAGTTGACATAATTCTTGTTTCTGTGTCTGTTCCTATTGAGTTAACTATGCATATGAGTTCTGTTAGTTCTAAATTGTGTGCATAACAGCTTGGAAGCATTGGTGGGCGTTGTGCTACCAGATGACAAGAAATTAAGATTGAACAAGTTCAATCCATGTAAGGCTGAATTTGTTACTAACCTTGTCTTGTGATTATGGTTTTGACAAATTCACATGGATAGGAACTCATACACCATAAAATCTAAGTGTCATAAGGTTTCTCTCCGATTCATGAAAATGATGGTGAGGAAATGCTTTCACTAAGAGGATTTTAAGTAGATAGCAATTGTGATGTTTGCATTCTCAAAGTCGTTAGTGGAGCGTGTGTGGTTAACCGGCACACTAACATGGACTTGTGAGAAATGGAAAAGGTCTAAACAATTAAGACTATGATTACGGCATCCCTTTTCATAGTTCTGGAAATTGTTTAGACACACATGTGAGCTATCTAAGAAAGGGTGTACGAATCTAAATTTCAGAAGTCCAGCTGATTTCTGGAAATATGTCAGAGCTAGTGGGAGCATAAGTGTTATGCTGATAATCATCATTTTAGTGGGAGCATGATTATTATATTTAGTGTTGCAAGTTAGCAATGTTAATTATAGAAAACAAAAGTGTCAATTCGTAAAGTTGTAGGGGTTGAAAAAGTTGTTTTGCTATAATTAAGGGAGAGGAAATTATACTTCATTTCAATTCTAAAAGCTTAGATTGAGTTCTTAATCATCTTTAGTCAAGGATATATATATATATATATATATATATATATATATATATATATATATATATATATATATATATATATATATATATGAATTTTATGTTGGAATGGTTCAACATAAGGAAATTCTATCTATATTGCGTTCTCAAATTTGATTATGATCACGACATCCCTCTTCATAGTCGATTTTTGAAAACATGGAAAATAAAAAAATATTGTAGCAAAAGACTGATCCAGTATCAGGTCTTTATGTGAGACATCGTGAATCGTGTCTCATATGCTTCGGGTATAGGATCGGTCACATGTGCTATAATATTCATCCTTTCTAAATTTTCCAAATGCTCAGAGCATTAAGAAGGGAAAAGTCTAGAATTGGATAAGACTAAAATGATTAAGCAATTGTCGAGGACTATCTAAGGCTCACCAAAGATTGGTTGCTCAGGGACAGTTGGAAGTATAGTGTTAAATTTTGGAAGGACCATATGGATATATTCTGAAAAGAGGTAGCTCTTGTTCAGATATGATAATCAAAATAGGAATATGGAAATTTTCCATATTGGGAGTTGGATATTAAGAATCTATGAGAAAGTTAGAAACTTTTATGCAAGAAGGATGTTCAAAGCAATGTACTTTGAATATGAGAGTTCGTTTCCATAGAGTTGATCTCCTTTGGAATCCTCTGTAATGACTGATGACAAGGTTTTGGTGACCTTGTGCATAATCATTACGAGAGGATCAGTGCATATAAGTTTAAAATCTAACAGTTTTTTTGGTAAATGGTAGGAATTAGGAATTCTTACATTTACAATAAGGATTTGGGATTGTGAAATGAGCATCATTGGAATCATGTTCAATTGATCTATTTCACAAAGTAAAGATCATAGACAAACATAGTGTGCATACTTGGAGTATGGCATAACTATTGTTTAGAAAAACAAAGTGTACGTGCTAGGAGCATGGGACGACTGTTGTTTTTGTTCAAGTATTACGTTGATTATTTGAAACATTATACAATGAATAATGTGTAATCAATATGGTGATAAATAAAAGGTGGTTTTATTTATTCAAAAGGGTTCTGAGACCGTATTGGATTCGATTATTATTGTGTTTCACTTTGCATGTTTTGACTTCCAGAATAGCTAGGTTATTCTTTCCGAATGACTAAGTTATTTAAACACTCCACAGTCGTTCATATGTTGGAAGTAGGTATGAATTAAGACTGTCATGAATCGAGTTTGTAGATGGCTAAACGTGTTTAGACATAGCAATGGTTGCTACAACATTCATGAGTACTCATAAGTTATGAGTATTGGAATTAACCCACGCTCACTTGTATCACTTCATGGAATTTATCTCGAGTGATCGTGAGACGGTAATATCATATAAGTCTTCAAACCTAGAGATATGAGTTGTTGCCTATGAGTTGGTTGTGCATTGATTGCACGTAAACGCATCAGTAACTTGATGTTATAAAACGTGCCTTTGTGTATAATTCAACAAGTAGTAGAAACAAGTATATGAGTCGAAGTTTATCTGTTCCTTCTAGTCCTTGGAGGATTAGAAGCGATATCTGGGTCCCTCGATGATTTTGTTTTGACCTATGTACCGGGCCCGGTCAGAACCTAATTGATGTGTTCAATTTAGTTCTTTGTCAAACAAATCGGAAATCGGGAAACAAACTGCTGGACAATAAGTACGACGTTGTTCCATGTATTTGTCCGACTGATATCATGAGAACAGAGGATTATATGATCACTTATCTAAAATGGCGCTTCATAGTTCAATAGAGTTTTCGAGAGCTACGATTGCTGGTTGGTTCCTGAAGTAACATACGCAAATACAGTTATTAGACTTATCCAAGTGGGAGACTGTTGGATAAGGTGTCTAAGTCCATAACTTGTTTGGTATATACTTGACCCGACCCGGCATGGTCCATTTGGGTTGCACTTCACCCAAACTGTTTATGGATAATTTTATGAGAATTGTATACTTACAATTTATTAATATATTATAAGTTATAATATATTAATATAAAGTCATGTTATTTAATTAGTTTTAATCTTGAATTAATTATGAATTAATTTAGTGATTAAAAGGAAGACTAATTAAATCATGGGCTATTATATTTATATGGTGTGGGCTAATACTCATTTGTTAATGGGCTAAGCTTATGTGGAAGTCCATGGATGATCCATGGAGCTTTTAACCCATGGATCCTTGGAAAGGAAAAGACATGGGTTATTAGGGTTTCACCCTAACCATGCACACTATATAAACAAGCTCATGTTGCATGAAATAAGACCCTAGTGTGTGTGCAATAGTGGTGGCCGATTTCTAAGTGTTAGTATACTCTCTCATACATTTTCCAAGTTTGTGGTGATTTGTGATTTCCATTTGAGGCATTCACATTATTGGTGTTTGCCTCTCAAACTCCAAGGAATCAGCAATCAACAAAAGGTATGTAATTCATCTAGTTCTTTTATGTTTAAAAGTACCCCATGCCATGCTAGATAGGTTATAAACCTTGGAAATTAATATTTTGCATGTACCTTAGACAAACATAGATCCAAGGTTTATTAGGGTTGCATGTACACTTAGGAAGTGTTAGAATGCTCAAAACCCAACACCAGCATGCCCTGATGAGCTTGATGAGAACCTACTACATGATGAGATTCATCTCATCCTTTTTCTTAATCTCCTTCTCCATCCTTTGAATTTGTTTCTCATGACGAACATGAGTTTGCTTAATTAGTTCATGGGTGGGCCCAGCCATGTCGTCATGGACCTGGAGCATTATGGTGATGGTTTCAAGGTAGTGATCCAAGATTTCATTGTACTTTCCAACATCTTCTACCGTATGCTTCAGACGAAGAGAGATAAGCTGATCAAGCTGAGTTTCACATTCAGCAACCGTTGGTCCGTACGTGTTGGTTTTGGACAGAGATTGGAGGATTGCATCAAGCTTGGAATCCAGTCCAGAAACCTTTGCGTCAAGCATGGTATTGAGTCCGTCCACGGAGGACTCAATGGCATCAACTTTCTTCATAGTGTCAGATACATTGTCTCGGAGTTCCAGAAGGGCAAATGGGTCGATGTAATTTCATTCAGAAGATCCGGTGTCCAAAGTGGAAGTTCAGGACTTGTTCTTGTCATCTTCTTGGTTGACTGGCTGTTCGGATGTGCTAGGATGGGTTGTATCAGCATTGACATTCTTGGCAGTTGATTCAGTTTCACCTTTGAGATTTACCTGGACTTGATCATCTGTATGAATTTCTTCATCAACCAGTTCCGAAGAGGATGATAAGAGTCCGAAGTCGAAATCCGGCCTTGGTGAGGATGGCTTTGTATAAAAGGGAAATGAGGAGAACAGCTTGGGAGCAGCAATCGAAGCACCTTCATCAACGAACATGACTTCATTGGAATGTTCTTCATTTGGATCGTAGTGCATAGCATCATGAAGATGAGTCTTTGGCATTTCTCCGAAAGTGAACTCCAGATCTGTGATTCCATCAGTAAGGGCAACGAAGGGTATGATGCTCTAAATGGCCCTATTTCTCATCGAGATGATAGTTGCTTCGACCTAAGACCTGGTGAGTTCTGGATGTCTTGTATGAGCCCTATCAACATAATCTTTCCACAAAATATCGTTAACACCTGGTCGTCCTGTACCCTTACCGGGTATCGGACCAGTTGAGGCATCTAAGGTTGGAGGGACAACTCCAGCCTCGAAATGCTTGAGGTCCGGAACAGGGGTTTCAGACTGTGCTTGTGTAGAAAGAAATGGGTTTTCCAATAAGACTCGTGGGTTTGTTTCATGGGGTAATGAACTTTGCTCAACACCACCAACAT
This sequence comes from Lactuca virosa, assembly GCF_052849685.1. Lineage (NCBI taxonomy): Eukaryota > Viridiplantae > Streptophyta > Magnoliopsida > Asterales > Asteraceae > Lactuca > Lactuca virosa. The sequence goes on along the minus strand of NC_136428.1, from coordinate 169,252,239 downwards.
CTTGTTGGGAAGGTGAGGGTGAATTGTGTGGAGACTCCCCGTGTGTGTGTGGTTATGATTTTGAAACTCCGAAGGGTACTTCGGAAGAGTTAGTATGTGGGGTAGAAGGATGGCCAGAGTCAGCCGTAATGTCCTTGGTTTCTATCTGTTGATAGGAGGAACCAAATTTGGTTCTCTTTTTGGATTTGTGCTTGGAGGGAGAGGATTTCCTTTTGGCAGATTTCTTCTTCTTACCACCTGAAGGAACAATCTTGGCCACTTCCGAAGTGGGCTCAACGGGGACCGGGGCAGATTGTGTAGGGCTATACACAATCGAGGTCTCCATATGATGTTTCAAATGAATGGATCCAGAAGTTAGGATAGCCAACATATGTTCCGGTAAGCGTCTAATTGGTCCAAATGAGGTTTGGTCCGGAATACAATAATGTCTAACAGTTTTGAAAGAAACAAATACCTCTCTCGGAATCGTATCCACCGAAATTGGTTCCGACTTTTCATGGTACAGTTGTTGGATTGTCAATGCCCAAAATCTAGGGCTTCAAATCTCGTTTGGCTTCCGTTTGATGGCGAACTTCCGAAAATCCTACCACAAGACTTCAGGAAGATCAACGGTGTTGTTCTTGCCTGAAAAAATATTGTATACCACATACAACCAGTCTTTTCTAAGAGTATCCATACCCCCATGTTTTCCAGATAAACCCTTAACAATGAAGTGCATCAGGATGGTCCAAAGGCCTGAGACGGCTGGTTTCTTGAACTTCTTGGCTTTGTATTATTGACGATAACTAACGTGAGTAAGAAACGGTTGAAATTCTTCTGGTGTTGGTTCTTGTACCTTGAAGTCAGTAGGGTTTTCTGCTATTCTAATCTACTTGAGAAACGTCGACTTGTGGATAGGTACGATATGATCATCGGTTATCTTTGTTTTAAGAAAATCGTTCTCGATCTTGATCCGTTCGAACGCCGTGTGAAGAAGACGAAGTGGGATTGGTGGGTCTGGAATCTTGGTGAGTGGAACGGCGATTAGATGATGAGAAATGAACTCAATAATAACTCTAATGGGCTCTCGAAATCCATGGGGTCAAGAGAGAACAGTTGCGTCGTATCTCTGAGAAAGGGTTCATTTGACTGTGAAGACGATGATCCCTTGGAAGATTTCTTTTTCCCAACAGTTTTAGAGATTTTGGGAGCAGTTTGAGTGACTTCAGGAGCGGTTTGGGAGATTTTGAAAGTGGATGAGGACGCCATTGTTGCAGAAGTTTGAATGCTTGAAGAACACAGTTGAGAGAGAAAGAAGAAGAAGAATTTTGGCTCTTTTGTGTGTGTAAAGGGTAAAAGGGGATATGAGGAGGGTTTATATAGGTTAAGAAAACGGGTCGGGTTGGAAAGGTAATGATGAAATCTGAAAATGGAAATGGATTGCATTAATTATGTTGCCGTTTTCAGGTGAGTTGACCTGTAATGACTAAAGATCCCATTAGCTCGAAGTGAAAAATAGAAACCGTCACTTGGTTGATGTGATGTTTACTTTACAGAGACGTGTGCAACATGGAGTGAGTTACGAGGGTGAAATGATAATCATCATTAAAAAGTAACCGTTAAAATATGTTTCACCTAAAAACCTTTTGGACTTCATCATGTGGTTTGATTTTGGAACCATATGGTTCCGGAATGATTTGAAAACAATTTTTGATCATGAAGTGTCCGGAGAAAAATTTATGTGATTTCGGAACATGAGAAAGGTCTGAGATAGATTCCGGAATGAAGCATTTGTGTCAAAAAGATCCGGAGTGAATTGAAGATTCCGGAGGGAGTTTTGAAAAGATTCCAGAGCAAAATAATTTAAAGAGATTCTGGAGCAAGGAGTCCAATTCCGGACTTGAATTCCATTCAATACCGTTCCTGACTAGAATTCCGGGATGATCTTATGAAGTGAGTTCCGAGGTGAGACTAATACCAATGTGACTATATTGGTCATGGACTTCTGATGATGAGATGAGTTGTACAACTTAAAACTACAAGAGGAGGTTAGACATAAAAAAACACGTAAAACGATCCTATTTATTCCGAGAGGCAATAGTTCCGAGATGAAAAATAATTTGACTTCGGAACTAATTTTCTTTCTGATGTTGCCATCAGAGAGTACAAACCTCTTGAAAGAGCTGAGGATCAGGAATCATCATACCCATTTTGTTCAGATTACCATTGAATTTGGTTTCGTCTAATGCCTTAGTAATGACATCAGTAATTTCATCATCAGATGGAAAAAAAAGTTCAATGTTGCCATTTAAAACATGATCTTTAATGAAATGGTACCGTATGTCGATGTGCTTTGTCATAGAGTGTTGAATTGGATTGTGCGAAATTGAAATGGCACTTTGAGAATCATAGTAGATTGGGATTTGTTGAAACTGGTAACCATAATCCAAGAGCTGTGATTTCATCCAAAGAACTTGAGATGTACAACTAGTAGCAACAATGTATTCCGCTTCGACTGTTGAAAGTGCAATGCAGTTCTGTTTCTTAGATGACAAGCTGACCAATCGACCACCTAAAAATTGACAGCCACCAGATGTGCTTTTTTTTCAATTGAAGACCGCCATAGTTTGAATTGGAATATGCTTGAAGGAGGAAACTCTTATTTGTTGGATACCAGATTCTGAGATTCTTTGTATCTTTGAGGTATCGGAATATTTGCTTAACGGCCAATAGATGATACATCTTTGGATTGACTTGAAATCTGGCACACAAACATGTTGAAAACATGATGTCCGGGCAACTTGTTGTAAGGTAGAGTAGTGATCCAATCATTCCTCTGTACTTCTTTTCATCAACAACAACACCTGAAGGGTCCGAAAAGATCTTGTGTCTGAAACCCATAGGTACCTTAGCCGAGGCACAGGTGTCCACTGAATATTTCTTGAGAAGTTCTGAGATGTACTTTTCTTGGTGAATAAAGATTCCTCTGTTGTTCTGTTAAACTTGAAGGCCTAGGAAGAAGCTTAGTTCATGATTCATGCTCATTTGGAATCGACTAACCATTGACTTAACAAAGTCAGCAACCATTGATGAATCGGTGGATCCAAAATTGATGTCGTCAACATAAATTTAGACAAGCATGAGATGTTTTCCATTTGACCTTAGCAGCAGAGTAGGATCGAGAATTCCTCTTTGAAAACCTGAACGCTTGAGAAAGTAAGTGAGAGTCTCGTACCAGGCGCGAGGAGCTTGCTTGAGGCCATAAACAGCTTTTCGGAGTTTGTAGCAGTAGTTCGGATAAGAGAGATTGACAAAACCGGGAGGCTGTTGGAGATACACTTCAGTATCAAGTTCACCATTTAGAAAAGCACTTTTGAAGTCCATCTGGTAAACCTTAAAGCCTTTGTGAGCAACATAAGCAAGAAGGGTTTTGATTGCTTCAAGACGGGCAACAGGAGCAAAGGTCTCATCGTAGTCAAGTCCTTCGATCTATGTGAATCCTTTAGCCACCAATCTTGCTTTGTTCCTAATAATGACTCATGCATCGTCTAGTTTGTTTCGAAACACCTATCTAGTACCAACAATGGGATGATTCAGAGAAGCAGGGACGATAGTCCATACTTCATTTCTATCGAATTCTACCAATTCTTCCTGCATGGTTGTAATCCAATCAGCATGTTCTAGTGCTTCTTTGATGGATTTGGGTTCAACCATTGAGATAAATGAAGGGTTTTGAGCACTATCACAATCTTATGGTGCACATACAACCCTAAATGCTTTGGATCTAAGTTTTCTCAAGTTATACATGCCATTTCATTTTATCCAAAGCATAAACCCTAACTAGCATGCAATTGGAAATATACAACATAAAAACTAGTTAGATGAATACCTCTTTGTTGTAGCTTGTAGTTCTTGACCTTTGAAGAGCTTAGTACCTCAAATGTGATGCCTCAAATAAGTAACAAACACCAAAATCAAGAGGAGGCTTATAATAGAGAGGTTAGGAAGCACCAAATCGTCTAGGGTTTCACCTTGGAATACTTGTGTCCGATTTTAGAGTGTTACGGGTTACTTTTATAGTGTAGAATTCCTAGGGTTTTAACTTGTAAACCCTAATTCACCATGGCTCTTCACATTTGATGGCCCTTTGGACTAAACCTTCATGGACTCTCATATAGGTTTACCAAATCAGTCCCTGTAAATTTAATCAGTCACTTTTGATCACTAAATTAATTCCAAATTAATTATTGATCAATACCAATTAAATAATATGATTTCTCAATTAATATATTATTCATATAATATATTAATAAATCACAAATAACCTCTTTCTCAAATATCCATCTTATCAAATTGCTCCGGTGAAGGCAACCCAAAGGGACCATGCTACTATCAGGTCAAGTACATACCAATTATAGTTATGGGCTTAGACACCTAATCCAACAGTCTCCCACTTGGATAAGTCTAATAACTATAACTGCCAATGCAACTTCAAAATCAGATTAGCAATCGTAGCTCTCAAAAGCCGCTTTCCAACTCTGATGAAGTCAATGACTCGTCCTTTAGATAAGGGATCGTATAATCCTCTGTTCTTCAAGATATCGTGTGGAAAAAGACATGTAATAAATTCATACTCATTGTCCAACAGTTTGTTTCCCAATTTCTGATTTCTTTGACATAGAACTTAATTGAACACATCAATTGAGTCCTGACCGGGCCCGACACATAAGTCAAAACAAAATCATCAAGGGTCCCAAGATATCGCTTTTAATCCTCTTAGGATAAAAGGAACATATAAACTTCGACTTATATGCTTGTATTAAGTACTTGTTAAATTATACACAACAATACGCTTTATAACATCAAGTTACTGATGTGTTTTCATACTATCAATGTACAACCAAATCCTAATCAACAACTCATATATCTTGGTTTAAAGATAATACGATATTATCGTCTCCCACTCACTCGTGATAAATTCCATGAAGTGATTCATCTGAGCGTGGGTTTAACCTAATACTCAAATCTTATTTCAGGAGCACTCATGAACGTTGTAGCAAACTTTTGCTATGTCTAAACACCTTAGACAATCTACAAGCCAATTAATGACAGTCTAGCCTCATAGCTTACTTCCAAAGTATGATCGATTGTGGATAGTTCGAATAATCATATTATTCTTGAAGTCAAAACATGCAAAAAGTGAAACATAAAATAAACAATTGACAGAAGACAGTGAACTTTACTTATAAATAAAACCCTTATTATTTAATCATCAAATGTCAATTACATTTATTTATTACAACTTTCTAACTGCCTATCTAATCACTAAAACTAATATCGTCCCTTAGGCCAATGCACTTAGCATGCTGCAAATGCTTAACCCTACTCAGTCCCTTCGTAAGGGGATATGTTGGGTTATCTTCTGACGATACCCTCTTCACTACGAGGATTCCCTCTTCTACTGGATGTCTTATGAAGTGATATTTTCTTTCGATGTGTCTGGATCTGCCATGATCCCTTGGTTCCTTGGTTAAGGCGACCGCACCCTCGTTGTCACATAAAATCTCCATATGATCTTTTACATTTGGTACAACTCCAAGGTCTCCGACGAAGTTCTTTAGCCATATTGCCTCCTTTGACGCTTCCCTTGCTGCTATGTATTATGATTCGCAAGTTGAATCAGCTACAGTCACCTGTTTGGAACTTTTCCATGTTACTGCGCCTCAATTAAGGGTAAATACCCAGCCCGACTGAGAGCGGAAATTATCTCTGTTGGTCTGAAAACTGGCGTCACTATACCCTGTCACTCTCAAGTCATTACTCCCACCGAGGGTAAAGACCCAATCCTTAGTCCTCTGCAGGTACTTAAGAATGTTCTTTACTGCTATCCAGTGAGTTCTACCAGGATTCCCTTGATATCGACTAACCATGCTTAAAGCAAAAGCCACATCAGGGTGAGTACATGTCATAGCATACATGATTGAGCCAACGGCGGAAGCATATTGTACTTGACTCATTTTTGCTATTTCGGCATCGGTACTTGGAATCTGAGTCTTACTCAATTTGGTATTGCACTAGATAGGCAATTATCCTTTCATGGAATTCTCCATGTTGAAGCGTTTCAACACCTTGTCCAAGTAGGTACTTTGACTAAGTCATATTAGTCTTTTACTCTTATTTCTCAGTATCCTTATCCCTAGAATGTAAGCAGCTTCCCCGAGGTTCTTCATAGCAAAACACTTCCCAAGCCACGACTTAACTTCCTGCAAGGTTGGAACGTCGTTTCCTATGAGTAGTACGTCATCCACATACAATACTAGAAAGTTAACTATACTCCCACTAGCCTTGACATATACGCAGGACTCATCCTCGCTTCTCGAAAAACCAAACTCTTTGACTTTCTCATCTAAACAAAGATTTCATCTGCGAGATGCTTACTTTAATCCATAAATGGATTTCTCAAGCTTACACACTCTATTACGGTACTTCGCATCAACAAAAACCTCTGGCTGACTCATGTAAACATCTTCAGCCAACTTCCCATTAAGGAAAGTAGTTTTGACATCCATCTGCCATATTTCATAATCAAGAAACGCAGCTATGGCTAGCATAACCCTTATAGATTTGATCTTCGCTACTGGTGAGAAGGTCTCGTCATAGTTAACTCCAGGAGTTTGAGTAAAGCCCTTCGCAACCAATCGTGCCTTATATGTGTGTACTTTCCCATCCATGTCGGTCTTCTTCTTAAAGATCTATTTGTACCCGACCGTCTTACGACCTGGTACATTGTCAACCAAGTTCCAAACTTTATTGTCATACATAGATTGAATATCGCTGTCCATCGCCTCTATCCACTTCGCAGACTCTTGGCCCACCATGGCTTCCTTGTATATGTTAGGTTCATCCAAATTTATCAGTGTGCTATCACTGATAAATGTATCACCTTCACTTGTTATATGAAAACCATATAACACAGGTGGAACACTAACTCTACTAGAACATCTTAGAGGTAAGGACTAGTCAACTGGTTCAAAAGGAGTCTCATCCTCAGGTTGAGTGCTAGTGTTAGAGGTTCCTTCATCGCTTAACTCTTGAGGCTCTTCATGGTCAAATTGCCTCCCAGTATCCTCTTGGCATATGAGTTCTCTTTCACGAAAGACACCCCTTCGTGCTACGAAGACCACATTCTCACTATGTCTATAGAACAAATATCCAAAGGATTTCTGTGGGTAGCCAATGAAAATAAAACGCTCACTATGAGGTTCGAGCTTGTCGTGAGTCTATCGTATTACGAAATCCTCGCAACCCCAAACCTTGATATGCGCTAATGAGGGAACCTTCCCTGTCCACATTTCGTGAGGTGTTTTGGCAACCTTCTTAGTTGGGACTAGATTAAGGATATGGGCGGCAGTCTCTAAGGCATACCCCCAGAATGAGATAGGTGACGAAGCTCGACTCATCACGGAACTAACCATGTCCAACAAGGTCCGATTGCGCCTCTCAGCCACACCATTTAGCTGCGGTGTCCTAGGTGGCGTCAATTGTGAAACAATTCCACATTCCTTAAGATAGTCGTGGAACTCAATACTAACATACTCACCACCTCGATCGGATCGGCGCATCTTTATCTTCTTGCCCAATTGATTCTCTACTTCTTGCTTAAACTCTTTGAACTTTTCAAAGGTTTCCGACTTGTGCCTAATTAAGTAGATATATCCATATCTTCTGTAATCATCGGTAAATGTTACTTAGAAGCGATTAGCATCCCTTGTGGCAGATCTGAAGAGCCCACACACATCAGTGTGTATGAGATCCAACAAACCCTCACCTCTTTCACAAGTACCAGTGAAAGGTGACTTTGTCACTTTTCCAAGCAAACAAGATTCGCACGTGTCATCCGACTTTAAGTTAAATAACTCCAACACTCCATCCTTTTGGATTTAGGCTATGCGCTTCCTGTTGACATTTCCAAGACGACAATGCCACAAGCATGCTTTGTCAAAACCATTGGACGAATCAATATGCAATACATTATTTCTTAAGTTGTCTACAACCATCATAGTTCCATATACACCATTACAAGGCAATGCTTCAAAATAAAACTTATCATTATAGAAAGCATTAAAAGAACCAATTTCATTGTTAAATGAAAATCTAAAACCTTGTTTATACAAACCATGAAAAGAGATAATGTTTCTCGCCATATCTGACGAGTAGCAACAATTGTTCAAATCTAGCCCTAACCCATTACTAAGCAATAAAGAATAAACTCCAATCTTGGTGACAGGCGACACTTTCCTATTCCCCATGATCAAGTTCATTTTCCCATGCTCCACATCCCTACTTCTTTTTAGACCCTGTAAATCAGAACAAATGTGAAAACCACATCCGGTATCAGGGACACAAGAATTAGCATGTGATGATTTGTTAGATTGAATAGTATAAATTGATGGGTTTTTGAGCATTCTAACACTTCCTAAGTGTACATGCAACCCTAATAACCTTGAATCTATGTTTTCTCTATATACATGCAAATTTCTTTTCAAGGTTATTTCCTAACTAGCATGGCATGGGGATTACATAGAACATAAAACTAGTAGAAATACATACCTTGTTGTTGCTTGGATTCCTTCAAGACTTTGTGAGCCTAGCACCCCAAATGTTGTGCCTCAAATGCTTCACACAACACCACAAGACTTGGAATAACTTGAGAGAATACTTCTAGCACTCAAAATCGGTTATGCCCTCTCTAGTAACACTAGGTCACCATTTTGCTAGCCATAGGGTTCCTTTTATAGTGTTGTCATAATTAGGGTTTACACATGAATGCCCTTAATTGTCATGACTCTTGATTTCTCATGACCCATGGGTTTGTAACTCCCATGGACTATCCATGGAGCTCCATATGGTTATAACCAAACCCATAAACCATGGATCATTAATCCACCATAAAAGAATTGATGATTGTCATAATCAACCCTATATATTTAATTAGTCTCACTTTGATCACCAAATTAATACTAGATTAATACTTGATCAATACTAATTAAATAATACTATTATTAATATATTAGAACTTATAATATATTAATAATCATAAGTGCCTTATTCTCTCATCTAGTCTATCCAAGTATTGCAATGCCATGCAACCCAAATGGACCATGCCGGGTCGGGTCAAGTACATACCAAATAAAGTTATGGACTTAGACACTATATCCAACATAAATACCTATGAAGGTAGGCTTTATCTTCCCATCCTTAATGTCCTGTAAGTATTTAGGACAACTTCGTTTCCAATGCCCTTTTTCATGACAATGGAAGCACTCTGCTTCCTTTAGATTGGATGATGGAGTAGCAGAACCACCTTTGGACCCACTAGAAGAGGATCCATCATGAGACTTTCCCTTGTGATTCTTTCTAGGAGCTTTCCTTTTCTTCCCTTTACCATGTCCAATTGCCAGTACTGGCGCAACAGTAGTAGGAGTGGGTACAACAGACTTGCCTTTCAAACTACTTTCAGCAGTTCTTAGAAGGCCTTTAAGCTTTCTTAGAGTGACTTCCTCCTTGTTCATATGATAAGTCATTCGGAACTGATCATAACAAGAAGGTAAAGAGTGTAGGATAATGTCGATAGCCAACTCTTCGTCGAAAATGGCATTCAACTTTAACAAGCGGTCCACATATTGTGACAACCCAAAAATCTTATTCTTGTAAAAGTCAAACGTATCGTGTAAAGGTCAAACTCATTTCTTTAATTATCTTATATGGCTAGATTAATAGGTTTTAAGTGTATAAACCTTGTACCGAAGGTGTTTTTTGTTTAAAAAGTGGAACACTAGAGACCGAGAACACCTCGCATCATTCTTCATCCGAGCCGTGAACTCACTTCGGTTTGCGGCCGTGAATAGTCTTCGGAGCCGTGAACCCTCGGCAGTGAACTCCTCGGACCGTGAACTCCTCCATATATATATATATATATATATATATATATATATATATATATATATATATATATATATATATATATATGTTGATCGATTTTATCCTTCACTTCTTCACTTCTGGCCGTGAATTCATCCATTCTCTCTCAAGTATCATCAGCCAAAAACCCTCCTCCCTCCTCTAGACTAAGAGAAACGTCTTCTTTCCTTGCTTTTCTTGTGAAATCCTCTTGGATTCAACTTAGAATAGACTTAGAACTTCAAGTGTTCATCATTCTTCAAGCTAGTTGGGGCGTAAACTCAAGAAAACAAGCTGTTCTTGGGCCGTAAACACCTAGATGGGCGGTGAACTCAAGATCTTCAAGATATATGGGCCGTGAACTCCTTTCATCTTTCCATTTTCGATTCTAACACTTCTTGTGTAAGTATTTCTTACACCATAGATTGTTTCCTTTACACTTTTGGGGTTAGATTCACTAAATGTATGTATATATATGTCTTAATATGCTAAATAGGACTCGTTTGTGCCTCGGGACTTCACTCGTGAAACTTATCATCCTATATTGAATCTTCAGTTGAATTACCCACATAAGGTGAGTTCATACCCCTACGTTTTTATGATTTTTAACTGTTTTAGGGGGGAATACCAGTTGAACACAATTAAAATTGTGTTAATATCTAAAATGCTTTTAAATGTTTTTAAAGTTTTTAAATTGTTATAATTATCAAAAATTACATATTTATATGTGTAAATTATATAATTTGGATTTAAAAGATTTAGAATATATAATTTGACCTCATTTCATGTTCCTTGTTTGGTTGTGGGCTTGGGGTAAAGTTATATGATCGAAGGTCTAATTAATCACAATTATATAAATATTATTACATTTATATGAATATAAAATGGTTTTCAAACTGTTTGGTACTATTATGGTACAAATAGTGAACTTCATGAAATAACAGTATTATCGATTCTTACCAACAGTTAAACTATAATAGGTATAGTTTAGAGAACTCATTCATTGGTTTTAAATTTCAAAGCACATAACAGAAAGCAAATAGAATACTTAACGAAAAATGAGTAGAAAACATTAATCAGAAATCAACCATATAAACTATATCTTATATAGTTTATGAAACTGACCTACTGAGTATTTATTACATAGTAACTTGTTAATATTCTATACATAATCATCAATATAACATTTGTGAGGCAACCTTCATGTACTTTTCCAAGTACCAACAAAAGTGCTGAAATTATAACCAAAATCTCCTTGAGGGAAAGCGTGACACTTGTGTATAGATCTATACGGGACTGACAATCCCGCACTAAAGCTGCTTGCAATAGCTAGGTCGGCAGACCTGTGGTGACAAATGTTGTAGCATTTGCGACGCCTGAAGAACATCACGTTTAGGCCATCTTAGGTCATCTAGTATGGTTATAATAACTCACAGTTTGGTATTGAATAAAATGATTACTGTATGAATAAGTAAAACTTCACATAGTTTTATCTTTATAAAACTATAATACAGTATTTTAAAAGTATAAATACGGAATACTATTTTCATATTGGAAAACGCCTTTTCTTTATGGTTTTATGTAAACTATTACGCAATATACCACTTAAGAACACAAAATCTTTCACTCTTTCACTTACCATATAATACATCAGAAAATATAGGATTTTCTGGGGAAAAACGTGTTTACTTTATCAAATAATGAGAAAACGGATTTGAGTTATAAATATGCTTATGAACTCACCAGCTTAAATGTTGATCCTCTCTTTCAAAATAACTTGTATTCTCAGGAATCCGGTAGACAGGTACACTCATAGAGCTTTTGAGAAGATAGCCTAGTATCGTGTTGCATCTTTTGTCTTTTACTATATCTACTTTTGATGTTGAACATCTAGTGTTTGAACACTTATGTAAAAACTTATACATTATTAATGCAATGGTTGTTGTACTTTGATTACTATAATGCATGTGTTGTGATACTTGACATGAAGTCACCCACCCCCGGACGTTTCCGCCGTTCTGGTTTGGGGGTGTGACACATATCTTTGCATCTTTTGCAAGTAGTCCGTGATAGACTCTCCATCCTTCATCTTTGTTGTTATCATGGAGGCAATGATTTCATACCTTTCTTGTCGAGCACTCTGGTTGTACCTTTCCATCAAATCTTGGTGCATCTCGAAAGGCCAGAAGTCCTCGTAGGACTTTTGAAGCTCAGAAGTCATAGTGGCTAACATGATCCACGAAACCTTTGTCGCGTCCTTCTCATGAGCCCTATACTCAACCAGTTGCTCAGGAGTAGCAGTTTCTTCATCAATCTCCTTTAGCTCTTTGTCATGGACATATTACTTTTCCTCGTATCGAATGGCCATGTGAATGTTTCGAATCCAGTCATTGAAATTCGACCCATCAAAAATGACCCTCCCACATAAGTTCATGAGGGAGAAAGAGCCGGAAGAGTTTGAGTATGAAGTGTTGTTTGAGGTAGACATATGGAAAAAAAAGGACAAGTTTCATTAGATAGAAATTCCTTTATATAACACCCAAATGAAATATTAAGGCTAGGACCCAAACACAATAATTCACAACTTAGAAAAGGGATGTCGTAATCTAATTGTAAATTATTTGAAGGGAGGTAAATGATGATTTGCCAATTTTCACCACCCAAAACTAAAATTTAAAAAAAATTAAGTTTTATGAAAATCCTAGTTTTTTGAAATTCATTGAACATTTTTAATGGTATGTTTAATCTAGATTATGCCCTTCAAGTTTGTGACTGGGATACCGAGGATCACAAACAAGGTGTGAATAACCATGCAAATGTGCTTGGTACTCTCAATGTCATTTATCACCTAATCAATGTGTCGGTTAACCACACACGCTCCATTGATCTATGACAAACATCGAGCTACCCTTTGTCACCTTTTTTAGTCCAAATTAGTGTGTTGGTAAACCACACACGCTCCAGTAACGACCTGGCAAGGTGCAAAGTGCAATTTCATGGAATAGCACCGTTTTCACATTTTTCCTAAAGTAACTAAGATTGAGAATTTATGAAAAACATTTAATTACTTTTATAATTATCATTATGCTTTTTAATGAGAATTAATTTCCTATCTTACCCGTTCGGCTAACGACCCTCCACTAGTCAAGGGAGCGGTGGGTGAGAGTGGACACCCATTTAATCGCCATTTTATAGGAAATTTCCTTATACACACCTTATAGAACAACTTCGTGAATGAGGCCTACTAACGGTAAGACTGACTGTTTTATACATATTTATAATTATTAAGCTTTTAATATTATAATAGTATAAGGGTTGAATTTTATACTTTTAAAACTCTAGGGTTTAGAATTTAAATATTTCAAAAAATTAAAACCTTTTAATCAACTTTTAAATTCCAAAACTTGAGGGCAAGTTTTGAAACTTTTCAAAACTCTTGGGTCAATTTGAAAATAATTAAATTAATCATATAATTAACTATATCAAAAAATTGACCTAATCTAATTTCATATAGCAAGATTATTCAAGTAAATTCTACAAATAATTAGTTTTTCACAAAATCAAGTAATTATCTTAAAATTTGACTATCATCATTCAATTGGATGAGGATAATCATTACCTTATCATAAAAAACGAATCTTAACAGTCAAAACAGTTTGTGCTAATGATCCTAATCCAAAACTGGCCGAAAAACTCGAAAATCTGCAAGCAGACGATCCAACTCCTCGAGTTCATGGCATGGACTCATCAAGTTGGACCAACTCGTCGAGTTCGCTCATGGGACTCGTCGAGTCCAGCAGTCAGAGGCCAAAAATGTATTTTTTCCAGCTTTGAAAACAATACAATTGCATCAATATAACAGAAAACACCCTAGGCTCTGATACCACTGAAGGGTTTTGAGCACAATAACAATCCTATGGTGCACATACAACCCTAAATGCTTTGGATCTAAGTTTTCTCAAGTTATACATGTCATTTCATTTTATCCAAAGCATAAACCCTAACTAGCATGCAATTGGAAATATACAACATAAAAACTAGTTAGATGAATACCTCTTTGTTGTAGCTTGTAGTTCTTGACCTTTGAAGAGCTTAGTACCTCAAATGTGATACCTCAAATAAGTCACAAACACCAAAATCAAGAGGAGGCTTATAATAGAGAGGTTAGGAAGCACCAAATCGTCTAGGGTTTCACCTTGGAATACTTGTGTCCGATTTTAGAGTGTTACGGGTTACTTTTATAGTGTAGAATTCCTAGGGTTTTAACTTGTAAACCCTAATTCACCATGGCTCTTCACATTTGATGGCCCTTTGGACTAAACCTTCATGGACTCTCATATAGGTTTAGTCCATGCCTAATCAACATGGATCATTAGCCCAAACTATAAGTATCACTGATTTACAAAATCAGTGCCTGTAAATTTAATCAGTCTCTTTTGATCACTAAATTAATTCCAAATTAATTCTTGATCAATACCAATTAAATAATATGATTTCTCAATTAATATATTATTCATATAATATATTAATAAATCACAAATAACCTATTTCTCAAATATCCATCCTATCAAATTGCTCCGGTGAAGGCAACCCAAAAGGACCATGCTACTATCAGGTCAAGTACATATCAATTATATTTATGGGCTTAGACACCTAATCCAACAATAAACGCCAAGAAATGACATTCATTTTGAACACTTTTGGTAGAACGAGTTTGTACACCAGCATTTGGATTTCCAATAACTTGATTAGGATGATGATCCTTAGTCCAAACATGTAGTCTCAGAAGCTCTTGTGTAGCAGAGGATCCTATATCAACAATGGGGTTCCGTTGCTCCCCCTGAATAGTTTGAACGTGTGGATGATGCTCCCCCTGAACGTCTAAACGAGATAGGTTGACATCGTCGTCAGGTGGGAAATCGAAGAAATTTGCATCATCATCGTTGTTGATAGGATTAGAATCGAATTCAGTAGCTGGATCTTGGAATCCATCCACATTTGATTCAAGGGAAGGTTGACCATTCTCCCCCTCAACCTAAGACGGTTGAAAAGGTTCAGAATAAAATGTAGGAAAACTGGGTGTTGGACCTGAAACATTTTGGGAAACCGGAGCTTCGGTTGATGAGGTTTGTCTTGTTCGAGATTCCGAATCAAGAGCTGTTTCTGAGGGTCCAAACAAGGTTTCAAAATCAACTTCATAGATTGTTCGCTGGACTGGACATCCTGGTGCTGGAGCATCGGGCTCCATTATATGAGTTGTAACATGGGTTGGGCTAGAATTCCGAACGAAATTGTCGTCAAAGGTAACATCAAAGCTTTCTTCCAGAACACGAGTTCTCCGATTGAGAACTCGATAAGGCTTTGATTTAGCAGAGTATCCAAGAAAGATAGCTTCATCAGCTTTGGGTTGGAACTTTGTAAGCTGATTGCGATTGTTCTTGATGAAGCATCTACATCCAAAAACATGAAGAAAATAGATACTTGGCTTCCGACCAGTCATGGCTTCATACGGTGTCTTATTGAGGCGTCAATTAATGATACTCCTATTTTGAGTAAAACATGCAGTTGAAACAGCTTCAGCCCAAAGATAGAGTGGAAGATTTGAAAAGTTAAGCATGGATCGAGCAGCTTCAACAAGTGTTCTGTTGCGATGTTCGACTACACCATTTTGTTGTGGAGTGTATGGAGCAGAAAATTTATGGTCAATACCCTTCTCGGTGAGGAAGTTCTCAATGGTGGAATTTGTGAATTCCGAGCCATTGTCACTTCGGATTCGCCTTACTGGGGGTTTGATGAGAAAAAACCCAGGTTAACCTAGTAAAGTCATCCACAATCACAAGAATGTATTTTTTATGATGCAAACTTTCTACTGTTGAGGGTCCACACAGATCAATGTGCAGAAGTTCTAACGACTCCGAGATAGATTTTTTGATGATAATGGGATAACCCTTCTTCGATTGCTTTCCATATTCACATGCAGCACATAAATGATCATTTTCGAACTTGAGGAGTGGCAAACCTCTTACCATCTCACCGGAAACAAGATCATTCATATATCTAAAGTTCAAATGAGTAAGCCTTCTATGCCATAACCAACTGACGTCGGGAACAACTTTTGAGAGTAAGAAGAGTTGGGGCTTGAGAATGATCATGTTGATGTCAAGAGATACATGTTCTTGTTGCGATTTGACTTGATTAAACATCCCTTCCGGTCTTCTGACATGACATAGCTGTGTTTCTTGCAGAATTCAACTCGTCGATTTGCATCAGTGAATTGAGCCACACTTATCAAACTATGCTTCAAGTCAGCTACATATCCCACGTTTGAAATGGAAAAGTTGCCATTTGTAAGGATGCCAAAACCTCTGATCTGAGAGTTGGAGTTGTTGACACGTCACGTAGCCAGCATTTTGTGAAAGTTTGAGATCTCGCAGAAAGTCCTTCTACCCCATCATGTGCATGGAGAAAGCACTATCAATATACCATATTGTTTCTTGCTCCGAAGCACAGAGTGCCTGCAAAATTAGTGAGTTGTGGAGTTTTTAGGCTCGGAGTTAGGTTTGGGGACAAAGGCACGAGTCTTAGGCTTCGGTTGTGACTTTTGAGTAACAGGTGTTTTGGAGGGTTTGTTCCGAGATTCCTTAGGAAACAAACAGAAGGCCATGGTTCTTTCATCTATCCAATAATCATACTCAATTACACGAGGATTCGGAACAACTTTTCTCGGACACTCAACTTCCAGAGCAGTGGGAAACACTGTATCTCTTGGAGTTGCAGTTTCATCTTTATGATTTTGTACTTTCCATACAATATTTTGTTTTGATGATTTTTGAGAAACTGTTTTCTTAACAACTTGTTCTTTGGTTGATGATACATTTGGTTTTGAAAGCTGTTGAGGTTTGAAAATTATACCATCAGGTTTCGCTATGAAAACAGATGAAATAGTCCGAGGAGAGTTTGTTCGGACAGATTAAGTGCCTACAATGGGCTTTTTTGGGGTAGGGCTGACCACTTTCTTATGTTCTACCGGATTGGGAGGATTAGATGGCCTTTTGAGAATCTTAGTGGGTACGAAGGTGTTGTGACACTTAGTTGGAGGGTTGGTAGTCCGAGATACACTCTTTTGGGAGTTCTCAAGGAATCTAGAATTTTGTCTTGACTTAGCTTCCTTTTGTGTGCATTTCGGGCTTCTACCTTAGGATCAACAACATCTTTCCTATTCAACATGGGTTTCTTTTTTGAATGAAATGAGGATTTGGAAGTTTGACCTACAGAAGGATTGTTAAACACATGCTTGATTGGCATAAGATTTGTTTTGGAAATCACTTGTGGGTCAGAATCACATGATTTTGGCGAATTATCAACGTTACTATCCAAAGATGCCCAAACACACTCAGAGGTACCAGGTCCAGTTGTCTCCAGAGAGATTTCCTCAACAACACAGTTGTTAGGAGGGATGTGGTTCAGAATTTGAATTACAGTGTTTGGAATACTAGAGTAGGATTTCGGGGTCCGATTCAAGTCCAGGTTTGTCAGAGGCGGAAAATGCGTGTAATCAGGACACTTGACAACTATAGGCTGAAACTCAAGAACTAATGATGCAAATTCGTCAGAAGTCTCAGGAAGGGGTGACAAAGGTGAGACAGGGGTGTCCGGATGTTTGATGTTCGGAATGTATCCCATAAAAGTTAAGTTTTATAACTCCTTCAAGGGACGAGCAATAGGTTTCGGAAACTCGCTTCCGAGACTAGGAGCTTTTGAGCAAGGATGACGAAAATTGTGAGTCATCCGTTCATTTGCTTCAAGAATGTCAATGGAATTATGCAAAGCAACTATTTTATCATTGAGACGTTTGTTGTCAGAAATTAAAACATTTCTTTCAAAATAAGTAATTTCACATTTGTCTTAAAGAATGATACATTCATCTTTTGACATTACAAGCTCTCGTTCTAAAGACTCTATTTTTAACTTCTTATCCTCGAAACATAATCTAAGACGACTTAATTCACTCTCCATCTTCTCAATGGCTTCTATGGCTGACTCATAGGCTTTGTAAATGATGTTCAAATCTGATTGAATCTATGTTAGATATGGTTCGCAAAGAGACAAATCAAAGTTATTATCAGTAATCATAGATTTTACCTGTTGAATGATTCTTCTACCGGGTGGATCGTTGGTAGCCATGTAGCAGTAGTTTGGTTCATCATCTTCATAGTAATCCTCTGATCCGGACGACCAATAACCTTTATCACATGCAATTGTTTGTCTAGCCATAAACCACATGTTCCTTCCAGTAATCACATCATCATCATCTCCAAAAGACCAATATCCTTCCACATCTCTTGATACAGTTGTAACAAAAGCCTTTTCAGTCTCTGCCATTTCTTGAGCTCGACGTGCATAGTAAGTAGAATCCTTGATCTTGGGTTTTTGTGGGACTTCAGCTAAGCAGTCTTTGGCAAAGTGATTTGCATGACCACATTTGTGATACATAATTTTGGGTTTGTCTGACTTCGGAGTCTGTGAAGATTCTGAGGTGTGATTTGGTGTAGGAAGGTTAGGTTTGAAAGCAGGTGGGTTTTCTTAAGGTTTTTTGAATGATTGAGGATTATTTTGGTGAGGATCGTGGAAACAGTTATTTTGGTGATATGGCTTGTTTAAAGGGCGATTGTATCTCATGAAAAGCAAAGCAAACTCTTGTTGGAAACGAAGTTTGGAGTCCATTTCTTTAGGGTTAATGTCACCCATTGATTGATAGTTGGTGTTTGTGGGAGACGGTATGAATGGAGGTGAGGGTTAAACAGGAGGGATATATGGAACAACAACAATGAAAGGGTCTGAGACGGTCAGGTTCGGAGTTTGTGGATCATAGGAACTGACTAGAGCTAGAGGACCTCTAGTGAGTTCACGTAGGGTTTGTGCAACATTTGATTCATGACCTTGAAGCTCATCAAACAGTTGGTAGAGCTTCAACTTTTTAAGAGATCCATTACTCTGAACACCTGATTTTACATTTCCCCATCCCTTTCCGAGGATGTTAATGAATCTGAGGTTGTATTCAAGTGGAGTTCGGACTATCCCATGAGTTGTCATGTTGTTGACGACGATTCGGTATCTATTTGAAGTTGAGGCAATAGATTCACCAGGAGTTGTAGTAAAGGTGTCGAACTCGTTGACAACGGATGTTAGGCGCTTATGCTTCATGTTTTTGATCCCTCCAACAAGTCTTGAAGTGTGTCCCAAACCTCTTTAGAAGATTTGCACAGTTTAATGTGCTTAAAGAGAGAAGGTGGCACACCAAACACCATTTCGAAAAAGGCAACTTGATCTGCATGCAGGTTTTCGATGTCATCAGCAGTGAGAGGTGATTGATGTTGATCATCCTGTCCCATGAGAGCGGCAGCAGCATCTCTAACAATGGTTAGAACTAGAACATGAAGACCTTCTTTAACGGATCTCTAGATAGCTTCACCTTTTTATTTTCCAAGTAAAAATCTTTCCATTCTGACTTTCCAGTGATCAAACTCTTTAACAACTAGAAGTGGAGTACGAGTAGGGTAACCCACACTATTTGCTATTTGCATTGAATACATTTGTTGAGAATTAGAAGCGGCCATTGAAGCTAAGCTATCTTGAGCAAAAGTGGTATATAGAAGAACTTTTATCTTGAACACAGAAATGAATGAAATACCAAGGTAATCTCGAATCAACTATAATCTGTTCTTATGGATTCAAAGGACAACAAATCAAGCTCTGATACCAATTGTGAGAACAAGGATCTGATTACGCAGGGACAAGGCTCAAAAACTCAAACCTTAAATTAATACTTAAGATCAATGTCTGCTTTTGATTAACTGGTCCAGTCAAGTCTAACAAGACCAATAAAGACTGAAGATGAGAATCAACAAAGTACTTTAAGTATTAAATATGGAGTAATTATAATAATCAAAGTAAATACAATAATTGAACAAGTAGAATGTTTGAAAGAGTTTGATTTGAGAGAAAGATGCAAGTGAAGTAAATTCAAATATAGCTATCTTTGGAGGAACACTATGTCATTCATTCTTGTCATTAAACACTCCTTATATAGGAGGAAGAGTTACATCGTACAAACCAAGTTACATACACAGGACTGGATAAAGTAGTTACTCCTGACACTCTAATTATCCATTTAACAAAATAAACTAAGTCTTATGTAAAGTGACATCAAGGAAAACGACAAGAACAATTATTGTAGACGGATGCACAATGTTGAAACATATTCTCTTCGAACATACACGCTACTCCGGACACCAACTTCACTTCTGACCATAGACTGACTCCGGACCATATTCTACTTCGGAACTAAGACTGACTTCGGAACTTCCAAAGGTTAGAGATTGCTAGAGGTTCACTTTCAGGTTCCAACAATTGGGTTGTTTGTTGGCAATGTGGGTTTCTGAGTTGTCTCTCGAGTTTTCTTTATAATATTTCATCATTTCGAAATGGTTAGAGGGAGCTTACAAAATATGTGGCGTTGTATCAGAGTTCCTAACCAAGACGGATTTTGAGGACGGAATCCAATTTAAGTGGGGGAGAGTTGTAACATCCTGTATCGAGAGGTTTCTTATTTCGGGATTATGGACAATAAGTGCATCAAGTAAAGGCCTTGGGATTCAAGGGAATAAGGTTTAGACCATATTGGATGTTGATAATATTAGTTATGAGATCAAACCCCTCAGTTTGTGTTTCGGAGTCAAAGGGTTGAAAGGTAAAAGTTATAGATCGGGCTTCTTGCATCAATTATGGTTTTAGTTCGGTTTGCGATAAGCCAAAAGTAATTGCGTAGGATTATGGGGCTCTTCAATACCTTTTCGTGTGTATAAATAACGCCGAAATCGGAGTTGAAACGATGAAGTTATATCCGTTTGAAATAGAAGTGGGATTTTTGAGATGTTGATTTACGCTAGGTGTACATATTTTGTACGCAGGGCATAGATCATTAAAAATGGATGGGGCCCCCACTAAGTACGTTGGTCGAACACAAGGAGAATACAGGGCGTACTCGTATTTAAAGTTCTTGCCGAGTGGCCCAAAATGGACAATATTGTGATACGTGCCAGAGGGGGACGTTATAGTTTAAGCCACTTATCTCTCTGTCAATCCTGTGTTTCATGCATGCACTAAACATGTTGAAATGGATTTTCACTTTTTCATGAATGAGTGGCTTCTGGTCAATTACATGTTTAGTTCATCTCTACTACTGATCAAATCACTAATATCTTTACAAAGCCGATGTCTTCCCAAAGATTTCTCTCTCTACAATCCAACATACAGGTCGTTCCCCGCCCTTGGCTTGCGGGGGAATGCTAGACTAAGTTTATTATATAATATTACATTGTTTATATTAGATGATACATAATTTTATTTCTCTAACAATATATATATATATATATATATATATATATATATATATATATATAAAGATCGTATGTAATATTTCTTAACATAATACGAATCACGATTTATCTTAATCGTTATCCAAAAACACTTTTGCATTCCTTGCATAGCTTATTCACTTTTCATTCGTTGTTATCAAAAAACTTTTGCATTACTTGCATTAGTTATTCACTTTTCATCCATACTTTTCCTTCATACTTAATATAGGTTAATTCTTATTAGAGATAATTTAGAATAATTAGAAAATATTTCTTGTATCTCTATATGTTAGGCTAGTTTCTTACCTTATTTGTCTTATCTGTGTGCTATATATATTGGTCAATATTCAAGGGGAAAATACTCTTATATTGTATCAAAGAAGATTATGATCCAACCCTAACAATTCCCCCCCCCCCCCCCCCCCACATGCCTCTTTCTTCTGCCCCTGTCAATCATGTTTACATTAGAGGCTTCTCTTCCCCTTGCCACCATACTTTATCTGCTCATGGTTAAACTCAACTCAACCAACTATCTCTTATGGCGTAATCAGGTATTACCACTTCTTTCTTTTCATAAGTTGATTGATCATGTCGATGGTACCCTTCTTCATCATGCTGCAATCATCGAATCAGAGGGAAAATCTGCCCCCGGTCATGCCTTCTCTACCTGGAAAGAAACTGATCAAAAAGTTTTGCTCATCTTGAAATCTTCTTTGTCTGAGGAAGCTATGTTTCAGACTATAGGTCTTCAAACCTCCAGAGACGTTTGGAAAACTCTTGAGCGTATGTATTGCCATGATTCTCAAGAACGCATGCAAACCCTTCAAGAACTTCTTCTAAAATTGAACAAAGGCACATCTACAGTTGATGAATTTGGATGCAAGTTCAAAGCTATATGCGACCAATTAAGTGCTATTGGCTATCTTGTCAGTGATAGTGACAAGTTTCACTGGTTTTTACATGGCCTTGGTTCCTCGTTTGAAACCTTTTCTATGGCTCAAAGAGTTGTCCGCCCTCGATCTACTCTAACTGATTTAATGTTTCAAGATGAAAGACATGAACTCTTTCTTGCTTCCACGACCAACTTACCGCCACCTGGTTCCTTTACTGAACAAAGTCATTGTAACAACCAACCATCCAGTTGTGGCCGATCTGGAAACTTGAGGGGTGCCTACTCTGGTAGATGTGGTCGTGGGAGACGCCCACCATTTTGCCTGCTTTGCCGAAAAATGGTCGTTATGAAAACATGTGTCATGATCTTGCTACATATGCCACCAAAGGTTCCTCCATTGATGAAAATCTTGCTCAAGGTTTTCATTCTCAATTCCATGTTAACAATCCAGATTGGTTTGTTGATTCCGGAGCCTCCCCACATATGACGAACTCAACTGGCCATTTGGATTCGTCTTCTTCTTATTCAGGAAAGGATCAAGTTGTTTTTGGTAATGGTAATTCTTCTCATATTTATCGTATTGGTACTTCTTCAATCAATAACAATGTCAAGCTTTTAGATGTTCTTGTTGTGCCACATCTTACCAAGAGTTTGCTATATATTAGCAAATTAACTAATGATTCACCAGTGGATGTTCGCTTTTCTAACAAGTTCTTTAACATTCAGAAATGAGAAACGAAAGAGGTTCTAGTAAAGGGAAGCATTAGTCAAGGTTTATATGTGCTTGAGCGAGGACAGAAGGCTTTTTTATTTACTTTACGAAAGAAATTCCCTCAAGCTTGTTATGAACTTTGGCATACTAGATTAGGACATGCAGATTTTGATAACATTTCTTTTTTGAAAACATGTGGATGTTTGTCTTTTACTTCTAATTTACCAAAACCAGCTGTTTGTTCATCAAGTGCACTTTCCAAGAGTAAACGATTAGCATTTTATCATAACTTAAAATGCTCATCCCATGTGTTGGAATTAATTCATTGTGACTTATGGGTACCTGCTCCTATTACGTCTACTGATGGTTACGTTTACTATGTCATTTTTATTGATAATTATTCAAGGTTCATTGGTTCTATCCACTCAAGGAAAAATCAGATCTTTATGCTATTTTAAAAACCTTTTTAACCTTTGTACATACCCATTTTATTGCATGGTTAAGACTTTTCAATCAGATGGTGGCACAAAATTCTTAAATCATCATGTTAGCACCATTCACTCAATGAATGGTACGCACCACCGCATATCGTGTCCTTATACGCCTTAGGAAAATGGAGGGGCTGAACGTAAACACCGCCATCTAACTGAAACTGGTCTTGTTATGTTATTTAACACTAGTGCATCAGCATCACTTTGGGTTGACACTTTCTCTTCGGCAACATACATCATCAATCGTATTCCATCCAAAGTGCTCATAAACAAAAGTCTGTTTGAAACTTTATTTGGTGTTTCTCCAAATTATGACGTTTTTCGAGCCTATGGTTGTAGGGTATTTCCATATTTGCAAAACTACCCGGCTCACAAATTGGCCCCAAGAAGTATTCCTTGCATCTTCATTGGCTACAGCACTTAATATAAAGGCTATCGGTGCCTTGATCTTTCTACGAATCGCATCTACACCACATGACATGCTCAATTTGATGAAAATATGTTTCCATTTTTAAATAAATCATCCTCTGATCTTGGTACATTGGTTTTTACCAACTTTGATGAGCCTACACTTCATCAAAATACTTCAATGCATGTCACTCCACCTTTCCGATAATCTATCATCTCCACATACGTAATAACGTCACCTCCCAATGGATCGCATGCATGTCCTACATGCACAAATCAGTCTCTCCATGACTCACCAAAAGCACCTTACAACGCTGTTGAACCAGCTTCTCCTTTGACAACCAGATCGTGTTCGAGGACAACACCACCGCAACCTACTCCACCACCGATGCCACGACCAGCTATGACTACTCCAGCCAAATATGGCATCTTTAAGCCCAAGCACATTGCTGACTTATATTTTCTTGCTGGTCATCCTCTTCATCGTGCTCTCCTTGCTACAAAAGAACCTAAAGGTTTTTAATCAGTAGCTAAAACTCCTCATTGGCTCATGGCAATGGAGTCTTAAATGGATGATTTAAAGGCTAATGACACTTGGGAATTAGTTCCTCGTCCCACTTCTTCCAACATAGTTAGTTCTAAATGGGTCTTTAGAACTAAGTTTCAGTCCGATGGTAGCATTGAATGTCTTAAAGCCCATCTTGTCCTGCAAGGTTTCACTCAGATTCCGGGTCAAGCTTACTTTCTCACCTTTAGCTTTGCTTTCAAAGCAACTATAGTTCACATTGTTATCTCTCTTGCAGTCCTGCATCGGTGGCCGTTGCATCAACTTGATTTCTAAAATTCCTTTTTAAATGGCAACCTTACCAACACAGTCTTCATGGAATAGGCCCCTGGTTTTATTGATCAAAGGTTTCTGCATCATGTATGTCGTTTGAAGAAGACACTTTATGGCTTAAAGCAGGCTTCATGGGCTTGGTTCCAACGTTTAAGCACCATTATTTTAAGTCTTGGTTTCGTTTGCATTCGTGCAGATACCTCTCTTTTTATACTCATGAAAGGGCGTATCCTACTTTATTTGCTTGTTTATGTTGACGATCTTATCTTGACAGGTAATGATCTCTCTTTAATCAAGCAATTTATTCAGCGTATCAACAAGGAGTTTGCCACTAAAGATCTTGGTCCCCTAAATTACTTTCTTGGTCTTAAAGTATCTTACAATGCTGATAGTTTGTTTCTCACAGAAACTAAATATGCTCATCATATTTTCAGCCGTATTGATCTACTTGATGCAAAATCAGTTTTTACACCCTTGTCAACGGCTCAAGTTCTTACATCGCATGACACTCCTTTCACTGATCCTACACTCTAAAGATCCTTAGTTGGAGCACTACAGTACTTGACTATTACTCGTCCAGATCTTTCCTACGTAGTCAATAAACTTAGCCATTTCCTTCATAATCCTACAACTGACCATTTTCAAGCAATCAATCGAATCTTACGCTATGTCAAAAGCACCATCTCTTATGGTCTGCATTTTCAGTATCCCAAGTCTCAATCATTACTTGGCTACTCTGATGCTGATTGGGCTCGTTGTATTGAAACCAGACGCTCCACCTATGGCTACTCCATCTTCCATGGTGGTGAATTAGTCTCTTGGAGTGCCAAAAAGCAACCTACTGTTTCTCGTTCCAGTTATGAATCTAAGTATCGTGCTCTGGCAAACACTGCTACTGAAATAGTCTGGATTACAAATCTTTTAAGTGACCTCCATGCTCTTCCTTCCTTAATACCCGCTCTTTTATGCGATAACAACAATGATTTGTTTCTCAGTCAAAGTCCCTAACATATTGACATCGATTATCAGGTTGTTCGAGAGCTTGTTACTTCAGCTAAATTGGTCACTCGGTATATTCGAACTCATCTACAACTAGCCGACATCTTTACGAAGAGTCTTTTTAGTCCCTTGTTTGAGCAATTTTATGCCAAACTTTGTGTTGGTCCGCCTCCTCTCAGCTTGAAGGGGGTATTAGAGATAATTTAGAATAATTACAAACGATTTCTTGTATCGCTATATGTTAGGATAGTTTGTTACGTTATTTGTTCTGTCTTTGTACTATATATATTGGTCAATATTCAAGATACCTATTCAAGGAGAAAATACTCTTATAATTCTATACGTACCGTCACAACTGTTTGTTGTACCCTATATATGAGTGTTTGAATCTGTGTATACCATTATATTTGATTTTTTATGTGAATAAGAGGATACATATAATAGCAACCTGAATATACAACAACTCTTTATTTCATGTTCTACCATTTCAATAGTCCTAATATTTTATTTGTTTGTCCCTTTATGCATTCCTGGTCATTGTAGGTGATTCTAAATTCATGCATTTTCTCCATTCTTACAAACTACATATGTTACTTAATACCACATTTTTCATTAACATAGACACATGCAACTAATTATGTATTAATGACGTGTCCATCCATTTCATCACCTTAAGCTCTAACGTAATAAGAAATTATGAAACTTTCTAGATTAATGTTTTACTGTTTTATTTGATACGAAAAAAATATGAAGGTGTTTGTTTGTTATTTTATATTATTCTGTATTAATTACAAATATATATATATATATATATATATATATATATATATATATATGGATTTTTTTTAAACTTTTAATATATTTTTTAAATATGTTAACTGCGAACTGCTATATATCGATTACATGCAATCCGCTGAAAATATGTTGAAAAACAAATGGGGGAATATTTCACTAAATATCAATCCATGGTAAAGAACTAAAGATGCAATTAAATATCTATGGGAACCTATCGCTATAACACTTTCGTGGGAAATCCATTGCTACACCACGACAAATTTGTGGCTATTTCGGTGGTTTCGTAAGTAGTGGAAAACATCGTTTATTGGAGTAGGCGACGCCACATTCCGTCATTAAATTTTCAAAGGGCATTTTACCCATAGATTTGGGTCGGTGGAAATTTCATCGCTAAAGTCAAACCACTATTTTCGTATTGGAAACCCATTATTATTGACAAATTTTATTCTAAGTTATTGATATGGAAAGCTAAAACTCTTTCATTCCATGGTCGGGTAACATTAGTTAAAGCGTTCTCGAAAGCCTTCCTACATATTATCTCTCGTTTTTTTTAAAAAGCACCATCTTGCATCATCGTAGAACTTGAGAAAATAAAAAGAAATATCCTATGGGGAGGATCGAATACCACAAGGAAAATAAACTGGATATCATGGGAAAAGCTATTAGCTCCAAAAGTCGAAGGTGGACTAGGAGTGGGCTCACTCAAAGCTCAAAACATCTCACTGCTAGTCAAATGGTTGTGGAGACTTCGGAATGAAAATAACTCCCTATGGTGTAAAGTTATTCAAGGACTACATAAGCTTGACATGAAACCGTGGAACAAATGTGCAAAGAAAACTTTACCAGGTGTCTGCAAAACATAACCAAATCCCTCGATGACCTCGACAGCCTAGGCATATCTCCTGGTGACATTTTCAAGCAACATGTCATATCAGGGAACATCACACTCTCTTGGAAAGACAGATGGATTCGATCCAATACTTTACAAGATCAATTCCCGGTGCTTTATTCACTTGAATTGCTCAAATCATGTTATATAGCTGAAAGGAGAGGAGATAGTGGTTTTAAATGGGCGTGGAAATCTACACCCACTTTTGCACAAGCCTAGTTAGAGCTAACAAACCTGAATTCACTTTTATGTAATCATATTTTCCTACAAACCTTAATTCACTTTTATGTAATCATATTTTCCTACAGGACCGGACAAATTTCTATGTGTGCTCAACCCAGATGGTGATTTCACAGTAGAGTCAGCTAGGAGACTTGTGGATTCAAAAGTCGCTTGTAGAGGTGGTGATACGATAGAGTGGCTAAAAACGGTTCCGCTGAAAGTGTCATGCTTTGTATGAAGAGCAAAACTGGGTAGAATTCGGGTAGCTGATACCCTTGCAAAAAGAGGAGTTCAAATTCCATCAAACTATTGCAAGCTTTGCGATGCAGGTGAGGAAACGGTAGACCATGTACTCACTGGATGTTCTTTTGCTTCGACGATACTTGAATGGCTCTTTAAATGGTATCGACTTCCTTAAAAAGAATTTACAAGTGTGGCTGAACTCTTGGAATTTGGTGCAAGATGGGGTAATTGTCCAAGGAAGCGTAAGACGCTACTCACCATACTCTATTGTCTTATATGGCGAATATGGAAGGTGAGAAACAATAAAATATACAACAATCTGATACAACCCCCCACCACGGTAGCTGACGAAGTAATTTCATTGACGTATTCTCGGTATAAATATACGGGAAACCATGATAATTTTAAATGGATTGATTGGTGTTGTTCTCCGTTTCTTTGTTGTAATATGTAACTATAAACTTGTTTCTTGGCCCGACTAGTTACTTGCTAATCTCGTGGTCATTTAAATTTTATTCACCGTTTCTAAAAAAAATAAAAAATTCGACACTTGCTTACAAAAATCAATCAATGAGCTTATTTAATGTCATTTATTTGAGTCTATAAAGTTTCCCCAAGATTCCACGATTTTTCATTAGAGCATTGGGTGTGGGCAACTAGTCATAACATCATTTTGGTTTTAGGGCCACATCAGCAATGGTGTTATAACACCAAGTGAGGAAATGGTCACCATGTTGTAACTTGTTATAACACAAACTTTTTTCCACTTTATAATTTATTTTTTTATTTTTTTTTCGAATTTTTTTTTCTAATTTAAACAAATATTTTTTAAATATAACATAATAAATAAAACATGTTTAAAAATTATAAATCACATATAATAAAAATAATTTCTAAAAATTAAAAATAACATAGAAATTAAATTACACATAACATCCCAATTCAAAAAAAAAAAACAAATACAACGCTATTCGTTAAAAAAAATTTAAAAACTAAACGCTATTCGTTATCGTTATTGTTACCATAGAAGATATAATCTGCCAAGTCCTCTCGAAGTTGTTTGTGTTTATTTGCATCCTGAATGTCAACGACTCGATGCAAATACTATGTTGTTCCTGGTTGAAACTGAAAGTGTCTAGGCTCCGTTGGGATATAGTGTGCAATATTTCGTCATTTATCTTCTACTACCATGTTATGCATTATGATGCATGCATACATGATATATCGTAGAGTTTCTAAATCCAATGGTCGTGCTGCATGTTCAACTATATGCCACTTCGCCTTCAGCACTCCAAAAGCACGTTCCACATCTTTACGTGCTCCTTTTTGTCTTCTCTTAAAAAATTTGTCTCGTTCTTCAACCGGGTGGCAGAATGCATTCACGAATGTGGAATACTGAGGATATATTCCATCTGTAAGGTAATACCCATATTTGTATTCGTTTCCATTTACCGTGAAAGGAGCATCCGGGGCGTTTCCATTCAAAAGATCGTCGAATATTGGCGACTGATCAAGAACATTGACGTCGTTGTTCGAACCCGCAACCCCAAAAAATGCATGCCAAATCCATAAATCTTGAGAAACAACAATCTCTAAAACCAACGAAGGTGATTCGTGATGACCACTTGCGTATTTCCCTTTCCATGCTACCGGACAATTTTTCCATTTCCAGTGTGTGCAATCAATGCTTCCGATCATTCCAGGAAACCCATGACGTTCTTCATGCGCCGCATACAATTCTTGAAAATCATGCAACGAATGTTTCCGCAAATACATGTCTCCAAATGTTTCAACAACACCCATTGACAATGTATACAAACTCTTCTTTGCGGTTCATTCAGACATTCTCATATAATCGTCCATGGTGTTGGGTGACTCCCCCATAGCCATCAAACGAATGGCCGCAACACATTTTTGCAATGTTGTAAACCCTCGTCTACCTCTAGCATTATATCTCAATTGAAAAAACTCCTACCTAAACATAAATTAACTACAGTTTAATAATATAGTTTACTAAATCATCGGACGAGTCGAAAGGATCCATAATTTTTTTTGAAGATAATTGAGATTATACAGAGAGAAAGAGAGAAGTTATGTGTAAAAAATTGTTTAGATATTAAGTATTTATATAGGAAAAAAATAATTAATTTTAAAGTTTTTTTTTCTATTAAGTCAAACGTTTGAAATAAAAAAGGGTCCAATTTTTGCCCATTTCACCCGGTGGTAACGAACACGAAATCCACCGCGACGAGCTGCAACGAGTTGGGGGGGGGGGGGGGGTTTACGACGGCGTTAAGGCCGTCCACGTCACCGATAACAAGCAAAATACGACCCATACCGTCTCGTCTTAATAGGTTTGCCAATAAGTTTGCGGAATATATACAAGGATGATTATCATAAATTCATAATTAGGGAAAGGGCGTCTATCTAAAACTACAAATAATTACAATAATCACCCTATCATAAATATATTCTAATTACATGCCTTCACAGTTGGAGCGGGAGAAGTGTGGTTTTTCCATGCATCATACACAAATAAATAGCAACACTTTAGTTCGTCGTATTTTAAAACTTAGTTGTCTTTACTAAATTCCGGTCTACCAATCAAGCCGGGCTAATCTGATTTGATTTTTTTAGACATTGATTTTCCTTTTGCCATTCAAAAATATCAGATATGAAAAGGACTTGACATTTAGATGTTGGGCCATGCCATTTTCTTAATAAAGAATGCACGAAAAGGAGCTAGAGAACATATGGTTGAAAGAAAGCCACATCCCCATACCCTATAACAACACACATATTCAGATATTCTAACCTACTTATATTATTTAACTAATCACCCTCTCCACGACTTTCCATGCACTCACCACAAGTTTCC
Organism: Lactuca virosa; assembly: GCF_052849685.1. Lineage (NCBI taxonomy): Eukaryota > Viridiplantae > Streptophyta > Magnoliopsida > Asterales > Asteraceae > Lactuca > Lactuca virosa. The sequence continues at coordinate 169,221,516 of NC_136428.1, read as the reverse complement.
CTACTTTTCTCCAATTAAATTAGTTCCAAACGCTTTTATATTTTTAATACATAACTCCATGATTAGAAAAACCACGTTTCTCTTTCTACACATCATAAACAACAATATCAAATTAAATACTTTAATCGATACCTAATCCTTACCCAAAATGACATATTAATGTCACCTCACAAAATCACATATTTCCTCTTTTTCTCAAGACTTGGAATGCAAAAGAACAACGTACATATGTTAATACATAATGTACAAGTCACTAAAGAATGTTATTTTGGGTTTTGGAATTTCGAACATGGGAAAAGAACCTGCCTAAAATAGATAGTACCACCTTGTAATCAAGTGGAGCCAGGCAAGGCTGCTTTGCTAAAAGAGGAAAAATGGGAAATGACAGAAATCATGTTAGGTAAGAGCGTTACAATATCCTTTTTTTATTAGGCTATGCAGAGACTCCGTAATTTGTAAACACTAACTCGATGGTTTAACTCAACAATTGTTTGAAAATGAAAGAGAGAGCATCTCTTCTCACTTCTCCCCCATACATTCTTTATTTCTTTTGGGAAAATGACTCTTTAGGGTAATTAACTGTTACGTTTGTCTTCATTTGGTCTATTTCCTTTTTTTGTACTCAATGTACTATCGAACTTGTTGTTTGTGTTCACCATAACCCTTTTGACCGGCTTTTGACCTGTGATAGGCGATCAAAGGGTTATGGTGAACACAAACAACAAGTTCGAAGATATATTGAGTATAAAAAAAGAAAAGGGACCAAATGAGAACAAACTCAACAGTTGGTTACCCTCCTGATTCATTTTCCTTTTACTCATTTACAACAAATCCCACGTCATTTCTGCTGATATTAATGACATTATGAGATTCATTTTTGCTTCTCTTCAAAACATAACCCACGAAAGAACATTATTCATACATGTACAACTTTGTAATACACTTGAATATTTATTAGGGGAATCTTGACTAAGCAGGTGCATTTCATGACTACATTTACATTTCCAATCAAATGATTTATCGTATCATGGATTCTAGACAAGTATACAAACGAGTGAAATCACAAGTGCTGTGATTTTTGAGTTTACTTAGCTTTAAGATCGAATTAATGGGATAAGATACAACATCAATATGTACAATATCATATAGCTTTTGCAGACACATCACCATAATATACCTTGAGGTAAACGTTTATGCTGATAAATATACCGCTCATACACAATCATATCATTTTCAAAGAGGTGTTGACAGCTAACCACAGTAAGCATAACATAGACCATGTTTTAACGAAGTTACCCCTCCGAAACAGTCTTCATGTACGTTATAGCCAAAAAAGGTTGCAGTCTTTGATATTTGCAACTTTAATTTCATTTAACTTTTCAGAGAAAATGACTCAGGAAGGTAACCAACTATTGAGTTTGTTCTCATTTGGTCCATTTCCTTTTTTTGTACTCAATATACCATCAAACTTGTTGTTTGTGTTCACCATAACCTTTTGACCGACTATCACAGGTCAAAAACCGGTCAAAAGGGTTATGGGGAACACAAACAACAAGTGCGATGATATATTGAGTACAAAAAAAAGGAAATTGACCAAATGAAAACAAACACAACAGTTAGTTACCTTAAATAGTCATTTTCTCCTGTCTTTTCTTTTCTTCTCTATTTTTCATTTTCCCCAATCTGTAACCATCGAAAAACTTTTCTCTATTTTTGGTAGGCTAAGATGGAGCTCCGTGAACCGAACACCACTCCCCTAGCCTTACAAAGAATATTATGCCACATGTTAACTTAAAAACCCAAAAATCTTAAAGAAGTATTTTCATTGTAGTAAAATATTTCATAAATTTTATCAAAGGCTATGAAAATAAATAAAGTATTATTAGAATAGTTAAACAACCCTAAAAACAGAACGTAATATATATAAAAGAAAATTACAATAGCTTATTTGACTTTAATGACAAAAAAATTTCTCAATAATGTTCTAATTTATTCTTCAAACAGGCGGACCCAACAATAAACCAATAACATAGTTACATGTAGCAAGTGTGTTTTCACAAAAGTTTAAAGAGCATTTAACTTCTCAAGACGAGTCAAATTTGCAATTCAATAAGATGACAATTGTCACAACAGTATGACATGATATGATGCATCATGTGAAAATATGTAGGGCCAAATGCTACTATATACTTACTTGTACATAGTGCAATGAAAGTTACACATTATTTAAGATAATATTTTGGTAAATAAACTTTGTTAAACAAATCAGTGAACATATAGGTGGGAGGGTGTGGTGTTTTTTTTTCATATTTTATATTTTCCTACCATCTGGTGCCATTTTATTTTTTTTCGATCACTCTTTCTCAGGATTCACTTCATCTTATTTTTTACAACAAAATTGTTTTGAATTTTTGCTAATAAGTAATTTTAATCAAATAAATAAATTGTTAGTAAATACAAAATTAATAAGAATCATAATATTTTATTCTTTGAAAATAGAAAAGTATATAATTGAAAAATAAAAGAAAAGGAATTAGAGAAAACGAAACTAAAAAAGGTACGATATCAAATTTAATACAAATATTTTCTCTTAAATTCCTCTTTCATCATCAAAACCTGTAGTCTACCTAAAGATGGTCGCCCTTTTGAATTAAAAAAAGTTATATCTTCCATGCATTGTCTTTTTTGGCACTTTTTTTTTTTTGGCAATTTTTGTTTTTCAAATATCAGACGTTCAGAAAAATTCAAGTTATATTGTTCGAAGCTCGTTGACATTTTTCTGATTTCCTCCGATTCATTGCTGAATCCCGATACATTTGAAGAAGACTCCTTCCCTTTCCCATGTGTAAGAAATCTTGTAACCATTAATGACCGTTTTTTGTTTTTTTTTCCTTCCATCCACTTCATCTAGTTTGTTTTTGAATTCTTCCAGTTTCAAACTACTAAATAAAACGTTTCAATAGTCATTTTATTTGAATAGCTTTCATTTGTTGTCCTCGCGAAACTAGTGATACGCCTTTTAAAGAATTTCTTCATCACTTCGTCCATTTTTTTCTTTGGGATTTTTAGGTTGTTGTACAACTTGTTTATCTTTGTACCGGTCTTCGCGATATCTAAAAACTATATATTCAGATGGTGTTTACTACAATATTCACCTTGCGTTATTTTTATGAGAAATCTTTTGGTAATACATAGTAAGAAATGGTCAATTGATTGTGTACTTCTTTCCTTTGCATCCTAGGATATGTCAACCCACACTTGTGTGAATAATTCTTCCCTCAGAGTTTACCATTGAGGCTGGGACTTCGTTTTAGTTGTCGACAGTTCTTTTCCTTTGTGTTATGGAGGGGTTGGTCCTCTAAGATATCTTGGGGTAAAGGGGTTGAGTATCCCATACAAAGTCGTCATCCGATTCGTCGAGGGTTTTAGTTTGAGGGTCGTAAGGTGGGGTTTGGTGGTGTGGCACAATATGGGATTGAGTTTGGCTTTACGGGGCTGGGTTAGTGTATGTTGATCGTGAAAAGTCATAAAATTGTTAATAATGTTGGGGGTAATACTTGAAAAATGCAAGGGATGGTATTGTTGAACATTTTGACGTTGAAATTGTAAAAGAAATTGAATAGGGACATCAAGTTGGGGACAATAAATCAAAATAGACGAATCGAAAGTTGAAATTGTTTCTAGTTATGATGGTTGAACTAGAAAAACAAGATTTTCTTAGACTGAATTTTGTGGTGGGGTTGTTGGGATCCATTTATAATATAAATTGAATGAAATATAGAGAGAAAAATAGAAAAGTTAATGTGCGTTTGATGGTAAAAATAGGTAGATAGAGTTGTAAACTGATATATATATATATATATATATATATATATATATATATATATATATATATATATATATATATATATATATATATATATATATATATATATATATATATATAGCTGAGAAACAAAACTTTCGCGAGAAACATAAGAAATGAAATATTTGCATCTCTTTTGGAGAAACAAGTAATTGAATCAATATATGATATAAAAATAACATGATTTAGAAAAATTTAGCCAAATGATGGGTTTTATACATAACAAAATCATAATTTTAGGTAGAAAAAAATAAAACCCTAAGTTTGCATACACCCTAATGGATCTATGTTCTCATTATGATTTGCAAACAACAATTTGAATTCATGAACCCTAAAGTAGATTACTATTTTTGAAATTGAGAAGGGTTATTACAAAAACATACCATTTTATTTATTATTTTAAATAAACTTGAATTCCCTCTTTGTAGAACTTCAGAAAACTAACACCAGAAATCTCGTGCCTCTAATGGCTCACACCCAAACACTAGAAGTTGGAGGCTATTGAAGAGAGAGGAGAATGGAGAGGATTTTCGGTTCTTCCTTGGTATATTGGATGACCGAAAATATGAAGGTGGTGAAGGGTTTATATAGGTGATCAAGGGGGCTTGGATAAGGCAGGTTTCCTTGGATAAGCTTTATCCCTTTTCTTTTCCCCTCAAGTTTCCTTAGAGCCCAAGAAAGGCTCTAGAAACTCTAGAACTTCTCTAGAATTTTCTTCCCCCATTAGGGACATTCTAGAGTTGCTTAATGTTCAACTTTTTAACATTGTCACCTTTAGTGCTTCCCCTTTTAGTTATTCCAATTAATCTCAAAATTAATTTCAATTAATTTCTGATTAATTTATAATCAAACAATATAATTTCTAATTAATATATTTTTCTCAAAACATATTAATAAATTATTTATTTTGATTTCTAATTAATTTATTAATCATATAATAAATTAATAAACCAATCTCTTTCTCCAAATAGCATTTTAGTCTCTTACAAGGTTTGAGGGCAACCCAAAAGGACTTTACTAATAATTTAAGTTTATAATAATTTAGTTAATGTATTAGACACCTAATCCAACAGTATTCCACTTGGATAAGTGTATAACTAAATTACCACTATCAAATTAAACAGCAAAGTGTGCATTCCGAAGCAACTGCCGAACTCTGATCTAAACAGACATGGGTCATTAGATAAGTGGTCAAATATTCCTCTGTTCTGCAAGATATCATATAGACATGAGACATTGATTAGAATCAATATCATTTTCTAAATTTTGTTTCCCGATTTCTTGGTTTGTGATGACGACATAAGACTTCAAATTGAACACATTAATTGAGTCTTGGTTGGGCCCAGCACTATAAGTCAACACCAAATCACTAAGGAGCCCAAAGATATTGCTTTTCCCGTAATGGCAAAAGGAACAAATGAACTTTGACTTATATGCTTGTATCCTTTACTCACCAAATCATGCATGACATTGTGTTTTATAACATCTTGTTACTAATGTGTTTATGCAACACCAATGCACAACCGACTTGTAAATCATAACTCATATATCTTTGTTTCAAGAATATAAGATATTATCGTCTCAAAATTACTCGTGATATAATCCATGAAGTAATTCTCTGAGCATGGTTTGTCCAATACTTAAATCTCCATTTCTAAGTACTCATGAATGTTTTAGTAGTACAATTGCCATGTCTAACTCCCTTAGGAAATCTACAATCCAATTCATAATAGTCTTAATTCACTACTTACTTCCAAAAGTATTAACGACTGTGGAATTTGAATAATTAAATTATTTAGGAAGTAAAACAGGTAAAACGAAACACAAGAATAAATAGCTGACAAAGCTAGTAACCAAACTCATAAATAATCTCTATTATTTAATCACAAAAATGCAATTACATTTATTTTGTTAAAAGTTTCAAACTAATCATCTAACTACTAAAACTAACGTCATCTCTCAATCTAATGCTCATAACATTTTGTGTGACATCCGCCTAAAATGGATTCGGGTCAACCCAACCCAATTGGAAATTTAATAAACCCTACTCAAGATTACTTGACGCTAATAGGATCAAAACCCATACAATATGATATAACTTGACGTTAATAGCAACATAGTATTGTACAACGTTATAACTATAATCAAAGTAAATTATGATACCATATTAAAATCAAATCAAAGTATAATGCTCTAATTAAATTAAAAGAATCAAACTTGAATTCTCTAATTAAACTTCAAATCAAAGTAGATTGTTATAATCAAATAATAACCTATCTTTTATAAAACTCCATTTTTATAAACTTTACATTAAATTTTATAAAACTCTATTTTTTATAAACTTTACTTTAAATTTTATAAAACTCATATATTAATTATGTAAAAGATGCTTGTGTTAGTGGGAAATTATGAAGACCACCAAAAGCAAAAAGATTATTCCCATGGTCTCCCACTCACACCTCCCATCCACTTTCCTTTCCTTTTTCTCCCAACACATTATTCTCTTCACCACTTAAATCTTCTCTATTCTTTCTCTCACTCTCAATCTCGAAATTTCCTCCAAGAATACTCATATTCCATCCAAGAACAATCTATTATACTCAAATTTTCATCCCTCTTGAAGCATTCATCAAGGTATGTTGTTAAAAGCTTCAAATTCATACAAGAAACAAATTAAATCCACCAAAATATCTAAAACTCATTTTTTTCATAAACCTGATTTTTCTCAGAATACCATCAATAAAATAAGAAGTTCTGGAAATTTTCAGAAAATAACTTATTTTTATTGAATTATCATAATTATTTCAATAAAGTAGGGCAATAATTCACATAAAATACTTGTTGCATTCAATAAATTATGAGAAAATTCTGGGATGACCTGTATACTGATTAAACATGATATATGAAGTTTCATGCATTTATATTACTGTTTACTATTATTTATGATTTTATTGATTAATTAATAATGAAATATATAAAAAATACTTCCCATAGTCACAAATATCTGAAACTTATACACTGGGCTCTACATCATGTTATAAAACTATGGTTAATTTTACAGATTTTTTGAGAATCATTTACTATTTTTCCCGAATTTTGTGTTGTTTAATCATTAAAATATTAAATAAATACTAAAACAGTTCAGAAAAATATATAAATTTTACAGTAATTCATATTGTATGAAATAACGATTTCCTAATAATTTCATAATTTTTCAATACTGTTTACTATTTAAAACTATTTTCCTAAGTATTTAAGCATGTAAAAATGCATTTTAATGATTATTTCATATAAATAATTGTTAAAATCTGTAAATAATTATAAATGGGCAAGTTATTATTTTAATAAGAAATTATTAAAATCTGGCCTAAATTGAAAATATAAATTAATTATGCAAAGTAAGTAATTCAATTTAAAATTCATTTAACAAATAAATACCTTAATATTATAATCAAAATGAATTATTGTTAATTCATCTAATATAAGAATACGTGTGTAATTATTTGTATTAATACTCCATTCTTGTTTAGCAGTTCCTAAACCAAAACTATTAATTATATTAGGTTCTACGCCATTTTGACCCGAATCGTCTATCGTACGACACACGCATTTCGTTTTGGGACTAAAGTGAGTAATCTACCCCATACTTTATAATTTTCAATACTTTTGGGGTGTATCATGTGGTTCTAATATATTCCAACTTCATTTTATTGTTTTATCACAATTGAGACATTGTTGGGACATTTATACGTGGGTCATTAATTGTATAACTATTGTTTGTTTACGCTACATGTACTTGTAGTGCATTACCATTTTTAGTCTAATCTCCATGACTATGCCCGTATTCTTGAGGTACGTTATGGACAATAATAGCGCTATTGGGTTGACCACCCCACCTTGGGACGCTAAGGTGATTGATCACACGTGGTTGAGTGTGTATGATGATTAGATGCTCCATCCTATATATATTTATATATATACATATGTATATATATAGGGTGAGGACTTATTGTTGTTGTTATCAATTGTTAATCAATTTTTGATTTATAAACCGTTATCTCAAATACAATTGTTTGGCGACTTCAAAAGAAAACAGATTTCAAATTATAAATGTTTCAACTTCACAATTTTCTCTACTAAAATTTGATTACTCACCAACTCTCGTAGTTGATCTGTTTTTACCCATGATGCAGATTTGAAGAATGAAGAATGATGAAAAATAGGTTGTGCCTTAGAAATCCACAAGACAATTTAAATTTGATGTAATAAATGTGGTTTGCATTTGTATTTGTACTTGTATGTTGTGGATCTTGTTTGCATACTTAGTACTTAATTGAATCTAATCACATTATAACCTAGTTGTCATGAGACTTTGAACAATATATCACGCCTTGATCGATTCCGACAAGGATCGGGGTGTGACAGATTGGTATCAGAGCCCTTGACTATAGGGAATTAGGTTAATTGCCTTGACCTAGTCTATAGCCTCTAGGGTCCTCTCGTATGCTAGTTTATAAAATGCACACACAACTGTATGCAATTCGCACTTAGAAAATCCTAGGAATACCTTTGTGTGTTAATTGCTCCCTTATGTGCATACGTATTACTCCTGACACTTATATGTGTGCATACACTTGTGAATATTCTCCACTTTCTCTGAAAATCACACACATACTCATGTTGTTTAACAAAATGTATATACATATATGTATTCCTTAGAGCTCATAGGAAATTCAAAGTCATCCACTCTAGTTGGGTAGGATCATAGTAATGGACGCGTAGTAACTGGAAGGGGGAGGTGCCGGTAGCCCGAAAGTCCTGACTAGGTAAGCATTCGTATACATCCCAATCAACCGAGGGACCAGTTTGCTTATCTGGGGACCAAAGGCGAGAGTTCCCAAACCTATAGGCCAAAGCGCGTCATTCACATTACTTTTGAGCCATCAAAATACCCGACCTTATCAAACGTATCCGAAAGGATACACTCCAAAATGGCCAACTCATTGGACTATTAAGTTCCCTAATGGGCCTAGAAGTGGGAAAGAAATGTGAAAACTTAGTTTTGTGGGGGCCCACGCAAGTGCTACATGTTTCACATTTAGTAACCATGGAAAGCCCAAAAGGTGCCCAACACTCCTAACCATGGCCCAACAAGTGTTTTACAATTATTTTACCCAACAATGTCTAAAAACTTTATTTCCATAATCAATTTACAAATAACTCACAAGTCCATATGCGTGTTTCTCGTAGATGGCATTACGACCCCCATACGCTGCTCGCAACAACAGAAGGCTAGCTGCCCTGGTCGCCAAGGAGGTAGCAAACGTCATCCCAACAATTGCAACCCAACTTCATTCTCTTCAGCCACAAGCTCCAGCAACAACTCCTCGTTGCTCGTTCAAGCACTTTCGTAACTGCAATCCGCCTTACTTCAAAGGCACCGATGGTGCCACCTCACTCCTCACATGGATTGAAGAAATGGAGAGTACTTTCATCCATAGCGAGTGTCCTGAGGACCTGATGGTCCGTCATGCTACAGGGTGCCTCCTAGGTCATGCTCTCACATGGTGGAACCTAGAAAAACAGGCAAAGGGAGAGGCTGTTGCCTTGGGAATGACCTGGTCAAAACTAAAAGAACGCATGATGCAGAAGTTCTGCCCTGACAGCGAATTGCAAACTCTCGAGGATGAATTCTGGAATCTGAAACAGGAGGGAGGCGACAACGCGACCTACACCAATAGATTCCATGATCTCTCGAGACTCCTACCTCACATGGTTCAACCTATGAAAACTGCAATATGCCGCTACATCAAAGGGTTACCACGCCAGATCCGTGATTCGGTGACCAGCAGCAGGCCATCTACCCTAGAATCCGCCATTGAAATAGCAGGTCAACTCAACGAGGACAATGTGAACGATGGTGTCCTCCCACGCAAGGGTTCAAAGATGTCAACTGAAAAGTCGACCCCTGAGACCCCCCAAATTGTCAAGTCCGAGTCCTCCCACCGACATGACAAAAAGAAGCGGAAAAGTCATCACCACAACCATGCTGTTATTACCCCTGCTACTCCTATCACCCAAGTCACCCCACCAGCCCAACCAAATAAAAAGCCGTATACCGGACCTCACCCCCTCTGTAACCACTGTAACTATCACCATATGACCACTAGCCCGTGTCGCCTCTGTACGAATTGTGGTCGCTATGGCCACTTGGCGGACACATGTCGTGCACCAAAAACTCAGCGACCACTCTATCTACCCTCAAATCAGCAAACACAAACCCGGTATCCAACTAGAACATGCTTCAACTGTGGTGACCCCACCCATTTCAAAAACGCGTGTCCTAGGTTAGTCAATATCATCAACACCCAAGCCCAGGCAAATCCAACAATGCAGGTTCCAGCTCCCAAAGGCCGAGCCTTTGTCATTACCGCAACCCAAGCAAAGACCGATAACAAGGTCGTAAATGGTACGTTTCTCATAAATAACTGCTACGTGTCAGTACTTTTTGATTCAGGTGCCGATAAAAGTTTTGTGTCTTTGGAATTTGAGCCCATACTTCACACACCTCGCACGATTCTTAATGAGTACTTTACCGTAGAAGTCGCCGATGGAAAATACGTTTCACTCAATGCAGTCATCCAAGATTGCACTTTCGATTTTTCCGGTCATAAATTTTCTGTCAATTTAGTTCCTATGGAACTTGGTAGCTTCGACATCATCGTAGGAATGGATTGGCTATCCCAAAACCATGCTGAAATAGTATGTTACGATAAGTTCATTCGTATTCCTCTCGCCGACGGTCAAAGTCTTCGTATTTATGGCGAGACTCATTCGAAAAAGCTTAGTCTTATGTCATGTACTCAAGCTCGATCATATCTACGAAAAGAATACATGGCTTTCTTAGCCCATGTGGTGGAAACAAAGGTCAAAGAAAAGAAGATTGAAGATATTCCGATAGTACGAGACTTTCCCGACATCTTTCCCGATGACGTATCTGGACTCCCTCCAGTACGTGAGCTAGAGTTCCGCATCGATCTTGTTCCTGAGGCTACTCCCATAGCCAAGTCTCCATATCGGTTGGCTCCAACCGAGATGCAAGAATTGGCAAGTCAGCTCCAATAACTAACCGATAAGGGATTTATCTGCCCTAGTACTTCACCCTGGGGAGCCCCGGTTCTCTTCATTAAAAAGAAAGATGGTTCGTTTCGTATGTGTATCGATTATCGGGAGTTAAATAAATTAACCATCAAGAACCGATATCCGTTACCTCGGATCGACGACCTTTTTGATCAGCTTCAAGGAGCTTCATGCTTCTCAAAAATTGACCTTCGCTCGGGTTATCACCAACTTCGAGTACGGGAAGAAGACATCCCCAAAACCGCTTTCCGAACCCGCTATGGTAATTACGAGTTCACCGTTATGCCTTTCGGCCTAACAAATGCCCCTGCCGTATTCATGGACTTGATGAATCGGGTATTTAAACCTTATCTCGACCGTTTTGTTATCGTCTTTATTGATGACATCCTCATTTACTCAAAGACAAGGGCAGAGCATGAAAGACACCTTCGCCTAACTCTCCAAACGTTGCAAGGAAATCGGCTCTACGCCAAATTTTCGAAATGTGAGTTTTGGTTAAATGAGGTACAATTCCTTGGTCATATTGTAAGTGACAAGGGTATTTTAGTTGATCCCGCAAAAGTTGAAGCAGTCCAGAATTGGAAAGCCCCCCGTACCCCCAAGGAAATTCGGTCCTTCCTTGGTTTAGCCGGCTATTACCGGCGTTTCATTTCAAATTTCTCAAAGATTGCTTTACCGCTTACTTCTCTCACTTGCAAGGGTACACCATTTGATTGGGGACCCAAGCAGGAATACGCTTTCCAAACCCTTAAACAAAGTTTGTGTGACGCTCTGATTCTTACACTCCCTGAAGGATCCGAAGATTTCGTGGTATTCTGCGATGCCTCCAATCTCGGTCTAGGTTGTGTTTTGATGCAAAGGGGAAAGGTTATAGCTTACGCATCACGACAACTCAAAATCCACGAAAGGAATTATACGACTCATGATTTGGAGCTCGATGCCGTGATTTTCGCTCTTAAAATTTGGAGGCATTACCTTTACGGCACTAAATGCGTAATTTTCACCGACCACAAGAGCTTGCAACATATTCTTAATCAAAAGGAACTCAATATGAGGCAAAGACGATGGGTCGAACTCCTAAATGATTACGAGTGTGAAATACGCTATCATCCGGGCAAGGCAAACGTCGTAGCCGACGCGTTAAGCCGAAAAGAACATGCCCATGCATTTCATCTAATATGTTCTCCTATCTTGTCCAATCTCAGCGACCGAATTCGAGGAGCCCAACACTCGGCAATTACCGAAAATGACATGCCCACGGGAATTGATGGGGAGTTGGAAACCAAATCTGATGGTATTTTCTATTATCAAGATCGCATCTGGATCCCAGATCGTGACAATCTTCGCATATTCCTGATGGAAGAAATCCATAAAACCCGATATTCCATTCATCCGGGCACTGACAAGATGTATCATGGCCTGAGAACCAATTATTGGTGGTCGGGAATGAAAAAGGATATTGCTTTATTCGTGGCCAAATGTCTTACATGTTCCAGGGTCAAAGTAGAACATCAACGACCCTCTGGACTATTGGTCCAACCAGAAATCCCCAGGTGGAAATGGGAAGCGATCGCCATGGATTTCGTAACCAAACTTCCCCGTACCACAAAAGGACACGACAGCATTTGGATAATCATTGACCGTTTGACCAAATCCGCTCATTTCCTTCCCATCCGGGAAAATTTCAAAGTCGAAAAACTTGCTCGGATTTACATCAACGAGATAGTTAGTCGGCATGGCATTCCTCTCAGCATCATTTCAGATCGTGATGGGAGATTTCTCTCTCGGTTTTGGCAATCACTTCAAACAGCCATGGGAACCCGCCTCGATCTCAGTACCGCCTATCATCCTCAGACCGATGGTCAATCTGAGAGGACAATTCAAACACTCGAAGATATGTTGAGGGCGTGTGTCTTGGATTTCGGAGGAAACTGGGACTCTCATTTACCGTTGGTGGAATTCTCCTATAATAACAGTTATCATTCTAGCATCAAGATGCCACCATTTGAGGCATTGTATGGCCGTAAATGCCGATCTCCTATTTGCTGGCATGAAATCGGTGAGTCCCACGTGATTCGCGCAACAGTGGATTCTCCAATCGTTGGTCCTGAGCTTATCCAGGAAACAACCGACAAAATCACTCAGATTCGCGATAACCTTCTCGCATCTCGTAGCCGACAAAAGAGTTATGCCGACAAGCGACGCAAACCGCTTGAATTTACCGTAGGTGACATGGTCATGTTAAAAGTGTCCCCATGGAAAGGTGTGGTTCGATTTGGACGTAAGGGTAAATTGGCACCACGCTATGTAGGCCCGTTTAAGATCATAAAAAGGATCGGACCAGTAGCCTACGAGTTGGATCTACCAACAGAGCTTAAGAAAGTTCACCCAGTATTTCATATAGCCAACCTCAAGAAGTGTTTAGCAGACGAGAACCTTCATGTTCCTCTCGAGGATATCCAAATCGACGAGACAATGCAATTTACCGAGAAACCCTTGGAAATTGCCGACCGAAAGGAAAAGCAACTCAAAAGAAGTCGCATTCCCCTGGTTAAGGTCAGGTGGCAGTCGGCACGTGGACCTGAGTATACATGGGAGCGTGAGGATCATATGCGTACCAAATACCCACAACTTTTCTCTTAAGGTACTCTCTTCTTAAATTTCGGGACGAAATTTCCTAAAGTAGGGGAGACTGTGACATCCGCCTAAAATGGATTCGGGTCAACCCAACCCAATTGGAAATTTAATAAACCCTACTCAAGATTACTTGACGCTAATAGGATCAAAACCCATACAATATGATATAACTTGACGTTAATAGCAACATAGTATTGTACAACGTTATAACTATAATCAAAGTAAATTATGATACCATATTAAAATCAAATCAAAGTATAATGCTCTAATTAAATTAAAAGAATCAAACTTGAATTCTCTAATTAAACTTCAAATCAAAGTAGATTGTTATAATCAAATAATAACCTATCTTTTATAAAACTCCATTTTTATAAACTTTACATTAAATTTTATAAAACTCTATTTTTTATAAACTTTACTTTAAATTTTATAAAACTCATATATTAATTATGTAAAAGATGCTTGTGTTAGTGGGAAATTATGAAGACCACCAAAAGCAAAAAGATTATTCCCATGGTCTCCCACTCACACCTCCCATCCACTTTCCTTTCCTTTTTCTCCCAACACATTATTCTCTTCACCACTTAAATCTTCTCTATTCTTTCTCTCACTCTCAATCTCGAAATTTCCTCCAAGAATACTCATATTCCATCCAAGAACAATCTATTATACTCAAATTTTCATCCCTCTTGAAGCATTCATCAAGGTATGTTGTTAAAAGTTTCAAATTCATACAAGAAACAAATTAAATCCACCAAAATATCTAAAACTCATTTTTTTCATAAACCTGATTTTTCTCAGAATACCATCAATAAAATAAGAAGTTCTGGAAATTTTCAGAAAATAACTTATTTTTATTGAATTATCATAATTATTTCAATAAAGTAGGGCAATAATTCACATAAAATACTTGTTGCATTCAATAAATTATGAGAAAATTCTGGGATGACCTGTATACTGATTAAACATGATATATGAAGTTTCATGCATTTATATTACTGTTTACTATTATTTATGATTTTATTGATTAATTAATAATGAAATATATAAAAAATACTTCCCATAGTCACAAATATCTGAAACTTATACACTGGGCTCTACATCATGTTATAAAACTATGGTTAATTTTACAGATTTTTTGAGAATCATTTACTATTTTTCCCGAATTTTGTGTTGTTTAATCATTAAAATATTAAATAAATACTAAAACAGTTCAGAAAAATATATAAATTTTACAGTAATTCATATTGTATGAAATAACGATTTCCTAATAATTTCATAATTTTTCAATACTGTTTACTATTTAAAACTATTTTCCTAAGTATTTAAGCATGTAAAAATGCATTTTAATGATTATTTCATATAAATAATTGTTAAAATCTGTAAATAATTATAAATGGGCAAGTTATTATTTTAATAAGAAATTATTAAAATCTGGCCTAAATTGAAAATATAAATTAATTATGCAAAGTAAGTAATTCAATTTAAAATTCATTTAACAAATAAATACCTTAATATTATAATCAAAATGAATTATTGTTAATTCATCTAATATAAGAATACGTGTGTAATTATTTGTATTAATACTCCATTCTTGTTTAGCAGTTCCTAAACCAAAACTATTAATTATATTAGGTTCTACGCCATTTTGACCCGAATCGTCTATCGTACGACACACGCATTTCGTTTTGGGACTAAAGTGAGTAATCTACCCCATACTTTATAATTTTCAATACTTTTGGGGTGTATCATGTGGTTCTAATATATTCCAACTTCATTTTATTGTTTTATCACAATTGAGACATTGTTGGGACATTTATACGTGGGTCATTAATTGTATAACTATTGTTTGTTTACGCTACATGTACTTGTAGTGCATTACCATTTTTAGTCTAATCTCCATGACTATGCCCGTATTCTTGAGGTACGTTATGGACAATAATAGCGCTATTGGGTTGACCACCCCGCCTTGGGACGCTAAGGTGATTGATCACACGTGGTTGAGTGTGTATGATGATTAGATGCTCCATCCTATATATATTTATATATATACATATGTATATATATAGGGTGAGGACTTATTGTTGTTGTTATCAATTGTTAATCAATTTTTGATTTATAAACCGTTATCTCAAATACAATTGTTTGGCGACTTCAAAAGAAAACAGATTTCAAATTATAAATGTTTCAACTTCACAATTTTCTCTACTAAAATTTGATTACTCACCAACTCTCGTAGTTGATCTGCTTTTACCCATGATGCAGATTTGAAGAATGAAGAATGATGAAAAATAGGTTGTGCCTTAGAAATCCACAAGACAATTTAAATTTGATGTAATAAATGTGGTTTGCATTTGTATTTGTACTTGTATGTTGTGGATCTTGTTTGCATACTTAGTACTTAATTGAATCTAATCACATTATAACCTAGTTGTCATGAGACTTTGAACAATATATCACGCCTTGATCGATTCCGACAAGGATCGGGGTGTGACATTTTGTATGTGCTTAATCCTACTCAAAGCCTTTGTGAGAGGATCTGTAGGATTATATTCTGACGAGAATCTTTTCATTATGAGATGACCTTCTTCAACTCTATGTATGATATAATGGTATTTTCTGTCGATATGTCTTGATTTGCCATGATCTCTCGGTTCATTATCGTAGAAAAGTTCCATTAGTTTTTGAATAGCTGGACCAACCCCATGATCTCCGATGAAGTTCTTCAACCATGCTGCACCATTTGATGCTTCACTTGCTGCTATATACTCTGACTCACAGGTAGAATCTGCCATTGTGTCTTGCTTGGAACTTTTCCAAGTAACTGCTCCTCCATTTAATGTAAATACCCAGCCAGATTGAGAACGAAAGTTGTCTCTATCTGTTTGAAAGCTAGCTTCACTATACCCAGTCACTCTCAACGCATCATTGCCACCAAGGACTAGAATCATGTCCTTTGTCCTTTGCAAATACTTGAGAATCTTCTTAACTGTTGTCCAATGAGCTCTACCAGGATTTCCCTCATAGCGATTGATCATGCTCAAAGCAAAGGACACATTAGGGCGAGTACATGTCATAGCGTACACGATCGATCCTATAGCCGAAGCATAATGAACTCGACTCATATCAACTATCTCTTCATCTATACTTGGGCTTTGAGTCTTACTCAATTTGGGATGTCTTTGAATGGGTAGCTCTTCTAGATCCTTCATAGCGAAACACTTTCCAAGCCAGTATTTCACTTCTTGCAATTGGAATGTCATTTCCCATTAGCAGTATGTCATTAACATACAATACTAGAAAAGTTACTATACTTCCACTAGCTTTGACATACATGCAAGACTCATCCTCACTCCTAGAAAAACCAAATTCTTTGACTTTTTCATTGAAGCAAAGATTCCAGCTGTGAGATGCTTGTTTCAATCCATAGATGAATTTCTCAAGCTTACACACTCTATTGAGAAACTTTGAATAAACAAAACCCTATGGCTGAGACATGTAAACATCTTCAGCCAACTTCCCATTAAGGAAAGCGGTCTTGACATCCATCCACCAAATTTCATGATCATGAAAGGCAGCTATGGCGAGCATTATCCTAATAAATTTTATCTTAGCCACTGTTGAGAATGTCTCATCATAATCAACCCCTTAGGTGATCATGAAAGGCAGTTATGGCGAGCATTCTCTTTTTTGACAATTTTTGTGACTAATCCCAACAAAAATTAATCTTTGAACCATTTTTCGGGTGATTTTTTGTAAATTATATTGTTTTTGTATCATCTAATGATTTATGTCTTTGCTTCGTCAAAAAACATGCATTTGATTTATTTTCACAATTTATGACGAACATTTTGTTTCTCACAGGATCCAAAGCCTATATATATATATATATATATATATATATATATATATATATATATATATATATATATATATATATATATATATATATATATATATATATATATATATATATAGTGAAATCCGTTGAGAACTCATACTTTCTTGAGAATCCGAGAACTAAATGTGGAACATTAGATCAAAATTAACTCATTAAGGGTATCATCGTTATTTTACCAATCTCATTTAATGTTTAATTTTTGTGTTATTGGAAATATTATTTTTCTTAAAAAGAATTGAAAAAATAGTTTTTTTTTAAAACTATTTTGTTTAAAAAAAATAGTAAAATTTTAAAAATCAATATATTAAAAGAAACTGAAATATTTTTTTTAGAAAAAAAGAAACCTACAATTTTTTTAACCAAAAAATTAACATTTTATATGCATATATGCATATTTATTATACCGTAACATTCATAAGTAAATCATAAAAAACTCATTTTATTTACTAATTTATAAATACAACAACACATGGATTTTATTCAATACACGATAAGAAAACAAAAAATGCTACAAATTTTCAAAAAGTTTTCATGTATTCGTGACAAGAATTCCATAACTTCTTCAATTTATCACTTTTAACATTTCTTCAATATTTTCCTCAAAGTATTCAAAATCTACAAGATTCAAATGCGAATATCACAAGAAAATTTTAACATTTCTTCAATATATATCATATCATTCACATGTGATTGTATCTTTTAAGATTCAAATGCGAATATCACAAGAAAATTTTAAAAATAATTAACAAAGAACACTCACACATAATGCATATTCGTATGTGATTCACTTGTGACTTACACGTGATTCATATGTGAATTACATGTGATTTATATGTTAATTACATGTAATTCATATGTGATCCACTTGTGATTTAAATATGAATTACATGTGATTAATATGTGAATTACATGTGAATCACATGTGATTTATATGTGATTCACTTGTGATTAATATGTTCTTTACATGTGATTTACATGTGAATCACATGTAATTCATATGTGATATGTGAATGATTCACATGTGAGTTCAATGTGAACCGCATGTAATTCATATGTGATTCACTTATGTTTTACATGTGAATTAAATTTGATTTATATGTGAGTTAAATGTGATTTACTTGTGAATCACATGTAATTTACTTGTGAATCACATGTAATTGATTTTGTGAATCACATGTAATTTACATGTGAATCACATGTAATATACATGTGATTCTTCCAAGTTTAAAGAAGGTTTAAATATGAAATTACCTTTGCACTTTGTTGTCCCCATAGTATTTTGTAGGTTCACCTTGTTACATATCAGCTTTATCCTATTGCTATCAATCATTTCCTATATATGAAGCAAAACAAAACATTGGAAAGACTCATACATCATTATCAAACAATGAAATAAGGTGATTTTCTTACCCTTTGAGCTTTAGTGTGTGATTGTTTCATGTGCTCAATAAAATACAAAAACGATAAAATATTATGTAACCGCAATGTTGTAACGTCTCAAAAACACTAAGTAAATTTTTTTTAAGTTAACCAAAACATTCAAACATTCATTTCATAAGCCAATAAAAGTGTGACAATGTAGAAAATAGTTATCAGAGTACAAATCAAAATCATAGAAAGCGAGACGTTGGTGGATGTGGTGCCATCATGTCAGGCCTTTCCCCTTCGAAACAGAGCTACCTGAAACCATAAACATAAACTATATGCACAAAGCTTAGTGATTTCTCAAAAATACCACATACCATACATATAACGGTCCCTGCCCACTACAGATCTACCAATAACATGTAGTGGCCCCGTCCAACACATTCATCAAGCCCCACCGGCATCGGGCCCCGCTCGGTATACATACAAACACATGCAAGATTCACACCTACAACTAGCATCCTAGTATCATAAACCAATGGGCCGACATTAGTTCCTTCGACCCGCAAATACTATGAGGAAACTCACCTCAATCTGAAGGTGAACGAAATCTGACACACGCAGCTGCTACAAAATCTCCTCACTAAGGGTCAAAGAGCATTCTACCCTTTCCTAACTAGACCCAACTAAATATGGCCCAAGGCCCAAGAATGGCCCAAGTGCACTTTTGGAAGTATGCCATATGTACTCTCTCCTTACGTCCTGCGTTCCAATCTCTCATAGAAATGGAAAATAAGGAAATCTCGTTACGTGTTGCGTGCTCATGGATTACACGCCCTACGTAAACCCACTGATGCCAAAATCTACTTTTAAGATATTAATACCTAAAGAATAAATGTCCAACTCACAGATCTTAGTATAGGGAATGTCTTAAAAGATAAATTCATCAAATTTAACCTTTTTCATGGCTTAATGGAGCTTAAATTCAAGCCCTAGGTCCAAATCACCCTTTAATGACTTCAAACCCTTACATGGGTGAAAAGAAACCATCAAGACCCCATTTTTATAACTTAAATCCTTAGAAATGACAATATATGACCACAAGAAGCTCTGGAGTAGATTTTACTCATAAGAACCAAAAGCATGGGACCAAAAGCTTTAAATATTGTAAGCTAGTCTAGATCTAAGACACAGAGCCATAAAGGTGGGAACTTTATACCTCCGGAAGTTTGCAAAAGATATGAAAGCCCTAGATCTTCAAGCTCTAGCCACAACAATCCTCAAAGAAAATTTTCTACTCCTTCACTATACACCATGAACACACAAAATACACTCACACAGGTTAATCAAGGAGTATGGCTGCAAAACACTGGTTGAGGAGGTTGGAGTCTGAATATGGATAGGCCTCAAGGGACTTAAGGTCCTTTAATAGGGGCTCAACCCTAAAGTTTAGGGTTCGGTATCTGTATGAGTACACCCAACGTACTCGACGGAGTCCGCGTTCCACTTAATGATTTACGCCCAGTGTACACTTCATGTACACCCAGCATAACGGCCAATTTTGCAATATTTTGTTACTTTTAAGTTGAAAATGAAAATACCTAGAAACAGATGTTACAACTCTCCCCCACTTGAATCAAACTTTGTCCTCAAAGTCTACCTCTGCAAATAACTTTGCATAATGCTCCCTCATCTTCTCATCTGGGTCCCATGTCCACTTTGAGCCTTTTCGGTGCTGCCATTGCACCTTCACTAAACCCACCTCCTTGTTCTGCAGAGTCTTTTTCTTCCTATCGAAGATCGCACCCGGTTTCTCTATGTAGTTCATGCGCTTATCCACCTAAATATCCACCAATGGCACCACTACATCGTCATCATTGAAACACTTCTACGGCTGAGAAGCGTGAGAAGTGTTGTGAATATGACTAAGCTCTTCGGGTAGCTCCAAACAGTATGCAAAACTGCCCACCCAGGCAATAACCTTGAAAGGACTAATATATTTGGGGCACAACTTGCCCTGCTTCCTAAACCGGATGACACCTTTCCAAGGTGACACATTCAAGAGTACCGTATCTCTAGCTTGAAACTCTAAATCCAATCGGCGCCTATCATCATAACTCTTCTGCCGGTTTTACGCGGGCTGCAATGTCCCACAAACTGTTTGGATCAACTCGGTAATCTAGAGCACCACCTCCATGCTATCCATAACTTGCTGACCAACCTCGCCCTGATAAATCAAGTTCCCACACTTCTTCCTATAGAGAATCTCAAGAGGAAGTCGATCAATACTTGCGTGGTAGCTATTGTTGTAAGAAAACTCAGCTAATGGAAGATACATATCCTCGCTACCGCGAAAATCCAGCACACATACCCGAAGCAAATCCTCCAAAGTCTAAATAGTCCGCTCACTCTGTCCCTTAGACTAAGGATGAAAAGTCGTGTTGAAGTGCAGTCGAGTACCCTAATCCTTATGGAATATCTTCCAAAATTTGGAAGTATAGCGTACATCCCAATCTGAAACCACTGATACCGGAACCCTATGTCGTGCCACCACCTCACAGATATATACATCTACCAATTTCTCTGTAGAGTTGCTCTCTTAAATAGGAATAAAAGGCTCACTCTTGTTCCATCGATCCATGATGACCCAAATAGAATCCACGCATCACGCTATCCGTGCTAACTTTGTGATGAAGTCCATCGTGATCTCTTCCCATTTCGTGAAGGGAACACGCAACAGATCCAACTTGCCATGAGGTGGCTGATGCTCGGTCTTGACTTTCTAGTAAGTCAACCACCTCTCCACATACCAGACCATATCCCACTTCTTTCAGGGCTAACAATAATCTAGTTGGAGGTCTATATACATCTTAGTCACACCTGGGGGAATAGAAAACTTCAACTTGTGCACCTCTTCCATTAGAATGTGACGAGTTCCTGCCAGATACGGAAACCAATCTCCGATGAATGGTCAACAATCCCTGGCTATCATAATCAAAAGAGGACACCTGACCCACTATGCGCTCGCTCATCTGGTGCTTCTTTTGTTGGATTAATGTCTAAGTCCATAACTATATTTGGTATGTACTTGACCCGACCCGGCATGGTCCATTTGGGTTGCACTTCACCGGCACAATTTATATGGATAGTCTTTTGAGAATAGTATATTTATGATTTATATTAATATATTATAAGTTCTAATATATTAATATGGAATCATATTATTTAATTAGTATTGATCAAGAATTAATTTAGAATTAATTAAGTGATCAAAAAGAACTAATTAAATATGGACTCTTATATATATGGAATGGGCCAAGTTCATTTAGGTTGGGCTAAGCTTTCATGGATGGTCCATGGAGCTTTTAACCCATGGATCCTATGTAAATGAAAGGTCATGGGTATTAGGGTTTACATGGATGTAACCCTAATCCTCCATAATATAAAAAGGGGTCCTTGGCTCACAAAATTGGCACAAGTGTGTGAAAATAAGAGTGGGCCGATTTTAGTGTGCATACATATTCTCTCAAGTTCTTCCAAGGTGTTTTGGTGATTTGTGATTCCATTTGAGGCTTCCACACTATTGGGGCTAAGCTCTTAAATCTTGAAGACATCAAGCTACATCAAAAGGTATGTCATCTAACTAGAACTTTTGTAGTATAGGTGCTTCATAATATGCTAGTTAGGATGAAACCTTGGAATAGTTAATATTTGCATGTATAATAGAGAAAACATAGATCCAAGGTTTATAGGGTTGCATGTACACCATAGGAGTGTTAGAATGCTCAAAACCCAACAGTGGTATCAGAGCCATGGGTTGTTTTCTATTATATTCATGCAAATGTTTGATTGTCAAAGTTGGAAAAAAAAAGAGGAAAAAAAACATGAAGTTTGTCAAATTTTAAGATAATTACTTGTTTTGTGAAAAACTAATTATTTGTAAAATTTAAATCATTTGCTATATGAGTTGAATTAGGTCAAATTTAGTAAAAGATAAAAAGATATGATTATTTTATTAGTTTTAAAAGTTTGATCTAAATGTTTTAAGGAGTTACAAATTTTGTCATAAAATTTTAGAGCTCAAAAGTTTTCTTTTTTAAAGTGCTAATCCATGAAATCACACTTTGCACTTTGTTTAAGCTGTTAGTGGAGCGTGTGTGGTTAACCGGCACACTAACCTGTACTTAACAAGGTAGGCAAAGGGTAACTTAATGTTTATCATAGTATCGTTGGAGCGTGTGTGGTTAACCGGCACATCGATTGAGGGGTAAATATTAAGGGTACCAAGTATATTTGCATGGTTACTTCACACCTTGTTTTGTGATCCTCGGCATCCCAGTCAAAAAACCTGAAGGGCACACTCGAGATTGAAACATGCCATTGAAAAGTTCAATGAATCTCAAAAGAATCTAGGAGTTTCAAAACCAATTAAAACCTAATAATACATTTCGTTTATCTTGGTGGAAATTGGTGAATCGTCATTCACCTACCTTCAAATATTTTATAGCTTGGATTACGGCATCCCTCTTCCAAGTTATAAAATAGTTTGTTGGGTCCTAGCCTTAATATATCATATTGGGTGTTATATTAAGGACTTAAATCAACTTTACGTGAATTTCTCCCATTGTTGATGTCTGGTTTAGACAACAATGATATTCCCAAACCAAGCTTTCCTAATGAATATGACTTCCCGAGTTTGGCTCATGGAAGTCATACTTCTCTTCCTCCACCTCCTCCAATTATTCTCCCTAACCCACAAGTTCAAGGTCACTCAAGCCCTAATGGCAAGCAAGGTCTATGTGTGATCACATCTTAGAGATGAAGTCACATATTGACAAGCCGGGAGAGTTGGGTGTCAAAGTCTTGAGAAAGTTGGATGTTCAATCACTTTCTAAGTCACATAGTGAGTTCCTTTGGGACTACTATGAAACAGACTATGACATGAACCTTAATGATCATATCTATTTGCTTGGTGCTGCTGAATCAGCAATGATTTGGAACGATAGTAAAGCAAATTTGATTAGAAGATCAACTTCCCAAAAACTTTATGGACAGTGACAATGGTGACACTGGAAATCCAGAAAAAGCATTCTCTTCCCAATGGAAAGGGATTGGCCATAGTCAACCCGGTTGACCAAATGGTAAAGAGAAAGGCTAAGTCTGAGATAGTCCCATTACCAAAGGGTCCATATGTTTATTTTGCCAAAGGAAGGGGCGTTGATTGCAAAGCTGCCAAATTTACCTAAGGATGTTAAAGTCAATAAGTTTGACTCTACATCAGGTAGAGCCCATTATCTAACTCTGTTAAGTTCTATTCTGAGATCCTCATTACATGATGTGACTGGGTCACATGTTGATGTTTTAAGAATCAAAGAATAGAGAGAAATCTTAAAGGAAGTATATGTTGATTCTGACCGCGAAGGTGGATTTTGATCGCATCAGAATTTTGAGCAGTTGCTTAAGAAGTTATGATATATTGCTAAGGAATAGATAACAACAATTTTCCATGTGGATTGTAAGGATAAGTTTTTCCGCAAAGTTTTAAAATAAAAGAAAATTGTTTAATTTTATTTATTTGAAGTATCCTTACAATGACATTTGTGGAAAATTGTTGCTTATATGATTCCACTGACAGCAATATTGGAAAATGGATTTGATTCTTTCATTTGTGGTAGTGTCTAAATTTACCAAATCAGGAAAGTTCCTCATCACCCAAGTTTCAATTGGACCGAAACTTGGAATCATGCAAGTTGAATAATATGATGAATGAGAACTTTCAAGCATTGGAAAATCAAGACTAATTACTTGTTCACATGGATGTGTGAGTCAAGTGAAGGACTAAAGGGATCGAGTACACATTCTTGTGCACTGGTCATGTCCACCACAAAGCTCGTTAAGACTATTTAATTTACTAAAGTTTAGTAATTATGGTTATACTTACAAGTTTAAGTATAATTCTGAAACATTGGAAAAGTCTCAATGTATGGCAGAACGAATGGGAAGAATCAAATTAGGCAGAAAGATAAAAGTTTCTCAAATCTGAAAAGATGGGAGAGTACTTTAGTATCATGTTTGTGATCATCTTAATGATTTAGAAATCATATCACAATTAGTCCTCTAAAGGTCATCTTAGTGCATTCTTATGACTAAGAAGAGGAGTCATGAATTGTTGAAATGGTTAGATCAGGAAGATGAGTCATACTTCGTTCCAAAACAATTCTTAGAGTCATACTCCAAGATTGTAACTTGAGTGACATATCTTAAAGAAAGGTTTAAAACACTTGTCAAATGTAAGAGTCAAAGTGTCCTACTCTTGTACATTTGAAATTGGTAAGTTGTGATGTTTTGGATAAAACAAAGACCAACTAAGGCCAATTGTGTGAAGTGTTTGTCTTGATAAAGAATCCGCACTATCTCTTGAATATTTGGCAAGATAGTCTTATATGTCAAGAGGATAATGGGAGTCTTAAAGATCCTAAAAAGAATTTCAAGAATTAATCAAGAATAAAACCTGAGGTTCTTCACTAGCACACGACTTGAGGTTTATAACCTATCGTGTTGACATATTCTGTGCCCATTCCAGTTAAAGTTGGCTTTGCATAGGACTTCTGAAAGTTCTCAATTGGTTGCATAACAACTTGGAAGCAATGGCAGGCCCTGTACTGCCAGGTGGCAAGAAGTTAAGATTGCATAAGTTCAGTCCATATGAGTTTGGATTTGTCATTATCCTTGTCTTGTGACTATGGTTTTGACGATTCACATGGATAAGAACACATACACCATAAAATCTAAGGGTCATAAGGTTTCTCTCCGATTCATGAAAATGATGGTGAGGAAACACTTCCACCAAGTAGATTTGAAGCAGATGGCAAAAGGTCTAAATAATTGAGACTATGATTATGGCATCCCTTTTCATAGTTCTGAAATTGTTTAGACACACATGCATGCTATCTAAGGAAAGGTGTATGATTTTGATAAAGTTTTATCAAAGCATCTCGTATCAGAAATCTGAACTTTGGTAAGAAAGTCAATAAAGTGTTGATTTCTAGAACTCCAGCTGATTTCTGAGTACATGTCAAAGCTAGTGGGAGCATAAGTGTTATGCTAATAATCATCATATTAGTGGGAGCATGATAATTATTGTTAGTGTTGCAAGTTAGCAATGTTAATTATAGAAAACAAAAGTTTCAATTGGTGAGGCTGCAGGGATTGAAAAAGTTGTTTTGCTATAATTAAGGGAGAGGATATACTTCATTTCAGTTCTAAAGGCTTAGATTGAGACCTTAATCATCTTTAGTCAAGAATATATATATGAATTTCATGTTGGATTGGTTCAACTTAGGGAAATTCTATATATTGCGTTCTCAAAATTCGATTATGATTACGGCATCCCTCTTCATAGTCAAATTTTGAAAACATGACAAATAAAAATATTGTAGCAAAAGACTGGTCTAGAATCATGTCTTTATATGAGACATCATGAATCGTGTACCATTTGCTTTGGGTACAGGATCGATTGCATGTGCTATAATATTTGTCATTTCTAAATTTTTCCAAATGCCCAAAGGCATTAAGAAGGGAAAAGGTCTAGAATTAGATATGACTAAAATGATTAAGCAATTGTCGAGGACAATCTGAGGTTTACCAAAGATTGGTTGCTCAGGGACAGTTGGAAGTATAGTGCTAATTTTGGAAGGACCATATTGACATATTCTGAAAAGAGGCATCTCTTATTCAGAAGTGATAGTCAAAATAAGAATATGGAGTTGTCTCCATAGGTGGAAGTTATCTGTGTAAGATTAGAAAACTTAATGCAAGAAGCATGTCCAAAGCAATGTACTTTGAATATGAGACTTAGTTTCCATGGAGTTGATCTCCATTGGAATAACTTATAATGACTGTTGACAAGTCTTTGTGACTTTGTACATATTCATTACAGGAGGGTCAGTGCATATAAGTTTAAAATCTAAACAGATTTCGATAAATGATAGGAATTTGAAATTCTCACATTTTTCGATAAGGATTTGGGAGTGTGAAATTAGAATCATTGAATTTGTGTTCAATTGGTTTATTTCACAAAGTAAGGATCATAGACAAACATAGAGTGCATACTTGGTGTATGGCAAAGCTATTGTTTAAGAAAAACATAGTGTACATGCTTGGAGCATGGGACAACTAGTGTTTTTAATTCAAGTATAAAGTTGATAAAACCGAAACAATGAATAATGAGTAATCAGTATGGTGATAAATAAAAGTGTTTATTTATATTCATAGGGTTTGATACCATATTTGATTCATTTATTCTTGTGTTTCATTTTGCATGTTTTGACTTCCAGAATAACTAAGTCGCTCTTCATGAATAATTAAGTTATTCAAACCATCCACAGTCGGTCATATGTTGGAAGTAGATATGAATCAAGACTGTCATGGGTTGGTTTGTAGAGGTCCAAGTTGGTGGACAAAGTGGTGCTACAACACTCATGAGTGCTCATAAGTTCTGAGTATTGGATTCAACCCGCGCTCATTTGAATCACTTCATGGATTTTATCACGAGTGATCATGAGACGATAATATCTTATATTCTTCAAACCTAGAGATATGAGTTGTTATTATGAGTTGGTTATACATTGATTGCACGAAAACGCATTTGGTAACTCGATGTTATAAAAAGTGCCTTTGTGTATGATTCAACAAGTAGTAGAACAAGCCATATGAGTCGAAGTTTATCCATTCCTTTTACCTTCAGGATAAAAGCGATATCTGTGGGCCCCTCGATGATTTAGCGATGACACATGTGAGTGCTTGGCCAAGCCAGGACTGATTTGATTTGTTCAATCAGTCAGTCATCATAAATCGAAAATCGGGAAACAACAAATGGACAGAGAGAATGATTATAATCCATGTGTCAGTCCATATGATATCTAGAATAGAGGAATATATGATCCCTTATCTAATGGACAAGTCATTGACAAGCTCAGAGTTCGACAACGGCTTTAAGAGCTACGATTGCTAGTTAGGTTTTGAAGTCATACTCAATAATAGTTTTAGACTTATCCAAATGGGAGACTGTTGGATTAATGTCTAAGTCCATAACTATATTTGGTATGTACTTGACCCGACCCGGCATGGTCCATTTGGGTTGCACTTCACCGGCACAATTTATATGGATAGTCTTTTGAGAATAGTATATTTATGATTTATATTAATATATTATAAGTTCTAATATATTAATATGGAATCATATTATTTAATTAGTATTAATCAAGAATTAATTTAGAATTAATTAAGTGATCAAAAAGAACTAATTAAATATGGACTCTTATATATATGGAATGGGCCAAGTTCATTTAGGTTGGGCTAAGCTTTCATGGATGGTCCATGGAGCTTTTAACCCATGGATCCTATGTAAATGAAAGGTCATGGGTATTAGGGTTTACATGGATGTAACCCTAATCCTCCATAATATATAAAGGGGTCCTTGGCTCACAAAATTGGCACAAGTGTGTGAAAATAAGAGTGGGCCGATTTTAGTGTGCATACATATTCTCTCAAGTTCTTCCAAGGTGTTTTGGTGATTTGTGATTCCATTTGAGGCTTCCACACTATTGGGGCTAAGCTCTTAAAGCTTGAAAACATCAAGCTACATCAAAAGGTATGTCATCTAACTAGAACTTTGTAGTATAGGTGCTTCATAATATGCTAGTTAGGATGAAACCTTGGAATAGTTAATATTTGCATGTATAATAGAGAAAACATAGATCCAAGGTTTATAGGGTTGCATGTACACCATAGGAGTGTTAGAATGCTCAAAACCCAACAGTGGTATCAGAGCCATGTGTTGTTTTCTATTATATTCATGCAAATGTTTGATTGTCAAAGTTGGAAAAAAAAGAGGAAAAAAACATGAAGTTTATCAAATTTTAAGATAATTACTTGTTTTGTGAAAAACTAATTATTTGTAAAATTTAAATCATTTGCTATATGAGTTGAATTAGGTCAAATTTAGTAAAAGATAAAATGATATGATTATTTTATTAGTTTTAAAAGTTTGATCTAAATGTTTTAAGGAGTTACAAATTTTGTCATAAAATTTTGGAGCTCAAAAGTTTTCTTTTTTAAAGTGCTAATCCATGAAATTACACTTTGCACTTTGTTTAAGCTGTTAGTGGAGCGTGTGTGGTTAACCGGCACACTAACCTGTACTTAACAAGGTAGGCAAAGGGTAACTTAATGTTTATCATAGTATCGTTGGAGCGTGTGTGGTTAACCGGCACATCGATTGAGGGGTAAATATTAAGGGTACCAAGTATATTTGCATGGTTACTTCACACCTTGTTTTGTGATCCTCGGCATCCCAGTCAAAAAACCTGAAGGGCACACTCGAGATTGAAACATGCCATTGAAAAGTTCAATGAATCTCAAAAGAATCTAGGAGTTTCAAAACCAATTAAAACCTAATAATACATTTCGTTTATCTTGGTGGAAATTGGTGAATCGTCATTCACCTACCTTCAAATATTTTATAGCTTGGATTACGGCATCCCTCTTCCAAGTTATAAAATAGTTTGTTGGGTCCTAGCCTTAATATATCATATTGGGTGTTATATTAAGGACTTAAATCAACTTTACGTGAATTTCTCCCATTGTTGATGTCTGGTTTAGACAACAATGATATTCCCAAACCAAGCTTTCCTAATGAATATGACTTCCCGAGTTTGGCTCATGGAAGTCATACTTCTCTTCCTCCACCTCCTCCAATTATTCTCCCTAACCCACAAGTTCAAGGTCACTCAAGCCCTAATGGCAAGCAAGGTCTATGTGTGATCACATCTTAGAGATGAAGTCACATATTGACAAGCCGGGAGAGTTGGGTGTCAAAGTCTTGAGAAAGTTGGATGTTCAATCACTTTCTAAGTCACATAGTGAGTTCCTTTGGGACTACTATGAAACAGACTATGACATGAACCTTAATGATCATATCTATTTGCTTGGTGCTGCTGAATCAGCAATGATTTGGAACGATAGTAAAGCAAATTTGATTAGAAGATCAACTTCCCAAAAACTTTATGGACAGTGACAATGGTGACACTGGAAATCCAGAAAAAGCATTATCTTCCCAATGGAAAGGGATTGGCCATAGTCAACCCGGTTGAACAAATGGTAAAGAGAAAGGCTAAGTCTGAGATAGTCCCATTACCAAAGGGTCCATATGTTTATTTTGCCAAAGGAAGGGGCGGTGATTGCAAAGCTGCCAAATTTACCTAAGGATGTTAAAGTCAATAAGTTTGACTCTACATCAGGTAGAGCCCATTATCTAACTCTGTTAAGTTCTATTCTGAGATCCTCATTACATGATGTGACTGGGTCACATGTTGATGTTTTAAGAATCAAAGAATAGAGAGAAATCTTAAAGGAAGTATATGTTGATTCTGATCGCGAAGGTGGATTTCGATCGCATCAGAATTTTGAGAAGTTGCTTAAGAAGTTATGATATATTGCTAAGGAATAGATAACAACAATTTTCCATGTGGATTGTAAGGATAAGTTTTTCCGTAGAGTTTT
The DNA here is from genome assembly GCF_052849685.1 of Lactuca virosa. NCBI lineage: Eukaryota > Viridiplantae > Streptophyta > Magnoliopsida > Asterales > Asteraceae > Lactuca > Lactuca virosa. The sequence goes on along the minus strand of NC_136428.1, from coordinate 169,191,046 downwards.
AAAATAAAAGAAAATTGTTTAATTTTATTTATTTGAAGTATCCTTACAATGGCATTTGTGGAAAATTGTTGCTTATATGATTCCACTGACAGCAATATTGGAAAATGGATTTGATTCTTTCATTTATGGTAGTGTCTAAATTTACCAAATCAGGAAAGTTCCTCATCACCCAAGTTTCAATTGGACCGAAACTTGGAATCATGCAAGTTGAATAGTATGATGAATGAGAACTTTCAAGCATTGGAAAATCAAGACTAATTACTTGTTCACATGGATGTGTGAGTCAAGTGAAGGACTAAAGGGATCGAGTACACATTCTTGTGCACTAGTCATGTCCACCACAAAGCTCGTTAAGACTATTTGATTTACTAAAGTTTAGTAAATATGGTTATACTTACAAGTCTAAGTATAATTCTGAAACATTGGAAAAGTCTCAATGTATGGCAGAACGAATGGGAAGAATCAAATTAGGCAGAAAGATAAAAGTTTCTCAAATCTGAAAAGATGGGAGAGTACTTTAGTATCATGTTTGTGATCATCTAAATGATTTAGAAATCATATCACAATTAGTCCTCTAAAGGTCATCTTAGTGCATTCTTATGACTAAGAAGAGGAGTCATGAATTGTTGAAATGGTTAGATCAGGAAGATGAGTCATACTTCGTTCCAAAACAATTCTTAGAGTCATACTCCAAGATTGTAACTTGAGTGACATATCTTAAAGAAAGGTTTAAAACACTTGTCAAATGTAAGAGTAAAAGTGTCCTACTCTTGTACATTTGAAATTGGTAAGTTGTGATGTTTTGGATAAAACACAGACCAACTAAGGCCAATTGTGTGAAGTGTTTGTCTTGATAAAGAATCCGCACTATCGCTTGAATATTTGGCAAGATAGTCTTATATGTCAAGAGGATAGTGGGAGTCTTAAAGATCCTAAAAAGAATTTCAAGAACTAATCAAGAATAAAACCTGAGGTTCTTCACTAGCACACGACTTGAGGTTTATAACCTATCGTGTTGACATATTTTGTGCCCATTCCAGTTAAAGTTGGCTTTGCATAGGAGTTCTGAAAGTTCTCAATTGGTTGCATAACAACTTGGAAGCAATGGCAGGACCTGTACTGCCAGGTGGCAAGAAGTTAAGATTGCATAAGTTCAGTCCATATGAGTTTGGATTTGTCATTATCCTTGTCTTGTGACTATGGTTTTGACGATTCACATGGATAAGAACACATACACCATAAAATCTAAGGGTCATAAGGTTTCTCTCCGATTCATGAAAATGATGGTGAGGAAACACTTCCACCAAGTAGATTTGAAGCAGATGGCAAAAGGTCTAAACAATTGAGACTATGATTACGACATCCCTTTTCATAGTTCTAAAATTGTTTAGACACACATGCATGCTATCTAAGGAAAGGTGTATGATTTTGATAAAGTTTTATCAAAGCATCTCGTATCAGAAATCTGAACTTTGGTAAGAAAGTCAATAAAGTATTGATTTCTAGAAGTCCAGCTGATTTCTGAGTACATGTCAAAGCTAGTGGGAGCAAAAGTGTTATGCTAATAATCATCATGTTAGTGGGAGCATGATAATTATTGTTAGTGTTGCTAGTTAGCAATGTTAATTATAGAAAACAAAAGTTTCAATTCGTAAGGCTGCAGGGATTGAAAAAGTTGTTTTGCTATAATTAAGGGAGAGGATATACTTCATTTCAGTTCTAAAGGCTTAGATTGAGACCTTAATCATCTTTAGTCAAGAATATATATATATATATATATATATATATATATATATATATATATATATATATATATATATATATATATATATATATATATATATATATATATATATATATATATATGAATTTCATGTTGGATTGGTTCAACTTAGTGAAATTCTATATATTGCGTTCTCAAAATTCGATTATGATTACGGCATCCCTCTTCATAGTCAAAATTTGAAAACATGGCAAATAAAAATATTGTAGCAAAAGACTGGTCTAGAATCATGTCTTTATGTGTGACATCATGAATCGTGTACCATTTGCTTTGGGTACAGGATCGATTGCATGTGCTATAATATTTGTCATTTCTAAATTTTTCCAAATGCCCAGAGGCATTAAGAAGGGAAAAGGTCTAGAATTGGATATGACTAAAATGATTAAGCAATTGTCGAGGACAATCTGAGGTTTACCAAAGATTGGTTGCTCAGGGACAGTTGGAAGTATAGTGCTAATTTTGGAAGGACCATATTGACATATTCTGAAAAGAGGCATCTCTTATTCAGAAGTGATAGTCAAAATGCGAATATGGAGTTGTCTCCATAAGTGGAAGTTATATGTGTAAGATTAGAAAACTTAATGCAAGAAGCATGTCCAAAGCAATGTACTTTGAATATGAGACTTAGTTTCCATGGAGTTGATCTCCATTGGAATAACTTATAATGACTGTTGACAAGTCTTTGTGACTTTGTACATATTCATTACAGGAGGGTCAGTGCATATAAGTTTAAAATCTAAACAGATTTCGATAAATGATAGGAATTTGAAATTCTCACATTTTTCGATAAGGATTTGGGAGTGTGAAATTAGAATCATTGAAATTATGTTCAATTGGTTTATTTCACAAAGTAAGGATCATAGACAAACATAGAGTGCATACTTGGTGTATGGCAAAGCTATTGTTTAAGAAAAACATAGTGTACATGCTTGGAGCATGGGACAACTAGTGTTTTTAATTCAAGTATAAAGTTGATAAAACTGAAACCATGAATAATGAGTAATCAGTATGGTGATAAACAAAAGTGTTTATTTATATTCATAGGGTTTGATACCATATTTGATTCATTTATTCTTGTGTTTCACTTTGCATGTTTTGACTTCCAGAATAACTAAGTCGCTCTTCCTGAATGATTAAGTTATTCAAACCATCCACAGTCGGTCATATGTTGGAAGTAGATATGAATCAAGACTGTCATGGGTTGGTTTGTAGAGGTCCAAGTTGGTGGACAAAGTGGTGCTACCACACTCATGAGTGCTCATAAGTTCTGAGTATTGGATTCAACTCGCGCTCATTTGAATCACTTCATGGATTTTATCACGAGTGATCATGAGACGATAATATTTTATATTCTTCAAACCTAGAGATATGAGTTGTTACTATGAGTTGGTTATACATTGATTGCACGAAAACGCATTTGGTAACTTGATGTTATAAAACGTGCCTTTGTGTATGATTCAACAAGTAGTAGAACAAGCCATATGAGTCGAAGTTTATCCATTCCTTTTACCTTCAGGATAAAAGCGATATCTGTGGGCCCCTCGATGATTTAGTGATGACACATGTGAGTGCTTGGCCAAGCCAGGACTGATTTGATTTGTTCAATCAGTCAGTCATCATAAATTGGAAATCGGGAAACAACAAATAGATAGAGAGAATGATTGTAATCCATGTGTCAGTCCATATGATCTAGAATGGAGGAATATATGATCCCTTATCTAATGGACAAGTCATTGACAAGGTCAGAGTTCGACGGCGGCTTTAAGAACTACGATTGCCAGTTAGGTTTTGAAGTCATACTCAATAATAGTTTTAGACTTATCCAAGTGGGAGACTGTTGGATTAATGTCTAAGTCCATAACTATATTTGGTATGTACTTGACCCGACCCGGTATGGTCCATTTGGGTTGCACTTCACCGACACAATTTATATGGATAGTCTTTTGATAATAGTATATTTATGATTTATATTAATATATTATAAGTTCTAATATATTAATATGGAATCATATTATTTAATTTGTATTGATCAAGAATTAATTTAGAATTAATTAAGTGATCAAAAAGAACTAATTAAATATGGACTCTTATATATATGGAATGGGCCAAGTTCATTTAGGTTGGGCTAAGCTTTCATGGATGGTCCATGGAGCTTTTAACTATTGGGGCTAAGCTCTTAAAGCTTGAAGACATCAAGCTACATCAAAAGGTGTGTCATCTAACTAGAATTTTGTAGTATAGGTGCTTCATAATATGCTAGTTAGGATGAAACCTTGGAATAGTTAATATTTGCATGTATAATAGAGAAAACATAGATCCAAGGTTTATAGGGTTGCATGTACACCATAGGAGTGTTAGAATGCTTACAACATGAACTTCCAAAGCAGCGTTGTCAGTTTGTTGTTCATATTGATCCTTTAGGCTAGATCTTGTAAGATTGTTGTATAGGATCTATACGTGGGAATCGACGAGATGGGATAAATTGTTTTTGAGATATGATATATCCGTGTTAATGATAATAGTTGGATTTACAGGTTTGAGTTATACACTATTATCACATTGTGGGATTGAAACCCCTATGTACTCACCATGTTTCCTAACCCGACCCACTCAATTTATTGTATCACAGGTGGCTATATGAAATATACATTCTGCTGAGAGATTCAAGGAATATTAGGCCACTAGTTTAATTACTATAAGGTTTATAATATTTCGTTATGCTTATGTTTCTGTATTGACCATGACATCCCAATGTTTTAATATAAATAAAATTTATTTCATCATAAATGCTTTGATAATATCATTATCATGTTTTATGGGAACAAATTCCGCAATACTATTTCTCAAAAAGGATACTCTAATTTGTAAATAAGCATAAACAAATCAGTCTTTTCTGGCCGTGAAAATGGGGATGTCATATTTGGTATCAGAGCATTAGTTTAAGCAAACTGACGGATTTATTTCTGGACTTAAACCTAGAATGCTAAGCGATGATCGTGGGGAGTGTGTCTAATATATTTTAGGTAGTACACCTGAATAGACACAAGCACTAGCTTATTTGGGTAAGATGCCTAAATTGTTTTTATGTGCTAAATGATTTATGATGCTTTATGATGCCATTATGTGACAACCGTCAACTTTTGGCCAAGTCAAAGTCAACTAAAGTCAACAAGTCAAACCGGTCAACTCATCTAACCCTTGTATATTAGGGTTTCCATTATGTTTCTTATTGTACAACTCGCAATCTTAATACAAAGTATTACTTAGAGTTTTCACGTGTTCGGAAATTCTAAACCCTAATCAGGGCAAGTGATGAAACTACTCGATAAAACATTATTCCTTAACCCTCGGGAGCATATAACAATCATAACGAGACTTAACGGGATGTAAAAACCTTGCGTTACAAAGCCAAACACTCAAAAAGGTCGCAAACAAAATCTCTCCCAAATCTCTCTCTGTATGAGAAATCTCTCCAAGTGTGTGAAATCTCTCCCAAATCTCTCTCTGTATGAGAAATCTCTCCAAGTGTGTGAAATCTCTCTCAAATCTCTCCCAAATCTCTCTAAGTATGAGAAATCTCTCCCAAATCTCTCCAAGTATGTGAAATCTCTCCTAAATCTCTCTCTGTATGAGAAATCTCTCGACGTATGTGAAATCTCTCCCAAATCTCTCCAAATATGTGAAATCTCTCCCAAATCTCTCTCTGTATGAAAAATCTCTCCAAGTGTGTGAAATCTCTCTCAAATCTCTCCCAAATCTCTCTAAGTATGAGAAATCTCTCCAAGAATGTGAAATCTTCCCTAATCTCTCCAAGTATGTGAAATCTCTCCCAAATCTCTCTCTGTATAAGAAATCTCTCCAAGTGTGTGAAATCTCTCCCACATCTCTCCAAGTATGTGAAATCTCTCCCAAATCTCTCTCTGTATGAGAAATCTCTGCACGTATGTGAAATCTCTCCCAAATCTCTATGTGTATGAGAAATCTCTCCAAGTATGTGAAATCTCTCCCAAATCTCTCTCTGTATGAGAAATCTCTCCAAGTGTGTGAAATCTCTCCCAAATCTCTCTCAAAATCTCTCTCAACTTTTTATAATCACTCGGGGAATCCCGACCCTTAATTTAGTCGAAAACCGCTCGAAAACGGAAGTTTACGCGAAAAACAGCTTTAAGGAGCCGAACCCTCTTAAGGAGCCGAAACCTCTTAAGGAGCCGAACCTCTTAGTACCGAACTTGTCAGAAGCGAACTACACCCTCTCGGACCGAAGCTCAGCAGACCGAACCGAGACCTCGGACCTTCGGTCCCTCCCCCTCGCACCTTCGGCCCCAATCCGAGAAGCATCGCAGACTTCGCCTCTTTGCCCGGTTTTCGACCACGACTTCGTTTTAAGCCCGTTTTTCGTGATTTTAACGCGGGATTTTCACCCAAACTTATATTTTAACATAAGAGACCCTAAATATTCATTTTTTAATTATATTTTGGGGAAAATCCTTGTCCAAGAATAAAATCTATTAGGTGAGATATTTAGGTGGAGTGTTGACTTATCCTTTGGGCAAGGACACAAGTTACCTCCCATACCCACTCCATGACCATCCCTAGTCACTATTCACCCATACCTAGTCAATCATTGTCCTTTTTACACTATTTTTCAGCCATAAACTTGAACAAAAGCTAGAGAAATCCTTATCTCTCCTCCCATTATATTCACTTTTTCTCAAGAAGAACAAACACATCTATTTCACTTTCTCTCTCTAAAATTCGAGATTCAAAGGCTGGTCTTGAGTTTTTCCTCCACATTTGGTAAGTATCTTCCTCCTACACTTAGATATTCTACTATATTTCATCCAAATCATGGATTGCTTACACAAATATCGTCATAATTATTGTTAGATCTTCAAATCTTCAAGCATCTCCCAAGTGTTCTTGAGTTGAACACTTCTTTTCTTCATCATCCATCTACTGAATTCACTCAAGGTGAGTTCATACCCCTACATTTTCATGTTTTCATCAAGTTTTAGGGGGGGAATACAAGTTAAAACACCAAAAACTTAACTAAATTCAAACAACAGCTTTCATCAGAAACGTTGAGTCTTATTCACGGACTGTTTTGACCATCTTAAACTTAATATCTTTCAAAACTGTTTAATATGAAACTAGTTCAGGTTCATACCTTTAAAATGACTACTTGTACATCTCCATACGATTTTTCTACAATTTATGGTGATTTTTACAAAACTGCCTATCATTTCAGAAACGAATTCGGACCAGTCTGTGAATATGAACATTTAAACACCAGTTATAGACTCCTAAAAATCATAATAAAAATTATGAACAAACTACACACAATGTCTAAACTCTCAAAATTTACGGAATCAGTTTTCGACTCCGTATGATTTTTCTATAATTATTCCAAGAACAGGAACAGAAAAGATAAAACTAGTAAATTGTTAATAACTCATTTACACCTTGTAACTTGCTGAGCAAGGTGTGTATTATCATATATAAATACATGTTGTTTATATTACATGTCTTTTACCTCATTATAAAGGTTTACATCATATACAAAGAAGATTTCTACCATTACAAAATGTTTTTGATAAGCTATAATAGGTATAGTTTATGTTTCCATTAACACAACAAACACATTGCGGAAGGTTTTATTCCCACAGAAAAAGGTTTTACACTCACGCACACTACACGTAAACTTGTTAACGTAAATTGTGAGACATTCTTTTTAGTACTCCTAGAGTACGGTTTAAAATTCCTGGTAGTTATAACCAGAGTCTCTTGTAGGGAGAACGTGATAGTTGTGTATAGATCTATATTGGGTTTGACAAACCACACCTGAGCTGCATGCAACAGCTAGACCGGCAGCTCTGGGGTGACAAGTGTCATTATCTATTTCGACGCCTGAGAAACGTCGTGGCAGGTTCATTAGTCATAGTATGGTTATAGCGACTCACATAGGGAGTTAACAACACATAAAGTTTACGGGGATTTTATAAATCAAAAAGGGTTTTATGTCGATTTAAAATCACTTTTATATCAATAAGTATGGATATTACTTATACACTTTTGGTCTTGGAATTAAAGACTACACATCACTCACATGGGGTATTAACAAAACATAAGATTTACGGGTTTTACTTCAAAAATTAAACGAGTTTATGTCGATTTAAACTTGCATAAATTACTTTAAGTATGGAAAAATGCTTGTACATGTTGGTCTTGACTTTTAAGACTACAATGCATTTTATAAGGATAATATTGGATTTTTCTTGGTATCACACATTTCATTACAAAGATCGGTTTCCAAACTCCTCATCTAAAAATCTTATGAACTCACCAACTTAATTGTTGACACTTTTTCAAAACTACTTGTATTCTCAGGAAATCAACGAAACCAGGTAACCACAAGCTTTTGAGGATGGAACGCTGCGGCGTTGAACAGCTATTTTTATTTCATGTTGTAATCAATCATTGAAATATGTAACACTTGAAACCATGTAATTCTTTTCCTATTATATTTATGATTGGTTGTATTGCTTTGATCACTATTATACTCGTTGTTGTGATACTATATATGAAGTCCGCCACCCCCGGACGTTTCCGCCATCCTTGGTGTGGGGGTGTGACAGATTGGTATCAGAGCATTGTTTATAGTGAACTTAGTATATCGAACCACATAAGATATACAACTATAAATACGTTGGGACTAAAAGTCTCTGATTAAACAATTTCAAAACAATTATACTTTTAGAAATGAAATAGTTTCTTGTTAAAAGTATGAGTACATATATACATACTAGTATAGTATCATATCTAGGACAATACAAAAGTAAAACGAGGAGTTGGACACTACGAGTAGACCTTGGGATATGTAATCAGACTTGGGATGAATATAGTCTTATCAACTATATTTATCCGAGGTGTGACTAATGTATGCCGGGGCATGGTCGTAGTGAGCAACAAGCCTAAAAACTTCCCATACAAGAAAGTTACTAAGAACCAAACATAACATTTAAAATACTATAGGAGTATTTTGAAATATTATAACTTATGTGAAAACTAAACAGATCCCTATTAATAGGTCTATAGTCACTAAGTGGATACTCTAAAGTTATATACAACTTAGAGATCATAGACTTAGAATCTGTGGTCATTGCCTTACTTCCTTTTCCTTGTTTGGATGTGGACCTAAGGTAGGATCACTTATTCGAAGGTCTATCATATCTTTGTTATATATGTAATTAGTATACACTATGTCATTATAGAAGTAACTAATGAGGATCAAACCCTTATACGTATTTCTAGGAATACGACTAATATATGCTTCCCACCCCTCCTATTCTCGCACGTATAACATAGCAAGATTCTACTTACCGAGCGACCCCTACTTTCCCAACCAGGGGAAATGGTGGATGGTTATGAGAAGAATCAGAAGGGGTGCTGGAGGTGATCAACCCTCCATACATAGCCAGGGTTCCCGTGAACCGTTTCGACTACATCGGACCTGTGCCCCGTTGGGCAACCGTGATCGAGGGTTGGAGTCGACAGCAAGGACAACGATTACCATTTGGAGACCAACGAGGTTGCTATGACCTCAACCACGGGGGACCGACTGACAGAGCCCTCCCGGCGAAGACCTGACAGATCGCGAACATCGGGGATTAAAACAGGGAGACTGCAAATCGAGTTTGGAAACTGCGCGCTACTACAGACACTACCATCTCACGTACCTGAGACTTGGAAAGAGACTGCTATTTCAGAGACCAACTTCTTAAGGACCTTATCGCCGCTCGGGCGGAGGCAAAGGAGTAACAGGGTAGACGCAGGGCACTCGAAGAGAGAATGGTTGTAGCCAAGCGTCGATTGGCAGAGCTGCAAGGTGCATCAACTTTGTCTCAGGCATCACAAGGGACGGATCGTCGCGAATAGAGTTCATGCTGCTCACAAGACCTTGTAGAGTAGGTTTATGAGTATGCGTTGGCGCTACTCTTTTCTATGTGTAAGCTCAACACTGCGATTTAAGTGGTTATACCAATCGGGGGATCTATTTGCTGTCAAAACTTTTCCTTGCATGGATGTGATGTAGACCTACATCGAGGTCAAAATTTTCTCTGAAACCATAATTACTAGAATCATATCAACAAAATAGGCTTACGGCAGACCCATTAGGCTCAAAGGCCTATTAAGTCTTACTCATGCAACTAAACATACATCAAGTGGTCGTAAGAAGGACCTAGCTTGGATCAAATTACAAGGTTTCACTTGGATACATAACTACTAAAATACATGGGTTTATTATAGACTTTCATTAGGAATTGCTTTCAGAACCATAAAAATCGAAATACAATACACTTAGAACTAAGATAAACTTAGTTAGATAACACACGATGCATAGCCCTTTCTAACGACACATTATCGTCTCACCTTTAAAACATTTTGGTTGAAAGGTGCCTTCTTCGTAGACCTATAGGGTGTGATCATACCAGCACTAATACATCGGATTCCATCAGAACTCCTCAGCTAAGAGTGTTTTGGCAAAGATAGTAACTAGGATGGGTAAACGTAACATTCGTACAAAACCTACTTCTACCCATTTCCGTAACTCCATCTCGGGAGTGTTTAGCAGAAACACTAAGAATAGTGCAGCAATGTGCGAAATTTATATATGTGAATATAAATTGTAAGAATGCACTTGAGGTAATCATCCCCACTCACGAAATCGTTCTTCATCATGAAACAAAATTATGTCTTCACCAAGAGGTAACCAACCAACTAGCAACGCGCCAACCCTGCAGATAGACTATGTTACTTTTCAAGCTGCAGTCACGACAGCCGTGGCAGCCGTCATGACGCAACTCAATGCTAACCACGCCAGCGGGCGCGGAGATGGTGTCGGAAATACTAACCGCAATAACAATCAAAAACACCAGCGGGCGTCCACCAACGAAGGCGCCTCAGGCCACAAACCTAAGAACAAGAAACGAGAGTTTTGGGACAAAAAGAAGTGCAACCTATCTCAAAAACGCATAAAGAGACAACAATCCGTGGCTTCCCCTGTAATTACAACAGCAGTCACGACTCATGCCTCGACAATAGCCACAAGGTCTGTCACCCATGCATCGGTCAGACAATATATGGGAACACTCCCAAAGTGTAACAAGTGTGGCTACCATCACAATGGGGTTTGTGATGGGTTTTGGGTAAAACAAATAAACTAGAAAAACAATTCCTAAGTTCACATGCAACCTACTTTGGATCTATGTTTTAACTATTGAACATATAACTTTGAATTGCAAAACAAGAACCCTAGAGGAGAAAGGCGAATTTCGAAATTAACAAACTAGGGTTTAAGAGTTACATACCTTTTCAATTGTTATAGCAAACAATTGACAATCCTCTTGATCTTGATCTTGATCTTCTTGGAAGCTTAGCACCACAAATGTAATGCCTCTAATGGAATCACACCCAAGAACTAGCAAGAAGGAAACTAGAAGGAGAGAGAGAGAGAGAGAGAGAGAGAGAGAGAGAGAGAGTATGCAATTTTCGGCCTATGGTTTCTTCCAAGGTAGGAGTGGCCGAAATTGTGAGCTAGGAGGCTCCTTATATAGCTGAGGGATCTAGGGCTTAGGGAAAACCCTAATGCTCCTTTGCTTATGGCCTAAGCAAACCCAAGGGCCTTATCCTAAACCCCTTGGACGAAATCCTTAGGGTTTCCCCTATAGATTTCGTCCACCTCCTTCCAAGGAGGTTCTGGAGCCTTCCACTCAACTATTAAATAATTGCAAACTAGTCCCTGCACTTTATAATTAATACTTTTAACCCCAAAATTAATTCTGATTAATTTCTGGCTAACTATTAATTAAACATAATGATTTCTAATTAATATATTAATCCATTAACATATTAATAAATCATTTATATTAATTTATTAATCTTATAAATTAATATCTCTCCTTTCATAATTTCCTTGTCCAGTTGCTAGGTTGAGGGCAACCCAAAAGGACTGTGCTGCAATCAATTCAAGTACATACCAATTATAGTTATGGGCTTAGACACCTAATCCAACAGTCTCCCACTTGGATAAGTCTGTAACTATAATTGCTAGTATGCCTTCTAAATTTGACCAGCAAATTGTAGCTTCCAAAAGCTGCTGCTGAACTCTGACCCAGTCAGTTACGTGTCCTTAGATAAGTGATCATATAATCCTTCGTTCTGCAAGATATCCCCAGACATAAGACATGGAACGTAATCAATCTCTTTGTCCAGAATCTATGTTTCCCGATTTCTGATTTGTGATGATGTAGGACTTCTAATTGAACACATCAATTTAGTCCTGGCTGGGCCCAACACATAAGTCAACACCAAATCATCGAGGGGCCCACAGATATCGCTTTTTCGGTTAGGGCAAAAGGAACGAATAAACGTTGACTCATATGCTTGTATCTCTTACTCATCAAATTATACATGACAATACGTTTTATAACACCAAGTTACTGATGTGTTTTCATATCACCAATGTATAACCGACTTTGTAAATTACAACTCATATATCTTCGTTTTAAGATTATAAGATATTATCGTCTCAGTATTACTCGTGATGAATTCCATGATGTGATACTCTGAGCGAGGGTTTATCCAATACTCAAATCTCAATTTCTGAGTACTCATGAACGTTGCAACAATTCTATTGCCATATCTATCCTTAGACAATCTACAATCCAGTTCATGACAGTCTTAATTCACTACTTACTTCCAAAAGTACGAGCGACTATGGAGTTTGAATAATCAAATTATTCGGGAATTAAAACATGCAAAATATGAAACACAATAACAAACAATCGACAAAAGGCAGTAACCAAACTTATAAACAATACTTTATTATTTAATCACCAAAAGTCAATTACATTTACTTTGTTACAAGTTTCAGAACAAAACTAATCTAACTACTAAAACTAATATCATCTTTCAGTCCTATGCTCCGAGCATGTTGAATATGCTTAGCCCTACTCAGACCCTTTGTGAGGGGATCTGCTGGGTTATCTTCAGATGACACCTTCTTTACTACAAGATGGCCTTCTTCTACTCTATGTCTGATAAAATGGTACTTTCTGTCGATATGTCTGGTTTTACCATGATCTTTTGGTTCCTTTGTCAAGGCAACCGCTCCTTCATTATCGCCGAACAGTTCCATAGGCTCCTGGATGGTAGGAACAACTCCGAGATCTCCGATGAAGTTCCTTAACCAAGCTGCTTCTTTCGACGCTTCATTCGCTGCTATGTACTCTGATTCACAAGTAGAATCAGCCACCGTATCTAGCTTGGAACTTTTCCAAGTAACCGCTCCTCCATTCAGTAAAAATACCCAGCCAGATTGAGAACGGAAGTTATCTCTATCCGTTTGAAAACTGGCATCACTGTAACCATCTACTCTCAAAATATCATTGCCACCAAGCACAAGGACCCAGTCGTTTGTCCTTCGCAAATACTTGAGTATATTCTTAACCGATATCCAATGAGCTCTACCCGGGTTTCCCTGATAACGACTGACCATGCTCAAAGCAAATGCCACATCAGGGCGAGTACATGTCATAGCGTACATGATCGATCCGGCAGCGGAAGCATAAGGTACACGACTCATGTCTGCTATTTCCTCATCTGTACTCGGGCATTGAGTCTTACTCAATTTGGTATTGCTTTGGATATGTAGCTCTCCCTTCTTGGAATTTTCCATACTAAACCTCTTTAGTACCTTATCCAAGTATGTGCTCTGACTAAGTCCAATTAGTCTCTTCTTTCTATCTCTCAATATTCTAATCCCAAGAATATAGGCAGCTTCTCCAAGGTCTTTCATGGCAAAACAGTTTCCAAGCCAAGACTTAACATCTTTCAAGGTTGGAACGTCGTTACCAATGAGTAATATGTCATCGACATATAACACCAGAAAAGTTACTATACTCCCACTAGCCTTGATATACACACAAAACTCATCTTTACTTCTAGAGAAACCAAACTCTTTGACTTTCTCATGGAAGCAAAGATTCCAGCTGCGAGATGCTTGTTTCAATCCATAAATGGATTTCTCAAGCCTGCACACTCTATTGGGAAACTTTGCATCAACAAAACCTTCTGGCTGATTCATGTAAACATCCTCAGCCAACTTCCCATTAAGGAAAGCAGTCTTGACATCCATCTGCCAGATTTCATAGTCGTGAAAGGCAGCTATGGCGAGCAATATCCTAATAGATTTAATCTTAGCTACTGGCGAGAAGGTCTCATCATAGTCAACCCCTGGGGTTTGAGTGAAACCTTTTGCAACCAGTCGAGCCTTGAATGTGTGCACATTTCCATCCATGTCTGTCTTCTTCTTGAAGATCCATTTGCACCCAACTGTCTTACGACCTGGTGCACTATCTCCTCACTTTCCTTTAGCCCCTGTGAATCAGAACAGATGTGAAAACCACATCCTGTATCAAGGACCCATGAACGAGAAGATAATGAGTTATTAGAAGAAATAGTGTAAATACCTGCCGAAGATGGCTTTACTTTGCCATCTTTAATGTCTTGCAGATATTGTGGGCATGATCTCTTCCAATGCCCATTTTGATTGCAATAAAAGCAAACGGCCTCCTTTGGATCAGAAACATGGGGAGTGGTAGCATTGGGCTTAGCCTTTGGGCCATTACTAGATGACCCAACTTGATCCTTGCTCTTCCAGTTTTGCTTAGGAGGACCTTTCCTCTTTTTCCCCTTTCCCAGTCCAATGGCCAAGACAGGGGCACTTGCAGGAGTGGAGGCTATACTTTTACCCTTCATCCCTGCTTCAGCTGTCTGCAACAAGTTGTGCAATTGGGCCAGAGTCTGCTCAGTGTTGTTCAAATGGTAAGTTAGAATAAACTGACCATAACAATCAGGTAGTGAGTTCAAGACCATGTCAATGGCCAATTCCTCATCAAAGTGAATGTTGAGCTTGACCAAACGCTCTATGTAGCGTTGCATTCTTTGCACATGAGACACAACCGACTCCCCTTCTTTCATCTTGCAAGCCATGAGTGACTTGACTACTTCAAACTTTTCTTGACGAGCTCGCTTATGGTACTTTTCCATAAAGTCCTTGTCCATCTCAAAAGGCCAGTAGTCCTCATAGTACCTCTGCAGTTCTGGGGACATGGTTGCCACCATGATGCATGCCACTTTGGTAGCATCGTCGTAATGTTTCTTGTAGGCAGCGTATTCTTCAGGAGTAGCTTTTGACTCATCAAGCTCTTTGAGCTCCTTTTCAAGGACATATTCTTTGTCCTCAAATCGAAGCGCCATCTTGATGTTATGCATCCAATCGTTATAGTTAGAGCCATCCATAACGACTTTGGAGCAAATGTTGAGCAAAGAGAAGTTGTGGTTGGAGGAGGATGAAGCAGAAGTGTTTCCAGGAGTAGACATCTAAAAAGAAAGAAAGTTTTAGTTAGATTTCAAGATACCTTAATATAATAACCCAAAGATATAATATCAAGGTTAGGATCCAACTATGAAGATTCACAACTTAGAAATGGGATGCCGAGATCCAAGTGTAAATTTCATAAAGGTAGGTGAATGACGATTCACCAATTCCACCATTAGACGAAATAAACGAAGTGAAATTCCTAATTCTTTTGAGATACATTGAAACTATTCAATGGCATGTTTTAATCTCAGATTATGCTCTTCTATTTGTGACTGGGATGCCGAGGATCACAAACAAGATGTGAATAACCATGCAAATGTGCTTGGTAACCTCATTGTCTTTATCATTAACTATTGATGTGCTGGTAAACCACACATGCTCCATCAAAATGACAATTATGAGATACCCATTACTACTCTTTATTAGTGCCTTTTAGTGTGCTGGTTAACCACACACGCTCCACTAACGGCCAATAAAGCATAATGTGCAATTTCATGGATTAGCATACTTTTCACATTTTTCCTAAAGTAACTAGAGTTGGGATTTTTGTAAAATAATGTTCTAGTACTTTCTTTAATAACATTATAATTTTAATGAGATGTAGTTGTCCTATCAAACCCGTTCTGCTATCGACCCTCCACTAATCAAGGAAGCGGTGGGTGAGAGTGGACACCCATTCAACTACCATTTTATAGGCAGTTTCCTTATACCCCCCTTATAGACTAGCTTCGTGAATGAGGCATACTAGCGATTTGACTGACCATATTCTTATACATATATAATATTAAACTTTTAATTATAATACATATATAAGGTGTGTTTTAAACTTTTTAAAACTTTAAGGTTTATATATAAATTTCGAAAATTAAGACATTAATTTTAAATTTAAAATAAACCAAATAACTAGATTTAATATTTATCTATTAATTAACTTTTAACTAATTTATTAAATCTTGTAAGGATTATCTAATTAAATTAAACAATTAATTTAATCCTAATTCATATCCCTTATAGATTTCAAAAATATGGGGATAGGATAATTTCCTTATTTTTCTCAATTATCCAATAAGGCAACTATTATCCAAAACAAGGAAACCCAAAAAATACTAGCATATTTCAAAAATCAAGGGAGGAGGCTAGGGTTTTCCAAAACCCTAACCCTAATTTCGATTAGGGTTCATGGAGGCTAGGGTTTTTCGAAAACCCTTTGAACCAAAACCCTAAAATCGAAAATTTGGCATTTAGGGTTAATGGCTATAAACCCTAATTTGCAATTCAACTATTATAGCAATTCAATTTAAAACAAACAATGGCTCTGATACCACTGATGGGTTTTGGGTAAAACAAATAAACTAGAAAAACAATTCCTAAGTTCACATGCAACCTACTTTGGATCTATGTTTTAACTATTGAACATATAACTTTGAATTGCAAAACAAGAACCCTAGAGGAGAGAGGCTAATTTCGAAATTAACAAACTAGGGTTTAAGAGTTACATACCTTTCAATTGTTATAGCAAACAATTGACAATCCTCTTGATCTTGATCTTGATCTTCTTGGAAGCTTAGCACCACAAATGTAATGCCTCTAATGGAATCACACCCAAGAACTAGCAAGAAGGAAACTAGAAGGAGAGAGAGAGGGAGTATGCAATTTTCCGCCTAGGGTTTCTTCCAAGGTAGGAATGGCCGAAATTGTGAGCTAGGAGGCTCCTTATATAGCTGAGGGATCTAGGGTTTAGGGAAAACCCTAATGCTCCTTTGCTTAGGGCCTAAGCAAACCCAAGGGCCTTATCCTAAACCCCTTGGACGAAATCCTTAGGGTTTCCCCTATAGATTTCGTCCACCTCCTTCCAAGGAGGTTCTGGAGCCTTCCACTCAACTATTAAATAATTCCAAACTAGTCCCTGCACTTTATAATTAATACTTTTAACCCCAAAATTAATTCTGATTAATTTCTGGCTAACTATTAATTAAGCATAATGATTTATAATTAATATATTAATCCATTAACATATTAATAAATCATTTATATTAATTTATTAATCTTATAAATTAATATCTCTCATTTCATAATTTCCTTGTCCAGTTACTAGGTTGAGGGCAACCCGAAAGGACTGTGCTGCTATCAATTCAAGTACATACCAATTATAGTTATGGGCTTAGACACCTAATCCAACAGTTTTCCGAGTGCCGCACTGTAAAAATTGCAACAAGAATGGACATACTTCCCGCTTCTGCAGGACCCAGACCCAACGCATCGCTTCAGTCCCCAATGCCAGTGTAAGTCCAGTATGCCACCTATGCGGTGGAATGGGACACTTCAAGAGAGACTGTCCAACTGAGAAGAATGACGGGGGAGCAGGAGGAGTGTGATGAACAAACCAGCAGGAGCAACAAGGAAACCTTATTAGGACTTTTTTAATGTTTCCAACAAACAAAAACGTTTAAGTACCATATGTTTGTAATGAATTTGGTATGCTTGCTAAAATTACCGTCTTTCAAAAAGTAGTTAAAATACTCCCTTGTTCAAATCAAATCAAAGACACTCGTATATGACCTTAAGATCATTACCGGTGAGCTGTGACGACTTTGTGTATACATCAGGGTTAATTATAGTCAAGTACTAAAGACTTAAAGCGAATAATTCCATCCTGACTCCTGTTCCATGTCTAGTAGTGGGGTTAGGGTACAGCCACTCACACGACGATTTCACCAACACCAAATTATACGCGACTTGCATATACCCCTCGATCATAGAGTGACCTGTCGGGGATCATGATATAAAGTATCATTACTAGCTATCAGAACACACTCACTACCAGTGCTAGCTGTTGTGGTATGAATCATCTGCAGTAATAATAACATCGAACAAAACGGAACACACTGAAAAGAAACACAAGATACTCTATCACTTTAACGAACATTTCTTACGAATACAGCTTAACACATGTTTTACCTAAAAAGATATTTTTGTCGTTATTCAATTTCGATTGGTATAGTCCTCACCTTCCCGATTAAACGGCTACGAAAGGACCCTTCACCTAACCCACTGAATATCGAAACCTTCGTCTCCCATAAACACAAATCCGACACGGACCTCCAGGCCATCTCTTGCTGCAAATCCCCAAAACACTCACCAGAGGAGTATTATACCTTCCGAAACCTTACCACAAGTATTTCCAGAAGACCCTTCGGGAATGTCACGCATGCACCAGATAAGGTTCAAGCACAGAAGCTTGGGACGAATACGGTTAGTCTATCCTTACTAAGTGTCTACGTGAGGATAATACATAATTAAGATTCTACAGACATTGGATGTGTGTTTCTGCCCTATTTCCTGTTCCTTGTCTGGTTGTGGACTTGGGGCAGAGTCACCCATTCAACTGTCTCACCAACCTTAATTACATACGACCTATATGCACAAGTTGATGATAGATGGACCATGTACGAGTCCTACCATGAACTTCGGGACCAGGCTACCCAGGGGTGCGAGTGAACATTCTACCATCCGAATAAGTCTAGTCGTGTAAACCAAACCCATATGTTCCCTACCGATCCAATCAGACGAGAAACAGTAAAGTAGGCCCTATGCAGCGCTCCGAGGATAAGTTATCACTTATGACTTAGTGCAAATTCGAGAAAGGCTGAAAGCATCTCGAGAGCACGGCAAAACCCGAATAAGTCTTATCTCCTATATAAAAACACAGGGTTTTTACTAGTGAATCTATGATGGCTAGTGTAAACATTATGGTCATATCTCATTAAGATTCTATGGACTTAGAATGTGGGATTCCGCCTCATTTCCTGTTCCTTGTTTGGTTGTGGGCTTAAGGAGGGGTCACCCATCTGAATGCCCTTGCAATATTAATGATATACGATTAGTTTACACCAAGCAATTATAAAAGATCTGGCAGGACTTATAATGCAAATTTCATCACAAATTGTTGAAGCATTCGTAATAGTAGTACTCACTAACTACAACCTCGATATTCGTAATAAGAACAACAAGGATAGAACGGGGAGCATAAATGGCACACATAGAATACACTATCATTCCAAAATGATAACTCCTTTAAAATCGACTCAGCTCAAGTTACAATAAGAAATTCCAAGGTCGTCATTTAACATCAGGAGGATTGGTCCCCGCCATATCAATTTCTTGTACTACGAAAAGTTCCCCCATCTTTCCTCCAAATTCTTGAAGTCCCAGTCGAAACACTAATTTCGGGACGAAATTCTTTCTAACGGGGGGATGATGTGACAACCGTCAACTTTTGGCCAAGTCAAAGTCAACTAAAGTCAACAAGTCAAACCGGTCAACTCATCTAACCCTTGTATATTAGGGTTTCCATTATGTTTCTTATTGTACAACTCGCAATCTTAATACAAAGTATCGCTTAGAGTTTTCACGTGTTCGGAAATTCTAAACCCTAATCAGGGCAAGTGATGAAACTAGTCGATAAAACATTATTCCTTAAGCCTTAGGGGCATATAACAATCATAACGAGACTTAACGGGATGTACAAACCTTGCGTTACAAAGCCAAACACTCAAAAAGGTCGCAAACGAAATCTCTCCCAAATCTCTCTCTGTATGAGAAATCTCTCCAAGTGTGTAAAATCTCTCCCAAATCTCTCTCTGTATGAGAAATCTCTCCAAGTGTGTGAAATCTCTCTCAAATCTCTCCCAAATCTCTCTAAGTATGAGAAATCTCTCCCAAATCTCTCCATGTATGTGAAATCTCTCCCAAATCTCTCTCTGTATGAGAAATCTCTCGAAGTGTGTGAAATCTCTCCCAAATCTCTCCAAATATGTGAAATCTCTCCCAAATCTCTCTCTGTATGAGAAATCTCTCCAAGTGTGTGAAATCTATCCCAAATCTCTCTAAGTATGAGAAATCTCTCCAAGAATGTGAAATCTTCCCAAATCTCTCCAAGTATGTGAAATCTCTCCCAAATCTCTCTCTGTATGAGAAATCTCTCCAAGTGTGTGAAATCTCTCCCAAATCTCTCCAAGTATGTGAAATCTCTCCCAAATCTCTCTCTGTATGAGAAATCTCTCCAAGTATGTGAAATCTCTCCCAAATCTCTCTCTGTATGAGAAATCTCTCCAAATGTGTGAAATCTCTCCCAAATCTCTCTCAAAATCTCTCTTAACTTTTTATAATCACTCGGGGCATCCCGACCCTTAATTTAGTCGAAAACCGCTCGAAAACGGAAGTTTACGCGAAAAACAGCTTTAAGGAGCCGAACCCTCTTAAGGAGTCGAACCCTCTTAAGGAGCCGAACTTGTCAAAAGCGAAACTGTCAGAAGCGAACTACACCCTCTCGGACCGAAGCTCAGCAGACCGAACCGAGACCACGGACCTTCAGTCCCTCCCCCTCGCACCTTCGGCCCCAATCCGAGAAGCCTCGCAGACTTTGCCTCTTTGCCCGGTTTTCGACCACGACTTCGTTTTAAGCCCGTTTTTCGTGATTTTAATGCGGGATTTTCACCTAAACTTATATTTTAATATAAGAGACCCTAAATATTCATTTTTTAATTATATTTTGGGGAAAATCCTTGTCCAAGAATAAAATCTATTAGGTGAGATATTTAGGTGGAGTGTTGACTTATCTTTTGGACAATGACACAAGTTACCTCCCATACCTACTCCATGACCATCCCTAGTCACTATTCACCCATACCTAGTCAATCATTGTCCTTTTTACACTCTTTTTCAGCCATAAACTTGAACAAAAGCTAGAGAAATCCTTATCTCTCCTGACACTATATTCACTTTTTCTCAAGAAGAACAAACACATCTATTTCACTTTCTCTCTCTAAAATTCGAGATTCAAAGGCTGGTCTTGAGTTTTTCCTCCACATTTGGTAAGTATCTTCCTCCTACACTTAGATATTCTACTATATTTCATCCAAATCATGGATTGCTTACACAAATATCGTCATAATTATTGTTAGATCTTCAAATCTTCAAGCATCTCCCAAGTGTTCTTGAGTTGAACACTTCTTTTCTTCATCATCCATCTACTGAATTCACTCAAGGTGAGTTCATACCCCTACATTTTCATGTTTTCATCAAGTTTTAGGGGGGGAATACAAGTTAAAACACCAAAAACTTAACTAAATTCAAACAACAGCTTTCATCAGAAAAGTTGAGTCTTATTCACGGACTGTTTTGACCATCTTAAACTTAATATCTTTCAAAACTGTTTAATATGAAACTAGTTCAGGTTCATACCTTTAAAATGACTACTTGTACATCTCCATACGATTTTTCTACAATTTATGGTGATTTTTACAAAACTGCCTATCATTTCAGAAACGAATTCGGACCAGTCTGTGAATATGAACATTTAAACACCAGTTATAGACTCCTAAAAATCATAATAAAAATTATGAACAAACTACACACAATGTCTAAACTCTCAAAATTTACGGAATCATTTTTCGACTCCGTATGATTTTTCTATAATTATTCCAAGAACAGGAACAGAAAAGATAAAACTAGTAAATTGTTAATAACTCATTTACACCTTGTAACTTGCTAAGCAAGGTGTGTATTATCATATATAAATACATGTTGTTTATATTACATGTCTTTTACCTCATTATAAAGGTTTACATCATATACAAAGAAGATTTCTACCATTACAAAATGTTTTTGATAAGCTATAATAGGTATAGTTTATGTTTCCATTAACACAACAAACACATTGCGGAAGGTTTTATTCCCACAGAAAAAGGTTTTACACTCACGCACACTACATGTAAACGTGTTAACGTAAATTGTGAGACATTCTTCTTAGTACTCCTAGAGTACGGTTTAAAATTCCTGGTAGTTATAACCAGAGTCTCTTGTAGGGAGAACGTGATAGTTGTGTATAGATCTATATTGGGTTTGACAAACCACACCTAAGCTGCATGCAACAGCTAGACCGGCAGGTCTGGGGTGACAAGTGTCATTATCTATTTCGACGCCTGAGAAACGTCGTGGAAGGTTCATTAGTCATAGTATGGTTATAGCGACTCACATAGGGAGTTAACAACACATAAAGTTTACGGGGATTTTATAAATCAAAAAGGGTTTTATGTCGATTTAAAATCACTTTTATATCAATAAGTATGGATATTACTTATACACTTTTGGTCTTGGAATTAAAGACTACACATCAGTCACATGTGGTATTAACAAAACATAAGATTTACGGGTTTTACTTCAAAAATTAAACGAGTTTATGTCGATTTAAACTTGCATAAATTACTTCAAGTATGGAAAAATACTTGTACATTTCGGTCTTGACTTTTAAGACTACAATGCATTTTATAAGGAAAATATTGGATTTTTCTTGGTATCACACAACTCATTACAAAGATCGGTTTCCAAACTCATCATCTAAAAAGCTTATGAACTCACCAACTTAATTGTTGACACTTTTTCAAAACTACTTGTATTCTCAGGAAATCAACGAAACCAGGTAACCACAAGCTTTTGAGGATGGAACGCTGCGGCGTTGAACAACTATTTTTATATAATGTTGTAATCAATCATTGAAATATGTAACACTTGAAACCATGTAATTCTTTTCCTATTATATTTATGATTGGTTGTATTGCTTTGATCACTATTATACTCGTTGTTATGATACTATACATGAAGTCTGCCACCCCCGGACGTTTCCGTCATCCTTGGTTTGGGGGCGTGACACATTATTTGGTCGGATCTATGGTCTGTTGTCGACTAGATCAGGAAATTTTATTTGCTCAGGTTTCTAAACGTTTAATTACGATATTAGAAGTGGCATGTAACTTTTTAGAGTGATAAGGAGATTTATACGTCTATCTTAAATAAAGATTTACCTATCTTAATTCTCTTCATTGCACGGCGAACGTCTGATTGGGCGTATACATCGACATTGTAAGAACTCGAAGCGGATTAGAAAACGTTAATGAAAATACTAATGGAAACCCTCAGCCTGAGCCATGAGTGATTGAGCGTGCACCAAAGGTAGTAGCTGCACCCGAGCCAATCATGATGGTGGGAGTACAAGCCATGATTCAAATGATGTTGGATCGTCACATGGAAGAAACAAGGTGTCTACTTCAACAAAATAGGGATGCCCTTACTATGCCTGTTGAACAGCCTGAACTGAACATCAAACAGTTAGAGGAGGGAAATTACAGACGTACTGTGAGTCAAGCTGAACCCCGAGTGGTTAGAAGATATAACCAAGATGAAGGAATTAAAAGGATCAGATGCAAGTATAAAGACTTCACGACTTGCAAACCATCAACAATTACTGGGAAAGAAGATCCAATTGGAGTTATGGACTGGATCTATGAGATTGAGCTAGCTTTCATAACATGTGGTTGCAAGGGCAAGCTGCAAACCACTTATATTGTGTGTCAGTTTAGGGGTAGGGCTATTCATTAGTGAAACACTTTGGGAAAGATCATAAGCCCCAATGAGCCACTACAAATGACACAGACATAATTCTTGGTACACTTTAAAACGCAAGTTCTGTTCCGCCCAAAACATGCTAGAGCTGGAGAACCAGTTTCTGACATTGAAAAAGGCAACATGTCCATTGATGAGTATACCAATGCCTTCACAGAAAAGATGGAGTTTTCTTTGCACATCGTCCCTGACGAGCTAACAAAAATCGGTAAGTATACAAAGGGATTACCATGGGAGTACAATGTGCCAGTGCACCAAGCACCTACTCTTGAGGCGGCCATCTGGGCTGCTAAGTCTGTTGAAGAAATGATCAAACGCAGAATCGCCAATAAGGTTGAAGTTGGCAAGTGGAGGAAGTTTGAGGGGTCTTCAAGATCCGTCAAGAAAAATAGGTTCCCGAAGTCTGACCCCAACAACAAGAGCTATGGGGATAGCAATGAAGAAAAATAGAGTGACCAGTGTAGAAGGAAGCACATTGGGAGATGCTCTAAAGAGGTGACCTGCTTAAAATGCGGGAAGATTGGTCACTTTTCCAATGAATGCACAACCAAGAGAGAATTCTACTTTAAGTGTGGTGAAGAAGGACACTTCAAGCAAGACTGCCCAAAGAGGGAAGGAGCTACAAAGCCAAGCGCACTACCAAAGCCAAAGGCAAGAGCATTCCAAATGATCCTTAATGAAGCAGGCGAGGATACAAGGGATTAGGAGTAAGGATCTATAAAGTAGCCATATAAATAGTATCTTATGGTGTAGCCTAATATAAGAGGCATAGTATAGGGTGAACTTGAACACCTATGTAATCGTTTCAAGAAATAATATAAACCTTGGTTATGTTATCTGATGTGTTAAGTTGCTATATGATTTTTCTTGTGTGTTGACTTGGAGAATTGCAAGACAATACTTGGAACATGTATGAGTAGGTGTGGAAGGTAATAGAGGCCCATACTACCGGAAGCACAGGACTCACACTTGGATCAGGGAAAGTCACAAGGTTACCAAGACTAGTAACTGATTCCGTTTTGTTCATGTATGTCGTTACCATTGTTTCGATAATGACTAATAAGATGATTGTTTTTCCGACCCTAGTGGTCATATCAAATCAAGTCCGGTTAAGATGAGTGTGTTACGTGGTTCAGAGAACCAAGTTCGATGTTGTATCCAACTTAAACCAAAGGATTGAAGTGAAAGATAATCGAAGCAATCAACAGAAGTGTTACGATCATTGTTAAAGTAAGAATCTTGTAGCTAGAAGTGCTACATGCTAGAATGTGATTACCACATTAGAACATGAAGGAAGGTATCTTTCATTCTGGAATTTGACTCTAAAATACATGAGTCTAAGCGTTGCATCATACGATGAGAGATCATTAGAATATGACACATCGGTCTATCACGATAATCGAAGTAAAGAACTTATCTCAAGTTAAGTCTGTTTACGAAGGAGCAGGAGTCTCAAATAAAGATTAGCTTTTGTAACTTGAAGGTTACGATTGAAAAGTTCAACATAGTATAGATTGAGCACTGTCAGCAGTCAAGAAGTCCAAGAGTTGGATACTCATTTGAGAGGACATAAGAGTTACGTTTATTACCGAGGATGAAAAGACAACGTATGGAGTCATTACAAGCCCTGTTGTGTTGATGATTCTGGGACGTAATCATGCTAAGGGGGAGATAAATGTAACGCCCACAGATTCGAGCTATGCAATTTAGAGACAATAAGTGTTAAAAATGATATTTTGATAGAAGATTATTTAGAATAAGTAATCTTAACCAAAATATATTATATGTCACAAGGATTTCGTACATATAAAGAACGCTGAAATCCAACTTATAATGAAGAAGTTATGACCCATCGAAGTTTTGCGACAAACCCGGCATGACACTTTGTATCGTAAAAAGTGAATTTTTGATAAACTACTCCTTAGCCTTAGATATCTAAAAGAAAGTCGTAGTATATGTCAAACCGAGAACGTACATAAAAAGAACGTCCAAATCTAACTTCGTTTGAGGAAGTTATGATTTTTCTAAGATTTAGCGTAGCAGTTCATAGCCCGGAAATTGAATTTTAGATCGATCGATTTTTAGCTGACACAATCTAAACGAGAATCGAAGATCTTGTTAATAAGAGCTCAGCGATATAAAGACAGTTGAAAACGGACGTCGGATGACAAAGTTATAATTTTTTACGAACTTTAACTGTCCAAGCCTGTTGAAATATAACTTTAAAAATAAAGTCAAAATCAGCCGACAGAGTCTAAACGAAAGTTTTAGATCACGTAGCTACCTATGTGTGGATATAAAGAACGTCAAAAACGGAGCTTGTATGCGAAAGTTACGGAATTTAGAAGATAATTAAATTATGGGTTAAGATGCGAGGCTGACACGTGGCTAGATCCTGACCGTTGCTTCCTCCCTATGCCTTGCCACCAGATGGTGACACCTGTCCACGTACGCCCATCATACCTATTTTGTATGCCCCACGTACGCGCAACTTGCAGCCTATAAATAGAGCTTGTTTCTTCTCACTTTTCCACACCAATTCACTCCAATTCTCTCCCAAACACCCCCAAACCCTCAAGGTTTTCCCAAGCACCTCTTAGGTTTTAGAGGCAAGCCCCGGAGCGCCAGAAGGCTCCTAGAAGAAGAGTTTTCGGCTGATAAATTCTGCCAGCGCAGAGCCCGGTTCTTCGCTAAACTCCCTTGTAAGTGAGTTAAGCTCATTACCATTATTATGAACCTATAAACAAGATTTTATCAGTGATTCAAATTCGTTATACTAATTGATCTACTTACGGGAGAGGTGTCTAGAATGGTCACGTTGGGTTTGGTTGTTGGATTTCAGAAAATCTATATGCCGAAATGGTCCTGCCTCCTAATTGTCCTGCCTGGCTGATCCTTACTTGATAGATCTTGAAGTAGATTTTGAGTTAATGATAAATCTAGAGTAATAATTAGCCGTAATAAATATTAGACTAAAATTTAGTGATAATAATGTTAGGCTTCGACGAAGGAAAAGACGATTGTTAGAAGCGAAGCACTGCCCGAATTTCGAGTCATCATTTTAACAAGTGAGTGCATAGTCTCTTTCATGAACATGATTTTAATACAAGTATTAATAAATGTGTTAAATATACGTTGAAAGTTTATATGTGAGTTATATGCTTATTATCTGGAAATATGTGTTATATGTATATTTGATGATATACGCTATGCGAACCAGACATGATTCCATATGTGTTGAGATGTATTTACATGATAATATTAATAGAAGTATTATAAATGAGAAGATAATTGTATGTTAATACTTAATACTCTGTATAAAATATTACACTAAATTAAGATAGTATTGTCGTAACAGAGTTAGTATTGATAGTTGATTATAAGCATTGTAGGTTTGCTTAGTGATGAAATAAGACTTAAAAGAGATTCTTAGTTCAATTAAGTTGGGTATTAGGTACTATCTTATTAAGGATACGTGTGTGATCGGAATAGAGGATAGAAACTCTGTTTGATGAGATTGATGGAGTATGTTCTACATACAAAAGTACTTTCTAAGTACCAAGTATTTTTCAAAGCTCTGCGTCTTAGGTGTTGCTTGTGCCACGATATTATTATGTTCTAGGGTACGAGTCCTACTCATACGAGAATACTATAATGTGACAGAAGTACTATCTTGTACAAATTCCTTCTTTTTGACACTATTGCGTGTTGGGGTACGAGAGCGTACGAGAGTACTTTATTAGTATTTCCCCATACTTTTTATTTTAAAGAGCCTTGGAGTCACCGTTTCTTTTATGAAGTGATTGGACGAGCATGATGTGTCAACATTTCCTTTCACGAAGTAATTGAGGGAAATTGATAGACCGCATAATAGAGTGTGTCAGTAATAGACCACTACCAGGTATGTTTGATGTTGTATTGCTGGATAGGGTAAGTCTGGGGGTAAAATACCTCACGATGTTAGACCACTGCTAGGCAAAGTTTGATTTTGTATTGTCGGATAGGGTGAGTCTGGGGGTAAAATACCTCACAGTGTCAGACCACTGCTAGGCAAAGTTTGATATTGTATTGCTAGATAGGGTGAGTCTGGGGTAAAATACCTCACGATGTCAGACCACTGCTAGGATCAGTTATCTAGATAACCATCCCTGAATTAATTGTCTTTTTGTTTTACGAACGAAGGTTCATGGTGAAACTTATTCCATTCCCCTCATTTGATGTTTTTATTAATCATCGTTTGCTGCCAGGGAAGTTCCGAAGCAACGTCGTCAATTTGTTGTTCATATTGATCCTTTAGGCTAGATCTTGTAAGATCGTTGTATAGGATCTATACGTGGGAATCGACGGGATGGCATAAATTGTTTTAGAGATATGCTATATTTGTGTTAATAATAATAGTTGGATTTGCAGGTTTGAGTTATACATTATTATCACATTGTGAAATTGAAATCCCTATGTACTCACAAGGTTTCCCAATCTGAACCACTCAATTTATTGTATCACAGGTGGCTATATGAAAGATACATTCTGCTGAGAGATTCAAGGAGTATTAGGTCACTAGTTTAATTACTATAAGACTTATAATATTTCGTTATGCTTATGTTTCTGTATTGATGATGATATCCTAATGTTTTCATATAAATAAAATTTATTTGTTCCGATATGCTTTGATAATATCATTATCATGTTTTATGAGAACAAATTTCGCAATACTATTTCTCAAAAAGAATACTCTGATTTTTAAATTAGCATAAACAAATCGGTTTTTTCTAGCTGTGAAAATGTGGATGTCACAAACGTATCGAATTTCCAAACAATATATTTTCTTAATCATTCTCACAGAATAGCACTAAAATAACATTGTCGACACGTCCGTACAATATATGTCCATCCATATTTAAACCTACCAATATATATATATATATATATATATATATATATATATATATATATATATATATATTAAATTCTTGACTGTTAGTTTAATTGTTTTTAATATTGTTGATCGTTGGAAGAAGAAAGAAGGAAAAACAAGAGATTAGAGAAAATACGAGGGTGGGTCCATGACGGTGAACCGCCACAATTTCACCGCATCCAAGACATTGGTGTACCCCGTGTGGTGAAAGCTCCAAGTCAGCAAAACCACACAATATATAAAAAAATATTTTTTAACTTAAATATAGTTATAAACGTGTGATTTGTTTATTTATTTATTTATTTTTTTGATAAAAACTGCCAACCAAATATTATAAACAAGTCTCTAACAAGAAACTAAAAAAACAAAAAATATACTATAAATTGTTTAAAGAAATTACATCCGTTAATTCCAATTAATATAAATTTTTCTATTTCTTTTACTTAACCAATCGATTGAAATTTTTTATTGAAATTGGTTTATCATAGGTTATCTCTTCTTTTGTGTTTTACCAAAAGAAATCAATAACTACCAAAGCTTAAGGGAGTAAAGAGTCATGGCGGGACGGATGAGACTTGAGAGGGATGTGTTTTGGGGGTTCCTCAAATCGCTGGAGATTAAAACAAAAGAAAAGGAAGGAATTTGGGAGTCATCTGGTTTAGGTGGGTTCAACTCCGTCTACTTTGGGTTCGGTGGCTAGGCAGCTTCGAAAGGAGAGAAATGATTCCATCCTCCCTAAAAAGTGACATTAAGGGGTCGTTTGAAAGTTGCTGACTGAATCAAATCTGACTGAGTTAGAAGTTCTGACTAAGTTAATTTCTGACTCAAACTTGTAGTTTGATTTCATATCTGACTGACTGTGCAAATTGACTATATTACCCTTAGACAACATTTTTTTATAATAATTTATTTAAAATTTACCATTTAATTTATAACATTACATTTTTCATCAATCAAAATCAACAAAAAAAAATCGAACAACTCACAATAAAACTTCAATCAGCAAACACATGAAATTCAATTCTTTTATCAATCAAAATCAAGAAAAAAAAATCAAACAACTCACACAACCATTTTTGTTATTCCAATTATAAAATGTAGCAATCATGCATTACAAGAGTTATGGAGCTAATGGTTAAGTTAGGCACATTGGTGAACTGTTTTTATTTTTATTCGGTATGGGTCATTGTGTGTTTCATCATGGGTGTCTTGTTTTTGTTTCAAAAACACTCTCATGATGCACTTCCTCACCTGTTTGAGCTTACAACTTAGAAAACAAAGCAGAGGGCCTAACATATCAAATACCATAGAAAAGGAGAACATATGAATGCAACATGATACAAAGGGCCTAACATATCAAATACCATAGAAAAGGAGAACATATGAATGCAACATGATACAAAGAAACAAATATGATGAGTGTGATAAATGATAATTGTACTTTAGCATCATGCATGAACACATTTCAAATGGTGGAACTTGAAGTCATGGGTCACTTTTTGGCAAAAAAAGGAGAGTAATCTAGGAATATTGCAAATTCATACACACATGATCCAACATAAACAAGAAATTGAAAATAAAATTAGGGCCAATAATAAATTATCAGCTATCAATGGTAGTATGGTATATACTTTAGGAAAACAAAAAAGTTGAAAAGCTCCCTAACATTTGGAATTGATAAATAGATGAACGAGATTACCAAGTTAGGGCTCGTAAGAACTTGGAACTTTATCTTCTTTGCCTGTAGATTGTGGCCGTGAACCTGTGCCTCCCACATCCGGTGACAATCATCTTCAACGACTGTATTGGTGACGATCATCTTCACCTGCGACTATCAATAGAGAAGATTTTTCTTACTGCTTACTGCTGGAAGGATGTCGGAGCTCAGGCGAGGTGGTGGTGAAGGTGTTGGTCGGAGGTGGGAGGATCTGGTGCAAAGTTTGGAGGTGGGAGGAGTGCTTGAATGCTTCAACGGGGAAGGAGAAGGAAGAAATCGCCTCAAAATGCTAAGAGAAAGAAAGGGCAAATACGTGAAGGCGGAAATGACCGAGTCAGCGTCATTTTTTTGGAGGACCGAATCAGTTGTGATGGACTACCATGGACTGGGTCAGATGTTTAACATATCCTAATCAAACAAACAGACTCGGACTGAGTCCGAGTAAAATTCTAACTGGACTGAGTCGGAAGGAAAACAAACAGTCCCTAAGTCATTAGCCAACCCAAATTAAACCCATTTCAAAAGTAGCGCATATTATTAAAATTTCAAACCTGTCTAAATATAAGAGACACCCGATTTTAATTTGGCCATTGTTGATATGGGATTAATGTTGAAATTTTAAAATTGAAATCGCTATCAACCCTTCTTAACGTATTATTATTTTTGAATTTTATTTTGGTATTTTAATTTAACAATTATAATATCCTCAACATAATAGTTACATAATATCAGGCTAGTATAAGATATTGTGGCGTAAATAAGCGTATAAACCTCTCTCTCTCTCTCTCTCTCTCTCTCTCTCTCTCTCTCACACACACACACAAAATCGAACTCAATGGAGATGAAGAGGAGGGCAAACTGGACCCGTCTGCCTCCTTTGTTCTCTCAGGGTGGGTGGTAGGAGACACTGTTTAATCTCTATATTCCTTGATCCTCATGTTCCAGATTTCCAGTAGGATTTGCGGAATTTTAAATACTGGAATTGGTGGATGAGGGATCATGTGTTTACATGTCAAACCTAATGGAAACTAGAGAGAGAAACTCCATAAGTTATCATATTCCACCTCAATCCACTCAAGAATCATCTTCTACCTCAAACACTAAAATAAATGAAACCCCAAATCATCTTCATCGGGGAGACCAGTATCGCGGATTCAGGTTACAGAAAGAGCAACCGGAAGCTGCAGAAACACCCGGAAGGAATTCAAACTCGGATCCGGATCCAAATCTTTCTGGACTGGGCTCTCAAGCTCCCTCGCAGCCGCCACCACTAGCACCACCACCTTCAACAACCTCTATAGCGCCGGTTGCAGTGGTGGTCCGATATCGTGGATGCTTAAGGAATCATGCTGCCAATATGGGCGCTCATGTTCTCGATGGGTGTGGAGAGTTTATGCCTAGCGGAGAAGATGGCACGCCAGAAGCATTAAAATGTGCCGCCTGTGAATGCCACCGGAGTTTCCACCGGAGAGAGGTAGAAGGCGAGACCACTTCTCAAATACCTTTGACACATAATCAACCACCTCCGGCAGCTGCTACACATCTACCTCCCGCACAGCGGCATCACCGGTATTATCACCACCCAATGCCGCCTATTATGATGGCATTTGGTGGGGCTGGCGGCGTACCGGCGGAATCATCTAGTGAAGATCTTAATGTATTCAGAACGAGTTCCGGAGTGCATTTAATGGCGCAAACTTCAAAGAAAAGGTTTCGAACGAAATTCACACAGGAACAGAAGGAGAAGATGCAAGATTTTGCAGAAAGAATAGGGTGGAAGATCCAGAAGCAAGATGAACAGGAGCTTGTACAATTCTGCCACGATGTTGGTCTGAAAAGACAAGTGTTTAAAGTATGGATGCACAACAACAAACAAGCCACTAAGAAGAAAGAAATGTAAGAATAATAGAACTTATATTGCATAGATCCTTTCTTTTGGAAAATATTCTTATTTTCTAGACTAGTCTAATGCATATAAATGTAGTACACATTTGACATTATAATTCCCATCCATTGCTATTACCAGATTTTGATCATGATTTTAAGAACATGTTACTAGCAATTCATATTTTGTGATATTATATTATAGTCTTTTAATTAGTTTGTATTCTTTTTTCCGGATTGTATCAAATAGGTTTTGAGACAAAAGTAACTTCTATTAATCTACATACGCTTTCTAGTCAATAATGTTTATCTTAATCTTCACAACCAACATGAACAAAACGTGTAGAGAAGGAAACATAGGGATTAATAACTCCAAGAAGAGTGTACAGTGGTACCCACAAAGATTACATGGTATCTAAAAAAAATTTAAACCTTGAATGAATGACAAGAATAAACATAAATGAGGAATGAGGAAAAAGAAGAAAGAATGCATTCTTAAATAATTCAGCAAGAAAACTGGTTTTACCCACAGTTTGGGTGTACTACAGGACAAACAGGTCGGACCTGGCCCGAACCGGGGACCGAAAACTAAAAAAGCTTGAAAATGTAAACTGAAACCGGTCCGTTTCCCGTTCCAATTCCAGCACCTAATATTCCCAGGTCTAGAACCGGGTGTAACCCATCACATTTCTACCCCATTCAATACTTTTTCAGCCCATTATGAAGAAATGTTTTAGGAAATATTGAAGAAATGTTTACAACACTATTCAATAACAACATTAAGAAGAAAGCTTATCGATCAAAATCAAAGTTACTAATTTCTGGAGTACACATGGGTAAAAATCAAATCATGATCGAAAATTAAAAAAAAAAATAATGTTAGGACATTTTTTATGGAACAACCTATTTTTCTTTCACGGAAAAAAGGAACTCATCGCTTAAAATTTGAATGTTGATCCGTACACAATATTTTTTAGCCATACATAAAATTTGCGTTTTATATGTTTGTACTATACAACTCCATAAAACACAAATTGTTGTGTATTGCTAAAAATTGTTGGGAAAATGACTTATCAAAGTAATCATCTTTGTCGTTTTGTTCACATTTAGAGAACTTCTTTATTTTTGTACACATTTGATCATTTAACTTGTTAATGTGTTCACATATTACCATTGTCACCTGCTATTCTCACCGGCTATAGCAGGTGACAATGGTAATATGTGAACACATTAACAAGTTAAATGATTAAATGTGTAAAAAAAAGTTGCATAAATGTGAACAAAATAAAAAGTTAATTACTATGATAAATCATTTCCCTATTTTTAATAGTGATTTTATTTTTGATATTTGTTTGTATTATTTTTTTCAAACGTTATTTTTAAAATATTCATAATTTCCTAAATATTAATTAAATATTGATCAATTCTAAACTTTACTTTTTAATTAATAAATATGTTTTTTTGTGAAATATTTTATATGGCCTTTTATAATTTTTTTCATTTTTTTAAGCATATACAATATTTTTAAAGTAAATAGTATCTAACAATAAAATTAAATAAATTAAATATATAACAATAAGTAAGGAGGGTCTTTTAAAAAATAAAAAGAAAATATTATTTTGCAAATAAAAAAACAAAAAAATATGTATAATGTAAATGTTTTAAAATTATTACAACTTTTTAATACTTTTTAATTAGAAGTTCGTAAACTTTTAAATTATTTTTTAATATAATGTTTTAAACTAGTATTTAACGAAAGTATTTTAAAATGTTATAAAAAGAATATTAAATTTTCATACAAAATCTGTGAAACACTTTAAAAATGTTATAAATGAAAGTTTAGAAATAACTGTATGAAAGTTATAAAAAAATTGTATGAAAATGTAAAAAAAAAAGTTAGTAAGTTAAAAACTTGTAAGAAAATTTTAAAACATTTATAAAATATTTGGTTTAAAAGCATTTGTATTAAAATTTTATGAAAATATAAAAATAGTTAAACAAAATTATAAGCAAAGTTTAAAACATTGTATTAGAAAAACTTATAGAAAAAATATCATAAAAATGTTGTAATAAATTACAAAAATTCTTAAGAACTTTGTAAAAAAAATTGTTCACATTTAGACAATTTTTTTTTTCCTACACATTTGACCATTTAACTTGTTAAATATGTTCAAATATTACCATCGTCACCTGTTATAGCAGGTGACAATGGTAATATGGATGATAATATGTGAACACATTTAACAAGTTAAATGGTCAAATGTGTACAAAAAAAATGAAGTTGCCTAAACGTGAACAAGACGAAAATGTAATTACCCTCGCGAGTCATTTTCCGAAAATTGTTATGCACAAATCAACACCCTTAAAATTTAAAGATTTCATATCCTTATTAATGTAGATATGGTGATTATTTTCGATGTCCATGTATTAGTCCTTAATGTTTTAGCCGGTAAGGCAAGTTTATAATCGGTTACATTAATGGTTCAGTTATAGAACCTGCCTCAGATCCATGGTCTTTAAGGCGAGTTTTACTTTTATTTCTTTTATTTTATAAATGGACAATTTTCTTCTATCTTTCTTATAACCAGATCTATCTCAAATGACCGATCTAATTTTTGGACGAAATACGGTAATCATTATAATTAGATTTATTATTTGCGACGACTTGACATATAATTTTGAAATTCAACAATCTTAAATGAATCTATTATGATAAAAATTACAGGCAAATGCACACTCAAATCTTTTTTGCCAAATCCAGACTCATGAATTTGGAATTTGTCAAACCGGACCACTTCGACATTTAAACATACACTTGCTAGATTGAAAACGTCAATTTTTTTTCTTGTTGCGCTTAAGTTGGATTTTTTTGGACCTTGAATTTCCCTATATTCCAGTTTATTATATCCCTAAACCGGGGAAGGAATCAAATCTGAAAGCAAATTCTAATTTTAAAGGCTGAGAGCTCTACGTAGAGAGTTTGAGACCTTATGCATTTGGCCACATTAAGAATTTGCTAACTAACCGCTTCTATGATCTATACGTTGGTCACATATTCTAGAGAAAATTGGAAACTACCACATTTTCATAGAGATCTTCGCTATGATCAGGAGTATCCTATGCATAAATCAAGTCCCACCAATGGATCAACAAATATTGTTGAGGATCTCACCAACTTGGTGGAAAACATGAGTATTAGAGGCGTCAACTAGATTTCCCCACTTACAAGGGAAGTAGATACCTAATGTTGGTTTATAGATTACAAAGCTACTGTACTCGTCTGTGGAAGTGAGTTGGACTTCCAAACTTATGGTCTTATATAAGAAAGTACTCTAATGGTATGTGTTGATGGACAAAGAGTTAGAGTTTGCAACAATGGCATGATGCGACTAAACTTCTAGAATAGTTAGTTACCCTTCAAGATGTGTTAAATGTTCCTAGGATCTCAAAGGGACTTGTGTCAGTAAACGAGTTTGACCATAATAAGTGTAATTTGGTAATAAAAAATGGTTACGTGGAGTTCACAAGAAATGGTTAATTAATAAAAACACATTGAATACTTAGCTTGACCTGAATGTAGGAAATGCATGTCATAAAGGATTCAAGCAATGTGTTTATGTGTTATATTTTGATTTTAATGATAGGAAGTGGGGGTACTACCAATGAGACTGAGAGTACTGGTAGTGATTATGTAACCTCTTTGAGATGAATGAAATTAAATTTTCTGATTATATTGCGTGTTCAATTTCTTTATGGAACAAATGTTTCAGAAATACAAATATTGAAAATATTACAAAAAACACAAACAAAGGGTATGACAAAAGTGAAAAATAAAGGTTTTGACAATTGTAAACCTATTTAAAGTATCAGTTTACAAATAAACCGTTTCTTAGTGTTAAACAAGTTACATTATTACTATAAGTAATCCATCCAGATATCTATGAACTAAATTGAATACACACATAAAGAGATAAGAGATATTTTGTTACATTCTGTGGTATAACTCAAGTCGTTATTTACATATTTACTTATTGCAATCAAAATATGAAGTTATTGATGCATTCAAACTTTATGAGGACAAGGTAGAAAATAACCATGAGAAACACATAAATATTAATTCGTAGAGAAAGGCAAAGAGTACTTTAATTAATAGTTTGGCACATTATATAAAGATATTGGTATCAAACATGAACGAAATTCACCATACTCAAACAATATCGTTTGGATAAAAGAAAGAACAAAACCTTAGTCAAAATGGTCAAGTGCATGTTGAACCAATCAACATTACTAAACAATTTGTAAAGGAAGCGTTACAAACTTCTTGCTATGTATATAATAGGATTAGTAGTGTGATTCCTACAAGTCCTTATGAGTTTTGGAAAGAAAGAAAACTGAAACTACATTATCTAAGAGAGTGAGAGTGTGTTACTATCGAACACTTATTCCTAAGTGGTCCAAATTCGGAGCTTAAGCTATGAAGAATTTATTCATTGGATATGTTTAGAACATCAAGATATATCGACTACTGGACAACCTATATGTCTTCATAGAATTTATACATGCATAATTATTTGAGGAAAAGTTTGTAAGAAATGATGAAAACTAAAACCCCATAATAGCTCTAAGTACTTCTAGAGATAATATATGATCTTTTATAGAAGAACTAAGGAGAAGTGTAAGGGATAGAAAATATAAAAATATAGGAGGTGATTTTCTCTCTTATTTAGTTGAACGGAATTAAAAGACTGTGATGAGAGAGGTCATTTCTGCATTAACTTAGATGATGATCCTAAGACCTTTAAGCAAAAATACATGGGAGTTTGTTGATTTAACCAACCAGAAAGAATACCAAAGGATCCAAGTGAATATTCACAAGAATATATCATATAGATTCTAGATGGATACATACTCGCCTATAAAGTAAGATTAAGCTCTAAAGAATGCATGCATAAAGAGCCAACTCAGGGAGAACATGTTGTTCTATCTTAATGTCATGAAAAAACCCTCGTGTCAAGATATAACAAGATCCCTTAACAAGATCATATTATCAAGTAATGGGAAACCTTACGGATTACATTAGTTATGTATCTACGTAATAATAAAAATATTTGTATGCATCATGTAACGCCTGCGTTCACGGTAAACGTAGTTATGAATCTGTATGTATGTCATTCGAAGATTGAAATATTCTATGAATAAATAAAACTAGATTATTCATATATATATATATATATATATATATATATATATATATATATATATATATATATATATAACACTCTAAATTTTTAAACAAAATTTTTATTTTTAAAACCATATAAAACCCAATATCACATTTCTCAACAACTCAAATGTATAAATTGTTCAAAACACAAGACCACAAATGTATGATAATATCCCAGAATCCTCAAAAACATAATCTCAAACTGGCGTGTACAATCAAGCCGACGCCTTTCCACGATCCTGAGAGGTACCTGAAACACATATCACACAACACTGTAAGCATGAAGCTTAGTGAGTTCCCCAAAATACCATGCACAAATAACTAGCCTCTCATGGCTATATCTTGATAAGGACCCTCCGGTCATGTGTATCAGTGAAGACCCTCCGGTCTCACAGCTTGGGTCGGACCCTCCAGTCCGATTTCTCAGTGAAGACCCTCCAGTCTCACAACTGGGTTTGGACCCTCCGGTCCTAACTTAATAAGGCAGAGATAATATACAACATAAATCACAAAGAAAAAATGCATAATATCATGTAACTCAAAATAAGCACATAATACCTTCTGGTCGGTAACTCAAATAGACCCTCCGGTCGATACTCAGATAAGACCCTCCGGTCACTCAATATTACCACTCAGGTAAGTATAGTGAGAAGACTCACCTCGTAAGCAAAGCAAGTATGTCTCGTACTCGACGATCGGTCTCGACTCCGCCTACATATCATAATCATCTCTAATTGACACTTTGTAATAACCACTCTAAAGATAATAATCTAAACCCATTACTAACTCTTGGAAAGGGTGAAAAGACCATTTTACCCCTTCATGGCCTCCATATCCATAACTTGGCCAACCCTAAAAGTCAACGAAAGTCAACACTCGAGTCAACAGTCCATGTTGACCCAACTCGTCGAGTGCACCTATACGACTCGTCAAGTTCCTCTTGTTCTTAGAAAATCGGGAGAACTCAAACTCAACTCGCCGAGTTGTCTCATCAACTCGTCGAGTTTGCACATGTCCAGACTATTGGGGAAAACCCTAACCGACTCGTCGAGTTAGCTCATGGAATCGTCGAGTCCCTCTAGTCCATTTCTCATTCAGACGATTCTAAGCAGAACCAAAGTCCCAAACTCTAGATCTAGCCTCCCAAGGCTGAAATACCACGTAAAGATGCAAGCTTTACGTCTATGCATGGCACCTAGGGCTCAAAATGCCAAAACAAAGCTCTATAGAAGGTTTAATGTTTGGAACTTGGCCAATAGCTTGATAAAGCTTGAATATTTAGGCCCAAGGGACCTCATATTATCCAGATCTGAAGTCTCAACTCCATGGCAAGCTCAAACAACTTAAGGACC
Source organism: Lactuca virosa (assembly GCF_052849685.1). Lineage (NCBI taxonomy): Eukaryota > Viridiplantae > Streptophyta > Magnoliopsida > Asterales > Asteraceae > Lactuca > Lactuca virosa. The sequence continues at coordinate 169,152,267 of NC_136428.1, read as the reverse complement.
CAAAGAAAGGACGAAAATGGCCATAAAATCCTAGTAAGGAGATCTAACCAAACAATGATCAAGGTGATAGCTTTTGACCGCCAAATAGCAGCTAGCACTAAGAGAATGCCGAATCCAAGGGCTTGTTCTCGTTCCAAGCCTTTTGCTCTTCAATCTCTTTCCAAAAATGCATGAGAACATACAATATTAGTCTTTCTCTCTCTCACAGAAGAATACAGCTCGTTTCGGGTTTCTCTCAGGGTATTAAAGTGATAAGGAAGGCGGAAATGAAGGCTTAAGGTCCTTTAAATATGGTACAAACCCTGAAATGAAGGAGTACTCGAGTCGTAGAGTGAAGGCACATACCATGACTATCCATTCCCATTTATCCGTGCAAATCAAGGAGGCTCAGCTGGAAGCCTTAAAACCAGAGAACATGCCGGGTGAAGCCTTGAGAGGAATAGAAAAGAACCTAGAGATCAAGGGAGACGGAGTCTATTATTTAATGGACCGGATCTGGACCCCAAAGTTCGGTGGTTACAGAGAGGTTGTAATGAACGAAGCTCACAAGACCAGATACTCCATTCATCCAGGTTCGGATAAGATGTACCTCGATCTCAAGAAACTGTATTGGTGGCCGAACATGAAAGCAGAGATCGCTACCTTCGTGGGCAAGTGCCTGACTTGCGCCAAGGTGAAGGTCGAATATCAGAAGCCCTCAGGTCTACTCCAGCAGCCGGAGATACCTGAGTGGAAGTGGGAGAGAATTACTATGGATTTTATCACCAAATTACCCAAGTCTCCGAGTGGACACGACGCCATCTGGGTAATTGTCGACCGACTGACTAAATCCGCCCACTTCCCGCCGATCAAGGAAAACTACAAAATGGAGAGACTCACACGAATCTACATCCAAGAGATAGTTCGACTGCATGGTTTTCCAGTGTCTATTATCTCCGATCGAGATAGCAGGTTCACTTCGAGGTTCTGGCAGTCACTGCAAAAAGCTCTTGGAACTAAGCTGGATATGAGCACAACTTACCATCCTCAGACAGATGGGCAGAGTGAGAGAACCATCCAAACCTTGGAGGACATGTTGAGAGCATGTGTCATTGACTTCGGTGAGTCGTGGGACACTCATTTGCCCTTGGTCGAGTTTTCCTATAACAACAGTTACCACACCAGCATCAAGGCTGCGCCTTTCGAAGCCCTCTATGGTTGCAAGTGCAGATCCCCTCTGTGCTGGGCTGAGGTGGGCGACACGCAGCTAGCCAAGGGGCAAGTCCCTGACAGCACTCTCACTGGCCCAAAAATCATCCGCGAAACCACCGAAAAGATCATACAAATCCGGGAACGACTTAAGGCCTCACGAGATAGACAAAAGAGCTACGCCGATAAAGACGAAAACCTTTGGAATTCCAGGTTGGAGACCGTGTTCTGTTGAAGGTATCGCCCTGGAAAGGCATGATACGCTTCGGAATGCGTGGAAAGCTAAATCCAAGATACATAAGACCATTCGAGATCCTCGCTAGGATCGGTCCCGTAGCCTACAAACTTCGTTTACCGCAAGAACTTGGCATCGTTTATCCCGTCTTTCACGTTTCGAATCTTAAGAAATGCGTATCCGATGAAATCCTTACGATTCCTCTCGAGGAGATTGAGATCAACAAGAACCTGAACTATGTGGAAGAACCAGTCGAAATCATGGATAGAGAGGTCAAACGAACAAAGCAAAGTCGCATCCCGATAGTGAAGGTTCGCAGGAATGCCAAGCGGGGACCTGAATTCACTTGGGAGCACGAATATCAGATGAAACAGAAATATCCGCATCTCTTCTCTAATTCATGATTTGTATTCTATGTTCGAATTTCGGGACGAAATTCCCTCTAACGGGGGAATGATGTGACAACCCGGCACTTCTATCATGTACAATTGATCGGTATATCAATATTAAACTTGATTTTATCACCTTTTAACGCTGTTTAAGGGTTTCATCAAGCGTTCTAAGCCTCGTACAGTCAAAGTTTGGGTCCTAGGTCGAGTAATACCAAGTCATAGTTCAACATTCGGCCCATACACCTTGTCGGGAGGAGTGTACGACCGTACACATGGGTGTGCGGCCGCACATCCATCTTCCAGCCGCACACTCATCCCTACATATATAGGGTGACCCCCTTCACTCATTCCTTTCTTTTGGCTGCACTCTACTTTCTCTCTCTACTTTATCTCTCTAGAAACTTCATCCAAGAACACTCTAAGGGCCTCAAAAACGTGAAGTACTCCATCTTTCAGCTTGTTATTCTGGTAAGACACCTTGATCTAAGCCTAAAACTCTTCATGTTCTTCGTGTTCTTCATCACTTGAAGGTGTACGGCCGCACACCTTCATAAGGTGGCCGTACACACCTTAAAGGCTCTCCAAAGTGAGAGTTTGGCCTCCATTTGCTAGTTGGACTTGGTATTGGCTTTGAAACACCTAGAAATCGACATTTTGGGCATGAATGAAGAGTGTACGGCCCCACACCCCTGTGTACGGCCGCACACACACTCTGTACGGCCGCACACTCCCATGTACGACCGCACACACATCCTGGCCGTACACCCTAGCCGCACACACACACTTTTGGTCGTACACCTCCCTCATTTGATCATATAGGGTCCCGACAAGCATTTCCAAGTCTTTAGGGTGATTTCCCGTCATGTTTGGTCATGAAACACCCTAATTCTAACACACATATGTGTTACCATATGTTAATAGGATCCACTTGCGTGCGAAACACCTGTTGACACTCAGCATCCACACCGATCATACGCTCAAATCCTACGTCAAACAGTGAGTTCATACCCCTACGCTTTTCCGAGTTTTTCGTGGTTTCAAGGGGGGGATACAAGCAAAAGTACAAGGAAACTTGTGCTCAAGTTATTTGATTTTACATAAAATAATTATATGTTCAATATGCTTTTAACACAGAAAACAGTTTTACCAAACGATTAAGAAATCAACTCGTAGAAACAGTTTTCAAAACTAAAGCAAGGAATTTGTGAATCTTGTCATAAAATGTGATATTTTACAAAGGATTCATACAAAACATAAACATGATTTTCGGTATTATTACTTGTAAATTTGTTATTTTAAGTTGGAGACACGTCCTTGGTAACACTCCACCGGATGCGAGAGTGTTGGACTAACCCTTGTAACCAGAATCTCTTGGAGGGAGAGCGTGACTATTGTGTATAGATCTATACGGGACTGACTATGCCGCACCTCGCTGCTAGCTACAGTTGGACCGTTAGGTCTACGGGTGACAAAGTCATAAAAGATACTGGCCCCCGTTACGCTCCATATCAAGTTTAATGTATGGTTATAAAACTTGCAACCTAGATAACAGAGATTGACTATTGTAATAATGAAACAAGTGAACTAACCTCAAAGTAATAACCGATTTGATTACTAGAGGGCATTAGTAATACCCTTAGGATCTAGTTCACTACTTATTTATTAGTTTTATTTATGTAATAAGGCTAATACATCTCACAGAGAGCAAACAGGGTCTTTCAAGGAAAATACATCTAACGATACAAGTATGGTAGATACTTGTACACCTCATACCAGAACAGATAACCAACTATCAACTTCTAAGGAAAATATAGGATTTTCCTGGGAAAACACAAATTTACATAAACGAATTGTCTAACATACAACTAATGGTTAATCATACATCTTTCATAAGAAAATATAGGATTTTCTTGGGAAACACTTTTCAAAGGCTCAAAGAAACATTTCTTTCACCAGAACTAAACGCTTATGAACTCACCAGCTTTATGCTGATATTTTAAAACTGCTTGTATTCTCAGGGCAACAGTAGACAGGTACTCTTGCCAACTTTTGGAGAAGATGGATCATTTTGGAGTCACGTCTTTTACTTTTGTCATATACTGTTATGTATAAACCATGTTTTCAAACAATGTAGATATTCTTATTATAATGTAATGGTTGTGTTTACTTCGCTTACTATGATACAACTGTTGTGATACTACGCATGACGTCGCCCCGCCCCCGAACGTTTCCGCCGTCCGTTCTGACGGTTCGGGGGTGTGACAGATTGGTATCAGAGCTATTGTTTATAGTGAACTAAGCATACCGAACCTTACATGGTATACAACTATAAACACTAAGGGGCTGAAGTGCTCTGAACTAAAAGTATACTTTTAAAATATAAGTATTTTTACAAAAAGTATACAAGTATACCTACATACCAGAAACAGTATCATGAGTACAACAAAACAAAAGTATTTTGGATGTTGAACACTGCGCTTAAAGCTGGGCAGTTATGTAATCATGTCTAGGGTCAATATAGCCTGATCAACTATATTTATTCGAGACATGACCAACATGTGCTTGGGAGTGACTTTGGTGTTGGAACAGGCCTAAAACTTGCCAAGTATCCATACAACAAGGTATCAAAAGAACAAAACATACAACTTAAAATGTTGTAGGAGTATTTTAGCCAGAGCCGAATACATTGTAGAAATTCATTCCTAGTGCTGCTACCTATTCGTTTCTTAGCGATAACTTACTTGCATTAGTAACCTTTCTTTGCTTATCGCTGGGTAGAACACTTTATTATCAAGATGGGATATATTTTGTTTCATATATCTGGAGGACTTACCATCCTCTTCTTCCTGATTATTTTAGAACAAGATGCCTCCCCGAAGAAGACCCATCAGAAGAAATGACAACACTCCACCACCACCACCCCCTCAGTTCGATCCCGTTATGTTCCAGGCAGCTGTTACTGCTGCTGTGGCTGCCGCAATGTCACAGATTAATCCTGGCAGATCTGGCGGGCAGGGAGGTGGTACTCATCCCCAAAATCATGAAGGTGGTCAGGGACACCAGAAGGAGTGTTCCTATAAGGACTTCATGAACGCAAAACCCACATCTTTCGACGGCAAAGGAGGGGTTATTGCCCTGACTCAATGGTTCGAGAAAATCGAGTCCATTTTCGATATCTGTTCCTGTTCTGAAGCCAACAAAGTAAAATTCACCGTCTGCACTTTCGCCAACAGAGCACTGACCTGGTGAAATGGTCGAGTCAAATCCCTAACCCTACCATTGGCGAATGCTATGGGTTGGGAAAGTTTAAAGGAACTCATGCTAGCTGAGTACTGCCCACGGGGCGAGATGCAGAAACTAGAGCACGAACTCTGGAACCTTAAGATGAAGGAATCCGACATTGCCGCCTACACTTATAGGTTTGAAGACCTAGCGCTTCTTTGCCCGGAAATGACACCCTGGAAAGCAAGAAGATAGAGAGATACATTTGGGGACTGACACAACCCACCAAAGGAAATGTCTTGGCTGCTAGGCCAAACACCTTTGACAGCGCTAAGTGTCTGGCGCAAACTCTCATAGATCACGGAGTTGATCTTGATAATGTGACGGCCGCTCCTGAGCCAGCAAAAGGGAGTGGTGAGAAAAGAAAGTTCTGGAAGCAGCGGAAGGGCCAATCCTCACAGGAGCCCTCAAAGAAACAGTAAACAGTGGCAGTCCACGCTGCTACTACTCCTGCCGCTGCTCCTTCCATTCAAGCACCTACAAGTAAATATGCTGGTACCCTGCCTCGGTGCGACAAGTGCAACTATCATCATAATCCCGGCCCATGTCGTGAAATGTCATGCACTAACTGTGGCAAAAAGGGGCACACTGTTCGAGTTTGCAAGACACCAGTCCAACCAACCAATCAGGCATCTGGAGCAGGTGTCGGTCAAGCCTGTTATGGTTGTGGAGAAGTCGGGCACTACAAGAGAAACTGCCCCAAGGCAACAACAACAGGTAGCACAGGGAGAGTACTAGCGATGGGGCAAAAAGAGGCAGTCGCTGATCCCACCGTTGTTTCGGGTATGTTCCTCCTCGACAACTCTTATGCATGCATTCTTTTCGATTCTGGTGCGGAGAGAAGTTTTGTTAGTCATGCATTCAAACATCTTCTCAAACATAAACCTCAACCACTAACTGAAACATTTACCGTCGAGATGGCTAACGGCGAGAAAGAGAGCACTAATAATATATACATAGGTTGTACCCTTACTTTGAACGATCATTCTTTTCCTATCGACCTCATGCCAGTTTCCATAAAAAGCTTCGATGTTATTATCGGCATGGATTGGTTGAGCCCCAATCGTGCTGATATCCTTTGTTACGAAAAAGCTATCCGTCTCAATCTTTCCTCTGATGAAACTCTCATGATTTACGACGATAAACTCAGTTCAAACCTCCGTATCATTTCGTGCATCAAAACCCAAAAACTCCTGCGAAAGGAGTGTCATGCATTCCTAGCCCATGTCATTAACGAGAAGCAGGAGGTTAAAGATCTCGAGAGCATCCCCGAAGTCTGCAACGTTCCCGATGTTTTCCCTGAAGATCTCCCGGGAATCCCTCCCGAACGCCAAGTCGAGTTTCGCATCGACTTAATCCCCGGAGCTACCCCCGTGGCTAAATCCCCTTACCGCTTAGCGCCAGCAGAAATGCAGGAGTTATCCAATCAGTTCGATGAGCTGCTCAACGAAGGATTCATCAGACCGAGTTCCTCACCATGGGGAGCCCCGATCTTGTTCGTGAAAAAGAAGGATGGATCCTTTCGGATGTGCATTGACTATCGTAAACTGAACAAGCTTACTGTCAAAAACCGTTACCCTCTTCCTCGAATCGACGACCTCTTCGATCAACTTCAGGGAGCCAGTTACTTCTCCAAAATAGACCTAAGATCAGGGTACCATCAGCTGCGAGTCCATGAGAGTGATGTTCCTAAGACAGCATTTCAGACTCGGTATGGTCACTACGAATTTGTAGTGATGCCCTTCGGTCTAACCAACGCACCGGCGGTATTCATGGATCTGATGAATCGGGTGTGCCGTTCTTTCCTGGACAAGTTCATAATCGTGTTCATCGACGATATACTTGTCTATTCCAGAAGTGAGGAAGATCGTCGACAACATTTGAGATTGGGGCTGGAAACTCTAAGGACGGAGAAACTATACGGAAAATTCTCCAAGTGCGAATTCTGGATTCGAAAAGTAACCTTCCTAGGTCACGTGGTAAGCGAGGAAGGCATACACGTGGACCCCTCCAAAATCAAAGCGATAGAGAATTGGTCAGCACCGAAGACGCCCACAGAAATCCGTCAATTCTTGGGTCTCGCTGGCTACTATCGTAGATTTATCCAGAATTTTTCCAGAGTTGCCAAACCCTTAACCACTCTAACATAGAAAGGCGTACCCTTTTGTTGGAGTGAAAAGAAAGACACTGCGTTCCAAACGTTGAAGCGGGCCCTATGCAGCGCACCTATCTTGTCTCTGCCGGAAGGGACGGAGGACTTCGTTGTCTACTGTGATGCATCCAATCAGGGCCTAGGTTGTGTGCTCATGCAACGGGGAAAAGTCATTGCTTATGCCTCAAGACAGCTGAAAGCACACGAAGTCAACTACACAACGCACGACCTGGAATTAGGAGCATTGGTTTTCGCATTGAAGATATGGAGACATTATCTCTACAGAACCAAGTGCACCATTTTCACTGACCATAAAAGCCTGCAGCATAGTTTCGACCAGAAGGAACTGAACATGAGACAACGGCGATGGGTTGAGCTACTCAACGATTACGAGTGCGAAATCCGCTACCATCCCGACAAGGCCAATGTGGTGGCATATGCCCTCAGCCCGAAGGAGTACTCGAGTCGTAGAGTGAAGGCACATACCATGACTATCCATTCCCATTTATCCGTGCAAATCAAGGAGGCTCAGCTGGAAGCCTTAAAACCAGAGAACATGCCGGGTGAAGCCTTGAGAGGAATAGAAAAGAACCTAGAGATCAAGGGAGACGGAGTCTATTATTTAATGGACCGGATCTGGACCACAAAGTTCGATGGTTACAGAGAGGTTGTAATGAACGAAGCTCACAAGACCAGATACTCCATTCATCCAGGTTCGGATAAGATGTACCTCGATCTCAAGAAACTGTATTGGTGGCCGAACATGAAAGCAGAGATCGCTACCTTCGTGGGCAAGTGCCTGACTTGCGCCAAGGTGAAGGTCGAATATCAGAAGCCCTCAGGTCTACTCCACCAGCCGGAGATACCTGAGTGGAAGTGGGAGAGAATTACTATGGATTTTATCACCAAATTACCCAAGTCTCCGAGTGGACACGACGCCATCTGGGTAATTGTCGACCGACTGACTAAATCCGCCCACTTCCTGCCGATCAAGGAAAACTACAAAATAGAGAGACTCACACGAATCTACATCTAAGAGATAGTTCGACTGCATGGTTTTCCAGTGTCTATTATCTCCGATCGAGATAGCAGGTTCACTTCGAGGTTCTGGCAGTCACTGCAGAAAGCTCTTGGAACTAAGCTGGATATGAGCACAACTTACCATCCTCAGACAGATGGGCAGAGTGAGAGAACCATCCAAACCTTGGAGGACATGTTGAGAGCATGTGTCATTGACTTCGGTGAGTCGTGGGACACTCATTTGCCCTTGGTCGAGTTTTCCTATAACAACAGTTACCACACCAGCATCAAGGCTGCGCCTTTCGAAGCCCTCTATGGTCGCAAGTGCAGATCCCCTCTGTGCTGGGCTGAGGTGGGCGACACGCAGCTAGCCAAGGGGCAAGTCCCTGACAGCACTCTCACTGGCCCAGAAATCATCCGCGAAACCACCGAAAAGATCATTCAAATCCGGGAATGACTTAAGGCCTCACGAGATAGACAAAAGAGCTACGCCGATAAACGACGAAAACCTTTGGAATTCCAGGTTGGAGACCGTGTTCTGTTGAAGGTCTCGCCCTGGAAAGGCATGATACGCTTCAAAATGCGTGGAAAGCTAAATCCAAGATACATAGGACCATTCGAGATCCTCGCTAGGATCGGTCCCGTAGCCTACAAACTTCGTTTACCGCAAGAACTTAGCATCGTTCATCCCGTCTTTCACGTTTCGAATCTTAAGAAATGCGTATCCGACGAAATCCTTACGATTCCTCTCGTGGAGATTGAGATCAACAAGAACATGAACTATGTGGAAGAACCAGTCGAAATCATGGATAGAGAGGTCAAACGAACAAAGCAAAGTCGCATGCCGATAGTGAAGGTTCGCTGGAATGCCAAGCGGGGACCTGAATTCACTTGGGAGCACGAATATCAGATGAAACAGAAATATCCGCATCTCTTCTCTAATTCATGATTTGTATTCTATGTTCGAATTTCGGGACGAAATTCCCTCTAACGGGGGAATGATGTGACAACCCGGCACTTCTATCATGTACAATTGATCGGTATATCAATATTAAACTTGATTTTATCACCTTTTAACGCCGTTTAAGGGTTTCATCAAGCGTTCTAAGCCTCGTACAGTCAAAGTTTGGGTCCTAGGTCGAGTAATACCAAGTCATAGTTCAACATTCGGCCCATACACCCTGTCGGGAGGAGTGTACGACCGTACACATGGGTGTGCGGCCGCACATCCATCTTCCAGCCGCACACTCATCCCTACATATATAGGGTGACCCCCTTCACTCATTCCTTTCTTTTAGCTGCACTCTACTTTCTCTCTCTACTTTATCTCTCTAGAAACTTCATCCAAGAACACTCTAAGGGCCTAAAAAACGTGAAGTACTCCATCTTTCAACTTGTTATTCTGGTAAGACACCTTGATCTAAGCCTAAAACTCTTCATGTTCTTCGTGTTCTTCATCACTTGAAGGTGTACGGCCGCACACCTTCATAAGGTGGCCGTACACACCTTAAAGGCTCTCCAAAGTGAGAGTTTGGCCTCCATTTGCTAGTTGGACTTGGTATTGGCTTTGAAACACCTAGAAATCGACATTTTGGGCATGAATGAAGAGTGTACGGCCGCACACCCCTGTGTACGGCCGCACACACACTCTGTACGGCCACACACTCCCATGTTCGACCGCACACACATCCTGGCCGTACACCCTAGCCGCACACACACACTTTTGGTCGTACACCTCCCTCATTTGATCATATAGGGTCCCGACAAGCATTTCCAAGTCTTTAGGGTGATTTCCCGTCATGTTTGGTCATGAAACACCCTAATTCTAACACACATATGTGTTACCATATGTTAATAGGATCCACTTGCGTGCGAAACACCTGTTGACACTCAGCATCCACACCGATCATACGCTCGAATCCTACGTCAAACAGTGAGTTCATACCCCTACGCTTTTCCGAGTTTTTCATGTTTTCAAGGGGGGGGGATACAAGCAAAAGTACAATATGCTTTTAACACAGAAAACATGAAAAGCGTTTAATGTCATAAAAGATACTGGCCCCCGTTACGCGCCATATCAAGTTTAATGTATGGTTATAAAACTCGCAACCTAGATAACAAATATTTACTATTGTAATAGGGAAACAAGTGAACTAACCTCAAAGTAATAACCGATTTGATTACTATAGGGCATTTGTAATACCCTTAGGATCTAGTTCACTACTTATTTATTAGTTTTATTTATGTAATAAGGCTAATACATCTCACAGAGAGCAAACAGGGTCTTTCAAGGAAACTACATCTAACGATACAAGTATGGTAGATACTTGTACACCTCATACCAGAACAGATAACCAAATATCAAATTTTAAGGAAAATATAGGATTTTCCTGGGAAAACACAACTTTACATAAAAGAACTGTCTAACATACAACTAATGGTTAATCATACATATTTCATAAGAAAATATAGGATTTTTTTGGGAAACACTTTTCAAAGGCTCAAAGAAACATTTCTTTCACCAGAACTAAACGCTTATGAACTCACCAGGTTTATACTGATATTTTAAAAGTGATTGTATTCTCAGGGCAACAGTAGACAGGTACTCTTGCCAACTTTTGGAGAAGACGGAGCATTTTGGAGTCATGTCTTTTACTTTTGTCATATACTGTTATGTATAAACCATGTTTTCAAACAATGTAAATATTCTTATTATAATGTAATGGTTGTGTTTACTTCGCTTACTATGATACAACTGTTGTGATACTACGCATGACTTCGCCCCGCCCCCGGACGTTTCCGCCGTCCATTCCGACGGTTCGGGGGTGTGACAGTATGATAGGAATCACTCTATGTTTACTAATGTACAAACTCTCTATCTTAAAACAAAGTATCACTCAGAAGTTTCATAAGTTCAGAAATTATAAACCCTAACCAGGGCGAGTGATGTAAAGACTCGATGAAGCACTATTATGCACCGTTCGGGGGCGTAAAACACTCATAGCAAGGCATAATGGGGTTTTCAAACCTTGAATTATGAAGCCAAACACTAATAAGGGCCACCGACCAAATATCTCTAAATCTCTCCCACTTTATCTCTATCTCTCCCAAATCTTTCGTAAATCTCTCGCAAAATCTCTCCCAATCTCTCAAAACTCTTGGTAGTAAAAATCACATTTTCCAACGTTTATATGAACATCCATGCCATCCCGAACCTTACCTTGGTCGAAAACAGCTTAAAACGGAAGAAAGAAGTCAAAAAGAGGGCTGAAGGTTCGCAGGGTACTGTTCACCCGCGAACCCTCATGTGCTTTCACGTCCTTTCCCTTGCCAGGTTCGCTTTTGAATAGAGGTTCGCTTCTATCCGGGTGAATTCGCATCGGAACCTCTCACAAACGAAACCGGACACTTTCGCCTCAACTCGGGTCCGTTCGCTTCTGGTCGCCCAAGTTCGCTTCTATGCGACAAGGTTCGCATCCTGGAACCGGGAACTCTCTCATCGCCCTGACCTTCGTTTCTTCAGCCAGGCTCGCTTTTGGAACCAATGCTCGCATTAGCAGCCTCGCCGTGAACCCTCCTCTCGCCTGTAAACCCTCTCGGACCGAAACCTCCCCTGCCACGAACCTTCTCGGCTGCGAGCCTTCCCTTCGGAGGTTCGCATCCACTTCCCGGTTTTCGACCCCTTTTGCATTTTAATCTCGTTTTTGATGATTTTAACGTGGGAATTTCACCAAATTCGTATTTTCATCATTTTAAACCCTCCAAACTCATATTTTATTCCCATATTGAATATTTATTGTCTATAAATCATATCTTTTTGTTGAAGATCACACACAAAGGTTTGTTGACCTTTCCCATAAAGTTTTGACACCAAGCCATCCCCACATCAACTTTATGTCACTATTCACATTCTACCTAGTCAAATCAATATCTTTCTTCAACACTCCATCAGATTCTCCCTTGACCAAAATCCACTCAATAGATCTTAAATCTTCACCTATAAAACCTCAATTGCTTCCTCCAAAAACAAACATTTCTCTCTTTTTCTCTCACTCTCTCTCCCTCTCTGGAACTCAAACTTTCCCCAGGAAATCTCGAGCTCTTTCCCTCGCTCTTGGTAAGTTCTTCATTTTACTGCTAAGTATTTTACAATCCTTTACACAAATCATGATCATTTACACAAATATTCACATATTTGTTCTTAGGATCTTCAAATGATCAAGCACCCTTCAAGTGTTCTTGACTTGAAACTCATCATCTTCAACCTTTCATTCTTTAATAAATCACATAAGGTGAGTTCATACCCCTATCTTTTCATGTTTTCTTCAAGTTTTAAGGGGGAGAATACAAGTTACAACACTAAAACATGTTCTAGTACAACCAACAGCTTACAACAGAAAAGTTATGGTCCATTCACGAACTGTTTTGACCCTCTTAAACTTAATATTTTTCAAAGCTGTTCAATATGCGTTTAGTTCAGGTTTATACCTTTCTAATGACTACTTGCACACGTTCATACGATTTTTCTACAGTTTATGGCGATTTTTACAAAACTGTTTATCATTTCAGAAATGATTTCGGACCAGTCAGTGAATATGGACATTTTCACACTGGTTAGAGACCTCTAAAAATCATAGAAAAAATTATGAACAAACTAGACACATTTTCTAAACTCCTAGAGTTTACGGATTCAGTTTTCGACTTATAGTGATTTTTCTATGAACTTTCTAAAAACAGTGACATAAAAGATAAAACTAGTAAAATAGTTTATAAATTCATTAACACTTTGTAACATGTTGAGCAAAGTGTATAACAATGTTTAGCTATATCTTGAATGCATTTTTCATGTTCGTTTACCTCCATGAAACAAAATTAGTCATTCATCATAAGGATTTTCATTCATTACAAACATATATGATAAACTATATAGGGTATAGTTTATGGTACATTAAAACTACAAACATACTAAGGAAGGTTCCATTTACACTACAAAAAGGATTTTCATTTACACTACACGTAAACTCGTTGAATCAAATTTGTGAGAAATTACTTCATTGTATTCATTAGAGTACTGGTTAAAGTCCTGTGTTATAACCATAGTCTCTTGTAGGGAGAGTGTGATACTTGTATATAGATCTATATTGGGACTGATAATCCCGCACCTTAGCTGCATGCAACAGCTAGACCGACAGGTCTGGGGTGACAAATGTCAAAACATTCCGACGCCCGAAGTACGTCGTAACAGGCTTACTATGTCAAATTCACGGTTATAATAACTCACATAGGGAAACAATGACACATATAGTTTACGGGAATTCGTACATTTAATTGGGTTTTAATCATTTAAAATTGCATATACTATCATAAGTATGGATTCTACTTGTACATTTTGGTCTTTGGGTCATTAAAACTACAACTCATTTTATAAGGAAAATGTTGGATTTTTCTTGAACATGCACTATAGTTAGAAATAAAGGTTTTTCAACTCTATATACAAAAGCTTATGCACTCACCAACTTAATCGTTGACACTCTTTCAAAATTACTTCTATTCTCAGGTAATCAATGAAATCGGTAACTACAAGCTTTTGAGGATGGAACGCTACGACATTAGACAAACCATTTTATCATTATATTGTAATCGATTTTGAAACATGTAACTCATGAAACCATGTAACTTTCTTGATTATATTTATGATGATTGTACTTTCTTTCTTCACTATTATACTCGTTGTTATGATACTATACATGAAGTCCTCCACCCCCGGACGTTTCCGCCATCCTTGGTTTGGTGATGCGACAGACTGGTATCAGAGCATTGTTTATAGTTAACTAAGTGTATCGAACCACATAAGATATACCAACTATAAACACATTGGGACTAAAACTCTCTGATTAAACATTTTTCATACGACTATACTTTTAGAAATAAAATGTTTCCTTTTTAAAGTATAAGTACATGCATACATGCTAGTATAATGTCGTAACTAGGAAAAATCCAAAGTAAAAGAGGATGAGTTGTATGCTACGGGTATACCTTGGGATATGTAATCTAGTCTGGGATGAATATAGCCTGATCAACTATATTTGTCAGAGAAGTGACTCGCATATGCCGAGGGATAGTCGTAGTGGATGACAAGTCTAACAACCTAACATCACCCTACAAGAAATGCTCTAAGAACTGAACATAACATTCAAAAATACTATAGGAGTAGTTTATGTTGCTATAGCGCAATATTTCTAGATTCGTTATATGCCTCTTACACCCCTATTCTCGCGCAGACGTCATGGCAGGATTCCACTTACCGGGAGACCCCTATTTCCAGAATCAAGGAAATGGGGGATGGATAGAAGAGGAACCAGAAGAAGACCCTGAGGAAGTGTTCGAGGAAGAACCCGAAGAAGATCCCAATGAGGACCCCAAAGAAATCAAAGAGGAAGAGCCTGAAGAAGATGAACTTGAAGAGGAACTAAAGGAAGAAGAAGACGAGGAGGAGTCAGAAGAAGAGCCGGAGGTTATCAACCCTCCTTATATAGCCAGGGTTCCCGTGAACCGTTTCGGCTACAATGGACCTATGCCCAGTTGGGCATCAGACATCGAGAGGTGGAGTCGTCATCAGCGACTGTGTTCACCATCTGGCGAACAACGAGGTTACTATGACCTCAACCATGGACGACCGACTGACAAAGACCTCCCAGTTATGATCCAACAAATCACGAACCTCGGGGATCAAAATAGAGAAACGGAAAATCGAGTTCAGGAGCTCAACACTGCTGCGGAAGCCACCAATGCGCGTACTCGAGACCTGGAGAGAGACTACTATCCCATTGATCGACTCACTGAGTACCTTACCACCGCTCGGGTGGAGGTAAGGGAGTATCAGGAGAGGCACTCGGCTCTCGAGGAAAGAGTGATCACAGCCGAATGTTAGTTAGAAGAACTACAGGGCGCCTGGACTTCGTCTCAGGGACCGCAGGGGACTGGTCGCCATGAGTACGGTTCATACCACTCACAAATCTTTATGTAGTTTAGGTTTATGAGTATGCGTTGGTGCTACTCTTCTCTGTGTGTAGGTTCAATCCAACGATTAAGTGATTACACTAGTCGAAGGATCGTAATGTTGTCAAAAATTTTCCTTGCATTGATGTGATGTAGACCTGCATCAAGGTCAAATTTTCCAAACACTGTGTACTAAACCATATCAATGAAATTGGCATGCATATTATATTTTATTGGAGTGTTACCACTAAATTCATAACATTGTATATCGTTACTTATGATGAATCTACGATTTCTTAGTGTATACAGTAATGTTGTATGTAATTAAGAATCTATCGATTTAGAAATGCTGGTTCCGCTTTAGGTCCTGTTCCTTGTTTGGTTGTGGGCTTAGGGCAGACCCATTAGATTCAACGATCTAATCAAATCTTAATTATACACAACTAGTATACACCAAGCGATTGTAGAAGGAGCTGGTATGGATCAAGTTACAAGATTTCATTGAGATATTACTATTAAATTCATAAGTTCAATCAATCGGACTTCCATTATGAATTGCTTGCAAATACTTTAAAGTCGGGACATATTACAGATAATCTAGTTCAATAACAACCGACTTATCGTACTATTAAAGGCTTACCATCTTTTTGTCTTTAAAAACTTGTGGCAGAAATATGCCACAGAAGAAAAATCCCAGGCCTTCCCACAACGCACCACCACCACCTCCGCCACCACCTCCACAGTTTGACCCTGCCATGTTCCAAGCTGCCGTAACAGCAGCCGTGGCAGCCGCAATGTCACAAATCGGTACAAATGGTGCTGGTGGATCGGGAAATGGTACTACAAACTCTAAGCAGGGAGACAGTCAGGGACGCTCAAAAGAATGTTCCTACAAAGATTTTACAAATAGCAAACCCAAATCCTTCAATGGAAGCGGGGGCGTCATCACTCTGATGCAATGATTCGAGAAGACTGAATCAGTCTTCGAGATTTGTGCGTGCCCTTAAGCGAGCAAAGTCAAATTTGCAGCTTGCACTTTCACCGACCGAGCCCTTACCTGGTGGAACGGTCATGTAAAATCATTGACTCTCCCAGTGGAGAATGCAATGATCTGGGAGGATTTGAAGACCCTAATGCTAGATGAATATTGCCCAAGGGGCGAGGTTCAGAAATTGGAACAGGAACGATGGGGCCTCAAGATGACCGGTTCTGACATCACATCTTATGCTGCCAGATTCAGCGATTTGACCATACTATGTCCCAAGATGGTCACCCCGGAGAGTAAAAAGGTGGAGAAATACATCTGGGGACTAACCGTCCAGATTCAAGGGAACATGTTGGCTTCAAAACCGACTACCTTTGACAGTGCCAAACATTTGGCCCGACAACTCATTGACCATAGGGCCAGCCATGGCACTGTGGCGGCAACCTCCGAACAAGCGAAAGGAGCTAACAACAAAAGGAAGTTCTGGAACAACAAGAAGAACCAGCCAGCCCAGGATTCTGCCAAGAAGCAACAAATAGTGGCGGTTCGGACTGCCACTACCCCCACCGCTCCAGCACCCCTGAGTCAGTATGCTGGGACCCTCCCCAAATGTAATAAGTGCAGCTTTCACCACACTGGCCCTTATCGAGAGATGCACTGCAGCAACTGCAACAAGAGAGGGCATACAACCCTCTTCTGCAAGGCGCCAGCCGAACAAGCCACCCCGGCCGCCAACATCGGGGAAAGCCGAGCCTGCTACGGCTGTGGGGAGACCGGGCACTTCAAAAGAGACTGCCTAAAGGCAAGAAACACAAATGTCGGCGATGTTGGAAGGGTCTTGGCTTTAGGGCACGGGGAAGCAATGGAGGATCCCACGGTGGTTACCGGTACGTTTCTCCTCAATAACTCATATGCATGCATATTATTCGATAGTGGAGCGGAGAGGAGTTTCGTTAGCCACCAATTCAAACAATTACTAAAACAAAATCCCCAATCACTAAAAGATACATACGTCGTAGAAATGGCAAATGGAAAGGCAGAAAACACTAACGATGTATAAATATGGTGTACCCTCACTCTAGACAATCATTCATTAAAAATCGATCTAGTGCCTATTTCAATAAAAAGCTTCGACATCATCATTGGCATGGATTGTTTGAGTTCTAATTGTGCCGATATTCTATGTTACGAAAAGGCCGTTCGCCGTAATTTGCCAAGTGGCAAAACTCTCGTCATTTATGGCGACAAACCTAGTACGAATCTAAAAATCATCTTTTGGATCAAAGCCCAAAAGTATCTTCGCAAGGAATACCACACCTTCTTAGCCCATGTAGTGGATAAGAAGCAAGAGGTGAAAGACATCAAGGACATTCCGGACGTCTGTAATTTCCCTGAACTATTCCCAGAAGACCTTCCCGGAGTTCCACCCGCACGACAAGTCGAATTCCTAATCGACCTAATCCCTGGGGCTACCCCCATAGCCAAAGCGCCATACCGCCTAGAGCCATCCAGGATGCAAGAATTATCCAGCAAACTGAACGAACTGTTGAGCAAAGGATTCATTTGACCGAGCTTCTCGCCTTAGGGAGCACTGATCCTGTTCGTGAAAAAGAAGGATGGATCGTTCCGCATGTGCATCGACTACCGTGAACTGAATAAGCTTACCATCAAAAACCGATACGCTCTACCCCGAATCGACGACCTCTTCGACCAACTCGAAGGAGCAACTTACTTCTGAAAAATCGATCTGAGGTCGGGATACCATCAACTACGGGTTCAGGAGGAAGATGATCCTAAAACGGCGTTCAGAACCCGGTACGATCACTATGAGTTTGTAGTGATGCCCTTCGGATTAACAAACGCACCCGCAGTGTTTATGGACCTAATGAACCAGGTGTGCCAGCCTTACTTAGATAAGTTAATGATTGTCTTCATAGACGACATACTGGTCTATTCAAGTAGTGAGGAAGAGCACAGCCAACACCTACGACAAGTATTGGAGACATTAAGGGCGGAGAAATTATATGCAAAATTCTCAAAGTGCGAATTTAGGATCCGAGAAGTGGGCTTCCTCGGACATGTGGTTAGCAAGGAAGGGATACACGTGGATCCTTCCAAAATCAAGGCGATCGAGAAATGGTCAGCACCAAGGACGCCTACAGGAATCCGTCAATTCTTAGGCCTCGTTGGCTACTACCGAAGGTTCATCCAAAACTTCTCCAAGATCGCCAAACCACTTACCACCCTGACTCAAAAGGGTGTAACCTTCAACTGGGGAGAGAAGCAAGAAACCACCTTCCAAACGTTAAAGCGAGCCCTGTGCAGTGCTCCAATTTTATCCCTACCGGAAGGAACTGAAGACTTCGTGGTCTACTGCGACGCGTTGAACCAGGGTCTTGGATGTGTGTTAATGCAACGAGGAAAGGTTATTGCCTACGCCTCGAGGTAGCTAAAAACACACTAGGTCAACTACGTCACACATGACCTCGAACTGGGAGCAGTAGTATTCGCCCTAAAGATCTGGAGGCACTACCCCTACGGAACGAAATGTACTATCTTCACTGATCATAAAAGCCTTCAACACATCCTCACTCAAAAATAGCTCAACATGAGGCAGAGACGATGGGAAGAGCTACTGAATGATTACGAATGCGAGATTCATTATCACCCGGGCAAAGCCAATGTGGTAGCTGACGCCCTCAGCCGAAAGGAATACTCGGGTCGTCGATTAAAGTCATTAACCATGAAAATTCATTCACACCTGTCCACACAAATCAAAGAGGCCCAGCTGGAAGTTTTGAAACCAGAGAATGTGACAGAAGAGGCTTTAAGAGGAATGGATAAGAACCTATAAATCAAGAGTGATGGAATTCGCTATCTCATGAATCAGATCTAAATACCCAAGTATAGTGGATTCAGAGACTTCGTCATGAACGAAGCGCACAAAACTCGATGCTCCGTACATCTCGGTTCAGACAAGATGTATGTGGACCTTAAGAAGCTTTATTGGTGGCAGAACATGAAAGACGAAATTGCTACCTTTGTGAGCAAGTGCCTGACTTGCGCTAAGGTTAAGGTAGAATACCAAAAGCCCTCGGGTTTGTTGCAACAACCAGAGATACCCGAATGGAAGTGGGAGCGGATCACAATGGATTTCATATCCAAGTTACCCAAGACAACGGGTGGTCTCGATACCATTTGGGTGATCGTTGACAGGTTGACCAAATCCGCACACTTCCTACCAATAAAGGAAACCGACAAGATGGAAAAACCTAGCAGAACATACATTAAGGAAATCGTGCGATTACATGGCATACCAATGTCCATTATCTTAGATAGGGATAGTTGATTTACCTCACGGTTATGGTAGTCACTTAAAAAATCTCTGGGAATTAGGTTGGACATGAGTATAGCCTACCACCCACAAACCGACGGGTGGAGTGAGAGAACTATACAAATGCTAGAAGACATGCTAAGAGCTTGTGTGATAAATTTTGGTAAAGCTTGGGATACCCATTTACCACTTATCGAATTCTGATACAATAACAACTATCGAATTCTGATACAATAACAGCTATCACACCCATTTACCACTTATCGAATTCTGATACAATAACAGCTATCACACTAGCATCAAGGTTGCTCCATTTGAAGCCCTCTATGGCCGCCAGTACACATCACCATTGTACTGGGCTGAAGTGGGTGACATGCAACTAGCTAAGGGACAAGTCCCTAACATCACTCTCACTGTCTCGGAAATCATATGGGAAAGGATCGAGAAGATTGTCCAAATCCGAGAACGATTAAAGGCTTCTAGAGACAGAGAAAAGAGTTATGCGAATAACAAACGGAAGCCCTTGGAATTCCAGGTCGGAGACCGGGTGCTGCTTAAGGTCTCACCCTAGAAGGGATTGATATGTTTTGGAAAACATGGGAAACTAAATCCAAGGTATATCGGGCCATTCAAGATCCTCGCCAGGATTGGCCCGGTAGCATACAAGCTCTGATTACCGCAAGAACTCAATAATGTACATCCTACCTTTCATATGTCCAACTTAAAGAAGTGCTTGTCTGATGAGACTCTCGTCATCCCTCTTGACGAGATTGAAATCAACGAGAGTCTCCACTTCGTAGAAGAACCGGGAGATCAAAAGGACGAAACAAAGTCGCATTCCCATTGTGAAGGTCCGATGGAACACTAAACGAGGGCCCGAGTTCACCTGGGAACGCGAAGACCAGATGAAACAAAAATACACACATCTTTTCCCCAACCCTTGAAGTCCCAGTCGAAACGCTAATTTCGGGACGAAATTCCTTCTAACTGGGGGATGATGTGACAACCGTCAATTTCTGATCAAGTCAAAGTCAAATAAAGTCAACAAGTCAAACCGGTAAACTCAACTAATGCTTGTATGATAGGACTCACTCTATGTTTACTAATGTATAAACTCTCTATCTTAATACAAAGTATCACTCATAAGTTTCATAAGTTCAGAAATTCAAACCCTAACTAGGGCGAGTGGTGTAACGACTCGATGAAGCACTACTATGTACCCTTCGGGGGCGTAAAACACTCATAACAAGGCATAATGGGGTTTTCAAACCTTACATTACGAAGCCAAACACTAATAAGGGCCACCGGCCAAATCTCTCTAAATCTCTCCCACTCTATCTTTATCTCTCCCAAATCTCTCCCAAAATCTCTCCCAATCTCTGTCAAAACTCTTGGTAGTAAAAATCAAAATTTCCAACGTTTATATGAACATCCATGCCGTCCCGAACCTTCCCTTTGTCGAAAACAGCTTAAAATGGAAGAAAGAAGTCAAAAAGAGGGCTGAAGGTTTGCAGGATACTGTTCACCCGCGAACCCTCGCATGCCTTCGCGTCCTTTCCCTTGCCAGGTTCGCTTTTGAGTAGAGGTTCGCTTCTAGCCGGGTGAATTCTCATCGGACCCTCTCACAAACGAAACTAGACACTTTCGCCTCTACTCGGGTCCGTTCGCTTCTGGTCGCCCAAGTTCGCTTCTATGCGACAAGGTTCGCATCCTGGAACCGGGAACTCTCGCATTGCCCTGACCTTCACTTCTTTGGCCAGGATCGCTTTTGGAACCAAGGCTCACATCAGTAGCCTCGCGTGAGCCCTCCTCTCCCCTGCGAGCCCTCTCGGACCGAAACCTCCCCTGCCACGAACCTTCTCGGCTGCGAGCCTCCCCTTCGGAGGTTTGCATCCACTTCCCGGTTTTCGACCACTTTTGCATTTTAAGCTCGTTTTTGATGATTTTAACGTGGGAATTTCACCAAATTCGTATTTTCATCATTTTAAACCCTTCAAACTCATATTTAATTCCCATATTGAAGATTTATTGTCTATAAATCATATCTTTTTGTTCAAGATCACACACAAAGGTTTATTGAGCTTTCCCATAAAGTTATGACACCAAGCCATCGCCACATCAACTTTATGTCACTATTCACATTCTACCTAGTCAAATCAATATCTTTCTTCAAAACTCCATCAGATTCTCCCTTGACCAAAATCCACTCAATAGATCTTAAATCTTCACCTATAAAACCTCAATTGTTTCCTCTAAAAATAAACTTTTCTCTCTTTTTCTCTCACTCTCTCGCCCCCTCTGAAGTCTCGAGCTCTTTCCCCCACTCTTGGTAAGTTCTTCATTTTACTCATAAGTATTCTACAATCCTTCACACAAATCATGATCATTTACACAAATATTCACATATTTGTTCTTAGGTTCTTCAAATCATCAAGCATCCTTCAAGTGTTCTTGACTTGAAACTCATCATCTTCAACCTTCCATTCTTCAAGAATTCACAGAAGGTGAGTTCATACCCCTATCTTTTCATGTTTTCTTCAAGTTTTAAGTGGGGAATACAAGTTACAACACTAAAAACATATTCTAGTACAACCAACAGCTTACAACAGAAAAGTTATGGTCCATTCACGAACTGTTTTGACCCTCTTAAACTTAATATTTTTCAAAACTGTTCAATATGCGTTTAATTAAGGTTTATACCTTTCTAATGACTACTTGCACACGTTCATACGAATTGTGTAAAAATTATGGGGATTTTTACAAAACCGCCTATCATTTCAGAAATGATTTCGGTCCAGTCAGTGAATATGGACATTTTCACACTGGTTAGAGACCTCTAAAATTCATAGAAAAAATAATGAACAAACTAGACACATTTTCTATACTCTCAGAGTTTACGGATTCAGTTTTTGACTTACAGTGATTTTTCTATGAACTTTCTAAAAACAGTGACAGAAAAGTTAAAACTAGTAAAATAGTTTATAAATTCATTAACACTTTGTAACATGTTGAGCAAAGTGTATAACAATGTTTAGCTATATCTTGAATGTATTTTTCATGTTACTTTACCTCCATGAAACAAAATTAGTCATTCATCATAAGGATTTTCATTCATTACAAACATATATGATAAACTATAAAGGATATAGTTTATGGTACATTAACACTACGAACATACTAAGGAAGGTTCCATTTACACTACAAAAAGGATTTTCATTTACACTACACGTCAACTCACTGAATCAAATTTGTGAGACATTACTTCATTGTATTCATTAGAGTATTGGTTAAAGTCCTGTGTTATAACCATAGTCTCCTGTAGGGAGAGCGTGATACTTGTATATAGATCTATATTGGGACTGACAATCCCGCACCTTAGCTGCATGCAACAGCTAGACTGGCAGGTCTGGGGTGACAAATATCAAAACATTCCGACGCCTGAAGTACGTCGTAACAGGCATACTATGTCAATTGCATGGTTTTAATAACTCACACAGGGAAACAACGACACATATAGTTTACGGGAATTCTTACATTCATTTGGGTTTTAATCATTTAAAACTGCATATACTATCATAAGTATGGATTATACTTGTATATTTTGGTCTTTGGGTCATTAAGACTACAACTCATTTTATAAGGAAAATATTGGATTTTTCTTGAACATGCACTATATTTACAAAGAAAGGTTTTTCAACTCTACATACAAAAGCTTATGCACTCACCAACTTAATCGTTGACACTCTTTCAAAATTACTTGTATTCTCAGGTAATCAATGAAATCGGTAACTACCAGCTTTTGAGGATGGAATGCTACGACATTAGACAAACCATTTTATCATTATATTGTAATCGATTTTGAAACATGTAACTCATGAAACCATGTAACTTTCTCAATTACATTTATGATGGTTGTATTTACTTTATTCACTATTATACTCGTTGTTATGATACTATACATGGAGTCCTCCACCCCCAGACATTTCCACCATCCTTAGTTTGAGGGTGTGACAATCGGCTACCACATTAGCCTTGCCAGGATGATACAAAATCTCACATTCATAGTCTTTCACTACATCCAACCACCTCCTCTGTCTCATATTCAGGCTGGGATGTTCCATAAGGAACTTCAGGCTCTTATGGTCCGTGTATATGGGACATCGGACACTGTAAAGATAGTGGCGCCAAATCTAGAGGGCGAATACCACCGCCCCCAGCTCCAAATCATGGGTGGGATATCTCATCTTGTGAGGCTTCAGCTGCCTCGATGCATATGCTATCACGTGTCCCCTCTGCATCAAAACGACACCCAACCCTGAAATGGATGCATCACAGTAGACTAAGAAGTCCTCTACTCCCTCCGGAAGGGCTAACACTGGAGCTTCACACAATCTCTAGCAAAGAATCTCAAATGAGGCCTGCTGCTCGGCCCCTCAGACAAAAGTAACACCCTTCCTAGTCAATCTGGTGAGAGGAACAACAATCTTGGAGAAATCTCTGATAAACCTCCGATAGTAACCTGCCAAACCCAAAAAACTCATGATCTCAGATGGGGATCTCGACACCTCCCATCGCATCATTGCCTCAATCTTGGCCGGGTCAACCAAAATCCCATTCTGGTTAACGAGGTGTCCCAACAACTGGACCTCTCGTAACCAGAAATCATACTTGGAGAATTTGGCATAAAGCCTCTGCATCCTCAATACTCCAAGAATCTCCCGAAGATGCTCCTCATGCTGCTCCCTAGACCTCGAGTACACCAAAATGTCGTCAATGAACACGATCACCGACCTATCCAACATGGGCCTGCACACCCGGTTCATAAGGTCCATGAACGCTGCAGGTGCATTGGTGAGCCCGAAAGGCATCACCACATATTCGTAATGCCCATTACGAGTTCGAAAAGCTGTCTTCTGAATATCCTCCTCACAGACCCTTGTCTGATGATACCCATATCTTAAATCAGTCATGGAAAACCAAGACGCCCCCTGAAGCTGATCAAACAGATCGTCGATCCTCGGTAGTGGATAGCGGTTCTTGACCGTCAGCTTGTTCAACTCTCAGTAATCGATGCACATCCGGTGTGAAGCATCCTTTTTCTTGACAAAAAGGATCGGCGCTCCCCACGGTGAGCTACTCGGTCTAATAAAACCCTTCCCCAGCAGCTTCTGAAGCTGTGAGGACAACTCCTGCATCTTAGGCGGCGCAAGGCAATAAGGTGCCTTGGCAATAGGCGCCACACCCAAGATCAGATCGATCTGAAACTCCACCTGCCTCTCAGGAGGCACGCCCGACAATTCCTCGGGAAAAACATCCGGGAACTCACATACTACTGGAACATCGAAAATTGAACTCGACCTCTCGGTCGTAACTCGCATATCCATGACATTCGCTAAAAACCCCATGCATCCCTGCTGTAAACTCTGCCTCGCCCTAGAGGAAGAGCAGAAAGCTGATCCCGATCTAGTTCCCTCGCCATACACAATAAGTACTCCCCCACTAGGGTCTCGTATGGTCACCATCTGATGCTCACACTCAATCACGGCTCCAAACTGACTCATCCAAACCATGCCCACGATGACACAGACATCACCCATCGCTATCAGCACCAGATCTATCGGAAACTCAACACCGAAGATCTGTAAAATACATCTTCAGAATACATCAGTGGCAAAAACCGCATGCTCATCGGCTATAGAAACCCTCAGTGGTCGACTCAATGCCTCACGTCTATCACTAATGTGACAACTAAAAGATAAATACATGAAAGACTCGCACCCGAGTCAAATAACACCAAGGCAGGCACAAAATTCACAAGAAAAGTACCTATATGCAGCATAGTATAAGCATAACAAACCTCAAAATAACATAAATAAGGAGATACGTACCAGTAACAACATCGGGTGCTACGCGGACCTCCTCCGCAGTCAGCTGGAATGCTCTCCCACGAGCTCTCGGAGCCTCGGCCTTCCTCGGCTGACCATCAGTAACACGTAAAGCAGCAGGAGCTGAAACCTAGGCTGATCCCCAGAGTGAGCTAAGGACACTCGACCTTTCGGTTGCCAATCTGGTTGCAATGAAAGAAAACTGAAAATCCCTTAGGGTAGTCCCTCGCCATGTGCCACTCCTTGCCACATTTTTAGCAAATCCCTGCTCGGAAAGATCCCTAATGTCTCTTGCCGCACTTTCTGATGGGTTTTATGCAAAAGAACAATCCTATGTGCTCATACAAACCCTAATCCTTGGATCTAGGTTTCTCTATTGTACATGCAAGGAATCCAAGACTTACAAACCCTAATCTAGCATACATAATTTCGAAATTAACATATAACATCATATCTAAATGTTTACCTCTTCAATGGAAGCTTGAATCTTCTTTCTTGGAGCTTAGAGTCACAATTGTAACTCCTCTAATGGCTTACAAACACCACAAGCAAGAAGGCAATTATGAGAGAGGAGGGAGGATGCTTAATTTCGGCCTAGGGTTTCTCTTGGGAAGCAAGTGGCTGAAAATTAAAGGCTAGGGGTCTTATTTATAGTGTAGGCTGCTAGGGTTTCAGTCTAAACCCTAATGGACAGCTTAATGACCAAGCAGCCCAAGGAACCTTCTGGAATAGGGCCTTGGACGAAAATATGATGATCCTTCATCATAATTTCGTTCCCCCTTAGTCCATTAGGTTTCCCAGCCCAAAACTCAACTATCACACATTTGACAGTTTATGCCCCTTTGTTTAATTAATCTCTTTTAGTCACCAAATTAATTCCTAATTAATTTATGATTAATACTAATTAAATAAATATGATTTCTCCTTTAATATATTATTCTTATAACATATTAATAAACCATAATATCCTCTCTCTTTCTTTAAATTACCTTGTCAAATTGCTTTGGTGAAGGCAACCCAAAAGGACCATGCATAACCGGGTCAAGTACATACCAAATATAGTTACGGGCTTAGACAGTAATCCAACAGTCTGCCACTTGGATAAGTCTAGTAACTATATCTCACATATGACTTCAGAATCCGGTTAGCAATCGTAGCTCTTATTCGCTTCTGTCAACTCTGATCAAAATCCTGTCCTTCAGATAAGGGATCGTATAATCCTCTGTTCTAGATATCATGCCGACAATACTTATTGTCCAACATTTTTTTCTCGATCTCTGATTTGTTCGACATAGAATTTAGTTGAACACATTAACTTCATCCTGACCGGGCCCGACACATAAGTCAAACCAAATCATCAAGTGGCCAAGATATCGCTTTTATTCTCTTAGGATAAAAGGAACAGATAAACTTCGACTTATATGCTTTTATTATCCACTAGCTAAGTTACACACAATAATACGTTTTATAACATCAAGTTACTGATGCGTTTTCGTTTTATCAATGCATAATCAACTAGCAAACAATAACCATATCTCTAGGTTTAAAGATTATATGATATTATCATCTTGCGATCACATGTGATAACTTTCATGAAGTGATACTAGCAAGTGCGGGTTTATTCAAATGCTCAAAACATATTTCATAAGCACTCATAAACTTTGTAGCAAACCTTTGCTATGTCTAAAACATTTTAGACAATCTACAAACAAATTTATGACAATCTTCTTTCATATCTACTTCCAACATATGAGCGATTGTGGACTGTTCGAACAATCTTATTATTCAGGAAGTCAAAACATGCAAAATTGAAACTATAGATAAATAATCAACACAAGATAGTAACCTTTCTTATAAATAACACACCTTTATTTAATCATCAAATGTTGAATACAAAATTATCCATTACAAGTTTCCTACCTATCTAATCTAAACTAATATCGTCCTTTAGCCCAACGCTCCTAGCGTGCTTCAAATGCTTGACCCCACTCAGTCCCTTCGTATGGGGATCTGCTGGGTTATCTTCTGATGATACCCTATTCACAACGAGGAGTCCCTCTTCTACCCGATGTCTAATAAAATGGTATTTCTTGTCGATATGTCGAGATTTGCCATGATCCTTTGGTTCCTTGGTCAAGGCAACCACTCCTTCATTATCACAGAAAATTTCCATGGGCTCCTTTATGGATGGCACAACTCCAAGGTCTCCTATGAATTTCTTCAACCATATAGCCTCCTTTGACGCCTCTCTTGCCGCAATGTACTCTGATTCGCACGTTGAATCAGCTACGGTCTCTTGCTTGGAACTTTTCCAAGTTACTGCTCCTCTGTTCAGGGTAATGACCCAGCCCGACTACGATCGGTAATTATCCCGATCCGTATGAAAACTAACGTCACTGTACCCTTGCACCTTTAAGTCATCACTCCCACCGAGGACTAGAAACCATTCCTTGGTCCTTCGTAGGTACTTAAGAATATTCTTGACAGCAATCCAATGTGCTCTACCAGGGTTCCCTTGATATCTGCTGACCATGCTCAAATCGAAAGCCACATCAGGGCGAGTACAAGTCATAGCGTACATAATCGAGCCAACTGCGGAAGCGTAAGGTACTTGGCTCATATAAGCTATCTCTGCCTCTGTACTCGGGCTCTGAGTCTTATTCAGTTTGGTATTGCATTGAATTGGCAACTCCCCTTTTCCAAGTATGTATCCTGACTGAGTCCTATCAGTCTCTTACTTCTGTCTCTCACTATCCTTATTCCCAGAATATACACAGCCTCTCCGAGGTCCTTCATAGCGAAACACTTCCCAAGCCAGGACTTAACCTCCTGCAAGGTTGGGATGTCGTTTCCTATGAGTAGTATGTCATCGACATACAATACGAGGAAGCTCACTATACTCCCACTGGCCTTGACATACACACATGACTCATCTTCGCTTCGCAGAAAACCAAACTCTTTGACCTTCTCGTCAAAACAAAGATTCCATCTGCGAGACGCTTGCTTTAATCCATAAATGGATTTCTCAAGCTTGCACACTCTATTGGGATGCTTCGCATTGACAAAACCCTCTGGCTGATTCATGTAAAAATCCTCAGCCATCTTCCCATTAAGGAAAGCAGTTTTAACGTCCATCTGCCATACTTCATAGTCATGAAACGCAGCTATTGTGAGCATTACCCTAATAGACTTTATCTTATCAACTGGCGAGAAGGTCTCATCATAGTCAACTCCAGGAGTTTGAGTAAAGCCCTTCGCGACCAATCGCGCTTTATAAGTGTGAACTTTCCCATCTATGTCCGTCTTCTTCTTGAAGATTCACTTGCACCCGACTGTCTTACGACTTGGTACATTATCAACCAAATTCCAAACTTGGTTGTCATACATGGACTGAATCTCGCTGTCCATTGCCTCTTTCCATTTAGCAGATTCTGGGCCTGCCATGGTTTCTTTGTAGCTATTAGGTTCATCCAGATTTATTAGTGTATTATCACTAATAAACGTGTCCCCTTCAGTAGTAATATGGAAACCATAAAACTGGGGTGGAACAATAACTCTACTTGAACGTCTAAGAGGTAAGGACTGGTCAATTGGTTCAACATGAGTTTCCTCCTCAGGTTGAACGCCAGTGTCAGAGGTTCCTTCATCTCCTGACTCTTGAAGCTCTTCAAGGTCAATCTGACTCCCACTGTCTCCTTGACTTATGAGTTCTCTCTCTCTGAAAACCCCTCTCCTAGCAACAAAGACAACATTGTCACATGGTCTATAGAAGAGATAGCCAAAAGACTTCTGTGGATAGCCGATGAAATAACACGTCTCACTACGAGGTTCTAGCTTGTCGTGAGTCTCTCGTCTTACGAAAGCTTCACAACCCCAAACCTTGATATGTGCTAACGAGGGAGCTTTCCCTGTCCACATCTCGTGAGGTGTTGTGGCAACCTTCTTGGTGGGAACTAAGTTAAGGATATGGGCGGCAGTCTCTAAGGCATACCCCCAGAATGAGATTGATAACGAACCACGACTCATCATAGAACGAACCATGTCCAAAAAGGTTCGATTACGTCTCTCAGCCACACCATTCAATTGTGGCGTTCTAGGAGGCGTCAATTGCGAAACTATTCCACATTCTCTTAGATAGTCATGAAACTCAAGACTTAGGTACTCTCCCCCTCGATCAGATCGAAGCATCTTGATTTTCCTGCCCAACTGATTCTCTACTTCATTCTTAAACTCTTTGAACTTTTTCAAAGGTTTCTGACTTTTGCTTGATCAAGTAGATATATCCATATCTACTATAATCATCTGTAAAAGTCACGTAGAAGCGACAAGCGTCCCTTGTGGTGGATCTAAAGGGTCCACATACATCAGTATGTATGAGATCCAATACACCCTCACCCTTTCACATGTACCAGTACTTGGTCATCTTCCCAAGTAAACAAGATTCACACACGTCATCGTCCCTAAGGTCGAATGACTCCAAGACTCCATCCTTTTGGAGTTGGGCTATGCGTTTCTTGTTAACATGGCCAAGGCGACAATGCCATAAGTCTGCTTTGTCCAAACTTGTGGACGAATCAATGTTCAAAACATCATTTCCTAAATTATCTATAATTAACACAGATTCATAAATCCCATTACAAGGTAATGCATTGAAATAAAAAACACCATTCAAATAAGCATTAATAGAACCATTGCTATTATCAAATGAATATCTGAAACCTCGTCTAAATAATCCATGAAAAGAAATGATGTTCCTTGCCATATCTGGCGAATAGCAACAATTATTTAAATCTAGCCCTAACCCATTACTCAACACTAAGGAATAAACTCCGATCTTGGTGACTGGTGAAGACTTCTTGTGTAACGCCCGTAGATCTGGGCTAGTCAATTTAGAGGCAATGAGTGTCGAAAACGAATTTTCGGCAAAAGATTATTTATAAAAAATAATCTTAACCAAGTTGTAGAATATTTCTCAAGGTTTCCGTACATATAAAGAACTCCGAAATCCGAGTTATAACGAAGAAGTTATGGCCCGTCGAAGTTTTACGGCAAAACCAGCACGACACCGGGAAGCGTAAATAGTGAATTTACGATGGAGCGACTTTTAGCCTTAGTGATCTAAACAAAAGTCGTAGAAAATGTTAAACCGAGAGCGTCCATAAAAAGAACACCCAAATCTGACTTCGTATGAGGAAGTTATGATTTTTCGAAGTTTCGGCATAGCAGTGTACAACCCGAAACTCGAATTTTAGTTCGAGCGGTTTTTGGCTTACGCGACCTAAATGAGAGTTGAAGATATCATTAATAGGAACTCAACGGTAAAAAGACAGACAAAAACGGAGCTCGTATGCGAAAGTTATGGACAAAGCTTAGTCTCTAGTTTTCGAGCGCGGCGAATTCGATACAGTTTTGTAAATCCGAGATAGAATGAGAATTAGCCAACGAGGTCTAAATGAGAGTTGAAGATCTCATTAATAGGAACTCAATGGTACAAAGACAGACAAAAACGGAGCTCGTATGCGAAAGTTATGGACGAAGCTTAGTCTCTACTTTTCGACCGCGGCGAATTCAATACAGTTTTGTAAATCCGAGATAGAATGAGAATTAGCCAACGAGGTCTAAATGAGAGTTGAAGATCTCATTAATAGGAACTCAACGGTAAAAAGACAGACAAAAATGGAGCTCGTATGCAAAAGTTACGGACGAAGCTTGGAGACTACTTTACTATACAATTCCTATAAATAAGAGATGAACTCTTCATAATTTCCTCACACCTTCAAACCTTTCTTTCTCTCTCTAACTTCTCTCTAACCTCCCTAAACCCCTCCCAAGTCTAGGGAACCTCCCTAGCACGAGAAGAAAGCCCCGGAGCGCCCGACGGCTCCGAGAAGAAAAGCTTTCGGCTCGGAAACGCTGCTCCAGCGAAGCCCGATTTTTAATAAAAACTCGCTGTAAGTGAGCTACGCCTACGCTATTTTTAATATAACTTCTAATTAATTATAGTAACATTATTAGGACCTTAAAACAATTATTTGGGATATTATTATGAATTATATAAGAGTGTTGTTTAACGCTTATATAATAATAATAATAATAGCTAGACTATTAATTAGTCGCGGTTAACGTTAGACTAAACCCTAGTGGTATTGATACTAGGTTTTGTCGAAGGAAATTGTTTTAAGAGTAACGAAGCGCTGTCTGAGTTTGGAATCATCACTTTAACAGGTGAGTGTATGGTCCCTTTCATCTTACACATAGATATGAAGTATTTTATATAAATTACATGCTATGTGTGCATATTATCTGAATACTTGCTGTCTATGATGGATGAATGATTTTATACATGTTTTAAATGATTTAAATATATATTTATTTTATATATACAAATACGTTGGGATAAAACATGGGTAGACGAAATAGTTGGTGTGTGATGAAATAAAATGATGAGAGATAAGTGATGATAAGGAAGGTGATGATAATTAGGTGATGGATAGGTGATGATGAATCGGTGATGTAGGATGAAAGATACTACAACCTTGTCCGAAAATTTGGAGATGTAGTCATCTACTAGAGTATAGATGGCGACCACGGAATATTCTAGACAACCCGTGGAAACACCAGCAGACTTATAACCTGTAGGTGATGAATTACGAGTCCATGTGATGTGGTGACTGTATATTCATGCGATGATACTCTAACCTTTACTATGAATTACGAGTTCAGGCGACATCGTAACTACGTATTCATGCCTTAGGAACGAGCATATAAGGAAACGTGAGGTAGAAAGATGAGAGGTAAATATGATATAGGAGATGACCCTTAAGATAATTCTTTAAGGAATATTAAAGAAGATAACGGGGATGGGTAATCGGGTTGATTGTTTGATGTTTAAATATAATAATTATATTATTGTGGGTTGAAAACCCTATGTACTCACCAGGTTTCCCAACCCGGCCCACTCCAGCTTATTTGTATCACAGGTGTCGATACGAAGCTACTTTGCACTGAGAGATTTAAAAGAGATGTAGATCACTAGTGTAAATGAATGTAAGTTCTGTTTATGCTTACGTTTCTGTATTGACGATGATATCCCAAATGTTTTAAATGAATAAAAATACATTTCTTCGGAAATGCTTTGATAACGTATTTATCATGTTTTTCTGGGAACAAATTCCGCAACATTTTTATTAAAAGAAGTACTCTGATTTTTATAAAGCATAAACAAAAAAATCGGTCTTTTCTGGCCGTGAAAATGGGTATGTCACAGTTGGTATCAGAGCATTAGTTAAAGCGAACTAGGAATATGGATTTATTTGTAGACTTAAACTTAGAATGCTAAGCAATGATGGTGAGGAGTGTGTCTAATAAATTTTAGGAAAGTACACCTAAATAGACACGAGCACTAGCCCATTTAGGGAAGATGCCTAAATTGCTTTATGTGCTAAATGATTGTGATGTTTTATGATGTTATCGTTTGATTGGATCTATGGTCTGTTGCCGACCGGATCTGGAAATTTTATGTGTTCAGATTTCTAAACGTTTAAATACGGTATTAGAACTGACATGTAACTTTTCAGAGTAATAAGCAGGATTACGCGTCTAAATCTTCTCTATCTATATTCTCGTCTCGATGCAATGAATGCATGCTTCCGTGAAAATAACGTCATGGTGAAAGACTCATAGAGAATTGAGTAAATAGAGGAAATGAAAAGGATTTTGATAGTGAATGACACCTATCGGAAGATATTGTAAGAGTGGTATCTTGGCTTTAGAAAATGTCAAGCGGTACGTTTAGAGGAGTACGGTACGTCCAAAGTACACCTTCGATCGGCAGGATGATGGAACGATTGGTGTAATTCCTGAAGTTGTCCCATCGTATGGAGTTTCCACCACCAACCGAGTTGAAGCAGAATTGACGATCAAAGATACGCATGGAAGAAGTCCTAGTAGAGTCTAGGAATAATTATATGATTGTTTGGACACATTTGTATGTGTTAAAATTGTGTTTGTGATAATAACTTGGGGAACTGCGAGACAATACTTGGGACGAGTATGAGTAGGTGTGAATGGTAGTAGAGGCCTATACTACCGGAAGCACAGGACTCACGCCTGGATCAGGGAAAGTCACAAGGTTACCAAGAAGCTAGTAATTGATTTCGTTTTATTCGAGTATGTCGTTACCATCGAAGATGATTGTTATTCCGACCCTAGTGGTCATATCAAATTGAGTTCGACTACGATAAGTAGGTTACGTGGTTCAGAGAACCAAGTTTGATGTAGCGTCCGACTTAAACCAAAAGATTGAAATCAAAGCGATCAATAGAAGTATCGCGATTGTCGCTAAAAAGGCTTGTAGCTAGAGATACTAAGTTTTAAGATGTGATTGTGTCACATTAGAACATGAAGGAAGGTATAGTCTGTTCTGGAATTTAACTCTAAGAGATTTGAGTTTAAGCACACGATGAGAGGTCATTAGAATATGACACATCGGTATGTTGTAGTAACAGAGGAGCTTATCTTAAGCTTTCTAAGAAGAAGAAGGAGTCTCCATCAAGGATCGAGATTGTGACTCGAATGTCATAGTTTGGAGTCTAACGAGCAGGTGCAATTTCGAGCACCGCTTGCAGTCAAGAAGACCAAGAGTTAGATACACATTTGAAGGAAAATAGAAGTTACGATTAATACCTAGGATGAAGAGATAACGTATGAAGTCATTATACAACCCTATTTCGTTGATGATTCTGGGACGTAATCATCCTAAGGGGGAGATAATTGTAACGCCCGTAGATCCGGGCTAGTCAATTTAGAGGCAATGAGTGTCGAAAACGAATTTTCGGCAAAAGATTATTTATAATAAATAATCTTAACCAAGTTGTAGAATATTTCTCAAGGTTTCCGTACATATAAAGAACTCCGAAATCCGAGTTATAATGAAGAAGTTATGGCCCGTCGAAGTTTTACGGCAAAACCAGCACGACACCGGGAAGCGTAAATAGTGAATTTACGATGGAGCGACTTTTAGCCTTAGTGATCTAAACAAAAGTCGTAGAAAATGTTAAACCGAGAGCGTCCATAAAAAGAACGCCCAAATCTGACTTCGTATGAGGAAGTTATGATTTTTCGAAGTTTCGGCTTAGCAGTGTACAACCCGAAACTCGAATTTTAGTTCGAGCGGTTTTTGGCTTACGCGACCTAAATGAGAGTTGAAGATATCATTAATAGGAACTCAACAGTAAAAATACAGACAAAAACGGAGCTCGTATGCGAAAGTTATGGACAAAGCTTAGTCTCTACTTTTCGAGCGCGGCGAATTCGATACAGTTTTGTAAATCCGAGATAGAATGAGAATTAGCCAACGAGGTCTAAATGAGAGTTGAAGATCTCATTAATAGGAACTCAACGGTACAAAGACAGACAAAAACGGAGCTCGTATGCGAAAGTTATGGACGAAGCTTAGTCTCTACTTTTCGAGCGCGGCGAATTCAATACAGTTTTGTAAATCCGAGATAGAATGAGAATTAGCCAACGAGGTCTAAATGAGAGTTGAATATCTCATTAATAAGAACTCAATGGTAAAAAGACATACAAAAACGGAGCTCGTATGCGAAAGTTACGGACGAAGCTTGGAGACTACTTTACTATATAATTCCTATAAATAAGAGATGAACTCTTCATAATTTCCTCACACCTTCAAACCTTTCTTTCTCTCTCTAACTTCTCTCTAACCTCCCTAAACCCCTCCCAAGTCTAGGGAACCTCCCTAGCACGAGAAGAAAGCCCCGGAGCGCCCGACGGCTACGAGAAGAAAAGCTTTCGGCTCGGAAACGCTGCTCCAGCGAAGCCCGATTTTTAATAAAAACTCGCTGTAAGTGAGCTACGCCTACGCTATTTTTAATATAACTTCTAATTAATTATATTAACATTATTAGGACCTTAAAACAATTATTTGGGATATTATTATGAATTATATAAGAGTGTTGTTTAACGCTTATATAATAATAATAACAATAATAGCTAGATTATTAATTAGTCGCGGTTAACGTTAGACTAAACCCTAGTGGTATTGATACTAGGTTTTGTCGAAGGAAATTGTTTTAAGAGTAACGAAGCGCTGTCTGAGTTTGGAATCATCACTTTAACAGGTGAGTGCATGGTCCCTTTCATCTTACACATAGATATGAAGTATTTTATATAAATTACGTGCTATGTGTGCATATTATCTGAATACTTGCTGTCTATGATGGATGAATGATTTTATACATGTTTTAAATGATTTAAATATATATTTATTTTATATCTACAAATACGTTGGGATAAAACATGGGTAGACGAAATAGTTGGTGTGTGATGAAATAAAATGATGAGAGATAGGTGATGATAGGAAGGTGATGGTAATTAGGTGATGGATAGGTGATGATGAATCGGTGATGTAGGATGAAAGATACTATAACCTTGTCCGACAATTTGGAGATGTAGTCATCTACTAGGGAATATAGATGGCGACCACGGAATATTCTAGACCACCCGTGGAAACACCAGCAGACTTATAACCTGTAGGTGATGAATTACGAGTCTAGGTGATGTGGTGACTATATATTCATGCGATGATACTCTAACCCTTACTATGAATTACGAGTTCAGGCGACGTCGTAACTACGTATTCATGCCTTAGGAACGAGCATATAAGGAAATGTGAGGTAGAAAGATGAGAGGTAAATATGATATAGGAGATGACCCTTAAGATAATTCTTTAAGGAATATTAAAGAAGATAACGAGGATGGGTAATCGGGTTGATTGTTTGATGTTTAAATATAATAATTATATTATTGTGGGTTGAAAACCCTATGTACTCACCAGGTTTCCCAACCTGACCCACTCCAACTTATTTGTATCACAGGTGTCGATACGAAGCTACTTTGGACTGAGAGATTTAAAAGAGATGTAGATCACTAGTGTAAATGAATGTAAGTTCTGTTTATGCTTATATTTCTGTATTGACGATGACATCACAAATGTTTTAAATGAATAAAAATACATTTCTTCGGAAATTCTTTGATAACGTATTTATCATGTTTTTCTGGGAACAAATTCCGCAACATTTTTATTAAAAGAAGTACTCTGATTTTTATAAAGCATAAACAAAAAAATCGGTCTTTTCTGGCCGTGAAAATGGGTATGTCACATCTTCTTTCCCATGATCAAGTTTATCCTTCCATGCTCCACTTCCCTACTTTCTCTTAGCCCCTGCAAATCAGAACAAATGTGGTAACTACATCCAGTATCAAGGACCCATGTAGTAGCAAGTGATGAGTTATTAGATTTAATTAAATATATACCTGCAAAGGTGGGCTTTATCTTCCCATCCTTAATATCTTGCAGATATTTAGGGCAGCTTCGTTTCCAGTGGCCCTTCTAGTGGCAATAGAAGCACTCTGCTTCCTTGGGGCCAGAAGAGAGCTTAACAGAATCCGCTTTGGTCCCACTAGAAGAGGAACCATCTTGGATCTTACCCTTTTGGTGGCTCTTAGAAGGAGCCTTCCGCTTTTTACCCTTTCCTTGGCCAATTGTCAGCACAAGAGCAGCTACAGTAGAGGATGATGCAATAGATTTGTCCTTGAGGTTGCACTCAGCAGTCCTCAGGAGCCCTTGAAGTTTACTCAGGGTGACCTCTTCCTTGTTCATGTGGTAGGTTATTCTGAACTGGTTGTAGCAGGAAGGCAAGGAGTGGATGATGATGTCGATAGCCAAATCCTCATCAAACTTAACATTAAGTTTGAGAAGACGATCAACATACCTTTGCATCCTTTGCAAATGAGCGGTTAGGGATTCTCCACTCCCCATCCTAGCGGTGATCATGTTGGTAATGATCTCATAGCGCTCTTGCCTCCCGCTTTGGTGGTACATGTCCAGCAAATCTTGATGCATCTCATATGGATACATGTCCTCATAGGACTTTTGGAGTTCGAGGTTCATGGTGGCCAGCATGATGCAATGAACTTTCGTAGCATCACGCTCGTGGGCCTCAAAGGCGGCCATTTCTTCAGGAGTAGCAACTTCTGGGTTGATCTTTTCTAGTTTCTCATCGAGGAAATATTCTTTGTCCTCTTAGCGAGTTATCATGCGAATGTATCTCATCCACTCGTTGAAATTCGACCCATCAAATGTCACCTTTTGACACAGGTTCATCAACGAGAATGACCCAGAAACGTTGTTGCTTGCGTTTGCATTAGACATCTGAAATAGAAAGAAACAAAGTTTGATTAGAAATGAATCCCCAATTAAACACCCAAATGAGAAATTAGGGCTAGGATCCAACAACATTATTTACAACTTAGAAAAGGGATGCCGTAATCTAAAAGTAAATAATTTGAAGGTAAGTGAATGACAATTCACTAATTTTCACCATGAAAAACGAAAAGAGATTAAGTTTTAAATGTATTTGAAAATTCCTAGATTTTTTTTGAGATTCATTGAACATTTCAATGGCATGTTTAAATCTCGATATGCACTTCAAATTTGTTACTGGGATGCCGAGGATCGCAAACAAGTTGTGAATAACCATGCGAACCAACATGGTGCACTCAATGTCTCTATCACCTAATCAATGTGCCGGTTAGCCACACACACTCCATTGATCTATGATAAACATCGAGCCACCCTTTGCCACCAATGTCAATCCCAAATTAGTGTGCCGGTTAGCCACGCACGCTCCACTAACGTTTGACAAGGGTACAAAGTGTAATTCCATGGAATAGCATCACTTTCACATTTTACCCTAAAGTAACTAAGATTGGGAATTTGAAAAACATTGTAGTTACTTTGCAATATTCATTATACTTATAATGAGCAATTAAGTGCCCTATCCTCGTTCGGCTAACGACCCTCCACCAGTCAAGCAAGCGGTGGGTGTGAGTGTACATCCATTAAGCGCCATTTTATAGGCAGCAACCTTATACCCACCTTATAGACCGGCTTCGTGAATGAGGCCTACTAGCGATAAGACTAGCTTATTCTTATACATATATAATAATTAATCTTGTAATAGATAAAGTATAAGATTGAATTTTAAACTTGTAAAATTCTAAGGGTTGAAATTAAAAAAAATTTCAAAATTAAACTTTTAATCAAAAAATTAAATTTCAAAACTTGAGGGCAAGTTTTTGAACTTTTCAAAAAAACACAAGGGATCAAATAACAAATAATATAAATCAAACAATTAATTTAGTGATTATCTATATTTGACCTAATTCAATTTATTGCAAGATAAGTTATCCAATTAATTCAAATAATCAATTTTAATCATATAAGGAATTTATTATCTAATCAGTTGGTAAATATCTTTTGTTTTTGGCAAGGATAGCCTCACAAAATCATTAAAATTAGAATTTTATCAGTAAGAACAGATTAGGTAACTATTCCATAGCAAAAACAGCAAGAAATCTAGATATTGCCTTTGTCTGACGATCCGACTCGCCGAGTCACTCATGGACTCGCCGAGTTGGGCTGACTCGCCGAGTCCATGAAGTGACTCGCCGAGTCCAGTCGAACAGAAGCCAGAAAAACAATGTTCAGCATGTTAATCACACAAAGCATCCATACAACAGAAACCAATCAAGGCTCTGATACCACTGATGGGTTTTATGTATAAGAACAATCCTATGTGCTCATACAAACCCTAATGCTTGGATTTAGGTTTCTCTATTGTACATGCAATGAATCCAAGACTTACAAACCCTAATCTGGCATACATAATTTCGAAATTAACATATAACATCAGATCTCGATGTTTACCTCTTCAATGGAGGCTTGAATCTTCTTTCTTAGAGCTTAGAGTCACAATTGTAACTCCTCTAATGGCTTACAAACACCACAAGCAAAAAGGCAATTATGAGAGAGGAGGGAGGATGCTTAATTTCGGCCTAGGGTTTCTCTTGGGAAGCAAGTGGCCGAAAATTGAAGGCTAGGGGTCTTATTTATACTGTAGGCTGCTAGGGTTTCAGTCTAAACCCTAATGGACAGCCTAAGGACCAAGCAGCCCAAGGAACCTTCTGGAATAGGGCCTTGGACGAAAATATGACGATCCTTCATCATAATTTCGTTCCCCCTTAGTCAATTAGGTTTCCCAGCCGAAAACTCAACTATCACACATTTGACAGTTTATGCCCCTTTGTTTAATTAAACTCTTTTAGTCACCAAATTAATTCCTAATTAATTTATGACTAATACTAATTAAATAAATATGATTTCTCCTTTAGTATATTATTCTTATAATATATTAATAAACCATAATATCCTCTCTCTTTCTTTAAATTACCTTGTCAAGTTGCTTTGGTGAAGGCAACCCAAAAGGACCATGCATAACCGGGTCAAGTACATACCAAATATAGTTACGGGCTTAGACACTAATCCAAAACTTTCCACAAGTGCAGCCTTCTGTCCTCCTGCTCTCGAATCAGCAGGCTTAGCCCGCTTCGTCGCCGACT
The DNA here is from genome assembly GCF_052849685.1 of Lactuca virosa. NCBI lineage: Eukaryota > Viridiplantae > Streptophyta > Magnoliopsida > Asterales > Asteraceae > Lactuca > Lactuca virosa. Next base: position 169,112,311 of record NC_136428.1, on the reverse strand, counting down.
GTGACTGTGCTGGTCTGCTATCTCTCTTCTGCTGCTCTCCCTCCTCTCTGGTATGAATCTCCAGCTTAATCTCTCTGCTCCTGGCATTGGTCTGCAACTTAGCCAATGTCCAATATGACGAGTTCGCCACGAACTCCCGTATATCTCTCCTCAAGATGCTCAAATACCGGCTCACACGTGCCTTCTCAGTAGACACGTGCTCAGGGCAAAACAACGCACTCTCATGGAACATCCTTGTAATCTCTGTCACTGATTTTGTCTTATGCTTGAGAGACAGAAAATCTTGTGCCAAACGTTCCCTCTCTACCTGGGGAACATACTCATCTCTGAACAACTTGGTAAACCTCTCCCAAGTAACTGCAGCATGATCTGCAGGAGTAAAATCCGACGTCACAAACTTCCACCAGTCCTTTGCTACCAAGTGAAGCTGGTTCAGTGCAAACCGAACTCTCAAATGCTCCGGGCACGAACACGTATAGAAACACCCCTCAATGTCGGAGATCCATCCCATGGCAGCAATCGGGTCCTGGGTCCTGGGTCCTGTTAAACTCTGGTGGCTTCGTGTTGCTGAACTCTCGGAACAACAACGAGTCACCTCCCTGTGGCCTCGTGACAGCTACGACTGCGGTGGTTGCAGCAGCAGCAGCCTCCGTGACAGCATCATATAGCTCATCGAATGTTTCAATTAGTGTGGTCTTAATAGAACCAAACATCTCTGGTATGGCCTCACTAATAGCTGCACCTCCTCATGAATGATCATGCGGATCTTCTCGTCACTGCTACCACTGCTACCGGGGTTGTTGCGGGTAATCACTATAGTGTCTCTGAAACACAACACGAAAATCATCAGAGACTAGCTCAAGCACTCTTGCCATTAACCACCTTTACATGCTCCTTAGTATCCTAAGGTTCTTACTGGGGTCACATACAGATCCGATGCTTTCAGTAGTACGGGCCCAATACTACCTTCCACACCCGTCTATAGTCGTCCTAAGTCCTCCTCCTAGCATCCTAATTCACAAGTACTCTATCCCTCACGGATATCAAACTATTCTCTCAGTAGATTCCTGAATTCTCATCTAGGTATATCTCCTAGATTACTCAAAACTCTCTCTAAAATATACATGCTATGTATCCCTACTCGGCACACATACAGAGCAAATAGCAGATAATATCAATCAATAGCATTTCCTATGCTAAGGCATCATGAATCAGGAAAATCTAGCTCTAAATCCCTGAAATACTTAGCCTTTCCTCTAGCATGCAACTCTAATATCTCATAAGTACCTCATAATATAAACAAGTAATGGTATTTTGGGAAATCACCGTTCGGGCTCTGGCTGATTGTACACACTGCTGCATCTTGTTTTATCTTAAAAGCTCTTACTCGTTTTTAGAAAAATCATTTCTTTTTAGAAAATTATCTCAAATCCTCAGTTTGAGTCCAAACATACCCGAGAGTACATCTGAATCCCTCAAACCAAGGCTCTGATACCAACTTGTAACACTCTAAATTTTCAAACAAATTTTTCATTTTTAAAACCACATAAAACCCAATATCACATTTCTCAAAAACTCATATGTATAAATTGTTCAAAACACAAGACCACAAATGTATGATAATATCCCTGAATCCTAAAAAACATAATCTCAAACTGGTGTGTACAATCAAGTCGACGCCTTCCCACAATCCTGAGAGGTACCTGAAACATATATCACACAATACTGTAAGCACGAAGCTTAGTGAGTTCCCCAAAATACCATGCACAAATAATTAGCCTTTCCTGGCTATATCTCGATAAGGACCATCCGGTCATGTGTCTCAGTGAAGACCCTCGGGTCTCACAGCTCGGGTCGGACCCTCCAGTCCGATATCTCTGTGAAGATCCTCCAGTCTCATAACTAAGTTTGGACCCTCCGGTCCTAACTCAATAAGGAACAGATAATATACAGCATAAATCACAACGAAAAAAATGCATAATATCATCTAACTCAAAATAAGCGCATAAGACCCTCCGGTGGGTAACTCAAATAGACCCTCTGGTCGATATTCAGATAAGACCCTCCGATCACTTAATATTACCACTCAGGTAAGTAGAGTGAGAAGACTCACCTCGTAAGCAAAGCAAGTATGTCTCGTACTCGACGATCAGTCTCGACTCCGCCTACATATCATAATCATCTCTAATTAACACTATGTAATAACCACTCTAAAGATAATAAGCCAACCCCTTTACTAACTCTTGGAAAGGGTGAAAATACCATTTTACCCCTCCACGGCCTCCATATCTATAATTTGGCCAACCCTAAAAGTCAACGGAAGTCAACAATCGAGTGAACAGTCCATGTTGACCCAACTCGTCGAGTGTACCTATGCGACTCGTCGAGTTCCTCCTGTTCTCAGAAAATCGGGAGAACTCCAACTCAACTCGCCGAGTTGTCTCATAAACTCGTCGAGTTCGCATGTGTCCAGACTATTGGTGAAAACCCTAACCGACTCGTCGAGTTAGCTCATTGACTCGTCGAGTCCCTCTAGTCCATTTCTCATTCAGATGATTCTAAGCAGAACTAAAGTCGCAAACTCTAGATCTAGCCTCCCAAGGTTGAAATACCACGTAAAGCTACAAGCTTTACGTCCATGCATGGCACCTAGGGCTCAAAATGCCAAAACAAGGCTCTATAGAAGGTTTAATGTTTGGAACTTGGCCAATAGCTTGATAAAGCTTGAATGTTTACGCCTAAGGGACCTCATATTTGTTGGGTTTTGAGCATTCTAACACTTCCTAAGTGTACATGCAACCCTAATAAACCTTGGATCTATGTTTGTCTAAGGTACATGCAAAATATTGTTTTCCAAGGTTTATAACCTATCTAGCATGGCATGGGGTACTTTTAAACATAAAAGGTCTAGATGAATTACATACCTTTTGTTGATTGTTGATTCCTTGGAGTTTGAGAGCCAAGCAACAATAATGTGAATGCCTCAAATGGAAATCACAAATCACCACAAACTTGGAAAATGTATGAGAGAGTATACTAACACTTAGAAATCGGCCACCACTATTACACACACACTAGGGGGTTATTTCATGCAACATGAGCTTGTTTATATAGTGTGCATGGTTAGGGTGAAACCCTAATAACCCATGTCTTTTCCTTTCCAAGGATCCATGGGTTAAAAGCTCCATGGATCATCCATGGACTTCCACATAAGCTTAGCCCATTAACAAATGAGTATTAGCCCACACCATATAAATATAATAGCCCATAATTTAATTAGTCTTCCTTTTAATCACTAAATTAATTCATAATTAATTCAAGATTAAAACTAATTAAATAACATGACTTTATATTAATATATTATAACTTATAATATATTAATAAATAGTAAGTATACAATTCTCATAAAATTATCCATAAACAGTTTGGGTGAAGTGCAACCCAAATAGACCATGCCGGGTCGGGTCAAGTATATACCAAACAAGTTATGGACTTAGACACCTTATCCAACAGTCTCCCACTTGGATAAGTCTAATAACTGTATTTGCATATGTTACTTCAGGAACCAACCAGCAATCGTAGCTCTCGAAAACTCTGTTGAACTATGAAGCGCCATTTTAGATAAGTGATCATATAATCCTCTGTTCTCATGATATCAGCCGGACAAATACATGGAACAACGTCGTACTTATTGTCCAGCAGTTTGTTTCTCGATTTCCGATTTGTTTGACAAAGAACTAAATTGAACACATCAATTAGGTTATGACCGGGCCCGGTACATAGGTCAAAACAAAATCATCGAGGGGCCCAGATATCGCTTCTAATCCTCCAAGGACTAGAAGGAACAGATAAACTTCGACTCATATACTTATTTCTACTACTTGTTGAATTATACACAAAGGCTCGTTTTATAACATCAAGTTACTGATGCGTTTACGTGCAATCAATGCACAACCAACTCATAGGTAACAACTCATATCTCTAGGTTTGAAGACATATCGAATCCAATATGGTCGCAGAACCCTTTTGAATATAAATAAAACCACCTTTTATTTATCACCATATTGATTACACATTATTCATTGTATAATGTTTCAAATAATCAACTTAATACTTGAACAAAACAACAGTCGTCCCATGCTCCTAGCACGTACACTTTGTTTTTCTAAACAATAGTTATGCCATACTCCAAGTATGCACACTATGTTTGTCTATGATCTTTACTTTATGAAATAGATCAATTGAACATGATTCCAATGATGCTCATTTCACAATCCCAGATCCTTATTGTAAATGTAAGAATTCCTAATTCCTACCATTTACCAAAAAAACTGTTAGATTTTAAACTTATATACAAGTGAGCGTGGATTAATTCCAATACTCATAACTTATGAGTACTCATGAATGTTGTAGCAACCATTGCTATGTCTAAACACGTTTAGCCATCTACAAACTCGATTCATGACAGTCTTAATTCATACCTACTTCCAACATATGAACAACTGTGGAGTGTCTAAATAACTTAGTCATTCGGAAAGAATAACCTAGCTATTCTGGAAGTCAAAACATGCAAAGTGAAACACAATAATAATCGAATCCAATATGGTCTCAGAACCCTTTTGAATATAAATAAAACCACCTTTTATTTATCACCATATTGATTACACATTATTCATTGTATAATGTTTCAAATAATCAACTTAATACTTGAACAAAACAACAGTCGTCCCATGCTCCTAGCACGTACACTTTGTTTTTCTAAACAATAGTTATGCCATACTCCAAGTATGCACACTATGTTTGTCTATGATCTTTACTTTGTGAAATAGATCAATTGAACATGATTCCAATGATGCTCATTTCACAATCCCAGATCCTTATTGTAAATGTAAGAATTCCTAATTCCTACCATTTACCAAAAAAACTGTTAGATTTTAAACTTATATGCACTGATCCTCTCGTAATGATTATGCACAAGGTCACCAAAACCTTGTCATCAGTCATTACAGAGGATTCCAAAGGAGACCAACTCTATGGAAACGAACTCTCATATTCAAAGTACATTGCTTTGAACATCCTTCTTGCATAAAAGTTTCTAACTTTCTCATAGATTCTTAATATCCAACTCCCAATATGGAAAATTTCCATATTCCTATTTTGATTATCATATCTGAACAAGAGCTACCTCTTTTCAGAATATATCCATATGGTCCTTCCAAAATTTAACACTATACTTCCAACTGTCCCTGAGCAACCAATCTTTCGTGAGCCTTAGATAGTCCTCGACAATTGCTTAATCATTTTAGTCTTATCCAATTCTAGACTTTTCCCTTCTTAATGCTCTGAGCATTTGGAAAATTTAGAAAGGATGAATATTATAGCACATGTGACCGATCCTATACCCAAAGCATATGGGACACGATTCACGATGTCTCACATAAAGACCTGATACTGGATCAGTCTTTTGCTACAATATTTTTTTATTTTCCATGTTTTCAAAAATCGACTATGAAGAGGGATGTCGTGATCATAATCGAATTTGAGAACGCAATATATATATAGAATTTCCTTATGTTGAACCATTCCAACATAAAATTCATATATATATCCTTGACTAAAGATGATTAAGAACTCAATCTAAGCTTTTAGAATTGAAATGAAGTATAATTTCCTCTCCCTTAATTATAGCAAAACAACTTTTTCAACCCCTACAACTTTACGAATTGACACTTTTGTTTTCTATAATTAACATTGCTAACTTGCAACACTAAACATAATAATCATGCTCCCACTAACATGATGATTATCAGCATAACACTTATGCTCCCACTAGCTCTGACATATTTCCAGAAATCAGCTGGACTTCTGAAATTTAGATTCGTACACCCTTTCTTAGATAGCTCACATGTGTGTCTAAACAATTTCCAGAACTATGAAAAGGGATGCCGTAATCATAGTCTTAATTGTTTAGACCTTGGCTATTTCTCACAAGTCCATGTTAGTGTGCCGGTTAACCACACACGCTCCACTAACGACTTTGAGAATGCAAACATCACAATTGCAATCTACTTAAAATCCTCTTAGTGAAAGCATTTCCTCACCATCATTTTCATGAATCGGAGAGAAACCTTATGACACTTAGATTTTATGGTGTATGAGTTCCTATCCATGTGAATTTGTCAAAACCATAATCACAAGACAAGGTTAGTAACAAATTCAGCCTTACATGGATTGAACTTGTTCAATCTTAATTTCTTGTCATCTGGTAGCACAAGGCCCACCAATGCTTCCAAGCTGTTATGCACACAATTTACAACTAACAGAACTCATATGCATAGTTAACTCAATAGGAACAGACACAGAAACAAGAATTATGTCAACTTAATAGGTTGCAAACCTTAAGTCGTGTGCTAGTGATAAAACTCAGGTTTTACTCTTGATTAAATCTTGAAATCCTTTCAGGATCTTTAAGACTCCCACTGTCCTCTTGACATATAAGTTTCCCTAGTCAAGAACCATTCCTTGACAAAACAAATATTCAAGGGATAGTGCAGATTCTTATCAAGATAAACACTTCACACAATTGGTCTTAGTTGGTCTTTGTCTTATCCAAGACATCACAACTTACCAATTTCAAATGTACAGGAGTAGAAAACATTTTACACTACATTTGATAAGTGTTTTAAACCTTACTTTATGTCACTCAATGTTACAATCTTGGATTATGACTCTAAGAGTTGTTTTGGAACGAAGTATGATCCATCTTCTTGATTTTAACAATTCCAACAATTCATGACCCCTCATCTTAGTCGTAACAATGCACTAAGATGTCCTTAGAGTATGAATTTGTGATATGGTTTCATAATCATTAAGATGATCATAAAAACATGTATGATCCATCTTCTTGATTTTAACCATTCCAAAAATTCATGACCCCTCATCTTAGTCATAACAATGCACTAAGATGTCCTTAGAGTATGAATTTGTGATATGGTTTCATAATCATTAAGATGATCACAAAAACATGATACTAAAGTACTCTCCCATCTTTTCAGATTTGAGAAACTTTTATCTTTCTGCCAAATTTGATTCTTCTCATCCGTTCTGCCATACATTGAAACTTTTCCAATGTTACAGAATTATACTTAACCTTATAAGTATAACCATATTTACTAATCTTTAGTAAATCATGACGAATTGATCTTTGTGGTGGACCTTGACCAACACACACGCAGTGTACCTAATTCCTTAGTCCTTCAATTGACTCACATATGCATGTGATCAATGAATTAGTCTCAATTTTACAAAGATGAAAATTCTCATTCATCATACAATACAACTTGTATGATTCCAAGTTTCTGTCTAACTGAAGCTTGGGTGATGAGAACCTTTCCTCATTTGGTAAATTCAGACACTACCACATATGAGAGAATCAAACTCATATTTCCAATATTGCTAGAAACATACAAACATCATTTTCCATAAATGCCATTGTAAGGGGATATAATATAAAATAAACTAAACAAAACTTTTATTTCTTTATTAAAATGCGGAAAAATATTCCTTACAATGCAACTTTAAATGAAAACTATGCTATTACATATTTCTTAGCAATCTATCATAACTTTTAAGTAGTGGCTCAAAAATCCGATCCTCGAACCATGCGATAGAAATCCATCTTCGTGATCAGATTCAACACACTCTTCTTTTAACCTTCCTTTTGCTCGATCCTGCTAAACATCAAGATGCAACCTAGTCACATCATGTAATAAGAATCAACAATTAGGAACTTTAACAAAGTTAGATAGTGGATTTACCTGAAGCCGAGTCAAACATTTTGTCTCTACTTGCTTTCAAATATTTCAGGTATTCAGGGCAGCTTCGCTTCCAATGTCCCTTCTCATGACAATAAAAACATATAGACTCTTTGGGAATGGTACACGAGACAATCACAGACTTAGCCTTTCCCTTTACCTTTTGGTCAACAGGGTTGACCAAGGCCGATCCCCTTCCACTAGGACGAGAAAGCTTTTCTGGACTTCCAATGTTACCATTGTCCGTGTCCATGGAAGTTTGAGAAATAGATTTTCCATCAATATTTGCTTGACCATTGCGCCAAATCATTGCTGATTAAGCAGCAACAAGCAAATAAGAAAGATCTATTAGGGTTATGTCGGGATCTGTCATATGGTAGTCTTTAATAAACTCACTATATGACTCAGGAAGTGACTGAAGAACCCAGTCAACATCGAACTTCCTTGAAATAACAGCACCCAACATTCTCAACCTATCTATGTGTGACTTCATTCCTAAGACATGAGTGCACCCAGGTCTTCCATCTTTATGTTTCATTTCTAGTAGAGCTTGAGTGATCTTGAACCTTTCAAGTCTTCGGGCTTGTGGGTCAGGGAGAATAAATGGAGGAGGTGGGGGGAGTGAAGCATGATGTTGAGGGACATCATCTTCAGGAGGAAAGCTTGTTTCAAGCGATTTGGGAAGATCATAGTTGTCTGAACCAGACATCTACAATGGCAGAAAATCAAGTTGGTTGATTCAAGTCCTTAATATAACACCCAATATGAAATATTAAGGCTAGGACCCAACACAATATTTTATAACTTGGAAGAGGGATGCCGTAATCCAAGCTATAAAATATTTGAAGGTAGGTGAATGACGATTCACCAATTTCCACAATGAAAAACGAAATAATTTATTAGGTTTTAATTGGATTTGAAATTCCTAGATCTTTTGAGATTCATTGAACTTTTCAATGGCATGTTTCAATCTCGATTGTGCCCTTCAAGTTTTGTGACTGGGATGCCGAGGATCACAAAACAAGGTGTGAATAACCATGCAAACTCACTTGGTACCCTTAATATTATCACCTAATCGATGTGCCGGTTAGTCACACACGCTCCACCGATCTATGATAAACATTAAGTCACCCTTCGTGATCCTTACTAGTCCAAGTTAGTGTGCCGGTTAACCACACACGCTCCACCAACGACTTGGTAAGGTACAAAGTGTGAATTTCATGGGTTAGCACCATATTCACATTTTCCTAAAGTAACTAAGATTGGGAATTTATAAAAGGTTTAGTTACTTTATAATATTCATTATACTTTTAATGAGAATTTAAAGTCATTGTCCTACCCGTTCGGCTAACGACCCTCCACCGATCAAGGAAGCGGTGGGTGAGAATGGACACCCATTAAGTTGCCATTTTATAGGCAACAACCTTATACCCCCCTTATAGACCGGCTTCGTGAATGAGGCCTACTAACGGTAAAACGACTTGATCTTATACATATATATATAATAATTAACCATTAATGTTATAAATAGTATAAGGGTTGAATTTTAACTTTTAAAACTCTAAGGGTTTGGAATTAAAGTTTATTAAAGTGTGTGAAACTTTACAAATTCCAAAACTTGAGGGCAAGTTTTGTAACTATCCAAAACTTTTCATTTTATAACTTATGAATTAAAGGTTCATAAAAATGAAGACTCTTCATTTTATGTAACTTATGTGTTTTAAATGTGTGTTTAAAAGAAGTGACCTTTGGATATCCATAACTTGAGGACAAATTATGGACTCCATTAAAACACATAAATGATCAAGAATTAATCCTAAACAATTCAGCAAATAATTCCTATCATCTTCTAAATTCATAAGAACATGAACATGATCATCAAAGTTTCAAGAATTATATGAACATATACAAAGCATGAAATTTTGATATAAGCTATTGTAAATGGATTAGAACAACCATTACACAAACTAAAACAAGTTTTAAAACACCAAAACAGTTTAGGGTAATGTTTCTAGTCCATTTCCAGCAGCAAAAGTCGAAAATCTGCATTCTGAGGCTCCTACTCGCCGAGTGCACGAACCTACTCGGCGAGTAGGATGAGTTTACACATGAACTCGGCGAGTCCCCCATGGACTCGGCGAGTTCATCAGTCAGACAGCAAAAAATCGACTTTTTATCACTATTTTGCATCAAGTATCAAACAAACAAGCCTAGGCTCTGATACCACTGTTGGGTTTTGAGCATTCTAACACTTCCTAAGTGTACATGCAACCCTAATAAACCTTGGATCTATGTTTGTCTATGGTACATGCAAAATATTATTTTCCAAGGTTTATAACCTATCTAGCATGGCATGGGGTACTTTTAAACATAAAAGGACTAGATGAATTACATACCTTTTGTTGATTGTTGATTCCTTGGAGTTTGAGAGCCAAGCACCAATAATGTGAATGCCTCAAATGGAAATCACAAATCACCACAAACTTGGAAAATGTATGAGAGAGTATACTAACACTTAGAAATCGGCCACCACTATTACACACACACTAGGGGGTTATTTCATGCAACATGAGCTTGTTTATATAGTGTGCATGGTTAGGGTGAAACCCTAATAACCCATGTCTTTTCCTTTCCAAGGATCCATGGGTTAAAAGCTCCATGGATCATCCATGGACTTCCACATAAGCTTAGCCCATTAACAAATGAGTATTAGCCCACACCATATAAATATAATAGCCCATGATTTAATTAGTCTTCCTTTTAATCACTAAATTAATTCATAAATAATTCAAGATTAAAACTAATTAAATAACATGACTTTATATTAATATATTATAACTTATAATATATTAATAAATCGTAAGTATACAATTCTCATAAAATTATCCATAAACAGTTTGGGTGAAGTGCAACCCAAATGGACCATGCCGGGTCGGGTCAAGTATATACCAAACAAGTTATGGACTTAGACACCTTATCCAACAATTTTGTCCAGATCTGAAGTTTCAACTCCATGGCAAGCTTAAACAACTTAAGGACCCAAAGAAAGGATGGAAATGGCCATAAACTCCTTGTAAGGAGATCTAACCAAACAATGATCAAGGTGATAACTTTTTACTTCCAAATAGCAGCTGGCACTAAGAGAACACCGGATCCAAGGGCTTCTTCTCGTTCCAAGCCTTTTGCTCTTCAATCTCTTTCCAAAAATGCACCAGAACGTATAATCTTAGCCTTTCTCTCTCTCACAGAAGAATAGAGCTCGTTTAGGGTTTCTCTCGGGGTACTAAAGTGATAAGGGAGGCGGAAATGAAGGGTTAAGGTCCTTTACATAGGGTACAAACCCTGAAAATTAGGGTTTTCTCACTCAGCACCTACTCGTCGAGTTGGGGTCCTCCAACTCGTCGAGTAGACTCTAAAAATCCTACGACTATCTCCGTCTCTACTCGGTGAGTTGGGGCCTCCAACTCGTCGAGTCGCCTTGACAAAATGAATATAACTTAATTAAATATTATACATGGGAGTCGGGATGTTACAATATATATATATATATATATATATATATATATATATATATATATATATATATATATATATATATATATTTGTGTGTGTGTGTATGTATGTGTGTGTTTATGTGAATTTTATAGAAATTAGATGTATATGATATTTGTGTAAAAACTTACATTGAAACGTAAGAAATAAGCCTAAAATAGAAATTAAAATAAAATATTATTTAGGATAAATAATCTAAACAAAATTCGAAGTAATCGAAAACGCTAACTCGTGCATATGAAGAACACCTAAATCTGACTTCGTGAGAGGATGTTATGATTTTTTGAAGTTTCAGTCTAGCAGTGCGCGACTCGGAAACCAAAATTTAAATCGGTTGATTTTTTGGAAAAACAATCTAAACGAGAGTTGAAAATCTCGTTGGTAGGATTTCGTCGATATAAAGACAATCGAAAACGAATATCGTATGAGAAAATTATGATTTTTATACAGACTTTAACAATCTAAGTTTGTTAAAAATATAAATTTAAAAATAAAGTGAGAATTAGCCGACGGAGTCTAAACGAAAGTTGTAGATCTTATAGATAGCTACCCATGGATATAAAGAATGCAAAATGCATGCGCTTTGGCATGCACCGACAAGGCGCACAGTGCGCTTCTGTCAATCCACCTAAATTTCACCAAAAGTCACCTTTCGACTGGAGCCACGCCAATGCCCCGACAAGAGGCACGACGCACCCATAAATATGTGCGTCACACCCTTCTATTTTCCAGCTATAAATAGAAAGCCATTTGGAGCTCATTTCTCACCCAATTACACTCAAAATCCTCTGGAATTTCTTCCACCCCTTAGCCCCTTTACTCTTTAGTTCCCAACTACTTTAGTGAGGCCATGCGGGATCAGAGAGCCGGAGAAGTAGAAAACCCTATGCATCCCACTAGGTTTTCCAAACCTAGCGCACTCAATTTATATGCATCACAAGTAGTGGAACTAAGGTTGCTGGAAACTAATTAGGATGTTGAGTGAAATAAGAGATGCGTGTGTAATAGTATTTCTGGACCTTTTTAGTATTTACGCTATAACCTGTATTCGGATATTAATGGCGACATCCATGATATTTTAATATAATGAAATAACATATGGTCTCTTAATTTTTTTAATTAAACTGAGATTTTCCATAACACAATAAATTAAAGTATGAAGAAAAAATTTTAATCAGTTATGAAAATAAGGGGATGTTACACATCAAAACGCCTAGGTTCAGTGGGGTAAATGCATTAAAAAGGGATAAATTTAATTGTAATTTGATGCTACAGTTGGTAGCGAGCTTGTTTTGGTAAAAATGCATTAGTGGCTTATATGCCCTTGTAAGGATAAATTTTGAAGATGCAATATTCATTAGTGAGTGCTTAGTATAGGAAGCTATTTATACCTTTTTCACATACATAAAGATGAAATCCAGATTAACTAAGATCCCAAAAGGGTCACTAATGAAACACTTCATTTAAAAACCCATTTACTCTAATATTTATACAAAAATGGAGTTGTAATGTTGGGATCTTGGGTGGAAACATGTGATATTTTAGAAGGTAAATTAAAACTTCAAATGGTGATAGAATCATCGTATGCTGCAGAAGATAGATTTTTACAAATCTTGGCATATGCAAATACTTTAAAAACAACTTGTCTAAAACTACCTATGGAAGGTAGGGGTCATCGTATTAATGTGAGATGCGTCCATACTTATAGGAAGGATGAAATAGACAAAACATCAAGTATTCATGTATATATTTTTTTTTACAGAAACATCAAATAAAAGTAGTTGATAAAGTACCTAGAATACATGGAAATAAGGGTATCATTTTAAAAAAAAGTCCTAGACAAGATATGCATTACTTTCAAGATAGAATACCCGTTGATATGGTCTTCAACAAATTAGGAGTACCTTCTCGAATGAATGTAGGAAAAATATTTAAATCTTCACTCGGGTTAGTAAGGGGATTTCTTGACATAAAATATCGAATAACACATTTTAATGAGAGACATGAACAAGAAGATTTGAGAAAATTAGTGTTTTCAAAACTATATGCATCCAATCTGCAAACAACAAATCCATGGATATTTAACACCTTAGAAGTGAATAGTATATTAATCAAACCAACAAAAGTATTAACTTTTTTGGGGGATAATGGTAATCAAACTTTACCATTAATGAATTTAAATTATTTTTTGAAAGGTATCAATTGATTGAACCCTCGATAAAGTAAGGAAATGTTGTGTATAAATCAATCAGACTTCTCTGTGAGATTTTATAATGAATATAATATATAGAATTGCGATCAATCAAATACTCACTCCATCCCATATTTATTGTGTACTTTTGACTTTTGAAGTCTTTATTCTTCAACTTTGACCTTAAATACTTTTATTTTTTATATATAATACTTGATGCAAAATATATGAATGGATTGTGTTTTAAATGTCTTTTCATTGTTATAAGTTTCATCAGGTAATTTATAACACAAATAAAAATATTTAAGGTCAAAGTTCAAGAATAAAGATTTCAAAAGTCAAAAGTGGACAATAAGTATAGGACGGAGGGAGTACTGCAAAGTCCTGATCCTTATTACTAGTCAGAATTGAACGATAACTAAGTTTTCATCTATGCCAACACCATAATATCATACTGGGGAGAAAGATTCAAATTAGATTTTGATAGAAAAACAAGGATATGGGATCGTGTGAGTAGGCAACGAAAACTATATATTCTAGTTCTCTTATCAGCTATGAGATTGCATATAAGAGAAATTCTAGAGAATATTTTCTATCCTAACTATTTTTGTCCCAAATGATAAAAAAACAAATAGGGTTAGAACAACAATGTTAGTTGGGAGTGTTTTCAACACTTAGCTTGGGTAATGTAACATCCATAAAAATTTTAAAATTTTAGAACTTTTACATTAATCCAAAAACCATCATTGAGTACAAATTGTTTTTAAAATAAGTTCGACATTAGAGAAATCCCAGAAATCATGAAACAAAATATGAGGAGGTTCACGATCACGCCTTCGCCTTCACGCGATCCTCTGAGGTACCTGAAACATAATCCAAAACTGTAAGCCCAAAGCTTAGTGAGTTCCCCCAAAATACCAATCACAATACAAAAACAAGAATAATATCATAAACAACATGCATTCAGAGCCTTCAGTCTGACTGGAATGCTCCACCAGCCTACAGTCTATCTGGTACGCTCACAGAACCTACAACATGACTGGTACGTCACCTCGGGCCTTCAGCCTATCTGGAACGTTCTCCGGGCCTTCGGTCTGACGGGTACACCCCATTGGCCTTTAGTCTATCTGGGACGCCCTGGGTCTGTTGGCCTTCAACACAAAGCAGGTCCGCCACAACCCAACCACACATAACATGTCGGCATATACATAACAATTAAACATATAGCCAGTAAATCAGAAAAACAGACATGGCTTACAGATCACTAAGCATAGTATCATCCTATTATCAGGATACAAATCTAACAGATCACTACAATACTTAATCATGCATTAATCAGGATAACAATCCAAAAGGATCGGCCTTGGTGCCATCGACCCAACAAGTACAGTGAGGAACACTCACCTCACAAGTAGTGCTAAACCGGTAAAATCCAACTCCAAAACTCAGCTCCAGACTCAAATGCCTACAACCACCATGTGACCATTTCTATCAAAACCCCGAATTACTCAAAATGTCCTCAATGTCAAACCTGGTTAACCATAGTCAAAGTCAAAGTCAACAGTTAAGGTCAACAGTACATGTTGACCCAACACGTCGAGTGCACCTACCAACTCGTCGAGTTCCTACAATATCTAGAGAAGCGGGAAAACCCTAGCCAACTCGTCGAGTTGGCTGGACAACTCGCCGATTTTTCCCAGCTTAACACATTCAGTCCTTTTTTTTCGAGTATAACACTTTAAAATGTAGATCTGATACCTAAGAGTTGGAAAACCACGTAAAGTTGCTAACTTTACGTCCATGCATGTCACCAAGATGCTCCAAAAGTCAAAGAATGTTTAATAAGGGACCTAAAGCATGAGGGGGGCCTAGAACTTGATAAAGCTTGAAACTTTAAGCTCAAAGAGGCCACAAAACATCCAGATCTGAAGTGATAACTTCATGAAATGATCAACCACATGAACAATCCCAAAATGAGCCAAAAATGACAATTAACTTCCAAGGAAGAGATCTAAGCAATAGATAAGCAAGTTGTCGACTTTTTACCTCAAAAGAACTACAATACTCCAAGAGTTTCTGGATCTGAAACCTTCCCTTCAATATAGACACTTCCAAACTCAAGATCCTTCAAAAGAAGACCAAGAAATCACTCTTCAAGCACACACACACAAATATGGGAGAGGATACGCGAACTAGGGTTTTCTGGACAGAGGAGATTGATAAGGAGGCCACCTAAAGGGTATAAGGCCTTTAAATAGGGTGCAACATCCTAAAAATTAGGGTTTCTTAATAAGCCACCAGCTCGTCGAGTTTTTCCTCATCAACTCGTCGAGTTGGTCTAAAAATATGTGCGGCCCAAAAGCCTTCAACACGTCGAGTTGAGGCCATCAACTCGACGAGTTGCAAGGGGAATTTTCCTTTTAAGGAATAAATATCATACATGGAAGTCGGGACATTACAAATCTCCCCCACTTGAACTAGGCTTCGTCCTCGAAGCCTGCTGTGAGGAACAAATTCGGATAATGCTCCTGCATCTCAGCCTCCGGCTCCCAGGTCCACTCGGATCCCCTCCGATGCTGCCATTGTACCTTTACGAAAGGTACCTCCTTGCTACGCATAACCTTTACCTTCCTTTCTAAAATAGATACCGGCCTCTCGACATAGTTCAGGCGCCTATCAACCTGAATATCATCCAATGATACCACTGCATCCTCGCCCAAAATGCACTTCCGTAACTGCGAAACGAGGAAAGTGCTATGAATCTGACTAAGCTCCTCCGGAAGATCCAATCTATAAGCAACCTTGTCAACCTTGGCAATAACCCGGAATGGTACAATAAATCGGGGACCCAACTTCCCCCTCTTCCTGAAGTGGATCACACATTTCCAAGGTGAGACCTTCAACAAAACCATGTCATCGACCTGAAATTCCAACTTAGATCGGCGTCGGTCGGCATAGTTCTTCTGCCGACTCTAAGCAGTCTGCAATCTCTGCCCAATCTGCTGAATCATCTCTGTAGTCTAGAGAACCACCTCGGTCCGACCCATGACCCCGTGACCAACCTCCCCTCAAAAGACTAGGGTACGACATCTCCTCTCATACAAAAGCTCAAAAGGCGGTGCACCAACACTGGAGTGGAAACTGTTGTTGTAGGAGAACTCTGCAAGAGTTAGGTAGGAGTCCCAGCTCCCACAAAAATCAATAATGCATGCTCGCAACATATCCTCGAGAGTCTCAATTTTCCTCTCACTCTGGTCGTCGGTCTGCGGATGATAAGTTGTGCTGAAATGCAACCTCGTGCCCAATTCCTCATGGAACTTCTGCCAGAAACGGAAGGTGAACCGAACATCATGGTCTAAAACAACAGAGACCAGAACCCCATGGAAATAAACGATCTCGCGAATATACACATCGGCCAACTTCTCGGCCGACGAGCTCTCCCGAATTGCCAGAAAATGGGCACTCTTGGTCAATCGATCCACGATGACCCAAATAGAATCAAAACCCTTTGCCGTATTCGGAAACTTGGTAATGAAGTCCATCGAAATCTGCTCCCATTTCCACATGCGAACCTCCAGAGGTTGCAACTAGTTATGCCACCTCTGATGCTCGCCTTGACAATCCTACAGGTCAAGCACCTCTCGACATACCAAACAATCTCCCTCTTCATGCACGACCACCGATAACTCAACCTCAGATCCCGATACATCTAGGTGGCCCCCGGGTGAATAGAAAAGAGAGACTTATGAGCCTCCTCTAACACAATCTGTCTGACCCCACCAGACACAGGAACCCACACCCAACTGCAACGGGTCAACAAACCACGACTGTCCGACACAAATCTGGTGATCTCTCCCCTAATCTTATCAATCTTCCAATTTTCTTTATGCACCTCAACATAATGTCCACCCGACTTGCGGCTCAGGGAATTTGCCACCACATTCGCTTTACCCGGATGGTAAAGGATCTCGCAGTCATAATCCTTGACTACGTCAAGCCACCTGTGCTGCCTCATGTTCAGGTTCAGCTAATCCATAATATGCCTCAAACTCTTGTGATCCATGTAGATAGTACATCGGACCCCATAAAGGTAGTGTCTCCAAATCTTGAGGGTGAAACCACTGCCCCTAACTCAAGATCATGCGTGAGATGTCTCGTCTCATGCGACTTCAACTTCTGCGAAGCATAAGCTATCACCCGTCCGCTCTGCATGAGGACTGCTCCCAATCCGGTGATGGATGCATCACAGAAAACCACAAAATCCTCAATTCCCTCCGGGAGGGTCAAAACTGGGGCCTCGCAAAGTCTCTGCCGAAGGGTCTCGAATGGGGACAATTGCTCAGGGCCCCACCGAAAATCCACCCCCTTCCTCAAATATCCGAGGGGTACTACAATATTGGAGAAATCCTGAATAAATCTCCTGTAGTACCCTGACAAACCCAGAAAACTTCAAATATCCGAGGGAGATTTCGGAACCTCCCACTGAATCACCACCTTGATTTTGGCCGGATCGACCAAAATCCCATCTTGGTTAAGGAGGTGTCCAAGGAACTGAACCTCTCGTAACCAAAACTCGCACTTCGAGAACTTAGCATAAAGCCGTTCTCGCCTCAAAACCCCCAGAAGCTCGCGAAGATGCTCCTCATGCTGCTCCCTGGTCTTGGAATACACCAAGATATCATCAATGAACACAATAACTGAGCAATCGAGCATCGCCTGCATACTCGATTCATCAAATCCATAAATATTGTCGGTTCATTGGTGAGCCCAAACGGCATCACCATGAACTCGTAATGCCCATAACGATTCTGGAACGCGGTCTTCTCCATGTCCTCCTCCCTCACCCTGACCTGATGGTACCCAGACCTCAGATCTATCTTGGAGAACCAAGATGCTCCCTGCAACTGATCAAAGAGGTCATCAATCTGCGGAAGGGGATAACGGTTCTTCACTATTAACTTGTTGAACTCCCGGTAATCAATGCACATCCAGTGTGAACCATCCTTCTTCTTGACGAATAAAATCGGCACTCCCCACGGAGAACTTCCCGTACAGATGGACTGCTTGCCTAGTAGCTCCTGCAGCTGAGATGACAGCTCCTACATCTCAGGCGGTGCCAATCGGTACGGCGCCTTGGCAATAGGGGCCGCACCTGACACAAGGTCGATCCTGAACTCGACCTGCCTCTTCGGAGGCACACCGGGTAAATCCTCCGGGAACACATCAGCGAACTCTCTGACGACCGGAACATCTAAACTGAAACCTGATCCATGACCCGCGTATCCACCACATACGCCAAATAACCCGCACACCTGTGCTGCATATACTGTCGAGCCCTGACTGTCGAAAAAAATCTTGAACCCATCCTGGTGCCTTCTCCATAAATAACCAGCTCTATCCCACTTGGGGTTCAAACCACCACACGCTGACCCTCGTAGTCCCATAACCACAATCATGCAGACATCCCCCATAGGAATATGGATCAAATCAATTGGAAAGGATACCCCGAAGATCTCCAGAACGCAACCCAGATAAACCAAAGTAGCAGAAATCCCGTGTTTGTTGGAGATAGAAACTCGCAACGGACACTCCAACTCTCCTATAGGCAAAGAAAACTCCCTACTAAATGACTGAGAGACAAAAGACTGAATCACACCCGAGTCAAACAATACAAGAGTAGGCAAGGAGTTCACTAAGAACGTACCTAACAGTGGTACAATCATATGAGCATCAAGCAATCATAATCAATAAGATAAGAGATAGAAACATACCAATCACAACATCTGGTGCTGCTCTGGCCTCCTCGGCAGTAAGCTGGAAAGCACGACCTTAAGCCCTTGGGGGCTCCTCCCTACCCTCACTACCGTCAGTGATCCTCTGTGTAGCTAGCGCGGGACCCTGCGCCGGCTTGGAGGCGAGCAACGGACAATTGAAATTTACATGGCAAACCTGATCACACTGATAGCAAATCCTCATACCCTGAACCGGGGTGGACTGGCGGCAGTCCCTCGTATAATGCCCCTCCTTGCCACAAATTGTGGCACAGACCCCCAGATCGACAAGCTCCAACATGAACCTTCCCGCACTTCCCACAAGTACGGCCTCGCTGACCACCAGACCTAGAATCGGTGGCTTTGAACCACTTCGGTGCCGGCTGCGACTATGTTGGGACCTGCCTCTGCTCTCTCGACTAAAACTCTGTCTAAACTCACGCCGCCTAGCGGCCTCCTGTAACTCCGGCAAGGTATCACACCGCTGAGTAGAAACAAAATGTTTGATGTCCGTCTTAAGCATGCTCAGATAACGGGTCATCTGAGCCTGCTATGAAGCAATCTCAGGGAAAAACAACGCCTTCTCAGTAAAAATCTGGGTGATCTTCGTCACCGACTCCGATCCCTGCCTCAGGTCTAAAAACTCCTGAGCCAACCTCTATCACTCGACCCTAGAAATGTAGCGATTACAAAACATCTCTCTAAACCGATCCCAAGATACCGCAACCCTCTGCTCATCAGAGTACGGACTCGTAACAAGTGTCCACCAATCTTTCGCTCCGGACCTCAGAAGGTTCAGAGCGCACCTGAGCTTCTAGTCATCAGGGCATGAACAAGTGAAGAAACACCCCTCTACATCAAATAGCCACCTCATGGATGCGATCGTGTCCTGGACTCCATCTAAAGTCGGGGGCTTCGTATTATTGAAGTCCCGATACTGAAAAACTCGCCCTGTCCCAACACCTACAGCCGCCAAGGCTGTGGAGGCTGCAGCACTAGCCGTCTCAGCAATGGCTGCGTAGCGATCATCAAATAACTCCATCATCGCGGTCTTGATAGACCCGAACATCTGTGGAATCTGAACCCGGACAATAGCAACCACCTCCTCAAGGATGATCTCTATGACGTGGTCCTCTGACAATGCTGGCCCACCCTAACTGCAAGCTCCCGATCCCGACCCGGATCCGATCTCAAATCGTCTTGTAGTCACCATACTGAAAATACACAAGGAAGATATCAGATAATCCACATAGATAACGGGGAACCAACTCCCAACGAAGCCCTAGGGGTTGTGACTTCCTTGCTACGCGTACGGGTCCAGTGCTTTCAGTAATACATGCCCATACCACTTTCCACACCTATCCGTATTTGTCTCAAGGATCACCACAACACCCTAACGTTACTCATAAGCATAGAAGAACGCTCAGTCCTCAATCCCTAGAGGAAAGGCTAAACATCTCACTACTATCCGACTAACCCCTCACGACTCATCCATGAAACTTCCACCAAACCTGCAGCACCCGTGTATGCTAGCCATACATAACACTGGACTCTATAGACATTCGACTATCTGATCATACCCTAAGACCTTCATCAAACAAGAACAGGAAATAAGGCCAAACCAAACATTCTCAGGATATAAGATCTTAATTATATATAACCATGATGCATACACTAAGAAACTACAGTAATGATGTCAATTTGATAAAAGAAAGGCCCTAGGCTATCAGGCATCATATAATCAGACAATTCTATCATGCAATTCCTAAAGATCCCTAGCCTACCACTATCATGTTGTTCTAACATATCACAACATAAAATAATAGTTTGGTATTTTAGGGTCTACTTACTGGCTCCAGCTGATCGCACACATCGCACCCTCTTTTAGTATTTTGAAAATCGTTTGAAAATCATTTTGAAAATCCTTTCCTTAGTTTGAGACTGGATTCACATGAGTGTTCCTCCAATTCACTCAAACCAAGGCTCCGATACCAACTTGTAACATCCATAAAATTTTGAAAATTTTAAAACTTTTACATAAATCCCAAAACGATCATTGTGTACAAATTGTTTTTAAAATAAGTTCGACATCAAAGAAATCCCAGAAATCATGAAACAAAATATGAGGACGTGCACAATCATGCCTTCGCCTTCCCACGATCATTTGAGGTACCTAAAACATAATCCAAAACTGTAAGCCTGAAGCTTAGTGAGTTCCCCCAAAATACCAATCACAATACAACAACCGGAATAATAACACAAACAACATGCATTCAGAGCCTTCAGTCTGACTGGAACGCCCCATCGGCCTACAGTCTATCTGGTACACTCACAGAACCTACAACATGACTGGTACGCCACCTCGGGCCTTCAGCCTATCTGGAATGTTCTCTGGGACTTCGGCCTGACTGGAACGCCCTACTGGCCTTCAGTCTATCCAGGACGCCCTGGGTCTGTTGGCCTTCAGCATAAAGAAGGTCGACGTCAACCCAACTACACATAACATGTCGACATATACATAACAATTAAACATATAACCAGTCAATCAGACAAACAGACATATCTTACTGATCACTAAGCATAGTATCATCCTATTATCAGGATACAGATCTAACAGATCACTACAATACTCAATCATGCAATAATCAAGATAACAATCCAAAAGGGCCGGCCTTGGTGCCTTCGACCCAACAAGTACAGTGAGGAACACTCACCTCACAAGTAGTGCTGAACCGGTAAAATCCAACTCCAAAACTCAGCTCCAGACTCAAATGCCTACAACCACCATGTGACCATTTCTATCAAAACCCCGAAATACTCAATATGCCCTCAACGTCAAACCTGGTCAACCATGGTCAAAATCAAAGTCAACAGTCATGGTCAACGGTACATGTTGACCCAACTCGTCGAGTGCACCTACCAACTCGTCGAGTTCCTATAGTATCTAGAGAAGCGGGAAAACCCTAGCCAACTCGTCGAGTTGGCTGGACAACTTGCCGATTTTTCCCAGCTTAACACATTCAGTCCTTTTTCATCAAGTCTAACGCTTTAAAATGTAGATATGATACCCAAGACCTGGAAAACCATGTAAAGTTGCTAAATTTACATCCATGCATGTCACCAAGAGGCTCCAAAACTCAAAGAAGGCTTAATAAGGGACCTAAAGCATGAGGGGGCCTAGAACTTGATAAAGCTTGAAACTTTAAGCCCAAAGTGGCCACAAAACGTCCAGATCTGAAGTGATAACTTCATGAAATGTTGAACCCCATGAACAATCCCAAAATGAGCCAAAAATGACAATAAACTTCCAAGGAAGAGATCTAAGCAATAGATAAGCAAGTTGTCGACTTTTTACCTTAAAAGAACTGCAATACTCCAAGAGTTTCTGGATCTGAAACCTTCCCTTTAATCTAGGCACTTCCAACCTCAAGATCCTTCAAAAGAACACCAAGAAATCACTCTTCAAGCTCACACACACACACAAATATGGGAGAGGATGCGCGAACTAGGGTTCTCTAGACAGAGGGGGCTGATAAGGAGGCCACCCAAAGGGTATAAGGCCTTTAAATAGGGTGCAACACCCTAAAAATTAGGATTTCTTAATCAGCCACGAACTCGTCGATTTTTTCCCCACCAACTTGTCGAGATGGTCCAAAAATATACGCGACCCAAAAGCCTTCAACACGTCGAGTTGAGGCCATCAACTCGACGAGGTCCAAGGGGAATTTTCCTTTTAAGGAATAAATCTCATGCCTGGAAGTCGGGATGTTACAAGTAAAGGGAGATTCGATATATCAAAATTCTTATATAAGGACCTACAAACAAAAATATTTCAACAAAGATATGAATTGGGAGGGATTGACCGATTAAATATGAATCAAATACTGATCCTAGATATAGCGCAGAATAATACATTTTCTCCAAGGTAACAACTACTTTGATAAATATGTTTTAGTTTCATGGATTGGTTCTATTAAAACTCTTATAAAATTTCAACCTTGAAAGAGTTGTAAATTCATCAAATGTGTGTGCATAAGACATTTATGAATGGTTATCTCAATAAAGAGATTTATTTGGAGCAAGATGATGGTTTTGTGATACCTGGATAGAAAACAAAGTGTGTAGATATATTAAATCCATGTACAATTTAAAACTAGTTCCCAAACATTGACATGATAAGTTTGATACCACTACTGTGGCTACTTTTGGATTTCAACAAAATAGTGTTGACATGTGTATTCATTCCAAATGCACAACCAAATATACAATTATTACATATCCTTATGGTAATGGTATGTTGATCATTGGCACTCACATGTAAGGTATTATTGGGACGAAGAAGTATCTATCCTTGAACTTTAAAATGAAAGATCAAGAAGATGTAGATACCATTTGTAACACCCGTTTCTAGATCATATCAGTGTAGGGAACCAAGGAGTCAAAAGCATTCTTTTTGGGAAAAATCATGTGTGACGATGTAACCATAGGGTGGACATGACGTGACGAGCCAAATCATGAACGCTTGCATTTAAAAAGTGACACGGTGTGGTGGTAGTATGGCCACATCGTAGCATCTATTATTGTTGAAGCCCATGATATTTTAGGGTTTCCTTCATATTTTAACCCCATTAGCTCGATTTTAGGGTTCATTATCAGCCTCCATCACCCTCCTAAGCTCTGAAGAAACCCTAATCCATTTCCTCCATTTATGAAGCTCATTTTGGTGCTTTTGGAAGATCTTGAAGGAAGAAGGAAGAAGAAGTGAGCCAAGATCCAGCAAGCAAGTTTCAATTCCTCATTCTAGCACACTTCTGGATTGATAGATCTTTAGTTTTGTCACATATTCTTCTTTTTCTTGTTAGTTGGGATGGTAAGATCCCATAAAGTTTGCAACTTTATAAATCTCTTGGACATTTAGAGTGGTTGATGGTTTGTATCTAAAGTATGGTTGGATTTTGAGCCATGCATGGGATTTTTGGTCATAATCCTTATTTTGACCTAATATGAGTTCAATACATGCATTGGACATGCATGTATATAAAGTATCAACTTTTATGTTAGTTTTGGTGTTAGAAACTCTTCTAGAAATGATGGACTAAGAACTTTAGAGATTAAGTGTTAAATGTAACGACCCAAATTTTTAAACAATTTTTTTTCATTTTTAATTCAACAAAATGTCGAGTATCATAAAAACCAAAACAAGAAATTCCATGTGTATCGATGCAGTCATCCAAATAAATCAGAGTATCAAATTGTGGAAACCATAAAAGATTTGCAACCCGGAGTGTACAGTCATGGCTTCACCTTCCCGCGATCATGCGAGGTACATGAAACACATTTAATCCACAACTATAAGCATGAATCTCAGTGAGTACCTCCCAAAATATCCATGCAGCACAACATAATAAATAGTTATGGGTTATCAGCAACCCCGGGGATTATCAGGAATCACAGTGCACTAACAGCACGCCTTGTGGATTAACAACACATTTTAGGGATTAACAGCAACCCTAGGGATTCTCAGCAATCCCAAAATTTCACAGATACAAACACCACACATGTAAAAGTAGATAGAAGACTCACCTTGCGAATAGAAGCTAAAAACACAACAACTCTCACACACAGGGTCAACAGAATCAACAAGGCACCTAACAGCTGCAGTAAAGTCATACCATATTAGCCTACACCCTTAAAACCCTAATTTCACCCAAACATCAACCATGGTTGACTTCATCCATCAGTCACCGCGTGGTCACCCATAAGTCACGTCGTTACCGAATCAGGACAAAACAATCGTGAAATCCTCATCTTACGACGTGATATGCTAATCCTCACGTCGTAAGATTCATTCTGGAAAACTTTGAGAATTAAGCTCTTAATCCCTTAAGTCACTCCTTGAGAATTTCCAGAGGGTATTCTCTAATCCTAAGGACCATAAAAATCGTAACTTTTGAGTCATGCATTTCCAATGCATGACTTAGACAATAACTAGGTCAATAAGAAGAAAATGGGATTAAGACTCATGCTTGGAGTCTAAAACCAACACCAAACTTCAGATCTGGAACTTATACTAAGGAAAATGCCTAAATGATCCAAAAGAGTCAAACTTTATGGATTTGTATAATATCAAACCCCACCATGAAGAGAAAGGAACAAATCTTAGATCTAGCACGCAATAGAGATAAAGGTAGGAGCTTTAGGACTTACAAAGTTCCAAAAGCACTGAAGGATGGTGAGGAAAGAGCTTACTTTCCACCAGTGATGCACCCAAGGAGTCTTCTTCTTCTTCTCAGAGCCAAAATCACCAAAAAAAACCCTTCATGATCACCAATGGAGGCTAAAATCAATTTTAGCAAGAACGAAGTGAAAGAGGCTGAGAGTTTGCAAACCCTAGCCTCACACCTCCCTTAAATAGGGCGTAAAAATAGAAGATTAGGGTTAGCCTACTCTCACGACGTGAACACCTATGTGTCACGTTGTGAGCCTCAAGGAAGGACGCACATTTCAAACGAATGTCACGTCCTGAGACATTCTCTCTATCTCTCTCTCATGTCGTAACCAGCTATAAAATGAGGTTAATCATTCTTAAATAATTTCAAAGCATTGAAAGATCAAGTACCCGCATTAGATGCTACAATTCTCATTTACTGGAATCAGACTTCGCCCTCAAAGTCCTCAGCCTCAAACAAAGCACGGTAATGGGTGTGCATCTCCTCCTCGGTCTCCCATGCCCAGTCAAAACCCTTTCGGTGTTGCCATTGCACCTTCACTAAGTCCACATCCTTTTTCCGTAGAGCCTTTGTCTTTCTGTCAATAGTCGTTATCCTCCGCTCAACATAATTTAGGTGGTCATCTACCTGTACATCATCCAAATGTACTACAATGGTCTCGTATGCCACACACTTCCGTAACTTGGATACATGGAAGGTGTTATGAATCTGACAGAGATCATCCGGTAAATCCAAGTGGTAGGCTACCATGCCTACGGTATAGCTGCTACCCGTAAAGGAAGAATAAACCTGGGACCCACCTTGCCCCGTTTTCTAAATCGGATGACGCCTATCTAAGGCGGCACCTTCAGCATTACCATATCCCCTACCTGAAATTCCAACTCAGATCGGCGTCGGTCGGAGTAGCTCTTCTGGTGACTCTGGGTTGTCTGAAGTCTATGCCCGACGTGCTGTATAAGCTCCGTCTTCTTGAGCACTATCTCTATGCTCCCCATGACCCTCTGACCAACCTCTCCCTAACAAATCGGGGTCCTAAACTTCCTCCCATAGAGAAGCTCAAAAGGAGGCATACCAAAACTCACTTGATAGCTATTTTTGTAATAAAAATCAACCAATGGAAGGTAGGAGCCCTAACTCCCATCGAAATCTATGATGCACACCCTCAACATATCCTAGAGTGTATGAAAGGTCCGCTCACTTTTACTGTCTGTATATGGATGATAAGCAGTACTAAAATGCAGCTGGATACCCAACTGTTCATGAAACCTCTTCCAATATCTAGAAGTGAACCACACATCCCGATCTCACACAATCAAAGAAGGAACACCATGGCGAGCAATCACCTCTCAAACGTAAATCTCTGCTAATTTCTCAGTAGAAGATCCCTCACGAATGGCTAGAAAGTGAGCACTCTTCGTTAAGTGATCCACAATCACCTATATGGCATCAAAACCCTTTGCCTTCTTTGGAAACTTTGTGATGAAATCCATGGTGATCTGCTCTCATTTCCACAATGGGACCTCCAAGGGCTGCAATTTTCTATGAGGGCACTAATGTTCAGCCTTGCCTTCCAGCAAGTCAAGCACCGCTCCACAAACCAAGCTATATCTCTTTTCATACACGGCCACCAGTAAATATGTCTCAAATCGTGATACATCTTCCCCATGCCCGGGAGAATGGAAAATCTCGATTTGTGTGCCTCATCCATCAAAATCTATCGGGTCCGACCTGAATAAGGCACCTAAATCCTGCCATGTAGAGTTAACAATCCTTCACTATCACAATCAAAAGTTGATATCAGCCTGACAACCCGTTCGCTCTTCTGATTTTCCTCCTTGAGGACCTCCGACTGTGCAACCATAATCTTCTCCAAAATTGGAGTCACAATTGTCATCCTCAAACACAAATCCTGAATCGGAGTATTAAACTCCTTATTACTCAACACATCGGCCACCATGTTGGCCTTACTCGGATGGTATAAATTCTCACAATCGTAGTCCTTAACTACGTCAAACCATCTACGTTGCCTTATATTCAAGTTGGGCTGATCTATCATATATCTCAAACTCTTGTGGTTCGTGTAGATGGTACACTGGACTCTATACAGGTAGTGGCACTAGATCTTGAGGGAAAAAACCACAACCCCCAG
The DNA here is from genome assembly GCF_052849685.1 of Lactuca virosa. Classification (NCBI taxonomy): domain Eukaryota; kingdom Viridiplantae; phylum Streptophyta; class Magnoliopsida; order Asterales; family Asteraceae; genus Lactuca; species Lactuca virosa. The sequence continues at coordinate 169,084,604 of NC_136428.1, read as the reverse complement.
CTCGAGATCATATGTAGGATAAGTTTCCTTGTGAGGCTTCAGCTTCCTCGAAGCACAGGTGATCACATGCCCTCTCTGCATCAGCATCGCACCCAAACCCATGATCAATGCATCATAATATACAAGAAAATCCTCGACTCCCTCCGGGATAGTCTTAAATGTCGCCTGCTGCTCTGGCCCCCAATGGAAGGTGGCATTCTTCCTAGTCAGTCTAGTGAGAGGAACTACATTCTTGGAGAAATCCTTGATGAATATCCGATAATATCCTGCTAGCCCGAGGAATCTCCGAATATTAAACAGAGACTTCGGAACTTCCCCTCGCATAACCGCCACAATCTTGGACGAGACGACCAATATACCACCTTGGTTGATAAGTTGCCCCAGAACTGGACCTCATGCAACCAGAACTCACACTTGGAGAACTTGGCGTACAACCTCTCAACCTTAAAACTCCAAGAAGCTCAGGCAGATGCTCCTCATGCTGCTCCTTAGTCTTGGAACAGGCCAAGATATCGTCGATGAAGATAATCATTGATCGATCCAACATAGGCCTATACACCCGATTCATAAGATCCATGAATGTTGCCAGTGTGTTGGTAAGCCCGAAAGGCATCACCACGAGTTCGGAAAGCCATCTTCGGGATGTCCTCCTACTGAACCCTCATCTGGTGATAACCGTATCCCAAATCGATCTTGGAAAACCAAGATGCCCCCTGCAACTGATCAAAAAGGTTGTCAATCCTCGGTAATGGATATTAGTTCTTCACTGTCAATTTGTTCAACTCCAGATAATCAATGCACATCCAATGTGAACCATCCATCTTCTTGAACAAAATGATCGGTGCTCCGCACGGTGAGCTACTCGGCCGAATAAAATCTTTCCTTAACAGCTCCTGCAACTATGAGGATAACTCCAACATCTCTGGTGGTGCAGGGAGATATGGTGCCTTCGCAATCGGGGTGGCACCAGGGATCAGATTGATCCTAAACTTAAGTTGCCTCTCAGAAGACACGCCAGTAAACTCCTCTGGGAAAACATTGGGAAACTCCTTCATCATAGGGACATCGGAAACTGACTTCTCCCTCTTGACCCGCATATCGAACACATACGAAATAAATCCCATACATCCATGTTGAAGGTACTGTATCTCCATAGCGGTGGAACAAAAGGTGGATCCAAATCTATTAACCTCACCAAAGATAGTCAACACTCCTCTACTGTCACACCCCGCTAAAGCGGAAACGCAAGGTATGATAGCGACAAAGGTTTCATTGCAAAAGATAAAGATACATCACCATAGCAATATTTAAAAGTTTACACCCCATAGCTTAAACAAAACAAAGTACAAGTTTTCCAAAATGACATTGTTCAAAATATAACTTCATAAAATAACTTCCACACGATGCAGCATGCTCTATGATGATGAATCTCTATATCCACTTACTAATTATTTCCTGAAAAAGCATGAAAAACGAGCGTCAACTATGAAAATAGTTGGTGAGTTCACAGGTTTATAAAATCAAGATTTGGTATAAGACTTTTCATAAATACAAGTACATTGCTTTAATGAGAACAAAGTTCATTGTTATAATGAGAAACAAAGTTGATTGCTAAAATTGATAAACGAGTTTATTGCCATAATAGATAACAAGTTTATTGCCATAATAGATAACAAGTTTATTGCTATAATGTGTAACGAGTTTGTATGTGTATGAGCAAACAATGAGTCTCAACCAAACCTATGACTGAAGCCCTATCAAGATCTATGCTTATCGTTCCATAGATGAATATGGTATCATGCACTCCAGCAATAGGGCAAGTGAGGAGTTGTCAATTCCTAATAGCGCTATCCATAATGACCATTGGCTCAAAGAGTTAACGGTTAGAGATAAGGGAAGGGCCTTAGTACGATAAGTTCTCATGTTCCGTGATGCATAGACATACATAGAGAGACATAGCAATAAAATAGCAATCATGTTTGATACAAATCAATTTAAATACAACATTAAAATAATAGTTTTTCGGGACATGCTTTTCCACCCCAAAACATAAAAACTGAAAATAGGGGAGTGCGTGAATACTCACAACGTTTCGAGTAGGTACAAGGGGTACTTCGGAATGCACCAACGTCTTACTACCGGGATCCTACTACTAAATTCTACATATAGTGAAATGCCAATTTATGTTTTAGTATTTGATTTTATATTAATTGGTTACACTTTTTCTGAAATAATGAAATTCTACAAATCGTGCGATTAATTACAACATTGGAATATAAATTTTCCAAATTTTTAAGTGCTTATTACATCATAAATTCACGGAAATAGCATTCAAAGGATAAAAATGATCAAACTTTTTATTTAACTGTTATTACACAATACTAAGCTGGGAAAATTATAAAAATGCATTTCCAAGCTGTTTAATTATATTTTATGATTTTTGAGCATTTATTCCAATAAAAATTGAAATAAATAGAAAACAGTTTCCAAAATTACCCAAACTTTTTATTTAACTGTTATTATACATAAATAGGCTGGGAAAAATATAAAAGATATTTTTCAGTGGGTATTTCTATTTTTCCTTGTTTTATTCCTTTAAATAATCTTTAATTGAAGAAATAATATTAAACAGTTAAAATAAATTACCAAAAATTTTTGTAACATCATTTACAGTATAAATAACCTGAGACAAATATCAAAAGTGGTCTTCATATTATATAATCCGGTTTTGGGTATTTATGTGTATTTAAGTGTAATTAACTTTAGAAATTAAGAGAAAAATAGTTTACAGTGGAGAAAAATCCTTAAAATTTTTATGTAACCTCCTACTGTAAAACATGATGTTCTGGTAAATTTTCATGAATTTTGGATAATCAGAACTATTTTTCCTATTTTTAAACCATTATAATTACCAAAAATTGGGAAAATAGCAAGGCATGATGAAAAATGTTGAAATTATTTTTCTGAGTCATCCACCACAGGTAAGGTATGCGAAAATTGTTAGATAAAATTTTCACACTCTCCAAAGTGGTTTTGTGATTTATTATATCCTAACAAAAAGAAAATTGGAAATCATACCAAATAGCAACAAAAATTGATGAAATTTAGTGAGGGGTCATTATCCATCATAAGGGTCATTCATGAATTTGTTCCGGATTTATTGACCTCTGGAAGTATTTTATGTGATTTTTGCCCTTGGTTTCTAGCAATAATTTTAATAAATCAAAGAAATAATAAAAGCTTTTGGTATTTTACAGATTATCACATGCATGTGAGGGCTTTCAAAAGGAAAAATGTTCGAAATTTATTCAGAAGGGAAATAGGGGTATTGAACCCAAACAAGATAAGAAATGTTGCATGCAATGGTGCATGAGATGTAAATGTGGCTGAAGTTCATGAATTTGTGAAGCACATTCTGTGGGGTTTTAAGCCACGAAATTTCAGCCATCATTCACTGGATATGTTAAGTTTCTAAAGTATTTTTCCCCAGATTTATGGTTGGGTTTAAGGCCATTGATCATGCAAGGCAAAAATGGTGATCATAGAAAAAGAGCTGTTTGCGCAACCATTTTGTAAAAATTGCCAAAAATCGGATATTTAATATTTTACAGTGAGACCAGTTGGGTTTGAAAGCTAACTCATGAAATTATCCAATACAAAAAGAATATCATGATTTGGTTAAGAAATGACCGAGTTATGGTCGTTCAAAGTTGAACAAAGTAATCTGGTAGATTGCATGTTTGCTTTGAGTGCATCCTTAGGACATTTTGACAAGAACATCATGCATGCCTTTGATAAGGTCCGATTTCTAGCACATCCATGGAGTGAATGGGCATCCAAGATGTACTAGAAATGGTTTAAATGCTTTTGACCATGCAAGAACACAAAGAAATGGAGAAGAAGATGTAATACTTGTTTTTGAAGTCACATGAACATATGTGCATCATTTCCACTCCTTGCATGGGTTTGATCCTGGATTTTCACCATTTCAAACACATGCATTGTGTTATGGTGAGAATCTACAAACCACAAGGGAAAAATAAAGATTTCTAGCCATGGAAAGGCATAGAATCCGAAAAGAAGAGAAAACTAAGAAGAAAAGGAAGTAGAATCATGAAACTATGGAAAAAGATGTTGTTGTTTACCTTGGTTTTGATCTTGAGGGAAGTAAGAACACTTCAAGGTCTTCTAAATCTCGAAATTTGGCAGAGAAATGAGAGAAATTTCGTGAGTTAGAGAGAGAGAGGAAGAGAGTTTGTGTGTTAGGAGGGTGGAGTGTGAGAGAGTGAAGAGAGAAGAGGTAGTGTGAAGGTTTAAGCTTAATGATTGAGTTTTGGGAAGAGAGAGGGCATGGGGAGGGGAGAATGGCCAGATTTTTGAGTGGATTAGGGCCTTCTCTCTCCTCAATTCAAATTTTATAAAAATCCCTCCTTAATTTTATAAAAACCCTAATTTTTATAAAAGTGATTTTTTAAGCAATTTGATTTATTTAAAAATCTTGTTTTTAACTAATTAATTATGATTAATGCATGATAATTTATATTTCTATTTCATTGGTATAATCCATAATTTGATTAATAAAATTTGATATTTGGAAGTTTATAGCCAAATTTTATAAAGTTTTTAAGCTTTAAGATTTATAAATTTGGATTTTTAGCTCTCTTAGGGTTTTTGGAATATTGTTTGATATTCATCATCATAATGAAGTATAATTAGAATATTTTAATTTATTTTTAGGGTTTTATACCCTTTTTCAATTATAACAAAGCTTGAAAGTTTCATTCAAATTATAGCATTGGCATTTCCTATTGTAGTTAAGCAACTTACTAGAATCGTAAGTGTCAAGTATATTAGTCCTAGGTCTTAGATGGATCCTAGTTTTTGTAAGATTTTGACCTAATTTATACTACTAGGCCATGGCATGATGTGCATGAATGGTTATTATAAAGATGCATGAGTCCGAGAATGACCTGAATTGACAGTTGTCATAGTATCCCCCACTTAAAAAGAATTTCGTCCCGAAATTCATTCTATGTCATCGCTTTTCATCGTATGGGAAAAGTTGTGGATACTTTTCCTTCATGAAGTCCTCACGCTCCCAGATGTACTCCGATCCGCGTTTTGAGTTCCATCAAACTTTCACAATCGGGATCTTACTCCGCTTAAGTTGTTTTACCTCCCTGCCAAGGATTTCTATCGGTTCCTCAACGAAGTTTAGCTTATCATTGATCTTAATTTCCTCCAGGGGTACTATCAATGTTTCGTTGGCTAGACATTTCTTAAGATTGGAGACGTGGAATGTGTCATGAATGGCGCTTAACTCTTGGGGCAACTGGAGTTTATAAGCTACCGGACCAATCCTTTCAATGACTTCAAAGGGTCCAATATATCTCGGGCTTAGTTTTCCTTTCTTACCAAAACGCACAAGCCCTTTCCAAGCCGACACTTTTAAAAGTACCTTGTCTCCTACTTGGAATTCTAATGGTTTTCGACGATTATCCGCATAACTTTTCTGACGATCTCTAGCAGCTTTAAGCCTATCCTTGATGATAGCAATCTTGTCAGATGTTTCCTGGATAAGTTCGACTTTAGTCAACTGTCTGTCTCCGATTTCTGTCCAGCATAAGGGCGAACGACACTTGCGTCCATACAATGCTTCATATGGAGCACATTGGATACTCGTGTGGTAACTGTTATTGTAGGAAAACTCAATTAGAGGCAAATGAGTATCCCAATTTCCTTTGAACTCAATGACACACGCCCGTAGCATGTCTTCCAATGTTTGTATTGTTCTCTCTGTTTTCCCATCTGTCTGAGGGTGGTAAGTTGTGCTCAAATCTATCTTGGTCCCTAGTGCCTTCTGTAGCATCCACCAAAATCGTGATGTAAAACGACTATCTCTATCAGAAATGATAGATAGGGGGTAGACCGGGCAATTCCTCCGGAAACACCTCGGGATAGTTTTGAACCACTGGAATGTCCTTGAGTTGCTTAGCTTCAGGTTCTCTTTCTAGCACGTGGGCCATGAATGCAATACAATTCTTTTTCAGGTACTTGTGAACCTTCACGCTTGATACTATGTTTAAACTTCTTCCTGGCTTCTCACCGTGTATGATAAGGGTTTCTCCATTAGGGAGAGGCACTCTAATGACTTTCTCGTAACAACCAATGTCCGCTCTATTCTTGGATAACCAATCCATTCCTACTATTACATCAAAACTACCTAGCTCGATAGGAATTAGGTCAATGCTAAAGAGTTTATCAGCTAAATTCAGAGTACAGCCAGGAATTATTTCATTAGCCCTAATTTCATACCCATCAGCAAGTTCAATAGTATGAGTATTCCTCATCTTTCTTGATTTCAAGTCGAGTACCGGTCTAAATGTTAAAGAAACGAAACTCCTATCTGCTCCCGCATCGAATATTACTGATGCAAAATGATTGTTCAGGAGAAACGTACCTGTTATCACTTCAGGGTTCTGTCGAGCTTCTTCTGCACCAATCACAAAGGCTACACCTCTTGGCCGCCCACCTTGATTTCCTTGGAAATTTTGCCTAGCTTGGCCTTGTCCATTGTTACCAGGCCCCTTGTTCAGTTTGGGACAAGCACTACGCAGATGATCAGTACTCCCGCACTCGTAACATGCCCTTTTTCCATCCTTATTCAGCTTACAATACTTCGGGTAATGGCCTGTCTGTTTACAGTTTTGGCACACTGGGCAAGCTCCCTTGTGATGGAAGTTACACTTATTGCACTTCGGGTGCGGTCCCGTGTACTGCTTTCGCTCCTGCACTTCCATGACTTTCTGTTCCTGAGTTTTCACTGGTTCTTGCTCCTGGGCTTTTACCATAAAGTTTCTTGAGACTTTCTGCTTCCTCCCTGACTTGCCTCCATACTTCTTCTCTCCCTGATCTGCTGGCTTCCTCTTGCTACTAGAGCTTTCCTTTGTCGATGCTCCCATCCTTATCAGATCATTGGTTAGTCGATTTGCTAGACTTACTGCACTTTGAATGGTAGTTGGGTTTGCTGAGGTAACCATTCCCCGAATCTCTGGTGCCAGACCCCAGATGTAACGATCTATCCGTTTCTCCTCAGGAGTAACCATGTGAGGTACCAGTTTTGCTAGTTCATGAAATCGGACTGTGTACTTCTCTATTTGTGTTCCAACCATAGAATGGTTCCAGAATTCAGATTCAAGCTTCTGAATTTCATCCTTGGGACAATACTCCTCTATCAGCAGCTTCTTTAGGTCTTCCCAAGTTAGCTGATATGCCGCTGTACGGCCTCGCGTTTGCACTAGAGTATTCCACCAGGTTAATGCCCTATCTTGGAATAGGCAAGATGCATACTCAACTTTGTTGCGCTCGAGGCATTTGCTAATGTGAAGGACCGACTCCATGCTGTCAATCCATTTCAGCAACCCGACCGCACCTTCCTTTCCATGGAACTCCTTAGGTTTACAGGCCATAAAGGACTTGTAGTTGCATTCTCTTTCATTGTTTCCCCGATTTCCTCCACTACTTCCTTGATTAGCATTAAGTCCTGCAGTTACTTGAGTAACAATGTTTGGGATTGCTTCCATGAGTTGTTGTGCTACAATTTGAGCAACATCGGGTGTTTCGTTCTGTGGGCGCCCGCGATTAGGCCTTCCTGACATGGTTCTAAGACACAAGAGTAGAAATACGTATAAATACATAAAATAATGTATAATATTTAGTTCACCACTATTTTGAAAACCGTAAGTGTTGTCAAATTAATGGTTTGCATTAATACTAGGCATATAGATTTGAAAAAAAAAAAAAAAAATCTTTTTATTCGACCATTGACTAAGTAAATTCTAGGGTTTGACCTCATAGTAAAAGTTTTCAAACATAAAATAAACTTCTTCATTACCATTTGAAATAGTCTTAAAACCAAAACAATACATCAATCCCAAAATAAAGTTTTAATGTCTTTCCCCAAAAGATACCCAACATGGGTTTTCATTTCATGACACAATAAAATACTAAAATCAGAACCAAGTACGAATCGCTATCCCAACAAGAAACATCCACACCACAATCAGTAACAGCCCTCCAAACACATAACATGCGGTCATCGCACGACCTGCCACTCGTCTAGCAGCACTAGCAGTGTCAGCAGTCTCCATCGAATGCTGAAACAGGATTTCCATCCTTGTTAACACTTCATCCAAAACTTCCCGATGCTCAGCTATCACAGCAAGACTGTGATGTAGGCCCGCTGCCATCGAATGCATCCTCCGGGACTCCTCCGGGGTCATACCTGACTGCCTGACAGGTATCCCTATAACTCGCTGAGGTGGGGGTGCTCTCGGTCCTGCCATGCTGGGTCCTACCTGACTGGTTCCTGCCATGCCAAGTCCTGCTGTACTGGTTGCTATCATTCCAGGGATAGGGACACTCTTCCTTGCTGTCCTCCGAATACGAAGCCCATAAAGTGGTGGTTGTGGCAACACTGATGTAGGTGATGCCTCGCGTCGTTGACTCGGGGCGTTGTCATTGCTGATCTCCACCGAGTTTCCTGTATCTTCTGTGTCTTCCGAGGGGTCTTCCTCCACCGAGGCGGGGGGATCACGTCGAGGAATAACAGTGACGTAGCCGGACTCATCAGCTGAGGCGGTAGCGTGAGAAGATGACGATGTCGACATAGTGGACTGAGACATAGATTCAATGAGATATGAAATAAATGACAATGCATGGCTATAATATGCAATGCTTACACACACCAAAATTAACCTTTTTGAATTTTTGAAATAAAGTTTTCTCAAGAATTTTGTTGAACATATTCCCATTATAATTAGCCCAAGCTTTGTATAATTCTTTCCTTAATTAAACATAGGTGATCAGGCTATGTTTAATCGAGGTCCAATAATACAACTCCCGACCTAATTATACTAGTAATATGTTTGATGTAAAAAGAATTTCTTTGTAAGTTTTAGTTATAGGTTGTGTTTTCTTTAAAAAAAACCGATGTTCTCTATAACTTTAGCTCTGATACCATTTCTGTCACACCCCGCTAAAGCGGAAACGCAAGGTATGACAGCAACAAAGGTTTCATTGCAAAAGATAAAGATACATCACCATAGCAATATTTAAAAGTTTACACCCCATAGCTTAAACAAAACAAAGTACAAGTTTTCCAAAATGACATTGTTCAAAATATAACTTCATAAAATAACTTCCACACGATGCAACATGCTCTATGATGATGAATCTATATATCCACTTACTAATTATTTCCTGAAAAAGCATGTAAAACGAGCGTCAACTATGAAAATAGTTGGTGAGTTCACAGGTTTATAAAATCAAGATTTGGTATAAGACTTTTCATAAATACAAGTACATTGCTTTAATGAGAACAAAGTTCATTGCTATAATGAGAAACAAAGTTGATTGCTAAAATTGATAAACGAGTTTATTGCCATAATAGATAACAAGTTTATTGCCATAATAGATAACAAGTTTATTGCTATAATGTGTAACGAGTTTGTATGTGTATGAGCAAACAATGAGTCTCAACCAAACCTATGACTGAAGCCCTATCAAGATCTATGCTTATCGTTCCATAGATGAATATGGTATCACGCACTCCAGCAATAGGGCGAGTGAGGAGTTGTCAATTCCTAATAGCGCTATCCATAATGACCATTGGCTCAAAGAGTTAATGGTTAGAGATAAGGGAAGGGCCTTAGTACGATAAGTTCTCATGTTCCGTGATGCATAGACATACATAGAGAGACATAGCAATAAAATAGCAATCATGTTTGATACAAATCAATTTAAATACAACATTAAAATAAAAGTTTTTCGGGACATGCTTTTCCACCCCAAAACATAAAAACTGAAAATAGGGGAGTGTGTGAATACTCACAACGTTTCGAGTAGGTACAAGGGGTACTTCGGAATGCACCAACGTCTTACTACCGGGATCCTACGACATCAAACACACACTAGTGAGTTTCCATGTCGAAATCTAATGCTAATATACTAAATTCTACATATAGTGAAATGCCAATTTATGTTTTAGTATTTGATTTTATATTAATTGGTTACACTTTTTCTGAAATAATGAAATTCTACAAATCGTGCGATTAATTACAACATTGGAATATAAATTTTCCAAATTTTTAAGTCCTTATTACATCATAAATTCACGGAAATAGCATTCAAAGGATAAAAATTATCAAACTTTTTATTTAACTGTTATTACACAATACTAAGCTGGGAAAATTATAAAAATGGATTTCCAAGCTGTTTAATTATATTTTATGATTTTTGAGCATTTATTCCAATAAAAATTGAAATAAATAGAAAACAGTTTCCAAAATTACCCAAACTTTTTATTTAACTGTTATTATACATAAATAGGTTGGGAAAAATATAAAAGATATTTTTCAGTGGGTATTTCTATTTTTCCTTGTTTTATTCCTTTAAATAATCTTTAATTGAAGAAATAATATTAAACAGTTAAAATAAATTACCAAAAATTTTTGTAACATCATTTACAGTATAAATAACCTGAGAAAAATATCAAAAGTGGTCTTCATATTATATAATCCGGTTTTGGGTATTTATGTGTATTTAAGTGTAATTAACTTTAGATATTAAGAGAAAAATAGTTTACAGTGGAGAAAAATCCTTAAAATTTTTATGTAACCTCCTACTGTAAAACATGATGTTCTGGTAAATTTTCATGAATTTTGGATAATCAGAACTATTTTTCCTATTTTTAAACCATTATAATTACCAAAAGATGGGAAAAATAGCAAGCCATGATGAAAAATGTTGAAATTATTTTTCTGAGTCATCCATCACAGGTAAGGTATGCGAAAATTGTTAGATAAAATTTTCACACTCTCCAAAGTGGTTTTGTGATTTATTATATCCTAACAAAAAGAAAATTGGAAGTCATACCAAACAGCAACAAAAATTGATGAAATTTAGTGAGGGGTCATTATCCATCATAAGGGTCATTCATGAATTTGTTCCGGATTTATTGACCTCTGGAAGTATTTTATGTGATTTATGCCCTTGGTTTCTAGCAATAATTTTAATAAATCAAAGAAATAGTAAAAGCTTTTGGTATTTTACAGATTATCACATGCATGTGAGGGCTTTCAAAAGGAAAAATGTTCGAAATTTATTCAGAAGGGAAATAGGGGTATTGAACCCAAACAAGATAAGAAATGTTGCATGCAATGGTGCATGAGATGTAAATGTGGCTGAAGTTCATGAATTTGTGAAGCACATTCTGTGGGGTTTTAAGCCACGAAATTTCAGCCATCATTCACTGGATATGTTAAGTTTCTAAAGTATTTTTCCCCAGATTTATGGTTGGGCTTAAGGCCATTGATCATGCAAGGCAAAAATGGTGATCATAGAAAAAGAGCTGTTTGCGCAACCATTTTGTAAAAATTGCCAAAAATCGGATATTTAATATTTTACAGTGAGACCAGTTGGGTTTGAAAGTTAACTCATGAAATTATCCAATACAAAAAGAATATCATGATTTGGTTAAGAAATGACCGAGTTATGGTCGTTCAAAGTTGAACAAAGTAATCTGGTAGATTGCATGTTTGCTTTGAGTGCATCCTTAGGACATTTTGACAAGAACATCATGCATGCCTTTGATAAGGTCCGATTTCTAGCACATGCATGGAGTGAATGAGCATCCAAGATGTACTAGAAATGGTTTAAATGCTTTTGACCATGCAAGAACACAAAGAAATGGAGAAGAAGATGTAATACTTGTTTTTGAAGTCACATGAACATATGTGCATCATTTCCACTCCTTGCATGGGTTTGATCCCGGATTTTCACCATTTCAAACACATGCATTGTGTTATGGTGAGAATCTACAAACCACAAGGGAAAAATAAAGATTTCTAGCCATGGAAAGGCATAGAATCCGAAAAGAAGAGAAAACTAAGAAGAAAAGGAAGTAGAATCATGAAACTATGGAAGAAGATGTTGTTGTTTACCTTGGTTTTGATCTTGAGGGAAGTAAGAACACTTCAAGGTCTTCTAAATCTCGAAATTTGGCAGAGAAATGAGAGAAATTTCGTGAGTTAGAGAGAGAGAGGAAGAGAGTTTGTGTGTTAGGAGGGTGGAGTGTGAGAGAGTGAAGAGAGAAGAGGTAGTGTGAAGGTTTAAGCTTAATGATTGAGTTTTGGGAAGAGAGAGGGCATGGGGAGGGGAGAATGGCCAGATTTTTGAGTGGATTAGGGCCTTCTCTCTCCTCAATTCAAATTTTATAAAAATCCCTCCTTAATTTTATAAAAACCCTAATTTTTATAAAAGTGATTTTTTAAGCAATTTGATTTATTTAAAAATCTTGTTTTTAACTAATTAATTATGATTAATGCATGATAATTTATATTTCTATTTCATTGGTATAATCCATAATTTGATTAATAAAATTTGATATTTGGAAGTTTATAGCCAAATTTTATAAAGTTTTTAAGCTTTAAGATTTATAAATTTGGATTTTTAGCTCTCTTAGGGTTTTTGGAATATTGTTTGATATTCATCATCATAATGAAGTATAATTAGAATATTTTAATTTATTTTTAGGGTTTTATACCCTTTTTCAATTATAACAAAGCTTGAAAGTTTCATTCAAATTATAGCATTGGCATTTCCTATTGTAGTTAAGCAACTTACTAGAATCGTAAGTGTCAAGTATATTAGTCCTAGGTCTTAGATGGATCCTAGTTTTTGTAAGATTTTGACCTAATTTATACTACTAGGCCATGGCATGATGTGCATGAATGGTTATTATAAAGACGCATGAGTCCGAGAATGACCTGAATTGACAGTTGTCACATCTACTAGGATCATGAATCGTCACTAAATGATTTTCATAGTTAAACAGTGCCCCAAACCGACTCAGCCAATACATACCTGCAATCATGTAGACATCTCCCTTCGCAATTGGAATAAGATCAATCGGAAATCCAACACTAAATATCTCCAACACACAGTCCCGGTATACATCGGAAACCAAAATTGTATGATCTGCAGCTATAGCGACCTTCAAAGGTCGATCTAGGGCCCCACGAGCAATACTGAAACCTCTATAGAAAGACGTAGATAACACCAAGGAAGGCACATAATTCACAAGAAAAGTACCTAACATAATTACAACATAAGCATATACAATAATATAATTCAATAGGAATATAAAACAGACACATACCAACGACAACATCAGGTGGTGCTCTGGCCTCCTCCACAATCAACTGAAAAGATCAACCCTTAGCCTTCGGGGCCTCAAACTTCTCCTAACGCCTATCAGTGATGTGCAGGGTCGTAGAAGTAGGAGCCTGAACTGGATTCACTGCAAGAAGCAGACATTCGACCTTCACATGGCATGAATGGTTGCAGCTGAAGAAAACCCACAAACCCTTCTGACGCTCCTTCGTAAAGTTCCTGTCCCAGCCACATATGTAGCATACTGATCGCAGTTGACAGGGACCCTCGTGACCCTTTTCACACTTACTGTAAGTGCGGCTCCTCTGACCTACTACTCTCGAATCAATAGGCTTTGTCCGCTTAGCCACCGGCTGTGAATGGCCTGGCGTATTTTCCTTCCTCTATGTATCCACCTCGACCTACCTTACCTAGAGCTCCATCTCAATCTCCTTCCTCCTAGCATTGGACTACTTCTTAGCTAATCTTTGGTATTAAGAATTCGTCACGAACCCTCTGATATCCTTCTTGAGCATACTTAAGTATGGAGTCATCCGTTCCCGCTCAGTAGATGCATACTCTGGACAAAACATGGCTCTCTCATGGAACATCTTGGTGCTCTCGGTCACCATCTTTGTCGCCTAACGAGCGATAGGTACTCCTGATCTAATGACTCCATCTCAACCAAAGGAACATACTCCTCTCTAAACGTCTCAGCAAACCGATCCCAAGTAACTGCGACTTTCTCCGTAAGTCATAAATCAACACTCACGAACTTTCACCAGTCCTTCGCTCCCAAGCGATGTAGGTTCAATGCAAAGCGAACCTACAAATCATCCGGACATGAGAAGGTATAAAAGAACCCCTCAACATTAGCGATCCAACGCATATCAGTAATTGGATCTTGGACCCTATCAATCTTCAGGGGCTTCGTGTTGTTGAACTCCCGATACTACATCGAGTCACCCATGTGAGACCTCGCAGCAACGACAGTTGTGGTGGTTTTGGCAGCAGCAACCTCGATGAAAGCAATGTAGCGCTCATCAAACATCTCGATCATTGTGGTGTTGATAGACTGAAATAGCTATGGGATAGTCTCCTAACTGTTGTGGCCACCTCCACAACAATTATCCTACGAATCTCATCATCACTGTTACCCTATCTCTCCGAACCACTGGAGCCTGAACCTCGAGTATATAATATACTGAAATACACAAGGCAAACAGTCAAGACTAGACTAAAGGCATTAGCAAGCAAATAGTCCAAACAACATCTCAGTACCCTCGAGATTCCTTCTAAATCTCATACGGATCCTGTGCTTTCAGTAGTACGGGCCCATACTACCTTCCACACCTATCCATAATTGATTTAGATCCCCTCTCAAGGTCCCGAATCACAAACAATATGGTTTTACTGAAGTAGCTCACATATATCTAAGTCCTCAAAGAGCCACATCTAAAACCCCGAGACATACATCTAAGGTCCCTACTCAGCTACCACTCTGTTCTGTAAGAAGTCTCCACTGACCTTGCCAATGGTTCCAAGTAAACCAATTGTACATAATCCAGGCTCAATAGACATTTGAATACGAGATTCCACCCCAAATCCACAGCCAAACAAGGAATAGGAAGTAAGAGTAAACCAGTCATTCTAAGGCTATAAAATCCTAACTATATATAACCATTCAGTTTACACAAATTAATTAGTAATCTTAGCTTCAACCCTAGAAGAGCATCCACAAGTAATCTCCTAGGATATAAGGCATCACAAAGTTAGGCAACTCTATCCTGGAATTCACGAGGGATCCTTAGCCTACCAGCTTGCATGCATCAATTCACTACAACAACTATAATACAACATACAACATAGTTACAGATATTTTTGGAGATCGCTACTTCGAGCTCAGGCTGAATGTACACCCTGCTTCCCCCGCTTCTTTCCTTGAGATTCATTTTTTTGTAAAAAGGCCTTTATAAAACTTTCAGTCCCTTTGTTTATGTATCGAATCCCACAAATATTCATCCAATTCTCTAAAAACCAGTGCCTTGATACCAACTTGTAACACCTCAAAATTTTCAACAATTTTTTTTTTCATTTTTAATTCAAAACCGCAAGTATCATAAAAACCAAAATAAGAAATCTCAGGTGTATCAATACAGTCATCCAAAAAATCAGAGTATCAGTTTGTGGAAACCATAAAAGATTTGCAAATCGGAATGTACATTCATGCTTCTGCCTTCTCGCGATCATCTGAGGTACCCGAAAAACATTTAATCCACAACTGTAAGCATAAAGCTTAGTGAGTCCATCCCAAAAATATCCATACAACACAACATAATAAATAGTTACGGGTTATCAGCAACCCTAGGCATTATCAACAATCCTAGTAGGCTAACAACATGCCCTGTGGATTAACAACATGTTTCAAGGGTTATCAGCAACCCTAGAAATTCTCAACAATCCTAAAGTTATCATCAATTCAATTTAGATAAAACAACAATCACAATAAAAACCCATCTTGTCACAGATAAAAATACCACATAGGTAAAAGTAGTGAGAAGACTCACCTTGCGAATAACAGCTAGAAACACAACAACTCTCACACACAAGATCGACTGAATCAACAAGGCACCTAACAACAGTAAGTTCATACCCTATCAACCTACACCCTTAAAACCCTAGTTTGTCCCAAAAAGTCAACCATGGTCAACTTCAGCCATCGGTCACATCGGGACCACCCATAGGTAATGTTGTCATCAAACAAAGACAATCATGAAATCCTCATCTCAAGATGAAACTGCTAATCCTTACATCGTGAGATCCATTATGTATAAATTTGAGCATTAAGCTCTTAATCTCTTAAGCCATTCCTTGAGACTTTTCCATAGGGTCTTCCCAAACCCCAACGGACATAAAAATCATAGCTTTTTAGTCATGCATTCCCAGTGCATGACTTGGACACTAACTAGGTCAAAGAAGAAAATGGGATCAAAACACATGCATGGAGTCTAAAACCAATACCAAACATTAGATCTAGAACTTATACCAAGAAAAATGCCTCAATGATCTATAAAGTTTCCAACTTTTATGGATCCCATGCATAATATCAAACCCCACCATTAAGATAAAGGAACGAATCTTATATCTACCATGCAATAGAGATAAAGGTAGGAGCTTTAGGAATTACAAAGGTCCAAAAGTAATGAAGGATGGTAAGGAAGGAGCTTGCTTGCCACACGTGATGCACCCAAGGAGCCTTCTTCTTCTTGTAAGATCCAAAATCACCAAAAAGCTCTTCAAGGTCCCCAATGGAGGCTAAAATCGATTTAGGCAGGAAGGAATTGATGGAGGCGGAGGGTTTGCAAACCCTAGCCTCATACTTCCCTAGAATATGGTGTATAACATGAGATTAGGGTTAGGCTTCCCTCACAACATGAACACCTATGTGTCACGTCTTGAGCCTCAAGGAAGGATGTGTGGTTTAGACGAATGTCACGTCGTGAGACACTCTCTCTCACATCGCGATCACCTATAAAATGAGGTTAATCATTCTTAAATAATATCAAAGCATTGAAAGATCAAGTACCTGCATTAGATGTTACACTTAATGGCTAAGTCCATGTCATATTTTGCCTTTATTGGACCTAAGGTTTAAGATCTTGATCTCTTGAGGGGGTCTTAAGGGATAAAATTGGAAACTTTATCCATATACACCATATGAAGGACAAGATCTGATCTTTGGAACTCTAGGGATCAAAGGAAACAACTTAAACCATTAAGTTGTTAAGAACCCAGTGCCCACGATGTGGCATTTTGATCGCCGGGACATGGCAACTAGGGGTGGATCAACTGTTTTGTTTTTATTGGCCACGATGTGGTCATGGGTTGGCTACGACGTGGCAGTCGACTGAAGTCAACTTTGACTATTTCAACAACACCGTTAAAAGGAGATTTGGTCATCTTGCCACATACACACGATTCACATACATCAAAAGACTCTGAGCCTGTTGACTTTAAGATGCCATCCTTTTGGAGCTTAGCAATGTGAGTTTTGTTGGGTTATGGTATACTACAACATCCTATGGTGTACATACAAACCTAAATGCTTTGGATCTATGTTTTCTCTAATTATACATGCAATATTGTTTCCAAAGCATTAAGCCTACAACTAGAAAACAATTGACATAAACAACATAAAATACTAGTTAGGAGTTTACCTCTTTATGTAGCTTGTAGAACTTGTTATATTTGGCCTTTATGAAGTTAGCACCCCAAATGTGATGCCTCAAACGGTTCACAACACACCTAGGACAAAGGAGAACTTGAGAGAGATGTTGCTAACTCCAAAATTGGCTCTAATGAACTCCAAGAACTCTAGTTGTCGATTTTGGGTGCCAAGGGAGTCCTTTTATAGTATGGCAAAGTCTAGGGTTACATCCATGCAACCCTAATGCCCATGACCTTTCATATTACTTAGGCTCCATGGGTTAAACTTCCATGGACTACCATATTGGTTTAGCCCATCCTAAATAACAATTGGCCCACACTATAAGAATCATTGATTTACCAAATCAATCCTCATATATTTAATTAGTCTCTTTTGATCACACAATTAATTCCAAATTAATTCTTGATCAATACTAATTAAATAATATGATTTCATATTAATATATTAGAACTTATAATATATTAATAAATCATAAGTAACCTCTTACTCAAGTATCCATCCTATCAAATTGTCTTGGTGATATGTAACCTAAAATGGACCATGCTACTCTCGGGTCAAGTACATACCAATTATAATTATGGGCTTAGACACCTAATCCAACAGTCTCCCACTTGGATAAGTCTAATAACTATTATTGCAAGTACGACTCCACAACCCAACTAGCAATCGTAGCTCTTAAAAGCCGTTGTGGAACTCTAACATGGTCAATGACGCGTCCATTAGATAAGGGATCATATATTCCTCCATTCTACAAGATATCATATGGACTGAAGCATGGATTATAATCATTCTCTTTGTCCATCTGTTGTTTCCCGATTTCTGATTTATGACAACTGACTAATTGAACAAATCAAATCAGTCCAGGCTTGGCCAAGCGCTTAGGGTGTCATCACAAATCATCGAGGGGCCCACATATATCGCTTTTATCCCTTCTAAGGGAAAAAGGAATGGATAAACTTCGACTCAAATGCTTGCTTGTACTTACTCATCAAATCAAACACAACAATATGTTTTATAACACCAAGTTACTGGTGCGTTTACATATGTCAATGTGAAACCTACTTGTAAATTACAACTCACATGTCTTGGTTTCAAGAATATAAGATATTATTATGTCACAATAACCCGTGATAAAATCCATGAAGTGATTCAGATGAGCGTGGGTTTAATCCAATACTCGAATCTGATTCCAGGAGTACTCATGAACACTGCAGCAAACTTGTGCTATGTCTAAAACACCTAGACAATCTATAGTTAGATTCATGACAGTCTTGCCTCAACACCTACTTCCAAAGTATGATCGACTGTGGATAGTTCAAATAACCTAGTTACTCAGGAAGTCAAAACATGCAAAGTGAAACACAAGAATAATCGAATCCAATATGGTCTCAAAACTTATGAATATAAATAAAACACCATTTACTTAGTCACCATATTTATTACACATTATGCATTGTATAATGTTTCGATTTATCAACTTAATACTTGAATTAAAACAATAGCTATGCCATGCTCCAAGCATGCACACTATATTTCCATATGCTCCTTTCTTTGTGAAATAGATCAATTGACAACATTTCAATGACACTCATTTCACAATTCCAAATCCTTATCGTAAATGTAAGAATACCAAATTCTTGCCATTCGCTATAATCTGTTAGATTTTAAACTTATATGCAATGATCCTCTTGTAATGACTATGCCCAAAAGTCACAGAGACTTAGCAACAGACATTACAAAGTATTCCAATGGATAACAATTCCATGGAAACGAAGTCTCACATTCAAAGTACATTCCTTTGAACATCCTTCTTGCATTAAGTTTTCTAATCGTACACAGATTTAAAGAATAACTTCCACTTATGGAAACATTTCCATATTCCCATTTTGACTATCACTTCTGACAAGAGTTACCTCTTCTCATAGTATGTCAACATGGTCCTTCCAAAATTTACACTTTACTTCCAACTGTCCATGAGCAACCAATCTTTGGTAAACCTCAGATTGTCCTCGACAATTGCTTAACCATTTTAATTATATCTAGTTCTAGTCCCTTTTCCCTCTTAATGCCCTAGGCATTTGGAAAATTAGAACAGATAAATGTTATAGCATATGTAGTCAATCCTATACCCGAAGCATACGGGATACGATACATAATGTTTCACATAAAGACATGATACTTTACCAGTCTCTCGCTATAACATTTCCACATATAGAATTTCCTTATGTTGAATCATTTCAACATAACATTCACATATGTCCATGACTAAATTCGATTAGAATCTCAATCTAAGCTTTTAGATTCGAAATGAAGTATGAATTCCGCTCCCTTAATTATAGCAAAACAACTTTCCAAACCCTGCAACTTTGCGAATTGAACCTTTTTGTTTTCTATAATTAACTTTGCTAACTCGCAACACTTACCATAATGATTATGCTCCTACTAGCATAATAATTACATTCTTATTAGCATAACACTTATGCTCCCACTAGCTTTGACATGTATTCAGAAATCAGCTAGACTTCTAGAAATCAATACTTATTGACTTTCTTACCAAAGTTCAGATTTCTGATATATGATGCTTCGATAAGACTTTATCTAGGCTTCTCAAATTCATACACCTTTCCTTAGATAACTCACATGTGTGTCTAAACAATTTTAGAACTTACACCAATAAGTCTCAAATGTTTAGACCTTTTTCCATTTCTCACAATTCGAACTATGAAGAGGGATGTCGTAATCATAATTGAATTTGAGAATGCAAATATCACAATTGCTATCTCCTTAAAATCCACTTAATGAAAGAGTTTCCTCACAATCATTTTCATGAATTGGAGAGAAACCTTATGACACTTAGATTTTATGGTGTATGTGTTCCTATCCATGTGAATTTTTCATAACCATAATCACAAGATAAGCTTAGTGACAAATCCAAACTCATATGGACTGAACTTGTTCAATCTTAATTTCTTGCCACCTACCATTGCTTCCAAGTTGTTATGCAAACAACTAAGAACTCATAGAACTCACATGCATACTTAACTTTAACTGGAATTGGAATAGAAACAAGAATATGTCAACGCGATAGGTTACAAACCTCAAGTCGTGTGCTAGTGATTAACAATAGGTTTACTCTTGATTAGTTCTTGAAGCTATTCAAGATCCTTAAGACTCCTACTGACTTCTTGACATATAAGATTCACTTTCTCAAGGAACATTACTTGACAAATAATTATTCAAGAGTTGGTGCAGTTTCTTATAAAGACAAACACTTCACATAATTGGTCTTAGTTGGTATTTGTCTTATCCAAAATATTACAACTTTCCAATTTCAAATGTACAAGAGTAAGAAACATTTTACTCTACATTCGATGAGTGTTATAAACCTTTCTTAAGATCATGTCACTCAAGTTACAATCTTGGAGTATGACTCTAAGACCTGATTTTGGAACGAAGTATGATTTATCTTCTTGATTTAACCATTTCAACAATTCACAATTCCTCTTCTTAGCCATACAAATGTGCTAAGGTAACCTTAGAGGATCAATTGTGACATGGTTCCATAATCATAAGGATGATCATAAAACACGATACTAATGTACTCTCTCTTCCTTTCAGATTGAAGAAACTTTTATCTTTCTGCCTAATTTGATTCTTCTTATTCGTTCTTCTTTACATTGAAACTTTTCCAATGAATCAGAATTATACTTAATCTTGTAAGCATAACCATATTTACTAAAATTTATTAAATCATGATGAATAGTCTTATCGTTCTTTGTGGTGGACCTGACTGGCGCACAACCAAGTGTATCCGATCCCTTAGTCCTTCACTTGAATCACATATACGTGTGAACAAGGAATTAGTCTTAATTTCCTAAAGATGAAATTCTCATTCATCACACAATACAAGTTGCATGATTCGAAGTTTCTGTCCAACTGAAACTCGGATGATGAGAATCTTTCCTTATTTGGTAAATTTATGACACTACCACAAACGATAGAATCAAATCCATATTGCTAAAAATAGAAAAATACGAACATCAATTTTTCACAAATGTCATTGCAAGGATATATAAAATAATATAAAATCAAAAATTTTATTTATTTATAAAATGCGGAAAAACTTTTCCTTACAATGCAATTACAAATGAAAACTATGTTACTACATATTTCTAACCAGTCTATCATAACTCCTAAGCAGCAGCTCAAAAATCTGATCATCGTATCATGCGATCGAAATCCATTTCTTCACGATCAGACTCAGCATGCTCTTTCTTTAAACTTCCTTTTTTTTTCTTCGATCCTTCAAAACATCATAATGTAATCTTATCACATCATATATTAAGAATCTCCAAATAGGAACTTAATAGAGTTAGATAATGGACTTACCTGAAGTAGAGTCAAACATTTTGACTTTACCATGTTTGTGGTCCTTCAGGTAAATACAACAGCTTCGCAACCAATGCCCCTTCTCTTGGCAATAGAAACATATGGACTCTTTAAGAATGGTACATGGGACTATCTCAGACTTAGCCTTTCTCTTTACCATTTGGTCAAACGGCTTGACCATGGCCGATCCCTTTCCACTGGGAAGAGAAGACTTTTCTGGACATCCAATGTTTCCATTGTCAATGTCCATGGAAGTTTGGGAAGTAGATCCTCCAATCAATTTTTCTTTACCAGTGCACCAAATCATTGCTGATTCAGTAGCAACAAGCAAATAGGTAATATTGATAAAGGTCATGTCGTGATCTGTCATATAGTAGTCCTTAATGAACTCACTATACGACTCAGGGAGTGAATGAAGAACCAAGTCAATAGCCAACTTCCTTGACACATCGACTCCTAACATTCCCAGCCTGTCAATATGTGACTTCATCTCCAAGACATGTGCAAACATAGACCTTCCATCTTGCTGTTTGCCAGCCAATAGGGTTTGAGTGACCTTGAACTTTTCAAGTCTTTGAACTTGTGGGTTAGGGAGAATTATTGGAGGAGGTGAAGGAAGTGAAGTATGTTTTCTGGGAACATCATCTTCATGAGGAAAGCTTTTTACATAAAATTTGGGAAGACCATAGTTGTCTGAACTAGAAATCTACAAGGGAGAAATTCAAGTTTAGTTGATTTAAGCCCTTAATATAACACCCAAATGAAATATTAAGGCTAGGACCCAACACAATATTCTACAATTCGGAAGAGGGATGCCGTAATCCAATTGTAAAATATTTGAAGGTAGGTAAATGACGATTTACCAATTTCCACCATGAAAAACGAAAATGAATATTAGGTTTTAAATGAATTGAAATTCCTAGATCTTTTGAGATTCATTGCACTTTTCAATGGCATGTTTAATCTCGATTATGCCCTTCAAGTTTGTGACTGGAATACCGAGGATCACAAACAAGCTGTGAATAACCATCCAAATTAGCTTGGTACTCTCGATGTCATTTATCACCTAATCAATGTACCGGTTAACCACACATGCTCCATTGATCTAGGACAAACATCGAGCTACCATTTGCCACCCTTGTTAGTCCAAGTTAGTGTGCTGGTTAACCACACACGCTCCACTAACAACTTGGCAATGTGCAAAGTACAATTTCATGGGTTAGCACCAAATTCACATTTTCCTAAGTAACTAAGATTGGGAATTTATAAGTGTTTAGTTACTTGGTATTTTCATTATACTTTTAATGAGAATTTATGTCCTATCCTACCCGTTCGACTAACGACCCTCCACCAGTGAAGGAAGTGGTGGGTGAGAGTGGACACCCATTAAACCGCCGTTTTATAGGCAGTAACTTTATACCCCCTTATAGACCGGCTTCGTAAATGAGGCCTACTAACTGTAAGACTGACTTGTCTTATACATATATATAATAATTAAACTTTTTATATTATAAAGTATAAGGGTGTATTTTAAACTTTTAAAATACTAGATGGTTTAATCTATTAACAAATTATATTCTTAATTTAATTAAACTTAAACCATGTCATTATGGATTTATTAATCTCTTTTAGTTAACCACTTTAATTAATTTAATAAAGTCCATAAGGTGTAATTTGAACTATCCAAAAACTTCAAGGTTCTAAATATAAAAATTCACAATTAAAACTATTTAATTAATTTTTTTAATTTATGAACCCAAGAGTTACACCTTTTAATTACAAGAGTTTCAAAATTTGAGACTTTTCAAATACCAAAACTTGATGGCAAGTTTCGTAACTCTTGAAAACTTTTGGTTTTCCACAACTTATGAGTTAATATGATTTTTATGAAAAAACCTTTTCATGTTCCATAACTTGAGGACAAGTTATGAAGCTCTTTAAAAGCATTTAGATCAATATTTTATACTAATAAAATTACCATATAATTTATCATTGATCTATTCTAACTCATAAGGCTAGATAATACCACGTCAACAATTTGCAAATAAATTGGCTTATCATATAAACTAACACTAAACTTGAAATTTTGACGATTATCTTTTATTTGGATGAGGCTAATTATTTTCATAACATACAAAAACGATTTTTATCAAGAAAACAATCCATAGTTAATTACCCAAATCCAAATTATGCCAAGAAACCGAAATATGCCATATGATGCTTCACCACGTCGTGGTAAATATTGCCACGTCATGGTGGGCATGCAGAAACGAAAATGACAGATTTTCTAGCTTTGAAAATAACACAATGCAACAATATAACAGAAAACTGCCCTAGTCTCTGATACCACTGTTGGGTTATGGTGTACTACAACATCCTATGGTGCACATACAAACCTAAATGCTTTGGATCTATGTTTTCTATAATTATACATGCAATATTGTTTCCAAAGCATTAAGCCTACAACTAGCAAACAATTGACATAAACAACATAAAATACTAGTTAGGATTTTACCTCTATATGTAGCGTGTAGAACTTGTTATATTTGGCCTTTAAGAACTTAGCACCCCAAGTGTCATGCCTCAAACGGTTCACAACACACCTAGGACAAAGGAGAACTTGAGAGAGATGTTGCTAACTCCAAAATCGGCTCTAATGAACTCCAAGAACTCTAGTTGTCAATTTTGGGTGCCAAGGGAGTCCTTTTATAGTATGGCAAAGTATAGGGTTACATCCATGCAAACCCTAATGCCCATGAACTTTCATATTACTTAGGCTCCATGGGTTAAACCTCCATGGACTATCCATGGACTATCATATTGGTTTAGCCTATCCTAAATAACAATTGGCCCACACTATAAGAATCATTGATTTACCAAATCAATCCTCATATATTTAATTAGTCTCTTTTGATCACACAATTAATTCCAAATTAATTCTTGATCAATACTAGTTAAATAACATGATTTCATATTAATATATTAGAGCTTATAAACTATTAATAAATCATAAGTAACCTCTTACTCAAGTATCCATCCTATCAAATTGTCCTGGTGATATGCAAACCGAAATGGACCATGCTACTCTCGGGTCAAGTACATATCAATTATAGTTATGGGCTTAGACACCTAATCCAACAAGTTTTGTTTATGTGCCCCAGTCGACAATGCCATAAATAAGTTTTGTTTGAGTCGAACTTTCTTTTCTTATATAAGTTGTACATTGAATTATCTTTTTGATATGAACCATTTAAATCAATTGCATATATTCCATTATATGGACTAGTCTCAAAATAGAATATATTATCTTTAAACACAAAGATGTTTTCAGAATTAAAGTCGAACTTATAACGAAAACCTTGCTCATACAAATGGAAAGAATAGATAATATTCCTAGTTATACTAGGTACATAATAAAACTTGTTCAAAATAAGATTAAGGCCATTTGGAAGCAAAATATGATAGTGTCCTATGGCTTTGACAGCTACTATAGTGTCATTACCCACATGAAGTTCCAAATCGCCATATCTGAGTTCTCTAACATTCTTTAGTCCCTGTAATTCATTGCAGATATTAGTACCACTACCAGTATCGAATACCCAAGAATTAGTATGGAATGCATATAACTCAATAACATGTATACATGAGGTGCCAACCTGGTTGGCCTTGATCTTCTTAAGTTCCTCTAGGTACTTGGAACAGTTGCGTTTCCAGTGTCCCCTTTCATTGCAGTGAAAGCAATCAGAGTCTGCAACAGGCTTGGGCTTAGCATTTGGGCTATTAGCAGGAGGCTTCCCTTGACCCTTTCCTTTGCCCTTTCCTTTCTTTGCAGCTTTGCCTTTCCCCTTACCGGTATTATTACTGGTTTTCTTATTAGAGATTTGACCCTCGCGGATCATTAACACATGATTGTTCCCAGATTTCTTGATGTTTTCCTCGACATTCTTGAGCATGTTATGAAGCTCACTGATGCTCCTCTGCCAATCATTCATTGTGAATTTCATCACAAATTGGTTGAATGACTTACGCAATGAGGTTAGGATCTCATCGGTCGCTAGCTCATCCCTAATTGGGAATCCGAGGCAGGAAAGTTGCTCAACATAAGCTTTTCATTTTGAGCACATGTGTACTCACAGAAGATCCCTCAGCCATCTTACAACCAATGAAAGCATTCAAGGTCTCAAACCTCTCTTGCTTAGCCTGAACTTGAAACATGACTCTAAGTTGTTCAATCATTTCAAATGCTTAATGAAACTCAAAAGTTTTCTGAAGTTCAGGAGTCATAGTTGCAAGCATAATGCAAGTCACTTCGGTCGAATCATTTACATGTTTCGCCCGAACATCTTTCAATGCTTTGGCAGATTTGGTCGGGAGTTCTTCCGGGAGAGGTTCATTAAGGACATAGTCCTTTTTCTCAAGGTTGAGGACAATTTTTAGTTGTCTGAACCAATCAAAAAAGTTGGGTCCGCTTAGTTTTTCTTTTTCGAGGATGGATCGGATGGTGAGTGATGAGGTGGTTACAGTTGCGGTAGTCATCTACAAAATAATAAGATTCATTTTGATATCTTTGATATAATTTCCTTTTTAAAATTAATTACCCTTCAAATTAAATTTTGAAAAGCTAAGATCCACATCACCCAAAATAAGTTGAGGCGGTGACCGACAACACAAGTGATTTTGTTGATCGGTAGACTACGATAACCAATACAACTCTTAAGTAATTCTTATATTTATTTGATCAAAAAAACATTAATTTGTTTTTAATAGCATGTTCGTCCCATCTATGCCTCAAAACGCTTATGCGTAGGTGACCTTTATCACATAAGAATTTGATCAAATCATCTATTTAAAAAACATGTGAGTTATATTTCACAAATGGTTAGGTGACTTTTATCCCATAAGTAAATATAATACACCTTGACCATATTTGACAACCCAAATGAGTAAGGTGACCCTAGAATCCACATGAATTATACAAAAATTCCAAGTGGTTTTTAAGTGGATTGCATAGATTTGACGTTTTGAAAATAGGAGTTTTTCATCAATGTTTTATTATTCTAGCATTTTAAAATATTTTGTATCATGAATATTTCATGCATAAAATATTTAATGGTACAATTAAGGTGTTCCAAAAATCATAGAGTTGAATTTATTTTATATATAATTTTAGCGGTTAAAATTTATATTCAAGTTTATTTGACGTTATAACGATTGGAACCGGTTTTTAACTTTTTAATAAAACAACATTTTATTATTGAGTTATGGAGTTTAGATAAAGTTTAAAAATAATTTAAATCTTTTTATATATTTAAAAGTTTGGCAATTTTAAGAGTTTTAAAAAAAAAGTGAAACTTTTTTTCACAAAAACTCAATTTTTGACATCTCATGTTGAAACTTTTATATAAAACTTTAAACCCCAAGTTTGATGTTATTTTTTTATGAAAATGTTTTTAGCATGGCAAACATATTTTCATAGATAAAATATTTTAAAAGAAGCAAAATAAACATCACAATCATACATTTTAAAGTGTATAAACAAAGTCATTTTTCTAGTAATATTCAATGTGAACAAATATTAAGTCAATTCCTAAAGGACTTAATGGGACACTTCAAGGTCTTCAAAAAGCTCCATGTCTTCATATATTCATAACATCTTCAAGCTCCATCTTGTTACATTTTTTTATAAAATAAAATACAACTAGTCTAAGAACTAATTTATTACATATAAAAATAAACAAATAAAAAAATACATATTTATCTATTACATCATCATATGAATAAATATAAACCACATATGTCCTAATGACTTGTTTATACACAACAAACATATCAAACATATCAACAAACAACTCTTCGTTTTTTCTAAGGAAACTTTTATATAACCAAAATGCATGGAAAAATGTTTATATAAAAAATAAACACATTTAACAAGTTGTCAAAGAAAACAAATATGGACATTTCTTCATCCAAAAATAAATCCATGCTTGTTTTCCAAAAACCAAAGATTATCATAACATGAAAAATCATTCTAACATTTAAAAGATGGCTCTGATACCACTGATGGGTTTTGTTACATAAAATAGATAGTTTTTCATAAAAACGGGTAACGAAAGCTTCAAAAATTTCTTATAAATTTCGAGTTTACAACAAATCCAAACCATCAAGGGTCCTTTTAAAGAAGTTAGAATGAAGTTACAACAATTATAGGGTGTTAATAAATAACAATGTTTGAAACCTTTGGACCCTCTTGGAATTAGGGTGTTGATGAAGATGGAATGAATAAGAAGCTTGATCTTCTCTATATGTATCCACCACCAAGAATAATCTACCCAAATTGCTAGATTTCTTCTTGTATGACTTTGTTCTTTAAGCCTTAAGTGCTTAAACAATTAAGCACTAAAAGGAAGACATAAAGCAACCACCAAAAGCAAGTAACAACTTCAAAAGATGAGAGAGCTTCAAGCCCTTAAGTGCTTATAGTTTTGTGGATCTTTTAGAGATTGAAAATGTGTTAAGTGACTAGCCAAAAACTCATGCATAAGAGTCTCTTATATAGTCCCATGAAAAGTGTGGCCATTTGATTATAATACTCTAAAGTAATATAAATCATAAAGCAACAAGTGACAAGTCATGGATGGAAGGTATGAAGGTTGACAAGCAACCTCCATATCTCCTAAAAGTTTCGGCCATATAGGTCAAATCAAGAAGACAAGAGTTCATGACTAGCGTTGTTAACCAAGGGTGAGTTAACTAACTAACCATGGTATACCAAAGTATCCAAAAACGTGTGCATGGCTTATTATGTGATACCATATCATATAATGACTAGTTACCAGTTTCTTTTATTCTTATTTTCATAAATCAATAATTATTATATAATTAAATACAAGAGTTGAATATATTTATTAATAACAAATTACTTTATAAATATTCAATAAGTACCAACTTGATTAAGGTGTGACCCTATAGGATCATATGTCATTAGCAATGTCACTCAATAATGATTCTTGAGCATATAGATCCAATACATGACACTTGACTGTAAGACCATGGGGCTAGCCCATGGCATTTCAAGGAAAGACCATGGGGGTAGCTCATAGCATTTGGTTGCAAGAACATGGGGGTAGTCCATGACATTCCAAGGAATGAACATGGGGGTAGCCCATGTAAAATGTATGTGTAGTATGTGGTATTTTTGGGAACTCACTAAACTTTGTGCTTATGTTTTATGTTTGAATGATTTTTGGTACTTCCAGTTCTAAAGGGAAGAGCTCGGTGTTGATACATGAAAAGTGAAACTCTAGCAATCCGAAGCAATCAAGATCCGAAGTCAACATGTGTCCGAGATGCGAAGAAATTTAAAAGCCAGATTGATTCTGAGATGGAGATATTCCGAAGTCAGAAGTCTGTAAAAGCATTTATTGTTTTTTGTCTTTATATTGATGTAATTGTTCTTAGGACCAAATCGTGTGAATCTTTTAAGTGTCAGATTTTCAAACACTTAGTTGTAACCAATCCTTAGAATGTGTCAACGGGTTGTACCAAGTCCCTCCTTTGCTATTTAAGGAGTGAATGTTTCATGAGTAAATCACCAAGAATAGAACTATCAATATTCTCTTCACATCAATCTAATATCTCTTGCAAGTCAAACTTCTTGCAGTTACATTCTTCTTGTCTTAATTGTATTTGCATTGATTATACTCAATCTTACTTCATTTATTACTTGAATACTTTGTTGATTGTTTATGTTCAAGTCTTGAATGGTTTACCAGAATTGACTGGAACTACGTAGTAAGAGCAGAAGTTGATCTTAAAGATTAACTCAAGATTTGAGTTTTCAAACCTTGTCCTTGCGCATTGATTCTTGTTCTCACAATTGGTATCAGAGTTTGAGTGGTTGTGCTTTGAATCCATAATAACAAATTTTAGTTGATTTGAGATTACCTTGGTATCTCAATCATTTATGTGTTCAGGATAAAAGTTCTTCTATAAACCTCTTATGCTCTAATATCTTAACTTTAATGGCTTTAATCCATCTCAACAAATGTATCCAATGTAAATAGAAAATAGCGTGGGTTGACCTTCTCGTGCCCCACTGCTAGTGGTTGAAGAGTATGATCACTGGAAAAATAGAATGGAAAGATTTTTACTTAACAAGGAAAAAGGTGAAGAAATATGGAGATCTGTGAAAGAAGGTCCGCATGTTCCGGTTAGACAAACTATGAGATATGCCGCTACAACTCTCATGGGCCAAGAAAAGCAACACCCAACACCTCTGACTGCTACAGACATCGAGGAATTGCATGTGGAACAGGTTGCATTTTCCGAGATCGTGTTCGGTGTTCCTCCATCTCTCTTTGAGCGTATTAAGTTGAGCAAATCTGCAAAGGAGATTTGGGACACTCTTCAGGATCTAGGGTCCGAAATATGAAAGATAAACGTATGACTTCGGTTGTGAACGATTTTGATACCTTCACCACTACTCCAGGTGAATCCTTAGCCTCGACTTCAAATAGGTATCAGATTGTCGTAAACAACACGACTGCACACGGAATAACCAGACCTCCTCTTGAGTACAACCTGAAGCTTACCAATAGCCACAGAAAAGGCTGGGGGAATGTCAAATCACATCTTCATAGTAATGGATCTCTGAAGAAGCTGAAGCTTTATCAAATCTTTGACGAACTACAAGGCCACAGATCCAATGTTGCACAAACATTAAGAGAACTGTCTGGAGGTCCTCTTTCCTTGGTTAGTCATGTTAACCCACTTATTCCAAACCCATCCCTGTCAGAACCCTTCGAAACTATCCCACCTATTACGCCCATTCAACCAACCTTCCCTACTCCACCTGTTCCGAACCATCCAGAAAATTTCGATCCTGATGCAGCTGAGTCTGAACTTTGCTTCCAATAGGAGTTTGCACTATTGTCCATGAAATACAAGCGTCCATGGAATCCCAGTCACAAACCATATCAAAACTGATTCCAAGCTCCTCACTAAAATAGTCTTCAACCATTTCTAAAACCTTTAGAGAACCCACCTGCTTACAAACCCAACATCTCATCATCAAGTCATCCCTCGGAATCCCATGAAAATCCAAAGTCATACAAACCCAAGATAGTTTGTCATAAGTGTGGTCATGGTAATCATTTTTCCAAAGATTGTTTGGCTGAAACCACTCAGAAACCAAAGGTCAAGGATTCTGCATACTATGCTCGCAGAGCTCAAGAGATGGTAGCAAGTGAAAAACCGTTTGTTACTATTATGTCAAGAGGTGTTGAAGGGTACTGGTCTTCTGGAGATGAGGAGGATGTGAGTACTGGAAGGAATATGAGTCTTATGGTAAGACAGTCTATCGAATGTGATGAAGGCTACTGGTCATCAGGTTCAGAAAAAGACAATGAAGATGCTGAGCTGAAATTTTGCTACATGGAAACCAATGATCCACCATGCCAAAGCATTGTTCAACAGGTAAGATCTACGATTACTGAAAATAATTCTGATTTATCTCTTTGTGAACCATATGTAACCCAGATCCAATCAGATATGACCATCATCCAAAAAGCCTATAAGTTTGCCATAGAAGTAAGTGAGAAGCTGGAAAGTGAACTGACTTGCCTTAGATCTCGATTCGAAGATAGGAAGCTTAAGATAGAATCACTAGAAAGAGAGCTTGTAATGTCTCAAGATGAATGTATCATTTTAAAAGGCAAATGTGAAATTATCTATTCTAAAAGAAATGTTTTAGTTTCTGATAACAAACGTCTTAATGCCAAAATCGATGCTTTACATCATGCAATAGATATTCTTCAAGCAAATGAACGAATGACTCATAATTTTCGTCATCCATGGTCCAAAGCACCAGGCCTCGGAAGCAAGTTTCCCAAACCTGTTATTCGTCCCTTGAAGGAGTTGCAAAACCTAACTTTTATGGGAGACATTCCAAACCGCAAACATTCGGATACTCCTGTCTCACCATTGTCACCCCTTCTTGAGACCTCGAACCAGTTCCAATCTCTGATACCTAAGTTTCAACCCATAGTTGTTAAGTGTCCTAATTCCATGCCACTTCCGCCTCTGATACACCTGGACCTGAATCAGACCTCAGATTCATTCGCTACCCTCATCCGTACTGGAGTTCAAATTTTGAACTTCGGTCCTCCTAACAGTTGTGTTGTTGAGGAATTAATTCCCGAGACAACTGTACCTGACTCTAATAGATCATATTTCCTTTGGGTATCATTAGATAGTGACGTTGATGAAGAAATTATATGTGATGATTTATCGGACTCGTGTGTATCTAATTCTAAAGTAATTTCAAAAACAACCCTAGTGCCAATTAAGTCTAAGTTTGGCAACCCATCATTTGGACAAACCTTGGTTAAATAAGAAAGTTGTTGCCAACCCTAAGATCGAAGCCAAAAATTACCTTCAGAAAGAAATTAGGTCAAGACAAGATTCCAGATTCATTGAGAGAACCGAAAAGAAAGTATCTCAGACAGTTAGCCCAACAACTAGGAACCATAATACCTTTGTGCATGTTAAGATTCTTAAAAGGACATCCAATCCTCCTAGTTCAGTTGTTCAAAACAAGTATGACAGTCCCAATCCTAAAAAGTTTATTGTTGAGACTCTTCCTGTAAAAACTGACTCTTCTCGGACAGTTTCTTCTATATTTATTGCTAAATCTTATGGTACCATTTTCAAACCACAACAATTTCTAGAAATCAAATGTAACATCATGTTGTTAAGAACACTGTTGTTAAAAAAATCCTCAAAAGATTCAAAACAAAAATTTGAGTGGAAAATTAAAAAGGTTGAAAATGCTTCTGTAACTTCTGTTAACACAATGATTCCTACATCTCAAAAAACAGTTGGTCTGAGAAAATCAATGTCCAAACAACCTTTGGTTGAATATGATTTCTAGATTAATGAAAAGACCCTGACATTTTGCTTCTTTCCCAAAGGTTCTCGGAACATACCCTCCGAGACACTAGTTGTTCCAAAGTCATAGTTGAAGTCCAAAGCCCGTGCCAAAGTCCCTAAACCTAACTCGGAGCCTAAAAACTCCAAAACTCACTGATTTTGCAGGCACTTTGTGCTTCGGAACAAGATACAATATGGTATATTGATAGTGCTTGTTCCATGCACATGATGGGGCAAAAAGACTTTATGTGTGATCTCAAACTCGCTTCAAACGTTGGATCCGAGGTTATGGCATCCTTACCAACGACAACTTCTCTGTCTCTAATGTGGCATATCTAGTTGACCTAAAACACAACTTGATTAGTGTGGCCCAACTCACTAGCTCCAACCAAAGAGTTGAGTTCTGCAAAAAGCATAGCTACATCATGACAGAAGATCGAAAAGAATGTATAATCAAATCCCATCACAGCAAAACATGTAACCACTAGACATCAACATGATCATTGGAAACCCTCAACTTTGTCTTCTCTTAAAGGTCGTTCCTGATGTCAGGTGATTATGGCATCGAAGGCTTGCTCATCTAAACTTCCGATATATGAATGATCTTGTTTCTGGTGAAATGGTCCGAGGTCTACAACTCCTCAAGTTCGAAAATGATCATTTATGTGTTGCATGTGAATATGGGAAGCAATCCAAGAAAGGTCATCCGATCATTATTGAAAAGTCAATTTCGGAACCATTAGAACGTTTGCGTATTAATCTTTGTGGACTCTCCACAGTCGAAAGTCCGCATCACAAAAATTACATTCTTGTAAATGTTGATGACTACACAAGGTTCACCTGGGTTTTCTTCCTCAGGATAAAATTTGGAACAGCCTCGGAACTAATTAAATTCATCAAAGGAATTGAAGTTTTTGTTAAACTTCCAGTAAGGAGGATCTGAAGTAACAATGGATCGGAATTCACCAATGTCACCATTGAGAAATTCCTCTTCGACAAAGGCATCGACCACAATTTCTCTGCTCCCTACACTCCTCAACAAAATGGTGTGGTTGAAAGAAGAAACAGAACTCTCGTTGAATCCGCTCGAATAATGCTCAACTTTGCTAATCTTTCACTTTATCTCTGGGTTGAAGTTGTGCCCACTGCTTTCTTTAATCAAAATCGAAGCATCATTAATCGATGTATCAACATGACACTATATGAAGCCATGAATGGTCGCAAGCCAAGTATCTCGTTCCTACATGTTTTCAGCTGTAGGTGGTTTATCAAAAGCAATTGTGACCACCTCACCAAGTTTCAACCCAAAGCCGATGAAGCAATCTTCTTGGGATATTCAGCAAAATCCAAAGCCTACAAAGTTCTGAATCGTCGAACTCTTGTTCTTAAAGAAATCTTTTATGTCACTTTTGATGACAACTATGCTCGAAATTCTGTCCCAACTCATGTCACAACCCACATCATGGAGTCCGAAGCTCCATCTCTAGGATGTCTGAATTCCCAAATCATCCATGAAGTTGACTTTGAAAGCATGTTCGAACCTCTAGAAACTACTCTTGATTCGGAATCTCGATCAAGACCTTCCTCATCAACCGCACACCAATTTCTCAAAATGTTTATGGTCTGACACCTACTTTTCCTCCATTTGATTCCAAACCGTTTCAACCTTATCAGGTTGAGGGGGATAATGGTCATCCTTCCCTCGAATCAAATGTGGATGGATTTCAAGATGCAGCAGATCAATTCGCTAAATTTGATCCTACTCTGAACAACAACGAAGACGATGCTCACTTCTGTGACTTCCCGCTTGAAGACGATGTAAACCTATCTGGTTCAGAAGTTCAGGGGGAGCGTCATCCTCAAATTCAAACTATTCAGGGGGAGCAACACAACCCCATTCTTGATGTCGGATCATCCGCTGCACAATAGCTTTCGAGATTACACATATGGACAAATGATCATCCTCCAAATCAGATCATCGGAAATCTCAATGCTGGTATTCAAACTCATTTTGCTACTAACATCCAAAATGACTGTCATTTCTCGGCATTTATCTCAATGGTTGAATCAAAATCCATCAATGAAACATTAGAACATGCAGACTGGATTCCAACCATGCAAGAAGAATTAGCAAAATTTGATAGAACTGAAGTGTGGACTCTCGTCCCTCCTCCTCAGGATCACCCTATTGTTGGTACAATATGGGTCTTCCGAAACAACCTAGATGACGCAGGAGTTATTATCAGAAACAAAGCAATATTGGTGGCTAAAGGATTCACTCAGATCGAAGGACTTGATTACGACGAGACTTTCGCTTCTGTTGCTCGTCTTGAAGCCACCAGAATCTTTCTTACTTATGCAGCTCACAAAGGCTTTAAGGTTTACCAAATGCACATTAAAAGTGATTTTCTCAATGGTGAACTGGATACCAAAGTGTATCTCCAGCACCCCCCCCCCCCGGTTTTGTCCATATTTCTTATCCGAATTATTGCTACAAACTCCGAAAAGTTGTTGTAACACTCCGTTTGAAATTAAATAAAATCAATTAAATAAATAATAAAATCTAAAGCCCATAGATGTAATTTTATTATTATTTTATAGCCAAATAAATAATATTTAGTGAGGTGTTGGATTCGGGGAGCCAAATGATATGATTTGGATTTTCAGGGGTTATAGTGTAACTCCAGGATTTATTTTGTAAAGATTTTCAGAAGTCAACGGGGTGTATTGTAAACTATTGGACTTAAATTGAAAGGATTTTGGAATGCTGAGGGCCGAATGGTAAATTATGTACCTAAGTTGAAAAGAATTTGTCATGGAGGGGCTATATGGTAAGTTATGGAACTGAATCGAAAAGAATTGAGAGGAAGGGGTAGAATGTGTAACTATGAGGCAAGTGTTAAGAATGGGCAGGCATAATAAACCTGATACCCTCCCTACCTGTTGGAAGCATGCGAATCAAGAAACCCTAACCCTAATAAGCTTCTCCAGCCACCAACCTCCTTCCCTCACTCTCAGCCGCCACCGTTGATGTCGGAGCCGTGAACCATCGAGTCAAGTTCCACTATCGTCGGCCGTTAGCACCACTATTGCCACCGTTGAAGCTGTGAACCGCAAGGACCGCCGTATTCTTCTTCTTCTGCTGCTGTTGTGGTCGTTCACGGTGGCACTTCTTCTTGGATCTTAGGTGGTACACCACAGCCACGTCCGTCGCCAACCACGCGGTTCTTCTCCGCTGCTACGGCCAACAATCACTTCGAGGAAGGCTGCTGTGCACACCTTATATTGGGGTTGCAAGTATGTGTGTGTATTTTTTGTGTTGCTGTACGTTAAAGGGGGGTGCCCGTTTTCCGGAAAACCGAGAACAACAACCATGGCAGCCAACCATGGTGGTTGTCTCCATCTCTATGCCTTTTGCCAACACCAACCGCCATTTTGAGTGGCGGTGTGTATATGTGTTTGATTGGATTGCTTTTGGCATGCTTGGACATGATTGGACTAGAATTATAACCACCACCGTGAGGCGGTGGCGGCCATCGTGTGCTGCTATTGACTACCACTACCCGAGGTGGTACTGGGTGGTGCCCAACTTAATTAACCCTAATTGACCTAATGAAATCCTAATTAATCTAAAAATCTAATTTGGAACTTTGTTGGTGCGTAGTTGGGTTAGAAGCCCTAATTAGGGTTTAGAAAACCCTAATTGTGAATATGTTAGTTTGGAATTATCGGGACCCGCATTTTGAACCATTAGAGTGAAGTTATGACTCAAGCCTGATTACATTGTATGTTGGACTTAATGGATTAAGTCCTTAATGGGTTAAGTAGGAACACTTAACCCTAATCGTCATTTTATGTGAAAACCCCTAATTGGGTTTGGGTTCTTATTGGGCCATTTCTTGGACTGGGTTGTTGTGGGCCTTTTTGGGCCAAATGGAAACATGTTTATGGACTAAGGAAATTATTGGGCTTTAGGATAAGGCCCATTGGAAAGGTTTGGGCCCAATTTGGAAAATTGGGCCATATGTGAGCCATAATTGGGCCTTGATGAT
This sequence comes from Lactuca virosa, assembly GCF_052849685.1. Taxonomy (NCBI): domain Eukaryota; kingdom Viridiplantae; phylum Streptophyta; class Magnoliopsida; order Asterales; family Asteraceae; genus Lactuca; species Lactuca virosa. Next base: position 169,047,794 of record NC_136428.1, on the reverse strand, counting down.
TATGAGATATTGGACCATCGGAATGCCAATTGTTTGGGCTAGGATAAATGGTTGGGCCATAAGATAAGTCCATGTAGAGGTTTGGGCCTAATTTGGAAAACTGGGCCATATATTAGGCCTTGGTTGATTATTGGGCTTTTGGGTTTTTCAGAGGGTGTGTGTGGACTTTGGTTTTGGACCAAGTTAGGTTAAGGTTAAAATAATATTTTTACCCCAAGCATTGACTTATGGTTATGTATTGGAACCTATTTATTAATTGGGTGTTGTTCTGATATTGACAGTTCGGGAATCTCTCAACCAGCAGCTAGAGTTTTATACGCGGGACTTCAGCAGTGTCAGGTGAGTCTCCTAACCATACCAATGGGTCTAAGGCACCAAGGCCGACCCATTTTATGATATGTGGTACACTAGTTGATGTAGTGTTATGTGGCGTGTTAGTTGGTTGTATGCTATGTGCTATGCTAGTTGTTTATGTGATATTTGCATGAAAGACCATGGGGGGGAGCCCATGGAACTTGGATGTAAGACCATGTGGGGGAGCCCATGGCTTTCCAGGTAAAGAACATGGGGGGATCCCATGGCACATAGGTGTAAGACCATGTGGGGGAGCCCATGACATCCTGGAGTAAGACCCTGGGAGGAGCCCACAACATCCTTATATGTTTATATGCATTGTTTATGTAATATGTGGTATACTAGTTGTTTATGTGATATGTGGTATACTAGTTGTTATGTGATGTGTGATATGCTAGTTGTCTTTGTGATACTTGCATGAAAGACCATGGGGGAGCCCATGGCGCTTGGAAGTCAGACCATGTGGGGGAGCCCATGGCTTTCCAAGTAAAGACCATGGGGGAGCTCATGGCACTTAGGTGTAAGACCATGAGGAGGAGCCCATGGCATCGTGGAGTAAGACCCTGGGAGGAGCCCACCGCATCTATATATGTTTGTATGTACGGCATACGTGATTGATATGGTTTATGTAGCTTTTATAGCTAATATGGATTATGTGGTTATGTGGATGGTGTGGGGTATGCTCTAGGGAACTCACTAAGCTTCGTGCTTACAATTTTGTTTATTGTTTCAGGTAACATCGGTTTGGAAAGGGAGGGCCCGGCTTGATCGCAGCGCACACACCCGTGTTTCCGCAATATATGATTTTGGGATGAACTCTGATAAATGTTTTTAATTAATCATGTTTTTGGAATGTTTGGATTTAGCAGATATATGTGTTTGACTATAATAAAAATAAAATTTTTACCCCTGATTTTTTGGGTCATTACAAGTTGGTATCAGAGCCTTGGTTTGAGGGATTCGGACATACTTTCGGGTGTTTCTGAACTCAAACTGAGGATCTGTAAGGTTTTCAAAAGAAAAATGTTTTCAATGAAAGAGTTTTCTAAGACAAGAAAGGGTGTGGTGCATGTAATCGGCCAATGTCAAGTAAGTTTCCCCAGAATACCCATATATGTATCTGTTATGATTTGATTTATGAATCTAAGAATCGCATGCTAGTTAGGGCTAGGAGAGATGCCATTATATATTGTATGAGTTGGTAGATTTGCATGCTAGTGCTGAGTAGTCAGCGATGGATTGGCCTGATATGTGATGCTTGTAGCCTTGGAGATACTGGATGCTATGCTGTAATGTGAATAATTATTGGTATTAGTAACTGCTAAGTGTATGCTTTTAAATTTGTATACGGTTAGGATCTTATAGCCTTATAATAATTAATTTGGCCTTATTTCCTATTCCTTATCTGGTTGTGGTCCTAAGGTAGAGTCTATTATTCGACAGTCTATTAGATCATGTTTTATGTATAATTTGCATGTATAAGGCAGCCGACAGTGAGGATGGATGGATGTGGACAGCATGGGTTGTGTTATGAGAGCCGAATGTTCTATGATAGTTCATGGGTCGGAGACTACCCTAGGGTAAGCCTAGGATGAGGTTAGTGACAGGTGTTACATGCTTGCGTATTATACAGGTGGATAGAATGACTTGTCTAGTGTATGATGGTTAAATTTACCGTTACCTGAATGCTGCTTGCTTTGTGCTTTATGGGATTCCTAGTGATGTGGATGAACTACTAATTGAATATGTTAAGTCACATATAGTACAGGTTAAATAATCTAATTGGGGTGGATTTGACCCTATTGTACAACTCTCGTCTGAGTCCAACCGTTCTAGGGTTGAATCTTTTACTCGAAGGATTATCTGACCTCTGTTGTATGTGACTATATTCATGAGGTAGTTGGTCGACATTGGTGGGAATCTTTCAGCAGCTGAGGGCAGGATAAGGATGAGAACATAAGAAAGTCTAGGATAAGGTCCGGTGAGGTTAGTGGGGCGATTCGGTGAAGTTGGGAACCTAGGGGGAGCCTAGGAGGAGCTTAGGTGGATATTGTGTTGCTGTTTAGTAGACATTTAGTACATCATTGGAGTAGGCGACTGTAACAACCCGATATTCCAAGTCAATGTAATGTTCAAAAAAGTCAAATATTAAAAATCTATTTTTGGAATCAATAAAAATAGCGTCAAAAATGAAATGTTCAAAAGTCTCAATTGGGAAACATAAAATGTTAGATATCGTGACAAGGTTTTCAGAAATATAAAGAACACTCAAATCCGAGTTATAACGAAGAAGTTATGACTAATCAAAGATCCGCGACAAAACCGGTACAACACTGTTAAGCGTAAAAACTGAAATTTCAATAAAAGACTTTTTAGCCTTAAGTATCCAAATGAAAGTCGTGGATAATAACAAACCGTTAGCGTACATAAAAAGAACGTCCAAATCTGACTTCGTATGAGGAAGTTATGGTTTTTCTAATTTTTAGAACAGCAGTAGACAGCTAAAAACTCAAAATAAAGATCGAACGATTTTTACCCGACGCAACCTAAACGAGAATTGAAAATCTCGACAATAGTAGTAGAACGGTAAAAAGACAGACGAAAACGGACATCGGATGAAGAAGTTATGAATTTTTAATGGATTTATCTGTCCCGGTGTATTAAAAATTATATAATTAAAAATAAATTCAATATTTTCCGACGAAGTCTAAACGAGAGTTGTAGAGTATATTCTCACCTACGCGTGGATATAAAGAACGTCAAAAACAGAGCTCATATGCGAAAGTTACAGATTTTCAAAGATTTGGGCACACACTTCGAGGCTTATCTGAAAGATTACGCCCCGCGCACGAGGGTACGCCCATCGTACGGAAATGAAGGGCCTCGGATCGACCACGTCGCCCCTGTTCCCTTGACTCACGTTCCATCCGAAGACCGGCGACCGATGACGTCATCGCTGACGTACGCCCCGCGTACGAGGGTACGCCCAGCGTACGAGCTGCGGACGAGGTACGCCACGCGTACTTCGGAGTATGCCCAGCGTTCGAGGCTGCCTCCTCCACTATAAATAAAGATGTGAGGGTGTCGGATGCTTTTGCTAATTCACACCATTTCTCTCCCACTTTTTCACTTCCGAGCCCCTCGAGACTACCCCGACGCCCCGGTTGCGTATCCAAGTCCCGGCGAAGGTCCGAAGCTCCGAGATTCCCGAAAAATTCACCATTTTCCGGTCGAAGTGCTGCCCGAGAAGAATCTCGTTTTCTTCAAATAACCACACTTTCCATGTGATTTCATACCCCTACATTTTCACGTCTTTTTCATGTTTAAGGAGGGGAGGGGATACAAGTGAAACACAAGAAAAACTTATGTTAAAATACGAATCGTTACATATGGTTTCAAATACTTTACCTACATTTTGTTTATAAATGTTAAACAATATTACTACCAACGTTACACTTTACATGCAAAGTTGGTATTACACCGAGTTTTTATCATCAAATGGAACACACTTTCGAAAAACTATAACGGGTATAGTTTACAAGTTATTCATGACAATTTACATACTATAAACACGATAAAAAGGAAATACTTACATTTACAACAAGATGGACTTTTCATTTCGTAAATCTATTGATACTAAATTTTGTGAGACATCTGGCTTCACCGTACTCTCACGTACACATTTCAAGTCATGTATTATAAACCATAATCTCTTGTAGGGAGAGCTTGATACTTGTGTATAGATCTATACGGGATTGACAATCCCGCACCTAAACTGTTAGCTACAGTTAGACCGGCAGGTCTGGGGTGACAAACGTCATAACACTTCAACGCCTGAAGAACGTTGTTATAGGAAGTCTGGGTCAATAGCATGGTTATAAAACTCACATGGAGTATCAAAACATTTTTGATTTACGAGACTGTTAAATGCATCAGTAATTACATTATATATATGTATAAATCCACTTACACCATTTTTAGTATGAAACATACTTATATATTCCAGTCTTTGGAACTTTTCAAACTACCACACATACATGGAAAATATTGGATTTTCTAGAAACACGTTCAGTTATTTTTTTCCGAAAGACATTCAATTTTAGTACAAAAAACGCTTATGAACTCACCAACTTAATTGTTGATACTTTTTCAAAACTACTTGTATTTCTCAGGGAATCAGTAATACAGGTAAAATATCATCTTTTCGAGAAGAGACGCTAAGACGTCAGTCTTAAAACTTCTTAAATCATCATATTGTAATTCTTTTGAGACATGTATTGTATCAACAATGTAACTTTTAAATTATATTTATGATGGTTGTGTTTACTTTCTTTACAAATATTCAACTGTTATGATACTACGTGAAGTCATCCACCCCCGAATGTTTCCGCCATTCTGGTTTGGGGGTGTGACAGATTGGTATCAGAGCATTGCTTATAGTGAACTAAGTATATCGAACCACATAAGATATACAAACTATAAATGCAAAAGGGACTAAAATCCTCTGACAAAACGTTTTCACAAACTATACTTTTAATAAATTAAAATGATATATATATATATATATATATATATATATATATATATATATATATATATATATATATATTATAAAAGTATAAGTACATGCATGCATCGGTCTAGGATCATAGTCAAAACTATACAAAAGTATAAAGACAAGGTGGACACTACGATTAGGCCTCGGGGTATGTAATCAAATCAAGAATGAATATAGCCTGATCAACTATATTTATTCTAAATGTGACCAACGTATGTCGAGGAATAGTCATAGTGAGCAACAAGTCTAAAACTTACCAAAGAAAATACTAGAATCAAACTTACAAATTTACAATACTATAGGAGTATTTTATAATACTATAAAAACTGTAATAAATCGTGCGAACCTCGATATTTAGTTAAAATTAGGAATCGTCAAATAAATAGAATTATGCTTATAAAAAAAATTATCTTTTTACTGCCAAGTTTTATATAGAGTCCTCTTACCTCTATTCTCGATCAGACGAAATGGCAGGATTTCACATTCCCGGGGATCCCTACTACCCTAACCAGGGTAATGGAGGCTAGATTGAGGAGGACCCAGAAGAAGATCCCGAAGAGATTCCCGAGGAAGAGCTAGAAGAGGATTCCGAAGAGGATCCCGAGGAAGACCCAGACGAAGATTCAGAAGAGGAAGGAGATGGTGGGAGCACTGACTCGGAACCAGAGATCTACAATCCTCCCTGAGGAGCAGAAAATCCCCGAAGGAACTTTCAGGGCCCGGCGCCCCGCTGGGCTGTGGATCTGAAACGATGGAGCAGGGAACAAGGACAACGCCCACCTTACGGCATGGAGCGAGGCTTTTATAAACTCAACAACGGGGGTGAGGCTGACAGGGCACTCCCTGTCATGGTTCGTCGCATCGCCAACCAAGGCGAGCATGCAAGAGTGAATGCCAGCCAACTCTTGGACATTGGGGCCACCACTACTGTCACTGCGGTACGCCTTCGTCGTCTGGACGAAGAACATGAGCGAACGATAGAGCACACCTTTTCCCTTCAGAAGCATATTACTGCTACTAGAGCCGAAGTGAGGGAGTTCCGTAAAAGTCAAGCCGCAATGGAGAGGCGCATCATCGAGGTTGAACGTCAAGTAGCCCGAGCTCAGACTTCCACAACCACATACCATGGTTCGCAGCGTACCACCCGCTCGGAGTAGAGCGCGTACTTCTGGCGCTATGTATATACTTATCGATTAAGCGTTGGTGCTACTCTTTCCTTTATAAATGTAAACCCGACAGATTGTGAGTGCACAATTCGGGGGTCTAAATGCTGTTAAAATTTTCCCGCTTTCATTGATGTACCCTAGACCTATGTAAGGTCAAATTTTCCTGATCGTTGTATCTAATATTAATATGAATGAGATTTACACGCATTATTAAATTCCTTGGGTATTTTCGTTAATATCTAAAAACACTAAGAAATCATGTACTTATTTTGTAAGTTTTTCACCTGGGCAATTAACTTACAAATTCAATAATGTTCAGAACATAAAGCATATAATACTAGAACTCCCTATAACCATTTCTTAAGACCTATCAAGAATTCAACTTTTCACTTATGGCAGAATCATGCCGCCAAGAAGGAATCCCCGACGCTTCAATACTACAGGAGCACCAACACCACCTCCATCGATGGATGCTGCTACCTTTCAGGCTGTTGTAACGACTGCCGTAACCGCAGCAATGGCACAAATGAGTAACAACGGATCAGGAAGAGGAATAAATAGCTCTACTAATGGCCAAAACCAGGGTCGTTCCGGGGAATGTAATTACAAGGACTTCACCAACAGCAAACCCATACCCTTTAACGGAACTGGGGGAGTAATGGCTCTATCCCAATGGATAGAGAAAACGAAAGCCGTATTCGAGATCTGCTCATGCCCAGAAGGGAGCAAAGTAAAATTTATTGCATGTACTTTCTCCGAACGAGCCCTAACGTGGTGGAATGGCCACGTCAAGTCACTAACTCTGGTAGTGGCTAACTCCATGGGTTGGGAGAACCTGAAGCAAATGCTAATGCAAGAGTACTGCCCAAGGGGCGAGATCCAGAAGCTTGAACAAGAGCTTTGGGGCCTTACTATGGTGGGCTCGGACATCACAACCTATACAAATAGGTTCAGTGACTTGGCAATACTTTTCTCGGGGATGATGGTGCTAGAGAGCAAGAAGATAGAAAGGTATATCGGGGGACTGTCACCCCAGCTTCGAGGGAGTTTGCTAGCTTCCAAGCCGGTTACGTTCGATAGTGCCAAACAACTGGCACAGTCCCTTGTAGACCATGGAATCTGCCAAGACGTCATGACCGTCATCCCAGAACCAACCAGAGGAAGCAACAACAATAACAACAACAAGAAGAAGTTTTGGAATAAGAGGAAGAGTCAATCTTCGCAAGAATCTTCCAAGAAACAACAAATAGTGGCAGTCCATGCCGCTACTGCCCCCACTGCTGTTCCCGTTACCCCTACGCCGACAAAACAATATGCTGGGAACCTACCAAAGTGCAACAAATGCAATTACCATCACAACGGAAATTGTCGGGAGATGCACTGTAAAAACTACGACAGGAAAGGGCACACTGTCCGTTTCTGTAAGGCATTGGCGCGACCAATCACCCAAGTTCCTGGTGCCAGAGTCAGCCAGGCATGTTATGGGTGTGGGGAAACTGGGCACTACAAGAGGGATTTCCCTAAGGCAAAGAATGTTGGCGGCGTAGGAAGAGTGCTGGAAATAGGGCAGAACGAAGCAATAGCCGATCCTACAGTGGTTACGGGTACGTTTCTCCTCAACAACATTTATGCATGCGTACTCATTGACTGTGGTGCGGAGAGAAGTTTCGTGAGCCATAAGTTCAAACACTTACTTAATCAAAAACCCCAAGCACTCAATAAGATATTTACAGTAGAAATGGCAAACGGTAAAACAGAAAGCACAAACGATTTGTATGTAGGCTGCACACTAGCTCTAAATGAACACTTTTTCCGAATCAATCTAATGTCGATCACTATAAGAAGCTTTGATGTCATCATCGGTATGGATTGGTTAAGCCTTCACCATGCCGATATACTGTGTCACGAAAGGGTCATTCGCCTTAATCTGCCAAGTGGCGAAACTCTTGTCATTTATGGTGACAAACCCGGTACCAATTTACAAATCATCTCTTGCGTCAAAGCCCGAAAATATCTGCGTAAAGAATATCATGCCTTCCTAGCCCACGTAGTAGATAAGAAACAAGAAACGAAAGACATTAAAGACATTCCGGAAGTCTGCAATTTCCCCGACATTTTCCCTGAAGATCTTCCAGGAGTTCCACCAGAACGTCAAGTCGAGTTCAGAATCGACTTGATTCCCGGGGCCACCCCAGTAGCAAAATCGCCATACCGTCTAGCACCGACAGAAATGCAGGAATTATCCAGCCAGCTGAACGAACTTCTCAGCAAAGGATTCATCAGACCGAGCTTCTCACCTTGGGGAGCACCGGTTCTTTTCGTAAAGAAGAAGGATGGATCTTTTCGCATGTGCATCGATTACCGGGAACTGAACAAACTCACGATCAAGAACCGATATCCTTTACCACGCATAGACGATCTGTTCAACCAACTACAAGGAACGATGTACTTCTGAAAGATCGATTTAAGATCTGGGTATCACCAGCTGCGAGTCCTGGAAGGAGACGTTCACAAAACGGCATTCCGAACTCGCTATGGTCACTACGAGTTTGTAGTGATGCCCTTCGGATTGACAAACGCATCGGCGGTGTTCATGGACTTGATGAACCGAGTATGTCGTCCTTTCCTGGACAAATTTGTGATCGTGTTCATAGATGATATACTCATCTATTCAAGGAGCAAAGAAGAACATAGCCAACACCTCCGACAGGTCTTGGAAACATTAAGGACAAAGAAGCTATACGCGAAATTCTCAAAATGCGAATTTTGGATTCGGAAAGTAGATTTCCTGGGTCACGTTGTCAGCAAAGAAGGGTACACGTGGACCCTTCCAAAATCAAGGCAATCGAGAACTGGTCAACTCCAAGGACTCCAACGGAAATCCGACAATTCCTGGGCGTTGCTGGGTATTACCGAAGATTCATACAAAACTTTTCAAAGATTGCTAAACCACTTACCACCCTGACTCAGAAGGGCGTAACCTTCAGTTGGGGAGAAAAACAAGACGCTGCGTTCCAAACACTGAAGCGAGCCCTATGCAGCGCACCTATATTATATTTTCCAGAAGGCACAGAAGACTGTGATGCGTCAAACCAGGGCCTTGGATGTGTTCTAATGCAACAAGGAAAGGTCATCGCATACGCCTCGAGACAACTCAAGACGCACGAGGTCAACTACACTACGTACGATCTCAAATTGGGAGCAGTCATTTTCGCTCTAAAGATCTGGAGACACTATGTCTACGGCATGAAATGTACAATCTTCACCGATCATAAGATCCTTCAGCACATCCTCAATCAAAAGGAACTCAACATGAGGCAAAGATGATGGGTAGAACTACTAAACGATTACGAATGCAAAATTCGTTATCATCTCGGAAAAGCTAATGTAGTAGCTGATGCCCTCAGCCGAAAGGAATAATCGGGCCGCTGAGTGAAATCCTTAACCATGACGATCCATTCAAACCTGTCCACACAAATCAAGGAAGCTTAATTAAAAGCCTTGAAATCCGAAAATGTGGCGGGTGAAGCCTTAAGAGGAATGGATAAGAATCTTGAAGTCAAGGATGACGGAGTTCGCTATTTCATGAATCAGATCTGGACGCCGAAGTTTGGCGGATTCAGAGACGTTGTCATGAATGAGGCCCATAAGACTCGATACTCCGTACATCCCGATTCAGACAAGATGTATCTGGATCTCAAGAAACTGTATTGGTGGCCAAACATGAAAGTCGAAATCGCTACCTATGTAGGCAAATGTCTGACTTGCGCCAAAGTCAAGGTAGAGTACCAAAAGCCCTCGGGATTGTTACAACAGCCGGAAATACCTGAGTGGAAGTGGGAGCGGATAACCATGGATTTCATAACCAAGTTACCCAAGACAGCGAGTGGACTCGACGCTATCTGGGTGATCGTCGACAGGTTAACCAAATCCGCACACTTCCTACCAATAAAGGAAACAGACAAGCTGGAGAAACTAACTAGAACATACATCAGGGAGATTGTACGACTGCGTGGTGTACCAATATCCATTATCTCGGACCGAGATAGTAGATTCACCTCGAGGTTCTGGCAGTCACTACAAAAATTTCTAGGAACGAGGCTAGACATGAGTACCGCCTACCACCCACAAACCGACGGCTAGAGCGAGAGAACCATTCAAACCTTGGAAGATATACTAAGAGCTTGTGTGATCGATTTTGGTAAGGCTTGGGATACCCATTTACCATTGGTTAAGTTCTCGTACAACAATAGCTATCACACTAGCATCAAGGTTTCTCCATTCGAAGCCCTCTATGGTCGTAAGTGCAGATCACCTCTGTGCTGGGCTGAAGTGGGTGACACACAACTAGCTAGGGGACAAGTACCTGACAACATTCTCACTGGCCCAGAAATCATAAGGGAAACTATCGAGAAGATTGTCCAAATCCGAAAATGATTAAAAGCTTCAAGAGACAAACAAAAGAGTTATGCGGACAAAAGACGGAAACCCTTAGAATTCCAGGTTGGGGACCGAGTACTATTGAAAGTCTCCCCCTGGAAGGGATTAATACGTTTTGGAAAACGTGGGAAACTAAATCCAAGGTATATCAGACCCTTCGAGATCCTTGCCAGGATTGGCCCAGTAGCATACAAACTTCGATTACCGTAGGAACTCAATAACGTACACCCTACCTTTCACGTGTCGAACCTAAAGAAATGCCTGTCCGATGAGACCCTCGTCATCCCTATGGAAGAAATTGAAATCAACGAGAGTCTCCACTTCGTAGAAGAACCTGTAGAAATCATGGATCGGGAAATTAAAAGAACAAAACAAAGTCGCATACCCATTGTGAAGGTCCGTTGGAATGCCAAGCGAGGACCTGAATACACTTGGGAGCGCGAAGATCAAATGAAACAAAAATAACAGTGTTGTCCTCTAACGGGGGGATGATGTAACAACCCGATATTCCAAGTGAATATAATGTTAAAAAAATTCAAATATTAAAAATCTATTTTTGGAATCAATAAAAATAACGTCAAAAATGAAATGTTCAAAAGTCTCAATTGGGATACATAAAATGTTAGATATCGTGTCAAGGTTTTCAGAAATATAAAGAACACTCAACTCCGAGTTATAACGAAGAAGTTATGACTAATCAAAGATCCGCGACAAAACCAGTACAACACTGTTAAGCGTAAAAAGTGAACTTTCAATAAAATAATTTTTAGCCTTAAGTATCCAAACGAAAGTCGTACATAATAACAAATCGTGAGCGTACATAAAAAGAACGTCCAAATCTGACTTCGTATGAGGAAGTTATGATTTTTCTAAGTTTCAAAACAGTACTAGACAGCTAAAAACTCGAAATAAAGATCGAACGATTTTTAGCCAACGCAACCTAAAATAGAATTGAAGATCTCGACAATAGTAGTACAACGGTAAAAAGACAGACGAAAACGAACATCGGATGAAGAAGTTATGAATTTTTAACGGATTTATCCTGTCCCAGCCTATTAAAAATTATATAATTAAAAATAAAGTCAAAATTTTCCGACAAAGTCTAAACGAGAGTTGTAGAGTATATTCTCACCTACGCGTGGATATAAATAACATCAAAAACAGAGCTCGTATGCGAAAGTTATGGATTTTCAAAGATTTAGACACACATTTCGAGGCTTATCCGAAGGATTACGCCCCGCGTACGAGGGTACGCCCCGCGTACGAGCTGCGGACGAGGTACGCCCCGCGTACTTCGGAGTACGCCCCGCGTACGAGGCTGCCTCCTCCACTATAAATAAATATGCGAGGGTGCCGGCTCCATTTTCTAATTCACACCATTTCTCTCCCACTTTTTCACTTCCGAGCCCCTAGAGACTACCCCGACGCCCCAGTTATGTATCCAAGTCCCGACGAAGGTCCAAAGCTCCGAGATTCCCGAAAAATTCACCGCTTTCCGGTCGAAGTGCTTCCCGAGAAAAATCTCGTTTTCTTCAAATCACCACACTTTCCAGGTGAGTTCATACCCCTACATTTTCACGTCTTTTTCATGTTTTAGGGGGGGGGGATACAAGTGAAACACAAGAAAAACTTATGTTAAAATACGAATCGTTACATATGGTTTCAAATACTTTACCTACATTTTGTTTATAAATGTTAAACAATATTACTACCAACTTTACACTTTACATGCAAAGTTGGTATTACACCGAGTTTTTATCATCAAATGGAACACACTTTCGAAAAACTATAATGGGTATAGTTTACAAGTTATTCATGACAATTTACATACTATAAGCACTATAAAAAGGAAATACTTACATTTACAATAAGATGGACTTTTCATTTCGTAAATCTATTGATACTAAATGTTGTGAGACATCTGGCTTCACCGTACTCTCACGTACGCATTTCAAGTCCTGTATTATAAACCATAATCTCTTGTAGGTAGAGCGTGATACTTGTGTATAGATCTATACGGGATTAACAATCCCGCACCTAAACTGTTAGCTACAGTTAGACCGGAAGGGTCTGGGGTGGTAAACGTCATAACACTTCAACGCCTGAAGAACGTTGTTACAGGCAGTCTGGGACAATAGCATGGTTATAAAACTCACATGGAGTATCAAAACATTTTTTATTTACGAGACTATTAAATGCATCACTAATTACATTATATATGTATAAATCTACTTACACCATTCTTAGTATGAAACATACTTATGCATTCCGGTCTTTGGAACTTTTCAAACTACCACACATACATGGAAAATATTGGATTTTCTAGAAACACGTTAAGTTATTTTTTTCCGAAAGACATACAATTTTAATACAAAAACGCTTATGCACTCACCAACTTAATTGTTAACACTTTTTCAAAACTACTTGTATTTCTCAGGGAATCAGTAATACAGGTAAAATATCAGTTTTTTGAGAAGAGACGCTAAGACGTCAGTCTTAAAACTTCTTAAATCATCATATTGTAATTCTTTTTAAACATGTATTGTATCAACAATGTAACTTTTAAGTTATATTTATGATGGTTGTGTTTACTTTCTTTACAAATATTCAACTGTGATGATACTACGTGAAGTCATCCACCCCCGAATGTTTCTGCCATTCTGGTTTGGGGGTGTGATAGCGACTTAGAGGATTCGGGATGATTCTGGAGGAAAGTATGGATAGGTGTGGAAGGTAGTATTGGGCACGTACTACGGAAAGCACAGGATCCATACTCGAATTAGGGAAAGTCTTGGAGAATCTAAAAAGCCTGTGAAGGAGAAGTCTTGGTTATCCTCTGATCGTGGGGACATCTGTTTTGCCAGATGAGGATGAGCACGCAAGGAGAAGGAACATGGTTTGGTCCCGGCTCTGGTGGTGAGCCAGTTAGTAGAAGAACTGTTAGGATTTTGAGTTCGCCTTAGATCTCTTGTATCAGGCGACAAGGGTTGATTGTGCGATCTATTGTACTTTCGGGATTGGAGACTATGTCTTGGGGGTAGTTTGTAGCCGGTTTAGAGCAGAGGTTGCTCCAACTATTGCAGTTCAACCGTTAGCGAATGATCTGGTGAGCGGGTCAGAGTGCGAGACCCTGAATGATATGGATCCCAGAGCCCAAGGGATGAATATTGATTTGGAGTACCCCGAGAAGAGAGCTTCAGGTCATGTGTATTTAGTGGAGGGTCTCGGAAAGAGACCCAAGACTTCTGAGCAGCGTTGAGAGGCCAATAGGGCCGGAGTCAGCACGACACATGCGGGAAGCTGTACGATGGAGTTATTGCTCCAGGAGTATGGGTTGCTACAAGCATAACATGATTTATCGTGTCAGCAGGTGACATTACGAGTGGGTGCTCGATTTAGGGTGTGTCCAATCCGATGGATCGGCAGTGAGGTTTGGACCGCTGTGATGAGGCGAGAGTGTTGTGAGACTGCGGGGTAGCCCGTAACATTTACCGATCCATAGGCATCAGTAAGATGGTGGTAAATTTGTATTTGCCTTCAGAATACTTTGGTAAAAGGGCGCCTTAGGGGTGATTAGATCATTCGATTGGTTAAGAATACAAGAGTATTCCTCGAGATTTCCAAAGTTGAGTGATCATTGGGTTTGGATAACTATGGGGCGCTTGTGTTGTCGGCACAAGATTTGGGCGGGTCATGCATATTGATGGAAATGGATCAGAGATACATAAGGCGTAAGAGGTGAAAGAGCATCTTCGAGTCCAAGTGGGAGAGAAACAAGTGGCTGTTTAGACCTACATTGTGTTGGTGGGAGTTCAAGAAACTCCCAATTACCGGTTGGCATCACCTTGATTATGCATAGTGAGCAGTGGGAATCCATAGGTGCGACCCGAACTCCTGATGGGATATAGGATTCGACTCAAGAGGTACGACGATGTGATAGTAGAGTGTGGAAAGGCCATGGGTGGTAAGAAGGTTAGATGGATGTAGTGTTAGGCTGCGATAGGATCATAGCATTCATCGGTCCGAATTATACTATTTATGTGATGGTCACAAGCAAGAAAGGGAGATAAGCTCATGCCTCGGGCACACCGGCCTGGATTGGCAATGAATTACTATCCGTTCTAGGATGAGGATCTTTGGGGTCCGCGGGCGAGCCGAGACGATTATGGGAATTTAAGAGAGAACTAGTAGAGACCGTGGGGTCAAGGGTTGGGTCTTGAGTTGCAGGATCATGTGGATAATCAGAATGTGACACAGTAGGGTTTAGGCTGAGTAGCCTTGATATTGACCTCTTGGGGAACCTGGTGGTTGGACCAGGTGCGAGACTGGTAGTCTCGGGGATTTGCTTAAGGGTACTTAGGTATCGGTCAAGTAAGTGATGTTGGGAAGTCGTGGTGTATTATACAAGTGGAGGATTTCGTATCAGTGAGATGAAATTTGGGGGATCTATATGCCAAGGGCATCAAATGAAGGGTTCCAGGGTAATGAACGGGTTTGGTTTGATGGTAGCTTAAGCAGTTGTGATGTGTCTCGAGGCTGGTTCTATCTGTAATAGAGCCACGGCATGTTGGAACAAGGAAAAGATGGGTAGTTGGTGATCGCATATGATACGAGGTTG
This sequence comes from Lactuca virosa, assembly GCF_052849685.1. NCBI lineage: Eukaryota > Viridiplantae > Streptophyta > Magnoliopsida > Asterales > Asteraceae > Lactuca > Lactuca virosa. The sequence continues at coordinate 169,032,658 of NC_136428.1, read as the reverse complement.
TTATGTATGTATATTTGGCTCAGCAATCGAGTAGGTGTCCGGTGTTTCGGGCAGTTGGCAGATAAGTTGGGACCAAGGAGGTCCCGGTTGTTCTTAAGGAAAGCAGCTATGTGGCAGCAAGATGAGTTGGAGTGTTTTCAGTGACTTGGGGTCCATGTGTGGAGTTGCCAGTCATTCGGGGCATTCACTAAGTTGTTTACAGTTGGACTAAATAATATCAGAATTGGAATAGCCAGTTGGGAGATAAGTGCAGTGAACTCGTGAATGATTCGATATGTGACACAGTAGGGTTTAGGATGAGTAGCCTTGATATTGACCTCTTGGGGAACCTGGTGGTTGGACCAGGTGCGAGACTGGTAGTCTCGGGGATTTGCTTAAGGGTACTTAGGTATCGGTCAAGTAAGTGATGTTGGGAAGTCGTGGTGTATTATACAAGTGGAGGATTTCGTGTCAGTGAGATGAAATTTGGGGGATCTATATGCCAAGGGCATCAAATGAAGGGTTCCAGGGTAATGAACAGGTTTGGTTTGATGGTAGCTTAAGCAGTTGTGATGTGTCTCGAGGCTGGTTCTATCTGTAATAGAGCCACGACATGTTGGAACAAGGAAAAGATGGGTAGTTGGTGATCGCATATGATACGAGGTTGTTATGTATGTATATTTGGCTCAGCAATCGAGTAGGTGTCCGGTGTTCCGGGCAGTTGGCAGATAAGTTGGGACCAAGGAGGTCCCGGTTGTTCTTAAGGAAAGCAGCTATGTGGCAGCAAGATGAGTTGGAGTGTTTTCAGTGACTTGGGGTCCATGTGTGGAGTTGCCAGTCATTCGGGGCATTCACTAAGTTGTTTACAGTTGGACTAAATAATATCAGAATTGGAATAGCCAGTTGGGAGATAAGTGCAGTGAACTCGTGAATGATTCGATATGGGCGGTCTGTCAGGGAGACAGACCAATTCGAGACTACAGATTTCAGACGGAGTAGAAGCGATCATGATGCAATGAATTTGTTCATCATCAGGTTTTAGAACCCTGCGAGGGCTGTTTCCAGTTGCCTTGGAAAGGCTAAGGAATGCTTGTGGTTGCGGCCGTGTTGCTCAAGTTGTCTGGCGTGTCCGGAGTGGTAAGGAATGATTTCGAGGACAAAATCTAATTTAAGTGGGGGAGAGTTTTAACACTCCATTTGAAATTATATAAAATTAATTAAATAAATAATAAACTCTAAAGCCCCGAGATGTAATTTTATTATTATTTTATAGCCAATCAATAATATTTAGCGGGGTGTTGGATTCGGGGAGCCAAATGATATGCTTTAGATTTTTGGGGGTTATAGTGTAACTCGGGGATTTATTTTGTAAAGATTTTCAGAAGTCAAGGGGGTGTTTAGTAAATTATTGGACTTAAATTGAAAGGATTTTGGAATGCTGAGGGCCGAATGGTAAATTATGTACCTAAGTTGAAAAGAATTTGTCATGGAGGGGCTATATGGTAACTAATGGAGCTGAATCAAAAAAGCATTGAGAGGAAGGGGTAGAATGTGTAACTATGAGGCAAGTTTTAAGAATGAACGGGCATAATAAACTCGATACCCTCCCTACCTGTTGGAAGCATGCGACACAAGAAACCCTAACCCTAATAAGCTTCTCCAGCCTCCAACCTCCTTCCCTCACTCTCAGCCGCCGCCGTCGCTGTCGGAGCCGTGAACCACCGAGTCAAGTTCCACTATCACCGGCCGTTAGCGCCACTGCTGTCGCCGTCTTGTGCCGCTGCTGCTCCGCTGCCAACGAAGTTGTGAACCATAAGGACCGTCGTATTCTTCTTCTTCTGCTGTTGTGGTCGTTCACAGTGGCACTTCTTCTCGGATCTTCGGTGCTACACCACACCACGTCCGTCGCCGCCCATGCGGTTCTTCTCCGCTGCTCCGGTCAACAATCACTCTGAGGAAGGCTATTGCGCACACCTTATCTTGGGGTTGCAAGTATGTGTGTGTATTTTTGGTGTTTCTGTACGTTGAGGGGGGTGCCAGCTGGCCAGAAAATTGAGAACAACCACCATGGCAGCCAACCATGGTGGTTGTTGCCATCTCTACGCCTTCTACAACCATCTGCCATCACCAGCCGCCGTGTTGGGTAGCGGTGTGCATATGTGTTTGATAGGATTGCTTTTGGGATGCTTGAACATGATTGGACTAGAAATATAACCACCACTGTGATGTGGTGACAGCCACCATGTGTCGCCATTCACCACCACTACCCGAGGTGGCAGTGGGTGGTGCCCAACTTAATTAACCCTAATTGACCTACTGAAACCCTAATTAATCTAAAAATCTAATTTGGAACTTTGTTGGCGCGTAGTTGGGTTAGAAGCCCTAATTAGGGTTTAGAAAACGCTATTTGTGAATATGTTAGTTTGGAATTATTGGGACCCGCATTTTGAACCATTGGAGTGAAGTTATGACTCAAGCCGGATTACATTGTATGTTGGACTTAATGGATTAAGTCCTTAATGGGTTAAGTAGGAACACTTAACCCTAATCGTCATTTTATGTGAAAAAACCTAATTGGGTTTAGGTTCTTAATGGGCCATTTCTTGGACTGGGTTGCTGTCGGCCTTCGTGGGCCAAATGGAAACATGTTTATGGACTAAGGAAATTATTGGGCTTTAGGATAAGGCCCATTGGAAAGGCTTGGGCCCAATTTGGAATGTCCATAGGTGATCCGTAATTGAGCCTTGATGATTATAAGATATTGGACCATCGGGATGCCAAATGTTTGGGCTAGGATAAATGGTTGGGCCATAAGATAAGTCCATGTAGAGGTTTGGGCCCAATTTGGAAAATCGGGCCATATGTTAGGCCTTGGTTGATTATTGGGGCTTTTGGGTTTCCAGAGTGTGTGTTTGGACTTTGGTTTTGGGCCAAGTTAGGTTAAGGGTAAAATAGTCTTTTTACCCCAAGCATTGACTTATAGTTATGTATTGGAACCCAATTACTAATTGGGTGTTATTTTGATGTTGACAGATCGGGAATCTGTTAACCGGTAGCTAGAGTTTTATCTGCGGGACTTCAGCAGTGTGAGGTGAGTCTCCTCCCAATACCAATGGGTCTTAGGCACCAAGGTCGACCCATTTTATGATATATGGTACACTAGTTGATGTAGTGTTATGTGGCGTGTTAGTTCGTTGTAAGTTATGTGCTATCCTAGTTGTTTATGTGATATTTGCATGAAACACCATGGGAGGAGCCCATGGCACTTGGATGTAAGACCATGTGGGGGAGCCCGTGGCTTTCCAGGTAAAGACCATGGGGGAGCCCATGGCACATAGGTGTAAGACCATGTGGGGGAGACCATGACATCCTGGAGTAAGACCCTGGGAGGAGTCCATGGCATCCTTATATGTTTATATGCATTGTTTATGTGATATGTGGTATACTAGTTGTTATGTGATGTGTGATATGCTAGTTGTCTTTGTGATACTTGCATGAAAGACCATGGGGGGAGCCCATGGGGCTTGGATGTCAGATCATGTGGGGGAGTACATGGCTTTCCAAGTAAAGACCACGTGGGGAGCCCATCGCACTTAGGTGTAAGACCATGAGGAGGAGCCCATGACATCCTGGAGTAAGACCCTGGGAGGAGCCCACGACATCTGTATATGTTTGTATGTATGGCATACGTGACTGATATGGTTTATGTAGCTTTTATAGCTAATATGAATTATGTGGTTATGTGGATGGTGTGAGGTATGCTCTGGGGAACTCACTAAGCTTCGTGCTTATAGTTTTGTTTATCGTTTTAGATAACATCGGTTTGGAAAGGAAGGGCCCGGCTTGATCACAATGCACACACCCGTGTTTCCGCAATATATGATTTTGGGACGAACTCTGATAAATGTTTTTAATTAATTATGTTTTTGGAATGTTTGGATTTAGCAGATATATGTGTTTGACTATAATAAAAATAAATTTTTTACCCCTGATTTTTGGGTCGTTACAGCTGTTTATGGCCTTAAGCAAGCTCCTTGCGCCTAGTACGAGACTTTCAGCGATTTTCTTAAGCGTTCCGGTTTTCAAGGAGAAATTCTCGATCCTACCCTATTCCGAAGATCAAATGGAAACAATTTCATGTTAATCCAGATCTATGTTGACGATATCATTTTTGGATCCAAGGATTCATCAATGGTTGCTGATTTTGCCAAGTTAATGATTAGTCGATTCCAAATGAGCATGAATCATGAATTAAGTTTCTTCCTCAGACTCCATGTCAAGCAAACCAACAGATGAATCTTTATTCACCAAGAAAAATACATTTTCGAGGTTTTAAAAAAGTATTCAATGGACTCTTGTGCCTCTGCAAAGGTTCCTATGGGTTTCAGACACAAGATCTTCTCAGACCCATCAGGTGTTGCTGTTGATAGAAAGAAGTACAAATAAATGCTTGGATAGCTACTCTACCTTACAGAAAGTCGTCCGGACATCATGTTCTCAACATGCCTATGTGCCAGAATTCAGTTCAATCCGAAGATGTCTCATCTTCTGGCGGTCAAGCTAATTTTCCGATACCTCAAAGGTACAAAGAGCCTAGGAATTTGGTATCCAGAAAATGAAAGTTTCTTTCTTCAGGCATACTCCGATTCAAACTATGTGTTAGGAATAAATCCAAGATGACGAATGCGGAATATCAAGAAAAATCATGAATCAATCACCATCATATGCAAGTAATATGTCAAAGGTTTTGTGGATATTGATTTTGATATGAATGTACAAAGAAAACCCTAATTAGGAAAAAACTTACATCAAAAACTAACCTAATGATTATTTATAGGGAACATAAATATTTACCAAAAATATAAAACCCTAAAAAGGCTTCCCTAAATAACCAAACATGCCAAATCAGTTTCAATATCTCAAATACTCAACAATCTCCCCCTAGATGTTGAAACTGATGAAGATCATGATTTTCGATCTTTTTGGCATTTTCCCCCTAAATTGTGAGAATCATCAATACATGGGGTCTTCAAAGCAAGAGAAACAAATATCATCTTCCAAATACAAACTCCCCCTTGAATAATCATCACTCCCCCTTAAATCTTCAACAAATACCATCAAGAGAATCCGGAAAGTTAAGAAGAATCACCAACAATCTTCGCTGTCTCATAGAGTAAGTCGTATAACCTACTCTGTCATATGTAGCGAGTTTGCCAAAATAGATCTTCAAAACCCGTTAGATTTGATGAAATAAATTTTTTTGAATATTCGCGATTCCTAAAAATTAAAACTGGAAAAATAACAAAAATTAACTTTGTATTTTTCGATTTTTTAATTTAGACAAAAAGAAAAGAATAAGAAGCAATAATTTAGAAGGGTTTAAAAAGAATAAGACCAAAGAAAAGGATTAGAAGTTAAAAACAGTTTCGAAAGAAGAGGTAAAAATGGTAAAATCCCAAGAAATTGAAAGAATCAAGATTCTGGGGTTAAAACTCTTAAGTTGTGTAAACTTAGAGGACTGAAATGGAAAATTGAATCATCTTGTTCATTTGGTCTGGAAGAAGACGCGTCTTTTGACTTTGAAAGTCACAATTTATAATACCAAATTCAGATAGCGATAGATCGAAATCAGGTACCCATGAAATGCCGATCACACGATCAAGATTCGATTGTGAGGACAAATTCCGACTTCAATTTCGTTTTCCAGTGAAACATCGATTTTGGTTTTGATAAATAAATTTATGATTCGTAATATCGTAAATCAACAATACGATTCCTAGACCGAACGTGTTTCATAGAATTTTTATCAATATAAATTCCGACTTTGAAGTTCTGATTGTCGTTTCCGAAATCCATTTCGGTTTTGATGCTCCAATTGATTCCGATGATAGCTATGCAATTCCGAACACAGATTCGTTCCGAATTCAATTTTGATGCTTGAAATTCCGTTTGCGAATCTTTATTCACTACGATAATCAATGCCGAATGCAATCTTTAATCTCAGAACTCCGAACGACTCCGAGCGCTCGGAGCGATTCGGAGATGAACAGTAAACTCCGATTCCATTGCTTCCGATTCCGATTACGAACCCAAAATTAGTTCCGAACGTTCGTCTATAGTGAGTTCAGATTTTAACTTCCGAGACCAATCGTCATTGCGAATTCCTTGAACTCCGAATGTCGCAGTTTCCGAAACCAAGAACTCCGAACGACTCCGAGCGCTCGGAGCGATTCGGAAATCAATTTTGAATACGATTCTGATAACAATAATGAGGCTTTGAACTCCGATTCCAAGTATTGATTTTGGTTGCGAATTTGTTAGTCATTTCCGAACATGAACGCCGATTGAAAAGATGAAAACTGATCGTGACTTTACATTTCCAAAAAGAACCCTCAAATATTGAAGGATATGGCAGATATTACCCAAATTCCGAAAACAACCTCTTTTTGTCAATAACTCCGAATCTAACCCCTATTTTTCCATAATTTCGAATCTGACCCTCCTGTTACAGTAAACTGACAGCTTACACCCCTTTTGTTGAAATGTGTCAGATGGCAGCCTTCTTTTTGCAGAAAATGTCCTTTTTCACCTACTTTTTCAACTTTTCAGCTTTTTGTCATTACCAACCATTAAAAATCAATAAAAATTGATTTATTCAACACAATTTCATATCTTTGACTGAATTTCATATCTTTGACTGAATTTCATTAAACCAATCAATAAAAAGGCAAAACTTTTATGAAATCTATGGTACCCATTTAAGATTCAAGATTGAAGTTGGTTTCTTGCACACCCATTTATTTGAAGAAAATTGATCATCTTCTGAAAATAATACCCACTTTATAGTTGGAAAACAAAATTTTCCAAAAATTTCATTAAACCAACCAAATACTCTTTTCTCTTTTCTCCAACTTCTAACATATTCATCTGAAGAAAAATGAGAATTGAATTTTCTTTGAACATTCTTGACTTCAGCTTTCTAAACATTTTCACATGCATTAGGTACTTGTACCTTAGGTATCCAAACCTTCTTTATTTTACTCTTGTTCTTCTTCTTCCTCTTTCTTTTCAGATTATGAGGCTTTAAATATGATTTTTGGATCTGAACATGTTCATTACATTTTAGAGTTTGAACATCACAAGCCTTTGGTACACAAACTTTTGGGGTTTGGTAAATATGAACATCTTGAATTGTTGGCGTTCTGTAAGGAATCATTCCTTCAAAAACATCATCAGAACATAAAAAATCATTTGTTTGAGTTCTAGTTGAACAAAACTTCTTCACTTTCCCGATTTCAGAAGAATTTCTTTGAGATTCGTCTTCCGAAATACCAGATTCGGAATGTAACACTTCTGAAAAACTTGAACCACTTGACTCCCCCTCAACAAGAACATCTAGAGTCACTTTTTCTTCAGAAACATGAAAAACATTATTAGCTTCACGAAGAACACCAAGAACAACAAGAACACCAAGAACATCAAGAACATCTTCCTTTTTCTTTTCAGCTCTTTTCATCTCCAAAATCTGTTGTTTATTTTCTTTATCTAAATGTCTATGGATAATATCAAATTTTTCTACTATTCTCTCATCCTTTTGTAACTCACCCATATCAATACATGAGTATTCAGATATTCTCATCAACGAAAAGATTATACAACTCGGTAACATCCTTCAAAGTAGATTGACCAAGAATATGAAACATAGTTACATTTTTAACACCATGTATTGGTTTAGTAACCTTTAATCCAAGTTCTAAAATGGATTCAACCAATAAACGATCCATTGGATCTTCAACAAGATGAACTTGAAGAGAGAGAAAGTAGATCTGATAAGATTTCTAGAGAGAGAAAACGGATCTGAGACGATTTTTTAGAGAGATAAAGTAGATCTGAACACAAATACATTCACAAAACACGAAATTCTTCTTCTATTTTTCTTCCAAAACACAAATTAAGAACAAATCATATGATAGAATGGGTAGAAGATAACAGATCTGAGATGGGTTTTGCAATAAGATGAGATATTTTACTATTTTTTTCAGAAAACTTACAAAACTTGAAGAACAAAGTGAGATTCATGATAAAATATCGTCATAAACAAGATCGATTCTTGAAATAATCGCGGAGATCTACAAGAACCTGCTCTGATACCACTTGTTAGGAATAAATCTGAGATGACGAATGTGGAATATCAAGAACAATCATGAATCGATAACTATCATATGCAAGTAATATGTCAAAGGTTTTGTGTATATTGATTTTGATATGAACATACAAAGAAAACCCTAATCAGGAAAAAGCTTACATCAAAAGCTAACCTAATGATTATTTATAGGGAACATAAATATTTACCAAAAATATAAAACCCTAAAAAGGCTTCCCTAAATAACCAAACATGCAAAATCAGTTTCAATATCTAAAATACTCAACACTATGGAGGTCTTCAATTGGACTAGAAAAAGAACCTCAGGAGGTTCTTAATTTTTGGTTGGAAGATTGGTTAGCTGGTCATCTAAGAAACAAAATTTCATTGCTCTCTCAACAACCAAAGCGGAATACATTGTTGCTACTAGTTGCACCTTGCAAGTTCTTTGCAAGAAGTGTCGGCTTTTGGACTATGGTTATCGATTTCAACAAATTCCAATCTATTATGATTCTTAAAGTGCCATTGCGATTTCTCACAATCCAATTCAGCACTCCATGATGAAGCACATCGATATTCTGTACAGTTTCATTAAAGATCATGTTTTAAAAGGTAACATCGAACTTATTTTTGTTCCATCTGACGATGAAATCGTTCATGCATTTACTAAGGCATTAGACGAAGCCAAACTCAATGGGTTTCTGAACAAAATGGGTATGATGATTCCTGATCCTCAATGCTTCCAAGAGGCTTGTACTCTATGATGGAAACATCAGAAAGTGAAATAATCTCGAAGTCAAAATCTTTTCATCTTGGAATAGTTTCCTTTCGGAATAAATAGGATCATTTTACGTGTCTTTCTGTCTACAATCTTCTTCTAGTTTTAAGTTGTACAACTTTCCTCATATCTTAAAGATTATGACCAATATAGTTACATTGGTGTGTTTGTATTGATCTCTCCTCGGAATCTATCTCAAATGAAGTTTTATGAAGTTCAACTCAGAATTCAAGTCCGAAATGGTAATGTGCATTCACCTCTTACCACTGTCCGAGCTTTGATCCTTCATGTCTCGGAATCTCAATCTGTTTAAAATTGTACTCTAAGATATTTACACATTTTACGTCAAATATTCAATCTAAGATTGTGTCATCTTGAACTCTATATCATGTACTAATGATGTGCTCATATTTTCATCGAAGTATCTTATGACATCTCATCTTGGAATTTCCTTATTCCGAGATCCTCTGTTTTTCAGAGGAGCTCAAAGGTTTTCATTTAAGTTTTTTTTTAATTCCAAAACGTTTTTCTTAATTGAATTAACAGTAATTTTTTTTAATGATTATCCTTAACTCCTTAATAAACGTGTTTTTGCACACGTCTCGATAAAGTGCACATCAACTCAACTGAAACGACGGTTATTTTTTTACATATATGGACATCCCATATTTCGCTCTTGTAGTTTATAAGCATGCTAATTTTGGCAAAACATTAAATGTGACCCTTTTTTCCATCGGGTATCATCATCATGTTTTTTAAACCCGACTCGAAAGTCCAACCTATAAAAGGTTCTCAAACGCCAACTGTTCATCTTTTAAGCTTTATCCATATTCTTCTCCAATATTCTCTTTACAACTTTTCTTCAAGTTTTCAAACCTCCAACAATGGCTTCCACTCAAAACATCCCAGAAATCATAGAACCTACAATAATGGCTCCCACTCCAACATCCCTGAAATCCCAAATCCTGCCACAAAGAAGAAGAAATAATCAAAGGGTTCAACCTCATCTCCGTCCACTAAACCAATCTTACGCGAAATAACCCAACTGTTTTTCACTCGATCCTATGGATTACGATGAATCCATTTGAGTGATGATCGAGTTCATCTCACATCACCCTATTTCCATTCCACTAACCAAAACCCCAAACCCTCAAATTACAGTATGTGTCCTTCACATAGCCTTCAAGAGAATCAAAATCCAAGACGGTGTTCTGGAGACTAAGATCACAAGGGATAGGATCATTTCTATAACCAAGCAGACGTTCCTCAAATAAATTGGCATTCCTGAAAACGCCAAAGGTTTTCAAGTGCAAGAACCCTCGTCTGAAGAGTTTCAGACATTTCAGAACGAAATTAGGTAAGTGGAGAGTTCAAGGCGAAAAAATTCAAGAAATCGGTAGTTCCTGTACTTTCGACCGTGTTGATGCACCTCATTCTTCGAGGTTTATCAGGAAAACATGGCAGAACGGACATGATGAGCAAGGACTGGTTGTATGTCATCTACATCATATAGTCAGGAAGGAGCAATGCAGTCGATCTGACCTAAGTCCTATGGCAATACTTTCGATAGTCTGCTGTTAATGTCGGGTCCAAACCCAAGAACGAATTAATGAACATAATGCGGAAAATAAGAACGAACACAATTATGAAGATATGCCGAATGATCAAACGATTTATTCATGAACACGAGGAATAAATTACACTATAAGAACATATTAATGTAAATCTACTCTACCTAAGAAACCTCATCATGTTTGGTGGCTACATTTTGCCTCACTCTTAACCCTAATTATGAATAATACATGACAAAATACAGGGAATAAGACAAGACTTGGGCTTTTAACCTACACTTCATCAAGGGGACCCATTGCCATAATCCATGGAGTACTTTGAACCCTACATTCTCCCCCTCAAAGTATGGAATGGATGACAAGGCTTCAACTTCGAAAACAAGCATCTAGCAAATAAGAAAAGATCTCGCGACGAGGAAAATCAAAAGCGATCCACGAATCTTGATTCTTCAATAGTCTTCAAAAACGGGTTCTAGGATACATAAACCAAGCACTGAAGTAATGTTTTTTAACTTCATTTTCTAATGTAATCCCAAATGTCTTCAAGAAAGCCAAACCTGCCATAAAAACCTATTTCGGAATTAAGAAACAAAATCACTTCTTGTCTGTGAAGAACTCCCACTCCAAGTCACAATGATCTTCAAATAAGCTAATGATATAACCCACCAAAAAATATCATGTAACAACCCAAATTTAAGATTTGTAACGTCGCTTGATCAAGAAAATATTAGAAGTCGGAGATATATCAAAGCTTTAGAAGAGCTCGATGAAGAACTTCTACTGTAAAAGCTTTACAAGAGCTCGATGAAAAACTTCTATATAAAAGCTACCTTCATATCACTACCACAAGCTTCATCAAAAATCTTCAATTTTGAGAAGTCACAATTCAATTTCGAATGGCCATATCAAATTCTCCCCTTTTTATAATAAAAAATGTGATTATAAAACTTTCAAATGGTCATGAGAATGATCTTGAATGGATAAACAAATACTATGCTCCCCGGCGACAAAATGAAATAAACATTGAAGTTTAAAACCCGAAATAGACAAAATAAAATTGACGATATCGCGAAAAACGACTTTCCGAACCGCCAAGACTTGTTGGAATCCATAATTTTCTGTTCACGAAAAAATATGCTCATTAAAAACCCAAGTATGTTCATCAACCATAAGATTTGCAAACAATTATGAATATTGGTCAGAAACTGTCACTTGCTGAAAGTCAGGGGACTAAACAATAATTCAACATCATAATCCATTTGAATTGTAACTGATTCTGAATTTCAGCCAAAACTGCCATGCTGCGAAAGTGACAGGGACTGAAAGTGAAACTTTAAGTCATTTTCCCCATTTGTCCTTTGATAAACGAACACAGCCTCACACTCGTTTACCAAAAGTCTAAATCCAAATAACTCCGATCGATCATTCATTCCGAGCCCTGATTTCCGAATGCCAAGCATCACACTCCGATTCTGAATCCATTCGTAATTTCGATTGTGAGTCGGTTCGCTTCGAGTCAACAATTTTAGTGCCGCTTGCGAATCAATGTCAACTCTGAATTCAAAGATATCGACTGAAAATCAAATCGGAAATCATCCAAAGTTCCGAATCCAATTAACTTCGAGCAGCAGTAAACTCCGAATGGATCGGTTCCGAGCATCCAGTTTCAAATGGAACGCGATTCCGAGCACGATCCAATTCTTCCAATCTGAGCGATATATTGATTCCGACACACCCGACATAACAATTTCAAAACCTCAAACATCTATTCTGATTCCGAATCTTCTAACATCTGTTTCGATTACGAATCCAAATCACGATTCCGACTAAGCTCGGAGGTGAGTCCGTTCGCACCAATAAGTTCACAATTCCAGTTTTGACTTTTGAATTGACCAGTAAAAGCGAACATATGCTCAAATCATTCCGATTGAGTTCCAATTCTGATTGTGAAACCCATCATCAATTCAGAAGACGACAAACAACAAACCTCAATACATAGATTAATATTCAGATCAACAATCGCCATGTTCTTCATCAGTTCTTCATCCCAAAGAAAATTTCCATAATTTTTCAATTTTGATCCACAAATTTAAATCATAAATGGAGACACGATAAAACATACTCATCCGGTTATATTTTCACAATGAATGAACAGGGTTTTCATCTACATCAATCGTATTAGAATTAATTTCAAGAACCAAAAAAAAAAATGAGATTCAAAATATAACTGAATCATGAAATCGATTTGATAAAGCAAATAAGATTGATAAGCTGAAACAAACACATTAGATGATCTGGATCGAAGAATCGAGTGATGAAATCGAGCTAGAGAAATTTGTGAATCAGAAATTTTATCGAGACCTAATTATGTATAGTCCAAGCGATGAACAGTAGCGACAATAATGGGCTCAAGAACAAAAAGGGATCGGTGGAATAAATATGGATCAAAACAATTGGTCCAAACGATCAAAAGAATAAAATGGATATTGGATCAAAGAATTGATCAGATCCAATCAGAACATATGAAACAGATACGAATCAGATTGAAATAATTCCAGATGAACAGTAGAAGAAAATCATAGATCTTCATGAACAGTGGCTTGAACAGAATTTAGATTCCAAACTGCCAAAACACTAAAAATCTTCAATAACTTGTGCAGAAAATCATCAAATCAAGAACCGATACTTCAAAAATCAATAGATCTTTAAAGACCCGCTCTGATACCACTTGTTGGATCCAAACCCAAGAACAATTTGATGAACATAATTCAGAAAATAAGAACGAACACAATTATGAAGATATGTCGAATGATCAAACAATTTTTTCATGAACATGAGGAATAAATTACACTATAAGAATAGATTAATGTAAATCTACTCTACCTAAGAAACCTCATTATGTTTGGCGGCTACATTTTGCCTCACTTTTAACCCTAATTATGAATAATACATGAAAATATATAGGGAATAAGACAAGTTTTGGGATTTTAACCTACACTTCATCAAGGGGGCCCATTGCCATAATCCATGGACTACTTTGAACCCAACAGTCAAAAGAGAGCTAAATGAGATCTCTACTCTGAGATTCTGGGCGCTCACACTTCAACAGCTCTACATGGAAAGAAGTGAGTCAATTCCAATCAATACCGAACCAAAAGAGGTTTCTTTCCTTCAAAGCTATTAAAATGTATAGACTTCTGAACCAGTCCACTTTCGGACTTACTCGTAGGTTGCAACAACACATGTTGGCAGTTCTCCCACCCGATTCATAATTTCACAAAAATCATTTGGAGACCTCGACTGTGTATGAACCAACATAGTATGCCCCAGTCTCAGATGAAAACCATCCCTTGGATTAAAACAAACCAACCACGACTGGTGGTAAAAAGAAAAAGATGGCAAAAAGAAAAACTTGTCCCTCCAAAGCCCTAACCAAAAAGAGATCCAAATTCAGTGGTTCTTTTCAGAAGGATCACACAATGACGTTCCGTCTGACTCTGGACGTCAAAAAACCCTTCATCACCACTCTTCCGAAGTACGCTTCGGAGCTTCAAAATCACAGGCATACATACGGGGAGTCTCCACATAATCCACCCCCATCTTCCCAACAATATGGTGCAGGTGTTGACCAAAGTTCCTTGAAGCCCCCTGGAACAAATCCACGTGTCATTTCGCACATTTCTATTCTTTCTACACAAGCACAATCTGGGGTCCCTGCCTCAGATTCTAAGCTCTCGGAAGCTGGAGTTGTCCCTCCAACTTCTAGAGCCCTAACTGGTATGATACCTGGTTCAGGTAAAGGACGACCAGGAACTGTTGACGATAAATGGAATAAATTTGTTGGCAGGGCTCATACGAGACATCCAGATTTGACTCGACCTCAAGTTGTATCCACTCTCCTCTCGATGTGTAAACGGGCCATTCAGAGCAACTTGTTGTTCAATGCTCCTACCAATAAAGAAACAGACCAAGAGTTTGCCACAGGAGTAGCTCATGTCACAACAATCATCCTGGATGATTCTCCAAATTCTCCACATGGCGATGCCTTAAAGCCGCCCTTGGATGAAGAACACTCAATGGAATTCATGTTTGATGATGATAACGCTTCCGTTGGTGCTCTTCCACTCTTCACCACATTCAAGACTCTACAAAATCCATCTTCTTCAAAGCCAGTCTATGACTTCGGACTGTCGTCATCCTCTTCGGAACGTGTGGATGAAGAAATTCACATAGACGATCAAGTCCAAGAAACTCAAGGGGATGAAACAAAAACAAACCCTCAAGGCAATCAAACAGAAAATAATCCCTCTCCTTCCGAACCTCATAGCCATAAAGGTGGTGATGATGATAAGTCTAAGAGTTCCACCTCGGACACTTGCTCATCGGATGAGAACATTGTTGATCCATTTTCCCTCTTGGAACTCCTAGACAAAAATAGCAAGAGCTGTCTCCAAGGTCGACGCACTTAATAAAATCGTTGCGCAGATTGACTCCAAGCTTGATCGAAAAGTCTCCAGCCTCGACTCAAAGCTCAATGTCATTTCCAAATCTATTTCTGAGATTAAACAAGCTGGGCCCACAGAAGCTGAAAAAGAAGATCAACTTGATCAGCTCATCTCTCTAAGATTCAAGCACACCTTGGAAGAAGTAGAACAAAAGTATAACGACAGCCTGAATCACCACATCTCCACCACCACTACCATGTTAAAGATCCATGACGACATGATTAACGTAACAAATGAGCTGATCAAGCAAACTCATGTGCATCATGAGAAACAGATCCAAAGGTTGGAAATGGAAATCAAGAAGGATGGACTCAACCTGTTTATGCAACAGGTCCTGATGAAATTTCTCAGAGCTTGTTAGAACATTTTCGACATTCCGAACAACAAGTTCGATGAAATTCTCTCCATCTTAGCCTCCTTGTTCGATCATTTGAAAGCACATGCCCCCACTGCTGAAGCATATGATGCTCTCTCAAAAAAATCATTATGAGTTTTCAGAGAGTATCCGAAAGATTATCTAAATTCCAAACCACTGCTTGACTTGCCTCAGATGCATGGCCTTCCAAAGCAAGAGAGGGAGAAGGACCTAGTCGCAAGGGTCGAACTATCCAATGGAAACTTGCCTCAGAATTCTCTCTCTGAGATGAATCTGATGATGATGATGATGATGTTCTACAGGTTGAATCCATGAACCCTCCAACAAAAGAGGATGAAGAAAGTTCTTTCGGATGAAGAAAGATGACAACCTGATCACTAACGCGGTTGTAGGACTTCAAGCTTCTCAAAAATATATGGCGAAGGTTCTTTCGGATGAAGAAAGAAGGATATAGTCTGCTATCACTTGTCCATCATCCTTGGTAGATGTGCTTCAAAGAAGCCGTGAAATAGATAAACTCAAGACGAAGGTCACTGTGGATACATTCCGAGCTACTCATTCAATGTTGCCTCCTATCCCATCTCCGAGAATCGTCCCAATTGATGAAGGTTCTCCTACTCGGAAACCATATGATATTCAAGAAGATCCCCTGATTGCTCCTCCTCCAAATTTCACTATTTCTGAAACCATTAAACAAGTCATTTCTGACTTGAACAAACCGCCTCAAGACAAAAGTAAGAAAGTTGCCTCGGAACCAAAAAAACCTCCAAGGACCTTCATAAAGTCTAAAGGCTGGTCTCAAGCTCAAATAGATCAAGCACTTGAAGAAAGCATCCAGATCCAAGCGTTGAAAGATAATCCAAATCCGATGTTGGGAATATCCCCACTCTTCCGATAAGGGATAATTCATGATCAAGATATTGTGCCCTTCATGTACTTCTATCTGCCCACACAAGACTCCGACCAGATCGATCTTCTAATCTCTCCTTTTGGAAAGTACTACATCAAGTTTGCTCCACTTTATCCAAATGATGATCCTCATACCATCATCAGAACTGAGTGGGAGAGGTTGAAGTCATTCTATTCCATGAACACACGTCCTCAGAAAAAAGTGTGGTCTCGGAAGAGAATAACAACGGTTGTTGGGTATGGAAACAAGGTGCAAAGCAAGTTCGACCTGAATTATATGTTTTACAGATATCACATTTCTTAGAACAAAGAAGCCACCATCACCATCACGGACACATATTTTCCATCTATTAACCCTAACGATATTCTCACAATTGGTACTCATTTCCGAAGTCATCAAACTGATCATTTGAGAATTGGAGCTTATAGTGCTGCAATTAACTTTTTGAAGGATTATGTAGCAGAATTCTGCAGATCCGACATCGAGTTCGCACACCTGTTTGGAACAGGAAAAGTGTTGGCGAAAATTTCTTGTGAACTACCTGAAGCCCAAATTCTAGCAAAAGTTCTGATTGAAGAACCGGAGCTTGGATACATCTATATGACAGAAATGGCCAACAAGAATGAATTTTTTCAATTCTTTGATAAGAATATCGATCCTTCAACCGTTTTACAAAATTTCATCGCCAATGCTACCAAGAGTGATGCTCCAAAGCATGTGAAGAATAAGTTTATCAATCATCTCAAATGGTATTAGGAAGTCCAAAAATGGCTCTACAATGCTTACCTCTTCATATCGGAAGATACCAACTAAGTTGACTGATTGCTAAGTTCACTTAGGGGGAGATTTTAGATACATGAAAACTGAACCTCTAGCAATCTGAAGCAATCAGTCAAGTGTGGTAAACCAGTCAAGACTTGAAGATAAACAATCAACAAAGTACTCAAGTAATAAATGAAGTAATATTGAGTATAATCAATGCAAATAAAATTTGACACTTAAAAGATTCACACGATTTGGTCCTAAGAACAGGTACATCAATATAAAGACAAAAAGCAATAAATTCTTGTACAGACTTCTGACTTCGGAATATCTCCATCTCGGAGTCAGTCTGGTTTCTGAACTTCATCACATCTCGAACACATGTTGACTTCGGATCTTGATTGCTTCAGATTGCTAGAGGTTCACTTTTCACCCTAGGGGTGAAAAGTGAACCTCTAGCAATCTGAAGCAATCAAGATCCAAAGTCAACATTTCTCTGAGATGTGATGAAGTTTAGAAACCAGATGGACTCCGAGATGGAGATATTCCAAATTCAGAAGTCTGTACAAGCATTTATTGTTTTTTGTCTTTATATTGATGTAACTGTTCTTAGGACCAAATCGTGTGAATCTTTTAAGTGTCAGATTTTATTTGCATTGATTATACTCAATATTACTTCATTTATTACTTTAATACTTTGTTGATTGTTTATCTTCAAGTCTTGATTGGTTTACCAGTCTATCGATATTCTCTTCACATCAATCTAATATCTCTTGCATGTCAAACTTCTTTCATTTACATTCTTCTTGTCTTAATTTTATTTGCATTGATTATACTCAATATTACTTCATTTATTACTTGAATACTTTGTTGATTGTTTATCTTCAAGTCTTGACTGGTTTACCAGACTTGACTGATTGCTAAGTTCACTTAGGGGAGATTGTTGATTCATGAAAAGTGAACCTCTAGCAATCTGAAGCAATCAAGATCCTAAGTCAACATGTGTCTGAGATGTGATGAAGTTCAGAAACCAGTTTGACTCCAAGATGGAGATATTCCGAAGTCAGAAGTCTGTACAAGCATTTATTTCTTTTTGTCTTTATATTGATGTAACTGTTCTTAGGACCAAATCGTGTGAATCTTTTAAGTGTCATATTTTCAAACACTTAGTTGTAACCAGTCCTTAGAATGAGTCAGTGGTTTGTACCAAGTTCCTCCTTTTCTATTTAAGGAGTGAATGTTTCATGTGTAAATCACCAAGAATATAACTATCGATATTCTCTTCACATCAATCTAATATCTCTTGCAAGTCAAACTTCTTTCATTTACATTCTTCTTGTCTTAATTTTATTTGCATTCCTTATACTCAATATTACTTCATTTATTACTTGAATACTTTGTTGATTGTTTATCTTCAAGTCTTGACTGGTTTACCAAACTTGACTAGAACTACTTATTAAGAGCAGACGTTGATCTTAAAAATTAACTCAAGGTTTGAGTTTTCAAACCTTGTCCTTGCGCATTGATTCTTGTTCTCACACTCGGCATGATCGCATTGCATACCCCAAAGACTACTCCGCACTATCTTTTAATTTATCACCGATGTTTTGATAATAAAGTATATACTCTAATTATCTATTGAATTGAATGAATGAATGTTTGGTTACTTAAAACAAAACTTTTTACTTGATATTTTTGGGACGTTACAAGTTGGTATCAGATCCTTCATTTGAGGGATTTGGGCACACTCTCAGATATTTCTGAACTCAAAATGAGGAATTGGTAAAGTTTTTGAAAGGAATTTGTTTTTTAAAAACGTTTTTACAAAGAACGGGGTGTGATGCATGGAATCAGCTAATCTCAAGTAAGTGATTCCCAAAATACCCATACATGTTGGTATCTTATATGTGCTATAGTATGATATGCATGCTAGAAGTTAGAATAAGGATCTAATTAGGGTTGCATGTTAGGATGCATGCGTAGGAGAGATGCCTTTCATGACCGATCTGTGAACTAGTACATATGCCTGATAGTGAGTAGGTTGAGGACCTTCGGGAATTGCGAGTGAGGATTGTCTGATCTTTTTGATGCCTTGTTATCTATAGATTTATACTGCTCGAATGTTGCATGCTTTCTGCTTTGTAGGACTCATATTGATTTTAGATAACTATTAAATGAATATGTTAAGTTACATGATGCAAAGGTTAAATAATCTTAGACTGATGGATTTGGTCCTATTGCGCAACTCTCGTCTGAGTCCAACCATTGTAGTGTTGAGTCTTTTAGTCTAAGAGTATTTAAGTTTTGTTACATGTAATTGTATTCATGAAGTAGTTAGTAGACATTAATAGGAGTCTTGCAGCGGTATATAGCAGGGTGAGGTGGGGATCCTAGGAGAATATAGGAAGTGCTTTAATACGAGTGGTGCATTGTGAAGCGGGTATTAGGAGTATCGGTATGAGGAGGTGACTTAGAGGATTCGGGATGATTCTTGAGGAAAGTATGGATGTATGTGGAAGGTAGTATTGGGCATGTACTACTAAAGGCACATGATCCATACTCCAATCAATAAAAGTCACGAGGATACTAGGAAACCTATAGAATGACGATTCGTGGGTATGTTCTGATCATTTGTATGGTTGATTTTTAGTATGGTGAAGAGCACTCGTGAAGGAGTTTCTGGTTCAGGTTCAGGCTCAAGTGCTGAGTCGATTAATGAGGGGATGTATGAGTTCATCACGTCACCCGTCGATATAGCTACATATAAACCTTATATGGTTTGTGGGAGGAATATCAGGGTTCTGATTTCACATTAGATTGAGGAGTTGGAGGGTGTCTTCTGCACCAGTCCCTATCCCATAGAAGCCAAGGTTCGGTTTGCTTTGGACCTTTAGCGTCATGCATCAAAGAGTTTTTGGGATTTGATTGTGCAATCTGTTACGATTACTGAGTTATAGTCTATGTCATAGGATGAGTTCATGACTCATTTCAGGGAGAGATCTTCGTTGGGTCTATAGTACGTATCAGCAGAGACCTCAGCTAAGAAGCCCAAGATCTTTGATTTACGTGCTAGAGGCTAGATGGGCCGAGGCCATTATGACAAGTGTGGGAGGTCTCACGAGGGGAAATATTGTAAGAAGGGAGTGGGTTGCTTCAGTTGCAGCTAGCCTGATCATTTCAGCACGGAGTGTCCTAAGAGACCGAGGTCGATTTCTTTCACTATAACCAGGTGGGCCATAAGAAGGTCGAATGCTCGGGATTGACGGGTGGAGTGATGTGGGCACCCGTTCCTACTACACAGAGAACTACTAATGGCCGTGAGGGCAGAATGGAGGCTTTGGTGGTAAGGAGCCAAGTGTCTCAGTTGACGGATGAGGAGACCCAAGTTCCGCCTGATGTCGTTGTTGGTATGTATCGTATTCTTTTCTTCTTGCTTTTATTACTCATGATTATGTGATTATGTGTGAGATACATAATGTTCAAGGTGTTTAAGCCTCAACCTAAGGTTCAAAATTTCTTTATGATTGTCTGGTTATTTTTATTTAATGGATTATCATATGCCATTTTTGCATACTGAGAGTCATGTTTAGAGGGTATTTGGATGAATCGGTTTCAAACTTCGACGTGGGAGACGTCGGCCAATGATAGAATAAGTCCTAAGTGAAGGAAAACTGAGTGTTTTGCTTGGAAGGATCAGTAGTCGGACTGATTTTGATGGTTCAAGTAAGTTATAGTGTAAGTCTACTAGATTTTGGTATTCGGGATTATAAAGATCCTTCATGGTTGTAAAGTATAAGGGATTGGTCAGAACACAAGTGCAAGGTGCCGTACTGTCAGATACATATTTTCAGGGATGTGCATGTAATTCTTGCATCAAAAGTTGTTAGGTGAATATTTTGTTGCAGTTAGTTGTTCCTATCTGAAGCACCAAATATTAGGTTAGAGGGGGCTTGATCCATGCAAATTGAATCTCATTTGAAGGGTTGGCTAGCTCCCTAAACCGACCACTATATTAACAAAGAAAGATTTGGTGTTGATTTATCAACCAACTTCAGGGTGTAGTGGATGCATCCTCGCATGGGTTTTGTTCATTGGATGAGATTATTCGAGACATGTCGAGTAGTATTAGTTGATGGTGCTATAGGTTCATCGATCTTTCATCAACGGTGAAACGATGGATAATTGGACTCCTAGTTAGGGGTTGGAGCAGTGTTGTTCAGATTTCTAGAAAGACCTCAGATTTACACAGAACCCCGTTTTGGAAAGTTACTTCAGTAAGGTTGGTAAGGGTGTCGATCTGATCGTGGTTCTGGCAACATTCAAGTTAATTTTGGAAATTTCCTTCGAACAGGAAGTTATTCGATAAGTTATGTAGCTAAAGGATCTGTTCGGTTAATTAGGATTGAGATATTTCTTTGAGTTGATAAGCTTTATGGTTGTGCTGCATATTGATATGGATTGTGAACACAATTCGAAAATCTTGGTGGTTTTATTGTTATGCATTGTGGAAATGTAGTGAAGCTCTTGAAGTTGTTTGAGGAATTCAGATTCTCTCATGGCTAATAGTTTCAGGCGTGGATGTTAAGAACCAAGTGGTAAAGTTTAGGGGTTTCTAGAAAATATAAATGGTTACGAAGTCATTAGAGAGTAACTGAATCCAAGTAGGGGAGAACCGCTTGGAGGCAATAGAAATATTTTCATGTGTGGATCAACTTGGAGTTTCGTAACTAAGAACAAGAGGATAGCTAGTTATGGTTGTGGTATGAGCGAAGACTTATGCAGGGAATAATATTCATTGGCCGGTTGTAATCAGGGAATCAAATGTTAAGGATTCAGGTTATCTCGTGTGGGGACGTGAAGCATCGGTAGGTGCGTATTTTGGGTCTGTGGCTAGGTTCAGGTTAAGGGTTGTGTTAGGACCTCGCTGATTTTTCATGTATGATGAATGATATGGGGTTCGAAACACGACCTGAACACCCGATAGGGTCCAACAGGCTGGGGGATCGGCTCATATTGATTTTCGGCTAGTTATTCTTCTGGGTAGTTGGAAAGACCATGGGTTGGGCTCATGGCAATTGTGGAAGTTTTGTAAGACTTTCGGGTAGCCATAGCATTCATTAGACCGATAGGCAGTTGTGGAAGTGTTGTAAGACTGTGAGGTAGTTGTAGCATTTACTAGGTTAGTAGGCAGTTGTTGAAGTGTTGTAAGAATGTGGGGTAGTCGTAGCATTCCCTAGGTTGGTAGGCAGTTGTGGAAGTGTTAAAAGATTATGGGGTAGTCATAGCATTCACTAGGTTGGTAGACAATTGTGGAAGTATTGTGCGTCTACGACTTGCCTCGTAGCATTCTCTAGGATGAGTTAAACCATTGTAGGAATGGTTGTGAGACTGTAGATGGGCCACAACATTCATAGTATTAGGATAGACCGTAGGCCAATTTAGGGTCAAATGAGAAGTAAGGATACATCTTAGCATCAGAGTTTAACTAGAGTGAAACGGACTTGTTGATGGTATGTATGCTTTTTTGTTAAGTTGTCCTTTGTTTGGAGAAGAGGGCGGTCGGATCTGTGTTGGCGGATAGGCTAGGGTAGCCTTTGTCAGTTAGACTCTTGGTCGAGGTCATGTTGTGCGACCATGTGTGAGATTGTCAGTTCAACAATCAGTCATCGATTCTGCATCCCAGTTTAATTATTGGACAATGTAGAATTAGGAGATATCGGATAGATCGAATATGCAGATTTTTGATTATTAGGATATGAGTTATGTATTAGTTTGGCACCAATGGTTGAGACTTGCATTGGAGGTCGCCTTTGTTTTTGGGTGCAAAGTTATGGGCATCAGTGAATGGTCAGGGATTCTGTTTTTCCAGTTATCAGTGAGATAATATAGGGTTGGAGGGGTATGTTCGGTTCGGATTGCAGAGTTGTAACATCCCGTTTAAAATAAAATAAATACAATAAATACAATAGAATAAATAAAATAAAATAAGTAAATAAATAAGATAGAAAAATAAATAAATAAACCCTAAAACCCCGAGATGTATTTTTATATTTTTATGCTAGCCCTAAATCCATAATAAATTATTACAGTATTAGCTCAAGGAGTTAAATATTATAAATTCTGAAAATCGGGGGTTAAATTATAATTTTCGGACTAGTTATGAATAGAATTGTGGAAGCTAGGGGCTGTTTAGTAACTTTTGGACTTGAATTGAAAGGATTTTTGGAATCAGGGGGCTATAGAGTAAATTATAGACTTAATTTGAGAAAGAATGGGGAAGGAGGGACTAAAAGTGGAAAATGGACATAAGTTTCAAGGTGGAGGCGGGACTAAAACCCAACACCCCTCCCCATGCTCTCTCGCTTAAAACCCCATAGAACAACCCCTAACCCTAAATGTTACTATAGCCGCCACCCTTATCCCTCCAACCTCCATCCATCGCCGCCATCTTCGTTGTTGCCATCGTGAACCACCAAGCACCACCATCACCGCTACTGCTGCCGACGAAGACGTGGATTAACGAGAATCGCGAGCCAATGCCATGACTGAGGGGAGGCCGGAAGAAAGAGACTTGTAGCCGTTGTTTCCTCTCTCACTCCGGTAAAGGCGCAAACCCCTTCCACCCTTTCTCTTCTCTTGTCGTTTCTTTGCGTCCCATCGCCGCCGCCGCTCAGGCGGTTGTTCTGTTTGCCAACATCTTTGTCTGATTGCCGCATGCCACCATGAGTGGGTGGCTGTTTTGGTGTTTGTGTTTAGCATGTGGGTGTGTGTATTGCTGATGCACATCGTGAGGAGTATGTGTGTGTGTGTGTGTGTGCGCGTCTTGGTTGGCCTGAAAATGAGAAGAACCACCTTGGTGGCTGCCGCCTTGTTTCCATTTTCCGCCACCACCAGCCACCATGTGAGGTGGCTGTGTGCGTGTAATATTGTGTGTACATGTGTTTTCTGCATGATTGTTGATGTGGGATTTGTTTTTTTGGATTTTAACTCGAAACCGCCACCACCGCTGCTTGAGGTGACAGTGGGTGGTGCCCGACTTATTACACATTAATTTTACCTAAGCATCTAACTTTAGTCCTAGTAGCACGTGTTTGGGGTTGGAAACCCTAATTAGGGTTTAGAAAAACCCTAATGTTAAGAAAACCCTAGTTTTGGAGTTTTGTCGGGACCCGCGTTAAAACAGTTAATTGAACTTAAATTATACTCGGTAATGCCCTGTGATTAACTTAATGGAGTATTGGACTTAATGAATTAAGTACTTAAGCGTTTAAGTTTGGAACACTAACCCTAGTTATGATTTTATGTGGAAAACCCTAGAATCGGGGAGCTCTATTTTGGACGATGATCGGGCGCATATTTGGGCTATTGCTTGGACTATTATTATTATACCTGAGAATGACTAAGTCAAAACTTAATCATTCCTACCATTAGGTGATTAAGTTCTTAATGGGTTAAGTGTCCTTACTTAACCCTAATCGTCATTTTATGTGGAACCCTAATCGTCATTTCATGTGAGGTAGTCACTATTGCAAGTGACTATGACATGTGATTGGCTATTGACTCAAGTATCTTCCTGTAGGTGATTGGAAGTGAGTTGAAGTTGGTAGAGTTCTTCGTTGCTACGGTGGTTACCTACGTACATATCGAGGTGAGTTCTGCCTCATTATACTGTGGGTCGAAGGCACCAATGTCAACCTACTATTTTTGGTTATCTGTTAGTAGAAGGATGTGTTAGGGATAGTATATAGTAATGTAGGATAGCCTGAGGACTCTTGGTATAAGCTCTCTTACATGTTCTTTGTTTGGTTGTGGTTCTAGAGTAGGACCACTTGTCCTGGTGGTTATCTCACCTCTGAATATATACGATTATGAATTCCTTGGATTGTTGATACTTAGTATGTTGTTATGTTGTAGAGATTTATTAGATCAGTATCATGTTATATTGGATGTTTTTATGTTTTAGTGATCTGTTAGATCGGTATCCTGTTATATAGGATGTTGTTATGTTTTAGTGGACTATTATATCGGTATCCTATTATATAGGATGTTTCCATGTTGTGTATCTAAAATGCTAGCTATCCTTGTGACTCTTACATGTTTGTATGAGCCTGTGTGGTAATATATATATATATATATATATATATATATATATATATATATATATATATATATATATATATATATATATATATATATATATATATATATATATATATATATATATATATATATATATATATATATATATATATATATATAACGCCCGTAGATCCGGGCTAGTCAATTTAGAGACAATGAGCATCAAAAATGAATTTTTGATGGAAGATTATTTAGAAGGAGTAATCTTAACCAAGTGGTAGTATATGTTACAAGGGTTCCGTACATATAAAGAACGCCGAAATCCGAGTTATAACGAAGAAGTTATGGCCCGTCGAAGTTTTTCGGCAACACCGGCACGGCACCGGGAGACGTAAATAGTGAATTTAAGATAGAGGACTTTTTAGCCTTAGTTATCTAAACAAAAGTTGTAGTATACGTTAAACCGAGAACATACAAAAAAAAGAACGCCCAAATCTGACTTCGTATGAGTAAGTTATGATTTTTCTAAGATTTGGCAGAGGAGTGCACGGCCCGAAACTCGAATTTTAGTTCGAGCGGTTTTTGGCCGATGCGACCTAAATGAGAGTTGAAGATCTCATTAATAGGAACTCAATGATAGAAAAACAGACGAAAACGGAGTCCGTATGAAGGAGTTACGAATTCTTCGCGGTCATTTAACAGTCTAATCTCTTCATACTGTTAAATTTAATATCGGTCGAGAATTAGCCGACGGAGTCTAAATGAAAGTTGTAGACCTTGTTTTTACCTACGCGTGGATATAAAGAACGTCGAAAACGGAGCTCGTATGCGAAAGTTATTAATTTTTGAAAATCGGTTGATTTCCACTCTGTGTGCGATGCCACGTGTCAGCACCAGGCTGTGACTTGGAGCCCAAGCTCACTCACGACGTGAACATTAAGAGATTCACGACGTGAACCTTCCTCCAGCCCCTATAAATAAGTGGTGAGGCCTCCATTCATTCTCACACCTTCCTACTTCCCCTCTCTAGAACCTCTCTCTAGCCCCCGAAACCCCCGAAAAGCCTAGGGAACCTCCCTAGCACGAGGCGGAAGCCCCGGAGCGCCCGACGGCTTCGAGAAGAAGAGCCTTTCGGCTCGGGAACGCTGCTCCAGCGGAGCCCGGTTTTGAGAAAAATCCGTTGTAAGTAAGCTACGCCTAACCTATCTTTAGTATAACTTATGTTTTAATATAGTAATGTCATTAGGACCTTAAAATAATTATTTGGGCTATTATTATGAGTTATATAAGAGTGTTGCTTAACACTTATATAATATTAATAATAGCTAGACTATTAATTAGTCGCGGTTAACTTTAGACTAAACCCTAGTGGTATTGATACTAGGTTTTGTCAGGGGAAAATTATTTTGACATAACGAAGCGCTGTTCAAGTATAGAGTCACCACCTTTTAGGTAGCATAGTTACTTTCATCTTACACATAGATATGAAGTATTTAATATAAATTACGTGCTATGTGTGCATATTGTCTGTATACTTGCTGTCTATGCTGGGTGAAAGATTTTTATACATGTTTTAAATGATTTAAACTGTATATATATTTTATATCTACAAAATATGTTGGGTAAAACATGGGTAGATGAAATATGAGTCGGATGATGAGGTGAGAGGTGAAATAGACCATGAGGTGAGGGTGAGAGGTGGACGATGTAAGAAGCCTTTTACCCAAATGTTGG